>NC_090440.1:516029274-518494274 GCF_031143425.1 Pleurodeles waltl | reverse complement strand
TTGAGGATGGAGTCAAGCTCAACTCCCAGTCCTACTGCCAGTTCCTGGAAGACACCTTCTTCAAGCAGTGGTACAGGAAGAAGTCTGCATCCTTCAAGAAAAACATGATTTTCATGCAGGACAATGCTCCATCACACGCGTCCAAGTACTCCACAGCGTGGCTGGCAAGAAAGGGTATAAAAGAAGGAAATCTAATGACATGGCCTCCTTGTTCACCTGATCTGAACCCCATTGAGAACCTGTGGTCCATCATCAAATGTGAGATTTACAAGGAGGGAAAACAGTACACCTCTCTGAACAGTGTCTGGGAGGCTGTGGTTGCTGCTGCATGCAATGTTGATGGTGAACAGATCAAAACACTGACAGAATCCATGGATGGCAGGCTTTTGAGTGTCCTTGCAAAGAAAGGTGGCTATATTGGTCACTGATTTGTTTTTGTTTTGTTTTTGAATGTCAGAAATGTATATTTGTGAATGTTGAGATGTTATATTGGTTTCACTGGTAATAATAAATAATTGAAATGGGTATATATATTTTTTTTGTTAAGTTGCCTAACAATTATGCACAGTAATAGTCACCTGCACACACAGATATCCCCCTAACATAGCTAAAACTAAAAACAAACTAAAAACTACTTCCAAAAATATTCAGCTTTGATATTAATGAGTTTTTTGGGTTCATTGAGAACATGGTTGTTGTTCAATAATAAAATTAATCCTCAAAAATACAACTTGCCTAATAATTCTGCACTCCCTGTAATGTCCCTGCAACCTGGGTGTGTGAGGGTGTGTGTGGGTCTATGAGTGGGTATGTGAGTGTTTGTATGGGTGTGTGAGTGGCTGTGGAGGTATGTAGGTGGGTGTGTGAGTAGGTGTGTGAAAGCTCCGTGGGTGTGTGAGTGGTTTTGAGGGTCTGTGAGTGGGTGTGTGTGTGGTTGAACATAGAGAAAATAGTTTGGAACCTCTCCTTTTTCTCGGTACACAGAGCGTGCTTTCGCTTATTTGGTGTAAGTCCGTTAAGTCGTTTTTGAGAAATTTAAGGAAATCCAAATTTGTATATCTCTGGCCACGACAACTTTGCGAATAATGACAAGCTTGTGCAGGGACATGCACAGCTCTGATTGGCTGCCAACACTTTAACCAGGAAGTGCCAGCAGCCACCTTGGGACTCTGCTTGAGCAAAGTCTTAGTAAAAAAAGACAAGGGGGCAAGGCAAAGACACTCTGACCTCTTAGCTCAGGTGCTGGGGACCCAGAGGAATTTCACCAGGGCAAAAAGAAGCATTTAAAAATAAATTATGTTGCTGCAAATTCACAGAATTTGCGGCAAAAAAATAAAAACAATAGCTTGGTCTTCCGCGCTGCTTCTTTTTAAAGCCCTGAGGGGGGCCAGATCCCAGGGGCAAAGTAAAAAAGTAAGGTGGGGGCGCATGGTGTACCTCTCCTGTGCTTTTCGGTGCCCCAGGGACCACCACCTCCCCGGGCTTATTTTTCATTTAATGTGGGGGGAATGTGGCCCCTCTGTAGCCTGGGGGCTGCCACCTCTTCGTGGTTTGATTGTATTTCAATGCTGGGGGCACGTACAGCCCCAAGCAGCTCCTGAGACCACCACCTTCCCATAGCAAACATGAAAAAAAAGAAAGGAGGTCCGTTTCGTACCCCTGCAGCCCAGGGAACTGCCACTTCCCCAAGTTTCAATTCACAGTAGACGGTGGACAGCGTGGTCTCCCTTGAGGAGACAATGATGGCCATGGGGCCCCCCAGGGCTGGTTCCTGCTATGTCCCGGGGTGCCGTCCCCCGGGACATTGCTGTTTGCTTTTACTTGGTCGGAGCTGACAGCTCGCACCAAGCAAAAGCAAACAAATTCCGCTTTTTGCAAGTGAGAGCTGTCAAACTGCTCACACTTACTGAAAGCAGAGTTTTCATCTATCTTCCCTGCACTCAAATATTCTTGCGGGAAAGACAGATGAAAACATTGCTCCTCCAAGCAGGGAGCTGCTATTAAAAGCAGGTCCATGCTTGGGGGAACAATGCTGGCTCCTGCAGGACGTGGGGAGCTGGCTAGGAGTGCGGGGTCCTTGATGCTACTCCCACGGTCCTTTCACTTTCTCATTCTCTTCCATCTCAGAATGGGATGGAAGAGAGAGAGAGGGACTTCAAGACATCACATCAGCAAGATATTTGGCCGGGATGTTATACTTATGTTTTGAAGGATGATATTACAGGGCAAGGCTGAAGGCTGAAATCCTGGTATGTCATGGCAGTATGTCTGTTTATTTCCATGTGTTTTGAATGCTTAACATTCCTAGTGATGAGACAATTACAACTTTTAACCATCAAACTCTGTGGGTTGAATTTCACAGTTACATCTGGGTACTGCAAAGTGAAGTCACCTGTTGTCGAGTGGCTAACGTCTCTGAGTATCACACTGAAGGTTGTGGGTTCCAGTGTAGGTGTGACAGTTGTTATTTCCCTCCTTCAGTTTCTTTTCTACTTAGAATTTTTAAGGTACATACTGAAAGTTGATGCCACTCTTTTTAATTGATAAATAAATTTTTCTTTTCAGTTTTTCCAGAAATATCTCATTCTAAGTATATCGTTCATTAAAACCTAAATAACTCTATCTCTCTCCCTCTTTCTCTCTCAAATTCTTTCTTTCAGTCTTTCTCTCCCTCACACACTCACTCAGACCCTTGTGCACCCACTCACAAACCCATTCAAACACCAACGCACCCACTTACAGACCCACTCAAGCTCTGAAGCAGTCAGTCACATACCTACTCAGACCCCAATGTACCCACTCACAGACCGATTCAGACAGTCACACATCCACTCACAGACCCCCTCAGACCATCTTGCACCCACTCACAGACCCACTCAGACTCTCACACACCCACAATGAGACCTACCTGGACACTCATGCACCTACTCATAGACCCAATCAGAACATCACACATCCACTCACAGAACCACTCAGACCCTCATGCACCCACTCTCACACCCAGACACTGTCACACCCAGAGACACCCTCTCACATCTATTCTCCCACCCAGAAGGAAAGACCCTTTGGCCGTGCATGGTGCAGAGTTGGGTGGTTATAGAGGGTTGGCTGCAGGCCAGGCACTGCGTCCAACCCCCACCATGCACTTCCAAAGTCCTCGTGCGGCTGTGGTTGGATTTACCTATAGTAATTAAAATTACTTTACGTAAAAAAAAAAACATAGACATTCACTCAAAAAAACAGGGACATTATAGGTAGATTCTGAATTTACTCGTACGAAACCATAGAAATTCAGCAGTTATAGTTAGTTATTTCAAGTAGCTAGAACACGTGCCCTAAAGTAACTATAACTTGCGTGCTCGCCATGCACTGCTAATTACTCCATATATTACAGCAATCATGACAACTTCTATAACGTCAATAAAAATATTGATGAAGCATTAGCAGTCAAATTAATGAAGAAAAAAGTGTGCATGGCGAGAGTGCGTTATAGTTACCTTAGGACGTGAGTTATAGTTACTTGAAATAACTCTAATTCTAACTGCTGAATTTCTATGGTTTTGTATGAGTAAATTCAGAATCTAACTATAACGTCCCCGTAACATTTGTTTTTTTCAGTGATATATGTATAGGTATTTATCTGCATATATATATATATATATATATATATATATATATATATATATATATATATATATATATGATATATATGTTTTAAGGTTAGTACACAGGAAACTAACTTTATTGTGAACTAGAGACCTGTAATGTAAAAAAACTTACTGCTATGTAATGACTCCTTTAACTTCTGATATAAAGGTCAGAAAGTAATATTCAGACCATTCCTCTGCTTATCTATGCAATGTTTTAATATAGCTATTTTTAATGTATTCTTGCACTAGACACTTTATTAAAGGTGTTTGAATTTTAGGGTAACCCAAGCGATTATCCCTTTTTGACCTAGTATTTGTATACCGACAACACAATGCATCCAGTATAGAGATAGTATAATGATGTGATTCAATGTCAACATATTATGTCCCAGGAAATGTGCACTGCCTCAAGTGGTCCAAGCATTGATATTAAGAAAGTTCAAGCATCTCCATAAATAGTAATATGCATAGTACACCTTAGAAGACTGTGAATTTATTGGGGTCACCACAGAAATAACATCTCAAATGTTCCATCTGTACATAATTATAATACAGCTTGAATTGTAGCATGCGCATGACTCTTTAGCAACGGAACCATACCTGCAGGCCACCCTTGGGCGGAGATGCCTGCCGTAGCATTTTAATGAAGTTGGTAGTTAGCAGAAAATAAGTCAATTTGCATACAAACTTAATACAATCTGAGGGTGGACATATACTGATGGTAACATTCCCGGACACTTTAGTGAGAGATTCGATCTCAGCGTACATGCTTAGCACTTTAATGAAGTTGACTATAAGCACAAGGCACTTTACTTTGGTTTTCCTGGTGCCTCATCTGCACATAGTTGTAATCCATCTTGAGGTTGATGATATATGGACGGTGGGCGGCACAGAACACTACAGTGAGAGTTCTATCGCAGGGAATACATAAACTAGCGGTAGCATGTACAAAACACTCTGTTGACAGCTCTCATCCTGTAGGACATTCCTGAGTGGAGACGCCAATTTTAGCACTTTAACAGAGATAGCTGTATGCCCAAGACACCTTAACCATGATTTTTCAGTTGGCAGCATGCACGGGGCACTTTAGTGAGAAGTCCAATCTTTCAGGACCCTCTCTGGGGAGATGCCTGCTTTATCACTTTAATGTAGGCAGCTACATGCGCTATACATTTTAACATTAAGGATGCGTACATTTCTCACAAGTCACTCAACATTTTTACGGCTCTGGGGCATTCATTATATGCACAGGAATTCTCTTTCATCATATACGTCTTTGCTGTTAATAGTTAAGTAATCGGTTTGAGATTGCCGAATTATTGGAAACAGAAGATACAGTGTTTCACAGCATTTAAATATATCAGGGACTAAGCCAGTAAATAAGGAATACAGTACTATACTAAAGGAAGTGTGGGATGCTGTTGTGAAGATACTCTCGGGTTCCACTCTTTCATGTTCTTGCCCATTTCCACCTTTTTTTTTTTTAACTAAGACAGCAGTTGCAACATATGTTCGAACTTAAGATAATAACATTTCATATCGTGCATATGCTAACAGTGTTCAAAAAGACTGAAATATTAATAGAAGATGCAAAAAAATGTTTTCTGTGTATGCAAAGCATAATGACATCACGATCTGTGGAACATAACGTGATACACGATGCGAAGTCATGTACTTTTACTGAAAAGCTGTAACATTGAAATAGAAGCATATAATGTTATTGGGATAATACATATTATTGGTGAACGTAGGTTTACAGGGCAGTTGTAAAATGCTGGGTACTTTACCGTTATACGTTGTCATGGCAATAGAATTTTAATCTGTAAATATGGCTATGATTGGACGTAGGTTGTTCTCAGAAGGTCCATGAAGAGAATAAAATTGCGGACACCATGGAGCACCTTATGAAACACATATTTGCAGACTTTCACCTTGGCACTATGAATGAGAAGAAATAAATAAATAGAGGTGTTGTTTACTGACTTGGCTGTGCTGCCCATTCTTTGAAACCGCTCTTGAAATGAAGTGGTGCCGGAGTAAGACCTTCAACGTGTATATCTCTCGCTCGCTCTCTCTCTCTCTCTCTCTATATATATATATATATATATATATGGATAATTGATCATTTCTGATTATGCATTTCTCTTTACTGCCTTTCCATGGAGAACCTTCAGGGCATTTACTGTGTACTGCTTACTTTTACCTTTGGATTTTGTAAGAAAACCCTTTAACTTTTCCATTCATCTAGAACACAGTTATTGAGTGGTTCCATTAGTTTATTTTATTGCTCTCCTGCTAGTTTGATGTATTCAGAAATGCCTTAATGCAGGGACATATCGCCTCTTTAAACCAGTTTAACACCGTAAAACTGAGCATTTCGATTAAGGAGAATGTTGGGGTACCTAGAGTTTCGGGGTACCCTGCAGCCGCATATATACTTTCAATATCAGGGTTAAATGCAGACTATAAATGGTAGATTACAAAGATATATTTTATTGTCTTTTGATGCCCATTCTTGCTACAGTCATCAGCGCACCACAGAGTGACATGTCAGATTGGAGATAACAGGTGTTTGTTTTCTCTCTTATCCCAATCTCTTTTCCCTGTGTCTACTATTGTGTAGGATATTATTTTGTGTGTGGTAAGTAGTGCTTGCAGTGAGGAGTGCAAGAATGCATTACTCTATTGGATCCCTGTGAGAAATTGTGTTACTGGTTGAGTGGGTGAAAGCCTACACTAGCAGCAACCACAGTCCTTGTCAGAATAAAGTCACAAGCAAACCCCAAATTAACCCTTGCTCAACCCTCGAGTAGCTTGGCACACAGCTTTCAGGCTTAACAATGAGGCAATGTGTAAAGTATTTATGCAACACTTCAAACAGTAATAAAGTGAAAACATGAAAAATACCAAACTAAGGGCCAGATTTAGGAACCGTTTTGCATGGTGCAAACTGCGAAATTCGCAGTTTGCGACATGCAAAACGGGCATCGCGATGCACATTCCCAATTTGCAAGTCGGTACCGACTCGCAAAATGGGAATGCGAGTCACAAATAGGAAGGGGTGTTCCCCTTCCTATTTGCGAGTTGCACTGCGATGCAGAATTGCTTTGTGACCGCGAACGCGGTCGCAAAGCAATTCACAGTTAGCACCCATGTGAAGTGGGTGCTAACTCATTCGCAAAAGGGAAGGGGTCCCCATGGGATCCCTTCCCCTTTGTGAATGTTGCCAAAAATATTTTTTAATTTCCTCAAGAGTATTGCAAAAAAATGCTTTATTAGAAAAGCAGTCACAGACATGGTGGTCTGCTGTCTCCAACAGGCCACCATCCCTGTGAGTGCAGGGAATCGCAAGGGGGTCGCAAATAGCGACCCACCTCATTGGTATTAATGAGGTGCATCTTTGTGACCCCCTTGCGATTCGCAAAACCATTTCTTTCTACATCTGGCCCAAAATTAGCAAAATATTGCACATTTTATTAAATAAATCTAGACTAATAGGACAAACATCCAATCAGTAGAACTGGAGATAAGCAAGTTCAAAGATTTCAGTGAAAATAGTGCCAAAAAACACAAACGGCAACTCTGCTTTTCTGTTCCGGCTGGACCAGGACAAAGTCAGACATTCAGGCTGACTGCAATGAAGCACGGGCCAGCCACAAGAAGCCATTAAGGCCCACTGAACACAGTACCTTAATTCTGCCTGCTAAGTGATGTGGCGTCCCTCTTTGAGGATGTATCACACAGCAGAGTTGATGCTAGGTCTCAGCGAGGAGATGCATTGCGCTGTGGTGGTTCTGCAGAGCTGTGAAGTGCAAGACAATGGCCTTGCTTAGAGATGCATCATGGAGCAGCGGTTCTGATTGGCTGCATAAGATGAGGCGATGTCCTTCCGTGCAGAAACATCGTGCAGTAGTGGTTCCAGTTGGCAGTGATGGCCAATACAAAGTCCTTGCGTTGAGGAAGTCCATGCAGCAGAGGCAAGCCATCGGCTTCAAGGGTAATGCATCGAGCAGCAGAGGCGATGTGCCGGTTCTACAGGCGATGCGTTGCAGTGGCGATGCATCAGTTCTGTTGAATCCACAGATGGGCTGGCAGAGCACCTTCAGTCCACTTCCAAAGGTCCAGGATGGGGGTGACACCACTTGGGAGGGCAGGGCTCACAGATGGCTGAGTCCAAGTGCTGGGTTTTTGGCTGTTGGAAGCCTGTTCTGTTCCTGAGGCGTCTGATCAGGGGACCAAACATCTAGCCCTTGGAGTCATTCTGGGGTCCTGGGTTTGGAGATCCAGGACTTGTCCTTTTCACCTAAGCAAGAGGGCAACAGAGCAGCAGGTCACAGAGTGGCATCCTTTCAACAGCATAGTGGTTCTTCTTCCTGGCAAAGTCCACAGTTCCAGAAGTGTAATGAAGAGTTGTGCCTAAAGGTCTAATATTTATACTTTGTGCCAATGTTTAAGTAGAGGAAACTTCTAGAGGTTTCCATCTCTTTGGGGTGTCAGGCATTCCCTTCCTCCCTGGCCTGGCACCATCTTGTCTGGGGTCACAAAAGACCAGTATCAAACCCTTTGTATGAGTTCTCAGGCCGAGTCTTTGTGATGTGCAAATGTGGTAGATGGCAGCTCCTCCCCCTCGTTAACTCAGTTGACCATCCTGCAGACACATAGCTTCCCTTTGTCTCAGTGTCTGGGAACAATATCCAAGGACTAACTGGCAACTGCACCTAGTTATGTGATCCAGGAAAAGCCTGGTGTCCCCAAATGGTTAGGACTAGAAAATGCCAGTTTTGTAAAAGTGGCATTTTCACAATTATGACTAAAAATCCAACTTTACCACTAAAGAGAGCTTTTAATTACAGTTCTTTAGACACAAAACTCAACTTTTCTACCTGCTCCCAATTGGAAGCTACAGATTTAACTCCAATGTTATCCTATTGGAGAGACAGGCTTGTAGTAGTGAAAACAACTTAAAGAATTTTCCAGAAAAGTACTAGTTCAACTTTTAAAATACACTGCACCCTGCCCTCTGGGCTGTTTGGGACCTACCCTATGAGTGACTTGTGTATTAAAAGGGAGGATTTGGGCCTGCCAAAAGTTTTTTTTTTTTGCCAGGATAGAAATGGCAGTCTACACACTGCACAGGCAGCCTCAATGGCAGAACTCAGACATTTCTCAGGGTGCACAATCAGTGTTACAGGCCCACTAGTAGCATTTACTTTACAGGCCCTGACACATGTGGTAACACTTTACTAGGGACTTACAAGTAAGTTAAATATCACAATTGGGTGTAAGGCAGTTGTACAATGTTTAAAAGAGAGAGAACTTTAGCACTGGTTAGCAGCTGTAAAGTGTGTAGAGTCCTAAAAGCCAAAAAATATTGATTAAAACAAACAGTAGGGTGAAGGCAAACGATTGTGCATGACCTTGCAGAAAGGGCCTAATCTAACGATCTCAATTTCAAAGTTAGTTTCTGACATCTTCCTCTTCCAGCCACTGGCTTAAGACATTGTCAGTCACATTTCAGGTCAGCCCACTGGTTATTGGCTCTCACCTCATTCTATTCACTGTTTCTGTGTCCATTTGTTTCCTAAGGGCATAGCAATGCACAAGGGACCAGTCTCTCTCTCTCTCTCTCTCTCTACTTGCTCTCTCCACATTCTTTGCTGTTTTGAGTTCATCACTCTTTTGCCCCCTGATCTTAGTTTACACTTCTACCCCGCTCACATTCTTTCAGTGATCCAACCATTATTGTCTAACAGTGTGGTGGGTGGCTGCTTTTGAATGGTGATAGAGTATAACAAAAGTCTTTCAGAAATGGCCATGTGTTTATGCACATTTGTAAGTATGCACATGCATGGCGGTCATCTTGCAAAGTTTTTTTGTAGTACTTTAGTCCAAAAACATTCAGCAACAGATGGCAAGCAGTGAGTGTGCAGGTGTGGACATGTATGAAATTCTACCTTGGAGTGCTATTTGTTAGAGTTTATAACCAAAAACAAAAAAGATGGTCACCCCTTATATGCGCATGATTTTGTATGCAAGGGTGGCCACTTTAATTTTTGCCATAAACTATGGCAAAATAAAAGAAGCATTGGGAATGCAAATAGCTCAGCACCTCAGTTTCACAGTTGTGACCTAATGGCTTTGATAATGATTGTAGTGTCTAGTCAGCAATCCCAGAAGACATGCCTTGGGCTTTTAAATGCCAGTCTTGCCCAGTGAGGATTTTGACTGCATTAGATACTTCCACCCTGTAGCTCCTTAAATGTTTATCAGTTACATGGCACATGAGAAAATCAGCACTACTTGCTTCAGACCTCGAGCATCCATTAGTTACTGCATGGCACTGATACTCAAAGTATGGCTCGGGCCACATGGGGCCCTCCTGACCTTTACATGTAGCCCCCTGGTAAACATCAGCACTCTGCCGCTGTTTACTCAGAGACGCTAACAATAACAAGCATTTACAATGCAACGGGTCTCGTGTTTGCTCATGTTAGAGCTGATCGCTTTGTAAACTCCTAACCCGACTTTTCACCTATCGGGCAAAAGTGCATTTATGTACACATCCCGAAAAAGTTAAATTAACAATGTAAAGCGTTCGACTTCTGCCAAGCGAGATCGCGCTCGTAAATTACAGAAAAAGTAGTCCACGAGCCGAATGGAAAACAGCGAGCCTCGCATGTTTTCTGTACTTGGTCGCTGCGCTCGACAAATGAAAGCAAGCAGATTTTATTAGGCAAGCCCACAAACCAATAAAAAACACTGACGTGAAGTTGACAGGGCTCCGAGCCCTTTTCTAAATACAAAAGAGTCTCACTGCGATACGCATGCGCGAGCGCATGCAACGCAGGCTCGACCCTAAAAAAGATGTTAAAGAAACAGGCAAGCATTTATTGTAAAGATAATTAGTGTTAAAGGAAGTAACTGTTGAGTGAGTCCTGCATCACTTTACTTTAGGAGCACCTTAATTGTTTAAGGCATCTTGCAGCGAAGTATAAATATATGATAACGTCTCTTCAAAATTCAAAAAGAACCTTTTCACTTTAGTACATTAGATTATATCAGCCCATTGAGTATTATTTTAAAAGCGATAGTTTTCAAACATGAATTTAGAAACATCAGTTGTTCCCCCTACCCTCACAACAATGCCAATAGTGAAATGTGGCAAGTAGGTTGTCATGTGCTCCCCATGGGTTTCCTGGGTTCCTATGATACATGTAAAACATTATAGCTTTTTAAATCAAACATAGGAGAAAGTTTTGTACAGAGGACATCCTGAAGTCATGTCTTTTTAGCTCCTGTTTCTGTGATAATGAAGGGAAGAGAAATAAAAATATTGCCTAGGATCACACAATTTGGTAAAGTGGGGAAGCCAGGATTAATCCCAGTTTTCTGGTTTCATTGTGCAATTCAGCAACTACATGTATAGGCTTTGCTTCCCTTACACCCACCTTACCACCAATGTCTCCCCACATCCCTGGCACAACCACACCCCACGTGCATCAATGTGGGCTTTAGATACATCACAGACCACACCTTTTGGCCCCTGTGAAAACGGTTGTGAGTACCCATGCTCCAGGGTATATTTTGCATAGGGATTTAGGTTTTGGGTATGCCAAGGGTTTGTAGTTAAATTGTAATACTTTGAAGTAGACTTTTCATGGATGGTATAGAGGTGTAATTTGGTGCAGTCGCCCACTCTGGGTCAGTTATATCCATGCCACCCATTTATCCCTACTATCTATCATCCAGGATCCATGTTGCGGTTGGTCTGGCCCTGTAGTGCCCGATATCATAGGGTTTCTAGCGTCCTTTCAACAACCATCATCCGCATCATGTGTCTCTGCTTTGGTTCAGGTTATGGAGACAATCAAGTAGGCAATACTGCAAAACCTGGTGTGGCTTCACAGCACAATACCAGGTGCTTTTCTATTTATCATCTTTGTTCGTGTTAGCACCTTTTATAACAATATCTTTCTACACACATCACTCTGGGTTAAGTGTGGGGGATGGGCTACTGTCTCCCAGAAATGCTTTCAGCTTTGTGGTTGGCTCCAACACCATTTCTAGGAAGATGATTTACCTTAGGTTTTCTGTGGACAGCCTTACAAGCACCCACTGTAACTGAGCTTCCAAATAGTACACTTCATAGTCAGATGCCCCGCTGTTTTACTCCTTTGCCAGTCATTAAGTTTCAGCACCAGAGTGGTATGAATGTCTTTTATGGTGCAGCCCGTGCATGTATTTAAATGAGATCATGCCATTTCAAGGCAGGAATAGTTACAACAACATCTTTCTTTGCAGCCATGTTCAACCGCCTGACATTGCACTAACTTAGGTTCGCAGTTTTGCTCTTTAGGTTCTTACAGGAAATGAGGGGCCTGAAACAACTATCTTCCTGATAATGCCTTTCTTGCCCAGTGCTTAATTAAAAAGAAAAAATAGTTGTAGGGCCTCGTCAGGCCAGTGCAGCTTGCACCATCCATTGCCCTTTTCAGCAGTGCTAGTGACAGAACCAGCACAACTACTGGCCATCATCCTGCTACAAGTGTAACAATTCCTACTATTCCAGGCCCCCCAAGCTATAAGAATGGCTTGGGCGGCAGGTATTCGACGTTTTTAATGTGTATGGAATTAATAAACAACTGTTGTTCATCTCTTAATTATACAGACAGTGCCACCAAGTGACAGACTGTCATAATTGCGGGTGTTGACAGTTAAGTGCCAGTGCAAGCACAGGAAACCACTGGTTCAGACTAACCACTGGTCTTGCCAGGAGATTTTAGGATGCATTTTTTTAGATGACTTGGGCGAATGGATTGCTCGAGGTCACCTGAATGTTATTGATGTTGCTGTGCCTGTGGATCAATAATTGATGCTATGATGATGATATAACAACAATAGATTGCTACGTTGTGAGTCATGTTTTCATAATGTCTGAATGTTTGTGAGCGTTCTCGTATAGACTACGGAGCCCACTTTAACGCTTTTCTGGGATGAATGAATGAATCGCTCAGTGGCAGATGTTCCAGACGCATAGCTGTCTATCTTCTATGACTCGGGCACTGACATTAATGTCATTGACAATAAAAAAAGCTCATCTGTCACAGAAGTTAGGTGTATGCCATGGATTTCTGGTGTGTCAATGTTGCATTTGGTTCGTAAGTTGAAAAACTAAGCTACATTGTGGCAACCTTACCAAGCGACTGAACGTTACTATAGTGAAAGTGAAGATACATAAAAGTTCCCAGAGGACTGTGGGATGTGGTATCCGGATGGTGTGGCATGCAGAGGCTTAGACGTTATTGGGTTGTTGTAGACTTGGTCAAGGATAGCACTTGTACCAAGGTATTAATTAGACTACTCTTGGGCTACTCTTTAAATATCCAGCAGATATTTTGCACTGGATATCAGTGTTAGCCTAGATGATCATTTTCACCAACAGTTTGTGATGGCCACCTTTTGATTAAAAATGTATATGGACTCCATATATGTAGCCTACACTACTTCTGTCCAATGCTCCATTGGTCATAAAAGAAGCATAAAGCCATTTCGTGGCAGGTGGTCCCTGGGTGCTGCAACACCATTTGACTGGTATCCATTTCAGATATTTGCATACTGCACTAACGTAGGTTTGCTGTTTTGGCTGCTAGGTTCTTGAGGGGCCTGAAACCAATGTCTTCCTGATAATGTCTGTTTTGCCCAGTGCTTAATTTGTGTAAAAAAAATAAAAAAAAAAGAAGAAAAAAAAAATAATAAGTTCTAGGGCCCTCGTCAGGGGGCCTCTGCAGCTTGCAGCATCTACCGCCCCTTCCGACGCTGCCAGTGACAGAAGGAATACTACTGCTAACCATCACCCTCCTACAAGCGTGACAATTCAAACTATTCCAGGCCCCTAAAGCTATAAAAACGGCTCATGTGGCAGGTATTTGTCATTTTTAATGTATATTGAATCAATAAACAATTGTTCTCCTCATCTCTTACTAAGACAAACAGTGTCACCATTTGGCAGACTGTCATAATTGCCAGTGTTGACAATTTAGTGTCCGTGTGAACAGAGGAAACCACTGGCTCAAATTAACCACTAGCTGAAATGTTCGGTTTCTTGTTTGGCAAACAATACATCCCACATATCTGCAGAAACAAGGACAAAGGATCAGGAGTTCAAGAGCCACTAGGACGTATGTATTGCACACACTGTTAAAGGACACACTGACTGATCTGCAGTGAACATTGGAAGAATTCAGACACAGCACTGCTTTACCTAGAAATGCTAATAAATTCCAAAAATTAAAGCTGTATTGGATTCTATTTAAAATGATATTACTGCCTGTTTCTAGTTCTAGTTCTTGTGCTGAAAAGTAAATTCTGAATTGTTTGACTAAATATAAGCAGTGCGCTTTTAATCTCATATTCTGTTATTAGCATAGAAAACTATATTGGTCACGCTGTAGTTTGTTTCCTTCACACTTCCAGTTGTAGAGCTCTAAAGACAAAATCCATACTAGCAAATGTTCATAGTGCAGCTCTCTATGAATCTTAGTTTAGACATAGCTGAGCCTCTTTCTGTGGGTACCTTACCTGGAAACTCAATATATGCTGCATTTGACAATTTGGTCTTTGACTTTAATAGTACATTGGTCCAGATTGCTCACAGTAGCATTGGTATAGATAGTCACACTGTGCAAAATAAAATAATTAAATACCAAAATACATTTGATAAAAGCAAAAGCCCTTCGTCCGGGAGGTGGAGGTATTTGTGTCTTCAGCAGTGGGGCTGGTGTGGCTGTTGTTTTCTTTAATGCAGTGAAACGTTTTATATCAGGTACCACATTCAATGCAAAGTTTTTTATTCTTTCAAAACAAACTCCAAAAGAAGGAGTATGCTACTGAGAAACAAAACAAATGTCTATGAGACGCTGGGAGTTTTCTCCCGTCATATGAGGGTGTTATTACTTTGATTTTCTAATAAGGATGACTAGGCATTTTCTGGTGATCCCAAACAGAAAAAAAACATTGAAATATCCTCCCTCAATAGGACAGAATGCGGCACTTTGACCAACAGCCCAATATCTTATGAGCCATCAGTCAAAGGTTTCCACTGGCAGAGCTACCGTGGCTCTGCCATCAGAAACATGGAAGTTCCATCAACTATAAATATAGTGAGAAAACCATGAGTTTTTGATAATGGGACATGTTTTGTGTGTTATGATGGAGTACCCTATCCTCCAAACTGTAAATGAGACCAGAGTCAGATCTGAAATAATATTACCATGAAAGTATTACGACGATGTACAGCCAAGCAAAAAGATTTCTATGTTCAACAGATAGCCACAACTTGAATTTCCCTGTGCAACATTGTTATTCTACTAATAGGTCTGCAATCCAGTCCCATCTAAAAAAAAAAAACACCCCTCACAGAATATTAGTAAGCTGAGGACATTTCCTCTAATAAGTTTCCTCATTATAGATAAAATATATAAAAAGTGAATATCTTGCTGCTTCTTAATTCTTGTCATGCAAAAGAATCCTTCTTGTGCTGTTAACTCTGTTTCCTACTTTATTTTCAAGTATTGAGATGCTTCTCAACAACAGAGAGGATTTCATTTTCACTCAAGACCAAGTCCAGGCCTCTTCCCTTCTCCTGTTGGACCGCTTAGTAGCATTTGATGCCATTGAACCTAAAACATTGACAGGGTGTGGAATTTAATAAAGTATCTACTTTCCATGGGATAGGTTGCTTCTTAAATCTACTTGTCCTGTAAAAAAAATTTACTTGTCCCTTTGGTGCCAGGTAGTGCAGAGACAAATTATGGCAGCAATCTCATTATGTAAGAGCTCTGATAATAACCTCCCTGATTATTAAAATACTATAGTCAGGGCAATTAGAATTATGCAGCAAAAGAGGGCCAAATTATGTGGCAGGGCTGATTAAATTATGCAGCTATGAAAGGCAAAGTATGTGGCATAACGTGTCACATTTTGTAATAGTATTACTTCATTATTTTGACATTTTTAAACATGGTAGCACTGCCTGGGCATTGTTTGCACCTCATTAGTACCAACTTAACTGCCAAATATAACAATATAACAATAAGCAACAGTAAAGTGACCAGTCCAGCTTTGCAAAAGGCCTTCCATCACACAACGTGTCACTGTATTTTCTGTAACTTTTGAACCGTTTGAGCTAGAAATATTTTTTTTCTTGCTAAAATCTGCAGATTATGCGGCCAGTGATGGATTATGTAGCAAATGCAAGCAGTTTCAAGCCCTACTATAGCAAAGTCCTTATTTTGCCACCTTTCCACAGATCTACATAATGAGGTTGGAGGAAGCAGTAAGCAATAGTTCCAGGGCTGGAATGCCTTCGAGTCTGTGCAAACCGGTTAACTTGCATGTTTTATGGATTTTCACCAGCTCTTCTCATATTTTTCCCATACTGAGAAAGGTTGGAAATTACCTCTGACAAGGGCAGAAGTAGACGTTCTTCCAGGGTTGGGGGAAAAAGTGAACTTGGAAATGCTCAATAGATTTTTGCTTGAGTAAATCTACACATGCATATTTGCTTGTGTTAAAATACAGTTTGCATATGTTTTCTAGGAGTACGATTTCCTGGGCTAATTCTGAAAATTCTTGTGATTTCACAAAATCCACTAATTCAAAGGCACATAACATGGGTGCACTTTTTGAGACTTTCTTTAAGAAACAGGCATCTAATTGGATATGGCATTAACCAAGGCATTTTGTTTTTATTAAAATTCTATTCATCCCTCTATCAGCAGGCTTTACTGTCAGTGATAGCATTTTGCTCTTCCACAAGGATCATATTGGCGCATAAAGTAGTTTTTGTTCAGTGCCAGGAACTACTCGAGTAGTGTGTGCTTTTTGAGAGCAAAAACCTTTTCTTGCTTTTTGCCAAAGTTTGTTACAATGGCGAGGGCCTGGCAGTTTTACAAAAGCCATGTCAAAACAAGACTCATACTGACAAAATCAAAAGACTGACAACCAATGTTGGATCGGTTGGCTTTGCCAGTGCTTGTTTATTTTGATGTTTCCCACAATCTTGTTGAAAATGTTTACACTAATTTTCCATCATGAATATTTTTGGAAATACTATCATGCATTAACACATTTTACTTAAGGATGCTTCAAAGAAATAGTACCTAAAATGTCAGTTTTCTTTTTTTTTTTTAACATAGCGCAAACTCAACCCAAAGGTATTGGAATGCTTTACATGAGCACCACTTACGTTACAAAAGGATCCATTTATTTTTTGTAGGCATGTGAAGATTAAGTCATTTGGCCATTATCACTGGATGTTGAGCCGAAGCCAAGACTCGAACCTGGTTTACCAATTCCAAAGTCGTCAGCTCTGGCTGTTACGCCACATTCGCTTCCACAGTTTATTTAGTAATTTGGCAAAACTTTTTTTTCTCTAGATATCTTATTCTGAAAGAAAAGAATCATCAATCTTTCTTACAAGTTTCTGCAAACATTTGCATCTAAGCGGAGAGCATTCTGGGAACATTATACTTAGCCTCATATTGTTAAACTTTTCAAACATGTGTACACCTTTTTTAACTCAAACCACTGCCAGTAGTGTAGTGTGACCTTATGTTTATTTAGAGCGCTCGCCCTAATAATAAAGGCTTTGCATTAATGCAACATAAATACAAGTTTGAAGAGTATTAAGGTATGAGCACAAATATTACCTGAACTGACTACAGACAGTTCCCTTCCCTATTAACTTGCAGCCAAAGGGTTTGTGTTGCAGGAGGATGGACCTACTTGTCCAGAGGACAAAATAAACATGAAAACTTGTTGTCCTTGACCCTAAACAATATGTCCAGAAAGATTAAAAAAGTGACAAGGAAAGAAAGCAGGGATGAAAAGGAACATAAAAGTGCATGTTAAAGGGACAGGAAGTCTCTGGTGGTGGATGAAAGAGTTAGAATTAGGACTATGCAGCCTTGGTAGGTGGCACCCCTGACATCGAATGTGCAGGTCTCGGGCTGCTGAGCAAAACTTTGGGCCTGGCACTTATTCTTTTACAAATTGAGCACTGCTGCATTGACACTCCTCAGACCTCCTTGGAGCGAGAGCATGTGAGCTTGGTGTAGGGCTTTTCTGCAGGTTTACCCTTCTGTTCCGGTCAGTTGCACACATGACACTCTTCACTCACCAGGATGAACAGAGGTCCTGTTATGATGTTTGGGTCCCTGATTATTGGTTCAATTGCCATCGGAATTCCATTTAACTTAAGCACAGGGTTGGAGTGGCCTATAGGGCAATCAGGCAGTGCCTGATGGACTGGAGTGACAGATCATTGTGTGGGCTGGTTTTTTAGCAGGTGTGAGCCTGATTTATAGCCAGGTGTGTCGGTTTATACTGTATATTTCCCTGAGTCAACCACTTTTTTTTTTTTTTTTAGCTATCTGCTTCGCTAATGGGGGCCACTTTTATTTTGGTGCCCTGGCCCATTTTTGGTCCCAATATGACCCTGCTTAAATAAAGCACGGTACATGGTGGGTTTCGGGTTTCTATATCTTAGCCCTTTGGTGTGTACAAGTACAGTGTGTGGAAGGGGTACAGTGGATATCAGGCTTACTCCAGATTGGGTTACACCAAAGAAGCCTTTTATGATCCGCGATGCTTCCAATGGAAATACCCTTCAGTTTTCTACCAGGTAATCAGGTGTGATAGCAGAAGGCTTTTGTCACTGGAATGCCACATTTCTTCAAATTCTGTTTAACAGGAAACTATTTCACTGGGTAAAATCTAGTCTTACATCACTTCAGTAGAGCCAACCGTACTAAAGTCAACACATCTGGCAGAGTTTAGGCCACTTTCTGGCTCACATAGTGGATGATGTGATCATGTATGGTGATAAAGTTTCTTGCTCTCACCCAAACCACAGTTATGAAAAACAGTGTTTTTGTTACAGGTTCCAAATAGAAGATCAGGGACTAGATGTACAGAGCTTGTTTTTGGTTGCAAATTGCCAGATTCGCACAATTGGGCTGTTCGCGACCAGAAAAAATCATTTTTAGATGTACAAA
Organism: Pleurodeles waltl; assembly: GCF_031143425.1. Lineage (NCBI taxonomy): Eukaryota > Metazoa > Chordata > Amphibia > Caudata > Salamandridae > Pleurodeles > Pleurodeles waltl. Next base: position 518,475,568 of record NC_090440.1, on the reverse strand, counting down.
ACTCTATTTTGTGATTTGGTAATCTATTACCAATTGGTAAAATGGGTTAGAGATTCTGTATTAGGAAGGGGCGTGTCAAGGGCGCCCCTTTCAAATAGCAATTCACAGTGGTATGCATGAATGTTTTGCAACTGAAATACATTCGCAAAACATTCATTTTTTACCACCAAATTCAATTTGGTGGTAACCCATTTGCAAACCTTTGTGAATAGTTGTAAAAAAATAAAAAGAAAACTTTTCATTTTTTAAAAATGTATCCTGTTTTCCTTTAACCTCTGAGCTGCTGGGCCTCAATTACCCCCCCTACCTCCACCCCGCCCAAGTGCTGAGCCTTTTTTTGGCTATTTGGGGTAATTCACGCTTAGGGCTCCATGACGTTTTTTTCACATAATGTATCCACGCCCAATTTACATCCCTTCTTTCCAACATCCTGAGAATTGTAAAGGTACCCAGGGTTTGTGGATTTCCTGAAGGGAATTGGAAAAAGAGTCCAAGTATAGAAACATTTTGAGTTTTTTGGAGTAAAATATGAAAAAAGTGCTCCTGATAAAAGTGTCTGTTTTTCCCCTAAAAATGCCATCCACAACCGGTTTGCTGTACCAAAGACACTATCTACCCAGCTTTTAGGAACATGCAGAGCTTAATCCAAAAACCTAATTTTATGCCACAGTTTTGGCATTTTTGCAAATGGTAGCCTTTTTTCCTGTTTTTTTGTGTTCTTGACCTACATACAGTTTTTGGTGGAAACCAGCATGAAACCCATGGGTGATACAGACAAGCTATACATTTCTAAAAAGTAGGCCATATTCCGAATTGAGCAAGGGGTCATATGTGTAAATAGAACAAGGTTTTGCCAAGGAAACGATCTGTTGAAATAAAGAAATATCAAAAATGAGTAGAAAAAAACAGGCATTTATGACAACATTTTCATCTGTAACTTTTTGTCACCTAGGCCGATTGACAGAAGCAGTATACCAATACGTTCACTAGATCCTTCTGGTTGCAGTATTATACAGGGTTCATAGGTTCTCCAAGAACCCAAAATACCAAGAGCCAACAACTGAGCTGCACCGTTTTTAAAAAAATATATATTTTTATTAACATTTTGCTGTTACACAGTTACATACTTGTTCGTTTCACATGCATTTTTTGTTCATAATGCTATATTCTACTTTTTGTTCATTGTTTGTTCTTTTTATTATCGTTAGTCTTATTGTTCTTTATTTAACAAACTGTGCTCATTTACTTGTTAAAGCGCATTTCCTTTCTTCATTTCACTGTTCTGTATAATCAACAATCAAACAACAAACTTGAACCCCTTCTTCCTTGTAACTTGGGAGGGTGGTGTAAAGGGTTAGGTGCAAGAAGACAAGGGTGGTGGGAGGGGAAGAGGAAGGTGGGGGGGAGGGAGAACACGATGTATGTGATATACAATTTCTGTTGGCAATCATATTGGACTAATTGGAGGTAGGGAAAAGGAGGAAGGGGAGAAAAAAGAAAAAAACAGACCCCATGAGGTCAACTTTACGGCTTTGTGCGAATGGCTTTTGTAATTGTTGGCTTGAAGGTACTATGATATATTCATTTTTGAGCGGGGGAAGATGTCAACCCAGGGCGCACCGGCGCACCGTGGGGGCGGCGGGTCATTCACTCTGCTTGCTATTTCTGTCAGTGTAGTGGGGGTCAGAGATCCAACTGTCTTCGCTCCCTTACTCTCGATGTGATCTATGTGTGGTTTGGGTCTGTTTTGGGTGCCTGCCTATGTGCTTCCATCATTTGGTTCCATCCTCGGTGTGGATTGGATTTCACTGGTTTCTCCTACTGGGCTTGCCAGCCTCTTATTTATACTTTCCCAGCTTGTCATTAAATTCTCCCACCCCGGAGCTATAGGAACCTGGCGGATATTCCTGGCTTCTTCTGCTTTTAGGACCTGTAGTTCAGCTCTAGACCATGTTGATATATCCCTTTTCCAGTCGGTCAGCAGAGGGTGATCCGCGGCCTTCCAGCCCCTCGAGATTAGTCTCTTATAAAGGGCCAGGGAGAGGTCCAGAAAGTGCCCCTTCACTTTTCCGCAAAGTGCAGCTGGTCTGAGGCCCAGCAGGCACATCTCAGGGGTGGGTCTCAACTCAAACTCAAACAATTCAGTTAGGGTGGGCAATATTTCCCTCTAGCCAGTCTGGATCACCGGGCAAGTCCAAACCATGTGGTCAAAATCCGCCCCTCCTCCTCCGCATCTCGGGCAAGTCCCCGGGGCTCCTCCATATATACGGAATAGCCTGTGAGGCGTGAGGTACGTTCTGTGCAAATAATTATATTGAATGAACTGAGCTGCACCGTTAAATATTTTTTTCATTGAGGACCAATTCTTACAGCAAAACAGGGAGAGTGAAAAATTGGTAGCAATGCGGTAACTGCAGGAGCACCTGTCCCGAGCTCCTGGTTGGGAGCAGAGATAGTTCCCATCTTTAAGAAAGGTAATCCCTCTAACCCTGTTAACTACCGTCCAATCTCCTTACCTGACAACTTCCAAAAACTTTTTGCTAAGCAAATTTTGTCTCGTTTAGAAGAATGGATTCTGGAAACTAATGCCATTTCTGATTTGCAAGCAGGGTTTAGGCCAGCAGTTAGTACCATAGATCAGGTGCTAAGATTTTTAACATTAAAATGGAAGACTGTAGAAGTAAGCGGAGGTAACCTTTTTGTAGTTTTTATTGACCTTAGAGCCGCGTTTGATTTGGTCCCCAGAAATCAGCTATGGCTGACACTAGCTAATATGGGTGTCCCACAGGGCCTCCTGAAACTCATTATCCGACTACACGAAAATACTTATGCTCAAATCAGGAGTGGCAAGAATGGTGATCTAACAGAAGCAGTGGCTATTGAGAGGGGAGTCAGACAGGGGTGTGTTTTGGCCCCCACCCTTTTTCTTCTATACATAAATAATTGTATTAAGTATTTAGCAAACTGCACTAATGATTCCCCAAAGCTGGCCGGGACCAAAGTTCCATGCCTACTTTATGCAGATGACACTATCCTTCTGTCTAAATCATCCATGGGAATTCAGAATCTGGTCAACCAGTTCGGTGTTTTCTGCAGAGATTATGGGTTAGACATAAATCTTAAGAAAACTAAACTCATGATATACAGTGCCCCGAATAAGAAGCTTAGAGCAAACATTAGGATGGATTCAATTCATCTGGAGAGGGTAATGGAATACGATTATTTGTGTATTAGACTATCTGATAAGGGCAGCTGGGATCCAGCTATAAGGAAAGGGGCACTAACAATCAGCCAAAGATGTGGAGTGATAGGACGTAAGGCTAGCACTGCAATAAGTCCCCCTCTGACCCTCATCTCTGAAATCTACAAAGCCCAAATTCGTGCCGCGGCCCTATATGGAGCGGAACTTTGGGGATCTCACAGACAAATGGTCACTCTTCAAACCAAAGAAAATAATTTCCTTAGACGCATATCCAGACTAGGGAAGGGCACGCCGATGCTCCCCCTAAGACTGGACCTGGGTCTAAATAGTATTAAGGATACAGCATACCTAAGACCACTTCTGTACTGGGTCAGATTATGGAAAACGGAGGAACTCGAACCCTTCAGATTAGCAGTTAAAGAACTATTGCCACCTTGCTATGGATGGGAAAAAGTACGGTGGCTTAAGGAGATGAGGGTGGCTTGGGTTAAACTGAACTTAGCCCAGTATTGGGAGAATCCCGAGATGATCCCTGGTAACGCTAAACGCTTGATCAAAGATCGCTATTGGGAAAAGATCCATGAGGAATCTCTCGGCTCAATTGGGTTGGGTCGGTTGACAGCAGAGTTTCTGCTGGTTAAGCATGAACCTCTGCCTGAAAGCTTCCTGGATCTCCCTATGCCAGCCCGTGCTCGTTCCTTATTACTCCAGTTCAGATACGGAACATTGGCAGTCAACAGCTTCACAGCTTGCTGGTCAACCAATAGTTCTTTATCTGACAAATGTATAAACTGCCATCTATGCAAGGAAACTCCTGAACATGTCCTATTTTTCTGTCCTCTGTACAAATGCCCTCGTAGGAAGTGGATTATCCCTCTGTGCAAAACACTGCCATCACAAAACCGAAACAGTGTATACAGAATATGCAAATATGACACTTCCATGCTGATAGTGAGTTCTGTTTCCAAATATTTGGCAGCAGCATGGAAAATCCGCAGTAGGACTACTACAGATCTTAACCCATCGGTCGAAGAACGGTCTAGAAGTTAGCGAACTAGCACCCTGTTATATTAATCTGGGATTTTAAATAAAACGATTAGTATGACCTATCGACGACAAAAGACTGTAGCCCCGCGCATGATGGCTAGTGGGTTACCCCAATTGAAGTGACTCATAGTTCCTCAGCATATATAATTTTATAAATCGCAAGTTGCAATTTATTTGATCAACTTATTTAATAGAACTGATTAACTTATGGCATTATTTTCCACTGGTTGACCTCTAGCCTTTGCTAACAGGAGCTACTATATGTAGTTTTTATGTCTTATTTTATGTATAAACCTGTTTTAGAATGATTTTCATGCTTTTAACAATTGGTTAGCATTATCTTAGCATTTAGCCTCTTGCATATGGTAAAATCCAGAGATTATTTTGAGAGTCTTGTCTTAATTATTTATGAAACTTTTTATGTAATTTTATGATTTTTTTCTTTCTGTATTAACTGCCAAATGTTTTTTTTATTAAGTGATGGTTCATGGCTTTTATTTTTTTGTATGTATGATCACTTTTAACTTTTCAAATGGTCCAAATCTGGACCGAATAAACTATTGATTGATTGATTTGATTGATTGGTAGCAAGGAAACATATATTTCTGAAATGGGCACTAGATATAGAGTTGAGGAGAAGTAGTTATTTCTACATTTCTGAATTTGTGGGTACCAGTACTAGTGTAAGATTTGGAGGGTATTTTTTAAATGTCATCTTTCTTATACACTGGCCTACATTTGAAAGGCACAAATGCAGTGAAAACCAATAGGTAATAACAAATGTTCTACTATTCTATGTCCCACACATCTCACGATAAAAATGGTACCTCACTTGTGTGGATAGGCAATGCAGTACTTTGGGATTTCTGAAGCTTCTTGCAAACATGCTCCTCTAGAAATCCTTTGCGGTGACAACAAACTGTTCCGCAGGCCACAGTGACAGCTTTGTAGAGCTCACTAAACAGCTCTACTCCTTTATAGAAATTGTCCACATAAAGGTTAGAACCTTTGTGAAGGAGTGGCTGTGACAGAAAACAGCCCAGAACACAACATGGACACAGCGCATTTTTCCACCAAAAACTGACCCTTTCTCTCCAGTGTGAGTAGCTTGAGATTTTGGAGCCTAGCTCAGCCGGCACCTAGGGAAATCTAGCCAACCTGTACATTTTTTAACACTAGTGTGCTAGAGGTATGCAGGATGGGGTGACTTACATGGCTTTCACCACTTTTTTTTTTACCCAGAATCCCTTGCGCACCTCAAACTTTAACTAAAAAACACATTTTCCTCAATTTTCTGTGATGGAAGGTTCTGGAATCTTTGGGGAGCCTCAGACTTCCTTCTTCCTGGCATTCCAACGGCATGGGCATAGCACATTTTTCCACCAAAAACTGAACCTTTTTTCCAAAGTGGGTAGTTTGAGATTTTGGACCCTAGCTCAGCGGGCACCTTGGGAAACCTAGCCAACCTGTATATTTTTGGAAACTAGATACCTAAGGATATGCAGGGTGGGCTGACTTCCATGGCTTTCATAATGTTTTGTTAGCCAGAAACCCTTGCAAACCTCAAACTTTGACAAAAAAAAAACACATTTTCCTCACTTTACTGTGCTGGAAAGTTCTTAAGTCTGCGGGGAGCCACAAACTTTCTTTCACCCAACATTTCCTCAGGTCTCCCGATAAAAATGGTACCTCACTTGTGTGGGTAGTCCAAGTGCCTTTGTCAGGGAAGGGAAGGGCCCAAAACAATTGTGGTGATAATGATAACTAAAGTGGGCAAACTAATTAGTCCTGGGATCAGGATCCATTTGGAGAAACCTATCAAGCCCAGATGTTTCTGAAAAGTAGAAATGTAATATGTGACTATACTATAGTATACACATAATGTTAAGTGTACATATAATTGTAAGTGGAACATGTTCAATGGTTGTAAACACATTCTGTCATTTGCATGGCTTTCTGCTTTAGATCTTTGGTACTTGTGAGTTCTAGGTTCCATGTGACATCAGTGCCCTCAGGTTCTGGAGCCTGGTGTGAAGGCAGTTGGAGGTTGGCTCTGGACCTGAGAGGGTGTTGATGTCTTTCGTGGATCCATCAATAAAGCTACAGCTAGAAAACTTACACTGGAGTGTGAAGTGGAGTTTCTTCCTTGTTTCCTGCCTCCACCATACTACATTTTGGTACCAGGAGTGGGGTGGTTTTGGATTGGATCCACCGACCACTATCCGACGCGTACACATTGGCGATTTCCGGTTTCCTCCGTTCCTCATTTTGACGAGGTGAGCTTTTCAAAAGCCTTTATATAAAAGAAATAAAATTAAGAAAAAGGGCGATTGCGCTCAAGCGTATTCCGAAGACATATCTCGGTGGTGAGGCATTCTATGCGCGAGTCGAGCGCACTTAAAAGGAAATCCAAGGCCGTGAAGTGCGCAAGCGCGTCTACATCTGTTGGACGTTTGACGCTTACGATGCCCAGCAACAACTGTGTGCACTCGTGCGCACCCCTGAAAAGGAACTCGTTGTGTGCGAGCGTGCCTACGCTTATCTGACGCTCGCGTTGCCCAGCATACAGTGCTTGGAATCGAGTTTCACATTTGCGTGCGCTGCCTTTTCCGGAGATGCTTGGTTTGCCTAGTAACATCATGTGCCAAAAGCGTCTGATTTGCCGGCAGTTCCTTGTTTGTGGACTTTGACATTTTAGTTGCAGCATACACGCGGGCTAACGCAAGGAAGTGCCTCTGATATTTAAATGGAATATTTCTAACATTAAAAAAAAAAAAAAAAGAATATTTCCAACGTGGAAGGAATTTATTTGAAAATTCCTACATTTTATTCTATTTTGTTTTTTTTCCTGCAAGTTAAGCGTCATTATTCCAAAGAGTATGTCAATGAGCTAACTGGTGGTGCAACCGCCTCCTTTCCTACTAAAAGCTGGGAGGCCGGAAATAAAGTGGAACGAATGGCTTCGAATTTTTAAAAATTATCTATCGGCGAAAGATGCTATGAGATATCCACCAGCTACAAAACTGGCTCTTCTTTTTAACCATCTGGGGACTGCTGGTCAACGTGTGTTTGACAACCTGCCAACTATTCCACCACCAGTGGGCGAGGACATAGTTTGGTACGTCTACACTGAAGGAAAGTAGAGAATCAAAAAGCAATACTCTGATGACTCAAATGTTCTGCTTGAGAGGTTTAATTTTGCTATGTGCAGACAGTCTGCTGATGAGTCTGTTGATGAATACTTGGCTAATTTACGGGTGCTTGCAGCAAGGTGTGATTTTGGCAACATAGTAGATACGTATATAAGAGACCAATTTGTTTCCCATTGTCATTCAAAGAAATTACACGAACGTCTCTTGGCTTGTCGCAACCTTTCTCTAGATGAAGTTGTGGACTTAGCGAAGGCCATTGAGTGATCTATTGTTACGTCCAGAGTAGTTAGTGGACAGGGGGTAGTGTGTGTGCCAAATGAACAAACGAATGTTGGTCAGATAAGTGAAGAACCAGGAGTAAATTATGTTAAAGAAAGATCATTTAAACTAAAGAAAGCTCATTCTCAATCAGTTAGGTATTGTTACCGTTGTGGTTCCCATAATCACATTGGCAACAACCCTACCTGTTCTGCAACAGGAAAAAGGTATTCGAAGTGCCAAAAAATTGGCCACTTCCAAGCAGTCTGTAGACAGACGGGCTATAATGTTAATTCCGGGAACAAAGTGAGAATCAGTAATGTGTACACGCCTGACACTGGTGAATTAGCCCATTGTTCAGGCAGACTTTCTAACATGGTTCTCACAGGCAACTCTCCAGGCGATAATATAAGTTATGACTTGGGACACTTCAAGGGTCCATTATGTGAAGCTCTAATAGACTCTAAAAAAGTGCTTGTTATGGCTGATTCTGGAGCACCAGTTACTATTTTAGGGGACAAAACTTTCTTTCATTTGTGGGAAGATTAACAAAAATTGGAAAGTGCGGACATTGCAACTAAAGCATTTGGGGATCAAGATATTGATTTGCTGGGATTTTTCCATGCTTCTTTAGAGATTCTAGGAAGAACGGTGTATACAAAAATGTATGTAGCTGTGAAAGGGAGGAACATAGTGGGTGGAAAGACCTAGGGCGTTTGGGAATTGTGTTATGCCCGGGTCAAGAGAATCCCATTATCTTAGGTCAGAGGTCACACTACGTTGAAGGCAATTCTGTCTTACATATCACACCCAACAAGGGAGTTCCTGAACACTTTACCTTGAAGTTCCCAGAGATCTTTGCTGACAAAGTGGGTACGGTTAAGGGGTTTGAACACACCATTAGACTCAAAGATAGAGCAATCCCAGTTTCACATAAGGTTAGACCGGTTCCTTTGTCTATCAGAAATCAACTCAAAACCTTGCTTGATAAACTAGTTTCAGACAATATCATTGCCCCAACAAATGCATCAGAGTGGGTTTCTCCAATTGTCGTTACAAAAAAAAAATGGTGACCTTAGGCTATGTGTTGATTTGAGATCACTTAATAAGAACATTCTGGTAGATTGCCATCCTCTACCACACATACAGGAACTTGTAACCACATTGGGAAACTCTAAATTCTTTTCAACCATAGACTTGCATTCAGCTTACCACCAAATTCCCCTTAGTGAAGACTCCCAAGAATTGACTACGTTCATTACCCCTTATGGAGCTTTTAAGTTCCTCAGATTAACTTTTGGCCTAGCTTCAGCTGCGAGTGTATTTCAGAAAATAATGGATACGTTGCTTGGCCAATTGAAAGATGTTTGTGCCTTTCAGGATGATATTTTAATACACACCGAAACTGTTGAAAAGCACGAAGAAGTGCTAGATAAAGTGTTTAGCATTCTTCAGAGTTGTGGCTTGACCATTAAAACCGAGAAGTGCAAATTCTTGGTTGACAGTGTGGACTATCTCGATCATTCTATTTCAGCTGAGGGCATTAAACCCAAAATGTGTAACTTGGAAGCCATAAAGAAAGCTCCTCCTCCGTCCAACAAAGATGAACTACGTTCCTTTCTAGGACTCTGTGAGTATTATTTGAGGTTTGTGACTGGTTTTGCATTATTAGTACAACCCCTAAGATCACTGTTAAAGAAGGGTAGCAAATATGTTTGGTATCCCTTACGGACTAGGTGGTCTCACACACATAATAGTGTCTTGCTTCATCATATGACCACCTAGCCCCACCCAAGTAAGACGATACTACTTGGGCGGACTCAACCTCGTGGTTAAAAGAACCAGAGGGAGTGCTGAAATTAAACTAGCTGGATAGTTACATTGATCCAGAAGAGGTGAATACTAAAATTACCAATCCCCCATCCCCCTGTAGGCAACACAGCAGCCCTTAGCTTGGACATTTTTCCAGCAATGACTTCCCGACCTGAGGATCTACAGTGACCTTACCAACACCACTGAACAAAGACTGACCTAGTCTGACCTTCAGTTCCTACTACCCCACACCATTAGTGATGATATAATTTCTATAGGGAGGCGGTGTGGGCTAGCAACACTCCCATTGCTCTCTTTTTGTGTACATATAGCAAATATGTTTGGGACAAACAGCTAGATGATTCGTTTGAGCACATCAAACAAGTGGTGTTGTCTGCACCCACATTGAAATCTTTCATCCCCACTGCTAAGTCATTTATCACAGTGGATGCTAGCCTTAAAGGACTAGGAGCGGTGTTTGGGCAATGGCTGTATGGCCAAGAACATACAGTTGCATTTGCTTCCAGAACACTTTCTCATGCTGAAAGCAACTACAGCACTATTGAGAGGGAAGCCCTGGCTTGTGTCTGGGCTGTCCAAAAGTTTAGAACATACATATGGGGAACCCATTTTGAGATTTACACTTATCACAAACCACTAGTTTATTTAATGAGTGGCAATGGTCTCGGTAAAGCTTCTGCCCGACTTGTAAGATTGTTATCCAAATTACAAGAGTATAACCTTGAGGTGAAATATTTAAAAGGAGGAAAAAATGTAAGAGCAGATTGTTTATCCAGACTTCCCCTACCACACTCTACTGACATAAATGATGACCAAGACACAGAATGTGTAGTGGGTGCTTTAAATCTTGTTTCTGCGTCTGATGGTTTGTTTACGCAGGAAGAATGGAAATTAGCCATGTCTAATGATAACTTACTATCTCAACTTTTACATTACGTTGGCCTAATAAAAAAAAATACTGTGGTGAGATGAATACATACAAACAGATTGCCATGGAATTAGCCTGCGAAAATGGATTCTGTATGAGAGGTTCTGTCTGTGTTCCACCTAGTGTGTTGAGATCAAAATTGATTAAAATTGCGCATCAGGGTCACCTGGGTGTTTCTGCCACTTGTAAGACGTTAAAGGAAAAATATTGGTGGCCCAACATTGATAAACAAGTGGCAGATTTTGTTGATACATGCCCAACGTGTGTAGTGTCGGATAAACACTGGAAAAGCAGTGTCAAACCTCTACACAGTGTTCCCTTGCCATGCAAACCATGGGAAAAAATTGCCATGGATTTTTCTGGACCTTTCCATATGCTGTCAAAGATATGAGATATCTAATTGTTGCAATAGACTACTTCTCAAAGTGGATTTATTTTGCATTTGTGGAAGATGCTGATACTGACACTGCAGTACAATTCTTGTCAAATTTGTTTACGCTGGAGGGTGCTCCGTCGGTGATTGTCACCGATAATGGAGTACACTTCACTTAAAAAATGAGAAGTTTCATGGAGAAATTTAATGTTCATCACTTACAGGTAGCCTTATACAGTCCAGCTTCTAATGGCCTGGTAGAGAGGGCCAATAGAATTTTAAAAGAAGGCATCCAGACAGCGTTAGCTAATAATTACAATGTTCATGATTTTCTCAAGGAAAAAATTTGGGCTTATTCAAATACTCCTCACTCCACCACAGGTGTTTCCCCTTTTACTCTTCTTAGAGGGAGAGAGTCGAGGTCTAAGCTTGTGCCAGCATGGATGACCGACTCTTTAACAGAAAAAATTGGGTAAATCTGATGTAACATTGAATGATTTAAGAACCCAAGTCTTAATGAAACAACTGAGGCAAAAGGAGAATTATGATACCAGGAACAAGGTTAAGGAAACTGAATTAAATGTTCATGATTGGGTGTTAATTAAAAAACCTCAGAAGGTCTCTAAAGGAGAATCAAAATACTCTCTACCGTTAAAGTTGTGAAAGTAACTAAAGCTTCCGTTTTGTTGGGTGGCAGTGGGTGGCGGAATAGAAACAGTGTCACCCCTATTTCTTCCAGACAAGCGGGAATTTTCAACAAAGTTTATGCGAACAGGGAGGTAGACATCTCAAGTCATGCCTTGTTTCATGAGGTTCCTGAGCTTCCATATACAAATTTGACCAAGTCAATCCGGGTGGGAAGTAGTGAAGACGGACTACAAGCTCATGCTCCGAATACCACTGGTGAGAGTGAAGTAGCAACTCAACTCATCCATGACGAGATGGATGCATGCAGCAGGGATGTTCCTAGCTCTTCAGGTTAGAGGTGTACTCGTGGCAAAAGAGTTATTAAGATGCCTTCCAAGTTTGACGATTTTATTTTGGAATAGTTTTGTGTTATTATTTAATTTCTTTGCTTTGTTCATTGTTGTGAAGGGGGAAGATGATGTAATATGTGACTATACTATACTGTCTTTTGGTTTACACATAATGTTAAGTGTACACATAATTGTAAGTGGAACATGTTCAATGGTTGTAAACACATTCTGTCATTTGTATGGCTTTCTGCTTTAGATCTTTGGTACTTGTGAGTGCTAGGTTCCATGTGACATCAGTGCCCTCAGGTTCTGGAGCCTGGTGTGAAGGCAGTTGGAGGTTGGCTCTGGACCTGAGAGGGTGTTGATGTCTGTTGTGGATCCATCAATAAAGCTACAGCTAGAAAACTTACACTGGAGTGTGAAGTGGAGTTTCTTCCTTGTTTCCTGCCGCCACCATAGTACAAGAAATCAAGGGCAATCCAGGGAGGTATCGCTTGAGTGGATTCTCCATAGCTTTTTTTTACCCACCATCCCTTGTAAAGATGAAACATTGAATAAAAACACTATTTTCCTTGCATTTCTGTGATTTAAACTACAAGAATATGCAGGACTCCAGCAACTTCTTACCACCCAGGGTTCCCCAACTTGTTCCGATGAAAATGCTACCCCCGGTGTGCCTGGGCCTATTGTCCATGACAGGAATGGATCACAGAAGGGTCAATGGTAGTCCTTACATGAGGGCTACTATTGACCCTGGGGTGATCCATTCCTGATGCACAATGCTTTAGGAATGCGATCAGCAAAGTGTTGCTCCTGCAGCCTTGCCATGTCCTCCAGAACATAAGAAAGTGGAGGCTGCTACTTCTGTATCAGCAGTGAGGCTTTCCTTCACAGACAACTAAAAGTCAAGGAAAGACAACTCTTCCTGTGGTTGTCTGATGATAAACAACATGTGCATTGTATTTTGCCGTCTGGATCATGTGGGTAATCAGCTTCTGGTACCAAGTGCGAGTTCTACAACTCCCATGGTATGGCTGAAGAACCTGGTTGTTCTTGTCCACTCCGCCCAGGTACTTATTGTAATCAAGTATACAGGTGGGCTTGTGGACTATGGCCATCTGAGGCCAAACTGTGATGGGGGAAGTGCTCTCATCATAAATTGTAGTGAGCATGTACACATGACGCCTATCCGAGAACTTAACTGCGGGCAGTTCATTGGAATGCAATGCAGTACTTTGGGATTTCTGAAGCTTCTTGCAAATACGCCCCTCTGGAAATCCTTTGAGGTGACAACAAACTATACTGCTGGCCACAGTGACAGCTTTGTAGAGCTCACTGAAAAGCTCTACTCCTGTATTGAAATTGTCCACATAAAGGTTATAACCTTTGTGAAGGAGTGGCTGGACAAGCTCCCATACAGTCTTGTCTGTGGCCCCTAACGTGGGAGTGCAGACTACAGGGTTTAGTGTGGAGTCCTTCCCTGTATACACTCTCAAGGCATACACGTAGCCAGTAGAGCTCCCACACAGCATATACAGCTTTATGCCACAGCAAGCTGTTTTGCTCGCAGTGTACTTCCTGCACAGCAGCTGCGCTTTGTACAGGATCTAGGACTCATCAACTGCTTTATTTTTTCCAGGAGTATAGATCTCTGAAACCTGGCAGGTAAATGTTCCACAACAGGATGAATTTTCAACAACCTGTCATGGTCTGGATGGTTTCAGGGCAATGCAGCAAAATTGTCATTGAAATGCAGCACGTGCTGCAATAGCAAAAAACGATCTCAGCTCATATCTGCTGCAAAGATGGGGGTTACCAAACTGTGGGAGTTGATCAGTAGGACTGCAAGGTGGGCTCTGCACCAACCCTATTTTGAGCGTAAGGCCCAAAAATATCTTTAACTCCTCTAAAGAAGTGGGAGTCCACTGGCGTACCCTAGAATGGGGCCCTAGCATGCCTCCATGCTCCCTCAGTAATTATTCAGCACACAAATTTGTTTGCTGCACAATTTGCTGAAGGAAGTAGCCATCCAAAAAGAGATAGTCGTGGTCAATTGGCAAAAAGTTGGCAGTATCGACTTTATATCCAGCATCACCAGTAAAAGGTGGAATTTGGAGCTGAACTAAGTTGGGGGGGGCAGCCAGGAGAGCACTCTGCCGCCACACATGCCTGCTCTCTGGGTTGGGCTAGCCTGCTGTTGTCCTGCTGCACAGACTCTGGTTGCGAAGGGACATCACAACTGTCCCCATCTTCTCCCTCAGAATCACTGGAAGAGGAGTCATTGGGTGGGACTCCACCGACTGAAAAACCACTCCCAGATGCTGCTCCATTGCCTTCTCCCTCGGATGCTGTCTCAGTAGCTGCTGTCTCAGTCCCTGGTCACGTCTCAGAGTTGTCCTCCATAACCTGAGTTATCCAACGAGACCTCATCTCTGCTACTGGCTAAACTGTCCCTCTAAAACACTAGCCTACATAGAAGGCAGATATGTTGTTTCCAAAATTGCTGGTGTGTGTGTGCTGTGTGCAACAGTAAATGTCAGTCACCTTACCTTCCCTTCTTCTCTCAATCTGCAGGTTCTCTAAAGACACTGAAAAAAAACAAAAAATACACACTATTACTTCACGTTGCCACATACTCATACTCATAATATCAATATTTTTTAAACTCCAATTTGTCCAAAACTACTGAAGGGATTTACACCAAATCACAAAAAGCTTACTTTCTGGACCAAGTAATAGTATTCTACCCAATTTGGTGTATCATTCCACTCAGCGGTTCGGGCTGTAGTCATGTTCAATAATTTGAAAAATCCCATTGACGTAAGATGGGGGAAAAGGGTTTTGGGACCCCCCTTTTTCTCAGCCCCTGCTTGACGGATCACCCGAAACTTACAATACAGCAGCTGAACCGACCAAATTATAAATTTTGAAAGTGTTATGAAGATTCGTTAGGCTGCGCCAAACTTATTGGCAAAATAAAAAACGCTTTGTCTATGGAAAAAATAGTTCTAAGTATAACTGCCTACCGGCGACCACCAGTAGGTCAGCGGCGGCTGACATAAATTATAAGTGGTGGGACGGGTGGATGGAGGGGGGTAGGGAGCGTCGGGTTGATTAATTAAAAAAAACACTTACCTGGTGCTGCCGGCTGCCTTGTGCTGCTCCTCTGTTTACTGGTCCCAGCAGTCTCTGGGACAGCTTAAAGACTACCTGTGCAATCCCTGCTCTGTTCTCATGTTATTATCTAGCATGAGAACAGTGCAGGGATTGGCCTGAGCGAGCTGGTTTGCTGCTCACTCAGGCACAGGGGTCCAGCTGTCAAATACAGGTGGGTTGGAGAAACCTAACTGCGCACGTCTGTTTGGCCGACCTAGAACGGCTGTCCAAACAGATATGTGCAGATAAGGGCACACTCCACTCACCCCCTCCCATAGCCAGCCCCAACCCTCATGTGTTGTTTCCCTGTGGGCTAATCGCAGCCCCCAAGAACACCACATATGTACACAAAAAAATTATGCACCCCCATAGGGGGTCGGCCCGTGTTAGGAGGGCCGGCCCTGTCATTTTCATTGCACACTTTTTAAAAAACAATGTACTGTTTTTCACACCCCTGGGGGAAAACCTCTCTTTATTTTGAAAAAATAATGCCCCGTGGGTGGGGGGGGCTGGACCACTAATACGGGGGCCAATCCTACCAAACAAGATCCCTGGTGCCTAGGACCATTATCCTGGCTGTGGCCAGGCTGCAATTCACAGACAGGTAACAGTGCCAGGAAGGCATTGATGGAAAGGGAAGACTCTCCCCTTTCCATCGATGCCTTCCTGGTATCTGGGGAGGCCATTTTTGCCTTTTTTCCCCTACCAGAGTGGGGAGAAGACACTCACCTACTCCTCCGATCCTCTGTTTGGGAAAACTGTGACATCATGCTGGGGTGGGGGAGGAAGGAAACATAGAAGCTATTCCGTGTCTCCACAGAGCTTTAAGGAAAAAGAAAATCCTCCAGTGCTTTGCACCAGAGGACTTTTCAAAGCCTTCCATGGTGACAGCCATTGGTCATGACCCACACCAGGAAGGGTGTGGGTGTGCCCGCCATTGCCATCACAAGCTCTAAAGGGGTTAAGTAAAACAGGCTGCATTTAAAATAAAAAAAATGTTGCTTTATTTAAAAGCAAACACAGACATGGTGGTCTGCTGTACTCAGCAGGCCACCATCCCTGTGTTTTTTACACTTCCCAATGGATCGCAAATTGCTTAATGAATATTAATAATGTAGGTCTATTTGCAACCCACTGGGAATCACAAGTGGAACTCAATAAAGTTTCAACGATTGGAAATTGCGATTTCCTAATTACCATTCCCATAGAATCACAATTAGCAAATCACAAGTCCTAACATACGTACATGTGACCCCTACTTATCCACTTCCAGTTCCAAAGGTGAAAAGATAGCATTATCTTCAGGTACGTTCAATGGAAGAAACCATCTTTCTACAGGACAGGACAGTAAAGTTAAAGAGGGTTTAAACATGCATAAACAATCCTGGATTATCTCTGCCCACAGTAAACTGACAAATGTTGTCTATTCCCAGTAATGTTTTGAAAATAGGTAGTCTTACTGTGGGCCACTTTACGCTTATAAGTTTCTACCTGCTCCAAAAGATGCTTCTATTTATGTGCTGAAGGCTGTCAACTAGTGGTTCTTTTCACACTCACGCAGATTAAAGACTCTTGTAAGGGAAAGTGGGGCAGAATAGCAGGTAGTGCTCATTCACAACAAAAAGACAAAAAGCAGTTGGAAGTCTGTTTACTATTGTGGGCATCTTTCAATGTGGTGATCTGCACCAGCAGGCTGTCACTGACTGATGTGTTTGTTTTGGACACGACTGCTACTTACCGTCAGTTTTGGTCTGAAATCTTACCTAGCACGTGGCTCAGAGGTACGAGGGGGAGAAGTAGGGGCATTTAGATTCTATAACTTGCAGCTGGCCCGTTTATTTTGGGAAAAGAGCTAGATTAGCGTTGTATCCTTATATAAGCTCCTCTGCAGAGTTGCAGTTGACAATGAAATGTCATACATAGGCACACTGAAAATATAGAATTGTCACATACAAGCAAACTGTAAACTTGTCAGCTATACCTTCCTTCCTTATGATAGCAGTTCCCACACCCTGATTCACTGTGGTCAAGTGAGTTCAAGAAAATAAATTGCTGGCTTCAGAGAGTCAGATGTATATTTGGAGGACTCTTGACTCTGTATCTCTCCAAGGGACACCACACAACACCCCTCATCCAGCAGAGACATGTCCTCCCAGCAGTTTTGTGGACGGTTATCCGAAAATATGAAGCCCAAGGAGAAAACAGTCAGCAGGGCCAATTTACTGATCTTACCAATCTACCTAAGTAGAGCAAGATTACATCCTTTTATTGCCCACATATTAACAGCCCCGTCCACTCTGGTGAGTAGTATGGTTGTCTATTGAGGGCCATCAGTCAAGCCTCAAGTTGTCAGTTCAATACTTTTATTAGCCTGTCTTTTCTTGTGTAGGACAAAGAGTGAGCAGGAACCTGTGGTCAATTGGGTACGCTGACCACCAAGGGAACTAAAAGACAACAGGTCACATTGTCCACTGAGCAGGTTGAAGCCTCAAGTTAAAAATGAACAAGAACTACAGAGCTTTTTATGTGAACAGGGATATCAGTGTACCAGAGGGTGAGCAAGGTTCAAGGGCCACTGACAATGGACAAGAGGTCACAGACTGAAGTGAAAATGAGATGGAGTCCTAAGGATGAAGTTGTAGTTTTTGGAGCAATTGATATTGAGGAAGAGCTTCACACCCTTAGAACGAACAGTAACTTTGGGAGTTGGAGGGTGAACCAAAATCTCAAGACCTGAGGATGAGTATGATACTTTGGAGACCTGTCTGGCAGTGGGAATTGAGAAGCTCTATGTATGAGCCAGAGCTTTAGTGATTGATGGTGACCAGTGTCTTAAGCGATCAAATGGTGAGCATTGATTAACATACCTAAAGATAGTTGGTGCATTCAGCAACCTGGGGGTTAGGACTTTCATAGTCCTGAAGAGGATGTCTCCACATGCAGGTGAGCTGAAGTGAGAGTAAGGGTCTTTCCAGTATTACAGTAGAGACCTGTAATCTCCTCCTTTTCATAGCGGCAGCCAGAGACACAACATCCTTGAGAGTCTTCCCTCTTCCACAGAGGACCTGGGGCATTCAGGATATGATTTCGGTCTTTGAGTAGAGAATCAAGTTCCAGTCCTGATGGTTCCTTGCCTACAAAGTTTGCTTGCATCTTACTGGTCACATAGGTACACTGGCACATGAGGGCTGCCCAGTGATGCCTTTATCAGTAGTGGTTCCAGCTTCAGGATATTTGTTGGACACCACCACAGTCTCTCGGAACATTGCAGCAGATTTGGGCTGGTGGTCCTTAGAGGAGCACCTGTCACAAGGGATATCCTTTTTCCTTCCACCAGCAGTGTCAATGTTGGTGACAGACGCATTAACCTTTGAGTGGGGTGTGCATCTGGGGGAGCTGAAGATGATATGCTTTTGATCTCTAGAAAAGTGTATGCTTCACATTCACCTGCTCGAAACGCAGGCACTTGGTTTAGCCATGGTACTCTTTCCCTTTGTGCCTGGTCTGTGCAGATATTCACAGCAAATATGATCTCAACAAGGTATATCAACAAGCAGGGAGGAGTGAAATCTCACCTTTTGTGTTGGGGAACATTACCCTTTCTTTCTTTTATCCTCCCCCACATCGCACTAGTAAACAGGAAAAATTACACCATCTGCGCCATCCCGACCTGTAGTGTGGTTATTTATTATTAGGCCTGGGAGGAATATTCAATCCTCTGGTGCAATTAGTTATTTGTGTTACTATATTGACTCAAAATTACTGCTAAAGTTCACTGGTACGCTGGCTGCAGGGTTTTGGTTTCTAAACAGGGTGGGAAGAGAGGGCAGTTCCTATATGTTTAAAAAACACTGCAGATTAAAGTATAATCTGCAATTACCCTTTAAACATAGAGGGATTGCTCTCTCTTCCTGCCCTGTTTAGAAACAACCACACTGTAATGCATGCTGCAGAGGATGTAAGGTCATCGAGGGGTATGCATTAAAGTGTATACCCCTCAGTGTCCTTACATACTTTGCAGTGATTTCCAAACGGACGGGAAGAGGCAGCAGTCCCTCTGTTTATGTTCTGACCGGTTTCATTATCCCAGCATGCTTGCTGTAAACGTTTGCTGCGAAGGGCACATAACTATGCAATGTGTTGTAATTTTGGGAATATCACATGACAAGAGGAATGCTAAATTCCCAATTGTATGCGTATTAGGCTGGAGTTATTTAAATTTGAGTTGGTCAAAAATGTTCATCGCCTTTGTAAAGCCTTATTTGCTCAGGGATTCGGATTCTGAGCTGAGTGATGTATTCTGCATCTGATAATTACAGAATTATTAAATATCTCACCCTTTGTTAAATTTCGACAGGAATGTAATTTGAGAAAGATATATGGCATTTACCTTACCAGGCTGATTTGGCTATGATAACCACTAAAATCTGCATGTTTGTCCCATAAAACTCATAATCGAGGCTATTTACCATGCCACTTCAGAGAGCAGCTATCCCTTTTTATTTTCTTTAATGCAACATCCTAAGTGCGAAACATATGCCTAGAAGTGGGTCCCTGTCTGCCATAGAACTCAAGGCATGCCCTACTGAAGAGACCCAAATAGATCAAAACCGGTCAGGTTGCTTTGGTTCCTGTTGAGAGGGGACCGGCAGTGGCTTGAAGGCCCAGAAATAGGCGGTCCGACCTCCAGCCCCGAAAGCACAGCGACCAACCACTGACTGTGTTACAACTCCAAAGTCACAGTGACAGGCACCCATGGAAGTTAGCCAATGGCGGTCCGAACCACGGTGGTTCACGGTCCCCAAAGTAAAACACAACAGCACATTGGATGGATTTGAAAACCACACAGCTGACACACATTGCCACATTTGACACACCTGCAAAGCACACTATAGAACACACCCCTTCACACACCACAGTCCTTTGCATTCACACTGCAGGACAATGAAGCCCGAGCACCTTTTTCTTGTAGAGCACATAGATTAGGCACCCCTTTTTTCACCATCACATTAAACACCCTGCACACACTTTTGTCACACCCTATTGCACTTCCCCTCTTTAGTAAGTCACTCCCATCCGTTGGTTTTTTTGTTCTACCATGTCACCTTCCAAAAATCCCTGTTTCTCTGAAGTCGAGTTAAGAGTCATGGTCGATGAAATCATGAGAGTAGAGCCACAACTGTTTGGAGCACTAGCCCAGCATGCTCCTCTCAGCAGGAAAATGGAAATATGAGAGAGGATTGACGGCGGAGTGAATGCTGTAAGTAACACCCTGCGCACAAAGGAGGACATTAGGAAGACGTGGAACTACCTCAGGGGCAAGGTCCTTCCCTGGCCTCCAGGCACCAGCTGCAGGCCAAGAAGACTGGTGGTGGCCCTTCTACTGCTCCATTACACCTCTTTCCCTCTCCTTCCCTGGGAGGAGAAGGTCTTGGCCATCCTGCATCCTGGGGGCTTGACAGGAATACCTGGGGAAGTGGAGTCTGGTAAGTCACAACACTAAAAATGTCACTAAAATGTTTTGTCATGCATGCTCACAGCTCACCTTTTCCACAATGTACTTTTACCCTACTCACCAGCCCAGTGTTCTCCCCTCCAGATACTCCTGTATGTGAACTCCCAATTGAAGTCTACCCACCTGGAGTTTATCTGTATGCATAGAGTGCATAGTACATGGGATGACAGGACTGCAAATCCCAGTGCATAGTACATGGGATGTTACTGTAACTCCAACCATCTGCCCAGTGGTCACTGCTATGCTACAAATACCCTTGTCTGGCAAGTCTGACATGAAGTTTACTCACGGGGGGTTCACACATGTATAGTGTGTGTACTACAGGGACTGACAAGACTGCAACTGTCAGCAGGCACTGTTTGTGTAACTACAAACACCAGCACAGTGTACCCTTGTCCAAATACCCCGGTCTGTCAACTCACAAATGAAGTGAACTCACCTTGGGGGGGTGACATTGGTCAGGTGTATCAACTACCTGGTCTTCCCTGACTGCAATTCACAGGCGATACTGTTACTCTGACTACAAACACCAGAACATACGATCAAAGAGCACAGTTTCCCAACTCCCAATGTCAATTTACTCAGTTACTGTGTGGATGCCCTTTAGATAGTGTGTGTAGTCGAGGGAGTGACAGGACTGCTAGGGCCAGGAGCCTATGTAGCTTGCATTCCAGACACAAGCTCAGGGTCCATATGCATAAATATCCATGTCTGGGAAATCCCAATTAATGTGTACTCACCTGTATGGGTACCATTTGTGAAATGCTGGGAAGTAGTGGGACTGACCGGAAAGCTAAGCCCAATAGGTCCTGTCCCCTATACCCCAGAACTAAACTCAGTGTTCACTTGTCCAAACCCATCTAGTAGAGAAGACTCAAATGAACTCTACACACCTTGGACGATGTAAATTGTTAAGTGTATTTATTGGAGACAGTGACATGACTCTGACTCCCAGGAGTCACTATTTTTCCAAATATCATGAAACCACACCAGTGGTCACTTGATCAAATACCCTTGCCTGATAAGTCACATTTGAAATTAACTCCCCTGGGAGTGAGCAGCATACAGATCATGCCCAACTCTGAGATGTATCTGGCTACTTAGCTCCATCCTGACCTACTAACCCAAGATGAAACCATTTAGGACAGGCAGGACAGCTTACCCAGTGTGCTAAACAATGATCCCAATGGCTGCAAGAGGCATAACCAGATTGGTATTTGCAGCACACACATTAACACTGCATTAACCTCATGATGAATCCTGCCAGATATACTACAAACTCCTCGGTCTTCCTGTATCACATTCAACTAGGCCTCATAATGGTCAAAAACCTAGCTCACCAAACAACTGTGTGGCCTGCACTAGTGGCAAGTTGACACTCCCAGGCCATCCCACCCATCCCCCCAAGGTACAATGTACTGCACATTTCAGCAGCTGTGACAGACAAGGACAGCTGGCATGCTCCACAAATGTCATGTCAAATCTACTGTTACCATGTGCACCTGTCACAATATGTTTAAATGCTACTCAACTATGTACAAGGTCTCTTTGAAATGTCACTGCAAATGATTGGAGAGAAATGTCACAAAACAACTAGTAACATGGTATCTTTTACATCAACAGGTCGTGCTGCCACTGGCCATACAGAGGCCACTGAAGAGACTGCCACAACCCACCAGGATGAAGCCCTCAGTAATGACAACAATCCTAGAAAGTTCTGGAGGACGGTTCTGGTCTACCTGGGCAACCTGGTCAGACAGTGAGTCTCACTGTGGCCACATCAACACCTCCCAGCCCAGTTGCCTCAACAGCATGGGCAACCATGCGCCCCCACCAACTTGTGTCCTTAGAACACAGATAACCATTTCCTGCCCCCAGTCTAGGATCCTAAGTCACAAAACACAACATCTCTGTCAATGATGGCCCAGGAACCAGTGGAAGATTGCACTCTGTGGCAAGGACACAGGCCTGGAGGTTTAGGGTGCATGGGAGGAATGCTGCAGGCCACCAGGCTGGGGCCATTGGGGATGCTCCTGGTCAGGACACCACCAGCCATGTCTTGGGGGTCTGTCTAGAGCCCCACAGCGTGATGGGCCAGGTACTAACTGAACTCCGTGAAATGAAGCAGCTGCAGAGGAAATTCATATGGGAATTACGTACACAGTGGAGGCCCACAATACCAATGTGGCCTCCCTAACAGGGGTGCTGAGGGGTATCAACACCACCCTGAGCAGGGATCAACAGCAAGACTCCACCCCTTCCCTTGGCATGTCTATACCTGGCATCGGTGTCAGCCACTGGAAGGGAGGCCCTGCCTTTGGAAGAACCCGCCTCAGACACCGCTGCCTCTGGAGCAGCAGATCACCCCCCCTCCCCACGCAAGCAGGCACGTCCAGTGAAGTGTCTGTGAGGTGTGGATGGCAAGACACCTACCATTGCCAGTCATTGCTCGCAAGTGACCTCTTCCCAAATGACTGCCTTAGTGTGCTACATGTTCACTCTGTTGACCTTTTCTCAACCACCTTCCATTTCCAATGGGAGGCGTACACTGGACTTTGGATTTACAATGATGTGGAATCTACTACAATGATTTCATCCACCATGACTGAACCCTTCACTATTCTGTTCCGTCATATACCTAATTTTTGTTCTATTCAAAAATTTACTATAAATACCACCTATCATAAAGTTTGTGTCTGCTTGCTTCTGTTTCAAATTTAGCTATGTAGAGATGTATGACCATTTTAAGCAAATGATAAAGACACAAGATACTAGAGCATGGGGGGATGTTTTACAGATACAGTCTCCTACTAAGGATTACAACAAGTACACAAGTGTCTGCTCACACCAAACATTTTATTCCACTGTACAGCACATGGGCTGGACTGGACTGTCATAGCCAAGAATGGCTGACTCAAATTGTGTCAAGGCACACAGACCAAGATTTAGCCCCCTAGACCACAGAAGGAAGGGTCTTGTCAGACATTGTCCTGTAGAATAGGCAAACAGAAAAGTGGATGGTGACACCAGCTTGAGCCGTATCACATACCACACACAGCATCACATACCCCAAAGACAGAGGGCAGTAGAACAGTCCCTGATCCCAAGCACATCATAATCCAATGACCATGCATTTGGTGGTATGACATAATCACGTCAGTGTTCTGGCACAGGCGCTGTGGCCTGCAATGATGAAACACATCTACAGCTACATATAGGTCATACAAGAAAGGTGATTAGCCCATGTGAAGAGTGAATGCCTTGCTTGCACATGATGACAGCAGATTTCATGGCCACATGATGCAATCGGCCCACCACAGCACACTAAACAAGTACAATCTGCACTTTAGGTCATCTACCCAAACACTGTCCAAGCTGCCTGACAGACATCTCATACACCCCAAATCTGTGACCTACGTTACCTGGAACAATCCACGTCCACTTCCTATGTCGGAACAGCATCTGAAATCTGCCAATGTCACAACTCTGAAAGGCCCACATTAGGATGTCATGGTGACTGTACCTGGACAAAGACAAAACAAGGAGTATAAGCATGAAAAAATACTACTACCCAAATCATATGTCAAGCATATGGAAACTAAATTACATTACAATGAGACTGACACAAATGATGTGGCTACATCAAGGTGGGGATAAGTCATAGGCTAACCCTTCATGTGCCCTTTGGCTGAACATTGCAGACTATTAGCTCCCCAGTTCTTGCAAAAGCACTCTACTACACACATTTCAACAACTACAGTTCGTACAGTCACAGTTATGTCACATGACATACATACACTTAAGAAAAGTAGCTGTTGATGAGATGTTCCCACAAGTCATGTCCTTCCTCTCCACCACTGTCATCCTCACTTGGCATTTCATGAGTCCCACCCAGTGGCATGGCAAGCTGCACCTTATCTGGGATGTACGGGATATTCCTCCTCAGGGCAAGGTTGTGGAGCATGCAGCTTGCCACAATGATCTTGCACATGTTTCTAGGTGAGAAGAGGAGGGCTCCCCAGCAGATCCTGTGAAGTGAGTAGTATGAGGCTCTGGTGTAAACTGTTGCCCAGAATGCTTCATTCTTTTGATTATATTAGGAATGGGTACAGAGGTAAGTCATTAAGCTAGTCAATATGTGCATTTTGACTCTTAGTCAATGTCTGTGTTTGACTCATGAAAGGTCACTTACTCCCAAAGTCCTGTTTTCACCTTCCCACAGGTCATATTTATCCTGTAAAGACCTATTCCATAGTGACAGTCCCGTAGTGCAGATAATGTGTTGTCTTTTGTCAGTAGTCTGGTCACATAGCAGAAACTGTACAACGCATGCCTTTGTCTGTTGGATGTCATCCCTGTGGGATGGACATATATGCCCAAAGGAGTGTTTTGTGGTACAGCTACTTTCCACAGAACCCCACCCCCAGAAGTAGTATGAGTTTGCATTTATTAGTCCACATGTCCATACATGGACAGGGAAGACACATTATGCATCCACCATTGCAGTCTGTTCATTGTGCATGTGTGATGTTTGAGTTTGTACTCTGGCAGTAGCCTGTAGGGACTGTATGCAGAGAATTATGCTCACAGAGTGTGAATCGACCCCCCCTTTACTCATCCCAACTCTAAATCCTATTACCATAAACTCCCAATTAACACTTCTGGATTCTTCCCTCCTCCACCCCTCCATTACTCCAGTCAAACTAACTAACAAACTCTCATATCCACGGCTCAAATTAACTCATGATAATACTAAAACTGTACTCATATTTCCCTAAACAAATCCACCACTAATTCTTTTTGGGTTCTGGAGTAGCTTGCAACTCACCAAAAAGCGCTTTGACGCCTCGACAAGGGGAGTAAGCACTATATAAATACAATTACAATACAATACAATACAATACAGTGTGTTGTTCAGTTCATGCCTATGGAGTTTACCCTTCAGAAGCCACAGAGGTGCGATGTTTCTCATAGTGGCTCACATCTCAGCCAGGTTTCTAGAGCATGGGCTACATGATGTCAGTAAGCTTGCTTAGTCATTGGAGGGCCTGAGCAGGGTGGTGGGTTGGTCTGCAGATTGGGAAATGTGTCTGTAGTCATGATCCTATACTTCTTGGCTTGTATGTGTTACTCTTGGGGAGTGCTGACAAATAGGAAAGTTCTAGCTTCTTGTTTCTGACATGTATGTGACTCAACCATTTGTGATGAAACTTGTGATCATAATCTCTTGATTTGTCTTTTGCATCTAAGCAGGTTAAAGGACATCAAAAGAAGGGGATATGGAGAGCCATCGCCAAGAAGGAGTGGACTCTGGGGGTCCACAGCCGGCGGAGCGCCCACTGCAGAAAAAGTTGAGGCGCTGGGCCCGGAAGATTGCGGAGGCCCAGCTTGGGGCTGTCCTCCCAGTGTGCGGGGTACCCATCAGACCGTGACACCCCCCTAATGGCCCGCATCCTGGCGGTGGTCTATCAGGAGCTTGATAGGCAGTTGAGGACACCACTGCAGCACAAGGGAGGTGAATACAGGGCATATTCCTGCCTGTCTATTGCCAAGTGACTTAGTTAGGTTCTGACAGATCCCCCTGATAATTAGGGATGAGCCATGTGTCACACACTAGATGAGAGATTGTTTGTGTTGATGTCATGTGTTGTATACTGATGTGCCTTGCCTATTTGACAAGAGAACTAGGACACAACTGAGCAGAATATACAAACCACCTGCTCGTACCACATATGGCTTTGTACATTGATCTATCATGTACTGTTTGTTATTGTAGTGGATGTAATGTCTAGGCAACAGACCACTACTCCTCAGTGTTCTAGGCCAAAATTAAGTAGGTCATGGATCACTGTCCTCTGCCATGTGTCTGGGTAATTGTGTATGTTGGCATCTGCCACCCAGAAGCTAGTTTTCTTCAGCATACGATGGGTGCTGGTGCCTCACTGAAGTCTGTAATGTGTATATGTCCAACAAAGATATGACAGGACTTACATTGTTCTTTGGAAGCAGTTGTAGGCCACTACTTTTGCCTGGTGAGTGGGGAATGTCCATTGACATGATTTAGGTGCCATCACTGTTGACAATATTCCTTGTGCTTACATGTCAGCATGTCTCCCTTTCTCTTTAGAAATCATTTGTAAGCTGCAGTTTCATGCATGCTCTACCTATGTTGATGGGATGAAGTCACATATATGTGCATGGCAAACCTTCTGGAAAAGTACATTTACGATGGGGGTACATTTCATGTTGTACCTCAGGCAGGAGTGTGCCTCTGTTGTTTATTGGCTGTCACATACCCTCACCCATCATTGCATGTTATTTGGCATGTACAACTGCAGTACATGAATATCTGTGCCCTTGATGTGGCATCGGGTGGAAAAGTGCACTGCACATGTGTAATGGTTAAGGTTTGTAACCTGACTGTATAAGCATCATGGAGTGACTTGCAGTTATGTTGAAATCACATGTTTGGGTACAGACATTCATCCACAAACAGAAATCTGGGTTTGAATGAGCAAAATGGGGACAGTGAGGTAGCTTCCCTTTGGACAACATGCCGAAAGCCTTCTACAAGTCCTTGAAAATTTCTGTGTCTCTCCAACATGCAAAGGACTAATGGCTTCCACTGAAGCACTAGGAGTATGTCATTGTAAGGGGTACCAGACATTAGTGGATATAACCCTGGCGCTTGCTAATTCATTGTGTTGTGTATTTTGTGGACATCTTTCACTGACATCTTGCACATGATGACTACAGTGTTCATTTCCATGCCACATGTGTGACCTATCTGAGCAACAGTAATACTACCTCCTTGACTCGATTGGGACAAATATCACGTGGTGAAGTGTACATTGTTGATATGTTTCCAGTGTGATTTGAGTATTTCCGTATCACCTTCTCCAGGATATTGTACTGTTGTCATCAACATGGTATGATTTTGTATCAGTCCTCATTGTTGGGTCGTCATGCATGTGTGCATGGCCTTGTGTGAGATCTGTGGATATGCATTTTGTATTGGCCGACTATTGTATGCCAACAGGTGACTGTGGTCTGCTCCATGGGACAAAGCTTTGAGAATGATGGTGTCTCCTGGTGGTTGAATGGTAATTGTGATTGCACAACTTCAGCCATGCAATTGTAGTTGTAATTGTGTGAGATCCTGATTTTCCTGTGGTCAACTGTTGACAGTTCAGATTGCATGCATGCATATGGTATAGCACACGTATGGGCCACTTAGGTGTTATTTGTTGCTGGGGCCAACTTTACATCATGGTAATGTTTGCTAAACACAGCTGTTGTTCAAGTGTGATCATGGACATGTAATCACCATATTTCTCTTTTGTATTTGCGGCATCAGCAGCGGCAAGCAAAGAAGACGGAACAGAGCCGAGTGGGAAAGCATCTGGCCACTGGACCTTGGGTCAAGACACCACTTACACCGAGGGACCCAGTGTCCGAAGGGTGAAGGGAATGTCACAATGGAGACCGCAACATCAACCTCATTATCATTAGATTCCTCCTCCAATTGACACTCCCTATTGGTGGCAGACCCATTTGGGCACCTCCCTGTAACATCCTTGTCTGCCACCCCATTCTAACACCCCATGCCCTCCTTGTTGCTCTGCATCCTGATGGCTGTTCCTGCTCACCCGAGAGGGTGAGTCTCCTTTGCGACAGGCACCTCCGACCCAGCCCCTGTTACCCGTTCTGCCCTCATTAAGGAGGATATTGACCTCCTGAGAGTGATCTCTGTGGATCAGTCAGCCATTGTGGATGCCATCCAGGGATTGGCCACCCAACTACAACAAACCAACACATTTCATGGAAGGCATTCATGGTGCAATGGCTGGCCTACAGAGGCCTTTTCAGGCTCTGGCCTCCACACTGATGGCAGCCAGTCATCCCCCACCTTCCATCACCCCCCTCCACCTCCCTCTTCCCAGTCCAGATCCCCCCTTCCCCTACCTACCCAAGCACTCAGACCTGCACACATCCACATCACCACACAAGAGGAGCACACACAAGCACCACAAAACACACTTGCACGCAAGCAAACAACATCCACCCACAAACATAACAACAGTCACAACTTCCCCAGACACCCCCAGCATCACACACACATCAGGCATACCCAAAGGCACAACACCAGCAGTCACTGACCACACCCACAGGCACCACACCTGCAGACACCACAGCTACAGACACACAGACATCCACCACATCCAGCCAACCCGCAGTGACCACCACAACAGCCACACACATATCCACCATTCCATCCCCCAGCACCTCCACTTCCCAGTCCCCCAAGACACATGAACGCACTCACTTACCCACCAAACACACGCCACACACAAGCATAGCTCCCAGAAGCATGCACCCATGACATCCACAGCAACACAGCTTACAACCACTCCCTCAACCTTCAAATCATGACCCCCTTCTGATGACCATCCCTGTATCCCTAAGAACGTTTTTTTGTTTGACCTGGACATTTGACCTGTTCCCTCCACCCCTGTCTCAAACTCAAGAGGCCCTCAGCAAGCTCCCAGCCCCTCCCTTCCACCTCCCAGGCTTCCCCTGCCCTCTGCAAGCACCCATAGCTCATTTTCCCCCCACCCCACCAAGAAGAAGCCCACTCCCCCCAAAAAGAAGACCACTCCTCCCAAGCCTGAACCACCTCTCCCAAATCTGTCTCCTCCCTCGTTAATCCCTTAGGTGATTGATTGATGCCCCTTCCTGTAGAGTTTTCATGGAAGTTGGGAGTCAGGTTTGGGCAAAATACTGTGCTATATTTGGACTGCTTTTGGACTGGCCAATGGCCTTTGGACTTTAAATATTTATTAATCCCAACCAGTTGTTAAATTGGGTATGCATATGTCCTGCGTTTCCTTTTCTGCCTTCCGGTTGTTCCTGAGTGACTTGTGTTGTGTGGCTACAGTTGTGTGTGTTTGAGCCTAATTGCTGCTACATTTGCTGTTGTTTGCAGTATCTGACTTTGTGGGCAAATCTGGTGTCCACCAAGAGAAGGATATATGTTGAGTGTATGGATATGTGGGTGTAAATGCAATTGTGGTGCCATGGCATTATGCACTGTTTGTTATGGTAAGTATTTCATCTTGTGTTGTCCAATGTGAGCATGTATGGTGTTAGACTTGTCCCCTGATATGACTCATGTATTCATCTGATGTGTGTCAGCTTGAGTTTTGTTTGTGCAGACATGGAGTGTGTTTCGTTGTGCTACTTTTCTTTGCATTTGAGTGTGCATGTGTCCATTTATCTGTGTGTACCTTGCAGTTAGTCCCTGCAGAGGTGTGCCCCATGCAATTGGAGTTTTGTATGCTTTGTTGACTTGCACTTCCACATTGTGCAGATGGGCATGCCATTTGGGTCTAGTACTGTTTGACCCTGATACACATCTATGACCATTTCCTGTGCACATGTTGTTTTAGGGGCCTGTGCAAAGTGACATGTCCCAGTGCAGCCTCCTTCCATGAATGCTCCTGATGGCCTTATCCCTATTGTGCAGGTATTGTTGGCGTAGTGCTCTTTGCCTATTTGTCTCTCGCTCTATTGTGTATGCCATTGTCCTTCCATTGTGCTGTGATGTGGGTGTCTATTGCAGGACTGTTTACTGGGAGTGTTGTTTGTTTTCCGTGCCACATTAATATATATGTGTGTTGTATGTGACGACAGTCCATGGCCTGTGTGTAATGTGAGTGTGTGAGTTGTATTAGTAGATGTAATGTTTGTGTGTTGTTGGTGATGTGTGAGACAATGTTGTGCAGCCCTCACTATACCTGTGCTCGAGATGTGTGGACGTCTGTTTTGGTGTAGTGTTGTTGCGCAATGTGAGTGACCAGCCCAAAGGGGGCATATTGTGACTGTGAATGTATGATTTGAATTGTGTACATGATGAGACATGTACTTGGTGGCCGTAGCCTGACCCCCATATGGTGTGGACGACGACTCTATGATCTGCTGTTGAGGTTAATGAGACAGGTAGGTGTATGTATTTACCGTCTGTTGCACCCACTGTGGTGTTGATTTTGTACTCCTTCAATGATTGACATCATCAGCAGGACGTGTGTGATGGTTTCTATGGTGGCAACAAATGTTTAAGGCTGCCAGCAAGTGAGTGTCTCCCTTTATACTATCCGTTTCTTCCTTCTGAGACATGGTGGTTTGACCGCCACAGTCACATTTTGTTGTGCAACCTCATAATGTGTCCGGCGTCAGCACAGGCTCCTCTGGCCTGTTTGTGCAGCTTCATGACTGTGGTGGTCTGTGCTGCTTGGTGGTTTGCTCCATAGGCCAGCATGACTCGTAATACGGCGGGCGACCACATCCAGACGGCAGTCAGACTGTCGCCACCGCCATGGCTGTCGACGGACTGCCAAACCCGTAATCAGGCCCTTAGTCTGGCAGTTTAGCTGGGCTGTTCCTATTGGAGCAGGACCACGGCTGATATGCATATGCTTGGTTCCTGTCTGAGGTGGCATGGTAAAGAAATCCCAAGGGCATTGTTAGGACACCCCTATCAATCACTGCACCTCTCCAGGGATGTATTGTTCAAGCGAGTGCTGCCCAGCACTGTCTCTAAATTCTATGAATCCAACCTCTCCCTGCAAGTGATTGGTTTCCTTGTGGATGACCCTGGTCACAGTCAGCAAAGTTTTAATTGTTGTGTTCTCCCTCGTGTGGAATAGACAAAAGCTTCATTTTCTCAATGACTACTACATAAAATGTCTCCCAGGGAGGATGGTCTGTTCTGAAGTTCTCAGGGCTTGTGGATATAACTCCTTTTGGACATGAAACTCTCTGATGTGCTTTGTTGCTCACCGCACTCTGCGCCTGTTCTGTATTTATTTGGTGATTAATAGCACTTGCCTCCTACAGCCATTTTCTGAGTACTCTGAGGCCTAGTTTCCGCCAGGGCTATGTATCTCCCCGTCCGCCTCTGCCTGGGGACTGTTCCTAGTCCATTCAGGCAGGTGCTTCTTTATAGAGGGCCAGGCCCGCACTTATCATGAGGGGGGCGCTCACCCACCACTTCAGAGCTTCTTCCCGTGAATCATGTGCTGCCTCTTCCCTGCTCATCACTCAAAACCCACAGTGAGTCCTACCTCCTCATGGATGAGCGCAATTTCCCAGCGCCATTCCCTTTGTAGGTTCCAGGACTGGCTCCCACATTGGCCACCGAGAGCTCCTACCCTCTCACCATCATCCTGCTATTTTCTGAAATGGCTCGAGCGATGGAGTCCCACAATAAGCTTGTGCCCTGTGCCTGATGCTGGTAAAAGATGGCGTTACCAGGGCTCTCTTCAGCGTGCCCCATTTTCCTTTAGCTTCTCACCATTCTGAGCTCTTAGGCTGAATTCCACTCCCGCTAGGTAAAATGCGCACACAAAGTCCCCCAACCTAAAGTGCGTTGTCTTTGAGCACTTTTAGAGGCTAAAAAAAATGCAGGGCCGAAGTGGAGGTCTGAGAGATTAACACTATTTTGCCAAAATACAAAATTTTCGATTTCATGCACATTATTTAAATGTTTCTTGCATATTTTGGTGTAAAGGAACATGTCATTTTATTAGGTGAGTGCTGAATTATGTTTAAAATTAGCGGAAATATTTAGAAC
Source organism: Pleurodeles waltl (assembly GCF_031143425.1). Taxonomy (NCBI): domain Eukaryota; kingdom Metazoa; phylum Chordata; class Amphibia; order Caudata; family Salamandridae; genus Pleurodeles; species Pleurodeles waltl. Next base: position 518,443,495 of record NC_090440.1, on the reverse strand, counting down.
TATGTGCAAATTTTGCACCGAACTGAACACTCTTTGCTTTGGCAGTCAAAGAATGCAACTTTGTGTGTGAACAGCTGTTTCTGGCATTTTTGAGTTATGAACTATTCCTGTGTTTCTAAACCTGCTTTGCTTGCAGAAAGAGCATGGTATTGACAGATGAACGGAAATTCCGAGAACTATAAAAACTTTGATAAGTATAGTATTGTCAAAAATAATAACCACATGTACAGCTATGGTTGGATTAATGTGGACTAGAAACTCTTTAAATCGTAGTCTTCAATTTAATCTAAAAATAGTTTAATTGGTAGCTCTTAGAAAGCCATAATTATAAAGTGCAAGTTTGATTCCACTTTAAGTGCATCCGAACAAAAGAAATATATGTATCGAGCATATCTAGCATGTTTTTGCAGATTAATGTGCCCGCTGTTTTGGGAACAGAAGTGTGTTAGAAGTGAGTTATAGTAACAAGTCACATGAATATGCGGAGCACTGATTTAAGGAAGAATAGTTCGCACGGATGGTGGTATTAAACAGAAAGCATGGAGTCTGTTTTCAGTTTTTGACATTCGAATGCTGAATTATTCACTTAATGGTAATATAGCGATACTTCATTACACTTGGAGGGATGGTAATACTTTGATTTGCTCATCATTGAGCGTACGGTTTTTATGTTTCCAAAGGAAATGTCCCGTTTGATCATGGTACACGCTGGGATTGGCTCCACTTAGGAGATTTCTTCGTGATGTAGAGTTTGTGTTCTCACACAGTGTTCATTATAGGTTTGGGTTTACATGTAGAATAGGACTTGATTAACACATTCACACCTTGGTATGTAGGCAGCAAGTAGCAGCTCACCTGGACTTACAGCATGAAAGAAAGCATTGTTCTTTTTTTATCATTGAGCTGGTTTGCAGTGCTGATAGAGATTATATTTTTCACAGACGCCTGAAGAAGGGTAATTAGATCCGAAATGCATTGGGTATTGTAATACACAAAGATATATTGAGTTAATTGGAATATGTCATGGATGCACTTCATGTAAAATAAATTAGCAACAATCAGTGTGTTTTTGAATACATATTTGAACATTGATAACATTATGGTGTAAAGTGTCATCAAATATACATAAAAACATGAATTGTCAAATATACAGCGGATACAGGACCGGAAGGTCCGCAAGTTAAGTGTGACTGGGTGGTGAAGTGGGGATCCACATCCGACATTAATGCTACATTACATGTGTAATATGAAGACATGACACATCCAGGGGCGGCTCCTTCGTTAGGGCGGAGGAGCATTGCCCCCCCACCACCAGCAGAAGCTGCAAAACTTTCACAACGAGGGGATAATAAACTATAAACTATGTTTATTATCCCCTCATTGTGAAAGGGGCGGTGCATCTGGGGTGAGGAGCTGTGAAGGGGAGTGCTCAACACTCCCTCTCACTGCGCATGTATGTTTGTCCAGCTGGCTTGGGTTGGCCAAACACACATATGCGTTAGGCTCTCTCTAGCCGGCAACACAGGTGCCGGCTGGAGAGAGCCTGCACAGGCTCCCAGTCTGCCTGGGAGCGCCCAGATAGGGCACTCACCAGCCAATCCTGACGCTGCATTGAGCAGCGTCAGGATTGGCCGCAGGGAAGGCTGGGAGCCTGTGCTGCGTGCAGCCTGCAGGGATGAGGAGCGCGGTGCGGGACTGCGCCGGAAAGATGTTTTTTTTTTATTATTTAATTTTATTACATTTTAGGTGTCCCCTGCACGCCGCACCCGCCACGCTCCTTTCGAGCAAAGTGGGCAGCTACTGGACACATCCCTAGCCAGCACAGGTATTAAACTAGGATAAATAAGCATAATCATATGCTCAACAAACTAACAAGTGCGTTTGGCATATAATCTTGGATTTGACTGTGGTGTGTATCATACCCTGCTGGGGGGTGGGGAGGGCACAGGGCAGGCTGGTGTTACTAGGCCTGTCACATAAAAAGAGGGATAAATAGGAGATATGTTCACTATAACATCCGCCCAACCTAACTATATATCATGTAAGTCAATTAACCTTTGTATGGTGGGGAATGAATCATACCACCACAGATCTTGCACCTCTGTGAGATGTTACAGTTATTTTAATAATAGGACCCTCGCCCACAATTTATGGCATGCTTCATCTTGGGTGGTGTCTCATCGGTGACATATTACCATAGTCAGGATGGGCTCAATCAATCCTGGGCGCTCTTAATGTAGTGTTCTGGGATCCACAATATCAAGGGAAATGGTCCAATAAAAATATATAGAGGGTACACCCTGACCTCCTTTATTCAGATGCTTTCGAAAAAGATAAAACAGCAGACACTCAAGGATCTTAATTATTCCCACACACTTTTGTCAACATGTTTCAAGCAGTCAATTAAGCCACGTTTTGTCACACTTGAATCCCTGTCTTTAGGGAAGTACAACTTTCTGGGAACATGCTTTCACATAGACCTATGTGCCTCCATCTCTCCTACAGACTGGGCCTCAATCTGTGTGTTTGAGGTCATTTGGAAGTGGTATCCTGTGCCCCACCCAACTATGGCTTTGCAAACCCAGGCCATGTAAAACCCTTTCTGTACTTGACTCCCAGGATAGAAAAGTGACCAATCTCAGTGTTTTCTTTTTTATTAATGTTTATTAACAGTTTTCATCGTAGAAAAACAGGTACAATCATAGACATTACAATAGCATGTCAGACTGAATTTCTCTCTGTTCCAGTTGGGGTCTGTGGTTCATAACCCATAACACAGCAAGTCAATTCAGAATCTTACAAGCAGTAGTACACATTTAACACAATATTGAACACATGCAGAATTCAATATGAACATGACTGGGAGACAACTGTGCAGCTGGTTGCGTATAATTAAATATAAAAGTGCCATAAATCAAAGAAAGCAGAAAACCAATAAAAAATGTAAAGGAAATAACCAAACAATGAGTCCCGAGTGTCCGAGTCTATGAAGTTCAAAAACAGGAAGACGGTAGTATGGCAGCGCAGGAGTGGACAGGTAAGTTGTGAATTGGAACTTCCCCCTGGTACACTGCATAGACATTCAGGGCATGGCTCAACATGCATTAACACCACAATAACATGGCACTCTCACCACCTGACAAAGCCAACCTCTCGGGACCGACAGCCAGCTGCTATTTCTGTCTCCTTGTTAAGGTGCAGCTCGGTGCGCCTCATCCCCACTCTTAAAGATCAAGACCTTCGGGGAAGATCCCTCAGAGCCTCCTGGACCATCAAATGCTTCCTGCACCTCTGCCTACAATGGCACAGTAGGGAGTCTACGGACACCTCGCGCATCTTCCTTGTGCAGTGCCTGGTCCTCAGCTGTCTCTCAGTCCTGTACCGCCGATTCCGATCTTTCAAACTCCAGCCCAGCAGCTGCTTTCCATGTCAATGCAATAAGCCTTTAGCTGCGAGAAAATGCCAGATCCAAAAACCTATTACCCACTTGCTTGGGCCCAGGCAAGGTAGATGTAGTGGCCCATTGACCTGCTGTATCACCACCATCCAAAACACCTGCACATCGGGGCAGGACCATGTCATGTGACAGAAATCTCCATTCTCAAAAGTGCATTGTGGACAGCACCTAGGTGTACCCCCATAGATAGTTGTCTCTTCGTTGTTAGGTAAGTCTGATATAAATTATTTAACTGGCTCACCTTAAAAGGAGTATTGTGGTATAATTTCTGCAGAGAAGCTAGCATTCAGACACAATCTCTATCTGAAAAAGCCCTACCAAGTGCGGTCTCCCACCTCTCTTGGAGCACAGTTGGAGATTTCCGAACAAGCCAGTTTACAGCTGCATATAACCACCTGACCAAATGGCGGCCTATGCCCAGTGTTTGCAGCAGTTGCAAAACAGGATGCGGGTGTGGCTGGGCCACACCGCCTCCCTATAAATCTCCAAAGGCATTAACGAGGGCCTTATTTACAAGAAACGGCCCAGGAGGCAAGTCTCTCCTGTCAACCAGGACGTCCAAGAGTCTCATTATAATGACTTCATAACAGGCACCACCCAGCTCCAGGCCATCTTCTATCCAGGGAGCCATCTGGGCTGCAGTCAAAAGTGTGGGGGGATCACCATGGAGAGTTCCACCAGGGCCGCAAAGGGGCATAGAGTAGGTGGTCCCTAGTCCTTGTCACACAACTCTGCCAACATCATAATAGTGTGGATCGGGCAACACAGCTGTTCTTGACTGTGGATAAAGAAGCTGGTACCAGCAGCAAGCCTTAATGCTGGCCTCCTTCTCTCTGCCCGAGAGAGTCAAACTAACAAAAAGTCAACAGCGCATCCCTCTCTTTAATGATGCAGACAGCCGTCTGTCCAAAAATATGCTGTATGCCCAGGTGCGCACATGCAACCAGTGGCTATGAGGAGAATAGCTGTGTAATGTGGTACGAAACAAGATGTGAAGTCGAGAAATAGTATGTCCCAATAGGAAGGTAGGCGATAATAAAATAAATAATAATAACATAATAAAAAGCAGCAGTAAGCAGGGGTGGCAAGCAGGGAGTTTGCAAAATCTTGGTCAGTCCTTAGGAAACCCCACATGTAGCCCCTTTCTCATGAGCCAAAGAGATGATGAGATGGACCCCATATTCGCTCTAGAGACCACAGGGCTTTGGACACCAGCACCAAACCTCCAATTTATTCCACAGCCCTGGGGCGACCAGCATACATATATAGGGGCTCCAGTGCTACAGCCCACTCCTCCTTACTTTCAGGGTGCCCCGCATGCCAAGTATTCTGACATATTCTCCATCCCTGGGTTCCAGCAGCAGGGCTGTCGCCTGTAAATCTGTTAAACAGACCCCTCCTTACTGTTAGGTGCCGCAGTATCACGGACTCAGATGTGACTCCAGTGATTGTGTGCTCGTCTATTGCGCAGTCCAGTCCCACCGCATTCTGCCACCTCAGACCCCCAAGCAGCTGGTATCCTGCTCCGTGCGGGCGCCTGGATGGCTTCTGATATACAGCCCGAGACAGTCCTGCCACTCAGGCCTGCCTCCACTCCTGGGCCACAGAGGTCAAAACATGCAGCTGTGTCTTCTCCCCAGGGCTCTGGTACCTCGAAACAAGGACTGCTGCCATCGGGTGCACCTCTCATTACCTCAGCGATCAGCCTGCGCCACTTCTGGCCACCTGTCACGCAGCCCAGTCACTCCACGCTCTGCAGCCTCAGGCCCCTAAGCAGCCAGCACTCTGCACGACGATAAACAGCCCGGGAGAGGCTTGCAACTAGGGCTTGCCTCTGCCCCCAGACATGCAACCACAACTTCTCTCCTGGCGCTCCAGGTAGGGCGAACAGATTTCCAGAATAAAAAAAACAGGACAGCCATTGACATAAAAATATGACTAAATGTTGACACTGCACTAACCAGCATTGCCAAGGAAGTCTTTAATTTTCACACTACAGAAACACACACCTCTGTAGCAAGAAAATTAAAGACTTCCTTGCCATGCTGCCATGTGTTGCAAGGGGGGCTTTGTGAATTTGGCCTCAGGTGATGGGCTCTAAAGGAGTTAATTGACCCCCAATAAATACTGCTATGCTGCCTGGATTAAGTCAGGCAGCACAGCAGGAGAGTCTAAAAAACATATCTGTCCTTGGTGCCATAAGAGGCCCGGTTTGAACGTGCGCCTTCAGAGCACAGTGATAAATTTGCATGCTCATCTGTCCATCTCGCAAAACCGGGACATTTATCCTTTATTGCAGCAATCGTCGGAAAGCCGGGACATTTATCGAAAAACCAAGACTGTCCGGGGAAATCCCGGATTTCTGGTCACCATAGCGCTCTTAGCTGCACAGCGGCCGCTCTCACAGGGAGGGACACCTCTGCTAAGGCTTTAAGTAGGTGTGAAAACACATTATCCTTTGACACGTTCGTAACCATCTTTGTTAGTGGTGCTGCAAACTAGCTGTCAAAAGTGGCAGTTGTGATTTCTAGACTGCATCCCTCACAGTAGTGTCTTTGGGGCAGTTGTGGCATATGGGTCAATCAGGGGTCTCCATTTAAGGATCAACATACTTTTTTCTCATCTGCAGGAGCAATATCAGTCTCACAAGCCCACAGCAGACTGTCGGGCAACAAGAGAGTACTCGCTCTGTTATAATCTTGATACAGCTCACTAATGTACTGCTCATGGTGACACAACTTCTCTTCATAGCACATGCCATCCTTGGTTCACTCTCATGGATCAGCTTTCTCTGGGTGTTCCTCATGAAAAAATAACCATGTCCTGGACAGTCTGTCTCCTCCTGAGTGTCAGGTACACCACTCCCTTCTCTTTACAAATGCAGGCAGACTTTTATGCTCTCTAGACGGCCCCTCATGTCCGCAGGTCCTCCAGCACATGAGGAGTACTTTCATGAGATTAATTCCCTCTCAATTTGCTACCTATATGGTACTATAAACTGGCCTGTGCTGCCTGTTACGGGTCTTAGACGGTTCCTTGAATATTGACTGCAGCAGCTAATGCATGTTGTGCCAGAGGTGAAACTTCACGGTTGCTGCCCTTTGAGCCAGTGTATCCTCCAATTAGGATACTAATAAGGCTGAAGACTGCTGCCCCATAGAATGAGCCTGTGACTGCATGGATAGGCATGGAGGACCCATTGTGTATAAAATGAGGAGGGTGCAATCTGAACTACTGCCTCAGTGGGATGTATGGGTGGTATGTACATATCTACACAGAGGTATATGTGACCTGGTGGATCAGGCATATTGAGCATAGGCTACCCTGTTGTGCAGCCTTGGCATTTCAATTCTCAATGTAAACTGGGGACTACATCTGATAAGGTTTCGGGCATCCACTGTGACACCTTGTTGAACCCGTCAACTGTAGGACTCTGTTGGGTTGTGATACCAGGTATTAGTTAGGCAAGCTGAGGACCCTTATAAATGTTGTGACACTCAGTGAATTCAGTCTGCACGACCTGACAGCCCTGCATTGCAATACTCTGATATTCTGAACACTCTAGTGAGCAGATTAGAGTGCAGGAACATTCTTCACATCCTACATAGAGGGCTGCTTGCAAAATATAATGAGGACCTCAACCACTTAGCTGTACTGACCCCAACTATGTCTTCCTCCAAATCTCATAGACAACTGTTCTTTTTAGAAGCAGCGTCAGTCTTTGTCTCCATGTCCACGGCCATGATAAAACTTAATATGGCTCCCCAATTTGGTGGCTTGGCAAGAGTTTTGACCTGAGGAGCAAACATGGGGACTGTCTTCTAATGCTAATACCCCTTGCCTGTTTGAAGAATTTTCCAATCTTCACCTAATTAACTGCCCGATCCCTGGCAAGTCAGACATTTGGGGGGGGGGGGGGGCGGTTACTGACTGTCAGGATGCATAGCAACACATGCTCATCTTTATTCACCAGTCCTACATAAACTGTTAATCAAAAGCTCCTCAACTTTCATATCTTCAGGTGTGAAGAGGCTGGAGAGTTGAGCAGAGTGTGGTTGCCTTCTGGTCAGATGTCTCTTACATCAGATGGTTGCAGTATGGAACGTAGACCTGAGGAAACACAAAAATTGCATGCCTCATGGAGTCACAGGACTCTAACACAACTTCCAAATGGTAGAAAACATCTTTGATACCTAGAGTATATGGCCCATGTAGTCCATAGCACCCTAACAAGCAATCATGATACATAATTGGAATCCGAGAAGTATTTTCACCCCACATTTGTAAAGGATATAAGCTTGCACTTTGTTGTTTTCACAGGTAGCTCTTAATCCTTTAGATTTAAGACCTCTATTTTACACTTGATTATTTCATTTCTACAAGGAGTTAACTACTGAGACAACAAACTTATTAGTAATGTATTGCTTCCACAAGAAAAATCAATGGAATCATGTCAGCACAATATTCTTATTAGATATGTATAGTATGAAGATATTGATTATTGCAAGTAATTGACTACCAAGGGTATAGGCAAATGATATGATTTTAATGAATACTTTTCATACTAAAGGTATTAACCTGTTACTTAGAATGTAAGCAGAACTATGGAAACATATTGCATAACACTGAATGTACTCTCTTCGGCACACAATGTATAACAACTCAGAATGTTGTTCTTAGTTATCAAGTCAGCTTTAATTATATTAAGCTTAGAATAATTATTGAGTTTCTTTCCGGTATAAAAAGTGGGAAATACAGTGTGTCAGCAGGTATACCATATATAATATCAGAAGTTAATTTTGACATTCAGCAATATAACTGTACTAAAAGAATTATCTTATTTTTTATATCAGCACTCCTGGAGTGCAGTGTATGTCCAGCTGCATAACCAGGCAGTGTGACTATATCTAGTGTTTCTCTTACTCTCCTGTCCATTTCCCATTTCCCTTCGCCTACTTTCAGCCGCATGGTGATAGTGCAAGGTTAGTTAGTGTTTCGGAGACGTGTTAAGGTTCCCATCGCTCCAGTTGGATTTAGATTGGAAGGTTAGTGCATGTTGACAATAAGAAATAAAATAGAAACACAGAACGCAATAACTCTGATTTGTCACTTCTGTTCATATAGGAAGTCTGCAGGATGTGTCGGATAACTTAGCAATATCTTTGCATAGCTAAATCTCTGTACTTTGATGTGAAACTGATAAATCCTGAAAACTAAAGCTTTGTCATTATGCACTCTCTCTTGGAAGATGAGTTAAAGTTTCTACTTGTCTTCTGTTGAACATGTGCATACATTCATATATACAGTGCAAATAGTCCAGTCGAAGAACTCCTTCCTGTTCGATAACAGGACACAAACCCAAGTCATAGAAGAGTTCAGATAAATGTTTAAGAAGTCATTTTCATTAACAAATGACTTGTCTGCATAATTCTTTGTATTCCCAGCGTCCATCAATACAAATCTTTTGTTAACAACAGGTTTTGACAAAGGAGTCTGAGGTCCATGTATTGAGGTGCTGGCAACAGCAACATTGTACATGCTATTGCCTAGCAAGAAAATATATATCCACCAATACGAGATGGCCGACACCTCTCAGCAGAGAGTTTTTGGCCTGCTGGAAATTGTATTTCATTGTTCACAGGCAATTGAGTAGTATGTTCACATGCATGCCGTCTTGGTCCAAACACCACCAGCACTTAGTGAGGGCTGGAAGCCTTGCCTTGTCCGAAAGGGACCCAGCCTGAATTCATTTGGGGAACCACTTCCCTGCACTTGAGCCTTACTAAGCTATAAGCATTTTCCCCACTTCTTGACTGTGCCTCCCTCCACATGCCTCACAAAATCAGCCTCACAGGGTGGAAGGGCTCCTGGTATGTCAGGACATCTTGCATAAAGGTCTTGCAAAAAATGTGGGATGGGAAGATTGGATGTGGGGACGCTTCTGGAGAAGCGGCTGCATGCTATATAAAGGATATTTAATTCAAATTGTACATATTTCATTCAAGCAGGTTCCCATTATTGCTCCTCTAGACAAAATCCATTCCAAACCACAAATATTGTTACCTTCTTTGTACAGTTCTTGCATCCTAAATATTAGATACCTCAGATTCATTTTCTGAACTCAGTTGGACTGATGTAGCATTGAAGCAAGAGATGCTTTTCTAGAACAAGGTTTTAACAATTACACATGAAACATTTGATGAAGTTCTCTAGACTGAGACATTTGCTCACACTAACTGGTTTTACAGTCTGCTTAATCTGAAATGGGCACACGACTATATTTTACGATTCCAAACACATTTTTTTCATGATTAACTACACCTCACCTACAACATACCGAGGTTGTGAATTTCTGTTACAATCAGTATAAAACTCTCAAACATCTTAGCTTTTTTTGGGCAGATTTCGGAATATCAGTTAACTCAATTATGTGTTCTTAGGCAGAGGTATTGATGTAGACAAGGCCTGATGCAAAGAGATATACAGGTTTGACGAGTATACATAAAAAATAAAGGTGCAATGTATATAGAGCAGACCAGAATTTAGGAATAGATTGAGATCCTCTCAATAATCTGAACCTGTCAAATATAAAGTTTCAAAAAATCTATGCTAATTCTATAGGTATGGCCACACCAGGCGGAGTTATAAACAGACCTATTTTATTTGAATGCTTCACAGCCGCTAGAATTACTGTGCACCCTTGACCCTTGGGCAGCTCTACAATAAAATACAGAAACCCCATACACCAAGGCGCTGGAGTAACATGCAAAGATCTCAACAAATCATTGATTTATTATGTGAAATGTTTGATATCGGCACAGACTGAACATGTGTGCATGTAGCTTTTTACATTAGTTAATAAATTTGCCCACCAAAAATATTTTCTTCCTGATGACTGTAAGAAATCTGTTTTTTTTTGCTTGTTTCACCTTTTGCTGGGCCTTATGTATTTGCTGGCTTCTGAACCCTGTGCACTTTACCTCTGCTAGCCATCATGCTCCCCCTTTTAACATGGTTGAATTGGCATACTCCTAATTGGTATATTTAGCTTGCCTATAAGTCCCCAGCATATTGTGCAAAATGTACCTCATGCCTGGAGGTTAAATGCCTCTAGTGGACTGCAGTACCTATTGTGCCATCCATTATAGATGCAGTGCTATCATGGCTACAGGTCTACCAATGTAGCCTGTATGTGCAGTGTAAAATTTGCAATTCCATCTTTCAAAAGAAACCCTTTTGACAGGTCGAAACCTCTCTTTTAAATATCAATGTAACACCACTATATAGGCCTTATAGCCCACAAGGCAGGTTATTTAAAAGTAGGGCATAAAGACGTGATATTAACATAGCTTTACAATGACTAGGACCCAAAAGCTATTTTTACTGTAGGAGGGATGACTGGCCAATAAAGAAACACTGGGAAGCAATATTAAATACTAATACTGAACCATTTTCAGATGCCCATGGGGCACACAGGTGCTACTTGGCCTTACCGTGGTGGTTGAGGCCTTTTACGCCTGATGTCCTGGAGCAAGACCTACAATGGGTCCTGAGCAACTGGACCAAGTACTCCTTCTGCACTTGACCTTCATCGGTAGCTATGGTCGAGTTGTCAAGGGTCCCTCGGGGAGATGTAGATTCAGTTCAGTGAACATGCCTTATAACTCAAAATATAAACAATACAAGCAATAACTCAATGTCGACTTCAATACTCTCTCTTATAGAAAATAATAAGTATTTAATTTCTAATTTTACACGTGCAGAGGTATAGAACTTTCAGAAGCAGTAACACAATCCCCACTTAAGGTTGGGGCCTTAATAGTTATTAGGCAAATCCCTGTCCAATCCTCCTTTGTGTAGCTTGTTCAGGGTTATTTCTTATTCACTGGTGGCCACATCCAAGGAATACAAACTATTAGGCTGAACACAAGAGTTTTCCAATTGAGTCTTTAGGAATTAGTCAAAGGTGTCTGTGGTACCGCAGCACCGTTAGCAGCAAGTCCCCTGGGCCTCAAAGGCCCAGTTCCTGTCTTACCCGTTCCAGCCACATGGCAGTGTTCAGTCGTGCAGTGAGTGCCATCTCATGAGTCCAGTTCCTGTATGGTGAAAAGTGACCGCTCGTGATGGACCGGAGGTTCCAGAGATTAGAACTGCTCCCGCTCTGCGGACACAAATGGTAAGTTGCTGTTCCCCCTAGCAGAGAGGTGTTGGGGTGCTGGTGTGATCCTCCAGCTCCTGACTCCGTGGGTGTGACGTCCTTGGGGCATCTCAGTGAACCTTGGGGACTTCCCCAGGTGAAAAACACAGCATGCGGGCTTGACCTGCTGATCACAGTAGTCTTCCTTAGGTCCAGGTGATGACCAAATCCTAGGCCAAAGTCGTAACAGCAGCCCCTCCTGGCATAGAGGGTTGCTGCAGTAATCACAATCAGGGCACAGACTCTCCTTATGCTGTGCGCTCATTATGGCGGCCCCTACTGGCATACAGAGATTGCTGATTTTAGCCTTCACAAGTCTTGCGCTCCTGCCCCAAAATCAGTTCACCGGTGACCCCCTCTGGCAAGGGGTCACCGTAGCACGACAGTGCAGACCAGTGCATCCCACCCAGTGCTTCTGATACAATTCAGAACAATGCGTCCCTCTCCTGGCATACAAAGGTCACAGAGCTGATACTGCACACGAGCAACGGCCCAATGGGTGCACATTCTCACAACTTGTTCATAAAATCCTCGTGCGGTGCTCCCCACTGGACATCACTCCCTACAGCACTTTCCTGTTCCTTACAAGGCACTATGGTTGTGGCAAGCAGGCAGGCGGGGATGCTCCTGGCTCCAGTTCAAGTGATCTTGCTGTCCTAAGTGATGTCTCCTCATCCAGCAGGGAGACTAACAGGCCTTTGCCCCTAGCCCTGTTCACAGGCAGAAGTGCTGCAGAGCTTCCCCTTCTCACATAGCCCGTCTTGCTGCTTGGCAGATGACAAATTTTGGGGGACTAAACCTCCTCTTCTTATAGTCCTTCTCCAAACACCAAATGTGATTTAGGGTCTGAGTCTTTGAAGCTTTATGTTGGGGTTCTGCTTGTTTTGAAATGGACACTTCTCTCTTTTTCCTCATGAAAGGTGTCTATCACAGCAGAGAAGACTCCGAAGCTGATTGTCCCAGAACATAGTTTATGGGAGTGACCAGAGTTTACACCTGTCAGCCACAGAGATATCTGCATCAAAAGGTTAATCCCCGACGCCAGCCCTACTCTTTATGATTCCCTGTCAGTCCCATCTCCCTTCCTGAGATGTGTCCAGACCCCTTTCTTGTGATCTACTACTGAATCAAAAAGCAGATGTTTGACATGCAAATCGAGTCTCTTCCTTTTAGCTCCAGTATGTGTCTCCACTCAACTACTAGGCATGCAGCAATGCACAAACCTGTCTGGGGGGATTCCTCTCCTCCTCATATCTTCGCCAGGCAGGTCTGGTTTTCCTAAAATGAAACCCAGGATCTTCCATATATTGTACCATTGCAGCCAAAATTTCTCAGTGTACTTTCACAGCACACTTACTGTCCAGCACTAGTACCTCCATGCATTGTGTCATTACATGTACACATGCATTCAGCCCTCACTCTGTCTGTGCACGCTGTTTAGCACTGAAGCTTTTCTGTATTTAACCAAGGTGTGTTATTTGCATGCACACACTGCCAGCACACACACACTTGCCATATGCGCACTGCACAGCACTTCACCGTTGATGTTTTTTACTTCATGCAAGTACACAAACACCTAGCGTATGCTTTCATTGCACAACACTGCACTTCACTACATGTTTTATGCCATGTATTTCTCAAAGGCATACACACTCAGCACATGCACTTATACCACAAGTACTACACAGTACTGATCTATTCTTGTACTATACTGTTCCCAGGTACAAATGTATCCATGCAGAGTCACTACTCCTGCACTATGCAGCACTATACATCTACTTGATGTAGGCAAGAGTGAGTTTAGCACACAGTAGCTGAACATTTAAAAGGTGGGTGAGCCTGTAGCCCTCACTCCAGTGACACGTGGTAAAAAGGTCCTGTTCACTACTATTGATCATGGACGGGTATGCTGCCACCACCTTGCTGGTGCTGCTTTACTCCTGGCGAATGCATTAGCCTTCCACCACTATGATGTTAGTGTTTTGGGTGCCCCTCCCGATCCAACAATATGCAATCTGTGAAACAGGCCTGTGTCATGGTGCACACTCATCCGTGTTGCCTGTGACACAAAAATCAGCATTTGCGTTGCAGACAACAGTAAAGTTGGGCACCCAGGGAAGGGGTACACGTTTTTACCATGCAGAGGACTAATTCCATTCCAATAAATATGTTTGTTTGTACCTTTTTACATTAGTAAATAAACTTGCCCACCAAAAATATCTCCTTCTTGCTGACTGTAAGATATCTGCCTTTTGTGTGTGATCACCTCAGAATTTTTACCTTTTGTTGGACCTTATATTTTTGCTGGCTTTTGAACTCAGTGCACTTCACTTAGCTAACCATTAGTAAAGTGCCTGTGCCCCTCTTTTAACATGGTCAAATTGGTGTAGTCCCAACTAGTATAAATTTAGCTTGCCCATAAATCCCTAAAACATGGTGCAAAATGTACCCAAGGCCTGAAGTTAGATGCCACTAATGGACTACAGTACCTATTGTGCTATCCACTATGGAGGCAGTTCAAACATGGCTTCAGGCCTGTCATTGTAACGTGTGTGATAGTGTAAAAACTGCAATTCTACCTTTCAAAACAAACCCTTTAAACAGGTCAAAACCTCTATTTTAAATGTTAACATGTCACCTTGTAGCTCACAATGTAGGGTATTTAAAAGTAGGACATATAGAAATGTAATATCCACATGGCCTCACAGTGACTAGGACTCAAATGCTATTTTCACTGTAGGAAGAATGGCTGGCCCATAGAGAAACACAGGGAAGTAATATTAAATACTAATACTGTAGATCGAGAATAAGACCAGGTAGACAAATAATTAAACAGCCATTTTAAATAGATCTTAAAAATCCAGTTGAATAATTAAGCCGATGTTGATAAATATTAAGGACCAGCAACTTTTATTAAGTAAGCTTTTCCATGCCTGAAAATCCTAGAAGCTTATTTTCATTGGTTCTCTAGCTTCTTCCAGCCATTAATTACCCTTAAATAGGTGTGAAATGCCTCCCAGAGACAAACAGTATGCTGACTTGAATGGGCAGAGATGACTCCTCTCAACTCTCCAGAAAAGGAAGGCTGAGGGCTGTTGGCATCCTTTTTGACACTACAGTGTCAAATACACTACAGTGTCAAATCCTGCTTCAGACACACAAAAGGAGATCAGAGAATGCTTACAATAAGTTTAACCACTGGCTCGCATTTCAACCCATCCTTCTTCTGCCCACCATCTCACCTCAGATTAGACCCAGCCATATGCAAATCAATCTTGGCCCTGCTCCAATGGGAACAGTCCAGTCTGAACTGCCAAGGCAGGTCATCTCTGAAACAGAAAACAAGCAGCCCAAAACCAGTCATCGGGCCTCTTCAGTCCAGTGTTACTTAGTTCCAGTGGCCAGGTGAGCAAATTACCCAGATCTTTGCATGCCCTTCATTACTTTATGGCGTTACATCAAACAAACAAATGGTGATGGGAAGATGCTTGGAATAAGTCAAACTACTGGCAATTACTAGCCGAACCAGAACTCATGCAATATTACCCCCAACCCCTCAAAAAAAAACATTTTACTAAAACGTACTCACACAAAAACAAACTATTTTAAAAATAAACAGATACACATCAGGCCATCTTGTAGTGTCTTTACCGACTAATCTGGACTACGCACTATAACGGATTGTAGAAGATTTACCATTTTATCTTTTTAATTGCTGATACTCCAGAACTGTAAAAGTTTTGGCTCTAGTAGAGAAGAGAGGAAGAGAGGGTTTAGAGCTTTGGCAGTCAATATCAAATTGTTTGATGTGATTATTAAGAGCTCTGCAAGTCAAACCAAAAGTATTGGATGTGATGGTTTAGAGCTGTGAGAGTACTGAATGTGGTGGTTTAGAGCTCTGAGAGTCAAACTTAATGTGTTGGATGTGATGGCTGAGGGCTTTGACAGTCAATCTCAGAGTGGTGGATGTGTTGCTTTAGAGCCCTGCCAGTCAGTTCCAAAGTATTGGATGTGATGATTTGGAGCTATGACAGACAGTCCTAGAATGTTGAATGCAATGGATTAGAGCAGTGTTTGACAAACTGTGGGTCGGACCCACTGGTGGGTCGGGAGACAGTTTTGGTGGGTCATGAAAGTCCGAACAATAAATAAAGATGCCTTTAAATTCTGTATTTATCTTGTCACATTTGTTGTGGTTCAAAGTCAGACGTCAAATGTTAGGCTATGTCCTCTGACAAATTGCTGCTTATGTTTTTTTAACATGGGGATTGTTCTTTACAAACTCCTTCCACTTTGCAGTCAGAATAAGTAAAGTGAAGTATGTGACAATCTTGCAGGGGCATAAGTAGTGTGAAAAGAAAGGCGGTAGGATGTTATGTTTTGTCACACACTACAAAATGCGAATACCTGTAAATTAACTGCATGCATTCAGTAGTTGTGGAAGTAAAAATGAAGCAATTGTTTTGTAATTCCAAAGTGTGGCGGAAATACATATTTTATGAGGAGCAAAACAAATCAAAACACTTCCCTTGATGGTGCACAAATAATAAATATTCACTGAAACCCGATTTCTGCATATAATTTGTGTGCAGTATAGTTTTATCAATCAAACGGTATGTCTGTGGAAATGTAGTGTCCATTTCAATGAAAAATGTGCTGTATGTAAATGACAGAGGGCTAACAGACGATAAAAAATTGTCCACCACATGTCCTTTAAAGATAGGTGGATCGCAAAAGTCTGTTGTGTTGAAATTGGGAAGTGATTCTAAAACATTTGGGAACTACTGATTAAGAGCTTTGTTATTCAGTCTTAGAGCATTAGATGTGGTGGTTTAGAGCTCTGGCAGTCAATCTCAGAGTGTGGGACATGATGGTTTAAAGCCCTGCCAATCAGCCCCAGTGTTAAAAGTAATAGTTTAGATCTGTATCAGACAAGTCCAGGGGCGGTTTAGAGCTCTGAGTGTTAATCTCAGGGTGTTGGATGCAGTGGTTTAGAGCTCTGCCAGTCTATTACAGAACATTGAATGTAGTGGTTTAGAGCTCTGAATGTCAGTCCTAGAGTGTTGGATGTGATGGTTTAGAGCTCTGACAGTCAATCCCAGAGTGATCAGGTTGGGCGTGTAACAATCTTGCTTTTCGTGGCATTGTCCGGAGAAAGGATGCCATGTTTCACAGTCAAATATGGCTGGTCCACAACTGAGCAAGCGTTGTTAACAAACCAGGCAATTCAAATTGCAATATGTTTTGGGAAACTTTAAAATCGATTTTTTTCTCCTTCTTTACAATCAACTCTAGGCACCCTCTAAAACCACACATACTTTTCATTCCTCGCTAGGCACACCACATTTGTGAAGGTTTGAATGCGTGGAAATGTTGTCTTTTACAAGAGAAAAAAGTAAATCTGGGGAAACCATGACGTTGCGCTACTTAAAGCCTGTTCACTATGTTTCTAGTATCTTCTCGGAAAGAGAATCGTATCAATTTTGTTTATTTCTTCTCTTATGTCACAAAACATTGTCTTAGATTTAGTAAAAACTGTTAAATACCAAAACACTAGAGAAAACCACAAGAACTCAAACAATCTGCTTGATTGTTTTCTATATCGTACATGTTTCTATAGTGATCCTTTCAGACCGGTAAAATAAACCATGGTTGCTTTTCTCAAACATACACATAATCTTTCATTTTGTAAATTCTAGCCAAAGTTGGGACTTTGTTTCCTTCTAAAGATATGTTGTAACCCTCTCCCCTACACAATTCACAAAGACAAACCTGTCCACAGTTTAGCACTCTGGGCTTTTAGCGACTTAACCTTCTCAAATCTCAGGTTACAAAGGTGAGACAGAGAGGCTATCTGCAACACATTGCTTTACGATGTTTCACACAGGAATACTTAAGACATTGAGAAACTGTTGCCTCTATTTCTGATAATCTGACATGTTAAAAATAAAGCGTCTAATGTGGGCCTATGGATGGTGTTGACCTCAAGAATAGATTAAAAAATGAAATGGGCTTCTAAAGTAGAGATTAAAAACATAATTTCAATTGCAGTTAGTAAAGTCATAGTTTATTTAAGGAGACTTAAGCTGCAAAGAGGGCCCTGTGGTGAAAGCAGGGGACCCAGGCCTGGGTCCACCCCTCTCCCCTTCTTTTCAATGCCCATTTTGGTGCACGTACAGTAACGGAGGATTACCTTTGATATATTTTCGCCATCTGTATTGAACTTTAATATTTTATTAAACCTTTATTAATACATGTCCTGACAGTGAACTAAAAATTGTTGTTTTCACTGTAGCAAGGCTGGTAGTCTCTTTGCCTAAAATGGGGGTACACTAGCCCAACCGCTATGTGCTAACTTCCATTTTGGACCACCAAAGATAGTACTTAAATGTATTAAATAAATTAGTAACTCCCACTGAGTTGGATGGATGAAAAATGTTATGATTGTACTTTTAACCACTATTGTTTGGGCCGCCAGCTGTTGCTGGGCTGCTCTAGGGCTGGGGAGTTGGGACACATGTAAAAAAAAATTCTATGGTTTATAGTCTTGGGGGGATGGGTGGAGCAGCACAGGGTGATGGGTTAAGGGGGAGTGGAAGCAGCGACACAACACCTGCCATGATACCCATATGACACACATTTAAATTTATGACATGTATTTAAAGATGGGTAACAGCAGCCAAGCCCCATAAAATCCACATGTACCTTAAGAGGCAAAGGATTCATGTTGCCATGTTTCAAGAAATGCACCTCACGACAGTAGAGGCAGACAGACTACAGCGCCGCTGGCAGGAACAGGTCCATGCCACCACTTACTCAGCCTTTGCACCTGAGGCATTAATACGGGTGAGAGCGAGTGTCCCCTTTGAGGCCATAGTGGTCATAGTAGACAAAAAGGGTAGGTATGACCTGGGTGAGAGTCGGCTATGTGGCAGACAGGTGGTACTGGGGAGTGTATGCACCTTACCAGGACCACAACCCGTTCCTGAGCTCCCTTTTGACACAGTTAAGCTACTTGGTAGAGGGAGCCATGCTTCTTCGGGGGAGACTTCAATTGTGCACTAGACAGCACATTGGACCATCGGACGCCCCCCCTCCCATTGCCTCGGGCGCCAGCCCATAGGGCGACGGAGGGCTTGAGGGATTGGATGACACACTGGGATATGGATGATGTATGGCACACACAGCACGCATTAGAAAGGGACTACTCATATTACGCAAGTATGTACATGGTACACAAAAGACTGGATTGATATATTTGCTCGAGGAGGGGTGTTCTAATATGTAACACTTACCTAGTACTTCGGGCGCATGTTATCTAACCACAGCCCTCTCATACTGTCATTCCAACTGGTAGACTAGCGACCCAAATCAGCAGCGTGGCGATTGCACTCGGAGGCTCTCACAGACATTGCTTTTCGGGGCACACTACTAGATCAGATAGTACAGTACTTCAACACGAACCCCGGGACCGCCTTGAGTGGCCTGTAGAATGGGAAGCCTTGAAGACAGTAGTACAGGAGCACTGCATGGGTCAAACACTGGGGATACACTGAGAGCTAGACCTAAAATTCATGTGCTTAGATGACACATTCCATAGGTTGGCCAGTACGCTGGGGGCGGACCTGGATGCTCTCCCTTGGTTGCTGGCCGCTAGGGATCAATTAACGTGGCCCTAGAGTGCCTTCGATGTAATAACTATGAGGAATACATTACTCGCACTCATGAAGAGGAGGGGAGGCCAGTGAGGCTCCCAGCTTGGCTTATCTGCCCAGTGGGGTGAGGCACCCCCATCACCCAAGTGTTGTCCCCAGGAGGGGATATGCTCTACTATCCCATGGAAAGAAACCCAGCATTCCAGAACTAATATGTCTCCCTCTATAGACTGCTGGGAGCTGACTTACCAGGGGTGCCCTCCAGCTTCCTGGGACGAATAGAGCTCCTGAGTCTCCTAGTGGAGGCACCTGTAGAGCTGAGGGACCAATAACTTTCCAACAAATAAAAACTGGCATCGAGTACATGGCTACAGGCAAGTCTCCGGAGCCAGGCGGGCTTCCACTAGAATTATATGTGACATATGTTGGGGTGCTGGCTCCAACACTGGAGGCCATGTACAAGGAGGAGCCAGTGCTGGGGAGGCTACCAGACTCGACTAGGGAGGCCCTAGTTCTTCAGTTACACAAAACCAGTATCCCAGAAGCCTGGACAGCAGATTTCAGAACCCTCTCCATGCTTAATATCGACTTCAAGGTCTTGAGCAAGGCACTGTCTTCTTGGCTACGGCCTGCATGCCAGAACTGATACATGCTGACCAGAATTGGTTCAGCCCCACCCAAAACACCTTCTTTCAACCTCAGAAGTCTGTATAATATTATTCACAACTGCGATTGGGCAGACCACCCTCAGGCCATGATCATGACATAGGACCTAGAGAAGGCCTTCAACACCGTGCAATGGGACTGCCTTGAGGCGGTCATGCTCCGCATGGAGTTTGGTGAGGGATGGGCCAGCTTGGTGCAGCTTTTGTACTCAAAGCCCAAGGCAAGGGTGAAAACGGGGCATACCATCTTAGATTCCTAAAACATCTTTCGAGGCACGAGACAGAGATGCTTGCCGTTTTCACTCCTCTTTGCCATAGCTATCAAACCCCTGTCAGAGCACTTCCGAATGGAATACAGGGGTAATGGACTCACAGTGGAGGGGGAAGAACATATAATTTCCGTCTGTGCAGTTGACCTGCTGACTCATTTACAAAATGGAGAGGATGACATCAATTTTGCTTTGCAACTCCTCAAGGAACACAGGACTTTCTGAGGCCTGCAGGTTAATAGTGCCAAGACATGTGTCTTCCCAGTGACCCAGGATGCCCCCCAGCCCACTAGCTGTCCAGTGGACATCCTCTCGGTGCCACATACTTTAAAAAACCTATGTAACCAAATCTGTCACAAGGCTAAATACTTGTGAGAGGGCAATCTGGCAAAGGTGAATCCTGTAAGGTTAAATCCTGTGTCCCTTTCTGGCGATCGCTCTGACTGCCTGTAATGGTGCCCATAGCACTTTCTAAGATCATCATGCTCCCAAGAGAGCTCTGCTATTTTGAAAACCTGCTGGCGAGATCAGCTGTGATATCTGATCTCGGATGGAGGCCGTCAGAGGGTCTCGCTTGACACCCTTCACTGCCCACCCATGAAGGGGGCGTACTCGGAGTTCCTGCTTTTGAAGTGCACCTCATGGTGGCACAACTTCAGTGGATCACAAGGTGGCTAGATGGGGTGGGACTACAGGAGCTAGGTCCGATCAGCTTTGAATCAAACCAGGGGACATTACTGGAGAAGGTACTCTGGCCCACGCTGAGGATCCCACAGTCGGGACTCCTCCTGGCAACAGCTTTGAGCTGTTGGCATCGCTGTCATAAGTGAATGGGAGGTGTTGTGCTTTATGCTCCAGAGCGACCGCTGGTGGGGTTGCGACATGGGAACCCAATTACATACTTCAGGGCAGGTGAGCTCTTGGCCAGAGGTGGGGATAGTAACAGTGAGCAACTGTTATCAATAGGGTACCCTCATCCCACTGCCAGACCTGATGGAGCAAACAACCAGCAGGCCAGTTCCTTACATAGGAGGCACTTTCACACATGTTCTGTGAACTCTGGGGACAGGGAGACACAGAACCAGTGACACACTTAATTATGCAGCTGCTACTGATGATAGGGACAGGGAGACACCTGGTTACATGGTTTCACAGGGTACAGAATATAATGACTGGGAAACCTCTGGAGACCCCTGCTGTGCAATGCCAGACGCAAACTTCAAGCATACAACGTGGGGGTGTGCCCAACTGCATGTGTTCTGGGGGGGCAATCCTTGCAAAACGCATTGCGACAATGAGCCTCACATTAGAGAATACTATAGAGGTCTGTCTTTTAGGGGCCTTCCCTAGGCCTAAACCTGAGAAAGTCAGCAAAAGATTCCTAGACCTGGCCCTGATACTAGTGAAGAGGAGAATAGCCATGGCATGAAAGTCGATGGGGGAACGAGGGGGTGCTAAAGTAGAGACCTGGAACGGAGAAGTGATGGTGTGGGCCCAAGCTGAGGAAATGGCATTGCAGAAGGAGAATGCCCATGGGGTCCACAGATGTCCATAGCAGACCTGTGATCCAAGGTGGTGTACGAATGGGAGCACCACTCGGCCACTGAGAATCGGACTGAGGGAACTTGAGAGGAAGATAGGGATACGGGCCTGGATCGGACTGACTGAGAGAGCCACGTAACTAGAGGGACATGGAGGTAGAGGATGACAGGCCTAAGATTGATGGAGAAGGGGGATGCAGGTGGTGGTTGCCCCACGAGCTGCTCGGCAATGGGCGGGGAGCTGGAAAACACCTGGCACAGAGGGTCTGAGTGGACTTAAGAGGCCCCTTACTTCCCCCCAATTCCACCCCGTCTCTCCCATGTGACCGTGGAATGGACCTATCGCACCCAACCCCACTAATCACAGAAGAGACAGATATCTCCCCGAAACATAGTTATAGGGTTATAGTTTTGTTTCGGGTATTATTACAAGGTGAGTTAGGCAATTCACCATCGTCATACATACACTGAGAGGATAGGCAACTAACTGAATGGCACTGAATGCTCGGGAAAGTCTAAGCCCAGACACTGGGAGGAGTGATGAAAGATATGCCATGCACAGTTCACACATCCACTGACCACTTGGGACGAGTGGGTGGGCCTAGGGCACACCAGTCATGGCAGTATTGCACCAACAATGGATATGCCACAACTCAAACGAAGGGGGTTGATGTTCTAATGCAATACATTGTAGAATGATGCTTGTTGTGATTTCATGCCAAATGCCAATAAAATAAGTTTTAACAAAACTTGAAATTGGTATAAAAGCGGCACCCTTGCTAAGCTGCCTCAGAACACTGCTTGGTTAGCAAAGAATAGAAGAAGGACTACACCTGTTGAACCTATAAACTTTAGAAGGAATGGCTGAACCATGAGAGACTGCATCTGGGTAAACCAAGACGGGGCTTCAGGAAAAGGAAAGGCTGCTCCTGCTGTTGAACCCGTGGAGAGAGACTGTTGCATAGCTATTTTAGCCATGTTTTAGACAATTTTTTTTAAGTTAAGTAGGCCTGCTGCTGTGCACTTTAGCCCTGTTACATTTTATTCAGCATTGCTTTATTAACCTAGTAATAGCAACATTTGTGGTGCTATTTTCTTTTCTTTATCTCATTGTACTTTCGCCTAGGAAAGCATTGCGTTCTTACTAGGACATTTTATTCACTTTGTGCTTTCTCCAAGGCTACAGTCAGATAGGGATGCCGACAAACATCTTATGCTGTGTCTCTAACAGTCACAGAAAGCACACACTCATAAGTGGGGACTATTACTTAGAATGTTAGCTATTTTATTATAAAAACACCCCTTTGCCCCAGACAGGTTAGAGGGAGATTACAGCCAGGTGACCACGACTGCATGATGATCGCTGACCGCTCTGCTGCAGCTACTTGCCTAGATGGCCGGACCCCTGATCCATATGGGGACGGTGTCTCTCTAGACCACAGGCTTCCTACTCCAGGTATGAGGGATGATGTACCCCCAAGGGGGAAACCCAAAGGGCAGATTAGGCTTATAAACCTGTGCTCAAACATAGTTTATGTAAGAGATACATATACATCACTCCTTGTGACAGTATGGTAGGACTTACTCTGTTAGCCACCTATTTGCTTTTATTGTGTTTTATCACCCTAGTTATTGCAATACATGCCTTTTTATCTAAGATGCAGTTACTTCAATAAATCCTTATTGAACTATATTCTGCCTCTGTTGTCTTTGCCTGTATGAGACTCTTTGGTAACTGAGAGAAAGGGATCGGATCTGATCGACCACGATTCCCCTGAGGAGTCTTCTTGTCACGCGCTCAGTTGCCACAATCATTTCTGCCAGAGATGAGGTGCTGCTAGTTAGACGGAGAACCCGGATTAGATCAACAGACTTCATGTGGTGTGGAATCATACTTAGTACCCACATCCATGTGATCCTGTCTCCCAAATCCAGTAGCCTCATTAGTATAATGAGAACCTACGTGACAACTCCAATAGCTATACCTGCCCCCACTTGTGCCGAGGACCAGTTAGTGGACTCAAAGGGTTAGCTGGTTAGCCTCCTGTTAAATTTCAGGGACACAAAATCTAAAGAAGCCTGCACCTGAACAGAGGCCCGACCAGCTGCCATTGGGCTTGCCCGGACTCAGCTGGTGTAGCCCCTGGGATCGACTCCTAGCCCTCAAGAGGTGCCTAACTGGTCCTGGACCCTTGGCTGCTACTTTCAGACTAAAGCAACTGGTTTTGCGCACAAACTCATGCACTACCCCTACTTGCTGGTTTGTAGGTAGCCTTCAACGCTGTTGAGAACCAATGCTTTCACTGGAGAGCTTCATTTTACCTGTCTGCTAATGTTGAACTCAACACCGGACTAAAGCTGCAAAAGACCCCTCTGACGAGACGGTTGTCGAGAAAAAGAAAAAGAAATGTAACATCTTGACCAACCGAGTGCCTGCATCCAACCATGCGCTCCACCGTGGTCAGCCTGAAAGTTCGAGTTTGCACCAGAGCTTTGTGTACGAGGCTCATAGAACACAGCTAAGAGTGAAAAGCAGTGAATTACAAAGCTTTTTGAAGTGAATTGCAGTGATTTCGGAGACCCTGCAAAAATCGTAACTATAGTTATCTTTATGTGATTTTTTTTGCTTTTGGTGTCAATTTAGAGATAAAAATATATACTATTTTAATAAATTGGAATGAGGTTTTTATTGTTTGACTGTTTGGGTGCTGATAAATGCCTTACACCTGTTTTTCATTTGACTTAAGCTTGACTGCTCTTTGCCACTGCTACCTAGTACCGAGTTAAGGTTGATTTAAAGAAACCTAACTAGAACTGATACGTAATAGTGACATTAGTACTTGGTCAAGGCTCGCAACGACCCTAACTACTAATTCACTTTTCTCACATGAATGAATAATCCTACAGTATACAGAGCAGTAAGAGACCTTCGAGAGGAACAGTTTAAACTTCCTCTGAGGCTCTCCAAGAACAGTTTGTCAACACAAAGTGCCAGTGCACTTTTTACTGTATGCAGTGTGGATGAGAAATGAAACCATGGCTATTTCTAAATCCAAGATGGAGTTGAGGCCTAGTTTGTTTTATACCAAAAAAGCACAGTTCTGTACATTTCAGCACTATTGTTTCAATCACAAAATGTTCATGTTACAGAGCAAATATTATTTAAACTGAAAATAACTCCAAGCTATAAAGCTGTGTCAGATTGCTGTTATCTCACATCAGATGGGGGCTTGCCAATAGCTATAGAAATATAGGGTTATCACAGAAAATGTAAAAAGTCCCCATGCACTGTCTTTCGCTTGGTTTGTTTTTCTAAGAAAATATGTCCTAAAATACCAAATTATGTTACGCCCTGGCTGGCAGCCAAGTACTACACTGTTAAGACTAGTGAGGTAACAAGACCCTGTCTTCTGACCTGGGTAAAGCTTATTGCGGACTTTGAAAAAAGTGGTTTAACAAATTTTAGTGGGAGGCCTACTTTTTTTTATTTGTGTGTGTGTGTGTGTGTGTATATATATATATATATATATATATATATATATATATATATATATATATATCCACAGAAATTCTCATCAAAGGGAGCCTCCAATAAGAACACCAACAACAAATTGCTAAAGCCCAATTCCTGGTGAAAGCCTTGCGTTTATATAATTCTGACAGTGGCAGCACCTCAATATATATATCTTTTATCTGCAATGCTTTATCCTTGAAACAAAGATGCACTCCTTGTTCAGGCTGCTTTTATTAAAAAGGCAAACCCAAATCCGGCAAGTTTCATTGCAAGCATTTCCTGCAACACAAGTGAGAACCTATTTAGGAGACCCACCAGAGGGCAAAACTTAAAATTGCCATGTTAATGACTTAGCTGGAAAAGGCGTGATAGTCTCCAAAGCATGTGCCCGTGAACAAGGACTATGAGAGTCTGAAACGTGCAAGGCACGAAATGATTGCAATGAAACATACCGGATTTGTGTTTGTTTTATTAATAAAAGTAGCCTGAAGGAGTGCGTCTTTCTTTCAAGGCCGAAGTATTGCATGCATGCCATGTGTATCATCCTAGCAATACCAACGGGCAGGAGCATTTGGTTTTGACAAATGTGGCAGCAGTCAGGTGCCTTGATAATGGTGATGTGGAGCCTGAGATCGCCAGGGGTAAAACAGTATCCTGTCTGTGTATGTTTTTTAATTGTGTGTGTTTAAGTAACCGGTATCTTCCCTGATCATACCTTAGAAGGACGATTCCCTAATTCTTAATAACATTTAAGGTTTTTATATAGCGCTTGGTGCGGACGGTGTATTGTTTTTTTATAGTGCCATGAAGAACAGCTTCTACTTCTAGCCTGCTTAAAGGTTTTCAGTTCTTGGACAAGGAAGGATGAAAGGCTGATTTGGCCAGCCGGGGTTCAAACCTGCTATCTGCAGGTTATGCGCACGTCTCGGCGGCGAGCACTTAACTCGCCGAGGTTCTTACAAGCCTGAGCACTGGATTAAAAGCCACCTCGCAGATGGAAAGAAATGCCTTATGTTACGACCTGAAATATGTGCGTTTTGGTCGCAGCTACAGATTTTCAGAAATGTTATTATGATATATCGAACACTTTTAGTGGAGTTAGTGTTTTCATAGCTGTAATTTAATTTAATTGCAAGAGTAAAGTAAAACATAATAAAAAAGAATAGTATATTATGAGAAAGGAACAGAACTATCGACCAGTAAAACGATGATACCTACAGGTAACCAACCTTGCATACGTCACAATTTGTATACTTGCTTCCTGCTGATAAAACAAGTATTCTTACTCTTCTGTGAACGTCATGATGAACTGTTGCAGTGCTCGACGACATTAGGTGCCAACCTGGCCTGGAGTTTAGAAAAAAACTTATTTTTAAGTGGATGAAAATACATTAAAATAAATATTAAGGCCAGTTTTAGAGTCTCTAGTAAACTGCTTCCCAATTTAGCCTCTACTTTGATTTTCGGTCAAATACATTGGACTTGAGCGTTGGACCACATGAAAAAGGGTGCATGCTCCTTTACCTTTCATTTATATTTTCCTGATCTTCGATGCGATGTTGAGTTGAAGCCAGATGTACTCCAATTCTACTCAAGAGCCTTTGTCGTGTACTTGTGCGCAGGGTTGCTGACAATGAGTGATTCTAGACCTGCGGTTTGCATGTCCCAGTGTGTGCTGCCTGTTATATCGTGTTGTGAAGAGTGCTCTGACCTGCTCCTGTCCCCTCTCCTACAGCCTGGGCATGAGTCATGACGATGACCACACGACCTGCGCCGGGCGCTCGCACATCATGTCCGGAGAGTGGGTGAAAGGCCGGAACCCCAGCGACCTGTCCTGGTCCACCTGCAGCCGGGACGAGCTGGAAAATTTCCTTAAGTAAGGATTGCGGTATTGTATAGCGCCGCTGTTCGTTTTTTTTCACAGCGCTTTGAGGGGTTTAGCGCACGCAAAGCCCCAGTCTCACATACAGGGGGGCGTAGGACCTTAAAGGTCTACTTTCCCACTTTAAGTAATTTGGGACTGCCCTGATAATTTTTTTTTGCTGGGGGTTTTAGTATGGGGCAGGTATTGCAAGTAGTTTGGGCCTCTGGTTGGGGAGGCTTGTAGGGATGATGTTTACCTGTCTCCTGGGGTGCTTAGTGGGATGTTGTGCAAGGCTAGTGTTTGTAGGAAGTTTGGGCCACTTGTGGGGAGAATTGTGGTGCTAGCATTTACATGCATCCCTGGCGGTTGGATAGCATTCTCTGTAGCTCTAAGGTTTGTACCCAGCTTGGGGGTCTGGTGCAAGTGTAACGGGTGGTGGGGAGTTGTGGGGGTGCTCACATTTGCAGGCATCTGCAATAGTTGAGTGGGATGTTTGGGGGTAGTGTTTGTAGGTAGTCTGGCCCTCTGGTGAGAGCATGTTGTAAGGCCATGGTATGTTGGCAGCGTGTTCCTTCTCTCTTGGAATGATACATTGTACTCAGGGGCTAGTATTTCTAGGTAGCTAGGGTGCATGATTCAGAAGGGTTTACGTGTGGTAAACAATACAGACTAGAGATTGGGGAAGATTGGAGTTTTACCAACCACAGGCATATAGACTTGGCCTTTGCCTTACAAAACTAAGGGCCTCACTATACAACAATTCTACTGTGTATAACTCACCCCCTAACCTCCCCTCCCCAATTCCCTTCATCACTGACTTTGTAATACTGTATTTCCTTAGCTATTTAGACTGTTTCCTATCTTTAAACTACCCTCTACTTTATCATAACCCTGAAACTGTACCTAATCTAACTTCTTGACCAACATTTGCCTTCCTGGCTCGTCCATGCATGCTGTTGTCTACCCACTCCCTATTAACCTGGTCTGCCAGTTTGAACAACTGTACATTTCTGTACACCATGACAACTTGCCATGCCCCTGCAACCCAGAAAAAGGCCTAGACTTTTTCCACCCCACCCCCTCAGGCAACGTTCACTAGCTGCTTCAACCGGTCCCTCATCTGTAAGAGATAGAGCTCCAAGCCCATGAAGGACAAGTGTACCCCACCACTCCTCAAAACTCAGCATCTTCAAAGCACAGATCCCACCAACCAAATTGACAGGCTGCTGGATTCCAGTCATGGCACCAAACCTGGAAAACACAAATAACAAATCAGCAACCCCACGTACATTCTCATTCCACCTATGCACGTATCGCTGGTAACAGCCTGACTTCCACCTACCTATGCGCTTGATGTCCTCCCTGCCCCTACCCCACCTACCAGCCTCAATGGCCATACCTGTTCTAAATGAGTGGGTACCAAGCGTTGCTGTGTCTAATCCCACACTCCTCAGACCTTTGCGTAGTATTGACAATAACTGGAAGGCGGTGGCTGGCCGACAATCCTTGTGCCTGAAAACCCTGACTGAGGGGTTTGCACACTGTGAGTGTAAAAGGCTTCCCCATCGTAACCGGCAGAGTGCTGGCGATGGGTACTCCCGCAAGTGCACCCACTTTCCTCTCCCCTATTGATCCGTCTTCCCGGATCAAATCTGTACCCCATTGCGACTCATATATGTCTCCCACACTCTTATCCCCCCTTTTCCCTGCAGTCCAGGAGCTAAGATACCCTGAAACCCCAAAGAACATCCAACACATTAGCATGCTAAAGAGGATGGATTTGTTCCTGCTGCTGCATATCACTGGAAGGGAGCTGATAATCTGCCTCAACAGGCCTACCATGATGGGTCTTCTTGTCTGTCCTAACCCGCCCACCCCTCCAGCATCATTTTGCCAAATTTCCCTGCTGACGGGGCATACCCCCACAGCATCTTGCCCATGAAGGCAATTCCTGCTAGCTTGCTGGCAATCGTCACCCTTGATTGCCCTTTCTCTATGAGTCCCAGGATAAGTTGTATTACATCCTCCACCCTCTCCCATTCTTCTTGACGCCTCTGTGCCCCCTGCTATAAGAATTCCTGCCACGCCTGCACATACGCCTTGTGCGTGGACACTGCAGCGAGTTCACCACCAACTGAAAGAACCTCCACCTCCTACATTCCATAGCTTCAGCAGTATCTGAGTGCTGTAAGGTTTCACAAATATGTGGCCAGTCCATGAAACCTCTCACAGTGCGAGCGAGACAAGGCATTCGCAATGTCATTCTCCACTCCTGTAACATGTCTCACCCTGAACACAATGTCATGTCGCAGGTAGCCCAACACAAAAACCCTCATTACCTCTAACACTTGGGGGTCCCTGGCCGACTGGCTGTTGACCACCTGTACTTCTGCCAAGTTGTCGAAACTGGAAAACACTTTTTTGTATGCCAACTTGTCACCCCAGACGTGCACAGCAACTACTAGCGGAAACAGCTCCAGGAAGGCAATACTCCTACCATCTTGCTTCCACTTGGTGGGCCATTCCTCCGCGCACCACCTGCCTTGCCAATAGAAGCCAAAACCTTTCCTGTCTGCTGCATCAGAGAATATCTGAGCGTCCCAGTCCAGCTCCTGCCAAGCTTGCACCTGTCTACCATTGAACTTCTCTAAAAAGAGCCCCCACATGGCAAATCCTCTTTTACACCCGCTGACAGGCAAACATGATGGTGCGGCAGCCTCCTCCCTGACAGTGACAGCCCCAGGAGTCTACAGAATGTGCGACCAGCCTGCGCGACTGTGCAAGCAAAGTTAAGGTGACCCAACAGCCCCTGTATCTCCTTGACAGCGACATGGTGTCTACCCAAGATGCTCTGCAGCAACCCCACCGTTATATTCTTCTTATCCTGTGGTAGATATACCATCATTGTCTGAGAATTAATTTCCACACCGAGGAATGTCAGTGCGGTGCTCGGGCCCACATCTTCTCAAGGGCCAGGGGGATGCCTAGTACCCCCATAATGGCCTGGAATTAGTCCAGCAAGTCCTTGCATTGCCCCAGTCATGGTGCGCCCACCAGGAAGAAATCATTAAGATAATGTGTTATGCAATTGTGTCCTGTCTGTCTGGTGAAGGCCCATTGCAGGAAGGTGCTAAAGAATTCAAAGAGGGCACACAATATGGAGCAGCCCATTGGAAGTGCCTTGTCCACTTAGCAGTGGCTCTTGAATGGCATACCTAATAGCTCAAAATCATCAGGGTGTACCGGCAGCAAACGAAAAGCGGACCTTATATCACTTTTCCACATCAGCGCCACCTGTCCGACTTCATCTACTAGTGCCACAGCCACATCCACCGAGACAAATAGACACACTCATCCTCTCCTCTGGGATAAAGTCATTAGTCGAATTTCCTTCCAGCCAAGAGAGGTGCTGGTTGAGGCAAAATTGACCCTCTTCCTTTTTAGGCACCGCACCGAGGGGTGAGACTATCAGGTTCTGCATCAGCCAATCCGTAAAAGGGCCAGCCATGCGACCTTCCCTCACCTCTTTCTCCAGTTTGTCCCACACCACCTGTTTGTGCACCCCATTGATTTCAGATTTTCCGCCCAGCATTGCTTGTGCTGCCTCGTTCCCACATAGCCCAGCCTGAAACCCCAATTGAACCTCTCCAGAAGCAGATCTGCATCCTCTCTGCGCTCGTACTGGGCCAACCAAAAGTGTAGCCTCTCCAGATTAACTGGAGTAGGAGCCTTTCCCACCAGTGCCAGCTGTTCTGCTGCCCGCTCCCCACTTGGCTGCCCCTCCGTTGTGTTCCTGTAGCAACTGACCAGGCCATATCTGCCCATGCACTTAGAACATTTGTGCCCAAACTTACAGCATTCCCTGGTGCAGAGCCCCCTATTGAAGTCCCAGCATGTACCATTCTGGCTTGGTCTGGCCCCTGGTTCACCCGATTGTCCTCTCCCTGCTGACCCCATCACTCCATGAGGGGGGCTGAAAGGACCAGTAGACTATGGGACGCCCGCTGGCAGTAAAGACCGTTTGACCAAATTTGGTGAGCCCCATGGTATGCTGCCACAGGTCAGAGTTGATCTCCCCCCACTGCATATCCGGGTCCAGCGCCTTGAATGCCATAAATTCTTCGTCGAATTGGACCCATGCATACCCGCCGTAATTTATCTGCGCATTCCGTAAAATGTTCATATACTTTTAAAGCGCCACTTCTCTCAATATATGCTCACAAATATGAGGAATGCTACCGTCCAATTTTCAATCGTGACCAGCACTTTTGGCCTCTTCGCCAACTTGTATTCCTCTTCCTTCAACCCCTCTTTAGACCTTAACTCCCTATGTAGTAGTTTCACCATCTCTACGTACTCCCCTTTCCAGATCTTTTCTTTGGTGGCTAGCATTAAATGTGCCCCCCAAGGGATTAGCCATTCCCATTTATAGCAGTTTATTCCACTTCAGCTCTTTGCTCTCTGGCTGCTCTGTCTTATCATCCACGCGGACTCCTGTGGCCCATTGTCCCCCTGCTTCTTATCTGGCACTTTCTCCCCCTGGCTGGCTCCTTTTGCATCCTCCTTAGACTTACCCGCTCTCTCCCCTCCTGACACCTTGTCTTTGCTGCCAGTCCGTATCCCAGGAGTTCCCACGTCAGTCCCCACACCAGTATTCTTTACGTATATCCCCCTCCTCAGACGGACCTTGATGTGGCTCACCAGTTCCCTGGCCTCCACCGTAATGAGACCATGTTGCCGCGCCGCAAAGCGCACCCACCTGCAATCAAGGTCGGTGGCCACTCTTGTGCCTTCCGCTTCACCGTTCCCCACCTGATGAAGTGCATCCTGGAATGTACCAGGCCTCTCCAACACCTGCAATGACTTATGAACAATCTCGTGAGATTTCCCCCCATTTCCTCACCCCTCCCCCTTCTGCCATCACTGTGTTACCTCCCTTTTGTTCTGCCTCATCTTCCCTGATCTCCCCCTCCTCCATGCTCTCTTCATCATAGTCCAACATCGACTGCTCCTCCTCCGGGCACCAATAGGAGGTCCCTGCCCGTGACCTGCATACCTCTGATACTTTTCTACGAGTATGCGAAACCAACTGTGGTTGTTGCTGAGGAGCTGTAACGCATCCTCTCTACCATTCTTCGGCACCCGGACGTCGCCTCTCCAGTGCCGTGATGTTGGCAGGTGCATTGTCCCGACTGTCTCGTGGCAGTGTCTAGACTTCCATGACGTTCTCCCCTTGCATGTGCGCCATCCAATCCGATGACATCCGGCTAGCCACCCACAAGAAATCTTACTGCGAACAATAACACAGGTCTGGAGTGCTGGTGAACCCCCACCCGCCATTAATTCCCAGCAGAAGTCATGCAATCGTCTTCGAGGTTGATAAACATGCCACCCCGGTCCGTGCCCGCGCTCCCCTCCTCTGCCTGTCCCCCTGCTAACGCCTTGCAAACCTGCCACCTGGCTCTGTTTGCCAGATACTCTCTTAGGAGGGACTACTGCCTGTGTGTGGCTAGCTTCGCCATTTGTAGCTGCCTCACACACGTTACGTATGCCCTCCTCCTCTTCCCCTCCATTGTCCCTCCATTCTAGGAGCACTGCCAATAGTGCTGATGCTGTTCATAAAGGCTCCCCCACCCCACTCTTTGTCCGCTGCCCTCCTGCCGTACCCCCCTCTTTCCAATTCCCCCTCACCTGTGCCCCCTGGCCCAGTGAGAGGCTACCTCCTCCTGTTGGGCTCTGGCCGCCTGGGGCCCTCCAATGCTCCATGGGGGGGGGGCCTCTGACCTCCCTGATGCTCTTTGTCCTCTGATGATGCTCTGTCCCCCTCCCACCCGGCTGCCCTCTTCCTCCTTGCTATGTATGGGCTCCTTTCCCCTCGTGTCCTCCTTCCCCGTCCGCTTTGTGCCGATCGCGGATACCTGCACAAGCTTTCCCGGTTCCTGCCCTCCTTCAGCCCCCCCCCCCTTGCTGCAGAACGCGAGTTGCAGGTTGCCCCAGCTCCCCCCACTCCCTCTCTGCCCTGCTCAGCCCACCCCTGCCCCTCGCCTGCAGCCACACGTCCACATTTTCCCATCGCTCACCGAGGCTCGCCGAGCATGACTTCTCGTACGGCCTTTCACTTCCAGGCCTGCACACAACGTACTTTCACCACAAGGCCGCCCCATGTGGCCCATATGGAAGCGATGGCAGCAATTGACATCCCCGCAGCCTGCCTTGTCTACCCGCGGCTGCCCTCCTAACTCGGGGCGCTCCCACCCACTACCCTCCGGGCTCTTCGAGGGGGCGAGCAGGCAAGTACAGCTGCTGAAACCCCCCCCATATCTCCTTTCGCGGAGGCTTGCCACTTACCAGGGAGCCTTTTTTTCAGCAGGTCTAGCCGGCCCGCTTCGGTTGACAGGTGCACCGCCTGTCCAATCTTCTCTGTGGAAGATATGTTTCTGAGGCTGCCGCAGCACGCCAGCCTGCCATGTCACCAACAAAGTGGTGGCATTGAGCACAAAACGCCCCCTTAAATACCCAGGCCTACAAAGTAGCCCAAACGTAGCCCAACATAGCCAATGGCAGATGTGGAGTGCTCCACTTCCCCAAACCTCCAGGAAGGGGTAGACCTCCCGGGGTTGGCGGCCCCCCCAAGACCTCCTTGAGTGTTGGTTTTGTGTCCTGGATCCTTTTTAAACTGAGATTGGTTTCATTTGGCAGATTGTGCATCTTCTGTGGTTTTAATAGGTTTCTTTTTGGGAGGCCTTCATAATAGAGGGGGAGAGGATTTTTCGTAACTGCCAGAACTGCGGCTTTGGAGCTGGGCAACCACGTTAGAGTCTCTGCATCATGCCTACCAAAAAGGAATGTGTTCGTGTATAACGTACCTGGTGCTCATGTAAAGCGCTCCAATACCTTCAGGTCGTGTTCAATCTATATAAAACCACACAAAAAACCTACAAAAAAAACAGAGACTATTTTAACGCAGTTGGTCAACTTTAGGGTGCACTGGAGGAGGAGGGGCTGCTTTCAAAGTCACTTTATGGCCCTTCTAAGTGCTGTGGTGGAAGTCGTCCGTATTGACCCCTTATAATGGGTATGACACTCTGTTTTTTTCTTTTGGTACTTTAAGTATGACTGCAAAGACTTTAAGGCCAAGT
This sequence comes from Pleurodeles waltl, assembly GCF_031143425.1. Taxonomy (NCBI): domain Eukaryota; kingdom Metazoa; phylum Chordata; class Amphibia; order Caudata; family Salamandridae; genus Pleurodeles; species Pleurodeles waltl. Next base: position 518,409,194 of record NC_090440.1, on the reverse strand, counting down.
CACCATATGACACATGTCGACAGGCAAGTTAGTTACTGTTTTTTTTGTTTGTTTTCTCACTTTTCGGAGGGTGTGCATAAGGGCATACAAACCGAGCACCTCACATTTATCCAGTTTATAATACAGTATGTATAAGATAACAGATCCACAATGAAGATATAAAGAAACAGTAAGAGTGCAACTTGCAGTGTTATTACATCAACAACTTTAGGAAGGAGTTAATCTATTTGTTGGACACTGGTAAGGAGTTTCAAATCTCAAGTGCATACCCCGAGACAGAACAGGAGGTGATTGAATTCTCAGCTAATATACTGAAAAACTACTCTTACTCATAGTATCAATAACTGTTATTGTCTGTTAGGAAGTTACACATTTGCCCTGTAGGCAAAGTTTACCTTGTCACAGGTAGGGTTTGTTTCTACAAGAAGTATTTGGGGGTATGCAGGTGTAAAGTCTTGCACATTAAAAAGGCAGATTTGTAAGTACATCCTGCCTCATCTGTGAGCCATTTTAGGGAGCTGATGAAATGTTTATATTTGAAGAGTCTAAACTATACTGGCTGCAGCATGCAGGCCCACCTTTTAAGGTGCAGGGGTTTTCTGTGGAAGTCCAGGGCCTATAGCATGTCCACAATTAAGACGGAAAGGGACAATGGATTACCAAGCAATTTTTAAGTTATTTGGCGATATGAAAAGTTTGCAAGTAGAAGTTGGAAAAAAACCTCACTTTCACCAGAATCTTCTTGTGAGTTCCAAAGTTGAGTTTCTCATCCAACACGATACCTAGGGAGTTGTTGGATTCAACAATGTAAGATTTAAAAGCCTGCCAATCGGATCACAATTATCCCATGGTCATTACACTGGAAGTCAGGTTTTGAAGAGAGGAGACATTTGGTTTTTGTTCATTTAGTTAGGATGTAGACCTTTAGGCCATTTTTGAATGTTGGATAGTAATGAGATGGTGTGTCAGCATTGGCAGAGAGACAAAGACATAACGGGTGTCATACGCATAGAGATCATACCGAATCCCTAAACTGGTTTGTAATGATCCAAAGGATTCAATATCAATATGGAAAAGCATAGCTTTCAACCTTGAGCCCTGGGGTAACCCAAGTCCCACTGTGGTTGGTTTAGAGAGAAATTCCCCAATTTTAAAATAATAATGCTGATCTACCAGATAAAATTCAAACCCTTATATTATTTATCAATATATTAATATCTATAATTTTGAAGACCAAAGCAAGAAAGGGAATAAGACGATTTCTGAAAATGTATTATATTTACTTATTTATTAATTAGAAACTAGGGAGTAGTGTCCAATATTGACAGCATATAGTACTGGCCAATTCAGAACACTTATTTCACACTGAACCAGCAACATTGTTAAGTACATGTATTATGAGTGAGATGAAAAGGTCTCTCAGGTAGGCAGAATATCTCTATTTGGATCTTTGTAATGCCGACAGATAACATGTATTCATTTATAGGGCAGATTTCTTCTTGTCTCATTTTGGGAGGCTCAGTACTTCTTAAGAAACATGTCATCAAATTGAAAAATCTCACCGCAGAGGGGCGGTTTTGGCTTAGACGCCCTCTGCTCCTTGGCTTATCAAATACTGCATCTGGTATCTGGAAGTGAGGTTTTAGAACGACCGGAAAACTGTTACGTGTATGGTACTGTAATAAGGCGGGTTCCGCATACAGGGGCTGATGTGTTAACTTTCACAACTTTGCAGGTCGAAGGTCAGCTCATGTCTAGTGCTGACAGACCCCAGGAGCCGGTATGCAGTGCGGCTCCCTCACAAGCTGCCGGGCATGCACTACAGTGCCGACGAGCAGTGCCAGATTCTGTTCGGAACCAATGCCACTTTCTGCAAGAACATGGAGGTAACGTGTTCTGTTTGACCACGTAGCAGTAAATTGTAGAAAATCAGAAGTCGCATCAGTCCATTTTGTTCCCGTGTTGCATGAGCCCCTCCAAGTTAGTTAGGAATTTTACAACACACAAGCTGTCCTTCTATACATCTCAGTATTCTTAAGGAATTCAGCACACTTTTGTTTCTACCTGGATTTTATGTTTCACAGTATAGAATAGTTTTCTTCTGTACATTAGCTTAGTACTGTAGAATGATGTGTAAAATCAGAATTTTAACAAATATGTTAATGCGCATAATTTGCTGGAATTAAACCAGTTCAAACTCTAGTACTAAATGCCCAACAAAATACCATGGTCCAAAATCCTACTTATTAAACCCAATTATCATGAAGGCAGTTTAATCGAATTGGTTTTTGTTGTTGTATTAAATTCCTCTATTTTAAAAGCTCACCAAACATGGTTATTTTTCTCTGGCCTTTTTTCCCGATTTTATTAGCCTTTTTTATGCATTATCTGCTTGAATGCATGACATTTTAAATATATTTGATACGAGTTATATGTTTGAAAATTGTATTTCCTGTTTATTAACATATTTAACTGTTTGGTAAACCTTTGCTGAAAGAGTCAACGTCAATCACTTGAATTTTTAATTATTAAAAGAAGTTAGAAAATGAGCCAAAATCATTATCTGCCCAATTCTAGAAATAAAAAATAATTAGCATTATAGAAAAGAAAAGTCACTTGTGCAGTCTGAGAATTGAAATTATAACAACAACAAAAAACTCATCATATTAATCTGAGAGAAAAACCTTTATAGTGTCTCATCCTACACACCCTGTTCCTTTCCCAGTATATAGTGTCCCTAGGCTGTCTACTTTCATAAACCACCCTCACCTCACTCGCTCTCTTTCTCAGTCGTGTCCTGACCGTTTTCGACCACTTGGAGAATGAAGACACAGCTTGTAACTTGACCTCTATTTTCACTTCTCCTTAAACTGCCATTCCACCTATGTTATTCCTCAAACCAACCTTGTTCCCATTCCTCCTGTACCAGTCTCCTCTACTTCCTATCTAAGGTGTCTTTTCTCAGTGCACAGCCAATGAAGAAGAACCACATGGATATTTACATTATAGTTCTTCACTCATAACCGGACTTCCTAGTCTTCATCAGGAGACTATGCATCCTTTGTCTTCCTTGAGGTTATCCCTTTGAATATGGAATCATTGCCTAACCCACTTCATGAAGACTAAAGGAGGACATGCAGTTAATTTGATGAACAGTTTACTGAAAATTAACATGAAAGAATTCAGAACCCTGAATACACATCAGTTCTCATCTGCTGCCGTCCATCAGCCTCCATCTTATTCTCATTCATGTTGAAATACAGGTCTCCCCAATAACAACTGAGCATTCACAGATACATTTCTTGATGCTCTCCTGAGTATCACAGCAAACAATAGCAGTCTTTACATTCTGGGGGGCCAGAACATTTGGTTTGACCACCCTTACTTTACCAATCAAGATCTCTCTTGACAAACGTGAGTCCCCCAAACTATCTCATCTTGTGACCAGTACATTCAACTGGACATACCTTGGTTGCAGCTTTCACTCCATCTGAACACATCACAGTAGCAGGTAACCTGCCTATATTCCTAAGCATCTCCTTTTCTTGAAACCTCCCTAATAACAACTAGTACAGCAAAAGCGGTAAACAAGACTACGTACGGACAGTGGAAGAAACTTATCCTCTCAGCACTGCGCTCTAATCTAACCACCATTCCACCGCCAATCAAATGAGAGACATTAAACAGTTATGCAGCTGGCTGTCCAAAGGCCTTAAGAAACTAATACACACCCTCACCCCAGACGGAGGCCCTCATGGCTCAATGAAAAAAAAAAGGACTCAAGAAATAAACCAATACACTATAAATCCAGTGGAAGAAATAAAAAGCAAAATTGACAATACACGCCCCCTAGAACACAGTAGGATTTACAAATCATTAATTAAGAATGTAAAAAGAACCCATTATTCCCAGTTGATCTTTAAAACCAAATGCTGGTACAGACACCTACATAGGATCCTCGCTGAATTCTGCAGCCACAAGAGTACTGCTATCAAGACCTCATATACTCAAGAATTCTATGACTATATAGTCCCACCACCTTGTCACAAAAAAATAACACAAGAGCAGGAAGGTTTTTCCCCAGTTGTTGACAGTCTGGCTGACAAATCTCAACAAAGACATGTGAGGACTCCACTCCCTTACCATTTTCAAACAAATGTCTGATTCCAATTCAAGGAACTGGTCAAGGCTAAGAGCTTCTTGGCATAAGCCTTCAAGGAAAGCGTACTCTCACAGCTACCCCCTTACTAGCAAGAACCGTGCGCAATAGCCCTCTAACTTCAAGCCCTCAAAATCATTCATATTTGATCACTTATCAGAAAGAAGAACCTTGACCTTGCAGGCCCAGGCACTTACTAGCAGATCTTGAATGGTCTGGTCTGTTCTTGGGAAAGCGTACTGACAGAGCCACCGTTACTCTGATCCGCTGACTTCATAAAAGAAAACTTGCTCTGACAGCTAAGTGGGCTTCCATCCAGGCCAAGTCATGGAATTCACCCTGATCCAATTGAGAGACCTGGAATTCACCCTGATCCCTATCTGGAATGACCTGAAAAGAACTGTGGACGGGAATGGAGTAGCAACTCTACTAGTGCTGGATATTTCTGTTACCTTTGACACCATCCTCCACCCCACTATTAAGTATAGAGGAAATTGACGTTTATAGAAGCATCCTAGACTCGATCTCCTCCTACTCTTAGACAGTTCCAGCATCATCTTGTATCCCCTTTCACTTAATGTACTATCAGCAGTGACTTTGGAATTCCTCAAGTCTTGAACATCTCACTTCTCCTCTTCAACACGTACCAGAGTAACTTAACTCAACCAAAACAGATATCCTAACCAGTGGTAAATCAAAGAAATAACAATCTACAGCCATTTGGCCACAAGAAAATGACCTATGACCAGCCACTTCCGGCGAAGTAACAGACCTCGGAGTGATCATGAATTCCAACCTTTCTCTAGTCCTTAAGTTCACCAATGCAAATTGTTCAACTCACCTACTCACAACTTGATTCTCACAGATACTACAGCCCATGATCATCCTTGTCCTGCCTCAACTAGACTACGCAAAAGAACTACATCTTGGTACCCTACTTTATTACTTGAAAGGCTGCGGAGAGTCCAACCTAGAGTACTAAAACAGCTAATGCACCTTCCTCTTTAGGGGCGCATCTCAAAAGCCCTTCAAACATTTTCCTAGCTGCCCTTGGCCAGGCACTCCACTATCAAAGCACCCTGATTTGGCCTCGGGTCCATCCTTAGCCAGAGACCTGCCGTCATCTATGTAAAATTTCAAAAATACCTGCAGAATAGGGCACTTCACTTTAGATTTGTACCAATACAGGAATTTCCTCCTGGCAGAGAGAAAAATCCAAGATCACTTGCAATTTAGGAAAATGGCGAAGACCTGACTAAAAATCAGACCCATAAACCCATACTCTGGCAATCTGATATACAAATTATGTAAAGCTTAAGCATGCTGTCCTTCGACTGAAAGTTCAAGTGCAGCACAATACCAGAATATGTGCCGCATAGGCCACGTGACAAGCACAAATCATTCCAACCAAGCAGTGCTTAATTTGAGACAGTGGTTATAGGTGGGTTCCAGTGGCATCCCTTTTTGGGGACTGGAATTTACTTATCCTCATCAGACTTGGACTCACAGCAAGAGAGAGAAAAACGTAAAAGGGGGAAAGAAGGAAGAGAAAGACACAAAAGTGGCAAAGAAAGAAAGCAGGAATGAAAAAAGAACATGGAACAGTGAGATAAAGGGACAGGGGATGTCTGGCTGTGGATGAACGAGGCATGAGAAGGAATCAACAATACGCAACTCTGGTATTAGGCAGTCCCGACATTCGATAAAACCTGCCTGCACTTCTGAGCAAAACTTTGTGCCCTAGCACTTATTCTTTTACAAATTAAGCACTGAGACCAAACACTACATGCTGTGTAGTGAAAACACAACCTATCCTGTAGTGTTCTATTTGTTCACCAGTGGGCCTCATGAGGTGATGAAGTGCTGTATAAATCTAAGTACAATGCAGATCATTGGTGTAATGGGATGTGCCTGGGTTTATGCATGCCTTCTCCCTCCTGTTCACTTGATACTCGATGCTGGATCCCCCACCTTGGTTCGTCTCTGAGATCTAGTTGCTTCATTACGGGGTGCACTCGGTGTATTTCTTGGGCCCTATTCATATTAATGAGCTCATAGATATTTGACACTGCAGGCAAGAGACAGCACACATTGAGCACTTGCGAGGGTTGGGCAGCAGCCAAGCCTTCCGCTTTGTAAGCTTTATTTGCTTTGGCCGCGGAAAACTTGTTTCTGCAGAAAGTTAAACACGATAAGAAGGGCCGGGCTCAGCCTCGCTGGCCTGTAGGTGAGACCGCGGACCACCGGGACTTCGGCTCTGGCAGTGAAGCGGCGGAAGGAAAGCAGGTGGATGAACTTGTCAGGGCTTTTATGTGCTTTGGTGATGTCGCACATTACAAGCAATCAGAACCATCCCCATAGAAGTCCGCGGCCCCCAGGCTCTCATTATTACTCAGATGCAACCCGGTAGCAGGCGAGAGGGCTGCAAGCCCAGGTATCTTCCATTCCCAGCTTACATTTAAAATACAGGCCCACTCGTCTCCAGATTTACCCCTGCATGCCAGCCACACCCGTTACTTCCCGGGAAGGAGTGGCGCACATGCCAATAGACCCGATTGTGAAAACCAAAAATGGCTTTAGTTTTGTTGCCTAAAATTGCTGCTGAACAATTAGAAGACAATGGAGAAAATAAATTCTCCCCTTTTTCCCAAATCTCCCACTTTCCTGTACTAAAACGTTGGCATCTATGGTATTAAGTGAAAAATACAATTCCAGAAGCCCGTCTTCTGTCCAACCCGCAGGTGATAATGCATGGAAGGCAGGTGAGGGTGATCAGCCTAGAAGTACAAAGGCCTTTCAATGTAAACTGAGCTGTGTGAGCCTGGGCAAAGTATTTGTTATACTAGCGTAATGTCGCGTAATTCCTGATTTTTCTTGGTTTCTGAACTGTGCAAAAATAAATGCCATTTCGCATAATGCGAAATTTCATGCGATTGTTTGCTTGTGGTTAACTAATTCTAGAGCCAAGAGATATTTTGTTCTCAAACTAAACATTTCCCTTCCAACAAGTCTCCTGTCGTATTTTAGCGTGGCTATTTGTGTCCATGATTTACCCTGAAGGAGAAGTGCTAATCGCTATTCTAAAATCTCTTATAAATCAGCCATTTTTGGGCCACTGAATGTTGTCTTCTAAGTTGTTCCTAATGGAAACTTGATCAACGCAAATAAAGGGGGAGTCCAGCTTTCTGAGAAAATGCGATACACTTGTTGCCTGGATGTTTGCATGGTGCCAGGCACAGTGTGCTAGATAGAAACTACTGGCTTAAAACACGAAGATGGATGCAGCTGTAATTCATTAATGTAATTAATCGTGAAGAGAGGCAAATCAAAAATAAGTTATTGACTAAATGCATTAGGTGAAAAAGACCTGGAACAGTTGTTGTATTGTATTGTAATAGTATTTATATAGCGCTTACTACCCCTGACGAGGCGTTGAAGCGCTTTTCGGCGAGTAGCACGCTACTCCAGAACCCAAGAGGAATTAGTGGTGGATTAGTATAGGGAAATATGAGTACTGTTTTAGTATTATTATGAGTTAACTTGAGCAGAGGATATGTGAGTTTGTTAGTTGGATTGACTAGAGTTATGGAGGGATAGAGGAGGGAAGAATCCAGATGTGTTAATTGGGAATTTATAGTAATAGGATGAGGCTTGGGATGAGTAAAGGAGAGATGGGGGAGGGAAGAGTCTGTGGAAAGGGTTAGGGAGATCATAGTAGCAGGAGGGGTTTTGGATGAGTCAAAGGTGAGATAAATGAGGGAGAACTTAGTAGGGTTGTTTGGGAGATCATGGTAGTAAACTGAGGTTTGGGTGAGCTAGATGTGGAAGAGGAGGGAAGAGCTTGAACAGGGTTATTTTGGAGATGAAAGTAGTAGAATGGGTCTGGGATGAGTCAGAGTGGGGATGGAGGATAGATTGATAGAGACATGACAGATGGTGATGGGTAGACAAAGTAAAGCTTACAAGAGACTACATTTAAATTATTTTTATTTATTTATAATTTTATTTATATGTATATATATATATATATACATTTTAATCATTCTTTTTTTTATTCATTATTATTATCATTATTTTTATTTAATGTACTTATAATTAGAATTTTATTTATCATTTTTTTTTATTTGTTTTTAATTTTTCTCTAGTACTGTAGGGTTAGAGTAATACGTAAATAGATATGTAACTACATAGTAAGGGAATATATGCTCAAGGAATATAATAATGGGTATAATATGAGAAGAAAAGTAGTATTGTATAATCACAGACTTTCAAGACTTGTAATATTTGAATTTAATTAATAAGTGTACTTTTATAACATTTATTTATCTTTCCTCAATTTGTTAATAGTGAAATGCTTATGATAATAAAACATTTGATCAGTGTGATGTAAAACTAGAGCAGGGATTCATAAATATCTAATATAACAACTTATCTAAGAAATATACAAAGACCTGTGAACATGTTAAGCATAGAATAACATACACATATATATGTATATACACACATGCACACACACACATATATATATTTATTTATATATATATATTTATTTATATATATATTTATATATATATATATATATATATATACACATATATATATGCACATACACATACATATTTAACCGTGAATAAATATTCATTTGTTAAACAGGTTTAAAGTGTATGTGTGTAATTTATTGTTAGGACATAGCGATACATATTTCCTTAAAAACTATACATAACTAGAATATTCACATAATCAGATTAAAAATATTTATCAACACAGGCATTTATAGTCCATTGCTATTTGAATATGGTGGTTATGAAGGAAAGAGCCAACTCTTGGGTAGTCTTCTGAAGACAAGATAGTTATCCGTAGATCTTATATTTGGGGGTAATGAATTCCATAGTTTGGAGCTCAACATTGACTGCACCAGCATGGCTCTGTTGCAAATGGAAAACAAGGCTGATGTTTCAATAAAGTGAACAGTGCCTTTCATTAGGAAACATTCCCTTTTCCTAGTGTGAACTTTTACAAATTCTGAGGGCAACAGAAGGTAAAGTTAAAAAACTAATATTGTGTGATCGGGGTAGCTGCAAAGGAACAACTAAACAAACATATAGTAAAATATTAGCATATATGTGCATGTGTGTGTGTGTATATATATAAATATATATATATATACACACACACACATACCTGTACATGTCCTGAGCAGTGGATAATAAAATACATCTCAGTAAGAATAGAACTGGGAAAACAAACACAAGGCATGCATAACCGAAGGCCCCACATATCACTCACTGCGGGCCTAACCACGATCACGGCGGAGGGGACCACCCCATCCCAAATGCGATGGACATCCCGCCACACCTGGGAATTAGAAATCCTGTCCACCAAGGTCGCAATCAGGCCCTATGTATTACTCACAATGAAAAGCATCTTGCAGCCAATGCACTTTCATGGACGGAGACACAAAAGGAAGGAAACAAAAGAGGGAATAAGAAATGCATTCAGGCAATTAATAAGAATATATCAAAGTAAAATCTCAGAGGATAATCTCATCAGTTTTGGTGGGCTTCTCCTCAATCAGCTATCGAAAGGTAAACAGAGTGACAACTATTAGACAGAGAGCCGAAAATGACCAACTTTGTCTTACAAAATGCCATCGTGTGGAATTTAAAATTTTAGAAGATGAATCATAGAGCAGTTGGATAGTCTGACAGCATAGTGATGAAAGCTGTTCACTGGGCATAAACAGGGAATCTCCAACTCTATGTTTAACATAACTAAAAAGGAATGTTCTTAAAAGTAACATTTTACTGCATATTCATTTTGAGGTTGCCCTGTTTTTACCACACTTAAAAAAATAAGTGTAAAGTTAAAACAAACATTTCCTAATTTTTTAAACATGCCATTGTAAATGCAATAACAAAGCACAGCATGACAAGCCCATATTTTATTTTATGCTAGGCTGTAATTTCCAACAAACTGATCCATAGATATGCTGTGAAATGAAAAATGCAACAGGTTTAATTTCAGTAACAAGGTGCTAATGATTGCCTCACTTTCGTCCTCTCATAACAATGCCAAATTATCACGCCACTTAAAGAAATACTCTATGCTCAAAAGCAAGGACAAAAAACAAGATTTTTAAGTTCCTTTTGCCAGGAAACAGAAGGTAATTTTCCGTCTATTTCCACATGGTTAGCACCATCTATAAAAATATATGAATGGGAATGAAAACAGAGCTAGCTTGTGGTGTGTTTTCAAAGCATTACATACAGATTTGTCAGTTTAAACGTAACAACACTCCACCGCCAAACAAACACAACACCAGAAAAAGAGACTTGCAACTAACGACAGAAGATCCACATTTACCTTGCCATTGCTATATGCTAATCTAATTTGTAGTCTCACTGCTGCATTGGTGTAAGCTAGAGAAGATTTTATTGCTGTTCCCAAGCTGTATGTTATGTCTGATGTTGCTTTGTAATACTGGTGACTTCATTGCATGTGTTCCGAGTGAAGTTTTAACAGCTGTTTGTGCTGCACAAGCTCTGTCGTTGAAGGTTGTTTGTACTTCAGAGGATGGCGTGAACTATACAAGTGCTGAATCTGAGGAAGGTGTACACCGAAACTGTTCTGAGTTTGAGAAAAGCCCGCCATACTACTGCTCATGCTCTATTTCGAATTATGCATGGAAATGTGCTGCTTTGTTTTATCGTGTGTTTCAGGGATAAGATAAATGTATTGCCATACTCTGATCAGTGTGGGAAAAGCTTACACAGCCGCATAGAATGTACCTGTTAAATGCACAAAAGACACTTGGGGCCTCATTATGTCTTCAGTGGACGGAAAAGCCTGTCCGCCGAAAGCCCTGAAGGATAGGCCGCCGCCAGTGTGACAGCCTCTCCGCCAGGGTCATTATGAGTTCCCAGCAGGGAACGGCCTACAGCATTGTCTCTGGCTCGTAATAGAGTGTGTAGGGTGCACTAGCACCCGTCGCAATGCTCATTGTCTGCTTACACCGCGGCGGGCTGGCAGTTATGTTTCTCTGGATCTATTTAGATGGTCAATCTAAGGAGAGGAAATTGGCCCAGTTAATTTCAGTGGGAATGGCCTGGATCCTATGGTGATTGTCTGAATCCATATGGGGTCAAGCCAAAGAGAGGTGATTGGGTCAGTGTATTTGGATAGGTGGGATGTAACTAATAATTGGCTGAATGCTCTTAGATGGGTTCAATGATCCAAACAGAAGTGAGTGACTGAACATGGGGTCCTTGAGTGAATTAAAGATGCTTTTGCCATGACTGCATTGAACTATATGGTGGATGCATTTATATAGCGCTTCATACTCCTGACAGGGTGCCAAAGCGTATTAGAGGATGCATAGCACATAAGTATCTGGCTGGAAGAGTTTTCAGTTGCAGTGTGGCCTAGGTGAACAGTGTTGTGGTGTCGTGTGAGTGAAGAGACTTCTGCTCCTATCTTGTGCATATGAAATGCATGTAATGGCTAGAATAGGAGTGAGAGAGATTATTAAGACGATTGTTGTTCTGCCTGATTGCATGGATCTCTGTAGAATCAACGGAGGGTTGCCGGTGGCACACACTGGACAGAGGCAGTCACCTTAGAACATGTATATAATTCCTGGAGTGAGAGAAGAGTCACCTCCAGCTTGGACAGTGTGCAGCCATCCATGGAAGATGATTTCAGGTTATTAGAGTAAAACTCCTTATTCCACTCTAGGATTGTGAGAAGAGGGGTCGGTTGCTACCCATTGGTGATGGACAATCTGCAGAAGTGCCTTAAAGGTTCTACTCAGTCTCTACAGGATGCAATCAGTCATCGCAGTGATCTATAGAGTCAGTCACATTGTGGTAAGGGCAACAGGTTCCAAGAGAAATGCAGATATAATAGATGCTATGTATAGCTTTTTTCCAGAATCCAAAATGGGAATCTGCCGGTACATACTGGTTAAGGCAGCTTGAGTCCCAAGGCCTCAGTCAGGCAGGTGGAGCCACAATCAGAGTGATAAACAGGACAAACAAATGTGGCCCGTAACACTTGGCATGGGCAGTGCAGTGGCCCCCCTGCCCAGCACCGCTGCAATGTTCACTGTCTGCTTCGCAGGCTACAGCATTGCCGCCAGCTTGATTACGAGCCAAACACAATGTTATAGCCTATTTCCCGCTAGGTTTCTGCCCACCAACCTAGCAGGAAGCTCTTAATAACTCCGGCAGGGTGGTTGCCACGGAAGATGCGGCCACCCCGTCTGGAGTTTGCTACCAAACTCTAATTGAAGCCCTTAATCCTTAACATCTATTCAGTTAGAACAGTGGATCCGTCCAAATAAATAGAGGCAGGCTACTGACAAACACAGTTGATTCTCTACTGAGTCCTTCCAGAAGTCATTCAAAGAAATGTGATGGACCCGTTGCATTTGATTGAGTGTACTCTTGTCCAATTAGAGTTAGCAAATTGTGTTATTGATGTGGTAGTGCCATCAAGTCAGGGTCCCCCATAGTTCCTTTCAAGTCCCTCCATAGCCAAACAGTATTGATGGCTGAGGAGGGCTGTGGAATCTGCTGTTTCTTGGTACAGCCCAGGCACGTTGACACTTGGCATTCATAGTAACAGTCAAGTGAGGACAACAAACCGCACTCGAACCTCAAACGCAATCTCAAAACCTCCCCCGAATTTACCTAGGGTTGTGGAGGAGGATTTATGCCATCTCCCAGCCTGCTTCGGTAGCGCTGACATGTGAGTTCCAGAAATGGCGTCTCCGGGGAGTGGCACATCTGGAAATAACTATTGAGCGGAGAGTAATTTGAAAGCAGCCACACATAAACACACAGTCTGAGAACCGTCTGAGGGAATGAAACAAAGTTAGGCTCTACTTTCCCAACACAGGCATCCATTTAATTTTCCAGAGTTTGCATCCATGCTTGTCCAGTGTAACTCTGTGTTGCCAGCTCATTTTGTTTGTGTCCCTTTCGTTGAAAGAGTCAAAGCAGTCTGATTTTGAGTTCCCAAAGTGCCTTTTTCACTAGTTTTGTTATTTGGTTCCTGTTCATTGTAATGATGCTTTAGGCTATACTTTAAAATTACTTTTTGTTGTAATCATTGTATTTTGTTTGTAATCATACACAGTAAACTTTCTTTTTGAGTTGCTTACTTTTTTGGTTTCTGTAAAAGACTGATTATTATGTTTAACATTAAATAAGGTTCTAGGATTCCCTCTGGCTTTTAAACGGAGGGTGCTCTCATTCATAGCTCTTGGATAGTTCCTCTAAGCACACCACCTGTCTATAGTCTAGATCCCAACATTCTACACAGAATGTGCTAACTGACATCACTTTGGATAGGTGAATCCAGAACTTATAACATATGAGTCCCTTTGCACAATATATGACACAACTTGTAGTGGATAGCCTTAGCCTACAGCTGTAGTGTGGAGCATCAAACCCTGAAGATGCTGAAGAAGCTTTTCAAATGGCTCCCAATCAGCACTGCAAAACTGTCACACACGCCCTCATCACCAGTAGGCTGGACTTTGGAAAAACCCTTTGTGCTGGGACCAACAACAAAGTCACCATAAGGCTATAGACCATTCAGAACTCGGTGGTCAGAATCACTCTGAGCCTCCATTGCCACACTCAAATCACACCACACCTGAAGTCACTCCACTGGCCCCCTAGACACAAATAAACACAATTTAAACTCCTCATCCACATTTTCAAGGAACTACAAAACTCTGGCCCAACATACCATAACAAACGCAAACCTTTCAGACAGCTCTGTTTGTCCGGAATCCTATTTGGACATAATCCACTCCTAGAGAAAAACAGATGCAGTGGTTGAGCCTTCTCCGACATCTCTCCTAAATATGAAATGACCTGCTACTACACATAAGAACCTCCTTCTCAGTTGTTGAATTCTGCCAGAAGCTGAAGACCTCATATTTTTTAGTAGTCCCGTGAGGCCCTAGGTTTGGCTAGACTCCCACCTCATCAGCGCCAGGATACTCTCCCAGGTGATAGTGCGCTCTATAAATCTACACAACAGAATACCCAGGTGTGTCAAAATCCTCTTATTCATAGAAGCACATAAAAATGATTACTGTAAGCCACTGTGTTTAGTAACAAAACTCTTTGCACTCTTGAAATGTGCATTCACATAATCAGATTATCTGTACACTAATTTATAGATGTCATAGTTTTAAAAGAAGTGACATGTGGCATCCTGGGTGATTTGATGATATTCAGTAGCCCAGTTGGAGGACTGTGTGCTCTGTATAGTTGAGGATGCAGAGGCCCCACAGACAAAACAATCTGAACTGTGTAATGAATGAAATATGGCTAAATAAGTGATGTCGTGAGTGTCAAAGGGACTATTCCAACATAAAGTGTAATAATATCCTAGCCATAACCTATACCTGGCTACACAAGCTTGTCTTGAGCTGCTTGACTTCATTGATAACCAGTGCGGTTCTCATTAGGATTCTTGTAGTAAGTGTACATGTGCACCCAGAAGACTAACTCTGCCTGCTGAGCATCATAGGGCACTGGGGCCGTATACCTGCATGCCTCACTGGCACTCCATGGAGCTGAGCGAGGGATATCCCCGGACTCTCCTCATTCTTCTATTCAGGGCTGGTGGAAGGGCTTGCATTATCTTCAGGGGGCATGAGTGGGACTGGCTTGTGCGGAGTGGGGGGATTAATATTGATAACTATTCCTATAGCTCCCATCACAAATGGAAATGCCTATTTGCCCAATTAAGTGTTTTTATTTGAAATACCAACCTTCTTCAAAATGTTTTTAAAATCTTTGGATCTTGCAAACTCAAAGTAATTAGCTTTATACTGGTTGTGTTGTGTGTAAATATAGACCCCATCATCTTTCCTTTAATCCTGACCAGTCAGTCTCCTTGTTTCAGTTGAACTGTTCAACAGTACGTTTGCCTGTCTGTTAAGGACCATCCTCACTTGCGCCTTTTCCAAGAAATGCTACGTGCCTTTGCAATTCAAATTATCAAACTTTAGATATAGCAGTTCCAGAAATAGGATGAAAAGAAAGGGTGAAACAAGGTGCCTTTTTGTGTTCACCTTCCAACTGTAAACTTTCGTGATGTTGAACGACAAGTGAAATCTGATGTTCTTGGCCTGGCAGTAAACTGGCTGCATGATGTTTCTTTTGGACAAACCACCCTCATCCTAAAACTACCCGAGGGACCACATGCTCTCTCATTGGGGAGGGGTGGTAAAGACTCCCTTTGTCCACGGTAACCTTAAAGATTCTGTAAGGTCCAAAACAATTCCAAAGCGAACATTCCATCACATTGCTTTTCACCCACTGGGTCACTTCAGACAAGGGCCCGCCTTATGCAGATCAGTACTTACCCTGCTCCTCATGGGAACAGTCCATCCCAAACTGCCGGACAAGGTCCTCTCCAGAAGAGAGCACATGCGACCCCAGGCCAGTTCACTGGTCAATATTGATTACGTTAGGTGGAGCTCTGTCTAGATTGGCAGAATGGTCGAAAAAAGATGGGTTTGAGTGCTATTTAGAGAGACTGCCCTTGCTACTACTTGCAAGCATTTCCCCCAATGCTCAAAACGTCTGCAAGGCTTCCACGAAATAAGCAACACATCAGCTTGGCATGACGGGCTAGCTTCAGTGAAAGAAATGATAGGCCAAGTCGTCTGTATGCAGTTTCTGCCTTCAGCAACGTTATATTCTATTATCAGTTTACTATTGTGTCTTCCATAGTCTAAAGGTTAGAGGAATAAAACGTGAGAAAATACATATCTGATGCATCCCCTGATCTGCACGATTGAAACATGGAGATTCCCAATACATTCCGATATTCCAGGCACCTAATGTACGCTGGTAATATGCGCTGCAATTGAGGTATGCACCGGTAGGTACTTGCAGCAGATGTGCCAATGAGAATTTCCTTAGCAATGGCAAGATGAAACGTTCCCCTCGTGGTTTTAGCTTTATTCTACTATGATGGTCACATTTCCACGGCCTTTGTTGTCCTCGTTCTAGTTTAATTTCTCTGAATATTTAGGAGGTGAAGTCAAGAAGTGCCAGTGTCACAGCTCTGCACACCATACTGTGTGTGTAGCAAGTGTGAGCTTGTTTCTGTAAAGCATGACCCATGTCCTATCTGTGGCATTGCAGGGCTGTCCTCACACCTTGCCCCACCTAGCACACACTAAGTCTGGGTTTGTTCTTGACTCTTGATATAGGGCAATAGATCAGCCCACCACGGACCATGTGTAAAGAGTCACCATTTTTCTGTAAATCATGGCTCATGCGTTCAGTGAGGTCTTCTTCTCCAGTACTGGGGAGGGCAGCCATCGCTCCGTGCATCTGTTCTGCATGAGCATGTCCAGTCTGAAGTGTGTGGCGGTGTGAGTGCTAGATCTCCATCTGTCACATCCTCTTGTTTTGGCTGTGAGTTATTCAGTTCTTGTTTTCTCATTTCTGTCCCGATCTATTTTCCTATTGCAATTCTGGCAGTTAATGAGAAATCACAGAATTATGTATCCCAAATGCTTTCAGATTTGAACATCATAGGCGAAGTGGAGGGTTTTGTCCTCATTACGGAGGCTGGCTCAGTGGATTGCCTTAATGGCAAGGTTTGTTCTATGGTGATGACCCCTCCTTACATTCTGGAGCATGACTTCAGCCCATACTGACAGAACTGACTGTACCCCAGGGCTGCTGACCTTTCATCGCTAATTGTCTGTCTACAGATCACACAGTTTACCTGCTTACTAGTCTGTCTCGAATTCGTGGGTCTTACTTTCCCGCAAAATGTGTATTGTAAGAGCCAGTCAGCTGAGATGGCTGATTTGTGTCCAAGAATGAATTGTGTTTTCCTTCTTTGGAAAAAAGTTGGCTACATTTCCTCAACGAGCATTGTTTCAATTAAGATCTCTGCGAGGAAGCTGCCCATGGCCTGGCAAGTAGAAGAAAACTGACCTCAATGGAACTTGTTTACCCTTTCTTTAAAACTATAACAGTACCACCAAAAAGGGAATACAGTGATTATCTAACTTGATACATCGCAGGAAGAAAAAAACATGCTCTAAAGAAAACCACGCAAGTGCTGTTTGGTATCAATTCTGCAAAACTGTCTTTGAAAAACTATTTTTTATAAATGGTAAGAATACAATTACAAGAGCCTTTTACTTAAAAAGCAATTGAGTGGATGCATCTGGACCTCAGACAAGTTTAGCTGGGATCCTTTAAGTTCAAAAGGATGTGACTGACTTAAATACGTCCTTGAATTGGTTTTGTTGTGGTGATGTGACGACTGCTGAGGCAGGGGGAAGTCTTCTCTGGGAGCTATCGCTACAGCATGTTCACCCTAGGCTTTGTAGTGGTGTGGCACTGGAACATAGGGGGTGCTTTCTGGAACCCTTTCAAGCGTTAGCTGAAACATGCTTTGAACTTTGATGCCATGCGTGATTAAGCTGATATGCTTCGACTGCAGGCCCTGCAGCTCATGGACAGCACCCAGTTTACAAATGAGAGGTTGAGTTTACATGGAGATTCGAAATGGGTACCTTGTATGACACCTACAGGTGACTCCGTTGGTGGATCCATTTAAATGTAAAAATGTCATACAGTGAAGTACGAGGAGCTGTTTCTGCAAATGTTATCAGTCAGTTGCAGTTTATTAAGAAATTAATTTAACTAAGCGTACAAAAACTCTCAATCAGGGGTTAAAAAAAACATAAAACAACATCATAAATAAAGTCTCTGTTCAAATCACCCTGAAACAACTCTGTAGCTGGGATTGAAAATTGTAGCATCCTTGTACCATGCAAGCTGGACTATGGAAACACCCTCTTTGCTGGGATCAACAAAAAACTCACCAGAAGACTGCATACTCTTCAGAACTGGGTAGCCAGAATCGCTCTCAACCTCCCACACTGCATTTGCATCACACAACACCTGGAGGAGCTACACTGGCTTCTCATACACAAACAAAAACAATTCAAACTCCTCACCCTCACTTTCAAGGCACTACATAATACTGGAACAAAACAAAACTCTTCTAAGCCCATATACTGATAAAATAAACAAAGCTTTTTTCAAATATATATCAAAGAGTCATTCTCAATAGACACATATGACAGAGACTGTCAATTTGTGATTATGAAGAGCTATTTCAATCAACATTCATACAAATTACTAAAATATTTTAAGCAGAATATCACAAAAAAAGTTGTCATCTTATAAAAAGTGTCCCAAATCAAAAGCTTACTGCTGGTAGGTCAATACAATCCAAAACAATAAAAAGCAAACTCTCAGCTTTATAGCACCAGTGCTAGAAACAAGGAGAAGAATCTGAAATCACCAATGTAGTCTTGATGTTAAAAAATACCTAAACTGCCCTCTGAACAACGAAGAGCAATAGCCCAAAGTACAAGGTAGCACACATAATGGCTTACCAAAGAATTCTAAGTAAAAGCTCCAAAAGGGTTAACCATATCAGATGGAAAATGGAAGAGAGGCTCCTACTCACAGAGTAAGTCATCCAGGTGTTTAAATCCAGCTGGGCAGTGAGGGGAACCAATCTGGTCAGGCCACTGCTTGAAATGGAAAAATAGAAGTGCAGGTACTCTGTACCAGAGTACCTGCTTGTTTCTGAGAAGTGCCAGTACTCTCCAATTAAAAGTATTATGTTTTTCTTGAGAAGTGCAGGTACTCTCCCTCTGACAATAAAAAAGTGCCGGTACTCAGTACCAGACACTACCCGCCCATTTAAAGCACCTGGTCAGGCACAAAGACATCAATAGAAATCAATCAAAAACAAATTGAAAAGGACCTATCACACATTTTAAACAAATTGCCTACACATAGATTGAAAAATACCTGCATCTAAAGCAGTCTAACAGGTCTTATAGAAAACTAAGGAGAATACACACAAATACAGTACAGGAGGTGTCAGTGACACAAACCCATGAAAGAGGAGAGATTAGACTCCCAGAAGCTGTGCTTATGCTCAAGATATGACCTGGTTAGTAAGGCCCTGGCAGAAAAAAATACTGAGAAAGAAATTAATATCAAGGAGGAACATTATAGGCTAAGTGCATGTTGTCATGCCTGCAGTCGCTTGCGGGCGGGCGAGCAAGGCAGCGGCGGAGCCACGCCGGGATATCTGTGGCACGCAAAGGGCAGGAAGCTGCTTATTAGTCTAGTAGTTTGATGTAGCAGCCGCTCCCTGCCATTGTGTCAAGTACCCGTGCTTCCAGCTTTCTTTGCTTCTCTCAGCAACCTGCACTCACCCTCTCTTGTCAAGCTGGATCTCATCAGGGGCCTCGCTACAACTTTGTTTGAAGAACTTCCTGCTGCTAGAATTCTGGTGAAGCACAGTGCCTTTCTATGAAGCTCCTGCAAGAGAAAAAAACCCAAAGACAATTAAAGTATCAACTCAGCACACAATCCTGGTAACACACTAGGGTGCTGATTTAATGCAAAGCCTGCATCTCATTTGTGCTAGTTATTTGACAGAGACTTCTATTTGCAGATTCCTTACCTTAGAATTTCCCCCAGGCGTCAGTCTGGAATCGGCGATTTTTCTTCAAGCAGTTTCCTTGCAAGCCGTTACGTGTCTTTGATCGATTCCGCATCCATAGTTGGCATTGTGGTTGCCGGATATAACGTTGCAGGTCATATATAGGCACCACCCCGGCGTGCTGTCATCAGTTCTTTTCTTTCCACACCAGCCTACCCGCAGATCCAGAGAGAGCTACCCTTTAGTCACTTTTTGACTGGCCTTTCGACTTTTTGTCGACGTTTTTTTACTTCTGGTGCATGAAAATCTCATCAGGGAAGACCAGCTTCAAGCCCTGCGACTCCTGTCATCACTTGATGTCGGTGACAGATCTACACCTAGTGTGTTTGTGGTGTTTGGAGCGTGACCATGATCTGAAGTGGTATTCCAATTGGGGCCATGAATCTGAAGGCTTTGATGGAGTGGTTCCTAAAGCTGCTCGTGGCCTGCGTCCAGCTCTGCATCGTTCCCGATTTTGGTCGAGAGGAAGGTCTCAAGACCACTCACGGAGCCATCACCATTCCTCCTCATCCCATTTGAAATGGTCGGGTCATTCAGGTAAGCACAAGTGTTCTCTGACTTTACCCTGTTGGTTGAATGTTGCGATGAGTGTCCTAACTCTAGGCCTCCCTCTTTGAAGCCTGTTTCTGGGTAGGCTGCGCGCCTCCCTGAGTTTCCAGAAGCCAAAGCCACCCCTGCCCAATTAAAGGAATTTTACAAAGCCATGTGCCTCATCTTTGGGCAGTCCGGCCCTGTGAAGAGCCTTTGGGCCCCACAGGTTTGGCCATGGCCTCAGCTCCGAGGGGCACCCAGGGATCCGCTTCTGGATCTGGACCGGCATCACTCGTACCATTGTGACCTTCCCTGATGATGGTTCTGTGGTTGATGCTCCTGACGTTGCCTAGGCCAGCGTTTATCCTATGCTCATCACCAACTCCAACACAGAGCTAGAGAGGTGTGCCTTGACACCGGTTCCGACTTCTGCGAGGACCTTGATCCCTAGATCGGATCCTGACCCTTATTCTTATGGGTACAAGTTTTGGTGAGAGTATGGAGGGGTCGCTGGACTCTTTAGAATTCCAGCTTGAAGAACCTATGGACTGGGCTCAGGAACTGGGTGAAGCCAGCGGGATGGATACCTCCCCAGACACTGATATGCTTTCTCCCCTTACCGTGACTATGGAGGAGGGGGGCTTTCTACTCCATTGTGGTGCGGAGTGTGGATGAGGTCTTGGGCCTTGAGCTGCCTTCAGTGACTGTCAGGACCAATCTCCTGACTGAGGTGCTCCAGCCCGGGTTTTCCACATCAGAACCCCTTTTGACCTTCAGTGAAGTCCTGCTGGGGTCCTAGTCCAAACCCAACACAGGTGCTTCTGTTAATATGATAATAGCCTGTCGCCATAGGCCTGACCCAACACTCACCTGAGAGCTTGTCATTCAAGCCTCAACATTCCATGGCGCGTTCCCTTCCGCTCCCGCAGATAGGAAATCAAAGAGGCTGGACCATCTTGGGAAGAAGCTGTTCTCTTCCTCCAGCCTGGCATTGTGGTCCATGAACACTGCAGGCCTTTTGGGCCGTTAGATCCATACCTTATGGGACATTGTCACACAAGTGCTGCCACAGGTCCTGGAGGAGGCCCGGGCCATTCTCTTCTAGGTTGTGGCTGATGGGAGAGTTCACAATCAGATGTAGGCTTGATACCACTGACTCTCTGGGAAGATTAGTTGCTTCGACTGTGGCCCTGAGGTGCACATGTGGTTAAAAACATCTGGCTTTTCAGGGGATGTCCAATCTACTTAGATGGACATGCACATTGATGGCACCCATCTCTTCGGGGTCAAAGGATATTCGGCGCTCGAGTGCTATAAGGAGTCTCAGGCAACGACCCCGTCCCTTGACCTCGCTGCTGCCACTCTCCCCCCTGAGTGTGCTTTTTGCCTGTTTCGTGGCTACAGAAAGGGTGCCCTGCCATGTGCGTTCCACACCAGCCACTGTGCCATGCTTGCTGCTCAGCCTTTGTGTGGCCGGGGATGTGGGATCCAGTGTCTGCATGGATCAGGGAGCCAGTGGTCTAGCCAGTCCACGCCCCCCACCCTCAGCTGCAGCCTCCAAACCTTCCTAGTCTGGTGCTTCCCCACCAGGAACCTGTTGGCGGCAGGATTTGCAATCACCTGCCCCGCTGGAACACCATCACGTCAAACAGGTGGGTTTTGCAAATAGGCTGAAGAGGCTGCTCCCTCCCGTTCAACACTATCCCTCCCTCCTTGCTACCATCCTACAGTCGGATGATGGAGGATCACCTGGCACTTCTCCGCAGGGAGATTACGGCTCTCTTGGCCAAGGGACTCATAGAGAGGGTCCCTTTGCAAGAACTAGGTTGTGGTTGTTATTCCTGCTACTTTCTGGTGGCCAAAAAGGACCAGGGCCCCAACCCTATCCTGGATCTCCGGCCTCTCAATCTCTTCCTCAGGAAGGAGAAGTTCAAAATGCTCACTCAGGTCTTATCTGCCCTGGAACCAGGTGATTGGATTGTAGCATTGAACTTACAGGACGCTTATTTCCATATTCCCATCCTGCCTGCCCACAGACGTTACTTACGATTCGTGGTAGGTCATAAGCATTTTCAATTCATTGTGCTTCCCTTTGGCCTTACCAGTGCCCCTTGGGTGTTCACCAAGGTAATGGTGATAGTCACAGCTCATCTGCGCATGTTAGGTGTTTCAGTCATCTCCTCCCTCGACAACTGGCTGTTGAAGGCGGGCTCGCTCCAGGCTGTCGTCTCCCACCTCCAGACTATGGCGGACCTCCTGAATTCACTGGGGTTCAATATAAATGTGCCAAAGTCACACCTGTCTCCCTCTCAGACGCTCCCTTTCATCGGAGCTGTTCTGGACACAGTGCACTTTTGGGCCTATCCTCTCAAGCGAGGAGTCCAGGATAATCAGGCTATGATACCGATGTTTCAGCTTTTATCCTGGATTTCGGTGAGAATAACTCTGAGGCTGCTGGGCCTTATGGCCTACTGCATCCTGATGGTGATTCATGCCAGATGGCATATGCAGGCTCTGCAGTGGGACCTGAAGTTCCAGTGGGCGCAGAATCAGACAAATCTCCCCGACATGGTCCAAATCTCTGAGGGGACTGTGCAAGATCTGCAGTGGTGGCTTCTGAACCACGATTGGGTCTGTGGCAGATTCCGCTCCCTTCCCCAACCAGATGCGACTGTAGTGACAGATGCATCACACCTGTAATGGAGCTGCCACATGGGAGAGGCGGAGATCATAAGCATCTGGTCTCCGCTAGAGTCCAAGCTCCATATCAACCATTTAGAGCTCAGGTCGATCAAGCTTGCTTTAAAAGCAAAAGAAAAAGTAGTTCAGGTGTTCACGGACAGCAACACCGCCATGTGGAACTGCAAAAAACAGGGTAAGGGTCATGGACCCTTTGTCAGGCGGGTCTCCAGTTCTGGGCATGGCTAGAGCATCAGGGCATATCCCTGGTGGTTCAGCATCTGGCGGGCTCTCTGAACGTCAGAACGGATGAACTCACAAATGGCGTCTCCATCAGGAGGTGGCGCAAGGTCTCTTTCAGCAGTAGGGAGAGCGTTGGTTAGAACTGTTTGCCTCTGCAGGGAATGCGCAATGTCAGCTGTTTTGTGCATTGGAGATTCCAAGGCACCCTTCGGTAGATGACGCTTTTCATCTTGAGTGGAACTCAGGCCTCCTTTCTGCCTTTCTTCCAATTCCACTTCTGTCTGGAGTTTTCAAGAAGATCAAGAATGACTGGGTGCAAAGTGTTCTTGTGTCTCCGAACTGGGCTTGAAGATTATGGTATCCCGAGCTCTTGAACAAGGCCATCGATCCACCAATCAGACTGCCCCTTCATGAGGATCTTCTGTCGCAGCAGTGGGGGATGGTTCTCCACCCAAAACTGTCCAGTCTCTGCCTTCTTGCGTGGAGATTGAGCGGAAGCACTTGACAGCTTTTGACCCTCCTGAAGTGTGTAACGTTATCTTGGCAGTCGGGCATCCTTCCACCAAAACAGTATACGCCTGTCGTTGGAACAAATTTGTGGAATGGTGTACCATCAAGTGTTTTGACCCCTCCTCTCCGACCCTCTTTCTGAGGTTCATTTGTTTGTTCTTTCTTTGGCCCAGCAGGGCTCTGCTTTGGACACCCTAAAGGGTTATTTATCTGCCATCTCAGCTTTCTCCCGACTGCCTGACCAACCCTCCCTGTTTAAATCTCCCAATGTTGGACGATTTCTTAAGGGCTTTACCAATCTCTTTCCTCCTTCCCCATTCATAATGCCCCAATGGGATTTGAACTTAGTTCTTACCTATCTAATGTGTGCTCCCTTTGAGCCACTTCACAATTGTCCACTTCGCCTGCTTACAGTCTTCCTCACGGAGTGAGTGAGCTGCAGGCTCTTTCTTCAAAGCCACCTTTCATCTCCATCCACCCTGACAAGGTGGTGCTTTGTACTAGGGCTTCTTTTCTGCCTGACTAGGTCTCGCCCTTTCACATAGGCCAATCAATCACCTTGCCTACTTTTTATTCGCCTCCACATCCTTCTAAGGAAGAGGAGAGACTCCACCATCTTGACCCAAAAAGAGCATTGTCATTCTATCGTGCTTGTACTAAAGAGGTCCGGGTGGTGATCAACACTTTGTGGGTTATGTGTTTGCAAATAAGGGTCGGGCAGTGCAGAAGAGAACCATCTCTAGGTGGGTGGCCCTCTACATTAAAATGTACTACGAATTGGCTAAAAAACAACTCCTGGAAGGCTTGCATGCCCATTCTGCCAGAGCATCAGCTGCAACCACTGTGTTAGCACACGGAGTTCCAGTCCTAGACATTTGCCAGGCAGCAACGTGGGCATCCCTGCACATGTTTACTAAACACTGATGACCGGACAGTCAGGTGCAAAGGGATGGGTACTTTGCCCATTTGGTCCTGCAGGACTTCATAGTATGATCTTGGTGTGCAGACCCACCTCCGGGGATGGTATTGCTTGGGTATCTATTCTAAGGTAAGGCATTTGCAACTTGAAGTCTCTTGTCAGATGAACAAGTACTTAACTTCGGTAATCAATTGTCTGCTAGAGACATATTCTAGTTGCAGATTCCTTACTAACCCACCCATCCTCCCAACTCTGTGAACTCATTTCTTGGGACAGGGACTTCACTTTCAGGGCACTAGTTGTGGCGCACCAGAATCAGTGTTTTTCATGGCTCCGCACTTCTAGTGTAGCAAGTTGTGAAAAGAAACTGACGCCAGCGTACCACGGTGGTACCTATATATGACCCACAACGTCATATCCAGTGACCATTGCCCCAACGATGTATGCGGAGTCGACCCACGCCTTCTAACTGCGAGCAAGGGTACTGCTCAAAGAAAAATCTCCAGATCCAGACTGATGCCTGAGGGACATTCTAAGGTAAGGAACCTGCAACTAGAATATGTCTCTACCAGATAATTTGTTATTGAAGGTAAGTAACTTGTTCGTCTGACTTATACTCTCTTCTTCCTCCTGGATATTTCTCCTTCCTCCTGGATGTTATAAGCCGTCCTGATCTTCTCCCTACAAGGAAACAAAAAAAGTACAGTGTTATTTGTTGCAGATTGTGCTCTCTGAATTTCCTAATGCACCTCTGATTATTTTTTGAATAGGCTTATTTTTGTTTGTTTTTATTGTTATTTTACTCTGGCATCAGGGCTTAATATACTTGGTGCATGAAGTATATAAAGCCTACATTTAATAAGATAGAAGGTACACTGGTAGTATGCTGCATTATTTGTTATAAAATAGTACAGACATTTATACACGTTTCTCTTTCCTTTTCTCTCTTATCATTAGATATATGATCTTACCAGTTATCCTCACTCACATTTGTCCCGCCTTTTGGCTGTTTTGCTCCTGCCCTGGAGACTACCTCTGCTACATGGATCCTTTCGCCATCAGCCATATGTTGTAGTTTTTGCGTACTACTTTTTTGTTTAGCTTCGTTGTCCCTCTGAAGTTGGCGCTCTCAAGCCCGTCTCATCTAACCAGAGTTTTATGAGTGTATTAAGAGTGTATTTTTTTTGTTTACAAAAAACACAGGCATCAGCCTCACTGAGCGCTTTAATGGGAGCAGGGAATTTCCGGGCCAAATGAGACCGTTGCCAGAGACCTATTGGTTATGCCAATGCTTTTTTGGCTCTGGCATCATGGCTAAATATACTGGGTGCATGAAGTAACGCGCTGCATTTTATTTATATATATATATGTATATATATATATATACATATATATATATATACACACACACAAACATATATATCTATATATATATATATATATACACACACACACATAAACAGTACCATGCTGTTTGTTTTCCTATGAGCTCACCAGCCATGCCACTTAAAGCCTACATTTAAGAAGATATGAGGAACACTGGAGGTATGCTGCATTACTTGTTATGAAATAGTACAGGAAACACTATACATTTGTTCTGAAATAAACACACGTTTCTCTTTCCCTTCTCTCTTATTGGTAGATGTATGTTCTTACTGGAAGATGGGTTTTGCAAAGGTAGTAGATAGTGTATAGTATAATACAATTGAGGAACACCATTGCTTCTTTGTTAAGTATTGTTTCTGATACACATTTGTCCATTCACACAAGAAGAGCCTGTACAGTCCTGATAGATCCAACCCTGCAGCGCGGTCATCAGTGGACCTTGTTACTTTTCTCTTCCCTTCCTCTCCTTCCCTTCAGTCGAGATTAGCTTTGGCTTCTTTTGGGTCAGCTCGATTGATAGGGATGTTGAAACCGAGCATGGCGTCGTCCTCTCGCTCCTGTGAAAAAATCAGATGAGATCCTTAAATAACGACAAGCCATCGTGGAGTTTTTTGCCTGAGTGATATGAAGGCGCGTGATATCACACTAGCAGACTAGGGCCATATGATAGGTAATCTTCAAAAAGAGACAGAAGCGTTGACTGAAAGAGTAGAGTGGGGTTTGCGGGACTCGATTGACAACCATCTGGACAAGGTGCCAGGGTTGCAAGAGGTACATTTCCCACATCAACCATCACCACAGGTCCAGTTCAGGCTTTAGGTCTCCAGTCATACATGTCACTACTCCTCCCACAATTCAACTAGCTCAACCTGAATGGTTCTCTGGGGATCCTGTGAAGTTTGCTTCTTTTATAAATCAATGCCAGTTACATTTTATGTGTAAGGCAACTTGTTTCCCCAATGAGCAGTCCAAGGTGGCCTTTGTATTATCTTATCTAGGAGGCGCAGTGGCCACATGGAACAACCCTTTGTTGTTTGATTATGATGCCTTCAAAAAGGAACTAAAAAGGTTATTTGACTTTCATTCCTTTATGCAGTCAGTAGAGACAGAACTCCTGAATTTGTGACAGGGGAATAAAGGCCTCATGACTTGTGTCTAATTTCAATAGATTGGTTGCAGAAGCAAGTTGACCCGATAATAAGCATAGGTCCTTGTTTTACGGGGGTTTAAAGGATGAATTTAATGATCTCCTATCACAGGTTGTGAACCTTCTGGAATCCTGTAGTGAACTGATGGATTTAGTGGTAAAACTCGATCATCGCCTCGCGGAATGATGTTGGGATATGGGACATACCAATGCCAGAATGTTTGATCAGAACCAGAGAAAAACCCTTAAGAACCAGAACCATTCCAGATAGGGAGTTTCAGAGAGCCGTTGAGTAAGGAGGAATGACAGAGACATTGAGATGTGAAGCTATGCTTGTATTGTGGCAAAAAGGGTCACTTCTTATGTGAATGCATCCTGAAATCCAAAAGGAGAAGGGAGCCAAGAATCTAGTCACCCTGAAACCTGTTGAGACCAGTGTTTTGGGTGGTTTTAGTTTTTTAGTCTCAAATACATTAGCACAAGTGACATCCTTTCATGCAGATCAGCCTTTATTTTTTTGTACCCGAGTTAGGTGGGGAAGAACACTCAACACATCTACATATTTTAATTGATTGCGGTGCCACCGGAAATTTCATAGACATATACCTCGCCAGGCAATATGGAATCCCGCTAGTGTCCAGAGAGTCGTGGATGAATTCAAGACGATAGATGGCATTGCCATTAAATCTGAGGCCCATCACGCATTCCACTGAGAATTGTCTTTGTGTATGCGGGAAGATCACTATGTGGTGCTGTAATTCGATTTGATTCAGGCCCCATGACTCTTCAGTCTCCCTTTTGTATTGAGCATTGTTTGTCTAATGATCCTGTGTCAAACGCTTCAAAAGAAATAGTTAGCCATGCCAGTTGATACCCCAATACTTCCTCCATGCTACTGAGATCTCACAGAGGTGTTTGATAAAGGAAAGGGCACGGTTCTTCCACCTCACCGTCACCATGACTGCCAGATTTAGCTTGTACCAGAGGACCAGATACCTTGTAGTAAGATATAACCCATGGCACAGAAAGCGAACCTTCATCTACCCAAATAACTTGATTAAATGCTGAGTATTGGGTTCATACGACCTTCACATTCTCCAGCCTTCTTGCCTTTGTCCTTTGTGTTCGAAAAAGGGGGAGAGCTCCGTACTTGTATAGGCTACAAAGCCCTCAATAATGTGATCATAATGCTTTCCTTTGCCATTAATACAGTCATTGTTAGATCAAGTCAAAGACGCCAGGGTCCTCACCAAGCTGGACTTAAAGGGGGCGTACCGCTTGGTATGTGTCAGAAAAGGAAACAAGTGTAAGACCACGTTTCAGATGAAATTCGATTTACACGAATACTTTGTCATGCCCTTTGGCCTTTGCAATGCCCCAGCCGCCATCCAGTTTTCTATCAGTGATGCCTTACATGACCTTCTTAATGTATGTGCTGTAGTCTACAACGATGATATTCTGATATAGTCTGCCTCCGTACAAGAACAGGAAAGGCACATAAGGGCAGTTTTGCAGAAGTTAAAGGACAATAGCTTGTTTGCTTTGCTGGAGAAACTTTGATTCAATGTTACTACTGTTTTCTTTCTGGGCTGTGTCTTGTCCACACAGGGAATTAGCATTATTGCACAAGAGTAAGAAATTCCAAAGGTCCGAAGAGGCGGAAAAGGTGTTCAAATAGTTGAAAATGGCCTTTAGCAGTGCCCCCATCTTACACCACGTCTATCCTATCCAACAATTCAATGGGGGAGTATTGTCCCAAAGAAATAAGGACACAGAGGAGTTACATCCAATTGCTATCTTCTCCCATAAACTGAGTCCTACTGAAATTAATTACGCAGTGGGGGACAGGAAGTTGTTAGCCATTAAGAGGGCTTTTGATGAATGGTGGCATTATTTGTCGGATTCTTGTCCGCGTCACTGTCCTGATCGATTGCAGAAAGCTGAAATTCTTAAAATCAGCCAATTCCCTGTCCATGCAACCATTGCACTAGACACAGTTCTTTATTGAACTTGATTTTGTTATTTAGTTCCAATCAGAAAATTAGTTGTTATGAAATAGTACAGAAATGAATACATACGTTTCTCTCTTATCATTAGATATACAATCTTACCAGTTGCCCTCACTACCTTCTAAATGTACCGGTAAAGGGGTTTTACATAGTGCATAGGGATAGCACATAGTATAATACAAGTGATTAACACTATTGTTTCCTTGTTAAGTATTGTTTCTGTTACACGTTTGTTCATTCAAACAGGAAAAACCTGAACGGTACTGATAGATGCAACCCCGCAGCGTAGTCATCAGCAGACGTTGTTTATTTTCTCTTCCCTTCCCCTCTTCCCCTTCGATAGAGATTGGCTTTGGCTTTGGCTTCTGTTGGGTCAGCTCGATTGATAGGGATGTTGGGACCTAGCATCACATCCTCCTCTCACTGAAAAATCAGGTGAGATCCTTATTCATGATAAAGCAACATACACATGTCCATCCTGGCATTCCATCAGGCAATATATCCCACTAACAAAGACTCATGGGGGGGGGGTCCAACTTCAAATATATATAGAGAGCCAGCGTGAGTAGAGTATCACATCACCCTGAAGTCAGCTGATGATGCAAAAAAAACAAGAATGCTAACTTGAGAGAGAAGGGACTACCATCCTTTTGAAGGGTAGCTAAGAACAATAAGGACACATGCATCAGACCAACCGGGACCTGTTGAGGCAAATAGTAGCTAGAATGCTAACCAATTTACTATCAATAAGAATTAAAGAAAGACTCCAAAGAGGCTCCAAACTGAAAATGAAAAATAGAAAGTCCCTCACTGATAGTAGAATAAACCGACAACATGTTCAAAAAAGTTTCACCTCAGAATCAGAGAAATTAGTAAAAACACAAATCTTAATAATGGATAAAAAGATAGAAATAAAAAGTGAAGTCAATGCTGTTATATATTTTAAACAATCTCTCTTGATTTGAAGAGTTTTGTTTTGTTGAAGTGTATGGGTGTGACACTTCTGTTATGAAACTTCCCACTTCTTGTTGTTTTTTTTTGTTTTTTGCTACATAATGGCCCAGCATACCTCAACAATCTCATCTGCTTTCACAAACCTTCCAGACACTTCTGCTCATCCGGACTTCTATTTGCACACATCCCGCGCATACAGAAAACCAGATCAGGCAGTTGATCGCCTAAGCATGGAAAGACCTGCCAGTAAACATGAGCCTCCTCCTCTCTTCTAAAATCCTGCAAGAAGCTGAAGACCTGGCTTTACGAATAGTCCAACTAAGCCCTAGATTTGGTTAGCTCCGACCTGCTCAGCGCTAGGATATTCTCCTGAGTGGTAGTGCACTCTGCAGCTCTACATACCATAACATATTTATATCTGCATACCCTGGGTTAGAGTCCACTATGCTTCACCTATATACTTTGTACACACAATGTATGGATCATGCATCTCAGTAGTTGCACTATGTCTCGATGCATGTGTTCCCAGTCACTTCCAGGTGTCTGTAGTCTGTTTTAAGGTAGTGCCATGCATATATTTCTTGACCTGTGGCAATGTTTGTTCCATCACTTTCTGTCACTTGTTTCATATTAGATTCTCCCACATTTCCATTGTTACGTGATTTTCAGTCAATTTTTTTTTACATTTGATGGATTTCTTTTTGTTACCCAATTACATGTAATGTATTTATCCAACTGGGCTTTATTTTATTCTGAACCTCTCGTTGCTCTGAAAAGTACATGATGAATACATCAGTACTAAATGGTATTGACTGTACTCATCACTAGACTTTTGCTATCCGTACTGTTCCAGACTAGAAGGGGAGCCAACCTGGATTGAAGGTCCGTCAGAGCCCTCCCTAAAAAATGACTACGCTTGCTCGCACACCTGAGCAGCTTGAATCTGTCTGTGCACGGTTTAGACCATTTAGGACTTTGCCACAAATGTTTGTTTACGTAGAGAAGTCAATGGCACTTTGACCAAATAATTGGATCCTATTCAGACCCGCTTAGGTGTATCTCCCACTGAATTTTCATCAAAGGCTTTAACATTCCTACCAAACAAACATGTTCTTCAAAATGCCATTTTGGCATCTCTTCACTTAGTGTACTGATGAATAGTTCCACATCCCTTTCCCCTCATCTGGAGCTCATGACGTATAATTGATCATTTGTTATAAGCTGCGTGGACCAACCTGACAGAGACCTGAACCAGCTCATCACATGTACACAAGGCTTTCAGGAATTAGCATGTTACAAATCAGGCAAACACTTATGGAAAAAATGAGACACAGACTGACATCTATAACAAAGCTTCAAAGAAGAAATAAAAGGCTCCAAGACACCAGCTTTCAGATCATGTGTTAATCACACAGCCCATTTATTCAAGAGGGTGGCTTTTTGTGTTTATGTGTATGTGTCTGTGTGACTTTAAACTCGTGACAGAGCCAACACATTCCTCCTGCAGAGGTCTATAATACGAGTAACATTTAGTCAAGTAAAAGTGGTAATAGTGGCAACTGGCAATTAAATAATCAAGGAAAGAGCATAAACAAATCATTACTAATAGTACCATTATTTTTTATTTGCATGGATCCCGTTGCAATATATCTGCAGGTGACAGGGTCCTGGATTATGTAGACTTTTTAAATCTTAGCACCTGTGCACCCTGAGGACTACTGAGAGCCTTCCGAAATATGAAGTTGCTGCACCTCAATTGAGCCCTTAAGATGGGACCTTTGATGCAGAACTAGAAGAGATAAGAACTGCACATTTACAATTTAACAACATTCAGTGTGGATTTGATAGGGGTCAGTAATGGGTTTGAATACATTTCAAAATTTTATTAAATCATTGATTCATCAATTTATTAGCAAATCATTTAATCCCAGTGCAGTACAGAACAAAACATTAAGCATTGTCTATAAATCTAAACCCTATTCCAAGCTAAATTTAGAATAGATGGAGAACATCAGTAGACCCCATGAAGAGCTCTTGCCTCAGGTGTGATAGCATATAGTATTCTAATAAAGCTTCTCATAAAGGGGAGTCTGATACATTCTGTAGAATCTCTAACAAACTTAGAGCAGAATAAAGCCAGTCTCAGAATGAATCTGAGATGCATTAGCAAAGAGAATAAGTCAAATGTGTCAGGATCCGAAAGCTGTCTCTCAAGGAAAGGGTCTCTCTATCTTAGTATGGGAACACATATTTATACAAATGTATTAATATAACAAGTCTTGGGTAGATAACGGCTGGTTTCAGCCAGTCAGAGGGTGGCGCCTCAATAGGAGCAGGACAGCTTCTGTCACTCTTGCAAGTTTTAACAAAGAACATTCTAAACACACAATACATTTAACTAATTTCTGAAACAACATGAAAACCTCCTGATTTCTTCTCAACATTTATGTACTATAAGGCAAACACAAGTCAGGGTAAGTACAATGCATTCTGGAATTAAATCCCTTCAGTTTTCATATGGTTTTTCTAACAGTGCCTACTCATAAAGAAACAACTTTAAGACTAATCTAACATTGCAGTCATTCTTAGATAGGTCAAATGGTTAAGCAGCTAACTTTTAGCACTCTCTCTATTCATTCTTATGTTGCAACAAGATATTTGCGTCATGCGAAGATATACATTTGTGGCTATGACACAGGTCATAACTAGCAAAGAGGAAAGGAAGAGAAAGAAAAAAAAAGTTATGTGCTGCTCAGCAATTTTAAGTTAGAGGCGTATCTCCGTGAAAACTTCCAATGCAATGTCACATTTATGTGCAGCCATTAACTTAAGCCTGCAGAGTATTGTTAGGTTAATGATGATTATTATTAACTAGTAAAAACGCTCCCACAACCTTCCCTGTCTCATGGTTTGTAACCATCACAAATTTTCATTCACAGATGTATTCAGAGTTCACTTTAATTTTCTGTAGATTCTCTCTTTTTCTTCATCATATTCTCTTTACTGTAGTATGTTGTATTCTTTAATACACTCACTCAATTCCATGTTTTTCTTCATTTTTTTATTCATGTCTCTAGTTTTCTTCTTCAGCAGCAACCCCTTTATAGCCTTGTATACTGCTAGAATAGATAGAAAACAAACAAATACTATTAGTATAGGAACTAAAATGGCTTTGAGGATTCCTACTCCTGCTGTTTTAATCCAGTTGCGTAAAGCAGAAACCCCTTTAGTGAAGGATTGTGCTATATTAGTGGTTTATAATGTTTCCAAGGCAAGTTTTAGATCAGAGATATTCTTTGCAAACTGTATACTTTCTTACTCTCATCAGAGATATAAGTGCAGCAACATTGTGCAGGCTCCACCCCCTTCTGGAAGTAAAATATCTGAAGCATATCTATTCTGCAAAACCATTGGTCTAATAGCTATTAGCTCTGTGTTTTCTACTAATAAAGGTTCAGGTGTACTTATAGCCAGCTTGTCCACAACTGTTGAGAACTTTTCATCATGTAGTATTACTCCTACTGCTGGTATAATTGCTCCAAATTTGTCACCCACTAACTGTTACGTCATTTACACTGCATGGTTATCTATGTGTTGGTGTTAGTTTGAGTGCATCTAAACTTGAAATGTGATACATGTTTGGAAAAAGCAAGCCTAAATAGCAAATTCCTTCCCAGTCAACAGGTAATCTGAAGGAAGCATTCTCTCCACAAACAAAATAGGCTCCGGATGTAGTTGGATCATCTCCCTGCAAAATGTGCACCGTTCCTCCACACAGCTCAAAAACATGTTCACAGTTACTATTCCCTACAGGTGTATTTTCTCCTTGTTCTAACTTCAGTCTAGGTATATACATTTTCTTTCTAAACTCATCTTCTTCTTTCCTCCACACGTTCTTCAAAACATCTTCCTTTTTTATGAGCATTACATGAAAAATGTGTTCTTTGTTCTACCAACATCATGATAAAAGTCTTTTCTAATGGGTTCATTAAGCAGGTTAGTTATTTTCATAAGCCTTAACAGGGTTTATAGGAAGGAAAGTGTAGGAAAGTACCATCTTGCCTGGCATGTTACCTCCATATTTCACTGTATATATGTTGTTTTAGTCTATGTGTCACTGGGACCCTGCCAGGCAGGGCCCCAGTGCTCATAAGTATGTGCCCTGTATGTGTTCCCTGTGTGATGCCTAACTGTCTCACTGAGGCTCTGCTAACCAGAACCTCAGTGGTTATGCTCTCTCTGCTTTCCAAATTTGTCACTAACAGGCTAGTGACTAAATTTACCAATTCACATTGGCATACTGGTACACCCATATAATTCCCTAGTATATGGTACTGAGGTACCCAGGGAATTGGGGTTCCAGGAGATCCCTATGGGCTGCAGCATTTCTTTTTCCACCCATAGGAAGCTCTGACAATTCTTACACAGGCCTGCCAGTGCAGCCTGAGTGAAATAACGTCCATGTTATTTCACAGCCTTTTACCACTGCACTTAAGTAACTTATAAGTCACCTATATGTCTAACCTTCACCTGGTGAAGGTTGGGTGCAAAGTTACTTAGTGTGTGGGCACCCTGGCACTAGCCAAGGTGCCCCCACATCGTTCAGGGCAAATTCCCCGGACTTTGTGAGTGCGGGGACACCATTACACGCGTGCACTGTACATAGGTCACTACCTATGTACAGCGTCACAATGGTAACTCCGAACATGGCCATGTAACATGTCTAAGATCATGGAATTGATCCCCTGGGTCTCTAGCACAGAACCCGGGTACTGCCAAACTGCCTTTCCTGGGTCTCCACTGCAGCTGCTGCCAACCCCTCAGACAGGTTTCTGCCCTCCTGGGGTTCAGGCAGCCCTGGCTCAGGAAGGCAGAACAAAGGACTTCCTCTGAGAGAGGGTGTAACACCCTCTCCCTTTGGAAATAGGTGTGAGGGCTGGGGAGGAGTAGCCTCCCCCAGCCTCTGGAAATGCTTTGATGGGCACAGATGGTGCCCATCTCTGCATAAGCCAGTCTACACCGGTTCAGGGATCCCCCAGCCCTGCCCTGGCGCGAAACTGGACAAAGGAAAGGGGAGTGACCACTCCCCTGACCTGCACCTCCCAGGGGAGGTGCCCAGAGCTCCTCCAGTGTGTCCGAGACCTCTGCCATCTTGGAAACAGAAGTGTCTGTGGCACACTGGACTGCTCTGAGTGGCCAGTGCCAGCAGGTGACGTCAGAGGCTCGTTTTGATAGGCTCTTACCTCTCTTGGTAGCCAATCCTCCTTCCTAGGTGGCCAAACCTCCTTTTCTGGCTAATTAGGGTCTCTGCTTTAGGGATCTCACCAGATAACGAATGCAAGAGCTCACTAGAGTTCCTCTGCATCTCCCTCTTCACCTTCTGCCAAAGGATCGACCGCCTGCTGCTCAGGACGCCTGCAAAACTGCAACAAAGTAGCAAGACGACTACTAGCAACCTTGTATCGCTTCATCCTGCTGGCTTTCTCGACTGTTTCCAGTTGGTGCATGCTCTGGGGGTAGCCTGCCTCCTCTCTGCACCAGAAGCTCTGAAGAAATCTCCTGTGGGTCGACGGAATCTTCCCCCTGCAACCGCAGGCAACAAAAGACTGCATCACCGGTCCTCTGGGTCCCCTCTCAGCACGTCGAGCGTGGTCCCTGGAACTCAGCATCTCTATCCAAGTGACTCCCACAGTCCAGTGACTCTTCAGTCCAAGTTTGGTGGAGGTAAGTCCTTGCCTCCCCACGCTAGACTGCATTGCTGGGTACTGCGTGATTTGCAGCTGCTCCGGCTCCTGTGCACTCTTCCAGGATTTCCTTCGTGCGACAGCAGCACCCAAAAACCCTAACCACAACCCTTGCAGCTAGCAAGGCTTGTTTGCGGTCTTTCTGTTTGGGAACACCTCTGCAACCTTCTTCACGACGTGGGACATCCAACCTCCAAAGGGGAAGTTCCTAGTCCTCTTCTTTCTTGCAGAACTTCAAGCTTCTTCCAACCGGTAGCAGCTTCCTTGCACCCTCAGCTGGCATTTCCTGGGCTCCTGCCCACTCTCGACACTGTCGCGACTATTGGACTTGGTCCCCTTGTCTTACAGGTACTCATGTCCGGAAATCCACTGTTGTTGCATTGCTGGTGTTTGTTCTTCCTGCAGAATCCCCCTATCACGACTTCTGTGCTCTCTGGGGGTAGTAGGTGCACTTTACACCTACCTTTCAGGGTCTTGGGGATGGCTATTATTCTAACCCTCACTGTTTTCTTACAAGCTCACATAGGTTTGGGGTCCATTCGTGGTTCGCATTCCACTTTTGGAGTATAAGGTTTGTGTTGCCCCTATACCTATGTGCACCTATTGTAATCTACTGTAACTTACATTGCTTGCATTACTTCCTTTTGCTATTATCTGCATAATTTTGGTTTGTGTACATATATCTTATGTATATATCTTATCCTCATACTGAGGGTACTCACTGAGATACTTTTGGCATATTGTCATAAAAATAAAGTACTTTTATTTTTAGTACTTCTGTGTATTGTGTTTTCTTATGATATTGTGCATATGACACCAGTGGTATAGTAGGAGCTTTACATGTCTCCTAGTTCAGCCTAAGCTGCTTTGCTATAGCTACCTTCTATCAGCCTAAGCTGCTAGAAACACCTCTTCTACACTAATAAGGGATAACTGGACCTGCACAAGGTGTAAGTACCTCTGGTACCCACTACAAGCCAGGCCAGCCTCCTACATTGGTTGTGTAGCGGTGGGATAAGTACTTGTAACTACTTACCACTTTGTCATTGTGTACTTTTCATAAGAGAATAATATACAAAAGAAGTTCAGTGTATGCACACCTAACCAAAAAGTTTTGCTTTTCTTCTCCCAAACTTTTTACAAAGTTCTGAAAAGTTTCTCTAAACTTCAAAAAGTTTCTAAAAAGTTAGAAAAAGTTTATTTCTCTGTTCTTTAAAAAGTTCTGAAACTTTTTCTTTCTTCTCACTGTCTCTAAACCTTCTTCTATCATGTCTGATGTAGAGTCTGCTCTTAAAATGGTCAATACTACCTATGACAATTTGAATTACAAGAGCCTAAGGAGTCTCTGCTTAGATAGAGGTTTAGTGATAGGAAAGAACCCCACAAAAGAGTTTCTATAAAACATGCTTATTGTGAATGATGAGTCCCAAGCAGGCACTTCAAATGAGAAGTTAATAGATGGCTCCCATTCTGACTCAGGGGATCTCCTTGAAGGAGGTGGGGAGGGTTCTGTCCCAGATCTGCCCCTTGCAGGACACCTAGTAATGTTGGTAGTAATGGAGGTTCCCATCATAGTAGGGGAGTCTTTATTCCTGGAGGCCATGTTATTAGGGTTCAGTCAGTTAGGGACAGATCTCCCTCTATTGTTTCCAATTTATCTTCTGTGTCCAAGCATTCCCAACCCACCCACCCTGAAGACAACATGTTAGAAAGGGAACTCAAAAAGTTGAGAGTGGAAGAGACCAGACTGAAGCTTCAAAGAGCAACAGCTGGCCTTAGATAGGGAATCCCTAGACCTGGAGAAAGAGAGGCAGAGATTGGAGTTTGGACCCCATGGTGGCAGCATCAGTATTCCTGATAGTAATCCTGTTAGAGAGCATGATTCCAGGAATCTGCACAAGATAGCCACCCCTCACAAGGAGGGGGATGACATCAACAAGTGGTTTGCTGCACTTGAGAGGGCCTGTATGGTACAGGGGGTCCCTCAAAGTCAGTGGGTTGCTATATTGTGGCTATCTTTCGATGGAAAAAGTAGGGATATGCTCCTTACTGTTATAGAAAGTGATGCTAACAATTTTGCAGTTTTGAAGGATGCACTCTTGGGTGGATTTGGCTTAACCACTGAAAAATACAGGATTAAGTTCAGAGACACCAGAAAAGAGTCCTCACAAGAAAGGATGGACTTTGTTGACTGTTCAGTGAAGGCCTTGGAAGGATGGTTACATGGCAGTAAAGATTCTGACTATGAAAGCCTGTATAATCTTATTCTGAGAGAGCATATTCTGAATAACTGTGTGTCTGACTTGTTACACCAATATCTAGTGGACTCTGATCTGACCTCTCCCCAAGAATTGGGAAAGAAGGCAGACAAATGGGTCAGAACAAGAGTGAACAGAAAAGTTCATACAGGGGGTGACAAGGATGGCAAGAAGAAG
The DNA here is from genome assembly GCF_031143425.1 of Pleurodeles waltl. Taxonomy (NCBI): domain Eukaryota; kingdom Metazoa; phylum Chordata; class Amphibia; order Caudata; family Salamandridae; genus Pleurodeles; species Pleurodeles waltl. The sequence goes on along the minus strand of NC_090440.1, from coordinate 518,370,890 downwards.
GATGGTAAGTCTTCTGACAAATGTGGGGACACAAGTAAAACTGAGTCTTCATCAGGCCCACACAAATCCTCTGCTGGGGGTGGTGGGTCCAAATCCTCTTCCAATAATCAAGTAAAAAAGCCTTGGTGTTATTTGTGTAAAGTCAAAGGCCATTGGACAACTGGTGCCAGTTGTCCAAAGAAAAATACCAAACCTCCCACTACCACAACCCATACTGCAAATTCTAGTGCCCCTAGTAATAGCAGTGGTAGTAGGAGCAAACCTACTAATAGCCAATCCAAGGGAGTAGCTGGGCTCACTTTTGGTAATTTAGTTGGGGTTGGTCTTGTTAGGGAGACCACAGAGGCTGTGTTAGTCTCTGAAGGTGCCATTGATTTGGCCACCTTAATTGCTTGTCCCCTTAATATGGATAAGTAAAAGCAACTTCCCCTAATAAATGGTGTTGAGGTTCAGGCCTATAGGGACACAGGTGCCAGTGTTACCATGGTAATAGAGAAACTGGTACACCCTGAACAACACCTACTTGGTCACCAGTACCAAGTGACAGACGCTCATAACAACACTCTTAGCCACCCCATGGCTGTTGTGAATCTCAACTGGGGGTGGGTTACTGGTCCAAAGAAAGTTGTGGTTGCCTCAGATTTACCTGTAGACTGTCTACTAGGAAATGATTTAGAGACATCAGCTTGGGCAGAAGTGGAGTTGGAGGCTCATGCAGCAATGCTGGGCATTCCTGGGCATATTTTTGCTTTGACGAGGGCTCAGGCCAAAAAGCAAAAAAGGACAGGGTAACTTGGATCCTGGAACAATGGACCAAGTGCTCCCTAAAGCTAGGGGTAGCAAGGGTAAATCCCTACCCACTATCCCTCCCTCTACAGATGATTCTCCTTCTGAGGAAGAAGAGTTTCCTCCCTGTGCAGAACCTTCACCAGATGAGCTGGCAGCAGACACTGCTGAGCTTTTGGGTGGAGGGGGGCCTGCCAGGGAAGAGCTGAGTGTTGGACAGCAATCCTGTCCCACATTAGAGGGTCTCAGACAGCAAGCTGTCAAGCAGCAAAATGGGGATGTCAGTGACTCACATAGAGTTTACTGGGAGGACAACCTCTTGTACACAGAGGCAAGGGACCCAAAACTTGGAGCAGCCAGGAGATTGGTCATTCCCTTCAGTACAGAGAGTTCCTCCTAACTCTGGCACATGACATTCCTTTGGCTGGGCATTTGGGCAAAACATGGGAAAGGCTTGTCCCCCTGTTTCACTGGCCTAGGATGTCAGAGGACACAAAAGATTTTTGTAAGTCTTGTGTGACCTGCCAAGCCAGTGGCAAGACTGGTGGCACACCAAAGGCTCCCCTTATTCCACTACCTGTGGTTGGGGTCCCCTTTGAAAGGGTAGAGGTTGACATAGTTGGCCCCCTTGACCCTCCTACTGCTTCAGGCAATAGGTTTATCTTGGTGGTTGTGGACCATGCCACAAGATATCCTGAAGCAATTCCTCTAAGGACCACTACAGCACCTGCAGTGGCAAAAGCCCTCCTGGGAATCTTTTCCAGGGTGGGTTTCCCACAAGAGGTTGTATCAGACAGGGGTAGCAACTTTATGTCTGCATACTTGAAAGCTATGTGGAAGGAATGTGGTGTAACCTACAAATTCACCACTCCTTATCATCCACAGACTAATGGACTGGTAGAGAGGTTTAATAAAACTCTCAAAGGTATGATAATGGGACTCCCTGAAAAACTCAGGAGGAGATGGGATGTCCTGTTACCTTGCCTCCTTTTTGCTTACAGGGAGGTACCCAGAAAGGAGTGGGCTTCAGCCCCTTTGAACTCCTCTTTGGACACCCTGTAAGAGGTCCACTAACACTTGTGAAAGAGGGTTGGGAACAACTTTTAAAAGCTCCCAAACAGGACATAGTGGACTATGTACTTGGCCTAAGATCCAGAATGGCCGAATACATGAAAAAGGCCAGTAAAAACCTTCAGGCCAGCCAAGAGCTCCAGAAGCAATGGCATGACCAGAAGGCTGTTCTGATTCAGTACCAACCAGGACAGAAGGTGTGGGTATTGGAGCCTGTGGCCCCAAGAGCACTCCAGGACAAATGGAGTGGACCCCATATAATTGTTGAGAAAAAGGGTGAGGTTACCTATCTGGTAGACCTGGGCACTGCCAGAAGTCCCCTTAGGGTGATTCATGTCAACCGCCTAAAACCCTACTATGACAGGGCTGATCTCACCCTGCTCATGGCAACAGATGAAGGACAGGAAGAAGAGAGTGACCCTCTCCCTGATCTCTTCTCCTCCACTGTAGAGGACGCTTTAGTGGAGGGAGTAGTTTTAGCAGATTGTCTGACCGCAGAACAGAAAGACAACTGCATAAATCTCCTTGGACAATTTTCTGAACTGTTTTCAACTGTGCCAGGCACCACATCTTGGTGTGAACACACAATTGATACTGGAGAAAGCTTGCCTGTCAAAAGTAAAATCTATAGGCAGCCTGACCATGTCAGGGACTGCATAAAACAAGAGGTTCAGAAAATGCTTGATCTAGGAGTGGTTGAACCTTCTGACAGCCCATGGGCGAGTCCTGTGGTGCTTGTACCAAAGCCTCACTCAAAAGATGGAAAAAGGGAGATGAGGTTTTGTGTAGATTACAGAGGTCTCAACCAGGTAACACAAACTGATACTCACCCTATACCCAGGGCAGATGAGCTCATAGATACACTGGCATCTGCCAAGTATCTAAGCACCTTTGATTTGACTGCAGGGTATTGGCAGATCACATTGGCTGAAGATGCTAAACCTAAAACTACATTTTCAACTATAGGAGGGCACTACCAATTTACAGTGATGCCCTTTGGTTTGAAGAATGCACTTGCCACTTTTCAGAGGTTGGTGAACACAGTCCTGCAAGGGTTGGAGGCTTTTAGTGCAGCATATCTAGATGATATAGCTTTCTTTAGCTCCACCTGGGATGAGCACCTGGTCCACCTTTGGAACGTTTTGAGGCCCTGAAAAAGGCAGGCCTCACTATCAAGGCCTCAAAGTGCCAGATAGGGCAGGGAAAGGTGGTTTATCTGGGACACCTGGTACGTGGAGAACAGATTGCACCACTGCAGGGGCAAATCCAAACAATCATGGATTGGGTTCCCCCTACAACACAGACCCAAGTGAGAGCCTTCCTAGGCCTCACTGGGTATTACAGGAGATTCATTAAAAACTATGGCTCCATAGCAACCCGACTTAATGATCTCACAAGTAAAAAGATGCCTAAAAAGGTATTGTGGACAGCTAGCTGTCAGAAAGCTTTTGAGGAGCTCAAACAGGCCATGTGCACTGCACCTGTCCTAAAAAGCCCATGTTACTCCAAGAAATTCATTGTTCAAACTGATGCATCTGAATAAGGGGTAGGGGCAGTCTTATCACAACTGTGGGCCAGGATCAACCATTTGCTTTTATCCGCAGAAGGTTGACCCCTAGCGAAAGGCGTTGGTCTGCCATAGAGAGGGAGGCCTTTGCTGTGGTCTGGGCACTGAAGAAGTTGAGGCCATACCTGTTTGGCACTCACTTCATTGTTCAGACAGACCACAAACCTCTACTTTGGCTAAAAAAATGAAAGGTGAAAACCCTAAATTGTTGAGGTGGTCCATATCTCTATAGGGAATGGACTATACAGTGGAACATAGACCTGGGAGTACCCACTCCAATGCAGATGGACTCTCCAGATATTTCCACTTAGACAATAAAGACTCATCAGGTCATGGCTAGTCTTATTGTCCTTCGTTTGGGGGGGGGGGTTGTGTAGGAAAGTACCATCTTACCTGGCATGTTACCCCCATATTTCACTGTATATCTGTTGTTTTAGTCTGTGTCACTGGGACCCTGTCAGGCAAGGCCCCAGTGCTCATAAGTATGTGCCCTGTATGTGTTCCCTGTGTGATGCCTAACTGTCTCACTGAGGCTCTGCTAACCAGAACCTCAGTGGCTATGCTCTCTCTGCTTTCCAGATTTGTCACTAACAGGCTAGTGACTAAATTTACCAATTCACATTGACATACTGGTACACCCATATAATTCCCTAGTACATGGTACTGAGGTACCCAGGGTATTGGGGTTCCAGGAGATCCCTATGGGCTACAGCATTTCTTTTGCTACCCATAGGGAGCTCTGACAATTCTTACACAGGCCTGCCAGTGCAGCCTGAGTGAAATAAAGTCCACATTATTTCACAGCCATTTACCACTGCACTTAACTAACTTATAAGTCACCTATATGTCTAACCTTCACCTGGTGAAGGTTGGGTGCAAAGTTACTTAGTGTGTGGGCACCCTGGGACTAGCCAAGGTGCCCCCACATCGTTCAGGGCAAATTCCCCGGACTTTGTGAGTGTGGGGACACCATTACACGCGTGTACTGTACATAGGTTACTACCTATGTACAGCGTCACAATGGTAACTCCGAACATGGCCATGTAATATGTCTAAGATCATGGAATTGTCGCCCCAATGCCATTCTGGCATTGGGGGGACAATTACATGATCCCCCGGGTCTCTAGCACAGAACCCGGGTGCTGCCAAACTGCCTTTCCGGGGTCTCCACTGCTGCTGCTGCTGCTGCCAACCCCTCAGACAGGCAGAACAAAGGACTTCCTTTGAGAGAGGGTGTAACACCCTCTCCCTTTGGAAATAGGTGTGAGGGCTGGGGAGGAGTAGCCTCCCTCAGCCTCTGGAAATGCTTTGATGGGCACAGATGGTGCCCATCTCTGCATAAGCCAGTCTACCGGTTAAGGGATCCCCCAGCCCTGCCCTGGCGTGAAACTGGACAAAGGAAACGGGAGTGCCCAGAGCTCCTCCAGTGTGTCCCAGACCTCTGCCATCTTGGAAACAGAAGTGTCTGTGGCACACTGGACTGCTCTGAGTGGCCAGTGCCAGCAGGTGATGTCAGAGGCTCCTTCTGATAGGCTCTTACCTCTCTTGGTAGCCAATCCTCCTTCCTAGGTAGCCAAACCTCCTTTTCTGGCTATTTAGGGTCTCTGCTTTGGGGATCTCACCAGATAACGAATTCAAGAGCTCACCAGAGTTCCTCTGCATCTCCCTCTTCACCTTCTGCCAAAGGATCGACCGCCTGCTGCTCAGGACGCCTGCAAAACCACTACAAAGTAGCAAGATGACTACTAGCAACCTTATATCGCTTCATCCTGCCGGCTTTCTCGACTGTTTCCAGTGGGTGCATCCTCTGGGGGTAGCCTGCCTCCTCTCTGCACCAGGAGCTCTGAAGAAATCTCCTGTGGGTCGACGAAATCTTCCCCCTGCAACCACAGGCAACAAAAGACTGCATCACCGGTCCTCTGGGTCCCCTCTCAGCACGTCAAGTGTGGTCCCTGGAACTCAGCAACTCTGTCCAAGTGACTCTTACAGTCCAGTGACTCTTCAGTCCAAGTTTGGTGGAGGTAAGTCCTTGCCTCCCCACGCTAGACTGCATTGCTGGGTACCGCGTGATTTGCAGCAGCTCCGGCTCCTGTGCACTCTTCCAGGATTTCCTTCGTGCACAGCCAAGCCTGGGTCCGCGGCACTCTAACCTGCAGTGCACAACCTTCTGAGTTGTCCTCCCGCGTCGTGGGACTCCCTTTTGTGACTTCGGGTGGACTCCGGTTCACTTTTCTTCTAAGTGCCCATTCAGCTACTTCTGCGGGTGCTGCCTGCTTCTGTGAGGGCTCCCTACGTTGCTGGGCACCCCCTCTTTCTCCTCACCCAAGTGGTGACATCCTGGTCCCTCCTGGGCCACAGCAGCACCCAAAAACCCTAACCATGACCCTTGCAGCTAGCAAGGCTTGTTTGCAGTCTTTCTGCGTGGGAACACCTCTGCAAGCTTCTTCACGACGTGGGACATCCATCCTCCAAAGGGGAAGTTCCTAGTCCTCTTCTTTCTTGCAGAACTCCAAGCTTCTTCCAACCGGTGGCAGCTTCCTTGCAGCCTTAGCTGGCATTTCCTGGGCTCCTGCCCACTCTCGACACTGTCATGACTATTCGACTTGGTCCCCTTGTCTTACAGGTCCGGAAATCCACTGTTGTTGCATTGCTGGTGTTTGTTCTTCCTGCAGAATCCCCCTATCACGACTTCTGTGCTCTCTGGGGGTAGTAGGTGCCCTTTACACCTACCTTTCAGGGTCTTGGGGTGGGCTATTTTTCTAACCCTCACTGTTTTCTTACAGTCCCAGCGACCCTCTACAAGCACACATAGGTTTGGGGTCCATTCGTGGTTCGCATTCCACTTTTGGAGTATATGGTTTGGGTTGCCCCTGTACCTATGTGCACCTATTGCAATCTACTGTAACTTTACATTGCTTGCATTACTTCCTTTTGCTATTATCTGCATAATTTTGGTTTGTGTACATATATCTTATGTATATATCTTATCCTCATACTGAGGTTACTCACTGAGATACTTTTGGCATATTGTCATAAAAATAAAGTACCTTTATTTTTAGTACTTCTGTGTATTGTGTTTTCTTATGATATTGTGCATATGACACCAGTGGTATAGTAGGAGCTTTACGTGTCTCCTAGTTCAGCCTAAGCTGCTTTGCCATAGCTACCTTCTATCAGCCTAAGCTGCTAGAAACACCTCTTCTACACTAATAAGGGATAACTGGACCTGGCACAAGGTGTAAGTACCTCTGGTACCCACTACAAGCCGGCCAGCCTCCTACAGAAAGGTCTAAAATAATGGAAAGCTGTTTCTTTATCTTTTGCCTGTGGGTGTAACTTCGTGCTCTTCATTAATGGCACTTTTGAAAGAATCATGTCAGAGCTGGAATAATAGTATTCAAAATGTCTCTGCCTATATTCTAAGCTATGCAAAATGCTTCATGATGTAGCACAAGAGAAAAGACGGAGTATGATGATATGCCACTTCTTCACCAGCCGATGAAGGTAAGTGTGCACATTGTTGTAGCATATTCCTTTGCAAGATTTTGCTCGGACGGGGCCAATGGATCTTTTCACCCAACACAAGGGAGTAGAGACAAAGGGCATCAAGACTTCAACTCTCAAATTAACAGTCTGACTCATTTAGACACACAAATGTTACTCCAAACTGAAACAAAGTCCAAAGATTTTTATTACAGATTAATGGTCCGAGTGACAATTCTCAAAACAAGACTATAAAGATACAGAATCATAATGGGTTGCCCAAATCTCATAAAGAAGTTTAGATGAACTAACATCAGAATTACTAAGCACTCAACAGCAGCAACACACAATGCAATAAGAAAATCTGAAAAGGAAGAAACAAATGCTGCCTAATGCTTTCTTAAGCTTGAAATCTTTAATAACCTGGGCAAGGGGAACCCCTACAAATTAACAAATCCATGTAGCATGTGTTGGGACAAACATGTAGGTAAAAAGGCAAAAAGGACAAAAATAATTTGATAAAGGAAATCTGGGCAAAAGATAGGTAAAAAGGGAAGGCGTCAGCATTTCAGGAGCTTGGTCAAGAGCTTTGTTCTCTGGGTAAAAAAGGAAAAAAAATCTCTAAGGCTCAGTAAGGCATTTCAAAGGGGCAAAGGGTAGAGAGGACTATACATCTCAGAGTCCAAGGGGTACAGCAAGAAGTGAAAAGTGGGGAAAGGATTCTGACCAAATTCCAGCTGGGGAAGTTCCTAGGGCACTCAGACTGCAACACTGGTAAAACTTCTCAGGTTCTTCATGTGAATCAACTTGATCTTAAGTCCATGTGAATTGAAACATTTGTATTCATATGTATTCCACGTTTCCTGAATGTATGATGTTCAAAGTATAGCTCCCAAGACTACTATGCATAAAACAATAAAATATCTATTTCCAAGCTAGTCTTCTCATGAGAATAATGTTTGGAAGAAAAACACAGGTTGCAGGCCTCACTTAGGCTAATGCAAGTGAATTAAAGCAGCTCACTCATTTGTATGCATTTAATATTCATTTAGCTTTCTAGACAATAATTTCAATTTTAATAAGTTACCAGACTTGTTCATGTTACAATAAGTTCAAAACGAAAAGACTCTTTTAACTCTTTCATGTGACTATAACATATTACTGCATTCTCTACATTTGTATGTCACTTTTAAAATATTTCTTACATGAAATCCATTATCCTTTTAATGCAGACTGTTAATTACAATATTAAACTATAAAAAGAAAAATAATTAATCTGTTAAACATAAACTCACAAGGCTATCCCACATGCTTTTTCTACACATTTCACCACTGCAGTTTCAGATAGAAGCTGCACGGCTTCCAGCAGTCTTCTTTCACGTTCTCCGTTTTTGATGGGAGAACCAGATAATGTCATGAAACCTCTTTGGGACCATAACTGTCCAAAATCATGGACCACACCAAAGCCATACTGACTATCTGTAAAATAGTCACTATCACACTCCCATCTTGGCTGTTAACCTGCAAGCTCTAGTAAGAACAATCAATTCTGCAACTTAGTTTGAGGAAATTCCTTGAAGCAAAGAAGATTCTTTGATGTTTTGAATTGTACAGATAGCTGAAGCTCCTCTCAAAGAACCATAATTTGTTCTTAAGCATGAGCCATATACAAATAGGACATAATTGGGACTTGCTAAAGGCTCATCCTTTATATCAGTTCTTGGCTTGGTGCATAATTCCATGACATCTAGACAGTAATGCTCGAATTCATCTTTGTTTTATTATCTGGCAAAGGCAGGAGCATACTTGCATTTAAAACCTGACGCTTCAGCTTTACATTATCAGAAGTCAAAATCTGCTGCTCATATTTAGTCAGTCTGCTGTTTGTCATGTATTGAGTTTTTGCCCTGTAAGGGGAACCGCCACAGAATGCGAGACCATAACGTTATGCTTTCACACCTATAGAGGCTTGCACTAATCAAAGCCACAGATTTTAGGCAGCCAGGCAATGCAGCAGTGACAGGGTGAATGGTGATCAAAAAGTAGGCCTTTTAGATTCTCCATGTGTCTGGGTATGCACTGAGAGAGCACAACCCCCACTCTCACTGCAAAACAATGAAAGTTTCTTTGAATAATCAGGCATTCCTAGTGCTGGGGACGACAAAGACTTTCTCTCAGCTCTAGGAAAGCTTTCATGCAGTCCTTGTCCCATGTAATTTCATCAGGCACAGTGAGTTGCATGGACTTCCAATTATCTCATTTAGTATTCCTTTTTGTAACATGTCCTCAATTATTGGTGTTATCCCTGCTTTTATTTCTGGAGTCATGTGATAAGGTGGTGTTGTTGGAAAAATGGCATTTGGCTTAACTGTGATCCGGACTGGTTCTATACCTTTGATTAGTCCAACAGCTTTCTCTGTGAGACCCCACACTTCTGGGCTAACATTTTCTTTTAAATCTGGAGGTAAATCTTCTGCTGTCATCATTGGGTAGAGCCCTAATGCATCTTGTTGAGCCAACTCAACATTCTCATCATGAGTCTCGAACTTGAATCCATTTGGAGTACAATAAATTGTGCAGTTTAACTTCTACAGTAAATCATATCCCAGAACATTTACTAGACTTGATTCACAAACAACAAACTGCTGATTTTCTTTGAAATAACCTATTTTTACATGGACTACTTTTGAAACTGGATTAGTAATGTGTTTATTGAAACACCTACAACTTCGATCTTCTTTCCCGAGAGGGGTAGTTCTGGGACTTCCTCTGTTCTAACAGTGGAACGAGTAGCACCATTGTCAATAAGAAATTACACTTAGTGGCCATTCACCTCACCTTCTGTAAATGGTCCACTCTAGTCTACCTCTAAAACTGCTCCAAGCATGCATTCTGCCTCCCCTCTCAGGCACTGTCATTGTTACATGTCTGAGTCCAAGCTCTCATCATTAAACATGAGATACTGTTGAACTGCATTTTGATTTTGAACTTGTAATGCATTTATGTTACTTGGGGCAATTGATTCTGATTTAACTTTAAGGTACCCACATTCTGTTGAGCCATAGGGGCTTGTGGGACTGGCATCATTTGGACTTGACTCTCCCTTGGCACTTGCATCTGATGCACATGTACATTTTGCATTTGGTTTCCTTCCTGTACTTGATTATTGTTTATTCTGTCCAGATTGAGCCTACACTCGCACTTTCAATGGCCCACTGAGTGACAAAGATGGCAAGGAGTCATTTTCTTCAACGCTGAAACATCATCCCCTGAACCTGGATCAATCTGAACTGTTCAACCTCCATCCCGTGAAACAGCAATGCTTCCTTGCACACCTTTCACATTTACATGTAAACCAACTTCTTGCACTGCACCACCATGTTCTGCAAACCTCTCTGTGCCATCTTCATTTGTGCTAACATAAACTCATCTTTCAGCTTACTCTGCTTCATCTGCTGCTCATCAGTACAATATTTAGCGTATTTAAGAAATTCATCCAACAACTTTGTTTGCCAACAGATCACATCCTGCTGTATATGCTGACTAATTTCAGGTCTCAACCCAAGAACAAACTGCAAAATAAAAAATCCCATATCATTCAACTTAAGATGTGATTGACCTGAAATGAAGTGTAGATTTACATAGCACAGCTTATCACCTGTGAGGGCCTCATGGTGCTGTCCACCGGTACAGGAAGATTAAGTGATTTGCCCAGAATCCTAGGACTTTGCACCAACGCCGAAGCTGGAATCCAGGTCTCCAGCTCCCGAGTAGGTCACTCTGACCACTGCACTACATCCGCTTCCTGTATGCTGCTAAAGTGCCTTCAACAATATCTCATACTATCCATGCATTGATTCCTTTACCTCTTGCTGAACCCTGTACAATCTAACATAACCCAAATCCTTAGGAGTAACTCGGCTTTTCAGGAAAGTAATCACCTCATTATATTTCTCCATCACAACTGGAGATGGCGCACCAGTGCGCAACTCTCTTACTGGTTCTGTATCTGGCCAACTAACTGCAGTTTTACACTCGGACCACAAATTGTCCAGGGCCACAATCTCAAAGAATGTATTCAAATCAATCCACAAAACCTTTGAAATCGTCAGACCTTTCAACCTGTGTGTACAACTGCATAGGGTTTTTTCTCAATTTGGGAAATTGTAAATTATGCAAGCCCTCCCCTTCTCCAAGGCATAAACATATCCTATACCTGTCTCAATGGAAAAGCCAATGGTTTCTCTTCTTCTACATTTTGTGGAGGTGGCTTTCTATTTGTTTTAGTCAGCTCTATCAATTAATTTTTCTTTTCATGCTTGTTTGCCCACCTGCTTTCTACGTTTTCAAAATCCCCCATCTGCGAATACATTTTACTGATTCAATAAAGTGCAGTCGCATTCCAGAAGAACGCATTGTCAATTGCTTCATCATCTGTCTGCATCCGGAAATTTTCAGAAATTGAACACTTCTTGAAATATCAACATCATATTTATTTGCCAATTCAGATAATCTTTCATGTATAGTTGCAGCTCACCTTATAATTTCTTTACACAAGTAAATGTATTCTTTTTTTTTACACTGAAATATGTGTTCTAAATCCAAACATCCCTGAATTATTTCATGTAATTCTACTTTTAATTTTATAATGTCTAATGGTTTTTGCTTTTCTGTACTTTTACTAGTACTTGGGCACTCTGCTCTCTCTGTTTTAGCACATTCTCTTATGATCTCATTAAACTATTGTAATACAATTCTATCTTGAGGCAGATTCATTCCACCTTGTAATGGTTGTGTCGTAAAGACAATTCTCTATCCTTTTTTAGTCCCTGAATGGTCTGTGGTGGTGTCCTCACAATAATCTGAGAATTCTGTGAGTCGGAATAAATACCTTCACTTTTGCTCTTTCAACAGTTCCCTGAGTCACCACATTTGTAGCCACAAAAGCATACACCTTTGCCGGTTGTGCTGTTGCAACTCTAGCAACAGGTGCTAGTAAGGTCACAATGGAAGCAGTCACATTAGCATGCATTATTGCATGTATGGGATCAATTGGATCAGGCACATTATTTGGGGTAACAGATTGAACCATAGGCTGTGTCATGACAGGTTGTGTTACCTCATATTGAGTTACAACAGGCTATGTTATCTGTAGTGGTCTCTCAATCTGATATACATTTGGACTGACAACAGCTGTAATCACATTTATATTACTAGCTGTTTTCGTCCCAGCTACAACTGTTCCAGAACACACATAAATTGGCAGAAGGGCAGTCCATAATTCTTCCAAAATATTATATCCCCTATCAGTATCGGTATCTGACTTTGTTTCATTCTTTGCCTCTGAATCCCGTTTTATCTTCCCAATCAGTATCAGTATCTGACTTTGTTTCATTCTTTGCCTCTGATTCCCGTTTTATCCTTTTCTTTTTAGGGTTTTCAGAGTTTTCAGATTGCTCTGTTTTGTTTTCTCATTTACAATTGCAGGGTTTATACTAATTCATTTGACTATGTTTTTCCTGCATCTTTGCTGTTGATCATCCCAGATTGCATCTGTAGAATTTCTCATTGCCCCTTTTTGTTTGTCTCTGATACTTTGCTTTATCTCTATTACAAGTCATCTTCTCCCATCCACTTAGTGCTTCGAATTGGGTAAGTCTAGGAGGAGGTGTCATTTTTCAAAGTGTTTCTTGTAATCTGTTGTTAATTCTCAAATTGAATGTATCCCATCTAGGAAAACTCAATGGAACTTCTTTTTCAGTGATCTTGCACCACTGATAAAGCCATACACATGTGTGCAACCCTTCCACAGTATTGTGTGCTGGCTTACCTTCAGGAGGTGCTTTTTTGCCCTTCTGACAGGAATGGTCACATCACCTCTCATTAGACTGCTAGTAGCTTTAAAAAATGTCATTTCAAATTAGAATCAATATATTACAATGAAATTAAATACACTTCTGTCACTGTTTTGTTTCAGGTCCCCAGTGCCAGTATTCAATAAACCTTTCTTCCAATCCCAGCGTGGTTCAGTATAACAGCAACTAATCATTGCAGGGGTCTCCACACAGCTCAGCCAATAGCAGAGCGGAATTTTACACCAACTTACCAGTACCAGCATGGCACAGTATGAGGCAACCAACTGCTCCTGCAGAGACCCATCCTCCTTTACAATTTCTCTGCATTCGCACAAAGCATCAATTCTAATAAACTATGCAACATAAAATAACAGTCTTGTCTGACATTTCTAAAGAAAGAAAACATTATTCAACAACCAGATATTCAGGGTTTTACACCTTCCAACTTTTCAATCAAAAATACTTTTGATACGCACTAAAGAAATCTTGACCAGCAGGAAATCACTCAATCAGTGTAGTATTACCTTTGCACATCAGGTTCCACCATTATTTCCAATATTAGTACAATCACAAGAAATTATTACTGCCCTGTCTTAAGGTGTAGTCGACGCTATCTCATGGCTTGCACAACAAATCATTGGCAGACAAGAATATCATAAATCAACGCTTAATTATCTATCCCTGGATCTTGGACAACTTCTTAGTCCGATAAACTCTTTATCTTCATTTACCAAAGCGCATAGGCATCAGCAATACAGTTCAAAACATAAACAATAAATCTACAGATGACAATTAAATGTGTAATCACAAAGCACAATCATCACAAGTGCAATGCATAATCCTATTGATACTCACACCCGAAACTGAAGAATCAGCAACCTGGAACTATAACCAGTAACCGCTTCAGAAACATCACTCCATCAATCTTTAAACTAGAGCTTTAGGCAATCAGCATTGGGCATTTATCTTATCTCTGGGTACTTTTTAATTTACGCAGTTCTTAATTTCTATTACTTAACCATAACTCTGCTTCCGAACATTTGCTAGCACCTGTGCACCCTGAGGACTATTGGGAGCCCTCAGAAATATTAAGTGCCCCTGAGGAGGGACCTTGGATGCAAAACTAGAAGGGATAAGAACTGCACATTCACAATTTAACAACATTTTGTTTGGTTTAATGGGAGTCAATAATGAGAGTTTGATTATATTTCAAGATTTTAATAAATCAATAATTCATCAATTTCTTTATTAGCAAATCATTTAATCTCATTGAAGTACAGAACAAGACATGAAGCATTTCCATAAATCTAAACCCTATTCTAAGTTAATTTCAGAATAGATAGAAAACATCAGTAGACCCATAAACAGCTTTTGCCTTTGATATGACAGCATATAGGTGCTCATTTTGACTTTGGCGGTCTTTCGTGATGACCGCCGTCGAAGCAGGTAGCAAAAGACCGCCGTATGACGAGTCACCTATGGATTTCCGCCCATAAACAGGCAGAAATACGACACCGTCGCCATTTCAGACGGGGGTGGGGTGAGATGCGGTTCCACCACCATGCCGCAAGGACTCCATTTGTATATAAAACCGACGTTCTAGTGATGAGTGTGAGACTCTAAAATGATATTGTGTGAAATAACTTTGAAGTACTGATGGGTTAGGGATTGGTGTGGAATATGTTTTTATACAAAAAATGTAGTATAAGTAAAGCGTCAAAGATATCGTGTATGGAAGGAACAGTACAGTAGTGTTTGGAAATAGCATTTTGTGAATAAGAAAAAACACAGAATTGAATATGAAAATCCCTGGCAGATATACATAGGCTGCATTGTATTTATTTATGTGTTTCAATGCATGTTTTAAGAATTATTATATATTTCCTTCATAGCAGATTTGGATATGTTACTGACTATGTTTTGGCCACAACGTTTAGAAAATGGCTGCTGTGAGGAAATTAAATAATTTTTACAAAAACCTTAATTAAATGCTTGCTTCATAGGAATTATTTACATTTTACCTACATTCTTAAATATTCCCCTATGTACACTTAGGGGGTCATTACAACCCTGGCGGTCAAAGACCGCCAGGGCTGTTGTGGCGATTGCACCACTAACAGGCTGGCGGTGCAATCCAGGGCATTATGACCGTGGCGGAAGCGCCGCGGTCGCACCGCCGGGGCTGGCGGTTTCCCGCCACATTTGCCCCGGTGGTGGTAATCCGTCTGGGCAGCGCTGCTTGCATCGCTGCCCAGGGGATTACGAGTCCCCGACCGCCAGCCTTTTCCTGGCGGTTTGAACCGCCAGGAAAAGGCTGGCGGTACGGGGAGTCGCGGGGCCCCTGGGGGCCCCATGCAGCTTTTCATTGTCTGCATAGCAGACAGTGAAAAGCGCAACGGCTGCAACTGCACCCGCCGCACGGCTGCTACACCGCCGGCTCCATTTGGAGCTGGCTCCTGTGTTGCGGCCGAGATCCCCGCTGGGCCGGCGGGCGGAAACCAGGTTTTCGCCCGCCGGCCCAGCGGGGATCGCATAATGACCGCAGCTGGAGTGCGGCCGCATTGGCCAAGGTCATAATGAGGGCCTTATTCTTTACCTGTATCCTCATGTGCTAGTTTTTTAATTTGAAGATTTTTTTTAATTTTTTTTTAAACTATCTAATATTGTTTATTCCTTCAAAAATACTTATTCAAAATATGCAGGTGTGTGTGTTCTGTGGGGGCGATTCTTATTCAACTAAATCAGTGCTCCCTTTCCCCATTAACTTTTGCACTGACTTCTGACTAACTGATGTGACAAGAGGTCATAACATGTCATATAGCTGACCCCTTTGTGATCCAACAAGATGACAAACGCGGCCAACAGATCACAATGGCAGAAGTGAGAAACCGAAAACTTTTTCATATTGTTTAGTGATTCATATCATCGTCTTTTCATTCAAATTTCCATTGTTTGCGTCCATTTAAGTATTGCATCAGCCTAATGGTTTGTGTATTATCTATTTTGTTTAGTACATTATACTGTAGGCTGCATTAAAATGTTGACCTCTTTTATGCTTTAGCATTTGATGTGTGCTGGGCTCTGGTGCCTCGTGGAAGGAGATGCCTCATGCAAGACCAAGTTGGACCCCCCACTAGATGGAACAGAATGTGGGGCAGACAAGGTTAGTCTAAATCTGAACAAGACTCAGCCTGTTATGACATTTCCAAGTGATATGGTGAAAATCAACATTGCAAGTCCCTGTAGCATTATGTCTGGTGAAAAAAGATTCATGTATTTTAGAATGTATAGTTATCTTGCTAATTAAGTCTCCCTGCCCTTTAGCTGCACCAGTCTGCCCTGCAATCAGATGATTTTCAGCTAAAGTCCCATAAACACCAGCCACAAGTTAAAAACAAAAATGGAATTCTATGTCTGGGCATATTGTTTAGCCCTCAGTAATAATGACCACATTCAATGTGAAATACAATTAAAGACTTTTGCCTTCATGGTTCTGGACATGCAGTAAAAGTCTTTGAGCTCTGTTTACAAATGTTTACTCTGTAAATATAGAGCATCTCAGACAGTGCTTAATTTGTAAATAAAAAACGTGCCTGTGCCCTGAGATCTCCTCTTAAACACGCAGCTGCTGCAATTAAATATGCGAGCACAGGATATCGAGGCAGCGTAATCCTGAAGCCATCTCGGGCCCCTTCAATCCATTTACAGTCAATCCCTGCCCCTTCAGCTCACTCCTGCAGCTTTCTGCTTTCTCCCATGGTGACGCTTTTTCGTTTTTCTCTTCCTCCGTCTTTCCCATATGCGTCTTTTGGTCGCAGTAAATGCCTGAGACGGAAAAATAAGTGCCCGCCTTCACACTGGAAACAACAAGCACAAATTAAGCACTGATCTCAAATTAATTCCAAAGGCTTCTTGCTATGACCACACAATACATGAACTTAAACCCAAATATGTCGTAATTTTAGAAAACCAGTTCATTGTTGTATATATCTCTGTTGTAAGTGTCACCCGCGATGGCTACAGAATAATTATACAGGGCTATTGACAGCATTCAATGCTTTATTGTTGAGTCACAGAATACACTTAAGAACGCTCTACTATGGTCTTTAGCTTCAGTCTTTTTCCTGTAGTCTCACACAGTATTTAGGGTTAATCTAGTTGTGTAATGCTATTTTCAATTTCTATGCCATTACGCATAGTCTCCCATAGAGTCCTGGAGTGTCTGATGCGAACAGCAAGGAATCATCCCCAAACCGTTCGGAGGTCCTGGTATTCCTGGCCTTTCCCTCCCCGCTTTCTCTCTCGTCCCCCTTTTGTTCCAATTTAAAATCTGTCCAACCCAATCTGAAGGCTCTATGTCCAGAGAGAAGCCCAAAGAATCATAAACCAACCTGCAAACCTCCTGGAAACTCTGACATCACCTTCTGACTGCCAGGATGCTCTTTTTATGGGGTTCTCTCACTCAAACCCACTCCCACTTGACTCACTTGCTTTCCTGTTGTACTTGTTCTGTAGGCTGCACCCCTTATTCTTTACCTAGCATCAGGGATTGGACATAGTACTGTGAGGGCTGTGATTGATGCTGGCCACATCCCTCCTCCTTTAAAAAGGAGGCTTCAGTCTTCCATGTCCCAAAGACTCATCAATTTGACATGGAAGCACCAGTCAATACCAGCGTTTTTCCTCCAGGGATTCTAGGCCTACCCTATGTTCCTTTTCCCAGGAAAACTGGTATATGGTAGACTTTGAGCTCCTTTTGTGCTGGTTCCCTAACCTACCTATACATATCATCACCCCTGCCATGGGACCTGGCTGACTCAGGAGTGGACATGTCTTGGCCAGGAGAATGTCGTCGAGTGCATTCTGTCTTTGTGCTCATGCCTGTCCGGTTCGTAGTGTCTTGAGTAACTTGTACCAAAACTCTCCTCTGAATTTCTGTGACTATATGCATTGCCAGTTTATATACAAATGTGCACTGAGACACAGAGAGACAAAATAATCTACCTCAGAAGATGCAATTTAAATTTAACAGGAAGTCGAAATAGAACACTCATCTCGAAGTCCTGCAGTCTGCAATTCAGGTAGACTGTGGGACCACATTTCCCCTCAAAAGCAGTATTGGAAAAGACAGATAAGAAGTGCATATTTTTCTTGGGGCAAATGTCTGTCTAAATATGTCCTGGCTTTCTCCTATTCCCATCTAATGTATTAAATGGCCAGCTAGTAGTGGGACCAGAAGCTGCTTGTCAAAGCTGCTTTCAAAATCATCTACAGCCAGCACCAGACATGCATGCACTCACACCTCTCTCCCCTGTTTGAAGGAGCAGTCCTATCAGCTCACTTTTTTCAACTGATCAGTGTAAACTCGAATCTGTTTCTTACATACTCTTTCATACTCTTCCTTCCAATATGATTCTTTTCCTCATGTGCCTCGATTTGGGCATCTAAAGCAACCCCACTTTGGATTAAAGACATCTTTGCTGACTCACAAGCAGTTTTCAGCAGAGGTCCTCTACAAAAGCACTGCAAACTTTGGGGAAAAGCCATCTCATGTACACCTAGCCGCAACATGCTTCTATGTTAACTTTGTTCCTTAAGACGCTTTTGTTGCTGATGTCCAATAAGGGTACATTAATCAATTGAGACATTAGATTTCATTATTCATATGAGCATCCAAGAGATAAATTGAGGGGCTGTGAAGTCGACTGCATTATTAGTTCCTAAAAAAAACAGTATGATAACAAGACATACATTTCACATACTCTCCTTCACGCAATGATTGCTTCTCATACACAAGAAAGTGAAAGTAATAGTTCACATTAATAGTTTTTCCAGCAGTCTAGATTACTTGTTCTAGATAGATTTATTCTTTACTTCCCAATGAAGGGAAATTCCCACCCATGAGTAGAAGGTCGTCCCACGGGGCTAAACTGATATTCATATCAGAGATTTTGTTGCATCACCCAGTAAAATTGCCCCATGCCTTATTCATTGCCCAGTAGGGTTAAACACGCCTCTGCTTCTGGGTGCCATGGCACCAGCACAAGTTCTGTCCCTTTATTGGTGTTTTACATAACACTAATTCTTGCCCCTCTATAGTGAATGTTGGAGGATGCTCTGCAGAGTTGAATCCAACACCTTCCGGTAACGTCCGTGTGAAAATTCCCATTGCGTTGCTTCATCCTACACTAATCTCCTTTCACTCTCTCTCTCATTTCTTATTGAGTCCTAATTTTGTTTGGTACCAGTGAGAATCAAAAAAGGAAAGCTCACCTGACCTAGGAGTGTATATTCACCTTGGAAGTAGAATACAGGACCAACTATTAATTTATCGGTACACCAGAAGTAGAGGAAAAGGTTCAGGCAGCTCTGAGTATTGCTTGTGGCTGGTGGTTGCTACTCTGGCCCACTTACAGCAAAGTTCGAAATATGTGCAACACTCGCTGCCTTCCTTCCTAGCAAATTCTGAAGAGCAGCAGTGGTATGACTAGAAAGCTTCTGCAAGCTCAGGACAACAGCTCATAGAACTTCTGCTGTGCCATTCATCTGACTTCAGCAAGACCCTCCAGTGCAATAGACAATCTTGGGCATGCCCCCATCAGAGACCATTGATTACACTTCTGACACAATGTTGGCCAACCCAAACAAGTTATCCCAGAAGGGATGAGTATACTTATATTCTGTCATCCAGATTAATTCCTCCCACCTTTAAGAGCCAGACTGAAAGCTATTGTTGTGCCATACACAGGTCATTTGACACCATTGACTCCAGCAGGCATCCTGTTAACCCATAACCAAGAACATCTGCCTTCAAGAAAATAATGAATAAGGAGCCTGTTTTAGACCCTGAAAAAAGCATTGATGATTCTGAGGACTTAATTTCCTTAAGAAAGTTTCCAGCCTTTGCAAAGGTGCACCAAGTTTTGTCCAGTAAGGCTCCGGCTCCCCCACTTAGAATGAGGACATTTATGTTTCAGTGACTGCTACTTTTTCCCTGCTAAAGCAGTCGTTCCCTATTACACTTCAAGTTTTGAAACTGGCTTGGGGATACAGAAGAAGCTGCATGCATGTAGGTAAGTACGGGGAACCTAAGGCCAATTCAATATTTGTTTCTGGGAACCCTCTGGCTAAGCCTGTAGTGGTGGTGGAGGCCTCCGTAAAGGGCAGCTTGTCCCCCCCGAAGGAACATGGAGGCTCAAGCCCTAAAGAATATTCATAAGATAAATCTAGCAATTCTTTGGTTTCTGATTGTGAAAGGTTAATGCCTAGGCTATCATTGCCACCTAAAAGATACCCTACCGGCGCACATTTCGTTAATATACTATACTGGTTTCTAATACTTTTAATTGGAGTACAAATTCATGCTCAGCAAAGAGGAAGAAGAACTGAAACATTATTATTGCCTCTGACTCTAGGAGCACTGATCTCTCCAAGAGGTGACTGGCAGGACTTAAGTCTTCAGACATGAGACAATGGCTGAGAAGCATGTTTATAACCTGCCAGTAGAAAGGAAACATCTCTTTAAACTGAGATGGATGTACAGAAGCACAGAGGACCGTAGCCCATTCACTGACTGCCATCTAATGTGTATGGGCAAGCAAAATACTTCCTTTCAAGCTTGCCAAGACATCGAAGACTATGGGAGTGAGGACTCTTTTTTACGAAGTACTCCTCTGTTTCTATTTTCCCTGACCTCATTTTACCCATGCCATTTACTTTGTACGTATCCCGAAGCCTATGGCTCTGGCCACTTCTCTGGGTCACGGTCCTTCAGTTGTCCACTTCAGGAGACTCAGGCCCACCAATGTGTGTGGTGGAGAGGGGATTTTCCCCACTTCCATCATTAGTCACATGTTATTCAGCTCTCCCGTGTGCACTTAATTGTCATCACTGTCTATCCTCTAAAGCTGCAATAGCTTTGATCACCAAAGCTGACACTTTAACATTCAAAGGAAATGTTTAGTAGTTTGGGACTTTGCTTTTTAGGAGCTATGCAACTAGTCCCTCCCTTTAAGCAGTTAATGAGCATCTATTCCTGCTACATGAGAATGGGGACTGGTTTCTATATTCCGAACCATTGATTACCTCCCAGAAGCTCACAATGCTGACTTTAGCAAAGGTACTAGTCGCACAATTAATCGTTATGCTCGGTCGGCCTGCAGGATGCACATTTCCATGTTCCTGTGTGCCAGAACCACAATCAAAAATAACTTATTTTTAAAACAAAGCAGCTTCATAATATTCCACAATTTTGTCTCTTCAATAGCGGCACTGAGACCCTTATTTGTATAGTTGTTTAAACTGCATCTCTCAGGGCTTGGGTGTGTCCAGCTTAACCCTGGCCCTTCAGATTCTGGTCACTATACAAGGTTATTTTCTCCTCAAGAAATGATTGTGAAAATAAAGTAAACCATAGATCTCATCTGCAACTCCAGCATTTTGCAGTGGAGTGGTTCACTATTGCAGGTTGCAGATGCATCCAGGACATCTCCTGGTGAAGTAGCAGAACCAGTTGCTGCACCACCGTCCACGTTTGCACTTCATCTCTTCTAGACGTATCTGAGATAAGCTCAGCCACCAAACCTGTTGGTGGGTTGGCTCCAAAGTCTTTAGGCTTCATTTTAGGGTTGTGCAGTAAACTCTGGTCCTCCGGTGGAGTTCACAGAGTTTTGCCAACTCGTGCAGAATTCTGAAAACTCCACCAACTGCTGCTTGGTGGAGTTTTTCTCCAGCGCAGCTTGCCAACATTAAGTTGGTGAGTGAGAATATTGAGCGAAAGACCACCTCCCGGCAAGATTTCTCAAAGCAGGCTATTGCAGCAGGTCGCTACAGCTCGCATTGAAAAAAGCTGCCGCTCACATTAAGAAAGCTGCAGCTAGAGTAGTAAGTCTACTCATGCAGCAAAGGAAGTAGCACCGTCTGATGCCTTGCATGGTGCTGTTTGCGCTAATTGTACAGTGTGGGACAAGCTCCCGGTGCTAAAAAGCAGTGCGAGCAGCGCTGCATACCAAATTCCGCCGCTCACCGAACTCTGCAAAATCTGACTGAGTTTTATGTAGCTCTGCGGAATTCCGCAGAGTGAAACTCTGTGAGTGCCGCCCACCCTTGCTTAATTATTGTTTGTCTGATGGCTACTGCAGAGATATCTTTATCTGTATTATACGGGATATATCATGTGTAATGCACATAAATATGTTGGGCTTCAGAGCAGAATCTCTATGAGTAGGCTTGTGAGTGATTAAGAGCCACGTGGTCATAATTCACATTGATAGTACTCTAGCCCTTCTACATCAGCTAACGGGACAGCACTTCCGTCTACTCTGCCACCTGGCAATGCAAATCTGAGTGTGTGCAATTTCTTAAACAACCCCATGATATCCCACGTTACAGGTGAGGTCGTGCTGTTGATGGACCATCTGTTTTGCTGTTTTGTTGTGACCTATCTGAAAAAAGAAATGCAAAAATGTGGCTTTCAGGATGGGCTAAGGTTCTGCATTCTTGTTGTCTGATCTCATGATTGACTGATCTGAGTTGTTATTCTATGTCTCCCTCTTGTAAGGACAGCATGGCCTTGCATAATCTCATTTTGAAACTTTTTGCTCCTCCGCTAAATCTCATGAAAAGCTGCAAAGGGAGAGAGATTCATCCCTTTCCACAGTCCATCAGCTTCAGAGCATGGTCTCTTAGGAATAGAACTAGTCTCATGGGGGCTTTTCCTCAAACAATCTGGATGCTCAGAACCCAGTTCAGAAGCAAGTGGCAAATATTCTGTCACTGACTGCAGCGCCACGGAAGAAACACCCATATTTGCTTGATGAGCAATTGTACTGTATTTCTCCAAATACTAAGTGGAAGAAGTGAGCATGCTGAAACATGTGGGACATTTTTGGCAGCCGTAGATGCCTACAACGAGATACCATGGGCTCTTTCTCCTCTGTTGGATGATGGGGTTTCTCTATTGTTTTCACCTGCCAGAAGGACTGTGGATTTATGGAATCTGAACCTTGTGCTCTTGCCTCACGTACAAGCTGTTTGACCTGTCTAGTGACAAGAAACAGACCTTCCGGAGTACAGCATTTCTTAATACCACAGGACACATAAGTTAGCAGGAGGCCATATGACTTTATGAACGTTACCCCATTTTTCATTGGAAGTAGGTGACCCTGAAAACCTGTCCCTTCTTTGCCCCAAAGGTGTTGATTGCATCTTGATAAGAATTTTCTTCCGGTCTTCTTCCTGTGCCTCAGCCAATCATATGCTCTCTAGCATAGATCTTAAGTCTTAATCTGGGAAGCACAAGGCACAGTTTTGGACCTGCCCTGGTTCAGCATAGCAGTGTTAATGCTGGCAAGATGGTCCTCAGGGCTCTAATGGTACACTGGATCATATCTTGCATTGAGCATTGCTGAGCTTTTCATGAGTCATCCTGCCTAAACATACTTGGACATACCATTTCAATTTCGAGGCACCCTCACACATATGTGACAGACCTTGTCTATCAGGGACATCTGTAGGGAAAGTCTGTAGATCGCCTGCATGCATTTTGACCTTACTGTGCTCTTCATATATCTTCCATAAGCAACACATAATCTTCTCTGGCAACATCTGTGTGCTTGTACATTGGATACCCAAAGCTTAATTTCTGATAGATACAACTACCTGTGGATTCCTCACCTTATGAATTCTCCCAGTGCGCCAGCATTCAACAGAAAATCTTCTTCCCAGCTCTCCACGTCGACGAGGTTGTCACGATTGCACAGCTCCGCAAGCGACTCCGTCTGACGTCACCGTGGCAATAAGAGGTCCTCACAGTGTGCTGGTGTCAGGTCCCTTTTTCCTGTGCCTTCAACGTTAACGCTAACGGTTTTCTCCTAGCTCTAGTTACTGTTTCAAAGGTGTCCTTTTTGTCTCTGGTTACAATGTCTCCTCCTAGAAAGTCGGGGTTTAAACCTTGTCTGGAGTGCGGGGGTCGCATGTCGGTTACGGACCCTGACGATGACTGCCTTTGGTGCCTACGTTCGGAACATGACGTGGAGGAGTGTGTGTCCTGCCAAAGCATGAATCCGAAGGCGCTAAAGGAGAGAGAAGCCAAACTCTTTCTAGCTAAGATGAAGAAAGGGCACAGAAGTCATCACAGATCGTCTTCACATACTTCTTCGAAGAAGCATAAGAAGCGGCGCCGACACAACTCTCGGCATCATTCGGCTAGAGGTCGTTCACGATCCAGGTCTCCATCTAGACAGTGTTGTGCGACGTGGGAGGTTAGTCCTACGGTGACTCCACAGCCTCAAACCCCTCAGAATTCTCCGGCACCATCGGTCTTTGAGGTGGTTGCACCCCAAGAGAGTCCTCGCTTTTCACCTGCGGTGCAGAATTCTGATTCCCAGCAGGCGCAAGTGCTGCAGGAAGATCAGTGGTATCCTGCCTTTCCTGCTCCGGGAGTGGATCCGGCAGAATATTTGAATGCCATGTTCAACATGTTCAATGCTATGGCCCTTGCTGGTGCACCAGCTGGTCCCATGGGTCCTTTGGCATTCTCATTGGGCTCTCCGGCACCTTATAAGTCGGCGCCGTTCATGCCTTTCTATCCGGCTGAGGGTGCTGGTTCGGCGCCCATAACTTTGCCTCATAAGTCCACGACGCCCATGACATCACCTTATAGGCCTGCGGCACCGGTGATGTCATCTCATACACAGTCGACACTGATGACTGAACCTCAGGTGTCCACGGCGCTGATGGGATCACCTCCATTCTGTGGTCAGGAAGGTGACAAATTTCTTGGGCCTTCTGTAGCCGGCTGCTGAGGTTAAAACAAATATTTTGACTGAGTTCCTGCATCCTTCTTCGGCTTCAGCTGAACTCTTGCTTACATTTAATGATGCTCTTATGGAGCCTGTATTGGTGATTTGGAGGAAGCCTGTGTCATCGCCAGCTGTGAACAGATCAGTTGCAAGACGTTATAGGGTAGCTCTGGGAGATTCAGGATTTTTATCAAAGCATCCAACTTCGGAGAGTTTAGTAGTCCAGGCCTCATGTTCGGCATGTTCTGCACCAGGCTCCTTCCCTGTTATTCCTTCGGACAGAGAGTCCAAGAGGATGGAGCAGTCAGCCAAGAAGACTTTTTCATCCTGCAGTATGGCCCTGAAAGCTGCAAATGCTATGTGTGTGTATGGGAGATGTGTTCACGCCCTGATGGACGCGGCTAAAGCTGTAGTTCCAGACTTACTGCAGGATATGCAGGGGCAGTTTGGTGAGCTCCTGTCTGACGCTCAAGCTGCAGCTAAGCAGATTATCCAGTCTGGTCTGGATTGTTCAGACTCAGTGGCCAGGGTGATGGGTACCTCAATCGCTACAAGGAGGCATGCATGGTTGAGGTCTTCTAGATTTTCTACTGATGTCCAGACCTCTCTAAAGGACCTGTCTTTCGACAGAGAAAAGCTGTTTGGAGCCAAAGCTGACTCTGCCTTAGAGCGCTTCAAGGACAGTAGAGCCACAGCAAAGTATTTGGGTCTGCAGGCTTCCACTACTACCCCTTTCAGGTCCTTTCGGAGGTTCAGGGGGTTTGGGTGTGGAGCCGTTTATCTTGGGAGAACCCAGTCCACAGTCCAACAGCCTGCCAGCCTCCCATATAGATCCTTTTGGGGGCGGGGGAGGGTTTGGACAACAGTGGCCACCGTGCAGCACCCTGCATCATCCTCTTCCTCTGGGGGACAACAAGAAGGGAAGCAGCCCTAGTTTTCTACCCATTTTTCAGTCACACTTCTCCTGTAAGGGGAAGGTTGTGTCTTTTCCTCTGTTAGTGGGAGTTAGCCACATCAGACTCCTGGGTTCTAAATATTGTGAGGAAAGGATATGCCCTTCCTTTTCAGGAGTTCCCTCCTCCTATTCCTCCCCGTCCTTTGTTTTGTTCAGAAGAACATCTCCTGTTGTTGCAGCAGGAGGTTCAAATCCTGTTATCAAAAGGCACAGTGGAGTTGGTTCCAGAGCAGGAAAGGGGTCAGGGTTGTTATTCAAGATATTTCCTGATCCCCAAGAAGGATGGTCAATTGAAACCTATTCTGGATCTGATGATTTTGAATTGGTTCCGCAAGCAGGAGAAATTCAAGATGCTGACTCTAGCGCAGGTGCTTCTGGCGTTAAACAAAGAGGATTGGATGGTGTCTGTCGACTTGCAGGAAGCTTACTTTCATGTCCCTATTCTCAAGTCGCACAGGAAGTATCTCTGGTTTGTGGTGGGGTCACAACACTACCAGTTTGCGGTCCTTCCATTTGGTCTTACTTCAGCACCTCGAGTCTTCACGAAGGTGATGGCGGTGGTTGCAGCAAGCCTCAGGAGGAAGGGAATATCGGTATTCCCTTACCTGGACGATTGGTTGATCAAAAGCCAAGTCTCCAGAGCTCGTGTTGCATCACTTGCAAATGACAACTCAGTTGTTGTTCAGTCTGGGCTTTTTAATAAATGTGCCCAAGTCTCACCTGGAGCCCTCTCAGCGCTTCCTGTTCATAGGGGCAGTACTGGATACAGCATTGAATCAGGCCTATCCTCCGCCTCAGCGGATTCAGGACATTCAGGCGTTGATTCCAATGTTTCAAAATGGAGCGGTTGTTCCAGTCCCCAAGGTCCTGCGCCTGCTCGGTCTGTTCGCTTCTTGCATTCTGTTGGTCACTCATGCACCCTGGCACATGAGGACTCTTCAGTGGTGCCTCCGCAGGAAGTGGTTTCAACACAAAGGGGATCTTGAGGTGTTGATAACGATCTCCAGAGACGCTGCAGTGGATCTACAATGGTAGGCTGTGGACGGCAACCTTTCCCAAGGCTTTCTCCGGTGGCTACGATGCTTCCACTCTCGGGTGGGGAGCTTATCTGGAGGACCTGAAGATCAAAGGTCTTTGGTCTCCAGTGGAACAGACTTTTCATATCAATCTTTTAGAATTGCGGGCGATACGTCTGGCTCTCAAGTCCTTCCTTCCATCCCCTCGCAGTCAGTCAGTTCAAGTCTTGACAGACTACTACAGCGATGTGGTACATCAACAAGCAGGGAGGAGTGGGGTGGTACCTTCTCTGCAGAGAGGCTCTGCGGTTCTTTTCCTGGGCCCAGGACCATCGGATTTGCTTGGCAGCAAATAATCTGGCCGGAGTTCTCAACGTACGCGTGGACAGTCTCAGTCGGCATTTCTCGGCCGATTATGAGTACCGTCTCCATCTGGATCTGGTCCTTCACATCTTTCGGATGTGGAGTTTTCTGCAGATAGACCTATTTGCCACTCGGTAGAACGTGCACTGCCTGTCGTTCTGCAGCCTCCAGTATCTGGTGCAAGGAGCTTTGGGGGACGCGTTTCAGATGTCTTGGTATGACAAGTTTCTTTACGCGTTCCCCCATACCCTTGATTCCCCAGGTTCTGAGGAAGATTCGCCAAGATCAGGCTCAAGTCATTGTAAATGCTCTGAATTGTCCGAGAAGGGTGTGGTACACGGACCTTCTCCAACTCTCACTGTGCCCTCCGCTCAGTCTCCCTCTCAGGGCAGACCTCCTCTCTCAGTCGCAGGCGCAGGTTCTACACCCCCACCTCCAGAGCCTGCATCTACATGCCTGGAGATTGAACTGGGCAATCTGAGTGCTTTCTCTCCCACCAGAGGTAGTGGATGTTATTTTATCGGCAAGATGACACTCCACTAAGACTGTTTATGCTGGCAGGTGGGCAAAATTCGTGGCTTGGTGTGGAGAGAAACAAACTGATCCCTTGAGAGCCCATCTGTCTGATGTTCTGTTGTTTGCTTTAACGTTAGCACAGAAGGGTTGTGCAGTTGCGACTGTCAAAGGCAATTTGTCGGCACTGTCAGCCTTTTCTTTGCCTTCTGGATTAACCGTCCTTGTTCAAATCACCTATTGTTGTTAGGTTCTTGAAAGGTTTAACAAATACATTTCCTTCCACTCCGTTTCTTATACCTCAGTGGGATTTAAATCTAGTTTTAACTTTTTTAATGGGTTCACCGTTTGAACCCATGCATTCTGATCCTTTAAGATTATTGTTCTTTAAGACAGTTTTCCTTATAGCTATTACGTCCGCTAGGCATGTGAGTGAGCTTCAGGCCCTTAGTGTCAAACCTCCCTTTACATCATTCTTTGCTGACAAAGTGGTGCTGAAAACTAGGGTGACTTTCCTTCCTGAAGTTGTCACTCCTTTCCATATGTGGCAGCCTATTACCCTTTCATCTTTCTACCCTCCTCCTCATCCTTCAAAAGAGGAAGAAAGACTCCATTGCTTGGACCCCAGAAGGGCTCTCAGTTTGTATATTGAGAGAACAAAGGACTTTTGGTTGGATGACCAGCTCTTCGTTGGATATGTGGGGAAAGATGAAGGGCAGAGCTGTCCATAAAAGAACCATATCCAGGTGGGTCATTCTTTGCATTAAGACCTGTTATTCATCAGCAAAGAAGATTCCTCCTGAGGGTATTAGAGCTCATTCTACCAGCTTAAGGCTGCCACTTCAGCTTTGGCTAGGGGTGTACCAGTGATAGATATTTGTAAAGCGGCAACTTGGGCTTCCCTTCATACTTTTGCGAAGCACTACTGCTTGGATTCAGAAGTCAGAAGGGATGGCCATTTTGCATGTTATGTGTGGATTTTTTGGTCTGACTAGTCAGGCACCCACCTCCGAGTGCGGTACTGCTTTGGGACTCTATTCATAAGGTAAGGAATCCACAGGTAGTTGTATCCATCAGAAGAACAAGTTACTTACCTTCGGTAATGCATTTTCTGGTGGATACACTAGCTACCTGTGGATTCCTCACAGTCCCACCTACCTCCCCGTTGCCTGTCTGGTCATACCAAGACTTTTATTTTACAAGTGTATATATATTTTGATTAATTTCTATATAAATAATTGTTGTACTTATGTTACATCAGTTTGGTTATATGTATGTATTTATTTGAGCTATCGTGAGGTCAGTTTTAACCTGTTTGCCTCAAAGGCACGTAAAAAATGGGTGAAACTGACGTCAGCATGCCAGCGAGGACCTCTTATTGCCACGGTGATGTCAGACAGAGTCGCTTGCTGAGCCATACATTTGTGACATCCTCGCCGACGTGGAGAGCTGGGAAGAAGATTTTCCGTCCAATGCTGGCGCATTGGGAGAATTCATAATGTGAGGAATCCACAGGTAGCCAGTGTATCCACCAAAAAAAGCATTACCGGAGGTAAGTAACTTGTTCTTTCTGTCCTCTGCCCCTTACTAGGAAATCTGCTCATTAGTTGGAAATATGAAGGATGTAGGAGTATGATACATTTACCTTAGCGGTAAATTACTCTCGGAGTTCTCTCCTAATCTTAATACACTCCTGCTAAGCCTCTGCTAGCAATTAGAGCATTACACTTAGAGGCACTTTCATGCTGGAACTGATGATAATTAGGAACAGGAGAGGGCCTTGGATTAGTGGTAAGATAGTCACAATAGGCACAACTTTATCGGACCTTCACCAATATCTTTTTACATTGAGTGGAGAAGGAGAGCCATATGTCACAACATCAAGATCATTATTGACCTGCACATGTATACACTCCAAAAACTAGACTACCATTATACTGTTAATGTACCCATACATGGGGAACTATAGATTTTCTATTTTAACTTCATTACTACTTAATCTACTTACCTTGATGATATAGTGGTGGTCATTACTGTGCAGCAGACATAAGTGCAGGTCGATATTAAAAATTCAGTAACGTGGTAGAGGTGTTGTGTTCCAGATTTAAGTGTGTCTCCTTTGTGTGGCAGCAGTTCCTCCATCAAGGTTTCCTTCTCTGCACACCAGTGTATTCAGCTGCACTTACTTAAATAAAGCATAGTACCTCAGTTAAGAGGATTGTTTCTGTGCATGCTTCTACCTTAAGCCATCCATTGTATGCTAAACTGCTATTGTGTTACAGTGGTGCCGGGCTGGTGAATGTGTCAGCAAAACTCCAATCCCGGAGCACGTGGATGGGGACTGGAGCGCATGGAGCCCATGGAGCATGTGCAGCAGGACCTGTGGGACTGGTGTTCGGTTCCGGCAGAGGAAGTGCGACCACCCACCGTAAGTTCATTTGTGTTGTCATTAAAATTAGTTGCCTCTTACCTGCTCCCCTTCAAACTTTTCCAACCCTCCATGTGTTAATCCTCCTTCTCCACCTCTCCCCCTCCCACCATTGTAACATTCCTACTGTTTAGAATGTTGAATTCTGATGTGATTGTTATGTAATTTCATGTAGCTGTGTAAAGGTAGAATGTAAGTTGTAGAATGTTTGTTTTTGTTCTACACTGGTGTGCTGGCAGTGTTTGAGGTGTCAGCAGTTGATTACTATCAGAGCCTGGAGCGGCTGTGAGGACACTGGTGCTGATGGACTTGGAAGAATAAAACATTTTCTGACATATCCTCTATGTGAAGCCTCTTCTTGCTAGTCATCGACACAACAGTGATATTTCCTCAGAGAGAGAGAGCTGGCGACAATTAATAAGCAAATCTTCTCCCATTTTTTACCATTATTATGTTACTTTGGCTAAGTTGTATTTATTGTATACATATATATTGGCAGGGCTGGACTGAGACAGAAAATAGGCCTGGGCACCAAAATAAAAGTGGCCCTAGTAATGGATTAAAAAGCTAAAAACAGTGGCCCACGTGGGCAATTTGGGACAGGTTTCAACTTGAAAAGACTCCCTGATAAGCGTGTTGCAAGGTATGGAAGAATGCATGGATGCTTGCTTGCTATAGGCAATGTTTCTTTTATTATCAAGGAAATCAACACACAGGCCCAGCAGGCAATAAAACAAGCCCACAAGCAGGTAAAAAAATGACCCACACGACCAATGTGACCATCCTGTCAGGTGCTGCCAGCTTAACTTAACAGATCAACCATGTACATTCGGGACAGGAGCTTTATGCAGGCCTCTGTAGCCCCTTTGGGGCAGGGGGTGCCCATTCATCCTAAGATCTTTGAATGTCTGAGAGCTATGGAAGTCTCAGGGGCCGCTCATCACATATTGCAGAGGGGACAGGGTGTGCATCATTTTGAATTATGCTACTGAATTTGACTGGGACATACCAGCACACACGATTTTGTGAAATTTCATAACATTGTGATCAGTGGCGGCTGGTAATTCAAGCAGGAGGGGGGAGACGTACATCCATCGACATGCACATTCACTCACACCCAGGCATTCACAAGAGTGCACGCAAACACCCACCATTCACAAACACACGGACACAACCAATCACAGAACGCACGCACAACACACTTAAATTCATACATACACACTTGCACGCACACATTAAACATTTTTTAAAAACTTACCAGCTGCAGTGGTGATCTCAGGTGTTGGGAGGGAAGCCTTTGAGTTTCCTGAAGGGTTGTGTCGGCTGCTTCCTCTCACTGGCTGACCTTGCAACAGCCAACATGAGGAGGCTGCAGTCCCCTCTTGTTGTAGAGTGGGATGGGGTCAGTGAGATTTGCTGGCCCCACCCCACTCTGTGACAAGGTGCCATTGATTGACAAGTAATACAATTAATGTGTACACTGTTCCAGGGAAAGATGTGACTAGGGAGTGTTAATGTTCAGGAGCAAGAGCCATTGATTGACACTCTGTCCTGGGAATTTTGAGGCTTAAAACTGAAGCGCACCAGACAGCTTCTGTCAGTGACACTCCCCCTCACCAGGGGGAGGGCCTTGCAGTGATTTTTCAGGCTGAAGAGGTCACGCCCACAGGTCTGCGAAATAGTCGGTCCAGCAAAGTTCAATTCAGGCAGCTGGAGTCTGCACATTTAATACATGTATAGCTCCTGGCAGCCTGACCTGAACCTAAAGAGTGTCTGTCAGGCTGACATGCTTATTGGAAAATCCTTGAATTGCTATGTAGGCCTGTTGGTCTCTGATTGTAAGCATGTGTTCATGCTGCGGTGCACAATTTATTTGTAAAAAGATGATAGTCGGGGCGTCAAGATGGTGGTCGCACTCTGAGAGTGCTCCGGACCCCTCCGTCATCCACCTGTGAAAGCCCTGTTGCCCTGTGGCCTAACTGCATCCAGGACGATTAAGAACCCCCCCGGAGGCGTACAGAGGGAAGTGTAGAGCCGGAGGCAGCCGGCGTAGGCTGAGGGCGGCGGGAGCTGCGGCCGCTGGGCTGGGCCTACCTGTGGGGCCTACTTGGTGTGCAGGCCCGAAAGGACGGATCCGACGAGATCGGCCTCGACACGAGGCGGAAGCCGCGGGAGGAGGGGATCGGCGTGCGCTGTGTGCTGGGGAGGTGTCCCCGGCGAGAAGAGTGACGGTCAGAAGGAGGCCCGGGTGGTGTGTTCCGCCTGCCGTCCCAGGTGGGGGAGCAGCACCACTTGGGCTCATCGTCCTCAGAAGAACGGCTGGACACGGCTGCAGAGGAAGGAAAAATGTTCCCCCTCCCCCGGAGGTGAGGAGAGGAGGCATCCGCAGGAGCTGAGCCACCCAAAAGGCAACAGTGTGGCAGCCGTGGGGAAGGTGGAGCGTGCCTGGTGACCGAGGTGAGCGGGAAAGGAGGCCATTCATTTCTAGATTCCTGCACTTCAAAGACCGAGACGCTATACTTGGCAAGGAGAGAAAGCAACCTGAGGTCCGGTGGGAAAACCACAAAATTCTGATCTTTCCAGACTATATGAGAGAGGTACAAACCAAACGCCGCTCATATGAAGCTGTTAAGCAGAAACTGAGAGCAATGCAACAGACATACATGCTGCTGTTCCCTGCGCGCCTTAAGGTCCTTTTCAATTTAAGGCCCTTTTTTTTGAGACACCATAATCTTCATGGGAATGACTCCTGGAGGAGCACCGGGTTCCCAGGCGAGAGCCTCCCCCTCAGTCGGGGGACTCTCGGTTACTCCAGAGAGACGACTCCTTGGGCCCAAGGCGTTGCAGGGGCACACAGTATCTCATCATAGAAGGCTAAACACAGAACCAAGCCTCTCCGAGGCAGTCCCAGAGGGATTCAAGGCTCACCCGATGTCAACTGACAAAGCCCGCACGGGCAAGACTTGCCGATGCCGGAGGATGACCGACTGAGCCAAACTCACTCTCTGGCCTGACACGCAATGCGACTGCTGTTCTGGATAAGCTATGCAGCGCGAGGGGGAGAACTTAGAACTCGAGGCCACTATCAGAAGCAGGATAGGGGCATACCTGCAGAATCCCTAATATGTGGACCGGTCCACCACTCCACACCCAATACGGATATTTTGGTTTGGGGTACTTTGTTATGTTTTGGGGTGACAGATGCTTCCGGGCTGAAAGTATGGGGTGAGTGCAGTTGGGGGGAGTTGTGGGGGTTGATTTTCAAGTTTCGCTCTTGCTATATTTTAGTTATGTTAACCTTCCTTATTACAGGTGGTCACAGCATGTCCCTAGATTCAAACCACTGGCAGGCCTCCCCGGGGGAGATTCCCCATCCGTTGGCCCCCTCCACAGGGACGCTAGCGCGCATAAAGTCCTAAACACTCATAAATACTGTTTCTCCACACATCTCTGGACGTCTTAACAAAGTCCTGTCTTAGAATGTTAATTGACTCTAAGACACAATCAAGAGATTTGCAGTTTTTAGTACTCTTCATCGCTCCGCTCCCTCAGTGACGTTGGGTGGAGGGGTTGGGTCTTTGTGACGTGTGGCGAATCTGACACCTCAGAGTGCGACAGTACACATATACATCAGCGGCGCATCATACGCACGCAAGAATAGAATTGCTCTTCATGCCGGCTCCTGATACCTTTCGGGTTCGCCACCATGGAGATAGTTCCCTGAGGAGTCTCAGATCTCACACCACTCCTTATGCAGATAAACGACCCTGGCATAGGCCAGCACCCTATGTGGCGACTCAATGCCTTGTGCCTTCAAGATGAAACTGTTCAGGCCATGCGGGCAGAAGTCACACAGTATTTTGAGCACAATACTGGCTCCATGCAGTTGGCAGGTGTCCTCTGGGCTGCCGACAAGACCACCTTTCGAGGGCACACTAGGCGTCTCTTCCGAGAGTGGGAGCGGGCAAAGAACCAATAGGTGGCTTACTGTGAGGCACAGGCACTGCATTTGGAAATGCAACTCTCATCCACTAATCACGTGCCCGCAAATAGGCAACTGCGATTGAGTCAGGAGGAAAACTGTCACCTTCTGCTTGAGTCCGCTAAGCATATGTGGTGCATCTCAGAGGCACGCATATATGGATGGTGCAATAAGAATGTTAAGTTACTGCATAGGCTGGCATCCAGACCTCTACTTGGTAGTATTATTCCTGAAATAATTAATGACTCCGATACCCATTGCCAGACGCCCCATGATATCGCTCAGGGATTTGCTAAGTATTACGCCGTACTTTATGCAGAATGACGTGGCCCCAGACAGAGAGGGAATACCCTCTGTTGAGTGACATATCCCTTCCTAGACTCTCAACTGAGTGAAGAGAGGAATTAGATAAACTTATAACGCTGGAGAACATTGGTGAGGTGGTGTCGGCCCTGGCCGCGGGCAAAACCCTGTGCCCGGACGGATTCCCTGCAGAACTTTACCGCAGGTACGGCGACCTCTTGGCCCCACACTTATAAATCTATATGCCGAGGCTGAGCAAACTGGCAGCATCACCATGGACCTTAATCAGGCCACAATCGTAATGATTCCGAAGTCCCAGCCGCCCTCGACCTCCTGCACTGCCGACTGCCCCATCTCGCTCCTCAACACTGAAATAAAAATTCTATCTACAATATTGGCTAGTAGATTAAAGAGAGTAATGCCCTCCCTGGTCCACCCGGACCAATGCAGATTTATGCTGGACAGAAGCACCCGCCACTGCCTTAGACGCCTCAATGCAGCATTGGCTCATAGACTTTGAGAAAGTGTTTGACACGGTGAACTGGTCGTATCTTGCCCAAGTACTCATTAAGGCGGGGTTGGACCTCGGTTTAGAGGGCTGGTGCAACTCCTCTACTTTAACCCAACAGCTCGTATGCAGGTCAGCGGGGTGGTTTCAACCCTCTTCCCCATCCGCCAGGGAACTAGTCAAGGATGTTCCCTATCTCCACTTCTCTTTGCCCTTGAAATTGAGCCCTTAGCGAGGGTCGTAAGGGAAGACCCACTTATCGAGGGGTGGGCAATGCCCCTGAATGTCCTGGGTAGAGTTGCGCTGTATAAAATGATGATTTTGCCCCGCTTTCTTTATCTTCTACAAAACCACCCCATCAAATCCCCAGGGGATGGTTTAGGGAAATGGAAGCAATACGATGACAATATTTATGGCATAATTCTCATCCCAGACTTGCTTTACACACTTGCCAGAGGGACGTGCACGAGGGAGGGCTCGGACTGTCCAACCTATATCTCTATTATTCAGCTATGCAGCTCTTGGTGATCAATGATTGGTTGACAGGCGGGTGGTCCGATCCAGCGTATCAACTTGAACTGCTGACAATGGCATTCCTCAAATTGGTTGATTTACTGTATGGTAAATACAGTGGTAAGTACTGTGGGTCCCCCTTCCCACAAACGGTTCCCAAAATTACGAGAGTGGTGTTTGTGGGCTGGAGGGCAGCACAGAGGGGGACCATGTGGTGGAAAAATCTCACTCAACAAACCCCACTGTGGCAGGGTACATGGTTACGTGAAGTCTCAGTGCTGGAGGGGTTCCACAAGTGGGACAAAATAGGTATTTCCCTGTTGGGGATGTCTGAACGGGTTCCCGCATGCTGTCCTTCCAAGAGCTACAGGAGCAGTACTTAATCTCCAGGACACAGTTTCATAAGTAGTTACAGTTGCAGCACGCATTAGTGGCCCACGTCTGGGCTGGTACGGTCCTCCCTGAGTTTGGTCCAGCGGAGGTGAAAGTCATGATGGGTGGCTTGGGCACGGGTGGAATATCGCAGATTTATATTACCCTGGTCACCAACACAGCAGTGCCACTGGCAAGCCTCAGAGAGTGCTGGGAAGATTGGCTTGGTCCGGAGGAGGAGGACTGGCGTGAAACCTTGATGGCTCCCATGGAGTTGACTATGACTACCCGCCTGCGGCGGGTGCAGGCATACCACCTGCATAGCACATACCTTACCCCTGACAGAATGCGCAAAGCAGGTCTCCGGCCACATGCTGACTGCCTCCAATGCTCATGTCCCAACGCAGACTTCTATTACATGTTGTGGGTCTGTCCGCGCATAGCGGCCTCCTGGCAGGCAGTGACCAGAGAGCTTTCGGAGGTGCTGGCAATGGAGGTAGACATGGCCCACTGTAGATCCTTTTGGGAGTCCTCGAGGAAGCAGAAAATAACAGGGCAGATCTGTTTTTTCTGGGGATAGCATGCTTGGTGGCCAAACGTGACATAGCAGCCGTGTATAACGCGGAGGCGGTGCCAACGCTCACTGGATGGAGGCAGTGGGTCGATTGGTGTGCTCGACAGGAGAAACTAGTATATGAATCAAAAGAATGCCCGGGTAGATATAACAAAATACGTGAGAAATGGAGGTGGACACTGTAATATATTTTATGGAGTAATTTGTCTTATGGTAAAACTAAGTGAATATAGCTGTGGACGAACCGAAGTACAGGGAAATGCTTGATTGAGGGCCATGGGGTTGATTGTAATTGTTAATGTATGCTGTGGTGGATCTGTGGTGCAGATGTGACCTGTTGCTATCATGCTGTTGACACAATAAAAATGCATAAAATGGTTTATCAAAAAAATATATATATGATAGTCTCATTCATCCAACCAGGATGGCTGCAACTGTATGTATAATCTGTGTTTTTCTATAGGTACCGCTGATGATATTGCGTGCCATTTGCCAGTCTGTATACGTTTTGACCTCTTATAGTATACATGCCAACTTGTAAATACATTTCGCTGTGTGAGGAGGGGTGGGGCCATCCCTCCACCAAATCTACCACCCCCACCCAAAAAAGGGTTGCTGAGGCTGTTGCCGATGTCCTGGGGTATTTTCACCCCCTTTGATGCCATTGTCTGTTTACTGTCTTCACAGAAACCTGGAGAGCCATTTTGTTCAGTAGTTTGCAGCTTGTCTTTCCTGCCATTGTGTGATTTTGACTCCTCATCGAGTGACCGTGTGGAGGGAGACGAAATTGTGTGACACAGAGTGGCACCATATGAGTTGTTAAGTCAAATGTAAGAGATGTAAAACTTAGCTCAGAGGGTTAACGGAGTTAGAAGAAGTAAATATGAGTTTTCTGTGTCATCTTTGGACATACCTTTCAACCTACTAAATCTGTATGAAGGGAGAGTGGTGCTGTTGATGACAGGCGATCCAATTGACATAATGGAAGGTGACCTGTTTTTTTGCTGGGAGAGAACTGTTCCCAGGTCAGTGACTTTGCTATAGTCTGTGGGAAGCATTTAGCAGTGCGGCATGGGGGAAATGATTACACAGTGGGGGGCAATCATCACATTCAAGATGAATTGAGTTATATGTGTGGACGCACACATGCACTCTTGGACTTTATAGCTTCAGATGTGTTTGTGAGGTACAGCAAAAAAACACTTTTAACACAGGATCCTCCATGTAACACACTAAGCGAGAAATAGGTTTAAATGGTTTGCACATAATTTCACCAAATCTGTAATGTACATTGAACGTACTGGATGTATGGAAACAGATGACCTAGTCATATGATAGGTTACAGATGTGTGTTGCACAACTTAACTGGACAAAATATGTTGACAATAACATGCATCTATTGCAAGCATGACAAATTGCTTTGATACTAAGTAAAAAGATGTGTCCCAAATCCACAAACTGGCATCTGTCAGATCAAATAAATTACCCTCAAAAGCGTTACTTGTGCAACATTATGGAGACCATTCAAAAATAAGAAACACTGCAATTTTTTTCTCCTGTAGCCCTAACTCACCCTTCCACCAGTGCACTTCATATGAAACACATGGAATGTTTGTAAATGCTCAGTATTTATGCCAGTAATCTAGTCTACTTAATAACTCAACAACATTAAATAGTAACACATAGCCAAACAAGGAAATTATATTATATCCACACTGATGTCATTGTTCATGTCAACAGTAAAGTGATATGGAATGCCACGAGTGAGCTCATTGATGGAATTTCTCATGGCAACTGCCACATCATGTGTGAGGTCATAAGCAGTCCACTTCAGGATAAGCTATGATTTTCTTTACGAGGTTGAGAGTTATGATTTGTATAGCTAGCCATAACTGGCCAATTTCAAGTGTTTTGGGGTTTCGGTTTGTCACTGTGGTGTAACTTTTTGTGTTTGTTTTTCAGTGATTTTCTTAGATTTTTACTCCCAATGGAATACCCAAGTTGTAGTTTTATTATAACTCTATCTTATTCAGCGAATTAGGTTTTTTAAAGCAACATTAACAGTTGACCAAAGCTCTTGGTCTGTGACAAGGCCCTGCTCCCAATCGGCCATACTTTTTGAACTGTGCACTGTGAAGTTTTAGACAGGGCCTGGCATGTGATTTACCCCTCCAGCCACCCTCCTGTGCACCTAGACCATGCAGCACAAATCAGAACTTACAATAGGGATCTTGCATGTGGCGTATTCTATAAATAACCTTTAGACCCATTGATCAGTACAGGTCAAATTTGGATAAAACAAATATATAAACATCCATATGTTTAGAAAAGTGTGTGTGTGAGAAAGAGAGAAAGAAGGGTTGCTTAGAATTACAAATCTAATATGCCAATGTGGTGCTCAGTAATCATCTAAAACCATGATGCTGAAGGTATACTTCTTTACATAGGTGAAAGAATGAAGCAATCAATTGTTTTTATGTTCCGGCTTCATGCTCAGCTGTCACCAGACAATTATGTGAGGATCATTAGAGAGGGGCTTTGCCTCCGCCCAGTTGGTGGGAGTACAATTTTTGATTGGGCAGAAGTTGTGTGGTTCCACAAAAAAGTGCTTGTCCTCCACAAAGCTGTGCTCATTTTTCCAGCTGTCTGAGCTTGAACTTCAGGAGCACAAACATGACATTGAAATGAGATTAAAGTGTCTCAGATGACTAGTTTATAGTGTTTTTCCTGGCAGCAGCACAGAGGAGAGCAGAGGAGGGCAGTCATTAACCTACATGGCTGTTTGTGCAGTTGTCACCTGACATTTTAACCTACACCAATATTATTCTATAAATGTATGATGGAATAACTAATGCGAAAATCACACATGCCTGAACAACACGATCAGAACAACGACCGCATTGTTACCACGAATGCTTTTAGTACGCATGCCTTTACAACAATTTTTTGCTGTAAGAGCATGCCTAATAAAGGCATGTGTGGGAACGGTGTGCGTGCTTCTAGCATGCCACCCCCCACCTACCCCAAGGCCCAGAAGTTCCCCACCCCTAATACTAAAACTACCCAGACCCCCCAACCCCTGCCCCTAAACATAAAAGGACCCAAATACCCCCCACCCACCCTGAGCCCTAAAACCTTCCCCGACTCCCCCACCCCTGCCCCCAAAAACAGAACTACACCCACCCTCAAAAACAAAATTATCCTGAACCCCCACCCCTAAAACAAAACTACCCTGACCCCATCCCCAAAAACAAAGTACCATAATCCCCTCACCCATGCCCCCAAAAAACAAACTACCCCAACCCCCTACCCCGCCCCTAAAAACCAAACTACCCGACCCTCTACCGCCACCCCTAAAAGCAAAACTACCCCAATCCCCCACCCCCTAAAAACAAAATTACCCCGACCCCCGCCCCTAAAAACCAAACTACCCGACCCCATCCCAAAAAAAAACAACCCCACTCCTAAAAACAGAACTACCCGACCCTCCACACCTACTCTGAAAAACAAACTACCCTACCCCCACCCGCCCCTAAACACCAAACTACCTCGATCATCCCTGCCCCTACAAGCAAAACTACCCCCACCCCGCCCCCAAAAACAAACGTACCCTGGCCCCCCACCCCGCCTTTAAAAATGAAACTACCCTGATCCCCCGCCCCCAAAAACAGAACTACCCCGACCCCCCACCCCGCCCCTAAAAACAAAACTACCCCGACCCCCCAACCCCATCCCTAAAAAAACAAAATACCCCAATACCCCCACTCCTCACCCCTAAAAACAAAACTACCCCAACCCGTCACTGGAAACAAAATTACCCCGATCCTCCCACCCGTGAAAACAAAACTACCCCAACCATCCATCCCGCCACTAAAACCAAAACTATCCCCTGACCACCCCACCCCCACCCCAGGCCCTTAACCCCTTCGCTGCCAGGCCTTTTCCCCCTCCTGTGCCAGGCCTTTTTTTGGCTATTTGGGGCAGTTCGCGCTTAGGCCCTCATAACTTTTTGTCCACATAAGCTAGCCAAGCCAAATTTGCGTCCTTTTTTCCCAACATGCTAGGGATTCTAGAGGTACCCAGACTTTGGGTGTTCCCCTGAAGGAGGCCAAGAAATTAGCCAAAATACAGTGAAAAGTTCGTTTTTTTAAAAAGAATTGGAGAAAGTGGCTGCAGAAGAAGGCTTGTGGTTTTTCCCCTGAAAATGGCATCAACAAAGGGTTTGCGGTGCTAAAATCCCAGGTGCCTAGTGGTTTCTGCCCCCCTTGGGGGCAGATTGGCGTAGCAAAAATCGAAATGGCCTAAATACAATTTTCCCTTCCAGGGGAGCGACCTTTGTCCAAGGGGTCGCTCCCCATCTGTAAAACAAAAACAAAAAATCCCCGGTGCCTAGTGGTTTCTGCCCCCCGTTGGGGGCAGATCGGCCAAATCAAAATAGGCTGATCTGCCCCCCAGGGGGGCAGAAATAGCCTAAAATAAATTTGCTCCCCAGTGGAATGACCCTTGCCTAAGGGGTCGCTCCCCTTGCGTGAAATCCACATAAAAATAAAAGTGGTTTCTGTCCCCCTTGGTGGCAGATTGGCCTCATAAAAATAGGCCAATCTGCCCCCAAGGGGTGCAGAAATGGCCTAAATATAATTTGCCCTCTAGGGGAGCGACCCTTGCCTAAGGGGTTGCTCCCCACCTCCAAAAAAACAGAACAACACAAAAATAAAAAAAAATAAAAAAAATGATCCCTGGTGCCTAGAGGTTTCTGCCCCTTTGGGGGCAGATTGACCTAAAATTGGCCGATCTGCCAATTTGCCCCTCAGGGGAGCGACCCTTGCCTAATGGGTCACTCCCCATCTCTAAAAAAGCAAACTAAAAAAAACACCAAAAAAAATTGCCCTGGCACCTAGAGGTTTCTGCCCCCGGGGGGAGCAGAAATGGCCTAAAATAAATCCCCCCCAACCCCATCCCCCAGGAGCGACCCTTGCCTATGGGGTCGCTCCCCCTGCGTGACATTGGTGCAAAAATAAATCCCAGGTGCCTAGTGGTTTCTGCCCCCCTTGGGGGCAGATTGGCGTAGCAAAAATCGAAATGGCCTAAATACAATTTTCCCTTCCAGGGGAGCGACCTTTGTCCAAGGGGTCGCTCCCCATCTGTAAAACAAAAACAAAAAATCCCCGGTGCCTAGTGGTTTCTGCCCCCCGTTGGGGGCAGATCGGCCAAATCAAAATAGGCTGATCTGCCCCCCAGGGGGGCAGAAATAGCCTAAAATAAATTTGCTCCCCAGGGGAATGACCCTTGCCTAAGGGGTCGCTCCCCTTGCGTGAAATCCACATAAAAATAAAAGTGGTTTCTGTCCCCCTTGGTGGCAGATTGGCCTCATAAAAATAGGCCAATCTGCCCCCAAGGGGTGCAGAAATGGCCTAAATATAATTTGCCCTCTAGGGGAGCGACCCTTGCCTAAGGGGTTGCTCCCCACCTCCAAAAAAACAGAACAACACAAAAAGAAAAAAAAAAAAAAAAATGATCCCTGGTGCCTAGAGGTTTCTGATCCCCTCGGGGGCAGATCGGCCTAAAAATAGACCGAAAAGGCCTTCCGAAAAAATGCCCCCCTGGGAGCGACCCTTGCCCAAGGGGTCGCTCCCCTATGCCACTTTCAAAAAGAAAAAAGAAAATCCCTGGTGTCTAGTGGGCGTTTCAAAAGCCGGATTGCTTGGCAATCCGGCTTTTGAAACGCAGAGAGAGACTTGAAGCCTCTCTCGGCCTCCCCCACGTGATCGGAAGCTGAGCTTCCAGCGCGATGGGAGGAAGCCCTGTGACAAATCAGCGCGCGATCGCGCGCTGACGTCACAGGGGGGTGGGGGAGGTCGGGTTGGAAGGGGAAGGGCTTCCCCTTCCATCCCTGCCTTGGGGGGGTGGATGGGGAGCACAGGGGGGGGGGAGCGCTCCCCCAAGTTCCCGGGTGCAGGACGAGGTGATCTCGTCCAAGGCACCCGGGAAACGGTGCCCTGGATGAGTTCACCTCATCCAGGGCACCGTAGGGGTTAATCCACCCCACCCCTAACAACTACCCCCCAACCCCACTTATCTGAATGCCTCCTCTCCCGATCCACTCTGCCTTTTTCTCTGTCTTATGCATTGTTCAGCACATGCGTGGTTAAGGCAGAGGAAAAGGCAGTCGTTGTTCCGGCTTGCGTTGTTCATTGCAGTCATCGCTGAGGATGTTTCCCTTATTTTACAGTTATTTGCATCCACACAATTGCATATCCAGTCCCATGCGATTATCATACAACATTTGTTTAAAAGCAGACTTTTCTACTTGGCACTATGTGCAGGGTCATCCCCAAACGTGTTATTTTCAGCCTGCTGTTTCCCGGACCCGTTTTTGTTGTCTTTTAGGACTCTATGCACTTTACCACTGCTAACTAGTGCTAAAGGGCTTGTGCTCTCCTCCTTAAACATAGAAAAAGTGGTTTACACCCAATTGGCACATTTACTTATAAGTCTCTAGTAAAGTGGTAGTACATGTACCCAGGGCTGGTAAACTAAATGCTACTAGTGGGTCAGTATCCTGTCTGCTCTACAGGCGTAACAATTGTGTATGCCTTAATTATGAAGTGTAGGCTTTTGTCATTGTTGGATTAGAGGCCTCCCTACTTAATCCAGCACTTGCCGACCACACAGCCTTTTCGCATTACGATGGGAGACTGCTACTGCAGCAGTTTCCTTAATTACATTATTGAGTCATTCGGGTACCAATACGTTGGGCCTCTGGAATTGTTTGGCAGGGTTTGCCCTGGGGGCCTTGTGTCCTTTGGGTAGTAATTCCTTACTTTTGGATGAAGGGATTACCTCTTCATGGTTTTCTTTGGTTACCATTGTGCATTAATTACCAGGCATGCATCATAATGTCCTGATGATGATGAATCTATAATTTAAGGAGGATTGAAACGTTGTTGACATAGGCACTCTGACCCTTTTGATTATGCACAATTGATTATGGGTATAGATGTGTCCAGTTATGTATATTTGTGACTCTGTATTCTTGGAATCTTTTGTCACACACCTATGCCTGAGTGACTTTTTGTAACTTGTTGTGTGCCCCATGGGGGTACTTACACTTCTTATTATATTAATTGTATCGATAAATACATGGTTTTAAATGGTTGATTGAACAAAGCATTCTGGGCGTTATTTCCCCCAGTGCGTTATTTGTTATGTTATGTTTAGGGACCTCTGTTCCTTGCAATAGTAGTGGGTCTGCAACACTTATTATGCGACTCTCTTAAGTAGCCCTTTACAACCTGCCTCATGCCTGCCATTGCAGCCTGTGTGAAGTTTTTG
Organism: Pleurodeles waltl; assembly: GCF_031143425.1. Lineage (NCBI taxonomy): Eukaryota > Metazoa > Chordata > Amphibia > Caudata > Salamandridae > Pleurodeles > Pleurodeles waltl. The sequence continues at coordinate 518,327,468 of NC_090440.1, read as the reverse complement.
ACTGCCGTTATGACCTGGCAAAATTAACATTTTGACAGGCCTACCCCTTCCTTTTTAATACTTATAACTCACCCCGAGGGTAGGCCCTAACAGCCCATAGGGCAGAGTGCTGTGCATTTACACAGATGAACATGTACATTTGTTGTACATGTCCTGGTAGTGAAAAACTCTCAAATTCATTCTTCACTATTGCAAGGCCTTCCTTTCCCACAGGATAACAGTGGGCTACCCTATCACATCTAATAAGTGATAGGTTTTGGTTAGGAGCAGATAGGAATGTCATGTTTAGAGTCTGGGGAATTTAAGTCACAATTCTGAAAGTGCCAGGTTTAGAAAGTTGGCATTTTCTTGTCCTAACCTTTTGGTGCCTGTGGCCTGTTCCTGGGTCACATGACTAGATGTAATTGACCTGTGTGTATTCCTCCAACACAGTATAACTACAGAGCATCTGGGTGTTGGCAGGATGGGGCAACCTGGATAGATTGTTGGGGTATGGGAAAGGGGGAGCTGTAACTTACCACACTTGCACTTGTACGGCACTGGTCCAGCTCACACACAAAGGACTTCACGCAAGCCTATTGTGCTGAAATTTAGAAGGTAATTCGTTCAGCAAGACTAACCTGATCCTTTTTTGAGGCACGTGTGCCACTGAGGTCAGCCTGTACTTGTGACTTTTTTTTAACCCGTCCTTGCACAACCATATAACCAAGATTGGTGCTTTGTGCCTTTAAGCACTATACTTACATGAAACCTTTGAAATTGCATATTTCCAGTTCTGCTGATTGGATTCTTGTCATTTTGCTGTCAAATATTTTAGTGTGGGATTCTTCTTGTGTTGATGTTTTCACTTTATGTGCAGCATACATACTTTGCACATGGCCTCTAAGTTAAGCCTGACTGCTTTTGTGCCAAGCTACCAGACGGTTAAACACAGTGTGGTATCTGGTGGTCAGACCCTCTCCATACACCTGGTCTGTCACTGGGTGAGTTTGGGTTCTAGGCATGTTGTGATTCAAATGCTGTGAGGGTTTGAGAGCTGGAGTATGTTAAAAAAGTTTGTGCTGAGCTTGGTGGGGTGATTTCATGTATCTTAATAATCTAATGAAGAAGGATTCAAAGAAGATAAACTTTGCATAACATGTCTACACCTTCACACTGGCGATGAGTGGAAATGGCACATCGCTTGTTACACCTCAACAGTTGCCATTTAGTGACGCCATTTGGGATTGCTGACTCATACTAATTGGTACCTCAACACCGCTTCAGGTTGGTTCATTTTGCCTTTTTTCTCCCACTGTAACTCGACCGCTAGTATTAATTTTGGATATTTCGAGAGTGGCCCAAGGGTATTGCTCGCGCTGTACCTCGGGCCATCATACGAGCAGAGTGCTGCGTGCTGAGCAATCTCAGTGTCACATGAGTGCTGCTGCGCACAAATCAATGTACAGTACTTGTTTACTGATAACCAGGCACGTCTTCACATTCTCATTGCCACTGTTCTTGCTGTGCTCTTGGGAGCAATTTACAGCATTACTTGAGCAGTGCTGTGCAACAATCAGTGCACATGCTCTGAGTACCTTGCAGTTTCTTAGCAACAGAGCGATCGCATGTCACATGAGTAGTGCGGTATTTCTATCTAAGCAACAAGGACGTGTCTACATGTTCCCGGTGGCCATTTTGCTTTGGTGAATCTCCGACCTGACCTAATCTTCACTTGACACACACACTCCAGCAACTGATTGCTCGTTATCACCGCTTCTAAAGTTGGACCCAACTTTCTGTGTGTGTGAACACGGCATAAGGAAACCAGAGTGTCAAGTTTTTATTTCTTGACTTGAGAAGCAACTATTTTTGAATAGTACTCTGCACTTCCCTCTTGATACTGAATAACTGTATATTTTTAACCTACCTACCTATGCATTCACTTTAATTTTTATCTCGGAATCCTTATTGTCTTTGATCTCCAGATGATTTGTTGCCGAATTTTGTTTTAATTTTGTTCTGGAACTCTTTTATGTAAACATTTACCTTTTATCCCTGACAGATGGATACTCGGTTATTAATCAAATACCGGTAAAATTAGCATGTTAAATGGTGTAATTGAAGCTGTAATCTATTGTATTGTACAGTAAGGCAGAACGTAAGCCCTCCTCTATTCTTTCTATCATCCCATGGGGAGCCCATTCTTCACTGGTTTAAGTTGTGGTAAATCTTTGAGTGCTGAACGTAAAACCTCCATGTTGACACACTGTCTTGGTCTGGAGGGGCAAAAAGTGTATTCGCATCTTCCCAACTTGAGTGAGCTTGATTCATCTTACTTAAATTAGTTTGAAGTTTGTACAAAAAAGTTGGACTTACATTATCTCCCCAAGGTGAGCACAGTGCTAGAGCAGTTCCATTTTGGGAAGCGAATGCAGAGGTCTGTTGAGTCATTGGAAGAATATATAACATCATTACACAAGTTAGCATCAACATGTAATTTTGGCACTTCGTGTGAGGAATGGTTAAGGGATCAATTTATGCTAGGTTGCATTATTGAAAAGGCAGGGGAGGCATTGTGACAAAAAGACAATCCTTCTTTGAACGATGTACTAACTATGGCAAAAACTCTTGAGCACTCAAGGGCGTATGTGGACACTATAAGGGAGACTAATGCACATGAAAGGAAAGATGGTGCTCAGGTCAGGGGTGTGAGGGTCAAAACATTTAAAAAAGGTGACTTCAATGACAGTAAGAAACCTCAACTTTGTTGTTTGCATTGAGATAGCTCTTCACATTTAGCTTATTGTAAAGATTATCCAGGGTGGAAGTCTGTCTGTAAGAAATGTGGATGCAAAGGTCATTTTATTGTGACTCAGGTAGTGACAGAAGTGAAGTAAGAGAAGTGGAATGTGTATCAGGGGATGATTATAATTAGATTGTGTTACAAGTAGGAGCTAAGGGGGATGAAGGTCCAGTGGATGTAAAGCATGCTCGAGGTGCTAATGTAAGCATGCTGTTTAACTCTGGAGCCAAAATTACATTGGTACCAAAATAATTTTATGACCAGGAATTAAAAGCGAAAGTAGAATTGTTAAAATCAGATATAAAACCAGGAGGGAATGGAGGGTAGCCTATTAAGTTCTTAGGCTACTTCCAAAGTGATATTGAGTTTAGTGACAGAATCACAGCAGATAATGTTTATGTATGTGTGAGGGGAGATTCTCTTATAAGTTGGATTTACCAAAGAGAGTTAGGTGTTTATTCGGATTCAAATGATTCTACACCAGTGAAATTGAGAGGATCAGTGAACTTGGTCAAGAATTGGAAGTTCTGATTGGTTGTCCCTGGTGGTGATGGCAAAAAAGTGAGTGGGGAAGTGAGACTGTGCGGCGATTTGAGAGAACTGAATCGATGTGTCATAGTAGAGAGGTACCCTTCACCCAACATAACAGAGATGTTAAGTTCAGTAGGGAGTCCCAAGTGTGTCTCTTCCCTGAACTTGACATCAGCTTATCAGATAAGATTGCGTCCATTATCGCAAAATCTGACTTCTTTTGTTACCTTATACGGTACTTTCAAGTACATTAGGATGCCTTTCTGTTTGGTGTTGGTTTCTTCCATGTTTCAGAAGGTGATGGAAGACATCTTGAGAGGAGTACCTGGGATCAAAATATACCAGTACAATGTTGTAGCGTTTGAAGGTTTGGTGGCAGAGCATAACAGTAGGTTGCACGCTGTCCATACAAGACTGGATTCTTGTGGTCTCACTCTCATATTGGACAAGTGTAAGTTTAATGTGGACAGTATAAAGTATTTACTGCATCAGATATCTTCAAGTGGTATCAGTCCAAAGGAAGAATTGCTGACCACTATCAGTAATATGCAGACACCTGGATGTAAAGATGAGTTGGTGAAATTCCTTTGCATGGCTGAGTACTACAGCGCATTTGTGGCAAATTTGGCAGTGAAGAGTAGGAACATGAGAGCATAGCTAAAAAAGGGTATGAAATATAAGTGGAATGATGATTGCCAAAAATAAATTGTGCCTATGAAAGTGAAGTTGAAAGATGCACCTAGTTTGTCTAGTTGAACCAGGGCAGGGAGTGGTACTGATGACGGATGCCAGCTCAAAGAGCTTAGGAGTGGTCCTTATGCATGTATCAAGCAAGTAATCAGTGGCAAAGAAAAACATTTTTTTGTTTGTATCCAGAAATTTGAGAGGAGTGGAAAAGGACTATATGGTGATTGAGAAGGAGGATTTGGGAGTGTTCAGGACAGTAAAAAAAGCTGAGAAAATGTTTATGGAAAAGAAACCTTGTAATTAAGATGGATCATAAGCCCTGGAAGGAAATATTCATGTCCAAGGGCATTGATGCTGTATCCACCAGAATATGCAAGTGGGTGATTGTCTTACAAGAATTTGAGGTCTATGTTCCTGGTGCTAAGAATATATTAGAGGATTGTGTTTCTCACATGCGTTGCGAAGACCTTTTGTGTGATGGGAAAAACAGTACTTTTGATGGTGGGTTGTATGATGATGAAATCAAAGTATGTGAGTTCGCAGGTGGAGCCCTTCTTATAGGAACAGTGGACAAAGGAAATAAGAAAGGATCAGGTGTTGCAGTTGGTGATGCAGTTAGTGACGTCAGGATGGTCAAGGAAAGGGGATTGTAAGGATGCAGTGAAGGGTTTTTGGGAAGTGAGAGAGCAACTACCAGTGAGTAGGGAATTACTCTTGAGAGTGAATAAGTGGGTTCCTCCTACCACGTTAAGGGATCAAATCATTTTATTGGGTCACAAGAGTACCCTGGGATGTCAAAGACCAAAAAGAGGATCAGAACGGATTATTGGTGGCCCGGGACGGACATGATGATGGGGAAAAAAGTGAGGAAGAGCGTCTAGGTAGTGACAGAATTTAGAAATGCAGAACTCAACCAATAGTGGTGAGGAAGTTGCCTTCTGCACCTTAGGAGGAGATTTCTCTTGATATGGCGAGATGGTGCAGTCATGCAGCATCCCCACCGAAGAGGTAAATCTGAGATTTATCTTGCTGTTGTTGGCTCTATTAGGTCTGGTGGTGTATATCATTATGGCCCTCATTATGAACATGGCGGTCTGGGCCACCATGCCAGGTCCAGACCGCCATATAAAGAACGTGGCAGAACCGCCACTTTTGAAACTCTGTCAAGCGCCAGGTTTCCGCCACTAGGCAGCCTGGCGGTTGACGGAGTTTCATATCTGACAGGGCAGCGCTGCAAGCTGAGTCAGGTTCCACCAGCTTTTCCCTGGTGGTTGGCACCGCCAGGGAAAGGCTGGCAGAATGGGTGATCCGGGCCCCCCTGGGGACCCTGCACTGCCCATGCACTTTGCATGGGCAGTGCAGCGGTCTCCATGCACAGCCCCATCGCGCATTTCACTTCCCGATCGACGGGCAGTGAAATGAGCGACTGGTGCTGCTGCACCCGCTGCACTGCTACATTGCCGCCAGCTCCATGTTCAGGCCCTGCATCCAGCTGGGCCGGCAGGCGCAAACACTGTTTCCGCCCACTGGCCCAGCTGAATGTTCTTTATGTGGCCGGTTTTCCTGCCGAGTTCGTAATGAGGGCGTATGTTTTGAGCTGCATTGACAGGTATTCGCGATGGCTAGAGGTTGCAGTTGTGTCCTCTGTGGAGACACAGTTGTGATAAAGTTTCTAAAAACATTGTTCGATCAGGAAGGTTGTTCTTCTGTGCGTTTAACTGACAATGAAATGCAATTGACATCAAGAGAAATGGAAAGCTTTCTGAGAGATAACGTGATTGTACATAAAAAATCTGCATTATATCACCCACAATGCATTGGTATCATTGAGACAGTCAACAAAGTGCTAAAAGAGACTGCACAGAGCTCGAGGGCAAGCAATAAGTTATGGCTGGAGGAGATTCATCATAAAGTAAGAGTGTATAGGCTAATACCTGGTACAACCACAGGGATGACACCGTTTAAACTTTTCAGGAGAACGAAACCGAATAGCGTGATGTGTCTTAGTTGGCTAAACAAGAGGAGAGGGGTTGGTTTGAAAAGCAACCCTGCTGAGGCAGTGTGGAAGAGCAGGGGGTAAGAGAAATGGAATAAATGAAGGAAAAGTTTGACAATCGAAAGAAAGTGAAGGTGACGTGTTAAGGTTGGAAACTGGATCAGGATTGAACTTTCAGGGCCTAGTTCAGGAGTCTAGAAATATAGCAAGCCAATGAAAGTGATCAAGTTGTTTACTAATGCCATTAAGATGGATGACCATAAGATATGGAGTTTGAATAGAGTTGCAAAATTCAACATGGTGGAGATTTAAGGAGATCAGAAAGAGAACTTAAAATGCATCAGTGGTGGAGGAAGCCATGACTTTCTGAGGGGAAGAGCAAGATCGAATATCAAGCCGTCATACTTGAAGGATTTTGTAAAGTGATGCATACATGCATTTGTTTGTATCTAGGTATTGTAAAGAAGGCAACTAATAGTTTGTTTTGTTAAGAGGGGAAGGTGTGTCGTATCTGGTGGTTAGAACCCTCATCATGTGCCTGGTCTGTTGCTGGGTGATTTAGAGTTCTAAGAATGTTGTGATTCAAATACGGGGAGGTTTGGAGAGCTGGAGTAGGCTGAGGAATTTTGTGCATAGCTTGATGAAGTGATTTGAAGTTTCTTAAAATAAACAAGGATTCAAAGAAGATAAACGTTGCGTACCTTGTCTACATCTTCACACACAAGTTTATTTGGTGACTGTTTGTGGCTCACCCTGACAAGGACTGTGGCTGTTAATTGAGAAGGGTTCACACGCCCCTCAACCAACAACCCAATTTCTCACATTGGTGGCAGGGGTGGGTTCTAGTATTTGTGTTTGTGCATTGCCATACAGTGATTTGTGTAACACAAAAAAACATTATAAATAAGTTGATACTATATTCAACCTCTTTTTAAGTTCTCTTTTTTCTCTCAACTTTGTAATTTTTCCAAATTTAATTTATGCCTCACCTCCAGACACTTGGTATTTTTTTATGTTGCATCAGTAATACTGACCAGAATGTAGTGAGGTTAGTACAGATGTGAGGTATCTTGAGATACCATCGGCTACTAACCAGACATCTCTGGTCATCTCAGAGCGGGTTGCCGTATATCTCCCAGACCAGGGAATGATCAGATGACGAACTTCTCTAAAGTAGAGGAGCGGATGAGGCAGGGTAAGGATAAAGTAGATTTGTGAAAGGCTGTTGTTGGCACCTGAGTGGAATGTGTATTGCTGCTCCATAGGATTACAGGTGCGCCACATGTCTACAAGTCCCAGGGCCTTCAAAAAGTCAGCCGAAAGACGACAGGTCGAGGAAGTGTTAAGCGGGATACCAGTCTTTAATTGCACAATGGGCTGTATTGAAATCTCCACCCACTATTTGTTCACTGTCCGGGAGCTTCAATATAAGACCACTGAGCTCAGCGAAGGCTGCATCGTTTACCCGAGGGGTAATATATACTGAGATGATGTTGATGGTAGTGTCCTCCCACCTACCAGATAGTGCCGCTCATCTCTTGTTTTGATCTACCCAGATGTTCTGGACCATGAAAGGGTGGGATTCGCACACCAGCACCCCCACTCCTCTAGATCCTGAAGTCTAACCCACATGCACCATCATTTTAAATCCCCAGGGGTCCAGTGCCCAATAAGTGTTGCCCTGCAGTTGAGTCTCTTGGAGAAGAATGATGTTGGGAGCATGCCGCTTCAGATATTGGAGTACTACCCCTCTCTTAAATTTGTCTCTCAGAACATTGACATTCCGGGACAATATTTTGATGGCTGGAGGTGTCTAAGACATACAAGTAGGCATGTTAGGCTACTAATATAAAGGGCTAGTATATAGCATAGCGAGAGCAGAGCAACAACAGTGTGGAGGCTCAGGAGATGGAGCCAAAGCTGTGTCAATTACAGTGTGCTGCACATTAAACATAAAAACTATTTAATAATAGGCAAACTCAAACAAGACCCAAACAATTTCCCATTCCCTGCACAATGGACCTAAAGTGCCCACCCCCCAACTCTGCAGAATGCCTGTCACCCCATAGAACATATTTAACTAGAGGTGGCTGAAGCCAACACCAAAGTGCCCCCTGTTTGCCTTTTCAGGAAAGGAAAGTTTTACCATATCCACACTGGCTAACTCACCCTGTTTATAATATCTGGTCAGGCAGTCACTGTTTACAGGAGGAGGCAGCACCTCCACAAAGCAAATGGAGTCACCACTGTGTCCCAGTTATGTCAAATATCCTCCAACAGTTCGAAGTTGCCGCATTAGCAGCCACTGAATCTCAACCACTTTGAGGTGCCTTAGGTCTCGTCCACTCTTGGGTAAGTGCTTCAATCTCACGGACTCCCGTTGTTGGTCTGCTGAAATAATTAATCATCTTCCCAGCGCCGCTGCCAGGGCATGACTGACGCTTCAACCTTCCAGCCTTCCTCCATCCCTCAATCCAATACCAGACATCTTGTTGTGTTGCGAAGTACCACGTCTTCCCCTCAGCAACTACCCACCGCCTGGCAGGAAAGATCATTGAGTATTCTATTTCATGCTCTCTCAAGGCTCTCTTAACTTCAGAAAGCTGCGACACTGGTGTTGTACTTGGAGCATGAAGTCTGGAAAAAAGGTGATGGCTGCATTCTCCCTGGCAACTGAAGGAGCGCTGCACGCTATCTGTAAAACGGTCTAGGAAATGTAGGATTCTGGCTATGAATCGGACGAGGGGTTGCCCCTGAATGTGGAGGCACTCCAGGGACCCAATGTGCTTGCTCCATTAAGAAGTATTTGGAGAGGCTGCATTGTTGCAGCTGTTTCAGGATGAAGTCCTCAAATAACAAGTCTACCACTGGCCCTTTCGAGCATTCAGGCACTCCAGTAATATGAATATTGCTGCATCTCAGCCAGCCTTCATAGTCCTCCAATGTAGCCTGCACAGTCTTGGCTGCAGCCTGCAGCTCGCCAACTTGAGTCTTCAGCGTTGCTGTGTCAACCTTGACGGTGGCAGTAGAGTCTTCCACTTCCTTCACAGGGGTACTCATTTTGCGCAAGTCAGCTCTCACTAAGCCAACTTCTATCATGACGGAGTCAATTCTGGCCTCCAGGGAGGTACTGGTCCCCTGTATTGCTTTCATAATGTGATGAAATGTGAGCGAGTCCGCCTCTGGGGATAGTTGATCCGGTGGTAATGTACTTTGTTCCACGGGCACTCCTGCCACAGATGCCTACTTCGGGACAGCATATTTGTCAAGCTTGGTCTGATGCGCATTACTCACTCACTTACCTCCCATCATAATGGAGGACAGTGTCTGTGACACGCTGGTGATCAATCAGTGTTGACAGGCAGAAGTGATGAGGGGGCAGAGGGGCACCACAGTACTCACGGCCGACAGCCCACGGAGGGGTTCAAAGGCAGCCTGTCTGGTTTCCCACTGCTCACTCCTCTGTCCCTGGCATAACAGTTTGGTGGTCACAGGAGCAGGCACAGTCCTCATGCCACCAGCACACTAAGTAAAGAGGGCTTTGGAACGGAGGCACGTGCCTGCAGAGGGGCCCTAGTGGTTTGGATGAGCCGCAAACAGTACAGTGTCCAAAAGATCTGCAGGGCACAGCCAGAGCAAGGCAGAGAAATGGCTGGTCCCACACCATACGTTTTTTCACCCCGAACAGTCTTTCAGTCCAAGGCTATAGTAGTGGTAAAGCAGGAAACACTCTAGTGAGCAGGCATTTTCCAGTGCAGGCCTTGTCAAGTGTACGGGCAGGATCGCTACTGGAGGCCGAGATTAGACAGTCTGGACCTTTTCAGTACAGTACAGCAGAGTGCGCCCAGCAGCACTCACAATGGCCTCCGCTTCAATGTGGCCTGCAGCTCTTGTGCACACAGGCTACTGGTCATCGCTGGAAAGTGCTACACTGACTGCCGGCGGCTCCGGACACACAGGAGCTGCGTGCACCCCAGTTGCCACCAGCCACGAGAACAAGGGGGAGGATCAGGCCACTAGACAGCATTCATCGGGTGCGGCTAGCACCAATGGCTTAAGTGCCTTGCTCGGCACAGGCGTGCGGTCCCGCAGAAGAGCTCCAAAGTTTCATGCTGTCACAAGGGCCTCAGCAGCTCCTACCTGTGATTGCAGTCAGTTACCGCTCGGCGTCACCAGCAAGCGTCAATCACCAGAGCAATAGTAGGGCAGGCTCTTCCCGCTGCTGTGGCTGCAGTCGGGTCGGGGCTGCAGGCAAGGCCGGGCCACACCCCCTGCACAGGCCTCTTCCCAGTCTTCCTCAAGGGAACCATGTTCTGGCGAGCAGGACAGACCAGAAGGTTCCGTAGGCTGTACGGGGCTCAGTCGCTGAGTCCACAGAGCCCCAGGGTGGATGATTGGATGGATATTAGGGGGTAAGGTGAACGAAGTGCGGCGGCCACATTACAATGCAGCCATCTTGATCTGCGGTTGGCAGCACCCCCTGAGCTGTTGGAAGATAGAGTGGAAGTAGGGTGCTGAACACCCGGAATTACGATGTTGCTTGAGAAGGGCTCACACTACCCTCAGCCCACAGTCCAATTTCTCACACAGACCTACTGGCATTGCCAATGTTTGTTGAATAAAGTTGTTACACTTCTGAGAAGCTTGAAGCTGAGATGATAGCATTTGCGATGCAAAACACTTTTTTTCTGGCAGTGATTGCTGTTCCTAAGTCTTTCTGAAGGTGACATTTATAGACTAGAGGATTGAGCTCCTCAACAGGTGACTCAAGCAATAATTCTAAGCCCCAAGATCCTTTTTGTTTACAGTGGCATGTCACTTTGTTCCTGTCAGTAAATGTTTTTTTTTACAAACCATGTTCCTGGTTTCCTGCTGTTTATCGTCTGCGGATGGTTTATAGATTGTCTGACACAAACTATTGTCAGTGGGGAAATAATAGTTTTTGTCGTTGCCGAAATACATTCTTTTAGCCAGCTGGCTTGAGAGTTTTCAACCATCTGATCGACTTGGTTTCCACTAAAAAGTATTAGTACCTGCTTCTTTGAATTACAACAGATATATGGCCGCCTTTGTTCTTGGAAAACGATAAACTTTCTATATCCAGTGTCTGCCAGTGCACGATTAGTGGCAACCTGCCAGCACGTGAGCTCTGAAAGGTACGGGGCGAAGAGAGCGTGCTATTACTGCGTAGGAATGGATTTTGTTTCCTAAAAAGAGGGTATTTTTTCAAATTGAGAATGAAGAATTCAAACCCAAACTCAGTATAAATAAAGCCTGCGCTCCTGGCAGCATGGGCTTGGAGGCGACTTTATTGTGAGCTGTCAGAGCACGGTCACTCTAACAAACAAGACATCAGCTCCTCTAAAAGGAATTAACTTGCTACAGCATCCTGCTCTAAGTGCGGCCATGTTTAGTGCCTCTCTCTCACTTCAGCTGTGAGCGAAACATGATGGTGAGAAGGCCTGGTCCGTCACCTCCCAAGATGAGAGTTTCTCCCCCCACCCTTCGTTCTCCTCCCGGACTCCGAATAAAGAAGAGAAATCATGGTGCGGTAGCACTCAAGTGCAATGAAATATGGAAGCTGGCTCCCCTTTTTATGTGCCCTAAAAGGGAGCACTTGTTTCATTTTGGCTGTAGTTAGACCCTTTTTTACTGACCCTGCTGGGAGTTGCAGAAAATTGTCAAAGCTTAGGACTCGGACAGACACATACGTTCTTGTGCAAAGGTCACGGGAATGTGACCGCGCAGACTCTAAAAGGATTGAATAATCCCACACCATGAGATGATGAAATCAGTTACTCTTTAGTTTGTCATGTCTGTTTGTGCATAATACATCCTGGTGCTGTGGTGCCAGAATAAACAGTTTGGTTTTGGAATGGTGCAGAAAACGGCGAGGGGTAAGAATCTGAGATAACCGGACCCGGAAACCCCTCGGGGTCCACACGTGAGGACACCTGCAAAAAGGAGGAGCGAGGATACCTGCGGAAAACGGGGAACACATGGTCTTGTGGATACTTGAGGAACATACCTAAGGGCATAGATGAATGGATGGATAGATGAATGGATCAAAAGAAGTATGGAAAGAGTGAAGGAAAGATACATCAGAAAAGATTGGAAGGAGTTCGTAGAGTGCTCAGTCAGCTCAAAGTTGATAATGAGAGGTGGGGATTTGCCTGGAAAGATCAAAGACCCCTCAAGTGGCAGCTTGTGTTACCTTATTTAGGTGGGTGAGTGAACATTAAGGCAAACTGTTTCTGCAGGTGTTGAGAATAATTTCTTAACATAAGCAACTGTATGTGGAGTAGTCTCAACACAGGGCCTCTTCCACTCTTCATGCAAACTGATATTACTCATATATTGTCTTTTTAACTTCTCTATTTATATATTTTTTTCTTGCTAAATGGCAATAAAAGAGCAGTTTTTCATGTCTTTGTATATTTGTGTTTTTTTTGCACGGTTTGCACATGGTCTATATACATTGTTTTTTTTCAGTGCTCTGAAACACCTAGGTGAGTTGTATTTTTTTTTCCTATCTGATAGCCCAGTCCCCTTGATTCTGAGGGGTTACTCTTTCTACTTCTTGAACTCTGTGTACTAACGTCTTTTAGCCACCAGAGAAGGTCTGTCCTCTTCTTTTGACTATAATTATGTTTTTTTACAAGCTTTCATGTCACTAGTCCTCACTTGTTATGTCACTGTCACCCGCGAGGGTATCCCCACTTCCCCATGGGTCTAAACTGTTCCGCATCCGGTACTTGGCAGAACCCCGACTGATCGTTAATCGAACCTTGTGACTTGTTTGGCTGTTATTTTTCATCCGGCACTTTTGCAGCCAGCTACTGAGCTGAGCTGCCTCAGGCTTAGAAATCGGGCTGTAGAATGTGGGTTCTCAGTAAGATTCTGTTTGGGACATTAAAGCAGGCAACGATGCCGAGTCAGTGTTGTAGAGATGTGTATGCAGCAAAAATATAGTAATCAGGCCTCTGCAGTCGCATACCGAGACACTTACTTGCGCACGCAGCTGTAATACCAGATGGTTTGAAAGTTTCAGACAGAGCACAGGAAAAGTAAAAGCACTGAACAATACCAGGTGTTGTGCACGCCACACATGCACGTCTCTATTTTAACGTTAAAGCACGCTTCGTGGAAACATAAGTAGGAAGTTTCTCCCTGCAGGAAGCAGTAAAAGAACTGTAGCAAAGAATGGGAGCAGTCGGCAGTGCCCCCATCCGGGAAAGAGAACTTCGAGATACACGGCTGCAATTGTGTCCTACTCTGCCCATTTCTCTCCTGCAAAATATTGGATTCTGATGGATATTTGTAGCTGCAGATTCCCCACCTTTAGAATATCCTCCGGGTGCCGGCCTGGAGCTGTAAATGTTCACCAAAAGGTTGTGCTTGCGGCTCCGCATTTGCCTCATTCAATCCCAGAAGTGACCGAGCGGTGCTGCATATAACCACCACCAATGCATGTCGACGTGAGTTCCTTTTCTGCACCTATGAATGTGAATCCGGAATTCTGATTTCAGTATGCAAGGGGACAATGTTTCCACTGAAGGTTACAGAGTTCAGACCGAGTCATGACTGTCAGACACAGCTGGGGTGATGGACCTACACCAGGCGTGCTTCTGGTGTACAGACTGCTGTCATGAGTCTGTCTTGTGAGGAATGTGCCCCCATGCACAAAACTGATGAAAACCAGCCAACCATCTATACTTTTATTATACCAGTAGTAGGCTAAGGAAAAATGAGTTAATAGAACAAGGAAACATAAAGCCCAAAAAAACACCTTCAAATTCAAAGCATAATCCATTAATTGAATTACTGTTACAAATTAAACGTTGACCTTCCTAAAAACAAACACATATACTGACTGTCATGTTCTCAACACCATATATTAGTTCATAATTTTGAAACACATTCCCTGCCATCCCCTTCTGCATAGCCCATGAGCATCACAGTTCACAAACATTCACTCACATACATACTCCGATCTCTGTCATATTCCTATTTAAAATAGCACTCAACATCGTAAAGGACTAGACAATGACATAAACAACGTCCTCCATACCTTCTAAAATGTAATATTAATAGGCTAAATTTCTAAACACTGGTCCTTGGTAGATAGAATGTAATATATGAAAACCAAAATAGAGACTACAATAACATAAAATTGTTGTAATCTGCAATACCTTTCAAAGCATCTTTTGGAGCCAAGAAATAAGTCCTAGATGTCAGTAAGAATGCCTTTAGGTATAAATAATATATCCAGATTCTTTAAATACCACGCCTGTAGGTATGACTATAGAAAAAATCTTCAGATGCCAGCACTGTTTTGGTGACGCACGGCCACAAGACCGTACATCTTCCTCAGAGCACCCAGTGTTCAATCTCCATGTTTAAAAACTTCATTACCAGCAGAAGGGTGGCAAACCTAACATCTGGAGAAATAGTTGTTCATATATACAGCACAGACGATCACAATGAATGTTCCATCAAACATTAGAGAACCCTAAACCCGGAAGGGGGCTTAATAAGGGAGAATAGTACATCTGATGAATATTCAAATTAATTCTTATCACGTTTTATAGGTTGACCCTTTCTCTAGTCTGGAAAGGATGAAATTCTCGGACCCTTATGAAGTATGAACGTCAAGACTCTGTATATTCCAAACTGCTGTCTGCACGGTAATGTGTCCAAACCTCTTTTAGGTTGTGCCCTCATGCACCCAGAGGCAATCAAAAACCACGAAACAAAGCTATACGCCACAGAACATCAAAAGGTGTCACAAAGCTTATGTAAGTCCTGTGCCATCTCCAAGTCAAGGGCGCAGAACTGTTTCCACTCTCGAGGCCACTCCAGCAACAGATCTTCACAGTTGAAATCATTGAGTAAGCTGAAGTCCAAGCTGAAGTAGAAGCATAAGAAGTGGAGAAGTTGGAGCGTGGCCAACATGGCGGTCGAGATGGACGAGGGTTGCTGAGCTCTGGGCCACCCACCAAATATCCTGGGATATTCAGCATGATCCGTATGTTCTCTACACCTGAATGAGGGGTGGAGCGGAGGGTCGGCGCCACTGGAGCGCTAGGGAGCTACACCCGAAGATGGTGTGTGAGCTGGGGTGCCTCCCGGAGCTCACGGCTGCCCGGGCCTGCCATTACAGGAGCCATGGGGACTGCAGATCTCCAGCTGCACCGCAATACTGGAGCGGTGGCGATGCTGGCAGGTTCGCATGTGCTCTATCTCCGATCGAGTGGTGGAGTGGAGCCTGCTGAGGGGACGGAACTGCTGGATTGCTAGGGGGTTACCCTCCTACGATACAACCTTTAAGCTGCAGAGCAACAACCTCCAGTCAAAAGTGGGCTATTGGATTTTTACAATAATCACAACAGGAAGAAATAGCGTATGGAAGACGAACATGGTGGTGTTTTATTAGACCCCGGCGAGGGCGTGTACGACCTGGGCAGAGGTGATTGTAATAATGTGCCTGGTTGACATTATCATAGGCAGAATACACTCAGGGTTAGGGCCTGGGCTTCTGCCTCATTGATCCTTGGCAACACCAGAGCAGCAGACTGGTGAGCTCCATGCATGTGAGTGTGACCATGACAGAATTAATGCACATGACTTAATGGACATCGGTGAGCACTTGCAAGATCTCCTATTAACTTTGTCATTCCGATCTGTGTTTTGAATTGACTATCAAGACTGTCTTTAATGGAACATCAACCCTTGCTGTGATCATATAACCAGGCTGCATGCTGAGAAGTCATGCACAAATAATCTGATGGACACTGATGAATAAGAAGCCATACTGTCCCCATGATGGTGCACCCCAAAATCACTGCGCAGGACACCTTGGAACTCACAAAGCAGGATCCGCAGATTGCTGAGCCAGGAGTTTAACTCATCAGATTAGATGCCACTCTTTACAGCCCTTCTGCGCAATTTGATAAGATACTATTGGCGATAGCTGATTCTAGGACTGCATGGGAAGCTAAGATAGATACAGCTTCTATAGAAATCAACCTCCTCAGAGCCGAGCATCGTAAGTTAATTGAATGAGTGGATAATACGGATTCAGAGCTCACTGGTATGAGATCTACTCTTCAGGGATTGCAGACACAGGTGCAAGAAATACAAGCCAAAATAGACACTCTTCATCGGTGAGCGGAAGACGCAGAGGGTCGATCCCGCCGTTCCTAGGATTCCAGTAATGCGCAAAAGGACCCAATGTCGAGTTGTTTTTGGAGAACTGTCTAATGTCATCAGTACTCAAAGATAGAGTACCTAAATTTTTCTTGGTTGACAGGGCACATCGCATACCTGCTAGGCCACCCCCTCCGGGAGACAAACCTCACTCAGTGATTGCCCGTTTTCTCACTTACTGGGATCGAGACTTGATTTTGGAATTGTTTCATTCAAAGGGCTCATGGCAATATGAGAATGTCCCAATAATGGTGTTTCCTGATTTTACCACTGAGGTCCAAAAATGCTGTAACTCTTACAATACAGTGAAACGAAAGCTTTGAGAGCTCTCCTTGTCATATGCTCTTTCCGGCCAAGCTAAAGGTTATTCATGATGGGTCCTCTAACTTCTTTTCATCTCTAGAGGATACTTGGACTTGGCTCCACGCCAAGGACCTAGCAGAAATGGCTGACCCAGAATGGGTCACAGAGGAATGGCTGATACCTCATCGGCTACAGCGTAGAAAAACAGCGCACCTCCCGGGTCGGGCACAGAGTGCGAGAGAACAAGCGAAAGCAGTGGAGGAGGTAGCCCTCCTTAGTGAAAATTTGTTTGTGCCTCTCGACCGTAACCACTCTTCAGAAGACAGCTGTGTGGCCGATAACTAAGAGACACAATCAGGTACTGGAATCCAGGGCACTGAGCTGACGCCCGACTAGCAGATGATTCACTATAAAATGGTGTTACTGAGCACCTCTAACCTTACCTCCACTCCACTGGAGATCTGGACTCACCACAACAAGAACAAGAGGGGAGATGAGTTTGCGGGCCTGGGTTGACTATTATAGTCACTGGCTTGCAGGCAAGTATGCCTGGCACATTTTGGAGAGTGCCACGCTTTCAGATAAGAACCAAATTGGATGATGCTTATACCTGATGAAAGTCAGGTTATATTTTTTGTTACTAATGTTTACAGGGGGAGATTAGGCTGGAGACTCTCAGTCTTACTGGTGGGGGGGATGTTCATTTACATATATTTGCTTTCTCTTATTTTTCTTATCTATATGCCGTAACTATTTTAATGCAATGTGATATATGGGACTGTTGACACATGCTAGAAACAATGATTGGGGTACCACACTGCCGCTACGGAGCCATAGGGCCTCCAAACTTTAGGAATGGCAGTGGATTCCTGGTCTCTCTACCCAGAGGCCCGATGGGACAACAACAAGGGAACAAACTCAAGCAACTCCATGGGCCAATGTTTTACCACTTACACCCCTCAGTATAGATTTCTAACATGAAACGTAAGAGGGATGCCCAAAATGTCTAAACAATGTAAAATACAGTCATATCTTAAACGCCACCATCTACATGTGGCAATATTACAGGAAACACATATTGTACAATCCACGCTTTCTGCAATACAAACTAGGTGGACGGGTCAGATATATAGAACTACTGTGTCTGCTTATGGTAGGGGGTATTTATTTGGATCACTTCTACTGTGCCCAATGCAGTGAGAATGTAAAAGATTGACCAGGATGGCCGATATGTGACCTTGGAGCGACACCTTGACAGCTTTCCATTAGTGATTGCAGGGATATATGGCCCAAATATTGTTCAGATGTCGTTTCTTGATACCCTAAAACCTGTGTAGCTACTATAACCATTAGATACCAGGTATATGGGGGTAATAATATTTGCATGCCTGACACATTAATAGACAGATCAGTTCCCACTCTACAGGGCTCGGCATGTACCCACATGATGCGCTGATTGCGGGAATGGATGTTGCAGCACTGCCTCTGTTATCTTTGGCACCTACACAATCCCTTGGTAAGGGAATACTCCTATTTTTCACTAGTATATGGCATTCACACAAGGCTCGATCTGTTTTTATGTAGTGAGTCGCTAGGAGGGAGAACTGAGGGTGAGGGTTATTCAGCACGCTCGCTATCCGATCATCCTCCACTGATGTTTTCATTACTATGGAGCAGGGAGCGATCAGTAATACCCACATGGTGGCTCCAACCAGAAGCTCTATTAGATTTCCCGTACAGAGCTGATCTTTTGACTCTACTGGTCACATATTTTGAACATAATCATAAAAAATACAGCAACATCCCGGGCCTTAGAATGGGAAGCGCACAAGGTGGTGGTGCAAGGTCATTGTATGGTGGTGACATGGGGGGTTCAAATAGCGCTCACCTCTGAAGTGCCTCTAGTAGAGACAGAGATTAGAACTCTAGAAACAAAAATGGTGAACCAACCTGCAGAGGTGGAGAAATTACATAAGTTATGAAAGGAATATAAAGAGGCTGATAGGAGATTAGGGAGACACGATTATAGGTAACAAATGGCTACACTAACTGCTGAGGGAGACCACTCTGGTAGGCTATTAGCCTGGTTAATCAAGGGAGATAGATATAGACAACCAATTGGAGCAATCCGGCTAAGAGGCAGGCGGATTGAGAACACACAGATGATCATAAACTCTGAGTTTAGGTACTATTATCAATTATTATATAGTGCTACACCTTCAACCCATGAGGACCATGTGCATGCCTATTCAAGTGATCTGGCACTACCCACACTTGTACCGATACACAGAGAAGAACTAGCAGCACCACTGCAATTAACTGAAATGCAACTGGCCATACAGCAGATTGCCAGGAGTAAGACTCCGGGAACCGACTGTCTCCCACTCGAATACTATGCACAATAAACAGCCACATTAGCATCCAAATTATTATAGGTCTTCAATGAGACTCTACAGATGGGTCACCTACCCCGAACACTTAGGGAAGCTCTGATACTGGTGTTGCTTTAGCCTGAACGCAATCCATTAGATGTCCTCTCTTATCGACCCTTGTCCTTATTAAATCTGGACTGTAAAATGCTAGGGAAAATATTGGCCAATAGATTACTCCCTATGATTAATAGTATGGTACACCCAGACTAATCAGGCTTGATTTGTTGGCGCAACACCTTCATTAATATTCGGTGATTATTCCATCTTATTGACCTGGTACCCGATCGTAGTGGTGGGGTGTATGTGGTATCACTGGACATTGAGAAGGCCTTTGATACCTTGGGATGGGGATTTCTATTGGCCACACTTATGCAGATGGGTTATGGCCCTGTTTTTATAAGTTGGATTAAGACACTTTATGGGGACCCGATGGCGAGAGTGCGCACAGGTATTACCATGTCGCATGCCTTTGCTGTTCATAGAGTTACTTGGTAGAGATGCCCATTGTCTCCCCTGTTGTTTGCTCTGGCTACGGAGGTCTTGGCATGTGAGCTGAGACTTTGGGCGGGACGGTGGGGCATTCCGATTCAAGGAGAGTTCCACATGATCTCCCATTATGTGGATGACTCTTGGTGTTCCTGCGCGACGCACACCCTCCACGCTTCCACACTTAATGACCATGATGGAGGTTTTGGAGAGACGTCGGGGTTGTGAGTTAATTGGGATAAATTGTTTATTTATCTCTTAGCTCCAGTACCTGTGCTGGAACAGGATCTTCTTCCTAATTATCGCCTGAGATGGTGTCATGACACTTAAATATCTAGGAATACAGATTTATCACAATCCGGATGACCTCAGGGAAGGGAATTTGAATAAAGCATTAAGGGGATGTGTAAGTCCTTGCCCTTTTGGACCTCTCTTCCATTGTCCTCTGGGTGGCGAGTCGCAATTGCTAAGATGCTAGTATTACCTCGTCTGTTGTATTATTTTGCGGCTCTTCTGCTTTACTTGCCTAGAACTTTCTTCAAAGAGGTGCATAGTATACTAACCGATTTGGAATGGAGGCAGGAGACGAATAACTTTGTTGGTGCTACAGAAACCACAATTAGAAGGGGGAATGGGGCATCCAACTATGAATGGTACTATGCAGCGGCCAATGTGGTGGCTAGGGTCTGAGGATTGTTTGGAGAGACCGTGGATTCGGAGAGCCCTCAATGGCGCTCCACTGTATTTCTGGTTGATGTCTCCGAGACCACACCAGATCATGGAATACAGATGAAGATGGCTCACCTGTGTTGGACGAGATATGTTGTGGGACATGATAAAGTACCACCATATTCCCCTCAAACCCCCCATGGCAGACGCCGGGCCTGACTGCTGTGCCCAGTCAAACTCCTGATGTTGGGCAATCTATACAAGCATGGCATCCTTATCGTTTCAAGAACTCCAAGATGGATTTAGGATCCCTATTCCTAACATATTATGTGCTGCGTCGATGGTTACTAACCACGTGGGGGGAGGAAGGTAGGGAGCCTCTTTGCTCCCAAATATTGCACACTTTGCTCACAAATGGGGGCACCAGATACGCAATCACCATCATTTACTTTGCGTTACAGGGCACAGCTGCCAAGGGGATCATGCATGTGCGGGCAAGATGGGATGCAGTATTGTCTGCTCTGTTAACCGATAGTCAATGGACACAAGTGCTGCAACAGATAAAAGACGTTTCTTGCAATGCACGCTTTTGGTATTCACAGTTCAATTACCGTGCATCAGACATACTTATCCCCACACAGAATAGCACACATGTTTCCAGGGGCGAGCTTGACATGTCCCCGATGTACATTTACGGAGGCAAATTTTTACCATAATGATATGGGAACTGCCCAACTCTTCAGCATGCTTGGGACATGATAGTAAAAACCATTAATGAATTTACTGAACACACCTTGTCACTTACCCCGGAATCCTGCATATTGGGAATCCAAACACGCAATCCGAAGGCCAAACACATTCATAGATTCATTGACTTGACTCTAATCTTATCTAAATGTCAAGTACCTATACATTGGAAAACACCGGCTGCTCCAGAGGTGAGGGAGTGGCTGAGAACATGTTTGGCATGGACATGAGCTGAACTTGCAAACTGTTCACCTATGAAACTGAAAGGGGTACCAGTAAAGGGTGGGGAATGTTGGGAGGCTTTTGTGGTGAAAATAGAAGCCAAGAATGACGAGCGTCCTCCTTGAGAATAGCCCTAGGGGAGACGTAATTCAATGTCTCAACAGTGGAAATACATGTACAGTGAGACTCAGCAATGTCAAGAGATATTTGATGTGTTTGTAACAGACAAACTATATGTAAAGGGAACAGGTATGGACCACTGAACGGCATTAATGATCAGACATTTACAATGGGGACCCTTTCTCTGATGTCAGACATGCCGTCGACAACCAGCAACGATAATATCAATGATACTGTTAAGATATATGTAATATGGAAGAATACGATTATGTTTCTCTCTTCTTTTTTCCTCACTCTTTTTGCTATGAATACTCAATATGCGTACGCCCAATCCGGTAGTACAGATATTTATGGACCACATACAGTTAGAAAATTACATGCTAGATATACCTCTACAAAGAAACAACATGTGGTCATTGTTACATATGTCAAGTTAGCTGTTACATGAATTTTTTTTTAAAAAAGAAGTGGAAGTGGTATGCAACCCCATCTCACCACTTATTTTCTAAAGAAGAGTCCCATGGGTGTCAAGGTGCCAATTGATTGCGCTGAGGAGCCAATTCCACAAATGATCCTGTTGTGCCCCAATTTCCCCAAGACATAGTCAATGCCACAGCAAGTCGAGGCATCTAACGAGGTCATTCTGTTTATTTTTGGCACTTTCTGACATGCTTTCGGGTACTAAGGGCCTGCAGAGCCATCAAGTTAATTACCACTGGTGGAACCACCCTGGGTCTCTTCTGACCCCTCAAACCCCCATTGGGATTGGCTCCGACTCTGGTTTTGACTTCCACTGCAGCTCCAGGACCTCCTCCTGTCCTTTTTTGTCAATGGCAGTACCAGCTTCACTCACACCGGAAGGCGATCCGTTGCAGACTCTGATGTCAAAGCCCGAGCTAAATCTGTCTTGATCTCAACCTACTTTGCTGTCCAACTCCACTGCAGGGCATCTGGCCACCATACAGTCTGGCTCAGATAATACTCCTCCACTACCTCTGAGATGTCCTCAGAGGCTCCTTCTTTCTTTTAATTCTGGTTCTAACCCGTGTTTGTGTTGGGACTCGCCCTTTTTACATGGTCATCCCCAAACATTTTGCCTTCCTCCTCCTAATTTTTCTGACCCATTTTTGTTGATGTTAGGACTCTGAGCACTTCACCACTGTTGATCAGTGCTAAAGTGCATGTGCTCTCCCTTCCAAACTTGGTATTATTGGCTTACACCTGATTGGCACATTACCTGTAAGTCCCTTGTACAGTGGTATCCTTATACCCAGGGCCTGTAAATGAAATGCTACTAGGGGGCCTGCAGCACAGCTTGTGCCACCCACAGAAGTAGCCTTTCAAACATGTCTCAGGCCTGCTACCGTAGAGCCTGCGTGCGCAGTTTACTGCCACAGGGACCTTACATCTAAATTTACTTGCCAAACCTGGAACTCCCCTTTTACTACATATAAGGCCATAGCTAGTCCTCTGGGCAGGGTTCTGTGTATGTAAAAGATTGGACATATGTCTTTATGCTCTACATTTCCTAGTAGTGACAGACAGCCTATTTCGCTCCTCACTACTGTCAGTGCTGCCTCTCTCATAGGATTGCATTGGAAATGCCCTAAAATATGTCTAAGTGGTATTGTCTGATCTATGTGGGGTGGCGTAGGCATGTTTGGTATGGTTGTAATGGTAGTGAGAAATGCTGCTTACTGGTTTAGATGGATTTTTTATTACCATTACAAAAATGCCACTTTTAAAAAGTGAGCATTTCTCTGTGCTTATGACTGATGTTTTGCAGCTTACCTCCAATCCACCTCTGAGGCAGGGTGAAACCTGGGCTTTGTGCATACTTTTCAGACAGCTTGTACACAGAGAAGGTGGAGGTGTCAAAGGAGTGTATCTGCATACTGAATGGTCATCCTGGCTGGGAGAAGGAGAGAGGCGGGCACACCTGCATTTGTAACAGCTGTGCCCTAGCCTCACACAAAGGTCTTTTTTACCCCCCACTGATGTCTGTAGCCTGTCCTGGAGGAGAGAGGGGACATTCCTGGAACCGGTTAGTGTTGGTTGGAACCCTCTCTCTCGCTTTTGTGGAGGCTACACAAAATGAGTAATAGTGGCTGTCCACCACATTTTTAGAGCAATTTTGGAACTGAACAGAACCTCTGTCAGAAGGATTACTGGACTGCGTAAAGAACTCATCTAGGCTGCTCTTCTGTTTGTTGCCCTGCTGCCTGCCGGGCGGCGCAAAGGACTTAACTGGTTTGCTTTTCTGCATGGTGCCCTGCTCCTAGCTGCCAGCTGCCCTCTGTGGGTCCCCAGACCCTATGGGCATACCAGGAGGAAACACCATTATTTCCCTGATGTGCTGGCGTGCCTGCTTTGCCCCACCCCCAGTGTTCTCCAGGGGCTTACTGATGGAACCCTGCCCCATCAGAGCCCTGCTGGACTGTTGTTAGATGCTGATGGGTGACCACTGTAACTTTCCTCCTGGGTCTGGTTGACACTGTATGGACTCAGGCCATTTCTGCCTCTATCGATTGGGGGTAAAATTCCCTTCTTCTTCATTGCATCACATGGTGTAGGGAAAGCACCTAATTTCTATTGCTGGTGCAGCACGTGAAGAGCTTTGCATCCAACCTGAGCGCTCGACCAGAGTGGTGCCTAGCAACCTGAATTGTCCAACACAAGACCATACTCTTGAGAGTTTGGTGGTCCAGACTTCTACCAGCAAAGTGATTCTGAACGAATTCCCCATGGTACCTCCTGACGGAGTCAAAAATGAGTGAGTCACTTGGGAACATGTTCTCTTTGGCCAGCCTGGCCTTGAGTTTGGTGATTACATTCTGTCTATTAGGCAGTTATTTGCAGGTCCTCTGGGACATGGCTAATTAGACCCTGCTGGCTGTCCTGAGAGAGCTTAGAGCCTCCTTGGCTCAAACCATCCAGGTTGCAACCAAATATGTGATTCAGGCTAGTCTAGATGCTACTGATTCCTTCAAGTGAGTGGTTGACACTAGTATGGGCCTGAGTTGCCATGCTTGAATGCTATCCACAGGCTTTTCTGGAGGTGTGCAGGCATCCATTATGGTTATGCCTTTTGATGTTACTACCCTGACCCAGTAACTCTGGGCCTTATCCAAGTCCTGAGTCCCCTGAGTGTGGGGCGAGGAACAAGGCCTCCAAATATGCACTTTCGTCTGACACCACCTTCACATACTTTGATCCCAGAAGAGACACCACCATTACAGTACATGTAGGCCGCAAAGGTCTTGGGGAGGTGCTGATGCAATGACCACAAGATGGAGGGTAGGTGCCTGTAGCATTTTGCAAGTAGATCCCTAACTCCAACAGAACAAGGTACACGCAAATTAAAGAGGCTATAGCCATCCACTGGGGGTTCCGCCACTTCCATTTGCGCATGAAATGACCCCAAAAAGAAATTACTAATTATTTACGTGAGAATGGATTCCTTGACCCAGGCACTGTTGTTCCTTTAACGTTTAAAACCATGCTCTGAACGTTATGTATTCCGTGCTGCATGATTTGCAGATCTCGCTAGGGTGGCACATATTTTCTTCTTTAACCTCTTCTTGACTTGAAAGATGCTACAAACCTGTCTTAAAACAGTAGAAGCAGTATTACTTACACCCTTACTCACCTACGGAATTACTTTGGTATGCACTGATGTGTGTTTAGAAAATAGCAACCACTTGTGTGATTGAAACATTAAGATTATATGAATAATGGGAGTTAAGTGAGTGGTTGACACTAGTATGGGCCTGAGTTGCCATGCTTGAATGCTATCCACAGGCTTTTCTGGAGGTGTGCAGGCATCCATTATGGTTATGCCTTTTGATGGTGAAAAGTCTGATTCTGCCCTCAAATGCTTTAAGGAAAGTAGAGCCATTTTGCATTCCTTCTATCTTTCCCCCAATTCCCAATGGTTTCTTCAATGGTGTTGGCCATTCTGAAGCTACTCCAGAAGGTTGGCATACATAGACAATTCCAGGCCTACCTGCCCCTGCAGCAGTCAACCCAGTCCTTTCATGGCCAGGGACTGGGCAATAAAGCAGACATTGCACAGGTAACAAGTCCTCCTCCCCTGTGACATCAATCTTCATGCCTCTTTAGTTTGACCTTAGTGGCACACGACCACCCAGTGGGAGACAAGATCAAACATGTTTCTCCAAAGGTGGCAATCTATCACATCTGACAGATGGGTCCAGATTATCCAACAGGTCTATGCCATTCCATTTCTTTCTGCCCTACTCCAGTTTCTGCCCACATCAGAGCAACTTTCAGAAGAGCACCTATCCATCTTATTTCAAGAGGTGCAAGCTGTACTGTCTGTAGTGACCAGAGAAAGGGTTCCAGATTTGGACATAAGGGGTGCGATGTTACTCCAGTCATTTCCTTGTTCCGAAGAAGGATAGGGGCCTTCAACCTAGACTAGATCTTTGCTGTCTACACATCTTTCTAAGGAAGGAGACATTCAAAATTCACTTGCTGGCCCAGGTTCTTTCTGCCCTGCATTCAGGTGTCTGGATGGTAGCCTTAGACCTGCAGAATGTAAGGCATCTCCTAACAGTGAGGAAAGCATTTGCTGAAACTTTTCACCACCATCAAGAATGCTTAGTGTGAAAACCTTTGGGCACTGGAGCTGCCAAGCAAGCTCTCTCTCTAGGAGATTCATTTTGGCTAGAGTAGAGCACAGGACTCCTTTATGGCTGCTTCTCTTGCCCAAAGGTCTGAAGAAGATCAGAGACAACCAGGTCCAGGTCATCTTAGTGGCTCTAGACTAGCTCAGGAGAGTGTGATACCCAAACCTTTGGTCATAAGCATTTCTGCACCAATTAGGCTACAACTTTGGGAAGATTTTCTGTAGTAGCACTGGGTTAGGGTTCTGCACCGCAACTAGCCCAATCTATAACCTCATCCATGGAGACTGACGGGCAGCAGTTGATTTTGTTCAGTCTGCCACTTGAGATAGGGGCTTCATGCTCACAACCAGATGTCCTTTTGCAAGCTCCATTTACCCCGCATTAGGACAAATTTGTGCTATCAACCTCTTGTTCACTGAAAAAATATACAAGATCCAGCAGTCCAACCACACCAACAAGTCTTTTCCATCTACACACCCAGAATCTGAAATTATATACCCATATCCATCAGGGCCACCCCAATTCTGTTCCAATTTAGGAAAGAGCTGTAAACACACCACTTCAAATAACACTGCATCACAATGCCCTAACAGTCAACAATCCAGCTTCGTCTCCTATTATTTGTTGACTTTGTTTGTCTTTGACCCTGGACAACACTCTGCTGTCTTTAGGCTAGATTTGTACCATGGAAACACCTCATGCCTACATACATATCAAGGTGTGATGTGTTTTAACACTCATGTATTCTAGTGCTATTATACATTAAAATAACCCCTAGGTCTTACCATAAGTACATTCACTTAGCATGAGTCTTGATTATGACCTAAAATTAGTATCTGTTTAACACACATTTTTGCTTTGTTTGTGCACAAAATGCTGAATAATCTCTTATTTTATGTATGCACATTGTCACATGCCTTCTGTACCACGCTGCTCAGCTTGAAAAGGAACGTCACCATCTGCATTGCTTATTATCAACAGAAGCAAAGAGATAGAACTTTCCCCGTAAGAATAACTTTGTCAAGTCTTTAATTTTGACACTAACCAGGTTTCAAATGCAACAAACACTAACACTGCCATTGCTTGAAAAAAGAATCAACAATGGTTGCTGCGTTCCCCAACACTATGGTGGTCATTATGAACGCGGCGGTAACAACCGCCGTGTTCATGCTGGCGGTCAAAACACTGACCGCCAGCAACCCGGGATCCCTGCCGGCCAAATAAAGAACCTTTCTGTGGGCCGGCGGCGGAAACATTGTTTCTGCCCTCCGGCCCACAGAAAGGCCTGGCTGGGACATTGATGTGGAGCTGCCGCCAATGCCTCTGTGCGGCGGGTGCAGCTGCACCCGTCGCGCAGATCACTGCCCGAAAATCGCGCAGTGACCTGCATGACGGGGCACCGCACCAGGGCTCCTGCACTGCCCATGCAAAGTGCCTGGGCAGTGCAGGGGCCCCTAGGGGTGCCCTGGGGCACCCTGTCCGCCAGCCTTTCCCTGGCGGGATAACCCACCACAGAAAGGCTGGTGGATCAGGAAACATTATCCGAGGGGTAGCGCAGCTACCCTGTCAGATGGTGTTTCCTCTCACCGCCAGGCTGCCTGATGGCAGAAGCCTGGCGGTGAGTGAGGGTTGCCGATGGCAGCCCTCACCATGTTCATTATGCAGCAGGTTAGCCCGCCATGCTGGCTGGCAGATTCAGCCGCCAACGCCGGCATGGTGGGCCAACCCGCAGTGTTCATAATGAGCACCTATGTTCTTAGTTATCAGTGCTCCCACCACCTCCACAGAAATGCTATGGAATATAGTGTGCATAAGCTCCCCTCAATGTGCTGAGTTAATGAGGAGGATGTAAAGACTTGAATGCTGGAAGACATGTTCTTCAAAGGAACCCGATACTAAAGGCCATCAGGTTTGCAAAAGGTACGCACCAGTTATTACATGGCTCTGCAACAACCCACCCTAATATAATTCCACAATGGAATTTAGACTAATGTATTAGGAATTTGTGTTAAACAATCTTTAGAATATACATATTCTGTTCCAAATATACATTATTGCTGAGTTTCTATGATAATCTATAGGATGTACATTAGATTACCAAATAATAAACACCAGTTATTATAAAATAAAAAGAAGTATGTGTCCCTGTTTGGCGGGATCCGGGGCACATATCCTTGTCTGTAGGCCCTGTAAGTGCTTTCCTGGTAGGGCATTCATGCTCGTCACATCCCTGCATCCTCTGAGTCTGGCCCAGAGGAGAAAGTGGCATGTATTTTTCTGTGTTCATTTCTCTTCTGATGTCAAGGATATATCCATGCTTTGAGGCGGCACAGGCCTACTTCTCTGAGATTAGCCTACTTTGGTTTGAAAATGTGCAGAGGTCCTATTTCGATGCCCCCTTCTCAGTTGAGGAGTTAAAATCGGCGATTCGTAGTCTGCCTGGAGATAAGTCCCCTGGCCTTGATGGCTTGAGTCCTGCTTTTTATAAGGAATACGCTGATATCCTTGCTCCTCACCTCTTGGAGGTTTAGGCAGAGGCTATGGAGGTTGGGGTTCTCCCCGCTTCCCTTCGGGAGGCCTTGATTGTCACAATTCTTAAGCCAGGCAAGGATCCATGTTGGTGTGACTCGTATCACCCGCTTTCCATGATTAGCACAGATAATAAAATCTTGGCTAAGATGATAGCGGTGCGGTTGCAGCCACTGCTTCCAAAGCTGGTGCTACCAGACCAGTCTGGGTTTGTACCGGGTCGGTCTACATCACATAATTTGCGCACGTACCTCATGGTCGCAAGCACGATTGAAGCCGAGGAGGATGTGGTTGCGGTGTTTATGGACGCCACTAAGGCTTTTGACTCACTGGCATGGAAGTACATGTTTGCGTTGCTTGCCAGAGTGGGAATGAGCGTGCGTTTTGTGCAATTGATCCACTTGTTGTATTCGTAACCCACAACTAGACTGCGGTTAAATGGAAATATCTCTGGCCCTTTTCGGGTGGGTTGGGGGACTCTCGAGGGATGCCCTTTATCTCCGCTGATTTTCGCAATTGCGATGGAACCTCTTGTGGCGTGTCTGAGACAACATCATAATAACAGAGGGCTGGCGTTCCGACAACACCCTATACTAATCTCCATGTAGTCAGATGATATCGCGATGTATGTTCGCGAGCTGTGGAAAAATCTAGATGCACTGCTGGATGAAATAGTGTGATTCAGAGCTTTCTCTGGCACTGCGATTAATTGGTCCAAATCAGTGGTGATGCCTCTTTCAGTGGGAACGGTGCGCTTTCCTTCCCAGTATCCGATTGGTTGGGCTGATGGCCCAGTACGTTATTTAGGAGTTTGGTTGAGTGGAGACGTGGAGACACTCTGGTTGGCAAATTATGGTAAGGCCATCTCATGGCTGGAAGAAAGGGTGGAGGAGTGGCGCTCGCTGCCGCTGTCGCTTATCGGAAGTATTGCTATTGCTAAAATGGTGGTGCTGCCTAAATTCCTATACTTGTTTGTGAATCTCCCTCTTATACTTACCGCAAGCTTTTTGCAGCGACTTCGCTCTGCTCTGATACGGTTAGCTTGGGCAGGCGGGCAGCCCAGAATTTCCTGGGAGAAGTTGACGTTACCATTCAAATTAGGTGGCCTTGCTGCTCCTGACTTTGAGCTCTATTATCACTGTGCGCAGGCCCATTTTGCTTATTATTGGATCCGCCCTGTTCGATATCTCGCACCTGAAAGCGATGCGGTGTGGCCGGACGGACTATTGCGAATACTCGGGAACCCCTCCTGGCCCAGGTTGTGCGGAGTGGATACCGTGGAATGTACTGCTAGGGTTTGGACTGCTTTATTGCGCCGAGTTGGTGTGTGCGAGCCCTATGCTCAGTCGATGTCAGTACTTGATGTCGCAGATGAGCAGATGTTTCAAGAAGTGATGTTGTGCGACTTCCTTCGTGAATCGAATTTAACCGAATTAGGTGACTGGTTTGTGAAGGGGCGGTTGGTCTCCCTGGAGATGGCACTGAAGAATGGACGTGACAATGCCTTGCATCGGTTGTATGTGTTGCGCATTTGCGCAATGCTTCGTGCGCATTTCCCTTTCCTCCCCGAGACCCCGTCGGTATATCAGGCTCTGGAGGTGATGTATTGTGCGCAGTCGCTGCACAAGCTCATTACCAAGTTATAAAATTGTTTACAGTGTCAGCAGAGGGGAACCAAAATGACTGCAAAGGCTAGATGGGAGGTTGATGTTGGTGAGGCTATATCTGAGGAAGCGTGGAGGAAATGCTGTGCGGATATGAGGGTTTTATTGCCTAATTATAGCCTGCGTCTTATCCATTTCAAATTCCTGCATCGCTTTTACTATACCCCACGAGGTTTGTATGCTATGGGTCTGAGTGTGGATGCCTGTTGTGAAAGGTGTCGTGCCCCGGATGCTGATTTTCTGCATCTCGCGTGGCACTGTGAGAGAGTTCGTACTTTTTGGATTGAGGTAATGCATACGATTGAGGAGATGACTGGCCTGGTTCTGCTCTTTACCCCTAAACTAGTGCTTCTTGGATATGTTGATGAGATACCGTTGCTCACAGGAGACTGGTGGGCCTCCTGCTGCTACTGGCTAAGCGCAGAGTTGCGATGTCCTGGGGTCACGGCCAGGCTCCTCGCAGATCTGACTGGCTGCTAGATGCCTCATTTTGTCAACAACAACTAACGGTCTTATGGGAGTTGGTCCCCGAGGGTTCCCGGCCTAGGGATATATGGGCTCCGCTGCACTCCTTTTTGGAGTCTAACCTGTGAGGTGGTTGATGCGAACTATATCCTGCCATGCACATAGTAGTTCTGATTTCTGTTACTACTCTTATGTGCCATGGCTGTTATGTGGAAATGGATGGTTGCACTGCTTTCTTGCGTCTCATCCTTGCTCGTCCCTACTCCTTTTCTCTTTGTTTGTTGTGGATATGTTCTCTAGCCCTACGAAAGTCTGTTTTTCCTGAACTTGTCCCTGGTTTTGCGCTGATTAATGTTTTAACACTCCCGTTGATGGTGCTTCATCTTGATGTGTTTAGTTGGACATGGGGCTGAACACCCCTTGCGATTGTTACTGGCTGTGTTGAACTCTGTATTTGGTATTTGTACACTGCATGGGACTATGTGATGTATTGCTTTTGCAACTCCGCTCAGCGGGCTCTCTTTGTTGTATGTTTATCTTTATAAAATAAATAAATAAAAATAAAATAAAAATAAAAAAATGATATATCCATGCTTCTTGGAGCCCTATTATATGTATTATGTGACTAATACAAAGATGGGGTTCACGGCAAAGGGTTGAACTCCAGTGGCAATAACCACGTTTTCAGCCAGGCCTATCTTGTTATGAAATCTCATAACGGAATTCTGCATGCTGACCATCACTTTTCTGAAAGCGCCTATATGTTTTTCTAACTGCAGAAGCAGATAAATGACGAATGTCTTCCCCTTCTTTAAAGAGCACAATATCGTCAGACTGTCCGAAAGCTTCAGAGAGAATAGAAGTAGAGCCCTCGCTAGCCAACTGGGTTAAAATGAGTGGCAGAGCGGCCTGAGGTGCTTTTTGTATTGAGAGAATGAAAGGTTTATCATAATACAGGAAGGATACACAATATTGTAGTACACAGAATAATATTTTCAAAACTTTGTCATTGTAATAGGTAGGTAATTATTTAATAATAAAAATTAATTAACCAATAGTTGCAATGAAATCACCATAGTATAGCGAACCAAAAGAACAATGAGGGCCCTATCCACAATTGTATTTCCAAGCATAAATGCATGGTTAGTGCTGCAGATTCCTCGTTAGGCTTGCCTTTGCTTGCTTCTAATTGAAACTAACAGGTAATGGGAAAATGAAGGAACCCTGAGTTGATACTCCTATTTTCAGTAGGCACACCAACGAATAGCATCTACATCTTGAAACCATTCAGCTCAGGTTTTCCAAAAACTACCGCTGAGTCAGTGGAACCGAATGGAATCGGAAGAAAGCTGCAGTGAGGTTGCGTGTTGTGCCTTGATCAAACAATGAAAATCACTACTAACCTATTAATTTAAAAAATGGAAGTGGAAGGTTCACAACTTTGTTATGTTTGTGCATCTAAAGAACAGGAGTAATATTAGTAAAAAGTACGAGGAAAACATAGATTCAGCTTGTCAGCTCAGAGCAGGCATGCAGCCATCCCTTTGTCTTCTTCCTTTAGATGAATTTTGAGTAAAGTGGAGTCCTCTCTTTTGTGTCGAGGGCTAGAAAGGTATCTGGGCATTATTTGCATTGAGGAGGAAGTTCACCCTGGTCCTTCGAGCAGATCTCAGAAGTGAGCTTGGAGAAACCTTAAGGTTCCCAAAATTATGGTAATTCTTGATTACTTTATAGCAGTAGATCTTAACCGTTTGACTTCTGTGGGCACCCACTGAATCATTACTGCAATCCGACAACCTCCAATGGGTCATCATTGGATGCTGGGGATCACCGACCTAAGCAATTTCTATGACTTGAACTTCAAAACAGTAGACAAAAATACTAAAACAACTATGCACCAAGCAAATGCTCAAATATTGTAATATTTTGTTTGATTCACAATCAAATATGGAAAAAGTTTTCAGTTTTTCAATTTTGCTTCTTATTTGAGTATACTTTATTCTTTTTAACATTATTTAATTTTGTGACACAGTTGTGGTCCCCGAGTAGGGCTTGCGGACCCACAGGTTAAGAACCACGGCTCTATATGACATGATTTCCATGAAAGTGCAGGTTTAGATGCCCCACACACACATTACCAAAAGAAACAAAGAGAGTCCTACAAACATACACATACATAAACTGAAGAAAAGGGAGATATGTTACCCCATTAATGTGGTAATAAAAACGTAAAATTTAATTACTAGCAAAATAGAACCTTGACCTAATGTAAGAGGTGGTTAGTTGTATTAGAAAATATTCCATGGAATGCATAGTACTACCTTCCTTCAACAGTGGTGTTACAATGGTATTTATAAACACTTTAGATTAATTAAAAAAGAACCATAAGCAATTAGCAGAACAACAATGCAAAGTTTATCCGGATAAAGCAAAAGATCACCCAGGGCGTGTTAGAATAGACTTACATGTTTCTGTGTTGTACATTCATAGTTTCAGTCACTTAAACTGTCCTTGATGGACAGGTTCCCTTCATTTTTCAAAAAAGAATAAAATAATTAATAAATAACTGGGTTTGTCACCTTTCTGTGTCTCAGTAGGATACGCTGTATCAATCCCTGTGCTTTTCTATTACAAATCATTGCCACCGGATGTCTTTGGCTAAGTGGTTCAAAGGAATCAAGCCAATCCTACTACTCTTACAACACATTAGGTTGTGAATGGGCTCTCTCATAAGCCCACATCAGAGTTCTCCAACCATTTCTGTAAGAGCGGCCAATATTCAATGAACATCATCCCGAGCTACCTATGTTGTAGGTGCTGTAATAATGACCACATTAGACAAGATTACATTAGTGGTCACTAGATACAAGATTCCCAGCAATAATTACCTCAGTGGATAAGGCATAGTTGCACACAGCAATGTTAAAAAAGGTAATATTTTTAGTTATAAGCCTTCTCAACACCACATTATTTTCACTCAAATATCAGCTGTAAATGTATTTTGAAAATTCTGCCATTTTTCTCTAATTTTCCAGCTTGTGATTTCTGAAAAATATATACAGATTTTTGTTTTGAACATGCACTTTTCAATGTAAGTATATATATATTGATTCAGCCAATCAAAAGCTTCTACGTTAGTAGGCTAGGCTGCACAAAAGGGAGATACTTAATAGCAGCTCGTGAGCCGCCGACAGCACATAGGTGACTTGATGGAGAAGGCTGGTCCTGATAGGCCTGAGGCTCGTCCATCTTTAGCTATTTTCAGCCATAAGTCTAGCAGCAGCGGATGGAAAAATGATAACCTTTCCAAATCTGAGGCTAGATTTGAGTTTAAGGAAAAGGTTAAATGCCGCCATGTCTGACTCACAGGAAACTCTTCTTGTAAAAACTAAGCCAATAACTGGAAGCATGGTATCCTGATCAAATGAAGTGAAAGGATAGCCCCCTGATAATAACCAGTCTTTGTTTTACTCTCCAACATAGGCCGGGGCCAGGGGGTAAGAACTGCCCAGGATTAAGCGTGGAGCATGCAGTCTGTGAAAACTCACACTGTCCGAAGGAAACCTCGAGCTTCAGGGATCACCAGTGCCACACCCACGACCGAACTACACCTAGGAAGAAGAGCCTTTTGACAGCAGTGGTGATGGACGGTATGTTCAGCGAATGGCTTTTTGGAGATTTGCATGTTTTCCCTTGCACTATATTACGGTATTACTTCTGTATAGTTGAGAAACTGTCTTCTATGATATTTACTCCAGAAAGTTATTGTGAATAGTAGAATGTTGCTATATTATTTCTGGTGTGTGAGCATATTTTAGCAGCGTCTTTGTTGGTACATGGGTGTACTGACATGGGATACGAGAGAAATGATCCCATGTCATATTTACTGTAAAGTTCCGTTTTATTAATTTTCAAAGACAAAAATATCAAGTACATGACATGTATCAATGGTATTAAGCAGTCAACATATCATCTTGAGGACTTATTTTCAGCTCGTCACATTTACCGCAATTGTGCCATCCGACAACCCATCCCAAATCTATAACACTTTCGTAGTTCTCAGGTTCTTGAGTCAGATTACCCACTTGTAATGTATGACTATTCTACCTGTACCTTCCAATACCATCAATACAGTGACCCAAGATTGAGAGGGAGAAATATCATAGAACGATGGATGAAAAGGGAAATGTTTAAGAGGAAAAATTATGGCGCATAAGATGTGTAAGAAGGTGGCTCAGGTGAACAAGGTGCCTGTAGTGAGGTTACTGCTGTAGGCCATAGGGGCCAACCTTCAACCTGGCCACCAACATAGTAGTGCCTATGTCACAGCAATTTGTACACACTTTTCTTGTAGGTCTTTAGTATAGCTGTAACCAGCCATGCTCATCATCTGACACTTGCAGCTCCATGAGGTATCTTTAGCCTTTGCTGACCATGCACAGTTTTGAAGGATAAACTAACTTCAACAGTGCACCTCTTGCCTCAAATTCTAGACATAACGCTAATATGTAGGCCTGTGCAAATATTTTGTTAGGCTAGTTTAATCTTGCATATTTTCCAAATTTCACATTAATACTTGAAATATATGAAATTTTCACCATTACTCTTAACATCAGATTTTTCATCATTAGTAACTGCAGTAAACTGGTTTGAGCAGAAAATGTCTTGCCACAAGGTATGTTCTCTTCAAATAAGATATTTTCCTGGGCACAACGCATTCTCTTTGAGTAAAACATTTTCTTCTCAAACCAGTCTCCTGCGTGTATCTTACATGATATGTCTGTGTGTGAGGTGTACTTTCTCTAAGAAACGTTATTAGCGATATCAGCCTTAATATATTTCACATAATAGACTATTTTAACAAATTAAGCAAATTTTGCCTAAATAATGCAAATTATGCACATCCATAGAAATTAGCCTCTCCTTCTCTTTTCTGTAGCCTGGGAAGTGTTCAGAAAAAGTAAATAGGCTTCCTTTTCAATTGGAACTTTCCCTTGCCCAACAGCCTTAAGTACTTTAGCCCTCAATTCTTATTTTCTCATAATTAACATACTGGAAGTATCCACCCCTCGTTTTGTGGGGCCAGCATGGACAATTTACATCTGAAGCATCTCCATACACCGCAAGTCGGATCTCTGGTGGAATTTGTTGTCAGAGATCCAGTTAGTTGTGAAAGAACTCCGATCACCCTCTCTTTTGTCCTCAGAGGCTCCCAGAATCCACAGATTTGTACCCTTTGCAGTGCTCTCTAGTAGTTTTTGTTTGCAGTCAAGGGATCCTTAATGTATCTGAGCTACTTCTAAGCCATCTTTCTCAGTTTGGATGCCAACTTGTAAAACGGCTTCCTTTTACATTTGCGGGTGCAAACCCAATGATTTCAAAATATATTTTTGCTAAGCTGGGCTATCACAACTCTCTATTAGATATCATTTCATCAATAGAAAACAGAATTTTTTAAATTTTTGCTGATTAAGATAACAATAGTCTTGTACTGCGTCTGAGCCCAAACCTCTAATACTTTTCTAACCTTAAGCACTGACTCTTGATATAATGGTGCCACTTTAGAATCGAGGATACTAGTGGAGTCTAGGTCCCTGGTCAATGAGGGGAAATGACAGTCCAAAAACTGATACTTGCCTGTAGTGCTCACCAGCTCCAGGACATGTAGGAAAGACATGACAATGTGTATGAAAATCATTAGCACAACTGATATCAAAATGCAGGTTAAAAATGGCACGTATCAGGGTAAGAATGACTGGGTGTTACAAGGGGCAGTTCCAAAGAAGAAAAGGGACCATTGGTAACACACACAACAAACACCACAGTAAAAGAAACAACCATAGAGTGGGAGGGTTACAAGCAACATGGACAACATGGAGGTGTGAGGGAAAAAGCAACACAACAACGGGAGAAGGGAAGATTGGAGGGAAGAAGCAACAGAGATTAAGAAGCAACAACATGGAAAAAAGAAGGAAAAAGACAAATACTACCTCAATCACAGAGCGAGCAGCGAAAGGACACTAATCAAAATGAAATCAGTACTTGGGCCGAGCTCAAGGCCAACAAAGAGGAAGTTAAACTGGCCGATTAGGAAGCAGCAAACAAGAGTGGTAATGAAGACAGCAAAGGTAAGCAATGGGTGGGCTCGGAGCAAGTGACAGTGCATGCGTACTATCTTAGGTGAGACCTAAAACACAACTTACCCATCCCACCCTGTGGTGGATGTGTATGGCATGATTGTGGGGCCAGCCCTTGGAGAAGGGCTGCCCAGTGACATGTGTATCAGAACACTACAATCCAAAGAATAGGGCCGGCTCCTAAACTCACATATCTCGGCAAACTAATCAAGAATATTGTGACAGCACAAAAACTATAATACCTTCGTGCAAACATACAACTTTCCTCATTACTACCAATATGGCTTTAGAATTAAGTGCAATATGGAGGAAGCACATATCCAGGGACTGGTTGATGCAGTGCATATTTTTGATTATAATGAAGCCTGTCTGGTGGTTCTTCTTCACATGACAGACCACGGACCTGGGATTTCTCAGTTACAATGGCTTACAGTGTGACATTCCTAAACTGGTTTTATTTCCTGCTCAGTAATCCATCTGGTCTTTGTTTCTTGTGTCCTACCCCAAGGATTTCTCCTGACTCTCATGTTTGCCAGCATTCACTTGAAACCACTGTTCTCTTCTGAGCAACCAGAATGCAGCCAGTGCACCAGCATGTGGATGACAGCGGTACATCAGGGTGTCATTCCTAGGATGCAGTTTTTATCTGATGGGATTTCTGGGTACCCCTCCTTAAAACACTACAAGAAAACACTACACATATTCTCATTAAAACCAACTCTAAGGGTTACAATAGAAATTAAAGAAGAAAATAATGTACATCACACAAGGAAAGGCCAAGGAGGCTGGACTCCATGATCAACAGTAGTGTATAACAAGGGCATGTGCAGTGTGTAGAGGCTATGTCATTTGGCAATGCCATTCAGTTCGGTTGTGGGGAGGAGGAGGAGGGAGTGTGAATACCCACTTGGTGTTGCATCTTTGTATATCTGTGTGGTGGCTTGACTGAGCACTCTGTGTTGGCATGTATACCACAGGTGGTCGGAATTTCAGGAGAGCCCTCAACAAATTTTGCAGAGTGGGATGTTATTGTACAGCATATAACGGGACTATCAACTTAAGAAGCATACAAGTGCTTTGCACAATGTTTCAGTGTTAAATAAAAGACTACAACACATCTGTCACCTACTACTCTGTGCATATACAGATAGACGTGCCACAGCAAAACAGCATGCCTACTGAAAGTGTTTCTTCAGGGAAGTCTGTGTCAGAAAGCATGTGTGGCAGCAGTTCCTGTTTCTCTTGCCATCTGATTCTCCTGCTAGGTTAAGTACCAAAGGTAACAGTGTAACAAAAAAGTAGTGAAAGTGTGATTGGCGGGGTGGTATTGGGGAGGGAATTTGTTGTCTCCACCTGCAGTCTAAATGACTTTCAGTTCATTAGGAGCATGCATGAAACAATTACATTAAAGGAAAATATCAAATGAACTGCAAAGCAGTATTTGTTATGTGTTAAGTGCAGTTAGGTGCCAGGACTGCAAACATATTTTAGAAAGCAGTGCAACCATTTAACTGTAAAAATAAAAGTAGTGGATCTTAGTTCCCATTAGTTCCTGCTCACCTCAAGCTCTTATTTAACACGTTTATCTTGCTCTGCTTTATTTTTTACATTTGTCTGACATAACTTAAATATTTCAAAAAGGGCCTTAGGCATGTAGTATAGGAGTCTGTTCCTCTGCTATAAATATACAGTAGAAAGAAAGTAAACTATTAGCAACTTGTCTATGTCTGTACGCAGTGTACAGAAACATGCTTTAAACATCTGCAGTCTGGGCCTTGGCCATGTTACAGAGATCGGTCTGATACATGTCGACAGTGTATTTATTACTTTGCATCGATACATTTGAAATGGGTATTTTGGTGCTTTTTGATCAGGGATTTCTGAAAGATCTAAAACAGGTGTCTAACGTTGATGCAGAAGAACCAGATGCATGCTGATTTTTCTATATTTCTAGATTCATGTAGGGCTCATACAGTATACTCACACATCCACTCTCTGAACAGCAACCAATATGAATGACCAGAAGTAAGGCAGTACTCAGAAAGGTAGTTTCTCAGCCGACAAGCCCTTATCTTGTTTTTCTATTGATGACATTGAATTGTATTTTTATAGCGCTTACTACCCCTGACGATGCATCAAGCACTTTTCGGGAAGTAGCACACTACTCCAGAACCCAAAAGGATTAGTGGTGGATTAGTATGGAGAAATATGAGTTAATTTGAGCAGTAGATTTGTGAGTCTGTTAGATTGAATAGAATAATGGAGGGACAGAAGAGGGAAGAATCTAGAAAGGGTTAATAGGGAGATCATATTAGTAAGATGAGGTTTGGGATGAGAAGAAGGAGAGATGGAGGAGGGAAGAGTCTGTAGAAAGGGATTATGGAGATCATAGTAGTAA
This sequence comes from Pleurodeles waltl, assembly GCF_031143425.1. Classification (NCBI taxonomy): domain Eukaryota; kingdom Metazoa; phylum Chordata; class Amphibia; order Caudata; family Salamandridae; genus Pleurodeles; species Pleurodeles waltl. The sequence goes on along the minus strand of NC_090440.1, from coordinate 518,288,436 downwards.
AAATAGGTTTGGGATGGGTCAATGGAGAGATACATGAGGGAAGAATTTAGAAGGGTTATTTTGGAGATCATAGTAGTAGGATGAGGTTTGGGATGAGTCAGAGAGTGGAGATAGGGGATAGATTGAGAGAGCTATAGGGTGAGACAGAGTAGTGCAACGGAGATAGTGATATTTTCTCTTTTACAGTAGAAGTATAGTGATAAATATATAGATACATGATTACATAGAAATGGTATATATGTATAAGAAAGTGCTAACTTTTGATTGAGAGCAAGTAGGACTTTCGTGTTAGGTATCTGGGAAATTGTAACTTAAAACTCTCTTTAATGGTAAAGTTGGATTTTAATTCACAATTTTGAAAAATGCCACATTTAAAAAGTTGTCACACACCCCCAACCATTGGTGCCTGGAGCCCGTTCTGGGGTCAAGTGACTGGGCATAGTTGGCAGCTGGACCTTGCCCACTCCTCTAAGACAACCACACAACAGAGGGATTAGGTGTGCCTTGATGGACCTTCACTGACATGATGTTTGGGTGGAGCTGGGCACAGCCCCACTTGCAAATCAATAGACTGTGCCCAGCCCTCACACACAGGATCACACACCACTTCATTGTGCCTGTAGTCAAGCTGGTGCCAGGGCATGGAAGGCAGGAAATGACTTCAAGGCAGGAAATGACTTCAAGGGAAAACTCTAGAAACTTCTCCAGCTTTACTTCAAAGAAGACAATATAATATAATTCAATACATATAATATAATACAGTACAATATAATATATAATATTTCTTCTAGAGCGATATTCCAAGTCCAGCACATTCCTTTGATCATTTTATCGTTTCACATTAATATTTTCGGTAGAACCTCTCACCCAATCATTAAACTCTTTCTTCACTGCCTGCAGTTTGTGCTCCATCTGTTTTCTTAATGATGCAAAATCCTCTTCCAGACCTTTGAACATATCTTCCATAAATTGCTTAGTGATTAGGCCTGCCAAGCGTGGGTTTTGGTCTGCTTTGCTTATTGCCACAGGGGAGCCGTCACATATATCCTGCATTTGCCAATAGTCTTCGTGGAAAAAATAGTTCCATTTGAAGTTCCTTGACCAATTGATCTACACACCCTCAGGGCTGCGTTGTCAAATGGCACGAGAGACAGAGGTAGTTCATGATGGGCTATGGTGAACCATCCAACAGACTCCTTCCCCCCGGAGTGCAAGTGCTCCACTTTCTTGCTCCTGAGGCATTCTCAGATGTTCAAGTGCTTTCTTCACCTGCTTTCCTGGTCTATTCTATTCTGGATGACTTTCTACAATTACTGGCCAGGAGTTGTTCTCTGCAGTAGCAGAAGTTTGTGTCGAACAAAGGGTGCTACTTTGCTTTCTGCCATTCGTATTGCCCTGATGGGTTGCATTCTCTGCGCTACAACAGCTCCTTTTCCTTAGCTGCTCTTGAATATGGGGTCTCCCGCAATCAAACGTACCCTTGCTATTCTCAGGTTATCACAAGTACGGGGAGGGGTCACTTTTGCAGTGCTGCCTAAAGTCCAGCACCTCCCTCAGGCAGCGTTGGTTACCTCTTGGGCGAGCTATGTTTAAACTGCCTCCTTCTGCGCTCGCACTCCATCACCTGCAAGTCATCATTTTACTAAGTTTTAAGCTTTCTCAACAGAGATACCCATGCCTCAAAGAATATGGAGCCAGGAACAAGGGCAGCTCTTCCGCACCTATAATGCCTCTGTTTGCTTCTTCTTTCTTCCCCTTACAAGCTCACTGGGGCAAATGTGCCAGGGTCTCAACCTCCTTAAGGGGCCATGGACCACTTCTTGCTCCAGTACAGCTTCCTGTTCAGCTTCCTGTTCAGCTGGGTCTGCCTCTTGTGCTGAGTACCGCGTCACTTGGGCCCAGGCCACTCCCGCAACTTCGTCACAACTTCCCCCTGCTTTTGCTGCATGGAGAGTCAGGGTCCCTGGAGACTGCTACGTTCAGTTCCCTGCAATCAGTGACACATTCTGAGGCTGTCAAATGACGCACATTTTTGCAATCAGAAGATAGTGTCATTGACAGTGAGGCATTGCTCTGTGTGGTGAACAGTGCTCAACAGAACAGGCTCCTAGAGCTTGCTGCACACCTATGTTATTGCTATTGCACTGTTTTCAATATTTGGCTATGAAATAAAGGGGACTTCCAGGTCATGGAATACTTTCTGTACATTTTAGCGTTTATGGTAGGCCAATATTTTCATCTGCACTGCACACCGATGTTTCTAGAAATATTTGCTGCTGTTTCAAGTTTCATCATAATGATTGTACACAAACTTCCTCTGGTATATTGCCAACGTGGTTACACCACTGGATAGAGTGCTATATTTTCAAGGAAACAATAAACGGCAGCACAAGTTAAGCTTACTGTACTGAAGGACTGGCCTTTGTCACATTGTCATATTTTTAATTTCTACAGCATGCATCTATCCTCTGCCTGGAAGCATAGTGCATTGTCTCTAAATATTAACTTTCCATAACGCCTCAGAAATCAAAGGAAATGAAAAACGCTGTGAGAACAAAATATTTTGACGAAGAAGTGGATGGGCAACAGAGCAAATCCAAGAAGGAAGAACAGAAGGTTCACATTTTCAGGAAGAGCCCAAGCGTAAAGAAAGTATATTCTGAGAGACGGAGTTTCTCTTCAATATGCATGAAAGTGCTGAAGCCCTCTTCTTCCCACCTTAGATCTTCTACCAGATGGCAAGGCATAACCAGGTGAGATCTTAAACAGAACTCCTCAACACTGAACATTGAGCTAGTGTTTTGAGAGCCTTTTTCACACTCGAGAAATTTTCTTTTTAAAGTGAGTGCAGTCCTAACATGATTGCACCTATTTTGTAGGCCGTTTAGTTTCAGCACACCCATATGTGCAGCTACTGTTGACTTATAGATCTATCTCCTGATAGCTGTGTATGGCAGCATAACCAGAGCGTGCCCATCCTGATAACGTAGCATGAAGGCAATTGTCCTCATGCTTCTCTCGATGTGTATGCATCTGTGTAGTAGCCCATGCAACGTTTCTGATGATTTGGCCTTGCATCATGGGTAAATGAAGCCCCTCTCATGACGAGCATGAAAGAACAACCCCCATAAATATTTTCTTAAGAGCTGGCATGGCTATACAATGATGCACTTTCTGGAGTCCTCTCCAGTACAAGGCCAAAGGGAGAGTCTCCTAGACCCTTTGGCATCAAAGAGATAGTCAACATACCAACAAGAGACAGAGAACCTAGTAGACCGCAACCTACCTCAGCTTATTGAGCATTACATGACCAAGATGTGTATTGGTTAATGATCAGACATATGAGACTCGCAGGAATAGTCAGTGGAAACTAAACCTTCTTTCATCATGAATAGACACACTCAAAGACTCTAGTAAGACATTTTTGGGATTTATTAAAACCAAAAGCTGTTTCCATTCAAATCTATAAAGTGCACGGTTACCCAAAGGTGTCTTGGAGCTGAAAGTAAGAGTTTGTGCATGCAGAAGAAGACATTCCTAAATAATAGCACAAATGGCTATGGGAGTTCTTGAAACAAAAAGGTTTCAAAGACTTAGCATGTTGGAATCTGCCAGAATACCAAGAGTAAGTTTATTCGAAGCTTGGCAGTAATAAGAGAAAAAACTTGTCTGCCACATCTAACCTTACAGAAAGTGCGCACAGCAACCTGAGTGAAGGAAGAAGAGCGCAGCGGTCTCACAGGCCTTTTTCGTATGAGCATATTGGAAATGTATGCGAGTTGGTAAGTAAGAAACATGGTCTTGTGAAAAAAAAGTCTCCTCTTCTGGACAGGGAGCCAATGTAAAGTTTCAACAAGAGCTGATATACTGTAATATTTACGAAGGACCAGTAAAATCTTGCTGCTGTTTGAATTAGCTGCAGTCTGTGCATCAAGTAGGGAAGGAAGCCAACATAAAGAGCATTGCTGTAACCAATTTTACAGATGATCAGAGCTTGTATAATAGGCTGTCTACATGTCAGTCGTATGGTAGGGATAATTTTCTTTAAAATCTTACTTTCTTTAAAATCTTCATAGTAAATAAGCAGATGACTGCTAATTTCCTATTAAGGGGTTCAAGTGAGAGTTTGGAGTCAAAAAGGACACCCACATTCCTCATCTTAGTAAATTGAAGCCCAAAGATTTTAGCCACCAAGAAGGAGGCCAGCACTGAGGCAGAGTAAGTTGATATTCATCCAATTTGCTACCTAAAGTAGGCAGCTTTTACAATGTTCATGCAGACAGAGTAACTGCCTAGGTGAAAAACAATCTAAGTAGCATCAGCATAAGCATAAAACTGATATTCAAAGGAGGGGATAAGATTAACCAGTGGGACCCCACAACCTAGATTAATGACCTTGGATTGCAAAGGTGGCATTTGAACTGCTTGTTCTCTGAACTTCAAAAAGGACTCAAACTATAATAGTACATTGCCTTGGATGCCTATGCCAAAGAGTCTGGTTTACAGGATGGAATGTGAGACCGTGCCAGATGCCACTTCCAGCTTTAATATAATGATGGCTGCAGAGCCCCCTGAATTAAGAAGACTGCGGATGTCATTGGTTACAGCAATGCGGTTATGAGCATTGTACCAGTGCTCTGAAACCTGATTGAAAAGAGTTAAGAATATTGTTCTCCTCTAGATAATAAGACAAACAGGAGTTGACTCAACTCTCAAGGATTCTTGTAACAAAAGAAAGAAGAGAAGTAGGGGGATAGGCTTCTTGAGGAGAATAGTTACAAGGGACATTTTAAAGAAGATGGGGACTTGACCTGTAACCCTGGGTGTATTTTATAGAACAAGAGTAGTTGGTGTACATATGAAAGCAATTAATTTGAAATTCCTATCTGGACAGGGATTCAGCAGGGAGCCTAAGTTAATCTTGCTTGTTTTAGCTAGAGTGATATCATCAGTCAGATAAATATCAATCATGTGCACTCTTTATTTATACATGCTCTCAATATCTGGTCATTTTTAACTGATAATACTCTGAATACCGTCTTTTTGACAGAGACCTGGATACAACACTCGCCTAATCCAGATATTAGTACCGCAGTTCCCGTTGGCTACTCTTGTTCATCAGGATGGTATGACCAAAATGTGAAATGGGTGTGTATATTATGTAATGTGTATTTGTAATGCACACTATCACCCATAAGGGTATCCTGAGGCTGCTCAGTATTTGTGCCTAGCCCTGCCTATGGTAGGTTGGTCAATTGAAAAGCCAGATCTTCAGTTTCTTGTGAATGTAAAAAGAAAGGACGAAGCTCTAATGTGGAGTAAGAGGCCATTACATGTTTTAGGAGCTTTGTAAGAGAAACCCCTTCCTTTTGATCTGAGTCTGTGTATTCGTGGTTTGTGCTAGTAGGAGTTTTGCGGAGCAGAGGTGTCTGGGTGGTTGGCGAAAGGATATACAACTGTTTAGATAGGTTGAGTCTAAGTTGTCTAGTGCCTTGAATGTCTGTGTGTGTGTGTGTGTGTGTGTGTAGAGCTTGAAATGAGTGTATTTGTGTATTGGAAGACAGTGGAGCTCCCTGTGGTATGTTGTGATGTGAGTTGTGTGTGGGAGTTTGAGGATGAGTCTGTTTGTTGCGTTCTGGATGGTTTGTGTTTTTCTAATGTGCTTGGAAGTAATTTGAAGATCTACCTGAGCATCTTCAGGGTCTGGAAGCAGGATGCAGTGATGGCGCTGACTTGTGCAGTCATGTCCAGGCTGCTGTTAATGATAATTCCGAGGTCACTGGCATGGATGCTCGGTGTGGGTCCAAGTCCGGCCGGTCACCATTTGGAGTCCCATGGCAAGGTGTTCTTGTCAAAGATAATTACTTCTGTTGTGTTGGTGTTGAACTTTAGACAGTTGGCTTTCATATAGTTAGCGACTTTGGTCATGCAGGTGGTGAACTTGTTTCTTGTGTTGGGGTCTTGTCGAGAGGGAGAGCATGAGTTGCATGTCATCAGTATAGTAGAGCATGTTGATGTGTGTGCTGATGATGTTGGCCAGAAGGATCATGTATGTGTTGAAGAGAGCAGGGCTAAGTGATGAACCTTAAGGCACCCAGCAGATGAGTTTGCGGCACCTGATGAGGATGGAGTTTGTCACTCTGTCAACCGCTGCAGAGAGGTCAAGGAGAATGTGGCCTGCCGTGTCTCCTCTGTGAAAGATCACACAGATGTCTGTGGCAGCGATCAGTGCTGCTTTTGTATTGTGGTTGGCTTGAATCCAGACTGTGTGGCGTTGAAGAGCTGGTGGTAGCCGAGATGGTTGGAGAGGAGTCAGTTTCTATAAGACCTTTGCCTGGAATGGTAGGAGGGAGATAAGTTTGTAGATAGAAAGCGTGGCTGTGTCAGTGGATGGTTTCTTGACTGGTGGCATGTTTCCAGGAGTCTGACAATGTGACTGAGTCAATAGAGGCCTTGAAGATGGATTTTAGTGCTTCACTGATTTCCAGAAGAATTCCAAGAGCTTGTTGAAAAGGACTTGTTAGCGAGAGATGTTGCTGCAGGCAGCAGGATGTAGGGTGAAATCTTTGATGGTTGCTGCTTTCAGTGCCAGCATTGATGCAATCTGCAAGAGCTGTGTGCTTTGTGTTCCGTATTTGTTGGTGTTAGGGCTGATTTGCAGATGTTTGTATCTGTGGTTTCTTGATTTGTTCTCCATTTGCACTTCAGCTGCTTGCAGTGGCGTTTCATCAAGCTGAACTCCTCTGTGTACCAGCTGGCCTGTGGGCAGGCTCTTGCCGTTGGGTTGTTCTTAAGGGGAGCCATGGTGTTGGCGCATGCAGTGATTCAGCTGTTGAGGATCTTGATGGCTTTTGGCATGTTGCTGGTGTGTTTGGGCCCGTGTGTAGAGAGGGCAGAAGCCTACTCCTCTTCTGTGATGCTTTTCCAACTGTGGCATGCAGTTCCAGCGCTGGCAGGTCTGTGGTAGTGCACAATAGGTACAACAAAATTTATGAGGGCATGGCATGTCTGGTCATAGTTGCTGGCTTGTTCACTGTGATGTTGCTGATTAGGGAGAAAATCGGCTCCAATAGGGCTAGGTGAGGACAAGGTTTGCAATGATTTCTAGAAGGGCCATAGAGTTTAGATCAATGTGTTCTTCTAGGTGAAAGTTAAGGTCTCCGAGGAGGATGAAGGTGCTAGATTTTACGATGAGGATTGCAGCAAAGTGTGTGATGTCACTGGCGAAGTTTGTGTGAGGTCCTGGAGGTTTGTAAATAAGGCTTCTTCCCAGGGAGAAGTTGGCTGTGATGCATATCTTGAATGTGAGGTGTTGCATGCATGGAGGAGCACAGCAGGATAGGGGTGCTTAGGGGCAGAACCAGGGCTCCTGGCGCTGGGCACATTCCAGGTGTAGATGGGCGCAGACATTCTGTTCTGGCCTTAGGTGTGTCAATACACCAACTACTGAAGAGGTAGGATGTATGTTTTTCAATCTTTAGGGCTCTCCCACCATTACATTTGTAGGAGCTCCTTTTTATAACCCCCTCAGCCCGACTTCAACCATAGAGGCTCATTTAATATTAATCTGGTTGAGCTTCTCTCCCCATAAGTAATAAAATGGTTGAACGTTCGGCCCTTACAAGATTTGAATTATCATTTTGAAAGCCCATCTGATGAGCAAGGTAAAACCTTGTGGAAGGATCTCTTTGCTTTGGGTCTTAATCTAATTTTACCTCAGACTACTCCCAAAGCTGGACATCTTTTAGATCCTATATTTGTTCATTTTAGTAAATGTTTTACCTCAGCCCCCATCCCACTCATATGAACCAATTCATTTGCAGTTCTTTTCAGTTAGCCCTAGAGGGAAGGTGGAATCAATGTAAAGAGTTAAGGTCTAACCCAGCCTTGCGATCCTGGCACAGAATCTCATAGAAGTATTTTTAAGATATGTTTCTGTCATCTATGCCTGAATCATTAGAGCATTTCCCGAGTTATACACACTTTTGATGATTGGCTGACTAAGTCCCTGGACAAGGTTATCACCATTAGAAATTGTCATCTGTGGCAGTTTACCCCTTGTGGTCTCTGGTGCTCAAAAGTGTTGCACAAGGAAAATATCCATTACAAGATACTGGAACACGGATGGAGAACAGCTTATTTTTGGGAAGATAAAGATACCTACATACAGCAGCAGCTGCCACAAATAGCAAGGGGTAGGGGGAGGAATAAATAAAAAAAGAATTACAGTTTGGTGCCGCCGCTGTCCTCTCCTGCCGACACAATCGTCCTCCTTTCTTGTTCTGGTGTCCCAGCAGTCGCCAACCAGAAATCCGGCAGAGCCCTCAGTGGGTCGTCCAAGACCACCACCACATCATCTGCGTAAAGTGCTATTATGTGTTCTTCCCCCCAAAAGTAGGCCCCATGACCTGTGAGTCATCCCTTCCATGCTGTGCTAATGGCTCTATATAAAGGGAAAACAGCAGGGGGGAAAGCAGGCACCCCTGCCTGGTACTCCGGCCCACCAGGAATGAGGCAGATGTCCCATTGACTCTGACTGCAGCCTTTGAGTGACTATACACACTAGTAATCCATGCACGGAACCTGGGCCCCAGCCCGAAGTGCTCCAAGGTTGCCTAGGTTGCCTATAGATGTGGCCAGTGGCCCGATCAAATGCCTTTTCAGCATCAATTCTGAGCAGCATCTGTTCTCTCCCCGAGCACTGAGCTTTGTCTATGATGTGCATTATCCATTTGGTATTGTCCCTGCACTATCTGAGTGGGATAAAGCCGGCCTGGTCCGGATCCACCAGGCCGGACATCAGTGGATTCAGGTTGGAAGCCAGGATGCCCATGAGCAGTTTGATGTGTACATTAAGTAGTGAGATGGGTCTCTAAGACCCGCAATGTGCGGGTTCTTTCCCAGGTTTTGAGATGACCACAATGAATGCGTCTAGCATGGTTGGTGGAATTGTATCCGAACCAGAGATAGCATTAAAGAGGCGCATCAGTCTGTTGGCCTAGAGGTGCCCGCACTTGTTCCCCCCCATGTAGAAGGAATGGTGCAGTCATAGTGTTGCATATTCTGTCCTATCAATGTCTAGGCTTGCTAAATGTGCCCTGGCCACACTTAACTTTCTCCAGACCCTCGTACCCGGTACGTTTGTGAATCCTCTGGAGTTCCGTCACCTCCAACTCTAACTGGGCCCTCTTCTCTCTTCGAGCCTTATTGTCTGTGGCTGAGATGGCAATGAATTCGCCCCTCACGTCCGCCTTCATTGTTTCCCACAGTAGGGAGATCGAGGTATCTGGTGTGTCATTAAAGTCTAAAAAATTGGAGATGGCCGTCCATGTCTGAGCCACCACTTCAGGCCTGGTCAAGAGAATAGTCCTGAGCCTCCAAGGACGATGGGCCCTTGGGTGGTCTGTAATAGTCAGTGTAAGGGAGAAAGCTGAGTGGTCCGACAGGGCACATGGCTCTATGTCTATCTCCTTCAGACTTTGTTGGTCGTCTCTAGAACCCAAGAAAAGGTCCATGTAGGTGTAGGTTTTATGAGCATGGGAGCAGAAGGTGTAGTCCCTGGTTGTGGGGTGTCTGTTCCTCCATAGATCGCTCAAGCCTAACTCCTCCAATGTCTGTAGTCCCCTTGGTGACAGGGCTCCCGACCCCCGTATCTAGAGGCCGACCTGTCCCAGTCGTTGTTGAGGACAATATTAAAGTCACCCCCAATGAATACCTGTCTGTCCTGCGCGGTCATGACCTCACCCAGTGTTCGACGTACGAACCCTTCCTGCTTCTCATTAGGCATGTAAATAGAGGCCACGACGACCTGAAACTCTCCTAGTTGTACCCTGAAGGCTAGTAGCTGGCCCGGTATTTCTGCCACTTTGTCTGCCACCTTACCTCGTAATAATTGTAACACTAAGAGTGCCACTCCCGCTACCTTGTCCTCTTGTGAGGAGAAGTGTTGTATTGGGAAGGTTCATGATGGTAATCTATGGTGATCTGCAGGACGTAGATGGGTCTCCTGCAAGAGACACAGGTCCGCTCTGGTACTATCCAGGTAGGAAAGAGGCCTGCGCTTGGTTAGGTTACTCAGCCCTTTAACATTGAGTGTAATTACTTTGAGTATATTTGGGTGTGTGCAGGTGCTAGGTCATGGGCCCGTAGACGTCTACACCTTCTCTGTGTCCCTCTCCCCTGATGTGGCCAAGGCGTTTGTAGTCCACTCCATTCCTGTTGCGCTTTAAATGCCTGTGTGTAAGCTTTGTGGCACCTTCCCCTGAAAAAAACCCCTTAAACAACAACATTCTTAACAGCCCCGTCAGGGTGAGACGGAACATCCGGCGTAGTCCAGAAAGATGTTCCATAGTCTGGGAGAAAAGCGCCCTGGTTACCATTCCACCATCAAGTGTTCCCCTGCCCTCTCCCCGGGCCCCTGCCCCTTCAGTCAGTATCGAGATGTCCGCAGGCCCCTCATTCATCCCCCCCATCAGGTTTCGCTGAGTCCCTGGCAAGGGTCTCCAGGACCGCCCTTCACTCTAAAGCTATTCTCTGGGTCTGGCTTGGTGCTCCTCTGCGGGACAGTCTGCCACCAGTTGTGCCCACGGTCGGGCCTCATCGAATGGGGGTGATCCTCTGAAAGTGGTTCCAACTGCAGCAACGTACAGGCTTCTTTTCAGTGAGCGCAGTTGGTGGAGTTTGCCGTCCCAGTGGAAGATCAGGTGGGAGGGATGGCCCCAGGAATAGGGAACCTCTTTGTCCCTCAGGTATGAGGTGAAGTCCATCCTCTTCTGTATGGTGATCGCTGCCAGGTCCTGATGAAGGAGCAACGAGTGGCCCCAAAACATCCGCGGGTGTTGCTCCCTTGCTAGGCGAAGAATGCACTCCTTTAGGGGGAAGTTGTGAACACAAATCAAACTGTCCACTGGGGGTACATGGGCCGGTCTCGGTGGGCCCACTCTGTGAACTCTGTCCAAAATCTGGCGAAAGTGGGAGCCGGCATACTGATGTCACCCTCTTCTGCCCCCGTTGAGGCCCCCCTGATGCGGTTGTTATTCTGCCTGGAGCGGTTCTCCAGATCCTCCGTGTGTGCTTGGAGCATGATTTGTTGCTCCTGTAGGCGAATTACTTTGTGCTGGAGTTGTTCTGTCTCCTCGTCGCGGTTGTGTTCGTGCTCCTCCAGGGTGTTCACTCTCTCTCCAACTACTTCTAGCTCGTGTCTCACTTCCTTCAGGTCCCGGGACAGACCACGCTTTACCACCTGTAGGTCTTCTTTTAAGGACTGAAAGAGCCCCTCAAGGAAGGACCGTGTGATTGGGCCCTCACCTTCTTCATTGCCCTCTTTCCAGGTCATAGTGGGATTGAGGTTGTCCCCCTCTGAATTGCCCTTCATGGTCTTGGCCAACATGTCCTTGACTGATCTATCCTTTTTGAAGCATGCCGCGGCCATTGCACCCCTCTTCGACCATCGGGTGTTGGAGGGCCCCTCTCCTGTATTGATTCCTCCCCGCACTCGAGTGAGACACCCAGCGTCGTCTCACCTCTGGACTGGCGATGTGGTGCAGCTCCGTCTCTTCCGCCCTCTCACTCGGACTCGGATGGGGCCGTTCTGGCAACCCGGCTGCGCCCAAGTATTTGTGGGTCTCTCTTGGGGGGTATTATATGGCTCCCACCTGGCCCCGGGGACCCGAGGGCTGCCTCTCGCTTCCGCAGCAGCCCTCCCTGCGAAATGTTCGTGGGTCTTCTTCTCGCTTGGTTGGGGCCCTCTTATGCCACTCTGCTGCCCGGTTCTGGCCCCGCACTCTCAGGGCGGGATCCTCCATCATGGCTCAGAACTCCCCCAAGCTCCTCAAGGACCTCCTCGTTCGGGCCGCCCCCTGTGTTCTCTGTGTTGGCTTGACCGCTGAGTGCCTCTACGAGGCCGCCAAAGGCGACAGATCAGGGGATCCCACTATCCGACGCCCTTACGCTCCTGCAGTCTCACTGCTCAGGCTCTTAGCCTGATGATATTCTTCGTGCCCGCTGGTCCATCTTTAGGGTCCGGCCCCCGATCGGCTCGTCCCCAACCGTCGTGCTGCTGTGTCCATTTGCCAACGTGCGGGGGGATCTTCAGCAGCATTTACTGGGACACCAGCACAGGCTCACCAGCAATCTGGTGCTGCTTTCATGCTAAACCTAGCATGAAAGCAGCGTCAGGATTGGTCTGAGCAGCTTGGACTGCCACTCAGATACAACCCTGGGGTCTGTGCAGTTTCTCCAGCCCAGCTATTCAACACTGCCATGTGTGTTTGGCTGGCCTGAGACGGCCGGCCAAACACACATGTGCACTTAGGTGCACTCTCTCCTCCTCCCGTGGCCCAGCCTGCCCCTCCCTTCACATGCTGCTGGCTAAACCAGCAGCTGAAAGATAAAATAGTAATGAAATATCGTTTTATCTTTCAAATCCAGGCTTAGCCAGAGCGGCGACGCACCTGCTCCATTGCAAAGGAGCTGCCCTGGGCACAATAGGAACATAACTGGGTTTTCAGGGACACACCAGCCCAAAGTAGCAGACGGCAGATATGCTAGCCTTTCTTTAAGATGTAAGCTGTGATGTTGGGAAGGTTTTGTATCTTAAGGACTCAAAACTCAAGGTTATCTTTTTTGTGTTCATGTTTTTTTTTGCTCTTTTGATGGTAGTAAAGCATAGTGACATAATGTCTACTTTAAATACTGTAAAAACATCATGCTCAGTAATAACCACTATTACGTTCAATTATACTGAATAAACAATTCTAGTTTCTATAAATCCCAGTGATGCCAGTTTTGCCCCCATTATGCATTTCTAGTCATTCGTAATGCCCTTTTGAACTAGCCCGAGTGACACATCCCTAAAGCTTGCAATAAAATGCCAGTTCCCACAATGGCAGCACAGCATTAAGGTTTCCTGATGTTACCTGTTCTGGCTCTTTGTCATTTCATCCTTAAAGCTCGATCCTACATTTTTGGTGCATCATTAACAATCTGCAGAATGCATTTACACACACGAATTCACATCTGCAGACTGATTTAACATAACTGCTTTTGAAAATAGTTTTCCATGATATGTAGAAGTGTATTTTGTAATGTTTTTTTTAGTAAAGCCAAATTTCTGTGAAAAATGCCATTTTAGCTAAGATGGAAGTCTTTTCTGACATTGTCTGCGTTTCCTCCCTCCCTGCAGTACAGTCAAGCTGCAGTGCATTTGGATATTGCCATTTTTGTTGTTCTGTTCAGGGTAAACGTTCTCTAGCTCGAATGTGACAGGCAACATGTAACCACATCTTCACTTTTTTCAATGTGGTCATTCACCTAGAGAAAGATTGCTTAGGTGTTAAGGTAATTAAATTTATTTTGTTCTTGTGTTCCGATTTGCAAATGAAATGATACATTTGTACACATCATAATTGTTGGAAATGGCCCTTTTCTGCAGGGTCATCCCAAGACCTTTTGCCTTCTCTGACCCTGTTTTTGTTGGCTTTATGACTCTGTGCACCTTTTCACTGCTTACCAGTGCTAAAGTCCATGTGTTCTGTGTTTGAAACATGGTAACATTGGCTTCTCCATGATAGGCATATTTGTTAAGTCTCTAGTAAAGCGCACTGTGTGCACCCAGGGCCTGCAAGTCAAATGCTACTAGTGGGCTTGCAGCACTGGTTGTGCCACCCACTACGGTGGCCTTTCAAACCTGCCTCAGGCCTGCCATTGCAGAGCCTGTATGCGCAGTTTAAACCACCATTTCGACCTGGTAAGTGTACCCACTTGCCAGTCCCAAACCTTCCTATTTATTACATGTAAGACACTGCTATGGTAGGCCTTGGTACACCCCTGCTGCGTGCAGTGTGTTTAAAAAGTTAGACATGTACTTTCAGGTTTAACATGTCCAGGTAGTGAAAAATGTCTACATTCGTTTTTCACTATTTTAAGGACTATCTCTCCCAAGGGCTCGTATGAGGATTGCCTTAAAACAACTTTTAAATGTAATTTCCAATTGGGAAAATATAGGAAAATTAAGTTTGGTGTCTCTAGACTCCCAATTTAAAAGCATATCTTTTAGTAAAGGTGGTTTTTAAATTGCAGGTCTGAAAATGCCACTTTTAGAAATTTTGTTTAACCATCCTGTGACTCAGCCTGCCTCTAATCCACGTCTGGTCTATGTAAGCTTTGGTGACAGCTACCTCTGTGCATTGCATCCAGACAGCCATAAATACAGGACACTCAACTGCCCCTGCATTCCATTTGCATACTGATCACCCTTCCTGGGCAGGAAGGGTGGAGGGTCTCTCTTTTTCTCGCTTAAAGTTCAAAGGGTAGTGGCCTGACTCCACACAAAGGACTGATAACCCCCCACAGATCTCCTGGCAGACAGGAGTACACTGAAAGGGAACTGGGGCCTCTAAAACCACTCTTTGAAGTTTCCCCCACTTCAAAGGCACATTTGGGTATAAGTACTGGGCGTCGGACACCATATTCTCAGGACACTTCTGGACTGAGGATATTCTAACAGGAAAAAGGACTGCAGGGCTATCAGGAGGGACTGCCACTTTGCTATTTGCTCTGCTGTGTTGGCCTGCTGCCTGCTACTTTTTGCCTGGGAGTGAGAGGACTGGATCTAACTCTTTACATCCTGCAATCTAAAGTTTCTCCAAGGGCGTGACTGAGCTTGCCTCCTGTTTCTGAAGTCTCAGGGATATCAAAGACTTCATCTTCATCTTTCTACCAGCACCTGGGCTCCTCTGCTTTGAGTCCTGCTCTACCAAGTGGTCCCAAATCCAGCCCTGGGCCCTCGGAGGCGAGTGTGGTGCTGCAGCACAAGAACTGATGCAACAACACTGGCTCGTCACTTGGAACCGACGCATCCCGCTCCCAAAATGCCACTTTGTCCCTGCCTGCACTGAAGCTTTGGACACCACTTGCTGACTGCACGACGCAGCAACTTGGACTTACAAGGCAGCCCCAGCTTGGCTGACACAGCACCGACGCATCAGAACCAGTACTTATCGCTTCTGGACATCAACGAATCAACAACGTTGCCTGATCAGGAAACACTGCATCGCCTGCAAGCGCAACTCACCCCGTCCTTGGATAAACTCATCGTCACCAAGCCTCGACTAAACCAAGGTACTATCAGCGGGTCTGCATGACTCCTGTACCCGACCCATGCTCCGTCGCACTTGGACTGAAGTTTTGGATTTTCACTGGTCCAGAGTGAACACATAGCCCTGAATGGGAGCTATTGTCTTCTAAGCACTGCATTTTGATTTAATCTATCAAAAGTCATAACTTGGCTTGTGTATGTTTCGATTTTTTGTCGTTTTTCTCTTGTTTGGCTCAGATAAATATAGGCTGTTTTTCTAAACTGGTATGGAGTCCTTTTGTGGTGTTTTCACAGTGTTACTGTGAGTGTGCCAAATAGCTTACACATTGCCTCTTTAGTTTAGTCTGACTGCTCTGTGCCAAGCCACCAGAGGGTGAGCACAGGTAAACTTTTCATGTGTATCTTACTTGCCCTGACTAGGATTGTGGTCCCTACTTGAACACAGTGCAAACCTCTACCAACTAGAGACCCATTTTCTAACAATAATGAATCTACAGGAATGTTGATTTAATATGCAAGAATAATGTATAAAACTTGTTGATTTAGGGGCTGAGTCAAAAAATGTTGCTGGAGACTTAGATGCTGCTAGAGATGCTGTCCATTTCCCCATTTATTTTTCTGCCCATTGAAGCTTAGAATATGTTCTGATTTTTACATTCTCTGTATAACTCTGAAATTGAGAAGCTTTCATGGCATTGACTCTGTACCATTTATTTTTTAATTTTGTAATTAACACCTTTAATCTTTCCTTGATCTAGAACTCGATTATTGATTAGGCTGATTCAATTCCAAATAATTTTGAATTGTATTTTAATTGATTTTGATGTATGTTTGGGAGGTGCCTTAATGCGGGGATACATTGTTTCATGAAATTGATCCAGTAAATTGTGGGAAGACTGATTGAGGTTAATTGGGATATGCTTTTGCTTCCTCAATTGCCATCACCATCTTTGGCTGTCCCAGCTACTTGCTATGGTAAGAGTCATCTGCAATATGTAAACACCATTATACACTTCCTCTTCCTAGATTTTCCCTGACATATACCCTTGTCTGCTGCCAACTGGCACCAGATCATAGCTTTTCCCTGCCACTCTCCTGCTCGCCATAGCACCAGCCAGTCACCCTTCCACCTCCCTCTTTACACCTGCCCTGCTGTCACCCTTTCCCTTCCCCAGAGGTACTAACAATCACACATTGTAGCTTCTCTCCGACTGCATTTCAATCCCATCTTTCTCTACATTCCATAGCACTATTACACACCCTTAAAGACTTTCCTGTCAGCTGGAAATCATGCTGTTTATTGGCCAGAATATTTCTATGTTAGATGCCATAAGGATTTGCCCACAGTGCCTCAAGTGGATGTTAGACATTTATTTTGATTTAACTGGAAAATATGAAGCTACAGAGAGCCTGAATGTCCATACCATGTCCTTCGCTATCTCCATCATCATCACTGTGGTTGCAACCATAGTGCTTAGTTTAGCAAGACAGAGGAGCTCTTAAAGAGGCCCACTTTGGGATCCTGCAAGCCATCATAGCACCAGCGTACAGGCAAACTTCGACTCCTGTTAGATTGCATAAATGTCTTTAAGAGAACTTTCAGTTCAGCTGTGATCTCTGAGTAAGTGAATCGTGAAGCACAAATTACCTCTTCATTTCAATCTCATACCAGTATATACACTGACAGCACAAGACCAAAGAATGTGTCACCATATTCCCTACAAGAATTAGTTGTGCACTAAGGTATGAAAAAATAATGTGAGTTTGAGGAAAGAGTGATTGTTTTTGCAGTATGTTAGCAGTATAACTTGCCTTTACATGATGCTTCATATCAAAGTTTTAGCTATCACCAAACGCTATAATTAGCAGGCGCCCCATCATCCAGGATAATAGTACTAATTTTACTAGTTGTGGAAGAACAGAAAGCTGACCTTGTACTATCCGATTTACTTTAACATGGGCCCCATATGTAATCAAACAGACGCAGATCGACTGGAAGAGCAGATTGGGAGAACGGATTGCTTGGGCTATTTGCATGCAGTCCAGTCCTTTTCATTTACAATGCAGAAATGTGTGAAACCCCAGCATCTGATTCTCTTTCTGTCTTGTTAATGTTAAAATGAATCAAACCACTCACATTTACTGGATTGGAAAGAGAGTTAAACCTCAACTGCATCAGGCAATGTGTCCCTGCACTAGGGCACCCCCCCGAACATCAAAGGAGAAGAGTAAAACAATTAATTAATTAAAGCGGATGACTCAATTGAGTTCTAGATAATTGAAAATGTAAAGAGTTTTATTACCAAAACTAAAAAAAAAGTGGTACAGGGTCAATGCCATCAAGGCTCTCAGATGCAAAGTTATCCAGAGTATGTAAAAGTCAGAAAATATTCTGAGTCCTAATGGGCAGCAAAATCAGTATGAAACTGGGCAGGGTAGGAAAGCTCAAAAAATGTCTGGCTCATCTCTAAAGTCAATGGGATTTTATACACAATTTTTTAAAACACATATACAAATCTCCCCTCTGATTATTCTATAATCACTAAAACAATTATACTTTATTAATCAGTGATTTGTTCAGACTGCATCCTTTTTCTGTTTCTTTGTGGAATTCTCCTCCATCAACTTTAATTGGATGTAGACGTGATCCTTGATATTTCCCATCTAATATCCATCACCACGTTTCCTTTTCAATGATTTATTTTTATTTTTACATCCACAGTTGTTAATCACACACCCAGAAATTTTAGCAAGAGAAGCAGAATTCTTGCACAAACCATAATGATTACAGGAGTGAATAATAAATGCAAAGCCCCTCCACTAATATGATCAATCTGGTCACCACTCTTGCTAAAACCCTTCCATATCTCACTAACCCAGAAACCTACGGTCTCCCTCAAGCCAGGCTCTTGTAAAGCGTGAAGTTAAAAAAAAATATTAGTCACATTATTAATATGGAAATTAATAACAAAGTTATTATCAGGTATTAAAGTACAGCACATTTTAACTTTCAGTACCTTGCAAGCACTGCCTTCCTTTACAAGAAGGATATCTACTGCTAACCAGATTTGCTTCACTATTGCTCTAATAGCAATTAGTCCAGAAGTAATTTGGGTTAGGGCCTCAGCAGTACTTAATAAAAGTCTGTCCACCAATGTAAACAAATGTCGAATTTTCACATCATTCATAGCCACACCTTTGGGAGGAATAATAATAGCACTTAATCTATCTAACACTAACTTGACAAATCCACATGTGCCTCTTCTCAAACCAACTGCATCATCAATTTCACTCATATGAAAACACCAAAGTAAGAAAACATGAACCAATCCAATTATGGAGCAGAATGAAATAAGCAGTCTGACCACACACAAAATAAATCCCTCTCAAAATCGGCTCTTCCCCAGCCAGAAAGTCACCACCACTTGCAACATAATTTCTTTCACACTCTCTCCCACTTATTCACCCTTGCCATCTATAATTTTTCCTCTCCTGTTCCTTCACTCAGTCTAGTGTGAAGATTTAACATTATAAATTCTTCTTAATTCTGTTATGTTAGTCTTCTTTCATCTCTCCAATCTCTCACAGTCTTTACTTTCCTTTCATTATAATCTTTAATAAATTAATGAATCAGTTGACTGAAACCACACACATACCTTCGGTTAGTAGCTATAGTTCCATGTTCAATTAGTGCAATTATTTTCAGAAATTTACCATGTTTCAAATCCTTATGAAAACTTCCATCTTCAGCGGCAAATGCTCCAACAAGATGTTGAAATCCGATAAGTATGGAGACAAAGGTGTTTCTTTTTTTAAAATATACAAACCAACCCTCTACATGCCAGGGTATAGGAAATGGGAAGTTGCGTGTAGGTGAAACCTTCTACTGGAGAAGAGGTCAAAAATGTGCATACAAAGCAGTTTTTAATACTCATTATCTCAACATACTCTCTCAACATTGTAGCATCAATATTATCTTGAAATCCAATAACTAAATGTTCCCCTTGCATCAGTGTATTATGTTTCATTTCATTGTATACTGTAGTTAATTCAGCTCTTCTGCAGGTGAATCTTACTGGAGACCAGAGGCACAACAACAGGCAAGCTAAAATTATTAGTGGTATTAATAAGATAATAATACCAATACTTTGACAGCACTTTCCATACTCCACTTTCTATCAAGACTAAAAAACTAAAATTATTGTGAAGCTCCAAAAATTAAAATTAAAACAATAATCAAAACATGCTTCAAAAATCATTTAAAAAAAAAAGTTTTTCAGTTCATGCTCTCAACAATTTTATTTTCTTCTTTGAGAAAGTACTGTGTGTTTTCACCATTAAGTATATCTTTAACAGTCTTTTCAACTTTTCAGAGTGGCTCTTGTTCTCTTCTAATGTACTTTCAGGTTCATTTTTAAAAGTGTAATGACAATGATTTTTTGGACTGTAGATCTCTGATTTTGACTCTTGTTCTTCCTCTTCAGGCACCTTGGCTAGATATACCCATTCAGGTTATGCATATATTTTCTATTTGGGGATCTTTTTCTTGTTGATCTCTTAACAACCAATGGTTCACTTTCACTATTTTCTGAATCTAGTTCAGTTGCTTCAGACTTTATTGCTTGGCTTAAGTATCTCTTGTTTCTCTTGTTGACTGTGTTTTTTTATACACGTTCTTTTCAGTGACTTGTTTTTTTTAGCCTCTTCTTTTGCATCTGTAGTCCCTGATGAATCTTCTCCATTCGATGATGAACTTAAACTCTGATCAGTTTCATCTTCACAGTTCACTGTGAACTGCTTTCTTCCTCTGGAGGTTGTTGAAACTCAAATCTCCAACTGTAATATATCATTTGATTTAGAGCCGACTTCTTCTTGCTGCCACTCATGCCTTTGACTTTGATATTGCACCAGCTCTTCACTGTGATCCATTCTATGACTTTGTTCTCTTCGCCAATTTAATTCTCAAAATTTTTACTCCGCCCTCTGGATCCACACTGCAAATTTGTGTTTGACTCAGTGAATCAATGGTTGATTTCACCACCTCTTGATCCACCACCTTTGCTCTGCTTGTGTGAGTGGCGTGGATCCACTGTGGGATCAGGCATACTTTACAGCAGTATTTGTTTTTGATCACTTGATCTGGCCCCTTCCAGGGCTCCCCCAAGGCAGCTCTTCCTCACAAGCCCTCTGATAACTATCTAGTCACCAGGATACAGATTGTGACATTTTATACAGATTTCACCATATCAGTTAGACCTTTGCAGTAATCAAGCACAATTTCATAAATGATTGAAACAAGTGCAGCTGAAGGACACTGAGCCAATTTAATTGCTCTGCCCAAGGTCTCTTCATGGGGTGAAAGACCAGTCTTTTTGTCAGGATACATCTAATCCTCATCAAAACAAGAGAACGAGTGTGTGGCCACTTCAAACTAGTAGAAACACAGATTTGGCCAGTTTGTTTTTGGGTGTCCCATTCATCTTCTCAACCACTCCAGAAGATTGAGGGAGATAGCTACAAAAGAACCTCCGATCTATTTGGAGAGCAGTACAAATTGCAAAATATCATTTTTTAAATGAGAGCCACAATCTGTCTTAGTAGACGTTGGCATTTCTCATCCCGGTATCAATTACCTCAACAAAAGTTTAGCAACTATGAGGCTGTCTGATCTCTTTGTAGAATAAGCCTTGACCCATTTAGAAAACAAGCAGATTATTGCTAAAATGTATTTCAAGCCACTGCAAACTGGCATCGTCACAAAACCTGCTTGAAGTCGTATAAAAGGGCCCTCTGTTCTGTCAATGTGGTTCATGATTGTTACTGTTCTGTTACCCTGATTATTTTTCTGTCATACCAAGCAACACACACAAACTCTCAGCAGCATTTCCAAAAATGTCATTTTCTCAATAAAGTCATCACCATAGTATCCCTCCCAGAGTGTTTTTGTCCATGGAATTATCTAGCCATTGGATACAACATTGCACAAGAGTGTACATACTTATAATCAGGGGTAACATACAAACCTTAATATTTTTTCCTGTAACCTATTTTTTCCCATTTCATCTTCTTATCTTCTGTAGCTATCTCCTGAATGTCTGTCAGCTCACTTAGATAAGTCTGAATTGAATTCAATAGGATTCAATTTACATTTTCCTCGGTTTGCATGGAATTTATTCTGAATTCACTGTGTTCAGTTTCTCAAAACACTGTTTCATCCAAAGTCCACAATATTTGGCCACTTGTTTGGTCGAGCATCGCCGGATGGCAATAGTATAGGGTGTGCTGAGTAATTATTAAAATAATGAGTGGGTAATTAGGTGTTTAGGTAATGAAATTTATTTTGTTCTTGTGTTCCGATTTGCTAATGAAATGATACATTTGTACACATCATAATTGTTGGAAATGGCCCTTTTCTGCAGGGTCATCCCAAGACCTTTTGCCTTCCTCCTCCTCTTTTTCTGACCCTGTTTTTGTTGGCTTTATGACTCTGCACTTTTCACTGCTGACCAGTGCTAAAGTGCATGTGTTCTGTGTTTGAAACATGGTAACATTGGCTTCTCCATGATAGGCATATTTGTTAAGTCCCTAGTAAAGCGCACTGTTTGCACCCAGGGCCTGCAAGTCAAATGCTACTAGTGGGCTTGCAGCACTGGTTGTGCCACCCACTACGGTGGCCTTTCAAACATGCCTCAGGCCTGCCATTGCAGAGCCTGTATGCGCAGTTTAAACCACCATTTCGACCTGGTAAGTGTACCCACTTGCCAGTCCCAAACCTTCCTATTTATTACATGTAAGACACTGCTATGGTAGGCCTTGGTACGCCCCTGCTGGGTGCAGTGTGTTTAAAAAGTTAGACATGTACTTTCAGGTTTAACATGTCCAGGTAGTGAAAAATGTCTACATTCATTTTTCACTATTTTAAGGACTATCTCTCCCAAGGGCTCGTATGAGGATTGCCTTAAAACAACTTTTAAATGTAATTTCCAATTGGGAAAATATAGGAAAATTAAGTTTGGTGTCTCTAGACTCCCAATTTAAAAGCATATCTTTTAGTAAAGGTGGTTTTTAAATTGCAGGTCTGAAAATGCCACTTTTAGAAATTTTGTTTAACCATCCTGTGACTCAGCCTGCCTCTAATCCACGTCTGGTCTATGTAAGCTTTGGTGACAGCTACCTTTGTGCATTGCATCCAGACAGCCATAAATACAGGACACTCAACTGCCCCTGCATTCCATTTGCATACTGATCACCCTTCCTGGGCAGGAAGGGTGGAGGGTCTCTCTTTTTCTCGCTTAAAGTTCAAAGGGTAGTGGCTTGACTCCACACAAAGGACTGATAACCCCCCACAGATCTCCTGGCAGACAGGAGTACACTGAAAGAGAAATGGGGCCTCTAAAACCACTCTTTGAAGTTTCCCCCACTTCAAAGGCACATTTGGGTATAAGTACTGGGCGTCGGACACCATATTCTCAGGACACTTCTGGACTGAGGATATTCTACCAGGAAAAAGGACCGCAGGGCTATCAGGAGGGACTGCCACTTTGCTATTTGCTCTGCTGTGTTGGCCTGCTGCCTGCTACTTCTTGCCCGGGAGTGAGAGGACTGGATCTAACTCTCTACATCCTGCAATCTAAAGTTTCTCCAAGGGCGTGACTGAGCTTGCCTCCTGTTTCTGAAGTCTCAGGGATATCAAAGACTTCATCTTCATCTTTCTACCAGCACCTGGGCTCCTCTGCTTTGAGTCCTGCTCTACCAAGTGGTCCCAAATCCAGCCCTGGGCCCTCGGAGGCGAGTGTGGTGCTGCAGCACAAGAACTGATGCAACAACACTGGCTCGTCACTTGGAACCGACGCATCCTGCTCCCAAAATGCCACTTTGTCCCTGCCTGCACTGAAGCTTTGGACACCACTTGCTGACTGCACGACGCAGAACTTGGACTTACAAGGCAGCCCCAGCTTGGCTGACACAGCACCGATGCATCAGAACCAGTACTTATCGCTTCTGGACATCAACGAATCAACAACGTTGCCTGATCAGGAAACACTGCATCGCCTGCAAGCGCAACTCACCCCGTCCTTGGATAAACTCATCGTCACCAAGCCTCGACTAAACCAAGGTACTATCAGCGGGTCTGCATGACTCCTGTACCCGACCCATGCTCCGTCGCACTTGGACTGAAGTTTTGGATTTTCACTGGTCCAGCGTGAACACATAGCCCTGGATGGGAGCTATTGTCTTCTAAGCACTGCATTTTGATTTAATCTTTCAAAAGTCATAACTTGGCTTGTGTATGTTTCGATTTTTTGTCGTTTTTCTCTTGTTTGGCTCAGATAAATATAGGCAGTTTTTCTAAACTGGTATGGAGTCCTTTTGTGGTGTTTTCACAGTGTTACTGTGAGTGTGCCAAATAGCTTACACATTGCCTCTTTAGTTTAGTCTGACTGCTCTGTGCCAAGCCACCAGAGGGTGAGCACAGGTAAACTTTTCATGTGTATCTTACTTGCCCTGACTAGGATTGTGGTCCCTACTTGAACACAGTGCAAACCTCTACCAACTAGAGACCCATTTTCTAACAATAATGAATCTACAGGAATGTTGATTTAATATGCAAGAATAATGTATAAAACTTGTTGATTTAGGGGCTGAGTCAAAGAATGTTGCTGGAGACTTAGATGCTGCTAGAGATGCTGTCCATTTCCCCATTTATTTTACTGCCCATTGAAGCTTAGAATATGTTCTGATTTTTACATTCTCTGTATAAGTCTGAAATTGAGAAGCTTTCATGGCATTGGCTCTGTACCATTTATTTTTTAATTTTGTAATTAACCCCTTTAATCTTTCCTTGATCTAGAACTCGATTATTGATTAGGCTGATTCAATTCCAAATAATTTTGAATTGTATTTTAATTGATTTTGATGTATGTTTGGGAGGTGCCTTAATGCAGGGATACATTGTTTCATGAAATTGATCCAGTAAATTGTGGGAAGACTGATTGAGGTTAATTGGGATATGCTTTTGCTTCCTCAATTGCCATCACCATCTTTGGCTGTCCCAGCTACTTGCTATGGTAAGAGTCATCTGCAGTATGTAAACACCATTATACACTTCCTCTTCCTAGATTTTCCCCTGACATATACCCTTGTCTGCTGCCTACTGGCACCAGATCATAGCTTTTCCCTGCCACTCTCCTGCTCGCCATAGCACCAGCCAGTCACCCTTCCACCTCCCTCTTTACACCTGCCCTGCTGTCACCCTTTCCCTTACCCAGAGGTACCAACAATCACACATTGTAGCTTCTCTCCGACTGCATTTCAATCCCATCTTTCTCTACATTCCATAGCACTATTACACACCCTCAAAGACTTTCCTGTTAGCTGGAAATCATGCTGTTTATTGGCCAGAATATTTCTATGTTACATGCCATAAGGATTTGCCCACAGTGCCTCAAGTGGATGTTAGAAATTTATTTTGATTTAACTGGAAAATATGAAGCTACAGAGAGCCTGAATGTCCATACCATGTCCTTCGCTATCTCCATCATCATCACTGTGGTTGCAACCATGGTGCTTAGTTTAGCAAGACAGAGGAGTCTCTTAAAGAGGCCCACTTTGGGATCCTGCAAGCCATCATAGCACCAGCGTACAGGCAAACTTCGACTCCTGTTAGATTGCATAAATGTCTTTAAGAGAACTTTCAGTTCAGCTGTGATCTCTGAGTAAGTGAAACGTGAAGCACAAATTACCTCTTCATTTCAATCTCATACCAGTATATACACTGACAGCACAAGACCAAAGAATGTGTCACCATATTCCCTACAAGAATTAGTTGTGCCCTAAGGTATGAAAAAATAATGTGAGTTTGAGGAAAGAGTGATTGTTTTTGCAGTATGTTAGCAGTTTAACTTGCCTTTACATGGTGCTTCATATCAAAGTTTTAGCTATCACCAAACGCTATAATTAGCAGGCGCCCCATCATCCAGGATAATAGTACTAATTTTACGAGTTGTGGAAGAACAGAAAGCTGACCTTGTACTATCCGATTTACTTTAACATGGGCCCCATATGTAATCAAACAGACGCAGATCGACTGGAAGAGCAGATTGGGAGAACGGATTGCTTGGGCTATTTGCATGCAGTCCAGTCCTTTTCATTTACAATGCAGAAATGTGTGAAACCCCAGCATCTGATTCTCTTTCTGTCTTGTTAATGTTAAAATGAATCAAACCACTCACATTTACTGGATTGGAAACGGTGTTAAACCTCAACTGCATCAGGCAATGTGTCCCTGCACTAGGGCACCCCCCCGAACATCAAAGGAGCAGAGTAAAACAATTAATTAATTAAAGGGGATGACTCAATTGAGTTCTAGATAATTGAAAATGTAAAGAGTTTTATTACCAAAACTAAAAAAAAAGTGGTACAGGGTCAATGCCATCAAGGCTCTCAGATGCAAAGTTATCCAGAGTATGTAAAAGTCAGAAAATATTCTGAGTCCTAATGGGCAGCAAAATCAGTATGAAACTGGGCAGGGTAGGAAAGCTCAAAAAATTTCTGGCTCATCTCTAAAGTCAATGGGATTTTATACACAATTTTTTAAAACACATATACAAATCGCCCCTCTGATTATTCTATAATCACTAAAACAATTATACTTTATTAATCAGTGATTTGTTCAGACTGCATCCCTTTTCTGTTTCTTTGTGGAATTCTCCTCCATCAACTTTAATTGGATGTAGACGTGATCCTTGATATTTCCCATCTAATATCCATCATCACGTTTCCTTTTCAATGATTTATTTTTATTTTTACATCCACAGTTGTTAATCACACACCCAGAAATTTTAGCAAGAGAAGCAGAATTCTTGCACAAATCATAATGATTACAGGAGTGAATATTAAATGCAAAGCCCCTCCACTAATATGATCAATCTGGTCACCACTCTTGCTAAAACCCTTCCATATCTCACTAACCCAGAAACCTACAGTCTCCCTCAAGCCAGGCTCTTGTAAAGCGTGAAGTTCAAAAAAAATATTAGTCACAAAGTTATTATCAGGTATTAAAGTACAGCACATTTTAACTTTCAGTACCTTGCAAGCACTGCCTTCCTTTACAAGAAGGATATCTACTGCTAACCAGATTTGCTTCACTATTGCTCTAATAGCAATTAGTCCAGAAGTAATTTGGGTTAGGGCCTCTGCAGTACTTAAAAAAAGTCTGTCCACCAATGTAAACAAATGTCGAATTTTCACATCATTTATAGCCACACCTTTGGGAGGAATAATAATAGCACTTAATCTATCTAACACTAACTTGACAAATCCACATTTGCCTCTTCTCAAACCAACTGCATCATCAATTTCACTCATATGAAAACACCAAAGTAAGAAAACATGAACCAATCCAATTATGGAGCAGAATGAAATAAGCAGTCTGACCACACACAAAATAAATCCCTCTCAAAATCGGCTCTTCGCCAGCCAGAAAGTCCCCACCACTTGCAACATAATTTCTTTCACACTCTCTCCCACTTATTCACCCTTGCCATCTATAATTTTTCCTCTCCTGTTCCTTCACTCAGTCTAGTGTGAAGATTTAACATTATAAATTCTTCTTAATTCTGTTATGTTAGTCTTCTTTCATCTCTCCAATCTCTCACAGTCTTTACTTTCCTTTCATTATAATCTTTAATAAATTAATGAATCAGTTGACTGAAACCACACACATACCTTCGGTTAGTAGCTATAGTTCCATGTTCAATTAGTGCAATTATTTTCAGAAATTTACCATGTTTCAAATCCTTATGAAAACTTCC
This sequence comes from Pleurodeles waltl, assembly GCF_031143425.1. NCBI lineage: Eukaryota > Metazoa > Chordata > Amphibia > Caudata > Salamandridae > Pleurodeles > Pleurodeles waltl. Next base: position 518,261,526 of record NC_090440.1, on the reverse strand, counting down.
ATCTTCAGCGGCAAATGCTCCAACAAGATGTTGAAATCCGATAAGTATGGAGACAAAGGTGTTTCTTTTTTTAAAATATACAAACCAACCCTCTACATGCCAGGGTATAGGAAATGGGAAGTTGCGTGTAGGTGAAACCTTCTACTGGAGAAGAGGTAAAAAATGTGCATACAAAGCAGTTTTAATACTCATTATCTCAACATACTCTCTCAACATTGTAGCATCAATATTATCTTGAAATCCAATAACTAAATGTTCCCCTTGCATCAGTGTATTATGTTTCATTTCATTGTATACTGTAGTTAATTCAGCTCTTCTGCAGGTGAATCTTACTGGAGACCAGAGGCACAACAACAGGCCAGCTAAAATTATTAGTGGTATTAAGAAGATAATAATACCAAAACTTTGACAGCACTTTCCATACTCCACTTTCTATCAAGACTAAAAAAATTAAATTATTGTGAAGCTCCAAAAATTAAAATTAAAACAATAATCAAAACATGCTTCAAAAATCATTTTTTTTAAAAAGTTTTTCAGTTCATGCTCTCAACAATTTTATTTTCTTCTTTGAGAAAGTACTGTGTGTTTTCACCATTAAGTGTATCTTTAACAGTCTTTTCAACTTTTCAGAGTGGCTCTTGTTCTCTTCTGATGTACTTTCAGGTTCATTTTTAAAAGTGTAATGACAATGATTTTTTGGACTGTAGATCTCTGATTTTGACTCTTGTTCTTCCTCTTCAGGCACCTTGGCTAGATATACCCATTCAGGTGATGCATATATTTTCTATTTGGGGATCTTTTTCTTGTTGATCTCTTAACAACCAATAGTTCACTTTCACTATTTTCTGAATCTAGTTCAGTTGCTTCAGACTTTATTGCTTGGCTTAAGTATCTCTTGTTTCTCTTGTTGACTGTGTTTTTTTATACACGTTCTTTTCAGTGATTTGTTTTTTTTAGCCTCTTCTTTTGCATCTGTAGTCCCTGATGAATCTTCTCCATTCGATGATGAACTTAAACTCTGATCAGTTTCATCTTCACAGTTCACTGTGAACTGCTTTCTTCCTCTGGAGGTTGTTGAAACTCAAATCTCCAACTGTAATATATCATTTGATTTAGAGCCGACTTCTTCTTACTGCCACTCATGCCTTTGACTTTGATATTGCACCAGCTCTTCACTGTGATCCATTCTATGACTTTGTTCTGTTCGCCAATTTAATTCTCAAAATTTTTACTACGCCCTCTGGATCCACACTGCAAATTCATGTTTGACTCAGTGAATCAATGGTTGATTTCACCACCTCTTGATCCACCACCTTTGCTCTGCTTGTGTGAGTGGCATGGATCCACTGTGGGATCAGGCATACTTTACAGCAGTATTTGTTTTTGATCACTTGATCTGGCCCCTTCCAGGGCTCCCCCAAGGCAGCTCTTCCTCACATGCCCTCTGATAACTATCTAGTCACCAGGATACAGATTGTGACATTTTATACAGATTTCACCATATCAGTTAGACCTTTGCAGTAATCAAGCACAATTTCATAAATGATTGAAACAAGTGCAGCTGAAGGACACTGAGCCAATTTAATTGCTCTGCCCAAGGTCTCTTCATGGGGTGAAACACCAGTCTTTTTGTCAGGATACATCTAATGCTCATCAAAACAAGAGAACGAGTGTGTGGCCACTTCAAACTAGTAGAAACACAGATTTGGCCAGTTTGTTTTTGGGTGTCCCATTCATCTTCTCAACCACTCCAGAAGATTGAGGGAGATAGCTACAAAAGAACCTCCGATCTATTTGGAGAGCAGTACACATCATTTGCAAAATATCATTTTTTAAATGAGAGCCACAATCTGTCTTAGTAGATGTTGGCATTTCTCATCCCGGTATCAATTACCTCAACAAAAGTTTAGCAACTATGAGGCTGTCTGATCTCTTTGTAGAATAAGCCTTGACCCATTTAGAAAACAAGCAGATTATTGCTAAAATGTATTTCAAGCCACTGCAAACTGGCATCGTTACAAAACCTGCTTGAAGTCGTGTAAAAGGGCCCTCTGTTCTGTCAATGTGGTTCATGATTGTTACTGTTCTGTTACCCTGATTATTTTTCTGTCATACCAAGCAGCACACACAAACTCTCAGCAGCATTTCCAAAAATGTCATTTTCTCAATAAAGTCATCACCATAGTATCCCTCCCAGAGTGTTTTTGTCCATGGAATTATCTAGCCATTGGATACAACATTGCATAAGAGTGTACATACTTATAATCAGGGGTAACATACAAACCTTAATATTTTTTCCTGTAACCTATTTTTTCCCATTTCATCATCTTATCTTCTGTAGCTATCTCCTGAATGTCTGTCAGCTCACTTAGATAAGTCTGAATTGAATTCAATAGGATTCAATTTACATTTTCCTCGGTTTGCATGGAATTTATTCTGAATTCACTGTGTTCAGTTTCTCAAAACACTGTTTCATCCAAAGTCCACAATATTTGGCCACTTGATCCACATAATTATGGACCACACCAAACGTATACTGGCTGCCTGTATAAATTGTCACATTCAACTTTTTTCACATGCAACAAGCTCTTGTTAATGCAACCAGTTCTGGCACTTGTGGTGAAGTTACCTTTGGCAGACATGATGCTTCAAGAATTTCAGATATGGAACAAACTGCATTGGCAGCCTTCAGTGCATCATGTTGATCTCTCAAACAAGAACTATCAACAAACAAAGTCAGATGAACCATTTCAAGAAGAGTTTCTTTGATATCCGATCAAGGGTTGGTATATAGTTCTGTACCTGCCTACTCAGTCATGCTCATTTTCATCATCATTGTCATTGTCTTTACCACTGTTGTTTGGAACTGGATACAGTGTTGCTGAATTCAAGGAGTTCCACCTCTTAATCCAGATGTTTTCTGCTGGCAGTATGACTTGTTCCTATTCGGACTGTCGACTGTTTGTCATGTACTGAGTTCTTGTACGTGTCAATAGGATTTCAACTGAGTGTGGGACATATACAGTTAAAGTATGGCCTATCACTATTCCTTCACTCTGTTCACCTGCAATGCTCACAGCTGCAACAGATTTCAAACAACTCAGAAGACTTACAGTTACTAGATCCAATACACCTGAAAGGTAAACATGGCTCCACCATGCTTTTGGGTAAGAATCAATAATGCACACCCACCTTTTTTTATCACAAATAAGAAATAAAGTCAAATTGTAATCAGGCATTCCGAGGGAGGGTGTGCTACATAAACTTTTTCTTAATACCTGAAATGCCTCTGACACTCTTGGTCAAATTGTACCGGATCCTATATTTCACTATAACTCAACCTTATTAGAGGCTTTGCAATCAAGGAAAAGTTTGGAATTCAATAACAACAATAGCCAACAATTCCCAAGAACATCCTCACCTTCTCTGGGTGGTAGCAGGACTCATTTTCAGAACTGCAGAAACATGTTCTTTTGAGAGTTTCCTTGCACCTTTTTCAATGTGATGACCAAGACTGATTACTTCCTTTTTACAATACTGCCTTTTTGTTGGGGAAACCGTTGATGGGGAAACCAGCTTGACTGTGTGCTGCAGAGCCGGTGTTAAGAGAATGTATGCAGGAGGTGGAGAATGTGTGAGTGGCAGAAATGGCTTGTATCTTGTTCAAGAAGATCTCTGCACAGAAATGTAGCATAATTAAAACACACTTCTGTACATCATAGGAACTTTGTTTGAAAGACAATTACAATATATCATCTGTAGATGTAAAATCAGATCATGTGAAAATGCATAGTGCCCATTGTTAACAATACACAGAAATATAAATCTTTAAAACACCTCTAGAATAGGTGGATGACACAGCAGCAGCCAATCGAGATTGACAGCATCCTTTGGAGGTATAATACTGGGTGCTCTGTCTTCCCACCTCATGTGCAAACGTGATAGAAAAAGGCAGATAGCATGAAGCAGAGTGTCGTTTCACAGGGCCCTGTTCTTGTCCCATGATGGCAGGACACTTTCAGAGCAAGTGCAGCCACAGCAGTTAACACACACTTCAGAATCCAGAACCTTACTGAAGCCAGTGCATAATTTGTGCTAATTGGTACTTGCAACAAACTCCTAAGAATTATTTTTGCCAGCTGCATTTATTTTTCTTTTTAACAAATTAAGCACTGGCTGAGACATAACCAGCCATATCAATATGGCAGATTGCTCTTCTTTCTCACTTACAAAAGTATAACTCACTTTCTTGGACTTTCTTGGACAATACTCGCTCTACTGAGGTCAACGATGCAGCTATTTTGTGCCAAATTTCCCATAACACATCATTTTTATTTATTTGGTTCTTATGAGAGTAGGAACTCATGACGGCCGTCTTGCTTATTTAATCCACACAACAAGATTCTTGATTCTTCTCACTGAGGAATCTCAGCAAAGGCGGGTTTAGCTACTGGCAGCAGCAGTGGTAGTTTTGAAACCCCTTCATTGCAGTCAGGAACCAGGCCCATGGCACATATAAAAGTCAGATAAATTGGTCTTTTCCTTGGTGCCTTATCTTGGTTTAGAAATATGACAACTGTGGGAACATCTGAATACTTAGCATATCAATTCTGGGTGCACTATTGTGATTAAGCACACTATTATACGAGACTCTGGTTGCAATATTGTACATAGATCATTTGGGCACATCATTATTCAGGACTTAAGGCGCATTATTGGAACCTTATAGAATATCACTGCACAAGACTTTGGTCACATTGTAGGACGGTTTGAGCTCATCAGTGGACAGTGGCTCATTATTGCACTCAGAACCACTAAGCATATAATTGTACAGGCTTTGATCGCGTTCATCCATTGCTTGTCTTTAACATTTGCAGCCTGCTCATATGAGTACTGTACATGTTTCACTGATAATTGGAAACTTTCAATGCTATCTAATCTGATAATTTAAAATAAAGTGCGTAGCAGGATCGTAGACGATGTTGTCCTCAAGAACATATAAGGCACTGGGTCCCTACTGAGATTAGATAGACTACATAGAAATCAGCATAGTCAATTAACTAAGTCTCAAGACTCAAGAAAGCTTAGGGCCAATAAAGGTTCTAAAACATGAAGGTTTACTAGATAAAGTGCAGTATAGAAGGCAAAAATAATAGATCCATGATAAATCAATATGGGAAATTAGCATAAGGCTCAATCAAGTGCAGCAAAGAGTCTAACATGAAGTCAAGTCTCAAAGCAAGAGACAGGCTGACAAAGGTCTTCTCTCAAAGAATCGGGGCAAAACCAGACTGTCTCACCTCCAAATTTGAAGAGTTATGTAGGAAAATACACAGCAAAAGACACGTTGTCAACATAAAAAAACAACAACATGTTGTGGGTCTCAACCAGTCATACCGCAGGTTTAAACTCAGCAGTACACAGCATCATTTTAAAACCATCCCCTACATTAATATTAAGATGACCCATTTAGACCTGATCTCATCGGATGTGACAGTACAAATCTAGTAAATACAAAGCAATGACAAGCTTATAAAGAACGGGTTTGCAGAGAACAGACAAGAAGAACCTTGAATTGTTACAATTAGAAGGGAAACTTCCATCAGAGTTCTTGCAATCATGTCAACTCCAAGGGTTGTAATAGTGCACATTTGGTTACGTGCGATAAGAGGAAAAGTGAAACACATATCATGGCTGCAATGAAATCCAAATTGGAGTCAGACACAATTTGGGCGTAGTTTGGCCATGCTCAAGTGAATACAGTTTGTAAGATGCAGTGTCTCGTTTTAAGTGCAAAATGTTCACGGTGCTAAGCAATCAGAGAACATGAAAATATCTTCTGCATCTATCGACACCCTATCCAGCATCACAGATGGTAAGCCTCTGGTGCAATAGACAGGGCATGGATGTAGTGCTCCAACTAGCACTAGAGACTCCTACCCCCTGCTCGAGCAATGCAGGAAGTTGGGTGCCAGCTGCAGAAGGCAAGGAATCGTGAGGTATAAAAAGCCTAGAGCACTGGTCATTGTGAGGGTTGCAGTCTCATGTAAGATGACCGCTACTCACAGATGTGGGTATTCTCATAATAGGCACTATACTATAAATTAAACTGTATCTGAAAAAGTTGATGGTGAACTTGGGACAATATCCCTGACTTCTGTATTGTTTCTTTAGGCACGTTCTCTCTTGGGTTGCACAGAGAATCACGGAGAGACAACTTCTGCCCTCTGCACCCCCCACCCTATCACCACTTTTTAGGCCCTATACACAACATCCCTCTTCAGTTTCTATGGTGCTTACAACAAAACGGTGTGGGGAGTATCAGCGGTACCCTGTCATTTGTGGCAGAGAAGCTTTGAACCACTGAAGGGCTCAGACTGACAAAGCAGCCATAGCAACCCTGGTTATCACATGGAGGGGTGAAAGGGAAAACAGCACTGCATTGATTTCCTCTCTCCTTACCACCACCACCCACCTGGATGCAGCAGCCTCCAGTAAATCTCTCATCAACACTAGAGACACAACAGTGGTCACCAGCTGTTTTGAACATTGCAGCTTGCTAATAACACAGAAACTGCTACACTTAGATACATTTAGGAGTGGTATCCTCCCATCTAGCCCCAGCCAGTGAGTGGCACTGCACCCTCATGTGGTTGTATAGCCTACTAGTTGGAAGGGAGTTGCTTGATTCTATGGGTCCATCAAGACTGTATTTCCAGATAAGCCTCTCTTCTTATTTAGTTGATGCTGGTAAACACTGGGTTGAAGGCTGTACTTTCTTAAATGCATGTTAGGTGCTTGACATGAGTGTTGGAGGAGGGTACTTGGGCCTTGAGCTGGTTTCAAGGGTAATAGCAATTAAATACAATGCAGATGTTGGCTGCCTCTGAACTGTCTGTAGGTGAAAACTAGCCGTAGTGACAGGTTAACAAGCGAACATCTTGGAGCAGTGCGTGGGTAGCTATCTTTAAAGAGCGCTGCTCCCATTTTCTTCCACTGCCATGGGAGAGCACAATCCAGTCCCACTAATGTTCATTTACACAAGTTTATGGTAGATAAGGGCGTTCAACTACCTTTGGCTTCACACTTGCCTGTGATTGACATATATTACACAAGTCCTGCTCCCACCCGGGATCTGAATGAGTGCACTCATAACAAACTGACACAAAGTTTCAGTGATGATGTCTGTTGTGCCCAGCACAGGCATAAACTGGAACCCAATTATGTATGGATATGCCAGTCACACTGGATGAGGAAGTCTCACCTATTTCTTGTGGCATGCTTCATCATCAGCAAACTCACCACCCCCTGGTAAGATGATACTATGATCTCAGTGCAAGGGAGTTAGGTAGCTCAGGTACATTTAAAAAGGTTGGATGATAATTAAGTTCATTCACCTGTTCATCCACATCAAGCCAACATGTTTTTGCTCACTCTAGTGCCAGCATTGCTGTGGGGGCATTCATTAGGACCAAGGGGATCATTTATCGTTGCAGCTGGGAACACAGAGGCATAGAATGTAGACTCGCCAGTACACTTTTTAACAAATGTGTGACTACAGGCAGATACCTCCTCCGCCCAGACCAAGAAATATCAACAATCCATAAATAGGGTTATTCATTCACACCTAACATTGAAGTAGGAACTTCCTTTTCCCATATGTGTTTTCCTTTTAGGTAGCGTTAGGAACAAGGATCCCCTTGGCCTTGAGGAATGCCCTTTGTTGGCTGAAATATAGAGCTATTTTGGAGAAGTATCAAAAAGCAACATTGTAGCCTTACCATGTGTTTCACAGACTTTTAATATTAAAGGTGAGCCATTAAGAATGAAAAGTCAGAGTTGCACTTGTAGTATTTGATGTATATTTATTAGTATTAGATGCTCTTGCATCATGATGTCATGTTAGTTCTATGGAACATCTTGCATGTTCTTAGAACTGCAGGTCTCATTCGCTTGCGGTTCCTGGAGCTGGCCTGATGTCTTTTGCTCGTGGGTTCGCTACCTACTTGGAAAAAATAAAGAAGAAACCACTTTTCCACAAAGTGTTGTTTTTTGATGTCCATTGTAGTTCCGGGCATTTATATTTTACCAAAAGTACATAAAGAGAAGATTCCTCCCCCTGGAAGACCAATAGTTTCCGGTCTAGGCTCAGCACTAGAGCACTTGTCAAAATTCGTGGATTTCTTTCTACAACCGTTAGTTAAAAGAATCCCGACCTATCTTAAGGACACCACCCATGTTCTCCTTTTACTGGACTCTATAGCCTTTGACAAAACCAAGGAGCTCCTGATTACCCTCGACGTGGAATCACTGTATACGAACATCCCGCAAGAAGCCACCCTGGAAGTAATAAGCAACTTCCTGGAAACACACATGGACGAATTCCAAACCCCGCTGTGTTCATACTAGACTTAGCACACCTCGCTCTCACCAGAAACTACTTTAAATTCGAAGACAGCTTCTATTTGCAGACACAGGGCACATCGATGGGCAGTACTTTTGCCCCAAGTCTAGCATGTCTATACGTTGATCACTTCGAAAGACAAACAGTCCTGAATGAGGACAACCCCTACCGTGACCAGATTAAACTCTGGAAGCGATACATCGACAATGTACTGCTAATATGGACTGGGAGTAAGGAAGAGGCCCAAGCGTTCGCTGTATGGCTCAACGGAGCTAACCCTTTTCTAACCTTCACAATGAACATAGGTGACAACAAGCTACCTTTTCTCGATCTACTCATCTATGAGCATGACGGTGGGTTAGCCACAGAAGTGTATTACAAACCAACGGACTGCAATAATCTGTTACAATATCGGTGCTTTCACCCTCAAGCTCTAAGAGATAACCTCCCGGTCGGGCAGTTCCTACGGTTAAGACGAAACTGCTCTTCCGTGATCGACTACCGCAAACATGCAGACAAACTAACTGCCAAGCTACACACCAAGGATTATCCCACACATCTGGTCAGCAGGGCACTAAAAAGAGCACGAAACAACAATAGGGACCAGCTGCTACAGCCCCGTACACCGAAACCAAATATGGACAAGATCGTTTGTGTGACTACTTTCAATCCCTTATCCAATGAAATACAAAAGATCATAAGAGATAATTGGAAAATCCTGACGTCAGGTGGCTTGCCTTTTGAACCACCACTACACGCGTACAAGAGAGCAAGTAATATACGCGACATGGTGGTCCACACTAGACCTAAGGAGAAACGACGTCCCACCCAATCTACACTTTGGCAAATGGCCCCCCCTGCTGGTCATCACCCATGCGGCAACTGCAGTGTTTGCCCCTTTACCCAAAAATCTACTACCATCAACCTTGACCTTAAAACCCCATGGGTGCAGAAATCACTTACGAATTGTAACAGCAAAAACGTAGTCTATCTTATCAAATGCCCCTGCCTACTCAAGTATGTGGGGATGACCACGAGAAAAGTTAGCATTAGAATCTGTGAACACAGGAGCACGATTAGGTGCAAACGAGATGCAACAAAACTCACTAGCCACTTCCTACAAAAAAATCACTCCCCTGATGACATGTTATGGACGGTCCTGGAACATTTTTCTCCTTCGACCCCTAACATGTCTGAGAAATTATTTAGGGCTGAGCAACGCTGGATTTGGAGGTTGCACACCGACACGGTTGGATTAAATGATGAGATACCTTGGTTCTCTCTTCAACCTTAGAACCCCCCTTTTTCTTTCCCCCCTTCCCCTTCCGTTCTCTCTCTTTTTTCCTCCGCTTTCTATATGCCCTTGCGACCTACCACTGCCTGTCCAACTTTGTCTTCCTCTCCTCTTTTCTGTCGCGGTTGAGTCCTCTCTCTCCCCCCCTCTCCAGCCTCCTACTCGTCTATCTCCTTGTGTGTTCGTTTTGTCCCCTCTGTGCTTTCCCTGTTTCTCCTCACCCCCTTTTATACACCATTTCTCCTTGTGTGCCTTTCTTGTTCCCCTCTCTCCCCCTCCCCCCTTTTTATCCCCCCCCCCCCCTGTGGCTTTCCCTTTTTTTCCCCCTGTCATTTCCTTATGCCCTTATGCTTCCCTCTTGTTAAATTCCCCCACTCTCACCTCTTTTTCCATTCTTTCTCCCTTTTTTTCCCCTCCTCTTCCCCTTGTTTGCTTCCCCTCGCTCTGTACCCCCTCCCCCTTCCTCTTGGTTCCCTTTGTGCTTCCCCTAGTTCTCCTCACCCCCCTTGATGCACTAATTCTCCTTGTCTGCGGTTCCCCCTTGTGCTCCCCACCCTTCCTATACACCATTTCTCTCCCAATTCTCCCCTTTTCCTCCCCCACTCCATGTCCTCCATTACCCACCCCTCCCTTCTACTCTCCCCCCTCCCCTTGTTTTTTCCTCTCCTGTGGTTTTCCTTTCCTCTGTTCTTCCCCTTCTCATCCCCTCGTGTCCCCTTTCTCTTCCCTTCTTCCTGTTTTTTTTTTCCCCCACCCTTCCCTCTTACTCCCTCCCTCCTTTCATTTCCCTTTCACCTTTTCTTCCCCTTCTCTTCTTCCCTTTTTCCTGCTTAGTCCCCCACCGTTCCCTCCTAATCCTTCCTTCCTTTCCTTTCTTCCCCCCTCTCACCCTCTTTCCCCCTTCTTGCCCCACGCTCTGCTTTCCCACTCTCCCCCTTTTTTTCCCCCTTCCCCTTCCGGCAGCCTGATGTGCCACCGGGAAACTACGTTTCCCAGCGGCACCCGCAGTTAGGCTGTCGACAGTGCTGCCGGGAACACTTGTTTCCCGACAGCACCCGCGGAGTTTCGGCCACCCATCACGGCATCCACCCCTAGAACCGCGGGACCTCTTCGCTGGGGTAGCATGTCACTACGGCGCCCCCCCCAGCGCCCTTTGCCTTTTCCGGCCCCCAGTACTACCCGAAACAGTTCGATCCACTTTGGGCCGGATATTGTACACGAAGGGAGTACGTAGCACTCCCGGCTCCGCCCACCCCGGGCCGCGACGGTGATTTTCAACAGCTGCTTCCAATTAAGTCCACTATATCTAACCCTCACTACCAGGCCACTCTATTCAAGCGGTCCTGAAGGAGAGGTCGGTATAGGCGCACAGAGAGCGCCCACCTTTGATGCAGTGAGTCAGCCAACGCTGGATGCACAGATAAGAGACCTGTTCTCCTCTACTTTTCTCTACTACCTCCCCTTTTTCTTTTTCTTCTCTTTTCTCTTCCTTTTTTCCTTTTTTCCCTCCCCTCTTTTCTTTTCTCCCCCGTCTCTTCTCCTTTTTTTCCCCCCTTTTCCAATTTTCCCACCACTTCCCCCCACTATCTTGACTTTTCTTCATCTCCTTTTCCTATTTCTGTATTCCGTGTTACTTCACTCCCCCTTCTCTTCCTGATCCCCACCTTTTCCTCCATTCAGCTTGTTTTCTCCCTCTTCTTTTCCCTTCTGTTTCCTTCTTCTCAATCTAGTTCACCCGTTCCTACTCCTCTGCACTATTTCCATTATCATTCTTCCTTTTTGCCTTTTCCCTCGAACCCTAGAGTCTGACTATAAGGGGACGCTCCCTCTCCAGGATACCAGAGGCTACTAGCCTCAAGTGTTAGGGTAAGAAATTGCCTTCCCTTGCCTATTGTGCGACTCGCATAGCCAATATTGACGCATCTGTGATTTATAATTTGCAACCAGTACTCCTGCGGCCTGCATGAATTACGTCACGTGTGTAGTGGTTTGCTGTGTTTTATCTTTTCACTATGTTTGGTTTGTTTTTATTCCATTTACTATAGGTCCTCCCCAAGTAATCCCTTGGTTAAGGTAGGCCCTTCCCCTTCTCTAATGTGATTATTGCTGCAGCGCTTACGAAGCAATTGTAACAGGGATCCAACGCCCTGATGAATGCCCAGAGACCCTCCATAGCTCAATCATAAGGGCAGAAACAAGTCGGCTACTCCTTTTTAGACAGGTGACCTTGTGAGTCATTGTTCTCACACCGGTTCCCCATTCCTTTTAATCACACCACACAGAACCCTCCAATAAATTCACCCGGTATCTGAGTAGGTGTTTTTATTTCCCTAGCATAGCTGGATCCCATTTTCCAGAAATTAAATTAATTTACGCACTCCCTCCTGTTCCTATAACAGCGAGGTTGAGTCCGCCCAGGTGGCAATGTCCTACCTGGGTGGGGCTAGGTGGTCATATGATGAAGCATGACACTATATAGTGTGTGAGACCACCTAGTCCGTAAAGGAAATTCCCCTCCTTCCTTTTTTTCCCCCCTCCCCAGACCTGACACCACTTCACAGCGCATCCTCTTTTTACCTCGAGTCGAGGTACACGAGTGGTCTAGTGTCACAATTAGTACACTTTTGACCTACCTATGTTTTCTAGAACCCCGTACTCACATTTGTGATTTGGCATCAGTTCCCACACTTCATTTGGTACCAGGAGTGGGGTTAACTTGTCAGACATGGGTCCCTTGCTCGCTGCACCACTGGATTCAAGCTAGCCTGGCTGATGAAGGGTGATACCCTGAAACCGGTCCCAGGATGCTTGTTTCATGTCCAGGGAGGACCTGGGCTGGCAGTTCAGGCTAGACTGTTCCCATAGGGACCTGGTCAATACTGATTTGAATATGGCTTGGTCCAAACTGGGATGACTTGGAGAACAAAATAACGATGGATTAAACCCAGAATTGTGACTGGGGGTGAGTGTTCGAAAAGTTTCAACACTCCGTCCATAATTTTATTTTGTTTAGTGATGTTGCCTTGTGCGCCCTAAGTGGCTAGGGTACGCCCAGACGTGGGTGCCTTGCTCTCTGTGCCAATGGATTCAAGCTAGCCTGACGTATGAAAGGTGATACCCTGAAACTGGTCCCAGGATGCTGGTTTCATGTCCAGAGAGGACCTTGCCTGGCAGTTCGGGCTGGACTGTTCCCATGGGGAACAGGGTCAAGACTGATTTGCATATGGCTGGGTCCAAACTGGGATGACGTGGCAGGCAAAATAATGATGGATTAAACCCAGATCTGTGACTGTTTCCACACGTCATCATTTTATTTTGTTTTGAAATATTGGAAATGCTCAATATTTCTCAACCATTGATCTCCCCTCAGCCTACCACCAAATTGCCCTCAGTCTAGAACCACAGCTCTTGACTACCTTTGTCACACCTTATGGGACGTATAAATACCTGAGACTACCGTTTTACATTGCCTCCATGCAAGTGTCTTTCAAAAACTAATGGACATTCTTTTTCACAATGAGGCTCGGGTGCAAACTTTCCAGGATGACATCTCAGTCTTTACCAAGACAGAAGAAAATATATTTTCATTCTGGAAAGAGTCTCCAGGATCTTAGAAGGGTGTGGCATGACTGGGAAAATTATTAAATGTAACTTCAAGGCACAGCAGGTACAATATTTGGGTCACATTATTTCAGGAACAGGGATAAGAACAAAGGCCTGCAATGTTGAAGCTAATACTAATGCCCCTCTACCCAAGGACAAGGACTTCCTTAGGTAATTTCTGGGTCTTTGTGAAGACTATGCCCTATTTGTTCCTGGTTATGCCCGGTTAGTGCAACCATTGTGCTCTCTCTCATCAGAAAAGGAGTGAAGTTTGATTGGTCTGAGCAAGTTAGCCAAGCTTTTGAGAATATTAAGAGATTGGTTGTCAAGGCACCTGCACTACAACTATATGAGCCAAGTGGAAGATCTTTTATTACGGTAGATGCCAGCTTGAAGTGCACAGGGGCAGTTTTTGGGCCAGTGGGTTGAAGGAAAAGAAAACACCGTAGCCTTTAAAACACCGTAGCCTTTGCTTCCAGAACCCCTACTGAAGCAGAGGCAACCTATAGCCCTATTGAAAGGGAAGCACTAGCCTGCATGTGGACAGTGGACACATTTAAAACATATTTCTGGGGTATACCCTTTGATTTGAATACTGATCACAAGCCTCTTGAATATATCTTGAGTGATAATGGTCTTGCAAAGCCTCTGCACAGTTAGTTCGGCTGCTCTCCAAACTTCAAGAATACAACTTTAAAATCAAATATGTGCAAGGAGGCAAAAACTAGTGTGCAGACTTCTTGTCACGCTTACTTTTACCTGTGTCTAATGACATGAAGGATAGTGATGAAGAATGTGTTGTGGCTTTGATGGATCTAGTTCTTTGTGCAATGGTGCTATTACTGAGGAAGCGTAGATGTCTGCCACACAACAAGATGACACCTTACAGAAAGTTTTTCATTACCTCAAGGTTGGATGGCCATCTGGGAAATCATTGTCAGGAGAATTGAGGTGCTTTGCACAAATGTCTTCTGAATTGTATGGAGATCAAATTAGTTTACACAATAATTTGGTTTACAGAGATCCATTGGTGTACTAGTGCATGCTAGGTATTTTGAAAAATTCTAAGAAATTGAAACAGTATTTCTGGTGGCCAGAATTGGCCAGGCTTAGATAAAAGTGTCTCAGCTCTAATCGAAAGATGTCTGCAATGCATTATTTCTGATAAGCTTTGGAAAACCACTAACAAACCAATGTTTCCAGTGCCTCTTCCTGCAGGACCTTGGGTTAAAGGTACTGTAGATTTCTTGGGTCCCTTTAATTTATTTACCTAAAGAACAGAAATGTTTAATTGTTCTGGTTGATTATTTTGTAAAATGGTTATACTATGGCTTTGTTGATTCACCTTGTACTAAGTCGGCTATTGATTTTTTTTTTAACTCTGATTGGAGGGAGATCCGCAATTCATTGTGACAGACAATGGGATGCACTTTGTTAAAAAAAAAAAAGACACATTTTATAACTAATTTTGACATCACCCACATACACGTTCACTATATAGTCTATCTTCCAATGGAATAGTTGAGAGAGCAAACCGCATACCAAACGAGGGCATTGAAACTGCTCTTTCTTCCAGTGCTGATGTGGTAAAATTTTTGGAAGTAAAATATGGGCATATTTCACCACACCTCATTCGACCACTGAGGTTACACTTTTCAGGAGTTTTTGTGGTAGAGAAGCCGGAACCAAACTCATACCAGGATTGTTAGCAACTTTCACTGGAATAAATATTCAAAACTACCGGGGTACTTCTAATAAGTGCACTTTCAGAGAGAAGGTATTGTCGAAACAAAGCAGACAAAAACAATATTATGAATTTAAGAATAATGCACATGATGTTGAGATCCAGATTAATCATTGGGTTCTGATTAAGAAACCTAATAGAGGACCTGATTTAGATCTCTGTGGTGTTACCACCACGCCACGTCGGGGGCGAACCTGAAAAGGCCATCAAGTCAACAGTGGTCCGCCTGCCGTATTTAGATGTTACAGCTCTGCAAGCAGTGGACTGGTGACAGATTGCTGACGGAGGGAGATGGCAGCGGGCCCCAATGAACTTCATACAATGGCAGGGGCTATGGAATAGAGGTAAGTGACACACACACACACGGTGTCCCTTAGCCATATGTGTACCCCTGCACTACACACTTCACAACACATCACATTCACGCAATGACTCATTGCCATTCCAACACAACACAACCCGTACATGCTGAAAATACACATTGACATACATCCATGCCACAACATACACATACCATTGACACTGCACCCACACATGACACAACCACAGCAACCAACACAACTGCACACCCATCTGCACAAACCCACACTTAAGCACAACTACACACATCACAACAACGTCTGCCACAGAACAACACTCAGCTGAATGTGACACACAGCAATCCAACATACTCAACATTGATCACACATGCAAGTGACACACATACGGACACAACCACACCACCAACTCCAGCTCCCGCCACCTCAACCAGTTAATCCACACAAGCACACATACACATACTGACTCACATATACAACAGATGGCACAAACCTACCAGCATAGGTTCTCTTTCACTGCACACACGGACACCGTTGACAAGTGTGAATGTACCGTCATTGTGGTACCAGCTTTCATTTGGTAATGAATACTGACACCACAATGAAAGTTGTGTATGCGTGTGATATACTTGCTGTGCTAATGCGTCTCTAGCTATGTGTGACACAATTGTCTCCCTGACATACGCATGTCACAGTGATTAAACAAAAACTACTGTGAGATGTATATTCCTGCAGTGGTCTCGACCTCCTGTGCAGTGCCCACCAAACCTACCCTAGCAATGTGGCATCCATACCTTTGAGTCCTGCAACGGAGGGGTTGTGTTATCTCCATGGGTCGTGGGAGCAGTGACAGCAGGTATCCAGTGGAAATCAGAAGTGGAATTAGGGAAAAAAGGTGAGTTTGCACTCCTTCCCCTCAATCCACCAGCTAAGAAGTGTAGGTGGGACCACTACTTTTTTGGGGGCTGTAAGGCACATCCAAATCTGCACGGTGGTAAGGGTGTCTGAGTTCCTGCCGACATTACTTTTCCCTCTCCCGACGTGGGTGCTGTTTTTTGGCAGAGACAGTAGTTCGAATGCAACCTTTCGGCTATGGGACCACCAACATCTAAATACGGCGGGTGGACCGTCACTGCAGTGGAGAGGTTTTCAGTCAAAATGTCGACAGCAGGACCGTTACTGTCAACATCTAAATCAGGCCCAGTGTTTTGAAAGGAGAATTTAAATTTACTTTGCCAGTTAAAGTGATTAAAACAGAAATGCCTCTGTGTTACTGCAAGGTAAGGGGTGGTAGAACAGGGACAGTGTAGTTTCCTGTAGCGGGGAAAGGTCTTGAAGTAAAGAAAAGTCCCAAACAGAAGTTGGTTTCCTAGTAGTTTTATTCCAGGACGAGGACCCACGACGGCATCAGCAAACAACCATCCAAGACGAGAGTCTGTCGGCAACTGCCAACAGGACAGGCTTCTCGAACTAAGAATGTTTGCTGACGCTGCCAGGGCACGAGAGCAAAACTTAAATTAACTGAATACAATAAAAGAAGAACACAATAAGACATGATGCAGCAAGACAATGTAGTACAAATAAATACAGCATGTTACATCACCTTCCCTCCTAATAATGAGAGGAAAGTCAATTCATCAGGTAATCGCCAAATCTAGAAGGTAATTTGATGGATTGATTGAACCTTGTTCGTACCTCCTTGCCCCCTACTCTAACAGAATTGGCATCCTGATCACGCAAGTCAACTGAGATAGCTTCAGGAGCCTCTGGAGCAGTCAATGAAGCATCGCATTCAGAAGAAGCGTTACTAACACCAATGGAAAAATCAGTAGAATCTGAATAGTCAGGAAATGATGAGCTACCACACTCAGAATATACTTTTCCAAAGATCCCAGCTTGTTCAGTAGATATCGGAACCACACTATTCCTATTCCACCACCCCCTTCCTTCTAACAAAAGAGAATTCTTATTTGCTTTAATAACTTTAACAGGCAAGGAAAACTTGGACTCTCCTTTCATAACTTTATGCGTTTTTTAAATTAAAACAAAGTCCTGAACATCCACCTCAATCTCTTTGACTCTATTCCTGATGTCATAGTTTTTCTTCTGTATCAATTGTTTTTTTGACACTGTGCATTTTAATTTGTTCAAGTCAATCAGATCTTTTTCTTCCTTCTTAGACTTCCTGTTCTGCAGGAGCCAAGAGGGAGTTAAATTGGTAACTGCTTCCCTTCCTCTAAGTAACAAGAAAGGGGTTAATTCTGTGTTCGAATGGGGTGTGGTATGATAAGCCCAAATTATTTCTTGAATAAACTGAGCAACATTTATATTCATAGCAACAGCTGTCTGTATCCCCTCTTTTAAAATGCGGTTGGCCCTTTCCACTAAACCATTGGATGTAGGACTGTACAGTGCTACTTGTGAATGTTTAATGCCATATTTTTCCATAAAAGCTCCCATCTTATGTGACGTAAAATGAACCTCGTTATCAGTTATTATTGACGTTGGTGAACCCTCTAGATGGAAGAGTCTGTCCAAAAACACAATAACAAATTCAGAATCCGCAGATTCAACAAATGAATAATAGATCCACTTTGAAAAATAATCTACACGTACAATTAGGAATCTCATTTCTTTAGGTAAAATGTAGAACGGACCAGAAAAATCAATAGCTAAGCTGTCCCATGCTTAACTAGGAAAAGGAACAGGACATAAGGGTTTGGTATTATTCTTCCAGTGTTTGTCAGAGACAACGCAATGATTGCAGTGTTCCACAAAGTGCAAAACTTGTTAGTTTAAACCAGACCATCAATATGATGCTTTCAACTTTTTTCACAGTAGCTGAAATTCCCAAATGCCCTTGGTGAGCAATTCTTACAATTTTATTTTGTAGACCGTTAGGAGGAATAAACAGATCACCTCTCATGCAAACATTGTTTTCAGATGATAATTCACCTGCCACTTGCTTGTAGGTTCTCATTACACTACGTAAAGTTTTCTCTGAAGTCCAACCACTGTTAACAAAATGGGAAACCCAAGACAACACTTTATCTTCGGTCATGGCTGTCTTCCATTCATCAATCATAATTTTGCCATCGCAAGCTGAGACAGCGTCAACCAAACCAACCACACACTCATTCTCATGATTCTCTGTTTCCCCGCTGGAACACTGTAATGGCATGCGGGACAAGCAATCAGCGCAAATGTTTTTCCCTCCTTGTATGTACTTGACTCTCAAATTATACTCCTGTAACTTAGATAGAAGCCGCACCAAACGAGCGGAAGCTTTTCCTAAACCATTACCGCTGAGAAGATACACTAACGGCTTGTGGTCAGTAAACACATCACACCTTCTACCCCATATGTAAGTTTTGAATTTTTCACAGCCCAAGCACAAGCTAAAGCCTCTCTCTCAATAGTGCTGTAATTACTCTCTGCTTCTGAAAGAGACCTAGAAGCAAATGCTACTGTGTTTTATTTCCCATCAAGCAGATGGCCGAAGACAGCTCCTAAACCTTTTAAGCTGGCATCCACAGCTATGAACGATTCTCCGGAAGGGACAAAAGGTTTTAGTGAAGGTGCAGATAATACCAAATCCTTCACTTTCTGAAAAGTCACATCAATTTTGTCATCCCAAAGGAATCTTTGTCCTTTCTTGAGCAAGGACCTTAAAGGTTGGACTATTAAAGCATACCCGGGCACAAAACGTGCATAGTATTCGCATAGCCCTAGAAATAAACACAGCGCATCCTTATCTGTAAGGGCAGGAGCATTTTTGATGGCTTCCAAATTGCAAAGTTTCGGTTTTATCCCGTCAGCAGAAATCGTGTGACCAAGATACTCTACTTGTTCAACTATAATTTTGCATTTCTCTGCTTTTACTGTCATGCCACATGACTGCAGTTCACTAAAAACTTTTTCCAAAAGCGTAATATGTTCCTCCGATGTGACAGTGTGAACTGGAATGTCATCTTGGAAAGCTACAACATTATCCAAACTACTAAACAAAGTGTCCATCATCTTTTGGAAGACACTGGCAGCAGAAGCCAACCCGAATGGAAGTCTGCAATACTTAAATGCACCAAAAGGAGTCACAAAAGTGGTAAGCATCTGGGATTCTTCACTCAAAGGTATCTGATGGTAGGCAGAGTGAAGATCAATGGTGGAAAATAACTTGAGTTACCAATACTGGTGATTAACTCCTGTATGTGAGGAAGGGGATGACAGTCAATTAGTATGTTTTTGTTGAGTGATCTTAAGTCCACACATAGTCTCAGATCCCCTGATCTCTTCTTAGTAAGAACAATGGGTGAGACCCACTCAGAGGAGTCAGTAGGAGAGATTATACCTTCAGAAATTAATTTATCTAGCAATTCCTTCAAGTTATGTCTGATACTCAAAGGTACTGGTCTAACTTTATGAACAACGGGTAAGGCTCCTTTTTTGAGCTCAATACAATGTTCAAAGCCTTGAACATTACCAACCTTATCAATAAATACTTTCCGAAATTGGAGTTTCAACTCCTCTAGAACTGACTCAGAAGACAGCACTGGCATGACAGAGCTGCAATCTTCTGGCACATCCGCCAGTGCAATAGGTACGGTATGACCAGGGCGTAAGATAATTCCTAGTTTGGCCAAATCTCTCCAACCCATGATATTTCTCACATCCACTGCTACATATACTTTAGTGTGCACCCGCTTACCTAAAATAGTTAAATCTGACCAGAAAAACCCCAACAAATCCATATCTTGATTACCAAAAGCTTTGGGTTTGATATCAGGACATTCTAAAACGATAGACTTTGGCCATAATGAGAAAAAGGTTTTGTCTGCTATTATGGTCACCGGAGCTTCTGAATCAGCCATAACAACTAGTTGCTTCCCATCAATGCTTGCCTCGCATATGGGCCCCTTGATACACCCTATTTTGGTGTCCATATTGCCAGGTATATCCACAGTCAGTACCACATTAGACAGTCTTCCTGCGCACTCTGAAACATCTTCTTCAGAGTCCTTCATATATACATTACTGATTTGTACTTTAGATAAATTATTGCCCAAACCAGATTTGAATCTACCTGCTCTACACACTTTTTGAAAATGACCTACTTTACGACACTTCAAGCGTTTCTTGCCTAAAGCAGGGCACGACGAACAGTTCCCAATATGATCATACGAACCACATCTGTAACAAACAGAGGTTCCAGTACCCTGACCTGGGTTTCTTCTGTTTCTTTGAGATTTGTCACTAATAGCACAAACTGTATCCTCTTCCGATACACAGCTGACCGCCAGGTGGGAACTATGATTGGAAAGGACTTTAGAAGAGACTATAGACCTTTCGATGCTTCTCGCGATATCGATAATCTCAGCTAATGTTGGGTTGCGACAAGCTAACATGCGTTCCTGAATTTTCTTCGAGAAGCTATAGAAAACAAATTGATCTCTTATATACACATCTACATTGGCACCAAAATCACATTTAGATGCCAACACACGCAGCATAGCAACATATTCTTCCACCGATTCGTCAGCAGATTGCTTACACATAGCAAAATTGAATCTCTCTACTAACACTCTGGATTCCTCTGTATACTGCATCATCATTCTCCCTTTCCCCTCCTCATACACATTCCACACTGCGCCATCGATGGAGGGTGCAGGAACTGGTGGTAAATTGTCAAAAACCCGTTGACCTGCTACACCCAAGTGGTTAAACAACAGGGCCATTTTCCTGACTGGTGAGAACTCGATGGCATCAATAGCCGTGAGATAATTCTCGAAAATCCTCAGCCATTCAGACCATTTGAAATCAGGCTTCCCACCCTTCTGTAAAAAGGGCGGAGGATAGACAACTCCTTGGGATGACGCCATGAATGCAGAGACAACCCCAGAAATATGGAAATAAAATATGTCAAACGTTATGGGATAAAGTGCATGTAGATAACACTAAAAACACAAACAAGGGTTAAAGTGATACTGTAACGTTCTGAATGAAAGTCCTGCAAAACAAATTAAAGGGTGAAGGTCACTATCATCGAGTTCTTTGCGCGCATTCCCACAGGTGTTGGAGGTTAAAGCATAGTTAGGGAGGACTAAACAGCTCCTAGGGCATCCAGGACAAAGCCACGCTGCTGTTTGGGATGTTCAAAAGAAATTCACCAGCAAGAAAAATGCACTCTGTATAATTGTAATGATGCAACACGTTGTGCGAGTATGCCAGAATAGGCTCTCAAAAGCAAATCCTGTAATATCTGCAAACCAAGCGCACTCCATGCGCTTCAAAAATAACCAGGAAACAAATGGGAGTCAAATCTTAACCAGGTCAGGCCTCTCGAGGTATTGAGGTAATAGGAAATGCCCCCTGCCGCCTGTACAGCGTAATATCCAGGCAACAAGCAATGCTGTGACGTAGTATCTAGGCAACAAAGAATTTCGCTACCGCTGCTTCAGCTTCCGTGCCACTTCAGCTCTCGCGACGTAGTATCTAAGCAACAAAGAATGTCGCCTGTGCCGTGTCAGCTTCCGTGTCACGTCAGCTCTCTTCGTGCGTCAGCGCTCCTCGAGAAATCCAAGACCAAAGAAGGTCGGTCGCACGTGGCCAACACCTCAAGGAATCCAAGTCACAAGTGAAATCGGTCACGCGTAGCCAACGGTCTAAAGGTACGCCGGCAACAGGTTTCCTCCCGCAAATTTTTTTTTTTTTCCCTCTCTTTATGCCAACGGTCTAGGCATACTGGCAACGCGACGTTCCTCTTGTCTTCTTCTTAAATCTGCTGATGCTTTTACTTCCGTGCGAAGGAACAAAAATGTCTGGATTCTACAAAAAACAGTATATGTCCTCCGTGAGGACTCTCTCAGCCCCACTTCTGGTACCATAAAATGTAGCGGGGAAAGGTCTTGAAGTAAAGAAAAGTCCCAAACAGAAGTTGGTTTCCTAGTAGTTTTATTCCAGGACGAGGACCCATGACGGCATCAGCAAACAACCATCCAAGACGAGAGTCTGTCGGCAACTGCCAACAGGACAGGCTTCTCGAACTAAGAATGTTTGCTGACGCTGCCAGGGCACGAGAGCAAAACTTAAATTAACTGAATACAATAAAAGAAGAACACAATAAGACACGATGCAGCAAGACAATGTAGTACAAATAAATACAGCATGTTACATTCCCATCTCTAGTGCAGAGGCGCAAATGTATTCTAACACGAGCTATCGTAATTATTCAGATGACTCTGTTGCCTACTGATGTATGCCTCCCTGCCAGACATACTGAACCTACCGAAGTAGCATCTCACGGACATCTTGAGGGTTGCATTGATTCTCCAGCTCCTGGCACCAGTAAGGAATGTGTGAAGTCTCACAGCAGCAGATGTGAGAATTCCAGACCTGTGAGACTGCCAGTCAGATTTCAGGATTTTGAGTTGTATTAATCTTCGCAAATTTTTTTTTTTTAATTCTCATATGCTCTGTTTTTTCCTTTCTATTGTTCTAGGTGTGTTTTAGTTCCATTGCTTATGCATCCTCCCCTGGTTTGTTTCATATAATTTTGATGTGCATATGGGAGGGGGGTGATGTAGTATTTGATATACATTTATTAATAGTAGTGGATGCTCTTGCATTATTATGTCATGTTAATTCCATGGAACATCGGATTAGTTCTTAGAAGTGCAAGTCTCACTCACCTGCGGTCATTGGAGCTTGCCTGATGTCTTTTGGTCCTGGGTTCGCTACCTACTTGGAAAAATAAAGAAGAAATCACTTTGGCACAACGTGTTGTCTCTGGATGTTCACTCTGGTTCTATGAGCGATCCCCACACTTCAGCCCTTTCTAGGTATCATTCCATAAATTTTCTGAAGGTTTCCAACAGGTCTCTATAGTAGGGAAATAAAACCTACACATTAATTAAGTGCATTGCATTACAACACATGCCCCTCCCAAAAGAAAGGCAAAAAAATAAACATTAGCAAAAATTACCCACAATAACAAAAGAAAATAAATACTCTACTAGCTATACCATACTACTTAGCCCTTTCCCTAGTTAAACCTAATAAACAATATATTTGCAGCTTACGGATGTGAAGGAAAACCTTGTTATACATGTGAAAGTGTGTTGCATATTTAGCACTTATACACATAACCATTAAGTTTGATAGGTTTAATGATCCTTCTACTGAATCTTCCCAACCTTTCTCCCTGCTCATGCGCTGAGGTAATAGGTTGATTATATTCTTGTACATTTTCCCGTTGTGTTTTAGTCAACAATCCTTTCACCTCAGATAGAGTCCATTCACTTCTTCTCGACTTGGACATCCACCCCACTTTCATAACGGAGTCCTCCGTCTCATAATTTCGAACAGGCTGAACACCGTGGACTCACAAGGTGCTACCCTATAAGCCCACACATTTTGCCACACTTCTTTGATTCAAGATAACTTAGCTTCTTTAGCTAGTTTTACAGCACTTTTAGCCCTCTGTTGAAGCTCTCCACAGCACGATTTCCAGCAGGATGACATATGGAAGTGGTATTATGCTTAATACCATTCCTTTTTTAATAAGATTTTAACACTTCTGAAGTATTATCAGTTAAAATCACTTCGAGTAAACTTTTCCTTGAAAACACTTTATCTAGAAACCCCACCACACCTTCAGAAACGGCTCTTGGCACCACCTCTATGTCAGGCCACTTGGCAAAACGGTCAATTAACACAACAATATACTTGGACTCTCCTCCACTGCGAATTGGACCTACAATGACCATACCTATCCTTTCCAGTGGCATTTAAAGGCTCTTGATAGGGCATAAAGGAGGCTTAAATGTCACCAAATCTTTTTCAGAACTGGTGCACAAATACAGTCTCTGACTTCCCTTTCAATAGGCAAGTTCAATCCTGGCCATCAGTACATGTACCTGATCTTTTTCTTTGATTTATTTATACCTAAATGTCTGTCATAGTATAGATGTAGTACTTTCTCCTTGAGGCTTTCAGAGGGAATGACTCTTCTAATATGCAGTACCTTACCATCCTCAAGTGAGAGATCATGCCTCAATTCCCAGTATACACGTAAGTTATCATCAAGACTTCCTTTGCTAGGCCACCCCACACATATCCACTCTTTAATCTTCTGCAACACATCTTTTTCTACTACATCATTCCATTTATCCTCTTGCATGCCACAAGTCCCCTCAGCAACTTCTGCTACACAACACTTTTCGTACTTATTTTCTGGCACTGTTTTTATGGGGAGAGGCAATCAGGTTACGAAATCAGCAACCCTGTTTTGACACCAGGCACATAATACATGTCATAATTATAATCCAGTAATCCACTAACTACTAGCAGACCTCTAGAAGTTAGTACCTTAGTCACTACAAAGGATGATCCATGACCCCCAAATGTATGCCCTGAAATGTTCCAAACCCCACACAGTAGGAAAGTGCCCCTTTTTGACATGGTCACTCCCACTGTTTGCCTGGTATTCAGTGCAGTTTTGAATGAAAGTGCATTGGGTTCCAGCTAACCAGGTTCCCAGTGCCAGATCTTTTTCCCTAAAACTGTGTAATTGTTCCCTAATTGGGAATACCTTTGGCCCCCCTGTAAGTCCCTAGTAAATGATACCCCTGGTACCAAGGTCCTGGGTACCAAAGAGGTTCTCCAAGGGCTGCAGCATGTGTTGTGCCACCCTCCAGGACCCCTCGCCTACCACACACAGACTTCCATTGCAGGTTGCATGGCTTGATGCAGCAAAACGTGAAAACACAACACCACCTGATTGCCATGTCCGCTAACACTGCGTGCAATATATGTAACTCACCCCTACAGCAGGCCTTACAGCCCTAATCAGGGTGCATTATATTGCATGTGAGGACATATCTGCATGAGCAGATATGCCCCTCCTATCACTTTGTCTATTCCTAGACATAGTGAGTGAAAGGGAAACCATTTTAAGTATGTGTGTGTGATGGATTTAGTAATACATACACCCAGAAGGCACCTTTGAGGTGCCCCCTAAAAACATTCAATCAAACCGCTTTCAGACTGACCAGTTTTAACCAGCCTGCCACCACCAGACACGAGTCTGTCCCCCAAGGTGAGAGCCTTTGCTCTCAGGCGGTCATAAACAATGCCAGCTCTGGGAGAGGTGATTACACACCACACCCAATAGGATGACCTGCGAACCTGCATTCCAAGGGAGGGGGCTTAAAAGAAACCCACCGACTTTGGTATGCAGATGTGGATTCACTCTCAGGAGCGATGCCGATCCTCCTGTCCCAGGGCCCATTTGGCATTTTGACAGGCAGGAAATGTAGTATTCAATGAGGTGTGTCCACCCATCAGGTCAGTCCAACCCCTAAGGTGCGCTGTCTGATGTGGACACAACTTTTAGAAATTTGCCATCTTAGTGTTGACAGATTTACGAACTCTAGGACAGGGTTATGCCCACTTCTCACAGGAAGTGGTAAAACAGGGGCTGTAGTGACCCCAGGGATAAGTAACCCATTGGCTACTATCCTACACTCCCCATAACACCCTAAATTCAGTATTTAGAGGAGCCCCTGGCACCAGAAAAGCAGATTCCTGCTGAACTATGAAGGAGAAGGACCCCCAAGAGCTGCAAAAGCAAAGCCCAAGGAAGAAGCACCTGAATTGACCCCAGCCCTACTGGCCTGTCTGCTGTTCCTGCCGATTTGCACCAAAGTTGCTCGTCCTGCAAGCTGCTGTACCTCCAAAAGTCTGTGAGGCCTGCCTGCCTCCAACAAAGACCTAGGAACTTCCATGGAGCAGCAGAGCTGCTTCCCTGTGTCTTGCCGGCACCCCAAGACAACTGCTAGGACTCCGGACCACAGAAAATCCGACACCGGGAAGCACCACTGCACCTGTGCCACCTAGCCCGAGTTGAAGTGGGCCAATGGTGCCAACATGATCCACCAGCCCTCCGGAGACAAAGCCCACCTTGGACTTGCCCACTGTGGACTTAATGACACTGCCTGCAGCCCCTGCCCACAGGCCCCTCAACCGCAAATGCTCCTGGTGGAGAAAACACTACGCCTCAGGACACCTCTGCAAAATGTACTTACCTAATCGTATTGATTCTGGGGCCAAAACATGTATAAAGATACTTGTTATTTTTGTAAATTGGTGTGGATCTTCTTCTTGAGCCGTGTGTCTCATTTGTTGGCTGTTTGTGTATTTGCAGATGTCTAACACTCTTCTCTGATAAGCTCAAGGGTGTTCGACCACAATACCACCTAAAAAGAGATCCTAACGATTGCTAGAACATGGCCCTGATCACTATTAAGGGAACCGCGGGACTCTTTGCACAATATATCAAAGAGCCAACTTCCTACATTGGTGGTGCAGTGGTGGGGTACAAGACTTGACATTTGCTGTACCACTCAGTTAATAAATGATTGTATGAAGGAATCCAAAATTTTCTTTTTTTTCCAATCTTATTATGAAAGAGCATCTGTCGAGTAACTGGGTTTCTGTAAAATTGCATCAGTACCTGGTAGACCTAGGTCCGATTTCTCCCCAAGAATTGGGAAAGAATGCAGACCACTGGGTCAAGACTAGAGTATCCAAGATAACTCTTGTTGGGGGTGACCAAAAGAAAGGGGTTGCTGAGCCCCCCCCAAGGGAAAGATGGTGACCAGTCTAAATATAAAAACAAAGGGTCTTCTAAAGGCCCCCAAAAACCTGACCAGGAGGGTGGGACCCCAGACAAACCACAAACCAAGGGTGGGTACAAGGGTAAGAACGTTGACTCTAAGACGTCTTGGTGCTTCAATTGCAAGGCCAATGGGAACCAAACTGGAGACCCGACCTGTCCCTAAAGAATCCCCCTAGTGCACCTGTAGCTCCTGCTGCAGTGGTAAGTCTCCAGATTGAAACTCAGGTGGGCCATGACCATGTCCAAGAGCTCACAGAAGCAACTTTAGTCTCAGAAGGAGGGGTGGATGCAGCTGACCTGGCTGTCTGGACCAGTAACCTGGGGAAGTACAGACAACAGCCTCATATTAATGGGATCAGAGTAGAAGCATTGAGGGATACAGGTGCAAGTGTCACCATGGTGACTGAAAAACATATCCTCAAACAGTATCTGACTGGTAAAACCTTCACTGTCATCAATGCTGACAGCCAAGCTAATGTCCATCCCATGGCAATGGTGTCCTTAGAGTGGGGAGGGGTTACTGGCCAGAAAAAGTGGTGGTGGTATCCTCTGCAATTCCTGTAGCCTGTCTGCTACGAAATGATCTGGGGTCTTCAGCATGGGCTGAGGTCAAAAGAAAAACCAGTGCAGCTATTCTGGGTATACCCGAATGGTTGTGTGTGAAAACCAGAGCACAATGCAAAGCCCAGGGTTAGAAAGAGGTGCTGGAGCCTGGAATAATGGCCCAGCCCTCCAAGCAAAAACGCAGGAAGTCTGGTAAGCCAGCTTCTGAGCAGCCCTAAGCTCAGGTCTCCTCTCCTCCGGGAGAAGACTTGTCAGCCTTTGAGGTAACTGAGCACCAGGAACTTGGGCCTTACACGACAGAGCTCCTAGGCCCAGGGGGACCCTCTATGGAAGAGCTGTGCCAGGGACAGAGGACCTGTTCCACTCTTGAGAGCCTGAGATAGCAAGCTGCTGACCAGGAAAAGGGAGATGTCAGTGCCTCCCACAGAACCTTTTGGGAGGAGGGACTCCTGTATACTGAGACCAGAGACCCCAACCCTGGTGCCACTAGGAGAGTGGTAGTGCCCCAGATGTACAGAGAGTTCCTACTCACATTGGCTTGTGCCATCCCCTTAGCTGGGCATCTTGGCCATACCAAAACTTGGAGTAGGTTGTTACCTTACTTCTACTGGCCAGGTATGTTCCAGAAGGTGAAGGATTTTTGTAACTCCTGTGTCACCTGTCAAGCCATTGGAAAGACAGTTGGCGACCCAAAGGCCCCCTTAATTCCACTTCCAGAGGTTGGGGCTCCCTTTGAAAGGATAGCAATTGACATTGTTGGCCCTCTAGACCCTCAAACAGCATCAGGGAACAGATTTATACTGGTGGTAGTGGATCATGCTACTAGGTACCCTGAAGGTATGGTGGCCTACTGGGGTCAGCAGACCACCATGTCTGTGATTGTTTTTTCAATAAAGCAATGTATTTCTTAAATGCAGTCTGTGTTCCTTAAAAGAAAATGGGATGCATTTTAAAAAAAAGAAAAAAACTGAACAGTTTTTGTTTCACGTTTTAGGAGCAGGCAGTGATCTGTGGGACCAATGCCTGCTCTTAAAAAAAAAATTCACCCACATTCACAAATTGGAAGGAGCTTCTTAGAACCTCTTCCCATTTGCAAATGGGTTACCATCTCCTTCAAGGAGTCAGTAAAATGTGAATGTTTTTTCGATGGCATTTCGGTTGCAAAACATTCACACATACCACTGTGAGTCGCTATTAGGAAGGGACGCGCTTACCACGCCCCTTTCTAATACTGAATTCCAAACCAATTTTGTAATTTGATAATAGGCTACCAAATCACAAAATAGGGTTTTGTACATTCAGAAAGGTTTTTTTGCAGTCACCAATGGTCCGATTCTGTGAATCTGGTAATTTGCGACATTAACAACCGTACGTTTGGAACGCTTTGATGTGAATCAGTTAGCTTTGTGTGTTGTACATGAAATTATATTAATTCAGGTTGACCCAGTGCATGACTCCTTACACCCACAATGTTTTGGCTCAAGTGCACCAAATACCCATTTGCATCACAATATTGCACTGCAAGAGATTTTTTAATTCAATCTACACTAAAAGTATATGTTCCTTTCATTACTGTCCTGACACAGAGGGCCAGTGTATATAGTGAATATACTTTTGGTTTAAACAAATGACTTACTGTTTATCCAACTCTACTGCACCCTTTTCGCTGCACAGGTTACACCCGTTAGATCCTATTGTTCTGGTCTCTCCCATTTCTCAGTGCTGGTGCTCCCTTGCCACAGTGCTTGTGTGCCTAGTGGCTGTTGCAGACAAAAACATTCTCAGTTAACGGACAAGCTGGCTGTTTGGGCAGTGTGGAATGTCCATGGTGCATTCCATGCAAGTGGCTGTCTTTCAGAGTCGGGTGGGCTGCCAGGACCCTTCTTTGAAAGCACTTAGCCAATATACTTGAAACATTGTGCTGTAATATGCAATGTCTGGACCATTTTTCGTGCTTTTTAGGAATATACATTCAAAGCAACTAGAGTGAATCAAATCCATTCTTTCTTTGTCCAATGAGTGCGGAATGATTAGAAAATTTCTGCCATGCTTGATTTTGGTTATTAGTCCGGCCATGATTGTGTATTAAGATTATTTTACAGTTGTATTGTCTTCTATTGTTA
This sequence comes from Pleurodeles waltl, assembly GCF_031143425.1. NCBI lineage: Eukaryota > Metazoa > Chordata > Amphibia > Caudata > Salamandridae > Pleurodeles > Pleurodeles waltl. Next base: position 518,231,803 of record NC_090440.1, on the reverse strand, counting down.
CATTTATTTAGAGCTTACTACTCCTACTGGACGCTAAAGCGCTTTCCCACATGGGCAGCAAGCTACAGCAAGCTACAACATGTGGGGTGTGTGGTTGGGAAAGTAATATGTGTTGTTGTGAGCCTCAGTTAGAAGAGTTTTGTTGTTGTGCCAGAGTGACAAGAGCGGTGCTCTTATCTTGTCTTCGGTGGCAACTTAATAGTGTGGTGGCGGGAAGAAGTGTGAAAAACAGGGTGTGCAGTTTACATTGACTTGACCCCATGGGTATACACATCATGTGATCCAACTCTGAAGCAAAGAACCACTGGGGCACTGTTAGGCAACCAAGGTCTAGGTTATACATTAGGGAGAGGAAAAGGCTGTAGGCGGAATAAAACATATAGGCAGCTATATCACGCCAGCCTAGCCAGAGTGGCAGCGGGGTTGTGGTATGTTGGTTATTGTTATAAACTTGCATTGTAAGTATGCATTGTGTTTCCTCAATTCGGTTTCTTTTGTCATCCCTTTGGAATTTTTATTTGTTCTAGTGTTGCCATGGTTCTTGTCAGTACCAGGCAGCTCTTGAACAATATTTTTTCCCATCGTTGGTTGCTTTAATTTTAATAAAACTACGTTTATTTCCTTCAATCTGGATTTTGTGGATTCTGATCTTTTCTACTGCATATACTGTATGCCTCCATCCTACATTTTGGTACTATGAGTAGCGTACAGTAAGAACTACTGCTGCACTGGCCCACCGACCAAGGCAGATTGGAGCTCTGTTACTCAGGAGGAAGTGGAGAGTGTTAGACTCAAGTTTGCATGTGTTTGACTTTTATTCATGACTGGTGAGAGGATTATAATTATCACCTGAAAATGTACCTACTTGTTCTTTTCTGAACCAAATGTAAATATGTTGCATTTTCGGAGTGAGCTCAACGATGATTCTTATAACGGCTGCAGTGCACGGTGCAGGCATGTGAAACTTCGGAAGTTTTGCTAATATGCTGTCTTGTCCTTGAGCCTGCCTCCTGTGCTTGTGACTCGGGGCACTGGGTGCGCATCAGGATTTCTCCACTCAAGTTGCTTTCTGACATTTTGATGTGAGGCGCTGGGTGCGCATCAGTACCAAAATGCACCTAGTTTTGAAGTGCATCTGGAATAAGACATCTGCGGCCATTTTGGATTGAGCCTGCTTCCTCTGACAATATTGAGGTTCTTTTGGATCACCTTTGTTTAGTACTTATTCTCAGCACTGCACACAGCCTTTTGGAGTTTCTTCATCGCTGCCTAGGCTACGGTGTGAGAATTGTTTGAACTGGTCACTGGTCTTGCTATTGAGTGAGCACATTCTAATCTTCATCACATTGTTTTCAGTGGGGTTTCTTTGTCTTTACTCATTTTTCCTCATATCTCCATACTTTATATACTCGGTATTGTATTCACAACGGCAACCAATCAGAATGTAGTTCAGCTGCCACTGTTTATTCGAATGAATTTACAGGTATCGATGCCTCTAATTACAAATCACCTAGGTAAACTGCTCTTTCATTCAACTATATTGGTGTTGCTGGGCAGATGGTCATTGATAATCTTCCAGTAGTTCCAGTTCCCAACAAAGAAAATGTTAAGTGGAATGTTTATGCGGAAGCAAAAGAAAGAAAGAGCAGATAGTACTCAGAAACGTCTAGATGGAGAAAGACAATTTTTTCAGATGCAAGCAGAGCAGTGATAAATCTGTTGAAGGGTTTATCACTCCTTTGCATGTTCTAGCTTCCACGTATGAATTTGGGAATTGCATAAATAAAAACTTATATCTGAGACCAATTTTTCTTTAACTGTTTTTCTAAGAAAACTCAAGAGAGGTTGCTAACTTGTAGAAACCTAATTTTGTATGAAGTTGTGGCTGTTGCAAAAAGCATTGAAAGATCTATTATATCTTCCGAGATTTTAGCCAAGCAAGAAGGTTTATCAACTGTTGCTTGTATTTCTGATGTTTGTGATATAAACACTAAAATGAGTAGAAACAGAAAGGAGCAAGCAAGTTGTTACAGATGTGGTTTAAATATTCATTTGAGTATTAGTGTTTCATGTCCAGTGTGGGTAAGAGATGTAACAATTGTAGGAAGCTAGGGCATTTTGTAACTGTTTGTAGAGCACTAGGGTGTAACGTAAAGTTTAATAGTGTTGAGATTCAACAGTGTATAAGTTGATTTGGTAATATTCTTCTTACTGTTTACACTAAATGTGAAGATATGCAAGATGTTAAAATCATAGGTCCTATTTGGAAAGCTATAATTGCTGGAAATTCTTTAGAAGTGATAGCTGATTCGGGCACACCTATAACAGTTTTGGCTGATGTTACCTTTTACGAATATTAATCGAAAATTATTTTTTGATAGAAAAATCTGATATTGATCCAAAGGCGATCATGATATTGAGATGATGGGATATTTTTATAGTAAGTTGAAATGCTTTGGAAGGAGATTTGTACTAAAGTGTTTGTTGCCCCAAGGGTTGAGATATTGTTGCGTGGAAAGACTTATGCAGGTTAGACTTTCTGTTGAGAACTGGTCATGACGAGCCAAAAGTGCTGGGTGCAATGCCTATTTTGTCCCTAGACACCAATAATGATATATATTTAAATCCATGGTTTGTAAATACCAGGAGAATTCAAGGACAAGAATGGGACTGGTTGGGGGTTCGCACAATGCATTATTTGTAAACAAAATGGAATTCTCACTATACACAAAACTAGACCAGTTCCCCTCAGTATTCCCAAAGATTTGAACATTTTATTAGGCTTTCTTTGTGCTGAAGGGGTAATTTGTCTTACTTATTCTTCTGAATGGGTCTCTCCCGTTGTTTTGGCTGGGAAGAGATGTGGGGATCTGTGTTTGTGTGTCGATTTACACTCATTGAATAAAAATATTATAGTAGGCACGCTTCTCCAAAGAGTAGCTCATGAATTACTGGTAGCTCTCCAGCTACCTGTAATTAGCTCTCCTATATGCATCCCAGTCTGCTAAATTGGAACCTTTTACTTGGTCAAACTAATATATGTATGTCAAAATTGGGTATTCAAGGCAAAAATGTGGTACTTTCAGAACTCACACGCTGGTTTCCAAAATATGTTTAAGGTTGATTAATGAGTGATAAAGCATATTGGGAGACGTATTATTAAAAAATATTATTTTTGTGCTATGGCACTGTAGCTTGGCCGCATGTGTCAACTACATAAAGGCATTTCAAATTGCCAAAGCCTTCTTACATTCCTGCTAGTAATTCTGCCTAATGCACTGAGGTGATCACTTCTGGTGATTTGGCATATGATGGCCACTAATGTAATTTTTCTGATATGGTCACTATCATAGTACAAATAATATCAGTAGCCCGTGATTAATTGAGTCAAGTTATTTTTCCACCTTTGACCTGCACTCTCCATATCATCAGATTGAGTGGTGAATCACAAGAGCTTGCCACTTTTATCAAGCCTTTTGGAGTGTATAAGTATTTGTGATTTCCATTTGGCTTGGCATCTGTGGCCAGCATATTCCAAAAAAAACATGGATATAGTGTTTGGCGATGTGACAAATGAGTGGGCATTTCAGGTTGACATGCTCTTTTTTTTACTAAAACTAGAGAGGAACACTTGCTTGTTCCTGATCGTTTCTCAGCAATAGACATATGACTATCAGACCTGAGACGTTTAAATTACTGGTTCAGCAGGTTGATTATTTGGATCACTCCATTTCCGCTGATGGAATAAGACCTAAGTTCTGCAACATTGAGGCTATACAAAAGGTACCATCTCCCGCTGATAAGGACTTTCTTCATTCATTTTGGGGGATTTGTGAGTATTTTGCTCCTTCTTTTCCAGGGTATGCATTAGCATTGCAATCTCTTCGCTCTTTTGTTAAAAAAGGGTGTTAAGTTTAATTAGAAATCAGATGTGACCAATGCATTTTTAACTGTTAAGAATCTTGTGTTCAGTGCACCAGCCCTAATTCCGTATGTTCCAGGAAGGAGGAATTTCATTCCGGTAGATACCAGTTTAAAAGGTATTGGAGTAATGTTTGAACACTGAAAATAATAGTTGTGTTTACATCAAGGACTTTTCAGGATGCTGCAACAAAGCAAAATAACTATTGAGCAAGAAGCACTGGCTTGTGTGTGGCTGTCCAGAAATGTAAAACATATGTTCGGGAATGTCTTTTGGTGTTCACACTGATCATAATTCTCAGGTGTATCTTTTACCTGGCAATGGGCTAGATAAAGTCTCCACACGTTTAGTCAGACTTCTATCCAAGTTACAGGAGTATAATTTGTGTATTTAATACATTCAGGGCAGCAGAAACTTTTGTGCTGATTGTCTTTGTCATGTACCACTGTCTGATGATTCACAAGTTATTGATGAGGAAGAGCATGTGTGTGTTGTAGCAGTCCTTGATGCCATTTGTATGCCAAAGGGTACCATTTCATCAGAATACTGGATGTTCTGCTAATTCATGTGATACTGTTTTACAGAGGGTTTTCAGGTTAATGAGAGGAGGTTGGTATCCTTCTAAAAATATTCTGAGTGAATTAAAGGGTTTTGCTCAAATTTCCTCAGAATTGTTATGTGAGAATGGGATTTGCATAAGGAATGGTCTTTGTATTCTTCCTGCAGAGTTAGGGGCGCATATTATCATAAATGCTGATAAAAGGCATCTGGATGTCTCAGCCACATGAAAAACGGAGACAATTTTGCTGGTGTCCCTCATTGAACACAAAGGTTGTCCTTGATAAATGTTTGCCCACAATGTATTGTAGCTGACATACACTGGAAAACAGTTGAAAAACCGCTCCATACTGTACCATGGCCAGATGGTCCTTGGGAAAAGATGCCACTTGAGTTTTCAGGACTGTTTCACCCTTTCCCTTTAGATAACAAATGTTTCATAGTTTGGTAGATTACTTTTCAAAATTGATATACTGTTGATGCACCTCCTACCAAAAATGTTGTACAGTTCTTTGGAAAGGGTGTTTTTTCTGGAAGGATCACCAAGGGAAATTGTAACTGATAACGGCACTCATTTTGTCTCACATGAAATTCATACTTTTTTTTAACTTACATGATATTAAAGATATTCAGGTTGCTTTATACAGTCCTTCTGCCAATAGGTTAGTGGGAAAAGCTAATCGATTTTTAAAAGAAGGTATCCAGATAACTTTATGTGCTGGTTTTGATGTTAGGAGAGCTTCTTTAATGAAAAGATCTGGGCGTATTGAAGTGCTCCACATTCTATCACAGTTGTTTCTCCATTTAAATTATTAAGAGGAAAGAACCCTAAATTCAAACTTGTTCCAAGTTGGCTAAATACAACATGTAAATGGAATGTGAGTTTAGATGGGGATGCCTCTAAATTGTTGAAAAAAGTAAACAGGAACTAAACTTTAATAGCAGTAATAATCCTGAAAACGTGGATTTTATAGTAGGTAGTTGGGCCTTCATCAAAGCACCTTTTAAAGTAAGAAAAGGAAAGTCCAAGTTTACTTCACCAGTGCAAATTGGTAAAGTAAAGGTACTGTACTTTTGCATAGGAAAGGATGGTGGAACAAGGGAAATCTTATTCCAATTTCTGATGTTCCACCTGAAATCTATACTTACACTTGTTCCACAGGGTGTGATGGTGATATGATTAATTCAGACTCAGGCCCTCATTATGAGTGTCATCACACTCTTGTCTTAAGATCGCCACACATTACGACCATGGCAGAGTCGACCACGTTCCAACCACCGGCACTGCCAGGTTGCCGCCAGTCAACAGCCTGGCGGTCTCGGCGGTCGTAATCCGCCAGGGCAGCGCTGCCATCCGGATTATGAGTTCCCTTTCCGCCAGTATTGGCATTGCGGTCGGACCGTTGTGGAAAGGGGGCGTCGGCTTGGCTGAGTCCTGCTGGTGTGGTGGTGGCGAGGGAAGACCACCAGGACCCATCCCCTCCCAGACGTCACCCTCGACTGAGGAGGTAAGTGGGCATCCGAAGGGGGAGGAGGTCTCTGTGTTTTGGGTGCATGTGTGCATGTTTGAGGAGGGTGGAGGGGTGTGCTGAATGCGTGCATGTATGTGTGAGCGAATGGGGGTATCTGTGTTGATGAATTTTAGTGAATCGGTGCATTTATGCGTATGCTTAATGGGTGTGTTTGTGTATGCATGTGTGTGCAAAGGCGTGTGGGGGTGAGAGTGTGTGGATGGGTGGGGGGATGTGTGCATGTGTGTGGACATGTGGGTATGTGTGTGCCGGTGACAGGAATGAAGATTCATGTCGCCTGGTGCGTGACCGCCAGGGTTTTTGTGGCGGGGTGACCACCACGGAAAGCCTGACGGTTTGCAGCTTCATAATCCGGATGGCAGGCTGGGGCCTGCCGCTGGATTGGAGGTGCTCCCCCCCGGCCACGGTGGTGCGACCACACCGGTGGGCTAGGCGAAGTTGTGGAGGCTTGGTATCTGCCAAGCCTCACAACTCGTAATGTGGCGGTCCTTACCGCTGGCTCCGCAGCGGTAGGACCGCCATGGCGAGGCTGGCGGTCTCATGACCGCCAGCCTCATAAGGAGGGTCTCAGTGTTCTAATGAGCTGAACTACATTATTTTTTGTGCTAGAAATTATTTTGTTAGGAAATGCTTTGTTACGTTTGTCTTCATTAGGCTTACTATACCAGTTTTATGCCCTAGTTTTCCAAACCGCATCATTATTTGGTAGTTCATCCCTGCTTTCTTTAGCATCAACCATCTGAGAGGTATGCATAAAATCAGACTACATCCATCTTCTTTTACAATGTGTTGTATGATGTTTTGTCAAAACAAGAAGGCACTGGATTTCTTTGAAATCAGCTAAAGTAAGAGTTATTTTCAACAATGCATGTTCACTCTTGTATTAAGACACTTTTTAATAGTGTTGCCACATGCTCTATTCCACAACTTGTTTTTCATGGCTATCTGGTGTAATGTACAATCAATCAAGACAAATTAAATATAATTTGGCTTTGATAAAATTCACAGTAGGTCAGTTATTTTATGGGCGCCTCTCTCTGTTACATAAGTTGATCAGGCATTGTGTTGCAAAGCTATTTACTCCTTCATTTGCACTGGTGCCAATAGGTTTGGTCCATGTAAACTGCACGCACATTAAGACATAACATGCAGGGACCTCACACTCACACTACTGCCCTCACACATGCACACCCCTCACACTGCACTCACAAAACATGGTGGTTGTCCTGCATTAACACAAGCACACTGCTCACATACAGGTACACCATTCACTAGGAAGGAGCAGAGTTGAGATAGATGTGGAATAGGAGGCATAGGTTGAGTATCTGGTGCATCAGTCCATTAGCTCAAATCAAAGCTGTTGAGGTAAGCTACACTGCTGCCTTGCTTGAATGTTCACTAAGTTTATCTAGTCTCCCATCAGACACATTTGGGCCAGCACTGTAGGCTATGTGCATCTGATCTTTGTGGGCTTTTGTGGGGGAGAGTCTGAGCAACAAAAAATAAGTCCCAGTTGCCTTCTAAAAAAGAAAGGTTTTTTTCCTTGCAGTGGAAGCATATGAAGAAAGAAAGAAAGAAAGAAAGAAAGAAAGAAAGAAAGAAAGATTTCAACTGGACATGAAAGTCATGTTCTTCAATAAAGCCAAATTAAAAAGTATAGCTTTGCATTGATCTGGCATCTTGGAACAGTAAAAAATTATTGAGCTTGCAGAATACAATTTCAAGATGGTGGCACGGTTTTGTAGTTTGCAACAGTCATGCCTGGTGCTTTGCATAAGAAAGTTGTGGTCCAGTAGCAATGGCAGTGGAGATGCTGACAACACCACTGTGCAGTTGCAAATGAGCTGCTGGGGATGAACTAAAGGAAATATCTCCTACTTGATACAGAATAACATATAGTAAGCAGGCAAAATACTGCTCCTCAGATCATCTAATATCCTAAAGACCAGCTGTTGTCTAATAGGCAGAGCCAAACAATGTCAGATCCATTACCCACTTTTATGTATGCTGTTCAGAAGGGCAGACCAATATGTGGATAACACTCTGATGAATACCAGAAGTCGGCTTACCCAAAGCCCATTTTCTCTAAGCAAACTTATGTATTATTTTTAAGAATATATGAGGCTGGTGAGGCAGCTAAACCAGTCTTTTAGTCAGACCTAAAATACACAGAAATAAATAGAGCTCAGAGAGCAGTAGCACAGTGAGTCCTTGGCTCACATTCATGAGACATAGAGCACTGCTATAGAGCATCACTGTCTTCCCTGAAAGACATGTAACAAGCGTGGTACTGCAGGATCAGTGCACATTTTCTTCAAAGACATGTAACGAGTGTCATACTATAGGGCGAGTGCAAGCTTCATTCAAAGACATTGGAAATGTATGGTGCTGCAGGGCCAGCGCAGATTCGCTTCAAAGACATGGAACAAGTGTGGTGCTGCAGTGCCAGCTAGTGCAAGCTTCCTTTAAAGATATGGAATAAGTGTTTTACTGCAGTGCCCATTAATGCAAGCTTCCTTCAAAGACATAGAACACATGTGGTACTGCAGGGCCAATGTTAGCTTCCTTCAAATACGTGGTACAAGTGGAGCACTGGGCAGCACCATTTAATGCCTGCTGTAGATACAACAAATAAGCAGCAATTCTGATTTGGCACAAGTATAAGGAACAACATGGATGTCTGAGAGCATGCTTGACTCACGCATAGCAAAATTTCCACACATAAATCAGGTGCTGCACCAGGCAAGAGTACACACTTCACTCACACCCAGAGAACATACATAGATCTTGTCAGGAACAGTACAAGCTTTGCTTGCATGCATAGAGCGTGGACTGCATCTGCAGCAGCAGTCTAATCCTGTGTGTGAACATAAACACGCAATGTGCAACATTTGGCAGCAGTGTAAGTTTCCCTCTCACAAAGCACAGATGCAAAATGGTCGGCTTCTAGCACAAGGGGAGCGCAACTCACCGTACATCCTCTAATTAAACATAGAAATACAATGAGTGCGGTGAGGAATCAATCTCCCTACCTAACAACTATAAACCCAGGTGTGCAAACAATAAAAATATATTAGATGAGGGGGTCTCACCCAACTATAGTGGCATGCTTCATCATAGACCACCTCATCCCACCCTGGTAAGTTGGTACTACCAGGGCAGACTTAAACTCAACAATGTTAAGGGAGTTCTTAAGATATATTGATCTGGATAAAACCGGAATCCAGTTATTCTATAAATACCTTAAGGTATCCCACAAATATATTCTTTATTAGGTGGAACCTTAGTTATGATTAAAAACACTATTATGTGCAGGTATTGGATACTTTTCTGTCTGTGTGGTTCATGGACTGTGGTCATTACAGTGCATTCAAATGTATTTCAGCACACAGCCTCATTGCCACACAATTGTTTATAGAGTTACAGTAAAGGCCTGTAGCATTGTATTTTTTTTTTTTTTTTCAGATAGACCATGTGAACTTTTCTGCACACCACTGGGCAAGGATGCGCCATTCCTCGTGGCAGACAGGGTCTTAGATGGCACCTCCTGCGGACCATACGAGACTGATCTCTGTGTACATGGCAAGTGCCAGGTGAAGTAGCTTTCTAGTGTTTTCCAGAAACATTTACAGTATTGTGATGTCAGAAATTATGTTTGTGTGCATGTTTCTTGCAAAGCTTATAGCTCTTTTTTGTTAAATATAATGTTAAGTCAGAGGCTGCTGCGGCGGAGAGGGAGTGGGGGCGGGATTTGAAAAGGCGTTGCAAGGGTTTACTTTTTGTGGTCTGAGTCCACATCCGCACACCACCTTGTAACAACATTTCAACACCTGTGATGCAGGAGCTGAAGGCTATCACCTATCCATATATTGCCTAAGACCTTGTCCAGAAGTGGACTGACCCAAGTGGGTCACCCACTGCCTCTCAAAGAAATGTAGGGCTGAAACAGCATCAGTTAGCTGACATACAATTGACTCTGCCACAGCCCAACTGGACGTTCATTGGCACTCATAAAGGTGCTAAGAAAATAGTTGGGAGCTGCATTGGTGTTGGCAGGGGTAGTCTAGCATCAGCTTGCAGGAGGACACCCCGGGGTGCCTTGATAGACTGCCCTGTTGTAGACCCACTCAGAGCAGATGTGGTGCCCAGTCGTTCAAGAGGACCTGATGTGGAAAAGCAGCTCAGATTCATAGCAACAAAAAAAAGAGAAAAACACAACAGGGGGAAAGACTGAAAAACGGTGACAAAGGTAGAAAGCAGGGATGAAAAACAACTAACAAGGGTGTGATGAAGCTGCAGGGAGTGTCTGTGATGGATTAAAAAGACATGATGTGGAATCAAGACTACTAGCCTTGGTATTTGACGCCCCAACCTTTGATAGCACTGTCTGAGAGTTTCTGAGCAAAGCTTTTGACCCAGCACTAATTTCTTTACAAATTAAGCACTGATGGCCACTAACTTAGTCACTAACTAAATATTTGTCTAATGTGGTCACTATTACAACTCTAGTAATATTAGTGGCTCGAGGTCATTTCATTTGAACATGTGGCTCTTATTATAGAAAAAGTTTGAGACACCTGCTCTGAGTAATGCCCCAAGTGCCTTTTACTACTACATGTCCACTATTTTCAGTTTTCGATTTTAAAAACATATCATTAGATAATTCATGTACACTAATATGTAGTCCCAATACAATCTGTTTGAAGCATGGCTTTGTAGAAGTAATAAAAAGCATGTAGCTGAGTTGCATGTTCTTTGGATTTCTATTTATTACGATTTATTCTGTATATACATAAAAATAACTGTATTAATTGAGAAAATGTAAAAGAGAGCAGGGTGTGTCAGTAGTCTGATAGTAGACAATGATATCATTAAATAGTAGATTTTAAAGACATGGTAAAGTCACTTTTGAGTATGGCAGCTAGAGGAGAATGGGTAACTCTTGAGTTGAGGATGTGGTCTTTCAGTCCTGTTTTGGATGTGCTTAGGGCAGAATGAGATCTTGTGTCGAGAGGAAAAAATCTCAGTCGTTGGGGTACCTAAAGGGAAAATTATGTGAATGGCAAGGTAGAACAAGGTGTAAGATAGTTCCAGGGTCATAGGCCTGCATATAAATGTTTACTAAGGTCTGTGCAATGTACAATATAAGGCTATGGACTGATTTGTATAATGACATAGGGAAAGTGAGGAAGTCCATCATACATCATGCTTTCTTTTGCCTTGGTACCAAAAGGGTGGAAGTGAGTAAGAGTAGGTTAAACTGGTTGTTTTTTGAGCTGGCCCTTTCCTGTACGGTGCCCAAACAAACATAGGGCCTGATTCCAACCCTGGCGGGCGGCGGTAGTCGTCCGCCAGGTGGGAACCGGCATTTGGCTGCCATGCGGCCAAAATACCGCTTCCCCCATTCTGACATTCCCGCTGGGCCGGCGGGCGCTAACCAAGTTAGCGCCGGCCGGCCCAGCGGGAATGGGGGCCGCAACACAGGAGCCGGCTCCGAATGGAGCCGGCGGTGTTGCGGCGGTGCGACGGGTGCAGTTGCACCCGTCGCGCTTTTCACTGTCTGCTAGGCAGACAGTGAAAAGCTTCATGGGGCCCTGTTAGGGGGCCCCTGCACTGCCCATGCCAGTGGCATGGGCAGTGCAGGGGCCCCCAGGGGCCCCAGGACACCCCTTACCGCCAGCCTCTTCCTGGCGGTGAAAACCGCCAGAAACAGGCTGGCGGTACGGGGGTCAGAATCCCCAGGGCAGCGCTGCCCTGGCGGATTCTCCCAGCCGGGGCAAAAACGCCGGCCCCGGCAATCCGACCGCGGCTTTACCGCCGCGGTCGGAATGGGGATTGAAGCACCGCCAGCCTGTTGGCGGTGCTTCCGTCATTCGTGGCCCTGGTGGTCTTGGACCGCCAGGGTCAGAATGACCCCCATAGTATCCTAAAAGAAGTGCATTACCATAGTTATGAAATTAAAAAATCAAAATCAAAATATTTATGGGTTTAGCCTGGAGCCACTGGTGTGAAGTGCTTGAATCTGTTGCTCAGCATCAGTGGGTGAGACACAGCCACTTTTGGCACAGGTTGTGAAACATTTTTGGGCATTGGGAATGCTTCTTAGGAGTCTGTCTCCAGAATGCCCTGTATCCTATATGTGTTCAGAGTTGTCAATGTTACACTCATTGATATCGTGATTGAGTCCAAACTCCATGCTCATGGCCATTCTCTTTTCCTCTTTTTTCTCTCTGACTTCTCCCAATCATCACAGTCTTTTGTCACATAAGTCTTCATTTTATGTGTCCTTAGTAGGAGAGCTTCAGTCAAGCCATTTATGCTTTGCATGAAAGTTCTGGCTTGATTTAATCAAAAATACATTTGTTTGTTTTCCTGGCTGTCCGTGATATTCTTAGAGGTCTCATCCAACACCACAGTTCAAAATCATGTATGGTCTTCCTGTCTTGTGACTTCGTTGTCCAACGTTCGCATCCATGGAGTGTTACAGAGAATACTGCTGCTCATACGATTCTTTCTTTTGTTCTTGAGGATACTTTGGTGAATTCAAAAATCTTTTCCATTTCTTTCAGCAAAGCTCTGCCTGTTGCTAACCTTCAGCATATGTCTTGACTGCAGGAACTTTTATTATTGATGGTTGATCCCAGGTGACCTAAGCTGTCTCCAAGTTTGATTATCTTAACTATGTACTCTAAAGCCGGTTGCTGCTACACCCGTTATAATCACGTTGGTGATTTTTACATCTAATAGTAGTCTCATACTTTGAAAATGCTCCTTGATTATGAGGGTTTTCAGGTGTTCTTGACTTTTGGGTGTGAGAGTTGTGTCATTAGCAACCAGAGGTTGATGATATTTCTTCAGCCAGTTTTGAATCCACTTAGGCAAGCTTCTGTCACTATGTGCTCTGCATACAATCTGCATACAAGATGAACAGGTAGGGTGAAAGAATGCAGCCTTGGCTAACTACTTTGCCAGCCTGGGACCATGCAGCTGTTTAAGTCCCACATTAACAATAGTGATGTAGTGATGTTGGAGAGTAACAGGAATATCTTTGATGCATGGGCCAGAAGCCATTAGTCTGCAATAATAAGAACGTTTGTCATGTGAACCTTATTGAAAAGATAATTAACAAGAAGATTTAATAAGAAAATAATACCCAAGCAAATGAGGGTAAGACTGTTGATGAAAGGGGAATCATTTTCTACTGCTAGAGGTGCCTACAACCTTGTGAACTCTGTAGTTCTTTTTCTTTGGACCGTAGCTTGGACTATAACCTCAGCAGCACTGCTGGATGTTTTTAGGTTTGGCTTCTTGTATGATGCTCCAAACGCACTGTGTGGAAGATTATCCCATCACCACCTTTCATATCATTCGAGGAAGAGGCTTGACTGATCCTGATACAGTACATTGTAGGGAATCAAAAATGGAAACTGGTATCAGAGTACATGAAATCAGTGGCATAGCGCAAATGATGGTGGCCTCCTGCAGAAGGTGATGGGGGGCCTGAGTCTCCCGTAACTCACAGATATGAATTGTTCTTGGTCTGAGTGGGGCCTGCATTGAAGGACTAGGGGCCTTCCGAAGGATTGGGCCCTACATTACACCTCTGCATAAAATGTCATTGTTCTATATCTTCAAGGAGAATAAGACATAGGTGCTACACTGCTCTTTGAAGTGAAGGGCTGCAGTGCCCAAGTGTATCAGTTCCTACACTTTCCATCTTTCTTCCTTTCACACTTCCTTCTCTACTCTTGATCTTTCATCCCTTTCTTTCCATCTTCCTTCTTAGCTTCCGCCCTTGCTATTTCTTTCATAACTTTCTCGCTCCTGCTCGCTTTTTCTATTTGCCTCTTTCTGTGCCCTTTTGTTTTCCATTTGTATCATTTTTTTTTCTCTGTCTACTTCGCTTTACATGGCTGTTTTGGCAACCTTGACCCATACATCTCACCCACCTCTGTCACCGTATTCCTTTACAGTGTTACTTAAGAATATTTTCTCTGCAGACGGAAACCACTCATTAAGAACTAGTAAACAGCTAATTACCATTTTAGTGAGACCCAGGGTAGCAGTCCATCACCCTCTGCTACTAGACTTAGAGGTGCTTGAGGCCACTGGTTGGGATATGGTCAGAGGGAGATGGGCATTGAGGTACTGGGTTTGAGGCAATGGCCTGAGAGCTGGGTGTTGAGGTATTTGGTTAGAGGCAGAGCCTTGAGAGCTTGGAATTGAGGTTTTTGGTTAGCGGTAGAGCATATTATAAAGGGTATTCAGCGACTGAGTTGGAGACTTGGGGCCATATGTACGAACACATTTTCCCATTGACACAGAATGGGAAAAACCCTTTGGTACATCTGGCCCATGGTTGTGTGTGCTTGTTTTGTGGTGGATGCTGACTCAGAAGTGCCTGGTATTGGGTTACAGTGAGAAATGTGGGGTCTCGTAAAGGGTCAAAGCAAAGGTTTTTAAGAGGGAGGTTTGATGGAACAAATAACTGGGGAGTTGGATTATTTGGTAAAGGAAGGTTTTTGTGGCCTGGTATTGAGGTAGAGCCTGTGTATAGCATAGAGACAGAGATGGAAGTAAGTATGTGGAAGCTAAGTACTGGGGTTGAAGCAGAGCTTTAAGGCATGTTGAATGTGTTCGAGGTAGAGTCATAGAAGAACCATGGCAATTTGAGTACCGAAATAAAGATATCTCTGCGCCAAGCTGATTTCAGTGGATGTAGAAGCTGAGTCCTGGGAGTGGCGTGTTTGGATGGAGTCAGCTGTGAGATAAAAGGTACTGGGCATATGCAGAGCTCAGGTGGTTGATTTTTGAGCTGGAAACAGAACTAAGAAAGGTGAAATATCGATGTAGAGAAGCAGCTATGGAGGATGAAAAATAGAGGTTGAAACAGAACCTAGTAAATGTGATACTGGATATACACAACACGTTAGGATATTAAATATCGAAGTACAGAGATCTGTGGATTGTTGACTCTTGTGTATAAACTTAGATTGTAACTTTTGTGGGAGCACAGCGGTGTGGCAAGTTTAATTTTTAGGTACCCTGATGGGGTGTTGTATCTAGACAGATGTGGAGTGCGTGTGACAGAGCTGGTATTCTGGCTTGGGTACTTATAGGATCGTTGACTCTTTAGATATCTCACATAACATTCATTATTTATATGATTTACCATCTGTGAAATGAAATACATAATAATCTGAGACTACCACTTAATCCAAAATAAATGTTTGCTTCTGGGCTCTGCCTGGTGCCCCCTGGGGTTGTCTGATAATGTGGTTGTGATATACTGTGTGAAGGGCCTTCTGGGGCGACGGGCTTTGTGTTTGTTTTCTTTGTAGATATGCCCTCTGGTAGACGCTCGGCCTCATGAGTTTGATTCCAGGACATTTCTTCCACCCTAAAGTTTTCCCCAGTTACACTGTGGCGCCATTTCAGCGTTTTATTATTTGACACTAAACATTATTTTTTTTCTAAGACCCAAGTACATTGGCGGAGGTCAAGTCCTAAATACAAGTAGGTGTCAGAGCGCTGTTTGACCAGGGGCGTAGCTTGGTCAGTTAGATTGGTGGTGGAGGGGGGCGTTAGATGGGGGGAGGAGGGGTCAGAGCATCAGCTTTCCCACCAATCACGCTGGGACATCTTGTTCAAATACAGATAGGAGATGCAGGACATTAGGGGGGGGGGGGCTTAAGGAGGGCTTAAGGAGCAGTGAAAAGAGAGAGGAGTGCAGATTGAAAGGGTTACTCAAAACAATATTTTTTAAGCTAAACACGTTTTGAGAAGGCCTTCAAAACAGAGACGAGAGAGTGTGTGTGTGTGCCTTTTTGTGAGTGTGGGCACATACCCATACGCTATACCGGACTGAAAGCACCTGGGCCCAACTGTTTACTACAGAATACTTTTTACGTGGGGGGGGGGGGGGGCAGAGGGGGTGTAACACCTAAACAACCTCCTCCCCCCCGAAGCACCACCCCGGCTACTGTATACAGTTATGGCAACTAACATGGCTAATTCCACTAGATGGCAACACATGTTGAACTGAATATCTTCCCTTAACATAAGGGCATGTTGTTAAACTTTGAAAGATGTTGTTTTCCTCTTACGAATGACCCTGCTTCAATGTGATGGCCTGGAATCCCACAAGAGCTTACTGCATGCCTGAATCCAAGTTGTTCTTCATAATCTCTGAAGAACAAACACTAGTTGCAGTCTTTCTTGGTTAATTCAATTGATGGCTCATTCAGACCTAGACTTTAAAGGATAATAGTGTGCAACCTTAGAAGTGGTGGTGCACGTTAGAGAGAAGTGTGGGACACGAAAGCTCTGGCTGCACCATCAGTTCGACAACATGGTTTGAAAGGAAACACAAATGAGTGCAGAATTCTCAGCCTTCGACATAACATAATGGTGACATAGACCGGCTTCCAGCTGGACTACAATGATGACCTTTATCTGTCTGTTATCAGCTGTTTCTGCAAAGAAGACAATATGATTTACACTTGGCCTGAATAAACGGGCGGCTCACAGAATGGTAAACATGGCCTAAAGAGAAAAGATCAACTGAAGCTAAAACTGAAGCTAAAGGGGATTTTTTGGGAATACCCTGCAACTCTACCTAAAAGACACAAAACACAATTAGCCACGTAGTCTGGCTAATCTTGGACCATGGTCGGTTGCTCAGTGGACTAATGCATCTGCTCCACGAATGAGTGTTTGCCCTCATGCTCACGGGTTTGAATCCTCACTGCTACCTTTAGCCTTTCATTATTCTGAGGTCGATAAAATGAATAGTAGTGAGTTGGGTAATAACAAACACCTGTTATTTAGTACCAAGATGCCAGAAGGACTGTGTGCACTTCACAAATGTACACATTATGCTATAGAGAAACTAGATCATTACTAGAATTAGACCTGCTTTCTAGTACTTGAGAGATACTATACATCAGGCTTCTTCAACGCGTAAGTCACGAGCTCTGCAGCTATGTGTAAGTAGGTCTCCTGGCTGGAGCCCAGGGAACTAAATAATAAGCTTTTGCTTGGTTGCATTAATATATCCGTCTTAAAATTAAAACAGTGTATCCAAGACAAAAATGTGTGCATTTTCAGAATTCATAAGCAGATGTTTGGAGAAAAAATATTTTCCAAAATATATTTAAAGCTGATATTTGAGAGATAAAATTCAAATGGTGTTGGGGAATACTTAGTGCTAGGGGCACTGCAGCCGTGGCTGGTATGTGTTACCATGTAGAGGCATTTCACAAAGTATTTTTTGTTACTGCTGGCAACTGTGCCTGATGCATTAAAGTGATCGTTGCTGGTAATTTTGCTGATGGTGACCACTAATGCAATCTTGTCTCATGTGGTTACTGTTACATCTCTAATAATATAAGTAGCTTGGCAGGATATTCAATGAATCCAGTGCTTTAAATGGGCCGGTACTGTCCGGTACTGAGTACCGGCACTTTTTTATTTTGAGAGGGAGAGTACCGGCACATCTTAAGAAAAACGTAATACTTTTAATTGGAGAGTACCGGCACTACTCAGAAACAAGCAGATACTCTGGCACTCTGGTACCTGCACTTCTATTTTTCAATTTAAAGCACTGAATGAACCTAAGTAGCTCTTAAAACAGAAATGGTTGGAGACCCCTGTGGCACATAAAAGGTAAATGCAGTCCTCTTTATCAAGTTTGCACTTAGCATTTTTTAAGTCAAACACGTCCAAGATCTCCTCAGTATTGTATGAGTGTATATTCATAATATCTGTGGCATCAAGACCCAACCAGAGAGTTATAATACCCTTCATTTTGTTACTTTACACATATTCAGTGAAAACGGACTTTACTTCACCACATATCACTGCAGCTGTTCACAGCAAGAGTTGAGCTCAGGCCCACATGTGGACATTAGTTACTTCACACTGCCTTTGGATGTGCGTAGCATGGTTGAAGGCATGCATTGGCCTCTACTCACAGAGCATTAGCCACTGTGCATGCAAGGCTGGGTGAAGCAGAGGTTGAATGCGAGGACTAGCCTATGTCCAGAACTCAGGCTCAGTTCCTGGGATGGCAGTAGTCACTCCAGAGACCTGCAGAACCTTACCAGGAGCCTGGCCATTCTCTTAGTACCAGCGTAGGTATAAATCACAGCGCATGACCTTTGGCCAAGCTCTGTTTTCAGCCATTGTAAGCACATAACTTGCTGTACAAGGGTTTTAGTAAAGTCACTCAATCTCCATGCGGATATTAACCACTGCATGTGACCTTCGGTCATACTCATCAGTGGTTGACATCAGGGCCTGGCCAAGATCCAGGCCCTACTGTCAGCCCCGTGCAAATTTACGTCCATGCCCATTGGGCTTTTTACTCACCCCAAGTGTGAACATCAGATACTATGCTCAGCCTTTGGTCTTCACAATAGGGGTTATGCTCAAGACCTGGCCGACACTTAGGCCCTTGCCTCCAGACCTGTGAGGTATAACCCACTGTACATGACCATGGCTAACCCCTTCCAACCACCAGTGAGCACAGCCAGAGGCTATGGACAGCGAAGATTAAGTACAGGATGAAATGAATACAGGCTAGCTGCCACTGTGCACAGCCATGCGCAGAGTGGACTCGATTCCGGCATGGTGGCCTGGGCACAGAGCCTGTAGCCAAACACTGCTTTGGACTGGGAAAAAACGTGGTGTTGGGGTGCCTGCTATGGATGTACCAGAACTATACTACCTCATTGTGCCTCGACTCAGGGGTTGGTCACACAGTAAACATGATGTGTTTTTCACTACTCTCTGGAATAGACAAAAAATTCTAAAGCGTGGATTCTGATGGAGATTTGTTTGTCGACTCTGCTTCCCCTCCCACAATCTTCACACTGGTGCCATACTGCCCATTATCAGGAACCACAGAGATGATAGTGGTATTATTTCCTGAAGAACCCAGAGAATTTGTAGCTGCAAATTCACTGGAGAAAAATAGCTGAGAAATAAATAAGTCTTCCTCTGTCATGGATTGAGAGCAATGACACTCTTTGGTTGGGAGGACTAATGCATATGTATTAACCAATAAAACCCTTTTTAGAAGACTCATGGGTTCACCACAGTGCTTAATTTGTAAAGGAATAAGTGTAGGAGCCCCTACGTTTGCTCAGGAGTCCGCTGCCAATAGTACTGAACAGTGGGGTACCGAATACCAAAGCTGCATAGTCTCGATTCCACCTCACAACTCTTTAATCTGTCACCAGACACTGCCTGTCTCTACGTCTTATTCTGTGGATCCATTTCATCCCTCCTTTCTCCATTTGTCACTGTTTTTCTATCTTTCTCTTCCTTCTCCCCCTTTTTATTGTTTCTCTCTCTTACTCTGGATCAAAGTCTATTGAGAATAAGCAAATGCTAGTCCTTAAAAATGAGTGCTGAGGACCCCCACCAGCAACCATCGGCTCACATTAAGCACTGGTTCAAATAGTTGTTGGGAGTGGGCTGTACTAATGAATTTCCAATTAAAACACGTTAGAATTTCGAACCTGACTGCAAGCATGTAAACCCATAGCTGTAGTCTTCCTTTGAAACAACTTCACCAGCAATTAACTTCTGGTGCGAGGACCACGGACTTCCTTTTGCGAAGCCCATTCATTTTACTTATAGTAAAAGGGGACCTATTTATATATCTATTTACTGCTTCTTATAACGGGTGAGCTTGACAATGTGAATTCATACCTAACTTAGAGTTAAACAAATGCACAGTGTACACAGTGCTCAAAATCGGAGTTTCCACCTCCAAATAGATGAAACACTTAGGGCCATATGTACGAACACTTTTTCCCACAGACACAGAATGGGTAAAAACCTTTGCTACATCTGGCCCTTAGTAACAATGGCAGTATTTCCTTATGAGTCATCGACCTTCCCAGTCGGAAGCAAACCTTTCACAAGGTTTAAATAGGCTGTAATGTGTTTATTCCTTGAACGTTTATACATCCTTCAACGAAAGTGCATGTTTGGTTAAAAAAAAGGAGTTCCTACAAAAGAGCAGGTTGTGTGAAGCAGGGGGCATTGACATTTGCTTTAGTCTAGAGCTCCACCATGTTGGCGACTATTGAGAAAGATTACTGTACCATCAGATGCATCTGCGCTTGAACAACAGGAAGAGGATGCAGGGCCAGATTGGAAATCATTATCAGCCCTGGACACATCGACACTACAGGAATCGCAGGCTAGAATTGTGCCATGGGAGCATGGATGGGCTGTCGCAGCCCATCCTTATCTAAAAGCAACTACCTAGCCTGCAGCCCACCAGAAAACTGCCACAGTTGCGGAATGGCAAGTCCTGTCCTGCAAGTCCTGCCCTGATGAGATATTCTTTAAAGTGGAGAAATATTGGAAAAACAATCTAACAAATATTCAATTTTTGGTGAGTTTTTTTATGCAGGACCCAGGAGAACAAAAACTCAATTACAGAAAACTTACATACTTTGTGAGCAGGACTTCCTATGGAACTTCTGCAATGGGGAAGCATCTGAAAGCAAAGCATGAAAGCGAAGCTAGAAGATGCAAGCTGCAAGAACATAGAAAGAGGCAGCTGAGTACCACAACACAGTGCAGGAGAGATAAGCATTGTAAACAAGGCTTCCTTTGGAACTTATACAATGAGGAGGCACCTGAAAGTGAATCATGAAAATGAGTTTGCATGATATGAACTCGAAGAACGTAGAAAGAGGCAGCTGAGCATTAAAACATAGTGCAGGAGAGAGAAGTTTTATGAGAATGTTCCTAGTAAGATTCTACAGGAGATAGAAGAGAATGATCCCTTCCTCAGTATCTTTGCACTCTATTGCATGCAGTGTTGATTTGAATGAGTTGCAATCAGTCAATGAAACAGCACTACAAGAAAAATATATCATTAATTTCGGTGATATGAAAAATAGTTTGGATAAAATATAAAATAGTTATAAAATGGCTAATCTTAAGTAAGCTGATGAAAAAATAAAAACTACAAAACCCCAGAATATCATCCAAAAAACAGTTCTTATAAGAACAACCTATTTTGGCAAAAAAGACCTAAGTCTTTTTCCCCCTTCTCTCTTCTTCATCACTCTGTCTAAACATCACAGCATCAATCTTACAAGAACTTATTGCTGTTGTAAAGTGGACGTCTAAAGAAGCCGGAAAATACTAGATAGAGAACCGTCAATAGCAAGTCTATAGGACTGCCAAAGAACATTTACTGTGTCTAGCACGCCCTTCCTCATCACACTGCCAAAGTATGTGTGCAGTAAGATCCTCCTGGTGATTTGCCTAAGACCTCACCACGGGCTAAGGCCATTGTTTGTCCTGTGCTACATATGGCCTTGGTTGTATGACCAGGGGATTGGATGTGCAGTGTGTGAGGCACTGATCCTGGGTTTAGGTCATTCAAGCTACACTGCTGGACACAGGACCTGGGCACATTGATGACATCACTGGAGACCACTCCAACAACATAATTGATATATCATCACAGGGGGAGGGGGATAACATGGTGGGCAGCAGGATGGCTGTGCGCTGAGCGTCTCACCCGAGCTCCCCTGCAGGCATCTCTTTTGCGACGGCTATTTTCTCCCTGTGCACCTCAGAGCAGTAGGTACATGTGCTCCTGATACTGCGCCTGGAACGCGGACGGCCCGGGTGGTGCCAGAGACTTTACTCGTGCCACCCTGGAGCTCCAAAGGAGCCGTCGAGCAGCATCGCACGTTCCCCCCTGCGCGAGTAGAGTCAGCACTAGTTGTGCCGCAGTCTCCACCTCAGCACAGAGCACAATCCTGGACCCCTGGGAATCTGTGAAGTCGGCTGGAGGGAGAGGAAGACTTTTCTCGACCTCAGAGGTGGGGGACAACTGCTGGACGGTAAGAGACCCCGTACTGGCTACAGGCAAGCAAAGGGGGTGCAAGAAGGAAGGTAAAACAACCACAACAGCAAGGATAAGCTCAGCTTTAGGTGGGGGAGGTGGAGAAGAGAGGAGAAACTTCAGGGCAGAAGCTTCTTTGGGGAAGAGGACGTGAATAATTCTAAAAAAGTTAAAACCAAGCAGAGAACAAGCATTGTTAAAGCTAAAGTTACCCCATCCTTACAGGCTTACTTTAAGGCTCTGCCACTAGTAACTCCTAATACCCCTAGCACCCAGATGGAGCAGGAGCCAAGAGAGGTTCCCCCACCTTTGCAAGATTTGGAGTTGGGGAAGGAGGGGACTACACCCTCCTTACTGGTAGAATCACCCCTGGATGGAAATCATCGCAACAGCCAGGGTAGGGTCAGGGAGAGTGTGGACGCTTTGGAGATGCTTGAAACTCCCGACCCTTTGGGATCCTCAGATAGATAACTCTTTAGATAACCAAGCGCAGGTTATGTTACTGGAGTCTAGTAAATTGGAAAATATGTTTTTGTCACTCACAGATAATATGAATAAGGAGTTTGCGGTCCCAGAGGCAAGTCAAGGAGAGATAAGATTGGCTTGTGAATCACTGGAAAAAAAAATCGATCTCTTGGCACTTAGGACTCAAGCCCTTGAGGAATCGGTCGAGAGTATAAAGGGGGAGCTGAGTAGTAATAAAGAGGAAATTCAACTACTAAAAGGAAGTGAGCTGAATTTGCAAGAGAAATTAGAACATTTAGAAAATTATTCGAGAAGGAATAATTTAAGACTTTTAAATGTACCAGAAGGAGCGGAGGGAGTGGATTTGAAAAAATATGTAGTCTCTCTTATCAAAAAGTTAATGGTCTAGGAGGAAAGTGATGCTGAGATCATGAATGATATTCAGAGGATTCATAGAGATCTGTTTAGGAGAAACCCTAACAATAAGAAGCCGCGGAAGATCCTGGTCAACTTTCAAACTTATCTTTTGAAAGAGAAAGTATTGGTAAAGGCATTGGGTATGAGATCCTTAAGAGTTGAGGAGTTTTTATTTGAGATCAGATCTGACCTTTCCAGTGTAACTTTAAACAGACAGTGGGACTTGGGAAAACGATTGGAAGAGTTTAAAAATGTAGGAGCAGTAGCCCAACTTAAATTTCCAGCAACTTTTCGTGTGATGTACAATAATAGAATGCATAATATTAGGGATCTGGCTTTAGCACACAAAGTATTAGAAGGCATAAGAAAGGGAGATATCGTGTAAGGGATGCCGGGGAGCTCACAGGCGCTCTAAATGAGACCAACAGGTCCATCAATAGGAAGGGGGGTTCCCCCGGTGGGGGGGAGGGTAGGGTTCAGGGTACAGGAGAGTCACAGTAGGGGGGATTAGGGGAGCACGGAGTGTGAAGCATGTGGGAGAAAGGGAGAAAATAACTGCATACATCTCAGGCCACTCAGGCACAAATGGATAAGACTATAGGGTGCCAGGGAGACGGGAAAAGATTAATCCAATTAATCTCTTGGAATATCAATGGTTTAAGGGTTAAAGCAAGGGCTAGAAAAATCTTGCAGTTTCTTAGGGATTGTCCAGCGCATATAATAATCTTGCAGGAGACGCATTTAACTAAGGAGGAAAGTATAATTCTGTTTAGAGGTCAGAAATGGGTACAATATTATGTTTGTACAGAGCATAATTTTAACACTGGGGGGTAGATATCCTAGTTAAGCAGCAGGTGAATGCAACACTGTTAGAGGTAACAGCGGGTAAACTAGGTAGATGGATTATAGCTACCCTGCAGTTGGGCGGTAGTAAATTCACATTGGTAGGTTTTTATGGACCGAACTGTGATGACATAGAACCTCTGCAAAGGTTTTTCTCCACCTCCTGGAGTTTTCAGATCCTGTTATTATGGCCGGGCATTTTAATGTGGTTCTAGATAATAAACTAGATAGGTCAGCAAAATGCAGGTCGGTGGGTACACCAAAATCTTAACAATATCTTAAATTAATGATGAAAGATTTCCGATTATGTGATTTGTTAAGGCAGAGAGTAGGTGAGGAGCAGGGATTTTCTTTTCATAATAGAAAGTATGGTCATGCATCCCGAATTGATTATTTTCTAGTTGATAATTTGGTGTGCAGTTTGGTAGAAAACATTACCTATTCACCTGCTCACCTGTCTGATCATGCAGCAGTGATCTTAAGGATGAGCTGTCCCCAGGAGGTAGGCGGAAGAAGATGGACTTTGGATCGGACTTTGTTACTAGAGGAGGAGGTCATAGGTTATCTTCGTAGGGGGGCCGAGGTATTTTTCAGGATTAATCCGGGATCAGCCTCCAGAAGTGTAGTTTGGGACACTTTCAAGGCGGTGATGAGAGGGAAGATTATGGGGGTCATTCTGACCCTGGCGGCCAGTGGCCGCCAGGGCCACCGACCACGGGAGCACCGCCAACAGGCTGGCAGTGCTTCCACAAGCATTCTGACCGCGGCGGTTCAGCCGCGGTCAGAAGCGGAAAGTCGGCGGTCTCCCGCCGACTTTCCGCTGCTCGGGGGAATCCTCCATGGCTGCGGAGCGCGCTCCGCAGCCATGGGGATTCTGACACCCCCTACCGCCATCCTGAACAGGATGGCGGTAGGGGGTGCCGCGGGGCCCCCGTAAGAGGACCCCGCAAAGTATTTCAGTGTTTGCCATGCAGACACTGAAATACGCGACGGGTGCAAACTGCACCCGTCGCACCCCTGCAACTACGCCGGCTCAATTCTGAGCCGGCGTCCTCGTTGCAGGGGCATTTCCTCTGGGCCGGCGGGCGCTCTTTTGGAGAGCGCCCGCCGGCCCAGAGGAAATGTTAGAATGGCCGCCGCGGTCTTGTGACCGCGGTGCGGTCATTTGACGGCGGAACCTTGACGGACGGCCTCCGCCGTCCGCCAAGGTTAAAATCAGGCCCTATATGTCTTGCTAGCTACAGAAGAAAGCGAGATAGGGAGGAATTGGATGGTACAGAACAGGAAATTCGGTTATGTAATACTAAATATGTGGGGGGATGTAGGAGGCTGGCCTGGCTTGTAGTGGGTACCAGAGGTACTTACACCTTGTGCCAGCTCCAGTTATTCCTTATTAGTGTAGAAGAGGTGTTTCTAGCAGCTTAGGCTGATAGAAGGTAGCTATGGCAAAGCAGCTTAGGCTGAACTAGGAGACATGTAAAGCTCCTACTATACCACCTATATCATATGCACAATATCATAAGAAAACACAATACAAAGAGTTACTAAAAATAAAGGTACTTTATTTTTATGACAATATGCCAAAAGTTTCTCAGTGAGTATCCTCAGTAAGAAGATAAGTTATATACACAAGTTATATGTACACAAACCAAAGTTAGGTAAGTAATAGCAAGAAAAGTAATGCAAACAATGTAGAATTACAATAGATTGCAATAGTAGCACATAGGTATAGGGGCAACACAAACCATATACTCCAAAAGTGGAATGCCAACCACAAATGGACCCCAGACCTATGTGAGCTTGTAGAGGGTCGCTGGGACTGTAAGAAAACAGTGAGGGTTAGAAAAATACCCCACCCCAAGACCCTGAAAAGTAGGAGTAAAGTACACCTAATACCCCCAGAGAGCACAGAAGTCGTGATAGGGGGATTCTGCAGGAAGAACAAACACCAGAAGTGCACTGACAACGGATTTTCGGAGCTTCTGGTGCAGGGTGAAGGCAGGCTACCCCCAGAGCATGCACCACCAGGAAACAGTCGAGAAAGCCGGCAGGATTAGGCGCTACAATGTTGCTGGTAGTCGTCTTGCTACTTTGTTGCCGTTTTGCAGGCGTCCTGGAGCAGTCAGCAGTCGATCCTTTGGTAGAAGGTGAAGAGGGAGATGCAGAGGAACTCTGGTGAGCTCTTGCATTCGTTATCTGAAGAATTCCACAAAGCAGAGACCCTAAATAGCCAGAAAAGGAGGTTTGGCTACCAAGGAAGGAGGATTGGCTACCAAGAGAGGTAAGAGCCTATCAGAAGGAGCCTCTGACGTCACCTGCTGGCACTGGCCACTCAGAGCAGTCCAGTGTGCCCCCAACACCTCTGTTTCCAAGATGGCAGAAGTCTGGTACACACTGGAGGAGCTCTGGGCACCTCCCCTGGGAGGTACTGGTCAGGGGAGTGGTCACTCCCGTTTCCTTTGTCCAGTTTCACGCCAGAGCAGGGCTGGGGGATCCCTGAACCAGTGTAGACTGGCTCATGCAGAGATGGGCACCATCTGTGCCCATCAAAGCTTTTCCAGAGGCTGGGGGAGGCTACTCCTCCCCAGCCCTTCACACCTATTTCCAAAGGGAGAGGGTGTAACACCCTCTCTCAGAGGAAATCCTTTGTTCTGCCTTCCTGGGCCAGGGCTGATTGGACCCCAAGAGGGCAGAAACCTGTCTGAAGGGTTGGCAGCAGCAGCAGCTTCAGTGGAAACCCCGGAAAGGCAGTTTGGCAGTACCCGGGTTCTGTGCTAGAGACCCGGGGGATCATGGAATTGTCCCCCCAATACCAGAATGGTATTGGGGTGACAATTCCATGATCCTAGACATGTTACATGGCCATGTTCGGAGTTACCATTGTGACGCTATACATAGGTAGTGCCCTATGTATAGTGCACGCGTGTAATGGTGTCCCCGCACCCACAAAGTCCGGGGAATTTGCCCTGAATGATGTGGGGGCACCTTGGCTAGTGCCAGGGTGCCCACACATTAAGTAACTTTGCACCCAACCATCACCAGGTGAAGGTTAGACATATAGGTGACTTATAAGTTACTTATGTGCAGTGGTAAATGGCTGTGAAATAACGTGGATGTTATTTCACGCAGGCTGCAGTGGCAGGCTTGTGTAAGAATTGTCAGAGCTCCCTATGGGTGGCAAAAGAAATGCTGCAGCCCATAGGGATCTCCTGGAACCCCAATACCCTGGGTACCTCAGTACCATATACAAGGGAATTATATGGGTGTACCAGTATGCCAATGTGAATTGGTAAATTTAGTCACTAGCCTGTTAGTGACACATTTGGAAAGCAGAGAGAGCATAACCACTAAGGTTCTGGTTAGCAGAGCCTCAGTGAGACAGTTAGGCAACACACAGGGAACACATACAGGGCACATACTTATGAGCACTGGGGCCCTGCCTGGCAGGGTCCCAGTGACACATAGACTAAAACAACATATATACAGTGAAATATGGGGGTAACATGCCAGGCAAGATGGCACTTTCCTAAACAAACCCCCCCCAAATGAAGGACAATAAGACTAGCCATGACCTGATGAGTCTTCATTGTCTAAGTGGAAATATCTGGAGAGTCCATCTGCATTGGAGTGGGTACTCCCAGGTCTATGTTCCACTGTACAGTCCATTCCCTGTAGAGATATGGACCACCTCAACAATTTAGGGTTTTCACCTTTCATTTGTTTTAGCCAAAGTAGAGGTTTGTGGTCTATCTGAACAATAAAGTGAGTGGCAAACAGGTATGGCCTCAACTTTTTCAGTGCCCATACAACAGCAAAGGCCTCCCTCTCTATGGCATACAAACGCTTATGCAGAGATGGGCACCATCTGTGCCCATCAAAGCTTTTCCAGAGGCTGGGGGAGGCTACTCCTCCCCAGCCCTTCTCTAGGGGTCAACCTTCTGCTGATAAAAGCAACTGGTTGATCCTGGCCCTCAGAATTCAGTTGTGATAAGATTTCCCCTACCCCTAATTCAGATGCATCAGTTTGAACAATGAATTTCTTGGAGTAACATGGGCTTTTTAGGACATGTGCACAGCACATGGCCTGTTTGAGCTCCTCAAAAGCTTTCTGACAGCTAGCTGTCCACAATACCTTTTTAGACATTTTCTTACTTGTGAGATCATTAAGAGGGGCTGCTATGGAGCCATAGTTTTTAATGAATCTCCTGTAATACCCTGTGAGGCCTAAGAAGGCTCTCACCTGGGTCTGAGTTGTAGGGGGAACCCAATCCATTATTGTATGGATTTCCCCTGGAGTGGTGCAATCTGTTCTCCACCTACCAGGTGTCCCAGATAAACCACCTTACCCTGCCCTATCTGGCACTTTGAGGCCTTGATAGTGAGGCCTGCCTTTTGCAGGGCCTCCAAAACTTTCCAAAGATGGACCAGGTGCTCATCCCAGGTGGAGCTAGAGACAGCAATATCATCTAGATATGCTGCACTAAAAGCCTCCAACCCTTGCAGGACTGTGTTCACCAACCTCTGAAAAGTGGCAGGTGCATTTTTCAAACCAAAGGGCATCACTGTAAATTGGTAGTCCCCTCCTATAGTTGAAAATGCAGTCTTTGGTTTAGCATCCTCAGCCAATTTGATCTGCCAATACCCTGCAGCCAAATCAAAGGTGCTAAAATACTTGGCAGATGCCAGTGTATCAATGAGCTCATTTGCCCTGGGTATAGGGTGAGCATCAGTTTTTGTTACCTGATTGAGACCTCTGTAGTCTACACAAAACCTCATCTCCCTCTTTCCATCTTTGGTGTGAGGTTTTGGTACAAGCACCACTGGGCTAGCCCATGGGCTTTCAGAAGGCTCAATCACTCCCAGATCCAACATCTTCTGTACCTCTTGTTTTATGAAGTCCCTGACGTGGTCAGGCTGCCTATAAATCTTATTCTTGACAGGCAGGCTGTCACCAGTATCAATTGTGTGTTCACACCAGGATGTTGTACCTGGCACAATTGAAAAGAGGTTAGAAAATTGTCCAAGGAGATTTATGCAGTTGTCTTTCTGTTCTGCAGTCAGACAATCTGCCAAAACTACTCCCTCCACTAAAGCATCTGTTTCAGTGGTGGAAAAGAGATCAGGGAGAGGGTCACTCTCTTCTTCCTGTCCCTCATCTGTTGCCATGAGCAGGGTGAGATCAGCCCTGTCATAGTAGGGTTTTAGGCGGTTGACATGAATCACCCTAAGTGGACTCCTGGCTGTGCCCAGGTCTACCAAATAGGTAACCTCGCCCTTCTTTTCAACAATTAGATGGGGTCCACTCCATTTGTCCTGGAGTGCTCTTGGGGCCACAGGCTCCAATACCCACACCTTCTGTCCTAGTTGGTACTGGATCAGAACAGCCTTCTGGTCATGCCATTGCTTTTGTCAGCTCCTGGCTGGCCTGAAGGTTTTTACTGGCCTTTTTCATGTACTCGGCCATTCTGGATCTTAGGCCAAGTACATAGTCCACTATGTCCTGTTTAGGAGCTTTTAAAGGTTCTTCCCAACCCTCCTTCACAAGAGTGAGTGGACCTCTTACAGGGTGTCCAAAGAGGAGTTCAAAGGGGCTGAAGCCCACTCCTTTCTGGGGTACCTCCCTGTAAGCAAAAAGGAGGCAAGGTAACAGGACATCCCATCTCCTCCTGAGTTTTTCAGGGAGTCCCATTATCATACCTTTGAGAGTTTTATTAAACCTCTCTACCAGTCCATTAGTCTGTGGGTGATAAGGAGTGGTGAACTTGTAGGTAACACCACATTCCTTCCACATTGCTTTCAAGTATGCAGACATGCAGTTGCTACCTCTGTCCGATACAACCTCTTTAGGAAAACCCACCCTGGAAAAGATTCCCAGGAGGTCCTTTGCCACTGCAGGAGCTGTAGTGGTCCTTAGAGGAATTGCTTCAGGATATCTTGTGGCATGGTCCACAACCACCAAGATAAACCTATTGCCTGAAGCAGTAGGAGGGTCAAGGGGGCCAACTATGTCAACCCCTACCCTTTCAAAGGGCATCCCAACCACAAGTAGTGGAATAAGGGGAGCCTTTGGAGTGCCACCAGTCTTGCCACTGGCTTGGCAGGGCACACAAGACTTGCAAAAATCTTTACTGTCCTCTGACATCCTAGGCCAGTAAAACAGGGGGACAAGCCTTTCCCATGTTTTGATCTGGCCCAAATGCCCAGCCAAAAGAATGTCATGTGCAAGAGTTAGGAGGAACTCTCTGTACTGCAGGGGAATGACCAATATTCTGGCTGCTCCAGGTTTTGGGTCCCTTGCCTCGGTGTACAAGAGGTTGTCCTCCCAGTAAACTCTATGGCTGTCACTGATATCCCCATTTTGCTGCTTGACAGCTTGCTGTCTGAGACCCTCTAATGTGGGACAGGTTTGCTGTGCCACACTCAGCTCTTCCCTGGCAGACCCCCCTCCACCCAAAAGCTCAGCAGTGTCTGCTGCCAGCTCACCTGGTGAAGGTTCTGCACAGGGAGGAAATTCTTCTTCCTCAGAAGGAGAATCATCTGTAAAGGGAGGGATAGTGGGTAGGGATTTACCCTTGTTACCCCTAGCTTTAGGGAGCACTTGGTCCATTGTTCCAGGATCCAAGTTACCCTGTCCTTTTTGCTTTTTGGCCTGAGCCCTGGTTAAAGCAAAAATATGCCCAGGAATGCCCAGCATTGCTGCATGAGCCTCCAACTCCACTTCTGCCCAAGCTGATGTCTCTAAATCGTTCCCTAGAAGACAGTCTACAGGTAAATCTGAGACAACCACAACTTTCTTTGGACCAGTAACCCCCCCCCCCAGTTGAGATTCACAACAGCCATGGGGTGGCTAAGAGTGTTGTTATGAGCGTCTGTCACTTGGTACTGCTGACCAAGTAGGTGTTGTTCAGGGTGGACCAGTTTCTCTATGTCCATAGTAACACTGGCACCTGTGTCCCTGTAGGCCTGAACCTCAACACCATTTATTAGGGGAAGTTGCTTGTACTTATCCATATTAAGGGGACAAGCAACCAAGGTGGCCAAATCAGTGGCACCTTCAGAGACTAAAACAGCCTCTGTGGTCTCCCTAACAAGACCAACCCCAACTACATTGCCAATAGTGAGCCCAGCTACACCCTTGGATTGGCTATTTGTAGGTTTCCCACCACCACTGCTATTACGAGGGGCACTAGAATTTGCAGCAGGGGTTGTGGTAGTGGGAGGTTTGGTGTTTTTCTTTGGACAACTGGAATCAGTTGCCCAATGGCCTTTGACTTTACACAAATAACACCAAGGCTTTTTAGGTTGATTATTGGAAGAGGATTTGGACCCACCACCCCCACCAGAGGATGTTTGAGGGCCTGATGAAGACTCAGTATTTTTACCTTTGTCCCCACCCTTGTCAGAAGACTTACCATCCTTCTTCTTGCCATCCTTGTCACCCCCTGTATGAACTTTTCTGTTCACCCTTGTTCTGACCCACTTGTCTGCCTTCTTTCCCAATTCTTGGGGAGAGGTCAGATCCGAGTCCACTAGGTATTGGTGCAACAAGTCAGACACACAGTTATTCAGAATACGCTCTCTTAGAATAAGATTATACAGGCTTTCATAGTCAGATACCTTACTGCCATGTAACCACCCTTCCAAGGCCTTCACTGAACAGTCCACAAAATCTGTCCAGTCTTGAGAGGACTCTTTTCTGGTGTCTCTGAACTTAATCCTGTATTGTTCAGTGGTTAAGCCAAATCCACCCAAGAGTGCATCCTTCAATACTGGGAAATTGTTAGCTTCACTTTCTCTAACAGTAAGGAGCCTATCCCTACCTTTTCCAGTGAAAGATAGCCACAAAATAGCAGCCCACTGCCTTTGAGGGACCCCCGGTACCATACAGGCCCTCTCAAGTGCAGCAAACCACTTGTTGATGTCATCCCCCTCCTTGTAAGGGGGGACTATCGTGTGCAGATTCCTGGAATCATGCTCTCTAACAGGATTACTATCAGGAATACTGCTGCTGCCACCATGGGGTCCTAACCCCAACCTCTGTCTTTCCTTCTCAATGTCTAGGGATTCCCTATCTAAGGCCAGCTGTTGCTGTTTAAGCTTCAGTCTGGTCTCTTCAACCCTCAACTTTTTGAGTTCCCTTTCTAACAAGTTATCCTCAGAGTGGGTGGGTTGGGAATGCTTTGACACAGATGACAAATGGGAAACTTCAAAGGGGGATCTGTCCCTACCTGCCTGGATCTTGGTAACTTGGCCTCTAGGAATAAAGGATGTCCTACTGTGATGGGACCCTCCATTACTACCAACATTACTAGGTGTCCTGCTAGGGGGCAGACCCTTGACAGAACCCTTCCCACCTTCCTCAAGGGGTTCCCCTGAGTCAGACTGGGAAGCTTCTATTAACCTCTCATTTGAAGGGCCAGCTTGGGACTCATCATTTACAATAAGCATGTTGAACATAAACTCTTTTGTAGGGTTTTTTCCTATAACTAACCCTCTATCTAAGCAGAGACTCCTTAAGCTCTTGTAATTCAAATTGTCATAAGTTGCATTGACAGTTTTTAGAGCTGAATCTACCACAGGCATGATAGCAAAAGGTTTAGAGATAGTGAGAAGGAAGAAAAAGTTTCAGAACTTTTTAAAGCACAGAGAAAAAAACTTTTCCTAACTTTTAGAAAACTTTTAGAAGTTTTAAGAAACTTTTCAGAACTTTGTAAAAAGATTTAGAGAAGAAAAGCAAACTTTTTTGGTTAAGTGTACATACACTGAACTGCTTGGTATATGATTCTCTTATGAAAAGTACAAAATGACAAAGTGGTAAGTAGTTACAAGTACTTAACCCACCGCTGCACAACCAATGTAGGAGGCTGGCCTGGCTTGTAGTGGGTACCAGAGGTACTTACACCTTGTGCCAGGTCCAGTTATCCCTTATTAGTGTAAAAGATGTGTTTCTAGCAGCTTAGGCTGATAGAAGGTAGCTATGGCAAAGCAGCTTAGGCTGAACTAGGAGACATGTAGAGCTCCTACTATACCACCTATATCATATGCACATTATCATAAGAAAACACAATACACAGATTTACTAAAAATAAAGGTACTTTATTTATATGACAATATGCCAAAAGTATCTCAGTGAGTATTCTCAGTAAGAAGATAAGTTATATACACAAGTTATATGTACACAAACCAAAGTTAGGTAAGTAATAGCAAGAAAAGTAATACAAACAGTGTAGAATTACAATAGATTGCAATAGGAGCACATAGGTATAGGGGCAACTCAAACCATTTACTCCAAAAGTGGAATGCGAACCACGAATGGACCCCAGACCTATGTGAACTTGTAGAGGGTCGCTAGGACTGTAAGAAAACAGTGAGGGTTAGAAAAATACCCCACCCCAAGACCCTGAAAAGTAGGAGTAAAGTACACCTAAATACCCCCAGAGAGCACAGAAGTCGTGATAGGGGGATTCTGCAGGAAGAACAAACACCAGCAGTGCACTGACAACAAATTTCTGGACCTGAGTACCTGTAAGACAAGGGGACCAAGTCCAATAGTCGCGACAGTGTCCAGGGGGGGCTGGAGCCCAGGAAACCCCAGCTGAAGGTGCAAGGAAGCTGCCACCGTTTGGAAGAAGCTTGGAGTTCTGCAAGAAAGAAGAGGACTAGGGACTTCTCCTTTGGAAGACGGATGTCCCACGTCGCGATGAAGCTTGCAGAGGTGTTCCCACACAGAAAGACTGCAAACAAGCCTTGCTAGCTGCAAGGGTCACTGTAGAGGTTTTTGGGTGCTGCTGAGGAACAGGAAGGACCAGGATGTCGCTTTTTGGAGGAGGAGACAGAGGGGGCGCTCAGCAACTCAGAGAGCCCTCACAGAAGCAGGCAGCACCCACAGAAGTACCCCAACAGGCACTTGGAAGAAAAGTGAACCAGAGTCCACGCGAAGTCACAAAAGGGAGTCCCACGACACCGGAGGGCAACTCAGAAGGTTGTGCACTGCAGGACGGTGTGCCGGGGACCCAGGCTAGGCTGTGCATGAAGGAAATCCTGGAAGAGTGCACAGGAGCCAGAGCAGCTGCAAATCACGCGGTACACAGCTTTGCAGTCTAGCGTGGGGAGGCAAGGACGTACTTCCACCAAACGTGGACTGAAGAGTCACTGGACTGTGGGAGTCACTTGGACATAGTTGCTGTGTTCCAGGGACCATGCTCGTCGGGATGAGAGGGGACCCAGAGGACCAGTGTTGCAGTCTTTTGGTGCCTGCGTTAGCAGGGGGAAGATTCCTTCGACCCACGGGAGATTTCTTCGGAGCTTCTGGTGCAGGGTGAAGGCAGGCTACCCCCAGAGCATGCACCACCAGGAAACAGTTGAGAAAGCCGGCAGGATTAGGCGCTACAATGTTGCTGGTAGTCGTCTTGCTACATTGTTGCCGTTTTGCAGGCGTCCTGGAGCAGTCAGCTGTCGATCCTTTGGTAGAAGTTGAAGAGGGAGATGCAGCGGAACTCTGGTGAGCTCTTGCATTCGTTATCTGAAGAATTCCCCAAAACAGAGACCCTAAATAGCCAGAAAAGGAGGTTTGGCTACCATGAAAGGAGGATTGGCTACCAAGAAAGGTAAGAGCCTATCAGAGGGGGTCTCTGACGTCACCTGCTGGCACTGGCCACTCAGAGCAGTCCAGTGTGCCCCCAGCACCTCTGTTTCCAAGATGGCAGAGGTCTGGGACACACTGGAGGAGCTCTGGGCACCTCCCCTGGGAGGTGCCGGTCAGGGGAGTGGTCACTCCCCCTTCCTTTGTCCTGTTTCGCGCCAGAGCAGGGCTGGGAGATCCCTGAACCGGTGTAGACTGGCTTATGCAGAGATGGGCACCATCTGTGCCCATCAAAGCATTTCCAGAGCCTGGGGAAGGCTACTCCTCCCCAGCCCTTCACACCTATTTCCAAAGGGAGAGGGTGTAACACCCTCTCTCAGAGGAAATCCTGTGTTCTGCCTTCCTGGGCCAGGGCTGCCTGGACCCCAGGAGGGCAGAAACCTGTCTGAGGGGTTGGCAGCAGCTTCAGTGGAAATCCCGGAAAGGCAGTTTGGCAGTACCCGGGTTCTGTGCTAGAGACCCGGGGGATCATGGAATTGTCACCCCCAATACCAGAATGGTATTGGGGGTGACAATTCCATGATCTTAGACATGTTACATGGCCATGTTCGGAGTTACCATTGTGACGCTATACATAAGTAGTGACCTATGTATAGTGCATGCGTGTAATGGTGTCCCCGCACTCACAAAGTCCGGGGAATTTGCCCTGAACGATGTGGGGGCACCTTGGCTAGTGCCAGGGTGCCCACACACTAAGTAACTTTGCACCCAACCTTCACCAGGTGAAGGTTAGACATATATGTGACTTATAAGTTACTTATGTGCAGTGGTAAGTGGCTGTGAAATAACGTGCACGTTATTTCATGCAGGCTGCAGTGGCAGGCCTGTGTAAGAATTGTCAGAGCTCCCTATGGGTGGCAAAAGAAATGCTGCAGCCCATAGGGATCTCCTGGATCCCCAATACCCTGGATACCTCAGTACCATATACAAGGGAATTATATGGGTGTACCAGTATGCCAATGTGAATTAGTAAATTTAGTCACTAGCCTGTTAGTGACAAATTTGGAAAGCAGAGAGAGCATAACCACTGAGGTTCTGGTTAGCAGATCCTCAGTGAGACAGTTAGGCATCACACAGGGAACACATACAGGGCACATACTTATGAGCACTGGGGCCCTGCCTGGCAGAGTCCCAGTGACACATAGACTAAAACAACATATATACAGTGAAATATGGGGGTAACATGCCAGGCAAGATGGTACTTTCCTACAGGGTTAGGGGATGAGGAGCAGTTGAATAATAAGATGAGACAGTTGAGGCAGCAGTTGCAATCGGTTTTACAAGCAAGGATCGCAAAAAGATGGGAGGCAAGCAAGCAGGCCCACTCTGAATAGTGGACAGTCAGTCGGGGGTTAACCTGACATCCCCCGACGATAGAGAAGAGACTTTTCAAAAGTTCTTCTCATTACTTTATACGGAGGAGGGAGAAGTGAGGGTTGATGTAGTTGGTGATTGGTTAGATATGGATATGCTTCCTCGTCTTACACAGAGTAAGTAGTCTTATTTGACCAGACTTATTACTGAGGGGTAAATAAGAGCAGTTTTAAAAGAGAGCAAGAGGGGGAAAACGGCGGGACCAGATGGCATCCCTGTTGAATTTTATAAGGTTTTGGATGAGTCTAGTTCCCTTAATGTCTCAATTGTTTTCAGAGATTTTTGAGGAAGGAGCTTCAGCGCCAGTTTCTTGGCATGAGGCAACCATCTCTCTCATTTTAAAACCAGGGAAATTCCCAGTGAGATGTGAATCCTACAGACCAATATCTTTGTTGAATAGCGATTATAAGCTCTATGCTAAGATATTGGCAAATAGGCTAAGTGGGGTGATAAGTAATTTGATTCACCCAGATCAGAAAGGTTTTATTCGAAACAGGTTTATGGATGAACAAACATTTAACCTAATTGGTGCCATAGACTTAGCCACCACATACCAAGAACCTTTGGCAGTTATAGCCTTGAATGCGATGAAGTGTTTGACAGAGTTAACTGGAATTACTTAAATTTAGTTCTTGAACGGAACAATCTGGGTAGTAAATTTTGTCAGGCAATTCGATCGATTTATCAGGCGCCAGAGGCTACGGTCTTGGTGAATGGGAAGCTAACTGACTCCTTTAAAATTAATAGGGATACCAGACAGGGTTGTCCCCTTTCTCCCTTGTTGTTCGATTTATATGTAGAGCCTTTCGTTAGAAGGATTAGGCAGGATCCTAGAATTTCCCCTTTTAGTAGCAAGGGATGGCTGAAGAAAGCAGCTTTATTTGCCGTTCATCTCTTAGTTTACACTTCGAACTTATCTGCTGCCTCACCTGCGTTATTGAACACTGCAGAGGAATTTGGGAAGATCTCGGGTTATCATATCAATCCGAAAAAATTTAGATAATGGTATGGATCCTGAAGGCTGATAGCTGCCATACCACAAACTCAATGAGGTATTTAGGGCTATCAATTGTCCAGGAGGTTGAACGAATTGCGGAGGTCAATATTAAGTCAGTGGCAACAGTGTGTAGTAAGCTAATGCTAGGATGGCTACATCTTCCTCTCATAATTATTGGAAGGGTTAATTTGGTTAAAATGATAATCTTACCCAAGCTGAATTTCCTTTTGAATTCTATCCCCCTACAAATGGATAAAAGACTCTTGATCGTGCTTCAACAGAAAATAAACTCCTTTACTTGGGCGCAAAAAGGCCCCAGGATTGCCTGGAAGAAATTGCGTAGAAGAAAAGAGAAAGGGGTCCTTACACTTCCTGACATACGGTACTATGCGTGGGCATTTCATCTTAAGAATGTTAGAATGTTATTCTCTTACCCAGATCGCTCAACATTTGGAGAGATGCTTAATTGCATGGCAGCAACTGAGAAAGACGCAGTAAAATACTTTTTACACAAATTCAGCAACCCCAATTTTTTTAAGAAAGTGAGGTTGAAAATATTACAGGATGCAGCCAAAGTTTGGTACAGGTTACAGCAAGTGGCAAAAATTGAGTATTATAGTTATTGCGCTCTGGTTTGGGACTCCCCGGAAACCCCTGAGTGTTTGACTGATGTATTGGCTTTGCCTCTCAAGAGAGCAGGGATTGAATTCTGGGTGCACCAGGTTAGGGATGGTTCTCTATTATCCTGGGAAGAACTTACGGAGCGGACAAGGGGACGTTTCTCTAGGTTAAGGTACATTCAACTAAGGAATTGGACTCAGAAGGCTACAGTCAGGTTGGGGGCTGCAAATCAATTTGAAGACAATTTAATTAAAAATCATGGGAGGTTTAACAAGGTTTCGGGTTGGTATTGACCTTTGTTGGATGCGTTGGACGGTGATGTTAAGTTGCCCAACTCCCTTTGGGGGGAAGTGATGCCCTCAGACCAAGTACAAGTATGGTGGAAACATCAATGCGCGTAGCATTTAAGGTAATTAAACTGACATCATTAAAGAGGATTCAGCTTTTTACTCTGCATGGCTTTTTTTTACCCCATGTAATCTTTCTAAGATGAGAGGGGGTGAGCCAGTTAACTGTGCAAAATGTGGCTTACTGAGTGCATTCAACATTCATATGTTTTTTGGAATGTCCAGCGGTACATAGTTTTTGGGTAAAGGTATGTAAGGTGATGTCAAGTACTGTGAAGCTACATATCTCACTGAGTCTTCCCTTAGTAATCTTCAGTATCCCAGAAGAAGGGGAGCAGCAGAGCGAAGAAGACAGTATTATTTTATACAATACTTCTGGCCAGGAGGGAAATCTGTCGGAAGTGGACATTTGTCTCTCCCCTTCATATACTGACTGGTTAGATGCTCTTATTGGTATATCAAAGTTGGATATGGCGGGAACAATTTAAATAAGGAAAAGAAGGTAAAAATATGGTTATGGTTGTGGAATTGAGGGTCATAGGAGAATAATATTTGATGGGGGTGCATTATCAAATTTTTGTCCTATGATTAGGGGCCAGATCAGTCTCTAGTCGTGAATGCAAACTCCTGCGTTGAGGCCAAGTGAGAGATCCGGGTTCCCTGGCATTAGTCATCTCCATATACGAGAGGGTTTTCCTTTTTTGATCAGGCGATATGGAGTCGACCAGAAGCCAGAGGTGTATGAGGACACATTTTTTTTTTTTAAAGGTATATCATAACATGAGATCACTAATGACATCATTAATATCATCAGATTCTATGGTGAGATCAATACATAAGTGAGAATTGATGTTTTGACGGTACCATTTAAGAGTTTTTTCTCTCACACCAACCACTAGTACTTCCTTTTATTTAGAAACTATGTATATCCACAGTTGCTATCGCGTACTCTCTATCTGATCGCCAGGTCACAGTGTCTGCAGCTTTTCCTAGCTCCAATGACTCTAGGTGTGCCATTTGTTTCTGAAGGTAATGATTAGTTTATAATAACAATGAAACATTGGCGGGGCGGGGGCGTGGCCGAGCCAGGCAAGATGTCGGACGCGTAATCGCGTAGCTCCGACAGGGCCTGCAAATTTATCCTGGTGCAACACCCCTTACGGGGACCTGGCAGATCCATCCGCTCCCTGCGGGGGTGCCGATCCGGGCGGGGAGCGGCAGAGCGCGGAGTTGCCGTCCGCAGCTTGGTTGACGCAGTGACCGGGGAGCGGCCCTGGGTTGGTCCCTCATGCTGCTGCGGCGGGTCGCACTGTGCTGCCAGCCCCCTCGTGGTCTGGTGCAGAGCACGGCACACAACGAGTGGAGGCCGTGGACTGCGGCGGACCCCCGAGGCAGCCGCGGTGATCTGCGTGTTTCTCGCCTGGGACCCCAGCGTGGCCTGATGATCCCATGAGCTGTAGGGACGATGGACCTCGCCCCGATGTTGGAGAAGCGGGGCAGGTGAGCGGCGCCCGAGTGGATCCTGCACCGGACCCCCCGGGATCCTTGGCCCGTGAGGGAGGACCCGAGCGCTCACAGGTGGATAGTAGGATCTGTGGGGGACCACTGGGACAGTGGGGGACCACTGGGACAGTGGGGTCCCCCCCCCGGAGCAAGCGACCCAGCTGTCGGCCCTGGCCCACAGCATGAGAGAACTGGGGTGCTGATGCAATCTAGAAGAGGTGGCATGAGATGGCCGACCGGGGGCCGAGATGAAGGCAGATGAGAGGACAAGCCCAGGCCAAGACTGATTGGCTGGACTAGGTGCCCAACTGCACCCCGAAGGCATAGGACAGCGGCGCACATACAGAGGGAATGGGGGATTGGAGACTGGCCCACACCAAGAAGCCTGTAGAGACACATGGGGCACATAGACCTCGCTCCGGATCACAGGGGAGTGGAGTAGTAGGAGCCCCCGATTAACTGCGAGGTGGCAGCGGCTGCAGAGGGTGCTGAGGCGACCAAGCCTCGAAACCTATAACGGAGAGGTCCTGCCCTGAACGGGTACACCAGTCACATAGCCGCAATCTGCAGATGCCATCCAAAGCTCGGAACAGAGGTAACATGGCGAGCCGCAGAACCCCAGCTGAGGGCAGTGATGAGCACAGTGGAGACCCACACTACCCAACAGTGCAAGCCACCCTCAATAAAATACTAGGTGCCATTGAAGACACTAAAACAACACTGCAACATGACATCAATCAGGTGGCGGTGGAGGTTGGCCTCCTGAGAGCGGACAACCAGAAGTTGGCCGACAGAGTCTGTGAGACTGAATTTTGTTTTTTGAAATTGGTCCGAAACAGGAGACACTGGAAGCCATGACAACCGACCTGACTGATCGAGTCCTGCGCCTGGAGAGGCGGGTTGAAGACGCAGAAGGGAGAAACCGCAGGAACAATGTGCTGGTGGTGGGTCTCCCGGAAGGCACAGAAGGGAAGGACATGGTGGGGTTCCTGGAGGAATGGATGCGGACGGTGATGGCCCCTGGGGGCCTCTCACCTTTCTTCACCCTGGAGCGAGCGCACCAAGTACCCTCGAGGCCCCTGGAGCCGGGAAGACCACCACGGGTAGTGGTGGCCAAATGACTGCACTAACGAGACAGAGATACCCTCCTCTAGCGGGCTAGAGAGGCTGGGCCGTTCAATGTAGCGAACGGGGAGGTGGCATTGTTCCCGGATTTCACGCTGGATGTGCAAACCAAAAGGGCCTTGAGGGAGGAGGGGATAAAGTATTCACTACACTTACGGGCCAAACTGAGGATAATAGTAAATGACAAAACCATGTTTTTCCTACAACCTGACGACGCTTGGGAATGGCTGGAGTCCCGAGGATTGGGAGGGGGGCATTACGGGGCGGTCCCCGGCCCAGGTGGAACCCCCGTGGAGGACGGAAGAGACCATGGAACAAGCATCGGGCACGGGGTGTGCCGACTAGGGTGCAGAAGGAACCAAGAGGGCGGCCTTGGAGGCAGCGGCCTCTATCAACAAGGAAATATCATCACGGGACAGCAGCGGAAGGGAATCGGATCGGGCCTCTGTGTCCTCGGTGGGGGACTCGGGCTGCTCCCCGCCCGCTCCGATAGTGACTCACCAAACGGCAGATGAACTAGGATAAATGAACCCACGAACAGCTCCGGCGGTGTGGAGTACAGTATGAACAGCAGGCCCTAGCGGGCACGGAGCTCTACACCCCCCACAGGTGTCTCACCCACTCAAATTCGGATGGCGAGACCTTTATTTAATATGTTGACTAAGTTGCACTGTTGCACTCTTTCATGGGCCACCTACAGTTTGAGAAGCGGCCTGGGGAACGGGAGTTGGGAGTTACGAGTTTATGTTATTAAAGGTGGTGTTGTGTGGGGGGTCACGGAAATTTGGGACATGCAAAATGG
Source organism: Pleurodeles waltl (assembly GCF_031143425.1). Lineage (NCBI taxonomy): Eukaryota > Metazoa > Chordata > Amphibia > Caudata > Salamandridae > Pleurodeles > Pleurodeles waltl. Next base: position 518,190,769 of record NC_090440.1, on the reverse strand, counting down.
GGGGTGGCCGGTGGGCTCGGCTGGGCGGGGGGCAAAGGACCTGCCATGGATATGTAACAATGACAGAATATAATATATTGACATGGAATATTAGAGGAATGGGGTCACTTACCAAAAGACATAGGGTCCTAGCATACTTAAAAAGACCGGGCATACACGTGGCCCTATTACAAGAAACTCACCGCGTGACCGCTGAGATTGATAAACTAAGGAGGAGATGGAGGGTGCAAATTTTTGCCACCAAATTCGCCAGGGGGACTCTGGTGTGGGTCAGAACTGGGGTCCCATTTGAGGCCACTTTGACTGATATTGACCATGAGGGCAGGTTTGTGACGGTTAGGGGGAAGCTGCATGGGGTACCGATAGCATTGACCAGTGTATATGCCCCTAACCAGGATCAGATCCCCTTTATGCAACATCTATCGGGCCATATCACACGCAGACAAGGGGAGGAGTTAGTGATTGGAGGGGATATTAACAGCACAATGGACACTGACCTGGATCGTTCTACTCCGCCGCTGGTACGTGGAGTGGGAGGTTCTTAAGGTAGCGACCAGGGGTTTCTGCCTGGGACAAATAATTGGAATCAGACGCTCACTGGAGCGGGAATTAAACGAGCTAGAGAAGGTTCTACATGAAGGAGAAACAGGGAGGGGCGAAGAGGTAACTGAACGGGAAAGATTCATTGAGGCTAAGAAGAACTACTCACAGGTTGAGGAGCAGCTGCGATGCCATAGTACACAGATATATTGGGCCTCACTACAGGCGGAAGAGGGCAGATCGGGTAGGATGTTGGCCTGGCTGGTGAGACCAACAGGAGGGGAGAAACCCACTGTGGGGGTTAGAGATATGAAGGGGGAACATAGAAGTCAACCAAGGACTATAAACAATGCCTTCAGAGAATATTACACCTTTCTCTACAGGAGCCCAGAGGCGCTTGAACAAGAAGCGCTTGACACCTACCTGCGCCCAGTGCCCCTAAATAGACTGGACCAGAGGGGGAGGGAGGACCGGGGGGACCGGTGACCCTGGGGGAGGTACAAGAAGCCATTGCACAATTGGCAACAGGGAAAACCCCAGGTACGGACGGACTCCCAATGGATTTCTATAAGAAATACTCGACCCTGCTGGTACCCCAGCTGGTGGAACTGTACACAGAGGCATTCCAGAGGGGCCGGTTGCCGGACACGATGAGGGAGGCATTGGTGATCCCTCTTCCTAAGACAGATTCAGATGACGCCTCAGTGACCGATTTTCGTCCATTATCAATGCTGAATAATGACTTCAAAATCCTCAGCAAACTTATGGCCAACCGACTGTTACCACACATATCTAGTCTGATCCATGAGGACCAGAATGGGTTTGTACCTGCACGCAATACCTCGCTAAACCTTAGATGCCTATTCGCCATCCTGCATATGCCGCGTGGAGAGAGACCTCCCGAGGGGACGCTCCTGGCTATTGACTTCGAGAAAGCTTTTGACTCGGTTGGATGGGACTATTTGAGGGCTGTCATGCGTTGGATGGGGCTGGAGGAGGACTGGGTGAGATGGGTAGACCTATTATATGAAGCCCCACTGGCCAGCGTTAGAACGGGCAGGATGATATCGGGAACCTACCCTATACATAGGGGCACCAGGCAGGGATGTCCGCTCTTCCCATTGTTATTTGCACTGGCAATAGAACCACTGGCGCGCGGCTAAGAATGGAAGGTAAGGGAAGAGGGATTGAATGGGGACAGGACGAGCACATTGTATCCCTTTACGCTGACGATACTCTGATCTATTTAAGAGACGGTGACACGGGACTGCCGTGGGCGCTTGCAAACCTGGAGCCCTTTGGCAGACTGTCCGGCCTGCGCCTTAACAGAAGTAAGACTTTGGTATTCCCACTGACGGTGGGTGGTTCACGCCCCCAGACCTGCCCAGAAGACATGGTGTGGGCGCCGCACACCTTCAAATACCTGGGCATACAGGTGTTCCACGACCTCAAGGACCTAAGGGAAGGCAATGTGGGAAGAGCACTTAGTGCGCGCAGCGCCTCCGTGGGATTCTGGAGATCTCTTAAACTGTCCATAATGGCCAGAATGGCATAGTCGAAGATGGTTATGTTGTCGCGCCTCCTCTACTACTTTACTAACCTGCCGGTATTACTCCCACGGTCGTGGTTCAGGGAACTGAACAGCCTTCTCAGAGACCTCATATGGGATGGTGGACGCAGACGTACTGTACTCGCAATTATATGTAGGCCGACCAGTGAGGGGAGGTCTGGGAGTTCCGGACTTTGAGTTCTACTACCTGGCGTGCCAGTTACAGTGGATTCCCAGATGGTGCTCGGGGGAGGGCCGGGTGGACAGATGCAACAGCGGAGGCGAGACAGGGATAGAACGGATTATAGCGCAAATGATTGGCAGGCAAGCGGAGGCGCAGGAGGAGACCATTATGACAAAGGTAGCTCTGGCGTGCTGGAAACGATGCCTGAGATGCATGGGGGGCGGGTACCCCTACTCTACTGCACTGCCTTTGGGAGTGATGACTCAGGGCACCAAGAAAAAAGCCCTCCTGGGTTCTGGACTGGGGGTCTGAGACAAAGCTGGCGTAGGAAATATTGGGGACCTCTTCAATAATGGGATATTAAGAACTTTCACAGAAATGGCAGAACAGAAGGGGATACCATCCGGCCAATTCCTACTACATCATCACCTGTTGCACCACATAAAGACACACTGGGACACAATTAACGCAGAACCTCCCATACAGCGAGTCCTACACCTCCTGCTGACATCAGGAACCGACCGGCACCTAGTATCCGGGTTGTATAAGACACAATGCGAGGATACACTAGACCCACTGCAGACATTGAGGGAGAGATGGGAAAAGACACTAGGGAAAGATTTAACGGAGGTCGAGTGGAGGAGGGCCCTGGCACATCCACGGGTGGTTTCACGAAACACCAGACTACGATACATACAATACAACTATATACATAGAACATACCTCACCCCGCACAGGCTGAACCTAATCTATGAAGGTGAACTCCGGGGTTGCCCTAGATGCCATGAAGTAGACGCGGACCTGGACCATATGATATGGCGCTGCACCGGGCTCCAACGGAACTAGAGGGCAGCACTGACTGATCTGGAGGGTCTGCTGGGTGTTGCTTTGGAACCAACTCCCTCTATATGCCTTCTGGGCCTGCACACGGGTACATCACTCGGAAAGGTGCGCAACCGATTCCTAAGTCTGGCTTTAGTTTTGTTCAGAAGGCAAATCACGTCGGGATGGAAGCTATCGAGACCCCCACTTGTAGAGGATTGGAGACGGGACTTAATAAAATGGGCGAAGGCTGAGTTACAGGTGCTGAGAAGTGAGGAGGCTCGAGGGCTACGGTTAGAGCCCCTAGCCTCCGCATGGGAGGAAGTCCTGCTCAGATGGGAAGGTAGGGAATGGGAAGAGAGACCACAGGTAGGAGGGTCGGGGTCCGACACAGACCGAGAGAAGGGAGAGGAACCGGAACAGGCGGAGCACACTGAACCATAGCATGGAGGGACACAGCTGACCGCACCCTTCTCTTGAAGCAATCAAGGATAAGGTAAAGGAAGGAGGTGGGCAGAATCGGAGAATGGCAGGGGACATGGATCCCCTGGGGTAAATGGAGGTGCGGGGTTGTCCCGTCCCAGTCCCAGGGCACCCCCAGACAGACGCATAGCAGTGAGGGAGATGCCTCGGGTGGTGGCCCCCTCCGGCATCGGGCCCAAGCCGCACCCCATAGCAAGGTGGTGGTCACAAGCTGTGCCCCTCCGCGACACACCACTTGTTGACAGTTAGCATAGTTAAGAAGCACCAGATTGGTGCGGCACAAAGACAGGATGTTATTAAGTATAATACATGAACATATAAAGACACTGAGTATGCAGAACACAGAGGAGAGTTCTTGCACAACACAAATTCAGGGAATGCATGGGAGATTATAAACAAACCGTCTGAACTCGTGAACAGAACAGGGAATGCGGGGTCACCTATGAATGCAATGACATTGATGTACGCAGTAAATGAAAATGTATGTGCAAACCAAGCTGAAAATGTTAATAAACAAAGATTTTTTTTTTTTAAACAATGAAACATAGGCCTCAAAACATATATGAGAAATTAAACTGGGTAGGCTATATGACCTACCATTAACTCTATTATTGGAAACCGCTTACATGTGCCTCTGCCAAGTGCATGTATACGAGAAGTACCAACATATACTAAATCATTTTGACCTGCAGCTTGTGCACATGAATACTTTTTTGTGGAGTGTACTTTACAAATAGTACATCCTTCAGTCACACTTTGACGTCGCACACAATCACCCCTATACTAATCAGCACTTCATTAGGTAAAATTGTCCATCTTTCTCTCTCTCTCTCTCTCTCTCTCTCTCTCTCTCTCTATATATATATATATATATATATATATATATATATATATATTTGCTTTGCAGGTTCCATTTGTGTTTACTACTGTACTACTGTAGGTCGCTCCCCTGTCCTCACAGCGCCACCACATCCAGATCCCCTGTTCTGCCTTCTCTTTTGCCTGCATCGCTGCCTGTGCCCCGAGTGTCTGTGTTGCCGTTTGTCTGTGTTCGCGCTCCCCTTTTTTTCCTTCTGTATCCCCGAGTGCCTGTGCTGTGTGATCGCGCTCCCCTGGTTTCCTTCTGTATCCCCGAGTGCCTGCATCTTCTGAGTGCCGGCCCCCCTGCCCTCCTGCCGTCTCCCCCTCGTTTTTTTCCAGCTTTCTGCGCCTTTTTCGGCACTTTGTCATTTTTCTAGGCCTCCTCGCCTTCGGAGCCTTTTTCCCGCTGCTTTTTTTGCCGCTTTTTTCCCCCTACCCGCCCTCCTCCCGCCTCCCAGCTGACCCCGCCTCCCCGGCTACCCCTTAAATGGCGGCCGCTGCGAGGCAGTGGTAGCGACCCTTGACCCCAGGGTAGATCGCTCCCCTGTCCTCACAGCGCCACCAGATCCCCTGTTCTGCCTTCTCTTTTGCCTGCATCGCTGCCTGTGCCCCGAGTGTCTGTGTTGCCGTTTGTCTGCGTTCGCGCTCCCCTTTTTTTCCTTCTGTATCCCCGAGTGCCTGTGCTGTGTGATCGCGCTCCCCTGGTTTCCTTCTGTATCCCCGAGTGCCTGCATCTTCTGAGTGCCGGCCCCCCTGCCCTCCCGCCGTCTCCCCCTCGTTTTTTTCCTGCTTTCTGCGCCTTTTTCGGCACTTTGTCATTTTTCTAGGCCTCCTCGCCTTAGGAGCCTTTTTCCCGCCGCTTTTTTTGCCGCTTTTTTCCCCCTACCCACCCTCCTCCCGCCTCCCAGCTGACCCCGCCTCCCCGGCTACCCCTTAAATGGCGGCCGCTGCGAGGCAGTGGTAGCGACCCTTGACCCCAGGGTAGGTCGCTCCCCTGTCCTCACAGCGCCACCAGATCCAGATCCCCTGTTCTGCCTTCTCTTTTGCCTGCATCGCTGCCTGTGCCCCGAGTGTCTGTGTTGCCGTTTGTCTGCGTTCGCGCTCCCCTTTTTTTCCTTCTGTATCCCCGAGTGCCTGTGCTGTGTGATCGCGCTCCCCTGGTTTCCTTCTGTATCCCCGAGTGCCTGCATCTTCTGAGTGCCGGCCCCCCTGCCCTCCCGCCGTCTCCCCCTCGTTTTTTTCCTGCTTTCTGCGCCTTTTTCGGCACTTTGTCATTTTTCTAGGCCTCCTCGCCTTCGGAGCCTTTTTCCCGCCGCTTTTTTTGCCGCTTTTTTCCCCCTACCCGCCCTCCTCCCGCCTCCCAGCTGACCCCGCCTCCCCAGCTACCCCTTAAATGGCAGCCGCTGCGAGGCAGTGGTAGCGACCCTTGACCCCAGGGTAGGTCGCTCCCCTGTCCTCACAGCGCCACCAGATCCAGATCCCCTGTTCTGTCTTCTCTTTTGCCTGCATCGCTGCCTGTGCCCCGAGTGTCTGTGTTGCCGTTTGTCTGCGTTCGCGCTCCCCTTTTTTTCCTTCTGTATCCCTGAGTGCCTGTGCTGTGTGATCGCGCTCCCCTGGTTTCTTTCTGTATCCCCGAGTGCCTGCATCTTCTGAGTGCCGGCCCCCCGCCCTCCCGCCGTCTCCCTCTCGTTTTTTTCCTGCTTTCGGCGCCTTTTTCGACACTTTGTCATTTTTCTAGGCCTCCTCGCCTTCGGAGCCTTTTTCCCGCCGCTTTTTTTGCCGCTTTTTTCCCCCTACCCGCCCTCCTCCCGCCTCCCAGCTGACCCCGCTTCCCCGGCTACCCCTTAAATGGCGGCCGCTGCGAGGCCGCGCCGCTGGCGCGCCAAAGGCGCGCCTAAGGCAAGCCCGTCTGCGCCCGTCCGCGCCTGGACCGCGCACAGCGCCCGAACCCTTGGCCCCCGCGCCCCCCGCCTGACCTACGACTCCGCCACCCTCGTCAACCTCAACCCCGGCCGCTCTCCAGGCTGCCACCGCGCCACCCCCAAACGGACCCACGGACCCTTCACCTGCAGCAACTGTCACTTCACCTGCCTACGGACCAACACCGCTCCCATCAAGAACGACTCCCCCGGAAGCAATCTCCACTGCATCCTGGTCAACACCCGATCTGTCCACAGGCACGCCATCGAACTGTGGAACCTCATCAACTCTACGAACCCGGACATCGCCTTCCTCACCGAGACCTGGATGAACCCCTCCTCGGCACCCGACATCGCCATAGCCATCCCCGACGGCTACAAAATCATCTGGAAAGACCGCACCAACCGCATCGGAGGAGGCATCGCCATCGCACACAAAAACTCCATCCGCATCTCAACCGACACCGACAACTCACTCCCCGACGCCGAACATCTCCACTTCACGATCCACAGCGACCCCAAGACCACCCTCAGAGGCACCCTCATGTACAGACCACCAGGACCCCGCACCAAGTTCAGCGAAGACATCGCAGACTTTGTCAACCCTCACGCAAGCTCGTCCACCGACTACATCCTCCTAGGAGACCTCAACTTTCACCTGGAGAACCTCACCGACAACAACACCACCGCCTTACTGGACAACCTCGCCAACCTGGGACTGAATCAGCTAGTCAACACCCCCACCCACTACGCCGGACACACGCTCAACCCCATCTTCTCCTCCAGCAAACACATCACCTTCAGCCACACCACCGAACTCACCTGGTCGGACCACAGCTGCGTCCACTTCATCTTCAAGAAGACCACTGTGCACCACCACACCCAGCAACCACCAAGAAGACACTGGAATCGTATCTCCACGGATCAGCTCGCATCAACCCTCTCCCAGAACCGACCCACCAGCACCACCGACCCAAACGAAGCCGCCAACAACCTCACCAACTGGATCTCCGATTGCGCCAACCTCCTGGCCCCCCTGAAAACTCAAGCCAGCACCAACAACCACAAGAAAAACTCCTGGTTCAACCCGGCCTCAAGGACTCCAAGAAAGAATGCCGCGCCCGCGAGAAGACGTGGCGCCTCAACCAGACCGAAGAGAACATGTCAGCTCTCAAGGACGCCACCCGCCAACACCACCAACACCTCCGCGCCGCACGAAAAACAGCCTACCGGAACAGACTTGACAACAACGCCCACAACAGCAAGGAACTATTTGGCATCGTCAAAGAGCTCTCCAACCCGGACGCAGAAAACAACTCCATCCCTCCATCACAGGACCTCTGCGACTCCCTCGCGACCTTCTTCCACCACAAGATCACCGACATATACAACAGCTTCCCGACCACCGACGCGAACCCCCCCTCGGAACCCGCTACCGACGTCACCACCATCCTCACCTGGAGCCCAACCACCACCGAGGAGACCACCCGCGTCATGAACTCGATCCACTCCGGATCCCCATCGGACCCCTGCCCGCACCACATCTACAACAAAGCCGACGACATCATCGCACCGCACCTCCGAGATGTCATCAACACCTCCCTCACCACCGCCACCTTCCCTGAGAGCTGGAAACACGCAGAGCTCAACGCCCTCTTAAAGAAACCCACAGCAGAACCCACCGAACTCAAAAACTTCCAGCCCATCTCTCTCCTGCCGTTCCCCGCCAAAGTGATTGAGAAAATTGTCAACACTCAACTCACCAACACCCTGGAAACCAACGACTCCCTCGACCCCACACAGTTCGGTTTCAGGACCAACCACAGCACCGAAACCGCCCTCATCGCAGCCACGGACGACATCAGAGCCCTGACCGACAAGGGTGAGACCGTGGCCCTCATACTCCTGGACCTCTCCGCAGCCTTCGACACGGTCTGCCACTGCACCCTGATACGACGCCTCAGCAACGCCGGCATCAGAGGCAAGGCCCTCGAATGGATCATCTCCTTCCTCTCCGGAAGGACTCAGAGAGTCCGCCTGCCCCCCTTCAGATCCACAGCCACGGAGATCATCTGCGGCGTACCTCAAGGATCCTCCCTCAGCCCCACTCTCTTCAACATCTACATGACCCCCCTGGCGAACATCGCACGCAAACACGGACTCGACCTAATATCATACGCCACCCAGCTCATCTTATCCTTCACTAACAACCCCACCTCAGCTAGGACCAGATTACATGAAGGAATGAAGGAAGTGGCGAACTGGATGACAGACAGCCGCCTGAAACTGAACGCCGACAAGACGGAGGTCCTCATCCTCGGCCCCACTCCCACCGCATGGGACGACTCCTGGTGGCCCCCCGCCCTAGGCAGCACCCCCCAACCCACCGACCACGCGCGCAACCTCGGCTTCATCCTGGACTCATCCCTCACCATGACCAGACAGGTGAACTCGGTGACCTCGGCATGCTTCAACACCCTACACATGCTCCGCAAGATCTTCCGCTGGATCCCCACCGACACCAGGAAGACCGTCACCCACGCCCTCGTCACCAGTCGCTTGGACTACGGGAACACCCTGTACGCGGGCATCACCACCAAGCTGCTGAGGAAACTCCAACGGATCCAGAACGCTGCCGCAAGACTCATCCTGGACACCCCTCGCCACCACCACATCTCAGGACACCTGAAAAAACTCCATTGGCTCCCTGTCAACAAGAGGATCACCTTCCGACTCCTCACCCACGCACACAAAGCCCTTCACAACCTCGGACCCAAACTCATCAACAACCGCGTCTCCTTCTACACTCCTCCGCGCACTCTACGATCCGCCGGACAGGCCCTGGCAGCCGTACCCCGCATCCGCAAAGCCACCGCCGGAGGAAGATCCTTCTCTTTCCTGGCAGCGAAGACCTGGAACTCTCTGCCCAGCCACCTTCGCGCCATACCTGAACACCTCTCCTTCAGAAGGCAGCTCAAGACCTGGCTCTTCGAGCACTGACCCCTCCCCCCCCCCCCAGCGCCTTGAGACCCTTTATGGGTGAGTAGCGCGCTTTATAAATGCGAATGATTGATTGATTGATTGTTTTCAAACATTTTGTTCCTCGAGTAAAGTCTGACATGGGAGCCTTTATCGTTAGTATTAATTGTAAATCATGTTGTCCTATTTTACCTTTTTTTTAGACAATATCGGAGTGGTTTTATTCATTCCATGTGCTTGCTTGACCGTCACACAATCTGCAACATATAGCATACTTGCTCATATAGCTGTCATTAATCCTCTCACCAGTAAGGTCGTGATCTCATATGTGATGTCATCAGTGACGTTATTCGAGATGAGATCAGTGATGTTACGTGTGATATCTTATGCATTGCATGACGCAGGTATGAATTGGGGTTTTTGTAGATAACCATAACTGCAAACAGAAAAAGTGAGTACGTCACCACATTCTTTGTTTTTAACAACAGCGATGCTGTTCAACTATTGAGAGAAACATAGGGGTAGTAATGTAATTTAGTAGCACTACCTGAGAAAATGGTGATGTATTTGCTTCTTTTGTTTGTATGTATGTTCATATGGGAAGGTGAGCCAGCTCATTTCTCACTCTCTATTGTGTGTTTGTTTGTGTTAACCATAACTGGCCAATTTCAGTTTTGTTTGGGTTTGTTTAAAATCTATATATTTACTGTATGTCTAACATACATTAATATTGTTTTGAGAAAAAGAAACCACAATTTACCAGTAACAAATATGTTCCATTTTGTGTATGTATATATATATATATATATATATATCCAATTGCTCATTCCGGGCTTGGAAAGGCCCACGAGGGGTGGCGCGAAAACCGGCAAGAGCAGACAGGTAATAATGAATCAATCCAAACAAAAAAAACGATAAAGATCGCACACTCAGGACTTCAGGAAAATAAAGCGAAACGCTTTAATCACCAAATCATACATATATATATATATATATATATATATATATATATACACACACACACATATATAATTATTGATAAAGATAAATATAGTTATATATGTATGTGTGTATCTATATATATATATATATATATACATATATGCCTATTCTGCAGTTTAGGTTCAGACCCACTTTTCATTGGAAAAGTATTTTATATTTAGTTTGTAACTTTAACTTTCATTGGTGGAGCTGCACAGAATTTACGCAATAAAAAGGTGTGCAATGTCACATTTCATGCACTACTGCGTGAGTGAGAAAAAAGTGGGTGTGGGGTGGGAGTCAAAAAAGTTGTATTTTCCCATTTCCACTACCACAGGAAATTTTGCTCAGCTCTGCAGCAAAAACTGCTGAACAATTTTACACCAAATGTGGCACAAAAGTAGAACTTTACTCAGAAAACATGCTTTTGTTGGTTTGGTGTAAATTTGTGTTTGGGATATATAAGTCCTCTACATAGTAATGAACGTGTACCCCTGCCCTGAGTGCCCAAATGTACTGTTGTCTGGATCCCTAATGCTGATTTCTGTTTTCATGGGCAAACACAGATCATGTATGTGTGCCATGATATAGGCCTGTCTTATAGACTGAAGTCTTGTTGGACCAGAAGGGACACCCAAATAACTAACCTCATAGTGGTGGAAGGCTAATGCCTTCACCAGGAGTTAAGCAACACGAGTGCTGTGGTAGCAGCATACTGTGTAGTGATCAGTAGGACGGAACAGGTCCTTTTTAACTTGTGCCACTGGAGTAAGGCCTACAGATTCACTCACTTTTTAAAGTTCTGCTGCCCTGTGCTTAACTCAGCCTTGGCGTACATCAGTTAGATGTGGAGTGCTGTGCAGGAGTGGTACCTCTGCGCTGGATATATGTGTGCCTGGGAAGGGTACAATACAGGGATAGAGCAGTGCTGTGCAGTGCATGCATGAAGAGTACACATACTGGATGTATGTGTAACTGCGAGGAGTGCAGTACATGAAAGATGTAGTGCTATTCAGTGTGTGTGTGGCAAGTGCATAAACTGGGTGTATGTGTACCAGCAAGGAGTACAATACACAAAGAGTGTAGCACTGTGCAGTTGCGCATGGTGAATGTGTGTGCTAGGTGTATGTGTGTTTGCAAGTGGCATAATACAGAAAGGCTACAGTACTGAGCAGCGCACGCTAAGTGCATGTGTGCCACAATACATGGAGGTAACAGTGCTGGACAGTGTGTATGCTGTGTACATACACTGAGTCCAAGAGTGTCTGTAATGGGCCATTACATGGAGGAACCTAGGTTCCATTTTGGGAAGCCCAGGCCTAGCTGGTGAAGACTTGAGGAGGTAGAGGAATATCCCCATACATATTTGTGTGGTGATAAGGGAATCATAAAGAGTGGAGCTGGAAGCCCTAAATTAACCTTTTGATGCACATATCATGGTGATTGACACCCAGGTGGGAACTCTAGTCACTCCCACTGCCTGTGTTAGGGGACTATCACCTTTGGAGTCTCACCTGTTGTAACAGACAGCTTTTCAGAGGGAGAGGGAGAGAAGTATGTACTTCAAAGGAAGCAGGACCCTAACATAAAACTTCAAATATCCAGACCCTAAGTCACATTTTGTGTCTGGAAATGGACTATAAGAAAGGGAGATTGAGACCCCAAAAATTGACATCTGACACGCAGCCTGACAGGTTGTGTGAGAAAGTGAAGCTCTGCAAGACTTTTGTCTGTGACCAGGATTGGGGGCCAAGACCTGCTAGTCTCCCTGCTGGGTAATGGGGCATCACCCAAGGGAAAACGAGACCACCTGCTCTGGCGCACCCGTACCTGCCTCTTTGCCAAAACCAGTGTGCCTTGTGAGGAAGAGGAGAGTGTTGCAGGGAAGGGGCTCCAGTAGGGAGCCCTTTCGAATGGACATCCAGTGCCAGGAGACGGGTGCAGCACCAATTGGGTCTTTGGTCATGTGCAGGACTGAGTCGACGCCCCCATATGCCAGGAGATGGCTGCCATGAAGATGGCCATATGAAAATATTGCAGTGCAGTAAGGGCTGATGCCTGTTCAGCACAGTTGTTGCAACCCTACGAGTCAGGAGGGGCAGCTGCGGAAATTACTGTCTTCGGATCAGGGCCGAAGCCTACGCGACACTGTGTGGCAACCCCGTATGCAGGAGGGGCCACAGTGATAAAGGCTGTTGGGCGGTAAGGACTGACTCCTTGTGTAGCAGTGGTGTGGTAACCCCGTATACCATGAGGGGCTGCCAGAAATACTTGTGCCGTGTGGATCGGGAAGGAGCCAGTGAACTGTGAGTAGCGGTGACCAATAGGTCACCACGAGCAACAAGAACTGTATTTGACCCAACCTCGTGGGCCGAATGAGGACACTGTGGCAGCATGGCCACCTGACCAGGTCAGGAGCAACAGAATCACCCACTGCAAACTTACCCTGCAGCAGGAGCATTGAAACACCTCTGACAGCTGTCCGAGAACAACTGCGGGGGCTAAAGAAAGAGCCTGTGCTTGCCGAATGCTGCTGTTACATCCATGTGCAGCTGACTTACCTGAGCAGGAACAGAGCTGTTGAGAGTGCCCATTAACCAGCCACCCTCCAAGAAACTGCACGCCTGCTTCCTGCCGGAGCGAGTAAGACTTGTTACGGGCCTACCAGGCCCAGGGGAGATTCACTGCTGAGGCACTGTAGCATTAAGACACTTTTGACTGCATTGAAAAAGTCAGAGTGGACCCTTGAGATAAGGCCTTCTACGGAGCATTTCCTGGATGTGACCACCGGTAAATGGGGAATAACCCCAATCACATTGCAAGGAATGGGTGGGACAGGGACTTGCCAATGAAACACTAGAGCCTTGACCTCTGCACTGGACGTATATGTGCCTGGATGTATGTGTGCCTGCCTCACGGGAGAAATGTGTATGATTCTGTAATCTTCCTTTGAATGAGTTGAGTTAGAATAAAATACTTTGTTGAGTTATAAAAGTAAGTATTCACCTGGACGTTGATTTATTGCTGCTGCAGCACACTCATTGAGTTACGAGCCATGTTTCTTAATCTGTATCCACCCCTGCCCCCATCACCATGGAGCCTTAAACAGCTTTTTCATGTCTGCCACTGGAAGTCAAGTGAAGAGAGGGTACTTGCCCCTGTTGCTCAGGCTCCATAGTAGGTCAGGACATAGGTCATCAGGAGTGAATGTCCTCAACCCCCACCGTTGGGCCCAGTAACTCCTGCGTGCGCTGTGGCCCTCTGAAAGGGGTTCTGGCAATCTGTTGAGTTTTTTAAATAGAGGCATTTAAAAATGTGCCTGGTTGGCTTGAAAGGGTTACAACTTTGTGTATCTGTGCTGTTTACAGTGGCAATTGAGTAATGTGTAACTTCTGTCAATTACATTAGATTTTTTTGAAAAATGTGAATGGCTAGTGAGTGACTGTAGAGTTTTTTTGTTCACCATAGAGAAAATAGTGAATCGATACCAGCTCCCGATTTTCAAGCTGTGGAAAAAATGTCCACTGCAATGGTGTGGTCACCATCAGAGGTGTCCGACCCCAAGAATGTGCTGAGGAGGGACCCAGAGGCATGGGAAACACTAGTACCACACCAGGAAAAACAGAAAACAACACATGGTTCACCAATCAAAACGTGATCTGGGCAGCAATCATTTTAAGTGAAAAGGGAAATTTTTGAAAATGCTATTTACATGAATATCCTCCATTTATGCATCGTGCACTGTTCCGGTATTATTTATGATGTACATTGAAATTCTTGTAAATTAGTAGGAGGATTTCGAGCCTGCCATACACACTCCTAGGCCCTCATTACAGCTAAAATCCAACCCTTGTGCAAGCACGTATTTGTGCAGGCATTGGAACTACGAATCCTGTGTTAATTACCATAGTTTTCCCCTGATAAATTCTAACAGATCATACCTGCTGAAATTTTTCCGGGGAATAAGCTTGGGCAAAAGGTAAAACATGCAGGATCTGGAATTGTACAAAAAAACTGTTAATCATGTTATGCTCAATTTTCCTTTGACATACTTGAAATAGAATGTATTTAATGAAATAGACGGTATTTACCACACTTGGTAAATACCTCACCCTGGAGTAATGGTATTTACCCGAAAGTAAATACACCGCTGTATTCCGACAAACTCGTAAGGAGGGCCATAGTGTTTTCTCTAGCCTCAAAATCCCCATCTGATCCCTTCATGATTCCATCACAACTTAGTGGGATCCTTCCCTCCACTGCATGACAGCTTCTGTAGCATTTCACAGCCTTTTCATTGCTCAAATACTACCCAAGTATCTAGCCCCTGGACTCCTGAGTTTCTGAAATGCCACGTTTATCCCAGGGGCCTGCCCCAACCCACAAGGTCCATTACTCCAGCATAAGGGAGGTCTTGTCAAAGCTACCATGCCTCACCCCAGCCCTTCGCGGGCCCGCCTAAGATGGCCAGTAGCCTGTCTCCAGCCCATCTAGGATCTCAGAACGCTGCCCAGGACACCTGTAGCCCTTCTAGCTTTCTAACAGTTACTGCACTTCCTACGGGACTAGAGCCTTAGTTGAAGTTTGTTTTAACTCGTACAATTCAACCCAGCCCCCGAATAAATTGTCCCGTAATAACTTGTTACTGTGTTTACGTAGTTATATGTTTTAACAAAATAAAAATGTTCGAGGACACCATTGTATAGGAGGCTTTTTGGATATACAAAGCTTTTCACATAAAAGAGGTCATGTTGTGCCCACGCAGGATCACCTTTAATTGACTACCAACAAACCGGAGACTCTTAAAATCTGCAGCGTGCAGCATTATTTCTTTTGGATAAAGGGGTGTTTAGGAGGCTGGGGCCAGCCGGTAATGAAGTAGACCTCCTAATGTTTCCATGCTCTGCACAAGTGGGCTCCAGAGGGAGTGATCTGTGAATCCAGCGAGGGCCGGCTATCCTGGGAACAGCTGTGGTGAGTTAAGTTGATGAGTATGACCAAACGAAATCAAGAAAAATAGTCATCAAAGTGCAAATTTCAGAAGCAAGGGAGCAGCCCCTCTGTGAAAGACTGGAGTCTGTCCATAGAACAGGTCGTTAACTGAGGGGAGTGAATGTATATAAATTAAATATTTAAACTGCATTTCATAAAATATATAAATAGTTAACACATGTAAAATAACGTTCTCGCTCAGTAAGTAAGATATAACAAGGAGGCACAGCCCTCTATAAAACTTTGCAGGAGAGAAGATACCTCTTTAATAAAAAAGGTCTCTTTCAAGAACGCTGAAGTGTAAAGAGGGACTTTTCAAATTGCATTACCAGGCTAATTGAGGCACAATAATCCCATTTCGACTATTTTTTCTTCTAACTTTTTCCAAGAATTGATTTGTCGGAGGTTTCCTTTGAACTCTACTTAATGGCATGGTTTACAGAAGTTACCTGTATAAAGGTCACCTGGATGTAGCAGAATTCTAGAGGGGGAGTTACTGGTTACAGTCCTGGTTCTGGTTCCAGAGAAGAACAGCAGTGATTCCAGGGGTCCAGGTTGCAGAAGTGTATTGCAGAGGAGACTTGCAAATGGTTCCTGACATTTTGCAGCCAAATCTAGGGTCCCACCCTCAGGGAAGCCCGTAAGTAACCCAGGAAGGGGGGGTTGGACACCTACTGCAGTGATTCTGCCTTTCCCTGCTTGAATTAGGCTCAGCATCAGGAGGGCAGAACAGTGTGTGGGTTCGGCAGCAGCACTGTCTGTCATGCAGGCCCTGCAAGGCTGTACAGATAGACTTTGGGGGATCCCCTAGAGTACATGGCATCATGCAACTAGCACTGAAATTGATACAGTTGCATGACTCCAACATGTTTGATATCAAACATGCCTATGTTCGATGAAGCCATTATGTAGCTGGACAATTCGTGTTGGCCAGTGTCTACTACATACCTTAGGATGGCTTCCCCACACTTGCAAAGCCCAGGAAATGGAGCCTGGGGTTTGTAGGGGCACCACTGCTCATGCAGGGGTGCACTCACACTTAGTACCATGCACCCTGTCCTTGGGCTGAAGGACCTACCTGAGGGGTGATATACAGGGTCAGAGTGCAGTGACCATGATATAAAGCAAACCTTATATATGGAGTGAAAGGTGCATGCACTGTTTTATACAGACTGCAATGGCAGGCCTGTAGTCACAGTTTGCACGGTTCCCCCATAGGTGGCACAATACATGCTGCAGTCGGTGGTGGAACCCCTAGTGTACCAGTGTCCTGGGCAGCTAAGTACCATATACTAGGGACTTACATGGGTGCACCAGTATGCCAATTGTGGGGTGTAAAAGTTATCATACAAGTAAATTTAGAGGAGAGAGCACTGACAGCTGGGGTCTTGGTTAGCAGAATCCCAGTGTACTACAGTCCAAACATACTGACACCTGGAAACATGTGGGGGTAACTATGCCAGAAAGGTGCTGGTTTCCTACAGGGACAGAATTATTATTCTAACTCTGCATCTACTTACCTTGACGATGTATTGAAAGTTAATGTTATAGAGTAGATCTATGTTCTGGTCAATATTAAAACCTCAGTTTTTTTGGCAGCACCCCTTTACTATATACTGCAGTACACTGAGCTGGATAATGGTGTCTCAGGAAAGGGAACTGTGGCTTTGCTTTCCTTCCCTGATACCTATGCATGTAACATGGGTGACATCGTCTGAGCAGACATTTAAGACACGCAAATGAACTGATAAAGAATCCCTTCTGATTGTGTTCATTAGAAAATTGGATGTGACGGCATTATTGGCTCTGCTGCCAGGGAGGACCGCTGTGGGATCTGTAATGGAGACGGCAAAACCTGCAAGGTGGTTAAGGGAGACTTCAACCACACCAAGGGCATGGGTGAGTAGGAGCTCATCCAGATCTCTCTGTAACCTCTGAGTGTTTCTGGTGAGGAACACTCTGTTGTGACCTCCTAATGAGGTAATAATGTACAGCCCATGGGCAGCACCTCAGTCCACGATGTGACCTTTCTCTATGTGTTCTTTGATTTATTGATAGTTATGAATGTTGTGTTGCAGAAAGGGGGTTGTTTTGCATGGGGGAACTCTACAAAACACTGACATAAAAATGGCTTCAGAAGTGGGAAATCTGTAAATGACCCTTTCTTTCTTTTTTTGTAGTCTTATATCATGTCTGTCAGTCTGTCCAACTAAACAATATTATTTTCAGCGCACTAGGATCAATGTCCCCATTTTGGAACGCTGGCAGCTTTAGTCACCATGGTCCTGAGGGAGTCTTCCTGGTTGGATGCCAATCTGCTAGACTCTGAAATTTCCCCCTAATTTTGCAGAAAGAAATAAGTATATCTTGTTGAAAGTAATACTTACCTTACTATTCTTTAAAGTGTGCAAAGTCAGCCTGTAGTGAATTGATACTGATACATTTACCTAAAATATCTTCAAAATTAACACGATTGCCTCACATCTTTCTGAAATGGCCAAAGTTAACCAACTATTTTCTGACATGGATGCAGTTGTCCTACATCTCTCTCAATGCATCGATTATGTTTTTTAAATGCATGCAGCTATCCCACATCTCTTTTTACTGGACGTAGTAGTCTCGTCTGATTCTAAAACAGATGCAGTAGCCCGAGATGTTCGCTGTTGAGTACAATCACCTCACTTCCCACTGAAAGGGACGTTTATGTTTCCATCCTCCTTAATATAGATCACAATATTAAGATTATCAGAGAGCAGATTCTAAGTCCTGATAGTTTTACCGCCTAAACAGATGCATTGTGGATGGTTCACAGTGCCCCCTCTGAAATAAGAGGGCCTTATCCTCTGTTCTTTTATGGGATTTAATGGCGCTGGGAGAAATATATACAGGATGGGCCTCTTATTTCCATCTTGACTCTGTTCAATCCTCTTCCTTGTTCACTTAGCAGAAGCAGGGAATGTGTTGAGCTGGACACTAAATTCTCAAGCTCTTGAATGTGGTTTCAGCCTCTGAAATGCTGCTGGCTTCATGCTCAACCTGTGCATCAGTTCACTGTTGGTTGCCGCAGCTGGATGCTTTGCAAGTATTGTGGCTTCCAGCTATAGACACTGGCGAGTAGTACATAATGTTTTCCGCTATCTGCCGCAACAACGTCCGAGGTGCAAATTTGATGGGATTTCATGTCCGTGCCACCCCAATACCGAGATCCGGGCATATGGGAACAACATGGCAAATTATATGAGAGGATTAAAGGAGAGGCTTTTCCTACATTTTTATTTGGTCACACAAGCAAGTGCTTAGATACTTTGGTGCGTCTGCGGCCAGAAGCACCACTTCATTCAGCTAGCAGTGAGGTTCTTCCATTTTTAAAAGGAGTTGTGCATTATCATGTGCGTCTCACTAGTCATAAGGGGTTAGTAGGCTGACGTTAACTCAATGTTGGTTGTGTATGGCAACTAAATAGCAAACGTTGGTGTAGTGAGATAACAGGCCATTATACAAGCATGCCTACTGGCACAAGCAAAACAGAACCTGCCCCTCAGAATCTGCTCATTTACCTGACTGGCCTCAGTTCACCACCTTGTCAGAGGCAGGCATATACGAAAGGGTACAGGGGGGGGCTTGTCAGCCTCCAAAGACTGATGTTATATGACCCTGTTTTCGACATAGTTGTTGGACAAGGTAAGGAATTGCTTACTCCATGTTTTGACTGCGGATAGATATACTATGTGAGGTCCTTTAGGGGCCTGGTTTTACTTGGGGGGGCCACAGAGACTATGGCTTCCACGAGTTTAGTGGGGCTTTGCACGAACCTCACCATTTGCATCAGGGACTTTTACATTAAAGATCCCTCCAGGGGAAGTCGGAAGAAGGTGCCGGTTGGTTCCTTCATGTCTGGGTTGTGTTGCCTCAAATGCTGTCATTCCGTCTTAGATCTGATAGTACTTGTCATGGCTGGTGTTCTGTGCTCATGGAAAGGAGTAGCAGTATGATCAGCAGGGAAGGGCTGGGAGTCACAAGAAGTTAGGATGGCCGGGTGTAGATGGCATGCCCATCCTTTCGTTTTCTGCATATCTAGATATAAAAAATACAATATTATCATTACCTAAAAAAATTGACATGCAATGAGTGATTCCCCTAGTTTCAGTAATGATGAATCTAAAAATACTGGACCAAAGGTGACTTATTCTCGAGCGTTGAATTTCAATGACCAGCTCAGTGGCCCTGACGTCTTGTGTTTTATGGCACCTGAACATCAGCCATCGGTTCCTTGACAACATCTTCCTCAGTCTGGTTTAAACTGCTGCCACGCGGGGACGGCGATATGGAAAATACACAGCTTTGCTCTTGGTTTAATAGAGTACAGTTTTTTGTATGCGTCCAGCACGCCAGATAGTTTTTGTTAGTTAGTTATGTTTACAAGCAGTAAAGCAACTCTTAGTGGTTCCTATTCCATTTTCATCCAAATGTTATTCCTTGTCTCTTCGCAGTCCTGTATGAGACCTTGTTATTTGTGAGCTTTAAATAAATTACGTTTTCTCTTTGTACAAGAAAGACTTCCACTCTACGATTGAACATGCACTGGTCGTTCCTTTACTTTTGAGTGTGCCCTTTCCCTCAGGGCACGTGACCCTTCTTGCACTGACATGTTTCTGGAAGTGACATCATTGGAGCTACCAGTGGATCTGAAGATATCTGCCTTTCATGTCAACATAGGTTCCTTTGCAGGTGTTGAGGCCATTGAAGGCAAGATGAAGAACAAAACCCTGGAGATAATCAAACATTACTGATGGCAGACTGTATTCTATTGATTGGTAAACACCCATGTTAAAGACCGGCTATACAAGGTTGTATAGAAATGCCTACTGTGGGTACAGGAGGGTCAGATCCTAGAAAGAGTTTCAGAATAACCACTTTTAAGTGGCAACCTTGAAATTCTGACATGAATCCAACTCTCAGGTACCAGTGTTGGACAGCCCTGATCTATGGTATTATCCAAAGGGGGTGTCCTTGAATTTGCAGAAGTTCTATCATTCACAGTACATCCACCCGTGAGTTATGTGTTCTCTTTTCATTATGCTTGTTTTATGAAATTATTCTGTGATTGCACCATCATGACGTAGTGCAACAGAGCACTAATCCTGTGACAACCCCTTTATGTTTCTCAGTCATCGGTAGCCACTGTAAGAAGGTTTCCACCTGTGTGATGTCCAAGACAAAGGCGATTCCTAAGTGTTTCTCGTGTAAGAAGCCACAATGCGGTGTGATGCTTGCAGGGATGGTCTTTGTAATGGTGCTTGGTTTTCCATGGGCTTCTGTTTTGATGTTATGTTTATTCCTTTAAATGAAAAGCCATTGTTTTCTCGAAAGCCTATTGGAATAGGAAAATGTATTTGTTTTTTATTTCAATGTTTAGGGTTTTGTAAAGACTACATGCCACATAAATGTTGCCTTAGAGCACAAGGGGGGGGGGTTGAAACGTTCTGCTCATCTGCAGGTAGTTAATGATAATAGGCCCTAGGCCAGCAGAGCATTAGAGATCATGGAACATAAATTCAATGGGTTGAATTACAATCTTGCAGATGTTGGCCCCAGCTTTCAGTAACCAGTCTTAGACATCTGACTGGTTTTGATGAGGATTTGGTGACAAACCGGAAGCCCTGTAGGAGTCTTAAATATCAGACCATCAGACGAGTAGAAGGGGTAGGACACCAGAGAAACAGGAATTCCAGCCATCCCCTGTATCCAGGTACCAGTCTCATCTCTGGCAATATTTCATTCCAATGGATCTGAAAGTTGACATGATCTATAAGAGATTATTCATTTATTGACAAAGTGATAACAAAACATTTAAAGTGGCAGTACCACCAATTAATAACTGTAACGGGATAGATGGAAGTGAAACCTTACCACGAAACATAAACATCTCTTATTTAAGTCACACAATTGACACAGTATTTACAAATCTGATCCTTGTCACACCTTGTTTCCATTAAAACTTCAACGTAACTTGTTGACATCTAAATATTGACACACCTATTTCACACTAGAAAACATAGGGACAGTGTAGTAATGACTGGGCACTGTAGGGTTTCTTCCATGTATCTTTATTCCATTAAGACAAACCTCTCTCTCACCTTCATCAGCCAGGCACATCAAGCAGCTGCCTAGGCACCGTACAAACTTCCCAAGAGCCAGTGATGCAACAAAGGACCCCCAAAATTCTACTAGTCAACCCTTCACATATGATAAGCTGCACAGGAGTTCATGCATTCTAACACACAGTTTACTTACATCAGGGTAGTGACATACCTTGTTGTACCAGAAAACGTCAACATATCCTACTTATGTCAGAAATTCCAACACCAGGTTTATGTCAGATAATATTGCCACACCATGTGTATACATACTGCTGAAACACTCTGCACTAGACTAACTACACACCTTTTTTGCACATTGTTTATACAAAATATGGTACATGTAGGTTACAGTAGAAGACAGTAAAGCATACCTTTTGTTGGCTACAATATAACTACATCTTGTGCAAGCATGAACAAATTGACACAGATTGTTAGTGCAGGATCACTAGCACCCATTGCATACAGCAAACCAGAAATTCACTTGTGTTTATTCATTTTTAAATACTTTCATAGCACCCAACATTTTTCTATTCTTGTTTATGACAGATTGTTGGCACAAACCTATCTCAGAATATTGGCTGACTTTGTTTACATCAGACACATAACGTATACCAGTAAGGAGAGAGCAGTGACATAGGCCCTCATTATAACCCTTGCGGTCAAAGACCGCCAGGGCTGTTCTGGAGTTTGTATCGCCAACAGGCTGGCGGTACAAACTCGGGCATTATGACCGCGGCGGAAGCGCCGCGGTCGCACCGCTGGGACCGGCGGTTTCCCGCCACTTTTGTCCCAGCGGTTGTAATCCCCCAGCAAGGGGATTACGAGTCCACCTCCCACCAGCCTTTTCATGGCAGTATTAACCGCCATGAAAAAGCTGGCGGAAAGGGGAGTCGCGGGGCCCCCTGCCACGGCCCCATGGAGCTTTTCACTGTCTGCATAACAGACAGTGAAAAGCGCGACGGGTGCAACTGCAACCGTCGCACCGCCGCAACACCGCCAGCTCCATTTGGAGCCGGCTCCAGTGTTGCGGCCGACATCCCTGCTGGGGGCCGCCCGGCAGATACAACTTGGCGGTCGGCGGTTGCCGCCTGCCAATGTTGTAATGAGGGCCATAGTTCTTTTATATTGAAAAATGTACTGGTCTAGCGTTCATTAGAACAGTACTATGCATTAATAGCATTAAATCACTGACCCATTTGGTTTACCCTAAACCACTGACACAGTCAGACCATTACCACACAAGTTTAGCTCCATCAAAGCATTACACAACTTCTTTACACGGAAATATTAGGACATCTTGGTTTTATTCACCTGAAAATGGCACGTCTTGTTTGTGCCAAGAAGTAGACATATTTTGTTTCGAGAACAGCATTGACTCCCCGTGTTTCTCCAAAAGAGTGATTCATTTTGGTATTGAAAGAACACTGATGCATGTTCATGATGTCAAAACATCCACACATCATGTTTACACCTAGGCACGAACACGCCTCTTTTTTTACTGGAAAATTTCAACACCAGCAAAGTGACATATTGTGATCACTCCAGGTCTCTGGCATGCCTTTGTTTGCACGTGGACATTACCACAGCTCCTTAGAGAGGTCTGACATTTCTTCCAGTTTCCTACTCCAGAAGGGTCATGTCAGGGCAGCACAAACATTTGTCAGGGGTAGTAAGTGTTATGTAATTCTACAGTACACTACTTGTGAAGCAGCTCTGCACAGAATAGTGAAGCTGCTAGAACTGAGCCCACACATTTAATTTCTCCCGATATATTTTACAATTGTTGTTAAGTTTTAAAAATCTGTAGCAGAGACCTCCAACAAAAGCAAAAGAGGGTTTACTAGCTAAATGCACACGTTTGTTTTGGGTGGTTCTACTGCTAAAAGTGATTTATCTCTCAGACTCTCCTGTACCTGCATGGTTCCAAGCGATCCTGTGGCTTGACTTAACTTCTGGGGTGCCCTGTGGCCATGAGAGGGTTTATGTGAGAACAGCCTCTCGCTTCTAGACATCAGCCCAGCTGATGGTGCAGATGCAGCAAAACTCTGATGTGGGCGTGCTTAGCATGAATGCAGAGCGGCTTGAAAGCATATGTTGCAAAAAAAACAAGGAGATGTAGGCTTTCGACTCTTCACATGGCTTTTCAATGAAGATTGATGTATGTGGTCTTTCTTTGGGACACACGTGCCCCATGGCTGTGAATGAGTCTGCTCCCTGCGATCTCTGGCAGGCCCATCCGAAACCTGATTGCAAGGAAAGAGTAACGAATCTAGATTATCTAGATTAGTCTGGTAAACTAAACCTCTCACTTATGGTACTGATTAAACTATTCCTTTAAGGTAAGGCCACTTTTGCAAAAATAGAGCTTCCTGGTTGGCCTCAGGCCTTGTTGTGGCACAAGCCACTCCGAATCGTCTAACAGTTCCCATCAATTGGCCTTTAAGGGACAGGAAGGAATACAATAGTTGTAAACTAGTCACTCAGGACTGGGACTTTGGAGGTTATTTGCCGAGCCAAGAACGGTTCTTTTTTATTTACTTTATCTTGGGACTGCATCTATGGCTCTACAGGGAAGACTCCTGCTGAAGGCCAGCATTGGTTCAAAAGTACGTACTTGCTGACGCTGATAAACTCCTTAATAGGAAATGATGGTGCACAGTAAACAGACTGTACCATTCACAGCCTAGGGGCAACGTGTCTTGGATCTGGGCTTCCTTCGTCCATTAACACCAGTTTTGTTTTATTTTGTCACTACTTATAATCTAAATTCTAAACAAAATTACTTCAATGTTGAACTGTGCACTAACTCGTTTACTCCCTCCAGGTTACCACCCTTTCTGACTTTATGTGGAACCCTGTTGGCCTCTTGTGGTCCTCCATATACCTGTGTGTCATGCTGCTCCTTATACAGATTGCAGGATGCCTGAGAAGTATGGCACTATTCTGAACCTCAGGCCTGGTGTAAAGAAGACAAACTTCCATGCCATGCTTTAATTCCACTTCTCTACTGCTCTTCAAAAGCTCGCTCAGAATAACCTGCACAGTCAGTTTTGTTCGGAAGATGTCACAGGGAGGCCGGTGCCTCTGAAAGGCCTCTCCTTGGTTTTGCCAATGCAGCACTGAAATTGACAAAGTCAATAGTGGTGAGTGGCCATCTTGGATTGTTATGTTCCATACTTCCAAGATATACAGCACTTCATATCAAAAATCAATATGTTGGCAATCTTGAAAATATAGAAAATAACTTTCCAAGATAGGGGGACACCAATATTCTCTTTGACAGTGCAGGTGGCATCGTACAACAGTTAACAAAGACAACAGATGGTGATGGGAGCGAGAGAGATGCAAAACTTATGGGTACAGTACCTCTGTATGTAGATGGCCACCCAGAGAAAACATGAGGATACTGGCACTTTGTACGTTTAATCATGTCCCAGGTTTCCTCCCAAGGACCAGCAATTCCCTGTGGTTATTTTTCACTTTGGTTCCTGAATTTGGACTGTTGTCCCAGGAATTTGCCTGTTTTAATTATTCCACCTCTTAGGGGCTTTGTAAATGGTTTGGCCCCCAAAGATCCAATCCGTCCTGTCGATCGTTTGCAAACGTACACAAGGTGTAAAGTCAGTCCTCAAGACATAGCTGATTAAACATGCACCTCATTGCGGCGGCCCCTGAATGGCAGCATCAAGGGGGAGACGCCGGTGGAAACGAGGCTGATGATCACAGAGCCGCACTTCTGCTTCCACAAGCTCGTTGATCAGCAGCAGAGTTAAAATGTCTGTAAAGTGCTGAGTGTGCCGCAACTCCTGATGCCTGGTCCTGTCACATTCCATTGTGTGAAAAAGGCTTGAAATTGCTGGTGAAGGTATTCTGTCACCATGAAACAGAGGGACAATTTAAACAATCATTGGCAAAACCAATAGGTCTCGTCTGTGAAAGAGCAATTGGCTTTGCCAATGTGTTTTAGCCATGTTGTACACCAGCGTGGCTGCTGTTCAGCATGGTTAAAAGTCAGTGGTGTAGAGAAAAGTAGTGAGGAGTACCATAGAGTGGAATGGCAAAGAGTAGAGTAGAGTGACAGAGAGTGTTGTTGATTGGAGTGTCATAGTGTGGAGTCACACAGAGTGCTATACACTGAAGTGGCATAAATTAAAGTGGACTGGTGTAGAGTGCATTGGCGTAGAGTGTTGCAGAGTATAGTGGCAATGAGTGCAGTCGCATTGAATGCAGTTGTATTGAATTCAGCGGGCTGCACTGCAGCATCGTAGAATACAGTGGCATGAATTAGAGTGGTGCATAGTAAAGGGCAGTGGTGCAGACTGGAGGGGCACAGACTAGAATGGCATAGAGTAGAGTGGCATAGAGTTGAGTGGTGCAGAGGGTAGTGGCACAGAGTAGAGTTGAGTGGCTTAAAGTGCAGTGGTGTAGAGTACAGAGTAAAGGCCAGTGACATAGAGTGGTAGAGCGTAGAGTAGCATAGAGTGGTGCAGAGTAGAGTATAATGGCATAGAGTGGAGTAGTGTAGAGTAGAGTTGCATACAGTTCAGTGGTGGAGAGTGCAGTTTTGCAGAGCTAAGTGGAGTATAGTGGTTTAAAGAGCAGTGGCGTAGAGTACAGTGATACACAGTAAAGTGCAGTTGTGTAGAGTGCATTGGCATAGAGTGCAGTGGTTAGGAGTAGAGTGGCGTAAAGTGCAGTTGCATAGAGTGGAGAAGAGTGGCACAGAGCGCTGTGGTGTAGAGTATATTGTTTCAGTGTAGTGAAGTGGCATAGAGTGGAGTGGTGCAAGGCAGAGTGCAGTTGCATAGAGTGTAATGGGGTAAAGTGGTGCAGGGTGCATTGGGCAGAATAGATTAAAGTGGTGTACAGTGTATTGGCATAGAGTACAGTGTTGCAGAGTGTTGTAGAGTACAGTGGCATAGAGTGGAGTTGAGCAGAGTAGATTGGTGTGACCTAGACTGGAGTGCTGTAGAGTGCAGCGGCATAGTGCAGTGGTGTAGAGGAGCGGGGTGAAGAGTGCATTGGCACAGTGGTACAGGGCAGAGTAGAGAGGCACAGCATGAAGGGGCATAGAGAGCAGTGGCATAGTGTGGAGCAGAGTGGGGTGGTGCAGAGTAGAGGGCAGTGTTGTGGAGTGGTATAGAGTGTGATTGCACAATGCCATTACAGACAACACATTTTCAACTGAAATGACTATTACATTTGCACAGACATACAGTTTTACTAATAAACCTATACAGTGCACAGAAGAAAATGTGTGGAAACTGCATCACACAGTGTATTGATTTCCAACAAACTTCTGAAATAGCAAAAAATATGTTTATATGTGTTCTTAATTTTGATATTTTCTGACACATGTACACAGTTCATTTAAATGTTGCTGTGTGCTGGAACAGAAATTCTTTCCTGTCCCCAGTATCTAGCAAGATTGTCACATAAATCCTTTCACTTTGAAGTCCGAGAAAGAAAAGTAAACAAGTACCCTTGGAAGACAGTACCTGACATTTGACCTCTGTCTTTGAATGCACAGCAAATGTGATGAGATAAGAACAAGATTTACAGGCCAGTTTACAAAAAGTGAGCACTCAGAAGGATACTGTAAATAAGGTTTGGGCAAGGGAAGGTATGAACTCAAGCTGGACAGCCTAAAACAAAACTAGCAAATGGAAAGAAAAAACAATGTGAGTTACAAAGCCAATGGCAAGCAATGGACAGAATGCATTTCTAGATCAGCTTTCTGATTGTCCACAAGATGTCTTTAGCAAACCAGACAGCTGCGCTGTCTGGTAGGCTGGGACCCAATAAATTAAATAAATATTTTTGATTTTGTACAACTCTTGCTGCTATAAAGCTGTACTTTTTTATGTTTGTGAAGACCAAATGTAAAATGTGCATTTCATCTTTGGCCTTCCAATGAATTTTTATCAGGTTCAAACCAGTTTACTGCAGGTTTCACCCATATGTTTGCAGTAGATGCATGAACACACTGAGCTATCTGATGCTTGTGTTGACTTTGATCCACTGAGGTGTCACGAGTCAGAGGCAGCAGAGTGATATCTATGTATCAAATGGAGCTGATCAATAATGAGCCAGGAATGCACAGAGGTTTGTAATATGTTAATGTCTATGTTACTTGGGCTTTCTAGCCTTCTGGTGAATCCCAGCCACACTTTTTGGGAGCTTGTTGGGTAGCAGAATCTCCTTCTAAAGCACAGGTCTCCAAACCAAACTGGGGGAAAGAGGGGCTGACTTGATCACATGTTTTGGGAGATGGAGGTGGTATGCAGGCACTGGCCTAGAGGATCACCATACTGAAAATAGTGCTGTTTATTTAGTGAAAAAACTGTGGCAGTGAGCCACGCTCTAAAGAGCCATCCTTACATTTTTTGTGACTTATGCTGGGGTTGAGAGTAGGTGTCGAAGGAGCACAGGCTCCAAATAACCCTCACCCCCCCCCCGCTCAAAGTCTACCCTACCCCTGCATTTTTGATAAATGATAGCTTTGTTAATACCTTTATACTTTAAGGAGACCAGGCTGCCACGCATGTTGGCAATCATGTATTCAGTTGCATGTTCGATTGCATATTTCAAAGGGAAAACTCAGCATAACTGCAATGTTTGAACTATTAAATATGTGTATTGCTGCCAATTTTGTAGAATAATTTTAAAAAGGTTTGCCATTCTGCCGGTGTCCCAATTGATTTTTTGTTTTTTTACGCAAGGGGGTGCTGCATTAAAAAGTCGAAGATCACTGCTCTCAAGTAACTTTGTCTCAGGATGTTGAATTTTTATTCTGGGAAATCTCTTTCAAGTGAGAAACTGAACAATCTCTAGAGAGAAAAAAAAATCAGCAGCATACTGTATGCATGTATGTTTATCGGTGCACTGAACAACAGACTCGTGCCACTGTTTCGTCGGGTACCTCCATGTGACTGGAGCTATAACCACCTGCACAGCTGTGAGCTTTGCTTGTGTACGGATATTGGGCCTGATTACAACTTTGGCTGAGGGGGTTAATCCATCCCAAATGTGACGGATATCCTGCCCGCCGTATTACGAGTCCATTATATCCTATGGAACTCGTAATACGGTGGTTGGGATATCTGTCACATTTGGGACGGATTAACCCTCTCCGCCAAAGTTGTAATCAGGCTCATAGTGTCCTAATTCTTGAAAATGCTAGTTTCAACATAGGTTCCGAAAGGAGATGGTTGCCATGTGACTGGCAACTGTTCAGTAAACTTAAAAAAAAGAGAAGAAATATTGTTACCTGCCTGGACTTTTTCCCCCACAGGTTACATCGAAGCCACGGTGATTCCCGCTGGAGCCAGACGGATTCGGGTGGTTGAGGACAAGCCTGCGCACAGCTTTCTGGGTAAGAAAATGGAATTAATAAGCAAAAAAATGAACCAAGTTTTTATTTTTCCTATATTAAAATATGATCTGGTATCTGTTACCTTTTCCTTCAATAACCAGAGACCGGGGCATGTCGTGCTAAGAATGGAAACCTTATCCTTTTCTGAACACCATATAATTCACTGACCGCCTTTTGCCAGAGGTTCTTTTTTTTGTGAGGTTATCATCAGACGGGGCCTGGATCGTGTTTAACTGCTGCTAAATCGCCATTTTGTACCCAGGCGAGGACGCTGTTATCTGAAATATATTATGAAAATACATCTGGGTTTATTCTTCGGTGATGTAAGGAAATAGTCTTTTTGGTTTGTTTTTGCAAAGTGTGGGAGAGTGGAGCTGATGAGCTAATGCTGTGTTTAAAAATATCAGTCGATAAATTAAATCGAAGGTGCACATTGGAGAAGGAGTTGGTTCTCGGATTCTTTGTTTGCACACATTTCTTGCAGGGTCCCATTCTGACAACTCGGTGGTACATAAGGCGACTACAGCCAGGGCAGGGCCCTATTCTGCCTTCTGGAATGTGCTTGGTGGCATGCAGGCTAGGGGACTACCTACAGAGCAGAATGGGCTGACAGCACCCAACCATTGAAGCCCCATAGGAAAAATCTATTGGCGACCTCCTGCATGCAGTCTTGGGCTGTTTTGAACATTTGTGATAGGGCTGATCTTGTTTTCTGTCCGGCCCTGGCCACACCTACATCTTCATGTAGAGTAAGTAAATAGAGTGGCCTGTTGATGGATTTTTCAACTCTCCATTGACAGGTACCAATGAAAGGCTGTGGCAGAGTCACTCACATGAAAGGTCTGACAGGCAATGGATTCTACCCAGGATATACCGGCCTATCAGAGGCACCATCGTCCTGTGATATCGCCGGATTGTCGTATAGGCTGGTCTGCACACTGCCCATAAGGTTTCTCACACAGGCTAAAGCCACAGTATTTTACATAGTACTAACTAGTACCTCTGGGCAGTTCATGGTGTTAGAAGACCCTAGAGCAGAGGTGTAAGGAAATGCCTCCTTGGCATGGTTGCCCCCTGACTTTTTGCCTTTACTGATGCTATGTTTACAATTGAAAGTGTGCTGAGGCCTGCTAACCAGGCCCCAGCACCAGTGTTCTTTCCCTAACCTGTACTTTTGTATCCACAATTGGCAGACCCTGGCATCCAGATAAGTCCCTTGTAACTGGTACTTCTAGTACCAAGGGCCCTGATGCCAAGGAAGGTCTCTAAGGGCTGCAGCATGTCTTATGCCACCCTGGAGACCTCTCACTCAGCACAGACACACTGCTTGCCAGCTTGTGTGTGCTAGTGAGGACAAAACGAGTAAGTCGACATGGCACTCCCCTCAGGGTGCCATACCAGCCTCTCACTGCCTATGCAGTATAGGTAAGCCACCCCTCTAGCAGGCCTTACAGCCCTAAGGCAGGGTGCACTATACCATAGGTGAGGGTACCAGTGCATGAGCATGGTACCCCTACAGTGTCTAAACAAAACCTTAGACATTGTAAGTGCAGGGTAGCCATAAGAGTATATGGTCTGGGAGTCTGTCAAACACGAACTCCACAGCACCATAATGGCTACACTGAAAACTGGGAAGTTTGGTATCAAACTTCTCAGCACAATAAATGCACACTGATGCCAGTGTACATTTTATTGTAAAATACACCCCAGAGGGCACCTTAGAGGTGCCCCCTGAAACTTAACCGACTATCTGTGTAGGCTGACTAGTTTTCGCAGCCTGCCACAAACCGAGACATGTTGCTGGCCCCATGGGGAGAGTGCCTTTGTCACTCTGAGGCCAGTAACAAAGCCTGCACTGGGTGGAGATGCTAACACCTCCCCCAGGCAGGAATTGTCACACCTGGCGGTGAGCCTCAAAGGCTCACCTCCTTTGTGCCAACCCAGCAGGACACTCCAGCTAGTGGAGTTGCCCGCCCCCTCCGGCCAGGCCCCACTTTTGGCGGCAAGGCCGGAGAAAATAATGAGAAAAACAAGGAGGAGTCACTGGCCAGTCAGGACAGCCCCTAAGGTGTCCTGAGCTGAAGTGACTCTAACTTTTAGAAATCCTCCATCTTGCAGATGGAGGATTCCCCCAATAGGGTTAGGATTGTGACCCCCTCCCCTTGGGAGGAGGCACAAAGAGGGTGTACCCACCCTCAGGGCTAGTAGCCATTGGCTACTAACCCCCCAGACCTAAACACGCCCTTAAATTTAGTATTTAAGGGCTACCCTGAACCCTAGAAAATTAGATTCCTGCAACTACAAGAAGAAGGACTGCCTAGCTGAAAACCCCTGCAGAGGAAGACCAGAAGACGACAACTGCCTTGGCTCCAGAAACTCACCGGCCTGTCTCCTGCCTTCCAAAGATCCTGCTCCAGCGACGCCTTCCAAAGGGACCAGCGACCTCGACATCCTCTGAGGACTGCCCCTGCTTCGAAAAGACAAGAAACTCCCGAGGACAGCGGACCTGCTCCAAGAAAAGCTGCAACTTTGTTTCCAGCAGCTTTAAAGAACCCTGCAAGCTCCCCGCAAGAAGCGTGAGACTTGCAACACTGCACCCGGCGACCCCGACTCGGCTGGTGGCGATCCAACACCTCAGGAGGGACCCCAGGACTACTCTAAGACTGTGAGTACAAAAACCTGTCCCCCCTGAGCCCCCACAGCGCCGCCTGCAGAGGGAATCCCGAGGCTTCCCCTGACCGCGACTCTTTGAATCCTAAGTCCCGACACCTGGGAGAGACCCTGCACCCGCAGCCCCCAGGACCTGAAGGACCGGACTTTCACTGGAGGAGTGACCCCCAGGAGTCCCTCTCCCTTGACCAAGTGGAGGTTTCCCCGAGGAACCCCCCCCTTGCCTGCCTGCAGCGCTGAAGAGATCCCTAGATCTCCCATTGACTTCCATTACAAACCCGACGCTTGTTTCTACACTGCACCCGGCCGCCCCGCGCTGCTGAGGGTGAAATTTCTGTGTGGACTTGTGTCCCCCCCGGTGCCCTACAAAACCCCCCTGGTCTGCCCTCCGAAGACGCGGGTACTTACCTGCAAGCAGACCGGAACCGGGGCACCCCCTTCTCTCCATTCTAGCCTATGTGTTTTGGGCACCACTTTGAACTCTGCACCTGACCGGCCCTGAGCTGCTGGTGTGGTGACTTTGGGGTTGCTCTGAACCCCCAACGGTGGGCTACCTTGGACCAAGAACTAAGCCCTGTAAGTGCCTTACTTACCTGGTTAACCTAACAAATACTTACCTCCCCTAGGAACTGTGAAAATTGCACTAAGTGTCCACTTTTAAAACAGCTATTTGTGAATAACTTGAAAAGTATACGTGCAATTTTGATGATTTGAAGTTCCTAAAGTACTTACCTGCAATACCTTTCGAATGAGATATTACATGTAGAATTTGAACCTGTGGTTCTTAAAATAAACTAAGAAAAGATATTTTTCTATATAAAAACCTATTGGCTGGATTTGTCTCTGAGTGTGTGTACCTCATTTATTGTCTATGTGTATGTACAACAAATGCTTAACACTACTCCTTGGATAAGCCTACTGCTCGACCACACTACCACAAAATAGAGCATTAGTATTATCTATTTTTACCACTATTTTACCTCTAAGGGGAACCCTTGGACTCTGTGCATGCTATTCCTTACTTTGAAATAGCACATACAGAGCCAACTTCCTACAAGAGGTCTTCAATTTGGGGGGTCGTGACCCCCAGGGGGGCCATGGAGACATGGGCAGAGGGTTGTGCATTCCCCCAGGCTCTCTTCTCCCATCGTTAAAAATGCCTCAGCTGAACTTTGATTTACTGAGTCTCCTGTGCTGTGAAATAATGCCACACAGACAGCTAAAAAACGCTTTGGTGCCAGGGTGCCTGCTTCCTGAATTAAATGCAAATGTGCGCTACGAGTTGCTCTGCCAATGTAAAGGGTAATCTGCAACTATAAAGGATGCTTGGGAGCTGGTTCTTGGCTTTAAATGATCGAGTCACTCAAAGCTTTATTATAACAAATATTTATTCTTTGCGTAGTAGTGCAGAGGTAACAACTGTACTGTGAAGTGTGTGATTTTAATTGTAATTTTATTTACATAGCGCTTACTTCACCTGGAAGTGTTGAAGGGACAGCTATTAAATATGGCATTAGATGTGCTCTGATATTTCTTAAATCTACATTTTGAAAGCACCGTTTTATCTTAAACCTTTTTGTAGTGACCTATCTTATACTGTAGGTAATGCAAGTATAAAATAATGCCTCACATATTCACAGTGCTTTCTGTCACAGGCTGTGACAACGTCCCTCTAAAAATACTCAAGTCACTCTTCTCCACTGCACCAACCAAGATTTAATTATTTTACTTTTCCTTTACACACAGGCCTCTGCAGTGCACTAACTAATAGAGGTTTCATAATGCACTACAACGCATCTCCCAATGAGTAACATCTTTCTTTTATTTTATTTTCAGGTATGCTCACTTTTATTTTATATGCAGCTACCTGATGGTGAAAGACTTTAAAAAAACTTACAGAATATTTTGGGGCTTATTTATGAAAGGCTTGCACCACCAGAGCATCACATATTTGACGCTCCTGTGGCACAGGCCTCTCATTCATACCTATGAGGCGACGCAAAGCCACTCTGCATGGCTTTGCATGGCGTGAAAGATATGGAGTAAGGCAAAGCAGCGCAAGCCAATGTGTTGCCTTACTTTGCCTCAAGGAGGCAATCCATGGGCACCCACACAACACCCATGGATTTTGACGCTGCCCTAGATTTACAAAATTACGTAAACTGGAGCAGTGCCAAAACCGTATGCTTCCCTAGAGCAGGCGTAATGAGGAAAAATGTTTTAATTTCTCCTTGTTTTTTCCTCTTTACATGTGTGGTGCTATCTGCTGCACGTATAGAAAGAGGAAAATGCCTCTCGGGATTGTTTTTTTGAAGGGAGGTACGCCTTCCTGCATAAAAACAATCCTGCCTTCGTTGGCGCTAGGCAGGAATTGGTGCGCCACACAGGTGGAAAGGATAGGAATGCACTGTATTTCATAAATACGGTCCATTCCTGCCCTTTTATATTGCCGTAGGGCAGTGTAGCAAGAATACTTGCGCAACGGCCCTTCGCCAATTCCTCTTAAATTAGGACCTTGTTTTTAGCCACACCTTTGACCACACCGCCACACTCACTGACCTTTGGCTTGCTAAACACTGTTTAATAGTATTTCCTCACCATAAAAATGGTTTGCTCTGAGAATTGGGGACGTTTATGATTGTCAATGATGAGGGGTACCAGGTTCTCAAACATTTTGTCAGAGGGGGTCCTTACACCTAAAACATTTTGAGAGGGGGTCCCAGCATCAAAAAGTTTGAAGACCTCTGCTCTAGAGAGTGTAGAAGAACAGATGAGAGAGTGAAAGTAGTTAAAATGGAGAGTACAGGAAAAGGAAACAAGTGAGGCGCTTGACCACAGGCAGGGTGTAGGGGAAGGGACATTGTGTATTACTCTTGCACCATAGCTGTAACTCTCACCTGGACAGTGGCTCATTAGGCCTGGCTTAGCAGTGCAGCTCTCTGCAAGATGTATTGTTACCAACTAGAGTCAGCTTTGGCTTCCTGCATGGGAGCATTACCCTCTCACCTCATGCTATTGGCTATTTGGTGTCTCATCCCACCTTCCATTAAGTGCTTCCATTGGAATGTTATTTTTTTACATCTGAAAAGTACATTGAAGAATCACACTGTTTGCCACGTTCAATTCTTTATTCCTATATACATCCTATAAAGAAAGTAAAAATGTATTTCTGCTTTTACCTCAGCATTGGCAAAGCCCCAAGGGCAGGCTTTAATATGATAAACAACATTTCTGAATGCAACACAAGTAAATATAATTTGTGAACGCCTGTGTTTACATACACTTTCGCATTAACATAAGATGTATTGGCTTTGCCAATGCATGTTTTTCTTCAGCTACATTTGCTTCCATAACTGGACCCCATAATGCAGGAAAGGCCTAACCGAACGTTTTTACAAGGGTAACGACTGCTGGTTAAAGATCACCTTTAGAGGCTTGGAGGTCATTTTCTACAGTATTCTCAAAAACGCTTACCTGTATGCCTGCCTGTACTACCCCCTGACCACACCTGTTGAGATGCACCTCTCAGGATAGTTACCATTTGGGCAAAATCGAGAGTTGAAATTTATTTTCAGAATAGGACGATTCTGGTGATTCATCTGGGGCCTAGGAGAGTCCTGCTCTGTGTTTCACCTTTGGATACCTATCCACCACCCTTATGTTTATTCTTTACATGTTGTGAAACGTCTCTTCTTTGTATTTAACTTTCTTAACTGCTTCTCAACGAATGTAAATAATTCATCTTTTCCAAGGCCACCGTAAAACTTTTTCTGCATCCCCTGCTCCCTTGCTTTACATTCACTGATGGATTTAGAAAATGCTTTTCTTTTTTTTTGCTAATCATTGCCATCTAACTCCTCTATAGTAATCCCTTTTCTACGTTCTTCTTTTGCAACAGCGTCATTGCCTTTGTGAGTGTACTTTCTAATTACTAACCAGGAAGTCATAGAAGAATTAGCTGAGAATCCTCCTTCAAATTAAATGGACACTTCGAATCGAATCATTCAAGACTTTTCCTCTATCAGTTAAAATTCAATCGAGGCTCTTATATATAACACACTTCTCTATAGATACAGAATTTGTAAAATAATTTAGTACATTAGGCCCCCATACCCCTTTTAGGCCTTGTAATTGTAAGATAGAAGACCACTCAGTAGATCATACAGCTGTTCAAAGGCAAACTAAGATTAGGGTTGACGCAGGACGTGTCTAGGAGTTGGCTTCTTTAGATAGCACCTTCCGTTTCAGTTTTTAGGTTGAGTATAGCAGCGCACGTGTTGGTATGTATCTGGGCGTTTTACCACGTCCGCTGCACTCTCATCACTAAAACTCGTTCATGTGCTTGCCTTTCAAAAATCTTTTGTTTTAGTTGGTAAATTCTTTACGTTTGTCCCTCCTTGGGGTGGTTTTGTTACCGCCTTGGCCATCGACCCTGTTACATGGATAATTGCACTTTTGCAGATAACTTCGACTGCAAGCAAACTTCTTTTTCCTTTTGTGTCTCTCCTTCGTGCTCATGCTCATGGCAGCAGTGGCGCTTTGAATTGGCTTGCTCATGTTAACTGTTTTACTATTTATTTTCAGTTTGTGTGGCAAGAAAAGTCCAGTTAGAAATGTGAAACTCTAATAGCTCTAAATCAAGCAAACACGAGACCCATTGCATTGCAAATGCTTACTTGGATCTCTGTCTG
This sequence comes from Pleurodeles waltl, assembly GCF_031143425.1. Taxonomy (NCBI): domain Eukaryota; kingdom Metazoa; phylum Chordata; class Amphibia; order Caudata; family Salamandridae; genus Pleurodeles; species Pleurodeles waltl. Next base: position 518,154,583 of record NC_090440.1, on the reverse strand, counting down.
ATTCCGCCCCGGTGTTGGCTGGCTTCTCCTGGAAGTGAGCCCTAGCCAGGAAGGGTCTCTGCCCTTTTCATGTGTAGTGGTGCTGTTGAGCACAGTCCGGATGCCGGCTAAAGGCGTTGTAGTGGAAATAATAATATCATTAACAAAGTTATGAAGCCCTGTTGTGCCTCATGCTGTTTCGAATCAGAGTTGATGTGGGATGGTTTTCCGTTCATGTGGAAAGAGGCAGATGATGTAAAGTTTCTAGGAAAGTTTGTGCTAAATAGATACTGACTGATCATGATTGTGATTTGAATGCTTGGTGCAGGAGGGGAAAGATATAACGGAAAAGAGAGGTCTCCCTGTAGTAGAGGGGGGAAGCTCTCCTCATAAAAAGAACATGTAAATTAACCGACATACCTGCTCTCTCTGCTTGCCAGAAGGCTGCAACAAATCTCACCTGACCTGAATTAAAAAGTCTAATATTCGTTAGGTCAGATTTGTCTGAATAGGTATTCGTCAGCCTAACATGCAACTCTCTGGAACAGTTTTTGCAATCCAGTCTCAATTTCTGAAATATACCAAGACATTCAGTCCAAAAATATTTAGTTAATGCCAAGTTCCTAAATTCTCAATTTAACCGAGGGTGAACCAGTGGTATTACAGGAATTCTTTCCTGCAGTACATTAAACTAGTGTTCCTGTTCCGCAAGAGTAAAGCTTCAGAATGCGCTTTTTGCATGTGGCCAGCAAGCAGGCTGGCCAGATGCAAAAGGATGCTGTCCCACCCGGCTTTGTAGGTGTCCACGTAAAGACTGTCAGTCCCTTAATCAGCCATGGCACTGTCCTTGAGGCTTTCAAAAGAGCATGAGGTATCTCTCTGCTGAAAATTACACATGCAAAACCTCAAGATTTGCCTAATTTCAGGTCCATTTTCAACCTGCCATCCCACGTAGATTGTTGAAAAGACACCAGTACTGGATTACAAGACCTAGTTAGTGGAGTCGCCATTTTAATGGAGCTCAAGGAGGAATCTATCCTGAATAATATATCGAGCCTGGGATGACTTGAAATCTGGATGAAATGAGACATGCAGTGAAAGGCAATAGTATCAGGACTCTGTGGCTGTTGGTTCTGTTGGCTGTCTTCAGACCAGTCGACCATGCTATGGTATTGATGAGGCTCTGCGAATATGGATGCTGACTTGTACCATTTAACAGAATATAGGCCCTCATTACGACTTTGGAGGTCTTCCTCTTAGACCGCCAAAGCCGCAGGCACCAGAAGACCCACCATATCACAGGCACTGCCGGATTTCTGCCACATTGCGGGCGGAAATCCAGCAGTAGTTGTGCTGGCTGGTGGAGGCTCTCTGGCGGTTCCACCACCGGCCCCATCAGTAGGACACCGCCGTATTATGGGCCATAATACGGCCTGGCGTTGTCCTGCCGGTGTCCTGCCGGCGGTGGAAACGCCCCTTTCCGTTCCCTGCTGGATGACCTTTTCTCGAGGACTGGTAAGGTGATTGTCCAACAGGGCATGGGGTGGGAGGGTGGGGGGTGTTGTGTGTGCGTTTATCAGTGTGTGGTGTCTGCGTGTGTGCATGAACGTGTGTATGCACGGTTGTATGTGTGTCTGAATGTTGAAGTGAGTGCGTGTCTGCATGCAAGTGTGTATGGGTGTGTGTATGCGAGTGTTGTAGTGAATGCGTGTTTGCGTGTGAGTATGCATGTTTGGACGGGTGTGAGTATGCATGCTTGAATACGTGTACGAATGTTCAAGTGAGTGTGTGTAGGATGCGTGTGATTGAATGCATGTATGAATGGTTTGAATGCGTGTTTGTATGTGTGTGAGTGAATGCGTGTATGTAAGTGTAGGTGAATCGGTGTATGCCTGGTGCGTGTGTGTGTCTGTGTGCATGTATGCAGGGGGAATGAGGGTGCTGTGGCTGAACAGGGGTGGGGATTGTGGGGTGGGAGCGCTGTGGGTGAAGGGAGGTGTGGGGTCGGCTGCCGGTGACAGGGAAGAAATTCCCTGTGACCGGTAGCCTTTATGCCATGGTTTTCATGATGGTGCTACCGCCACGGAAACCACGGCGTAAAACCAGCTCCTAATACCCCTAGTGGTCTTCTGTGACTCGCCGGATCAGAGATGATCATCTCAGGCCCAGCGGTTCTCACCGCCATGGCGGTATGAGTGGAGATGTGGTGGGTTGGCCGAGGCCAACCTGCCACACTCATAATATGGTGGTCAGCACTGCCAGCCTGTTGGCGGTGGTACCACGACTTTACCCTGGCAGTCAAAAGACCGCCAGGGTCAAAATGAGGGCCATAATATTTCTTTGTGAGTATATCACTGTTAGACCCAGCTCTTGATCAAGTCATGACCATTTTTGCCAAAGAACCCTGAATATAACGCTAGCTTTTTGCTAGTTGTCACACTATCATTGGATTAGGACCAGCAATTTAAAGATGAACCCTACCAAACTGGTGGAGAAATGTGTGCCTCCCTCCTCTTGGCTCACTGACATCTGGCCCAAAGAACTGCACATGCGGACTAGCATTGTGGCTACGTTGAAAAACTTGGGGATAAAATCCGAATCCAAGCTAACGATGGTCCCACAGCTTTCCATTGCTGTTACGAATATCTCTTTCCACCCAAACATCATCAAGGTGGTCTTTAAATGTCTAAATAATACCATTCTGATTGAAGCAATGACAACTGTAGTTCTTCCTGGCACCAGGATATAACAGTAGTGTTTGTTTTCTAAATCCTTATTCATTAATTTACAAAGAACACATTTCAGCTGCTCGTATATTATTGTGGCTCATTTAGCACAATCCGATATCTCCAATTCTTCGCCCGTTAGACTGTCTGTTGCTCAGAGAGTTCAATGTAAGTCAATGCGCATTGCTCATATAGCTATTCTGGCACTGGCTTTAAATAAGAGAGTTGATCTGTACATATCATTAAGAACTATGCATTGAGCAACTACAGGATTGCCATCAGTTTCTAGGTTTTATGAAACTGGGTGAAGAATCACTATGTGCAATTAGATGGCCCTGCGTTGCATGAATGGGAGTAAAATGGACAGTTGAGTATTTACTAAAAAAACACGCACAACCCTTGTGCTAAAAATGCTGTTAGTGCAATGCTAAAGCATCATGATACGAAAATGACAGAATGGTGTTTTGCTAGAACTTTGTCCTTTAGGCATACTTACAATACAGATTGCTTAGCCTACAGAGCCATCCAAAGGTCTCATGTAAATTTAAGAGAAATTCCACTGTACATGTGGAAACAGCTTATTCTACACCACATCATGCTACTTCAGTTGATCTTGCTTGTCCTGGAATTCTAAGGGTACTTGCACTTTTCTCACCCGCTTACTGTCTACGCAAGGAAACGTTGGGTTTGAGTCCAGTGTGTCCTTCCTTTACACATCAAAAGTATGGTCAGATGACAGAGAGCCTCACTGAATGTGCCCACGTGTGGATTGCCCATGTCTCTAAAAGTCCAGTACTACCTGTAGGAGGGGGGCCTACTTACATATGTGGTTCTCCCATAAGGTTGTTGACTGACCCCTGCCACTCAAACCATCTTGTCATTGCACACACACACTGCAGGACTACCCTACCAGCAGTGCTAAAAGGCACATATTCCTGTCTCCTACGAGACCCGCACAGAACCAGCTCCATCTGGAAAAATACCACTCTACTCAGAGTTCATCTCTGTGCAGAGCTCACCAATCAGATTACCACACTCCTAATCAATTATCCTCAAACATAACCACTTACCTCACCCTTGCTTCTTGAAAGAGATACATTATTCAGCTTCCTCTAGGTCTCCAAAAATGTGGTTTGCATTGATCACTATTGCTCATTGCACCGAAACAATCAACACTCTTCAGTCTCACATATTTCAGTCTCTTGTCTCTTCAGTCTTCAGTCTCTTAATTTGGCTCTACACAGTTGTTCGGTGTTAATTACTTGCCCCTCCCCATCACATCTGATTTTTGTATTCCTGTGTCAGCTGGCCACCACACACCATAACTTTCTAGGTACAGCAACTCAAGTTTGAGGTGCTCCTGCTACAAAACATATTTTTTCTTTAAAGTGCTCCTTTTCACATTAAAGATAGGTTAACACTAAGCAAAATAAATAAAAGAACTAGAATGAGTACTTGTCTCTTGATCCCTTAAGACCTCAGACCACAACTTGAAGCAGTTGTCTTGGAAGGTCACTTCCTTACAGCCATCACATTTTCTTGAATAGAAAGTGACCTACTGGTGCTCTGTTCTAATGAGTCGTCTTCTAATGTATTTGATGAAAACTGGGTATTTTTCCAGACCATTCACCGTCTGTCCCCATGGATCAGTGTTTGATTTTATTATGAACCAAGAGAAAATGTGTCCTCTTGTCTTGCCCTAGTGTCCTTCCTCTAAGGCTGTTAGAACTGTTTCTTGGAGTCTAGAGAGCCATAAGATTTGATTTAAAAATGTAGATAGGCCTTCAGATAAACACACTTTGTCCATTATGGTAGTAGGGAAGGCCCCGTAACAAGTGAAGGCAACATGTCATGTCAGCTGTCATTCGTTCAGGTCCATGTACATCCTGTTACGCTCTAAGTCACATCAGTGACTTTTCAGAGGTGTTAACCAGGGTGGATGAAGTTGATTCATTTATTCTGGAAAGTTATGTCCACATACCTATATGTGTACAGCTTCTCTCCTCATAACCGGTTCAGGCAATCATCTTTGTGGTATGGAATACCATTTGAAGGGCTTTATGTCTCTTCTGGGCAACCTCCTCATAGCTGTTAAGACACGTGTGCAGCTTCCTCCTAGATACAATAGAAGCATAGAGGAAAATAAAAGAGAACAATACCCATCTCCTGCTGACTCTCATTTATCCTGCCTCCTTCCTCACTTCTTTGATTCTCCAACCTCTTACTCAGTTTCAAGCCTTCCTTTGCCTTAGCCTTAATGTGTTGGATTGGGCTCTTCCTCACCTTTCCGGGTGTAGTCAAAATATTGAAGCAACACTCCTGCCCTCTCACCACAAGACTGTATCCCTCTTCCAACCCACTAAGCAACACACTGTGGCTCATTGCTGCAGTGACAGTCCTGATCCCCGCTATACCCGGCTAAAGTACTCGTGAGAGCATACGTCAGGGAACTTTCAACCCTATCAGGAGGTTCCTGCTCTTGTCCTGCACACCGTGCCAGGCTGTTGCACCCGTAGTGCCCATCTATGCCAAGACTCCAATACCCCACCTAAAGGAGAGCTCTGCAGGGCTGTCACCACCTCCAGATATGAAAATGAGCCATCAAGCCCAGGTGCAGGAGGAATTACACCCCTGTTTGAAAAGTCTCCAAGGAAGAGACTTTGTCAGGCTCAGTGGAGTTCTCCTAACTAGAAGTTGGTTCCTTTGGTAGTTCTTGCAGAGCCGTCACCTGGCATACTTAACAAAGAGTTTCAACTTTTATAATTCAAATAAAAAAGTTGAGATTTGATTCTCACTTTGGCAGAAATCATGCTGAAAACCTTGTTTTGTCTCGGCCTCATTGGACTCTGTTGTCCCTAGGCAGGGATTTTTGTAAACTTCCCATTATGATTGAGGAATGGAGACGAGAGGTAGCACAAAGCACAAATTACTCAGTGTAGTAGAGTTTATCCACCTAGTCCACAGGGTCCCTTTCCATTTGACGACCCACTAGCCATCCCCGCTCTTAGTCACAGCATGTTTTGGCATTTTATATGGGCATGCATGGCAGAGGACCACAGAATGCGGCACAGATGTACGGGGGTGCATATGCACCCAAGCATCTGATTTCTTAAATAGACAAAGTTGAAGGTGGCGCATGTACACACGGCTTTCCCCACAGCGTGTAACTGCTATCATATAACGTGGTTACCCCACTCGCAGGCAACAGAGCTACACATAAGTAAATGACTGAATCAGCTCTTCCAAAGGACCCGGCAATTTCCCCTCATGATGATAATTACAGGACAATTGCTCACGAGTGGAACGAGGCATACCGTTATATACTACAGTATCAAAGGGCGCCGATTATTTTTAGGCCGCTTTCTACGTGGCCTCATTTGACTTGAGAAGCTTAAAGGTTTATTTTGATGATTCAGTAAATTCGGCAGCCAACATATTTAGGCCTAATTAGCGACGGGAATGTGAAGAGGTCAGCTTAAACCAGAGGCTCAGAGGCAGGGATTGTTATGATGGAAACTGGGCAGTTATTCTAGTTCGTTCTCAGCAAGTAAAAACCCAAAGCTGGATTATTTGAGGCAAATGAGGAGCGCCACCATTTTGAGTTCTTAACGCCCCTTCTCACCCACAACGTTTGGAATATATTGCACATTTTAAGGGGAAGTAATTCAGAGTTGCTTCTATGCCTCTATTAAAGGGTCTGTCCATTAGGACAGTCCCGGGTGCTTCTAAAACACCATCTCAGAGTCGGTCATCTGTGGTTCAGGGGTGGGAGTGCCGCTTGAATGCCTCTGTCCATGTGGCACTGGTGCAGTTTTCATCAATAGGAGTAGTGGGTTCTATCGCAAATCCCTTGTCTATGCGTAAACATGTAGGTGTATTTATGCAAAATGTCTGGTTCAAAACCTCCCATGATTCCCACACCAGAGTTTTGATTCAGTGTTGATACTTACATTTTGTATAGCTGGTCACAAGACGTACAGCATACGATCACCAGCTGCAAAAACAAAATACGTACTGCATCATTTCCGACTAATTTAATCGAGTGATTCATAGAAGCAAGCAATTTAGCTGTTTGTAGCCTAAATAGATCTATGCAGCCTGAATATGTACACGTGTCCAGAGTACGTGGATGCAGGAGCTGAGGAGAGCGCAAAGGAGGCTAGCTGTAGTAGAGTGACAGGGTTTCAAGGTAAGACTGTGCCTTAGTGTCCCAAAATATCTGAGCCAGATGAAGTGTTACATTATTGGTACATTACTCGATCACATTCGACTTACTGCTACACTTTAAAACACATGGAAGATTTCGGAGTCAGGCAGTAACATTGTTAGGTGGGATAAGAGACATCTGGTGCCATTTTTAAATCCATGTATCTGGTCTGCACCATCCTACAATGTGTTGACACTGTTACCTGTGGGTGGCAGACCATGTCCGCCGTGTCATTACTGTAAAATTATTTAATTGCTTCGAATTCACTAAGAGAGTTCAGAAATGCTGCTACAAGTAGGCTGCCCTCCTAACTTGTTAACCATATTGGTTCCTGCATACTATAGCCCATGGTTAGTCTGGCTTTCTAGATAAGGTCCTGGGAGAATATCTGCAGCACACCTTGGAGGGATAGACAATTCACACCCACACAGACTATGTTGTATCTTTATATCCTCGAAGGATATGTCCTTCTACCCCAAGATATTTTTTCAGTTGAGTTGCAGGGTTAAGTTGTGCTGCTTTTATTCCTTCACCCCTCTGTAATAAGCCAAGGTTATGACGTTCTATTCTCATTTCATGGACCATCAGGCTTGGGGAGGGTTTAATATATTTGTGTCAGCATGGGCAAGAGACCTTCTTTATGCATTTCCACTTTTGCCCTGATCTCATGACTATCAACAGTGGCAAGGAAGATGAATCAAGGTTAATAGTTATGGGCTTCTTATGCCCTCACTGGAGTGGGTGGCTTATGGTACGGTGACGAGACATCTCCCCAGTGTATAAATGTACACCTCTATGGCTGGGTCGTTCATAGGGTCAATCTCTTATTATTGTCAAATATATTTAGAAGGTGACCTGAAGCCAAGCTACAATGCTTTAGGGTGTTTACAGACTTTAAGAATGTACATAACAATAGCTAAAAATATGATGTTATTACATGGCAACAAATACATTATTTTACACAGACAAAGCAATATATGAAAAAGTAATTGCTTTAGGCAGTTTAAGGGAAAACTTCCATAATCTATCAGGCCTTCGACTGGATGCAAAAGTGCTCTGAATTACTCACTGATTTAGGATCCTTTGTCTGCTGACATCCAGGGATTCTTAATCAGGGACAACCGGTAAGCGTCAGAGCCTCCCTTGTGCAGAAATCTGGCGAGCTGCATCTTGGCCACTCAGTCAGACATCACCATTATTGTGTTTTGGAACAAAGACGAGGAACGTGAAATTCATTTGTACAGAAATTACCTTTAATTGTTATTAAACCTACTCTTCTTTGCTATAGACCTCAACACATGAGAAGATTTTCAGTAAAGTTCACTTTTTGGAGGTGTGTTCACCTCATTTATAAGGACTCTGACCCTAAAGAGTAGGCTTGGTGTACTGAAGATTTCTAGTTAAATACAGGAAGGCCAAAACTATTGGCTTCGAGAGAGTTTAATTCTATTATTGTTTTAAGTATCACCAATCAACCCTCACCACCCTTTCCATGAAGAGGTTCCCTGAATGTGTCTTAATTTGAAATGTCATGATATAATAATACACTATGAAAATAACCAACTTGTCTTCAGAAAATAATCTTGGAAACTGACATTTTAAAGAGATATTCCAGCCACTTGAAATGATGCTTCCCAAAACCTCATGGCATTTCAAAGACCCTAGCCTACTGGAAAGTCTTGGTGCAGCCCAGACCTGATTGGGATCCCAAAGCAGCCCTAGCCAATTGTGTCAGACCAGCCACCATAGCAAGCGACCCTGACCAGTACAATGGGGCTTAGGGCGTTCACCCTCCAAGAAAACATGGGAAAAAATGCAAAACAGTGCATTCTACAACATAATTTTCATAATATATTCCACTGTATTAGTTTTTAAAGCATAGTAAATGATGACTTTACAGTGCACCAGGATGCGTCAATATTTATTGGGGCTCTTCAATGATTCCCTCACCATCACCCTCCAACACTGCCTCTCATTTCTTCATAGCCCCTTTCTCACATGTATTACACTTGTTTTATAGCGCCTCTCTTACCAGTGTAGGGTGTTGGAATACTTTACATCGCACACATACAAAGAATCATACGTGTGTGAAGGAGCGTATACATAATGTTACATAAGACCAAGGGGACTTCTAGGTGTAAGGTTTGCATGTCATCCATGCTGGGATGCATTTTTTAAGAGTGGTTGGTCTGAGAAAGCATAAACTCAGGATTCAGAAAGTAACACAGTGGTTAGGGTTGACTTTAATGACAACAATCTATTTCTCACCAAACAAAAAAAATTTCCCCAAATTAGAAGAATTGAAGACTGGGGAAAAACAACTTTCTAACCTGTAACATGCAGTTCGTGTGCAGCTCTTTGATGGCAGTTCATAGCTCATTGTGCTAGATTATGATGGTGGCTTATGAATTGCACAGTAACCATAGGATCTCCATGACAAAAGCAGTAGCCCACTGAGCAATGCACAGAAAGTACTGTTCGGCCATCTGCACAGTACACGTTCTTTGCAGCAGGCATATTAACCCTCTGCGCTACCTTAGATGAGTCAAAACTGCAACTAGACACAGCTGATCTCTCTGCAGCAGGTACATTAATCACCAAAATGATATTGGCACTTGTATTGTTGCTTGCACACTGTTGGTGTACAAGGAACTCTGCTGTGCCTTCAAAACTGCTATACTACTCCAAAACCGGCCCACCGGTAACAAAAGCGCCCCAGCCCTCCACCCTCCCAGCCTCTCGGGGAAAACGCCGATGCCGGTGCGGCCGTGGTGCAGCCCTTTAGATCTCTCAGCTGCTGATTCTGGCACGGGAAACAAAACCACGATCGTCTATACCTAACGCTTCACACGCATCTCTTCCCTTTGAGAAAGTGTAAGTTCCAGTTCCGCGTGAAAGAACCGTATTCTGTTCGATTGGAAAGTAGGCTTTACCCGCAAATATTTCCACCCCGGGCCCCAGTCTGACGGTATGATGTGCTGTGACACTTTGACCTCGGTCTGAAACGTATTATTTCGTACAATATGCGTCTCTTGTCGAACATGCAGTTTCCACGAAAGTTTGAGACTCCTGTTACTTAAGTCAATAAATAATGTTAATTGTCCACAGGTCTCCAAGCACAATTTCCCACCTGCAGTAGTGGTACATTAAAGGGCCTGGCGCCAAGAGGATGAATCCCCTGGGGCAATAAATCAACCCATAAATAACGCAGGCTTTTCTTAAAGGAAATTCATTTTTATGACAGAGTATCCTGTGCCTCTTTATGACCGAGATATGTGCTAAGGAGATTCCAGCGTGGTAGGGCAGGACCTTCTGCGGAAGGGAGTATATCATGGCAGCTCAGTGTGTCCCCTGGAGGCCTCTGTGCAACAGACAGCGCCGCGATGCTGACTGAGGATGGGGAAAACAGGTGGGGACATGGAACACTGAGCAGGTCATCCAGTCTGTGAAAGAGACACTAGGCGCAGGCGCGCGCCGTTAGGCAGGAACCTGGAAATGTGCCAAGAGAATCTCCCTCCTGAAGTGTAAAAGCAGACAAGGGTCTCCAAACGCTGGCCTCTCTACCTTGTTTATCTGCAGGCTATTTCCGATTAATAGAAATAAACTTCCATGGCGGATGCATTTCATTGTCTCGTTCCATGAGGTACAATATAGTGTGTGCGATAACCCCCTGCGTGCTCGGGGCCTCAAGTGACGTGTGGTGGGGGAACCCGCAAAAGGAAGGAACACACATATAGATCTGTCATTGGGCTGGACCCCGAGCGGTCCATTTGTCTTTGTTTGAACCCTTATGAGCGAGCCTGGCGTGAGGCAGGGTAAGGATTGGGTCCGCAAATAGGCCCCGGCAACCCAAAAAAACAGGGTCCCACATTTGAGGAGCTTGACCTTTCACAAAACGTTACTTGGTTAGCATCAGGCATCTAATATTTTTTTAGAGAAATGTGGGGTAAATTAAGCATTTTAAAGCTTGTAGGGTCAGTATCATTGGCCACGACTGAAAATACTGCAGAAGTGAAAACTGAATACTTGTAGCAGTCTCAACACCTTGTACAGCGATGTGAGAGAATACTCCCAATCAACTGTGTCTTTGATTCAGATTATCACATAGGTCACAAATTAAACACAAATCCAAGGAGGGAAAGGGCAGGGCAGGATCTCTGGCAAAACAACCTACAATGACAAGAAAGAAAAAAGCAGCTCTGAAATTCCTCCTCTCCATGATTCGCTACAGAAGGGTTTCAGAGACTAAAAGCTCTAATTTTCACTGGCAGCTTTGCTTTGTTTCTGCCAGCTGTTTAGGTATCACTTGAAACAGCGGTTGCGTTGTTGCTTGTGAGACATTTTCTTAGCTTACAATGATCTTATAACCACCCCATTTATTATCACTGGTTAGCTTCATCATCATTCTCATTTGCTTGCTTTTCTTTGGTTAGCACATGCCAGCTTCCCTTGTGTTTGTCCTTCTCCTGAAGCATGACCAAGTAGTTGTGTCCTTCCACTGCGCGCACTTTCAGAACTACTTTTTTCTATTTGTTGACGCACTCCATTAGATTGCATGTCTTTGAAGACCACCTCCCTTCTCTCTGCCCGGTGTCTCTCTTGTATCCGTGTGCTTTTATCTCCCTTGCTGTTGTTGCTTGCCCCCTTCATCTCTCCATGTTGTTGCTTGCCCCCACTCGCTGTCTGTGTTGCTGCTTGCCCCATTCCACCCTCAATGTATGCTCAATGTAAGCAAGCAGCCCCCAGCTACCATCTGTGCTGTTGCTTGCCCATCCCACCCTCTGAATTGTTGCTTTCTCCTCCTCCCACCATCTTTGTAGTTGCTTGCCCTCTAGCTATCGTCTTGTTGCTTGCCACCATCCACTATTGTTCTTGTTGCTTGCCCCTGCTGTCTTCCACCCATTGTCTATGTTGGCCCCTCCTCCACCTGCAATAACAATGAAAACAAAATAGCGCTAGGATGCGGACATTTAAAAAAAACTTTCATGAATTCCTCCCTCCACAAAAAAAACACTGGCGAGGACGTCACTGGCTGCATCAGAGTGCTTTTTTCCCAAATTTCAGCCATGCAGTACAGTAGCTGCATTGCTGTGCAACATGACTAAAACCTTGACGAAGGCAGTAGCTTGCGTAGCCCGCCTATTGGCTTTGCCAGTGCTTGTTTTTAATACAACCAGCAGTATATAATAACCTCCCATTCACTGCTAATAAGACTTTATTATTACCCAAAGAACCATTTTTAGCAACCTTAGAATAAAGAAAGATTAAGTAAAAAGATAATACAGTTCTATTTGTTATGCTTTGCAGTTTGTATGCAGCACCTTGGCAGATCTGCAGCCCCTTTGTGTCGTGGGGATGGTCAATGGCTTAGGGCATCCATCATTTTGATCTTAATGGGGGGAGTCTTCCCAGGGAGAGGTGTGGCCAGGATCTTTCTTAGCACTACCTCCATCTCCACAGCGCGGGATGCCGACATGTCTTGAGAGAGAGCTAAGACCAGGATGTAGTTTAGTCTAATGTAATGTAAGTCTGGCATAGAATGAGGCCACTCAGTGTCACTGATCTGCACCCTTGTATAAGTTGTGCTCTAAAGCCCTTGACCTGATAGTCATCAGTGCATGTGCTTGCTAGGTTCTACAACCAAGAATAGAACACATCAATGGATTCCCCTTCCCTTTGCCAGGCTTGTATCAGTTTGAAGCGTTCAAAGTCTGGGTTTACCTGTGGATCAAAGTGAGCATTGAGCTCTTTGATGGCAGCCTCATAGCTGCCATAGTCATCATTGGTGCCAGTCCCTGTAAGATGTTCAAACAACTTATAGAATTCCTCCCAAGCAAAGCGGAGTAACAGTGATCTCTTGGTGGTGCTGTTAATTTCTTGGGTAGCACCGAAATTGTTATTTATTCACCCCACCCATGTCTTCCACCTGTGTGCGGCAGTTGCAGGGTCGGCCAGTTCACTGAAGGGCTGGCAGACGGTTAGTGAGTTGTGCGTGCGTATTCTAATTGCAGTAGAGGCTGCTGGAGCAAGGAAATATGCCTACCCTTGAACGTTATGGGCCTCATCAGCCATGTCGCCAACTTAGCCATGATGGGGTCCCTGTGATATGAGGCGCGAGGGGACTACTCATAGCCTTGGTGGGCTCACATCTGTTACTTACCTGTTGTGATTATAGTCCCAAGTGTGGGTTTGGAGTACGTGTCTTATCCTCCCTATGCAGCGATGTCTGTGGATGGAGTAACTGAGTCAGTATTGTCATAGTGGTGCCCCCGGTGAGCCCCACCAGATCTTTCTTCTGCCTCTCTGATTGGACAGTGACATTCAGAGTAATAGTCATCAGGGTACAGTGGCAGACTATCATCACTGGTGGATGCTGTTGGCAGTCAGTCACTTCAGATGGCAAAAGGGGCAGAATGCAGTGACCGATGCATGCTACTAGGATGAGCATGTGCCCATGCTGGTGGCCTGCCCCTGGAGCTTTCTGCTGAAGCGCTGTTGTTGTGCGTTGTCCACAGTGCCTCAGCTGCTTGCCAGTTATTAGAGGTGGCAGCAGAGAAACTCATGGCTCCTGAAGCTCTTGTGCTGGGAGGTGAAACACAGCATGCACTGCAGGTGTGTCACTACCTCTTCACCAGTGTGATGGCCTAAAGTGATTGGTGTTTGGTGGGGACCAGCAAACGGAAGACAAGCACACAGATTTCTCATTGGGCCTGGACCCTGAGCGGACCAGGTCTCTTTATATTTATACACTTCCATATGAACTCCACCAACAGGTTGCATGCAGGTCTTCTGTGTATCATGCAGAGCCAGGTCGCTCACTTCACAGTGCATTGGCGTGTGCACGTTAGTCATGTTTCATTTGTTTCTGTTGTATTGTGTATTAGAGTCACCATTATTTGTGAAGATGCTTCAGATATCTGAAAGTACATTGGGTAGTGTACAATATCAGTAGATATACACATTATATTGCATGCACTTATAAGGCTGGGTTTACAGTGTGGCAATGTGGTCCTTAAGCATGACAAATACTCCTAATGCTTAAAAAAAACAAATGTTACAGGGCAGTTAGTAGTTAGTTTCTGAATTTACTCGCACAAAACCATAGAAATTCAGCAGTTATAGTTATGGTTAGCTCAAGTAACTATAACTCGGGCCCTCAGGTAACTATAACTCGCGCCGCCACCATGCACAGTTTTCTCCTCAATAATTTTACTGCAACTGTTACATTGATATTATTGATGATGTTATCAAAGATCTCTTGAGTGATGTAATATGTGGGGTAGTTGGCAGTGAATGTCAAGGGCGCGAGTTATAGTTACGTTAGGACAGAGAGTCACATAGAGCCCCTCCTCCTTTCGAACTAATGGGCTCTCCACCTCCTCTGGACCATTTTGTCCCATTAAAAAGGGAGGGGGGCCATACAGCCTCTCCTACCTAGGGAGATTTCGGCCCCAGGGACCCCATCCCCGGGGCCTGGCAACATCCTCGTGGGTGTCCTGGCCCCACCCACGGCACCCACTATTCCTTGATGGGGACCGCAGGTAGGGCCTCAAAGCCCCTCTGGTCCCCGCCGACTCCCCTCCTCCTGTAGGAGCCGGCATTGCTCCTGCATGCAGGAAGCGGCTGAAAATGCAGCTCCCTGCATGCGGGAGCAATACATGACAGCAGGAAGGGAAAGAGATGAAAACTCTGCTCCCAGCAAGCAGGGGCAGTATCAGTGCTCCCGCTTGGTGGGAGTGAAATTATTTTTGCTACAGCTATCTCCCAACGGTGGGCACCTCGGGAGGTAGCAGGAGCTGGCCCTGGATGGTGGCGATCCCCAGGGATTTATAAGGCTCCAGGAGGGGGTCGACGTGGCCCTCCTCCCATGATTTAAAAAAATATTTATGGCCCCCAGCAATGTGGTGCTCCCTGGGGCCAGGGGAGTCTGCGTGGACCCTTTCTTTTAAATTTATTGTAGCCCCGGGGAGGTGGCAGTCCGCGGGGCTGGGGAGTCTACTTGTCTACCCCCATTTTGTTTTTAAAATGTAGCACTGGGGAGGAGATGGTCCCTGGGGCCGGGTGGGGTCCATGCTGATCCCCCGCATTGTCATAATATTAAAGCTCTGGGGAGGTGGTGGTCTGGGGAGGTTGGTGGGTGGAGGGCGGTCTGCACCAACCTCCCAGCATCATTATATTATTATAGCCCCGGGGAGGTGCTGGTCCCCGGGGACTGGGGGGTCCGCACAGCCCCTTGATATTGCGTTGTTGAGCACCGGAGAAGTGGTGGTCCCCGGGTCTTTACTAATAAGCCCTATGAGGGGTGACCATGCCCCCCGTTCTTTATACATCACGCATACCCTGGGACCTGACCCACCTGTAGGCAATATAAACATGAAGCACAGGAGAACATGTTTTTATTTAAATTCTCAGCAAAATCTGTGGTTCCAGCTGTGGATTTTGCCAAGATTTGAAAAAAAATACTTTTTAGTCCTGGCTTTTGTGGAGTCCCAAAATGTCTGCCAACACTTCCTGGCTGAAGTGTTGGCAGCCAGTCAGATCTCAGTAGGAGATCTCTGAGATCCACGGCTCTAGATAGCTATATTTTTTGCCCTTTAATATCTTGAAAACTATTGGATGAATTTATAAATAAATTAAGGGTGGTCTCTAAACCAAAAGCTACCTTTCTGCCGAATTTAGTGTAATTCTGTCCAGTGGTTCGAGCTGTAGTCATGTTCAAAACCACTACGGGATTTAAAATGGGAAACACACTTTTTTGACACCCCCTTTTTTTCAGCCCCTGCTTGACAACTCACCCCGAAGTTTTCCATGCACAACAAGTCTCTTGGGCACACTTAAAAAAAATAGATTTTTGAAAATTCATCAAATGGCTCCAAAGATATAGCCAAGTCAAAAAATGCTTTTTATGGAAACTAGATCTTAATTATAACTACCTACTGATGACCACCAGTAGGTAATATATATTCACACAAAAAACAAAGGTTAGAGGGATATTATAGTTAGGAAATAGAATTAAAAAAACCTTAGAAATTCACTGAAAAAAAGAAAGTTACAGGGACGTTATGGTTGGGTTCTGAATTTACTCATACAAAACCATAGAAATTCAGCAGTTAGAGTTATTCCAAATAAATATAACACGCGGCCTAAGGTAACTATAACTTGTGCCCCACCATGCACAGTTTTTTCTTCAATAATTTCCCTTCTAATGTTTGATTAATATTTTTATTGACCTTATAAAAGTTGTCATGAGTGCTGTAATATCTGGGGTAATTAGCGGTGCATGCCGAGGGCGCAAGTTATAGTTATCTTAGGCCGCAAATTATAGTTACTTGAAATAACTCTAACCATAACTGCTAAATTTCTGTGGATTTGTGCGAGTACATTCAGAACTTAACTAAAACATCCTTATAACCTTTGTTTTTTTTGTGAATCTCTATTTTTTAAAAACAGAATTTTAATTACTATACGTTAATCCAACCAGTGTCGTGCATGGCTTTGGCTGTGTGCAGCGGAGGTGGACTGCTGGGCCTGGTCTCTGGCCAGGCCCTGTGGCCAAGCCCTTATAAACAGCTAACCCTGCGCATAGCGTTTGGCCATGCACAGCGGGTGTTTGCCGCAGGGCCTGGCTTGCAGCCAGGCCCTCCTGTCAAGGCCCTATAACCACATAACGCTACTCAGGGGTTTGCTGTAGGGCATGGCCTGTAGCCAGGCCCCGAGATCAAGCCCCTATAAACACACAACCCTGCGCCACACATGGCCTTTGGTCATGCACAGCAACCAGGCCCTGCAGCCAACTCCTATAATCACCCAACTACTTGCCACTCACAGCCTTTGGCCATGTGAAGTGGGGGTTGGCTGCAGGGACAAGCCCTTTATAACCACCCATCCCCGCGCCACACACCGCCTTTGGTCGTGCGCAGCAGCGGTATGCTGCACAGAGAGTTTTTTTTAGGCTTTGATGAATAATATTCTCAGAATGAGATATTTTAGGAAAAATGGAAAATAAAAATTTATTTGACAATTAAAAGAGACAGATCACCTTTGAGAATGTACCTTAAACATTTCAAGTTAAAAATAAATTAAAGTAGGCAAACAACCAGAGACACACTTAGACTAAAACCCTCAACATTGATTGTGAGGGTCAGAGACCTTAACCATTAGTATACTTTTTTTTTACTTTTTTTTTTTTTTTACTTAGAGGACCACGAGGGGGGAGGTCTCAAGTCCCCCACGTTCCTACCCGGCTCCTGACTCCTGTGGAAGCTAGCATTGCTCCCGCAAGCAGGGAGCTGCTTGAAATAGAAGCACCCTGCTATCAGGAGCAATGTTTTTTCATCTCTTTCCCCGCATGCATACTTGCGAGCAGGGAAAAAGATGAAATCTCAACCTTCTGCAAGCAGAAACTGTTTGACAGCTCCCCCCTGCAGAAAGCCGAATTTGTATGCTTTTGCTTGATAGGAGCTGTCAGTTCTCACCATGCAAAAGGAAACAGCTTGTCCCGGAGTCGGGCACCCTGACACATACATGGCCCTGGGGCGTGGTGTTTCCTGGGCCTTGTATGGCTCCAAAAGGTGGACCAAGCGGCCCCCCTCCAACATTATAATTTGCCCAGGGGGGTGGTGGTCGCCAGGGCTGGGGGTCTGAATATGACCCCCTACCTTATTTCAACTTAGCCCTGGGGAGCTAGCGGACCCCAGGGCAGTGGGGGAGTTCTGGTGCCCCCGCATTTCATTTCAAAATCTGTTCATGGGAGGTGGCAGTCCTCAGGGCTGTGGGGGGGCCAGGTGCCCCCCCCCCTTGGCATTTCAAGTTGTGCCCCAGGGAGGTAGTGGTCAGCCCCCCCTGCATGTCCTTTCAAAATGTGCCCTGGGGAGGTGACAGTCCCTTGGTCTGTGGGGAGACCCAGAAGAAGGCCCCCCGCATTTCATTTTGAAATCTGCCCTGGGGAGGTGGTGCTGGGGCTGCAGGGGGGCTGGGTGGCCCCTCACATGTCATTTGAAATTGTGCCCCAGGGAGGTGGCAGTCCCTGGAGCTGTGGGGGGGCTGGTCACCCCCCTGCTTTTCATTTCAATATCTGCCCCAGGGAGGTGGAGGTTCCCAGAGCTGCTGGGGGCGGCTCCCTGCATGTCATTTCAAATTGTGCCCTGGGGAGGTGGTGGTCCCCGGAGCTGTGGAGGGGCTGGGCGGTCCTCTGCATATAATTTCAAATTGTGCTCCGGGGAGGTGGTGGTGCCAGGGCTGCAGGGGGGCCGGGTGGCCTCTCACATGTCATTTCAAATTGTGCCCTGGGATATTGGTGGTACGTGGGGCTGTGGGAGGGGGAGGGGGCAGGCGTCCCCCTTGCATGTCATTTCAAAATGTGCCCCAGGGAGGTGTCAGTCCCCAGGGCTGCGGGAACACCACATTAAAAATGTCAATACCCCCAGGACCTGGCCCACCCGGAGCTGCATTTAAACAAGGGCAGGACATTAAAACATTTTAAAAAAAATGTTTGCAGATCTGCCCCATCTTCCACTGACAATTTTAAAAAAATGCTTTTTTTGCAGTCAGGGGTCCCTCTTGGACTCCAACACCAGAGCTAAGGGGTCAGGGTGTCCCTACCCTGGCCCCTTTTTCTTTTTTTAATCTTTTTTCTAGGACTTAGCCGAAGCCGAGTCCCAGGATGGCTGCCACCACTTCCCTGTTGAAGTGTTGGCAGCCAGTCAGATGTCAGCACGAGATTGGGAGGATTTGCATAGCCTCCGCGTCCCTATATATATTTATATACAAATTTGTTTTTCTTTAATATTTCAAACACTACTGAATGGATTTTCACCAAAGAACAAGCATTTGGAATGCAATCGGTCGCACGTTTGCTCAAATTAGAGCAATTTGCATTGCAAATTCCTTACTGGACTTTTCTAACCACTCAAATTGAGAATAAAAAGTAAAACAGTTGACATAGGTGAGCCGATTCCAAGGGCCATGGCCGCCATGAGCTTGAGCTTGAAGGAGAGAGACAAAAGGAAAAAGAAGTTCGCTTGCAGTCAAACATATCAGCAATTGTGCAGTTATCCATGTAACAGGGGCAGTCTGAAAGGCGGTAACAAACCCTCCCCCTTCCCCCCTCTTCAAGGAGGGACAAACATAAAGCATTTGCAAATGATGGCAAAGGATTTTTGAAAGGCAAGCCCAGGAATGAGCGAAAGTGATGGGCATGGTTAAAAGCCCACAATACTTACAACAGGTCAAAGTGATTGTGCGCTCAACTGAAAAAAGGTGCTTTCTGAACCAAGCGCTAACTTTCTGCCAAATTTGGTGTAATTTTGTCCAGTAGTTCCGGCGCTACTCCTTTCAAAATCCCTATGGGAATTACATGGAGAAAACACGTTTTGGGACTCCCCTTTTTCCCGGCCCCAGCTTGACGAATCACCCTGTAACTTTCCAGACAACAGCTGCTGTGAGCGTCAAATTCTTTTTGAAAATGTTGTGAAGATTTGTCAACCGGCGCCAAGTAAAAAAACAAAATGCTTTTTCTTTAGAAACTGGGTCCTAACTATAACTACCGACTGGCGACCACCAATGTGTATGTGTGTGTAAAGGTTAACAAACAGAGGTCTAATGTGTTAGGACTATTGCCTGGTTGACGTTTGCCACTGTTAAGAGTTCTTTTATAAGAGCCTGAGATATTGTGTGTGATTTATAAATCCAGGTCCGCTCTGAAAATTAACTGTTCAATATTAATTATTTTGTATGCTGAACTTAGAACCCGCACGGCAGAGTATGTCACATTTGGTCTGTTTTGTTATTGGTAGACAGTACATTGATTTTACTGCTGATTTAGCTTGGTCACTTTTTTACATTCTTCTTGTAAGATCTGAAGCAAACAGACCACATGTCTTCTTAAATCTGAGGTAACCCATTCCTTTGAACCAAATATTATCTTGGCTTTTTAGTTTAGGAGTTTAGGAAAGTGCACACATGCCTAAAGGTTTCAGTGCTAGATCTCATGATGGTGATTCCGGATCTTGACAGTTGAGGGAGATTTGGCACAGAGTTAAAAAGCATCGATCTGATAGAGACTTCTAATTGCAGATTCCTTACCTTAGAATTTCCCCAAGGTGTCAGTCTGGATCCAGAGATTCTTCTTGAGCAGTATCCTTGTGCGCTGATTCAAGCGTTGCAGCTCCTGTCACTGGATGATGTCCATGATGGATCTGCGCCTCTTGTGTCTCTGGTGTTTGGAGCATGACTACAACCCGAAGTCGGACTCCAAGTGCTGGGCTATGAACCCGAAGGCTTTGAGGGAGCAGTCCCTAAAGCTGCTTGCAACCAGGCGCTCAGCTCTGCATCGCTCCTGATCTTGGTTGAGAGGAAAGTCCAGAGACAGCTTGTGGAGCCCACACTCTTCATCATCCCACTCCAAGGCATTGGGATGTTTGAGTAAGTACAAGAAGAAGTTGAAGAACAGCAAGCGTTCTTCGTCTTCGCCCTGTCTCTTAGCTGACATGACACAGGAAAAGGAGCACTGTTGCTCTAGGCCTCCATCCTCGGAGCCTGCTTCTGGGTCGGCTCCACGCTTCTCTGAGTTTCTGGGAGCCAAAGTCACCCAATTCGGTGAGTTTCAACAGGCCATGTGCCTCATCTTTGGGCAGTCCCATCCTGCTGGAGCGCCTTCAGGCCCCGCTGGTTCACCTGTGGCCCCCTCAGGTTCTACGCCGGCGGCTTCAGCCTCGGCTCCGGAGAGCACCCAGAGGTCCGTTTACCGATCCAAACCGGTGTCGGTCGTGCAACCTCGACCTCCCCTGACAACGGTTTAGATCTCAACACTCCCGGAGCCACTCATACCTGCAGTTGAAATGTATCCCATACTTATTCCCGACTCCGACATGGAGCCGAACCTGCTTCGCTCAACGCTGACTCCGACTTTGGCAGAGACCTTGCTCCTTAGGTCAGATCCTGACCCTTATTCTTATGGGTTTGGGTGCGGTGAGACTTTGGAGGGGTCACTGGACCCTTTAGATTACCAGCTTGATGACTCCATGAACTGGGCTACGGTCCTGGGTGAAGCCAGTGTTCTGGACACTTCCCCTGACACTGGCATGCTTTCTCCCCCTACCGTTGCTATTGAGGAGGGATTGTCTTCTTTCCTGTTGGTGAGGAGAGTAGCCAAGATCCTGGGTCTCAAGCTGCCTTCGGTGGCCATCAGGACTAACTGCATTGCTTCAGCCCAGGTCTTCCTCTTCAGAACCCCTTTTGCCCTTTAATGAAGCCCTCACTGATGTCCTGCTGGGGAACTTGGTCCAAACCCAGCACAGGGGCTCCTGTAGGTAGGACAACTGTCCATGGCCATAGACCGGTGCCTAATGACCTAATGTTCCCATCGCAACACCCAACCCCTGAGAGCTTGGTTATCCAGGCCTCTATATCCCTACGTGCATTACCTTCTGCACCCTTGGATTGGACCAGCTTGGGAAGATGATGTTTTCTTTCTCCAGTCTGGCATTGCAGTCCGTGAACACTGCATGCCTCTTGGGCCATTGCTCCCATACTTTATGGGACACAGTTGCACAGGTGGTGCCACAGGTCCTGGAGGAGGCCCGGGCCATACTATCCCAAACTGTTGCTGATGGTAGAGATGCAACAAAGTTCATGATACGATGTGGACTGGATACGACCGACCCACTAGGTAGATCGGTTGTGTTGATGGTGTCCTTCAGGCGCCACGATTGGCTGAGGATGCCTAGCTTTTCAGGGGATGTCCGAGCCACGCTTATCTACATGCACTTCAATGGCATCTGTGTTTTCGGAGACAAAGCAGGCTTAGCACTCAAGCGCTTTAAGGAGTCCCAGGCTATGGCCAGGTCCTTGGGCCTTGCAGCTGTCCCTCGCCCCACCCTTAGTCTGCTTTTTGCCCCTTTCATGTCTACGGAAGAGGTGCCCAACCACCTCCCTTTCCCTCTAGCCACCATGCCGCACATGCTGCCCAGCCTCTGCGTGGTGGGAATGTGGGATCCAACGTCCTCATGGATCAGGGTGCCAGCGGTCAGCCCAGTCCACTACCCCTCCCGCTGCAGCATCCAAACCCTCCTAGTGTGACATGTGTCCCCATTAGGGACCAGTTGGAGACAGGATTTGCCATCACCTGCCTGCTGGGAATCCATCACATCAGACAGGTGGGTTTTGCAAATAGTCCAAAGGGGCTACTCCTTCACCTTTAAAGGCTGGCCCTCCATCCATGCCACCATCCTTTGATCGGATGGCCCCTCACATGTCACTTCTCCACGAGGAAGTTACAGATCCCTTGGCCAAGGGAGCCGTAGAAAGGGTCCCTGTGCCAGAAGTAGGTTGTGGTTGTTATTCCTGCTACTTTCTGGTGCCCGAAAAGGACCACGGCCTCCGCCGTATCCTAGACCTCTAGCCCCTCAATCTCTTTGTTGGGTAGGAGATGTTCAAAATGCTCACTCTGGCTAAGGTGCTATCTGCTATGGACCCAGGAGACTGGATGGTAGCATTGGACTTGCAGGACGCATATTTCCATATTCCCATCCTGCCTGCCCACAGGCGTTACTTGCGGTTCACGGTAGGCCACGAGCATTTTCAGTTTATCGTGCTCCCCTTTGGCCTTGCCAGTGCCCCTCGGGTTTTCACAAAGTGATGATGGTGGTCGCAGCTCATCTGCACAGATCAGGGGTTTCAGTCTGCCTCTACCTCGATGACTGGCTGTTGAAGGTCTCGCCGCAGGCTGTCATCTCCCACGTCCAGATTATGGCGGACCTTCTTCACCCGCTGGGGTTCACTATAAATGTGCCAAAGTCACACCTGACTCCTTCTCAGACGCTCTCTTTCATCGGAGCCGTTCTGGACACAGTGCAGTTTTGGGCCTATCCTCCCGAGCAGTGAGTACAGGATACTCAGGCTATGATACCGATGTTTCAGCCTCTAACCTGGGTTTCAGTGAGAATGTCTCTGAGGCTGCTGGCCCTCATGGCCTCCTGCATCCTGCTAGTGACACATGCGAGATGGCATATGCAGAATCTGCAGTGGGACCTGAAGTTCCAGTGGGCGCAGCATCAGGGGAATCTCTCCAACTTGGTCCAGATCTGGGATGTGGCAGCCACATGGGAGAGGCAGAGATCAGAGGTCTTCAGCAGAATCTGGGCTCCATATTAATCTTTTGGAGCTCAGGGCGATCAGGCTAGCATTGAAAGCATTACTTTCCTTTCTCAAAGGGAAAGTGGCGCAGGTGTTCATGGACAACACCACCACTGTGTGGTACAGCAACAGGCAGCGTGGGTGGTGTTGTGGCCCTTTGTCAGGAGGCTCTGTGCCTCTGGACATGGCTGGGACATCAAGGCATTTCCCTGGTGGATCAACACCTGGCGGGCTCTCTGAATGCCAGCGTGGACAAACTGAGCCGTCAATGCCTGGTTGACGGCGTCTCCATATGGAGGTGGAGCAAGGACTCTTTTAGTATTTGGGAGAGCCTTGGTTACATCTGCTCATCTCCACAGAGAATGTGCAGTGTCAGCTATTTTGTGCTTTGGAGTTTCCAAGGCAGCACTCATTCTGCAACACTTTTTGTCTTGAGTGGAACTCATGCCTCCTTCTGCCTTTCCGCCAATACCACTTCTGTCCTGAGTTCTCAAGAAGATCAAGAATGGCCAGGCCCGAGTATTTCTGGTGGCTCTGGACTGGGCAAGAAGAGTCTGGTATCCCGAGCTATTGAGCATGGCCATTGATCCTCTGATCACACTGCCCCTTTGGGAGGATCTTCTGTCGCAGCAGCAGGGGATGGTTCTCCACCCAAACCTGTCTAGACTTCGCCTTCTTGCATGGAGATTGAGCAGCGGCAGTTCACAGCTTTTGATCTGCCACCCAAAGTCTGTAATTTTATCTTGGCAGCCAGGCATCCCTCCACCAAAACAGTAAACGCCTTTCGATTGTTCATACTTTCTTTAGCTGAGCAGGGCTCTGCTTTGGGCACCCTCAAAGGTTATTTGTCTGTTATCCCTTTTTTCCTCAGACTACCTGACCAACTCTCTGTGTTTAAATCTCCTGTTGTTAGTAGATTCCTGAAGGGTTGTACACATATGTTTCCTCCTTCACCGTTCGTAATGCCCCAATGGAATTTGAACCTGTTTCTTGCTTTTCTAATGTGTGCTCCTTTCAAGCCACTTCGTAACTGTCCGCTCATCCTTCTGATTTTAAAAAGAGCCTTCCTTGTGGCCATGACTTCTGCCTGCAGGGTGAGCGAGTTGAAGGCCCTTTCTTCAAAGTCACCCTTCCTTTCCATCCCTGACAAGGTGGTGCTTCGTACCAGGGCTTCCTTTTTACCAAAAGAGGTTACGCCATTCTGTGTAGGCCAGTCCATCACCCTGCCTACTTTTTACACATACACACATCCTTCTAAGGAAGAGGTGAGACTCCACCGCCTGGACCTGAAAGGAGCGTTGTTGTTCTACATTGATTGTACCAGAGAGTTCCGGATGGATGATCCGACTCTTTATGGGTTATGTGGGTGCACAGAAAGGTCGGGCAGCGCAGAAGAAGACTATCCCCAGATAGGTCCTTCTCTGCATTAAAATGTGCTATGCATTGGCTAGGAAGCAACCCCCAGAGGGTTTGCGTGCTCACTCTACCAGAACAACAGCTGCAACTACTGCGTTAGCATGCGGAGTTCCGGTCCTGGACATCTGTCAGGCAGCAATGTGGGCGTCATTGCACACATTCATCAAATACTACCGCCTGGACAGTCAGGTCCTAGTAGACAGGTATAATGCCCGTTACATCCTTCAGGACTTCCTAGTATGATCTTGGTTTGCAGAGCCACCTTCGGAGATGGTATTGCTTGGGTATCTATTCTAAGGTAAGGAATCTGCAACTAGAAGTCTCTATCACATGAACAATTTACTTACTTTTGGTAACACATTATCTGGTAGAGACATATTCTACTTGCAAATTTCTTACCAACCCACACATCCTCCCCACTCTACGAACTGTTTTCTAGGGACAGTAACTTCCCTTTCAGGGCCCTAGTTCTGACGCACTAGTGGTCAGTGTTCTTCATGGCTCTTTGCTTCTGGCATGGAAAGTTATGAAATTAAACTGACGTCAGCGCACCAGGGTTGTGCCTATATTGGACTTTGATGTCATATCCGGCGCGCATGATGCTGATGACGGACGCAGAACCGACCGACGCCACCTAACGGCATGCTGGGGTACTGCTTGAAAATCTCCAGATCCAGACTGAGGCGGTCGCCGCCCGCCTTGCGGTCACCGCCGAATGACCGCCCCGCGGTCAAAAGACCGCGGCGGCCATTCCAACTTTCCCGCTGGGCCGGCGGGCGCCCTCCAAAAGAGCGCCCGCCGGCCCAGCGGGAAAGCCCCTGCAACAATGAAGCCGGCTCCGAATGGAGCCGGCGGAGATGCAGGGGTGCGACGGGTGCAGTGGCACCCGTCGCGATTAGACAGTGAAAATCTTTGTGGGGCCCTGTTAGGTGGCCCCTGCACTGCCCATGCCAGTGGCATGGGCAGTGCAGGGGCCCCCAGGGGCCCCACAACACCCATTCCCGCCATCCTGTTTCTGGCGGTAAGAACCGCCAGAAACAGGGTGGCGGGAAGGGGGTCTGAATTCCCATGGCAGCGCTGCAAGCAGCGCCACCGTGGAGGATTCCCTGGGCCAGGGGAAAACCGGCGGGAAACCGCCGGTTCCCCTTTTCTGACCGCGGCTTTACCGCAGCGGTCAGAATAGCCCTGGAAGCACCGCCAGCCTGTTGGCGGTGCTTCCGCGGTCCCCGGCCCTGGCGGTCATGGACCGCCAGGGTCGGAATGACCCCCTGAAACCTGGTGGAAATTTTAAGGTAAGGAATCTGCAACTAGAATATGTCTCTAGCAGATAATGCGTTACCAAAGGTAAAAAACGTGTTCTTTAATTTGATGAGCCAGGGTTAGAGTGCCACACCTCACAAATGTAGGTTGTACTCCACTTCAGCTCTTTCTAGGTGGGGCATACATGAACCACTTCTTTTTTGCAAAATGGTCACCTTGCTTAGTAAACAAGGTTACCTGATGTGATCAATTATGGCCACAGAATGCTGTGAATAAAGTTCACTCAGTTGTAACCATTGCTGTCAAACAGATTTGGTAGTTACCTAAACAATGTAAACAGATGTGGCTCTTCCAGGAAGTACTTTTATTTAGTACAGTTTAATTGAAGTGTAATCTGCAACTGGCTAAGGCTAGAGGCTTCGATAGCTGATCGGCTTGATGTGTTGGTTGTCCTTATTGATGTGTTTTGCTGTATTTCAGTGGCTGAAAAACAGCATTAAAAAGTGCAGTTTGGATTTCTTTCCACGCAAAATAGAGGAAATATTGTTTTGGATGTTCAACATTGATTCATCAACTTTAAGATGATACAATATTTATCTAGCCAAAAAGCAATGGGCCTCCGAATGTCAGTGGTAGGTAAAGTCATCGGCAGACGCACTAAAACGTCAAAGTAATAAA
This sequence comes from Pleurodeles waltl, assembly GCF_031143425.1. Taxonomy (NCBI): domain Eukaryota; kingdom Metazoa; phylum Chordata; class Amphibia; order Caudata; family Salamandridae; genus Pleurodeles; species Pleurodeles waltl. The sequence continues at coordinate 518,128,183 of NC_090440.1, read as the reverse complement.
TGTGAACAAGTGTAGATAAAATAAGAGAAGTGATAAAATGAGGGCATTTTCTCTGGTCCATGCCATTGTACATGAAGGTTGCTATGGTTTGTGTAAGGATAACCTAATTGAAAAGTGCAGTGAACTTTTTACCAAGAGACTAGTAGTTGGAAAGTTAATATAAATACAAATCTGACCCTAAAAGCGCACATTGGTGTTTTTAATTTGAGTTAGGTGATTAAGTTTGAGTGTATAAATGCAGCGTGAGCACTTTTGTCCAGTTTATGAGTGTGTTCATAAATGTGAAATTTGGAGGCTATTTGTATGCGGAAAAGTCACTCTATGTAAAGATCTTGCCCCTGTTTGCATTTCCTGCTACTGGAGTCTGAAACATTTTTTTGACAAAATCATCTGAAATAACTAGACATAGTTGTTTAACTGTAGTCGTTTAATGCCGGCCGATTGTTAAGAACGACCAGTGCAGCATTTTGAAGTGATGGTCAATAGGGCGGGCTTATGCAAACAGTCTTTGTAGGAGCACAAGACTGGCTTGAGGATGTCCCGGACTCCCAGTGAGATCTGGCCATCCATTATTGGATTCTAAACAGGTTCAGGGAATAGCAGTCATAGAACCCAAAGAACGAGGGCAACTTAATCTGAAAAGCTACCTAGGTCTACTACCTAGATCCCTGCAGCTAACCTCTCTGTGGAACTTAAATGTTCATTGACTTAGGAAAGAATATGGATGTTCACCTTTAGTCACAGCTAGCATACCAGCCCAAAAAGTTCAAAGAAGCTTGGGGGAAGTTACTCTAGTGCAAGATGGGATGCAAGCCCAACCCGAGCTCTTCAAGATAATCAGAAAACAGGGGTCTGATTGGAGCAAACAGGCAATGCTTATTTACGTCGCCTGGAACTAGAAAGTTCACAAGCTGCTAAGCTTAGCCTGCTCCCAAGAAGTCCTAGTTCATGCTGAAAGGGAATTTTTGCCACAGCCTACAGCTTCTAACAGATCAGACTGTGATTAACTCTCCCTCTGTTGAGGGGACCGTCCGTCCAATTGGAAACCGTATGCCTCTCGACTACAGCTTCTATTTGTCATCTGCTTGGCGGGCTAGCACTTGAAAGTGGCCACAACTGCTACATTGCAGCACTTGTGTAAAGTACCCTCAATAAATACATCTTATTGACGCTTAGGAAGTGGTAAATCTTTGGTTAGTTTCTTAAGGTTTCATGCTGTGCTAACACTGTCAGCTCAGGCCGGAGGGTATTGATAAAATGTGATCAGTGCAAAGAGGGATCAGCATGGTTTAATTAGTGTTTTGTTTTTAAATATCCCCTTCAAACGTAGCCTCTGCTGGACCCTGTTACATTTTCATGTATTTAAAATGCTCAGAGGTTCTCCTTCTTTCCTAACACGGTGATCAGTGGTGTGCTTCAGGTTGTTTTTTGACCAGGAAGCGTCTTTTTGGATTGGATAACTACCCAACCCTGGGATTTTCGTGAAAAGTGCCTTTAAGAAATGATATCCACTAGGACACTTGATTTTTCTCATTCAAAGTTTGGATTACTGCTGTTTAGTCTGTGCAGCACCACAATCAGCTTGCATGGACAACAAAAAAACTTCCCCACCTGCCATCACCTTTGGCCTACATAACTTAGACACTGGTGAAACTTTCCCTGGAATATGCTAATGTTGCATAATATTTGCCCTATTACCATGGTTATAGTACCCGTTGCATTGGCAGGCAGCCCTTAAGCTCCATCTATATTTCCATAGTACCTTTATTTTAAACATTTCTTTTTTTTAAATCTATAATTTCTTTTGTAACACCTGTTGCACGATGTCCGAGCTGCCCCGTGCACTGCTGTGCTTTGATTAATACGACCTCATGTATTTCCTTACTCTGCTTTATCTCTTGCCCAGCCCTGAAAGATTCCAGCAAGAAATCCATTAACAGTGACTGGAAAATAGAACTTCCTGGGGAATTCCAGATTGCTGGTACCACTGTGCGCTATGTCAGACGGGGACTGTGGGAGAAGATCTCTGCTAAGGGACCTACCAAGTCACCTCTGCACCTTATGGTAATTTGAATCATTCCTTTTTTTTTTTTTACCAAATGTCTTCAAATCTTATTTTGGAGGCCGATGGATCAATGATTCGATCTGCTTACATCTAGCATGGAATCTGAAAAGCTGTACATATGATGTACCTTCATGTAATGGCATGTCTTTTCTCCTGACTCAAGAGCAAATACACAAATGTACCATTCTCTGCTTGTTTATTTTGTTTAGTCATTGAGTTTCACAATGGGGATAGTTGGCTATGCATCAAATTCAAGCTTCTAATTGTGTCTACAGTCTAACTCGTGCCCTGTTCTCTCTTAGATTGCCACAAAAACATCCACTTCTATACATGAGTATCCAAGTAGAATTGTTGGAGCTCTGCCCATTCCATCTCATCAAAAAAGGGCTGAAATAAGCAGTTTATGAAAGCTGTTTTTTCATTCATTTATATTTGGTGATTTATAGTGTGCCACTTGTATTCACTGAGATGCTTCAAGGCACAGGAACTAGCTTACAGTGTTAGAGTTGCAATGTCTTAGTCAATGAAACGCATTTAAGTAAAAGTAAAGTGTGGCTACAGATAGTTTACAGATGCAAGGTTGTGGGACTGCATTTGGACCAATTTCCTTTCAGTAGATTTTGCCCACTGACCAGGGCCACTGCGGTGTTTATTGGCTATGACTGTAGTCATAGGTTTGGTAAAACAAAAACAAAAAAAAGAATAATTGTAAGCACTTCTCTAAACTGAAGTTGATCCGTTTTAGCACCATTTATATAATATATACCATACATTGAATTATCTCCAGCAGGTATTATCATTACCTACGTCAGTGGGACACATTTTATCAACCTCTGAAATTTAGTAGACTGAGCCACCCTGGGTTTTAACCTGTGAGGTACAAGTTATACATACATTTTTGTAATATCTGCTCAACCCACTGAACTAACTTATCCTGCAGGCCACACCGAGAAGACTCCAGCCCCAGGCACCCTGTGCTTGCTTTTATAGTGTATGGATATACGTCTGTGTGCGGGCGCCAGCACCAAAGGGAAGCTGACCCGTCCCCCTCAATAGAAAACGATTGTACAAACAATGCAGAAACACATTTGGCTGAAAGGACCAGGTCCTCAGAGCTACTATTGTGACCGATATTCGAAACCATGTGCTTCTGGAAAATAATCTATATTACACGTGGCTGTAAAGCTGAAGTAAATTGCTTTCACATGGCGCCCGGCTTCAGCATGACATACCGCTGGGCTGCCATGATAAAAAACCCCTTTAACAGTTGTGCTTTCGGCATTTCTCCAAACGGGTGACTTTATTTCAGTTATATTTCTTCGAGCAGCTGTGTTGTCTAGTCCGTAGTAACCTCGATCAGTAGTAGGGCTTTTTTGAGTTAGCACTAGGCCCCTGACCATGAGAGCCCAGTCTCAGGGGTTTTGGATGATGGGGCCTGGCTGAACTTGCTGGAACTGCAGCTCCTAGCGGAGCTGGGGGAGGAGCCAAGAGGGAATTTTAATTAGAAATCAGGGAACCTCCCACTGGTGGTCGGTGGCTACCATACACCATTTTGTGGTCCGAATTTAGTTCATAATTTCCTGCAAACGTGCTGCAAAATCTTTCTCTGCGCTTGCAACTTTTACATTGGTAAGTAAATTGGCGCAATGTTATGGTTTGTGCTAGGCAAATGGCTATGCAAAACCTTAAAACCCATATATTTGCTTTTATTGTAATCAAATGCTATTTGCAGTACATAAACGTCAATGGCAGAGACAAATTGCATTTTATGTTCTCATGGTAAAGGTTGGTAGATTTTGGCAAGCCGGTCATTATGCTTTAAAAAATTCAAGGATGCTTAAGTGGCTGGCGGCAAACAGAGGGGCGGCTAGGAGCGTAAGGGAGGATGCTGGGGGGAATTCTAATAATTTTAAAAATAATAATAAAAAATAAAAAAACACTTACCTTAACCCCGAGCGCCACTCTGCTGCTCAGTCTCCTTGCTGCAGGCATAGGCTGCCAGCCTGCCCTGCGGCCAATTCTGCTCAAAGCAGCATCAGGATTGGCTGGGTGTTCCCCCCCAGGGTGCTCCCAGGCAGACTGGGAGCCTGTGCAGGCTCTCTCCAGCCTGGCAACTGTGTCGCTGGGCTGGAGAGAGCCTGAGACGGCTGGCCAAACACACATGCGCTCTGAGAGGGAGTGCTGAGCAGTCCCCCTCACTGCACGTCAGCCCCATGGCCCCAACTTTTTTACTAAAAAATGATAATAAACACAGTTTATTATCTTTTTTTGGTTAAAAGGTTTGCAGCTGCCGGTGGCAGGGGACAATGCTCCTCCGCCCTAATGGAAGAGGCGCTCCTGGACTCCGAGTACTTATGTACCACTTAATAGCTCTTGGAAGAGGCTGAGGTGCATTGCAGATAGGTAGCACGGCACTGAGTTAGATGCTTACTATATTAGATAATTTCATAATGCATAAAGAATTACAGTGTCTCATGCTAATCATCACACATTTATCGTGCAGTTTATAAACACACTGTAATGACAATTATCATGCTTTGGTACAGTGTGTTATGCTGATCGATATACAACAATTATGCATTTGTAAACACGGTTATGCTTTTGGTACTATCTGCTACGCTCATTCATTATCACACATTTATCATCTGCTTGTAAACACTGTTATGCCGGTTGTTGTGCTTTTGGTACAGTTGGCCGTGGTAATTATCGCACAGTTATCGGGCGTTTTTACGTCTGCCATGCCGTTTGTCATGCATTAGTCATACCTTGTCAAACGATCATAATTATGTATGCACACTTACCTACTGCAATTCACAATTTACAAGATTGTTACAGCTCTGTTAAGTCACAAAGGAGTGCATTGTGGATTCCACCTGGAAAAAAACAAGAGCAACTCATTTGAGGCACTGTTAAACCCTCAAAGGGTTTATGGCAGTCAGCTTAGGAGGGCATTGTTTTACGCCAAAGGTGTGGTGTATGGTGTTCACCCAGAAGCAACATAAGGGCAACGTGTTGGATCACTGTTAAACACTAAAGTGTGTGCACAGTGGCGTTTAACAGAAGTGCCTAGGTTGCAGCCCATTCAAGACACGGTTAACCTACCTGTAAAACACTATACAGAGTCCATGCAGGACACACATATCCCTCAAGCCCACCAGACAGTACTTTATGGAGTCCACTAAGAAAGCAACAGAAACCGAACTCCTGGGGACAGTGTTAAGTAACCAAGGAGCACAATATCAAGTCTGCCTGGTAATCCTTCATCAATGTGTCTTCAGGCTCAGCCAGATGTATGCAGCAGCACCAGTCTTCCTTCCATTTCTTTGGGTCAGTTATTGTCTTCTGAACTGATGCTTCTTTCTAGCCACCCCGTCATAAAAGGGATGCGCAAAAGGTTATTTCCACAATACATGTAATACATATTTATTATTTAAGCCACATTTTGCAGGATATCCCTAGGGGTCAGAATGATTACAGAGCAGTTATGGCAATTTAGTATCTGTCGTGCTAATTGAGTCAATCCAAAGGACCCAGACTCCTTTAAAGTTATGAAAATGATGTTTGCAGGTGGCCAACATTCCCTCAGTGTTATCTTAGCTGCGGGGCACAAAAACATAAACCTTATTGGACTGGGACTGAAAAAGAGAGTTAGTCATACTGAGAGTAGAGATGTGCAAAATATGGAGTCTCTTCACATGTACCTACACCCGTTTGACGTACAACATGCACTGAAAAGGGGCTCTTGTCACATAGTGCCCCTTGTGTCTGGTCAAATCATTAAATACATACAAGGATTTGAGCGAGCCGTGAATGGACAGACTTGCATTTGGAGACCTCCTCAGCCTTGAAGGAACGGAAGTTGCTGTTCCACTCTCATTTACCTTGTCAGACATCTTTTATGCCTCAATGCTGCAGGAGCTCCTGGGTTTCCCACCTGCCCCAGCGACTTTGTTTCCAAATATATTTTGAGCAGAATATACTGAATGCGTATAACTTTCTAAATCAAGCTGCGAAGTGTCCTGTTTACATGATCAATGTAATGCTTAATCTGAGCTATTTGGAATTAAGTGGGAGCGCAAAACGTATGTAGCTGAGTTTGTTCCACTAAGTGGGCAGACACAATGAGTTGCAGTGCATATTATACAAGTAAAGGCTGTTCGATGGTGGTATTATGTAGAAACTGGAATATTGTGGCATTTTAACACATGCATCTACTGGTGTAGAATGGGTGTGTGTAGTTCAGGAAATGGAGTGTCTTAGTTTAGAAATACGTCCAATAGCTTTCGCAAAAGTTAACACTAAAAGAAACTCACCGAAAATAGGTTACAGAAAATTGATACCTAAACGGTGGCTTCAGTTCAAAACAGCACGTGGCAAAATAGCTTATCGAGGATTAGTAGAAATGTGTTTACATGTGTACCCCTGAAGATTGTTTGGAAGAAAATAATGTATTGGTCCTAACTCCATCTAGTTTGTAGGTGTTCCTAAACCCATTCTGTGGTGTTAAATAAGCACTGGGAATTGGTCAGGGCAACTAGCCCATCTGGTGAACTGTTAGAATCTTTTGTCAGTTTTCAAGAAGGGACACAGTCAAGGATGCCTAGCTGAAATCTGCCTAGACTGAGTGACCTTCATCTCTTGCAAAGTCAAGGTAATCTAGGAAGTATCTGTTTACAAACCTCTCTTGACTCCTCCATCTTTTGCCAATTATACGTCCTGTAATCTTCACATCACTTTTTAGGACTAGGCAGATGTGAGATACATATTGCACATCTGAAATATTGATCCATCCAGCTGGAGCAAACATAAAAGCGATTCGGGATTCCTGGAACAGTCATATATAGTATTGATCATTCCTCGCTGACCACATCCACACTAGAAGGTAATCAGCTCCACATCCTCTCCAATAAACAACACTAACAATGGCATACCCCAAATCTCCTGGCTCTCTCCACTGTTTATCAACATGTATCCGTGGGGAACGGCACAGTTAATTGTGGATCAGTATCTGAAATTATAAATGTACATGGATGACACCAAACCACACATTCGAAATGCGATAATCTTAAACCTTAAAACAATCACCAATTTCTTGTGACATACTTGTCTAGGATGAAGGAGTGCAACAAGTGCCTTAGTCACGCAAAAGCAAAGGTCCTTGTAACTGGTAATCCCACAGGGAGTAATATTTCACTTTCAAGACCACAGGAATTGTGAGCAGCCCCTTCCTAACACGAAAAAGCAAATCCCTGCAATTTGTTGTGACACTAAAATGGCATTCACAACAAAATGAAATCTGCCACGAGAAATGGCAGTTTATGAATGACAAGGTACTAAGGGACCCCCTCTCACGCAGATGAGACACTATTGAATTTATGTGGTAATTGGTTTTTCTGTGGCTGAGTTATTACAATCAACTCTTTAGTGAGGAAACAAGCAATCCAGACTGTAAAATCTAGCAGCAAGAATGTGTTTAAGTATACAGAAATCAGGATGCATAAACTCCACTGACCTGGTCAGCGTCTGCTGCCCTCCCCAGCTCTTCTGCCTGGATCTGCCTTCCCTTGGAAACGAACTGAGAAGCCTGTCTGACTCTCAGTTCTAGGCCCTCCTCCACCCGCAGGCTCCTGCCTGCACCTCATCCCTGGTGGCCATCTACAAGTATCTCTCTCTGTCTCTCCTTTTCTACTGCTTTTATGCTTCTGCCTTTTTTCACGTTGTTTTTTCGTTTTACTTTTTCTTTCGTTTCTCTTCATTTTCTACCTCTTCCTTGATCCTCTCCCTCCTGCACCACTGCTGCCCCTGCTCCCCTCTCACCCATGTTATGCGCTTTTCCCACCCTCCCGCTTCCCAGCTGATCAGACCCCCTGCCTCCCTCCCCTTCTTAGCCCCTTCGGCACCAAGGATGTAATGGTCTGCCATTACGTAACCATTACATCCTGGCACCTGCCTTTGGAGGAAGCGCTAGCCTACTAGATGGCAGGAAATACAAAAAAAAAAAAAAAATAGTGGGGTGGTGCTACCAACCAGTATGGGCATGGTTATGCCCCCATCCCAACTGAAGGGGGTAACAGTCTTTCACCTCTCCCCCAGCACACTAAAAGATCCCAACTGCAAGCAAGAGGACATTTGATTATTTGGAGTTTTGGTTTTACATTTAGGCCATGAGAGCTTGGCTAACTCTCAAAAACGCCCCACTTGGAATGATGAGGGCTGCACTTTTTGGACTTTGGGACGCTGTCATCTAGAAAAATGTACGAGACCTAGACACATCTGAAAACTAAACAGCTGGTCCACTCTTACCACAGAAGACTGAAATCATCATGAATAGCAAGAAAAAACCTTGGGCAAAGCACAATAGGGTAGTAAGGGTGAAAGGTGCCGCACATCTAGGCAGTAAAACAATAATTTTAGACAAGTATCAAAGTAACCGCAGAGTCTGGTGCAACCTGGCCCAGTGCCTTACTACCCGGTAGGCACCAAAAAGGGTATCAGAATACCCAAAGACAAAATTGGACAAAATGGCCACAGCACACAGAAAGTATAGTCCAATAGTATGGCAGCGATAGGTATCCCTTGTGGTATGTTGCTATGATGAAAAGTTGAATGGAGTCTCAAGTCCTGTTTGTAAATGGTGTCTTTTATTTGTATATACTAGAAATCATTGTGTCATCAGCGAGATACAGCCAACACGTGTTTCGTCACAACAGTGACTTTATCAAGGCTGCAAAATAATAATAAAAACAAGAGTTTTGGCATATAGAAGTGTATGGGCACAAGAGTGGGTTTGTAGGAGAGCATGTGAAGAAGACTCCAAAACTGGATAATAGTAACCAGTGAGCCATGTGTGAGCTAAGTGGGCATTAAAAGGTGGGTAGGTGAGAGGTTAGAAAGCATGGCAAACACAATAAGTGGTAGGGACCCGAAGTGCAAGATATGAGAAAAAGTGTGAGTCACCGTGCTGTGTAATCTAGAAATAATGTTTTAAAAGGTATAAAAACAGAGTATATGGGGGATAGAAACAATTACGTTTCTGGAATAAGTAAGAGACGATTGTAAGGTGAAGGGAGACAGGTTTGAAAACTGAATACATACGGAAAGACTGAGACAAAGAGATCAGACAAGTAGAAGAATAAGAATACAACAATGGAGTTGAAAGGTCAAACGGGAGGGCCAAGTGTGTGGCTCATACCTTGGCCAGCCGGCCAGTATGGTGCGTAACGAAGGTAAGTAATGAGGGAGCCTCGTGATCAGTTGAATGGGCTCAGGAACGTCAGTGGTAACTGAGAAAGGAGACAACGGTAATCGGGTGAACAAGAATAGAGTAAAGAAAAGAACAAAAAATAAAATTTAGAAACAAAGAAGAAAAAGAGGAACAGGAAGTCTAGGGGAAAGGTATATATACAGTACATAAAGAGATTGATGAGAGAAAAAGGAACAGAAATACATACCTTCTTAGAGTAGACCTAATAAGAGTATGGTTGAGTGAGAAAAAATGATGAATGCAGACCCTGGTAAGCCTGTGGTCGGAACCTAATAAGTGATGGATATGAGGGAAAGGGAAAAGAAAACTGAGCTATTTACATGTAAATGAGGGAAAATGCACATGAGGTAATTACTATGTACAAACCAAGCTAAATAGATTGTAAGAACGGTAGTGTTATTAAAGAAAACTAAAACGAAGTGAAGTCCTGTAAGGCGGCAAGGTCGTCACAATCGTGAAAGATATTGACCAGTAACTATAGAGCAAGTGATCTAGTCGGTAAAACAAGTTAAAGTAAGCTACGCGTGGTCCCGAGAACTGGGGAGACCTCTTGTCGGTAAAAGTATTGGCCGTCAACAGGGGCGCACACTGGTGCTGTTGGGGAGAGTATAACGTGAAAAGAGCCCGTGTGCAAAGGGCAGCGCATTAACAGCGGGGAATAATGATTTAAAATGAACAAGCGGCGAGGCAAGGAGTGTAAGTAAATAAATGCGGCAAGTAGGAACCGCGGTACGAAAATCAATAGGCAGCGTTTAGAGCGCTTATAAGCTAACTAGTAAGTAGTAAGAAAATATTAACATATAATGTGAAAAGAGCCCGTGTGCACAGGGCAGCGCATTAACAGCGGGGAATAATGATATAAAATGAACAAGCGGCGAGGCAAGAAGTGTAAGTAAATACTGCGGCAAGTTGGAACCGCGATATGAAAATCAATAGGCAGCGCTTAGAGCGCTTATAAGCTAACTAGTAAGAAAATTTGAACCGCTAACGAGGAAGGAAAGTTAAAAACAAAGGTATAATAAGGCGAGGGCCTACCTGAAAAGGCGAAGGGACGTGTGGCAACAAGCCGTCTTGAACGAGTACTGGTCGGTATAGTCCTGTGCTCTCAGCTTAAAAAGAGCAACTGGGAGTGGCACAGAGATAGAAGAGGGGCTCAAAATGGGGAAGTGGAACCGAATGGCGGCCATCTTAAGTGTAGGATATAATGAAAGACAAGGAGTAAATGCCTGAGCATAACATATTAAGTAGGTGGAGAGAGAGACTAAAGGTTAGAAGAAGGGGCGGACAACATAGAGAGGATGAAAATATGCGGGAATGAAACCCATAGGAAGAAAAAATAAAGAGATAGAACGCAGTTGGTTGTGAAGCAGTTGGAATTGGAAGGTAAAAGAGAGCGAACATGACCTAACTAAGTGCAAATTAGAAAGCATTCTGAAGTTAGGGTAAACAGGTATGTTGTATGAGATCAAACTTGGTAGAGTGAACCGTAGTGAAGGAAGGCAAGGGTGGTAATATGAGTGAGAAGAATGGTAGGTAACATCGGTGTCATACTAGTGAAAGGTAATTGTATAGGTATAGTCAAGGAATGTGATGTGGTACATAATTAGTAGGTGACAAGCAAGTACAGTGGTAAAACATTTTTGTTAAGTACATTGAGTAATCAGTAGCGGAGCATATGAAGACCGAGGCCATGGGGCATAGTAATCAAGTGTACCGAGTGGTTACATACAGGCATGGAGTAGGTGCTGAAATACATGATCAAAGAACGACATTGTAGACACACAATAATGATACAGAGTAAACCGTGAGATTTAAACACACAATTGTCCATTGGAAAAACGACAGTGAAGCGTAAAGAGACCGAGGCCACGGGGCATAGTACTTAAATGCAACAGGTGTTTGCAAAACAAGCATGGACTAGATGGAGAAACAAATGAGCAAGAACGACATTGTTGACACATGATGGTAATACATATTGAACCGTGAGAGATAAACATTATAGGCCATAAGAGGGCCTAGTTATGAACTAGGCAGACAAAGAGGGAGTGGGAGTTAACACTCAGTTAAGAAAGTAATGTAATTCCCGGTCTGTGTTCAGGCCTAGCTCAACTGCGCGGAGTTTTAGGATCCACTTAGCCTCGCATCTGCGTAGATCCCCTGTTCTATCTCCCCATCTTGGTGAGTTGGAGACATGTGTGATGCCGTGGAATCTGATGTTTAAAAGGTCTTTTTCCCCGTGCAGGTTGTTGAAGTGTATACGAAGGGGATAGTTGGTGTTGACATTACTGATGGCTCTGACATGTTCCTGTATGCGTTACTTAAGTGGGCGTATGGAGCTTCCAATGTAGATTAAGCCACATACGCAAATCAGGCAGTAAACAGTGCACTTTGTATTACAATTCATGAAGGTTTTGATATGGTGCGTGGTCCCGGTATTGTAAGAGAATGATGTAGTTTTGTTAAGGGCCAAACGACAGGATATGCAGCAGCCACATTTGTAGAAACCATTGGGTTTTTCTCGAATCCAGCCCAGTAGGCGAGTTGGAGGGGAGGGACAGAGAAAACTGGGGCACAGAATGTTCCTGAGCGTGCGACCTCTAGTGTGTACAATAGTGGGTGACACGCCCACTGAATTCTTGAGACATGTGTCCAACATTAACAAGTGCCAATGTTTTTTGAGAATGCGCAGTACTGTTTTGCTCGCAGGGCTGTATTGGGTGATGAAAGAGACTAGTCGCCTGTTAGGAGAACCCTTCTTACCAGGTTCTTTAGGTTTTTTAAGCAAAAGGGTGTGTTGGTTCTTGTTGGAAATGCGTTTGCTAGCTGCCGAGATAAGTTTGTTGGTGTAACCTCTAGCCTGGAAACGCTCAGTTAGGTTCTTGAGTTCCTGCCTGAAAACCTCCGTGTCAGTGCAGTTGCGTCTGATCCTGACCATTTCCCCGTAAGGAATGGCCCTGACTTGTGTGAGGGGATGGGCACTCTGTGCATGCAGAATGGAATTGCAGGCCGTGGGTTTTCTGTAAAGTCTAGACATGATCTTATTATTGGTAATGTACAGCAGCAAGTCTAAGAACTCAATTTGAGTGGTGTCCACTTTGTGAGTGAACACTAAGTTGAACTCATTAGTGTTAAGGTGTTCTGTAAGTTGGTTAAGGTCAGGGATGTTGCCAGTCCAGATACCAAGAATGTCATCAATGTATCTCCCCCAGTACAAGATATGTTCGGTGATATGTGTCGGACAGTTGGACCACAGATGGTTTTTCTCAAATTGGCCCATGTACAGATTCGCGTATGATGGAGAAAATTTGGCTCCCATGGCTACACCCTGACACTGTCGAAACCATCTACCGTCATGTAGAAAAACATTATTCTCAAGCACTAGTCGAGTGAGATCAAGAAGCATCTGTGTGTGTTCATACAGTGTGGCGTCACGGGTACTAAGCGTCAGTTGGAGCATTTCTAGTCCCTTTTCCAGGGGAATTGAGGTGTAGAGAGAGCTGACGTCAAGACAGATAAACATGCAATCTTCCGTCCATTCAATATCCTCAAGTTGACATAGCAAATCCCTAGTGTCCTGTATGTACGAGGGTAAATTATGAACCAAGGGCTGTAGAAAAGAATCAATGTACTCAGAAATGTGTTCCGTAGGGGAACCAATCCCCGAGATGATGGGTCTCCCAGGTGGAAAACCCCCTGGTTTATGGACTTTGGGTAGAATGTAAATGCAAGGAGCCCTAGGCGTCTCAGTGTACAAATATTTATATTCTGAGTCAGTTAGGAGACAAAGATTCTTCCAAGACGTTAGTTTCTTTTCGATACGACTGGTAATGTCAGGAAGAGGGTTACCCTTTAACGCAGAGTAGGCCTGTGTGTCATTGAGTTGTCTGTCAATTTCTGCAATGTAGTCGGTTCTGTTCATAATGACAACGTTGCCCCCTTTGTCTGCCTCCCTGATGACTATGTCCGTGCAGGTAGAGAGTTTGTGTAGCGCTCTGAGTTCATTGGGATTAAGATTTTTGTAAGGTCTGTGGGTACAGGTGTTAGTCTTGTCCTCTAAGTTGTGTAATTCCGTACTGACGGCTTTATAAAAGACATCAATGTGATTGTCTGGTGGCAAGATTGGTATGAACGTGGAGCTGGGTTTGAGTCCACTGTTAACGTCTACGTTTGGTGTAATGTCAAGTTGAGTTAGTAGTTCGTCAAGGCTAGGTGGTGATGACAGTGTATTGTCAAGGGAGAGAATAGTTTGGATGTCCTGTAGGTCTCTGATGGATTGGTTGCAAGTCGGTAGTGAAATGCCGGCAGTCCGGTCAATGTCTGGTCTATTCTGGAAAAACTTTTTCAATTTCAGATTGCGTACGAACTTAGAGATCTATGTGTATGTTAGTGTAGTCAGGTTTTGAAGTAGGACAAAAGCCCAGACCTTTTTGCAACACATTTATTTCGTGTACAGATAGTTTCAAATTGGATAGATTCATGACCTGTACAGTATCCTCTGAGAAAGTAAGGTTTTGTTCCATGGGGGGACCATTTAGGTCCTTTGGATTTTTGAGGTCGAACGTGTTGTCATGCCCTCCCTGGTGTTTGCTATGGTGTTTCCTGCCCCCCCGCGGGTGAGTTTGTGTTTGTACCTGCAAATCAGGGCCATTCCTTACGGGGAAATGGTCAGGATCAGACGCAACTGCACTGACACGGATGTTTTCAGGCAGGAACTCAAGAACCTAACTGAGCGTTTCCAGGCTAGAGGTTACACCAACAAACTTATCTCGGCAGCTAGCAAACGCATTTCCAACAAGAACCAACACACCCTTTTGCTTAAAAAACCTAAAGAACCTGGTAAGAAGGGTTCTCCTAACAGGCGACTAGTCTCTTTCATCACCCAATACAGCCCTGCGAGCAAAACAGTACTGCGCATTCTCAAAAAACATTGGCACTTGTTAATGTTGGACACATGTCTCAAGAATTCAGTGGGCGTGTCACCCACTATTGTACACACTAGAGGTCGCACGCTCAGGAACATTCTGTGCCCCAGTTTTCTCTGTCCCTCCCCTCCAACTCACCTACTGGGCTGGATTCCAGAAAAACCCAATGGTTTCTACAAATGTGGCTGCTGCATATCCTGTCGTTTGGCCCTTAACAAAACTACATCATTCTCTTACAATACCGGGACCACGCACCATATCAAAACCTTCATGAATTGTAATACAAAGTGCACTGTTTACTGCCTGATTTGCGTATGTGGCTTAATCTACATTGGAAGCTCCATACGCCCACTTAAGGAACGCATACAGGAACATGTCAGAGCCATCAGTAATGTCAACACCAACTATCCCCTTGCTATACACTTCAACAACCTGCATGGGGAAAAAGACCTTTTAAACATCAGATTCCACGGCATCACACATGTCTCCAACTCACCAAGATGGGGGATAGGACAGGGGATCTACGCAGATGCGAGGCTAAGTGGATCCTAAAACTCCGCGCAGTTGAGCTAGGCCTGAACACAGACTGGGAATTACATTACTTTCTTAAATGAGTGTTAACTCCCACTCCCTCTTTGTCTGCCTAGTTCATAACTAGGCCCTCTTATGGCCTATAATGTTTATCTCTCACGGTTCAATATGTATTACCATCATGTGTCAACAATGTCGTTCTTGCTCATTTGTTTCACCATCTAGTCCATGCTTGTTTTGCAAACACCTGTCGCATTTAAGTACTATGCCCCGTGGTCTCGGTCTCTTTACGCTTCACTGTCGTTTTTCCAATGGACAATTGTGTGTTTAAATCTCACGGTTTACTCTGTATCATTATTGTGTGTCTACAATGTCGTTCTTTGATCATGTATTTCAGCACCTACTCCATGCCTGTATGTAACCACTCGGTACACTTGATTACTATGCCCCATGGCCTCGGTCTTCATATGCTCCGCTACTGATTACTCAATGTACTTAACAAAAATGTTTTACCACTGTACTTGCTTGTCACCTACTAATTATGTACCACATCACATTCCTTGACTATACCTATACAATTACCTTTCACTAGTATGACACCGATGTTACCTACCATTCTTCTCACTCATATTACCACCCTTGCCTTCCTTCACTACGGTTCACTCTACCAAGTTTGATCTCATACAACATACCTGTTTACCCTAACTTCAGAATGCTTTCTAACTTGCACTTAGTTAGGTCATGTTCGCTCTCTTTTACCTTCCAATTCCATCTGCTTCACAACCAACTGCGTTCTATCTCTTTATTTTTTCTTCCTATGGGTTTCATTCCCGCATATTTTCATCCTCTCTATGTTGTCCGCCCCTTCTTCTAACCTTTAGTCTCTCTCTCCACCTACTTAATATGTTATGCTCAGGCATTTACTCCTTGTCTTTCATTATATCCTACACTTAAGATGGCCGCCATTCGGTTCCACTTCCCCATTTTGAGCCCCTCTTCCATCTCTGTGCCACTCCCAGTTGCTCTTTTTAAGCTGAGAGCACAGGTCTATACCGACCAGTACTCGTTCAAGACGGCTTGTTGCCACACGTCCCTTCGCCTTTTCAGGTAGACCCTCGCCTTATTATACCTTTGTTTTTAACTTTCCTTCCTCGTTAGCGGTTCAAATTTTCTTACTAGTTAGCTTATAAGCGCTCTAAGCGCTGCCTATTGATTTTCGTATCGCGGTTCCAACTTGCCGCAGTATTTACTTACACTTCTTGCCTCGCCGCTTGTTCATTTTATATCATTATTCCCCGCTGTTAATGCGCTGCCCTGTGCACACGGGCTCTTTTCACGTTATATGTTAATATTTTCTTACTACTTACTAGTTAGCTTATAAGCACTCTAAACGCTGCCTATTGATTTTCGTACCGCGGTTCCTACTTGCCGCATTTATTTACTTACACTCCTTGCCTCGCCGCTTGTTCATTTTAAATCATTATTCCCCGCTGTTAATGCGCTGCCCTTTGCACACGGGCTCTTTTCACGTCATACTCTCCCCAACAGCACCAGTGTGCGCCCCTGTTGACGGCCAATACTTTTACCGACAAGAGGTCTCCCCAGTTCTCGGGACCACGCGTAGCTTACTTTAACTTGTTTTACCGACTAGATCACTTGCTCTATAGTTACTGGACAATATCTTTCACGATTGTGACGACCTTGCCGCCTTACAGGACTTCACTTTGTTTTAGTTTTCTTTAATAACACTACCGTTCTTACAATCTATTTAGCTTGGTTTGTACATAGTAATTACCTCATGTGCATTTTCCCTCATTTACATGTAAATAGCTCAGTTTTCTTTTCCCTTTCCCTCATATCCATCACTTATTAGGTTCCGACCACAGGCTTACCAGGGTCTGCATTCATCATTTTTTCTCACTCAACCATACTCTTATTAGGTCTACTCTAAGAAGGTATGTATTTTTGTTCCTTTTTCTCTCATCAATCTCTTTATGTACTGTATATATACCTTTCCCCTAGACTTCCTGTTCCTCTTTTTCTTCTTTGTTTCTAAATTTTATTTTTTGTTCTTTTCTTTACTCTATTCTTGTTCACCCGATTACCATTGTCTCCTTTCTCAGTTACCACTGACGTTCCTGAGCCCATTCAACTGATCACGAGGCTCCCTCATTACTTACCTTTGTTACGCACCATACTGGCCGGCTGGCCAAGGTATGAGCCACACACTTGGCCCTCCCGTTTGACCTTTCAACTCCATTGTTGTATTCTTATTCTTCTACTTGTCTGATCTCTTTGTTTCAGTCTTTCCGTATGTATTCAGTTTTCAAACCTGTCTCCCTTCACCTTACAATCGTCTCTTACTTATTCCAGAAACGTAATTGTTTCTATCCACCATATACTCTGTTTTTATACCTTTTAAAACATTATTTCTAGATTACACAGCACGGTGACTCACACTTTTTCTCATATCTTGCACTTCGGGTCCCTACCACTTATTGTGTTTGCCATGCTTTCTAACCTCTCACCTACCCACCTTTTAATGCCCACTTAGCTCACACATGGCTCACTGGTTACTATTATCCAGTTTTGGAGTCTTCTTCACACGCTCTCCTACAAACCCACTCTTGTGCCCATACACTTCTATATGCCAAAACTCTTGTTTTTATTATTATTTTGCAGCCTTGATAAAGTCACTGTTGTGATGAAACACGTGTTGGCTGTATCTCGCTGATGACGCAATGATTTCTAGTATCTACAAATAAAAGACACCATTTACAAACAGGACTTGAGACTCCATTCAACTTTGCATCCTAGCAACATACCACAAGGGATACCTATCCCTGCCATACTATTGGACTATACTTTCTGTGTGCTGTGGCCATTTTGTCCAATTTCATCATGAATAGCATTTAGTCCGAAGCTTTCACAGACCCCTAACCTCACCACATCTACAACAGAGCCAGTGCATCCATCGGCCTGAACTCCACAAGACACTAAACTGCTCTAATAAAACAGCCACCTTCTTCGATGATTGGAAACACGGCAAAGTCTGCCCTCTCCTGAAGAGACCCACAACCGACCCATCAGAGCTAAAGAATTGCCGGCCCATCTTGCTACTATCCTACCCGGCCAAAGTCCTGGAAAAAGCCATAAACTCATACCACCGAAGACAACTCTCTGGAAGCCTCACAGTCTGGCTTCCGCAGCAACCACAGCACAGAGACAGCTCTTCTTGCAGCCACTGATGACATCTGCAGAATCCTCGACCACGGACACACCACGGCACTCATACTCCTCGACCTCTCAGCAGCCTTCGACACGGTCTCCCACAGCACCTTATGCACCAGACTCCATGACGTAGTAATCCGCAGAAAAGCTTTACAATGGATTCACTCCTTTCTCACTGGAAGAATACAGAGAGTCAGGTTCTCACTCGTCATATCCAAACCAGCAAAAATCAGCTG
The DNA here is from genome assembly GCF_031143425.1 of Pleurodeles waltl. Lineage (NCBI taxonomy): Eukaryota > Metazoa > Chordata > Amphibia > Caudata > Salamandridae > Pleurodeles > Pleurodeles waltl. The sequence continues at coordinate 518,109,934 of NC_090440.1, read as the reverse complement.
CGGAGTTCCTCAGGGATCCTCCCTTAACCCAATGCTCTTCAACGTCTACATAGCCCCGCTTGCAGCCTTTCAGAGGCCAGAGAATGAACATTGTGTCATATGCCGATGACACACAACTCACCATATCCCTCACTGAAGACTCAGAGAATGCCAAGAGGAACTTTCACACCAGAATGAAAGCCGTTGCCGCCTGGTTGAGGGAGAGCTGCCTCAAGCTCAACTCAGACAAGACCGAGCTCATCATCTTTGAAAACTCCACTTCAGCCTGGAATGACTCCTGGTGGCCCCCTCATCGCACAGCGCCCCACCTACTCCAAATGACCATGCCCGCAACCTGGGATTCGTCTTTGACTCCGCTCCTAACAATGACCCGACAGGTAAATGCAGTCACCTTTTCCTGCTGGCACATCCTCCTCCAACTCCGCAAAATCTTCATATGGTTCCGCACGACTGACGCAAGATAGCCACCCACGCCCTAGTCTCAAGCAAGCTCGACTATGGCAACACACTCTATACCGGCACCACAACAAAGAGCATCAGGAAACTACAAGTCATCCAAAACACTGCTGCCAGACTCATCCTGAACCTCCTCCGCCAGGAACACATTTCTCAACACCTGAGACTCCTCCATTGGCTCCTGGTGGAAAAGCAAATCCACTTCAGACTACTCACCCACACCTACAAGGCCCTTCATAACATCGGACCGGCCTACCTGAATCATCGCATCTCCTTCCATAACCCCGCCAGACCCCTCCGATCTGCCCAGCAGGCACTAGCCACCATTCCACGCATCTGGAAAACCACCGCCGGAGGAAGATATTTTACCTACCTCGCAGCCAAGAGCTGGAAAAACCTGCCTATGCATCTCAGACAAAGTTTATCACTCACCATCTTCAGGAAGAACCTGAAGACATGAAATGAAAATGAAATGAAATGACATGGCTCTTTGACTGATGCCCATACCTCTACCAGTGCCTTGAGACCCTCACGGGTGAGTAGTTGCGCTTTATAAAAATTGGTTGATTGATTAATAGAATTTCCCTACCTACCATTGAAGCAACAGTAAAATTCAAATTGACATGACCCATTTATAAAGCCCCAGAATGAGTGCCTAGGTTGGTACCTCTTTACATCCTTTGGCAGAACCTTAGATTTGAAAATGCAAAATTGGTCGCCCTCAGACCAGAAGAAGCCTTGAACACTTACCTAAGGAACAAACCCAGTTCCCACCCTTGACGAAAGCATTGAAGACGTACCTCTTTTAGAAGGCATTTGCCAGTAAACATGTCCAGGGTAGGTTCACCTATGTGCAAGAAGGCCCCCCCATTGCACACCAGATGCATCCTATCTTCTGAATAACTTATAACTGTCTTATTGGCCTCCAACCAAATCTACCACCATAGACCTTTCCCTCAAAGATGGAGTGTTGCAAAATGGCCAGAAGTCATAAAGATGAAATATTATAAATACGTTATTTTTTATAATGTTTTTATTATTCACACAGTAAAGTATTTTGTTTGACAAACTTAATACTCTTTTCTCAACATGAGTAGGATGAAACGAAAGTCTGATATGGCAGAAACTGGTTGATATTTGTTTGACTTACATTTAACATGCAGACCCTGTGGCTAGCGCTCCACTCACTGAGCTATCTTACCCATGACCCCATTGCTGTGGTACCACATTGTTGGTGCAGTTTAATGGAGGAACAGTTGAGTTGTTGCCACATGTTTTTGCCCCATTTCTTTGTGAGGGACAGACTATCACTTGTATTAAAAAAATAACTTCTGTGCTATCCTGGAAACTTTGCTTTTCCTTCGGTACAATTCAATAGGATTGAAATCATCTTGCACGAAAACAGAAGATGTGGATGTTCAGATGAGTTTTTGACTGTTGAAAAAGGAATCTGTGAGATCTAATGCCAAACCAAATTTTGATTGAGTGCAAATCACTTTGTAATATTTCCCTGATACTCATTTCTCATACCCCAAAATACCGCATGTGTCTTAAATTTTTCGAACTGTAACCAAACAAACCTGTGCCTTTTTATGTGCATGTCAGTGAAAGTGTAATTGCCAGACCATATTAATGAAGATAACTAATCGCAGAAATATCTTCACTCACCAAGCTGTATATGTTTTACCCTGAACCCGCAAACAAATAACTTTTCAGCCACTGACGAAGGCTGGTTTCAAGTTTTCAACAGTAAATGTTTGCATTTGTTACATATTGTTAATCCACCCCTAGGTGACAGCACTAAAACACTTTGTTAGAAATGGGGTCTCTGGTTGGCAGTCAGTTTGCACTCTGTCCAAGCAGGGACCCTCACTCTAGTCAGGGTCAGGGAGGTACACACCTAGGATAACCCCTGCTCACCCCATTGGTAGCTTGGCACAAGCAGTCAGGCTTATCTTAAAGCATTTGTACAATCAAACATAGTAACACAGTGATAACACCACAAAAGGAACACCAGTTTAGAAAAATAGCCAATGTTTATCTGATTAAAACAATTAAAACAAAATGAAAACAACAAAAATCCGACATACACAAGCAAAGTTATGAATTTTCAAAGATTAAACTTGAATACAGCGCTTAGAAACACAATTGCTTAAATTTGGTGTTATCACAGCGTCGTGACCGAGTCGTTCCCAGCAATCTGATGCCAATGGTGTGCGTCACAGAGTTGCATGGATCCCCAGGTACATTACCTTTTTAAAGTGAGGAAACAAGCCGGTGCACGGAGTCGGGGAAACAAGGCATCACTGAATCTGGTGCGGAGTTGTGGGGTCAGGCAGCGACGTCAGTCCGGGCATCGTCTGGCATCGATGCACTTGGTTTTTCTTGATTTTTAACCAGTTTTCACTCCCAAGGGCCCAGAAACTCGAATAAGCACCTGGTCGAGTTAGGGTCCACAGCAAGTGAACCCAGAGGCTGGTAGGTGAAGTCTTTGCCGTCCCTGCGACTTTGCAACAGGAGGCAAGCTCAGTCGAAGCCCTAGGAGAAACTTCACAAGCAGGATACACAGCAAAGTCCAGTCTTTATCCTCTCTAAGGTAGAAACAGCCACTGCAGGCCAACCCAGCAAAGCACACACAGCAAAGGGGCAGTACCCCTCCTCCATCTCTTCAGCTGTTCTCCTTGGCAGAGGTTCCTCTTGATCCAGAAGTGTTCTAAATGTCTGGGGTTTTGGGTCCACTACTTATACCCATTTATGCCTTTGAAGAAGGCAAACTTCAAAGGAAATTCGTTGTTGTTGACAAGATCCTGCCTTGTCCAGGCCTAACCCCAGACACACAGCAGAGAGTCGGAGACGGCATTGTGTGAGGACAGGCACAGCCCTTTCGGGTGCAGGTGTAAGCTCCCCCTCCCCACTCTAGCCCAGGAGACTCATTAAGATACGTAGGACACTCCCCAGCTCCCTTTGTGTCAGTGTCTAGAGGAAATTCACAAACAGCCCATCTGTAGGTCTGACCCAGACATGCATTCCACAGGCATGGCAGAGGCCCAGAATGGTTAAGCAAGAAAATGCCCACTTTCTGAAAGTGGCATTTTCAAACTGACAATCTAAAAAACAACTTTACCAAAATATGTATTTTTAAATGTGTGAGTTCAGAGCCTCTAAACTCCACATCTCTATCTGCTCCCAATAGGAAACTGCACTCAAAATATATTTAAAGGCAGTCCCTGTGTTAACCTATGGGAGAGATGGGCCTCGTAATGTTGAAATCCCAATTTGGCAGTATTTCACTATCAGGACAGGTTAAACACACTTGTACATGTCCTACCCTTTAAATACACTGCATCCTGCCCATGGTGCTACCTAGGGCCTACCTTTGGGGGGGGGGGACAAACACGGATACAATTTAGACAGAGAGCACTTGCACTTAGGCACTGGTCAGCAGTAGTAAATTGCCCAGAGTACTAAACCCAGCAAAAACGAAGTCCAGCACACAGTCAAGAATACAGGAAGCAGAGACAAAAAGATAGTGGAAACCACACAAAGGATGCCAGGTCTAACTCATTTAACATAGCAGGGTTAACTATCACCCATCAGAGTGGTGTTCATCTGGTGAACCTCTGGTGAATCCAAGATTAGTGTTTGAGGCTGTGATCTGGTGTTCTCAGCACAGTAGGCAACCAGCAGAAGATGTGCTGCATTAGTTTTGATGTATTCTTTTTCTTCTCACTGACTCTAGTGGCAACTATTCCTTGCTCAAACTGAGCTTTGGGACATATAGCAGTGAGTTTCTTCAACTTTCTTTTCTAGGACCAGCATTTAGGTAAACTTGTGTGCCTTCATTTACCTGGGCAACTCGAAAAGAAATAATGAACAGTTGCCACTTCAAATGGTAGATATGGGCTTTTTAGATGCAAGTCTAATGTTTACTTGAGAACAAGGTGAGCATGACACCATTAGATGATTAAAGTGTATTGCATAAGCCCTACTTACTTTGTGCACATGGTTGCAGGTGGCATCCACAGCACTCATTTTTGGAAACTGACTTATTTTTCGGAATCAGACTTTGACCCAGAGCAAAAGAGAGAGCAAAGAGGAGCAGTGGGCTTTGTGAGTAAGTGAATGAATTAATAAATGGGGATTTATAGAGTGTATGGCTACTCAAAAGAGTGTGCCAGCACTAAAGAGGGATAAAAGATACGGAACAATCAAGCAAATCCCTAATGTCCAGAAGAAAAAAGCCATGTTTTCATTTCCTACAAAATGCTACCTCAAGAGGAATTTGGCACAGTTCATGAGGGAGCTCTTTTCAAGCTTAAGCAGTGAGAAAGAGGTTTTACCACCCCTCTGCACACATTTGATGCCTCGGCTGAATGCAGTGTTCTGGAAGGGCAGAGGTGAGATAAAAAGGTTTGAACCAAGATGCAGAAACAGATGACTTGCACAATGTAAGGAGGCAGCAAAGAGGGGTAAGGCATGGATGGGTTTGTATATTACAGTTAGGAACTGAGCCAAAAGTTTGTAATGGGTGCCAGCCTGCAGAGAGGGATATGAAAAGATTAAACAGTGAATGATTGGGTAGCATATTTTAGGAATTATATAAACTGAGAGAAACTGTGAGAGGGTCTCCAAAAGACGCTGATGCAGTTGTTTTGCTTGCTGAGTACTAGTGTCGATTTGACTCTCATTGTACCAATGAGGCAATTGGATTTGGGGGGCAGCATCACCTGAATTGTGGGGAATAGAGTCCACTTCCATACCATGTGACAACTGTCGGCCTAACTTGTTTCCAGCTAGCTAGCAGCACCTCATCTCTGCCCAAGAACAGGGACGAATTCTGGCAACCGGACGCATGACATTATGACTTCTGAGGGAAATTGTGGTGGATCAGATCTCATCCCTTTCCCTCTGTTACATTTGTCTCACACATGCAAAGAAAAACAGGGCAGGAAATGGTTCAATAAGATATATTGAATCAGCTGCGTCTTAGATAAAGTGGAATGAAATGCAATAATTAGAATGTTGAAACACACTAGAAGCAAAATGGTGACAAGGAGAGTGAAACACAGGAAACGTCCCACCATACTATCATTATGCACAATATATGAAACTCCTACCTAATCTATGTTAGAGCACAGCAGGATAAGCACTAATCCACCCTTCAGGATTCCCCCTGGGAAGACATCATCTCCCGTACCCGAGTATGACAGTAATTAAGAGGCCTGTTATCTATTGAGGCAAAATCCCCAGGCGGGCCAGGGAACCGGCAGTTTCAGCAAGCAGCTGTAAAAAAGACAGTATACGGTCATGGTCATCTGGCTGGAACCTCCCTCTTAAAAAAATAAAACAGCTGATCTGAGACAGTGTCCCACATACAAATACGTCTGTTTCTGTGATTGTTAGAGCCTCAGTGTACCACTTGTGCCAACAATCCTATCTCGCTGCAGCCTTGAGGAGAGTACAGAGTGATAGAATGTTGTGCTAAGAAATGTAATGTTTTCCTATGTGACAGGACAACTACATAAGGAAATAAAACACCAACACGAATGTGGTTGATTCTAAAATAATAAAATGAAGCAAAATAAAATGTTACTAGGCTAAAGGGCACAAGCAGCAGGCCTAGTTGCTAAAAGAACATGCCCAGAGGCATCACTAAAATGGCTCTACAACACTAGTGTGTTAATCAGGGTCGTTGAATAGGGAAATATAACATAGGTGCAATTTTGCAGATGCTGAGAAGGTGGTAAGCAGAGGTGAGGACTGTGACCATAAATTTGAAAAGTCTTGGTTAGCAGTTCAGTTGTTCCTCAAGGATGCAGGTGAAAGGGGAAGGGATAACTGAATGGGTGGTGAAAAGATATAATGGGTTTAGGTGTATTTGATGAGAAAAAATAATGATTTCTAGTGCGGTGTGGTTGGGTATTTAAAAACATGTATCTCTACGATATGGAGTAGTACAAAGGCTAAGTTTTGGAGCGACCCTTGACCCAAGGGTAGGTCGCTCCCCCTGCCGCTGCAGCTCCTCCAGGTTCCTGAGACCCACCTCACAGTAAGTACCCCCCACCTCCCAGCCCCACGCTCTGCCCCGCGCTACTCACCCTCTCTCCTGCTCCTGCTTCTTTTCTTCTTCTCTGTTCTTCCTCCTCGCTCCTCGTCTGTAATCTTCTTCTGTACTCTTCTTTTCCCCGTCTTCTCTCTTCTTCTCTTCTTCCTCATCTTCTTCTGTGGTCTTCTGCCCTCTGTTCTTCGTTTTCTGTATCTTCTTCTGTGTTCCTCTGTGTTCCTCTGTGTTCTTCCTTTCTTCCGGTCTTCCTTTCTTCTGTTCTTCCGGTCTTCTGTTCTTCTGTTCTTCCAGTCCTCTGTCTTCTATCTTCTGCCTCCTCCGTCTTCTTCTCCCCGCGCCTGCCTCACTCGCATCCCCCTCTCTATCTCCCCTATCTAACCCGTTCACTATCTACCTCCCTCACTCCTCCTATCTACCTATCTCTCTATCTCTCTATCCCACTATCTAACTCCCTCACTCTCCACCTCCTCCTATCTTCCTATCTCTCTATCTATTTCTCTATCTATCGATTTCTCTATCTATCTATTTTCTCTATCTATTTCTCTTATCTCTCCCCCCGTCCCACCACCCCCTCTATTACCTATCTTCCTATCCTCCCACTCTACCTCTCACCCTCACCCACCTCTACAACCCCCCCTCCCCTATCTTCACAACCCTACTCCTATCTTTCTCCCTAATCTCCTAAACCTCCTAACACTCACCCCCCTCCACCCTTAAACCCCCTCCCCCAGCTCTTCTCACTCTACCTGTCCCCCCTCCCTCGCGCTTTCCCGCCGCGACCTCCTGCACGCCCCCGCCCCCCAGCTCCCATTCGCCCCCAGCTGACCCCTCCCCCCCTCCTACCTCATATGGCGGCCGCTGCGCGACAGTGGTAGCGCCCCTTGACCCAAGGGTAGGTCGCTCCCCCTGCCGCTGCAGCTCCTCCAGCTCCTCCAGGTTCCTGAGACCCACCTCACAGTAAGTACCCCCCACCTCCCAGCCCCTCGCTCTGCCCCGCGCTACTCACCCTCTCTCCTGCTCCTGCTTCTTTTCTTCTTTACTTCTTCTCTGTTCTTCCTCCTCGCTCCTCGTCTGTAATCTTCTTCTGTATTCTTCTTTTCCCCGTCTTCTCTCTTTTTCCTCATCTTCTTCTGTGGTCTTCTGCCCTCTGTTCTTCGTTTTCTGTATCTTCTTCTGTGTTCCTCTGTGTTCTTCCTTTCTTCCGGTCTTCCTTTCTTCTGTTCTTCCGGTCTTCTGTTCTTCTGTTCTTCCGGTCATCTGTCTTCTATCTTCTGCCTCCTCCGTCTTCTTCTCCCCGCGTCTGCCCTCATGCTCCTGCCTCATCCCCCTCCCTCACTCGCATCCCCCTCTCTATCTCCCCTATCTAACCCGTTCACTATCTACCTCCCTCACTCCTCCTATCTACCTATCTCTCTATCCCACTATCTAACTCCCTCACTCTCCACCTCCTCCTATCTTCCTATCTCTCTATCTATTTCTCTATCTATCTATTTCTCTATCTATTTTCTCTATCTATTTCTCTATCTCTCCCCCCCTCCCGCCACCCCCTCTATTACCTATCTTCCTATCCTCCCACTCTACCTCTCACCCTCACCCACCTCTACAACCCCCCCTCCCCTATCTTCACAACCCTACTCCTATCTTTCTCCCTAATCTCCTAAACCTCCTAACACTCACCCCCCTCCACCCTTAAACCCCCCTCCCCAACTTTTCTCACTCTACCTGTCCCCCCCTTCCCTCGCGCTTTCCCGCCGCGACCTCCTGCACGCCCCCGCCCCCCAGCTCCCATTCGCCCCCAGCTGACCCCCCCCCCATCCTACCTCATATGGCGGCCGCTGCGCGACAGTGGTAGCGACCCTTGACCCAAGTGTAGGTCGCTCCCCCTGCCGCTGCAGCTCCTCCAGCTCCTCCAGGTTCCTGAGACCCACCTCACAGTAAGTACCCCCCACCTCCCAGCCCCTCGCTCTGCCCCGCGCTACTCACCCTCTCTCCTGCTTCTTTTCTTCTTTACTTCTTCTCTGTTCTTCCTCCTCGCTCCTCGTCTGTAATCTTCTTCTGTACTCTTCTTTTCCCCGTCTTCTCTCTTCTTCCTCATCTTCTTCTGTGGTCTTCTGCCCTCTGTTCTTTGTTTTCTGTATCTTCTTCTGTGTTCCTCTGTGTTCCTCTGTGTTCTTCTGTGTTCTTCCTTTCTTCTGGTCTTCCTTTCTTCTGTTCTTCCGGTCTTCTGTTCTTCTGTTCTTCTGTTCTTCCGGTCTTCTGTCTTCTATCTTCTGCCTCCTCCGTCTTCTTCTCCCCGCGCCTGCCCTCCTGCTCCTGCCTCATCCCCCTCCCTCACTCGCATCCCCCTCTCTATCTCCCCTATCTAACCCGTTCACTATCTACCTCCCTCACTCCTCCTATCTACCTATCTCTCTATCTCTCTATCCCACTATCTAACTCCCTCACTCTCCACCTCCTCCTATCTTCCTATCTCTCTATCTATTTCTCTATCTATCGATTTCTCTATCTATTTTCTCTATCTATTTCTCTATCTCTCCCCCCTCCCGCCACCCCCTCTATTACCTATCTTCCTATCCTCCCACTCTACCTCTCACCCTCACCCACCTCTACAACCCCCCCTCCCCTATCTTCACAACCCTACTCCTATCTTTCTCCCTAATCTCCTAAACCTCCTAACACTCACCCCCCTCCACCCTTAAACCCCCCTCCCTCAGCTCTTCTCACTCTACCTGTCCCCCCTCCCTCGCGCTTTCCCGCCGCAACCTCCTGCACGCCCCCGCCCCCCAGCTCCCATTCGCCCCCAGCTGACCCCTCCCCCCCTCCTACCTCATATGGCGGCCGCTGTGCGACTGCGCCGCTGGCGCGCCAGAGGCAAGCCCATCTGCGCCCGTCCGCGCCTGGCCCACGCCCAGCGCCAAGACCCCTGGTCCCCAGCTCTCCCAAGCCCCGCTGATCCGCTACGACCCCACCACCCTCCATGCCCTCAACCCAGGACGCTCCAACACCTGCTTCCAAGCTCACCCCAAACGCACCCATGGACCCTTCGCCTGCAACTCCTGCAAACGCATCTTCCACCACGCAACTACCACGACCACAAGCCCACGCGCCATCAACCACCTCAAGTGCATCCTAGTCAACGCTCGCTCCGTCCACAAACACGCCGTTGAACTCTGGGACCTCCTGGACTCCACAGCACCGGACGTCGCCTTCATCACGGAGACCTGGATGAACGCCTCCTCTGCTCCAGACATCGCCACCGCCATCCCCGAAGGCTACAAGATCTCCAGGAAAGACCGCACCAACCAAGCAGGAGGAGGTATCGCCATCGTCGTCAAAGACTCCATCAGCGTCACCACCTCCACCGAAGACACCCCTCTCGCCGCTGAACACCTGCATTTTCAGATTCGCACCGACCCGAGGACCACCCTCAGAGGATCCCTCGTCTACCGTCCTCCCGGACCACGCGCCCCTTTCAGTGACGCCATCGCCGACTTCATCTCCCCGCACGCCCTCGCCTCACCGGACTACATCCTCCTAGGCGACCTCAACTTCCATCTGGAACAAAACAACGACCCCAACACCACCACCCTGCTCGACAACCTCGCCAACCTCGGCCTCAAACAACTGGTGAACACCGCCACCCACATCGCCGGACACACGCTCGACCCTATCTTCTCCACCAGCAAACACGTCTTCTTCAGCCACGCCTCCGCCCTACACTGGACCGACCACAGCTGCGTCCACTTCACATTCTGACGCGAGACCCGCCACCTCCGCACTCAACCCATCCCTCGTCGACAGTGGAACAAGATCCCTGAAGAGCAACTCTTCTCCGCACTCGCCGCCAACCAACCCACCCTCACCACCGACCCAACGACGCAGCCCTCAACCTCACAAACTGGATCTCCAACTGCGCAGACAACCTTGCTCCCCTCAAACGCACGCACGCATCGACAGACCAACACCAAAAAACCTCTCTGGTTCTCTGACACCCTCAAAGAATCAAAGAAAACTTGTTGTGCCCTTGAGAAACCCTGGCGCAAGGACCACACCGCTGACAACATGACCGCCCTCAAGAACGCTACCCGCGAACACCACCACCTGATCCGCGCTGCCAAAAGGAACTTTTTCACCGACAGACTGGACAAAAACAGCCACAACAGCAGAGAACTCTTCAGCATCGTCAAGGAGTTCTCCAACCCCAGCGCCAACCGCAACGCCGTCACGCCCTCACAGGATTTGTGCGAATCCCTCGCCACTTTCTTCCATCGCAAGATCAGCGACCTCCACGACAGCTTCGGACACCAGACCCAACCAAACACCACCGAACCCGCATCCCCGGCCATCACCCTCAACAACTGGACCCACATCAACACGGAAGAAACTAAATCCATCATGAACTCTATCCACTCCGGCGCCCCTTCGGACCCCTGCCCGCACTTCATCTTTAACAAAGCCGACGACATCATCGCCCGCACCTCCAGACCGTCATCAACTCTTCTTTTTCTTCTGCTACCTTCCCCGAATGCTGGAAACACGCCGAAGTCAACGCCCTACTAAAGAAACCTACGGCTGACCCGAGCGACCTGAAAAACTTCCGCCCCATCTCTCTTCTGCCTTTCCCAGCCAAAGTAATAGAGAAGACCGTCAACAAACAGCTGACCACCTTCCTGGAAGACAACAACCTGCTCGACCCCTCACAAACCGGATTCCGAACCAACCACAGCACTGAAACCGCCCTCATCTCAGTCACAGACGACATCAGAACCCTGATGGACAACGGTGAAACAGTCGCCCTCATTCTTCTCAACCTCTCGGCTGCCTTTGACACCGTCTGTCACCGCACCCTAATCACCCGCCTCCGCTCCACCGGGATCCAAGGCCAGGCCCTGGACTGGATCGCCTCCTTCCTCGCAAACCGTTCCCAAAGAGTTTACCTCCCTCCGTTTCGCTCAGAACCCACCAAGGACATCTGCGGCGTACCTCAAGGCTCATCACTCAGCCCGACACTCTTCAATGTCTACATGAGCCCCCTCGCCAACATCGTACGCAAGCACGACATCATCATCACCTCCTACGCCGACGACACCCAACTTATACTCTCCCTCACCAAGGACCCCGCCAGCGCCAAGACCAATCTACAAGAGGGTATGAAGGACGTCGCAGATTGGATGAGGCTCAGCCGCCTAAAGCTGAACTCTGAAAAAACGGAAGTCCTCATCCTCGGCAACACCCCGTCCGCCTGGGACGACTCCTGGTGGCCCACGGCCCTCGGCACCGCACCGACCCCCACAGACCACGCCCGCAACCTCGGCTTCATCTTGGACCCTCTTCTCACCATGACCAAGCAAGTCAACGCCGTGTCCTCCGCCTGCTTCCTCACCCTCCGCATGCTCTGCAAGATCTTCCGCTGGATCCCCGCCGACACCAGAAAAACCGTGACCCACGCCCTCGTCACGAGCCGCCTGGACTACGGCAACACCCTCTACGCCGGGACCACAGCCAAACTCCAAAATCGCCTGCAACGCATTCAAAACGCCTCGGCCCGCCTCATCCTCGACGTACCCCGCAGCAGCCACATCTCCGCACACCTGAGACACCTGCATTGGCTCCCAGTCAGCAAAAGGATCACCTTCCGACTTCTCACCCACGCACACAAAGCCCTCCACGACAAGGGACCAGAATACCTCAACAGACGCCTCAGCTTCTACGTCCCCACCCGCCTCCTCCGCTCCTCTGGCCTTGCACTCGCTGCTGTCCCTCTCATCCGCCGCTCCACGGCGGGTGGGAGATCTTTCTCCTTCCTGGCGGCCAGGACCTGGAACTCCCTCCCCACCAGCCTCAGGACCACCCAGGACCACTCTGCTTTCCGGAGACTCCTAAAGACCTGGCTGTTCGAGCAGCGATAACCCCCCCTTTTCCCCTAGCGCCTTGAGACCCGCACGGGTGAGTAGCGCGCTTTATAAATGTTAATGATTTGATTCGATTTTGATTTGGAGTACGTTTATAAGAGCAATGAATGAGAATAAGATTTTAATGTCTTCTGCAAAGTTATTGAATGGGAATACTGACTTTAGGAAGGTAACGCCCTGATGGACTATGTAATAAGAGAAGTGGGTGTGCATGGGCAGAGCCTTATAGAATGCTGACCGATAACCAAGTTGGCATTGGTATATAGGCAGAGCAGGACACACAGTAGAATTGTCTAGGAAGGGTGAAGATGAGCCAGGATAATAAATACAAATTAGTCTATGCTTGAAATGGTTATGAGAAGCCTTCAATGATTGGTAGTGGCTGAGAGACCAATGAGTTTGATGACTGAGGAGACATTGCTGTTGTGAAGTTGGGCATATGCATGGAGCCACAAGGGAGTGCATTTGGTGAAGGTTCCATTCTAGTAGTTGCAGAGTTCTTTGAGGCTAAGAAGCTCAATGAGACAAATAATATGAGTCTCTCATGGCTTTTTCTCAAAGAAGCAATGGGGAGAGAAAAACTGGTATTTGGGGAGGAGAGCCTGACTGATAGTTGTAGAGGTTAGAAAGGTAAAGGACTGCATTATCAGTAGTGGGATGACAGTACTGTTTAAGAAGCAGGGAGTGCAGGCACCAGAGTAGGGACTGATCGGCATGCTATAAGCACTGGCGGCTCCTCCGCTATGGCGGAGGAGCGTCTCCCCCCCACCAGCAGCAACCGCTGCTAATCCTTTATCAAAGAAAAGATAATAAACTAAGTTTATTATCCTTTCATTGTTAAAGGGGTGGGCACTGGGGGTGAAGAGCACTGAGGGGAGCGCACTATTCACTCCCCTCAGTGCGCATGTATGTGTGGCTGGCCGTCTTGGGCCGGCCAAACACACATGAGCACTGTGCTCTCTCCGGCCCTGGCTGCTGCTGAGAAGATGAGGATCTGTGGCAAGGTTTTTTTTAATATTTATTTAATTTTATTAATCTTCAACCCCTGTGCTCCCCCCTATCCCTTGAAGCCCCTGCCAGACACGACTGGCTATGTGTGAAATAATTGTAAAAAGAGATTTAATTATTTGGCCTCAGAAGGGTCAGCAGGGATGTAGGAATGTGTGGCTAAGAGGGGGTAATGGGCACAGTTCAGCTGTTGAGGTGGTGGGGATAACTAGAATGAGAGATGACTTGGAATGGCTAACTGAAGGTTTGAGTATAGAGAATGGAGAATAAGTGGGCAATGTCCTGCTTTTCTGGATTATGCTGATAAAGAATTAAACAAGTGATCTGCAGTAAGGCATAATTGCAAGATGGATGTACATGGTCATGGCATTTGTAGTTTTTAGCTCTGTACCACTTCTCTTATCTTTGGCTTTCAACACAGCTATTGTACCTTGGTGTGGTTTGCTTCTACCCCACTGTTGCCCCAAGAGGACATCCAATTGCCAGTGAGCTTGCCTGACCTTAATACTTTATTTTGCTTGCATGATTGGTTCAATTCTTTATATCACTCAAAGTATTTCATCTGATTTGTAATAGGTGCTGCTATTCCATGACCAAAACTATGGCATTCATTATGAATATACCATCCCAGTAAACCTTTCAGAGGAGATGCAGAAGGCGCCTGAAAAGCAGCAGGAATCTTTGTACATCTGGACGCACAGCGGTTGGGAAGGATGTAGTGTGCAGTGTGGAGGAGGTAGGAAATTCATAATTATTAGTACTTGGTGATTACATAGGCAGCATAAGACGACCCTACTCAGTGTAGCAATACATAAATGTGTGACACTGCCAGATTATAGAAACCACAAATCTACCTATTGCAAGGAACATGACAATTGGTACATATATATTGCGTCTATTTTTTGCACCATTTCACTAGAATTTCAATAAAAGCAAATGTAACAACGCGTACAAGAACCAACATATGACAGCCAACCACAAAAACAGTAAACCACAGCCTTTCTAAAAACCCTTTTGAATCACAACTACATTAAACCCTACCTTCCTATGACCACCCAGAATATTTTCCAAATAGGAGAATCCAAAAAAATCTAACCACAGCCAGTCAGAACACCTAACAAATAATATTCACTGCGAAAATCATAATGTTTGGAAATTGTAATTAGCCAAAAAATCTCCAAACCCACAATTCGCCTAATTATATCCAAAACTATAGAGTCAGACAAAGAGCATGTGAAACCCAAATGGCAGAAGCCTCAGTTTGGGGCACTGAGGGCCTTCAACCAAGTGGAGGCTTCTGCCACTTTGTGCCCCAACAGTTGCTGGTGGGTGGTAACTTTTCAGTGAAAGTACCCATCCATCATAGGTCACAGTTGGATGGGGAAATATTAGCATGCAGAGTTGGCTGTGCTGTGTTCCCTCCCCCTCACAGCAAAAATAGTGTACACCAGATTGATAGTAACAAACTAGAGCTGTTAAGGCATACATTGAGCACATGTAGTCGAGCTTTTGATTTTCATGTGGGGGGTGTATGTGGGCGGCAGTGGATGGTCTCAGGAGAGTCTCTCTACTGGTAGTCTCTGGGGACCCCAGCATCTCCAAGAAAGAGGCTCTGATGCTATTTCTCCAAGCAGCGGAGACCACATTGGCCTCTTGTCTAATGCATTTCCTCTTGTTTCTTGCAAGTGCTTTAAAGTAATGAGTGGGTGGGTGGGTGGGAAAAATCCCCACCCCTTTTCCTGCTTATCCTAATCAGTCAATCAGTCATCGTATTTTTATAGTGCACTAATCACTGGTGAGGGTACCCAGGCGTTGTTTTCGATGCGTCTGTCTCAGCCGAACAGCCAAGACTTAAGATCTCTTCTGAGCTCCTAGATAGACAGAGATGGCCTTTGCTGCTAGGTAACTGAACGAGCCACCACTTTACGAGCTGTGGCGAATTCTTGGGGTGGTCATGATGGTGAGTGATGAGGAACGAAGGCATTGTTGGGAGGATGAAAATCCATGCGATGCAAGCTGGTCTTGGGTTGTGAAGGGATTTGTATGTGAACATCAGGAGTACGCCAATGTCAGGAGCTTGATTTCGGAGCGTTTGTGCACAGGGAGCCAGTGAAGGTTTCTTAGGTGGGAGCTGATTAAGAGGGGGAATACTTTTTGTATTCCTCGTCCATCAAGACATTTAGGTCTACATTTCACACAATGCAGCGCAGCACCCAAATTTGCTGCACTGTGTTCATGAAGAGGAAAACACAGAGCAGACACATAGTTACAAAGATTGCTCTCCTGCGGACAACCCCTGTGCTGGAGCACAAAATGGCTGCCATAAATAACACAAATCCTTATGCCGTGGCTCAGTGTGCAGTGCAGTGCATTGCAAAGGACTGGTACTCGAGGCACACACCTCTAGTACAAATACCTATGCGGAGAGAATTGCATAAGGGTCATACACAATTGTGTGCTGTGCACTGAGGCACATGTACACACTTCTCTTTGTTTGCACCTGCTTCCACTAAGTGTTGGTTTTTGATGCAAAGTTCAGACAATCTATCCTAGTTTCCAAGGCTGTACGTCAAAACCTGTTGCTGTTTACACTGATCCCAACCCAGTAGTACTATTGACACAAAGCGGTGCGGAGTGAATTTGGCACTGTGATATGGCCACCTTTCAAGAAAAAAAGCATTTTGTGTTGGACAGTAAATCACAGCTGCTGTCGTGTCACTTTGTGTTACTAAGAATTAAGCTGGTGTTGGTGCAAAGTCTTAGTAAAAATGAACCTTAATGGCTTGCAAACGAACCACCACCTTCCTGCAGGGCTCATTGAAAGCAAAAATCTGCCATACTGAAAATTTAAAAAAAAATGGGAATCTGTGGTATTCATTGCAACAAACTAGAGGCAACTAGAAAAACTACTTATGATCTACAGAAAACATAAAGAAATGTAATTTAGGAAACCAATTGCATTCCACGTTGATCCTTTAAAATCATTGACGTTGTATTATACCAGTCTTAATTCGTAGACAACCTCTTCAATCGATGCTAACAAAGTGCTCTATAATACGAATGACAAAGGGAAATCAGTGAAACCAGTAAGAGAATAAAGGCAATATTTACAAGCATGCAATACTATACAACTAATGCCAACCCTTCAACTATACCAATGTTAAATTTCATGCAACACATAATACCAATACTAATTACAGATCACCTATGGAGCTAATTGCACATAACAAGCAACATGTGCCCAGTCCCAAATAACATCCAATTTGCAGAACCTATATAAAACCATGCCTGCTCTTTAAAATAATGGTATATCATCACCAGTCTATAAAATTAATTCCAAACACCTCCTGATCTCTAACCACTGCAAAACCAGAAGTTACTAAGGGCCAGATGTAGGAAACGATTTGCGACTCGCAAACGGCAAAATTTGCCGTTTGCGAGTCGCAAATGTGAGTTTCCTATGCAGAAATGCATTTTGCGAGTCGGGACCGACTCGCAAAATGCATTTCCGACTCGCAAATAGGAAGGGGTGTTCCCTTCCTATTTGCGAGTCTGAGTGGTATGCAATACCATTTGCGACCGCATACGCGGTCGCAAATGGTATCGCAGTTACCATCCACTTCAAGTGGATGGTAACCCACTCGCAAATTGGAAGGGGTCCCCATGGGACCCCTTTCACTTTGTGACTGGACCCAAAAATATTTTTTCAGGGCAGGGAGTGGTCCCAGGGACCACTCCCTGCCCTGAAAAAATACCGAAACTAAAGGTTTCGTTTTTTTTTTTAAGTGCAGCTCGTTTTCCTTTAAGGAAAACGGGCTACACTTTAAAAAAAAAAACTGCTTTATTTAAAAGCAGTCACGAACATGGAGGTCTGCTGACGACAGCAGGCCTCCATGTTTGCGAGTGCCTAGACTCGCTATGGGGCCGCAATTTGCGACCCACCTCATGAATATTGATGAGGTGGGTCATTGCGACCCCATAGCGAGTCGCAGTCGGTGTCTGAGACACCGTACTGCATTGCAAATTGCGACTTGCAATTTGCGAGTCGGATGGACCCGCAAATTGCAAGTCGCAATTTGCAATATTGCTACATCTGGCCCTAAATGAATTCCAAAAAGGCGACCAATCTTTAAAAGCATTGACTAAAACGTAATTCTTTCATTCTACTTCACATAGATGACCAATTTATAAAGACAGTGCAGATAAAATAATAAAAGTACTAACAAACCATGCAGAGCTACGGTCATCGCCAGATCAAGACACTGGCCCTAGTATCACGTTCAGTTGTAAAACCTCTCCACAGAGGTACCACCATGCACAACTGGCAGTGAATCACAAATGGCCGAAAATAATTGCCAATCAATTGCATTGTGTTAGCCTAAAATAGAGATTGCTAATGCATCGTACGGCAAATATAAAAGATCTATATGGCTTCATTGAGATTGGCTACAAAAGTTTAACTAGTGATGAGTAATAAAGCTTTCCTTCCAGGTGAACGCAAAACCGTGCTTTCCTGTTCTCGAATTGTCAACAAGACAATGGTGCTAACGAATGAGAGTGACTGCCAGCACATCACCCGCCCGGAGCCCCAAGTCCGGCGATGTAACTCACACCCCTGCCAGTCCAGGTAAGAGTTCAGCAACGGTAGACCTGTGTATAGCATGAGTGGCGCAGTCTAAGTAATATGAGCAGCTCCTAAAAGGCCCACTGCCACACCAGCCCACTATGATGCTGTGTCTCTTGCATATGATGCTTTAAGGGGATGACCCACCCAATGGAACGAGACAGAAGTTTCAGATACTTGCAGATGACCCATTTTCTCTCGCTCCCTCCACTTTGTTCCTTCCTCCATTTCCCTGCTTCTTTGTCTCCCTCGCATAATTATGTCCTCCCACCCACCACCTTCCTTTCCCCTTCCTCACTTCTCCTCTTCTTCTATTCTCTAATACCCATCCTCTTTTACACTACCCATTACTGTAGTCCCCTCTGGTTTACCCTTTTCCAGTCGTCCTTTCTTCCTTTTGAATTGTGTTCTTTCTTCCTCCTGATACTTTTTGTTTTTCTTTCTCTCGATCTCTTCTGCTCTTTCATCTCCCCGTCTTCTCGTTGCTCCTTCCAGTCCTGGGCATGAAATTGACACTTGGATATACTTGTTTTCTTTCTTTCAGTCTAGAGTACTGAGTGAGAAGAGGAGAGCTGCTTCCTATTATATCTAGTTGTTTCCTAGAACATTATTAGATAATACGGTTACGATGTGTGCAGGCGAGAGGCTGGAAAAGCCTGAAGTGATTTTAGGTGTATGTCTAGCTGTCTCGAAACTCTCACTTCTCCCAAGTCCGATGTATTTCTACATAAGAATCAGGTTATAGGTTTGCAGTCTGTGGGTGCCGTCGTGAGGTAGACGGACATGCTCTGGGCTGAATCTATTTGGGTGCTTCGCATACCCCCGAGATAAATTAGTGCATTTTCTCTCATAGTATACACAGATAAGTGAACTGAGGTTTGTTCACAAAACACATAACTTTACCAAGCTGGGCTTCCAACACGAGTTTAGTTTTGTGCCTAACTCTGCAACTTGCCCCATCTCCCCCAATGTTTTGCCAGTGCTAGTTCACAGTCCAACATTCAATGAACCAGTTCTGAATCCTTTGGAAATGAAAAGAAGGAAAGCTTCTGTGGCTGAACCCGCTGTTTTTGTAAGTAACAGGTGCTGTGATGTTACTATATATTTATAGGAGCCTTTGATATTGCACATGTAGCTCTATGTCATCAGTTATCTAAACCCACGTCACTATTGCTTTAGTCTTTAAAAAGCTGTGTTTCAAAGGATATTGGTTTGGCAATTCAAAATGTCATTGGAATAAGTAATTCTGTATTCTGTGTAATGAAACTCCCTGAGTATAGGTCCAATAACCCAGCTTTTAGTTTTAGACCAGTAAGGTTTATCAGGGCATCAGGTTTAGATCCATTTGGAATATAATATTAGGAAATAAAGTCTGTTACCATTTAAGTTCTCATAAAAACACATATCTGATAGAGACTTCTAGTTGCAGATTCCTTGCCTTAGAATTTCCCCCCAGGCCTCAGACTGGATCCCGAAATTTTTTCTTCGAGCAATCCCCTTGTTCGTCAGTAGGTGGCATTGGTCGACTCTGCGGGTGTCGTCGCCGTGATGATGTCGGGAGTAGCACATAGACGCCGCCTCAGCGCAGTGATGCCAGGTATTTTCTTTCCGACCACTTGCTGATCTGGAGAGAGCAACCCTTGGTCGCTTTTTGACCGACTTCTACTCTTTTGTCGAATTTTTGGTATGTTTTTCGGTGCGTCGAGGGATGTCCCGAAGACCAGCTTCAAACCGTGCGAGGACTGTCACTGCATGATGTCGGTGACGGATCCGCATCAGGTCTGTTTGTGGTGCCTGGAGCTCGACCACGACCCAAAGTTATGCTCCAAGTGCCGGGCCATGCATCCGAAGGCTTTGAGGGAGCGGTCCCTCAAGCTTATGGCGGCCCGGCGCTCGACTCCGCGTAGGTCCCGGTCTCGATCGATGGGAAGATCTCGAGACCGGTCGCGGAGCCACCACCATTCTTCTTCTTCTAAGTCCTCAAGTCAAGGAAAGAAGAAGAAGAAGAAGTCTAAGATATCCCGTCATCCTTCCACTTCACCCTGTCGCTCGGCTGATGCAACGCGGGACGAGTGTCGACCTTCAAGGCCTCCGTCTTCAGAGCCTGCTTCTGGGTCCGCTCCTCGCAACCGCAAGTTTCCTGGAGCCGGGGCGACCTCTGCCCAATTAAAGGAGTTTTATGAGGCCATGCACCTCATTTTTGGGCAGACGACCCCGATACGGCGCCTTTGGGCCCAAGCGGTTGAATCGGGGGGCCTTTGGGTTCTGTGCCGGCAGCTCCGGCTTCGGCCACCGACGAGGTCCCCTCGGATCCGCACCAGCGCCGGTCGGACCATTGAGACCTTCCCTGGCACCGGTTCGATTATCGACGCTCACGACGTCGGTGGTGCCCACCATGGACATCAACCCGATCCTCACTCCTGACGACTCTGAGTCGGACCGGCGTTGGCTGACGGCTTCTTCGATGGGGCCTATTCTCCCCAGGTTGGATTCTGACCCTTTTTCTTATGGGTACAAATTCGGGGAGGGATTGGAGGGGTTCCCGGACCTTTATGAATACCAAGGTGACCCTAACTTGGACTAGGAACAGGAGTTGGGCAAGGTCAGTGGTCTGGATACCTCTTCAGACGCTGGCATGCTGTCTCCTCCTACCGTGCCTACGGTGGAGGGTGCAACTTATTCCATGGTGGTCAGTAGAGCGGCTGAGGTCCTCGGCCTTGCGCTGCCAACTGTTCAGGTCAGGTCTAATCTCCTGATGGAGGAGCTTCACCCAGGAGCTTCCACATCTGAGCCTCTTCTTCCATTTAATGAAGCCCTCTCCAATGTCCTTTTGGGTACTTGGTCCAGACCCAACACAGGGGCTCCTGTGAATAGGAATATCGGACACTGCCATCGGCCCACCCCAAATGACCCTAAATTCCTGTCCCAACACCCCACACTTGAGAGCCTTGTCATCCGGGTATCCTCGGGCGCATTCCCTTCCGCCCCCCCGGATAGGGAATCAAAAAGGCTGGAACAATTTGGGAAGAAAATATTTTCTTCTTCCAGTTTTGTGCTGTGTCAGTGAACACCGCATGCCCTTTAGGCCGCTATACTCACTCTCTGTGGGATACGGTCATGCATTTTCTGCCGCAGATACCGGAGGAGGCCCGTGCTGTCGTCTCCCAAGCTGTCACCGATGGGAGGGACGCAATAAAGGTCACTATCAGATATGGGCTAGAACGACTGACTCTCTAGGTAGATCGGTTGCGACGACAGTGGCCTTGAGGCGCCACGCCTGGTTGTGCACATCTGTTTTTTCAGGGGATATCCAACAGACTCATATGGACATGCCCTTTGATGGCTCCCATCTCTTTGGAGACAAGGTGGACATGGCTTTGGAGAGGTTCAAGGACTCCCAGGATACAGCACAGTCCCTTAGCCTTTTCACTGCCCCTCGCCCCAAGAGTCCGCCATCGTTCCCACGGAAGGGGCTCCCTGTTGTATCCCTATCCCAGCCACTGTGCCACTCATGCTGTTCAGCCGCTGTGTGGTCAGGGACGTGAAATCCCACATGGGCATGAGTCAGGGAACAAGAGGTCTGCCCAGTCTACCCCTGCCAATGCTGCAGCATCCAGTCCATCCCCTCTGTCCGATCCAGTTTGGCGGCAGGATTTGCCCTCACCTGCCCCAATGGGAATCCATCACTATGAACAGGTGGGTTTTGCAGATTGTTCGAAGGGGCTACTCCCTCCCCTTCCAATCTGCTCCACCAGCCATGCCTCCATCAGTCAGCTGTATTCCGGAGGACCATTTGGCTCTTCTCTGCCAGGAAGTTATGGCTCTCTCACGCCAGTAGTAGGTCGTGGTTGTTATCCCTGCTACTTCCTGGTGCCCAAAAAAGACAAGGGCTTACGTCCTATCCTATACTTTCAGGACCTCAATCTCTTCCTCAAGAAGGAGAAATTCAAAATGCTCACCCTGGCTCAGGTCCTGTCTGCCTTGGACCCAGGAGACTGGATGGTACCGTTGGATTTGCAGGATGCTTATTTCCATATTCCGATCCTGCCTGCCCATAGACGTTACCTACGATTCGTAGTGGGTCACAAGCTCTTTCAATTTACCATGCTCCCTTCGGCCTTACCAGGGCCCCTTGGGTGTTCACAAAAGTGATGGTGGTGGTTGCAGCTCATCTGCGCAGGTAGGTGGTTTCAGTCTTCCCCTACCTCGACGACTGGCTGCTGAAGATGGACTCACCCCAGAAAGTCGTCTCCCATCTTCAGACTACTGCGAACCTCCTGCACACGCTGGGGTTCACTATAAATGTGCCAAGGTTACCCCTGACTCCCTCTCAGATGCTCCTTTTCATCGGAGCTGTTCTGGACACAGTGCAGTTTCGGGCCTATCCTCCCAAAAAGCGAGTCCAAAATATTCAGGCTATGATTCCGATCTTTCAGCCTCTATCTCGGGTTTCGGTGAAGCTGACTCTGAGGCTGTGGGCCTCATGGCCTCCTGCATCCTGCTAGCAACACATGCCAGATGGCATATGCGGGCTCTGCAGTGGGACTTAAAGTTCCAGTGGGTGCAGAATCAGGGAAATCTCTCCAACATGGTTCAGATCTCGCAGGGGACTGCGAAAGACCTGCAGTGGTGGCTTTCAAATCCGCATCGGGTTATCAGCAGATCCCTCTCCCTTCCCCAGCCAGATCTATCCATAATGATGGACGCGTCACTTCTGGGACGGGACGGCCACATGGGGGAGGCAGAGATCAGAGGCCTCTGGTCTCCAGTTGAGTCTGGACTCCATATCAATCTTCTGGAGCGCTGGGCGATCAGGTTTGCGTTTAAAGCATTTCTTCCCTCCCTCAAAGGGAAAGTAGTGCAAGTGTTCATGGACAACACTACTGCCATGTGGTACTGCAACAAACAGGGCGGAGTAGGGTCCTGGACCCGTTGTCAGGAGGCACTGCGCTTCTTGACTTGGCTGGCATATCAGGACATAACCCTGGTGGCAACATCTGGCAGGCTCTCTGAACGCCAGAGCAGACAAACTCAGCCGTCGATGCATAGCCAATCATGATTTGCGTCTCCATCCGGAGGTGGCACAAGGACCATTTAAGGAGTGGGGAGAGCCTTGGTTAGATCTGTTCACCTCCACAGATAATATGCAATGTCAGCTATTTTGCTCGTTGGAGTTTCCAAGGCGGCACTCGCTCAGAGACGCTTTTCCTCTTGAGTGGAACTCCAGCCTCCTTTCCGCCAATACCACTTCTGCCCAGAGTTCTCAAGAAGATCAGGAACGACTGGGCCTACGTTATCTCGGTGGCTCCAAGCTGGGCACAGAGAGTATGGTATCCAGAGCTATTGAGCATGGACACCGATCCTCCACTCAGACTGCCTCTTCGGGAGGATCTTCTGTTGCATCAGCAGGGGACGGTTTCCCACCCGAACCTGTCCAATCTCCGCCTTTATGCGTGGAGATTGAACGGCGGCAGTTGACAGCTTTTGACCTTCCACCCGAATTCTGTGACATTATCTTGGCAGCCAGGCGTCCCTCCACGAAAACGGTATATGCCTGTGGTTGGCATAAATTTGTGGCATGGTGTACCAACAAATCTGCTGACCCCCTCTCTGCCTCTGTTTCTAAGGTTCTTTTGTTCATTCTTTCTTTAGTCCAGCAGGGCTCTGCTTTGGGCACCCTTAGAGGTTATTTATCAGCTATGTTTTAGGTTGCCTGATCAGCCTTCACTCTTTAAGTATCCTATTGTCAGTTGATTCCTTAAGGGTCTCCCCCATTTGTTTCTTCCCACTCTATTTATCATGCCTCAGTGGGACCTCTATCTTGTACTTGCTTTCTTAATGTGTACTCCCTTTGAGCCAATGCACAATTATCCGTTACAGCTCCTTACTTTCAAGATTGTTTTTCTTGGTGCCATCACTTCTGCTCACAGAGTGAGTGAGCTTCAGGCTCTTTCTTCAAACCCCCCGTACTTGTCTGTACACCCTGACAAAGTGATGTTACACACTAAGCCTTCCTTCCTTCCCAAGGTCGTTACACCTTTTCATGTAGGTCAGTCCATCACCTTGCCTACTTTTTACGCACCTCCACATCCTTTTCTTGAGGAGGAGAGACTCCACCGTCTGGAAAAAGAGCATTGGCATTCTATCACAATCATACCAAAGATTTCCGGTTGGATGATCAACTCTTTGTTGTATATGTGGGTGCGAAGAAAGGGAAGACGCTGCAAAAACATACCATCTCTCGATGGGTACTTCTTTGCATCAAGATGTGCTATGCTTTGGCCAAGAAGCAACCCCCTGAGGGCTTGTGCACTCATTCCACCCGAGCGACTGCTGCTTCCACTGCGTTAGCACGCAGGGTTCCTGTCCTGGATATCTGCCAGGCAGCTACGTGGGCATCCTTGCACATGTTTACTAAACATTACAGCCTGGACAGTCAGGTCTGTCAGGGCGGCTACTTTGGTCATTCGGTCTTGCAGGAATTTCTAGTATGATCTTGGTTTGCAGCCCACCTACGAGGATGGCATCGCTGGGGTATCTATTCTAAGGTAAGGAATCTGCAACTAGAAGTCTCTATCAGATGTACAAGTTACTTACCTTCAGTAACTATATATCTGGTAGAGATATATTCTAGTTGCAGATTCCTTACCGAGCCACCCTTCCTCCCCGCTTGCGAACTGATTTCTAGGGACAGGGCTTCCCCATTCAGGGCCTTAGCTCTGGGAGACCAATCTCAGTGTTCTTCGCGGCTCTGCGCTTTGACGTGGAAAGTCGTGAAAAGAAAGTGACATCACTGTGCTGAGGCAGTGTCTATGTACTACTCCCGATGCCATCATGGCGACTACGATGCCAGCGACACCCGGGGAGTCAACCGACACCACCTACCGACGCGTAAGGGTATTGCTCTAAGAAAAAAATCTCCAGATCCAGTTTGATGCCTGGGGGAAAATTCTAAGGTAAGGAATCTGTAACTAGAATATGTCTCTACCATATATATCGTTACCGAAGGTAAGTAACTTGTATTTTAATTCCAGATTGACAGTATTTCCCAAAAGAAATCTCAATTGACATAATGCTTCATATTAGTCTTTTGTAGTGCTGTGAGCGATTTTAACAGTAAATACTCACCTACTAAGAGTATTTGTTTTACATTTTAGTAAGTGCTTCCTTGTTAGATGAAAATGTAATGTATTTGACTTGCACATTTGAGGCTAGCACTTGACTTGCTATTCTAATTGTTAATATTTTGTGCATAGTCATTCTTAGTCTGGTAGATATTTTCCCTTACGTACAAGGAGTTTTAAGCAAAATTAAATATAATTTAAAGTAGAGTAAATCTAAAAAAATATCTGATAGATCACAGACAAACAGGTGGCATATGGACTTGAAATGAACGCTCTTTTTCTTACTTTGCACCTTACCACTGGAATAAGTTACCCTTTCATATTTGTTCCTGTCACAGTTTTACTGTCTTCAGACATTTATTAAAACTTGTCTATTTTAGCCATTTGCCCCCTTTCCTAATTTGCCTGCTACTCGCCTGTCTCTTTTTTAGGTTCTAGGGCTGGGATACTCCTGTTGGAGTGAGCTGTTTGCGCTATATCAAGTGTTGATAGCATAACAAAAATTGGATGAGTAATTCAGCTTGAATATGAGGGATCATTAAATGTATCATCATTGGTTTATAAAAGTATTTTCATCTGCCTCTATCTGAGTTAGTAAACAGTTTCATCTTCTGAGCCTTGTTTACTCTTCTGTGTTTCAGGGAGGACAGGCCTGGATTAGCAAAATGCCATTCTACAGTCACTTACTAGTGTTACACTTTACCCGTGAATGTGAAACATCACTGCAGGCCAAGCCCTCTGGGTCCTTCCATAGAGGTTTATACCTAGACTGACAGATGTGGCTGATGCGCATGGTTATTAGGAGACAGGATGGATTAGGAGGGAGGGATGGAAGTATGGAAGAAACCAATTAGGGAGAGAAGAGGACGAGGAAAGCTTGATAGGTAGGATAGTCCTCAAAGGCATGGCCAAACTATCAGTATGGGAGAATGAGCATGAAGGAATTTGAAGAAAAAACAGAAAGGAACTTGATAACCACCATTTTTGGAACACTAAGTGGATCCAGAGGACCGAGATCCATAAGTACAAGTCAAGTGAATGGGAGTACGTTTATAGACCCATGACTGCCTCCACTCCAAGCAAGCATCATATGTAGAACATATAGAACCAGAACACTGTAAGCCTCCTACGGAAGTGTCAGTACATGCAATCCTCATACCCAGGATCTCAGCATAATGTTTTGAAAGATTTCAGTCTCTTCTGTCTGAAGGGTTTCCTGCTGGCTAGCCAAGAAATATCACATTCAACTGCGGTGTTTCTACTTGATTAACAAGGGTTCCCTATCCCCAGCAGTCACCCTCAGCCGTGCCAGGAGCAACATTGATGCATGAGTTCCTCACTTTATAGATTCTTTGTGCAGTTCCTTTTTTCTGTCCTCTGGCAATTGTCATCCTACTTACAAAAGTACCAAGACAATACGGTTTTCGTGGCGCAGTTCTTTTTCCACTGCTGCAGCCTTCAAGACCACTTCTCATAGATCTTCCTCTTACTCATTCTTGCTCCATACATTTTGGGAAGTGTAGTTAGCTGCATGGCGTTCAACATAGAAACATCAGGAATTCTGAGAAACGTAAGTTCCACTGTTAGGCTTCTAGCATGAAACCATCAGGACTCTTGGCAGGTGTCATTTTTAGGTGCATAACTTCTAGCATTGAAACTTCAAAACTCTTGAGAGGTGTAGTTTTAAATTGCTTTACTGCCACGAATACAGCATCTGAAGTCTTAGATGAAGTTTTTAGGCGCATAGCTTCCTGCCTTAAGGTATCGAGTTTCTTAGGAGGTGTAGTTTTTAGCTGCTTAATGTTAATCTTTTAAGCGTTTTTGACTTTTGTGAAGTGTAGTTTAAATCTGGTTGGCATCTGGCATTGCAGAGGCAGGGCGCTTGGTGGTTGTAGTTTTTAGGTGCATGTTTCTGTCATTAAAAAATCAAGACTCTTGAGAGGTGTAGTTTTTAGCTGCTTTTTTACAGCTTTAAAGCAGCAAGACTTTTGAGAGATTAGTTTTTAGCTGCTTTGCTTCCTGTGTAAAAACATCAATGCTCTGCTTAGGTGACGTTTTAACTTTTAACTGCATGATATCTAACGTCAAAGCTTCAATGTGCTATGGATTCGTTTTTTTATCTGAGCTGTTTTGCTTCCAGTTTTGAAGCATCAGTACTCTTTGGAGGTACAGCGGTGTAGTTTGAGGGTTCATGTTTTTACCAGTACCTGAACCATGAGCTTCTATAAGAGGACCTTGGGGTTGAGGTGAATGGATGGAGGCATCTGGTGCATTGAGGTAGGGGAGATCTAGGATCACTTATATAGGGTAATTGATGTGGGGGAGTGCTAAGAGGCTCCGATGGAGGACCACTAGGGGAGGGAGAGCAGTGATATCTAGGGCACAGATGGAGTGAGATCCTGGGTTTGCATCTGGGGAAGCCAATTGCATGTGAGCACTTTAGGAAATCCCAAAAAAGTCATGCTTTCCTCATTTCTCAATAACTCGCTGACTTGTTAGAGTCCTTAAGCACGTGGCCCAATCACAGACCAGCATTAACAGGAATATCAGGTGAAGAATGAAAGCCTGTCTGTGCCATTGGGTTCCTTCTGCGGCCATCCGTGAAAGGGCCAAGGGCCGGTGCAGTGTTATATAGAAAAGCTAAATACGAATGTATAAGTGATCATACCTTTTCTACTGTTTATTGGAAGAGCATTTCTTGTTAGGCTTTTCCACACTACAACATTGGTAGCTGCCAAAGAGCTTATGAAATTTACCACAAAGTATTCACATTTGATGTAAAACCGGAGAGAGAAAGACTATCTGAAACCAGAAAATCTTGGCTTCCTGCGTGACCAAATTATGTGATTCCAAACATATATCTGTCTTCTGTTTGATTTAGTAGCCTGTAATGTTGCTTCATGTGTAATATGAATTTAGGCCACATATTGGGTGCAGATGGCAACTGTGGCTAGTGTCTCAGTTCATTAATGGCAGGGCTGGGGCACGATTGTTTCTAACTTTGTGTTTAAAAACTATCACTTTTAATAAATACTTCTCAATGCATTGATATAATCCGATACGCTTCTGCTTGTTAAAGAAAATACGTTTTTTCAATGTTGAAGAGGTTTTATTATAGTTTACATGATGGTTGTTCCACGAATTACATGCCAAATATTTTCATGGCTGGGCTTCTGCACAGGCAACTAGCTCCAAGGCAGACGCTTGGCTCAGCTATGGCTTGGAGCTGTAGCTATCGATAATGCAGCAGGTGCAATGGCGGTGAGGCTAATGCCTGTGAGGGGCCTACTTTATCCTAATTGGTGTATTTTTTTATTGCAAATTCATGCGATTAGGGGCCCAATTTCCCTGTTTGCAGCAGGACCCATGGCGCCTTGCTACTACACAACCCTGGCTCGGTGCTGTACTTGTTAATTTGTTGGCTCGCCGGCCACATCTTCTCGAGAGAGTGCTGACTCCCTCCAGCAGTGACCCTGCTCGTGCGCATTCCGGCTCTCGTGTCGGCTCAGACCACACGTTCACACGTCGTGGCCCGCCGAGTGGAAACATCTTGGAAGCACATTCCTTGGGTCTCTGTAGAATTTGACTTTCCACTTGTGCCTGCCCACCCAGTTCTTAGAAATCCGTCCATGGGTATTCTCGGGCCCTCTTACACCTCTTAAAGAAGCCATTGTCTGTGGCGATACCGAGCGGGAAACAGAAGGCTTTCTCTGGGCCTGTGCGAACGACCCTCTGCGGCGCCTTTTCAAATGTTGTTCTTTCTTCCAAGCCCAGCACATACCAGCACGACTGAAACAGAATCTTACAGCAACAATCTTACGGGAACTTTTTGCAGATTGTATTGCTGTTTTCATTTGAGGAAATTGATTTACCTTTCTACCAAAGTGGGTCAGACACTAGTTCTTGCGATGGGGTCAATGTGCAGCCCATATCAATAAACAAAATGGCTACATTTTCAATTGGAAAACATCTTAATGTAGCTCGACCACTTCCTACAAATCTCAAAAATGGACCACATTTACAAAGATATGCGCAGCAAGGCAGCTGTGAAAGGCTGGTCATTGTTTCTTATGTAAATCCACTAGAAAGTCAGGTCCACTATTTCACAGTGGACGCTTGAACATTTATGGAGAACCAGGTCAAGTGCGAAGCATTGCACTTGGGCCCCTTAAAACCAGTGCTTTAAATGGGCCAGTACTGTCCGGTACTGAGTACCGGCATTTTTTTTATTTTGAGAGGTAGAGTACCTGCACTTCTCAAGAAAAGCGCAATACTTTTAATTGGAGAGTACCGATACTTCTCAGAAACAAGCAGGTACTCTGCAACAGAGTACCGGCACTTCAATTTTTCCATTCCAAGCACTGCTTAAAACTACTGGGGGTCTTTTCACAATCAAAAAAGTAATGTGTGTGATTGCGCACAAGTACCAATGTTAATACACCCTAAAGTTTTGGTAGGAGTTTACTGCATGCACTCTCCAAAACTGAACCATCTGTAGTGCTGAGCAACTGATTAAAGATGATTGGTAGGTAGGTGTACGTTTTTTCTACTAGTTCGGCAGGCGAACCAGTAGAAAAGCCTGAGTAGAAAGTGTTATGGCAGAGAAGTTTGTCACGCGTGCCAAATTTGTTTACATGACACGATTTCAAAATCGTGTCAGACAAACTATTTCCTAATATAGTGAAGGAAGAAGATGTGTTACTATAGTTCAGGCATTCTTTTCAACAGCTGTACTTCTAGGAAACGAACGAAACTCGAATTCGGGCCTTAGTCATCTAAGGCTAATAGCCATTAATTACCACCTATAAGCACCAAATTAAAAATATAAAATTCAAATAAGAACACCAAAGAAAGCAGAATTAACATAAGGAATAAGGACTGGAGAATCACTTTGCACTTTTAAAATCAGTATGCTCCTTGCCCTCCATTATGTAGAATGTTTGACAACCTTCCCAAACGAAACCAAAAAAAAAGCCCCTTCGAGGTTAATGTTTAAGATCATATGAATTCTGTGTTCTCAACTGTGAAATGCTGAAAGAAGAGGAACAGCACGTACAACGCCTTGGAACAGGTGCCATCAAATCGTTAACTCAAGTATATGAATACAGGTGTAGTATGCGGAAATCTAACCTGTGTTGGTAGGGAGATCGTGTAGTTACATTTTGCTAGGAAGGAGGCTCTCCAATCCAAGACTTTGGCAAAAGTAACCCACTTTCTGGAGTCTGGTCAGTGGTACCGGGTGATGGTCAGTATGAAGGCAGGAGGGGGGGTCTAGCAGAATAAGTCCTGTGGTCAGTTTGAAATCGGACTGTGTTCTCAGCACCTCCCTAGGAGAGACTAGGAGAGATTCATTCCCTTTGCAGGGGTGGAAGCCAGCCTGAGGATCTCAGAGTGTATTGTTATGTGTGCATGGATGTATGTATTTATTTATTTTTTGAAGTTCCAGAATTTGACAGTAGGCCTCCTTTTCTATGAGCTTGGACACCAAGCATCCATTTGTGCTCTGTAACTGGCAGGGTATCTGCTTCCGGACCAGTCTTCTCAAAGAGGCTTAATGAGTAATCTTTTGCATTCATTTAACAAAGTCCCCCTAGTGAGTGAAGTGTTGGTTATCGTTCCTGCACATTCTTCAGTTGGTTTTTATAGACAGTCTATGAGGATTAATGGTTAAGCATGGGAAGTTCGAGGAG
Source organism: Pleurodeles waltl (assembly GCF_031143425.1). Classification (NCBI taxonomy): domain Eukaryota; kingdom Metazoa; phylum Chordata; class Amphibia; order Caudata; family Salamandridae; genus Pleurodeles; species Pleurodeles waltl. The sequence goes on along the minus strand of NC_090440.1, from coordinate 518,079,056 downwards.
TCAGAGGGCAGGTGTGGTTCGAAGTGGCCATTGCGAAAGCAGTGCCCATCCAGCCATTAGCAGTGTTTTTTTTCCAAACACAGAGAAATACTCCACAAGGGTTACAGTAAGTTTGTAAGTGACATGTGAAAGTTTTCCAAACGCCTGCTTTAGCGTGAATTGTAGGGGGAGGGTTTTACATCAAGAAAATAATTTTCCGTGTGGAGCAAAAAGGAAAACTAAATTTAATGTGCCAATGCACATCAGCCACATAGGCCCCAGCCAAGCATTACACACGCCCTGGGCCTTTCTGCAGATAACTCGTAATCTCCAATAGCCCTGTCATGGGTATTACTTGGACCCATCAGGATTACTATTAATGCAGGAAAACCCAGGGCTGGCTCCTTTGCAATGGTGAAGGAGTTTCGTAAGTCACCCCCTCCCCCCCCCGGCTATGCCAGGAGCTGAAAGATAAAACAATATTTAATTATAATTTTATCTTTCAGCTGCTGGCTCAGCCAGCAGCATGTTCAGGGAGGGGCAGGGCTGGGCCATGGGAGGGGGGAGAGGGGAGTAGGAGGAGAAGAGAGTGTGCACCTAAGTGCGCATGTGTGTTTGGCCGGTTGCCTCAGGCTGGCCAAACACACATGCACACTTCGGTTTCCCCAGCCCGGCTGTGTTGAACAGCCAGGCTGGAGAAACTGCACAGACCCCAGGTCAGTGTCTGAGTGGCAGTCCAAACTGCTCAGACCAAGCCTGATGCAGCCTTCATGTTAGGTTCAGCATGAAAGCTAAAAGAACAGCTGATGGACGGAATTCTGAACAATGCAAACATTCACCCACAGTCACAAAGATCTGTGTTCAATCCAACGTTTATTTGCCCACCACGCCACTCCAGTTTAGACCCAGACATATGCAAATCAGCCTCGACCCTGTTCCCCATGGGAACAGTCCAGCCCAGACTGCCAAGCCAGGTCCTCCCTGGACCGGAAACAAGCATCCTGAGACCGGTTTTAGGGTGTTACCCTTCAGCTATCTTGAATCCAATGGTGCAGTGAGCATGGGACCCACATCTGGGCATACCCTTCCCACTTAGGGCTACAAAAGCAAAAAGAAAAGATGATGGACGTAATGGCGAACGAATAATGCAAACATTCATCCCCAGTCACAAAGATCTGGGTTTAATCCATTGTTTTTGTGCCCACCACACCACCCCAGTTTGGACCCAGCCATTTGCAAATCAGTCTTGACCCTGTTCCCCATGGGAGCAGTCCAGTCTGAACTCTCAGGCCAGGTCCTCCCTGGACTGGAAATAAGCATCCTGGAACTGGTTTCAGGGTATCACCCTTCATCAGCCAGACTAGCTTGAATTCAGTGGCAAAGAGAGCACAGGACCCACGTCTGCGCATACCCTTCCCACTTAGGGCAACAAAAGCAAAAAGAACAGATGATGGACGGAATGCTGAACAATGCAAACATTCACCCCAGTCACAACGATCTGGGTTTAATCCATTGTTTTTTTGCCCACCGCACCACCCCAGTTAGGACCCAGCCATATGCAAATCAGTCTTTACTCGGGCGACAAAAGGTTTAACATGAAAGCAGTGCCATGATTGCTGGGGAGCCTGTGCTGGTGTCCCAAGGAATGCTGGGACACCAAAAGAAGAGGAGCGACGAGCAAGGTGGCAGGAGAAGGCAGCAATGGGAAGAGATAAGGTTTTATTTTCCTCCCGCAGCCCATCCCTCCCCTTGAGATTTGCTGCCACCGCCGCTGGGAAAACCACTTGCCTGGAAGGTAGTAGCATAGAGAATGAGAAATAACTAGGGACTCAGGTATGTGAAATTTGATTCCTCAAGTTAGTACCCATTCCTAAGTGACCCGGCTCAGAAGTTCATTTTTTTCTGGACCTCGCAGGTACTGTTATGGCAGGTAACATCTCTGAGGTAAGGAATTACTGGACCTATTAATGGGCATCTCGTAACTTAACACGTCTGAATTTTGGGATCACGATCACTGAAGGAATGGACAAATATGTTTATGTAAGAGACTTCATCAGGGTCACCTTAACCCAACATAAGATGTATCTCTCATCTTGCCACCTAGTACTCGGGTCCAGGAAAACCACTGTCTGTTCTTTATTTAGGTAGGTCTGTGACACAGAAGGCGTTGTATATGCACATCGTATACAGAAATATTGTCTAACATGAGTATTGTGTAGTAAATATCATTTATGAAAATATCTCACTTGGTCTATATTTTTTGCATTATGAAGTCCAGTAGCCTGATCATTTTTAAAGATATAAAGGACATGGTATTATGTGAGATGATTCTCTGTCAGCAATATTCTGGAAGTATACCATAAAGGTGGCCACGCTGGTTATCCCACTACCTACACTTTTATGCAATAGAGGCCAGAGCTATGAGGAGAGCTGGGACGAGGAATACAGTAGTGACCAGCACAGGATGCATCACTCAACCCACATTCATCCTTTGCTGGTGGCCCTCTGACATTTGGGGATAAGGTCCACTCCACATTATTCACATGTGGCCTGGAAAGAATTACTACCCTGTGTTCTCTAGGAGATTTTCCATCCTTTTCTGTACTAGTGGTAGAAAAACAATCACGGTGTTGGGAGGGAATAGTCCCTCACATGCCGACAGACGGTTACTCCTACCCTGAGTGCCCCAGCTGAAACTATGTCTGGATCCCTGGTGGTTATTTTGTTGTCATGGGTGAACATGAGACGTGTGTGTGTGCCATGGCATAGGCCTGTCTCACAAATTGCAGCCCTGTTGGAATGGGAGTGGTGTCTAAAGCACTAGCCTCATGATGGTTGAAGGCTACTGACTTTACCAGGAGTTAAGCAGCACGAGCGTGGTCGTGGAAGCACACTGTGTAGTGATCAATAGAAGTGAACAGGCCTTTTTACCTGTGTCACAGGAGTGAGGCCTACTGGCTCACTCATATAAAGTTGTGCTGCTGTTTCCTTAACTCACCCTTGGTGGACATTGTCAGTATGTAGCACTGTGCAGCACAGCTGTGTTGTAGGAGTGTGCTGGGTGCATCTGGGCCTGTAAATGGTACAATACATGTAAGATTCTGAGTTCCCTTTTGGGAGACCCAGGGATGACTGATGGAGCATGAGAAGATAGAGGAATCCCTCAGATTTGTGGATTGCCGCATTACTGTGAACAGAGTTAGGGACACACTCACTGGAGGAAGAAGAGCCAGGCTCTCCAGTATGCTTCAAAATGTACTCTTTGATTCTGAGAGAGGTCACAGGAAAGGGGTGTGGACACATCTCATGAAGGAGATGAGGCTAATAAGTAAATCATAAAGAGTACTGCTGAGGCCCTTGAGTAACCTTTTGATACAAATATCACTATGGCTGACATTAGGTGTGAACCTCTGATCACTCCCATGGCCTCTTTTTTGTGTCAGATTTGGAGGCACCCCTGTTGTGATAGACTGCTTTCCAAAGGAAGAGCATAGGAGAGGGCACTTCAAAAGTAAGCAGAGCACCCAACACAGACTTCAAAGACTCAGACTCTAAAACACATTTGGTGCCTGAAAATGGGCTATTAGAAGGGGAGTTCAAGGCCTCCAAAATTATCAACTGTCAAGCAGCCAGTCGGACTGTGCAAGGAGGAGGAGTTCATCAAGACTTCTGGCTGTGACCAGGACTGGGGCTTAAGGCCTGCCAGCCTCCCAACTGGGTGAGGGGACATCACTCATGGGAAATCCAAGACCACCTGCTCTTGGAGCCTGGAGCTCCAGTGCATGCCTGCTTAAAAGGCCCAGTGTGCCCTGTGAGGAAGAGGAGACTGCTAGAGGAAGCGAGTTCCAGTGGGGGATCCTGGTGAGTGGCTATCTGTCATGAGGTGTAAGGAGAGGACAACCGTGGCACCCGGGCCATTGCCCATGTGCGGTGTGTACGTCAGTGACCCCATGTGGCAAATGGGATGCCATGAAGTTAACTGTCAATTAGGCTGTCATCATGTTCCGTGGAAATCCAGCAACCCCATATGCCAGAGAGGGTCAAAAAGAAAAGGACACTGCTGCCATGTCTATTAGGCCATGCCCGAGTGCGAAGTACAAGTGGTGGCTCTGTATGCCAGAGGGGGCCACCACAGAGAACAAGTATTATATGCTGGTTGATACCTTCGTTAAAAGAGGAGGCTGCCAAGGGGACCCATGAAGGCCCAAGTCTTGAATGAGGATCGGAACCAGAAGCAGTCAAACCCCCCACCTGTGCAAAGAATCAAATGCAACTTACCCTTGCATCGAAGCAGCACCGAGGACACCCAGCCACTGCCCCTGCAGAGCTGCAAGCATTACTCACCAAAGGCAGCCACTGCACCCTCCACACCCGAGACTGAGACACTCTTGGAGACACAGGTCATGCAGTCCCTGCTGGTGTGGGTTAGACTGATTGAAGGGCCGGAAAGTCCTGGGGGAACTTGTGTGCCAGATAGCACTTCGACACTGGAACACATTTGACTTTTCTACAAGAGTTGGAGCAGGACTCCTAAGACTCTGACTTCAAGTGGGGCCTAACTTGAATGTCGCCTGTAGTCAAATGGGAATAACCACTACAACTAGCGAGAGAGAAGTGGAACTCAAGGGCCTGCCTCTTAAACACTAGAGGCCTGACCTCAGGGAGCTGTGTGTATTGTTTGTGTATGCCGTATTTCACTTTGTGTTCATATATAACTGCTATTTTTGTCATGAAAGACAGCATTTGAAGGGACAAACATGTATTGTTGCTTTTGAACATACTATGAGTTTTTAATCTGTGTTCACCACCCTGTATCCACCCACCCCATCCCCTCAACAATCCTTGAACTGCTCGACCCGCACTACCACTGAGAGTCAAGTGCTGAAAGAGTATGTAGGAGGCTGGCCTGGTTTGTAGTGGGTACCTTGGGTACTTGCACCTTATGACAGGTCCAGTTATCCCTTATTAGTGAAATGTAGTAGTGTTCTAGCAGCTCAGGCTGATAGAGGTAGATGTAGCAGAGCAGCTTAGGCTGAACTAGGAGACGTGCAAAGCTCCTGCAATGCCACTATAGTTACACAGTACTTATGCACAATAAAAGACAATACTCAGTGTTACCAAAAAACAAAGGTAGTTTATTTTAGTGACAGAAGGCCAAAAATATCTTAGAGGCAATACTCCTTCTGGAGGTAAGTATTATACCCAATATATACACTAGAAACCAAAATAAGGTAAGTAATTAGTCATAGGATAGTGCAAACAATAGGAACTACCGTAGAATGCAATAGGAAGAAATAGGTCTAGAGGCAACACAAACCATATACTAAGAAAGTGGAATGCGAATCACGAATTCCCCCCTAGACAAGTGTAGTGTGTAGAGAATTGCTAGGAGAGTAAGAAAAACACAAAGGTGAGTAAAATACCCCACCCCAGAGCCCAGGAAAGTAGGAGAAAAGTACTGCAAGTTTTCTTAGGACACAATACAAGCCGTGATTAGAGTTATTGCAGGAACCAAGTAACAAATGGTGGATTCCTGGACCTGAAGACCTGTAAAGAGAGGAGACCAAGTCCAGAAGTCGCAGAAGATCCCAGGAAGGACAGGACCCCCTGCCAACCTAGAAGAAGGTGCAAAAGAGGATTCTCCGGTTGGAAGAAGTCTGCCGGAGTCCACCAAAGAAGATGGCTGCGGGTTCCTGTGTGATGCAAAGGATGTCTCACATGAAGATGGTGGGTGCAGGCGAGTTGCAGGGCTAGATTCATCCAACAAGCCTTGTTTCAAGAAATGCCGCAGATTGTGTCAAAATGGCGCTGCCTGAACCCAGGAGGGACCGGGGGGCCTCAACTTGGACTGAGGAGGCAGAGGGGGCTCCCCACACTGGAGGGAACCCACAGATGACCAGGCAGCACCCACGGAAGGGCCCAGGACACGGGGACAAAGAATGTGCAAATTGCGGTTGCTGCAGCACTACAAAAGAAGGTCCCACGCCGCCGGAGAACAATTGAGTGAGTTGAGCGTCGCAGGATAGAGTGCTAGGGACCTGGGCGAGGCTGTGCACAAGGGATTCTTGCAAATAGTGCACAGAGGCCTCAAGAGGTGAAGGTGACGCGGAGCACATGGGTACTGTTGCAAACGGGGAAGGCAAGCTCTCACCTCCTCCATATTTGGACAGCAGGACCTTAGGGCAGTCTGTGTCGAAGGGATCCACCACCTGTGTTCCAAGGAGAACGCTCGGCGCCAGGCGAGGACTCCAAGAGAACCGGTCATCATCTTAGAAGGTGCCTGCTGGAGCAGGGAAGTGACTCCGTCACTCCACAGGAGATGTCTTTTGTCCTTCTGGTGCAGGGTTAAGACAGGGAGTCCCCAGAGCATGCACACCGTGGAAACTGTTGCAGTTGCTGGCTGGAGCTGAAGTTGCAGAGTCGAAGTAGCCCTTCTGGATACTTTGTTGCAGTTACAGCAGTGCCTGGAGAAGTCTGTAGTCGATCCGAGGTCAGAGGATGAAGTAGTAGTTGCAGAGGATTCCTGATTTAAACTTGCAAGCAGAATCTGAAGATAAACCGACAGGAGAGACCCTAAATAGCCCTGAGAGGAGGATTGGCTATCTAACCAGGTATGTACCTATCAGGAGGGGTCTCTGACGTCATCTGCTGGCACTGGCCACTCAGAAGCTTCCAGAGTGTCCCCACACCTTGGAAAACAAGATGCTGATGTCTGGGGCACACTGGAGGAGCTCTGGGCACCACCCCTGGGGTGGTGATGGACAGGGGAGGGGTCACTCCCCTTTCCTTTGTCCAGGTTTGCACCAGAGCAGGGACTGGGGGTCCCTGAACCGGTGTAGACTGGTATATGCAAGGAGGGCTCCATCTGTGCCCTTCAAAACATTTCCAGAGGCTCTGGGATGCTACCCCTCCCAAGCTTGTAACACCTATTTCCAAAGGGAAAGGATGTAACACCCTCCTCCCAAAAGAAATGCTTTGTTTTGCCTTCCTGGGCTGAGCTGCTCAGACACCAGGAGGGCAGAACCCTTTCTGTGGGGTGGCAGCAGCTGTAGCTGCAGTGCAAGCCTCAGAGAGCTGGTTTGGCAGTACTGGGGGTCCACGGTGGAGCACCCAGGATGCACGGAATTGGCTCCCCAATACCAGATTAGGAATTGGGAGACATTTCGATGATCTTAGACACCTTACATGGCCATATTTGGAGTTACCATTGTAAAGCTACATATAGGTATTGACCTATATGTAGTGCTCTTCAAAACATTTCCAGAGTCTCTGGGATGCTACCCCTCCCAAGCTTGTAACACCTATTTCCAAAGGGAAAGGGTGTAACACCCTCCTCCCAAAAGAAATGCTTTGTTTTGCCTTCCTGGGCTGAGCTGCTCAGACACCAGGAGGGCAGAACCCTTTCTGTGGGGTGGCAGCAGCTGTAGCTGCAGTGCAAGCCTCAGAGAGCTGGTTTGGCAGTACTGGGGGTCCACGGTGGAGCTCCCAGGATGCACGGAATTGGCTCCCCAATACCAGATTAGGAATGGGGAGACATTTCCATGATTGTAGACACCTTACATGGCCATATTTGGAGTAACCATTGTAAAGCTACATATAGGTATTGACCTATATGTAGTGCACGTGCGTAATGGCGTCCCCGCACTCACAAGGTCCGGGATTTGGCCCTGGACAGCGGGGGGCACCTTTGCTTGTGCAAAGGTGCCCTCACACTTAGTAACTTTGCACCTAGTCTTCAGTAAATGAAGGTTAGACATATAGGTGACTTATACGTTACTTAAGTGCAATGAAAATGGCTGTGAAATAGTGCACTATTTCACGCAGGCTGCAGTGGCATTCCAGTGAAAGGGTTTGTCTGAGCTCCTTATGGGTGGCAAAAGAAACGCTGCAGCCCATAAGGATCTCCTTGAACCCCAATGCGCTGGGTACCCAGGTACCATATACTAGGGACGTATAAGGGGGGTCCAGTGTGCCAATTGGAATTGGTAAATTAAGTCACTAGCCTATAGTGACAAATTTAGAAGCAGAGAGAGCATAAGCACTGAGGTTCTGGTTAGCAGAGCCTCAGTGACACAGTTAAGCACTACTGACAACACACACATTAGGCCACAAACTATGAGCACTTGGGTCCTGACCAGCAGGATCTCAGTGAGACAGGCAAGACACACTGACATATAGGGTTTTCACTATGAGCACTGGGGTCCTGGCTGCCAGGATCCCAGTGACACAGTAAAAGCACACTGACACACACTCACAAACAGGCCAAAAGTGGGGGTAACCATGCTAGAAAGAGTCTACTTTCTCACATGGTATTTGGCCTAGTTGCACAGAATCAATACTAGGTTGGGTCCCAGAACATCGGGAGCAAAAGGCCTCAACCACCGCGGTAGGGCCCAATAGCTCCTGCTTGCCCGCTGGCTCTCTAAAAGGGATCTGACACAAGGTATGTAAAAATGCTTCCATAATTCATGAGTTCACCAATGCACACGAATTCCAAGGTGCCATGTGGCCAAATCAGTGCCGGGTTTTAGCTGTACTCCAAATTAAAGGTGAACAGAGTAGAGAGTGGGCCTCAAAGAGTACTTGCCTACCCACTCTGCTTGGGGGTTGGGGAGTCTCAAAAGCTATAGACAGAATGGGAGTAGTCAGCCTAGTTCTGAAGTGTTCGCAATCGGGGCCTGGAGAGTCATGTCTTACCGTGCAGAGTATCCTTTCCTATACCTTTATCCTTCAGGATCACTGTTGGCCCTACCTGTGGGTGCGCCTACAGGTAGGGCCAACAGTGGTCCAGAAGGTGTACAACCTTGCAGATTTCCCCCTTAGTAATTTTTATTGTTCACTGCTAAAAACCCTCCTCTATAATATTACCTCATTGCCATGGTAATTCGAGATGTCGGGATCCTTAATTTTAATCGTTTTTTTTAAACTTGATTTATTGGTACTAAAGAAACAATGTCATCGCAATCAGTTGTTTCTAAATGTAGAAATAATTATCAGAATTTTGCTTAACAAAGCTTTTCTTCGTTTCTCTCGGCTGTTTAGGCAGCCAAGAATGTCTCAGAGGATGCCTTTGTTTTGAGTGCCTTGTTAATCTGAACTTTTTGGCGCATGTTTTTGCAGAACACGATGTCACATCTACATAATGTTATGGATTTTCTGCCAATAATATTAACCACATATTCTAAATACAAGAGTACTAAGGGACTTCTTATCTATGGATACAGGAGGTCAAGTTTTCCACCTCTGCTGCCTCAACTGTAGTCCTCCCCCCCCAGAAAAAAACTTTAGAGGTGGCCACAATGTGGGGTGAAAAAGGACACAGTGGTGGTTGGTCTGCCATATCAAACCATGGCCGTGTGTTCACCAGAAGACATGGTTGTTTTCGGCAAAAAATGTTTGGATATCTTTGAGAACCCCGTCAGGAAAAACACCAGCAAGAGGGGTGTTGGAGGAGGTGGGGGGGGAGTAGGGTCCGGAACAGCCATTGAGATGGTATTGGGTCCTCGGCAGGTATTTAGGTATGGTGGAGCTGGGGCACTGCAGTCAGGCAAACTATCACCTGCCACCCTCTAAATGAGGCAAGTGATGCAAGCGGCGGGGTGGACAGGACAGCTATTGACAGTTGTCCCATTACTGTCCAACTCTGAATGACGCCTGGATTCTTGTTTATGTTCAAAACAAGCCTTTGGGAGAGCTTCATGCAGTGGCAGCCAGGACCCCAGGGTGAGAGAGAACGAGGAAGAGCAAGCACACAGTGCACGAGATGGCACCGCCTGATGGCAGATGATGGATGGTACATTGTTACTCCACAAGAGTTTATCACCCTTCTTATGGTCTTACAGCAAGGAGAAAGTTGAAATTCAAAGAAACTTTAAATCTTAGGACATACACCAGGCCTAGATCTGCAGCTTCATTGGGACATCATAATAAGGAGCATGCCTCCATCTGCTGGGCGACAGACTACCCTTTCAGTTCATCTTCTCAGAGCCACCCTGCCACAGCCATGTATACTCCATCTTGAGGCCACGCCAAGCAAGCCCATCCCTGCACTCTGCCAATGAGCATTCCATCACATTGTCTCACCTTGTTTGCCTTATTAACAGTAGCGTTACAAACCTTAAAGGGGTCCCTTGCAAAGTACCTGTGGGGGCCCCCTCGCCCCTGGAACCAGGCAGGGGCCTGCCACCCGTGCACTGAGTGCAGTGCTGAGCAACCCCCCCACCCCCCAAGGCTTGCCCCTCCCGCAACGAGGGGGCTGCAGGGGCCTTTTTTCTACGACACTGCTGATTAAACGTGCAAGCCAGGAATGCTCCATTCGATTTTCCACCTGCCAGCCATGGCGCTGAGCCATTTCTCCTCAAGAAACAGCTGTAGCACATCATAACACCAGCATTGGCAAGGCCAAGAGGCATGCGTTTGAAAACCCGCAATTATTTTTTGTTTGCTTCTTTTTTTTTTTTGCAAACGTATGCAATAGACAGTAAAACATTAAAAGTAATAAAAACGAAATGCTACTTTACTAAATACTGCTGTCTGAAGGTGGTGTACATGTTCACAAACTATCACAAACATCAAGTGAAAAAACATGAGAGAAGCATAACTTTGCTACCAACCCTGACAATGAATTGAACTAATTTGAAGTAGATGTACCAATGTGCAAGAGCAAAGGCCATATAAATCAAATGTGCAGTCCCAAGACAAAAATTCCTGATGGACCCAATGGAGGCCTTAGGACTTGTCTTTAACCACAGAGCATCCCCCTCAGACCTAGTTGCACAGGTACAGGTCCTCACCCACCAAGGTGACATGCTTCTTCATCGGGCTGTGCTGCTAGTTAGGCGAGCACTACAATGCCCAACGGACCTCTTGAGGGGGCTTTTTGCCAGAGATCCTTTTATCTGTCTGTACGCCTGAAGAACTTCACTTATCCTACGTATGCCCTACAGAATTCCCTGGGCAAAACGAGGAGCAGACCGGAGGGAAATGTGATGAAAACTAAAATTAACTAAGGCTATTCCAATTAATTGTAATGTCCTTGTTAAGGTCAAAAGCAAAGAGTAGAACCCTGCGGGAAATGATAGTCCCTGAGTTCAATTTAAGGGCGACATGCTTCTTTCCTAGGTGTCCTTGCGGGGGGCAAATAGCAATTCATCAGGACCGAAGAAAATTTAATTCCTAATCTACTTATTGTGATACCTCTGCACTATGTTGGTGGTGCTCACCCTCAGTGTAATATTCAGGAGTGTGTATCCTAATCAAGAGAACAGTGCTGATACTTGACTGAGATCCTGATGTCCCGTTTTAGGGTTTCTTATATACAAATCCTTGTGGCCTGCATAGCAGACAGTGAAAATCGCGACGGGTGCAAATGCACCCGTCGCACCCCTACAACACCGCCGGCTCCATTCGGAGCCGGCTTCTGTGTTGCAGGGATTTCCCGCTGGGCCGGCGGGTGCTCTCTTGGCGGGCGCCCGCCGGCCCAGCGGGAAAGTCTGAACCCCGGCCGCTCCACTACATGTTTCCAGTCATCTCCAAAGAACACCAAGGGACCCTTCTCCTGCCTCACCTGCAACTTCACCTGCGACAGAACATGGAAACCTGCCACAACCGCAACAAACCACCTCCACTGCATACTCCTCAACACACGCTCCGCACGCAAGCATGCCATCGAGCTCTGGGACCTGCTCGACACCACCGCCCCAGAAGTAGCCTTCCTGACCGAAACCTGGTGGAACGACTCCTCAGCACCTGACATCGCCATAGCCATACCGAACGGCTACAAGATCACCAGAAGAGATCGCCCCAACGGAATCGGAGGAGGAATAGCCATCGCCCACAAATCCAACCTCAAAATCCACACCCCCACGGACGACACTCTCAAGACCGCCGAACACCTACACTTCCGGATCCACACTGACCCCAACACCACCCTCAGGGGAACGCTCATCTACCGACCCCCAGAACCACGAGCACCCTTCAGCGACTCCATCGCCGACCTCACGAGCACCCACGCGCTCAATTCTACGGACTACATCCTCCTTGGAGACCTCAATTTCCACTTGGAGAACAACAACGACGCCAACACCACATCCCTGATCGACAACCTCTCCAACCTCGGCCTCAGACAACTGGTCAACACACCCACCCACACCGCCGGCCACACGCTCGATCCGATCTTCTCCGCAAGCAACCACGTCACCTTTAGCCACATCACCGAACTCCACTGGACCGACCACCACTGCATCCACTTCACATTCAAGAAGCACATCGAACACCACCGCACCCAACTACCACCCCACCGCCGCTGGAGCAAAGTCACCGAAGACCAACTGACCAGCACCCTCGCCCAGAACCCGCCCACCGACTCCACCGACCCAGACACCGCCACTCTCAACCTACGACAGTGGATCAACGACTGCGCCAACACCCTCGCACCACTCAAGAGGTCCACCGACAACCAAGGAAAGAAAAAAGCCGCCTGGTTCACTGACGAACTCCTCACCTCCAAACGCACCTGCCAGAAACTAAAGAAGAAATGGCTCCTCGAACACACACCTGACAGCCTGGCAGCCCACAAGGAGGCCACCCGCAAGCACCACCAGCTAATCCGACTCGCCAAACGTTCCCACTTCACAGAACACCTGAACAACAACACACACGACAGCAAAGAACTCTTCTGCATCGTGAAAGAGCTCTCCAACCCCAGCGCCAACGTCAACGACATCCCACCATCCCAAGAACTCTGCGACGCCCTGTCCACCTTCTTATATCAGAAGATCACCGACATCCACAACAGCCTCAACACCACGCCTCCGTCAGACCCCACCCCCGACAACTCCACCTGCGCCAACCGCTACACCGCCTGGACCCACGTAGATGACGCTGAAACTTGCAAGATCATAAACTCCATCCACTCAGGATCCCCTTCAGACCCATGCCCCCACCACGTCTACAACAAAGCCGACTCTACCATCGCCCCCAACTTCGAAAGGTCATCAACTTATCCTTCGAAACCGTGACCTTCCCGGACAGCTGGAAGCATGCCGAAATCCACGCCCTCCTCAAGAAACCCGAGGTAGACCCCAACGACCTCAAAAACTTCCGCCCGATCTCCCTCCTCACCTTCCGGCGAAGGTCATCGAGAAGATCGTCAACGCTCAGCTCACCCACCACCTCGAGGACAACTCCATCCTGGACCCCTCCCAGTCCGGTTTCAGACGCAACCACAGCACCGAGACTGCTCTCCTCGCCGCCACAGATGACATCAGACAGCAAATGGACAACGGCGAAACTTCAGCCCTCATCCTCCTGGACCTTTCCGCAGCCTTCGACACGGTTTGCCACCGCACCCTACTAACACGCCTCCACGAAGCCAGAATACAAGAAAAAGCCCTCCACTGGATCTCCTCCTTTCTCTCCGGCAGAACCCAGAGAGTCCGACTTCCACCCTTCCGCTCCGATGCCACCAACATCATCTACGGCGTACCCCAAGGCCCCTCTCTAAGCCCAACGCTGTTCAACGTCTACATGGCCCCCCTCGCACAACTGGCCCGTCAGCACAACCTCAACATTCTCTCCTACGCCGACGACACCCAGCTCATCCTCTCCCTCACCAATGACCCACACACCGCCAAAGCCAACCTCCACGAGGGATTGAAGTCCATCGCCGAATGGATGAGAAATAGCCGCCTGAAGTTGAACTCCGACAAGACGGAGGTCCTCATCCTCGGATGCACCCCCTCGGCCTGGGATGACTCCTTGTGGCCCACCGTGCTGGGACCCCCTCCAACGCCAGCCAACCACGCACGCAACCTGGGTTTCGTCCTCGACTCCACCCTCACCATGTCCAAGCAGGTCAACGCAGTTTCCTCCTCCTGCTACAACACCCTCTGCATGCTCCGTAGAATCTACAAATGGATCCCGACGGAAACCAGAAAAACGGTGACTCAGGCCCTCGTCAGCAGTAGACTAGACTACGGTAACGCTCTATACACAGGCATCCCAGCGAAAGACATCCGACGACTCCAACGCATCCAAAACGCCTCCGCCCGAATGGTCCTCGACGTACCCCGCCGATGCCACATCTCCCACCACCTGAAAGACCTCCACTGGCTCCCCGTGGACAAGAGGATCACCTTCAAGCTCCTCACCCACGCTCACAAGGCACTCTACAACGCCGGACCAGCCTACCTGAATAACAGACTCAACTTCTACGCCCCCTCCCGCCAACCTCGCCCTCGCCATCATTCCACGCTTCCAACGCAAGACCTCCGGCGGCAGATCCTTCTCCTACCTCGCCGCCAAGACCTGGAACACCCTCCCGACCCCCCCTGCGACAGACCCAGGACCTTCTCACCTTCAGGAGACTCCTCAAGACCTGGCTCTTCGACCAATAGCAGCAGCCTCCCCCCCCCCCCCCCCCTCAGTGCCTTGAAACCCTAACTGGTACGTAGTGCGCTCTATAAATATTGTGATTGATTGATTGATTGATTGATTGATTCTCTGGGGGCAGAAACAAAGCCTACTCTGGGTGGAGGTGCTTTGTCACCTCCCCCCTGCAGGAACTGTAGCACCCGGCGGTGAGCCTCAAAGGCTCAAGCCTCGTGTTACAGTGCCCCAGGGCACTCCAGCTACTGGAGATGCCCGTGCCTGGACAAAGCCCCACTTTTGTCAGCAAGTTCGGGGGGAAACTTGAGAAAAACAAGGAGGAGTGACCACTTCAGCTGGGACCACCACTAAGGTGTCCAGAGCTGAAGTGACCCCCTCCCTGTAGAATCCTCCATCTTGGTTTGGAGGACAGGGACCAATAGGATTAGGTTTGTGCCTCCCTCCCCAAGGAGAGTGCAACAACCCTCAGGGACAGTAGCCATTGGCTACTGCCCTCTGACCCCTAAAACGCCCCTAAATCTAGGATTTAAGGGCTTCCCTGAACCCAAGTTGTCATATTCCTGGCAACTTACAAGAAGAAGAAGGACTGCTTTGCTGAAACCCCCAGCAGAGAAGAAGGAAGACGACAACTGCTTTGTCCCCAGCCCTAACGGCTTGTCTCCTGCTTCAAAGTACCGGCAAAAGAACAGCGATGCGTTCAGTGGGACCAGCCACCTCTGCCAAGCTCCAGAGGACTGCCCTGCACCCAAAAGGACCAAGAACTCCAGAGGAAAGCGGCCCTGCCTAAGAAAAACCAACAACTAGGGACTCCCACTTCACTGCGGATGTGCAAGTCCTGACCACTCTGCACCCAACACCCACAGCCCATGTCCAGGTGGTCCACCCAGCTAGAGAGGGGCCCCAGGTGATTGCGAGCAAGTGCCCACCCTGGGTTGACCTCTCCACCCCTCCACATCGACGCCTGCAGTGGGAATCCCGAGGAACACCTTGACCACGATGCTCCGGACAAAGATTTCCAGCGCCTAAAGACACTGCAACTGCAGCTCCCAGGCCTTGGAGAACCCGACCTCCAGTGCAATACGTTCAGCCAGCGGGCCTCCTCCCTGTCCACCCCGGGGGTGTGCCCGAGAAACCCCCCTGGACCTCGCCTGCAACCTCTGAGTGACCCCCGGGTCCCTTCATAGATCAGCATTCGAAGCCGAACGTCCTGTTTGCACCCTGCACCCGGCCGCCCCTGTGCCGCTGAGGGTGTGTTTGGTGCCTACTTGGGGCCCCTCCAGTGCTCCTCTAATCCCCCCTGGTCTGCCCTCCGAGTCGCGGGTACTTACCTGCATGCAGACCTGATTTTGAGTATCCCCTGTCTCCAAAGGAGCCCACGTTAAAATTGCTCATCTTTGGCCTCTGCACCTGGCCGGCCCAGGGTTGCTGGTGGTGGGTGTCTGGAGTTAACTTGGACACCAACCGGGGGACTTCCAAAAACCCAGAGACTGAAACTGTAATTGTTGTACTTACCTGCAAATTGAACTAACATTTTTTCCCCCCCAGGAAATGTTTCTGAAAATAGCAGTGTGTCCATTCTTAAAACAGATAATTGCCAATATTTCAAAAACTGTATCATTTGTTGATTTCAAACAAAGTACTGTTGATAAATGTGTGAAATACAAATCTATTGAAGCACTTACCTGCAACTTGAATCTCTTGGTTCTAAAAATAACTTAATAAAAGATATTTTTGTTATATAAAAACCATTGGTCTGGAGTTGTCATTGAGTGTGTGCTTCTTCTATTGTCTGTGTGTGTGTACAACAAATGGTTTGCACTTTCCTCTGATAAGCCTAACTGCTCGACCACACTACCACAAAAAAGAGCATTAATATTATCTACTTTAGCCTCTGTTAAGCCTCTGAGGAACCCTGGGACTCTGTGCACACTATATCTCATTTTTATATAGTATATACAGAGCCAGCTTCCTACAACAGGTCCATCCCATGCTAGGATAAGAGCCGTATACTGACAGACCCAAAAACATATTTCAGGTGTAGGGTTAAGGTGGCTTATTGAGACTAGTATTCCTAAACTAGCAAAAGTTGTCGTTTTTATAAAGCATAAAAACAGTACAAAAAAATGTTAAATGTTGATAGCTGTGGTGCACAGATATCTTAGTAATGGCTGCTGCCATAGCAGCAAAATAAAACGGAACTCAGATCAACTTTCGCCCCATGCAGTGACGTTGGCTTCAGGCAGTCGGTCTGGTGGCCATTATGCGGCAACATAGTTGAATGTTTGCAGTCCACAGGGGCAAAATGCCAGTGACACCCAGGGTTAGTAGCTAATACAACACACTGGCACATCTAGGTGGCTTAGTAGGTCCATTTACTTGAGGCAGCCCAGAATAATGAGCATCACAGCCTGCTGCTGCTATGTAATTGTTAAACAGGGCATTGAATATGGCCTAATAATGATAGCTTGCTTTTTATATAGTGCTTCATACCAGGCTTGTGGCATGCAAGTCTGAGCACTGTAAATACCTGCTAGTACCATTACCCATTTCAATTGTGGCAAATTTACTGCTCTTGAATGGAAGTCTGAATCTGCCTTGTTGGAAGTCGAACTTGTAACAGCACGTCAGTGGTGAGTAACTAGAACCATTGGGCTGGCATCTTGTCTATGCAGGTGCGAGCCAGTCGCAATTAGAAGAGCACCGGAACCTTTTCTGTAGTTTGCGCCTTCACTCCCTTCATCCTGCAGGATACCTGCCCTTATTGTTGCCGGAGAGCCTGTCCTGTTGCTCCTTTGCGCTGAGGGAATGCACTGAAGATTGGACAGTGAAGGCTGCACTTTCATCACAGGCAAAGTCTAGTGTGCTTGCTCTCAGTTACAGTATTCTGTCACTGGGTTGGTGCCAATAGATAAGTTAAGACAGGGAGGTGAGCGAGCCACTGAAAGCTCGAGTCTGAAGCCTGGTCCTGGCACAGCTCGATGTCCAGTTGGGACCTCGTGCCCATAACGAGCCGAGCTTTCATAAGGCTTCTACCTGACTACATCCTTGTATCCTGAATGTGGCATTCCGCCCTCAGCTGTCACCAGCCTCAAGCCTCGGCGTCGGCTCCTGCGTATCACTTAATCTCCCCGTGCCTACAAATGATCAACGATGACCTTTTGTAATGTAACTGGTGCTTCAGGTCGAGCTGGCGGCATACTAAAACTGCAGAAAATGTGCAAACAGGTAAAGACAGCCTCTTCATGAAGCAAGACAAATAGATACCCATTTAGTGGCCCATTTGTACAAAGTGAAACCAGAAAACCCTGGGTAAATAGCGGCTTTCTACACTTAAACTGTGTGATCCTAGGCAAATATTTTCGTCCACCAAAAATCTTGTTTTCGTTATCGCGCACTCTTTAAAATTTGAAGTGACTATATCATATTTTACGTGGTTTGCTGTATGTTTTACATAGGAAGCATTTTCAGGCCTCAACTAGTACACAGGCTCTAAGATCCGAGCCCAGACCCTTGGCTTGGCTGTGATTCGGCTCTCCCAGTTTATTGGCTCGCCCATCTCTACTATTTCTCCAGAAGCAGGCTTCCCCTCAAATAGCAATGAAAGATAATGTGTTTTTTCTGACAAGATTCTGTGATCATACTGCTAATAGAGACAAAATTATGTGTTATAATCAAAGGGGCTGTACCCGTGAATTTTGCATGAGGCAGAAACGGCGGATGAGTCTGTGAGGGCGGCAGGTGAACAGGCTCCTTCGGGTGTCAGCTGGCAGGTCGCTGAGCTTGGTGGCGAGTTCCGTGGAAATATCCCGTGCGTAGGCCTTGGGCCGGCACACAGCGAGGAATGTTAGTCTTGGAGCGGGCCCCGGGTAGCAAGGGGAGCAGCTGCGATATTCTGCTGAGTTCTTGCTATTTCCAGCCTGGCCTTTGACGGATGGGCGTGGCGCGGCCCGCTCCCAGAATCACTGCGCAGCTGACGTCTACGACCCTGCTTGCTCGAGAGAGCCAGCTGAGGGGCCCTGTCACTGCACCTCCCGGTGGCGGGGAGTAGTCTCCGTCGTTTGGTCATTTCCATGATTCAGACGAACTGGTCACGACAGTTGCCTTCCTGCTTGCCAGCGTGCCTGCCTTTGATGCCAACTCCCTGTTGAAGTAGGGCATCTCGGTTTCGGGCTGGCAGCAAGGTTTGTCTGCACCGGAAGAATGAAATCGTGTCTGGCCGGTTTTAGTGTAGTGCAGGTTGTAGCACTTTCCACGGTACTTATGTGTGATGACTGTGTAGCCTTCTCGTAGTGACTGGTGGTCACAGAGAAGGACTCCAAGCCACGCGCCAGTGTTCAGTTCACCAGGGAGGGCGCAAAAGAGCGACGCAATCACCATACATTGTTTAATATGCGTGCATAGAGCATCTAGGGCTCCTCTTTGGCAGCCTGAGCGTCAGTGCACGCTATTGGCAAGACCCCTGAGGCCATTGCTGACCTCCTAAGAGGAGTGGTTAATGCTGTACTACAAATATGCTGAATCTGAGATATGTTAAACTCTTGCCTTTTGGACCTCCTTAAAGACTCTCTTATAACAGGACTCCCTTCCTTTGGGCCTTGAGCTGTATACAAGACCCATGGTTGATTTTATGCCTACCTTTACCTGAACAGGGCTAAAGTTGAGGTCCTGATTCAGGGTGGCCAGTACTGAAACCCCTTCCCTTTGGGGCCAAAAAGCAAAGAGCATAGGAATCATGTTTTCTTCTGCGATGAAAATGCGCACAGGAGAACTACCATATCATCCAAACTGGTGTTCCCAAAAAGAAACAATAGAAAACCCAACAAAACAAAACCAAGAAGACAGACTTTAGCGAAATTTGAAGAAAATTGGTATGTAATGCTGGCTGTACCTCCACAAGGAATTCAGGGCCTGATTTTGAGTGTGGCAGTCAGGAAGCTGTGTCACAAAAGTGGGAGATATCCTGTCCTCCTTATTGCAAGTGCCGTAGGATATAATGCCCTTGTATTAATGTGGATGGGATCTTTGTCATGTTTCTGACAGAGTAACCCATCTGCCAAACTCTAAATCAGGACCTCTTTTTCCATAGATTGATCATGTAGGAACAAACGTGGAACCTACATCCAAAAACACTATTGCTATGAAATGGAAGAGCCAATCCCTGGGATTTAAAAAACATACATTGCAAATTCAGTGCAGAAAAGTGGTCGTAAAGTGTCATGTTTTCATTTCCCAAAAGATATACATTTATGTATTGTACAAGCTTGTTTATTGTTATTGCACAAAGAGCAATGGTTTCTATACATCTGGAAACATTCACCCTTAATATCTCACGCAAAGCCTCAGTTAAGCCCGAATCTGGAGCAAAGTAATGTTTCTGCTTGAATCAGGATTCCAAGGAGCTGCAAAATGTGTCTGACCAGTGTTTGCTTTAACAGTATTTGCAAGGCAAACCTTCCTTGGTATTAATTGAGCAGGCAAAATGAGCAGATTTCGGTTTCAGTACCTTGGAATTTTGAAAAAAAAGATGCAATTAGCACATTATCACCCAGACTAAGGTCCTTAACTCAGAATGATGCAGTAATGGTGCTTCTGCTAATGAACGCACTCCACGGTATAACGGTTTTTGAGTACACAATTACTGCACCAACTTTGCTTCCAAAGCTAAAACGAGGGTTCTAATGTGCTGTACAAATGGCATTGGTAGATCTTTAAATTAAAAAGCAAAATTAATTTTAAAACAACTTTTGTTATAAAGTAATTACGTTTACTAACATCAAAACATTGTTATATAAAAAAAAATCACGTTCCCTTAAGAACTTCTGTGAAAGGAACATTTTGGTTACAATTCCAAATCTGAAAACCACTTAAGTCCTTTAGGCAGGGTGAGCTACGTAACCCTTATAAATGCACTTTTGGGACCTTTGAAATACAGTCACTGATTACAATGCAAAAGACATCGTTGGTTATATTGCTGATAACATCAAATCAACATTGACATTGTCAGTGACGTCACTAAAGCCACTCAACACCAAAGCACATTTGAGGCCATTGCTATGAGAATTTGTCAGTGGCCAGCCAGCACAGTAGACTTCCGCTAGGCCCCGAGACTGCACCTCAGCCCCGGGCGTCCTCCTGGTGGTGTGTGCTCTGTGTGCAGAGCCAGGCTCTAAATGCAGCTTTAAGTTTGCATTACTGCTGTCAGCAATTAGATATTTTTATAAGTGGAGAAGAAAGCGTACTGTAGTTAATCCCTAGCAGTGCCGAACCCCATGGGCATTAAATTTGAGTTGGTATTATGCACTCCCAATTTCAACATATGGAAGCAAGGCCTGTATTGTGGCTTTCAACAAACGGGGTAACAGTCATTTGCAGCTTTAGTGCTGTCACCCATGACACCAATGTAGATGTAACCATGGTGTCGCCATTGATGATCATTAGTTACATCTTCTGTGTGAGATCATGAGCAGTCCATGGAGGAGGAGATTAGTCTGTGTATCTCACCATAACTGGTGCATTTCCGTGTTTTTAGGCGTTAGACCATAACCTTAACCTACCTATCTGCAGTTAACATGTTTTAGGAGAATTTTGTAAGCTTTTTATTTTAAAGCAGCCTTATTCTGTTGTGTGAGTGAATAACCACATCTTCCTATTAATATTGTGATCTTTTTTGTTTTCTTATGATATACTTCGACCCATGCCCACAGCCATGTTCAGTAAGCACTAAACAAGGCCATGCCCACTGCATACCTTCCCAGTGGCTTGAAACAACGTAGCGCGGCCTTAGGGATATTGCCCATGGCTAAGGCAGGTCCTGGAGAATGACACTGATGACAGGGTGGGAAGCTTACTTGATCAAAGGGAGAGTGGACAGCACTGGATCTCAAGGGTGACGCATGGGCAGTCAAGGTTTGATTCTTCACCATGGGAAGAGTGAACAAGGGGAGAAGGAGTACCACAAACAAATGGAAGCTTTTTCCAGGGGCTTAAAGGAGAGCTCATCCCCTGATGTGGAAAATATCATGAGACTTTGTGGCACAGTGGCACCTGAGTGAAGGCCTCTTCCCAGGGAGCTATGACATTAGCACCTTTTTCTCCTAAAACAGATTAAAAGCTTAACCATGTGACAATTAATGCAGACCACCATTCCCCCCTCAGTTGCTGGTGCTGAAGATATGTGGATTGGCTACGACTCTATTTCTATTTACAAAACTCCATGCCTGCAAGTCAAATAGCCCACCAATGTATCCTGTCCCTTCTGGCCCCGTGGAAGATCACAGTCTGAGCCCATCATCACTGCTGGCAACCAGCGTTATTCACCCTACTAGGAAACCTTTACAAGTGTGGCATGCAGCGCTGTGGACTGACATTCGTACAAGGTAGGCAAAGTGTAAAATAGGGATGGTGCCAACCATTTTATATGTCTTGTTTGCTGAAGTCAGGTACCACTGCCAGCACAACATTTTTTTCTACACTGACTGTTTTACGTTTTCCACTTACTCTTGTGTCTGTTCTGAAACCTATCGGTCAGCTTCATTTCACAGAAGCAGTTGTGGAAAGCCCATAAAGACTAAAAAGCGTTGCTTCCTGAAAGGATGCCAGAGGTAAATGTGAAAGAAATCATTAAGCACCTCATGTCCATCAAACAGGCTACCGGTTCGGTGGAAGACAATGTGGCGAAAAGGGTGGCTAATGGAGTGGTGACTCCTCCATAGGGCATACCAGGGCATCAACCCATTGGCTCGCTCTGCAGCTCATTGCTGGAGACGTTACAAGTTTAACATATAAACAAATGATATTGGAACGTCTGTTTGCATATAAAAGCTTTAATATCACTATGGCAGCAGAAGAAGGCTCCACTGGTTGTATTGTGCTTGTGTCAGGTAGTATCTGTTTCAGCCTAGCCTCTCGCAGTCACAATACAAAACTGACATGCCCCGCTAGCTTATGGCAGTGCAGAATGTCAAATAATTGAACTTCAAGGCTTGTCAATCATGCGCCCTTTGCTCGGTCAGAAGCGTAATAGAAGAAACGCATCTAGCTCTAACCCTATTCTGACTTCTGATTGGGTTGAAGGTCTTGGGACTGGCTGCTTACCGGAGTTATGGGTTTAGGAATAGTAGGTCCTGGTGAAAGTGTATGCCAGCTCAGATCCAAGAGGCCTGGCCCTGGTAAGTTTAGGCTTTAATAGTGTCACTTTGTATGAGTGTGTGCATGTGTGTATACGCACGTGCCGTATGAACGCCAGAGTCACAGTCTCTGTATGTATGTTTACATGAATGAGTGCGTGCAATTTGAAGGCCTGTAAGGGGGTGGGAGTTGGTGTCGTCCCTGTGGGTGGCAAGGACCGGAGCCTGAGAACCAGGAGGAAGCGACGAACAATCTGCCTCCCATGTAGTTGATGACAGAGGAGGATGCAAAAATAACTCATCCGAACCACACTCTGGCCCAAAGTCATTTCTTCATATTTTCAAAGTAACGTCAGTCGCTATGACCAAAAAATAACATCATCGTTTCTGTTAAACAGGTTTTGAAACGGTTTGCGGTAAAATTACAAAGGAGGATTATATGGTTGAATGAAGGTGCCTCATTGCCCTGCTTCCATCTCTGCCTCTGTGCGACTGAAATAAAATGTTTGGACTTGTCAGTCGCATTTGTTGAACATGTGTGTTGAACAGGCACAAGACTGGGCGCAATAAATCAGCAGCATTTATAGAGGTTTCCAATGTTCCGATTTCATGCGTTACTGGCTTTTTTTGCAGTGGTGCTAGACCTTTTTCTTTATTGTGAAATCACCACCACAAACATCAGAATGAAAAGAAAATATTGTGAAACAAACGAGCTACTAGTACCTGGAAACTTTGGCGCTGAGCTTCAACACCACAGGCGTAGTTACCATTAGTACAGCAGGTACAGTGGCACTGGGGCCTTGGAGTGTGGGGGCCTCTTCATCGTAGTTAGTTGCTGTTTTCTATACAAATCCATGGTAGGAGTCCGAATTTTCTTGCTTGCATTAGGACGAAAGGTGACCTTGCTACTCCAATGTGCTTCTGTGTTCTATACATGAGGGAAATGTTATGGTCCTGCTTGCACAGTGCACGTTCTGGAGAGGCAGTCTCTAGTATTCCCTGTCTCTCCTCATTATGCACTGTCAAAGATCAATGAGTCACTACTGAGGCAGCACAGGTATATGGTGGTTGACACTTCAAAAGGCTGCAATACCGACATTGCTCTCCCCTGGCAATTGAATTACCTCTGTTATTTTCTGATGGTCAAAGCCAGCTATGTGCATAGTTTCTGCTGTTGTAGAGTCCCATCTTTTAGACTATTTCAGTGGTCCCTCCTCGGATTTACTTGTTAAACATTTGAGGTGTTCAACAATTAAAAAAATACCATAAATGCACTGTGTGGCTTCTAGTTTCTTAGGCGGAGATGACACCGCCAGACACACATTGCTGTGGTCTCTCAGGACCATTCAGTATACACATTTACACCCCACCTATTTGAAAGTTCACCAGGAGCCACTGGGCAGATGCCCTTGTTTAACACCGGCAGACTAGTGCTTGAGGACTGGCTGGCATTGGTGGAGTGGAAGCTAGTGGAATCTCTACATTGAAAACAGGATCACTGGAACATGCCTAAGAGGATGAAACCAGATGACAATGTACGATTTTCAGACATGCCTGAGAAAAGGGAAGAAGATAACATCACTGACTTCCTCACTCACTTCAGCCCTGACCTTAACAATCTTCATTTTTGCCTTCCTCTTGAGTTCCAGAAAGCAGACAAGATCAAAATGAGGGACCACAGCTCCAGATCAGTTTTGAGACAAATTATAGTTTGCTTCTTGCATCATCAACAAGGGCAGCATCATGTGGGCCGCCGAAAACCATGATTCCTTCCTGCACGGTGACCTTTAATTCTGTGTTTAACAAGACTGCTCATTCAAAGCCAGGTTCATAAAAAAGAAATTCCTATTGGGAATTGCCTTATTGGCCCTTTATATGTTCATTGATAAGGGTACGCGTTCTTCGTCCGATGGACCTTTTCACTAGTTTAAGATGTTCACCCCCCCTAAGCAATCCACATTATAAATATCATCAGATAGACAATGCAAAAATTCTTTAGAGACAGTAATTCACACGCACCTTGGCCCAATAGGCCATGAATAACCACACCTTTAGTATCAGTTAGAAAATGTATTTCCCTAAATTAACAATGCTAGTATCACATAAATGAGTCTCAACACCACATGATATAAGTATAAGACTAATAATACTGGCTGACCAAATCTCCTAAAGAATCTTAATTTAATCAATGCGTTGACAATCAATCCCTCTAAAGTCATAAGTACAAATCAAAAATAAGAGCAATTGCGCAACAGTAAACATTTGAGGTTCAACAACTGAGTAACATTAAATAGCAATTAGTCGAATGAAAGGAAAACCTCACTAACGTCAGATTAGCATCAGCATGTTGGACTTCTTGCAAAATAATTTTAGTCAACACAAATTTGGAAAACATCTAACTATGGCTCTATCAAAATGCAGCAGTTGGTACCTAAAAACAAAAGGCATATCAACAATAAAGACATTTGTGGCTGATATACCTGTCCTTATGAATCAGCAAGCAGTGAACAGTCTTCATCAGGCGGACATGAGTTCCAGCAGCATTAGCATTGGGGCATGGCAAGGGAAAATGGTTCAGAATATGGGACTCTAAGCTCTCCGAGCTACTAGAAAGAAGAATCTAGGGCAAGCAGCAAAAGCACTACAAACTATAAGCATTGAGTGTAAAAGTAAGCACCAGCATTACGCATGGAGCACAAGAAATAAACAGTGGAGCAATGTAGAGGTGTAACCCAAGACGAATGAGCACCAAAAGGCCAAAAGTTCTTAGTACATAGCTGCATGTTATTTTCTAGGTTAATTCATTTTATATGCAAATACAATTACAGGGTACATGAAGTATTTATTAGTAACATTTTCAGTGCTCCCAGTATCACCTTGGTCACACTTGAGAAAATGTATGTCTGTATGTGGTATTTGGATAATGCAAACCTAGCCAAAAGGAAGCAAAGCATCTTTTGCTTCACTTTGGACTACTTGGACAGGAGACTACGTTGACCATGATCGATGGGTATCGGAAAGTATTTGATGACTCTGATTCCCTCGAACAATTCCTGGACTTGACTGATTTTTCTTCAGCAGTGGATATCTTGCACCAGTCCACTGAGACGCATGTCAATCGTTGAATACTTGGTTCACATCACAAACTCACAAAGAGAAGGAAAGACTGGAGGAAATCATGTGCCACTGGGTGTCTGCTGAAAGAAACAGGAACAAAGTCAACATAAACCCAGAGACCAGCCACAATACTGTCTCAACGATTCTTAAACTGGCAGCTTCTAAATATTTAAGTGTCCTTATGATCACTCATAGATGAAACTGATGTAACCTGATGCAGAGTGGCTCCTCTATATGCTCCCAGTGACTTTGCAGGATGGACCGGCACTCTCTTGTTTTGAAATAGTTTTCTGGCAATTGTGCTGCATTTGCATGGGAGGGATACACACGGGGCACTCATTGCATGTTTACGTAATCCATACCTTTCTGCACATCATAGCAAATCTCGGTGGAGACCCCTATGTACCTCCCTTAGTTTCTTTGCACGGTGATATATCGAAGATAATAGGACAAAAGAACCAGATACTTGCACTAGGGGCCGAAACATTGCAGCAGTTAGGTTAAGATTTGATCAGATGCAGCTTTGAGCCATTGGTGGACAACGCCGCCTCTCCTCTGGCATATAGAGGAAAGGTGTGGTACTACAATTATCCAGTCTTTCCTGGCTAAAGTACTTTCGGCCTATTGAACATATGGAACCGTTGTTGGCCTCATTCTTGTTTCCATCTAATCTCCATTTCTGTATCCTCATACGTGTCCTGCTGTACCTGGCAATATGTAGTCTCTCCCAGAGCACAGTACTCGAGCATCCTTGCCCACCGTGACGTATATTTTGTGGCAACCTCCTCCATATCCCTCCTTGGGATAGGGCCAGGTTATTCACTGGTAAGTACCAAAAAATCCACACATACCCATATCCGCTGCCCCATGTTTAAAATCATTTCTCCAACAGAGTTCAATATGCCATCCAGGTTGCAGATGCCAGCACTCCTCACCTTTCTTCACGCAGTAGGACTGCTAAACCCTAAAAAACCCAGTCATGGCGACCACACGTTCGAAGTCACTCTCCGTCCTCTCATTGAACGTGAATGTCCCCACTCATAACATTAAAAGGAAAAACAAGCACCCAGACACAGCCTCACTTCAAGAGATGCATCTGTCTCCCGAAGAATGTCTCAAATTAAAGCGAGACTCGGCGGGAGGAATATACTAATCTAGCAAAGGCCACCGACCACGTTCTAATCGTTCCTCACGTGCTACATTCAGAAAAGGTGGTATGGCAGTTTGATTTAAAATCCCTTCCAGGGAACTTATTGAAAATATGGCCGGACTCCGAAGGATATATTAGTGAAATTGAAATACAAGACTTGACACTCGCCGTAGGTTTAATCTGCGCTCCTGGTGGAAATAAAAGTGACTTTTTAGTGGCATATCCAGGATTCTCTGGTGAATGGGGAATACAAAGGTGGTGCTGCCAGGGGAACTGGAATATGACATTGGGCCCTTTACTGCATAGATTAGGCAGGACTGACTTGGGAGAAACTAGAGAGAGGTAGTTCCCACAAGATATGACAACTGACCATTCTCTAGCAAAACCAAGAAGGTTGATGCACCCTGTAGAAAAAGGTTACACTGACACATTCACCTCGTATTTCCATGGAATACATTCCCAGACAGAATTAAATTCCACTGAAATCAGCAAGACTATTGTGCACGGTCCTAGGCATTTCCATTATGCCGAGCCGAGTATTGACAAAAATTGCTTGTTTGCCCATCAGGCACGGGGCGAATGTACTCATCATGTTACAATGTGCCTGCTGACAAAGAATGTTTACTCTTTTCTGACTCCATGCCTGCATGGGAATGAGGGCCGTAAAAGCCTGGAAATGCCCAAGTTAGGGTGTTAAACATACAATGTACACCATAACTGATGCCCCTCCTGGTCAGTACACTCCTTAGCGGATGGCATTTATAAAAAGAAAAAAGGTAGGCAATAAAAAGCAAAAATGGTGGAGGCATGAGTTATGGTGTGCATTGTCTGTTGCACATCACAAATAGCAAACATCATGGCCTTTTCAGTTTAGGGCTTTTCGTGTTTTTTGTTTACTGAATCGTTAATGACCTTTAACTGTATTTCCACAAAGATATGGAGAGTGTAATCAGCTCTTTATTACCAACGGTGAGTGTATACAGGGACCATGGTGACAAGAGGTGAAAGCTCAAGTGATCCATGATGTCCCCCCTCTCTCTTGACGGTGGTAATGCATTTTATATTGTGGCATAATGTACAAATACAATTTGCATTTCCAGTCCCTGTGATTCACAGAATCCATATTTCATCGGTACAAAACCCATTATAGGAGTCAGAAATGTTTCTCCAAGTTCTGAAAAAGGGGTTGTGACTCATAACACACGCAATTGGAAAGGGGAGTGAAGTGTGTTTCTTCCAAAACTGTGATTCGGGAACATAAGCATAAAAGGTTTGCAAACCTCAATTCTGTTTGCAAACCCTCAACCATAAAAGGGGGTGATATCCGAATCAGAAGGGAGAAGAGGGCCCCTTTAGTCAGAATATATCATGAATATTTTGTTAAACACTTACTGTATGGGCTAACTGTAATTGAAGAAAAGGTATTAGTATATTGAATTAAGCACTGGAAATACTGACTTCCCAAGAACGCAAAAGCAGCCACTCAATATAATAATTTACATTGGATTTTTACTGCTAGAGTACTGCTCATATGGAATTATTTGGAGCAATTTCAGCATGATTGCACTGATATTTTGCTGTCCTAAGTGCTCAGCTGTGTTTGAGACCGCCACGAAGATCAAACATTAGGCCTTGGTTTGTGTAGATTGTGTAGAATTGGCAGTAATCTAAAAGCAAATCATGTACTTATACCAGAGGCAGTAGTAGCAAAGCCATTAAGTTGAGCCTTAAATGAGTTATACAAAAGTTATCCAATTATAGAGTAGGTATTACCTGTAGAAGATAAGTGTATGCTCCAAGTTTTAAGACTAAACCCCATGATCATATGTGGAACTCTACAAGGATATAAGGGAGTTGTAAAATTAAGCTCTTCCATATATACTCAATAGCATTCTCCAAATGAGTCCATAACAATGACTACATTGAGAAATAACACACACTAAGATATAGATACTTTCTATGGTGGATCTCAACAGCCTGAAGCGAAAGTAAAACAAATCCAGAGCACTAGCCTGATATCAGGGGCTATGGTAAAAAATACAAAAAATAAAGTATTAAGTCACTTTAAAGTTCGAAGCTTGTAGTGACTGAGTCCATACTCACTGGCAGGATGTAAAAAACATTAAAGCACGACGAGACCACTACTCTTATGTACTATAGATTACCATAACATTCCAGAGTGAGGCTCACGTGATAAGTTTCTTAAATTTCATAGCACACAGCCCAAAAGATAGCTTTCTAGACCCCCCTGGCAGTAAGGACTTTGTCAATGTGCCATCCTGAGACAGAAGGCCAGTTGGACTGCAACCACCACACAACCGAGTGAGAAGTATTTGAGTGACGTACGTTTCAAGTAGTGCTCAATCTTATGAAATATCACAGGGTGATTAGTGGAACCCAAACCATCTTTCATGATAGAAAGGTACGCTCAAGAATACTTTTATAATTAAACTTTTATACTTTTTATAATTAGAATCCTATCCTAGCGCACACAATATGGGTTGTAACTGTAATAAAAACAAATAGTATAGTAGCGGCAAGGTTTACGTGAAATATGAATTTCAGAAAATATTCCAATATATTGGCTGTTGAGCTTTACATCAATATCCCACACTCATATTTTTGACTTACTAAGCTACACTCAGCAAACGAAAAGCCTAATTTGAGTTTAAAAGATGGTTCACACTGTCATACCCGCTTTGAATAATGACATTGTTCAATACAGTAGCACAGTGGTTCCCAACCTGTGGTCGGGGACTCCTGGGGGTCTGCAAAGCCTCCTCAGGGGGTCCGCGACTGCTTAGAAAATTAAATAATATTAACAGATTGCGTCCCCAGCTTTCAGTAATGACTCAGTGGGGGGTCCCCGGATTCCAATAATGATTCAAGTAATGATACACTGGGGGTCCATAGAAGTGAAAAGGTTGGGAACCACTGCAGTATTCTCATCTGTGGTGGGAAGAAGGCTGGTAAGCCACCAGCAAGTGAAGACTGAATGCACCTCCTGTTCGCCTTCCCCAAAAGAATGTGAAACGATTTCTGTCTTTTGGCCCAAAGTTCTTTTCTCCTTTCTTTAAGCTTTGTTCCTACCTTATGGAACATTATCTGACTACTGATAAATCTTTTAGAATAAACAATTAGCAGAAAGTGATCTGTTGCCCGTTGACTTATTTTCATTCTGTGAAACTGGTGCTCTTTGAATAATAGTAATGACAACAAATGCAATTGTCAGCTTCCATGAAATTATTTTAGAACAGAGAATAACTCAGATTAAATACTGTGAATATATTAGAGCAGACTTAATTGTCAAATTGCAAGGAAAAGTAACTTTTTAACAAGCATGTACTCTATATTTGTCATTCATATGTAAATGAGTAACAATTGTAGCTTAAAAAAGGAGGATACATAGGAGAGAAAAAAACATAATAATTATAACATGTAATATTGAAAGCGGGAATCCAGCAGTGTTCCAGCCGGTACCATGCATTGTGAACCACAGAAATTGTAAGAGTGTGCCCTTACCTACATTTGGGGAGAATACTATGGCATTTAAGTGTTCTTCAGTCCGATTTTATGATAAACCAATGAGGTAGCAATAGCTCACCAGAGCCTGTCAAGCACCATTACATCAAGGGAAAAACACAAGTGAGCAGTGTTTCAGCTGAAACAACACACAATCTCACTTCACATGGTATCTATCTTTTGTTGCACAAAGCCTGACATCATCACATATACAACATGGCTTTTATCCATATAGCTTGCTTAGCTCTTGCCACCTCAGTGGCACATCACTATGAAGTTATACCTTAAAATAAGCTGAATGAATGAATGTTCATACGAAGACTGGAATGTTGTGTTTAGTAACTTTATGTCAAATGTGTACTCACAAGACCTATGGGGCTAGACCTAAAATGACTGCTGAATCACCTGTTTTAGTAGAAACATACCAGTTCCATCTGAACTCAGGAAGTTGTAAATTATTAGAACTGCATGTGTGTTGACATAAAATGTGTAATGAAGCCTAGCACATGGCTGCTGTGTTCTCAGCTTCTGGACTTACTGTTTTTGTGCAAGCTTCCCGGTCTCTGGCGCTGGGGTTAGGGAAGACCCTCAGGAACTGCTGCATGTAATATGCTGGGGCTTAACTATGTCTAATCATTGCATGGCAATGTATTTAAGACTCCAGGCACATCTGTTTGGCATCTGTCATCTGTCAGGATTGTCGAAGCCCTTCTGGGATGTAGAACAAAGGGCATTCCTAGATCAGGTGTATGAACAAAAATCACACACCATCAGTTCCTGCAACACCGGCTCACTGACCCGAAGGACGTGTAAACTGATTGGCGCTTTTAGAACTGAGAGTAGCAAACAATTTCAACAACTTAGTAAGGAAGACAGGGAAAACACACCTACTGTAGTCTTCAGTAGGTACTTGGCCTACATGAAATGATGACATCATATCCTTAATCCTTGCTAGAGGGGCACCCATGCATCAAATTCTGTGATTGACAGATCATCCTCTAACTAATGTGTCACGTTTTATGGGACTTTGTAATCTGAAGACAAACCTCTCTAAAGGATGTTGAACAATCGGTTACATTTAAGGCATATATATACAGGGCTGAACTGGAGAAACAAAATCCCTCTCTCTCTCTTCTCCATCTGTGATCACTCACCCTCTCTCCAGCTCTTTCTCTCGCTGGAAGCCCAGGCTCAGTGCCTGCTGCAGTTATTCTCAGGAGCTGAGTAAAGTGCACAAGCCCCAGCAGCAGCTTTCAAAACTGACCTTCAGTGGCTGCAGCCACCGGGGAAATGCCCCAGGAATGAAAGAGACACTGCGGTTCCATCTAATTCCTTTCAGACATGTACACACTGTGGTGGTCATTATGATCTTGAAGGTCCTACACAGCCATGCCTGTGGTCGCCGTCAGACCGCCGAAAGCGTGGCGGTGGAGGACCGCCAAATTATGACATCGCTAGTGAACTGGCTGCATCGCAGCCAGTTCACCACCTGTACTGCCAGGGGGGTGGAACTGCCTGGCCGAAGGTTGACCACCTTCAACCTGGTGTTCCACCTACCACCACCTGCGGTATTTTGAGTATCCTTACCGGCAGCGATTTCGTGGCAGCACAACAGGACTCCCCAACCCCCTCTCCATGTAAGAGGCCCCCAGCCCCATCAGAAGTCTCCCCCCAAGCAGTAACAGTTCCCGTTCTGAACCCCTCATCCCCTGGTCCCCGTACTGAATCCCCGCCCACCCAGCCCCGTTCTGAACCCCCCAGCAAAGCCCCCAATCCACGCACACTCCCACCACACTTGCATACATACACGCACACATCCACGCTCACTCATTCACATACACTTGCACACACGGCCACAACACCCTGCCTACCTGCCGCATACACGCACACATACTCTCCCCACCCCCTCATACACGCATTCACACAAGCATACAGACACTTGCACACACATGCACACACAACACCCCCCTCCATTCACATACCCCCGTTTACACACACAACACTCAACACATTCCCCCACCTCCCCGGTTGGTCGATCACCTTACCTAATGGTCGCGGTGGTTGTCTGGGAGGGAACGGGGTCCATGTCGCTTGCTCCGTCGCCAGCACCCCGTCAACACAACACTGCCACGCCATCTACAATGTTGTAATGCAGCGGACGGTGTTGTGGTGACGTGGCGGTGGTGACGGAGTAAGCTCCACTAGACGGCTGACCACCAGTATGGCTGCTGGTGGGTTCCCCGCCAAATAGTGGCAGAGAGCAGCCAGCAGCCATAATATGGCAGTCTGAAGGCTGCCAACACTAGCGGTCATGTGGCGGGCGTGACTTCGGCGGTCTACGAAATAGACCGCCAAAGTCATAATGAGGGCCTTTAAATCCAACCTGTCACCATAGATGAACCAATTAAACATGAAGCAGCAGGTACTCACATTGGTAATCTTTTTTTCAAAGACATCATATTGTATTATTAAAGCATAATAATACTGAGATTTCTAGACAATCGTGTAGCTTTCCACACCACATGTTACACACAAATAGGAGTGATCGGAAACACCGAGGCCAGTAACGACTGGCATAGGAGAAAGTATTACTGAGTCAGTTAAATGAATCAGTACAGCTATAATTGAGAAATTATACAGTGAGTTGTGAGTAGAGACTACAACAGTTCATGGTCAGTGAAGACGAAATTCGTTCATGGCTCAACTACATGATTCTTTACAGAGACAGCACCTGTCCTGATGAGACCAGCTTGTTATTAGTATAGGGTCAAAACATCATCATTACCCAGGGTTGTCTTTCATGAACCGGTTTGAACAAAGATGAATAATTTGTACTGAACTTTGTCACTGGACTTCTTGACTTGACATCCCTGCTGTGTTGTACACTTATGTATTTAAGTGTTGCACTTATCACTATTGAGCAAGTGCCCTCGGCACTAGCATCTAATAATTTCAGCATTATGATAATATAATAATATAATGTATGACTTCATGAATAAATGAACATGGTGCAACAACCACCTCAAGAGGCATCTCAGCGCTAACAACACTGAAACAAAAGAAAAAACTTGTCCCTTTGGAAAATAATCCTTAACATTGAGTGAAAAGCTAGGTTCAGAAGCTTTCTGAAAGTAGCAAGGTTGGCAGCTTGCTTTAGAGCTAGCGGAAGATTGTTCCATGCCTTTGCCCGAGAACAGATGCAGATCAGACCCCCACCACCCAACCCCATTTGTAACCTGAACTGGGATAGATAGCAGATTATTACAGGCAGATCTCAGCGTTCTTGGTAGAAGGTAGGGAACAAAATAATCAGAGAAGAATTTAGAACTAACATAATAGGCCAAAGTTAAAGCTTTGAAAAAGAATCCGTTTTTTCCAACTGGTAACCAGTGGAGCTATCAGAAATCCTCAGTGATGGAGCTTTGATGAGAGAGGCTGGCTGCAGCATTATGTACCACCTGCAGCTTCGGGATCAGATATTAGTTAGGCAAACCCAAGAGGAGACTATTGTAATAATCAAGCCTTAGGTGACGTGGGCATGAACAACAGAATTCCTTGATGAAAATGTTAGAGAGTCAACAGATTTTTTTAGAGACTTAGGGCCATATGTATCAAAGCATTTCCCATTGACACAGAATGGGTAAAACCCTTTGATACATCTGGCCCTTAATCACAGAAGAACATACCCCTGTTACAGTGTTTTAATGCAGCAACAAAAAAAATTATTGTCAAACTTGACTCCAAATTTCTTCACCCAATTAGTGCATAGCAGACAGTGCTCATTCAGACGTTGCTGGGCAAGGGGCCCCTGCACTGGCCACAACATGGTCATGGGCAGTTCAGGGGCCTCCCTGTGGCCCACTGCACTACCTTTCCACCAGCTTTTTCATGGGAGGATCCCAGCCATGAAAAGGCTGGGGGGAAAGAGAGGTTGTAATCAGCATGGCAGCACTAAGTTCAGCACCGCCATGGCTGATAATAAGCCTGACCGCCATCATGCCGTCAGAAACCATGTTCCTGTGGGGTGGTGGGGTCAGCAGTCCTTTGACAGTCCAACCGATATAGTCATAATTTCATGGTCGGACCGTCAAAGTCACAGCGGTCTGACCACAACCACTAGTCTGGCGGTCTGAAAACCAACAGACTCGTGATGAGGCTCTATGTAATTAATGAACAATGAGGAAACTGACCAAAATATGCAGACTGACGAATGGCTAAAACTGAGCAATACATGTGCTCACTTGGGTATGTGTAGTATTTTATGTAGTATTGTAAGGGCAAATTCCAGTAAACAATACAATCATCCAATTAAAGTATACAAAAAGTGATGGATGGAATGCTTGAAATAATCTCAGCCACTGGTAAGTACTCAGGCTGCATCCTAGTCCATCGTTAATTTGCACACCATTCAGCATCAGTTTGCACCTAAAAGTATGCAAATCAGTATTTAACCTGATGCAGAGGGAATGGAATAGTCCAGCCTAAAGTACCATACCCGGGCCTCTCTGGACCAGAACACAATCAACCCAGGACCGGTTTTGACCTAATTAGGGCTCATCAACCAGGTATAGCATGGTTCCAGTAATTACTTTTGGCTGAGATTAATTCAAGCATTCCAAACATCACTTTTTATGTACCTTAAGGTTTTACCCAATTACAAGCATGCAATTTACATAAAAATCAACTGTTGTTTTAGAAATCTGTGCTATGTATACCAAACATTTACAGAATATGGACATTAGACCAGATATAATGATGCATCCACGGTTGAACTATAGCACGACTTTCCAATAACTGTTTTAAAAGCATACTCATATGTTCTTGCAGACCCACACAAAAAGAGCATGAGTTGTCTTGTGTCAGGTTATTACCAAAAGCATATTCTATATGGAGTTTGCTACGAGTGGTCTGAGCCCAGGCATTTTTACCAGATCTGACATCTCCTTCTAAAAATTTAAATAATAGTATCTCACATCAGGGCCAAGTGGACTTAAAACTTGAAATGGCATTCACTCCTGCTGAACAAGTGAACAACTAAAGAGTCTTTTCACCTTCAATAAATCATTCAATCAATCAGTTTTTGTAAAGCGCAACTACTCACCGGTGAGGGTCTCTAGGCACTGGTGTTGGGTCTGGGCCTCATTCGAACAGCCATGTTTTGAAGTTCCTCCTGAAGATAGTGAGAGATGGGCTTTGTCTGAGGTGTGTGGGCAGGTTGTTCCAGCTGTTGGCTGCGAGGTAGGCAAAAGATCTTCTTCCCGCTGTGGTTTTCCAGATGCGTGGGACAGTAGCTAGCGCCTGCTGAGCAGAGGGGGTCTGGCAGGGTTATGGAAAGAGATGCAGTGGTTCAGGTAGGCCGGTCTGATGTTGTGCAGGGCCTTGTAGGTGTGGGTGAGTAGTTTGAAGTTGATTTGCTTCTCTACTGGGAGCCAATGGAAGGTCCACAGGTTTTGGGAGATGTGTTCTTGGTGGGGGAGGTTCAGGACGAGTCTTGCGGTGGTGTTCTGGATGAGTTGTTGTTTCTTGATGTTCTTCGTTGTGGTGCCAGTGTAGAGTGTGTTGACGTAGTCAAGCTTGCTAGTGACTAGGGTGTGGGTGATTGTTCTGCGGCAGCCGTCCAGGATCCATTTGAAGTTTTTGCATAGTTGGCGGAGGATATGGCAGCAGAAAGAGGTGACTGCGTTTACCTGTCCGGTCATTGATAGGGAGGAGTCGAGGATGATTCCTAGGTTGCAGGCGTGGTCAGTCGGAGTAGGTGGTGCGCTGAGCGATGTGGGCCACCAGGAGTTGTCCCAGGCTGAGGTGGAGTTTCCGAAGATGATGAGCTTGGTCTTGTCCGAGTTGAGCTTGAGGCAGCTCTCCCTTATCCAGGCGGCAATGGTTTTCATCCCGGTGTGAAAGTTCCTTTTAGCTTTGTGCGGGTCTTCAGTGAGGGATATGATGAGTTGTGTGTCATCGGCATATGACACAATGTTCATTTCGTGGTCTCTGATGTTGGCTGCCGGTGGGGCCATGCATATGTTAAAGAGCGTTGGGATCAGGAAGGATCCCTGAGGGACTCCGCAGCTGACTTTTGTTGGTTTGGATATGAAGGGTGGGAGCCTGACTCTCTGTGTTCTTCCGGTGAGGAATAAGTGGATCCATTGCAAGGCTTTTCCGCGGATTCCTGTGTCATGAAGTCTGGTGCATAAGGTGCTGTGGGAGACCGTGTCGAAGGCTGCTGAGAGGTTGAGGAGTATGAGTGTTGCGGTGTGTCCGTGGTCAAGGAGTGTGCGGATGTCATTAGTGGCTGCAAGAAGAGCTGTCTACATGCTGTGATTGCTGTGGAATCCAGACTGAGAGGTATCCAGAGAGTTGTTGTCCTCGAGGAACTGTTGCAGTTGCGAGTTTATGGCTTTTTCCAGGACTTTGGCTGGGTAAGGTAGCAGCAAGATGGGTCGGACATTCTTGAGCTCTTATTGGTCTGCTGTGCATTTCTTCAGGAGGGGGCGGACTTCAGCGTGTTTGCAATCTTCAAGGAAGGTGACTATTATGATGGAGCAGTTCAGCGTATTGTGCAGTTCGTGGGCGATGGATGCACTGGCTCTGTTGTAGATGTGGTGAGGACAAGGGTGTGTTGGAGCACCGGAGTGAATGCTGTTCTTGATGATTTCAGTCTCTTCTGTGGTGAGCATTGACCAACTGTGGATGGTTTGGGTGGGTTCTGGGGGGCTGGGTCGGTTGTGGTGATTCTGTTCCATTACCTGTGGGGGGGCCCTGGGGACACGGAGGCGGCTGTTGGGTGTGGTGATGGAGAATTGTATGCAGTGATCATTGGTCCAGTCCGGAGTGGAGGTATTCTTGAAGGTGATCCGGTTGCTTGAGTTAAAATTGGGGTCTAGTGTGTGTCCTGCAGGGTGTGTGGGGATCAGTTGCTAGAGGCCGAGGGTGGCGAGATTGTCGAGTAGGGAAGTGGTGTTTCGGTCATTGTGGTCCTCGAGGTGGAAATTCAAGTCGCCCAGGAGAAGGTATTTAGTGGACGCCATGGCGTAGGGGCTGGAGATGCCTACAGTGGCGTTGATGAATGCTGGGTGGGGGTCCAGGTGGTCTCTAGACTAGGGTGCCGTGGAGGGAAGAGTTGTGTGTGGTGTGGATCAGGAAGTGTAGGTGTTCCATTGCAGTGCAGTGTTCCTCTGTGTTGACAGTGATGCGGAGTGAGGAATTGTGTACAATGGCCAGTCCTCCGCCCGGACATGAGGGTCGGTCCGTCCTTAGGAAGTTGTAACCGTCCGGGATTGCGATGGCGATGTTCATTCCAGAGGTAAGGTTGGTTCAGGTCTTGGTTAGGACGGCAATGTCTGGACAGGTGGAGTTGATGAGGTTCCAGAGTTCGGTGGTGTGCTTGTGGAGGAGTGTATATTCAGAAGGAGGCAGTTGATGAGGTTGTGGTGGGTGTCAGTGGTTTCAGGTTTGGGTTGTTGCCTTAGAATCTTTATCAAAGCTCTTCAACCTAGCAGGCCCTTGAGCCAAGGTGTGAATTGGGTAATAGGATGTTTTGCTCGGATTCTTAACTTATTTGGTTCCCGAATCTGCAAGGTAGACCACCACTATTTTGTGAAGATTTATTCTTTTACCAAGTTCCATCTACACGTCTTGCCACAAAGTGGTTTTAATATACCTGATTAAGCTTTACTCTATATTGTAACCCAGTTATAATTTCAAGTAAGTCCCTCTTCAACTTTTCCCATCTTAAGAGTTGCCTGCAAATTCAAAGCAAATACGTATAAGTTCAATGGCCATAATTTAGGAAACGCATACCTAGGTGTTTGGGATAGGATGTTTTAACCTGTATGTTGCAGTATTGGAATGTTCAGTACCATTTACAATTCTAGCTAGTCATTTCCCTGATTGTGCAGTGATGTCATTAGAATGTAGTGAGGTCAGGTTGAGATACGTCCTTTGTTCCACTGGAAGTTCCCTTGTAATATATAACACCTCATTACCTGATCTCCTGCTTTGTTATTCATGCCCCTTTGCCAAATGCTTTAAAATACTGTAGGAGACCCATGCCCACTGAAAGAGCTTTAGCAGTCTGTGTCCCCCAATATAAATTGCTGTTAAAAGTCACCACCAGGTGCATATTTTTACCATGTCCAGCTTATTCGCTTGCTATAAGCTACTGACTATTGAGGACTAGCGAAAATCCAAGCCCAAAAAATCAGTATTTTGCTTTGTTTGCTTCACTTGTGATCCTGAGCATACTGTGAAAGAAGAGCATGATATCCCCTCTGTAGGCCAATTATGGACGATAGACCAAACAATACTATGCCTTCTAACTACATTATGAGAGGCAACACAGATCTTCCCAAATATAGTGTAAAATATTTTGCAAACTATCTGGAAGACCAGAATTATAAATTGAAAACAATTGGGAGTACCCCTAGTTGATTCCATTTTCCACCTCGAGATTATATTTTAGGGCATTTTTCTTCCCCATAGTTAAAATGCAAAGATAGGAAATCAAGCAATGGAATATCCCACTCTGTTTGATGATTTACCCGGTCAAACATACAGGACAAGTAGGTAAATGCTACATATACTTTCTGGTTCCTCTTCAGCACATACTTTTCAGTGTCAAGCTGCACGGTCAACATATTGTCTACCATACAACAGTTAGGTCTAAAACCCCTGTGTTCAAGAATGATAGATGTATTTATCTGAGCACAGGACTCAAAAACTCCTAGTGTGTATCTTGCAGAAAGCTTGCCCACTGTGCCAAGATCAAACACATGATCAATTGCCTGGTAGGGTACTTTAAAAGAATAATATTTGCTTTCATTGAATGCAGAATTTGAGCTGCTATACCACAATAATTAGACAATTATAAATTCTAACCAAAAAACTGGAGTAGATTTCCACACGGGGTCTGGCCTTGAGCAAGAAAATTTGGCAATTTGTTTTACAGTTACTGCTATTTGCTCCTGTAGAATTTGTATTGATACATCCTATTAGTCTACTGTACTAGCAGAAGTGATAAATGGGGCAAGTTCAATTCTATCTTCATATAAATCTTCAAAGTAGGAGGACCATCCTTTCTCACCTATTGCAACTTTTTTAACTGCCTCCTTTTCTAAGAGTTTGCCTCAATTTACTAAACTTTTTGTATATTCCCTTTTGAAAGACAAGGATGAATAGTGAACTTCTGCATTGTATCTTGAATATCCTGTTTGTGTTTTAACTTTAGATTTACTAACTTCCTGGGTCAGAGTTAATGGATCCTTATTAGTGGAATATGAAGCACAGCTAACTCAAGGTCTGCTGCCTTCATCTGATCCTGGTACAACTGCAGCTTGACCAGAAGCCAATCCAGGCCAGAACACAAAGGGCCTCATTACGAGCCTGGGAGTCTTCAGACCACCAGCCCCGCAATGGCAGCGAAGACCGCCGCTGCTGTGGCGGTCCGACAACCGACAACCACATTAAGACCCTGGCGGTCAGACTGCTGTGCAGACAGTGAACATTGCAAGGATGCTAGTGAACCCTGCAGGCTCGATTACAAGCTAGAGACAATGCTGAAGCTTGTTTCCTGCTAGGACACAGACGGAAACTGAGGTTTCTCCCATCTGCCTAGCGGTAAACTCCTAATAGGTCCGGCAGAGTGGCGCCACGAAGGCAGCAGCCACCCTGTCAGGAGTTTGTCAGACAGGCTTTCCTGTCCGTTAAACTCATAATGACGGCCAGAGTATTATCCATTCCATCTGCATTCTCCCCAAGCCAGTCTGAATAATTTGTTTGTACTCAGTCATTTTACACTTATTTTGCAATTTATAGGTTGAGTGTGCCGATGAATCAACAGTGGGCAGAATCAAAGTTCAAGGGTGATTTCTCTCTAGTTGGTAATTTTTACTCTTACGTTTTTCTTCTCAACTTTAAATTAGTGAATGTACTCAAAACTAAAGTAGGAGGCCAGACCATAATCACT
This sequence comes from Pleurodeles waltl, assembly GCF_031143425.1. Classification (NCBI taxonomy): domain Eukaryota; kingdom Metazoa; phylum Chordata; class Amphibia; order Caudata; family Salamandridae; genus Pleurodeles; species Pleurodeles waltl. The sequence continues at coordinate 518,038,813 of NC_090440.1, read as the reverse complement.
CATTGGGGAGACATCCTTCTTACTACAGTTGAAATTAGTTTGGGTGCGCACCTTCCATCTACCATTTAGTAAAGTAACAGTATATGGCCAGGGTTTAATTAAGTCACACTCTGCATTATTCTGTTGTTCCTTAATTTTGAAATGTCTAATCCCAACCATGAAACCATATACTCAAACCCATTCTACAGTTTTGTTGTGAAACTGTTGTGAAATGTGCATTACAAGCTCCTGCTGACTTAAAAAGTTGCAAAACTGGAATCTTGACCTTAACCTTGTTAAGGTGTCGATAGTGAGGTAAGCCTGAATATTACACAACAATTCCTCTATAGTTGTATTTCTATAGTTCACCAAAATTATCTTTCTCAAAAATAGGTGTTTACAAAATAATCAGGGGAGTCACCTACCAGTTAATACTGAATCTAATCAGGGGAGTCACCTACCAGTTAATACTGAATCTAATCAGGGGATTCACCTACCAGTTAATACTGAATCTCAATAGCATGGCGGGACCTTCTTTTGAGTGGCCTTTTGCAGAGGTAACTGGGAATGTGAAAAAACATAAAATCGACTAAATCAAACCCAGAAAATGTTTTCAGATTTTTTGCGGACACACAATATCCAGTTTGTCCAAGCATCTCATATCACAAAATTTCAGAAAACACTGCAACACAGTAAAATTACAGTCTAGTCCTTCCGTATCCTTTGACCTCTGTGAATTATAGTTTTAAATAGTGCAGCTTGCAACCAACTCTCTGTATTCTTACTGTTTGAATAATTAATTAGGTAGAGACTGTAATATGTCCCCTCCCCCAACCTTAGTAACTTGTACCGCATTAGCTTTTCCCTATTTTTATCTGATATTCACTGGGAAAAAAACAAAGGTTACAGTGACGTTGTAGGTAGGTTCACGTTTTACCCACACAAAACTAGAGAAACTCAGTTACAGTTATACTTATGTTAAGAAACTATAACTCGTGCCTAAAGTTACTTTCTGGCATGAGTTATAGTTTCTTCAGATACATATAACTGAAATATAGCTACCTTCATTAGCCTCAATGTATTGACATTAGTAGTCATAACATTAGATTAGTCCCTTTTATTTCTTTTTTGCTATTTTTTCTTTTCCTTCACTGTTGTATGCTACTTATCAATCTCCACTGTTAGGGAACATCCCTTCCGGGCCTCACTTGCGATGATACCAGGAGGAGAATCAGTAATTTGATAAGTCTTCCCAGTCTTTAACTTACTTTGAAAAAATATCACCTCACCCAGGCATATTGTCTGTTGAAATGTATTCTTAATGAAGCAATATAGAAACAGGACAATGTGTGCTGACTGGGGCATTGTGGGAACTGGGCAATAAGGGCCCGATTATGAGTTTGGCAGACAGGAATATCTGTCAGCCAAACTCCAAACGGGGTGGTTGCCACCATGCTGGCTACTTCCCCGCCGGCCCCAATAAAACTTTCTCGCTGGGCTGCCGGTCAGCCCAGTGGGAAAGTAGTGGCAGCAATGCTGCCAAACAAAGGGAGCACAAGCACCCTTGTAATGTGCATGGTCTGCACTGCAGACAGTGCGAATTACGAGGGTGCTGGGAAGAGGAACCCCTGCCACAGGCATGGGCAGTGCTGGGGCTCCCCTATCCCCCCATTCATCTGTTTTCCACCAACCCTTTCACGGAGGTGGAACCGCCATGAAAAGGATAGCAGAGAACAAGGTTGTAATCAGCAGGGTGGTACTGAGTTCAGCGCCAACCTGGCTGAATACAACCAGCCCCGCCGTCAGTCCATCGGATCTCCGATCCCGGCAGAAACTGCGGTAGGTTGGGGGGGCTGCCCGCCAACCATGAAATATGGCAGTCGGAACACCACAACTGCAGCCGTCCGATAGCCACAGCGAGTGTGGCAGTCCAAGGACCGCCACACTCATAATTAGGCCCTAAGTGCTTATCTGCATATTATGGAATTATCCATATGAAGAAATTCTGGAAATTAGGCAATATCATATTTGCTGAGTAGTGCATTTTTTTAGTCTTGGAATTATATGCATAGTCATGCACTGGCAGCAGCTGCTACCGCAAATCTCAAGGGAAGGGGTAGGGTAGGGGGGAAATAAAATAATTACCCCCCCAAAAAAAGTACCTTTTCGGAGCCTCTGTCCTCTTTCCTCGATGGTGTTGGTGTTGCTCTGATACTATAACTAGCATGAGAGCAGCGTCAGGATTGGTCTGAGCGGCTTGGTCTGCTGCTCAGACAGTGCACTGGGTTCTGTGCAACACAGCTGGATTCGAGAAACTTAAGTGCGCATGTCAGTTTGGACAGCCTAAAACGGCCGGCCAAAGTGCCATGCGCACTTAGTCCACTGACTCCACTCCCTCTCCACCTCCCTCCCATGGATCAGCCCCACCCCTCCCAGCACCTGCTGGATGAGCCAGCCGCTGAAAAATAAAACAATATTAAAATATTGATTTATTTTTCAGCTGCTGGCAGCTGCCCCTGCACACTGTAAATTAGGAATATGTTTATCCATGTCAAATGTTTTATTATATGTCTGAGCTCCTTCTGGATGCAGAGTATGTACTGCACACGTAACTGTGTTTTTTCACTGCAACCATTTTGCTGTACACTGCAAATTCTTATTTTTGTGCGGTGCTCCCACGCCCTTGGGGCTTGGCCTGCGCAGTCTAAAAATGTAACTAAATGCACTTGCCTGCCACATCACAATATGCCAGCCTCAAAGTACAATGGGACATTCCACGACTGCAGCATCACGTTCTGTAGCCATCACGGTACAGCGGAATATTCTATGTCTGCAGTACCACATTCAGTAATAGTGATTGTACAATGTGTCATCTGTCAGCGTCGGAGTACAATAGCACATTCCATGTCTGCTACATCACTTTTATCTGCTTCTACCTACAATGGGAAAATCGCCGCTTCCTTCATCACTTTTCTACAACATATTTGCCTGCACATTTCAAAAGAGAGATAATTTGAAACTAGTTCTTTGGGAGATTTCTTTCTTTTTTTTGGAGAAAGTATCGTTAGGTGAGCAGGGCCAAGGTTTAAAGTTGAGTGCTAATGAATGACCTGCTAAACATTTGTTTAAAAAAATATATAAATATGTTCTCATGGCTGCCTGATATATTAGTCTGCAGGACAGATCTTTTGTTTAAAATTAAACTTAAAAAAAACAGACGAATTCTAATTATTTTGCAGCCACGATCGAAATTTTATTGGTCTGCCAGCTTTGTGTGTGCACGAAATGCTGGTGAGGGTTTCGTTGCTTCTTCGGGGCAACAGAGACATCTGGTGGCTGAGTACATAATATAAGGCCGGTGTATTTTACCTATCTCCGTCTTCCCCACAGATCTGTTGGGTACCTACATTTTTTGCTCACAGGTCACAGCCTAAAAATAGAAACACGTTTTCTCATGCCCCACAACACTTACAAATACATAGGCCAAAAGGCACGATATCGTTATGTGTGTTTTTTTTATTTTATTTAATAATTATTACAGCTCACTGTAGTCCCGAGTCTAAGTTGCCACACTTATTTTAATAAACTCTGTACATTTTGATAATGTCAGTGAGCTTTATTTTTTTTAACTCGTGTAAGAATTTTGATGACTTCCTGTAGGTGTGCACCAGTAAGAGGAAGCGCCCGATCTGTGGTCTGACTCTGGTGAGCCTGTTTCCCGCTCCGTTGAAATGTGGAGGGTTGCAACAACACGTGCTGTATGAGTGGTATGTGTATCGTGCACATTGTTTGTGTCACAGCATGCCATGGATGCGCTCCCATAAGCACGCAATTGGCCTTACTTCAGTTAAATCTGTTTCAATCAAGTTGTTTGCAACTAAGGTATTTCACCCCGTAATGGGAGTGGGATTAATTTCACAATAAACTTTAGACTGGCTGCTATACTCCGTAAACTGGGATTTTGGACATTTTACTTCCCACCACGTGTGGTTCTGATAACTGCTCGCGTCCTATGATGCCCTATTCATCTCCAGCGATACCTCAACCGACTCCCAAGATCTCTGTCACCAGTGATTAGGTATTGTCCCATCAAGAGCCACCTGACACTCCTCAGAGACTAGTGGTCACACACTGACAACATTACTGTACCACCCTTCACAAAGCTGCCTCACACTGCAGACACCACTCTCGCTCTGTGCACACACGAGCAGTCACATGCTACCGGAATCCCTTTCACACGACAGGCTAACAGTCACAGGACACTATACTTCGGAGTTCTCGCTAAGAAGAAACCTACTTTTAAAGGAGGCCTCATCAAGCACGTGGATCAAATTAGCTTGATAACTGGCATACTCTAACACCTCATTTAGTATTAACATGACTCATCAATAATTGCTACTGTGGATGGGCATGTGACCTGGTGGATCAGTTGTTAACTATTGATCTATGATACCAGAGTTACAATTATTGATTGATCACTTCTGTAGTGTTGGGGCCCTAGGCCCTCATGCTACTAGAATAAGTCACACAGACACAGTGGCATGGTCGGGAGAAGTGGCCCTGGGGACGTGCACCCGGCCCCTTTTATTGCCGGGGTCACCTGACCGGTGATGCCTGTGTTGGGTGGGTTTGGGGTGTATGTGGGAGGCCAGCCCTCAGCAGAGAGGCTGCCCAAACACTAGAACGTGTCCAGCAGGACACTACATTCCTCCAAAACTTTGAGGAACAAAAACAAAGTCCAACCTGAAAGAGAAAAACAGAGTAACAAAAACACCACCATCAGTCTCTCGGCCTCAAGAAGGCAGGCTGCAGGATTGCCGTGGGCAGGTGCAGCTGGGAGCACCCACACCCTTCTGCATGAGTTCATGATTTAACCAGTCACAGCCGGGCACGAACACAGTGTGGAAGAAATCCAGACTCTGACAGTCAGATGGTTGGACAAGTGTCCACTGATGCACCGTGCTTCAGTCCTGTGGGCACTCGTGGCGAGGCTGGTGGTGTTTACAGTTCAATTTGTTCAAATAGGGCATATCATTCAAATTGGGTGTGTCATTCGAATTGGGTGCATCACCCGAATTGGGTGCATCACGAGCGTTGGTGGAATCTACTGTGAATCTGCTTGCCGAGACATCCTGGCTTCACGAAGGCCAATCCCTTGAAGACGGATGACATCTGTGATGGCGTGAGGTCCTCCTCTGAAACCTTTGTATGTTCTGACCCTCTGATGGCGGAGCTGGTTCCAGACCACCTCTCGGTTTTGGATTCTTCACTATGGAACTTCCTCGAGGCCCTTTCGATGGGTTTGCCACGGGATTGGCATGGACTGTGCTGGGCTGCGTGTGGGCCATCTGCCGGCCGCTGCAGGCTCTCCGACAGGAGCCATGGCCAAATCATTCGTGCAACCACAAGGGTGGATGTTCCGTGGTCAGGGCGATTGCTGACATGGATCAGGTGCATGCGGGCTCTCAGACGGACTCAGGGCAATTGTCTATCACGTTGCCAGGCGGGTGTCTAGTTGGTGTCATGTTAATTCACTGAAGAAAGTCTTGGTGTGCTGTGACCTGTTGGAGTCTCCAAATGCACAGCCCTGTTTGTCTCTTTGTCTTCATCGGTAGGGCAATGTCCAGACCTCTCTCAAGCTTGAGAAGCCCCTTGTCTGGGTTGTCACGGGACTGCTTGTGGTCTGCGTTGGGGCTGCTTGTGTGCCACATAGGGCAGCTGCAAGACCTCCTGGGAGCCACTGCCTAGTCGCTCGTGCAATTGCAGGGGTAGATGGGTCTAGGTCACGACTTGCTCTTGTCACCGAGAGCAGGATACAGTCAGGGCGAGCAGTTGGTCACTGGTTGACTGGTTCTTCAGAGCATTAAAGCAGAGGTGTAGGACTCCAGTCTGGTTGTTTAACTGCTCCTTTGATGGATACCGTGATGCACATGGCAATGATGGTGCTTGCCATTCGGAGACCTGGACGACAAGTGATGTTGCTGGAGTGAGGGTGATTGGAGGGACTTCGGCATAGCTAGTGCAGTCTTTCTTTTCCTCATGTGCAGATGCTGGCAGTGATGCCATCTGCTTTAAGCAGCCGGTGACAGGTGGCTTGGACGGTCACACTGTGAAGCGTGGGGCAAGTACGCGGTTCGCGCATGGCGTCTTACGTTTGGTACTCCCGCTGAGCTGTCTCCAGTGACGTCCCCGCACCCCTGTGGCGGTCTTGTCTGTGGGTGCACTCTTTCTTTGTTGCATGATCCTCCAACTCTCCACCCTGTTGATCTTCCGTTCTTGTTCTTCTGTGGTCGTCAGGTGTTGCAGTGTGACAGGTGATGTCACACAATCTTCTTTCTTCCTTCTTCATAGCGTGGTGCTGCGCCACGCTTTCTTCTCCTTTGTTGTGTGGACCTTTAGAAGGTCCTGTCCTGTCCAAGGACTAGGCGTTTCTCAGTGTTGCTGGGCGGCATCGTGCCACTTGGGGTGTGCGACTCTCCTCTTGCCTGTTGCGAGTCACTGCCGACTCCGTCTTGAGGCAGTGTGGGGGAGGACACTCCTTGTGCGACTCTCCTCTTGCCTGTTGCGAGTCACTGCCGATTCCGTCTTGAGGCAGTGTGGGGGAGGACACTCCTTGCTGAGTCTCTGGCCCGTTGCAGGGCAGTGACGGAGGGTCACTTTCTTTTCCGCTTCCTCTTCACTTGAGGGCGCAGTGCTTGTGCCTCAAGGCAGTGCTTTCTTGGCACTGGGTCTTGCTTGAACCTGGGTGTGCTTTGCAGGGTTGGTCGCTTCTGATGACCTCCTGTGTGATGGGCCAACGGTGGCCATCTTGTGTTGCTGAAAGGCCGGCTGGAATGGCCTCTTGTCCCGTGCGTTACGTCACGCTCTCGGGTGCTCTCTCCAATTTCGCAGGCACTGCCTTAGTCGTCATGTTCTCTGGCGCAGCTCTCTGCGCATGTGACATAGGGGCTCATTCTGAGCCCGGCGGGCGGCGGGCACCGCCCGCCTGGAGGGAGCCGCCAAATGACCGCACCGCGGTCATAAGACCGCGGCGGCCATTCAGACATTTCCTCTGGGCCGGCGGGTGCTCTCCAAAAGAGCGCCCGCCGGCCCAGAGGAAATGCCCCTGCAACGAGGACGCCGGCTCAGAATTGAGCCGGCGTAGTTGCAGGGGTGCGACGGGTGCAGTTTGCACCCGTCGCGTATTTCAGTGTCTGCATTGCAGACACTGAAATACACAGTGGGGCCCTCTTACGGGGGCCCCTGCAGTGCCCATGCCATTGGCATGGGCACTGCAGGGGCCCCCAGGGGCCCCGCGGCACTCCCTACCGCCATCCTGTTCCTGGCGGGAGACCCGCCAGGAACAGGATAGCGGTAGGGGGTGTCAGAATCCCCATGGCTGCGGAGCGCGCTCCGCAGCCATGGAGGATTCCCCCGAGCAGCGGGAAGTCGGCCGGAGACCGCCGACTTTCCGCTTCTGACCGCGGCTGAACCGCCGCGGTCAGAATGCTCGTGGGAGCACCGCCAGCCTGTTGGCGGTGCTCCCGTGGTCGGTGGCCCTGGCGGCCGGCGGCCGCAAGGGTCAGAATGACCCCCATAGTCTCTTTTCTGGGCGTCCTATGGTAACGCCTGGCATGTCCCTTTCTTGTCCTGCGGTGATGTCCATCACTTCTGGGGCATGTGGCGTTCTTTCGGCGGTGGCAGTGGACGCCCGCCAGGGGCTGCGCAGTCCATGCGCGCTCTCCTCGTGCCTCACGTGGCACTTGCGTTCATTTCTCGCTGTTGCAGCTTGGCTGGGACAGCTGCAGTCCTCTCAGTCCCTGTGCAGCGTTGTTCGCGTCGTTGTCATCTTGTGTGCCGTTTCCGTCTTCTGCGCCATTTTGCTCCGCAGGCGCGCTGTTAGTCTTGTGCAGTCACTCTCTTGGGTGTTGCTGTAGACTTTCTTTTGACAAAGCTGTTTTTTTTCGCTTTAAAATAGAAAAGGGTGCAGTACCGACTTTGGCCACTGGATGCCAGTAGTGCACTTCTTTTCTTCAACTTGAAAGACAGTCTTCCTCCTACCGGCCTCGTTTGTTTTGAGGCAGATGCCGGTGAAACCATGCTGCAAAGACGTGCTGCTGAGGAGGTCTTCAGGCTGGTGGGGGCTTTTGCAGGTTTCCAGATCTCTAGGTAAGTGCCCTTTTCCTTATTTCTACACGTCTCTTTCTTCTTTCCTTTTTTTTTTTTTGTAACATGTCCCTTTTCTGCTCAGCCTCGTTTGGAGATGCAGGCAGCAGGCAGACAGCATGAGGTTCAGTGAGGGGGGTGAGGGCTCTGCCCTCCTCTTCCTTCCACCAATTTGAAGTTTGTGGGGGGCTGTGCACCAGTATTTCTCTGCTTTGGTGCGTGTATGCACCATGTAATTCAATTTGTTTTCGGTGCGTGTCTGCACCGATGCTTTATTCCACACGTTTTCCTTGTTTTTCCTAAAAGCGGAGGTGGGGGGGGCGACCCTCGGCAATTGCCTTGTACTTGGTGCGTGTCTGCACCATGTATTTCAATTTGTTTTCGGTGCGTGTCTGCACCGATGTGCTCTCAGACCACGCTGCAGCTGGGGGCTGGCTCTGGGCATTTTCTTTTCTCTTTTGGCTTTGGTGCATGCCAGCACCATGCTTCACAATGGTAGCATTTTTCTTTCTTGTGCGCTTTAGCTGACACGTGGGGGGGCAGCTCCGGGCATTTCACTTCGGTGCGCAACAGCACCTTTCCTTTCCGCGGCCGCAACAGCCATTATTCACGCTGCGGGCCATGCTTTAAACACGATCATTTGTTGGAGGGGGCAGCCCTGGACATTTTCTATTTGGTTGTTGTTATGGTGCGTGGCAGCACCATGCTCTTCCTCACAAGCGGCCGCAGCGGCATGGCACACGCTGCGGCCCGCATTATCTTCTTGGGGCAGGGGCGGCCGGCCTCGACATTGCTTCCTCCCCTCACTTCTTACGACATTATGCGCGGCCCCAGCAGCCGCGCTTTTCACCATGAGCGTTTTCAAAGAAAGGGGGGGCGGCCTTGGGCATTATCGCACGCTTCTTTCGGTGTGCAATAGCACCGTCCTGTTCACGGCAAACACAGCCGTCCTGGCAGTGCTGTGGTCGCCGCACCGCTTGGTGGGTGCTTTTTAGCACCGTCGCGCTTTTCTGTTTGCGGCCACAGCTGTTTTCTCAGAGCTGCGGGCCGCGTTGGTTACTGTCAGATGGGTCTTTTTGCTTATACCCCCGGGCTCACCTCATGCTCGGTGTGTGGGGGATGGCGCTCCTGTTTCCTTCATTTTTCAGGGCTCATAGCGGGCACCAGTCTCTCCACTTGTTTACTTTCCATGAGGGAAGTAGTCGTCTGTGGCCACGTGGAGTTGCTGTACCCGCCCTCATCGCCAATGTAGTGTTGGGGCCCTAGGCCCTCATGCTACTAGAATAAGTCACACAGACACAGTGGCATGGTCGGGAGAACTGGCCCTGGGCATGTGCGCCCGGCCCCTTTTATTGCCAGGGTCACCTGACCGGTGACGCCTGTGTTGGGTGGGTGTGCGGTGTATGTGGGAGGCCAGCCCTCAGCAGAGAGGCTGGCCAAACACTAGAACGTGTCCAGCAGGACACTACAACTTCAACAAACATCTCTAAAGTTGAGCAAACCTCATGTAGCTCACTTCACAAAAGTTCAGGGCATTAGGTATTTACAAATAATCTCTAGGTGTGCTTCAAAAGTCTATAATAGATCTACTGTGCTGGGAGTTCTGACGTTCGTAGAAAGTACTCGTGCAGAGCTCACAAATGGTGGAACCCTCAGCATAACCAAATCAGAAACAAATGTGCATTGGCACTTGTAACTGTGTATTTTATTTATCATTCCCAGCGGTGAAAATATCTGGAAAACTCCTTTTTCCACCCCTCTACTAAACATTAGCTTTTTATTCTCATCACCTATATGGGTTTCCTAGTCCCACCATGGACACGCATTTACAAACGTTTCATGATATGAAACTCCCTTCAGGTCCTATAGAAATATATACAGACTCAATATTCTGGTGGTATTCTCCTGTACTTGCAGGTAAGGTATTCATAGGATCATACAGAAAAGTTTAAAAACATACTTCAACCCTAAATATGCCGTCAATGGGGTTTCAAGTGCGTTTGCAAGGAAACGCAAGCACACTGATGAATTTGATATGTCAAGAATTCACGTTGTATTGAATTAGGATTCCAGTTTTTATCTTGCAAATGGATTTTCAGTGCACCACAGCTGAACTGAACTGAGATGTGTAAGCTTTTTTATCAACGTTTTCTCAGTTTTTTCCTTTGTCAACCTCTTTCTGGGTGGGGTTGGTGTGGGGACAGGAAAGAGAGGGGCTACTGGGCTCCAACCCTGGTGGTTGGGATAATTTGCCACTGGTGTCCTGAGGCTTGTCCTTCTAGGAATCTGCGAATGGAGCCAAGTACAGCCCCTTCCGCACTTGACGATTAGGGTAGCAGGGGCAGGCAGTCACAGGGCTCTCAGGGAAGTAGTGTGGGTTGCAGAAGCTCAAATCCCAACAACCAAACAGCAAACATAATAACATCATTGTCCAGCCCAGTGCCCGTCTTTTAGGAAAAGAACATACTTTTAATCACACTGGTATAAACAATGTTACACAGTTCAACTTGGGACACCTGCCATTGACTATGGTAGCACTCCTTCCTTGTGTCACTGCACCCACTGAGCCCCTTTGTGCTAAACCCTCCCTGCCCAACCCTTAGATGGGGACACTATGTAGGTCTGAGACGGCCTTAACTTTTATGTGTGAGGCATAGAGCCAGCCTGGACTGCTGAAGCTTTGTTCAGCTGCAAAGCAGGTGTGGGGTCTTGACTGGACTGTGCCAGCCACTATGACAGTATGGCCCGATATTTTTTTTTTTTAACCTTTTTATTGCAAGTTAAAAGAAAAACAACAATGCAACATCATAGTATGCAGCATCAAAGCGCAATCAAAGTTACTTTCCCCAATATGCTCTTGGCCCGACTCCCCCATCTCAGCCTGCAATCAAGTTACTCAATAGTTGCAGCAATTGCTTGCTCTGACTATAAACATCAGCTCCCATAGGTTCAGGAGGAGAACACAGCCCCCCATGGTGGCAGCCCCTACTTTTATATACTGCCCTCTCAGCTTGCATACACCAGTCTAAGTCCAGCTTCCAATTGCACCGTTTCGGTGGCTGTTCAGCCCTTCAAGCACAAGCAATGTTACTTTTGGCCACCATTAACCCCAAAGCCATTCAGGTCTGGCCCATGCGGGTGAGGTCCTTTTTCTACCATATGTTTAGCAAACACCATTTTGGAGACATCTCCAAATCATGTGATAGAATGTACTGGTTTGCCCTCATTGTCGGAGACAGTGTGGTGTGGCTGCTCTGTTCATCTTCACAAGTGTGGTACATGCATAGTAGCCCATGTAAAGGACCTTCACTTGTATTAGATGGAATCTAGAGCATAGACCACCTCCCACAGGGACATTAGGGCCTCCATCCACTCGTCGTCCTCCAGTCCCCCAAGGTCTCACTTCCTATGTTTCCTAAGGCTCACTAGGGTGTCAGGTGAGTTGTTAATGAAATTATGAAATGTGAGGGAAGCTGCTTTCTTGGCCAAATAATCAGTCAGTAGTCTATCCTCAAGTGGGAAGGATTTGGGGAGTTCCTTTTCCTTTGGCAATGCCTGACACAGTGCGTGGCGGATTTGGAGGTACCTATAGGCTTCAGTAGATGCCAGCTGGTACTCGGCCTGCACATTTGTGAACAAGATAACCCCGCCCCAGGTCACCCACCCTTGCAATTCCAATGATATCCCATTTATGGAAACCCGGTTGAATACCCAGAGTGCCCAGTCACGCTGTGTCCCATAGGGGAATGACCTCAGTGATCCTATCCCGCAACCCAAGGGTTGTAATTTGTCATGTTAAAGTGTGAGAGTAACCACTATGCAGACCGGAAAGGACGTTGTACATCACAGTCCATATAATGCCCTGGTATAGCCTTCTAGCTGCATGACATACCGGTCCATAGAGCAGGATGGCTCCGAGTTGGAAAGATCCCATCCCAGAGTAGTGTATGAATTTCCAGGGTTGATAGCCTGAAGATAGGAGGCTGGAACCGGGTAAGGCATATTAAGGAGCATATATAGGAAACGGGGCAATGCCATAATTGTTTGTTTGTTTGTTTGCTTTTGTCACCATCATTTTAAATAGGGCGACCCTTCCCAAAAGTGACAAGGGGAGGGACCTCCAGTGCTCGACATCCCTCTGGAGACATGCCAGTGGGGGCTCCAGGTGATTAGTGTCAGTTTAGCAGAGATATATATTTTCCCAAATAAAGGAACCCCTATACAGCGATATAGGCGGCACAACTGTGGGGCAATCGCGAGGCCCCCCACGGAGGAGGTAAATCAGAGATTTATCCCAATAGATAGTATATCCTGAGTATCGACGGTAAAGAGTGAACACATGCATGATCCTGTCAAGGGTGTGGGTAGGGTCAGCAATGCACAGTAAGATGTCAGCATAAAGGGAGATCCTACCCTCCCACTTCTCCGTCCACCGGAGCCCTCTAATCAGGGAGTCTCTATACACCCACTCTGCCAGGGGTTCCAGGACCAGTACAAAAATCAGGGAGGAGAGTAGGCAGCCCTGACACATGCCCAGCAGGAGCTGGAACACCGAGGACATACCACCATTAATGATCACTTGGGCTAGAGGATTGGCATAAAGGAGTTACACCTGTGATAGAAAATGTGGCCCGGAACCGAAACGCTGGAGGACTCTGAACATGAATTGCCACTTGGCCATATCAAATGGCATTTGTGTGTCAAGTGAGAGCACAAGGGAATCTTCTCAAATCTGTGCTGCTCAACCCATCATAAAGCAGGACTAGTCCTGATGGATCAATGATTTGATCACGTGCACCAATCAGGAGGCCAATAGCTTCAGTAGGATCTTTACTTCTGCATTGAGAAGGGAAATAGGCCTGTAAGAGGCACAATCTGTAGGTTTGCCCTCCTTGGGTATGACAACAATGCTGGCCAGTCTCTGGGCAGGGAGCCATTTTCACTGCTCTCGAGAAACATCTTCTGGAAATGAGGGGCAATCATGAATGCTGGGAGCTTATAAAGCTCGATATGGTGGAGGCCATTAGAACCCACCACCTTACCGGAAGACAAGTCTCGAATCAACTGCACTATCTCAACTTCAGTGATTTCTTGATCTAGTAGCATTTTGTCAGAGTGGGAAAGGATGGAGTGATTAATATCAAACAACAATTCCCAAGACTCATCAGCCATAACCTTGTGAACGCGTGAGCATAGCTGTGCATAGTAAGCCGCGAAGGCGTTCGCTATCTCTTGTGTAATCCGCATGCTTTCCCCTGTATCAGTTAGTATTTATGACATGCATTGAGTTGTACTTTCCTTTCCATCAAGCCAGGCCAGTAATTTCCCAGCCCTGTCACCTACCTCGTAGAGCCAGCTCTGCGTGGCAAAATAGTGGGTTTTGGCTGATTCCAATGCAACATCCTTGAACTCCTTCTGTTTCAAGGTCTGGATCTGAGTGTATGAGCATCGACTCCAGCTCTTGGATTTCCTTCTCTAAAGCCTCCATGTGCACCCGTTTTTCTTTCTTGTGCCTCACTATCACGGAGACCCTTTATGACAGCCTTGTAGGCCCCCAACAGGGTCTGTGCCGACTCCACAGAACCCACATTCTCCTGGAAGTATTGTTCTGTTGCTGTACGGAAGTTAGTATGGATATGAGGTATCTTGAGATATCATGGACTAATTACCAGACGTCTCTGGTAATGTCAGAGTGGGTTGCTGTATATCACCCAGACGGGGAGTGGTCAGATATCCCCCTGGTAAAATGACAGACTTTCCTAAAGTTGGGCAGCAGATGAGACAGGGTAAGGATATAATCGAATCGTGAACAGCTGCCATGGGCACCTGAGCGGAATGTGTATTGCTGACCATAGGGTTACAGACGCGACACGCGTCTACAAGTCTCAGGGCTCTCAAAACATCAGCGAAAGGATGACTGTTTGAGGAAGTGTGTCAAGCGGGTCACTGGTCTTAAATGCCACAATGGTCTACACTGAAATCTCTGCCCACTATTAGTTCACCGTCTGGAAACTTCAATAGAAGACCGCTCAGTTCATCGAAGGCCGCATCGTGTAGTCAAGGGGGAATGTATACTGAGATGATGTTGATTGTGGTGACCTTTCACCTACCAGAGAGTGCTGCATATCTCCCCTTTCGATCTACCCAGATGTTCTGGACCATGAAAGGGAGGGATTGACGTACAAGCACCCCCTCTAGATCCTGAAGTGTATCCCGCATGCACCATCATTTTAATTCCCCAGCAGTCCAGAACTCGATAAGTGTTGCCCCGCTGTTGCTTCTCTTGGAGGAAAACTATTTTGGAGGCATACCACTTACGATACTGGAGTACTTCCCCTCCCTTAAATGTTCTCCCAGACCATTGACGTTCCAGGACAACAGTTTGATGGCTGGAGGTGTCAGAGCCATACATGTAGGCATGCTAGGCTAGTGGTGTAAAGGGCTGGTATGTAGCATGGTGAAAGCTGAGCAACAACATTGTGAATGCTCAGGGAAAGGAGCCATAGCTGTGTAAACTCCGGTGTGCTGAACATTAAACATAAAAGCAATTTCATAACAGGCAAACTCAAACAAGGCCCAAACAATTCCCCCTCACTGCCTCCCTGAAACATGGACCTAAAATTGCCCACCCACCCAACTCTGCAGAGTGCCTGTAGCCCTTATAGAACATGTTTACCTAGAGGTGGCTGGAGCCAACGCCAAAGTGTCCCCAGTTCGCCTCCCAAGAAAGGAAAGGTTTTACCATATCCACGCTGGCCTACTTGCCCTGTCTGTAATAATCAGCAAAACAGTTGCTGTATACAGTAGGGGGGCAACATCTCCACAAAGCAAATGGAATCACCAATGTGCCCTAGTTATGTCGAACAAGTGCCTTTGGTCTCATCCACTCTCCGGGAGGTGCTTCGATCTCGCTGACTCCCATCATAGATCTGCTGCCACAATTCATCAAATGCCCGGCACCGATGCTCAGGGGGGGAATGACGTGTCAGTCTTCCCGTCGTCCTCCAACCCTCAATCCAATCCCAGGCATCTTATGGCATTGTGAAATACTACGTATTCCCCACAGAAACCACTCTCAGCTTAGCAGGAAAGATCATTCATTGTCTCTCCCAAGGCTTTCTTAACCTCTAGAAAGCTGCAATGCTGGCGTTGTAGTTGGAGCATGAAGTCTTGAAAAAAAGTGATGGCTGCACTCTCCCAGATGACTGGAGGGGGACTGCTCACTGTCTGTAAAATGATGTTTTGGTCTCAGAAATTGAAGATTCTGGCTATGATTGGAAGAGGGTGTCCCCTGGGATGGGGAGGCACTCCGGGGACATCATGTGCTTGCTCCACTGAGAAGTATTTGGCGAGGCCTCGCAGTTGCAGCTGTTTCAGGATGAGGTCCTCAACAAACAAGTCTACCGTCGGCTCCTACGAGCATTCAGGCATGCCAATAACACGAGTATTGTTATGTCTTGACCGGCCTTCATAGTTCTCCAGTATAGCCTGCAGAGTCTTGGCCACAGCTTGCAGCTCGCCAACATGAGACTTCAGTGTCACTATGTCAACCTTGAGGGTGGCAGTAGAGTCTTCCATTTCCTTCATATGGGTACCCATTTTGCGCATGTCAGCTCTCACTAGGGCAACTTCCATCATGACTGAGTCAGTTCTGGCCTCCAGGGGGGTACGGATCACCTGTATTGCTTTCATAATGTCATGAAGTGTGAGTGATCCCGCCTCTGGGGTTGGTTGATCTGGTGATACAGTACTTTGCTCTGGGGCCACTCCTGCCACAGGTGCCTCCTTCAGAACTGCATATTTGTCAAGCTTGGTTTGATGTGCATTGCGCACTCTCCTGACACGCTTGTGATCAATCAGTGTAGACAGGAAGAAGCGACGGGGTAGAGAGGCCGCCATTGTACTCACCACTGCCGGCCTGGAGGAGCGTCCATGGTGGCACGTTTCTCGCCTCTCACCCCTCTGTCCCTAGATGGAACTGGGGACCACGACCCTGGCAGAGCAGTTTGGTGGTCACAGGAACGGGCACAGTCCTCACGCCGCCAACACACCAATTGAGGAGGGCTATGGACTGGAGGCATGTGCCAGCGGAGGGGCCCTAGTGCTTTGGACGAGCCGCATACAATGTAGTGTCCAAGAGATCTGCAGAGCACAGCTGGAGCAAGGCAGAGAAATGGCAGGTCCCACAGAATATGTTTGTCACCCTGAAGAGTCTCCCAGTCCGAGGGCGTAGTAGTGGTAAAGTAGGAATCAGTCTGAAGAACATGCATTTTACAGTTTAGGTCTGATTGGGCATATGGGCAGGATTGCTGTTGGAGGCCTGGATTAGACAGACCGGACCTCTTCCGTACAGTGCAGCTGAGTGCACCCAGCAGCACTCACGACGGCCTTTGCATTAATGCAGCCTGCAGCTCTTCCACACGCGGGCCGCCAGTCGCCTCTTGAAAGTGCTAGACTGACTCTGCCTGCAGCACCGGACACATAGGCACTGCACGTGCCCCAGCTGCTGTCAGCCACTAGACAGAATTCAACGTAATAGTCAGCCCCGATGGCTTGAGTACCTTCTCGGCACAGGGGCGCGGTTACGCTGAAGTTTTCCCTAGTTTCAGCGGCTCCTACCTGGGATGGCGGTTAATATCCTACAGGCGTCACCAGCAAATGTCTATCACTGCAGCAACAGCGGGGCAGGCTCCTGTCGGCCATCATGGCTGCAGTCACAGCTGCACACAAGGCAGAGGCCGCACTTCACACACGGGCCTCTCCCCAGTCTTCCTCAAGGGAGCAATGTTCAGGCGAGTGAGACAACCCAGTAGGATCCCTAGGCTGTACGGAGCTCAGTCGCTGAGTCCACGGAGCCCCAGGACAGATAATTGCACGGATATTAGGGGGATAAGGCGAACGAAGAGCGGGAGCTGCATTAGAGTGCGGCCATCTTGATTGGAGGTTGACCTAGCCCTCCGGGACGGATATTGTTGATACACCAGGAGCAGCCCCAACCGTGCCAATTCAGGCAATGGTCACCCCAATCAGACACCTGTTGGTAATACACTAAATGCAACCCTGACCAGGCTGGAACAAGTCATTGCAGACTGAATTAGGCAAATGTAAGATGCAGATGTCATATTTGACAATGTCAGATGTTGAGATGAGGCCAACCAGGCCACACTAGGCAGTTGATTATAGTGGTTCACCCCAAGAACCAGTTTGGAGAGTCTAGGGTGACCATCTGCAACAGGCTCAATGTCAGTTGGTAGGATTCCTCTGGCTGTCCCACAATCCTGCATAGATGCTTGGCTACTACTCCTGGGTAGTCCCTCCTCCTGCAGGCTCCTGCAGGGCCAAGCAGTTTCCTTCAATCTTTTAGGAGGCAAGCAGCCTTCTAGGCACTTCAGCAAACCCTCTGCTCAGTCACCAGAAATTGCAGACTTCAGGTAATTTTTCCTCATCTCTGGGAGACTGGCTGTCAGCCATACACCAGCCCTGGTCACACAACAGTCCTTCAAGTACTTTGAAGAGCATTCCCTTCCTTGGTCCTGAAGGACTTAGAATTGATACAAAGTGGGATGGATTGTGCACCTTGTTTATACTCACCTACTTCAGTCTAAAAACTAAGATTCGGATCAGGGTGGTTCATTTTTAGGTGTCCTTTTCAGGCCGCTCTCTAGATCTCCAGACATATCCTTAGTTTAGAGTGATGCTTCCTACGGCAGGTAGCACTTGGGTCTCTTCAGATTGAAGCACCCACAACACAGAAACAATGAAGGGTGAGGTTTCTTCATCTAGTTGTCATCTGCTTTTCTGAAATAGTAATCAGGAATACACAAAGGGGCAAGCCTGACCTAGAAACTTCTTCACCTATGACAACAGAAACTGCAGCCCCACCCCTTCTCTGTGCCACCACCAAATGGCAGTGTTTAGAGGAATTAACCATCAGCCTCTTGCTAGGAAAAGTCCTCAGAGAATTTCTAAAGGTGGCCACATCTCAATCATCCCCACTTCATATCAAGCCACAAGAATACATGCACTACACTTCCAATCTCTGGAGAAGTTGTGCTCATCCTCCATCTGTGCTATGCCAAGCCAGGAGCATCCAGAATGGATCTTAGTGGCCTCTATGTTCAGACACACTCATACACAAAGACCTACTAATGTAGACATGCTACATACATTACTCACACACTCACACTTAACATATACTTAACATGCCAGTGCAAGATTCTGGGCATGCACTTAACAGCCCACACACTCAGTAACACAGATAAACAGGTAAATACAGATAAACAGGGTTGGTCACACTACGAGTTTCTTAAGGTGTAGATCAGTGTTAGAATATTAATGGTACTTATGATCAATGTTATAATATTGTTGCTAGCATTATATTGAAGTTTGAAATATTGGTGATAGTATACTATTTTTTATTAGTTGTAACAATAATATTAACATATATCTATTACTTAAATACAGAGATGCTCAGTGTTTTTTTAGTTGTTTTGTAATGACTAACGTTTAACTCAGTTGATTGTTTTTTTCATAAAATGTTATTTAATTTTAGATTTTTGGGTTTTTTGTTTTTCTAGTTTATTTTAGTTCTTCCTTAAAATGGTTTAATAAATGTTTCAAATATAATTATTAGTTTAACATTTTTTTAAATATATATATTTAACTTGTGTAGAATTATTTTTTTTAAACTAATTTATACAATATATATTTTTTAAGCGTAACAATCACTGTGAACATTGCGACGGTGCTGGGCTGGGTGCCCCTGCACTGCCCATGCCAAATGCAAGGGCCCTCCCTGTGTTCCCCTGCGCCTGTTCTCCGCCAGCCTCTCTCATGAAAAGGCTGGTGGAGAACAAGGTCGTAATCTGCAGGTCAGCACTTCCTTGGCGGATTATGATCTCTACCACCGCCAGGCCACCAGGATCATGGATCCTGGCGGTGCTGGTGGATCCCTGGCTGTCTGACCACCAGGGTTTTAATGTGGCGGTTGGACCACCGAAACAGCAGCAGTCCTGACCTCCACCACGAATGTGGCAGTCTGAAGACCGCCAAACTCGTAATGAGGCCCTATGAACGGTTAGTTAATAAATGCAACATCTAAACAAAAGTCATCACTGAAAATGACTTATTGAAACGTTTCTAGATGGCACTGACACTTGCCAGCCAGCAAATGTAGTAGCAAGATGAAGTTGATATAACATGTAACACAAAATAAATTGACAGACAGCTGAAGTAGAAATTGCATCTCTAGATGGAGATAGAGATGAAACATGACCCCATCAACAAAGAAGGATAAAAGAAAATCAAGGTCAAGGTCGTATAACACAACTAAACAAAAAAGTCAGATTGGGGATGGACAAAGTAACTGTAGGAATGTGATGTGAAAGCGCAATAAAATTACTAAACAATCATCGAGAATTTGGATAACAAACGACAATACAAAACAGACTACCTGCAGAAAAGTAGTCTGTACAATAAATTCAAGCCTGTAAGTTTAATTATTTTGTAGATACTTCTCTTGAAAGCCTAAAGAGCAGAACTCCGTTTTACTGAGCACAGAAACAAAAACGATGTAAATGCTCAAACATATGGCTGTTATTGTAAAATGTTATATTTTGCAGCTCAGTACAAATATTTGACTCTTTATCTCCTGATACTCAGTCTTGAAGGACTGTAAAGACTTTGAAATGTATTGATAATAAAAATGCATCTATATGGAAAAAATATCTTTTGAATTTGTAAAATCACGAGGATGAAGTAAAGTATAATTTAGCTCTCTTACCTCCAGACAGTTTTGTGTAATTTTTAAGCTAAAATGCCTGACAGGCAGTAGAACCAATGTGACCTCTGACAGTACAGATTGGAGACTATCCTTGTAATTATAAAAAGATGTGAAAAAGTCGTACCCCAAGTTAATTGCAAAGCACCTACACAAGACAACTGGGCATTGTGGCTTCGATCTGTGCCGCTTTACAGAAAGGCACAAGCACAACAGCCATTGTTTCGAGAGGCATATGCAAGTACCAGCTTGGCTGGAATGCTGGATGTGCATAGGCAAGAAACCTGTAAAGCAATGGCCTTTGAAATTACTTCATCCATTGAAAGATGGTGACCTGGACATCTGATCCTCCTGCCAAATGAGAGATTAAACAGTATAGACCCGGAGACATATACATGCCAACCCTTATATCCGAAAAGGTTGCAGTGTAGCTACGAGCTGCTCTTGTTTTGCCTTGTCTAGTCAATGTAGTGTCCTGCTGTACATGTTCTAGTGTTTTCACCAGCATTACATTCACACCCCACACTCACCCAACACAGGCGTCACCAGTCAGGTGACCCTGCCAACAAAAAGGGCTGGGTGCATGTGCCCAGGGCAAGTTCCTACAACCATGCCTACAACCATGTCTGCGTCACCTTTATTTCGTAGCATGAGGGCCTAGGGACCCCAACACTACAATGCCGACGAGTGGGTACAACAACCCCACATGGCTGCAGTCAGGAACTTTGACGTTAGTCGTGGGGGAGGGAATGCCTCTGCATAAGGCATCCCCATGTCTCCTGCCGGCACAACAGCAACTCGCACAGGAAAAGCAGCATGAGGTTGGGGATCCCTATGATGAAGGGAGAGGAAGGCACATGGCAGCCCCAGCCACGCCGGTGCATGGGGAGATGGTAGGTGCTGGTGACCGACCACAGCATACATACACTTCAAAAACAGCTGCGGCCGCGTAGTGAGAAGCGCAATGGTGCTAACACGCACCAACCAAATGCAGTGCCCAAGGCCACAAGGACACTAGTGCGATGGTGCTGTCACGCACCAAAACAAAGTAACATGCCCACAGCCACCCGCCCCTCCCCAGCAACACGGCCCGCAGCGTGATGGAAGGCTGCTGCGGCTGGGACTAGGAGTCGCGATGGTGCTGCTGCGCACCAAAGCAAAGCAGGAATGCGCAGGGCCACCCCCACCTCCCCTTATCAGCAGAAACGGCCCACAGCGTTAGGGAAGGCTGCCACGGCCGCGACGCGAAAGACGCGATGGTGCTGTCGCGCTGAGAAGCCAGCGACGTGGCCTGCTGTGGCCGCAAGAAAAGGAAGGCGAGAGGTGCTGCCATGCACCACAAGAAGAAGGAAAGTTCCCAGACCCCCTCCCCCCCCACCAAAGCCCACGTGGGATGGCAAAGGGCTCCAGAACAGGCCAGTGACGGCCCGCACGAACAACGCTGACCCCACCAGTTTTCCTGCCTCCACACCGCCAGACTTGAAATAACAATGTACACTGCCCAGAGTTTTTTTCCCACTGCAGGCACCTGTCCCTTTCCACGAGGCTGTGTCTTTTGGAAAAAAATAAATAAATAGAAAAAAGGAGGACAAAAGAAAAAAAATTAAGAGATATTTAGAGAAAAGGATAAAATAGCACTTACCTGCAGCTCCAGCCTGATGAACTCCTCCCCAGCAGCATGGCTCCTTTCCGGCATCTGATTTCAACAAACGAGGCCCCTAGGAGGAAAGACTGTCTTCCAGCTAAAAAAGGAAGCGCCACAGTGGCATCTAGTGGCCAAAGAAAAGTACTGCACCCTTGTTTCTATTTTACCAGGGAAACAAGCTTTGTTGAAAGCAAGTTGCCAGCAGCACCCCCAGAGAGTGACTACGCAAGACCAGCAGCGCACCCTTGGGCGGAAACAGTGCAGAAGACAGAAACAACGTGTATGGCGCTGCACAGCGAAGGAGAAGACTGCAGCTGTCCCAGCCAAGCTGCAACAGTAAAGAATGGATGTAAGTGCCACGCAAGGCACTAGGAGAGCGCGCATAGCCTGCGCAGCCCCTGGCGGCCGTCCACCGCTGAAAGAACGCCACATGCCCCAGCAGTGAGGGACACCACCGCATGACAAGAAAGGGACACACCAGGCGTTAACAGAAGATGGCCAGAAGTAAAAAGAGATTATGTCACAGTTGCGCCGATAGCTGCGCAGAGAACATGACGACACGGGCAGAAGCCCGAGACGATGGACAGAGCACCCAAGAGCGTAACATAACGCACAGGACAAGAGGCCGCACCAGCCGGCCGCACAGCAACAGAAGATGGCCACTGTCGGCCCATCATTGAGCAGGTCAGCAGAACTGACCGACCTTGCCAAGCAGATGGATCAAGGAGGGAGCGCCGCAACAGCGCAGTCTCGAGGCGCATGAGTGGCGCCCTAGAGTGAAGAGATGGAGGAAGAGAACAGTGACCCTCCTGCCAAGGAGCGGTCCACCAAGAGGATCCGTGAACGGACCAGACCTGCAAGAGGTCAGAAGGGTGAGTGGATTAAATCCTACCCACAGGACACAGCCTGCGAGAGGCTGTGACCGAGCAAGATGCACCGGCTGAGGTGCAGTAATAGGTCCATGTGACGCAGCATGCGACCTGTGGCACGACGCCACTTTGAGGACGAAGAGCAAGATGCACAGGCAGAGGTGCAGCGGAAGGTCCATGTGACGCAGCATACGACATGTGGCACGACGCCACACCAAGGAGGAAAAAGGAGAAGAGAGTGTGGCACAATGCCACAACGAGAAAAGACGAGAAGAAGAGAGGAGTGTGACAGACAGGTCACACCACAGATCAAATCCATCACAGGTGCGCAAGCAGAAAGAAGAAAAGCGACACAACTGAGGACTCGTGCGAGTAGATACAAAGGTATCCATCAGCACAAGACAGCCACCGGGGTGAGCAGACGTCACTGAAGACAGCTACGCGGGTGGACCACTTGTCACTGGCTGCTTGGCTGCAATGGCATCCCTGTCGCAAACTGCAGGCCACGCAAGACCCGCCAGTGGCCATGAAGTCCATCAAGTGATCTTTCGGCCGACAAAGACGCCGCAACCTGTTTGATCTGCAGAAGGATGAAAAAAAAACAGATCATCATCATGATGAGGTGCATCGCCCAACCACCGAAGGAACACAGTACCACCTGAGTGGAGCCAGACTCAGCAACAAGAACCAACGCTGACCAGGCATATCTGGCAATGTGGAAACTTACCACCTGAACACCTGCCATGAGCTCCATGAACCAGACATGGCCGGTGAGAGCAGACCAGACCAGACCATTTGGGCCATCCACCCTTGGGGTTGCACAAGACTTAGAAAGTGCCCTGTTGGGAGTTCAGAGCGACTCCTTTTGCGCGGCCTACGATGGCCCGCACAGCCCACGCAGTCCCATGGCAATCCAGGGGCAAGGGCTTCCAACGAATTCCCGTGATAGAGGAATCCCACTGCAAGAGATACCTCTGAGAAAGCTCCACATCAGGCATCGGGAAGCAGAGAGGTCTCATACAGAGACTGGTCTCCCCAAAGACTTTGCAGTATGGCCAGAGCACCTGAATCCTGACGGCTCGAGCAAACTGACCCTGCATCAACCACCCTTGTGGCTCCATGCGAGATTAGGATGTGGTCCTGTAGGTGGTTCCTCTGCAATGTCTTTGCTGGGCCTGCAATAGGCCGGCACAGTCCACACAGTCCCATGGCAGCCCGCCAAAGGGCCTCAGGGAGACTCCTGTTCGATGGAGGTCTGGCACGAGAGGGAAGCCTGCTGCTGCTCTGCCTCTGGACACTCAGGTGCACCAGCTGCACCTGTATCCATGCCGAAGGTCAGGCGGACCGCCTGAAGTAACTGTACATATATTTTGTGTCTTTGTTTCTCTCCCACAGGTTGGACTTTGTTGTTTCGTTCTTCACTAAAGTTTGGGAGGGAAGTAGTGCCCTGTTAGACACGTTCAGGCTGAGGCCTGGCCTTACATTCGCACCCCACACCCACCCAACACAGGCGTCACCAGTCAGGTGACCCTGCCAATAAAAACGGCTGGCTGCACATGCCCAGGGTCTGTTCCTACAACCATGCTACAGTGTCTGCGTCACCTTTATTTCGTAGCATGAGGGCCTAGGGCCCCCAACACTACAGTCAGGAGAATTTTCTCAAACTAATTTCCGTCTTCTGACACAATTTCCAGATGTCAACAACTTTAACAGAGAAGATACACATCAAGGTCAAGTCTGGTAGTTTTTACACTGAAATGTTGGCTGAATTAGGCACGGACAGTGAGGTCATAGGACGCCCAACTATCACCCTATGTCATTTGTTTCAGACTAGAAGTAAATATAAAAAGTACACCAGCAATATAACGATAATAATTATATATATCGGTTTTCTATATATTTTCGAACTGCTGTCTTACAAGAGCCACTTCTTGCAGATGTTCTGCTGCATGGAAAAATGAGTAAATGGGTCCTCATATTACCTCACATTGAGACATTGAAAAGGGAATGGCCTCAAAACTCCGGCCATTCTCTTTAGTGGATTGAAATAGGCACGAATTAAATGCAAATTGTTTTACACTGGTTTTCAAATTCCAGACTGGCAACAAGGCCTGCGTCAGTGTCTGTCGCCATGTCTAGCTGGGTGAGGTTTTTGGATGCATGAGCATGCGAAGGGTGAATTGAATTTGACGATTTTCTTGTAGTGTAGTCAGTGGGGACCATTACTGCCAGGCACACGTAGGGTGAGCCGGGTTGCGAGATTTGGACACATTTGCATCAGTACAGATTCCTTTAAAGTATTCGATGCATTGTGTTGGTATGAAGCCCATAAAAAGTGTGGTTGACGGGAATACATTGCCTTTGGCACAGTGTTGCAGGGCCCTCCCTGGTTAATAGGAAATAAGCCTACGGCCCCACCTCAAAGACCTCACCCAGCATCTGTTACATTGTGTAGCAATCTAACAGCAGAGATAGCGGCAGATAGGATGCTGCGGGCTGGCGCGTGCTGTTTGCTGTGTTTGGCTCTGAGTCTCCTAAGCCACAGCTGCGTGAAATAAAATCCACAAGCGAAAAACAGAGAGTTGTGGCTTGTGCAGAGGATCTGGCATAGAGCAAACGGGCATATATCTGCCAGGACTGTGTCTCTGGAGGGCTAGGGAGCGGACATTCGTGTGCTACGCCCATGCCTGTCATACACAGATATCAACAAAGAAATGTGGTCTAGACCTTGCATTTTAGGCTTTTGCCAAGGAGATCAGTTTAATACTTTTCAATACATTTCACACAATAGACATACAATTACATTACAAAAATTGGCAGAACATTCTCAAGTATAAGTCATACCTAATAGCTATGCCAAAGAAATCTTGCATGCTAAATTGGTGTTGCATTTTATGTGTGGCATGACAGCTGAATGTTGTTGCTAAGTACGCCAAAGACACTTTTCTCTCATATAAACCATTAGAGGACGAGTCCTTTGGTATCCACATAACTCATTTGTTTTGCCATAAACTAAACTGATGTTTCTTGCACTGGAATAATAATAATAAAGGACAGCTTTTTCTATCTGGTACATTTTATGAGATGATCAAATGTCAAATGTTCCCTCGTGCAGTGCAATGCAACCCCTTCCTAGCAGCAGTATGCTATACCACACAGCCAACAGCACGAGAGAGATGTATACTCCTCTCAGCAGAGCAAAGATGTAATTGAAAGTGCCTCGAAGTTGTGGTGAAGAAAGTTGGAAAAAACAATGTAGTAGTTGAATCTTTGCTGCGCGAAAGTGATCGTAAATCCTGGTGCTTTTACTTGAGTGGTAAAACAAGTTTCCCCAATCACTCGATAGATATCCGATGGCGGGACCTCAATGTGAGTTTCACAGGGCGGTAGCCCGTAAGGAGATACCGCTATAGGCAACTGCTGGTGGCCTGGTGATTCCAGATCTGGGATTACTCCATTTCCAAGTACTGCATCCGGTAGCACCGGAAACATTGGACCTATTTGTAATGGGTGTGGATGTGCACCAAGTAAAAGCCGCAGACAGTGGCTGTGGACAGAGGCTTATTCTCTGTGCCGCCCACTCCCATTCTGCACCTCTGGGGAGCAGATAACGCTTCCCCCAGCATTGCCCTGCCATGGGCTGGTGGGGCCCTTCCTCCACCTGTTTACCCCTGCCCCCACTCTGCGACCCACAGCACCCACCACTGCCATTTAGCACATACACTAAATAATATGAGGCCTTAAGAGAGCTACTTGTCCCAGTTGAACACCATGGACGTGATTCACAAAGCTAAGTGTGCATGTGTTGATTACTTGGGTAGATATACTCCTACAGCCAGCTGTAAAAATCAAATTTTTTGCCATATACACCATTTCTGAGATGAGATTTGCAGTAGGTGTAGACTTAGGAATCTTCGCCCAGTCAATGTTTAAATATAACTTCTCACATTTTTGGAGATGTCCACCACCGGATCGGAGACCTTCCTATAGGAAAATATAGGGAAATTTCTTAAACTTCATTTTTTATTGAAACAAAAAAAAAATAACAAAACGTTGTGTGAAGCTCTGTATGAGATATTTTTATTATCATTATTTGAAGAGGATATGCAGCTGTATGGCTCCTATCAGATCTTTTCGGGGGTAAACATGGTTAGTACAATGTAGCATTAATGAGTCCAGATGAGAGATTACGTGTTACAGGTAAAGTAACATTTTGTTCAGCTACCAAGAATCTTAAGCTTCAGAGAGGTTCTGTGATGGCCATAACGTTTTGTGGTAGACAATGACGTTATTGAAAAAGTCTCATGGCTATGGAAATACACTCACAGTTTCTGTTCTAGAGATTCAGCCCCCCCCCCCATTAACGTGTGTGTGTAGGTCCATGTCTATGTAGCGAGAACCTAGACAAATAATGGGAGATGTGTCATTGTCCTTGAAGTAAATAGCTAGCCCATCGCCCCAGAGAGTATGGGCCATAGGAAACAAGAAAACACATTTATAACTTGCTTCCAATTTAAGGTTCTTATGCACACCATGCACTTTATTCATCCTCATTAAAATTACTTCCAGGAGAATAGAGCGGAGCGGTGCATCTACATACAGAGCAA
Source organism: Pleurodeles waltl (assembly GCF_031143425.1). NCBI lineage: Eukaryota > Metazoa > Chordata > Amphibia > Caudata > Salamandridae > Pleurodeles > Pleurodeles waltl. Next base: position 518,011,789 of record NC_090440.1, on the reverse strand, counting down.
ACAAATAAAATCTGTGCTTAATCTGTGTGAAGTGGACCCACCATATCGCACATCCCTTTGCTATTTTGGGATTGATAGGCTTCCTGGAGACTCCTCCCTTCACGCAAGGTATTGTGCTGCTGGTGGTGATACCTCAATCTTCATTGAACTGCACTGGCATCTAGATCTCAACATCTATACTCACCACAAACACGACTACCTTGTTGCTCATGGTGTTGGTCAACATAAACACCAGTCTGGAACCATGCATATCCTGGCCATCTGCAGCTGTTGCAGTTCTCTGCCCTTTCCTTTACCACCCTGGTGCTCACGTAGCAACATCCAGGGAAATGAGAACTAGTCCTGCCAATTTGCTGATGTGGTTTGTCCTGTGGAATTAATACAGAAGATGTCATATGTTGTCACCCGATGAAACTCTTTCTCACTTCTTCACACTTCCAAGTTGAGGTCAATGTATCTTGGTTGGCCTACTTCAACACTAAACCACCCCAGTCCCTGGAGCAGAAATGGAATTGGGTCACATGATGCGTGTAACCAGATCTGTAAGAACGAGATGTCCCCAATACTGAGTTTTGAACCCACAGAGGAATTGGTGAAAAACAATAGGAAAGTAGTTTTGAAAATTAGCCCAAATGAGAAATGTTATCCTGCCTATGAAGTAACATACACCGAAGCTATGTCAGTTACTGTCATTCACATTTAGATGTCAGCCATCCCTAGAAAAGGAGCAGGTGAAATGCAGCAAAAGGTGGTAAGCAACCTTGGTAGCACAGATAGACTTTGTCCTTGAGGGGAAATGAGGCTATTCAGTGGGATCCTCTGTTTCACACACAATGGCATTTCTGTAAGCTGTCACCATTATAAACTTAGGACAGACTAAAGTACACCTCTTCTAGCATCTCATGGCATCTCATGCTTGTGTCTAGCATAGGCCAGACAAAAGCATGAGAGCAGCATCTCAGGGGTGCAGCAAAGCTGCTATCACAATTTCAAAATTATAGATTCAAATCCATAAGTGAGTTGGTTGTTGGTAACTATAGGTTTTATTCAGATTACCAGATACTTGCTTGGCCAGGGATCTACTTCACCATGCCTTGGTGTTTTTTTTTCATGATACTGGCAGTAAGTCAGCATTTAGTGAGCAGGAGAACTATCCAAAACATAGAGCAAGAGCAGCTAGATCACTCCCTCCTAGTATATTATGACCCTTCTTCATTGACGAAAGTGAAGGAATGATGATCTTGAAAACATGTCTGCCCACAAATGTCATCTCTTGAAAGGTTTACACATATGTATTTTTAGTTTGTTTTTGTATATTTCTGTAATGTGAACTGTGCCTCGAGTAGTTTCAGAGTGATGCATCTGCTGTGTAGTACAAACCCCACAAAGAGGTTTTCAGGATGGAATACCACTTCACAATCAAGCATGCTGAAGGTACATAAATAGATGCACAGCACTCTAAACATAAATATGTACTTACATATCTGATGGAGACTTCTAGTTGCAGATTCCTTACCCTAGAATTTCGCCCAGCGTCAGACTTGATCTGGAGACTTTTCTTCGAGCAATATCCTTTTGTGTCGTTAGATGGCGTTGGTCGACTCTGCGGGCGTCAGTTGCATCGTATTCGCTGTGATGAAGTCAGGAGTAGTACATAGATGCCACCTCGGCGCAGTGATATCAGTTCTTTTCTTTCCGTGCCACGCGCTGATCTGGAGAGAGCTACTCTGTTCATTTTTTGACTGCTTCGACCTTTTTGTCGTGTTTTTGTCTGTGCACCCTAACAAAATGGTGTTACGCACTAGGGCATCGTTCCTTCCCAAAGTAGTTACACCTTTTCATGTAGGCCAGTCCATCACTTTACCTACTTTTTACGCACATCCACATCCTTCTCATGAGAAGGAGAGACGCCACTGCCTGGATCCAAAAAGAGTGTTGGCGTTCTATCTCAATGGTACTAAAGATTTCCGGGTTGGCGATCAACTCTATGTTGGATACGTGGGTGCGAAGAAAGGTAAGGCGGTGCAGAACCATACCATCTTGCGATGGGTCCTTCTTTGCATCAAGATGTGCTACGCTTTGGCAAAGAAGCAACCCCCTGAGGGCTTCCACACTCATTCCACCACAGCAACTGCTACTTCCACTGCATTAGCACGCGGAGTTCCTGTCCTGGATATCTGCCAGACAGCAACGTGGGCATCCCTGCACATGTTTACTAAACATTACTGCCTGGAAAGTCGGGTCCATAGGGACGGCTACTTTGGTTGTTCTGTCCTGCAGGACTTTCTAGTATGATCTTGGTCCGCAGCCCACCTCTGAGGATGGCATTGTTTGGGTATCTATTCTAAGGTAAGGAATCTGCAACTGGAAGTCTCTAGCAGATGTACAAGTTACTTACCTTCCATAATGATATATTTGGTAAAGACATATTCTAGTGCAGAATCCTTATCGACCCACCCATCTTCCCCACTTGTGAAGGGATTTCTAGGGACAGGACTTCCCCATTCGTGGCCTTAGCTCTGTCGCACCAATTTCAGTGTTCTCCGCGGCTCTGAACTTTGGCGTGCAAAGTCTTGAAAAGAAACTGACATCACTGTGCTAAGGCAGAGTCTATGTACTACTTCCGACATCATCACGGTGACTACGACGCCAATGACGCCCGCGGATTCGACCGACGCCACCTAACAACGTGCAAGGGTATTGCTGGAAGACAAATCTCTAGATCCAGTCTGACGCCTGGGGGAAATTCTAAGGTAAGGAATCTGCAGCTAGAATATGTCTCTACCAGATATATCGTTACAGAAGGTAAGTAACTTGTACATCAACTGTAAGAAGTCTCATTCTGACTGCTGAGTGCTCCACTCATGTGCTTGGGGATTTTGTGCAGTCCTCAATGTAACAGGCATCGGTTGTTGTGCTCATTGCAGGCATGGATGATTATGGTAGAAGGTTAGGTGGTAGAGGAAGAAGTCAACAGTCAGCTCAGAGCAAATGCATTCTTGTGAGGTTGGAAAGCAATTGTGCCATAAGCTAAAATGGAAGGGGGGTCTGTGGCCCTGATGTAGCAGGAAGAGATTCCAGCAAGAGAAGCCTGATGTGCAGAGGGATGCCCCACCAAAAGGTTTACACTTAGAGGATTTCTTAGGAAATAGGATGCAGAAGTCTGACCTTGAATGTTAGGGTGGGAACTGCTTTCAGAAAGTGCCTTTGAGCATTTTATCCATGGCCCTTCATCTGAGTGCTGGTACAATGCTTCTGTGGCTGTAAGTCTATCTTCAATGCTGCCATGGCTGCTGTGCATTCCTACAATTCTCCCACCAAATCCAGGTGCACCATCAATGTTCTCGCCACTACCCATCCCAGTGTAAATGGTGTCATAACTGCCATGCCCTCATTTCAAACTCCAGAAGCCCATGAGGGCCCTTTCAATGCTTATTATACTGTTGTGCCCTTGTGTGGCCCCTGAACACTTCCTAAGTGTTCCCATGACTATTGAACATTCCATCATGTTCCTATGTTCCTGTATAAACATAGCCCCCCCTCACTGCTCCCACCTTTGCTTCACTCTCCCTTAAAGGTATTGCCACTGCAGAGTTGTCCGACGGGTTCCAAATACTTTCCCCATCATTGCAACCCCACCGTCTGCTTCAGCTAGACAGTGGAGCAATGTGGGGCACTCCTGTATTTGAATGATCACTTTCCCCACCCCAAAGCGCCCAGATACAGTGGAATGTTGGATATCCAGGTAACTAGAACCTAAGAAAACGCCCAGTTAGCTCCAATATAGTAACAAAATCTCATTGTTCTTGAAAAATTATGATTTAAAAAAACTTGATGACTGGGGTTAATAAAAGTGCTATGATTTTTTTAAAATAAAAAAACGTATTTAAATGTTCACAAAACTCTTCAATTTTCATCCTAGATAGGATAATTATACATCTTTAAAAAGGACTCCAAAATCAAAAATTTTTAAATGTTTGCCTTGCAGATGGTTGATCGGCCATTGGAGTCGTTGCTCTGCTACCTGTGATAACGGCCTGCAGTACCGGGAGGTCAGCTGCGTCTACCAGTTACAGAATGGCACTTACGTCACCACTAGAGACCACTTTTGCCAGGGCCCAAAGCCACCCCCTGTCCAGGGCTGCAGCGGGCACGATTGCCTGTCCATCTGGGAGGCCTCAGAATGGTCGCAGGTGAGCAATTCTATGGCAGAATTCGCCACATCGTCCCTTCTGTGATCTTACAGCAGGGGCCTCGGAAAGACTGGAGAGATCTGGTGCTGGTTTCAGAAATGTTGAATGTTAAGTTTTGAATATGGCCCATTCCAAATCTGTCCTTCAAGGAAGAGTTTCACATTAACGTTAAGCTTTCTGCAGGATTCGCCTAGGCTCAATCTAACTCTGCCCCCCGCACCCCCCTCAAAGTCTACAAATGGTGCTTCTGTGCCCCCTCTCCCTTTTAACCAGTGGTAAAATGTCTTGGTAAGTGACTCACAACATCTCCAGAGCCGCCATCTTAGTTCCAGCTGCCCTGAGAGAGTAGCCTGTGAAGATGGTGCGATTAGTGTGTGCTCAGCGGTCTGTGGGGGCTTGTCACTAAAGTAAGGCCAGTAGGATTGCCGCTGGTGGTTCAACAAGCAAAGGGGGCAAGAGAGAGATAGGACGCTTTAATGCAAAATTCTCAATTATGTGAACTGAAGATTTAGAATTCAGGATGTCCAGATGGCATTGTTATTATTACCGTTATGATTATCATGCGGAGGGCTTTACGCACTATCAACACAAAAATACAAAATATGTCGCAAATCTAAAACAAGAATTGGCAAAAAGGTCTGGCTTTTATGCGAGGGAAGTTGTGGGCAAGTAGTTGGGCAACTTTGTGCATGTTGCACCTAGCTGTCCGAGAAAGTAAAAACAAAGAATCCTTTTGGACTACAACCGTATGAACGTGGGAGGAGGGCCCCTTTGCTGAGCAGATTGTATCAGTAGAATTAAGCTGCACTTTACTATGTGAACAAAAACGTTGTAAATCCCATGATATCATGTCGGCAGAGCGAAATAAACATTCAAGCACAGTTAATGAATAGCACTGTGTCTTTATGACAGGGTTAGTTAATCAACCTCACTTTCTTTCTAAATGATAAAGCACACATCAGCTATTAAAATGTCATTGGGTCAGCAAAGAAAATACGTCAAAGAACAGACACTTTGTCTCAATTAAAAGCTATGTGTAGCATCTGCAGTATAATTAAAAGACGTCTTGATGTCCCCATCACCAAAACCTAATGGCAACACAGGTGGAACAATGTAATCATTCTGAAAATTATATTGCCTTGATGGACAGGCCATATAGGCAATGGTTAACTGTGAAAAGCACACGAAAGCCAATTCGGCTAAAGAAAACTGAACAAAAATCCACTCTATCTTTGTACTACTTCTTACTGTCCTGTTTTTTGAAGAATTAATAACATGAGGTTTTCCAGAGAGCTCTAGCTGTCTACAATAGAAACATCAAACACACAAAAAGTGATGGGGGAATGTTTGCAAATTGTCTAACCAAAGGCACTCAGGGTAGCAGTCCAAAGCATGTTTTTTGGCCCATCATGCCACCTCAGATTAGACACAAGTATATGCAAACCAGCATTGGTCCTGCTCCAATAGGGACAGTTCAGCCCAAACTGCCAAGCAAGGTCCTCTCTGAACCAGAACACAAGCAAACGAAGATCAGCTTTGGCCTATTTGAGCCATATCAGGCAGTTGCAGCTTGGGTCCAGTGGCAGAGTGAGCACAGGACCTATGTCTGAGTGTATCCTTAGCCACTTAAGGTGCACATAGCGTGTACTCAAAACACAGAAAAGCCAGAAACAGCCAGCACTGTGTGCATTGTTCATCAAAGATTTTACAAAAGGCAATGCATAGTGCAAGAGCATCATAAGACTTCTGAAGCAATCTGGATTTACAAGTGTTCATTAAAGATGATTTTAGACAAATAACTAGCAGGTCCAACTGTGCCTTTACTTCCTACAACAGAATTTGGAGAAGCTCCGTGGTCTCAAGACTTACCCTGGATGCTGACTGACTCCTACTGCACTTTGTGAATCATTGACTTTTGACACTGTTTCCTTCTGCCTCTAATTTTATACATTTTTACATTTTCACCTTTTTGCAGAACATGTTCATGATCTGAATATGAAATGTATCCAGTCTGTGATGGTAAAGCAAATGGCAAGAGAAGTCTATTGCGGATGCCACCTAGCTGATTTTGTAGCTGCGAACGTTAAAAGTGCCTCCAGCAGCTGACAAACTTCCCCCTATCCCAAGTCTCTATGGGATACTTGGGATTTTCAATGCCCCTTCCCATGCGACATGCTAATAGGCGAGAGTACTAATCATGTTGTAGTTAGCATGTACCTTTTTGTGTCCATGCACTTATGTGTGTAGTATGGTAAAGGTGCACATGCTAAGACATTTACTTAATTCATTAGGACCATGGTCACAGCCCTCCTCACACAGAAGGAATGCAAAATGTGTGCCCAAGTGACTCATATTGAACAATGGGACACAAATGCATCTTCATCCCCTTCTAAAAACCAAAGTACTACCTACGTGCATACAGCACCAACCTCTGATATTGCTAATCACTTATTTAATGCAGCCTTAAGTGTTCAATTATAAAATACCATCATAAACGTACGGAGAGCTGGCATAATCAGAGTTTTAGTGAGCCAGTTCCAATTTGGTGGATGCTTGACACAAAAAATATTTTGATCGTGTGTGGGATACCAGCCGCATGCTATGTTTGATGGCTTGTGATAAATTATCATAAAAGTAGGAGCAGATGAAGGAATAATCTTAGTCTACAGTGATAGAAACTTCTTTTGAAAAGGAATTTAAAGATTTCCAACTTGACAAAAGCAAAGTTTCTCCACTCATGGCTGGCATAATTGGTCTACCTTGTAATGTTAATGAGGGGTTGATGGTATGGTGGCGCAGGAGGCAGAGGTTGGGATGTGAGCAGGAGGGCTGAAACTCTGGAGATGGTGCATAGACGGCAAAGGTTCAGATAATTACACCTTGCAGTCAGTGCTTAATTTGCAAAAATATGTAAGTGCCGTTCCCTGAACATTTTCGGAAGAGGTGGTGTGAGGTAGTGGGGGAAGGCCATAAATTAAACTCCAGTGCCACTACTACTGGCAGCCTTTGGCCACGTCTGTATGCTGCAACACTTGGCCGGAAGACAGCAAGAAAATCATAGTAATACTTATGTTTCCATTGTGGTTCATAGAAATAGAGGAAGAGCTCTCAATACACCATAAAGGTGAAAGATCACTATATTTGTTGTCCTTCTTCTATTTCCATGTCTGTTGAGGAAACAAATAAGAGTTAATCTGCTCCTTTTTCTGCTCTGATTAGGAAGGACGGTGACAGTGCATAAGGTGACAGAGTGCCATCCCCAGAACTATGTGCTGGTCTATGGCGACTGGCACAAATTAACCACTTCTTGTCTGGGCAGCAAAGAGAGACAAAATGAGCAGCGAGCCATTTGCGGGTATGGGTTTTTATGGAACATGTTGGGTTTGGGACCCTGACAGAGGATGGCTGCCAATAGATGCTAGTTCACTGCTGTCCGCAGAGGTCAAATTTGTTGCTGTTGTAAACGGGGCCTAACTTTGCCCATTTGTCATAAACTTCCCAAATTTTACACCTCTTGAAACTCGTGAAGGTTAAACAACACTATGTGACGTTGCAAGTCAAATGGTTCCCAAACTTCACACATCCCTGCATAAAACCCTTTGTCACTAATTCCACTAATTCATTTAATTTATCACGGCACATAGCAAGATTCTCTTTACTCATTGGAGAAGAGTGTTTTTTTTGTTTTGCTCTCATCTTTAACTGTATCTCTTATAGGTGCTTGTGTTTGAGTTCCGTATTAACAATGGTGAAGTTCCGCACGCTTCGCACCAGGGCACATCCACCCCAACTATGTAAAGTGTTAACTATGTGTTTTGAGCGAGTGTATATTTAGCACTTGACTCCTATACAGCACTTAGTACTTTTACTTTACCCAGTGCATGTGCAGTAAAGTATGTGTTAAATAACAAGCACATTTACTGCACTTTGTACCGATAGAGCACTTTGCACATTTACAGCTCTGTATGTACTTTAAGGACCGTGTACATGTGCTTGGTATATGCACAGTGTTAAAGACATGTATAACACTTGGTACGTGTGGTGTATTCGGTATATGTGTGGCACTGAAAACACACGCAGCCCAATTATAACTTTGTCACCAATTCACTGTACAACGAGTTCATGTGCAGCTTTGGATACATGTGCAACATTTCGTTCATGTACATCAGTGGGACTATGTATAGCTTTGACTGCATGAATATGAGGGTTGTTTTAGCTGATAGGAAAGGAAAGGTTTAACTTTAATAAAGAGACAGAGACCAGTGGCATGTGTCAAAGCTAGTTCACTTTAATTAGTAGAGTAGTTAAAACAGGAAGTAAACGATATTTTCAGAAATCATGGTTAAGTGGAGGACAGAAACAGTAACACAGCATTCAACCAATCAATAACAGTACTACTCTGCATATATACTGCCCAACATAGTAAGCCCAGTTTTCTTGGTGCACACAAAATATTATTATAGTAGTAAACCAGAAATGTAACAAAGGAACCACAAAATATCCTCAATTTGATTCAAGAATTGTCGGAATGGATACTGAAATAAGACAATTACCGACTAAAATATAATGAACAAAAATGAGAAGGAAATGAAAATGGTTTTATACAGGCTGAGAGTGAGGTTAGTAGTCACTTAATGTGAAATTCTAGAAAAATCCACAAATTGGTGGAAGACGAGATGCTCCTCTTAAGATTTTGAAGCATGTTTACAACAGTTATAGAATCACAGTTCACTGGTTTGAAATAAAAGGCTCTTATGGTAAATTCGCCTGACCAATCAGTTTTTGTGAGAAGCCTTAGAACATCTTGCAGAATGAGACTGCAATGTTTACTCATTGTTGCAACATATCCCACTACACACCTGTTATCTTTTTATTTTATTTTATACAATGTAGGACATAATGTGTTGGATGGCCTTGCCTAAGATTCTCCCAAAATATTTCTAAATGTATGGTATCGATATCAGAAAAAAGGGTAGAATAACTGTGATTTTTGCCTCGTCTAGTTGAATGGACCTGGCTGTCTCACATTAGTTGCTAGTAGAGAGCCCCTTCTTTTTACTGGTCCTGCCAAAAACCCTAACACAAAACCTCTACGTATGGAGGATTGTGGTTAGTCATTTGATGCGAAAGTTAGTAAGTACTGTAGCATATCAGACATACCATGGTCACAAAAAGCAAACCAGGAGCTGAAGAGCTTTCCTTAGATTACGCTAATTTGCCCAGTTTGGTATCTGTGTTGAGTACGAGACCTTTCATCCTTGAGAGATTGACACATTTCCATTGCCAGGCAAGCAAATTACCTTTTGCATCCAATTCGAAAATTCCACAGAATTATGGACTATACACCTTGTTTAGTTATTTCCACTAAGTGGAATATTTTTCAATTTGGATCAATTGTATCTAGTAGTTTGTAGTGATGGGTGACCACCCCTACCAATTCTCTTTTTTTCCTTTTCTGTGTCTAGAATGGAACATTAGTATTTTAGACTATGGCGAGTGTAACAATTGTATCGTCAGGAATAGTGAGTATAGCCAATTTCACCTTAAATCTGCTATAAATAGATTTGTATATGGGAGTATGTATATAACTTCAAAATCTACCTGGTGTGAAGATCACCATTCCAGTAACAGAGAATGTTGTATAGATGAAGGCTCAAACAAAGGTTCACCCACACTGCCTACTATCTCAGTAGTGTTTCATCCTGTATTATTATCTGTAAGGAGTTTCAAGAGTCTCTTATATATTTGTCTTTTCTGGTGCCCAACATATTCCAAGGTGTCAACAACGCCAGAACATTCTGTTATGGTGTGAGAAATATACATTATATGTAAATAGCTGGTCTTTCTGGTAAGGCTCATAGCAGTGTTCTATAGGTACCAAGATATGGTGTGGCCTTCCCCTTAACTTCTCCCAACTCTAAATTATTTTTTAGCTGAGACATGGTAAAAGTAGGAAGAGCTGTTGGAAAAAATTCTAGTTCCTCAGAGGAAAAAACTAGTGAACTGTGAAAAGAAAACCTCTGAGAATTCAGGCAACAGACCAACACTGGCTTACAGAATCCAAGGATCTGAAAAGAGAAACAGCTCTTAACACTTCCAGGCCGAACAACAAGTACAGTAATGCTGAAATGGACTCGGGGCAGTCCAGAGCTACTTATTTAGGAAAGGAAAAAAGGAAGTGCTGCCTGACTTCAGGAAATTCAAGGAGGCCATCTTAGATTAGAAAAATTGAACCTAAAGTTTAGAAGGAAGAAAACTTTCCAAAAAAGCAAAATACAGATAGATTCAAAAGATATCACAATTTAAGGAACGGGTGACAAAACAGTAAAGTTCACTTTCATGAAACAACATGGTGCCGAAAGGAAGGAAAGATGCCCCGACTCTTCACTTTCTGCACCAGTCGACACCAACAAGGGAAAGTGGCCAACACCTCTGACAAAAATCTGGGTGTCACACCACCAACAGAAGATGGAATCAGCACTGGTATGGAAAAACACACCACTCTCCTTGTCCAAGGCAGCAGTTGATGCCGCCAGCAAAAAACAGAATGCCATCTCGAACCCGAGACAGTGGCGTAATGATGCCCCCCGCAGCCCCCGGGGTGCCGGGGGGGGGGGGGGTACGGAGTTGCTGAGCTCCCAGGGGCCCTCAACACAGTGCCCTGGCCTGACAGCCCTAAGGGGACCCCTCCATGTACTGTGCTTGGACCCCCCTCAATTTTGTTACCATTGACCCGAAACCTCCCATTGTGAATCTCTCCAAAATTAGACAATCATTCACAAGCATTAAAACTAGTAACACGTCTTTTGCTGTCAATAGATCATCACTATATCATCGTTTCGCTCTACGACCACTCACTTTTCGTAGCTAATTCATCTATTTCCTGGCTGGAGGTTTGTTTGTGGCTGAGAACCACTCTCCCTTTACAATGTAACTCCCCTCGGGTTTGGTCTGCCTGCGTCAGAAATCAAATAAACCCTATCTGCAGATGATCCTTTTCTTTTTTGAGCATGTTTCAGTTTAGCCATCACACTAGTAACATTGGAAATCTTTGGAGAGTCTTGTCGTTTTTAGTGGCGATGTGCCTGTTCTGCCACTAAGAGCAGTAAGGGTATTAGAGGAAACAGAAAGGCAATGCCTCTGACCTGCCAGTATATTTTGCTTTCGATTTCACTGCAAACAGAAAAGAAAACAGAATTATCAATAAAATCGTGTAAATTATGGCCGAACATCTCTTCCTCCTGTCCATTTCAATAGAACTGTAATTTTGCATATTTATTTATTGCATATTGGGTGTGTTGCTTCCCCTTTCACTTTCCTTTATCTACATGTGAGAGCAGCTGTCCTCGTTGTAAATGTTTCAGATTCAAAAACTTGGCAAACTGTAGCCTGACATTTTCAAAGTACATTTAAGGAGGCAATTGTAACGAGACTGAGCATCAGAAAAGAGTGGGGCCAATTCACAAAATCACTTATAAATGCAGAAAGTAGTATTACATGACTATTTTACAAACCCTTACATTACTATGTGGATTGACTCGAAAACGTCCAACTCCCTATTAGTAAAGGTGCAAATAGGGCACAGTCGTTTCGTTTGGGCTAACCATATTGAATATTCCGTGATTTCAGAGCCAATTCACAAAAACATGTGAGAGTATGTTAAAGAGTACCACAAGTGCACTATTTTACATACTCTGACATGGCTTTGTGAATAGGCCCTCTGTGTTGTGCATTAGACCTGGAGCATGCATGTGAAAGTCCTATCAAGTCAGTTGCAGTCTCCCTGAGGATGGGCTGGTGAGCACCAATATAAGACGTCCACGGGCTCCTGCATTGGTGGACAAAAGTGCAGTGTTACTTAAGCACTTGCTTCAGGTATTGGTCTCCAAGAACGCTGCAGCACACAAACTGAAATAGCCACATGGGACACCAGACAGTAGTTTGACTGATATACCCAGGGCCGGCTCTAGGGCGGTGCAACCGGTGCCACCGCAGTTGGGGGCGCTGTGTTTGCAAGAATATTATGATTTTAAAAGCACCTGCTGCAGTATTCATTGCCTCCAGCAATTTCCAGGCAACAATAAAAATGTCAAGATAACTCTGTTGATTAATCTTCTGCCTGGAGAGAGATCAAGTTTTGAGGGGAACTGTTAAAAGGTGGTAGTGAGGCAATCCCTGGCAGTGGTGGTCATTGGGGGGGGGGAGGTAGGGGGTGCCAATAAACATTGTTGCACTAGCGCCACCAGTGCTAAGGCCGGCCCTGGATATACCCATGCACAGACCAAAATTATTTGGTGATAAATTCATATCATTAACAAATCAAAACAATACATTATTATTTCTAAAGCATAACAAATACACATAGAAATGTATAAATGAAAATGAGGCACTTAATTGGTTGAACAGCAAGAAAAGGCACTTTGTACGACCACAACAGCAATTATGTAGCCTGGGGCATTACGGATTGGTGCAATTGAGTCTTAGTGTTTCAAAGTCAATTAAAACAGTATTTATGAAAAATGTTTTGTTTAACTGGCTATTGTGTTTGAAAATCAACAAGACTGGAAGTAAAATAGGCTCCTCGGGTCTTGCCAGAATATTACTTTGCACTATGGTGTTAGAGGTGAAATACGTATTGCAGGAATCACTGTTTATGTGATTATGCACTGCCTGTAAATATTTTTGTTTGTTTACTTATTAAGTGCAATATGTTACTGTTGGAAAAAGCAATGTCCCCTTGATGGTAAAAAGTATGTACCCCTCCTGCCCAGAGCTACCCAACAGCATGTGAAACTGATATCCTGACTTCTGTTGACCCAGGTCTCACGCTAATGTAGCATGTATGCTGAGAATATGGCTTGTTCATGGTGAATGCAAGGTCCAGACCATGTTCTACGACTACCTGAGAGCTGAACCAAGCATGGCCTCTTTTATTGACATGGGATTACTGTCCATGTCCTGGCTTATTGACATGAAGTCGTGTTGGCAGCATACTGATAGTTCTGAGTAGACCTTTTTTATGTTAAGGTGGGAGTGTTGCCCACCAGCCCATCACATGTTAAAGTTCTCCTAAGATGTAACACCAGACCTTTGCACTGACATTCCCAGTGCATGTTGACTGATGGTGATATTGGTAGTAGTACTTTATGTTGATGTTGAGAGTCTGTTTGCTGGGTCAGTGTGATCCATTTTTGATTTCCTTTGGTTTAGCAAGGCACACAATGGAGAATAGGAAACCAGTGGCGTAGCGTGGGTTGTCAGCACCCGGGGCAAGGCAAGTAATTTGTGCCCCCTAACCCGTGGATTTTAGCACTCGAGTCTCTTCCAAGATGTTGCGCCCGGTGCGGCCGGCCCCCCCTGCACCCCCCACGCTATGCCACTGTAGGAAACAGCACCCCAGGCAGTGGAAGTGTATTGCCTGCATGCCTGAAACTGGAGTATAGAGACCAAGACACTGAAGTGAGAGAGGTTGGAGACAGTGCTAGCCTTAGAAATTCTGTCAGGACATTTTTATCAGGGGATTGCTGATTAGTCCTTTTCGAGCACTGCCATTTATTTGTTAGTTAGGGTAAGGGGATAAGCAGCAGATTCTTTTGTTGAGGACGAGGAAGGTTGTTGACAAGGTCTGCCATTTTATCTTCCCTGATAGCTACTTTAGGAAGGCTGATGACAGTCAGGTGCAGTCTTAACACTTCATTGCACCCATGCTTGTCTGCATTACCACTACCTGATCTGAGAGAGATCAATTTGCCCAAAAGCTGTGTCTGCACTGCAGATAAAAACTTACATTTGAACAGGAACAACCTCAAACCGGTTCCAGCACCTTAGAAAATGAATCGTCTGGAAAAAGAGTATAAAAGTGCGACCCAAGCCACCGCACTTTGTCCCAGTTCTATATTATTCTTGACCAAGGTAGGGAGTGTGTTGCAGAGTACTTTAAGAGAAAATGTGAGGTCACGGCTGGTGTTTGTATGACAGCTGATCTTCCAGAGTTAAAGGGATATCAACTGAACTCAGTGCAACCTGCTGGATAGGCAAACTGCCAAATTCAAGCACTGGTCAAACATGCCTGCCACTGACAAGAGTAAGGAGTGAGACCCCCATCTGCTGTCCCTTGCTGCTGACAAAGACGCCAACGGTGCAGCCTGGACAAGTGCACCATCCCACATCACACCAAACCGCATCGCCGATGAACAAATACCAGGGGCATGAGATTGAAAGACTGAGAAACTGTATCTGGAGCACACAAACATAAGCCTGCATTGGGAAGTTAACATTTGCCAATCTGAAATCTTTTGTTCAAGAACTGAATTAACTAACCTACTGGTTACCCAAACATTGCCAACACTTCTACACCTAATCATTGCCTATGTCCTTTTAACTCCGTAAATCATTGGTGATGCACTATGTAGTGTTGTAGGTAAACTTCTTCTCCATCAGGAAAGAACCAGGACATTTTCATACCTACCAGTCACACTGCAAATACAAAAAGCACACAATGTATGTAACAAGCGTACTGCTTGTAGCTAAGGAAATGTCCTACCACATGCTCACCCTCCAACCCTCCCCCCCCTTTAACAGGGGACGTGCCTACAATCTGTACATAAACTCTTATGACTGATTCCCTTTAATGTAAACCCCTCATCCTTGGGGGGAAATGGGTATCCCTTGGGATCATTTACTGATGTGTTATGCTGAATAGTTGACTCCAATAGCAATGGAATAGTCATATGATCTACGTAAACCAAGTGTACCATGCTTATCTCAGTTCTCTGAAGCTGTTTGTTAAGCTCTTGCTTCACAGCGTCATAACAAAGGCCCCCGCAGCCCCTGCGATGTGGAGGGGCCCCTCAGCACAGTACCCTGGCCTGATCGATCTATCATTCATTGGATTTAGAAAGCACACAAATCGCCGGGGAGGGTATCCAGGCACTGTTAAAGCTGCATCGGTCTTCTTCCAACAGCCACATCTTGAGACCTCTTCTGAACTCCTGAATGGAGGGTGATGCTCTTAGGTGAGGAATGGGGTATTGAGGGGGGGGGACTGTTCCAGGCCTTTGCAGCTCGGTATGAGAAAGAGCGACCACCATAGGTGATGCAGTGAATTCATAGTGTAATTGCAAGTGAGAGTGAGGCAGAGCGAAGGAGTCTGGAGGGGTGGTGGAAGTTCAAGAGGTGGTTGAGGCAAGATGTTCTTAGGTCATGCAGGGATTTGCAAGCGAACGCCAGGAGCCTGAATTGGCATCATTTGTGTATGGGGAGCCAGTGGAGGTTTCATTGGTGGGGGTGATGTGGGTTTGTTTCGGGAGGTCTAGGATGAGTCTGTCAGCTGGCCTCTGGATGATTTAAAGACTTCATGAGTGCAGTGGAGAGTCAGCCATAGAGCATGTCGTCGTAGCCTAGTTGAATATTTTGGAGGGCTTGTGTGACGGTACAGCTGGTTTTAAGAGGGAGCCATTAGAAGCTCTTGCTGTGCATTCAGTGGATGAGAAAGCAGGCAGAGGAGACTGCGTTGACCTGGCAATTTATGTTTAGTTTGTTGTCTATGATAATCCCTAGGTTTCTGTCGTGGTTCATGGGGCTGGTGAGGGTGGTCCCAGCTCGTCTGACCACCAGAAGTCGCCCTAAGGTGAGGCAGTGTTACAGAACACTAATACCTCCATTTTATCCATGTCAAGTTTGAGGCATCTGTCCTTCATCCAGTTTGCGACGCCTTTTATGCATTTGTTGAAGTTGGATTTCGTTGTGGAGGTGTCTTTGGAGAGCACACGGATGAGATGCGTTTTGTCAACGTAGGAGAATATGTCGCGTCTGTGGCTTCTGATGATGTTGGCCAGTGGGGTCATGTAGGTGTTGAAGAGGGTGGGGCTGAGTGATGATGTCTGGGGGATGCACAGATGATGTCTTTGGGCTCTGAGGTAAAGGGCGGGAGCTGGACTCTCTGAGTTCTGTCTGATAGAAAAGAGGTTATCCATTTAAGGGTTTTTCCTCTGATTCCTTTTAGGTGGAGCCTAGTGAGCGGTGTCTGGTGGGAAACAGTGTTGAAGGCTGCAGAGGGGTCGGGGAGGAAGAGGGCTGCAGAGTTTCCTAGGAGGTGTCTGATGTCGCCCGTGGTGGCGAGCAGGGAAGATTCCATGCTGTGGTTAGTGCGAAAGCCAGATTGTGAAGTGTCCAGGAGATTGTTGTCCTCTAAGTAGGTCGGAAGCTGTTGATTGATGGCTTTTTCAAGAACTTTGCTGTGAACGGGAGCAGGAAGATCGGCCAGTAGTTTTTGAGTTTGTTGGGATTGGCAGAGGTTTTTTTGAGCAGGGGATTGACTCCTGTATGTTTCCAGTCTTCCGGGTAGGTAGCTGCGCTGATTGAGGAGTTGAGGATGTCAGTGAGTTTGCTGGCGATGGTGCTGATGCCTACCTTAAACATGTGGTAAGGGCAAGGGTCCGTGAGGGATCCAGAGTGGATTGATCTCATGAGGTCAACAGAGTTCTGCATACTGAGATGTTTCCAGTTGGTGATAGTACAGTTGGTGGGGAGGTCTGAGGAGCTTAGAAGATTGATAGTGGTGGCAACAGAGGGTTGGGGAGAGAAGTTTTTGTAGGTGTTGGCTGTTTTATCATAGAAAAAGTCAGCAAGAGAGTCGCACAGGTTCTGTGAAGGGGTGGTGGAGTTCTCTGATGTGGATGAGAGGGAGAATTCTTTGAAAATCTTGAAAAGTTTTTTGCTGTGGTTGGAGCTGGTTTGTATGCGGGTGGCTAGGGCTAGTTTTGCACCTGCACTTGGTGGTTCTAAGTTCTAGGGAATATCAGCTAGCTTGCTTGGTGTGACTGTTGGGTTGGTTCAGTTTGCTGGTGGTGATTGTCTGCGCTGTTTGAGATCTACGTGGTGAAATTTCTGACGGCCGTGTCCAGGATGTCTGAGTGGTGAGTGTTGAGGGTGTCACACCATTGGGCTTTGGATACCTTGCTTCAGCTCCGGCGGGAGGTGTGTGCTGCCTGGCTGCATTGTAATGGGCTGATGTGAATGTGAAGTGTACAATGTAGTGGTCCGTCCAGGTGAGCGCCGTGGCATGGTCTTAAGAGACTCTGTTGCTGGTCGATGAAGTTGGGGGTCTCAGCTCCTGAGTGAGTCAGAGGGAGGGGGGCTCCCTGTACTTTGCAGGGGGCCCCCTCAAGTTTTGTTACGCCAGTGCTTCTCCGCTGCTGCCAGGTTTCCAGTTACTAACTTAAATAGGAATATCTAAACACTTTGCACATTGCATTGGAATTCTGCAGAAACATGGGTTATTCCTATCCTCATTCGGAGATTATCTTTAAATGTGAAGATGTGTCACCTAAGTCCATTGGTCTATTGTACTTTCACATACACCATTTGCAGATACATTTGTGGAGAGACTCTTGAGTCCCCCTGAAAAGTAATCTTTACATCCCAGCATCCTTTGACAATAGCACAGGCCTAGCTCCTGCTGACTCCTGGGAGGTGCCTGCTGTACCACACTCCATAGAGCAGCAGGATAACCCACATACTCCGACCCTCTCTTCTCAGTTGGCGTCACATGGCATTGTGTTATGGTTAGAGTAAGGTACTTAGCCCTGAAGAATTAAGCCCATAGTAATAGATGGTTGGGCATATGATGGTTCCTGTGTTATCTATGCAGGCTTGCCCCCATTCATCAGCAGCTGTTTGTACCCATGCCTGTCCTACGTAGTGCCCATACCAGTGTATGTTTTGTGTTCATGCTAACTCCTCCTCATGGCAGTACCAGTCTGTGCCCATGCATGTGTGTACCCATATCTGTGTTCTTGCCTGTACATATTTGTATCCCTTGTCTGTGCTTGCTTGTGCCTGTTAATGTCCACACCAAAGACTCTTTGTGCCCCTGTTAATGGCATTTGTTCCTGCGTCTGCTGGTAACAATGCCATTTCCTCCTCATCCCCCAGGCCTGTGTGCACTTTGCTTACCTATGTCTTTCTTTACAGTGTTCAGTGGACTGTGGCACAGGCACCAAAAGGAGGACCGTCACCTGCACCAATTCTCAAGGAAAATGTGATGCAGCGACTAGACCCCGGGATGAGGACGAGTGTGAAGACCATACAGGCTGCTATGAGTGGAAAACTGGGGAATGGTCCAAGGTAACTCTCAGTGGGAAGAGTGTTTCACAGCAAGGGCTTTGAAGGATCCTAGTGGTGACCCACAGACCACAGTTCCACAGTTCTTTCATTGGTGGTGCACCCCTAGTATCGGAGCTTAGTCCACAACGCCTCAAGGCAAGCAGCTCCTGTCACTGGCCTTTCATCCCCAGGTCGTGGTCTAGAGAAGTAGCACACAGCACCTTCGGAATACGCACTGTCTGTGATAACAGACAGTGTGCTTTCCAAGGGTGCTGGCAGGGGAGCCCCTGTACTGCCTATGACATAGTCGTGGGCAGTGCAGGGGCCCTCCGTGGCCCCCAAGCACTGCCTTTCCACCAGCCTTTTCATGGCAGGGACCCCGCCATGTAAAGACTGGTGGAAACCGCTTCCAACCTGTCAGGATCCCTGATCCCAGTGCAGGCGACGGTCTCCTGGTGGTCCGACCTCCAGGAGTGTAGCATTCTGACCGCCACAGCGAGTTTGTCGGTCTCACGACAACCAAACTCATAATTAGGACAAAAATCATGTAATTTTGCTAAGATAGAGACTGTTTATTATTAAAAGCAAAATTATTTTCTTTTGTAAAAAGACCTAAAATATATAATCCAAAACAAATCTTCTCGGTCTGCTATTTGTTCAAAAACATGAGTGTAGTGAAGCAAAACCTTACATACTATTTGTTGACTCTGTGCTCACTTCACTCCTTCCTTCTGTTCTTGTTGCTCTGTTTTTCTCTGCTTGGTCCTTCTGAAAAGATTACTATCTGACTTTCTTCTACTCCAAAAGGCTTCATGTATGATTCATTGAAAATAAAGAAATATTTTTAATTTAATGCCAATGTGAAACATTTTACATTTCAAAATGGCAACCCTTAAAAGGTTAGTGCCTAAGCTGTTATTGGGAAATGGTATCTGGGCTAATTTTCAGAATTCAGTTAGTTAGAAAATGTCTTAAGAACACCATCCTACTCTACTGTGAAAGATGTTGGTGGAATGGGAACAGTGGATGAAAAGCTGTGCAGAGTCCAGGGTGAAGGGAGTGCAGAAGTCGCACTTCACCCATTTTGACATATAATACTACATCCAACCACCTTCGGCCAGGCCCTGTGCCCAACACCGCAGTCGGTGGGGTTGCAGGCAGTCTATGGGCTAATGATCCAGACATTTCTAACATTTTATTCCTTTCAAGACCACCCTAAAACATTTTAAATACTCACTTCTCGAAAACTAATGAATGGATTTACACCAAATGAAGCATAGGCACTTCTTTTAGTAAATGTCTATTTTCATGTTTGCTGTAATTCGATTCAGCATTTTTTCTGTATCGTAGAGCAAATGTTCTTGTGGGAGTTAAAATGGGAAATGCTACTTTTATACCATCACTGCCTTCCTGCACACCTCTTGATGTATTTGCCTGAAACATGCAATGCCAAACTCAAGTTGGTTAGATTTTGTTTGAATGTTTCATGCATATTCCTTCAATTGGCCAATTATTACGAAAACAAAAAACATCTTTTCAATGGAAACTCTGACCTAATTATAACTACACAATGGATGCTGACTGTGCTATCTATCTATCTGGAGAGGGAGAGAAAGATACAAAGAGTGTTTTTTAATATTAGTTTGGGTGTGAGGAGTGGCCATACCTCGCAAGACGCAAAGCCTCTCGAGAGTAATGATACCCCTCCCTTAATAATGTCAATAAATAGCACATTGTACTCTGGGCATCTGCATATATGGTTTATGCCACAACATTTGTCATGTCTATTTCTTTTAACAAATGTATTTAATAAAAACTAGAATGCAAGGGGTTAAACTAAAATCACACTCAGTAGCTATCTGACTATTAGGAGAGTTGTTTTCATGTAAAACCTAATTATTCCAAGTATCTTATGAGAAAGTAAAAAGTATTCTGCTCATGTCACTTCTGCTGTACTCTTGTAAACTCGAATTTGACCTTGCACCATAGTAACATGTGAATATGTGTTTATTACTACCGGTGCTCTAAATTACTTGTTATTGGACCACAATTAGTTTCTCTGCCATGACATAAATATGTATAGAAGGACTTGACCATCACCCCTGTACAGGAATGTGGGGGTATGTCCAGATATGGACCGAGACAAGGCATATCAGACGACTTTGCGGGCTGGGTAGTAAACTTGCAGTTTCTATCGCCATCTAGTGGTATTGTCAGTTTTGATGCCTTGTTATTATTAAGTAGAGCAGGCTTGCTTGGACATCTAAAATAAATGTTACAGTAGAAGAGCGGGGCCCTGAAAACAGTAGTGCGGTGAGCTCAACCAAAACTGTATATGCACAAACCTGATGTCTTTTTAAGTCACAGAATTGGTGTATTTTGTTGTGTATATTACGACTGTAAGAAATTGTCAGTAATTGGGGTAGAAAATCTGGAGCTACATGGGAATGGAGGGATAGTAATGTTTTTCAAAAGCTATTTTTACACCTGCATTGTACATACAATTAAGACAGTTTATGCCATTTCTTTTAATGTTTGTGTATTTGAAATGTTTTAGAAAGACAATCTGTCATCATCTAAGGTGGAAGTGGTTGTGTTTTCATTCTTTCTCCTTGATCAGCAAAATTCCTACTTGTAACTTCCTTGAGATACAGTAATTCCCAGCTCTGGCATATTATATTTCAAACATAATGCCTAGGAGCGATAGGGTACAAATGTCACGCCTTTCGATACATACAAAGGAGTGCTTATAGATGATGAGGAGAGGATAGTAACAATCACTACGTGGTTGTGTGATTACTATCTTTCACATGTATGAATATATAATAGCTGTGAGGTAGTATTTATGTAATATGGATTAGTAAAGGCATTGAGCTATTATGGGCCCCAATTTACTAAGCTTTTGTGTCTGGATTTGATCACTTTATGGTGCAGACCCGATGAAAAATCTATTTTGAAATTTGCAAAGCCTGATTTGCGTGGCTTTGTAAAAATGTTTAAAAATAAAGAACAGGCAAGGGGGCGCATAGCTTGCATCACGTAGCTGTTACATGGGTGGATGCCTTGTTCATCCACCTAAATATTTTGATGCAAACCCTTATTTACAAAGACTTGTAAACATAAGTTTGCTCCAAAATGGTGCGCCAAACCAAGGCTTGCATAACAAGCAGCAATATCTTTATTTCTCTCTTGTTTTTTCCTCTTTGCATGTGTGCTGCATTCTGCTAAATTCTACAAAGAGGGAATAGCCTGAAAGGATCATTTTTGTGCAGGAAGGGCTATCTTTCTGCACAAAAATTACCTGACCACAACACAGTCACCCTTGCGACATGACACAAGGGTGCCTGTGTTGACACTAGACAACTACAAGTGCGCCAGCATTAGGAGAGAACAGAACTGCACCATATCCTTGTAAATATGGCACAGTTCTGCTCTCTCACTTTCATCCAACGCATGCAACGTCCCTAGCTGTGCTGCATCGCGTCATATCTTAGTAATCAGGGCCTTAATGCACTTTCTATAACTGATGTTATTATAGTCCTCACAAAATGGTAGTAGTTTATCAATTTAAGAAGGATGAACCATAGAGTGGTCCCAACAGAATTGTAGTCTTTGACTTTTCGGTTGGACACAGATCTATGTAAAAGGCCTATTGAATGAAGTGTAACTTAAAGAGTCACCAACGGTCACCTCCATAAGGGATCCTGGCACTGAATATAGGACTGAGATGGTAACAAGAAACGAGATTGTCCTGCTTGTAGTCAGTAAATAACCTATTTTTCAAAGCCTTATGGAAACAAAGGGGTTAGCAAGAGATCTGGAATGCAACAGTAGTAAATCCCAATTTTTAGCAGTGTTATGTGAGAAAGGACCTTCTTCCAGCCTTTGAAGTGGATCCGGAGAACTACCAACAATTCGGGTGATCGAGATCTAAATGTACACGAGGGCGACTACTGGCAAAAACATAATCAAAGGCATTTAGTTCTAGAATTGGGCACGGCTTCTTGAGAGAGATAAGGGCAGATTTACACATTTTGAAACGCAGAGCAGCAACCAAATTTGCGGTGCTGCATTGCACAAGTGGTAAAACACAGCACAAAGCTGTATCTATTAAGATAACCCTGCTGTTACTGTCTTAACCTGTGATGACAAACTTAAAGCATTCTTTGCATGACGCACAACCTCGCTGATGTGAATGTGAGCTCTCGGGGGGGCAAATTTACTAACATGTAATGCAGCTTGTGACGCGTCAAAGGAAGAGAGCACAACAGCGCTATCACTACTAAGATATGGCACTTTTTCAATCACCGCCTCTACTGGTGCACTTTTGGCTGCCCCGCACCATGCACACACCCTTGCACCAGTGTACAAGGGTGTGTGTCATTAAGCATAGTTTTTGTACGCGAAGGTTATTCTTCCAGTACAAAGTGCTATGCTTAGACATAGTTGAATTCTTTTCCAAGTTTGTATGTGTGCTTTACAGTACAGCTCCTTAGAAAAATTGGAAAAGTTTCGAAAAAAGAAACGTTTTCTCCATGTTATATCTCCCTCCAGGATGCGTAATTTTGTGTGCTAATTTCTCTCTAGTAGATAGAGATTTATGTGAAGCCCCATGGGTGTTTTCACTGGAGCATACCATGTACCGCCCATGGTATGCATCCCTTGACACAAAGTAGTACGTAGTATTGCATTACGTTACTGTAATGCAAATTTCCAGCAGAAAACAAGTTTAGCTCTACTAAGTAAACCCCAATTCTACACTTTGTGGCTGTTTGTGTCACTTTTGTGACACAAACCTTGTGCAAACTGTTAGTAAATCTGGGACTGAATGTGTGATTTGAAGTACTGAAAAAGGGCACCTTCCCAGTTCAAAATGTTTGCAAACTACATACCAATGTGATGTTTGCACCGCTTTCTGTGACTGTTTGTTACTTTGTAGTGATGCAAAGTGGTAGTAAATCTCAGACAGAGGGCTATAAAAAGGATGCACTTTGGAATCAGCAACTAACGAAAAGCTATTAGGTGACCAGGTGATATGTTCTTTTGAGAGAGTTCAAGAACAAAGTTGTGCAACCGTGTTTTGGATTAGCTACACTTTATCAATCATGTATTTCGGCAGGTCCATATAGAGTGTGTTACCAAAGTGTGGAGGAGAGCAGGGTCAAAGATCGTCCTGCACATAATAAGGAGCAAAGGCAGAATTGCTTCTATGTATTCATGCAGAGAAGCACCTTACCGGACCATACTTGGCTACTTATTCTTGGGGGGAGCAATCAGAACTCCGGGGACCAGCTGTCCTTATGGCAGGAGCCACCTTATCATGCCCCCCGCAGCAGTAGCGCGTACAGTGCTTAAAATCAGAAACATTTGTCCGACAGCGCATGGCGCGCCCTGGCACGTTCCCAGGCAAAGACTGGGCTCAGAGCGGGCTTGTCTGCGACCATCAGAGCCCGGAGTAGGCTGGGCTGCGCCACCCCTCTTACTTCTTGCCTGAGGTACTGTATTTTTTTTTTTTATTGGACATTGGGTTAGTTTTTAGGGCCGAGCCTGCGTTGCATGCGCTCGCGCATGCGTATCGCAATGAGACGCTTTAGTGTTTAGAAAAGGGCTCGGAGCCCTGTCAACGTCACGTCAGTGCTTTTTATTGGTTCGTGGGCTTGCCTAATAAAATCTGCTTGCTTTCATTAGTCGAAGGCACGCATACGTCATGCCTTTTCCGGTGGCTAGCCCTCCTCGAGCGCAGCGACCAAGTACAGAAAACATGCGAGGCTCGCTGCTTCCCATCGGGCTCGTGGACTTCTTTTTCTCTAATTTACGAGCGCGATCTCGCTTGGCAGAAGTCGAGCGCTTTACATAGTTAATTTCACTTTTTCGGGTTATGTACATAAATGCACTTTTGCCCGATAGGTGAAAAGTCGGGTTAGGAGTTTACAACACGATCAGCTCTAACATGAGCAAACGCGAGACCCGTTGCATTGCAAATGCTTGTTATTGAATGTTGTTATGTGGGAGACAAAGGCCACAGAGCCAGTACCTAGCCACCTGACTGCAAAAAAAGGCCTCAGTTCAGCTGGAGCAAACTGTGTTATGGATGGAATTGATGGCCTAGTCAAAGTTGATGAGATTCTTAAACCACTAGATGATTCGGCCAAAGTTGCTGTGCAAAAATCCCAGTCCCACGTGGCAAAGGAAAAAAGGTAAAAAAAGAGGGTTCCTGTTATGTTTAGCAAGAAGAAGGATTTGACTCAGGCCTATCTGAATCCCTGATTTAAATTATAGATCTGGTGAGCTGTCATGAACACAGTGGCATGAACATCGGGGGAGGAGGTCGATAGAAAGAAGTAGCATGGAGCGCCCCTTGATAAGCCTGAAAACCAACAGGGGGAACAACGATGGGGGGGCCCCAAAGACTACAACAAATTTCGCCAGCCATATCACCCAATCTGCCACCAATGGAAAGAGTCAGGTGTCTTGGGGGTCATAAATTCAGGTCACACCTTTTAGAACAGGGCCAGATTTCCCTGCACTGAGTTCCCAAGGTCAATGAGGGATGCTGGGAAGATAAGGATTATTTAACCAATAAGGTTACCCATTGGTTTAGGCACTTACAGAGGTGCTATTCAATTACCAGGAGTGACATTATAGGAGTTGAGCAGATTGTGATTCTAGGTCTTGAAGGACCAGAATGTGGTTGATGGCCTTTTGTCTATAGAAGGTCGCAGGATTTGTAGGGCCTACTCAAATCCAGATCAGATACTGAACTGATCCTATAATGCAGCATTCCCCTAGACATGAAGGCTGTGGTTCAGGTAGGCATAGCAGGTTGGGAGATGTAGATTAATTTAGTAATTCCACTCCTCTGATAGATTGCCCAGGCAAAGGCTGGGGTGGGTATGGACCCTTGGACCTTGAGCCCAAGGGAGATTCAAGTGCAGGAGTGGTGGGAGAAGGGTGCTCTGCCACTAGGTCCCGGTTACCGAATCCCTTGGAGTCGAATGGGAGAATTGGTGTCCTGGTGGCCCCTGGAAACTTAAATAGGCTCCCTATGGAGGTAGGGGCTCACGTCCCTTGTGACAATGAAGTTTCCCTGGAGAATGTTACCAAGCCAACAAAATTTTTGCCATGGAATGTGGCCAGAATATGCAATAAACTGGGGGACACAGACTGGGGGCAGTTTATTGATCAACATGATATCTGCCCCTTCCAGTAGACATGGAGTAATGTACCCGTGATTAGGAAAGGGCATACCGTATTTTGCATACATGCAATAGGATCATATAGGGAAAGACCTCTGGGGGGATAGGTGACATGGATTAAGACAGAATTACAGTGTACAGTAAGAGTTTTACAATCTAACTCACAGGGTGTGCTTGGTGTAAGAATAGACTTTTCTAGTGGCAACTCCATAGTGTTGATCAATGTGTATATGTTAATGGGAGAAAAGAAGGGACCCAATTTATACGTATTTTACAGGATAACCTCCTAGCTTACAAGGGTGAAGGGGAGATCATAATAGCAGGTGACATGAATTCAATCTTTGAAACTCTTATGCCGTGTGATCAGGATGTGTTAGCTGAAGAGGATGTAAAATGGGGAGTCCCTTCCATAGACCTCCCTCCTACAAAATGGTCCTTGAGGGCTGCACAGCTGCTTGGGCAATTTAAAATTTTGATTTGAGAGCGGCAAATGGCAGGACTAAATCTGATATTGGAGGTAAATGCACCTTTAATAGGCCTCGCCACACTAGTTGTATTGATATTGTTTAATTATTTTGAAGGGTTGATTTCTTGTGAAGGACATTGTGGTAATTGAAAAGACAGACAGTTATCACAATGACCTCGGTCTGTCAAGATTGGGCACCTTTGTTAATGTCCAATCAATCCAGGAATCTGTACAAATCGGGGATACAGTATTCTCCAACAACGTAAAAAGTATCAGATGGGGATGGGTCGAAAAACACCCACAGGTTCTGGAGATAGTGACCACTTATGCAAAAGAGATGGTAGCAGCCTTGGGTATTTAGCCCTAGAGGATAGGGGTGTTCTCCTGGTGAAGTCTCATGAGGCATTCTTCACCATTATTTGGGACCTCCTGGCAAAAGATTTTAAGCGAAGTCATATAACCCAGAGTGAGGCAGCTTGGTATTCAAAAGGCTGCAGAATGGCCAAAGCACAATTACTGGCAGCAGTCAAATCTAAGAACTGACCACAGCTGGCACTGTGTAGGGTCCACTATGAAAAGATATTGGAGACTGCAAAAAGAGCCTGCGAAGATGCACTCTGGGATGAGCTATCTCTTGCTATGATGGCAAGGGATAATGCTAGCTTTTGGGCTTCCCTGGGAGAGAGGGTCAGTGGAGGCAAAAAGTCTGTTGGGTACTTCAGTAATCTATATGCTTGTGAAGATGGTGTACCACTGACCGGTATTCATATCTAGCAGGTAGTAAAACTAAAAGAACACAACACTCTTGTGTTTGAATTGGGAGAGACTGAAGAGGCAATAATGTCTAACTCATTGGCAAAAGCACGGGTCTTGATCAGATCCCAAATGAGTTGTTCAAATCCAATCTTGAAATTTGGAATCCTTACATGAACCATCTTTCTAAGGCCATTTTGAAGGAGATGCAGATTTCCACGACGTGGCTCACTGTAGAGATCGTCTCAGTTTAGAAGAAGGGAGAACATAGTTCCCAGATTAACTACTGGCCTATTAGTTTAATGGACACTTCACAGAAAGTTTTTTGTCTGCAGTTTCTGGCGCATCTTCTAGACTGGATTGAAGAAAATAATGTACTTTCTGAATTCCAGGCGGGTTTCAGAATTAGTACCAGTTTGGTTGATGAAACCTTCTGTTTTAATTGTCTCTTTTGGAAGACTGTAATTGTTAGCAGGGGTCACCTTTTTGTTGCCTTTGTTGACCTGCGAGAAGCCTTCAACCTGGTTCCTAGGTCTATTTTATGGTCCACTTTAGATAAGATGGACATTCCCTCCAATTTACTTGCAATTTTGGTACAACTGCATGAGCATAACTATGCAAGAGTCAGCTTGGGAGACCAGGGACAGCTCACCTCTCCCATAAGATTCAGGCAGGGTGTTAGGTAGAGATGCATCCTAGCCCCTAGTCTCTTCTCACTATACATTAACGATATAGCAAAGCAGCTGGACAGAGATGGCTGCGACGTTCCTAAGGTGGGAGGCAGTAGAGTGGCTGTCTTGCTTTTTACAGGTGGCACTCTCCTGATCTCCAAATCACCTAGGGGACTCCATAATCTTTTGGATGATTTTAATGTCTTGTAATGAGAATTATGACATTTAATTATGCCAGAGGCAGGAAGAATAAATGCATATTGCATGTGGACACAGATCTAATTGAGCAGGTCCAACATTTTGACTAATTGGGGGTAAGACTGACATTGAACTTAGAATGGTCCGTGAGGGTTCAAAAATCTGCCTGCTTGCTTGACCCACTGTTCGACAAAGGTAACAATGATTTTTAATGGATCTTTTTTCAAGAAGGCTGCACCAGCGATAGAAATCTACCACGTAAAAACTTAGGGAGCTATTTTGTATCGTGCTTGGGACCATGCAAACTGTAGCCTTCTAACATCAGTAGAAACAGATTCAATAGGTTTCTTTTTGCTTTCCCAAAGGTTAGGTATGGGTCCCACCATATCTAAATCTGGCCTTCAAGAAAAGTTCTAGGAAAGTTGAGGTTAGGAATTTGCTTTATTGGTACAGGCTATTGTCCTCTTCTGCCCTGGGAGCATATAGGGAACCACTAAGGGACCTCCTGGTCTTACCTAGGTCTCAGGACATTTCATGGTTTGTGCATGTCCAGGCTTTGCTAAGGAAGCTGGGGATGTAAAGGTTTAGGGTGACACCAGAAGAAATTTGCACCATCTCCAGAATAGCCATCAAATCAGCATACTGGGAGCAAATTGGTGCAGAAATGTTTTGGAGTACTGAGGGCTCCCTTACCTTGGAATTTATGCATTTTA
This sequence comes from Pleurodeles waltl, assembly GCF_031143425.1. Lineage (NCBI taxonomy): Eukaryota > Metazoa > Chordata > Amphibia > Caudata > Salamandridae > Pleurodeles > Pleurodeles waltl. Next base: position 517,983,493 of record NC_090440.1, on the reverse strand, counting down.
GAATCATGCCAAGATAATAGGCCATGATTGATGAGATTCCCCTTCCCCTAGCCCAGAAACTGATCCTCCAGCTCAGGTACCAGAGTCTCCTTATTAGAACCTTCTGTGCCAAGAGGATTAATGAGAAGAGCAGTATTGATGTTTGTCCAGTGTATAGAAAATCACCAGAAACCATATCACATTTTCTATATTTTTGTCCGGGTTATGGCAGGCAGTGGAGACAGCGGCTAATGCAATTATGCAGGATATTAGGCACAGGGAGGTATCTGGACAAAATTAGAATTTTTAGATAAGGCAGCTCTAGGCTGGTGGTATTTGTGGTTGCAAGATACCTACTGGCAGCCTGGATCTGTCAATCTAAGTGTCTCAAAGTGCATGTTGTGGATTTGACGCGCTAGCTATTGGGAGCGATTGGGTGAGCTGTTGATATCCTTGCCCTGGTGATCTAACAACCTGGTGTAGTGGTTTGTACCTTACTGGCTAGCGTTTTTGTGGAGGACTGAGTAGTGATAGCGTGGCTCCCATTTGCCTTTTAAATGCACTCACTTTATTTGCCTACTGCACTTTATTACATAATGCCTTGTGGTAATGTATTCACAACGTTGGATTTAAAGTAGAGGAATCACATGTGAGATTCAAGAATCATCTGCCTCTACGCCATACAATGTAGTTAACATTGTGCTTCTGGGACTCTTTAGTACTACTGACAACGGGAAAATACTTGAGAGCCTCACTTTACTGCTAGGCTTAGACCCAAGGGTCTGTTTGTGAAGTTGATTACTGCTTTCATATTTGATTTTATTAGTTTCAATAGCACTAGCATGAGCACTTTAGTGAGGATTGGGTCCACATGGAGCAACAGAGTCAAGCTGGGAGTTCAACGGGGTGTTGGAACCAGTCTCTTTGTTTCAGGGCCTAGCTGAAACCCATGTGCACAAAAAGAAGTGGTTTCTCATTACTCCTTGTAACTTTTTATAGGGTGGAGTTGCTATGCGGTTTGTGGGTTGAGTATATGTAATGATTATGTATGGATCTGCTCGTTTTTAAGTGTATAGCAATGTTTTTAAATGTATCTGATGTATTTTTATGATCCTGGTTGATCTAATAAATTAAAACTGAAACATACTTGGCTACATTCTGTGACCAACAAGAGGAATTCAGGTTTTGATATTGCTGAACAGCATAACGATGACATCACCAGAAATTATATCACGTGTTTCACCACAGTGACGTCAGTATAAGTTAGGTCATGGCACTGAGGAAGGAGCTATCCCGGCTCGACACATTATGCAGATGTCAGTTGCTGACAACAGGTCTTCTGGTCATGCACCAGTTCCAGCAAGCTTTGGCATAGCCAATAGGCCTGGCTGTGGCAAGCTGTCCGGCCCAGTAGTTACATTTCCTTTAATACTGCAAGCATATCATGTCACACAAAAATAGAAGGGAAAAAAAGAAAATATGCGAACACCTAAATGTGGCAGCCATATGCTTGCAATAAACAAATTTACATTAAAAAATAATCATACAATTTGAATACAACAGTAACTGTACTGCCTCACAGGCACATTTACTAAAAATAGGTACATAAAACAATTTTTGTTTTGTAAGTACATCACAGGAACATATTTGTCTTATTGGTGCAAAACCAATGCACTATTGGTTCTTCCTTCTAGACCTGCCTTAGACAGTGAGGTTACAGAACCTGATTGTAGGTATAAAATATTGCGACAAAAGGCAGAGCACCTTTGAGGAGGGGTGGACAGGTTGCGTCTCCATGGTTTACTGTGCTTCATTTTATGAGATCAAAAATCAGCATAGTGTAACACCAAGATGTCCCAAGCGTTTGCACTCTAGGAATGCTGTGAGGTGTTCAATTATCAGATACCCACCTATTGGGTAAGAGGACCCTCACACACTTTATTAGTAGTATGCTTCATCATCGGGCTTCATGCTGGTATACGAAATACCAGCACGGTCTGGGCCTCAGTGGAGAGAGTATTTTGTTAACGCTTGGTTGTAGGGGACTCAAAAGATGCTTAAAAAATACCTCAAGGCTACCCCCTTGTAGTTGTATTTTGGATGCCCCTGGTATAGTTAAAATAGGAGAAAGTGGATACGACTGTTTTTTATTTCCTGAAGCCTCTTGCTCGTCAGAATGTTTCAGCTGTATGATTACAGGCCCCTACCACTCCATGGCTTTCAACAGGACTCACTTCTAATCCCTAAGGAACAGTAGTTCTGTGCTTTCCCTAGCAGTCTGCATGGGAGATAGGGTAAAGGAAAGAGAATAACATGCTGGCTTACTTAGCAGGTATGGTATGGAGGTATTCATTCTCCTGTATTATAACACAGAAGGTGTAGGTAATATATATAGGGGATAAAGTGACACCTGCCAAACATTATATGGGTAATGCAAATCAATGGGGAGTTCCATAACCATATAGAGGAATGAATTCCTTTATAAGGTTATGGAACTTCAAGGTGACTTGTAATATCCTTATCATGTGCGGCAGGGGATAGTTCATTGAATATATACATGAGGACACCATCACCTTTTTCACAAACCACTTGAAACCTTGGTGCGTAGCTCTTTCAAATGAAAGAGAAAGCATGTTTGCAAACATGAAGAATACTAATTGCACATATAGTGCAAAATTAAGCACATCAAAAACCTCAGCTCAGAATATGTAGAAACATGCAGAAAGAGTCTAACTTTTCTATAATGATGTAATGCAAACAATAATAATGTTCTTTCTGGTAGTCACTGTAAGTAAGTAAAATAGAGCAGAAGAAAGAAAATCAGCTTTTCATTTTCGTTGATTTAAACAGCTGACCCATGACCTGACCTGCCTTTCACCTTGGCTGCTGGCTCTGACAGCAGCATTGGGAGTTCTGCTCAACTGCAATAACTTATTACAGTTGAGATCTGACGTCTTTTCTTTATAATTGGCGACTGAGTGCATCACAAGTTGCGATGTTAAAGACATTAGAGACAGACGTTTATTGAGGTATTGTAGAATCCTATGTATTACATAGATGATTTTTGCGGCATGGCACTCTTGAAGAATTTCTTTATCTAGGGACTATAGGGGACTACAGGAGATGGAGATAATATTTAGGTGTTTTTGTGGCATTGCACCCTTGAAGAATGTCTTGACTGTTGGGCGACATCTCCCTCCCACTCCTATGCAGGCTAATAATTACAGGCTTAGGGTAATACCTTTTACATTAATCATACCGGCTAAGTAAGCCAGCATTTTATCCTCTTACTTTTACCCCATGAGATGCAGAGGGCTGGTCAGTGCAGAACACTGTGGTGTCATTGGGGGTTGAAGGGTGTGTAATGTCGCTCCTGCTGCCCCTGTCATGTGCTTGAGATACATGCTGGCGTTTCCCTGGAAGTCTTGTCCTTCCAGTGCTTCAAACAATAAAGTCTTGAACGCTATAACAAAATAGCACCTTGAAATATAGGTGGAGGCAGTAAGTGGGTAGTAATGCTGGGCAGTAACTGCGTAGACATGCTGGTTCAGCACACAGGAACTGCACCCTGGCCTGACCACTGGCCCTTATTCTTTTCAGACAGGTGATAAGGGTCTCCACATGTAATGTTATTCAATGAGCCTTTTTTATGCCACTTGTGTAGAATATATTGCCCTACAAGAAGAACATACTAGTACCAATATATACTGGTGCATTTGGCAGGGCACGTGCATTAGCCATATTTTGCGCTAATACTCACTGAGGGCAAGGCACCTCGCCAACAGTGCATATTGTACCAATAAATACTGATACTGAGCTCTATTTAGCTGGACCCATTTGTGCTGAAGTGCCTCGCTCCCAGTTGCCTTGTAAAGAAATGCTGGCCCCTGACAGTCACTACTCATGTTCGAGACCTGCCAAGGGTCACTCATCAAGGGTTGTACTAACGCATTCTGGGAATATCTTCGCATTATCACAAAGTCCCGAAATGCTCACACAAATCAACTGATTGAGCTGAGAGCAAGTTTCTAACTCTTCCAATGCAGCCTCTTACACTTTTACTTTTTTCCCCGATGACGTATATTGATATCCCAGCCTCCAAGTGTTGCGGAGGCCCTGATTGAACCTCTGCTGTGTCTTCTCTGCCTTGAAAGCACTGTGATTGGTGCTGTCTCAGCACATGCTAAGTGCTTGTGCAGCCTCTGTAGCTGCTTGCCTTCTCCAGGACCATCAGCAGCTTGTGCTGAAACGTCATTGCTGTCTTTGAAGTCACTCTAGAGACCTTGACCAGAAAGTGCAACAGGTGTGTTGTGAGCATTGCCTACTGGTATGAACTTATTTCTCTTCTCTCGGCTGTCTTTTGGGAAATAGGGTGCGGACAAAAACTGTCCCTCTTATAAGTGTGGAAATGGCCGCTTTTATTGAAACAGGTGCACATTAACAATCACAAACCTAAGCCAAAGGCCTTACAAAACGACCTTATCACTAACAATCACGAACAATTAAACTATCGGCCAAAACCTACCCTACTACCCCCCATCTAACTGCCCCCCCCCATTAGATCCCTCCCTGATAAGCCTTTCCTTATTATAACACCATGTCCAACTTTTAACATAATCCTTCATCCTAAAACTGTAAATCTTAACTCTAAACAATTGTCCTCTAGTCAACTAAATCTTAATCTTAAAGTTCCCGACTACCCCACCCCCACTCCCTGTGTTTTATCACTGTAAACTCAACATCAGGTTCTGTGACATTCTGAAAAAACTTTCTATGCCATCGCCACCCAGAAAAAGGCAGTTCCTGACTTTTTCTACCCCAACTCTTCCACTCTCCCCCTTCTTTGCATTATGCTGTCTCCCCACTCACATCTGCAAGCCAATGGTCTTGACACTACTTCCTTCATCTCCAATATTTATAAATATAACTCCATTTCCATCATAGAGAGATGTACCCTGTCGCTGTGAAAAAATTCAACATTATCATACTGAATGTCTGCGTGGCAAAGTTAGCCAAAACTTGTGTTTCTGCTAAAACAATTTATTTCCATATTAACCTTTCTGCGAGCCATTTCCACCGCTGCGGGTTTCACTGCACCCCTCCAGTTTCTGCACGGCATGAACTCAGTCCTTAACACAAAGCAACCATGACCACTGAGGCTTCAGTTGTCTCAAGTCCTGTTTCATTGCCCTAATCAGCACCACACCCTTCTCCTGAGCCTAATAATCTTCACCAAAATGCAGAATCAACATGTCCTGGCATTTTCCCCTCACCAGCATACTGTTCAAACAACCTATCAATTCACACCATCTCATGCCTCCCTTCCCCTTCCAAGTCACCGAAATCCCATCCAAGGAGATAACAAGCATTTGCAATGCAACGGGTCTTGCGTTTGCTCATGTTAGAGCTGATAGCGTTGTAAACTCCTAACCCGACTTTAAACCTATCGGCAAAAGTGCATTTATGTACGTAGCCCAAAAAAGTGCAATTAACTGTGTAAAGCGCTCGACTTCTGCCAAGCGAAATCGCGCTAGTAAAATAGAGAAAAAGTAGTCCACGAGCCGGACAGAAAACAGCGAGCCTCGCATGTTTTCTGTAATTGGTCGATACGCTTGAGGAGGGCAAGCCACCGGAAAAGGCATGACGTGTGCATGCCTTCGACTAATGAAAGCAAGTGGATTTTAATAGACAAGCCCACGAACCAACGAAAAACACTGACGTGAAGTCGACAGTGCTCCGAGCCCTTTTCTAATAACTAAAGCGTCTCGCTGCGATACGCATGCGCGAGCGCATGCAACGCAGGCTCGACCCTAAAAAAGAGTGATGTGTGTCCAAGAGGTAAGGTGTCTTATGTTGGAGAAGGAAGGGAGCAAAACAGAATGCAAATTGAAAAGGTGCAGTAAGGAAAGTAGTGTTGTCCATTATGAATTTTACCATTATTGAAGGGGGACATGAAATTACAAATCAACCTAAGTGTATGGTGAAGGTGTTGAATGCTGAACTGAAGCTCATAACTGATTCGGGTTCCCCCTGGACTATCATCTCTAGGAAATGTTTTCTTGGTAAATTTTCTAAGGTGTTGGACATACAGCACCTAAAGAAATCTGACATCGTAGGTGACAGCTTTGATGGATCCACCATTGATATTGTGGGTTATGAGTCAGTTGATTTGGAATTCAAAGGTAAAGTGGCTGAAGTCAAGTTGTATGTACCTGAAAAGGGTGTGAATGTTCTTCAAAGGAGGGATCAGTGGTTAGTTCCTTAGCTCCCTTATTCCTTAATCCCATGAATAAAGAGCCAGTATTATTGGTCGTGGACAATAGTGGAGGAGAAAGTGTGGTTTTCCAGTTTCCAAAAGTATTAACAGACAAGTTAGGCAGATTGACAGGTTACTCACACAGGATAAAAATGATAGATGGAGTAACTCTGGTGAGACAAAAGTTGAGGAATGTTCCTATTAATGTTAGGCAAGAGTTGAAGGAAATGTTGGATGAAATGATGGAAGAGGATATTATAGAAGAAATTGACTCCTCCAAATGAGTGTCTCTCATAGTTTTGGTACAGAAAGGGGACAGCACTTTGAGACTCTGTGTTGACTTAGTGATTGTAAATGTCAATATCATTGTGGATTTTCATCCCTTGCCTAATAATAATGAGGGGATATGTATGTTAGAGGGAGCAGTGGTATTTTCCACTCTTGATTTGGGATCTGCATACCACTAGATTGAATTGCTGGAAGATTCCAAACACTTTACCATTTTTATTACGCTGTTGGGGCTATAACAGTCAAAGAGGATGACAGTTGGTTTGGCCTCAGCAGCGTCACGGATCCAAAGGACAATGTACCACATTTTTAAGGATATGGACAAAGTTCATAAAGTGTTTGCAGGATGCTATCCTCATATTTTCAAGGGATCATCATGAACATTTGAGTCATCTCAAAGAAGTGTGTAAAAGATTAGAAGTCCGTGGATTGACCTTGAAAAAAAAACTAATGTCAACTGTTTCGTAGTTCTGTGGAGTATTTAGGACACACATTGACTGGTGGTGCCTAAAAAGTCTTTAGTGGATTCAACTGTAAAGACACCTGCACCAGACACCATGGAAAAGTTACTGTCCTTTGCAGGAATGAGTGAGTACTATAGTAAATGTATAAGAGATTTTGCTTGCTTTAACACAGAAGAATGTTGTATTTGATTGGATTAACAAACAGCAACAAGCATTTCAACAAATAAAAAATTGTATTGCTAGTGCCCCCCGCCGCTGAAATGTTTTTGTATGGGTAAAGAGTGCATAATTACCGTAGATGCAAGTCTGCATGGTCTGGGAGGAGTCCTGTCCCAAAGATGTGGAAAAGAGGAGTGGAATGTGGCCTTTGCATCAAGAACGCTAAATAATACTGAGAGAAGATATGTGGTAATTGAAATAGTGCCTGTGATATGTTTGGGCAATTGAGCATTTTTGTATTTTCGCTACTTTTTTTTCCGAGAACAGATCATAAGCCACTGATGAATATTTTCTCCCCAGGTGGTGGATGGAATGCTACACCTCCTATTGTGAGATTTACTTTGGGATTACAAGACTATAGTTTTAAAGTAGAATATGTCCCAGGGAAAATAATGTCATGTCTGATTGTCTGTCCATGTTGCTCTGTACGGATGAAATGAGGAGGGCGTAAAGGAAGATTTGGACATGATTGCTACTGTTAAGGATGTGGTTGAGAGTGAGTTTGAAGGGACTGGTGAAAAGTTATCGATGGATAGTGAAACCAAAGATGAGTTATGGCAATAAGTTAAGAAGTATGTTGAGGAACGGTGGCCAGGGAAAGTAAAATTGTCTCCTGAAATGTTGCCATTCTGGAAAGTTTCAGGGGAGTTAGAGCTACAGGAAGTAATGCTGTTCAAGGCTGGTAAGTGTGTTCCCCCTGCTATTATGCAGGATGTGATTCTTCAGCTGGCACACAAAGAACATCTAGGAATGTCTTGCATGAAGAGACTTATTTGGGGGAGTTTTTGGTGGCCAGGCTTGGATAGGAAAGTTGACAGGGTAGTAAGAGAATGTAATGACTGTGTGAGAGGAGAAAGGGTGCATAAGGTGTCTCAGCACCTTTGAAACTTGTGAAATGGCCAGAATTTCCATGGCGGAAAGTAGTTTTAAACATTTCAGGACCATTTTAGTTTTTGCCACAAGATGCTAGGTTTGCTGTGGCACTCATAGATTATCATTTTAAGTGGCCTGAGATTAAGTTTGTAATGCAGATTACTACAAGTGTTGTCATTGAGTTTCTCAATTACATTTTTCCGGAGAAGGTTACCCAGAGGTGTTAATAACGGATAATGGAGTTCAGTTGAAGTCTAAGGAAATGGAGGATTTTCTCAAGCATTGTAAAATTCACCATATTCCCAAAGCCTTGCATGAGCCTCAAGGAAATGGACAGGTAGAGAGGTTCAGTCGTGTACTGAAGGACTGGGTGGTTGATGCTTGGAAATTTGGTTCCGACTGAAGAACTTTTTGAGAGAAACATTTAAGATGTGTCGGATAGCACCTCACACTGTCACTGAGGTTAATCCTTTCAAATTGTTAAAAGGAAGAGATCCCATATTCTAATTGTGTGCATGGTGGTTCAGGAAGAAGTGGATAAAAAAGAGTGATGTTGTGGATGTAAATTGTGTTGCGCTTAGGGTGGAAGAGAAGCAAAGAAGGGTGAAGCAATGGTATGACTCCAAGTTGAGAGTAAAAGAGCCTACGTTTGGAGTGGGTGATTTGGTGAGAATCTGGTTACCCGGAATATTGACAAAAGGTACAATGAAGTATGGAAAAGTGATGAAAGTGATAATAGTTAATACCAATAGGGTTGTCACACAGGATGGTAAGGTTTGGAATGTCAGACAAATAGCACAGTGTAAAGAGATGATGATGGAACGTGGAAAGGAGTTGGAGGGAAGTTCTTTGGTCAGGATTGACCAGTCTAAATTGTCTGAAGGATGTACTACAGAAGAACAAAAGGTGACCAGTTCTGAGCTGGTGATGAGTGGGGAAATGGTTCCTTGTGATTCATTGGCATCAAGAGTGAAGGAGACAAGTAGAGTGAGACATGTTCCTGGAAAGTATAAAATAATTGTTTCATGAGTGTCTTCTTTCTTTTAGGGAGGAAGTTGTGTTATAATCTGTGTTTGGATATTTCTAGTAGTCTTATTCAGCTATGTGTTGTGTATATAAATCCATTGTAAGAGTATGCTAAATCATTCAACTGTAACACTTTGTATTATTCAACTGCTTAGAATGTAAAAGCTAGAGAGATATTATCTCTATCAGCTGTGGAGACTGAAGGTCTGTTAGATGATGTGCTGCTAATAAATCCATCTTATTCAACATTTATTCTGGATTTGGAGAAGTGTTTGCAACAGCTCCCTTGGCCAGGCCGAGGAATCTCACCCACTGAAAAAGAGGCAAAGCCATCTGCAGTGTCATTTTCAACCCCCCGAACATGCTGCGCTCTAAAAGAGATGTTGTGACTCAAGCAGCTCAGCACAAAAACTCTCAATAACTTCAGCACCTGCTCATCCCTGGCTGACTGCCTATTCACCACACGGAACAGCACCTTGTGATGGGTCAATTCCACCTCCCACTGTATGACTGCCACCACCAGCAGGAAGAGCTCCAAGAAAGCAATGCTTCTACCTCCTGTCTTCCACTGAACAGGCCCCTCCTCTGCACACCATGCCTTTGCCAGAATAGACCAAAACCCAGTCTGCCTGCCATGTCATAAAATATTTGAAAATCCTTCTCCAACATATCCTTCCAGCTATTAGAATGCCATTGAAAGACTGCAAAAGGAAAGACCATATCCTGAGATCCTCCTTAGCTCCCGCTGACAGCCTCATGTGGTAGTGCGGCAGAGACCTCCCCCTGCAAGAGCCAAGCTCAGCTGCCTACAGAAGGTCCTACCTGCCCTGATGAGCCTACAAGCAAAATTGAGATGACCCAGCAGTGCCTGGACCTCCTTCACTTTCACCTTCTTTTTGGCCAGCATGCTTGCCACTATTGCTAGCATTGTCATCTTTTATCCTGTGGGTGCCTTGCCTCCATGTGCTCTTTGTCCATTTCTATCCCTAGGAAGGACAAAACTGTACTGGGGTCTTCCGTTTTTTGAGGTGCGAGCAGGACCCCCGCGTCATCCATGAACCATGCCAATGCAAGCTGGCAGTCTGCCGAGCCAGACATCCCCACAAAAAAGAAGTCATCTAAGTAATGCGTCACCAGATGGTGACCCGTGTGTTAGCCAAAAAGCCACTATGAAAAGAGCACAAATTATCTGCCCACCTTCAAACCCTGGGACTCTCATAGCCCAACCGAAAACCCCATTTGAAACCTTCCCTCAAAATCCCTGCCTTTAGCGAACAGTTATAAAGATCAAGCCATTATTCCAGCCTATGTAATTTAATAGGAGTATGAGCTCTTACCGGCAAATCCTTGTGTCCCTCTACCCTCTCTATTCAAGAATTGTTGTGTAGGCTGGTGAAACCTCTGTCCACCCATGTAGGGCTGCCATTGGCCCACGGGCTGTCCCTGTAAACCTCCTGCATTTTCAAAGCAGTAAATGAATGCGTGCCTGTCTGCACACTTGGAGCACTCATGCTGGAATTTACAATATTCTCAAGTGCACAAGCCTTTATTGTAATTCCAGCATGGCCCTTTGGACCCCTCCGCACTCATGTTTGCCTATCCTGTCCCACTGGTAGGGTGCCCCTGAAAGGGCTTGTACACTATCAGCAAATATCTAGCTGTGAAAACCATCTTCCCAAGCTTGGCCAGGCCCATAGTGTGCTGCCATAAGTCTGTATCCAGCTCCCCACTTACGATCCTGAGCCAGTCTTGCCCTGAATTCTTTGACATATTGAGCCCAGGCATACCTCCCAAAAGTCAGCTGTTCCTTGCGTATGACATCCATGTATTTGAACAATGCTACGCTGTGTTCTGTGAATTTTTCACAATAGACACTGGCGTATATTAAAAATGTCACTGTCCAGTTCTTGATAGTCAGAGGAACCTTTGGCCCGTTTGCCGCTCATATTCCTCCTCCTTTGACCCTTCCTTCAAACACACTTCCCCATGGAGAAGTTTAAGCATCTTCACATAATCCCCTTTCCATATCCTCTCTTTGGGAGCCAGCATCAAGTGAGGCCCCAAAGGTTTCGTCATCCCATGTAGGGCAGACGTTTTATCTTAAGCTCTTTGCTTCCAAGCCCCTCCTTCTTGTCGCCTTCACCATCTGCAGCCTGTTCCTTGTCACCCCCTATCCTCCCTGCTGACTTTAACCTGTCCTCCTCCCTCCCTGCCTCCCCTTTGTCTGCATCCTTATTCGCAACAACTGGTGCACTGTCCATCCCCACCAATGTTCCCTTTAAGGCGCGCGCGCAAGCGCGCCCACACCTTTCCTTCCCCCATCGCTCAGGCCCCTTTGGCAAGCGCGCACGTTGTGCTGTTATCAAATGTTACACTATTCCTATACTTTGTGGTAGTTTATATGCATTATCACTTTCTAAGCCTAAATAAGCCTTTTAGAGCGATATACGTGCTCCCCTAACGCAGATAATGCTCATATTTGAATCTGGATTGAAGTCAATGAAAACAGCGTTTAAATGCCGTGGGGAGTGTTTTAAACATCATTTGGCGTACTTTAGCATACAAGCGAGCAATTGATATTTGTCTTGGAAATTATTGGTTAATGAGCTAGGAAATGCTTCAGAAAAGTAGAAAATGTGCTGTTATCAAATGTTCCACCATTCCTATACTTTGTGGTAGTTTATATGCTTTATCACTTTCTAAGCTTAAATAAGCCTTTTTGAGCAATATACATGCTCCCCTAAGGCAGATAATGCTTATATTTGAATCTGGATTAAAGTCAATGAAAACAGATTTTAAATACCGCGGGAGTGTTTTAAACATCATTTGGCGTGCTTTAGCATACAAGCGAGCAAGTGATATTTGTCTTGGAAATTAATGGTTAATGAGCTAGGAAATGCTTCAGAACAGTAGAAAATGTGCTGTTATCAAATGTTCCACCATTCCTATACTTTGTGGTAGTTTATATGCTTTATCACTTTCTAAGCTTAAATAAGCCTTTTTGAGCGATATACGTGCTCCCCTAAGGCAGATAATGTTTATATTTGAATCTGGATTAAAGTCAATGAAAACAGATTTTAAATACCGCGGGGAGTGTTTTAAACATCATTTGGCGTGCTTTAGCATACAAGCGAGCAAGTGATATTTGTTTTGGAAATTAATGGTTAATGAGCTAGGAAATGCTTCAGAACAGTAGAAAATGTGCTGTTATCAAATGTTCCACCATTCCTATACTTTGTGGTAGTTTATATGCTTTATCACTTTCTAAGCTTAAATAAGCCTTTTTGAGCGATATACGTGCTCCCCTAAGGCAGATAATGTTTATATTTGAATCTGGATTAAAGTCAATGAAAACAGCTTTTAAATACCGCGGGGAGTGTTTTAAACATCATTTGACGTGCTTTAGCATACAAGCAGTTCCGAGTCTAAGCTCTTACCCGTCCGAAACAAAAATGACATCCTCTTGCGTGCAAAGGTAACACTGAATTTTCGATGTATTATTTTGCCCTTGCAATGCTGTTTTTTGCGGAGATATGGCATCTGGTCTTTGAGAAGTGCCCTATAAAATGTACTATGATATAAGACATTGTTTTGATAAGACACTTCTAAAACTGTAAAGTTTGAATCAACATCTAAGGTTGTAAACAGACTCCAACATTTTGAAACGAATTGTAGTTAATTCTGAATAATAATATACCAAATAGATGTTTTACCGACATGAACCTCAAACTTCCTAAGACAGCTGAAATAACTTTCAATACTCCGCAGGTTTTCACCTTCCACATTATGGGGGGAAATATCAGGTTATGCTCCACCTTACTGTCCAGAGACTGTTGAAAACATGGACCATTCTGCATTAGTTATTATTAATCAAAAAGTGTAAGAATATCACCATTACATCGGAGGCTGGATTTCCAAAACTAGTAGTCAAATCTAACGTGTAAGCCAATGCCACTAGAGTGTTGGAACTTAGGAACCCCTTTCATGACGGAAAATGAAACTACATGTCCCAGAATGCAAAGTAATGTTGCCAGCTAAGGCCAAGACTACCTAGTGTCACAATGATATGGCGTCACTTGGGAGCTAGTTTTCACACAAGGACATAGAAAGTTGATTTATTTTATACTCCTTTTAAAAAAATGGTCAAGGCATAAATCTAGTTTCATGGCGAGCAAAATTAAGTAACCCTATTTACACGTTCATCCCTATATAATGGATCGGCTTTTGGCATGGGAGAACTGGGCCACGGTATCAGTCTTCAGAGGGGAACTTGGAGTTGTCTGCATTAAGGTCTTGAAAGTAGCAGGCTCCCTCTCATTTGGCTTCAGCTATTCAGTTTAAAGGACTTTTAATAATTTTTCCATGCCTCGAGTATCAGGGTTATGGTGAGCCTGTGGCACAGTTTTCAAGTGGCATGTGTTATGGGTACATTTCGCCAGTCATTGTTTCAAAACCGAAAAGATGCATCTGTCCGTTTTGCGTTATAATGGTACCCAAGCTGTCACGCATAAGGAAGAAAATGTCACACATAAGGACACCAGAATCGTGGAAACCTCAAACAAAGGCAAACTAAAAACTTGACAGCTATGATGTTCTTGGGGTTTATGACCGTTCAAGTGGCACCCGGCCCAGGTTGCTTCCTCAGTCTGCCCCTGGAAGGGAGAGCATTGTGTTTTTGCGATATGAAAGTCGCAGTGGCATCTGGGAACTCTGACGGCATTTTCTGGCAGCGTGCGGAATTAACACGCGTGGACAGGAAACGGGGCCAGCAGCTGCTGATGCTTTGGGAGGATGTGGGTCTTGTTTCTCTTCCCTGCCAGTTGGCCTTTTGATTTGTATCCGCTCCTCTTGTAGCATCTAATACTGGGCGTGTCGCTTGTGGATATCGTTCATGAAGCAGGCATAGCTGACGCCCATTAGCAGATTACTTTGTACTCTAAGAGAAGACACAAAGAGACAAACGTGGCAGCAAATTCAAAGCGAATGTTGTCTTACGCATATGTTCCTGTGGGACGAGCAGTATATAGTAGGGCTTCAGCAATTGAAAAGATAAACTAGATTTCTCGTATTTTGCACTGTAGCCAGTCGCTATGTATTCACAGTGTATCGCTGTGGCTGTGGAGCCATCTAGAAACAGACAGTGGCAGGCTGTGAGTGACACATTAAATCAATGGCTGCTGTTTTCTTCCATTCAGTTCCTTGCCTTTAAAGGCCTCCGTTTGTAACTCTCTCCTGGTTTGTTCTATTAGATACTGCCATCAATGTTGTTTATCGTATTTGCATTTATATATAATGCTTCATATCCTTAACAAGAGCAAAAAGAACAGAAGATGGATGACGGAATTCTGAACAATGCAAACATTCACCCCCAGTCACAGAGATCTGGGTTTACTCCATCTTTTGTTTTTTGCCCACCACGCCACCCCAGATTAGACCAAGTCATTTTCAAATCAGTTTTGACCCTGTTCCCTGTGGGAACAGTCCAGCCCAAACTGCCAGGCCAGGTCCTCACTGGACCGGTAACAAGCATCCTGGGACCGGTTTCAGGGTATCACTCTTCATCAGCCAGGCTAGCTTGAATCCAGTGGTGCAGTGAGCATGGGACCCATGTCTGGGCATACCCTTACCACTGCGGGTGACCAAAGCAAAAAGAGCAGATGATGGAGGGAATGCTGAACAATGCAAACATTCACCCCCAGTCACAGAGATCTGGGTTCAATCCATCTTGTTTTTTGCCCACCATGCCAACCCAGTTTGGACACAGCCATTTGCAAGTGAGTCTTGACCCTGTTCCCCATGGGAACAATCCAGCCCAAACTGCTGAACATCCCCCTTTCCCCACCCTGCAGTAGACACAAGAGAGACGCAGCTCTAGCGCAGCTCTGTGGCGACTCACAAGCTATATGGAGCAACACTCACTAGGTCACGCAATTATAGGCAGCCGGAGTAAATCTCTATATTTCTCCTTTACCTGCCCCCTGAGGAATCAGATGACAAAGACTCATGGCCACGCACTTGTGCTGGGCATTTTTTCCCCAAATATTTCTAAATAAAATCACCCACATACAATACATTTCTTACAGAAATCTAGACATCTAGGAGAGCCACAGTATTCCAACACTTTCTACTCAAGCCTTGATATTCTATACAATATTAGGTACTGCCCAGATCTACCTTTTTACCAGTATAGACATATTTGGGTAACATCATGTAGGACGCCCCACATCCTTTTTAGGATCAAGCGTGCAAGCCCTCTGGCCTGTTGTAATCTCTCTGTGGGCTTTTACCATGCCCACTCTTGCTATTCATTCTTTGTTGCGCTTGTTTTAAATGTTTCATTTTTATTGGTGCATTTTGTGAAATGTCCCTCCTTTGCGTGCTGAATTCCCTTCCAGGCGATTTCACTGAGTGAGCATTTTTGTTGGCCATCACACCAGGTCACGCTCCCTCCTCTTACAGCGTGTGATGGCCCCTCCTCCGGTTTTGGTTTGCCTTTCATCCCAGCCACTATCCTTTCTAAACATTCATGCAGGGAGCCAATAACTCTCACACTCACTCTCATGGCGGCCATAGGGCTTTGAACTGAGTTGCTTATATCAACGGTTTCACTTTTTATTTTCAAGTTATGTGGCAAGAAAAGGCCAGTTAGGAATTTACAACGCTAATGGCTCTAACTCGAGGAAACGCGAGACTCTTTGCATTGGAAATGCTGGGTCTTATGGAAGCCTCTGAAGCAACAGCCCCCAGCTCTATTTCTCTTCACAGCCCTTTTGTCTCTGCCCTTGAGTGGGTATACACAAGGATATAAGCAGTGAACTCTGTCAGCATGTTTTACTTCTAAGTGGACATGTAGAATATATGATGGAAATAACAGAAGGGAGAATGAGTGACTGAGTACAGGGGTGGAAGAGGATAGTGAGAAGAAGAATAAACACAAAAGAAAGTAAATAAGTGGGGCAGCACATGAATAGTATGATTAGTGAATGTACAAATGAGCGAGTGACTAAATGTATAGAGATTTAAAGTGAAGTGAATGATTGAATGGGGTTGAGAGAGAAACCTCGTGGGTTAACGAGTCCGTGTGAGGGAACCTTAGAGGCTGCATGAAAGTGTGATTGGGAGGGCGAATAGCAGATTTTTGTATTAGAGTAGTGGAGGCAAAGGGCATAAGGGAAGATAAGTGAATGAGTAGGAGAGTAAGTACAAGAAAGGATGAGTGTTTGAATGGGAAAGCAAATTAGTGACAGATTTAGCAAGAAAATTGGATCACACTTGCTCCGTGCCTTCGGGACCCAACACCTTTGCTTAATGTGGGAGGTACGTGGCAGTGAGAGCACTTGTTTCTGTTTACTCTGGTAAGGTTTCTTAGGCGCTTTAACCACACCATGCTCTTGTCATCAGTGGTTCTTTTCATATGGCGTATTGAACCAGAGCTGAGCAATGCCTCTGCCACCCGAAAAGCAGAGTGCGAAGAATAGGGCAAGCAGACACAGGGTGTCAGACCTGCCTGACGTCCATTGCCGTCTGTGCCACCTTCAACCTATGCCGGCTTTTCAGCAAACCACGTTTTAAACACTGAGATGTGTAAGCTCAGAGCGATACTAGGCACAGGGCAACGGCCCGGGAATGGAATGTAAGGTAAGGCAGAAAGCGGGCGGTGCCATATAACAATGAAAGAGCCGAACATTGATTTTTCATAGTGAGTACGGAGTATGAAAGCAGCAAAAAGTTGTTCGACTGGCCTGGAGCATCAAACATTCTTGCCTTGTTGGTGAATGATAACTGCAGAACTACCCGGACTTAACCGCAAAGTCCTGTTGTCTAAAAGACCAGGTGGATGAATGATTCTGGCGGTGGCTGGGAGGGTACTACGGGTTTGGGAACATCAGCTGGGAGGTGCTTCAGTGGGTTTTGTGGCTCACTTGAGTACCGCAACGTGCTAGTGACGAAAACAGAATAATCACCTAAAAGATACAAAACTAAAGCTGAACTGGAGAGCTGTGGCATGACATACACGCATAGTCTTTTAGAAATATCTGGGATAAAGATCTTACCGTGTACATGGATCCGGTGGAGTTAGGCCTAGGTGGAAGCACTGTGGAAGGTAACCCTCGCCGTGTGTTTGCAATGGGTTCAGCATCTAAGGCAGGGTCAGGGGATATGACGGAAGGAACAGGTGGCCACCAGTTGTCAGTTTAGCATTATTTTGCCCATGGGGGCTTAGCAGTCTAGGTAGTCAGTGTCCCCCTGGATGCTATTGTGGTGTCAGTGAGGGTGTGATATTGATCATATCTTATCAAAAAGTTAGTCTGGGGGCGGAAGTGTATCATCGCTATCATTGGTCTGGATGAGTACCAGCATTTCGCCCCAACCCTGTGAAAGGAGAAGGCTTCTCTGGCCGCCTTGCTCTTCTTTTCTGAGTGCTGTGCTCTCTGCTTCTGCCCCATCCCCTCTGATTGGCGCCACATAGAGGCCGGAGAAGGGAACACGCACTTTCCGTGGTCGAATTACTAGGCATTTGTGAGCAGTAGGGCAAGGTCTACAAGCTGTGATTTTTGTTTTCTTGGTGAGCCTAAACAATCCCAGCGCACTTGCTTTCCAGCTATTTAATGTGGTTTTGCCTGTGATATTGTTAGTGTGGTCATCTCCGCTCAGTATTGTGTGAGGGCATGGCATGCCCAAAGCATGTGTAGCAAATTCGTTGCAAGCAGGTGGCACCCAGACAGCAGGAGCCTGCACTGGGGCAGAACTCATTCATTTGTTTGGGCATAAAATAAGCCCTTTGTACGAGTAAAAACTGAATAAGTGTGAACTTGGCATTTCTAGACACAGTAGTCAGATATGCTACTATCTGGTGCCATTTATTGTCATTCTGTGCCCTCCCAAAGTCAGCATCCCATCTGTCCCACAGCCTAGTCAGTGTCACTTAGGAATGTTCACTAAGTCCCTTGGCCAACTAGATGATGAAGCTTCTGCCATTGCCCATAATGTGAAGGTTCTTTAAAACCACGTTCCCAGAGCAGGTCCTCTGTGATAATGTGCCACAGTACACAGGTTAGCACATTATGGCCCTCATTACAACCCTGGTGGTCAGTGTAGAAGTTGCGGGAATACCGCAAACAGGCCGGCAGGAAAAAAAATGACATTACAAGCATGGCGGTTACCGCCATTCCAAACCGCCATTTCTACACTCCGACTGCCAGGGTGGTAACGACCGCTGGGCTGGAGAATTCGGTTTCCAACCCGGTGCCCGTCACTAGACCGCCGGCGGTATCACGACCCCGCGTACCGCCATGGATTTCGTGGGGTTCTGTGCCGCCACAAAATCCATGGCGGTAGGCACTATCAGTGGCAGGGAATTCGTTCCCTGGCACTGATAGGGGTCTCCCCCACCCCCTCCCCAGAGTCCTCCCGCCCTCCCCACGACCCCACTACAATCCCCCAAAAGTGGCAGGACCCCCCTCCCCAGCCCTTCAGAAATACACGCACACTCATACAACTACTACACATACAAGCAGACATATACACACACACATGCACACAGACATACACACACACATTTCCCATACATACAACACCCCTCTGCATGCATACACGCACTCACACACACCCTCTACACACTTACATGCACACCCCCATGCACACACACAACGCCCCCTCCCCTAACGGATGATTACCTTACCTTGTCCGGTGATCCTCCAGGAGGGAACGGGATCCATAGGGGCTGCTCCGCCACCAGCTCCCCGTCACCAGAACACCACCACACCGAATCATTGGTTGTGATTCGGTGGGCGATGTTCTGATGACGTGGCGGTGGAGGTGGAGCAGCCTCCACTTCACTGCCGACCGCTAGTATGGCTGCTGGCGGCTCTCCGTCCAAAAAAGGGCAGAGGGCTGCCAGCAGTCATGATACGCTGGGTGGAAAACCGCCTGCATTGGCGGTCTTCAGCACGGCGGTACCTCGCGGTCTGTAAAAAAGACCGCCAAGGTCCAAATGAGGGCCAATATGTTAAGAATTGGGCTCTGTGAATATCATTCTGTTCTACAAGCTCCTCGAAGGACAGGATAAGAGCATCTTGAAAACGATCAGCCATGCTTGTGAGGCCAGCAGCAGTTCTGTGCTTTAGTTTTGCTTTGGTTAAAGCACTTGTGTTTTTATTAGGGTTAGGAGAGGGATGGCTGGCGCATAGGGATGGGTTTGAGAAGTAAGTCGCAGACATCTTTTGAAACAATCATATGGCACTCTCAGTAGACGTGGACAAGGTCTTATTGCAGTGCACACAGAAAAGAGGAGAAAAGCTGTAATACTGTCTCCACCTTCAGCAGAGCCAACAGCATATCTGTATCATCAAAGTATTCGACCAGCCAGTGGCAAACCCATTGCAGTTGGGAGGCCAAACAATTGTGTTCAAAGTTTGGTACTTCCCAAACCTCCACAATCAATAGGACGCCACATCTTAGCAAGGGCCACACTGTGTCGGCCGCTTCCCCAGATCGTATCTCCCAGTGAAGCTTTCACTGGTTGGAGGAATTTCCCTGAGAGGAATATGGAGAGGTTAGTAAAGTAGTACAAACGCCTGGGGAGCATGACCATTTTTGAGAGAGCAACTATAACCAATACCGATTGAGGGAGAGTCCCCCAAAAGACACAGACTTCTGACTGATGTTACTACTATAGTTATTTTACCATCAAGTAGATCTCAATCTTCACGATGTTCACTTTAGGTACAGATCCAAATGTACCGACATGTTGTGGGTTGCCATTGGAGGAGGCCCTCCACAGTCTACGTTGGGTTCTGAGATGTTGGGCAAGAGAGGCAACACACAGAACTTTTGCCATTTGACCTTCAGACTGGATACTTGATGAAAGGCGTAAAGACATGTTATATCCTTATGGTCTGCCGAAAGGTCCCTCATGCAGAGCAACATGTCATTGGCATAAACAGGAAGCATGAGTTCTGTCACTTAGTAAAATGCCCCAGGTCTCTCCCCCTTGCACAGATGGATGCCAGTAGACTCCATCGCTACGGCGACGATAAGGGGAGCTAGTAGGCAGCCTTTTCTGGTACCAGTTTATTTCGATAGGGGTAGATATTAACATCCTGTCCTGACCCTCACTTGGAGGTTTGTACAGAGTAATTTAAGCATCCATACCATATGATCACCCAGGCCAACTTTACTCAAAACTTCAAACAAATACTCCTAGCCTAGGGAGTCAAATGCCTTCTCCTGGTCCCAAACCAGGCACACAACTCAGTGGTAGAACCTGGGAGCAAAGTTCATAATCCTGTGAAATCTAGGGAGGTAGATTGTGCCTGGCTCAACCCCATTTTGATCGGAGTGTATCAGGTGGAGGAGTAGGGGCAGCAGGTGATGACCTAGGATTTTACCAAGTATCTTGTAGCCAATATTCAGGATAGTGAGCGGTCTGTAAGAAGAAAGTTCTGTTGCAGACTTACCTGGTTAAGGGACAGCCACGAGGAGAGGCTCCCAAAGGGAGGGTGGTAAAGAGCCCTCAGCGGCAGCTGGCACATAGGGCTGCTGTAGGTTTGGAACTAGAAGATCAGGTTACATCCCATAAATCTCCAGTAGTAGCCTATCACTAATGGTGATACTGCTTCCCTAATCTCTGCTGGCATAACAGGGGTGTCTAACACCTACCACACGTTTGGAGAGATTTGCGTTAATGGTTTGTCATTTAAGAAGGCGACAAGGTCATATAGGAGGGACATTGTGGGGGCGAATACAGTGCCTGATAATGTTGGAAAAAATCTGTATGTATTTTAAGTTGTATGTGCACTAAAGATTGTGCACAGTTTGAATGGGGATGATGGGGCAATGAGCGTCCACCTGTCCAAGCCAGGCCAGTGAAACTCATGGGTTGGCTTGGCTACTGTGAGTTTTTGCCACATGGGCCGCATAATTGACACAGTGTAATCATTCGAGCAGCTCAGTATGTTTACGGCAGGCAACATTAAGTGGCTGAAGACGTACTGAATGCAAGATAGTCTCATTTTCAAGTCGGTGCAGGAAGCATTCTAATGCCTATAGCTCTGTGTCTGGTGTTCTTGCACCAACGACAGCGTTTATGCAGGGTGTCTGTAAAGGCTTCCGACTCTCTGGTGTTAGTTGTAGCAGTATTGGTATTAAGCTCAAAGTAGTCTGTGATTTTTCCGTGTAGTGTCCCCTCTTGTGGGAAAATCTGCATGTTTCAAGTTGGGATCTGCTGATGACAGACAGGAGTGTATTATATCCTACACCATATGACTCATGTAGTTCATATAGGTAAAAGAAGTGGATATGGAAGCACTGCAAAGAAAGCAGTTGAGTCTAACATGTAGATTGCGTGGGAGCAAGTAGAAAGAATAGCAGTGCTTAATTTGTGTTTGTTGTTTCCGGGTTGGAGCACCGGCACCTATTATTGAGGGCCGGTGCTTATTCTTCTTCCTCAAGCATTTACTGCGAGCAAAAGACATATGGGAAAGACAGAGGAAGAGAAAAACGAAAAAGCGTCACAATGGGAGAACACATAAAGCTGCAAGAGTTAGCTGAAAGGGCAGATGGTGGCTGTAAATGGATTGAAGAGGCCTGAGATGGCTTCAGGATTACGAAGCCTCAGTACTCATTTAATTGTAGCAGCCGCGTGTTTAAGTGTGTTGTATACTAGCAACTTCAATAGAGCTCCGTTTTAGATTGTTATGTTTGAAAGTGTCCTGGCAGACCTCGGACGGCTTGGATGCCTTCGCAGTGATCGTGCAGGGGTTGTACTTACATGCTTAATAAAGAAGTTTTTTAATCTACATTTCGAGTACCTTTGCTTATCTGAACAAAGAGGAGGGCTTTGAGCACCGGCACATTTTTATTTACAGATTAAGCACTGAGGAATAAGCCTTAGCTTGGACGTTATGTTGATGCTAGGCATCAATAAGGTCCCAGTGCTGTAACCAGTATGCAAAATGTTTAGCATTCTGAGCTGTTAGCGCTTGTGGAAAAGGAGGGAATGACTTGTCCAAGGTCATATTTACTACACAGTTAAAGTCTCCTCCCAGAATCTAATGTCCACCTATTATGTAAGGTTGCCAGAGAATGCAGCTAGGAAAGAGACCTGGTCACGGTTGGGGGGCATATATGCATCCCAATACTAGTAAGGTTCTGTCTATGTGCCCCAGTAGGAGCACATATCTACCCTCTTAGTCAATAATGGTATTTTCAGTTTGGAACAGGGTACCAGCCCTAACCCAAATTAGTGCCACACAAGTGAAATCTGAAAAAGTTGTTGAAAACACCTGGCCCGCCAGAGCCACTTGAGTCTCAATGCCTCAGTCTCCATAAAAGGCGACCATAGTAACACTGCTATGTGCATGTTTCTATGCTTAAGTTAGGTGTAGACTGATTAGCACTTACTAACCGTGTGCATGCCCCTGACAGTCCATGTAAGGATGTTAAAGTCAGTTAGTAGCAATGGCCTACTATTATTTTCAGCATGATTGAAGATATCAGCGTACAACTGCCCAATAAGGAATAAGTGTACAGTGTATGTCACAGCCCATTATCCACCCGTCCAGATTAATAAGACAATTACTAGTCACAGACCACAAAAAACGTAGTGAACTTTTGGGCAAGAAGCAAATGGCTCCCAGTCCAACGTGAGAGTTAAAGTAAAATTATTTACCTTGGGGAGTTCTTTAAATACGGTCTAACATAGGAAGTTGCCTATGTGTCTGAGCATCTTACAAAGTAGAAGTCTACCATCTTTGCTAAGACAGCATCATTGCTCTGATTGTGATACCAGAAGGATGGGTCATATTACAGCACCATAATTTAGATAATTGGCAGTCTGGGGAGTGACTACTGGGGGATCTCCCATCTCAAACACTGACAACTGTGGAGACACTGAGTCAGCCTCACTGGAAGAGTCATTTAGGCTGTCTCGGCTGCAGTACAATGATCATGGAAGCCTGTTTTAGTTTCTATCGACAATTTCCTGTCTTCCTTAGTCTGGCTTCCTGATGGGATGAAGTTGCTGCATTTGGCTAAAGCTGGTTTGTTTCTGGCCCACCGAGTTGGTTTGTGCTCCTTGGGCATTCCCAGCCACCTGTCGCCAATATCTGGCTAATCATCGACTGTTGTTCACCCGAGTCACATGCCTAGGAGGGGTTGTCAAAAAAGTGAGATTTTTGATTGGTTACAATTTGAAGTTTTGCAAGGAATAACATGGAGTATTGGAGCTAATTTCTTGAAGTTTATGCTTCCCCCCGAAGAAAAAGAAGTGTTGTATTGGACCACTATAGTATGATCGGGGAACATCATAATTCAGTTGTTACCTACTTCTAATGAGGTTGCCCTCCTGCTTCACGTGATATCTCATTGTGGTCCTTATAGTGAAGAAGCTTGGCGATCATCTGGCATGGTGCCAAACCTGGGTGAGGCTGTCACATCAAGAATGTATAAGCCCTTTCTATTGAAAAGAAAAGGGTGAATTTCTGGGGGCTGCAAAAAGGGTGTGAAGCTCTTGATCCATGTTTCCAAGTATCCAACAGTGTCTCGCTCCTCTTTGTCCTCCACCATCCTCACTATTCGTAAGTTACTTCTGCAACCTGGTCCCTCTGTGTCTTCAGATTTACCCTTGAGGAACCGACACGGTCCATGAGTTCCATGAGATTACTTTGGGCTTCTGATAACATTGGTTACATGTTGTGAAGCATACTTTTGGTGTGAGGTACTTTGTTGATTAGCTTATGAAGGTCTTCGTGGACTAAGTTGACCTCTATTGCTATTGGATCAATTTTAGTCTTGAGGGAGCAACAGGTACCTTCAATGACTGCCAGAATGGGGTCCAGCTTTTCCAAAGCCTCTTGTGAGTGAGGAATGGCAGGAGGCACCATGTTGGGTGCCAAGCTTTGCAGGCAGTCTGGGATCATGGCTGGCAGAGTAGCTGCATTGGTTTGGGGTTTTCCCTTTATGCAGCATCCCTCGAAGGAAGATGGGGACCTCTGTAGCACATGCAACCAGCTATGATGGGGCCTTAGTAGGTGTACTGGTGTTATTGGAATAGGGTACGATGCCTCCAGGAGATGGCTTCACTTCATTTAAAGTGCTGGGAGTCCCCCAAAATGACAGTATTTGTTGTAGTTTGCTGCATGACTGCCATAAAATAAGTGAGTGGTGGGACGAGTGGGGTCACTCACCAAGTTTGTAGAGGGGCTTTCCTCCAGCAGTGTAATCAATGTATGGTGCCCATGTGATGTAGAATATCACTACAGCTACTCCATCTCATGATGATTAAAGTCAATTAGGTGGAGGATCTCTGCAAAGCCATAGACAAGAGAAAGTTGCCGGCTGTGGGTAAGACCAGGATGTATAAGGGGAGAACACAACGTTTTAGCTGCCCTGCACCCCAAAACAATAGCCTTTTTGCACCCCAGGCTACTGCCCTCTCTGACAGACTTGATCTGAATTGAAGTGTGCTGGTGGCCAGTATCAAGCAATGGTCCATCTCAGAGCAGGTATCTCATTTCCCTCCAGAGTCCGCAGGGAAGTACATAGCAAGTGCTGTGAAGCACTGTGAGTGTGCTCGCATAAATCATAAATCTTGTTTGAGGTCCCCCAGTAAAGGAATGTCCCACAGCTTCTATACAGGGGGCCCAAAGGTTATCCTGCAATCAAGTAATGTAGTGAAGGGTGGCGGTCAAGATCTGCTCATTGTGAGTAGGAGAAGAATTACAGGAAGTGTGTGCTTGTCCCCTCCAGTACAAGCAGTGCACTGCGGTCCATTATAGAAGAGCACTGTGGACCCAATCAGAAAGGGGGAGTGAAGGAGGCAGATCTCTGGTGGGGTATCAGGAGCAGGATGGCAGGGCCAGACTGCACAGTTCAAGGCTTTGGTGTTGCTGTCTCATGCAAGCCATGGCCAGCACGCAGCCGACCTGTCTTCTAAAGCTCAGAAAGAGCTATCAGCACCACTCTCACATGGATATCAGTAAGGGCCAGCACGATGATCTGTTGGAGACAGTAGCACCTCTGATTCTGCAAGGCCTATTTAGGCAGTGTGGACTTCCAGTGGGTAGAGAACTTTGAGGTAAGGATATCAGTCAGATTGTGCTGGTAAGTGGTAGGTGCTACACTTTGTTATGTCGAGGGGGACAGATGGCCCCCTTTAATGAAGATTAATAATGGATTAAGGGCCTTGAGTGAATGAATGAACAGATATTTATAAAGCGCAACTGCAACCACAAAAGTATCCGGATGATAGTCTCCTAGAACAAATAACCTGAAGAACATTTTTTGGCCAGATTTATGGAAAAGTGGTGCAGCGCAGTGCTGTGCCAAAACTGACAGTGCCGTGCTGCGTCACTTTAGAAACACAGGGATGCGCTGTATTTAAGTGAATATGGTGCACCCCTTTGTTGTCCCCTGCGCTGGTGCTAAATTAAGCTGCCAATGCAGGCATCCTTGCACCGTCGTGCAAGGATGTCCGCGTTGAGGGGTGTGATTGTTTATGTGCGGGAAGGTGTCCCTTCCTGCACAGACATAATCACTAGTGGCGTTTGGCACTTCTGTGTGTGTTGCACAATGCAGCACACACAGAAGTGCCAAAGTCTCATTTTCAAATGATTGTTTATATGGAGGAAGGGAAACCTTCCCACATAAACAATAATTTCTAGCACTTTGCTCTTTCTATGCATGCTGCAGCACGCATAGAAAAGCAAAAAACATGGAGGAATAAAAGTATTCCTCCTTGTTGCGCCCTGTTAATGCCACCCCTGGGGGTGGCGTCAGATTTTGGTGCTACCTCAGGTTTACGAAATCTCATAAATCTGAAGCAGCGACAAAATGCAGTGGGTGTTGCCGTGGCACACTCACAGCAACATCCATTGCACTCCCGTTCCACGAACAGTGGTGCGTGGGAACGGGTCGTATTTACAAGGTAACGTTCAGCCACAAAAAGTGGCTTAACGCCACCTTGTAAATACAGTTCAGCTCTTAGCACCACAGGAGCATCACAAAAAGTGATGCTCCTGTGGCGCTGGGGCCTATAAATACACCCCTTAGTGCTTTCCTAAAAAGGAGCAGACCTTGGAACGCTCTTGAAGAAGGTGGAAAACTGTTCCAAAGTTGAGTGGCCCAGACTGAAAATGCCTGACCACCCAGTCTGACTTTCTGAAATTTGGGCATACAGAGAAAATTTGAGTTTGATGCTTACAGATCTCTCAAAGGTGTGTAGCGTTTAAATGTCCTTTGCAGAAAAATAGGACCTTTTTATGTGTTGCTCTGAAAGCACTGCAAAGTGTTTTTAAAGCGATCTCTTCCTTCACTGGAATCCAGTGAAGCTCATCCAGGGCTCAAGAGGCAGAAGAATGTCTGGGAACATTCAGAGCAACCTTAGCAGCCACTGCTTGAATTCGACACAGCCTTTTGAGTAAAACATGGGTGGTGCCATGCAAAAGAGCTTTGCAATAGTCAAGTCTGCTCAAAATCGTACACTGCACAATCAGTGCCCTTGCAGATTATAAAAAAGGTAGAAGTTTTCAAAGACTATTGTATTGTATTGTAATCGTATTTATATAGCGCTTACTACCCCGGACGAGGCATCGAAGTGCTTTTCGATGAGTAGCACGCTACTCTGGAACCCAACAAGAATTAGTGATGGATTAGTATTGTGAAATAATGAGTACAGTTTTAGTATTATTATGAGTTAATTTGAGCCGCGGATATGAGAGTTTGTTAGTTAGATTGACTGGAGTAATGGAGGGGTGGAGGAGGAAAGAAATCCAGAAGTGTTAATTGGGAGTATATCCTTCATTTACTCAACCCAAAGGTTTAGGACGAGTAAAGGGGGGTGGAGGAGGGAAGAGTATGTGGAAGGGTTAGGGAGAGCATAGTAGCAGGGTGAGATAAATGCGGGAGAATTTAGTAGGGTTGTGTGGGAGGTCACAGTAGTAGAGTGAGGTTTGGTGAGTTAGATGTGGAAGCGGAGGGAAGAGCTTAGGCAGAGTTATTTAGGAGATGGAAGTAGTAGAAGGGATTTGGGATGAGTCAGAGTGAGAATGGAGGATAGTTTGATAGAGAAATGACATATGATGATGAGTAGATAAGTGTGATAAGATGAGAGCAGGAATTCATAGATATCTAGTATAACAACCCACCCAGGAGCCATGCAATGATCCACGAACATGCCAAGCACAGAAACAACATATAAACATACATACATATATATATATAGACACACACATGAATACACACACATATGCACATACAATACATAATTAGAACCATGGGTAAAAAATACTTAGTCAAACAGGTTTAAAGAGTGTGTGTGTATTTTATTGTTATGACATAGTAGTGATACATATTTTCTAAAGAAACTATAAATAAATAGAAATATACACATAATCTGAAAAAATATTTATCAACATAGGCATATGCAGTTCATAGTTGTTTGAATATGGTGGTTATGAAGGAAAGAGCCAACTCTTGAGTAGTTTTCTGAAGACAAGAAAGTTATCTGTGGCTCTTATAGTTGGGGGTAATGAATTCCATAGTTGGCTGCTTGGACAGAGAAGGATGTACCACCTATAGTCTTTTTCTTGTATGGTGGTGTTCTAAGGCGGGGTGCCAATCTTGAGCGGAGGTTTCTTTGTTGGATGTATTTGGTAATTTTCTTTCTGATAAAAAGCTGCCCTGTTCCATGTATAGCTTTGTGGGTGATACAAAGCAGCTTGAAAGTGCATCTTCTGGCAACGGGTAACCAGTGTAGTGCTCTCAAGGCAGGGGAGATGTGGGCATGCGGCTTTACATGTAATAGTAGCCTGGCTGCGGAATTCTGGATACGTTGTAGTTTTTTCATAACAGATAGAGATGATCCATGGTAGAGGCCATTGGCATAATCCAGTTTGGATAGTACAAGTGAGATAGTAGCTTGCACCTTGTGTGGAAATCCGAGGTGGGGGAAGATGCGTCGTAAAGTCTTCAAGGTGATGAAGCTTATTCGTGCTAATTTGTCCACTTGGGCATTCATAGTTAACTTGGAGTCCATGGTGATTCCAAGGTTTTTAACTTCATGGATAATTGAGGAGGTGGTCCGAGATCGTCAGGCCAGACGCACAGAGGGTCATAACTTTTCCAGTCACCACATATGAGTATTTCTGTTTTGGAGGTATTTAGTTTGAGATGGCTCCAGGTCATCCACTGATCAACGGCTCTGAGGCAACTGAAGATTTGTGAGTTTTCAATGTTTTTGGGGCATTCTAATTTAAGTAGTATTTGTGTGTCATATGCATAGTTGTAGCATGTGAGATGGAAATCATTGATCAGTTCTGGTAAAGATATCATGTAGATGTTGAAAAGCAAAGGTGAGATGATTGACCCTTGGGGGACCCCTGCTTTTGTGAGGTAGGGTTCCGACGAGAAGGGGGCGAGTGGATGATATTAGATCTTTTTTGAAGATAGGAAGTAATCCAGTCAAGAGCAATCCCTTGTATGCCGGCTTTGTGGAGTCTTTGAGTTAGAGTGTCATGGTCAACCGTATCAGGGGCAGCCGAGAGGTCCAAGAGAAGTAGTGCAGCAACTCCATTGCGGTTGACTGTATTTTTAAGATCATCCCAAATTGCTATGAGTGCCGATTCAATGCTTCTTCCTGGGTGGAATCCAGTTTGGAAGTCTGAAAGTATAGAATTGTCTTCAATTAATTGTGACATCTGGGCGAATGCTGCTCTTTCTATCAATTTGCCCAGGAAAGGTCCATTTGTGATTGGTCTGTAGTTGTTGGGGTCTTGTGGGTCTAGGTTTGTTTTCTTTTAAATAAAGGTCATATGTATGCCTTTTTCAGGTCTACAGGAAAAGTTCCTGCAGTTAAAGAGTTGTTGATGATTCTTCTTACAGGTGTGGCAGTAGAAGTAGATAGAAGAATGTTCTTGAAGATTTGTGGTGGGCAAGGGTCAGAAGGGCAACCAGAAGGTATGCTTGCTTTGACCAAATCCATAAATTCATCCTGGGATATTTGTTTGAAGGACTGTAGAGGTTGGGTTGGTTTATTCTTAAAGGGTATTTTAGGAAAGGGGTTGGTGCTGATGGTTTTCTTCTGTTTTAAATAGGAGTCCAATGTGTCTGCCTTGGTTGAGTTGCCAATTTGTTTGTGAAATCTTGAGTAGTGGGATGACTTCTTTCCATGCATGTAGGTTTTCGAAATTCATTGAGAATTTTATAAAATTCATTGGTTGTAGATTGAGCATTTTGAATTCTGTCTGAGTAGTATCTTTTTTTAGCTTTTTTGATTGATGATTTGTATATCCCGTTAAGTTTGTGTAGCTTCAGTTTGTCTTGACTGTTGTTTGTTTTGAGCCAGGTCCGCTGCAACTTTCTGATTTGTTGCTTTATCTTTTTAAGTTCTGTGTTTCTCCAAGGTGTTGGTTTTCTTTTGCCGGGTTTAGTTTTTCTGAGTGGTATTAGGATATCAAAAGCTTCCTGTAGCCACTCATAAAGTTTTGGCACAGAATTAATTGTATCTAGATCTGTGTTTGCTGTTAGTTGTGTTTCTAAGTGATCCAAATTGAGTTTGCTCCATGGTCGATAGGTGTATGTATGTAAGTAGTTGTGGGGTGTGTTGATTTGTGGAGTTGTATGTCGGAAAGTTATCATATGGTGGTCTGATCAAGTGATTGGTGTGATGCTATGAATAGTAACTAGTTCAGGCTTAGCAAAAATGACATCTAGGATGTGACCAGCGGTGTGTGTGGGATTGTGAACAATCTGATGTAGGTTCAATGCGACTAGGCCAGTGGTGATAGCTTTTGGATGGGGCATATTGGGTTTGTCAAACCAAATGTTTAGATCCCCAAGAATGCATAGATTGGAGTATAGTGTAATAAGGTTTGAGACTGTGTCTAGAAAAGCATCTGGGAATGTGGAGTTGTTAGGTGGAGGTCTGTAAAGGAGGAGAAAGTTACAGGAGGAAGTTGGAGTAGGATGGCATCTGGTAAGGAGGGTTTCACAACCTTGTATGGAGATGTTGTCTGTTTTACTGAGGTTAATTGCCTGTTTGAATATAATAGCTAGTCCACCTCCTCTCTTGCCTGTACGGTTTTGAGTTGTGGGGGATATGTGTATATGTGTTGTACATAGGGTATTGTGTTGGGTGATGGGGCAATGCAATCTGTCTGTGGTCAGTGTGTGATGCATGAGTTGGATGTCTTTGTAGAATATGTGTTTGCATGTTGAGGGATGTGTAGGGGGTGAAACCATTCCTGGTCAATTGAGAATTGGGCAGCATTTCTGGCCCTAGGCCCTAGTCCCTACCTGTCCCGAACAGGCCCAAACAGGCAGCTGCCCTTGTCCTCTCCGCCCTTTGCCTTGATGCCTGGGCTGAGACGCCCTGAGTCCTAGCCTTTTATAGCCCTACTGGCCAATAAGAAGATGGTCCTAACCCTAGCCAATCCAATTTCAAGCCCTGATTCAAACAACTAATGGGAGACCCAGCCCTAAACACCAATCATAGCCCTATTCCTGACCACCAATCACAGCCCCAGCCCTAAAACCAGCAACCATTCAGGATCCCAGCCCTATCCACCAATCACAGCCCTAGAACCAACAGCCAATCAGAAATCAAGACCTATCTACCAATCACAGCCCTAGAACCAACAGCCAATCAGAATCCCAGACCTATCCACCAATCACAGCCCTAGAACCAACAGCCAATCAGAATCCCAGACCTATCCACCAATCACAGCCCTAAAACCAACAGCCAATCAGAATCTCAGCCCTATCCACCAATCATAGCCCTAGAAACCAACAGCCAATCAGAATCTCAGCCCTATCCACCAAGCACAGCCCTAGAACCAACAGCCAATAAGAATATCAGCCCTAGAACCAACAGCCAATCAGATTCCCAGCCCTATCCACCAATCATAACTGCAGCCCTGGAGCCAGCAACCAATGAAAGACCATCTCCCAACAACCTATCACAACAACATATGCAACAACCAATAGGAACTTATATAAGGAGCAAGTTAACTGAAGTCCAGTCCCTGTGGTCAGGGGGAAAGGCAACTGCTGCTCTATTCAGAATCTCCTTGGAATGAGACAGGCTGAATCCACACTTCCAAGCTAGCAGAGTCTACTTTCCAGGTAAGGGAGAGATTATTTAAGAAACAAACACTGCAATAGTGCTGGGCGCGCACTCTAAAATCGGGCTTTTTTAAAGGCAAAAATACAGGGGGGCAGACAGTTTTTAAGCACAATTTAAATCAAAGAAATAGATTAAAACAGTCTCATAAAAACACACTCTGGAAGATGTGTACTATGGAGGAGGGCAAAACAGTTCTTCGCAGTCTTATTAACATGGACTACTAGAGACAGATTGTTGTCGAAATAACAGATGACTCTTCCGGACTGATACTTTTCATCCAAGGCAAGAAGTTAAGGGAAAGCCTGGCCAATGGCCGGTTTCAGTTGGCTCAGTTGATCTGTACCTAGGTGACCATCATTTCAGGAAGGGGATTAAAGCATCTCATGAATTGCCCTTTTCCAGGGGTACAGTTAAGTTCACGTTCTCCCTAGCAGGTAAGAAACACCCAGTTTAGATCCCTAAACTGTATTTCAACCAGGAGAGTCATCCTGCCATGCTGACCAGGTAAAATGGGTCCATCTATAGGGGCTTGGAGAACGACATTTCGAGGAGCACAACAATCCCAAAATACTATCAAAAGTAATAAAACATAACTGCCAAGGAAACATCAAACTAGGAAAGCAGTTACAAAGACATGAGAATAACAAGTGACTACAATGAAGGATGTGATAAACATAATAAAGACAAAATCTCCTTGCCTGTTACAACAAAAAGGCAATGTAAAATATTTGCCTTAAGTAGTAACTCCTGATAATTCGTCCTGTAATGCCCCAGTAAGAATTGAGTGCCATCATGCATATGTCTAGGTCTTAAAAATGCTTTAGAACTTTCATATCTGATAAAGACTTCTAGTTGCAGATTCCTTACCTTAGAATTTCCCCCCAGGCGTCAGACTGGATCCGGAGATTTTTTCTTCGAGCAATACCCTTGCGCGTCGGTAGGTGGCGTCAGTCGACTCCGCAGACGTCATTGGCATCGTAGTCTGCATGATGACTTCGGGAGTAGTACACAGACACCGTCTCAGCGCAGTTACATCAGTTTTTTTCTTTCCGCACCGTGCGCTGATCCGGAGAGAGATACCCTGGTCTCTTTTTGACCAAGTTCGACCATTTTGTTGAGTTTTTTGGTGAGTTTTTGGTGCGTCGAGATGTCCCCGAAGACTGGTTTCAAGCAATGCGAGGATTGTCACTTCATGATGTCGGTGACGGCTCTGCATTGGGTCTGTTTGTGGTGCTTGGAGTGTGACCATGACCCGAAGTCGTGCTCTGAGTGGCGGGCCATACACTCAAAGCCCTTGAGGGAGCAGTCCCTGAAGCTCATGGCAGCACGGCCCTCGACTCTGTGTAGGTCCCAGTCTCGCTCGAGGGGAAGGTCTCAAGACCGCATCCGGAGCCACCACCATTCTTCGTCCTCCAAGTATTCAGGCACAGGTAAGAAGAATAAGAAGTCAAAGCTGTCCCGTCTCCCTTCGACTTCACCCCGTCGCTCACTGATGCGACACGGGAGGAGCATTGACGATCAAGGCCTCTGTCTTTGGAGCCTGCTTCTGGGTCCACTCCGTGCTTCCCAGAATTTCTGGGAGCCAGAGCAACCCCTGCCCAATTAAAGGAGTTTTATGAGGCCATGCGCCTCATTTGGGACAGGCCAACCCTGATACAGCACCTTCGGGCCCAAGGGGTTCGGTTTTGGGGCCTTTGGGCTCCATGCTGACGGCTTCAGTTCTCGCCACCGAGGTCCTCTCCGGATCCGCTTGCAGGTCCGCACCGACGCCAGTCGTACTACTGCGACCTTCCCCGGCGCTGGTTCAATTGTCGACGCTCCTGACGTCGGTGGTGCTCACTATTGACGTTGACTCGATCCTCATCCCCGACGACTCAGAGTCACAACAGTGTCAGCCGATGACGCTTCTGTCTTCGATAGGGCCTACTCACCCCAGGTCGGATTTGGACACTTTTCTTTATGGAAATTAATTTGGGGAAGGATTGGAGGGGTCCCTAGACCCTTAAGAATACCAGGATAACCCATCTTTGGACTGGGCACAGGAATTGGGTGAGGAAAGTGGACTGGACACTTCCCCAGACGCCAGCAGGTCGAATCTCCTGATGGAGGTGCTTCAGCCAGGAGTTCCACATCTGAGCCCCTTTTGCCATTCAATGATGCCCTCACCAATGTCCTTTTGGGTACTTGGTCCAAACCCAACACAGGGGCTCCTGTGAACAGGACTATCGCATGTCGCTTTCAGCCCGCCCCAAAAGAACCTAAATTCCTTTCCCAATGCCCCATGCCTGAGAGTCTTGTCATCCTCTTCCTCAGGTGCATTCCCTTCCGCCACCCCTGGATAGAGAATCAAAGATGTTTTCTTCCTCCAGTCTCGTGCTGCGGTCCATGAAAACAACATGCCTTTTGGGCTGCTATACCCACTCTCTGTGGGATACAGTCACACAAGTTCTGCCGCAGATACTGGAGGAGGCCTGTGCTATTGTCTCCAAAGCTGTCAACGATGGGAGAGATGTGGCGAAGTTCACGATCCAATGTGGGCTGGACACAACCGGCTCTCTAGGCAGATCGGTTGCTATGACGGCAGCCTTAAAATGCCACACCTGGTTGCGTACTTCTGTCTTTTCGGGGGCTATCCAACAGTCTCTTATGGATATGCCCTATGATGGCTCCTGTCTCTTTGGAGACAAGGCGGACTTGGCCTTGGAGAGATTCAAGAACTCTTGCCCCCAACAGTCCACCTTTCGCCCCTTTCGTGGCCACAGAGGGGGCTCCCTATCGCGTCCCCAACCCAGCCACTGTGCCACACATTCTGTTCAGCCACTGCGTGGTCGGGGACGCGGAATCCCACGTGGGCGCGGGACAAGGAACCAGAGGTCTGCCCAGTCTACCTCTGCCACCGCTGCAGCTTCCAAACTATCGTAGTCCATGCTATCACTCTGATCCAGTTGGCAGCAGGATTCGCCATCATCTGCCCCACTGGGAATCCATCACTACGGACAAGTGTGTTTTGCAGATAGTTCGAAAGGGCTATTTCCTCCCTTTGGAATCTGCCCCACCAGCCATGCCTCCATCAGTCAGCCAACCTCTGGAGGATCATTTGGCACTTCTCTGCCAGGAAGTCGCGGCTCTCTTGGCCAAGGGAGCCATAGAGAAGGTCCCTGTGCCAGAAGTAGGTTGTGGTTGCTATTCCCGCTACTTTCTGGTGCCGAAAAAGGACAAGGGCTTACATCCTATCCTAGACCTTCGGGCCCTCAATTACTTCCTCAAGAACGAGAAATTCAAAATGCTCACCCTGGCTCAGGTCCTGTCTTCCTTAGACCCAGGATAGCATTGGACTTGCAGGACGCTTATTGCCACATTCCCATCCTGCCTGCCCACAGACGTTACCTGCAATTCGTGTTAGATCACGAGCACTTTCAGTTTACCGTGCTCCCCTTCGGCCTTACCAGTGCCCCTCGGGTGTTCACGAAAGTGATGGCAGTGGTTGCAGTCCATCTGTGCAGATTAGGGGTCTCAGTCTTCCCCTACCTCGACGACTGGCTGTTGAAGGCGGACTCGCCCCAGAAAGTCTTCTTCCACCTTCAGACTACAGCGAGCCTCCTGCACATGCTGGGGTTCACTATCAATGTGCCGAAGACACACCTGACTCCCTCTCAGATGCAACCTTTCATCAGAGCTGTTCTGGACACAGTGCAGTTTCAGGCTTATCCTCCTGGAAAGCGAGTCCAAGATATTCAGCCTGTGATTTCAATCATTCAGCCTCCATCTTGGGTTTCGGTGAGACTGACTCTGAGGCTACCGGGCCTCATTGCCTCTTGCATCCTGCTAGTCACACATGCCAGATGGCATATGCAGGCTCTGTAGTGGGACTTGAAGTTACAGTGGGCGCAGCATCAGGTGAATCTCTCCGACATGGTCCAGATCTCAGAGGGGACTGCGAAAAACCTACAGTGGTGGCTTTCAAATCCGCATTGGATCCACGGCAAATCCCTCTCCCTTCCCCATCCAGATCTATTCATAGTGACAGATGCATCACCTCTGGGTTGGTGCGGGCACATGGGAGAGGTGAAGATCAGAGGCCTCTGGTCTCTGGCAGAGCCTGGGCTCCATATCAATCTTCTGGAGCTCTGGGCAATCAGGCTTGTGTTGAAAGCATTTCTTCCCTCTCTTAAAGGGAAAGTAGTGCAAGTGCTCACAGACAACACTACCGCCATGTGGTACTGCAACAAACAGGGTGGGGTAGGGTCCTGGACCCTTTGTCAGGAGGCACTACGCCTCTGGACATGGCTGGAACATCAGGGCATTACCCTGGTGGTTCAAGATCTGGCGGGCTCTCTGAACGCCAGAGTGGACGAACTCAGCTGTCGAGGCACAGCCGATCATGAATGGGTCTCCATGCGAAGGTGGCGCAAGGTCTCTTTCAGCAGTGGGGAGACCCTTGGTTAGATCAGTTCGCTCCACAGAGAATGCGCAATGTCAGTTGTTTTGCACGTTGGAGTTTCCAAGGCAGCACTTGCTCAGAGACGCTTTTCGTCTTGAGTGGAACTCTGGCCTCCTTTACGCCTTTCCACCTATACCACTTCTGCCAAGAGTTCTCAAGAAGATCAGGAACAACCGGGCCCAAGTTATCTTGGTGGCTACAGACTGGGCATGGAGAGTATGGCATCAAGAGCTATTGAGCATGGCCACTGATCCTCCACTCAGACTGCCTTTTCGGGCAGATCTTCTGTTGCAGCAACAGGGGACGGTTCTTCACCCGAACCTGTCCAATCTCCGCCTTCATGCGTGGAGACTGAGCGGTGGCAGTTGATGACTTTTGATCTTCCACCTGAAGTCTGCAATGTTATCTTGGCAGTCTGGCGTCCCTCCACCAAAAAGGTATACTCCTGTCGTTGGCATAAATTTGTGGCATGGTGTACCAACAAATCTGTTGATATCGTCTCTGCTCCTCTCTCTGAGGTTCTTTTGTTCATTCTTTCTTTAGCCCAGCAGGGCTGTGCTTTGGGCACCCTTAAAAGGTATTTATCGGCCATTTCGGCCTTTCTTAGGCTATCAGCCCTGACTCTTTCAATCTCCTATTGCCAATCAATTCCTTAAAGGTCTCACCCATTTATTTCTTCCCACTCCATTTATCATGCCTCAGTGGAACCTCAATCTTATCCTTACTTACTTAATGTGTATTCCCTTTGAGCCAATGCACAATTGCCCTTTATGGCTCCTCACTTTCAAAACCGTCTTTCTTGTTGCCATCACTTCTGCTCACAGAGTGAGTGAGCTTTAAGCTCTTTCTTCAAAGCCTCCATTCTTGTCTGTGCACCCTGACAAAGTGGTGTTGTGCACTAAGGCTTCCTTCCTTTCCAAGGTTGTTATGCCTTTTCATGTAGGCCAGTCCATCACCTTGCCTACTTTTTACGCACCCCCCACATCTTTCTCATGAGGAGGAGAGACTCCACCATCTGGGCCCAAAAAGAGCGTTGGTGTTCTATCTAAATCGTGCTAAAGATTTCCGGGTGGACAATCAACTCTTTGTCGGGTATGTGGGTGCGTAGAAAGGGACGGCGGTGCAAAAACATACCATCTCTCGATGGGTACTTCTTTGCATCAAGATGTGCTACGCTTTGGCCAAGCAGCAACCCCCTGAGGGCTTGCACGCTCATTCCACCAGAGCAACTGCTGCTTCCACTGCATTAGCATGCGAAGTTCCTGTCCTGGATATCTGCCAGGCAGCTATGTGGGCATCTCTGCACACATTTGCTGAACATTACTGCCTGGACAGTCAGGTCAGTCAGGACGGTTACTTTGGTTGTTTGGTCCTGCAGGACATCCTAGTATGATCCTGGTTCACAGCCCACCTCCAAGGATGGCATTGCTTGGGTATCTATTCTAAGGTAAGGAATCTGCAACTAGAAGTCTCTATCAGATGTACAAGTTACTTACTTTCGCTAACGACATATCTGGTAGAGATATTTTCTAGTTGCAGATTCCTTACTGCCCACCCACCCTCCCTGCTTGTGAACTGATTTCAAGGGACAGGGATTCCCCCTTAAGGTCCTTAGCTCTGGCGCACCAATCTCAGTGTTCAAAGCGGCTCTGTGCTTTGGTGTGGAAAGTCGTTAAAAGAAACTGACATCACTGCGCTGAGGCGGCATCTATGTACTACTCCCGACATCATCACAGCGACTACGACGCCAATGACACCAACGGAGTTGACCAATGCCACCTACTGGCATGCAAGGGTATTGCTCAAAGAAAAAATATCCGGATCCAGTCTGACATCTGGGTAAAACTTCTAAGGCAAGGAATCTGCAACTAGAATATGTCTCTACCAGATATTTTGTTTCCAAAGGTAAGTAACTTGTACTTTAAATAGGGAAACAAAATAGTATTAGTCCAACCCGAAGTTGATATAGTCCAGCAATATGTGCTAAATGACTGCGTGAAGTTATCATACAAGCCATAGGGAAAATAAGGGACACATTGTAGGAAGCTCGCCTTGTGTTGTGGGTACCAAGGTACTTGCACCTTATACCAGGTCCAGGTATCCCCTCTTAGTGAAGTGTAGGCAGTGTCTAGAAGCGAGGCTCTCTAGCGGTAGCTGTGGATGAGCAGCCAAGTCTTATCTAGGAGACATGCAAAGCTCATGCAATACCACTGTAGTTAACAACACTTACACACATGAAAGAAAACACTCAGTTATACAAAAATAAAGGTACTTTATTTTTGGAACACAATATCACAAAATACTAGAAGGGCCATCTAGGAGGTAATACACTAAATATTTACACTAGCAATCAGCAATAGGCATAGAAAAGGTTAGAAAACAGTGCAAATAGCAATAACCAATAGTGAATCTAGGGGGAGCACAAACCATATACAAAAAAAATGGAATGTGAACACAGGACCCCAACCTAGGTAAGTGGAACTCGGGGTACTAGAAAACCACAGAGGTAAGTATCACAACACCCCCCAGCGACCAGGAAAGCAGAAGTAAATCACTGGATGTTCCCCAAACCACCCAAAAGGAAGAAAA
Organism: Pleurodeles waltl; assembly: GCF_031143425.1. Classification (NCBI taxonomy): domain Eukaryota; kingdom Metazoa; phylum Chordata; class Amphibia; order Caudata; family Salamandridae; genus Pleurodeles; species Pleurodeles waltl. Next base: position 517,945,235 of record NC_090440.1, on the reverse strand, counting down.
GAAGGAAATGAAGAAACCCAGAGAAGACTGCAAGAAAACCAGCGCTGGATTCCTGAAGAAAGACCTGTGGAGAGAGGGGACCAAGTACAAGAGACACAGTGGAATCCAGGAGGAGTAGGAGCTACTACCTACTCAGCTGTAGTTGCAGGAGTTGGTCGACAGTGATGAAGAACAGGTCAGCACTGCAGGCCTGGAGCCAGAGAAGAGTTCCTGATGGATGCAGAAGATGTCCCATACTGGATTGAAGAGTGTGGGTGCAGGAATTCTACCAACAAGCCTTGCAAAGGCAAACTTGCGGTTAGTGGAACAGTGGTGCTGCCGGAAACCAGCAAGGCCCAGGAGGTCTCAACCCAGGAGGGGGAGTCACAAGGAAGCCTCAGCACGGTCGAGAGTCCACAGGAGCAGAGGTAGCACTCCAGGAGTCCCACAGGATGGGGACAGAGGAGTCGCAAAAGAAGCTGACGCAGCACTACAAAAGAGGATCCCACACCACCGGACAACCACGCAGGAGGCTGTGCTTTGCAGAAAGGAGTGCTAGGGACTGAAGCTGCTTGTCGCCTGAAGATCCCTTGGAGCCGATGCAAACAAGCCTTGGCAGCTGCAAGAGACGTGGTGTACAGGGGTACTGTCCTGCGTGGGAAGGCAAAGGCTTACCTCCACCAAAGTTGGAAAGCTGGCAGGGAGGGCAAAGAGGACTACTCCGGTCCACACCTGTGATGCAGGATCCACGCAGCTCAAGGTGAGGAGAGATCCACGCATCTGGCCGTCACTTGCTGTAGGTGCCTGCGGTTGCAGGGGAGTGACACCTTCACTCCAAGGGAGATTCCTTCTTCTTCTTGTGCAGGCTGAAGGGTTGCTGTCTTCTGAGGCTGCACGGAAATGTTGCAAAGCTGGCAGGAGTCGTAATAACAATGTTTCAGAAGAGTCTTCTTCATTGATTGCAGCGTTGTCGGTTCCTGGAGGGTCCAGTCCCAGTTCCAGTGGCCAGAAGTCAAAGTGGAGGTTACCGAGGAATTCTGCTGAAGTCTTGAAAGGCAAATCTGAGGACCCACCTAAGAGAGAGACACAAATAGCCCTAAAAGGGTGATTGGTCACTGTGACGATACCTGTAAAGATGTGACGAGTGTAGGCTGGAATGAGATGATGTAGGCGGTGAGGTCAGATGCAACAGGGACATTCAGGAGCAGGCTTGAAGGAGAGAAGATTGAAAGGTGGAGCTGTGCAAAAGATGTCATGATATAACCCACTCCCAATAAAAGTGGACATCCAGAAACAGGTGTGAAAGACTGATCCTCACATTGGCGACGAGGGTAGAATCCGAACTCACGCATGCAAAGTGGAAATCCTTTGTTTTGCCTTCCTGGGCTTGATCAGATCAAGCAGCAGGAGGGCAGAAACCTGTCTGAGGGGTAGCAGCAGCTGGGCTGCCTGGAAAACTCTGGAAAACTGGTGGTAGAAATGCTTGGGGTCCTCTTAGGAGCCCCCAGAGTGCATGGAATCATACTTCCAATACTTGCAACAGTATTGGAGTATGAATCCGACATGTTTGATACCAAACATGCCCAGATTCGGAGTTACCATTATGTAGCTGGATATAGGTAGTGACCTATGTCCATTACACAGGTAAAATGGCGTCCCCGCACACACAAAGTCCAGGAAAATGATCTGGACTTTGTGGGGGCACCTTTTCTCGTGCAGGGGTGCCCTCACACACAGATACCTGCACCCTGCCATATGGGCTGAGAGGGTCTACCATAGGGGTGACTTAGTGACCTGGTGCAGTGAGCTGTAGTGAAAACTGGTGCATGCACCCATTTCACGTAGGCTGCAATGGGAGGCCTGCAGAACCCTTTGCATGGACTCCCTATGGGTAGCAGAATAACTGCTGCAGCCCATAGGGATCCCCTGGAACCCCAATGCCTAGGTACCATATACTAGGGACTTAAATGGGGAGACCAGTATGCCAATTGTGGGAAGAAAAAGCTACAATTTACAGGAGAGAGCAAAACTACTGGGGTCCAGGTTAGTAGGATCACAGTAGACACAGTCAAACACACTGACAACAGGCAGAAAATGGGGGTAACCATGCCAAGAAAGAGGGTACTTTCCTACACACATCCACCAGAAGTCACACTCCACTAGTTTCCTGCAGCTGCAGGCCATGCTTGTGAGGGAAAAAGCAAAAACACCCACCGAGGCATCAGAGTTCCTAGTGCCCAAGGGTAAAGTAGAGGCAAGCATGAGGTCTGAGGGCCCAGTGCACCAGAGAGCATTACACCAGAGTGTGGTGGCCAATTTCCAGATCTCAAATGGCTCAGGGAGTAGCCTGCAACTGTGACCGGGATGTCACAGTACTACCTACAGATTGCCTTGCCTGTTGCTAAGCATGTCTTAAAGACCCTCTATACACACACTGGACTCACAAGAAAGGATGCAGGAGCTAATCCATTACTGAAACAGCAAGGTCCTTTTTGATGTAAAGGTGGATGAGAAACCACTAGATCTATGTGTTTTTTATCCAGCACATTGAAGTAAGCCATTTTTATTTGGCAGCTTAGGTGCTATGATTTCAAATCTGACAGCAGTACCAAGGACAGTAAATCCTGTTGCAGTATTTATTACTAAGAAAGTAATAGATTTAGATCAGATACTTTGGAAGAAAATGGGAAATATCGATAAATGAGTCCCACTGGATAATTGTTTGGCTTTATCATATTTACCTTAATTCTCGTGGGCAGATAGGGTTGCCCTTCTACTGTTTACACATTCTTCTTTGGCCATCTTAGGAGCTATGATTTCAAAACTAACAGCAGTACCACATAGAGTAAATCCTGTTGCAAAGGCGATAAAATACCTTGTGAACTATTAGGGCTTCCTAGTGCAAGCTCAAGTTCTGCATCAGATCACGATATACCGAGCCTGCTCAGCCTCCCCTCACTCCCAGGTTTGGTAGAGCCACAAAAGACACCAAGAAGGCTTGTATGTTGCATCAATTTACTTTGTTTGGCTTAAATTTTGGAACCATTATCTAGGTGACATTTTTCCATCATGAAAAGCGATTTATAGTTAATAGTTCACAACTACTACAACAGGAAAGTTAGAGTTTCTATCCTTTGCCTGTCTGGTTTACAGCAAAAAACACCATCCCTAACCTAAGAGTCATAGTAGATGGCAAAATAGGTTTCGCCTTACAGATCAGCATCATTGTAAATGGATCCCCAGACCTCAGTGGAGTTGCAGAGGGCAGTCTCTGTCTAATGCGCCTCCAGCAACCTCTCTCAGGCCCCCTCAGGTGGCCCTCTACATTTGCCTGTTGCTGCCTTAGCTGTCAGCCGCGGTATGCGGAGACCTGGAGCTGACAGCGGAATCCCAGGTTACTCTGATGCGGCTGTCAAAGAGCAGGTAAGTAGGGGGAAAGGAACCCCTGGCAAAAATCCGCAGCATCGTGGTGCGTGAATAGCCAAAAATAGCTTACTGCTGAATTTTTGTCATTGGACATGCATGCTCCAAATATGGTGTGGTTGTGTGAAGCTAAACTCGATTTAGCATTATGAGACTGCAAAGATGCATGACCGGAGCATTGCGTGAATTTTGTACACGAGGTACGCCATGGAGTACAAAATCTCTTCTCGCAGACATCCTTCTTAGGTTCAATTGCCAAATCTGTGTAATTATTTTCAGAAATTAAATGGATGACTTGGAAATATCACGCAATTTCATTTTACTCATTGTTTGCACCTGGTTTGATTCGGCACCAGTACTGTACGCCAAGCCAAATTGCACTACTTTTCATGATTGTAACTAATCTGGGCATGAATTGAGCTTCGGGGGATGTTTACACCCCCTTTGCACGAGTTATCCGAGGTTTGTGCTTTATGTGATGCAATGGCATTCAGCTGTGTCTAGTGGGCAAAACCTGTTCCATGCCCAGTGGTCTCTCTACACAGGGCTTGGCCTTAGGCCAAACCCTTTCGTCAGTACGCCTGCCAACTGTGCAAAATTAACACAGGGCATGCTTTTCCCCAAGCCCTGTGTCAGATACCCCTCAAAGCAATGCCCACTTGGTAAAGTACTTCAGGTGGTAGTTTTTGTGTTTTAGCTTTCCAGGACAATTATATGGGAGTTTCAGTGAAACATGCAACTTTGTGCATGAGGTCAATGTTACTAGTTCTGCGTAGAGAGCATCTGTTTTCTTGGACCAATATAGAAACTAACATGGCATTAGGCGCAGTAATGTTGCATGCTGTAAAATGGCATATCAATGTGCACTTTTCTCTGGCAATGGGGAAAATCGTATGGTGCAGTGTGTCTCATTAGGTGTGTAGAAACTGGCAGTATGGCAATGCCTGAGGGAATTATCTGCCAATTTAGGTTTGTAGGATATTTAACTTTAGGGTAATATGTAAGTTATATGTTAGACTGTCATAGGCAGAAATACTGTCCATTGGGGCGATATTTTTATAAATGAGATTTTGTAGTATATTTCAGATACTACTTTGCCTACGCTATTGTGGTTCACACCGAATTTGTAATCTTCATTAACGTTTGCACCATGAGTAGCCAGTTGGCATAGTAAGCACTGTTCGAGCAGCATTTCTGGCACATGAAATAGCCCTGGCCTGCTTGAGCATCATCCCTACTAGACTGGCACATTAAGCGGGTGTTTTGGGGCACAAACACTATCAGACTTGCATACTGTCTGTATATTTACATATAATAGTAACGCTTTTGGTACTATCATGTCCAGGGACACAGAGTTTGTTAGACTACAAATTGCTGATACATTAATATGCATGATGTTTCTTCTTTCATTAATTTACTGTCTGCCCTGTGAGGTCTACTATTTCTCTTGTAACACAGTAATGTTTGTGCATCTAATGTGTCTATTGGAACACAATGTTATAATAGCAAGATACAGGATTTGCTGCTGCAGAAAATTAATACTAATTAATCATTCAGTTTTCTTAAGATATTGCAGTTTCACAATTGCAGCAATTAAGTAGTGTACCTGCTTCTCGAACAGAAATCACCATTATCTCACTCACTTCAAATACCCAAACCATTGTCCATTCTCTTCTAGTAGAGCATATATTTTTATATCAGTGTTACCAACCTAAAATGTGTAATTATCAGGAAAAAAAAGTGCAGCTGTCAGTAGGCAGAACTTACATTTATTAAGGATTTGATAATGAAGTTAGTATGTTGTCACTTTCCATAATGTACCTACATAAAATGTCACTTGCCGTAACTTCAACTTGTCCAACGGACGCCCCTTAATTCTGCTGCCCACTTATTCCTGTCACTGGAAAAAGTAGAATGTTGTACCCAGGACCATCATGCAGTACAGTGTGTACCAATAAAATGTAGCAGGACTTGCCTTTAAGTTGGAATAAAGGAAAAGTGGTTCCCTGGCATTGGCTACCCTTAACTCATAATCTGCCTTACCTCCTAATAGTGCTCCTCAACGTGTGGAAAGGGTCTGCAGTCGAGAGTGGTCCAGTGCATGCATCAAGTAACCGGGCGCCATGGTAATGAGTGCCCAACAATGTCGAAGCCTGTTGCATACAGGCAGTGCCACCAGGAAGCCTGTAATGAGAGAATAAATGCCAACACTATTACGTCACCGAGACTTGGTGAGTGAGGCTGCAAAAGACATATTGTTGCACTGTTTGCTCTGTATGTGACACTGTGTGTTCAGATCTCTTTCCCAATGTAAGCCCTGCCATTAGCTTGTTGATTGTTATGGTATGGTATGTTTATTTGTAAAGTGCACAGTCACCCACAAGGCTATCCTGGCACGGAGCTGGTATGTTTGTCTAGCCCTGCCCATGGTAGGATGATTAAACGAAGTGCCAGGTGTTCAGCTTCGTGCGTAATTCAGGAGGAGAGGAGGGGGCTCTGATGTGGAATATGAGGCATTTCCATGCTTTAGGAGTGATGCAAGATAACCCCCATCCTCATGATCTGCTTCTGTGTTTGCATGAGATGTGTGAGAGTAGGAGTCCTGCAGAGTGAAAGTGTCTTAGTGGTTGGTGAAAGTAGATGTGACTGGTCAGGTATGTGGAGGCTAAGTTGTGTAATGCCTTGAATGTGTGTGCGATGAACTTGAAAAGAGAACGTTTGTGTATCGGGAGCCAGAGGGGCTCCCGGAGTTGTAGTGTGATGTGGGTTCTTTGTGGGAGGTTGAGGATGAGTGTGACTGCCAAGTTCTGGATGGTTTGTAGTCTTCTAGTGAGTTGCTTAGAGACCCCGGCGTAGAGGGTGTACCCGTAGATCAACTTGCTGTTGACTAGGGCATGAGTGACAATATGTTTAGTATTGCTTGGGAGCCATTTCAAAATCTTCCTCAGTATCTTCTGGGTGTGGAAACAGAATGCAGTCATGGCATTGACTTGTGAGGTCATGTCAAGTTTACTATTATTGATTATTCCAAGGTTCATGGCATGGGTGCTGGGTGTTGGTGTGGGTCTGAGTTTAGCCGGCCACCAGTTGAAGTCATATAGCGAGGTGTCCTTAACAAAAATCACTACTTCTGTCTTGTTGGTGTCGAGCCTGAGACAGTTGGCTTTCATCCATATAGTGACTTCGGACATGCAGGCAGTGAACGTGTTTCCTGTGTTGGGGGTCTTGTGTGAGAGGGAGAGTATGAGTAGCATGTTGTCAGTGTAGCGGAGGATGTTGATGTTGTATGCACGGATGATACTGGCCAAAGAGATCATGTATGTGTTGAAGAGGGTGGAGCTGAACAATGAACCTTGAGGCACTCCGCGGATGACTTCGAGGGCTCTGAGGAGTAAGATTCCACCTAACAGCTTGTGTTCTGTCCATTAATAAGGAGCAGATGCAGCGGAGAGCGGGTCCTTGGATGCCAATCTAGTGCAGGTGCCTGATGACGGTGGGGTGTGGGAGCACATCAAATGCTGCAGAGAGATTCAGGAGAATGAGGGCTGGTGTGTCTCCTCTGTCCAGGATCATGTGGGTATTGTCTGTGGCGGTGATGAGTGCTGTTTCAGTGCTGTGGTTGGGCCTGAATCTAGACTGCCTGGCATTGAGGAACTGGTGGTTGCTGAAATGGTCTGTGAGACGTTAGTTGACCTTTGCTGGGTATGGCAGGAGGGAGATGTGTCTGTAGCTGGAAACTGTGACTGGGTCAGGGAATGGTTTCTTGAGCAGGGGCATGACAAAGGCATGTTTTCTGGTGTCCCAGAATGTGGCTCAGACAATTGAGGCATGAAGGATGAGTGTCAATGCTGTGCTGATCGGTAAAAGTCGTTTGGTAAAGGTGTGGTGAGGTAAGGGTCAGATGGTTTACCCAAATGAATGGTCTTCATGGTGGCAGCGATTTCGATGGTGATGATAGTGGGCCACAAGTTCAGAGTTCATTTTCCCCTCATGATTGGAAGCTGAATAGCAAGGATGATGGGGTCTGGTTGAAGGTCAAAGTTGCTGTATATGGGGGTAATTTTGCTACAGAAGAATTTCTAGAGCATGTTTCAAAGGTCTTGTGAGGGGGTAATGTTGCTGGAGGTGGCAGGAAGCACAGTGAAATCTTTGATGGTGGCGAAGATTTTCTTGCTGTTGCTAGTGCCGGCATCAATGCTGTCTGCAAGAGGTGTGCGTTTCGCATTCCGTATCTGCTGGCTGTAGAGTTTTAATGCTGAGTTGAAGATGTCTTTATCTGTAGTGTCCTGACTGTTTCTCCATTTGAGCTCATTTAAGCTCAGGTTGTTTGCAGTGGTGTTTTGTCAGCTTGAGTTCCTCTGTGTACAAGCTGGCCTGTGGTCAGGCTCTTGTTGTTGGGTTGAGCTTGAGGGGAGCTATGCATGCAGTAATCCAGCTGTTGAAGTTCTTGATAGCTTTAGGAAAGTTGCTGGTGTGCTCAAGCAGATGTTCTTCGAGAGGGTGGACGCCCACTCCTCTTCTGTGATGTTTTTCCAGCCACAACAGGCAGTTCCATTGGTGGAAGGTCTGTGGGGTTGCAGGATGGGTATATTGAAATTGACAAGGGTGTGGTCTGTTTATGTCATAGCTGCTGGCTTGTTGACTGCGATGTTGGTGATTGAAGAGAAAATCAGGTCCAATCGATGCCCAGTGGTTTGAGAGGGTTCGGTAATGTGCTGGCTCCAGGCAAGTTTTCTGAGTTTTCTAGAAGGACCATAGAGTTTGGGTCAGTGTGGACTTCTAGGAGAAAGTTAAGCTCTCTGAGGAGGATGAATGTACTGGTATTGATGATGAAGGGTGCAACGTAGTCCATGATGTCGCTGGCAAAATTGTTGCATGGTCCTGGTGGCCTGTATACAAAGGTACTACCCAGGGAGAAGTTGGCTGTGATGAGTTTCTAGAACTTGAGTTGTTCCATGTAGCTGTTGGGGTTGTCCTTGTAGGTAGTTCAGCTGATTGAAGGCCCTATTTATACTTTCTTAGGGCCGCATTTGCATCATTTTTTTACGCAAAAGCAGCGCAAACCTTCAAAATACAATTGTATTTTGTAAGTTTGCGCTGCTTTTGCGTCACAAAATGACGCAAATGCAGCGCTAAAAAAGTATAAATATGGGCCTGAATATGATGATGACTCCACCTCCAGGATTGTGTTGATGGCCTTGCCTGACAATCTTGTGGCCACAGAAATACCTGTATGAATGTCTGGTGCAGAGGTTTTGGTTACCCATGTTTCCATGATAGAGAGATGGTCTGGAGACCGGTTGGGCAGTAGGTCCCATATCTCAGTGGTGTGTTTCATAAGCGAGAAGGTGTTGAGGAGTGTGCATGCGAGTGTGGTGTGTTGTGTGAGTGCTGTTTGGTCTGTGTGAGTATGAGCGTGTGGCTTGTTTGTGTTAATATGAGTGTGTGGGGTGATGGGTGCTGTTGATACGGGTGTGGTGAGTGTAGGGTGTGTGAGTGCATGAGAACTTGCAAGAGGTGTATGTGAACATTCCTTCCATGTTGTTTGGTGCAGTGTGGTAACAGTCTGGCGATTGGATGTTACACATGACACAGAAAGTACAACATGAATTCATTAAGGATTCTTTTTTTAACCTTTTTTTATTGATTTTTACCATAATAACATGCACAGGTAAAAGGCATTGATCAATGACAGGATGGAGTATGTAAATCAAATATGTATCCTAATACAAGCAGGTCAGTTAGATTTACAGTAAATGCAAAAGAGATTCTGTAGATAGTTGCGATTATACCACAACCTCTTGTGAATAGTCCTGCTACTTACCCCAGATCTTTCTATGGTTTTTGGAGCACCCTCTGGCTCTGTAGAGCGCATCCTCTATTGTAGCGCAGAAGTCCATCCCTATCAAGTATTCTCTCCCAGGGGAATGGCGGCGGGTTCCATTGATTGGCACCAAAACTTTGCAATGTCTGTCTTGGCTAATACTGGCGCCAATCCCACAAGCATTCTGTTGCAGCGAGAGCAACCCCATTCATGTAAGATCCCCAATAGAACTAACACTGGATCCATAGGAATCTCCATTCGCAACACCCAGAATTCAAGTGATCCTTTCCAATAGGTGGCAACATTCAGGAAGACTCATATGACATGAAAGTGTGTGGCAAAGGGTTCACTACATCTAGGGCATTGAAAATGTGGACGTTTGCCCATCTTCCATTAAAGCTCTGGATTATAACATCTATGAAAGTATTTGAACTGTGTCAATCAGCGGCAAGAAGAAATTGCCAGCCAGTTTTGCTTCAACCCACTCATTGTCTTCTATTGGATCTACATCATCTTCTCACTTTTGTTTTAAGGTCAGTAGCGGTTTGGGGGAATTAACTAACAAAGAGAGGTTGGAAGATTTGAAAGAGGTTATCTTTTAACTCTTCCACTACAAATTTGACTTCCAACAGGTTATATTCTGGAATGTTCTTCAATTTCCTACAATAGTGCTCCAGGCCATGTGTCACCTGCAAATTTATTTAAAAAGGTGTTTGTGTAGCCGAAATTCATCAGCCAACTCAGAATAATGCTTTATATGGTTATAGGACAAAACATCCCCTCAAGTGAGATATACCCAGTGCTTTAAATGGGAAAATAGAAGTGCAGGTACTCTCTATCAGAGTACCTGCTTGTTTCTGAGAAGTGCCGGTACTCTCCAATTAAAAGTATTACGTTTTTCTTGAGATATGCCGGTACTCTCCCTCTCAAAATAAAAAAGTGCCGGTACTCAGTACCGGAGAGTACCGGCCCATTTAAACCACTGGATATACCAATGTGAGGAACCCACCCTAATTACAATTACTTGCCTTGGGGAAAGCTCTGGACTTTGGAATAGTATAACATACTATTCCAACTCCAGTCTGTGCCACAGTAGGGAAAGTGCTGGACTTAAATTTAAACATCAGTCCAATAACGCTTTCCCCACGGTAATTCATTGTAAAGAGTTTCCCGATTGAGGAATGCGTTGTAAAGACACATTCGTGGTTCGGGCTGCATTGTAAAAGCACAGCGTGGTTCGAGCTGTGTTATTAAGGCCGTTTCCACTTCTGCTGAGCAGACCGATTAAGCAGATTGATTATTGACAAATGTGATTATGTGAGTCATCTGGTGTTTATTAGCGAGCTGGTCCAATAACTTCCCTGATTTATCTCCCATTTATCTAACTACTTAGGGAACCCATGCATTCTCCCTCCCATCAGTGACTGTTCTAAAGACTTCCCTAAAGGTGACCCTTGATGAATTCGAGTCCTGGTGAATTTCAAAGTATTCAGCTATCCTGTCTCAGAGAAGATCCGTGAACGTATTATTTTATCATCCACAAAGCATCCCAATGCCAAATGCCCTCTGTACCCTGATTAGTCCTAGATAGCACTAGTTTCACGGGGAATGATACGATAAGCCCTGATGTAACACTCGAGTTGAATTTATGTGACGAACGTCTGCTGCAGGGAGGAATTAGAAATCCCATAAGGATTCATATTTGCAGATGGTACAAACGCTTAGAGCACTGGGGGCGGTGTTTGTACATGCCTAGCACCTGTGAACGGGGCACCAGGTTCCAAGTGTAGGGTTTCCCTTTCACAATCCATTGTAATGAAGTATTTCAGTCCAACTGGTTAAATCAAAGTCCTACTTGTTTTATATTTACCAAAGCGCAGGGAGAGAAAAATAATGTGACAGTGAAATGGAGTAAGTTGGTGAATCAAACTGCGCCTCGTATAACATCTTACCATGACAGTCAACTGCCTGGCTAAGGTGAGGTCTGAAATAAAAACAAGTTCCTTTCTGTTTGGGGCCTTCTTTGGCAGTGATTAATACTGCAGTGCTCCCTTTGTACCCTTCTTAATCTGTAGGGGTAGGAGGCTGATCTCAACAGTCCACGGTAGCACCGTGTCCACTCTAAGGTTGCCTCCTATCTGGGTTTGGCCCAAAGAGTTTGGGTTTCAGGCAATCTTTTTAGGCCATAATGAATGCCTGCCCAAAAGCGACATAAATTGCTTTTGGTTAGGAATACATATTTGTTGTGGTCAAAGAGCACCTGCCCCGAATTCAGAGCTGTCTAATCTGTCTTGATCAAAGGTGGAAAGCCTAGTCAGCATCCTCTTCGTAAGCCTCTTGATGAATGGTCGGCTGGAAGAATCTTCTCTGTGGGGGGCGAGAGTATTGTATGTATGGAGACCCGAAGAGTCTCGATGCATCTAGTTTGTATCAGGGACTACCCCAGTGACTGAATGTACTCACTGACCAGAATGACTAAATACTGCTCGTTTTTTACCAAAACTATGAGAGTAACTCTAAAAGAGTTTAAAAGCAGATCCCCCACATCCAGATCCCAAATTGTATTTTATTATGTTTTTTCGCAGGAGGCGCTGCCTCCTGCCCAGGGCTGCCAGGGATTTATTTCTCCTTAGGGCAGGTAATTAAATCTCTGTTTCTCTGTAAACAAAGATTAATAAATTAGTTACATTTAGAGCAGAAAATTAAATCTCTCTTTTTCTGTGTTCACAGCCTAGGCTAAGCCTGATGTGGAACGCAGCCTTTATCACACCATCCATGCTATGACACCTCATACATGAGAACTCATCATCAGAACCTACATGACTGCCATTACCGCCAGTCACAGACATTTTTGAAATATCTTCATTTGTTCCATTAAGAAAAATAAATAAACAAAAAAGTAAATCTAAACCCAAAACTTCCCGTTTCTTAGGCTTCAATGTAAGTGTTGATCTGCTTCTGCTGTTGTTAACTATATGTTGTTCTCTCTCTGTTTTCTCTTGCCTCTAAAGCCGCTTTGACCTACAAATGTACGGGGGACCAGTGGACGGTGTACTGCCGTGTGATCCGGGAGAAGGACCTGTGCCAGGACATGCGCTGGTATCAGCGCTGTTGCCAGACATGCAGAGACTTTTATGCAAGCAGGTTGCAACAGCTAAGCTAATTGAACGGCACAAGCCATGCGCAAAAGACCATTCCTGGGGTCTTCACCAGCCATGGGCCAAATGCTGGATCCCAAAGAAGACCCGGCGAGACTCAATCGTGATTCTGTGAGCTGGAGGTACCATAGCGGCCCAGACACTCCCCTTGTGTAGCCGTCATCTCAAGGAGCCAATCATGTAGAACATTATTGTGTAATGACATTATTATCAATTTTATTAATGCTTTTACTTAATATAATAGCCACTGGATGGCTTGTTATCCTAAAGAAATGGACAAAATGATTTGCTTACTATTTTTGTGTGGTATCTTGGACTTCAGCAGGAGAAATTATTTGGCAGTGAAGCCCAGTGACAATTCTACTGCGGTCATGGCAGACCGCAAGGCACCTAGCGACCCGCACTTGTCCTTACTTTTCATAAACTTGTCTTTCATTTCTGTTCAGACTGACAGCATGCTTTGAACCTGGCTGGACAGTACTGTCTGTGATGTCACAATTAATATGCATATCCTGCGTAAGCTGATCATTATCAATTGTGTGACTCCACATGTCACACCATAGCAGGTCCTGCAAAATTCATCACAACAGGAGCCACACTCATGAGACTTGAAAACTATTGGGGTAACTAGGTTTTCCCAAACTGACCTCCTACTAATGTATGCAATAATATTGTTTAGATTCAGATTGCAATAATGTTTATTTCTATGAATGAAGCAATTTACCCTAAACGATGAGCTTCTGGAAATAGTCAGGAAACTAAAATTGTAGTTAATATTTCCACCACACCTTCCTTCCTAAAAATAAGAATGTGAGTTTAGGTTCAATTTTGCTGCTTTGGTCTTCCCACAAGTTGCTCTGAAGTTTTTTATTTTTAATTATTTGCTAGTAAAGCAATAAAATAACTCAATAAACACGCTATCTTTAAGCACAGCTATCTAGCACCTAAAACTAAAGCTAGTCAAAAATAAATCATGAATTAAAGTAAAAAGTTGTTTTAATGCGCACACTTTGTAGTTAGATTTTATGACTGGCTGATGTCTCCGTCTCTACAAGAAATAACTCCACTTCATCATCCTTCAGAAAGATTCTTAAAACCTCTTAGATTCTGAGGAAGGGTAATATGTTGTGTTTCGGAGGAAGGTAGTTGTTGTCCGTTTCCTTCCTAGAGCAGAGAAACCGTGCCGGTAATGCTGTGCATTTTATAAAAAGGGCTATAACATAACAATAACAACATGTGTTTATGTATCACTTTTTGCCACACTTCTGCTCCTAGCACAACGCTCTACTGCTTTTTGTGGATCAGGTGCGTCGTGCAGTCCGACACTTGTAGGATGGAAGTGGTGCTGCATTGCTGCACTTCCTGTTGTGTGAAAAGTTTTTTTTAGAACTTCCTGTCATGTGGTACTACAATTACAATCAAACCACCCTTTTTACTCCTCGCATTGCACTGTTCATCGGAGTGTGCACTTACTAACAAGGAAGAGACCAAATAGGATGTAAAATGGAAGACAGTAGAGGAAGGTAGCCGAAAAAATTACCGATGCACCACAAATTGAAGATTTCTTAAGTTTAAAAGTAAAACACCTACATTCAGTGTGAAAAACAGAGCATAATATAAAAAAAACCATTATATACATATGTGACTAGAGATCATTGTAACATTCCATGTTTTACAGCAGGAGTAAAATGTTTGTTTGGTATATTTATCATTTTATCACTTTTTAACAGCAGGATGCCCTTGTTTAATAAAGCCAAGCACTAGGTCAGTATTTTAGGAACCATACATAGTGTGATGCTGAGAGAGGGGAAGTACCGATTTTTACAAAACATGGAGGAATAAAAGGGAAATAAAAACAACTTCCTTTATGTTTAAGTGGTGGGAGCTAAAGGAGGGAGAGAAATCTGAGAACTGAAGACTGGTTTCTGAAAAGTCTTAGAGAAAGTGATATATTAAAAACGTCTGAGAGGACCTCCTTGGCAGAATGGTTCTAAAAGCAGGCCGTGACGTAACAGAGTAGGAATACTCTGATAGGCCACCACCGGCTGCCCAGCCCGTACCATTCATTCAACGTCCTGTATAAGGGGAAGGACACAGGCAGGACGAAGCAGTCTGTTTTCCATTTTTTCTAACGCTGTCCTCCATTGGGCATCATAAATAGAGTTAAATCATGCGGATGACTACTATTTAAAAAGTGCATTTTATTCAGCAAAATCATGTTTTCTTTACTTTTGGGAAAAAACTAAATAACACCTGCTCTAAAGTTGTGGCTTTTTATTTTGTTGTCCTCAGTTGTGGCAATGTAGCAATGCCTGCAAATCTTTTGTGATTGTTTTACTTTTTTACCTAAAAGATATCACATGGATGGCTCCAGCTACGGTGATTGCTTTCCTTTTGCACGTTCATCCTTACGTATCAGCTGAAGAGATCCCCTGGTACCTGCTGGAGGAACAGGCTGCAGAGAGAAGCTGTTGATGTGTGCGGCCTCTCAACCAAAGAGCTGCGGTTCTGCAGTGTCGGTGTCTGAATCCTTTCTGTGTCCTTTCTTCCATTTTAGCACTTGTATCGTTCCCTTGTCTTTAAATGAGAACTACTTGTGTGTGCCCGAGTAATAACAGCAGCAGGCTTGAATGAGCCGATCGCAGGGGGGGTGAGCTGCTCGCAGGAGCCGCGTCCAGAGCCCGCCCTGCGGCTTCTAGGTACAGCCCGGGGAACAGAGCGATCGTCTTGTCACACACGTTTGCCTCTTTCCAAGTAGTAGTAACTGTTTCAAGGAGGTGTTTTCAGTGGCTGATGACCACATTCAGTGTGCCAGGTCACACCGGTTTACCTTCGTGTGCCTTACACAATCACTTGCCACAACTGAGTGCTATATGGACCCTGGACATCTATTTAAAGTGACAATATTTAGGAATGCGTAGGAAAGGCAAGAAGAATCAACGCAGAATTAATGCAATTAACTGATTCATTGAGAAGGACTGGTTGGTGCCAGGGAACAGTTTGCTGTGTGTTAGTGAAGAACACAACATGACAGGCCTCTGGCTTTCTTTCTGTAGCTACAGGAATGAAGTGTAAATACAACTTAGGGTTTATCACAGATACTGACAAACAGCAGCCGGAAAGCACACCTTTAGCGACAGCTGTCTTCATCGTCATATAAGGCAATCGGAGCAGAGGCCGGGCGTGATCTGACGAGGCTGTGCAGCGTCAGAATCGAAGGCAGCGAAGGAGAGAAATAAATCCGTTCCTGAAACTGCCCAGATGAGAAAAAGCTAGCTCCCTCACTGGGGCCGCTGATTCTGCAGATATGAACCATAAAGTTACAACCAGGCTCTTTTTTAAACCATGATTCAGCCTCTATCCCAAACTTCAGACCCATTCTGAATACCTATGAATTATTTAATCGAAGAACGGCACAGACGTGCAGCGCTTACATAAAGGAGTGTCAAACCTGCGTTTGTTTCTGCACGAGCCCCTCTCGCGCTTGTTAGAGTTAATTTGATTGTCAATTACAGGAAACGCACGAGGCCTGTTCATTGACTCCCGAAAACTGCCACCTCATTAAAATAGCACTTTTGGCTGAAGCAGGGCACCCATCTCTTATCTTCTGTCTTCGTCTTCTGTCCTGCTATGGGTGATTTGTCGTTTTTATTGTCCAGTTTTGCAGAAAAATGGTGCTATTTGCTTAATGGCAATGGACAGTGTGGTGCTTGTGTGGTAACAATATATTGTACTGTTACTTTAGTACTGTACATTTCTAATTGCACAAATGTCTTGAGACGTGAGCTATCTCTACACTCCATATGGTGCTATTTTTTTATCATTAGTGGAAAACAAAATCATTGTGATTGAAGATTGCTTGATATTCTCTGATAACCCAGGTATGTGCCCTGCGTGGCAATATTTCTTGTCCATTTTTCAACACAGAGGTCAGTGTATATATTTTTATCCAAAGGTTAATATTCATACATGTCTGCCACAGATCTGTGTCTTCTTCTGCGTGCATTTGTGTGTTTTTATGGTTTCAATTTGTGTGTTTTTATGGTTTCGACTACATCGAGCGAAATAGGAAAGAAAAAGAAGAACTGCGTTTTGGAAATAATAACTATGTATGAAAAGCAGTTATTTGAGCCTTGCAGAGACTTTTTGAGAAAAGTTTTTTCAAAAATAAAATTCCAACTGTGTGAAAATAACTCAACCGCGTTCTGTAATACATGTAATATCTGGTGTGTGCCATAACGTCAGTTCATTAAAAAGCCAGGGGTAGCAGAAGTGACCTCGCATGCCCTTTGACCTTCAGTTTCACTCACACACATGCAAATTCAGACTCACACACTCACTCTCTCACGCACGCTCTCTCTCTCTCACACATAAACACACACACTAACACACGAACACACACAACATATATTTAAAGCATTTTTTACTTACCTCATCTGCCAAAGAATGTCACATTCCAGCTAATTGTACTCCATTTTATTTATTACACTAATAGTGAGTAATGAAACATTACTGAATTACAACATGTTTGGGTACACCTATGATTGGTTCTTTATAAAATATATGTTTAAAAAGAAGACCCTGGCCACATCTTCGCAAGAACTTGATTTTGTTACACCACATTGGACAAATAAGTATTACGCACTCAGAGACTGATGCGCTGAAATCTGCGCCTGGTACCCCTTCTTCCGTGGCAGTCCTGGTGCAGTGCAGGGCTGCTAATATGGAAAGCACAATGCAGAAAGGGGGCAGAAATGCTCATTGCCTAAATTCCAGATCCCTCACTCTACCACTCTTATTATGCATGGGCAGTAGACACCCCTAATTTAGGGGGTTTCAGTGTAAGTGTATTCATTCAGATTTACAGATCCTTTAAAGCTCGTACATGTCAGTATAGTTGCCATGGGTGATATAAGTACAGAGGTGGGAGCCTTGGTCATTTCAATGCCCACATGCTCATGGGAGCCACTGCATTACATAGTAGTATGTGTGGTCCCCATTTTCCTATGCATGGATGCCTGACCAAAAATACGAGCGCAGCGTGAGCATTTTCTACTCGTCACTGCCAAATCCAACAGTGACTCAGGAAACGCGAGCTATGA
The DNA here is from genome assembly GCF_031143425.1 of Pleurodeles waltl. Lineage (NCBI taxonomy): Eukaryota > Metazoa > Chordata > Amphibia > Caudata > Salamandridae > Pleurodeles > Pleurodeles waltl. Next base: position 517,927,749 of record NC_090440.1, on the reverse strand, counting down.
ATCTCCACCTCCACATTTCTGGAGGTGAGGGGGGCACAGTCTGCACCCAATAAATGTGTGAGACCAGTTTCGAGTAGCAAGATCTATGTGCCCTTTCGCAAATGTGTTTTGTTGGACCACAATATTCCATACACAAAAAAGGACTGGGAATAGGGTTATGCAGGAGTATTCCTCCTGCATCCACCACCACTGCTGTGGGTAAATGTTCGGATCACATTGTTAACAAAAATACCCCTTGTGTGAAACTTTCTGCGACTGAACATTGCTCGATATTCTCTGATTCTCTGTGTGAAAATGAAAATCTCTCTTTAACAGCGAGTATTGCTTTCTTACACCTTAAAGAACAGTTTACTCCCTCAATTCTACAAGCAGTAAATCTTAAGGAATTGCTCTACTCCTTTTGTCAGAGTGCTATGTTTGATAAGGTGTCACCCCTTCTGTGTAACTACATATTGTTGAGCAGGGAATAGGTACATATTTACAGGTACGCTAGGCGTTTGAAATTGGTGACAAAGCCTCCAAGACACAACCTGCCTTCAAACCCTAGTCTTGTTTATAGACACCAATTAATGCTTTAACTCTATGATCACTACATGGTTCCAAGTCACCAGTGCGTCAGTGCTGGTCTCCGATTTAGGGACAGATCTCAATATAGGAGTTGTGCATTTGGTTTAATTCATTGGAACCATTAGACCAGCGTGCCCGACTGCACTGGTGTGATCTGATTGGAAGCACTGGGTTTCAATACCCATCACTGCTGGTCCGCTGATGGAACATCAAAAAAAGTTGTCCAAGAGCCGCAACCAACTTTTTGTCATTTGGTAATTGTAGGATGGGGGCCCTAGGCCCTCATGCTCTGGAATGAACGCACGCAGACACAGTATGGTGGTACTAAAAACTGGCCTCAGGCATGTGCACCCTGCCCCTTTTATTGGCAGGGTCACCTGACTGGTGACGCCTGTGTTGGGTGGGTTTGGGGTGCACATGTAAGACCAGCCCTCTGCAGAGTGGCTGGCAGAAACACTAGAACAAGTCCAGCTGGACTCTACATCCCTCCCAAACTTTATTGAGGAACCAAACAAAAGTCCAACCTGTAAAAGAAACAATAACAAAGCACCACAATCAGTCTCTCGGCCTCGAAAAGGCAGACCGCAGAATTGCAGTGGACATGGTGCAGCTGGGAGCACCCAGACACCTCTGCACGAGTCCATAATTTAACCAGGTACAGCTGGGCACGAACACTTTGTGGATGAAGTCCAGATACTTCAGTCGCTTGTCCTCGACCTCTCAGTTCACTGGATATTGTCGATCCGGTCCTGCCTGGGCTCATGTGGTCAAAGTCTATTTACAGTTTCTGATGCGGGTGCATCTTGAGCAGTGAGGAGTCCACTGTACCCAGTTCTGGATGGCATTCTGACTCTGGAGATCGTCTACCTCCTAAGACTGCAGATGACGTGACGGCCTGGGGCACCTGGGAGTCCAGCGGCAGAGCAGCAGCAGTCTTCCCTCTCGTGCCAGACCTCCATCAAGCAGGAGTCTCCTCGAGGCCCTTTCGCGGGCTTCCACGGGACTGTGTGGACTGTGCTTGTCTATCTGATGCCCGGCAAAGACGTCTCAGAGGAACAGCCTACAGGACCATATCCGAGTCTCGCATGGAGCCACAAGGGTGGTTGATGCAGGGTCCGTTTGCTCGAGCCATCTGGATTCAGGTGCTCTGGCCATAGTGCAAAGTCTTCAGGTGACCAGTCTCTCGATATGAGACCTCCGTGCTTCCGGATGCCTGACGTGGAGCTGTCTCAGATGCATTCTCTCTCAGCGAGATTCCGCTCTCACAGGAATTCGTTGGAGGCCCTTGTCCCTGGATTGCGGCGGGACTGCATGGGCTGTGCGGGCCAACGTAGGCCACGCCAAAGGAGTCTCTCTGAACTCCCAACATGGCCACGTCCAAGTCTTGTGCAACCCCAAGGGTGGATGGTCCAAATGATCTGGTCTGCTCTCACTGGCAGGTGTCAGGTTCACGGGGCTCATGGCAGGTGTTCAGATGATAAGTTTCTACGTTGCCAGACCTGCCTTGTCAGCATCGGTTCTTGTTACTGACTGTCTCCACTCAGGTGGTGCTGTGCTCTTTCGGTGTTTGGGCGATGCACCTCCTCATGATGATGATGATGTTTTTCATCCTTCTGCAGATCAAACCAGGTGGAGTCATCTTCGTCGGCGGAAGGACCACTTGATGGACGTCGTGGCCACTGTCGGGTCTTGTGTGGCCTGTGCAGTTGGCGTCAGGGATGCCATCGCAGCCAAGCAGCCGGTGACAGGACGGTCGCACTGCGAAGCGTGGGGGATCACCCACATCGCTGTCTTCAGTGACGTCTGCTAACCCCGGTGACTGTCTTGTGCTGATGGATACGTTCTCATCTGCTCGCACGAGTCCTCAGTTGTTTCACTCTACTTCCTTCCCCTTGCACACCTGTGATGGAGTTGATCTGTGGTGTGACTGGTCTGTCACACTCCTCTCCTCATTTCTTGTTGGCATCGTGCCATTCTCTCTTCTCCCTGGTGTGGCGTCGTGCCACAGGTCGCATGTTGCGGCACATGGACCTTGCGCTGCACCTCTGCTGGTACATCTTCCTCTTTGTCCTCGACGTGGCATCGTGCCACAGGTCTCATGCTGCTTCACACGGACCTATCACTGCACCTTCGCTGGTGCATCTTCCTCCTCGATGTGGCGTCGTGCCACAGGTCGCAGGCTGCGCCACAGGGACCTATCACTGCACCTCCTCTGGTGCATCTTGCTCGGTCGCAGCCTCTCGCAGGCTGAGTCATGCGGGTAGGACATGATCTGCTCTTCAGGCAGACCTCTCTTGGTCTGGTCCGTTCCCGGATCCTCTTGGTGGACCTCTCTGTGGCAGGAGGGTCCCAGCTCTCTTCCTCCATCTCTTCACTCGAGGGCGCCACTCTTGCGCCTCGAGGCTGCGCTGTTGCGGCGCTCACTCCTGCCATCTGCTCTGGCAGGGTTGGTCAGTTCAGATGACCTGCTCACTGATGGGCCAACGGTGGCCATCTTCCGTCGTTGTGGGGCCAGCTAACATGGCCTCTTGTCCCGTGCGTTACGTCACGCTCTCGGGTACTCTCTCCATCTTCACAGGCTTTTTTTTTTTCCATGTCGTCAGGTTCTCTGGTGCAGCTCTCTGCGCACGTGACAGTCTCTTTTTTTTTTCCATCTCTGGGCGTCCTATGGTAACGCCTGTCATGTCCGATTCTTGTCCTGCGGTGATGTCCACCACTGCTGGGGCATGTGGCATTCTTTCGGCGGTGGCGGCGGACGGCCGCTAGGGGCTGCACAGGCCATGCGCGCTCTCTTCGTACCTCACGTGGTACCTACGTCCATTCCTCACCGTTGCAGCTTGGCTGGGACAGCTGCAGTCTTCTCCTTCCCTTTTCAGCGTCGTCCGCGTCGCTTCCGTCTTCCTAGCTGTTTCCATCTTCTGTGCCGTTTCCATCCAGGGGCGCACTCTTGGTCTGGAGCAGTCACTTTCTGAAGGTGCTTCTGTAAACTTGCCTTCATCCAAGCTTGTTTTCCTTTAAACAGAAATAGGGTGCAGTACCAACTTTGGCCACTGGATGACAGTAGTGCACTTCTTTTCTAGGTTGAAGACAGTCTTTCCTGTTATCGGGCCTCGTTGTCTGAAACAGATGCCGGTGAGGAGGGCATGCTGCCGTCATGCTGGTGGGGGCTGCAGGTAAGTGCCATTTTATTTATCTTCTCCCTTTTCTCTTCTCTTTTTTTTCTTTCTGTCCATTTTTTTTCCCCACAACTGGACAGCCTAGTTTGAAGAGGCATGTAGAAGGCACGAACGTCAGTGAGGGGGGCTGGGGGCTCCGTTTTTTTTTTCTTCTTTCTTCTAGGTGCGTGTCAGCACCTCAAATCTTCGCTCCTTGTATTTTATCTATGTTCTTATGGAGGAGGTGGGGGCGCGGCCCTGGGCAATTTACTTGTACTTGGTGCGTGCACCACTTTACTCGGTCCATACGGGAGCTGGTGGGGGCGGCTCTGGGCATTTTCTTTAGTTTCTGGTGCCTAGTGGCACCGTCGCGGGTCACTCGTTGCGGCCGCAGCAGCCGTCCTTTGTGCTGCAGCCATTTTACCGGCATTTTTGGGGTGGGGGCGGCCCTGGGCATATTTTCTTCGGTGCGCGAGAGCACCATTATTAAAAATGAAAAGGGGCGACCGGCCCCGGCCACACTTTGGCAATTTCTCCTCATGGTGCACGGTGTGCGACAGCGCCACTTTAAAAGGAAAAGGGGGAAACGGCCCCAGTCGTTTTCTTCACTCTTGGTGCCTGATCGCACCATGTTTTTCATGTGCGCGGCCGCAGCAGCATGGGACACGCTGCGGACCGCGTTCTTTTTTTTTTTCTTGGGGGCTACCGGCACTGGCCAGAATTTGGCATTTTCTTTTGTTTTCTCACGGCGCGCGACAGTGCCATTTCCCCCACATACTGCGCGGACCCAGCAGCTTTCTCTCACGCTGCGGGCCGCGCTGCATCCGACTCTTAGGGGGGGGCGGGCTCGACATTTTTTCTTGGGGCTAGGGGAAAAGCAGCTCTGCGCACTTCGTAGCGCTTTATTTTCGGCGCCCGCAGCCGTTTTGGCAGTGCTGCGGGACGCGCTGATCGGCAGCACTCACCCCCTTCTTTCACACCGGTGGGGTGCACATGTAAGACCAGCCCTCAGCAGAGTGGCTGGCAGAAACAATAGAACGAGTCCAGCTGGACTCTACAGTAATGACGCAATTTGTTCAATAGCCGTCTTGAGGTTCGAGCCTCAAAAGTCAGTTTTGATCTGATCAGCCAGATGATGAGTTTGACTCCTATCATGCTGTCTTTCTTGAATTGTTTTCCATTATCAGGAAACATGAGTTAAACGTACAGAGTCACCAATAGTAATGAAAACTCTAATAGGAACCACAATTCCCAGGAGGCTCTGGGTTAAGACTACAATGACAACTACAAAGGTGATCAATCAGTATACAGGTGGTACTTAAGGGAGCAGCCAACATAGACCTCCCTCTTTCTTGTTGCAGCTGAACAGTCAGTTAAGTACATTACTCTTTATCGTCGTATATGTGTTTCAAATGCTTATGTCAGCTGTTGATACTTTGTTAACAGTACCATGTATGCATAATTTGTTTATTGTTGTGCCTGCCGAGTTATCGATTGCTTCCCCCCCCCCCCCCCCCCCCCCCCCCCCCGGGAAGGAATATGGCTGTGTTTGTAGCTTCGAGTCTCCTCATCTGGGTCCGCCCTATTGCTTCAGCGTCCTTTGCTACTCCAGGCACGTTAGCCTCAAAATTTGGAGCTCTCGAGCTTTTTTATATACAGAGTTCTTTTAATCTTTGAGGTATTGTTTGAGAGACCGGTACTACAGAAGAGCATGCCGTGGCCTCCTTTTCTGTCTCTGCTTATTGGTTTCTTTTTATTCACGGAGTAACATTATTGAGGATTACACTCGAAAATGGTATTCTGCTGCCATCTACTGGCCATTGTCTTGCATGCACTCCATTGTTTATTTCAATGAAAAGACTATTCAATTTTTTACAGTGTTTTATTTAAAACGTTTTTAGATCGAGACCAGGCAGCGCGCAAGCGCTGTCTATCGACATGTTGTAATCTACATCGGTGGGCTTTAACCATGCCCATCTCACACCTATCACTTTCATTCGTTCCTTGGCCTCCCTTTCAAAGTTCCCTTGATTCGTAGGAAAATGCTTCACGTTTGTCCCGCCTTGAGGATGCTTTGTTACTACCTTGCACACTAACTCTGCTTCGTGGATAATTGCACAATCAGCCATATAGCTTAGTGTGGCACACTATTTTTTTTGTTTTGCCTCGTTACTTTGCTCTGCGTGGCCGTATGTTGTTTCTTCCTCTTCCTTGTTTTAAGCTTCTGCTGTTTCTTTGTTGTGTCTAAGCCGCTTTACATAACTACGCATATATTGCAAACCCAATCGGAACATCACTACAGAAATGTACATATAGCGCGACCACATACTTATACTTATTTTTATTTTCAAACAACATATTACTCTTGTCTCCCCTCCCTCATAACCTGAATGCACAGCGTAAAACTTTTATCAAAATGGGTGCCATGCTTCATTTTTCAGCACAGCGTCATTGGGGATGTGTTGAATTCAAGATTGTAGGGTGCTGTACCTTATGTGGCCAAAAGAGGTCCGAAGGGACATCCAGGGGCAGCCTGTGGTACTACATCCTTTGCCTGCTTTGTGCACATTAGAATGGTAAATGTTGCAGGTTTTTTTCAGCCAGTATATTATAAGTGTAAAAGCATTAACATAACCATGTTCTTCCTGTTTACATTTTACATGCTTTACTTAATCTTGTTTTTTTGGGTCCATGCTATCCAAAGCGTTCCCACTGTAATTAACGCTTCCCGTCAACAGATGTCTCAAATGTTCAAATGTAGTGTTGCGTCAAAGCTGCTCCTTTTGTAACTGGGGAACAAGCTTCAAGTATCGGTGTCAGTTCACCATCCCATGATTCTGGGCAATTCACTTAGGCCATAGTTATACTTTTTTAGTGCAGCTATTGCGCCGCTTTTTGACGCAAAAACGGCGCAAAATTACAAAACAAGTGTATTTTGCAAGTTTGCGCCGCTTTTGCGTAAAAAAATTACGCAAATGCGGCGCTAAAAAAGTATGAATATGGGTCTTAATCTCCCTGTACCCCCCCAAAAAAATGCATCTGCACTGTAATATAATTGGTGCTTCTGTAAAGCGCTTCAATGCCTGCTGGTTGAGTTCGCACTATATAAAATTGCAAATAACCACAGTAATTTTGGAGAAGATTTTAAACCATAAGTCATCTAGAACCAAGAATTGACATAAATGGCAAACTTGAAGTCACTTTAAAATGTATACCCCGTCATCCTTTGTGGCATAGAAAGGTGCTTTCAGTCGGGTATGGTGTGGTGTCTGTCAGATTTCACCAGGAATTTTTACACACAGGCAAAAACACGTACACACACTCTCCCGCTCTCTGTTTGGAAAGACTTCAATCAATCAATCAATCAATCAATCAGGCACCTGTAAAGCGCAGCTTATCACTTATGGATTCACAAGGTGCTGTTGTGGGTGTGCCGATCACTCAAAGAGCCAGGTCTTGAGATCCTTACTGAATTGCTTCAGCGAGGTGCCCTGTCTGAGGTTGCGTGGGAGTGTGTTCCATGTCCGGGCTGCAAGGTAAGAGAAGGATCTGCCTCCAGCTGTGTTCTTCCTGATTCTAGTTGTGGTGGTGAGGGCGAGTTGGGAGTATTGGAGTTGCCTGGCAGGAGTGTAGAAGGTCAGGCGGTGGTTGAGGTAGTCCATTCCGATGTTGTCAAGTACCTTGTAGGTGTGTGTCAGTAACTTGAAAATTATGCGTTTGTTGACCGGGAGCCAGTGAAGGTCTCTGAGGTGGGCGGAGATGTGGCTGTGGCAGGGGATGTCCAGGATGAGGCTGGCTGCTGCATTCTGGATTCTCTGTAGTCTTGGCAGAGGGAGTGGAGCCAAGTACGAGGATCTCTGACTTGTCCGAGCTGAGGTTGAGGCAGTTGGTTTCCATGCAGGTGGCGTCTGCTCTCATTCCATTGTGGAAATTTCACTTTGCTGTTGATGGGTCATCGGGTCAAGTGGCGGATCAGTTGGGTATCGTCGGCAGAGGAGAAGATGTTTAAGCCATGCTGTCTAATGATTTTGGCGAGCAGGGCAATGTCGATGTTGAAGAAGCTCGGGCTTAGTGAGTATCCCTGGGGTACTCAGCAGCAGGTTTCTTTGGGTGCTGAGGTGAACGGTGGGGGTCTGACACTCTGGGTTCTTCTGGTGAGAAAGGATTGAGTCCATTCCAGTGCTTTGCCGTGGATGCCAGTGTCATGGGGTCTGGTGCAAAGGGTGGAGTAGGAGACTGTGTCAAATGCAGCAGAGAGGTCAAGGAGGATGAGGGTAGCCATGTCTCCTTGGCCCAGTATGGCGCGGATGTCATTGGTGGTTGCGAAGAGGGCTGTTTCGGTGCTATGATTGCTCCTGGATCCGGACTGGGAAGGGTCTCGGATGTGATTCGACTGGAGGAACTCCGTGACTTCAAAAATGTTGGCCATTTCACAAGGTAATGTGGTTTAACCCACTTACTTCACCTACAAATCCGCATTCCTCTCTCTTTCCGCTGCCTCTTTCGCCCCTCTCGTGCACCCTGCTTACCATATTATAGTATGTTTTGGACACTGAAAGCGTGGGATGAAAAAGTGTGTTTATACAGATTAGTGCTTGTCACGTTGATTAAAAGCCACCCCTCCATTTCCAACTTCTTCTTAGTAACATCAACGAGGACATGTCAGGATGTTGCTACTTATTTTTTTTTTCAGCCAGCATATTACTCTTGTCTCCCTCCCACATAAGTGTAAAACTTTTATCGAAATGGGTGGTGCGCTTCATTTCTCAGCACAGCGCCGAAACCCATTGGGGGCGTGTGGAATTGAACATTGCAGGGTGCAGTATCTTATGCGGCCAAAAGACGTCCCAAGGGCCCTTAGGGACAGCCTATGATACTGCGCCCTTTCCCTGCTTTGTGCACATTACAATAGTAAATGTTGCAGGCTTTTTGCGGCCAACATATTATAAGTATAAAAACATTAACGTAACCATGTTGTTCCTGCTTACATTTCACATGCTTTACTTAATCTTGCATTCTGTATCAGTGTTTGTTTTTTACAGGATGTTGTTACAATTTTTTTTCACAGCCCGCATATTACTTTTGTCTCCCCTCCCTCATAATCTATTCCCCATAATCTGTTCCCGCAAGGTCATACGAATGGCAATAGTGTTACGCAAGTATCAGCATTCCACTGCAAACAAAAAAACTGAAGTAAAAAAATGCTGTTTTTAACACCAATACCTCTAACTTCTGCAAATGCGAGACCTAATGTATTGCAAATGCTTGTTCTGAAAGTAGTGAGATTTTTAAGGACAGGCAGGGTACCCCACTTTAATGATCTTTAGTAGCAGATTTTTGGAAAAGTGATAATAATGTTTATTACTTCACAGATCGAACCTGCTGGTTGTAGCAGGCCAGATAATGTTCCTACTGGAAATGCAACAGTTAAGGTCAGTGAATAGAGATCTCAAGGGCATGAATCACAAAATAATAATAATAAATCCAGGATTTGTAAAGCACAGTAAATCACCAGTGAGGGTCTCAAGGCTCTGAATTGCAGGCACGAGGAGGTCAAGTGATTTGCCTAGAATCACAGGATGTTGAGCTGATGCCGGGACTTGAACCTGCTTCTCCCAGCTCCGAAGTCAGCAGCTCAGGCCGTTATACCACGTTATCTCTCAGAAATGCAGTACTGTGTAAACATGTACACATGAAGAAACCTATTACTGTTGACTTGACAGTTCCCATCCAATGTCATCCAATGTTATGATGGCCAGCTTTTCTGTAGCCTTGAATGAAGATGTTTCATTTGATCTTGATTCTGATCCTCAACCAGTTGTTGGACTCTCATGCTTTGAGGTAGCAAAACAGACTGTCAAAAGATCACCTAGCACTTCTACCTGATCATGAAGGATCTGATAATCAGTTCTACATTCCTAACACAGACACAGATAATGATGATTCCAAAACAAGGTGTGGCTGCCCTGCCACCACAAGCTCCTGGATACTATGGATACTGTAAATAAAACCTTTGAGATGTCTGAATAGGTTAAAGAGACCAACACAACTAATGATCCTATCAAATTTTCCAATTGGATACAAAGAGTAGTGACTTGTTTTTTTAAAAACATTTTATTGTTTTTTCACATACCAACACATTATCAATCGCAATTAACAATCTGAGCAGCCACAGCAGAGGTATCCTGAATCCTACTCTCTTCTCACCCCTCCATCCTCCCACCCAGTGTTTACATCATTATTTCCACAATAGCACAGCCACTCTTGTAGGATTCAAGTTTTAAGTGTCCATGTCAGCAACTGGAGCCAGGTGCTTAATCTCAGGTTACTGACATATGTAGCATCGGAGGCATAGATAATTTTGGGCTCTACCTACTTTGTATAGGAGTTCGCGGTATAGTAAATTCTATGTAGAAGTTTGAGCTGGACTAGCTTAAAGTTTGCTTTTATGGCTAGTTCCCTAGGGAACTGCAGGGCCTCCATCCAGTTATCATCCTCTAATTCCCCTATGTCTTTTTGCCAGCATGCCCTTACCTGGATTAGGTCTCCCTGAATGTTCCTCATCAGCCTGGCATAGGTGAGGGAGATGGCTTTTGTAGCCATGTGTCCATCTAAAAGTCATCTTTCCAGGGGGAGGGGAGTCTTCCTTAGTTTCCTCCCCTCGGGGGATTCTAGATTGTAAAGCATGATGTAATTGTAGGTATTTGAATACCTGTGTTATATTTATTTTATGTTTTATCCATAAGTGTTCGAACGGTGCCATGCCAGTGTGAAGAGACCAATCATATCCAATTATTTAAAACCTGGTAGGGCTGTCACTGGGCCTAGTCTTAAGCTTAGCCATAAAGCAGTTCAAGGTGTTAATATTTTCTCTCACCTCATTTCTCTATACAATGAATGCTTATAGATGTAACTGTTAGGGTAGCTGGCAGGGTGTTTACTAGCATCTTTCTTCCATATAATATATATGGAGGTAATCCTTGTGTCCCAATTTTTTATCTGTACATACAGAAGGCTGGGTCTTCCATCGGTGCTACGCCCTTTATTTGACTATTTAGACCTGTGCTGCCCCATAGTATTTGTATATATGTGGTAGTGCTATACCTCCTTCGTATACGCATCTTTGAAGAGTATATAGGGCGATTCATGATTGGCCATTCAACCACATGGGGACTGTAGGAGTATGTTTATTGTCTGGGAAAAAGTGTCGGAGATTGTGTAAGACTGTTTTGTAATAATAGGTGAATCTGGGGAGTGCTATCATTATAAAGATCGCTGCACCGCCAGGGATAGAGAGCGCTAGGGTTCTCCTGTAATTTATAGGAGGAGCGGGAGCAGATTATCCTCATAGAGCATGCATTCATCCTTAGAGACCTATAATCCCAAATATTTCAAGTTATGGGTCACCACTTTCAAAGGTAAAGGAAGAGGACCCCTAGCTATCCAGTTCCCCATCCGGAATATTAGGGGTTTCTTCCAATTTATTCCCATTCTCTTTTAAAGTGAAAATATCTGAGTTTCACTAGGGACGTTTCTGGCAGTGCAATTTATAGTAGGATATCATCAGTTTACAATAATATTTTGTCTTCCAAGGAGTGTCCAAAGAGAGCTCCATATCTGGGCTCCTACCCGGATCCACTCAGCAAGGGCCTCTATCGCCAGTGAATCGGAGACACGGGGCACCGATGTCTTGTACCCTCTCCGGCTAGGGAAGTCCCTGGATAAGATTCTGTTAACTTTAGGCTTACTTCTGGGTTCATGTAAAGAAGCCGGATTCATTTAAGGAATTTGAACCCAAGTCCTATGTTTGCCAAAATGACAAACAGGAAGAGCATTTATATTGAGTTATATGCTGTTTTCATGGCGGGGGAGATAACTCAAGCTTTTTCTCTGCGGCAATGTTGTTGTAGAGGAGTCGCAATTTTAATGTGGCTGACCTGTGGGGTATGAACCCGTTCTGGCCTGCTATACCCAGTCAGGGATCACGTCCTGTAGTCTACTTGCTGGCACCTTAGTTAATACTTTGGTGTCTGTTTTAAGGAGGGGAATCGGTCTCTAGGAGACCCACCAGTCTGAGGGTGTAATTGTCACAGTGCATAGATCTCTGGGGAGTTATCCCCCTTTGGTATGCCTCTGTGTACATTTCACATAGCGAGGTTACTATCTTTTTCGCCATTCTCTTGAAAAATTCACCCAGAAACCCATTTGGGCCCGGTGTTTTTCCAGAGTGGATCTGTGTGAGAGCCAATAATATTCCCTCTTTAGTTGGTTCTCCTTCTAATCTGAGTGCTCTAGACTTTTCCAGTCGTCTGCAGGGGTAATTTGGAATAAAGTCTCGTCGGTCGCGTTCCGGCGTTAACGAGACGCGTGCCTAAAAGTTCTGCACGTTGTTGGCCATTCCGCTCGCTATTTCCTGACTGCCTGAGCCATCTGGGGCTATGGTGTTCTCAATATAATCCTGCATTGTCTCTGTTGCTTGGCCACGCCAGGAGTTTTCCGGCTTTGCCCCCAACTTCATGCAGCCATTTCTGCGTGGCTGTATGTGCCTTTCTGACCTCAACCATCACCAATTTGCGGGTGTCCTCTGTCCTGAGGAGTAGACGCATCCACATGGAGTCCCTTGGTGATTGGGTGTATTCTGTCTCCAGGTCAGTGAGTTACCTTTCTATTTCTAAACAGAAACTCTCTCCTTTCCCTCCTACGTCCCTCTTGCCTCATCTGCTATTATTTCCCTCCCTCCCTATGGTGGACTTATACACTTCCCACCTTGTCACTGTGCCAGCTGCCTCTGCAATATTCTCTTTGAAATAGTATTCCTTTACTTTGCCTAGATGTTTAATGACTTTCTTATTCGTTAGCAGCCACACTGCCATTCTCCACCCTGCCCTCCCCCATCGCTTCTGTGTTTCTAGGGAGATGCTTAACAGTGAGTGGTCTAAAATTTCCAGTGCTTTAAAGCTGGCCCCATGAAATCTTTGTAGAATTCCTACCGGTGTAAAGAATGAGGGTTCTGCATCCCATGAGAAATAATAATACCCTTTCCTTGTCATATGTAATGGCCTCCATACATCCCCCAGTCCCATCGCTTTTGCAAAATTTTCCAGCTTTCCTGCCAGGGAGTTACCTGATTAAAGAGTGTTAGTTCTGTCCATGTATGGGTGCAATAACATGTTGAAGCCCTTCCCCATTATGGTCATTGCTTGTGGTATTTTTAACAGTGGTTAGGCCCAGTTGTGCCAATGTGTCAGCCGGTAATCCCGGCGGGATGTATATGTTGACAAATGCCATAGTTTCACCCTCCCTTTTACCCAGGACCATCACGTAGCATCCCGGGTCATCCTAGCTGGTCTGCATCACCTGAAATGCTACCATTTTTTAAATCTGAATCACTACTCCTCTGGAGCCAGAGGTGTTACCCGAGGGCTTTCCATCATGTATCTCCCTCTGACCAGGAACCTATAGTTGGAGCCATTTAAATGTGTCTCTTGATGAAAAACAACGTCTGCAGCATAACATGTGAGTGCTTTGTTTACCAGTACTCATTTAATTTGGCCTCTGAGACTGCTGACATTCTGTGTCCGTAAGTTAATAGAGTGTATCTTCGGGTTGCTATGTGTACTGTCTCCCATTGCAGTAGCCTTCGCTATCTGGATGTTGTGTCTCCTCTCTGTGTTCTGTGTGCTAAATCAACACTACAAACTTAAAAGTGTCCCAACTCCTCTCCTGCCCCACCTTACCATGCTGCGCTCTTTGAACTTGCAGTCACCGAAATGCATGGTATGTCCATCGCCCAATGATCTCAAAGTTCTGAGATTCTGTAGTTGGTCAATGTTACATAAGAGTTCCTATGTCCTGGGGGCTGCTGCCCACAAGCAGGAATATACTATTGTTAACCTGTCCCCAGACATGTCTGTGGGAACATTCGGGACTTCATGTTGACGCCAGAGTGGGCAGACTCTCAAATAATCTCCTCAGAAGCCATCGGAGTGACCATTGGAGTGTCTAATTACTCCTCTTTCAGTTCAGAGCCTTCCTCTTGGAAGCCATCTGTCTCTCCTACTTTGGCTTAACATTTATTAGTTATATGTTTGAGCATGTTTGATGTATATCCCCCACAATGTTGTCCTCTTCTGATAGCGATTGGTCTTGCCTCTGTGCCATATGCTGGCGCCACCGTGCCATACAGCGGTTCTTGCGTTTCTGCTATCTTGTGGTATCGGATCACTCTGTGCCACTTTACAGTTAGTACCCACGTCTCTCTAGCGAGCACCGGATCTCCTCACCTTCAGTAAAGAAGTCTGTCTCTCCCCGGTCTATGACTCTAAGTTTGACTGGGGTAAAAAGGGCACAGCAGAGGGCCAGCTGCTGTAGGTGTCTTTTGACTCCCAGGAAGGCCTCCCTTTGGCGTTGCACCAGAGTCGTGGAGTCTGGGTATATGTTAACTGACACATCTTCTATCTTCTAGGGTCTCTGTTTTCATGCCATCTGTAAGGTGGCATCTCTATCTCAAAAGTTTAGTACTCTGGCCACAGAGGCCTGTTGCTGTGCTTGTGGCAGTGGTGGCCTCCCACGTACCCATAGGGCCTGCTCTACCCTGAACCATTTTGATACTTTAACTCACCCCTCCCCCAGGACCATGAATAACAGCCATTCTTCTAGGTATAGTTCCACACTGGGCCCCTCTACTTTCTACGGGAGCCCCAGCAGCTGGATATTATTGCGGCGGGAGTGACTCTCAGTGTCGTTCGCCCTTAATCAGATTGAGTTTTCAGTCACATTATGCCTGATATGAGCCAAGGTAGATTCTGCGTCTACTAGCTTCCTGTGGTCAGCGTGGAGGAGGTTTACATCTTGCCCCACTGTGTCAATTTTAAGTTACCAGGGGTGTCTTGGTTTCCTTTATTGCTGCTATTATGGTACCTCTGTGTGTTTACAGGCCCTGATCAGAGGCCATGGCGGTTCAAGTGTTTTCCCTGAGCTCGGGAATGGTTCTTCTCCAGGAGGGGTTGGGATGGGCTTTGGTCAGACCATTATTGCCCCCCTACATTCCAAGTTTAGTGGCCGTCTGTCGAGCAGTGGGTACAGGCTTACTAATGTGGCTTGGTCAGCTCTCCTCGAGTTCTCTCCCTCTGCCACTGTTAGTATCTCCAGGTCTTCCCCAAAGGTGGCCCCCAGTTGGTTTTGTGCTTTTGCTCACAAAGAGCTAATCTCCTCCCAGACCTCAGGGGATCAGGCCAAAGTTTACCTCATTGGGTCGGGCAGGCAGCCCATCCCAGAACACACTTCCCGCAGCACCTTGGGCATGAGGACCTTCCTCTTCTCCCCACACCCCCAGTGTTATAGGCGGAACTCCTATGTTGTCTATGCCTCCTCGGATCTCCCGCAAATCGGTTGTGTCAGTGTTGAGAACCTGCAGCCTGTGCAATTTGAAGCGAGGCAAAGTAAAGTGAGGTGGCCCCCCACCTCTTGGGCTTCCAGTAAGTTGGAGTAGGTAAGGGTGGGCGGCCAAGAGGGAGTCACGCAGTGTTGCGCAACACCACCAAAATATATCAGTGTGACACATCTGCGGGCTGCACCTTGTTTCTCTCTGTGGTGACCATCAGCCTCTGCCACATGAGCAGAGGGTCTTCAGTACTGCAGACAGTCCGAGACCTGTACCATTCCGCACAGGCGTGGGGCCTCACATCACTCACTGAAGCCAGGCCTTGCCCTTCAGCATTGTTCTCTCCGCCCCAACATGGTATCCCCAGTTGGTCTCCATTTCCCTTTCGGGGTCCCCGTGAGTCCATGGTGACCTCTCAGCCTTCATATCAGTTAGAAGGTGAATTTGGCAGTACAGCAAGGGAATCAGGCATGGGTTTAGACAGCACTTGCATCAGTGAACACAACATGACAGATTACTTGTGTTGCTGGTAACTCCTATACATATGATTGTTCGGATTAGGCAATAGAAAAGAAGCATTATCCGTGATTCTCCGCATCCTTCATAGAGTCCTCTAGGGAACAATGCAACCCTGATATCAAAGTACATGCAGAAATAAATGAATATGCACATAAACACAGAGTAGAACCCGCTTTTGTCTATATTGTTTCCAATCTTAATTTTAGAAGTAATGCCCTACTCTAAATGTTTAAGTTTAAATGTCATCAACGTGCCTTCTGGTCTCACTCCTGAGCTCCATCGTACTGGAGTTCCAGGGTCCATCATCAATACTGCTGTTTACTGAAAGTAGAGGACTTCAGTCAGGCCGTGCTGCCCATTTGGCACTTTACTGGTTCTCTCTGGTGCACCTTCAGGCCCCAAGGGTCCCTTAAGAAGAAGGGAATAATTCTATCTCTCAAAATGGTGAGGAAAGATGGCATTGGGTTGCATACCTCGCCAGAAACTAGCCTTGTATCTATCCCTGGTTCTGCTACAGAGGAAAGTGCAGTTGTGATGTGAAAGGCAGCAGAAGTCTTAGACCTACATATGCCCATTATGCAGGTGAAAAATTAGTTTTGAATGGCATATCTCAGCCAGGCCTCCGACAGAGCCTCTACTGCCTTTTGATGAGGCCCTCATGGATATCCTTCTGGGCACTTGGGCGAAACCTTGTTCAAGTCCACCAGTTAATAGGCAGGTTACTTGTTGCCATCCCCCTGCACTAAGTGACCCAGCCTTTCTTGCACAGCAACTCAAACCAGAGAGTTTGATGGTACAGGCATTCACCAGCCAAGGTTGTGTTTTGCAAAGACATAACCCAGGACAGTGTGAATCTCAGCCCCCCACCCTTCTTGCTTCCGCAACTGCAAAACTGCTTTAGTGTATCCTTGCCAACACACAGCCACTCTGTCAGAGGCATGATCCAATATTCGCTCCAAGGTTGGCAAGCCATTGCATCAGACATTTGGGTACTTCAAATTGTACATTGCATCTATGAATTTCCTCTCACCCTGCCACACGTTCCACCACCATCAGGGTGCCTAACGGAGGACCATCTGTGCATTTTACAGAAGGAAGTGCAGGTCCTTTTGGCCAAAGAGGCCACAAAGAGGGTTGTGGCAACAGAAGTTGGAGCTGAGTGTTACTCCCAAGACTTCCTGGTTCCGAAGAAGGATAGCGGCCTTCATCCTATTTTAGATATCCACCCTCTCAGTGCCTTCGTGAAAGAACAATTTCAGGATGCTCACACTAGCCCAGATCCTACCTGATCTAGGCCCCAGAGACTGGGTGATGGCGTTGGATCTGCGGGGTGCTCATATTCATATCCTTGTCCTGTGGTTCACAGAGGGCCAGGTGCATTTTAAGTTCACAGTGCTCCCTTTAAGTCTCACCAATTTGCCATGAGTGTTCAAGAAAGTTATGGCAGTAGTCGCAACACACCATCTGGCATACCAATCTCCCCCCAACTCAATGACCAGCTGCTGAAGTAGCGCTTGTCCCAGGCAGTTGTCAACCCCCTCTAAATGACGGTGAACCTATTAATATCAGTGGGGTTCTCCATCAACATGTCAAAGTGTCACCTGACTCCTCCACAGATGATCCAGTTCATCTGAGCAATTCTTAATATGGTGCAGTTTCATGCCTTTCCCCCGGAACATACAGTTGTGATCCCGATGTTGCAGCCTCTGTCCCGGATCTCAGTGCAGATGCCTCTCAGGCTGCTCAGATATTTGGCCTCCTACATCCTGTAGCCCAAACATACCAGATGGCAGATGTGGGGTCTGCAGTGGGACCTCAAATCCCAGTGGGCACAGCATCAGGAAAATCTCTCAGATGCACCAGATTTCAGAGAAGGCTTCATAAGATCTGCAGAAGTGGTTACTGGACCACTATTGGGTTAGTGGCAGACACCCTTCATTACCCCACCCATAGCTGATAGTGGCCACAGATGCATCACTATTGGGTTGGGGAGGCCATCTGGTAGAGATGGAGATCTCGATGGAGACTCAACTCCACCTCAATTTGTTGAAGTTGAGGTTGATTCACTTACCATTGATGACCTTCCTGCCCACCATCAGAGGAAGGCTAGTACAAATGCTCACGGACAACACCACCACCATGTGTTACTGCAACACATAGGGCCGGGTAGGGCCTTAAGCACTGTCAGGAGGCTCTGTGCCTCTGAAAGTGGCTGGACCACCAAGGAATTTCTCTGGTGATAAACTGCTTTGCTGGATCTCTAAATGCCAGGGTAGATGAACTCAGCTGCCAAAGCTAAGTGGATCAAAAATAGCAGTTACACCCAGAGGTGGACAGAGCATCTTCCATCAATGAGGAGAACCCTGACTCGATCTTTTTGCCATGTTTCATTTTGCACTTAGGAGTTTCCAATACAACTCTCTCCCTTTGAGACACCTTCCATCTTTATGCCAGCACTTAGTATGTTGGAGTTTCCAAGACATCTGTATTTCGGAGACACCTTCCAGCTTTATGCCTTCCTGCCTCTACCCCTTCTGCTACTGCTCAGAGTTCTGAAGAAGATCATGAATGACTGGACCCAAGTCATCCTAGTGCCACTGAATTGGTTCAGGATGGTACCCAAAACTCCTGGGCATAAGCATCTGTCCTCTGATCAAACTACTGCTTCGAGAGGATCTTCTGTCGCAGCAGCAGGGCAGGGCACTGCACCTAGGCCTTCACAATTTGCATCTCCATGCTTGGAGATTGAGCAACAGCAGTTGACCTCCTTTTAACGTTCCTTTTGAAGTCATTGATGTCATTTTAGCGGTGAAGCATCCTGCCACTAAATCAGTGTACACCAGTCATTAGGACAAATTTGCGGCTTGGTGCGGCACCCACCCAATTGACCCACTGCAAGGGGAAACATCACTTACAATGTGGTGAATGCAACAAAATGCATTTACCACGATGCATATGTGTTTACCACGCATGGCTTTACCACGAATATACCTTTGCTAGGCATGCCTTTAGAACAAATTTCATTGTAAAGGCATGAATGGTAAAGGTGTATGTGTGCTAAAGGTTTTAAAGGTAAGCACAGGTAAGTATTAAGTGGGTTGAGTGAGATATATATATATATCTATAGGTATGTATATATATATATATATATATATATATATATATTATTAGTGGTAATTCCATTTTTACGTTTTAGGGTGGGTATGGGTTTTGGGGGTAAAGGCATTTTTATGTTTTAGGGTGGGTATGGAATTTCAGGTGGTAAGGGGTGTTTAGGTTTTAGGGTGGGTATGGGGTTTTGGGTGATAAGGGGTGTTTATGTTTTAGGGTGGGTATGGGTTTTGGGGTGGTAAGGTAATTTTTAGGGTTTAGGGTAGGTAGGGTTTTTGGGTGGAAAGGTGTGTTTGTATTTGTGTGTGTAAATATATATATATATAAATATATATATATATATATATATATATACACATATATATATATATATTTAATGTATGTTATACTTACCTCTAGTTTTTACCATGCATATGCATTGTAAAAACATTTTGTGGTATGTGCATGCATGGTAATGACCATGCATTGTACTTACCGCGTTGTAAAGGCATGTGTTGTAACTGCATGCGTTGTTCCATCATGCATCTGCACTGAAACCTAAGTTTTTGGGTGTTTTGCTGTTTGTATGGTCACTAGCCCAGCAAGGATTTGCTTTGGTTATCATTAAAGGCTATTTGTCAGCTCTTTAGCTTTTTTTTGCGGGTGCCAGATCTGTCTGCTGTGATGGAATTTTTTTAAAGCTTTGCAATATTTGTTTCCACCAAGACCCTTTGTGATGCCAAAGGGGGACTTGAATTTAGCACTCACATTTCGATGTCCAACCTTTTAGAGCTGCTGCACAGGGTCTGAGGGCATGGACAGACTAAAAAAGCAAGCGATGTCAACATGCATGGGTGGTGCTTATATGCTGCTCCATTCATCACTTCCAGAGTGGAATGACATTAGTGCAGAACACACAACTCCACCTACTGGCACATAAGTACAGCTCTAAAAGTTTCCGGATCCAGTCTTGTACCCTGGGGAATATTTACAAGGTGAGGAATCCACAGTTAGATAACGTATCCACCAGAAATATTGTTACCAAAGGTAAGTAACTTGTTCTTTCGATAGATTATCTGATGGTTAGGGGACAGAGAGGAGCAGGCAATGAGTTTCAGGCTGCACAGTAAGGTGTCAATCCCACTTGGCTTAAATTTCCACTGTCGCTAGCGAGCAGAGTTTCTTTAATTAAAATGACTGACTTCCCAAAACTCTTTACAAGCATTCCTATACCCCTATAGCAAGCAAGCATTTTTTTGTGCTCAGAACTCTATTGATTAGACTTTTGGTAAACGGGCCAGCCAGTATTTCTTGGAAAACACTGATACTCCTCAATGCAAGAAGAGGATTTGAAGTACCGGACCCGGAAATGTACCATTTCGTGACACAGTGTCATTTTGCAAGGCTGACGGGCGGAACCTCGGTTTTTGCTCGTCAGGCTAGCGGGAAAGTCCTAATAGGTCGCCGAAGTGGTCGCCACTACAGTGGCACCTACCCTGCCAGGTATTTGGCGGACGGGTTATCCTGTACGTTAAACTCTTGATTAGGCCCTATGTCTAAAATGGCTATAACTGACATAGGTCATCTATATGTAGACGGGACATTTATGACACCAGAAAAATTCCGCTCTGGGGAATGCCACTATGCTGGATATTATGATTTATGCCAGGATACACAGTACAGTCGGGGATAAACTACCAAGTTTTGCAAATAAACCAGCCAAATTTTTACCATTGATTTAATTCATAACCTCATCTGATGTCACTAGATGGGTCTGGAGACACTACACTAGCATATCACAAGGTAGAGTGGGACAGAATGGCCTGGGAGCCAGAACTCGGACACTCTTCGGCAGGCACTCAATGGATATATTGCTGCACACAAACCAGTATAATTTGTATTAATTATAGGTGAAACTACTACACTATAACTATCTTCACTGAGCATATAACACACAGGTGCGACAACAGAGGATAGGATAGTCCCATCTCTTCCTCACAAATGTTTTCATCGTGGACATGGCTAAGTTGGATTTATCCATCTGACGTGGCACTGTCCTCCTATCTATAAATATTGGCAGAAAGTATTTCAGGTGGTGGAAGATATGACAATGAATCACGCGTAGGCTGACCCATGAATAACTTTACTTTGCTACCTAAAGAACACCCAACAGGATAGGCAATGCTTAATGACAAAGTCCTTTCTGTTGGCCACACATAGAATGGCTATGAACTGGGGTAGGACACTGTTACCCACAAGCATTGATTGGCTGTGAGATATGGTACCTGCAATGAGCACATGCAATGCTATGCTACGATGCATCCGACCACCTCGAGAACAAGGGATATACGGGACCTAATAGAGCCTAGCCTCTTCGTAACAACCCAAATAGACATGAGAGCTCTGACAACGAAAGAAGTATGCATGATTACATGCTGGCCTTGATTTGTAATGCCCTGTAGTTACATTGGCATTTATACATCTTAGTCGATGTATTCTGTCCGTTACGACTAGTCAGCAATACAATGCACGCCTAGTGGTGGACCCTGTTATCGAATAGATATGTAAATTAGATATTGGATTATGTACTCCTTTGATAATGACTATGTAACCTTACTGCTGCTTGATCACCATGGGGGTCATTCCAACCTTGGCGGTAAAAGGGGGTCATTCCAACCTTGGCGGTAAAAGCCGCTTACCGCTGTCAGAAGACCGCCAACATCCCGCCGCGGCCGCGGTATACCGCCACGGTCATTCTGACCCACAACAGGCAAACCGCCAAAATACAGACCCACAAAAGTCCGCCACACCAAAGGTCAGCAAGAAACTGGCGATGACCAAACCTCCACCGTCACGCCAACAGAAATACACCCACACTATCACGACACACGAATCCACGCGTCGGTCTTTCAACCGCGGTATTCCATTGGCGGTACACACTGCCGCGCTCAAAATACACACACTCTTACTAAACACAGCCACATTGAACAGTTCAAAATACACACACCTGAGACACATACACACACCACTCCCACACACCCAATTAAATATAAAACACACACCCCCATCACCCACAAACCTCCACTCCTAGAGAATCGGTACCATACACAGAGAAATAGATATCCGAGCACCCAGATGCGCATATTATATTCACCCAGCAATATTACCACGCACTTCAAGCAACACACCAATACACATCACCACACTTAGCACCACACAATCCACCCCACACATCACCCACACCACCCCATGGCACCGCAAAGACACCCCAGGTTTTCTGAGGATGAACTCAGGGTCATGGTGGAGGAAATCGTACGGGTAGAGCCACAGCTCTTCGGAACACAGGTGCAGCACACCTCCATTGCCAGGAAGATGGAGCTATGGAGCAGAATAGTCGACAGGGTCAACGCTGTGGGACAGCACCCAAGAAATAGGGACGACATCAGGAAGCGGTGGAACGACCTACGGGGGAAGGTGCGTTCAATGGTATCCAGGCACAACATCGCGGTTCAGCTGACTGGCGGCGGTCCACCACCTCCTCCCCCAGAATTTACAACATGGGAGGAGCAGGTCTTGGCGATCCTGCATCCTGAGGGCCTCGGCGGAGTATCCGGAGGAATGGACTCTGGTAAGTCTCATCTTCACTACTTCATCCCCACCACCCCACCAGCATGCCAACTCATACCCACACCCTCACCCCCATCACACCTACTCCTTGCAAATGTCTCACCATCACAACCCACCCATCCCAACCCCAAGCCCTGCATGCGACCACAAAGCATGGACACCCATCACCAAAGCATGCCCACTGCACATCCCCATCCCCCCCCAAACCACCGTCACAAAAGCCCCCACTGAGGAATGCAAGCACTGGGGGACACGGGCACCCACCCATTGCACGCAATGGCACACACAGATGCAATAACCATCCCTTTATACCCCTGCAGGACCCGAACGCCACGTCACCGCACAGGACGGTCCACAAATGTCCACTCCACCCCCCAGAAGAGGCCCACAGTGATGACAGCAGCTCTGTCGACCTGGATCTAGAAAACCAGCCTGGCCCATCGGGGACCTCGGGACAGTTGGTTCCCCTCAGACAGCCACAGGCCACAGCAGACCTTCCCCCCTCTGGGAACACCAGCACAGCACCCACCCAGCGGTCCCATACCTCTGTCCCCAGGACACGTCAATCAGCGGTGTGTCCACCACTACAGGGCACCCAGGTTAACCCACCACCCCAACACCAACAGGGACCTGGGGGCAGTGGTAGTGGGCACACGGTCCAGGGGACAGAGGCCCAGGGAAACAGGGGAACTGGGAGGGCTGCTGTGCGACAGGGGGGGGACAGGCCCAGGGAACCCACTCTCCACGAGGCCCTCTCCTCCAACATGGGAGCCTACCATCATTCCCAGGAGACGATGGCGACGGTACTGGCCAGGTTTCAGGAGATCCAGCTCCTGCAGGAGGAACAGTATTTGGGGTTCAGGGAGGAACTACGAACCATCAGTTCTGCCCTGGGCACCATTGTAGGGGCTCTGAATCTGGTAGTCACCACATTGCGGGACACTGTGGCACCACAAAGGGCCCCTGACACTAGCATGGACCAAGAACTGCCTACCACCTCTGCCGGCGCTAGTGGACAGGAGGCCCCGCCACAGGACCAACAGGCCACCAGCACCCCACCCCCTGCAGAAGGAGAACCACCCCGCAAGCGGGCCCTGAGATCCAGGAAGAAGACAGAGTAAGATGCCAAGACCCCCGCCAGGAAAGGATACCTCCCTGATTGTCATCCCACTGTCCCACATTGTCACCCTGTCCATCCTTAAACTGCCCCTGCTCCACTTTCCACAGGCATTTGGACAATGCACCTGTGATACAAATAGTCTGGACTCTGCCATGGACAATCCTCCACCATCACCCCTCACCGATTTGCAACCACCCACCAATATAGAGCACTGTAATAAACACAGTTATTGCACAAAACAATCAGGAGTCTGGCTGTGATTTTGAACAAATGTATTAGACATTAACGTGCCAAAATGCTTATTTACATTGTGATGCCAACATACCAATGTCACACAGCTGTAGTTCATGGGGAAACAAAGCAGATGTCACGCAGTGGGGCCCACATCTCTGAAATCGGAAGGGAAAGTCACAACTCAGTTACCATACACTGGGGGGAAAGGACAGACAGTAGAGAGGTAGTAGTGTTTAAGTATATGTAATATGCCGGTGTGTATTCTTACCTGTGTGTCATTGGAAATACTGCTGTATTACTGTGTTCCTGTTGTCTATGTCGTCTCCTTTGGCTTCCTCGTCTTCACTTTTCACAGGCTCCACAGCTGCTACAACACCACCATCTGGACCATCCTGAAGCATACAGCAGGCCACGATGATCTGACACAAGCATACAGCAGGCCACGATGATCTGACACACCTTCTTTGGTGAGTAGAATAGGGATCCACCTGTCATATGGAGGCAACTGAACCTGGCCTTCAGGAGCCCAAAGGTCCGCTCGATCACCCTCCTAGTTCTCCCATGGGCCTCATTGTAGCACTCCTCTGCCCTTGTCCTGGGATTCCTCACTGGGGTCAGTAGCCATGACAGGTTGGGGTAACCAGAGTCACCAATTAGCCACACACGTTGCCTCTGGAGTTGACCCATCACGTAAGGGATGCTGCTATTACGCATGATGTAGGCGTCATGCACTGAGCCAGGGAACTTGGCATTAACATGGGAGATGTACTGGTCTGCCAAACATACCATCTGGACATTCATGGAATGATAACTCTTCCTGTTTCTGTTCACCTGTTCACTCCTGTGGGGGGGAACCAAAGCCACATGGGTCCCATCGATGGCACCTATGATGTTGGGGATATGTCCAAGGGCATAGAAATCACCCTTCACTGTAGGCAAATCCCCCACCTCAGGGCAAACGATGTAGCTGCGCATGTGTTTCAGCAGGGCAGACAACACTCTGGACAACACCTTGGAAAACATAGGCTGGGACATCCCTGATGATATGGCCACTGTTGTTTGAAATGACCCACTTGCAAGGAAATGGAGCGCTGACAGCACCTGCACTAGAGGGGGATCCCTGTGGGTTGGCGGATTGGTGACATCAGGTCTGGCTCCAGCTGGGCACTCAGTTCATGAATAGTGGCTCGGTCAAGCCTGTATGTCAGTATGACATGTCTTTCCTCCATTGTCGACAGGTCCACCAGCGGTCTGTACACAGGAAGATTCCGCCATCTCCTCGCATGTCCCAGCAGACGGTGCCTATGAAGGACAACAGCGAGCACAGAGTCAATCAACCCACAGGTGCGTAACCACAGCTTGCACATAACACGATTCTCACTCCATTGAATGCTTTGTATGAGTGTTGATGCAAGGCCTAGGTATGTGTGACGCAGTAAAAAGTAAGCCATGTGGGCCCCTGAAATGGCGGCTGCCTGACCTGTGAAGTGCGACAATGGGATGTGAGGTAAATGCGCTGGCGTGGCACACCGTGGCAATAGGCGGTCGAAGACCGCGGCGCAAAGCAGCATTGGTTAACATTGAACCCTATGGGTCTCATGAGCCAATGACGATGTGCGCTGGCGGTCGCGGTACGCACCGCCGCGGCCGTGACCGCCATTTTCTATCTGCTTAATCACTCGATACCTGATCTTCGACAGGAGAGGACCTACACTGCAAGTGCTGCTGCGACCTCGGTCTGGAAGAGACAATGGCTGCTGCGTCTGGGGAAAGGGCCCCTGCCTTCACTGCTCAGGAGTTGGAGAAACTTGTGGATGGGGTCCTCCCCCAGTACGCGCTACTCTACGGTCCTCCAGACCAACAGGTTAGTACTGAGGGAGCATGCTTAATGGGCAATGCCTGTGTTGAGTGGGGTGGATGAAAGATGGTGGGGAGGGGAGCGATTGAGGCATGCATCAAACGACGGTGAGAGCATGTGCCACATGGCAAGGGTAGGGATGGGGGGCCACTCACATTGAATATGCAGAAGGTGATGACTATTTTTCTCCCCCTGTACATTTCACATAGGTCAGCGCCCACCAGAAGATCGATATTTGGTGTGCCATCGGCAAGGACGTCCGGACCCTGGGGGTCCACCACAGACGGGGCACCCACTGCCGGAAGAGATGGGAGGACATCCGCCGCTGGAGCAGGAAGACGGCGGAGGCTCAGCTGGGGATAGCCTCCCAACGTGGGAGGGGTGCCAGTCGGACTTTGACCCCCTGATGTCCCAGATCCTGGCAGTGGCCTACCCCGATTTGGATGGGCGCGTGAGGACATCACAGCAGACACAAGGGGGTGAGTACACTCTCATTCTGTTGACTTTGCGCGCAGTGGAGGTGTCTGGGTGGGGGAGGAGGACTGTGGGTATCCCTAGGCCAGGGCGATTTCTGTAGGCTAGGCCCCTCCGTAAGGCATGGCCCTCTGTCCCCGCACCCCACCTCTGTAGGGTGCCTAGTACAGCTATTCATGGCCCTGTGTCATCTATGTGTGCAGATGTCGTCCATAGGCTTGTAGGCCATGTCCCACGGATTGAATAGTCGAGCCCAAGTGCGCGGCGTAGTGCAGGGGGCTTCTGTGTCTGTCCTGTCCGCCAACGGTGTCGCCAATGCATGCACTCAACATGTCTTTATTTTCTCCCCCCCCCTTTTTTGTGGTCTTCCTGTTCATGTGTGCATTAGCATCATCAGGCGGAGGAGAAGTGGCATCGGAGCACGAGGGAGCTGCATCCCACATGGCCATGGAGGGCCATGCAACGGACTCCGAATTCATCAGTGGGACAGAGGGCGAGGGGAGCTCCACAGCGGGGACTCGGGCAGACATCAGTGACACCGACTCGTCCTCTGAAGGGAGCTCCCTTGTGGTGGCGGCAACATCTGTGCCCCCCGCAACAAAAGGTACAGCTGCCACCCACCGCACCAGCACCGCCCTCCCAGCAGCCCCTCAGCGTTTGGCCCGTGCCCGCTCATCCAGGAAGGTGGGCATCTCCTTCGCCCCAGGCACCTCAGGCCCTGCCCCAGTCACCCCTGCTGCCCTCAGTGAGGAGGTCATTGACCTCCTGAGGACGCTCACTGTTGGGCAGTCTACCATTTTGAATGCCATCCAGGGTGTAGAAAGGGAGGTGCACCAGAGTAATGCATACCTGGAGGGCATTCATTCTGGTCAGGCTGCCCTTCAGCGATCGTTCCAGACTCTGGCCTCAGCACTGATGGCAGCCATTGTCCCTGTCTCTAGCCTCCCCCCTCCAACTTCCTCCACCCATACCCTATCACCTGTACCTCTGCCTATCCCAGACACACCATCAGACCAGCATGCACACACCTCAACACCCAAGGGAAGCTCAGGCAAACATAAGCACCACACATCACACAGGCATTCACCCAAGCAACATCCACATACAGACATACCAACACCCACTGCCTCCACTGTGTCCCCCTCCTCCTCGTCTCCCTCCTTCCTCCCTGTCACGTCTCCACTCACACCTGCATGCACAACATCTTCAGCCACTACGTCCCTCAGCAGCACACACACCAAAACACCCCGCACATGTGCAGTCACTGCCATTTACACGTACCCTGTGTCCTCTCCCAGTGTGTCTGTGACCCCCTCTTCCAAGATACACAAACGCAGGCAGCCACCCACCCAACAGCCATCCACCTCACGACAGCCTCCAGCCCAAGCACCTGCACCCAAAGACACCAAACTTACAACTCCTACAACCACAACCTCTTCCTCCACTCCCATACCCACTACACCTACCCGTCCCACTGCTCCCAAAAAGTTTTTCCTGTCTAAACTCAACCTCTTTCCACCAACTCCCCCACCCCGTACATGTCATAGGACTACAGTCAGCACCTCAGCCACGACAAAACCGGCCCCTGTCATCACAGTCTGCCATGGACTGTGGAGTGCCCCACCCTCCAGGGCAGCCAGTTCGGTACGGAGCCAAGGCACGGGCAGCCCACCCCCGGAGAAACATCCCAAGATAGGCAGTGGCCGGCACGAGAGGGTGAAAACACCAGGACTAAAACCCCTACCATGGCTCCGGCAGGAAGTGTGGAGACAGCTGGCACACCGCCCAAGGTGGGGAAGGGCCACAGGCGATCAGGAAAGGCTGGGAAGGGCAGCACGCCCTACAACACCGCCATCAGCCCAGCTGGCCAGGAGGGCCCCGCCAGCCCCATCCCAGGTGGGCAGGAGGCCACCAACAGGCACGGCACAGCTGCCCAGGAGGGCCCCGCCAGCCGTAGGACAGATGGGCAGGAGGGCCCCGCCAGCCACAGGACAGGTGGCAAATGACCTCCCCGCCATGGCCGGATCCGCTGAACTGGGCCCTCATCTCAAGCACCGCTGCACTGGGCACCGCCGTCTCAAGCACCGCTGCACTGGGCCCTTCATCTCAAGCACCGCTGCACTGGGCACCGCCGTCTCAAGCACCGCTGCACTGCGCACCGCCGTCTCAAGCACCGCTGCACTGGGCACCGCCGTCTCAAGCACCGCTGCACTGGGCACCGCCGTCTCAAGCACCGCTGCACTAGGCACCGCCGTCTCAAGCACCGCTGCACTGGGCCCTTCATCTCAAGCACCGCTGCACTGGGCCCTTCATCTCAAGTACCGCTGGCCCATGAGCGGCAGGGGCTGGCCCGCATCTGTGTCGGGCAGGGCTGCACGAACCACTCTGGGCACCAGGCCCCCTCCAGAACCAGTGGAGACTGTTATCCACTTGTGAGACTGTGGCTTTGCACTCCCCAGGATGTAACAGTGGGCATGGAGGTCCCTGGTGGATCTGGCGTCGTGCACTCATCTGGCTGAGGTGCCCCCCCCCCCTTCCCTTCCCCCTGAGGTGCCTGTAGTTTTGCTATCTGATGCCCCTGCAGTGTTCTCTCCGTTGGAGTCAGGTATCCTGTGTGGGCTTTGCCCATGTGATTTGGGCCCAGTGGTACACGAACAATGCCTGCTACAATGCTTGGACTTGGACATTTATGTATATAAGAGTTTTTGATGTGTATATATTTTTTTTTGCCAGTAATACAATATATTCTGATGTTTAGAATCATTTCCTTTTGTGTTTGCATTCTTCCGGGGGGTTTGAGGGGTGTCACTCTGATGTGTTGCTATGCATTGATGTGTGTGTTGTAGTGGGTGAGGGTGAGGGTGAGGGTGGGTGTGTCGCGTATGTGTGTACCCGTAATAAGTTCCCCTCCCCCCTCCCCTGTGTCGTAGGTGCAGTACTCACCGTTGTCTTCTGCGCCGGCGTTCGTGCTCCTGGTAGAGGAGCAGGAAGACTATTGCTGGGAGTATGTGGAGTTCGGGTTCCATTCTGTCCTGATTCCTCGTGGGCTGTATGGAGGTGAGCGTTTTCCCTTCGAAATGGCTGTTTCCGCCGCGTTTTTATCGCCGGGGCTACCGCCCCGGAAAAGGTGGCGGATTGGTAGGTTGTGATACAGTGGGCGGTACATTGTCTCCCGCATGTCTGTTGGCGGTGACCGCTGCGCTGTTTGTTTGTACCGCCGTGGCGGGCGGTGTGTTGATGTGGCGGTCGCTGTTGGCGGTTTCCGCCAGGGTCGGAATTCCATTTTTTTTCCCGCCAGCCTGTTTGCGGTTTGGCTGCCACTTTAACACCGACCGCCAGGGTTGGAATGACCACCTATATTTTTTCTATATGCTTGTATACAATTTGTTCTTTGCCTCTGTTTGAACCTGTTTACAGTCCACCTCATGCCTGTATTATTTATAATTCACAGTTTCTCCTGCCCCTTGTCTTGAAATTCCTGGTTACAACTGCCACTCTCACTCATTTATTTTGTTTCTGTATTATTCACATGCCCCAAGTCAGAGAAAAATATACAGTACTGTTCAGTGCTTAATTTGTACTTGTTGTTTCCGGTGCGGAGCACCGGTACTGATTTTTGAGGGCCGGAGCTTAGTTTTCTGCATCAGGCATTTACTGCGAGCAAAAGACACATATGGGAAAGGAGGAGGAAGAGAAAAACGAAAAGGCGTTGAAAGGGAGAAAGCAGAAAGCTGCAAGAGTGAGCCACGAGGCAGGAAGTGGCTGTGAATGGATCAAAGGGGCCCGAGAAGGCTTTAAGATTACACTGCCTTCATGTTCTGTGTTTGCACATTTAATTGCAGCAGCCGCGTGTTTCATAGGAGAGTTTTGGGCACCGGCACGTTTTTATTTACAAATTAAGCACTGGTACTATTGCTTTATACGCTAAAGTGATCGCTTAGCCGCCTTACATGTGTGTTTAGGCTTTTCACATTCAAGATGGCCGAAGTGTGCTCAAATTACAGAGCCTATAATCAGCCGTCCTCTTCACAGGCAGGGCACATGGAAGTACAACAGTCTCAATCAGAATATTTGAGCATCAGTGCCTTTGTGGTCGGAAAAAGAATGGCGATGCTATTCACTCATATATGCAGTGAGAGAATGAAAAATACTGCTCTTTTTTAATAGAAATACAGGGCCAAACTAACGAGCATTTTTAAAGTCACAAATACTCAGATCCAGAGATTGCAAATGCAAAAATGTTTTAATACCAATCCTCTTTAAGTAGTTGGTAAACTTTCACAGACTCCTATAAAATGGGGTTGTGACCCCATGTTGAGTCCGTGTTTGACAGGGGCATATTGTAGGAATCCCTCCCAAGGACCAAAACGATACATATTTTAATGTTTTGTGACTTAAATACAGTTGCAAAATATCAAACACAATGATTCTTAAGCTGGGGTGGTAAGCCATATGCAAAATGGAATAAGTTCCCTCGATACTCCTTTCCCTAAGTTGATATAAAAAACATTGTTTGAGACTACTCAGTGGTCCAGGGGACCACATCCAACTCTCAAACAAACTTGAAAATAAGTATTTTGTTTAATCACAGCAGGAAAACGTGCTGTGTAAAAAAAAGGTTTACTTTATTATAAGCAATCAAAGACAAGGTGGTCTGCTGATCTTACCAAGTCACCATCCCTTTGTTGGCCACTAGTCGGAGTCTGCAGAAATGTGCACCCTACCCTTTTGATAAATCATGACCTAGGTTTGTTTACGCACCACTCCGAATCGGAATTATAAAAACTGACTTATTAGGACAGAGGTCGATTTGTAAAATTCTATTCTTGTTGCAAAAGTGCTGGTCACAAATAGCAATCAGTTTTTTGCTATCAGTATTTTTTTACATCTGGCCCACTGTTCTGCTGTCTGTATTGTTTCAGCTGTTTTCAGGGCTGGACCCGAGGGGCATCTGGGTGCATACCTACAGTTCGCTTAGGGCACCTAAAGCAGTTCGCTGGGCTGGGCATTGAAAGAGAGACCTCAGGGCACTACTTGTCGGATTTCACTACTTTTCAGAGGAGGAAAGTGGTTCCGGTTATCAGGAATTTGAGTGCCATGACAGATGAGTGGTCACCTCCCCGATTCTGGTGTGTTTTTACTCCTCCTCAAGGCATGCTTTCAGTGTTATAGCATGAGGGTTCTTTGAAAATGTTTTGCTTTTCCAAGAACACTATGGGGGACGGAAGCAGGCTGCATGGTTTCTCATGTTTTCAGATTATCAATTAAAGCTCCTTGCGCACTTGATGTTCTGATATCATGTTACCACACGAGACGTGCATAGATCCTTTTGGTTTATTTAGGGACATCAAAATATGTTTATTCAAAAACAAATATTTATTTGCAAGTGAACCCTGCATCCAATGTCTGAGTGCCCTGTTCATTGGAAAACCCTTCGAGCTGGAAATAGGGATTTTCGGGGAGCCCAGACAAAATAAGAGTTCGCAATTTGGACGCTCCGATAGTGTCAATAAAGCTGCCTCTTCTTAAGTTACCATTTACTATAAGCCAAATCGGACACCATCACCTTCTTAGTCCCCATCCAAGGAAGAACCCCTGATTGCTGGTAATTCAATGTGAGTGTTGCTCAAAACCGGCCTGTACATAGGGGTCATCTTTTTAATGAACACACAGGGAAAATGACGATGGGATATGGGCCATTCACTATCGCACTGACTAGGCTCCAGAGGATTTTTTAACCAGGAGAGGGGTAACACAGGCTGTTTTATCGTGCCTGTGTCTGCACGTATATCCAGTGAGACCCTGGTTTCACCACTCGTCAAGTAGAGGTAGGGTTGGTGAGGAGACAGTTTTGCAAGAGAGTACTCCTTAGAACGTTGACGAGATGGATTCCCAACAGCACAATAAAGTCTCAGCAAGATAGACGTCAACATACAACTGGTCTGTGGTTCTCTAAGCTGTGCATTAAGCCCTCTGTTAAGGTTTCCAGACTAGCAACACCAACAATTTCAGGACAGTCCTGACAGAAAATAGCTAAATGACTACAAATTGATCACAGTTATTTGGATGGAGTCCTTTGACTATAAACAATTTGGCAATAAACAATTTGGCAAAACATAAAAACATCTTGCCATGGGTGACCAACATAGTGAAAAATTAGCTGGCAATTATGAGAACAAACGTAGACAAACACTGTAGATAGGAGGACTATTTGTAAATGACTTGCCTTAATGTGCCTGTGGCCACATACCCAGCATTTGATCCACGGCTGTCAGTTTGAAACCCCTTGATCCTCATACTGCTGGCTAATCGATGACTTTGCAATGGCTAGATGTTTGCATGTTTTGATCACAAGTGCTTGACACTGATAAAAAGAGCAAAAGACTGAACTGAGTGAAAAACATCCACCACCTGTTGGAAGAATGAGCTATGCTGAATATTTCTCCCTGACCAAACTGCCCTTCAGCATTGCTCCCAGCTGTTCTGACTTCTGTCATGTATCGTGTGGGCCCTGCAAGGCATCAAGACATAGAATTGTGAATGCCTGACAATTTTGTAGTTATAGCCTTGTAGTTCCCTAGCCAGAGGGTGCCAGAAGGACAGAAGATACTAGACTTTGGGTTTAAAAGCAAAATAGTTCCTTGGACCACAGCTGTGATGGCTGCCACAAGGACTTTTATACATAACTACGTAGACCTTTCTGCTTTTTCATTATAAGACCAAATAATTTAATAAATTAATTTAATTCAACATTCTTTCCAATGGGGTTCTATTTTAAGCCCCTGTCTCCATTATTCTCTATGGAAGGGTGTTGCAGTATCAGTGATTGGACATGTCTGTTGCTGGACTTACTTCTCGTTTTTGGAAGTACTAAGTTACACTCGTAAATTGGCTTCATCCCATGTCTTTGGGGTAACTTTACACATGTAAGTGGCCAAAAGTACTAAAGTTTAGGAGTAAAATTACATGTGTAACTTACTCACAAATGTAAGTTACCTTTGTGAATATCTCATCAGTATGTAGATGTCAGGAGCCAGCACAGTTGCAAACTCATGTTGAAAGTGTCATCTGAGGCTGTTATCCTTATCACTGTTATTCCTCCATCCTTTTTGATGGTTCTGCATCCTTCCCTCTTAATCGGGTAACCCAGGCAAATAAAACACTTTTGGAAATGCTGAAACCATCGATAATCTGCAATGAATATCCCAACATTAGAGGAATCTGTATTTTCTGTAGAAACATCTGTAACACAGGTTTGGACTGCCCATAGTGATCACGGCATTTACTTCCAGCAATTGCGGATAACACATGAGTACATCAAACAAGAAGTGAAAAATATGTTTTACATTTTCTTTTGAAACCTCAGCAAGGAAGGAGTAATATTTAATGACACAGGGAGAATTGTGGTAGCCAGCCTCTGATGGCTGTTATTGCTTTTCGTGGTTTTTGAAAGTAGGAGTCATTGTAATAGATGCTTCCCACTGTCCATTTAACATAAGACCATCAACAAGTACACTGTTCTGGACTGATTATATGTTTCCATCTTCCACAATTTAAGATACTGGTTTTATATAGGGATTTATTTTCAGATGGATTTGTAGCATCCATTTGTTAGCGGCTTGTAGGCCATTTTGTAAGTTAAATTTACTCAAGTTCTGATGGTCATTACAGATTCAGAATAATCTGGGTGTCATCTGCATAATTGTAACAGGTGATTTTATTGGAATTTATAAGTACTGGGAGTGGTGTCAAGTTTACATTGAATAAGGGAGGTGTAATTGTTCAACCTTGGAGAACACCTACTTTTTAAGGGAATGGAGGTGATACAATTTGAGTTCAGTCTGTAAGGCAGGACAGAATCAAGTTTAGCACTGTAGTCTGTGTTCTTTAGTCTTTTGGGTATGTTTTTCTTATTTCACAGTGTCAAATGTTGCTGACAGTTTCAGTAAGAGGAGACTATTGTGTTCCAGGGGATATCCGAGATATCCAAATTTCAACTAATGCTGATTTAATTTCTCAGAATCAGAAGAGGTTCTTTTTCTCTAGAAAATCTGATATCTCAAGAATTGCAGCTCCTTCTATCAATTTCCTCAAAAATGGCCAATTCCATATAGGCCTACACATAGGTTGATATCGGTCTGTAATTAGTTAAGTGCTGGCGGTCAGTATATTAGAAGGCATGGCGTAATGAAGGTTGGAGGTTGTGAACGATTAATAAATAGGGATTTGAACACTGGTGTTTAGCAATCTTTGTATAATCAATCAATCTTTAGTCGGTTTATTACTTTTTTAACCATAAAAGATATATACGAAAAACAATTACAATGAAAACAGTTAAAATACATTACATGTTACAAACCATCAGCCAACTAATCCCACAGAGCCGTAAAACCTTTCCAGAAAGTAGCTGACTCACACATTGATAAAAACAGATATGGCCTAGCATCCATCACTGAAAAATTGAGTTTGGTATCTCTAGACTCACATTTAAAAACACATCTTTTGGTAAAGTTGGTTTTTAAATTGCGGTCTGAAGATGCCACTTTTAGAAAGTTGGCATTTTCCTACTTGAACCATTCTGTGCCTTGGTCTGCCTCTGGATACACGTCTAGGTTTAGGTGACAGCTACACTTGTGCTTTCTCTCTAGACAGTCACAACACAGGAAGGGCTGGGTGTGACATGGGATACATCTGCATACTGATAGTCTTCCTGGGAAGAGAGAGGTAGTTCACGCTTACATCTTAATAGGTTGTGCCCTGCCCTCACATAAATGGCTAATTTACCCCCTACTGGTAGTATGTAGCTGGGGCTGGGTTGAAAGGGATCCTTGTGCACTTCAGAGAGTTCCTTTGAAGTCACCCCTACATCAAAGGCATTTTGGGTATAAGTACTGGACCTCTGACACCATATACTCAGAACACTTCTGAGGACAGTCTGCCAGGAAAAAGGACTGCTGTGCTACCAGGAGGGACTGCAACTTTGCTGTTTGCTTTGCTGTGTTGGCCTGCCTCTTCTTCCCTGGGAGTGAGAGGACTGTACTTAACTCTGTACATCCTGCAACCTAAAGACACCCAATTTCTAACATTGTGCTGTAACGATAGAACTTGTATTTGTGCATTACATACAGTGATTGGTGTACACCACTTCCATATCCTAGACCATTATGTACAAATATACTTTATTTTTTCTCTTTAGCAACTTTTTGAGTTTTTGCAACAGTCATGTATCAATATGGAGAGACAGCAGCTACAACCGCAGTATTGAAGTTTGAGCAGGAGAAATTGTAACTCTACACAGTGTCCCAGCTCACAGGTTTCTGCAGGGAGTTTATGTGTTCTTTTAAAGTCCTTTCTAAAAAGGAGGTCCTGCAAAATGTGCTGAGGGCCTGGCTGACAGCCAGGGAAGCAGCTGTGCAACCAGAAGAGGGCAGTGTTGTGGGTGACAAGGAGAAGGATCTGCATCTGGAGTTGTTGGATAGCCCAGAACTGCCTGTGGGGTGAGGGGGTCAGCTTAAATGGAGTGAGGGCCCCCTCTAAAGCAGGCAGCAGGGTGTCCTCCAGAGGTCTGTCCCCAGAGTAGCTGGAGGATAGACTGGAAGCCAGGAGGCTCCAATTGAAGGTGGCAAAACTCAAAATGGAGAATGAGGGTGAAAGCTATAGAGGAAAAGAGATTGAGCAGAAGAAAATGAACAGAGCATGAAGGAGCTGGACCTGAAAGCCCACAGAGCTGAGTCCAGCACGGATGGTGGCAGCATATCTTCAGTGTTCTCTGATAAAAGAGTATAAGTATCCAAGAGTCTGATTGCTGACTTCAATGTGGGGGAGGACATAGATTGTTGATTTGAGCCTATGAGATTGGTTTGCAAATGTGCAGGATCCCTGAGGAGGATTGGGGGGTCAGTTTGTGGAAGCGGATTCCAACTTAGAGGAGGGACACTTTACTAACCCTGCAGGGAAGTGATAAGATGAGGGATTCAGCCATGAGGAGGCTCTTACCAGGAAATATGGGTTGACCCCAGATAGGTACAGGCAGAAGTTTAGGGATAGTGTGAAACTTTTTCCACAGACCTGAGTAGATTGGGTTATTCTTTCTGCAAGGCACTGGATAGTTGGATGAAGAGAAGTAATGACAGATTATCAGGGGCTGTACAATTTAATTGCACAATAGCACATGTTTAATCTTTGTTTTACAGAGCTGCGCCAGCACTTGATTCATAGTAAGCTCCCTGACCCCAGGGAGCTTGACAAGGAGGCAGACCGCTTGGTTAGCACCAGGGTCCACAAGAAAGTTTTTTGGGGGGATCCAGCCAAGGGTGGGCAGAGTTCCCAGCAGAAGAAGGAGGGGGGAGAAAAACAAAAATTAGGAGTACTCTATAGTGCCTCAAAGTAGTTCCCAGGGTCAGGTTTCCCAACCCCCTACTGACAGAAGAAATGGTTCCCATCAGCTAAACCTGCAGGGAAGGGACCCCTAAGGTGTTTTGACTGTATTCAGGAAGGGCACTTCAGAGGGGCTCCTGCATGCCCTAAGCGGACACACCCACCACTGGTGGGCTGTCACAGGGGATGGCGAGTGTAGCGCTTGGGGAAGAGATGACCCCAGCTAGTGATGGGGAGACATCTGCGATAACCCTAACGTCCATGGGTGACAGTAAAATGGTACAAAGAACACTCATGCCTGACAACACTAAGAAGTATAGGAAGTGGGTTACCATTAATGGGTTGAGGGTAGAGGCTCTGAGAGACACAGGACCAAGCATGACAACCATCTGGTGTCATCTGGTGTCTTCAGAGCAGGCAGTCCCTAATGTGGTCCACCAGGTTGTTGCTGTAGACAACCGCGAGAGCCAATGTTTGATGGCTGAGGTTTCCTTTAAAGGTGGGGGGTTTCAGATTCCTTGAGGATAGCTATGAGTCTGTCCGTGCCCCTGGATTGTCTCCTGGGCAATGATCTGGAGCATACTTCCTGGAAGGAGGTGGAGCTCTGGTCACACTTGGAGATGTGGGGTTGCCTGAATGTGTGTGCCTGGACACACAGTCCATGGCAGCACAGAAAGATGGTCAGAAGGTCCTGGAGACGGAAAGAGTGGCCCATGTGCCTGCCAAGAAGAGGAAGGGCAAGGGGCGTGTGAAACCTGCTACCGAAATTCCCATGGCCCGGTAGGAGGCTGACCTTGAGGGGGATGCCCTAGAACCTACAGGAGAAGAAGTGGCCGAACTGGGGAACCTACCTGAGCTGACCAATTGGCAGCAGGAAGGAGGTCCCTCCAGGGAGAAGTTCTGCACAGTGCAGAAGGAGTGCCGTACCCTTGTCGGCCTTTGGCAGCAGGCTGAGGACCAGGCAGCTGGTGACACCTCTGGCAAGCACCCGATTTATTGGGAGAATGGTCTCTTGCATAGGGAGCTTAAGGTTCCTGAGCCTGGGGAAGCCCATGTGCTGGTGGTATCCCAGTGCTTCAGAGCCTTCCTACCGGTTCTGGCTCATGATGCACCACTGGCAGGTCATTTGGGGCAGGGCAAGATCTTTGACAGGCTTGTCATCAACTTTTATTGCCCTCAACTGTGGAAGACCTCAGATGTATTCCACATATCATGTCTTACCTGCCAGGTGAGTGGCAATGGGGGAGGATGCAAGATCCCCGTGCAACCCTTTCCTCTTGTGAGTATCCCTTTTGAGCTGGTGGGCATTGACATTGTGGGGCCTCTGGGTACCAAGACAGACATGGGCAAGAGGTTTGTCCTGGTCTTGGTGGACCATGCCACCCGGTACATGAAGGCTATCCCTCTGAGGACAGTGACTGCCCATGCCGTAGCCAGGGAACTGATGGGGATCTTTACCCGTGAGAGTTTCCCCAAGGATGTAGTTTCCTACCGTGGTAGTAACTTCATGTCCTTGTAAATAAAGGCCATGTGGAAGGCCTGTGGGGTAACTTTTAAATTCTCCACTCCTTACGACCCCCAACCCAATGGGTTGGTTGAGAGATTCAACCATACCCTGAACTGCATGATAATGGGTCTAACCGAACCCATGAGGCGTAAGTGGGACGTCCTCCTACCTTGTCTGCTATTTGCCTACACGGATGTACTGCAGAAGGGGATGGCTTTAGCCCTTTTGAACTTCTGTATGTACACCTTGCAAGATGATCTCTTAGTTTGGTGAAAGAGGGCTGGGAGAAAACTCCCAGGAAGCCACCCCAAGTTAAATGCTAGCCTTTCGCAACCAGACAGCCCACTTCCGTAAACTCGCCCAGGAGAATCTAGAAGCTAGCCAGGAGGACATAAAATACCACTCTGGTTGAGTTTTCGCCTGGTCAAAAGGTGTGGGTTATGGTGCCTTTGGAGCCCTGTGCTCTGCAAGACCGTTGGTCTGTCCCATTTGACGTAAAGGAGCGCAAGAGTGATGTCACCTACCTGGTAGAGTTGCAAACTCCTAGGAACCCTTTGAGATCCCGCATGGGAACTGCCTCAAGCCTCACTTTGAGAGGTCTGAGTTGACTATGCTCTTGGTCATGGATGAATGGGTCAGTAGCGGGTGTCAGCCTCTCCCCTACTCTGGCCCTAGACCAACAGAGAGACTGTCGCAAGTTGCTATTCTCTCTCACCCCAGGGGTAACCCATTAATGCACCCATTATACAAATACTGGGGCTAGTCTGCCTGTGAAGCTCAAAACGTATAGGTTGTCTGACAGAGTGAGGGCTAGCATCAAGAAGAAGCTTGCTAAGATGCTAGCACTTGGGGTTATTGAGCCCTCCAACTGTCCTTGGTCCAGCCCAGTGAGTGTGGTCCCCGAGGTTGCACCTCCGGGTGTCACACCTGTACTATGGTCCTGTGTAGACTACTGTGGGCTCAATGCGGTTACCTAGACAGACACACAATCCATCCCCACAGCTGATGAGCTCATTGACGGGCTTGGAGCTGCCAAGTTCCTCAGCACGTTTGATTTAACGCCTGGGTACTGGCAAATTGCCTTGACCAAAGGGGCAGAAGAGAGGTCAGCGTTATCAATGCTAGAATGGCACTACCAGTTCTTTGTCATGCTTTTTTTGGGGCTGAAGAATGCCTCTGCCACCTTCCCGAGGTTTGTCAACCAGGTCCTGGCTGGGTTGGAGAACTTCAGTGATGC
The DNA here is from genome assembly GCF_031143425.1 of Pleurodeles waltl. Classification (NCBI taxonomy): domain Eukaryota; kingdom Metazoa; phylum Chordata; class Amphibia; order Caudata; family Salamandridae; genus Pleurodeles; species Pleurodeles waltl. The sequence continues at coordinate 517,888,601 of NC_090440.1, read as the reverse complement.
CTACCTTGACGACATTGCAGTCTTCAGCTCCAGTTGGGAGGACCATTTGTATCACCCCCAGGAAATGCTGAGGGTCCTGCAGAGTGAAGGCCTCACTATCAAGGCCATTAAGTGCCTTTAGGGTAGGGCTCAGTGGTCTACTTGGAACACCAAGTAGGGGGTGGCAGAGTGCATCCCTTGCAACCCAAAATTGACACCAATGGGGCGTTGGGACCCCAAAGACCCAGACAGAAGTGAGTGCCTTTTTAGGCCTCACTGGTTATTACAAGATATTTATCAAGGGATATGGCACCATTGGTGCCCCTTGACAGAGCTGACTTCCAAGAAGCAGCCACGTCAGGTGATCTGGACAGAGGCATGCCAGACCGCTTTTGACACCCTGAAGAAGGACATGTGCACGGCACCCATGCTTCAGGACCCTGACTTCTCTCAAGAATTTGTGGCTCAGACTGATGCCTCAGAGCATGTTGTGGGGGCTGTGCTTTCACAGCTAAACAGAGGGCCTAGATCAACTTGTATCCTTCATTAGTAGGAGGTTACTACCCAGGGAACAGAGGTGAAGCGCAATAGAAAGGGAAGCTTTTGCTGTGGTCTGGGCACTGAAGAAGCTAAGACCCTATTTGATAGGGACTCACTTCCAGGTTCAGACAGACCACAGGCCACTCAGATGGTTGATACAGATGAGAGTGAGAACCTTTAACTGTTGAGGTGGTCCATCTCCCTACAGGGAATGCATTTTACAGTGGAACACCACCCTGGAACAGATGGTCTTTCCAAATTCTTCCGCCTTAGGCAAGAGAACTCCCAAGGGGTTGGGTAACTCTCCCCACTTTCTGCTGGGGAGGACACGTGTTAGGCTTGGCATCTTTTTGCGTGGTTTCTCCTGACATTTTTCTTTCTGACCTCCTGTTTTGAACTGTGCTGAACTTCATATTTGGTGGTTTTGTGCCTCTGTGCACGCTTGCACTGCTGCCCAGTGCTAAAGTGCATGTGCTCTGTGCCTAAACTGTGATACATTGGGTCTCTCCAGGATTGGCATATTTGATTTACTGATAAGTCCCTAGCAAAGTGCCTTATGTGTGCCCAGGGCCTGTAAATCAAATGCTAGTAGTGGGCCTGTAGCACTGATTCTACTGGAAGCGTGGCTAGGGGTAGGTGTACCTCCCAGGCACCAGAGCTTCTCAAACAGTGTATGCTCGGCCATTGGGCCCTCGCTATCCGATGAAGCTCGTTCCCTTAATGAGGGGAGCGACAGTTAGGAATAGGACGTTCTAATTACACACACTCAGTGTAAGTGACTGAAGCACTGACAATTGACAGTCTTATTCTATAGGAGTTATTTTTCAATTGTAGGGAAAGAGAAGTTGATTTTCACCTGGTCCTGAAGAAGCGTCGTTGGATCCATCCGGACCACCAAAGACGCGAAACATGTTGACCCTTGTTCCAGGGTCGGCCTGGTAATCCCATACCGTCCCATCTCCATTATATGTGGTTGAGAGTGTTTTGACCATTATACTCATTTCACGCTCCTCATTAGTTTTAACCTTGGCCTTTACCCTCTTTGTTTGAATTAAATGGTTATCCCGAGTTTTTGGGTCCTGAGCCAATTTTAACCTTGACTACTCTCTTTCTTCCTTTCCGCCTTCCAAGCTCACTATTGGGGTCTTGGCATCATCGAGTAAAGATCTCTGGCAAAGAGCACCCCCTTACGGGGTGTGCCCGTCAGACATTGCAGCGCCAGTCTGACGAGGAGCACTTCCAATAATGAAGCATGACACCCAGTTGGGTGTGTGAGGATTCTTGCTCCTAGAATTAGGACTCCTCCCTCCTTGTGGAACAGTGTATTTTTGTGTATAGCATATTCAATAAGGGAGGCGATACACTGGTCCATTATTCCTCCTCATCCCTGTCTCTTTTTGATGCACTGATTGTGCCACCCACTGCAGTAACCTTTCTCATGTCTCAGGCCTGCCCCTGAAGAGCGGGTGTGTGAGGTTTTAAACTGCCATTTTGACCTGCCAAATGTACCCACTTGCCAGGCCCAAACCTTCCTTTTCATTACATGTAAGTAACCCCTAAGGATGGCCCTAGTTTGCCCCAAGGGCAGGGTGTAGTGTATTTAAAAGGTTGGACACTTACTTGTTAGTTAAACATGTTCAGATTCTAAAAAAGTCTTACATTTGTTTTTCACTATTGCAAGGACTACCTCTCCTATAGGCTAACATTGGGGTTACCTTAAAACATCTTTTAAGCGTAATTTCCAATTGGGAAAGTTAGAAAAATTGAGTTTGACTTGAATTGGTTTTAATTGCATTTCCCTAGTACGAAGGCCCAGCGATATGAAGGTATCAATAATTGCGGAATAAGCGGAGCTCTCTGATAAACAAATATCCACAGAATCAAAATTATCTTTGACTAAAAGATCTAATAGGTTCCCCACATCCGAATTTGTCCAAACCAATCTATGGCCTTTACTTTTTACAGTAAATCTAGTATGGTTCACTGACATGGTATCAAAACAATAAATATTGTGCTACCAAAATATGTATAAATAATATTTAAACATATATATATATATATATATATATATATATATATATATATTGTGTATATATAAACATATACGTATTTAAACACATATTCATAAGTATGTGTGTATGTTTATGTACACATATATAATTAAAACAATAATTAAAAATACACGCACTCTAATACTGCATCAAGTTCACCCACACATATACATCACGCACACATCAGCCAGCACACACAGACACCACATGTCAATACCACACATTGACGCATGCCAACACAGCACAGGCCCAGGTCCCCTATCAACACATACAAACTCATAACAACAACACAACAACAACACAAATACGAACACACTCACAACCAACACTTGAGTGCCCGACACACATACAACACAATGTACAACCATGTGTGATGGAACATACACAACACCATCATACAACCCAGCTATCAGCACACACATCACACACACACTGGACATCGAACCTATCATGCCATGCACAATACACGCAGACTCAAACAGTCAAAACACATGAAGCAACACTGCACAACAACAAACACATTTCACTACAAATACAACACAGTACCATGACACCAACATTTCAGCTACATACACATACCTACACATACGCATACCTATCACACAACACACACCCAAGCCCTGAGGAACAAAAGCACTGCACACAGCCTCACATACTGCTCAAATGAAATAACATGAAGCAGCAAGCAGCACACACAAGAAAATACTGACACACAACCAATGTCAACTAGGAACAAGTCAAACCTAGAAAAGGTAATGCAGGACAAAAATGTAACCAGAAAACCAACAACTTATTGGTAATAATATATTATGTGGTTAAGAAAGATAAAAGCCTAAGGCCATTGGCCAGTCCATATATACAAAAGTCGTTTGCACTAAAGCACAAAATGGTGCTCCACCTTGACTCCTGACTGCCATGTAACCTCCACAGGTAAGAGCATCAAGGGGGCAGGCAGGCACCCTAGGGAGTATTGAGGGGAGGGGGGGTGGGCTTGGGATTGGGGGGATGGGTTTTGGTTTGGGAGGGGGGAACCTTCTTGGGAGGGGTGGACTTCTTCTAGGTGGGTGGAGGGGCATGGGTGCTGGCGGGGGTGTGGAGGCCTTTGAGGTGGAAGGGATGGCTTTGGGGAGGGAAACAGTCCTTTTGGGGGTGTCACAGGGGAGGGAGACTAGGGAAAAGGACAAGGTGAGAAAGGAACACTTTTTTTGACACATGGACAGTCATCAGAAGGGGGTTTGGGTGTGGAGGGTGAGGGAGTGGTTGTATGACGTTTAGGAGTGGAATTTTTGTTGCGTTTGTGTGGTGGGTGTCTGTTGGGTGGGTGAATGAGGGCGTTTATGGGTCTTGAGCTGACGGGGGGTGGAGGTGCTGGGGGATGCCGTGATGAGTGGGTGGCTGTCTGTTGGAGTGGTGACTGCAGGTATGGTGGATGTGCTACATGTAGGTGTGTCACTGGTTGTGGTGTCTGCAGGTGTGGTGACTGGGGTGGATGTCTGAGGGTCTGCTGGGGTGCCGTCTGTGGGTAGGAGTGGTTCCCGATGGGTCTGCCACCATTAGGGAGTGGCCACTGGAGGAGGAGGAGGATGAAGATTTAGCAGATCCGGTCTCCCCCAGTGCACTCCCCTCACCCTCCAGGCCACTGGGTCCCTCGGTGTCTGTGGTGTCGTGACTGGAGGTCCCATGGCCAGAAGCTTTCCTACTCTGCTGTGCCCTGTCTCCTTCACCTGCCGGTGCTGATGCTGAAAACAGATGGTGAAGTAGCGTCATCACATACACATGATAACACTTCAATTTCTAATCAGACAGAAATCACATTCCATCATGTCCACTGACCTCCCCCACCAGGAAGTTCCAGTAAAGTGGCAAGATCATGTAACAACACAATACTGTGCATGTCACACAATTTCTCAACTGTCACACATCAGCAAAGCAAGGCACCCGAAACCTAATATACCATGAATGAAGTAGACAAATCACAGTTACCATACCATGAATAGGTGACTATTCCACTTAATACATCTGACTGAATCACTGAACATAGTCAACCAGTAGGCAAGCAATAGATTCCCATTGTAAGATAGCTTCACATTTACACAAACCCTATTCTTAGTGCACAAATAAATCACCCAGATGTCATGTACAAAGCAATTACATATGTTGCCAAGTAAAGGCAGGCAACCCCGGTTCAAACAAAGCATACCTACAGCAAGTGACATAGATTCAACAAAACCAAAATGGACACATACCATCATATGACATATCAACATGTCACACCTGCCAAATGTTGGTGAAGGAGGTAGTACACGTCACACAAACACACCAATTGTGATGTAGCAAAGAGTGACAATGGACTCTTGCCCAAGCAATGTATGAAAAATGTCTCCAGAAGACAAACCGTATTATTGTGCTTCTATAGGAAGGAGGGAAACTGAACTTGCTAACACCAACATGAGTAAACCATTTTGTCACAGAATGAGAAGCAACATCACTAACCATATACCAGACATGGCAAGCCTGGCTTCTGTCTGTGGTGGATTCACAAAGAAAAAGTATTAGTGATGCAAACATAACTGGTACAATGACCGTGATGCAAGCCAACAGTCACGTCACACTTACCAACCTAAACACAGGTCTTTAAGTACTACCACAACTGCACCACATATGTTTCTTGGAAAACAGAAAGTTTCCAAACACCCTGGCCTCATTTGTCATAGCTACAGCAAGTACACATGATAATATCCAACAGTGAGGCATGACCTTTGTCTTCTACATTGCACATGATGTTGACACAGTACTGTCTGGGCCATTGTTGTGAGAGGACAACCATTGCCTATGTACCATATTAACAGTAAACATGTATACCATGGACAAGCTATGTGTCATGTATCTGCTATCAGGACATCAGCATGGCATTCACATTCTTACATCTAATACCAACATATGTGTCACTTTGGAAAACTGGCATATGCACACCGGTAAACAACAACATGCATATTGTCAACTCTGACGGGACATCACACATGTCCAAGTACATTCCTTACTTACCAAGGGGAAGTACCTTGGAACAGGTGTGAAGATGTTAGCTATGTATGTCATTTGACATGTCTGATCGACACCACTGCTTCACATAATGCTGTGACACATCAGAAACCATCAAACACTTGAGATGACTTGTCCCTACCTGACTTCAAATCACACATAGATATACCCCCTTATACATAGCAGAGGACAGAGAACAAGAACCACTCAACCTTGGCATTAGGGAGGAGTGATCTGTTGGTGGTAACAAACACCCACCAGAGTAGTAAAAGCAGTTCACTGGGACTCAGAAAACAGTCATATGTGCAGCATTCAGTGCTATAAGATTGAGTGGCCCCCATAGTTGAGTACCCTGTCTCAAAACCTACATGAATGTGCACACCTGTTCCCAATAGCCATCCAATTCAGGGTAGGCCACCGCCAAAATGCGGGCCATTAGAGGGGTCCTGGTCCGACGGACACCCCGTCCTCGTTGGGCAGACATCCCCAACTGCGACTCTGGTCTTCTGGGCCCAGCGTCTCAGGTCCTCCCACCTCTTCCGACATTCTGCTGGCTGTAGGCCTCCAGGGTCCCCACCTTCTTGGCAATGACATGCCAAATCCCCTTCTTCTGATGGGTGTTGACCTGCATGTATGACATAGATAAGAAATACAATCATGTCGACAAGTAGCACACAAAAGACAGGCAAAGTTGATTTCAAGTCATTTCAACAACTCAAACACATACACTGGGCACAGGCTGAAGTCGGGGAACCTCAGTAGTGAGGCATGATTTTTAACCATCACAGGCTGTACATGAATACAGCGTGTGCCTACAGGTTCACACTTGCAGTGCTGAAGCCATACAGTAGCAGTCCAGATGGCAACATTTCTAGAAAGCAGCAAGCCAAATTTCTCTGCAGGTCGAGCACACAATTTAACACAAACTACCATGTCCCAAGAGGTTAGATGCATCAGAATACTCCATGTATCTCATATCCAATTGGCAACGCTGTCATTGTGCAGAGCTTAGGACCATAGAGTGCCAGTAATTGGCTTCAGTACAACAGTAGAACAATGCCAGATGTGGCCACAGATGTATGTGCAGATACAGTGAGGGCACACGTATGGTGAGAAACCAGCAACCATCATGCATTGACACCTCTTCCTGTCATTTTGTCCACACATCACGCACATCTGATAATGGGATGTACCTGGTGATGGCTGCCATTACACCTCAGTTACCCATGTAAAACAGTCACAAGGTGGGGCAGGGAATACTCATTACACACACTCCACAATGCCTCAGAAATCCATACCTGTCATTTCACATAGGGACATGTCCAGGAACTCAATCATTTAAGTACATACAGGGCTCTAAGGACACATTCTGACATATTGCCCATAATCCTAGGCTACACAAATCAAAGTTTAGTCGAGCTACAGTAACATATGTGTACATGGTACTCTTTCCTGCCATTCTGGTGCACCATTGAGGTGTCCATACAGGGGTAAGACCCCCTTCACAAGCTTTTCCAGCTCTTCTAGTGAGAAGGCAGGGGCCCTGTCACCCGTAGGAAGTGGCATGATTTCTTCCAGAGGAAGTAAACAGCAGCTCGAGTTGTGGAGGTCTTGCTGGCAGCAGTGTCAGGAGTCAAGTGAGAGGTTCATCAGGAGATGGTGGTCACGTCTGCCACGTACAGGACCAACACCGCTGGCGAACACTGCAATTGGGTGAAGATCGCCACAGGCAGCAATGTGTTCCAATGGCAATGTCCGTCGCGGTCGCATCCGCCTACTGCCATGATGACTTCCGCTGGCAGTCGCGGTTGTTTCCTTTGTCCAGTATGGTAGATCAGACATTCACCATTTTTAAGCCCTTAGATGATCAAAAAAGTTAATTTATTGATGTGTCACAAGTTTGAAAACAAATTTCCCTTCAAACATGTATGATTGTCCAGAATGAAGGGACATATTGTCTAGCTAAAATTCAGGAATCTTTGGTGGCACAGTCAGCACCCTCTTGGCAATAGGCAAGACAGTTATTGTGTCTTTTTAATGAAATGCCTAGTCAGATGTCAGTATCACAGAGACTCAGAGAGGCATCCATTTACATTCACATGACTTATTTGAGGCAAGGGGATGACATATCACTGATATGCAATAATTTCCATTGGTATGTGCTGTGTACCAAGTTTCAACTGTTTAAATGGCATGTCACAACATTCTATGGGACATATGTATTGACACAATGAGTCATTGACATACCTCCTTATTTTCTCTCACATAGTTACCCCGGAATGAGAATTGTCAAACAACCTCCAGTGTACTCCAGTGTACTAGCAGACCTGCTGACCATGGAGGATCAACATGTGATTCCGATCTACCGCCTGGATAGGCAGACAATTGTGGATCTCCGTTGTCAGTTGGAGCCAAGTCTAATGCCTGCTATACATCATCCTAATGGCATACCACCCATGGTACAAGTCATGTCAGTGCTGCACTTCCTGGCCACAGGCTCCTTCTAAAATACAGTGTCCCTAACTGCAGGGATGTCTCAGCCTATGTTTAGCCTGGTCTTTTAGGCTGCACTGTCTGCTTTGTTAAATCACATAGACAGCTACATCCAATTTCCACAATGGGAGGATTTGGCCCATGTGAAGGCTGATTTTTATTGTTTTGAACACATCCCACATGTAGAAGGAACCATTGATGGTACCCATGTATCCTTGGTTCCCACCACATGGCAATGAACAGGTCTATAATAACAGGAAAAACTTCATGAAACATCAGGAACATGTTTGGTGAAAAAGGACCAGTGAGTAGTGATCTTCAATTATAACAATATTTGTAACTATAAAAGCAAAATATTATCATAAAATAAATAACTTTGAAGACCAAGACAGGAATGACCAGTCGTGAGAGTGGTCTAAACCAAAAAAGAAAATGGAAGATGAAAGAAAAGCTTAAGTCAACAAATTATTACTGTAGGCATGGCATCATAGATGTAGAAGGAAGGTAGAAAATCCATTCTAAAAATCTCTGACCGTGAGCCATACAGGATTACATGTGTGACAGTGGTGAAAACCCATTCAGTATATGTTGGGGAGTTCATGGAGGTTTGGTGTTGGCAAAGTAGTCATCTAATGTTTTCCAAAGTGATCTGGTCTGTGATTTCCAAGGGGAGTTTTGGAGGGAAACATTGTCTGCACACCTCTTAAGTAAGAGACCTAGTTCATCCAGGGTTTAAAGGAGGTGGCAGCTGTGTTCTTCAAATTACTGAGAATGGACTTACAGGCAGCCGTTATGAAGATATCTTGGATTAAGAAACCCGTGAATAAGTGAGAGGAAGCCTTGCTTTAGTTGTATCCCAAAGAGGATACAAATAAAACCAAATACCCAGTCCCAAAAATGTGAGATAGCACTGCAAAGGAAGAGCATATGATAAAGGTCACCATTAGTGTTGTTACAATTCCAGCAGGTTGGGTCCTCTCTGAGACATCATTTATGGAGGCGGGATGGGGTCCAAAACTATTCTGTGTAAGAGCCAAAAGTGCTATAAGGTGTAAGTCACCCATTATCTCTTTTTTTAACATTTAGCCAGGTGGGAGAGTAGTCCTGAGGAGGTGAGAGCCATAGGGAACCTTGTCTGGCTAAAAAAAAGTAGTTTGGTCATTTGTAAGGTTGGTTAGGTTGACTCCTCCTAGCGTTGTGGTGAGACAAAGCCTTTTATTAGAAATTCTGGGGCGCTTGTTCTGCCACATACATTTATTTATTAATTTGATGAGTTTGCGGTGGAAGTTGTTGGATAAGGTAAACAGGAGAATACTGATGAAGTAGTTGCCAATAGGAGTTACTATAATTTTGATGGTCTCCATACGGCCCTACCAGGAGATAAACTTAGGCTTCCAACCATCTAATAGATTATCAGTCTTTTTCATGGTCAATTTCTTGTTGGGTTGGAGGGTTTCGATCAAGTCCAAGGTAAATTCAAGGCCTAAGTATTTTATGAAATGGGGTTGCCAGGTAGGTCACAAGACGCTAGTAGGTCACTAGTACAGACATTATTAAGTCCCTTAACTTCAGATTAACCTCTATTAAATTTATAACCAGCTACTGGGGTGTATTCGTCAATTGTCTGTAATAGGCTGGGATTGAATGACTTGCATTCTCAGTTACAATTTAAATATCGTCCTCACATGCTGCAACTTTTACTGTCATTTTTTACACTGGTTATAGAGTCGTTCATCTGTATGCTACGATGGGTTCAAGAATCAAAATGAATCAGGACGGGGAGAGAAGGCAACCTTGTCTATTGCCCCTTTCTAAATTAAAAGAGGACGACATTAGACCACCAGTTCTCACATTGGCCAAGGAACCACTGTAAAGAGCCCATGATCATCTGAGTGAAGGTTTTATCCACGTTAAATTTTACCAGGATTTCTCTTAAGAAAATCCAGGAGACTCTGTTGAATGATTTTTCCACTTCTAATGTGATCGCCACGGTATCCGAGTTTGTTTATTTGGCTTTGTCAATAATGTGGCAAAGAATACGGGTGTTGTCACTGTATAGACGTTTTTTCATGAAACCCACCTGTGTGTTAAGAAAGAAGGATTCTAGTCTTTGACAGAGGATTTAGGTGTATATTTTTGCATCCAAGTTAATCAGTGAGATAGACCTATAGTTTTTGGCAAAGGACGCATCTTTGCCCTCTTTTGGGATCACCACAATGGTAGCTTCACTCACTGTACCTACGATGGAGCCAGAAATGGATGGAGAACTGATGGAACGATGGAGAAGTGATGGAAGAGGTCAAGAAGTAAGGGACCTAGGGAGGTGACAAAGGTTTTATAGAAGTTAGCCGAGAAGCCATGTGGCCTGTGGCTTTGTGAGATTTAAGCAATTTTATACTCTCCTTGATCTCTTCTATTGCAATTAGCGAAGCAAGGGTGCTTTTTCATGCTCCTTAATGGTAGGGAGTTGTATGTTACTTAGGTATTCCCTGTATTTCTCACTTAAGGAGATGGAGTCGTCTTTGTAGAGGGATGTGTAGAAATCTGTAATGATTTCCATGATTTTTTTAGGGTTTGTGTGAGTGACATTCATTTTATCTTTAAGAATGGTTAAGCCTTTGTGGGACTGTCCATGTTTTAAATGTGCTGCCAATAGTTTACCTGCTTTGCCTCACAGTGTCAAACTTTTAAATATGTTGATCAATTCACCTGCCCTCTCACTCATAATACTGTTGTATTCATATATTTTGTTGGTAAGGGACAAGGGGTACTATCCTTTGGATTGGAGATATGGGAAGTTTCTTGAGATTTGATTTATTTTTCAAGTTCTAAGAGACTGTTGTGGGATTCGTTAAGTTTAGATTGAATCTCGAATAAGGAGCATCTAACAGTAGGCTTGAGTGTGTCTCAGTAAGTTGGGGGTGAAGTGTCGAAGGGCCAGTTATCCTTTATAGTATTTTCAATGATTTCTTTGGATGCCACATCTTTAACAATTTCATCATTAAATCGCCATATTTTACTAGACTGCCTCTTGTTAGTTCCTAGGAGAGAGAAAGAGTGATGGCTGAGTAGTCTGAGACTAGCCTCAGTAGGATATCAGTTTGGTCTATCAAATGGGTATGTGGTTTGGAGATTAAAAAATAGTTAATTCTAGAATATGGTTTGTGTGGGGGGGGGGGTAATGTGTAATCCCTTGTGTCAAGGAGTTGTAGTCTCCAGGTATCTTGGAGGCTGAATCTAGAGGTTAAGTAGTGGCATGTGATTTAGGGGGTTGTAATGCTTCTCTGGATTGTCTGTCTAAGTGCAGTCTATGATGAGGGTAAAATCATTACTCATAGTGACTAGTTCCTCATCAGGGATTTAGTCTAAAGACGAGGTCAAAGAGTCCCAGAAGTCCAGGACATGGTTATTTTGGTCATATAGGACATGAAAAGAACTTGCTTTTTTGGAGAGTTTTGTTAGGATCTACCTCCCATTCTCATCTGAGGTGTGAGAGTCTACAGCTAGGCCAGACTTTTTTTGAAATCAGTTATTACTCCCCTTTTTTGTTGATGGATGAAGAACAGAGGATACTACTGGCCCAATTACGTCCAAATGCAGTTATCTCTTTGTCTGTTATCCTGGTTTCCTGTAAGAGAATATCTGCTTTGAGTTTGTAAAGGTAGTTTTCAATATTTTTCCTTTTAACAGGATGGTTAATCCCCCTTGACATTTAAGGAAAATAGTTCCAGGTTCACATTGAGAGGGTTGTTACTCGTAAGGTATAAGAAAGTAAGTAATAGTGAGATACATAAGCAGAGGGAGTAAGATGGATACGTAATGTGAACAGTCTTGTTGGTTCAGGGTCATTAACATAGTGTCAGCGTCTTTATGGGAGTCCTTATAGTGTGTGACTACAATTGTACTGTTTCTCATGACTAGGTTTTGATGAAGAGTCACTTAGATGTTGGCCCATGTAGGAAAAGGAAATAAATTGTCATTCCAAAAGAGTTGCAAAGTGACAAGAAATACACCACCAAGAAACCAAACTGAATATTAGCAAACAAAACAGAAAACTCACACACCCAACCCCTACCCATTCCCCCGCCTACCCCTCCACCCTCCCTTAACACTGAATGAGAAGGGGGCGACAGCAAGGTGAAAACCCAACCTTATGGCATTGCAGCAATAAAAACGTAATATAGCCTGAGGTACAGGAGCAATACAGAAATAGATCCCGTGAGACAGAAAATATCCAAGCGGATACATTTTGGTTAACAATAGAGGGAGATAAGGCACATGGCTAAATCAGGTACACCTAGTTGGGTAAATCCAAAACGGAACATAACTAGAGAGGTTAAAGGCTGAGAAATGAGTCATACCTCCATAACCCTTTAAGAGACAGGTGACATTGGATTTAGGCTGTAGCACAAGGGGCATACAAATAAGTGTATGTTACTCCAACCTAAGTAGGAAAAACATATACACAGCTAAATGTTGAACCACCTAATAGTGCACACTCAATGAGCAGGTAAAGTACATGCTAGAAATGTAGCAGATTGCAACAAAGTATATGGAAGACAGAATTAGCACTTGACAAAGATGCAGTAAGTTGTAGAAAGATCAATAAGAGCAACAGTTCATAACACGTGTGTCCTTACATTAGATCTGAGCAGAGCAACCAGCTCAGTGAGTGTAGAAGGGTCTCATGTCTTCGCTTGGTGAGTGTCCAGAAAACTGCCATCTATTTCATTCAGAAATAGTTGCAGGTCCCTGTGATCATTGAAGATATGGTGTTTGCCATCGGCGAGGACTTTAAATTTCGCAGGAGAAATGAAGGTTTAAGTTTCTAAGTCTGGGTCTAAGAACAAGAAAACCCTTTCTAACTTCCACTGTGGATTTAGAGTAGTCTGTGAAATAAAAATCTTGTGACCATTCCACAGAATGTGATTATTCTTGCGCATGAAGTTTGTGATTAATTCTGTGTGTTGATAACTCAAGGGGCGACAGACAATTTGATGTGAGATATTCTTATTGGTGGGCTTGAATGACTGAATACAATGTGCCTTTTCTAGCTTGAAATCCTTTTTTAATGGTAAGCCTGCCATCTGTGGTATCCATCCTTCCAGAAAGGCGACGTAGGAGCCCAATGGGTCTTCTGATGCTTCTGGAACCCCAAAGATGCATAGGTTTCCTCTTCGGTTCCTGTCTTCCAAATCAGTGATGTCCTTTTCCAGGGTTTTGGTTACACTCTGTACGTCTTTGCATGTGAGGTTAGAATTGTCTTCTAAGGAGCTGATCTGGTTGTCTGTGACAGACAGTTTAGTATTGATGGAGTTTATGTCACTTCTTATTGCACATAGTTCTTCCTGCATCAGATCAGTGTTGGTTTTGATGAATTTAGCCAAGTCGTGTACATCTGTGAGTTTTTGAGAATCATATCCATTGCGTTGCTAATGTCGGTGTTCCCCTTACTAGGCGAGTCAGGAAGCGGCGGATCCGCTTTGGTGCGTTTGTGGCTTTTGATTACTTTTTCTGACATGAATCTTATGGCTGTAGTGTATTGTGGATGAGCTGCCAGCATGTCCTCAGAAGCTACAGCGACAGTACCAGTGATCCAGCGTTACTGGTGAGGATACATACATGCATGTGGCAGGAATGTGCGTGGAAGCCAACCTTGGCAATATGCCTGTATTGTCACTTTTAATGACTGAGTTGAATGCCAGTCATGTTTTGTGTATGAGCAAAACACATCAGAGTTTTAGAGCGACAGACGATATCTGGGGTAAATAGTTTCACAGCCCATAGTGCATGAAAATTGCATGTTATTTGTCATTTAGTTGATCAAGTTCAGGGCAGTAATGCTGAAATACAAAGGCATAGTAAATCCGGGAGGTAAGACAGGCCTGTGTGCAGCAGAAAACGGATCAGAGGTTTCACATAAGCGTAATGTCACAACAAGTATCCTCAAAGACTCATGTTTTGGGGAGTCATATATTCACACATGTGCGTAAGCATCAAAACTAGCAGGATCATTCATATTTGTAGTGGGGTTTTAATAGCAGAGTGATCGAAACAGGGAGTAACTAAACTTTCACCACTGAATGATTTCACAATGCTTGCTGTAATGAGAGACAGGAAATGTTCCAGGTTCTTGGCTGCTTATGAGAATCTCAATTTTGACGGGCGTTACTTGGGGTTCACAGAATTTCAGGGTGGTGTTGGCTTCCCCAAGAGCTTTTCTCCTCCAATGTAAGCATTTCAGGATTGAAAGAACCTTCTTCTCAAAAGCCTAAACATCACGCCTGATACAGTTCCTTTGAATGAGTTATCTTTAGCTCTGCAACTGTGTTATGCTGATCTCTCATGATGATAACTTCCTTATGCAGTTTCCTGCTTCCTTGACTCAAAAACTGGAGTATTTCTTTTACGTCTGCCTCAGTCTCATCCCTGTAGATTATTAATGTATGTGATTGACAATCTCTTTATGCATCCCCCATTTTATCTTTTGCTATGTATTTGCAGCCAGGGACATCTTAAGGATCTAGGGGGCCCTGGGACAAAAGCATTTTGGGGCCCCAGGTTTGGAACAGCTTTGAATTTATGATCTAATTTCAGCTCTCTCCTGCCCTCTTTGGCGAGGTCATTGACAGTGCCCAGGCACACTCCTCCATATCCTAAATGTGTTTACATCTAATATTCAGGGGTAGTGGTGTGTGTTTTTAACATTGTAACACAACAGCAGCAGCTCACTAATATTACAGCGAATAATCTCTGTGACACCCTCCCATTTCTCATATGTTAGGTCCTCTTTTAATCTAAAAGAATCTTTTTATGGTTGTTGTATGAAATGTAAACATAACATTTCTCTGCAAAATAGACACTCACAGACCACTCACATTAAAAATAACTTAAAAGAAAAGGGTATTTAAAACACTATGTTTAAGAATTCAGGGCAACAGCCTGCAGAACAGAGCTGACTTTATCAGGGGCCCCCTGAAAGGCTGGGGCCCTGGGCCACAGCCCACTTTGCCCATGGCTTAAAACGCCTCTGTTTGTGGCTGCTGGAAGTTGGGATTAAAGTGACCTTAATTCACTGCATGTCATTTTTGCTCTTGACTGGATCATTCAAGGGCAATCACTTCTGTGAATAGGGTGCAGTTTGAATAGTTGTTCACACAGAAAAGGCAGCAATAGTGGCACAAAATGCCCCTGGCTGATATGTGAGTAGCAATTAGGTAAGTAATGTCCCATGTGAAGATCAGCCACGCTAGTCCGCCTACTGCAGTGTGCTCATACTGCAGCAGACAGTCCATCACCACCCTGCAACACTGAGATCTTTTCAGCAGGAGCATGACGGACTGTGCCAAGTTGCTCTGCATGGACATGTTCATCTTTGGCCCGAGGCGACCATGAGAACCCCTGAAAAATGCCCACTAATGGTGGAGGCACATTACACAAGTCCGATGTATTTCGAATTATAACAAGCATTTGCAATTCAATGGGTTTTGCGTTTGCTCGAGTTAGAGCTATTAGCGTTGTAAATTCCTAACTGGACTTTTCTAGCCACATAAATGAAAAGTAAAACAGTTGACATAAGCAAGCCGATTCAAAGCACCATGGCCGCCAGGAGCATGAGCGCGAAGGAGAGACACAAAAGGAAAAAGAAGTTTACTTGCAGTCAAACGTGTCGGCAAACGTGCATTTATCCATGTAACAGGGTCGATGGCCAAGGTGGTAATAAAACTGCCCCACAGAGGGACAAACATAAAGCATTTACCAATGATAACAAAGGATTTTTTAAAGGCAAGCCCATGAACAAGTGATAGTGATGGGTGTGGTTAAAGGCCCACAGATAGATTACAACACGTCAGAGCGCTTGCACGCTCGACCTAAAAATACAGAGTATACACTTCCCAATCTTCTCTGAAGCACTTCTACTGGTGTACATTTCACATTTGTATCATTTAGTTTATGTACAAAAATGTATTTAAAAAATATTTTTCTTTTTTTCATACACCTTCTGATAACTATTTTTATTGTTACTACCTTCGAACATTTACCAGAATATGAACACAGAATAGTCAAGACCAAGTGACAGAAATGTTGCATCTCAAAAGGAGGAAAATCTTGCAAATGCAGATGTGAATCCCGATGCAAATCTGTCTGCCACAGAAAAAGTGGTATGCAAGCGAAATGCCATGAAGGACACATAGTTAACGGTCCTCACAGTGAGAACTGTGAAACATGTGAATTTGTCACTTTAAGACCCAAGAACCCAGAACTGTATGTGAGGACCAGGACTGCCAGGGGGCGAACAATGTATTAACATTAATAATCATTACTTTAAGGTAGTTACCCTGCTTGGCCCTAGACAATGGTCTTGAAGGCAACTCTCCCAGCAGGTGGCTTGTTTGCGGGGATCCTGTCTGCTGGTATGCTGTCAAGACAGCTGCTGCCTGCTGGAGGGTCAGGATTCCATCGGCATTCCAGCAGGGAGGCATGCTGCACTCAGGCTCCCCTACTAGGGAAGTTGCTTTCAGGAGAACCTTCAGGGGATGGGCAGGCACTATAATTACCTTGTTGCAATTAACATTAATGTAATTGCATTGTTTAGTCCCCGAAAGTGCTCCTAAGAGCAACTGTATTTGGCATTGAACTTTTTTGTTACCTATGGAATAACCCTGCTTTTGTTTTTTTAGGCGAAAAAAACTGCAGCCTTTGCCTATTTTGAACTCTGCTTGTAAATTTCACCCTTCCGATTTGGAATAGCCAAAATAGCCAAGGCTGGATCCACATGAACTTTCTATCCACTCCTACTAGCAGATAGGAGCACTAGGGCCCACAAACATCATATTGAAGATGAGCATAAACCTTAATTATTTAATAATGACTGAAATATTCATGCCCTGTTGCATCATAGCTCACTGATCGGTTTGCGGCCTGTATCTAATTTCAAGTCTCATCCAGCAGACAGCTTTTAGCTGTCCGGTTGTGAAAGACCTATTGTGGACCATATTAAAGGCTTACAGTGGGCTAGAAACCCATTGTTTACTATTTAGTTTCCCCCCTCCCTCCACCAGGATATTGTGACACGGATCAGTACATTTTGTGGTATAGATATGGAAATTTAGTGGCAAATAAAGAGAAATTTTGCAACATTTTTGCTGCACTTTATTTAGCTATTTGTAGTTATTTTTTTTAATAAAATTTTGGGAAATTTGATAAAAAATAAATGCCCCCTTGGGCCCGCCACGTGCCCAGTGGGCAGTGGTCCCAGAACTTGATAAAAGTTAATGCCCCCAGGTGCCCGTGAGCGACAGGCTCTGCGGGCATTAATTTGTATCAAGTTTTAGGCCCACAGGGCACATGGTGGGCCCAGGGGTCATGTGAAACAAATGCCTCCTGGGCCCACCACGTGTCCTGTAGGTGGCGGCCCTAAAAATGTTTTTAAATAAATGCCCCCTGGGCTAGCTGCATTCCCCTTGGATGGCGGGCCCAAACCTTGATAAAAGGTAATGCCGCCAGGTGCCCTGTGGGCAACGGGCCCTGGGGGCATTGATTTGTAACAAAGTTTGCGCCTGTCACCCACGGGCCTGCCACATGTCTTGTGGGCGGCAGGCCCTAAACCTTTTTAAAAATAAATGCCCCCTGGGCCCGGCGCTTGCCCTCCAGGTGTCGGGCCCAAAACGTCAGAAAAGTTAATGCCCCCAGGTGGTCTTTGGGCGACGGGCCCTCGGTGCATTGATTTGTATCAAGTTTTGGGGCTGCCGCCCATGGAGCACATTGCAGGCCCAGGGGCATTTATTTTTTAATATGTTTAGGGCTTGCCGCCTATGGGACACAATGCGGCCCAAGGGGCATGTAGAATAAATGATCCCTGGGCCTGCTGTGTGTCCTGTGGGGGTGGGCCCTAAATTTTTTTAAAAATAAATGCCCCTGGTGCCACTGCATGCCCCATGGGCCGTGTGCCCATAACTTGATAAGAGTTAATGCCCCCAGGTGCCCCATGGGCAACGGGCCCTTTGGGGGCATTCATTTGCATGAGGTTTTGAGCCCGCCGCCCACGGGCCATGAGCAGGCAAGTGGGCTTCCAAAGAATGCAAGAAACCCTTTTTCTTTCGGGCCAGTCACAAGCCAGTGGACCAATACAAGGTTACATTCTCAAATTTAACAGGCACTTTTGTAGAAAGTGCAGGCTTTTTACAAAACTGCAGATTTCATGATTCTTTTGCAAAATTAGATATTGTGAAATCCTGGAGAATCTGACTATTGGTTACCTTTATTGTTGCTCTCATTTTCTTGCTTCTTATTCAACAGCTTGCCTTCTTCTTCTTGTGCTTGCCTCTCCCTTGGGACATAGCACATTTACCATCCTTTTGATTGGCTGTCTTTTATCCTTCCAATTCCCGCATGAAGGGAACTTCTTTTTAGGTCTCATCTAGTAGACAGCTCATGCACTGTCTACTGGAAGACATATTCTAGGCTTACCAAAAACATACAGGGCTTGGAGCCTGTCCATTGTTTAACATTGGTTTGGTATCTTTCCTGCCACTCTCATTTACCTTCAACTTTTTGGTGTCCCAGCTTATCATCCTTCTGTTTGTCCCTCCCATGAAGCATTGCCTCTTTACCATCACTTTTAATTGGCTGGTTTCTATGCTACCACTACTTGCTTTTCCTGCACTTATTTATTTCTTTGCAGCTAAGCACTATATTGGACTGTGTTCTTTTTCCAGGTCATGTACTTCTCTCCCCTGCAGTCTGTGTTGTTCTTGCTCTTCTGTGTGCCCCTTCATGTTGAGTTCACCTTCATATATTCCCCTTAATTTCTCTCTCGCCAATGTGCTTTTTCCCTCCCCTTCCATGTTGCACTCTTGCCTGTTGCTTCTCCTCAACCGCCCTCTTCCATCACACATTGCTTCTCATCCTCCCACATCACCCTCTGTGTTGCTTCCATCCCCCAGTTGCATCCACCACATGAGTTGCTTGTGCCACCACCCCTTGGTTTGCTTTCACCCCCCATGTTGCCCCTCCCCCCCACCATCCTAGTGTTGGTAATATTCCCCCTGTTTTTAAAAGCAAATTTAACAAGCGTTTTTGCACATTTTGTTTCTTTTTAGTTACTGATTGCTAGACCTGTTAGCACAAGGGTGGTCTTACCCCAAACGTTTTTCCTGCTTGCCTCAAATTTTGCGAATTTGATTGTATTGGCCTTAGGACTCTGTGCATTTTATCACTGCTAACCACTACCTACTAAAGTGCTCTCTCCCAAAAACATGGTTTGTTTGGCATATTCAATTTACTTGTAGGTACACAGTAAAGTGTACTACGTGTGCACAGGGCCTGTAAATTAAATGCCACTAGTGGGCCTGCAGCATTGATTGTGCCACTCACTTAAGTAGCCCTTTAAACATGTCTCAGGCCTGCCATTACAGAGCCTGTGTGTGCAGTTTAAACTGCCATGCCGACTTGGCATTTAGAACCCCTTGCCCAGCCTTAAACTCCCCTTTAATATATGTCAACCCTAACGTAGGCCCTAGGTAGCTCGTAGGGCAGGGTGCAGTGTAATTAAAAGGCAGGCATGTGCCTTTCAGTTGTACATGTCCTGGTAGTGAAAAACTCCCAAATTAGTTTTTCACTATAGGGTGGCCTACGCCTTTTATAGGATAATATTGGGGATTCCCTATTATATTTACTAAGATGTAAATCCCGATTAAGTGGATGTAGGTCTGACATGTTTACTACCTATGGAATTCTAATGATAAGCCCTCTTTAATGACAAAGTCAAAGTTATTATTACAATTTTAAAAAATGCCAATTTTAGAAAGTTGGCCATTTCCTTCTCTTAGTCCTGTGTGCCTGCAGCCTGTCTATGAGCACTTCTCTGAGGTGGGTGACAGTTGGGCTTTGGGTATTCCTTCCACACAGTGGGAGCCTAGGTGTGACTTGATGGACCATGATGGGCCATCCTAACAGGATGATAGGGAGTAGCTGGCCACAGCCTCACACTGACACCTAATTAAGCAGTGTCCTGTCCCCACACAAATAGCAGCATACCCCCTGTAGTGATTCTTGAGCCAAGGCAGGAAAGAGGACCTCTGTAGACCTCAAAGACTTCTTGAAGTCTCTCCTACTTCAAAGCCATAAGAGTTCGAGCTCAGACCCTACAATCTTAGTTCCCCCTATGGACCTGTGGACACCCTGCCAGGAAGAAGAACTGCTGTTCTGCTACATGGACTGCCACTCTGCTGGACTGCTGCTCTTGAAGAACTGCTGACCTGCTGCCTGCCTCTTTGCTGGGGGTGAGAAGGACTGAACCTGTATCTCCCCAATCCAGAACCCAGAGTGACTCGAAGGGCCAGCTGACTGCTATCCTGATTCAAATTTTCAGGGACATAAAAGACTTTGAACCAACCAACTTCTGCACCTGGACTCTTCCAGCTGCAAATCTGTCCTGCCAAGTGGTGCCTGGATCCTTGAAAGTGGGCTTAAGGTGCTTGCCCAGCAGAACCGATGCATCCGCTGTCGCTGGATCGGAACTGATGCATCACCTCTGTTGCGGGGCTATACTCTGACACATCACCATTGCTGCAGGAACAGGCACTGCGCATCGTCTTCTTATCTGCCATATCTCGGAATCGCTGCATCACCACTGCTGTGTGGAGAAAATTGATGCATCTCCTCTGCTAAGTGAAGAAAATCGACTCATCTCCTCCGGTGTGGGGATCAACACTGGCGCATTGCTTTAGCTGCTCCCCGCATCTTCTTTGTCGACGAAGCCAGGATTAAGGTACTTTTGTTCAATGGATCTCACTTGGTCCCTGTAGCTGGCCTGTACTCCATGGCGGTTGGCCTGAACTTTAGACTTTTTCCCAGTGTGGCGCAGCCAGATAGTCCCAGTTGATGCTGTTTGCTTCTAAGCACTTTTCTACAATTTATTCCTTAAAAAATCATAACTCAGGTTGTACCTTTTGGATTATTGTTGTTTGGGTATTGTTTTATTTATTAAGTTAAGTTCTATTTTTCAAACCAGGTGTGGTTTCTTTTTGTGTGGTGTTTTCACTGTTTCACTGATTAAAGTGTTGAACAAAAACTTTACACATTGCCTCTTATGTTAAGCATGCCTGCTCTGTGCAAGCTACAAGGGTGTGAGCACAGGTTAATTTAGGGTGTGCTTGTGACTTACCCTGACTAGTATAGTGGTTCCTGCTTGATCAGGGTGCATACCTCTGTCAACCAGCAACCCAATTTCTAACACTGATCAAATTTGGATTGAGAACTAAAAAGAAAAAAACATCCTTGTATTTTCGAGGTACATGCACCAAAAAAATAATGAAGGCGTGTCTATCACATACCTATTTATCTCATTCTTTAGCCATACTGCACAGTCAGACTTTCCCTGCCTATGTTGCTCCCTCTCCACTTGCTTCTCCCTTCTTATCCCCCACCCATTCCTTAGTTTCTCCCTCCTATAGTCCTTTAATTTATTTTCTTAATCTGACATTTGCTGCTAGGCCACTCTACAAGTCAAAATGTGCTTTTGCACAAATAATGTTTTATAAATATATTTACAGATTTATGTGGCGTCCTCCATCTTGGCAAATACAACCAAAAGAAAATGGCACCTGCGTTATTCCATAGGCAACCGGATGCATTGTGATGTACGTAAAGGCATACATCATCATGCATGTGCATGGCTTCAGATTGATGCACCACGTGTTTGTGTCTTTCTTCTGATGCTGTAGAGCATCGGCAGTTTTACATTTTGCACAGCATTCGCAAGCAGCTTTGGCAAAGCCAATAGGTCAGTAAGCCGCAATCTATTGGATTTGCCATTGCTTGTGTTTTTTACTGCAGCATCAACCCTATAATCAATACGGTGTGACGAAAGAGCATCCGCAGAAACCACAGCTGACGTACTTCATGCTGTCCACTAGCACAGCTATTCTTATATATAGCTAAAAGCCAGAGTATGCGTTTACTGCTGCTTGCACATTTTTATTTAACGTAACAGTAAGAAAAGCTTGAATTTTAGCTTGTAGCTGAATAGTTTTAACGCATCCATACTTCTTCAAACTTATACATCTCGCCATGGGCTGCCAATTGTAGATCATATAAAACCCCGAGCAATTCTATATTGCGCTTTCTCTTTTCGCCCAACTAAACAGCACATGGGAGTAATGCTGTGCAACAGCCCCATCATGTGTTCATATGGTGTACTGACAATTTCATACTGGTGAATAATCTGTCTTCTTTATGTGACAGACACATCGAGACTGATGAGCCCTATTCATCTTTTCAATCAATCAGTCAATGTATTTAGGTCCGACAAGACACAGCTTTAGAATTCATCCGCCTTAAGTAGCAACAAAAGTTAAAAAAAATGTATGGAAAGGGACTTGTTTAAGGCTAGCGACTTTATTGATGAGCATCTTCTTGAAAACTCAGAACTCGATTCAGACCAGTAGTCGTGACAGTCCACCTAACAAGTGCTTTCGCTGCACTGCAATAAAGGTATATGTTTATCATAAATATATCGAACGTTCCATACCTAAAAAATTAAAATAAAACAGCAGCTGCGGAGATTGGCCCCTGCGCTCTGAGTCTGTGAACCACGAGAGCAGCATCACCACTCTGCCTCGGGGAGGGATGCATAGTGCTTAGTCTATAGGCAATCATAATGACGATGCTGCTTGTCATGGATTGCTGCTGTGAGCAATGACCGCTTTCCCTAAGCTTGTTCACGTTTTGTTTGAAATTAACATTATTTTAACGTTGCAACTACCTTATTCAACGGATAGCCAGTTACTGTGTCCCAGTGAGAACATCACCTGGTTGGTTTGATTCTGCACATTATTGCACCAATGAGGAAAAAAGAAACAATCCATATAAAAGCATTTCCATATTGGTCTACAGCTATACATCTCATGCACCGATATGGAAAATATAAACAATCTTTTCTTTGTGTCTCCTCAATGGTTCACCTATATATATGTAATGTTGAATGCAACAAGAGGTCTAACATTGCGCTTTAACTCTTCACACTACGACCTAATAGCCCAATGAAGCCTCAAATGACTCCATCTGTTAAAGCCATATTGTAGCTCCAAAGCAGTCGTTAGTTTTGCTGGTTAAGAAATTACACATATTTACATTTCTTTCAGGCAGCAGGCGCCCTGACCAGAAGACTTGTTTCTTCCTACACTGTGTGCCTCTCTCTTGGCTTCCCAGTACAGGAGCCCCCTCCACTCCCTTTCAGCCAGAGGCACCTAAAGCTCAGCATTGACAGGGAGAGTTTTTGAACCCTGTTTTCTAAAATGAAAAAAGATTAGGAACCTTGTTCCCAATAGATCCCGCCCACTTCGACCACTGTTCCTGTGTCACTCACCTCCTCCCCCCAGCCCCCTTCCACCAGAAGCAGAGCCTACTGGATGGAAGGCAAGACCACATACGTGCATCATGTTTCACTCTATCTTATTCCACGATATCAATGTATGCAACGACACAGTCACAGCAGCACGAGAGGTGGGCTTCACTATTTATCACGCGTGGCACCAACACAATTTCCACACTAACCATGCACATAATCACCACCCTTACGACAAGTCATAACAATGAATTAAAATAAAGGACATGAACTCTATCCCTCATTCGCCTACACTGTAGGTTTCGGCGCAGAGACAGATGTCAGTATGAGGACACTATGCCTGCTGGCTCTCATGCACATCACCAAAAATACTCAACTCATGGGTAATAGGGTAAGTCAACACTCTTCCAAAATCACACTATTTATGTTGTACCACGCCACCCATTCGCTAATGCACTTTGGTGCTTCATCAGTGAAATGGAACACTATACCAATGCAACTACAATTCCTTCAGCAGCACTAGTGTGACGATGCATGATGTGTTGTGGAGTTCCTTCACCAAAGATGATGGCCGCACCAATCTCCAAGCGGGCTGGTTGTTGTTTACTTAAAAGTAGAACACGGTTTGACAGCTGCAACATGAAGAAGAGCCGAGCCTGAAACACGCATCACAGGGAGCAACATGGCAGCCTGAAGGGCACTGAGACAGGCACATGGTGGAGCCGGCGGGTGCAAGACCATGGCATGCTGCAAGCACCAATGGACATTTCTGTGAAGGGAATGGCGTGCCCTGGGAGAGATTCTTCAGAAGGCTCAGTGATGGCAATCTGGCCATGGAGACCAGGTAACCATTTCCGGTACTCTACATGGGTGTTGGCATCTGCAACGGTCCTTTCAGAGCCGGGAGAGGTGGGCACAACCTGGCCGGCCAATGTCACAGGTTGACTCCACACCTATTCTAGTGCTGTTGTTCAGTGGGTCTGGCATCAAGACACTGCCAGGAGAAATCAGGTTAGGCAGGGCACCAAAAGTAACGCCAAAGCCAACAGTGAATGCAGCAGGTCTCGGTAATGCCGAGAACTGGAGAGGGATCAAAGGCAAACCAAAAGCATTGGTAGTGCCAGCTAGGGAGAAAAGGGTGTGGAGCATTCCAGGTAAGTGCCCGACATAGCAGGCTAATAGCAGGGTCATGGTTTACAGATCACAGCGATTTCTTTTTCCCCTACTCAATCAAATATTCTTTATACTGTTAAAAAAAAAAAAGAAAAAAGAAACAAGCTAATAAAACACAATGCAAAACATCTCATAATAACCAGAGCACATGATAAAAACAAGCATTTGCAATGCAATAGGTCTTGCATTTCCCAGTGTTAGAGCTATTGGCAATGCAAATTCATAACTGGGCTTTTCTTGCCACATACATTTATCAACTCTGCCTCATAATTTTGTCTTTTCCTGCCATATGATTCCATTGGCACAGCATTTAACTAAATCACTTCCATTTACCTTCTTCCTCTACTTCAAAACATATACAATTATTATATAAACCTTTATCAGAAATAAACTTTTGGCACAAGAATGTAATGCTCAAAACACCATAACAAAAATATCATTTGGGAGGGACTCGAGGGTGAAAGGAAAGAGGGAGTCGGGAGTAGAGATGGAGAGGACAAGTGGCGTAGTAACAGTGTCATTGGCTCTGGAGTAAGAAAGGAAAATGGCTGACTGCAATTTCAGCAGGAAAATATACCAGTAATTAGAGTTGAGCGAGGTCCATAGGCCTATAGGCCCTGGTACTACTGCACCTGTTGCTCCATTGATAACTAGGCCCCAGGAGAGAAAGTGGATGGGGCAGAAAAAGAGAAGTGAAAGGCATACAACATTCAAAAGGAAGAAAGAGAAGGGGTCCCAAACAAATAAAAGAAAAAAGGGAATAAAAGAACGAGAAGATGAAAACACAACTAACAGAAGAAATAGAGCAAATGTGTGAGACAAAAGAAATAAGGGAAGGAAGCTAGCAAATGAAAGATAAAGAGGAAAAAATAATGAAAGAAAAGAAAGAGAAAAATGAACATTAGAGAAAAATAGAGAGGTGGTGAGAGAAACAAGCAGCGAAAGAACCAGGGCATGTATGTACTGACACATTTCCCACAGAATGGGAAAACCACTTTGACGCTTTGGTTCCAACAAGTAACTTGTGGCTTCCACATACAGACGGGAAAAAGAGGGATTTATAGTAAAACGGGAATTGACAGATTAAGATAAGAAAAACACCAGAGAAAAGAAGGGCGAAAGATCTAAAAAAATTAAAAAAAAAGAGAAAGGACGCACACTGAGTCAAAGGAAAGAGCAAATAAAAAAGAAAAAGAAAGAATGAAGAAAAGAGAGACAAATAGTGAAAGAATGAACGCCTGGCGAAGAAAAAAGAGAAGAAACCAGGAAAGAAATAACCACGTTTTTGCAAGTTTAAAAGAGACGGTAGCGAGAGGATGAGGGAAATAAACAAACAGGAGAGGAGTAGAAATAAACAGTTGAAAGAAAGAGCGAAACTGTTAATGTGTTGATTTTAAGAGCTAAAAAGAGAAAAGTGGGGGAGAAAGAAACATTGACAGCAAACAGAGTAAAGGAAAGAACAGAGTGAGATGGGTGAAACAGATCCTCCCAAATAAAGATGGCAGCTAACAATAGATTTAATTGGATCTCCCGGTCCTCAAACAGAAGTCAAAGTGAGGAACAGCAGGGAGCACTGCAGAACAGCAGAAGGGTCATTAACAGAGTTGTATGTGAACCCCAATACAGCAATATTGGGGCACTTCAGATCAAGATTTGGAGTACAGACAGAGCTGTGTCCCGGCCCAATGCTAGAATAACAGAAAGGCGGAGGGTGAGGAATGAGAAACGGAGTGCTGTGTAATTCCTGGTATTGGAATAATGGGCCACTGCAGGGCAGGGTCTAGGTGCACTGACAGAGTTGTATGTGGGCTGCAGTACTGGAATAGTAACGGGCACACAAGGTCTAAAGTGAGGTATGTTAATAGAGCTATGTGTGGAACCTAGTATTGGCGTGCCAGTGCTGCCAAGTGTTAGCCTGGAGGTGCCCTGGTGAAGCTGTGAGTGGGGCCCAGTATGGGAGTGGCATTGCCTCTAAACCACAGAAGCAAGGAGTCCTGAAGGGCATATGTGCGAGCCTTAGTACTGAGAAGAAATGCACACTGAAAGTTAGAATTGATGGATTCTGGCAGAGCTATGGTGGTTCCCATCAACAGTGGTGCTGGATGTTAGATTTGAGGTGCACTGGCTGAGCTGTGTTTTGCTCTTTTGGGTCCAGTATTGGCTTGCCAATGGGACTGAAAGTAGAGTTGAGCTGCTGTAATGGAACTGTATGTGGGTGGAGTCCCAGTACAGGAAAGGAAGTGACCTCACCGGGGTAGAACTGCGGTGCACTGATGGAGCTGCATCCGAGGTCCTAGTATTAGAACAGCAGAGGGTACTGACTGTAAGAACTGAAGTGCTGTGGCAGGCAGCATGTGTGGGGTTCTGGCATGGGCACGGCTGAGGGGCTTCGAGTGTATGAACTGAGACATACTGATGGAGCTGCGCCCGAGGTCCCAGTACTGGAACAGCAGTGTGTACTGACTGCAAAAACTCAGGTGCTTTGGCAGACAGCGTGTGTGGGATTCGAGCATGGCTGAGGGGCTTGGGATGTGTGAACTGATGAGCACTGATGGAGCTGCGCTTGAGATACCAGTACTGGAACAGCAGAGTGTACTGACTGCGGTGCTCTGGCAGACAACATGTGGGGTTCTGGCACTGGCACAGCGGAGGGCTTAAAATGTGTGAACTGAGGTGCACTGATGGAGCTGCGAGTGGGATCCCAGTATGGAGAAGAAGTAGCCACTGTCTCTGAGGATTGGGGAGCCCTGGTAGAGCCAGGTGAGGGGTCCCAGCACTGGAACAGTAGTGAGCACTGAGTGCTTGGAAGAAGATGCTTTGTCTGAGCAGCATATGGGTAGCAGAACTTAAAGAGCAGGGACACCATACAAAGCTTTCCTAGTTGACATCAGGTTACATCTGGGGGCGGGGCCTCTGGATGGCACAGGCAGGCAGAGCAAATGTGACCGAGATAACAGCCTGATTTATAGTCTTGTTTACAGCCAAGCTCAGAAACTGAGGTGCTCCGGCAGACAGGTGTGTGGGATTCTGGCTCTGCCACGACTGAGGGCTTGGAGTGTGTGAACTGTGGTGCACTGATGGAGCTGCGCCCGAGGTCCCAGTACTGGAGCAGCAGAGTGTACTAACTTAAAGAACTGAGGTGCTCTGGGAGACAGCATGTTTGAGGTTCCCGGCAGTGGCATGGCTGAGGACTTGGAGTGTGTGAACTGCGGTGCACTGATGGAGCTGCTCCTGAGGTCCCAGTACAGGAGAAGAAGAGTGTACTGACTGGAAGAACTGAGGTTCTCTGGCAGACAGCGTGTGTGTGAAGTTCCTGGCACGGCTGAGGGCTTGGAGTGTGTGAACTGTGGTGCACTGATGGACCTGCTTCTTAGGTCTCAGTACTGGAGCAGCAGAGAGTACTGACTGCAAGAACTGAGGTGCTCTGGCAGACAGTGAGTGTGGGGTTATTGGCACAGCTGAGGACTTGGAGTGTGTGAACTGAGGTGCACTGATGAAGGTGCAAGTGGGATCTCAGTATGAGGCAGATGTGGGCACTCTCTCTAAGGATTGTGGAGCCCTGGTAGAGCTGGGTGTCTAGGCTATAAGCAATTACAAGTGATCCCCTGCCCTTTCTCTCAGCACACAGGCAGGCACACTTGGTAAAGAAAATCTAAGCCAAGGAAGGGTAGGAGCCAGGCAGATGAGAGACGGTGCAGAGACACCATAAAGACCAAATGTGACCAAGATAACAGCCTGATTTACAGCTTGTTTCAAGCTAAGCTCAGAGGAAGAATGCTCTGCAAATGAAAAGGGAAGCTTCCCTGGACCGGATCAGGAAGCAGGGTAAAATAAAGTCACCTACAGACCAGAAAAACATGACAAAGCGTAATCATACAGTAGTTGGTCACTGCTCCCACACAGAATAAGGAGGGACAAAGAGGCATGGCTGACCACTTGCAAGCAAGGATTTTTAAATGACACTGAAACTAACAAATGAAATAGCGGAAGCCCACAGAAGGAGTATACTTAAAAGTATACAAGAGGTAGTACACTTTCACTGGACCTAAAAATGAGTATTACTAGGCCATTACCCTTCTTGTACTCTATACAGAGCCCGGTGAGCTTGGAACATAAAAACCATGAACCACAAGCCTACTATATTATATCTCAGAAGACGTCGCAAGAGAGTTGCTGGATCAGAGCCAATGAGAGAATAAAGAAGACATGGCAAATAGAAGGCAGAAATAGAAAAGGGGAGAAAAAAAAGAAAACAAAAGTTTTCTATTCAGGGATTGTAGACACTTGTGAATAAGTGTGTGGCTAATAATTGTTTAAAAGGGGGTCATTGACTGTGCCTGATGCCACAAATATGGGAATATGGCAAAGGATAGGAGAGGAGAAAAGCTGTGGATGTCACCATCAGGAGCACTGAGGAGATTTGTAAAAGGTGCAATTTACGCACGAGGACCAAATTAAAACTGGCCAGTAGAAGGCAGGCAGTAGCCAATACTGGAGTGGGGCATTCCACTCAGCCACCACCTTTGCCAGTGAAGTCATGAATACTTTGTACCTTTAAGTTGTCAGTTAAGATAGTGACATTCGTACATCTGCTACTCCACCACCACCATAGTAGTGCCTACATTTTAAACTCGCTTTCACTAAAATTGCATTTGCCATCAACATACATGCACTGTTTGATCATGCAGTGCACAATCAAATATCACAGTTGGCAGCAACATTTTACGATTCACATCCATAGCAGCTTTTATATTACCAAGTAAAATGCATTATGTGACTTGTAATGAACCTCTGTAATACATGAATCAGCAAGTATGCCTATGCAGTGCACACTTAGGCCCATATTTATACTTTTTGACGCTAAACTGCGCTAACGCAGTTTAGCGTCAAAAAGTTTTGCGCCGGCTAACGCCATTCTGAAGCGCCATGCGGGCGCCGTATTTATTGAATGGCGTTAGCCGGCGCAAGCAGACCGGCGCTGCCTGGTGTGCGCGAGAAAAACCACGTACACCAGGCAGCGCCGGCGTAGGGGGAAAATGGCGCATGGGCGTCTTAAAATGGGGCAAGTCAGGTTACGTCGAAAAAATCGTCGTAACCCGACTTGCGCCATTTTTTTTCGACGCCCATCCCCCATCAACATGACTCCTATCATTGTAAAGATAGGAGTCATGCCCCCTTGCCCAATGGCCATGCCCAGGGGACTTCTGTCCCCTGGGCATGGTCATTGGGCATAGTGGCATGTAGGGGGGCACAAATCAGGCCCCCCTATGCCAAAAAAAATTATTAAAAAAAAATAAAAAAATACTTACCTGAACTTACCTGAATGTCCCTGGGGTGGGTCCCTCCAGCCTTGGGTGTCCTCCTGGGGTGGGCAAGGGTGGCAGGGGGGGTCCCTGGGGGCAGGGGAGGGCACTCTGGGCTCATTTTGAGCCCACTTGTCCCTTAACGCCATGCCTGACCCCGGCATTAAAAAGCGGCGCAAATGCGCCGTTTTTAGCCACGCCCACTCCCGGGCGTCTCTTTTGCCCGGGAGTATAAATACCACGTAAAGGCCTGGGAGTCATTTTTTAGACGGGAACGCCTCCCTTGCATATCATTAACGCAAGGAAGGGGTTCACGCTAAAAAATGACGCACATTCCGGGAACTTTGGCGCTATACGCCTCTAACGCCATAGTATAAATATGGCGTTAGTTGGCGTTAGTTTAGCGTCGAATTTGCGTCGAAAAAAACGATGCAAATTCGGCGCAAACGGAGTATAAATACGGGCCTTAATACATTGTACAAACAAGCATACTTTCAAACACTAAATTGAAAGTCATCATCGTAAATGTTCTGCACCACACACATTTTATAAAGTAATGTCTACCTGCATCATATTACACATGCATATTTCAATTTAAAATTCAGTTTATCAATCAAAAATCAAAAATAAGGCTGAAATTCTGGGTTCTTCCATATAACAAGGCTTCGAAGCCATGTCCAACAGTATGGATTCGTTGGCAGGGGCAGTGACTGCAGCATTTAGTGCGTTGCACAATGACGATGTGACACAAAAACAGCACCAGCAGCATATGTTGATCAGTCTTAAAGTTTATGGGAGGCTAGTTGGTAACCATTGGGTCTCAAGTGCAGAACTGAAAAATATGCAAGGTGAGATGGCACTCTGAAGCAGGATGTGGCCAAGAGACTTCAAGTGATAGCTGCCCTACACTCTGCAAGGTGGTTTTAGAGCAGAACATGCCTGCACAGGAGACGAAGGAGCACTGAGTCTCTGCAGCCTGGCAGTGCCAGGCAATACAAACAGCACACCGCACAAGAAGCCCTGGTGGAGAGGGAGAAGAGAAGGCGCCAGAGTCTACCATCATCGGGCCTACAGATGGCAGAGTGAGAAAAAACACTAAAAGATAAAAAGTGAAACACTTCATGTTTAGGTTGTATATTCATAGAAATAATTCAGAATTATTTCAACGTGGAGTACAAGCCACGTCAGTTCTTATGTTAAACAAACAAAATTAATATTGTTAATGCACACAGTGCATTTGTCTCATTATTCAGTCGTTACACAAGGCATGCCGGGCCCTCCCTTCAGCAGCCCTTGCTGAATCCTCATGCTACTTGTGTTTTTATGCTATTTTTTTCGCATGAAATGCATGTTGCGTAATGTAGTGATAATTGAAGGATTTGCATTTTGCATAATTACACATACCTGTGCCAAAATGTTGCATAATTATGTGAAAGCAAATGATGCAAATTTCAAATACCCGTCCTCTGAATCTGAGTATTTAAGAGCCCTCTGTAAACCTACCTCGCCACCTAAAACTTTGCGTTCCTCCAACATCAGTTGGTATGTATTTCCAAAATCATACCTTGGCTTGTTGGTGGTATTTCTTTGCCTTCTTTGCAGCCAAATTCTGGCACCCTCTGCTCCTTGAAGTTCGTTCTCTTACGGTCTTTTAAAAAAACGGACTTTTCCAGTCTTTATTTTCCTCTCCTGGTGCACCCTAGTCAGTCAGGATTCTTAGTGCCAGGATGCCCAGTTGGGTGACAGTGCACTGTACAAATCATTCATTCATTCATCCATTATTGTCAAGGCCAGCAGTCGGCCAGCCTGACCAAATGAATTGCAGGGATATCTTGCTTTATCACTGTTACAGTACTGGATGCCAGCTAGCATCTCAGAGCATACGCCGGAAACACAAGTTTGTGGCAATCCGCGATCCCATTTGGAGTACTTTCATCAATACTGATGTCAATCACGCCCTCAGACTGGGGGCCTACATTATTACTTTTTATTGGGCTTTAGGTAATGAAGAGCTGTGACCGTTGCCTTTGATGGGTGATTAACTTGATATTCTAGAGGAAGCCCTGATGAAGTCTGCTGCTATATTTTCAACGCAGACGAAACACATGTTGGCTATGGATGCTGTAAAAATTTCGTTGGCTATCCTGTTTTGAAATTGAAGATCGTGAAACCCGTTTGAGGAATATTTGGACCTTTGTGCCAAGTTTCATGAAAATAAATAGTTGCTTGAGCATCACATTGTGATTTACTATCGGAGTGCTTAAAACATATCATTTTGCAGACTTGATCCGACTGAAGACGAAGTGGTGGCTTTCCTTCATTCTGAGCACCTGATACAATCTTGGACTGGTTTACTCTTGCTGGGTTAAAGTTGGACACTTAGGGCGTATGCGCCGTATTCCCAGCCACAAATACTTTTAGACAGATGGCTGTATTCCAATTCGTTAGCATAATTCTTTTTGCCAATTCCTGGAAGTTTTTCAATTCATAAGAAGCAGAATTAATACACAAACCCTATTGATGATAGATTATTGAATAGCAGCAGTTGAGGTGTCCCACTGGCGGGCACCACAGCATTTTGCCCAAAACAGTCCAACTTCAAACTACAGGCTCTCCTACAAGCCACACAAGAATACCCGAAAGCATCTTCCACTCCCATACTTTACACTAACCCTTACATCTTCCACCCTACATCCCATACCACGTGCCCCTGACTGTAATTCCATCCACTGATCAGGAGCCATTAGTGTTAGCTACATGAGAGGCAACCAGGAGCAGCAACAGGAGTTGGGAGAGGAGAAGTAGAGGGGTAGATGGAGGAGGGGGTGTTTTTGCACTGTGTCCAACCTGGTGAAATGCCAGCCCTTGCATTATAATGGTAATTCTTGGCCACTTTTGGGTAACCATAGAAGGATGCCTCTGCAAAATGGATAGCAACGTCTTGCCAACTTTTGGACATTCATAGGATGATGCCAATTGCCCACGCCTGGAAAATCAGTGGTATTTGTTGGTTGTATGGTTGTAATTACTGGCAATCCATAGGTAGCCATGCACGATGACCATTTTTGATCCCTGGAAAAATACTGTCCCTCACATAATGGTGATAACTCTTGCAACTTTTGGGCTCTAATAGAATGATGCCCTCGCCCACCCTAGTAAAATGCTGACCCTGGAATATTTGTTGCAATCCAGTGCAACCAGTGGCATGCATGAGATGATGTCCACTGTCAAACCACAATAAAATTCTGACCTGCGCATAATAATGGTATTTCTTGGCAACTTGTGGGTATCTATAACACGATGGACACCCCAGGTAAAATGTTGGCCCTAGCACAATGGTGTTCATTCTTGGAAACTTGTGTGCCTATATGCTGCCCATTTCTAGTAAAGTGCTGACTGGCATAATGGTGGTGGCCAGAAGTCATATTGTGAGCATAAAGTGTGCCAATCTCTGAAATGATGCTGATGATGAAAGAAAGGTTGTCATAATTGGCATTTCTGCACATATATGGCACAGTGTCGACAATCCATGGTATAATGTCAGTCCTGGAAGGATAAGAGTAATTCTAAGCACACTGTCGGCATCTATGGCACATTGATGATTCTGTGAGGGTGGTATTAACTCTTGCTCTATCGTGGCATACGTTTCAAATTGGCAGTAAGTCCTGGCTTACTGTGGGCACCCAGGCCTGCTAAAATGCACGCCCAACCTATCTGTCCATGTCTTAAGTGCTGTAACTTATGCCACACTATGGGCAGTTTTGGTATGATGGTGCTAAGGCAAAATTTAAATAATTGTTAATTAATGTAAGTATTAAAGTTCAAGATAGCTTGAAAAAGAGAGGAATCAGTGCAAGTGAACGTTGTATCTTTGCAGTCAACCCTGTCTCCAAAACCGAAGACAAATAAGTCTTTGGAGAAGACTCTTTAAACTGTATTTATACTTATACAGATAGCAGCAACATACATGGATGTTTATCCTCATGTTACACAATCACTCATGAACATCAACATTGTTCCAGCGCTTGACATTCTACTTTAGTATCAAGATGGCACTCGTAGTCTCTGCAAAGTCACCATAAAGCATGGCCATGTCAGTAAGCAGTCATATTTTATAAGAACAGGACTATGTCCCTATATAGTGGAGTACTATGTGTTACACGGATCACCCATCCTTTGTGTGTGCATTTTTCAAAATCTTTTTGGAATTCTGCATACATATATTGTCTAAGTGGATCCCAAACGGATTCCGAACAGGGTGTGGATGGCATT
The DNA here is from genome assembly GCF_031143425.1 of Pleurodeles waltl. Classification (NCBI taxonomy): domain Eukaryota; kingdom Metazoa; phylum Chordata; class Amphibia; order Caudata; family Salamandridae; genus Pleurodeles; species Pleurodeles waltl. Next base: position 517,854,402 of record NC_090440.1, on the reverse strand, counting down.
AAGGGTGGAACTATATTCAGGTTATCGTTGCTGTAACCTAAGGTGCATATTTACAAACCCTTGCACCACTGTTGCATCATTGTTTGTGACAATACAGTGGCACAAACCTTTAAATCATATCCATGAGGCTTTGACTAGCCTCATAGATATGGAGTAAGGCAAGGCAGCACAAATCGCTGTGTTGCCTTACGTTGCGCAAGGGAGGCATTCCATGGGGGTGGCGGCGGCTGCTCCCATGCAACACCCATGCATTTTGATACATCCCCAGATTTACAAGACCTTCTAAACCTTACTTCTCCCCAGGGGAGGCACAACGAGGAGAAATATCACTATTTCTCCTAGTTTTTCCTCTTTCTATGTATGCTGCACCTTGCAAGAGGAAAAAGACTCCACATATTGTTTTTGTGCAGGAAGGTGGCCCCACAGCATTCCTGCCCTTCCCCTTAGATGCAGGGCAGCACAGCAAGGTGACTTGCGGCACAGCCCTGCGCCAAAAGCCCATAATTATGCGCCCAGATTTGCAAGCCAGTGTTTAATCAACGGCAACAGTCCCCTGTCCCTTCTGAGGTCTGAACTCCATTTGGCTACAAATCACCTACTTTTTACTGGCACCTTTTGTACGTAACCTACTGCCATCATACGCATCAGCTTCAAACTTAGGCCTGCCATCTTATTCTTCTCCAAAGGTATATCATCACAAATATGTGTGTGCCCGGACACGTCCATGCCAGGTGCATAAAGGTAGCTTCTCTGTGTGTGCATCTATTGGAGGGATGGTCATTACACAGACCAAATCTGTACATCCGGGCAGGTTCATACCTCCAGGGGCAGCTCCTCCGTTAGGGCGAAGGAGGGTTGTCATCCCCTGGCCCCACTGCAAGCAGCAGTAGCTGCCTACGTTCTACAGTAAAACAATAATAAACTGTGTTTATTATTGTTTTACTGTAGAAGGACCACGCGCTGTGACGCATGTAAGCTGGCCAAACATACATGCGCACTAAGCTCTGTCCAACCCGGAAACGCAGGTCGACTGCAGCTCTTTGAAATAGTCCTTGGGGATTGAGAGCACTAGGGTTTGTAAGATATAAGGATCCAAGGAAGGATAGACATTTTAAATGCAGTTATACTTTCCAGTAGGGAGAGGGCTTTGTGTTTCCAGTTGTTAAGGATGCTAGCTTTGCTGACTTTTTTGGAGATTTACTTCCTACGTTTTAAGCAGCTTGGATGCCAGGGCCACCCCCAGATACTGGATATGGGAGGTGGCCTACCACATCAGGGTTGTCAGTTGCAGCTTATCCGCTAGTTGTTTTGGGGTGGAGATGTTGAGGATCACCGATTTTGTGAGACTTCTTTTGAACCCAATTCTCGTCTGGTAGTCTGTGAGCTCGTCATTTGAAAACATAGGCCCTCATTACAACATTGCCGGTAAATGCCACCTACCGCCGTGCTGACGGGCGCCAACATACTGTGACCACGGCGGTATACCGCTATGGGTATTATGACCCACAAAGAGAAATCCGCCACTATACAGACACCCACACAAGTCCGCCAGCCCAAAGGTTGTGATAAACTGGCAGTACCAAAACCCACACTGTTACGCCAACAGAAATACTCCCACAGCATCATGACCCACGAATCACCGCAGCGGTCATTCAACCGCGGTAAACCATTGGCGGCACAGACCACTGCACTCATAAAACACACATACTAACAAAACAGCACCACATTGGACAATTCAAACTACATACACCTGACACACATACACACACCACACCCACACAATAACACTATAAAACATACACACCCACATTACCCACAACCCTTTATGACCCAAAGAATTTGACAACTGAGAGAGAGGCAAGCCAGGAACACCCACTGAATCTGAGCCACATAACACCATCACCCATACACCATCCACACACCTCACAGCACACACCCCAACACATCACCCCACACACCCTCACACATACCACTCACACTACACCCATGGCACCAGAAAGACACCCCAGGTTCTCTGAGGAGGAGCTAAGGGTCATGGTGGAGGAAATCATCCTGGTAGATCCACAGCTATTCGGATCACAAGTGCAGCAGACATCTATTGTTAGGATGATGGAGCTATGGTGGAGAGACGTGGACAGGGTCAATGCCACGGGACAGCACCCCAGAACAAGGGATGACATCAGGAAGAGGTGTTACAAGACACCAGGTAGCTGTACAGAGGACTGGCAGTGGACCCCCAATTCCTCCCCCACAACTAACAACATGGGAGGAGCAAGTCTTGGCGATCATGCATCCTGAGGGCCTTGCAGGAGTAGCAGGAGGACTGGACCCTGGTAAGTCAAATCTTTACTACTACTATATCCCCCACCCTACCTGCATGCCATCACAAACTCCTACCCCTACCCTCACCCCCATTACTCCACCACCTCACATATACCCTACTATCACAACCCACCCATCCCAATACCAAGCCCTGCATGCAACACCAATGCATGGACACCCATCACAGACCTGTATGGACACCCATCACCACAGCATGCACACTAGTGACAATCACTTAGCCAAACCAAGCACAACTCACACAAGCCAAAGCTGCCTTGCTAATAACAACCATAGAGGGAAACATATCCATGCACAAGATGGCACACGCAAATACAATAACACTGCATTTACATCCCCACAGGACCCCCACTCAATGTCACCGGAGAGAAGGTGCCACCAACATCCAGTCCCCCCCCCAGAAGAGGCCCACAGTGATGACAGCAGCTCTGCACGCCTGGATCCTGATGACCAACCTGACCCATCAGGGACCTCTGGACAGTCGGTTACCCTGCCAGAGTCCCAAACCACCACAGAGCCTCCACCCTCAGGAAACACCAGCACAGCACCCACCCAGCGGGCCCATAGCTCTGTCTTCAGGACACATCCATCAGCAGTGTGTCCACCACTACAGGGACCCCAGACAACCCCACAAACCCAAGACAATCAGAGACCTGGGGTCAGTGGCAGTGGGCACACGGTTCAGGGGACAGAGGCACAGGACAACAGGGAAGCTTTGAGGAAAGGCCCAGGGAACCTACTCTCCACGAGGCACTTGCAGGAATCCTGGGAGCATACCACCATTCCCAGGAGACCATGGGGCAGATAATGTACAAGTTGCAGGAGACCCAGCGGCTGCAGGAAGGATAGTACCTGGGGATCAGGGAGGATCTGAAAGACATCCACACCACCCTGGTCACCCTTGCACGGATGCTGGCTGACATGGCCAACACCATGAGGGAGGCAGTGGCACACCAACGGGCCCCCGACACTAGCCACACCGAAGAACAGCCCTCCACCTCTGCCGGCGATAGTGGACAGGAGGCCCCACCACAGGACCAACAGGCCACCAGCACCCCACCCCCTGCAGAAAGACAACCACCCCGCAAACGGTCCCTGAGATCTAGGCAGAAGCCAGAGAACATTGCCAAGACCCCCACCAGGAAATAAGACTCTCCTGATTGTCACCCTTGTGTCCCACTCTGTCACCCTGTCCACTGCTCCCCTTCCTATGCCCCCTTGGACAATGCACCTGTGATACAAATAGACTGGACTCTACCCTGGACTCTTCTCCATCAGCAACCCAGCCCATTGCAATACCCCCCCCCCCACACACACTTATTAGCGCCTAAATAAACACCCTTGGAACTGATACAAGTATGGAGTCTGTCAATTGATTGAAATATGTATTTGTTTAACAAGCTGTAAGCATTGCATTTCTAATCTACTGTAATATTAACATAGGTATAACCTGTAGTGGGTAGCAGTAAACACACCAGGAGCCAGAGTGGGGCACAGAGATCTGAAAATAGAGATGCCAAAGGGTACAGTAAGTGGCCATAGACATAGGGAAATCAGGCTGCCATGTTCAATGTCAAACACAAAACTGCAATGGAAGGTGAAGTTACAGTGTCTTACCTGTGTGTCGCTGGAAGTACTGTTGAATGAGTGTACATCTGTTGTCCACATCTTCTTCCTCTGCATCTTCTTCGTCACTGTCCACATGCTCCACCGCTGCCACAAGACCATCTCCAGACTCATCCTCCTGCAGAAAAGGCACCTGGCGTCTCAATGCCAGGTTGTTCAACATGCAACATGCAACGATGATCTGGCACACCTTCTTGGGTGAGTAGTACAGGGGTCCTTCCATCATATGGAGGCACCGGAATCTGGCCTTCAGGAGGTCAAAGGTTCTCTCAATTATCCTCCTTGTTCGCCCATGTGCCTCACTGTAATGTTCCTCTGCCCTTGTCCTGGCGTTCTGCATTGGGGTCAGAAGCCATGAGAGATTAGGGTAACCAGAGTCACCTGTAAATATCGAGGGATACCTGTTAGCCACACACTCACCCTTAGGGCCAAACCCACACCCATATACCTACACCAACTGGGTGGAGACCATGGGCTCAGCTATTAGCCACACCCTGTGCCTCTGGAGTTGAGACATCACATATGGAATGCTGCTATTCCTCAAGATAAAGGCATCATGCACAGAGCCAGGATAGTTGGCATTCACATGGGAGATGTACAGGTCCACCAAACACACCATCTGCACATTCAGAAAGTGAAAGCTTTTTCTATTCCTGAACACTTGTTCATTTCTCTGGGGGGGGACAAATGCAATATGTGTACCATCAATGGCGCCAATGATGTTGGGGATATGTCCCAGGGCATAAAAGTCAGCCTTCACTGTGGCCAAATCATCCACCTGGGGGAATACGATGTAGCTACGCATGTGTTTCAGCAGGGCAGACAAAACTCTGGTCAGCACGTTGGAGAACATTGGCTGAGACATCCCTGATGCCATGGCCACTGTCGCTTGGAAGGAACCACTTGCCGGGAAATGGAGCACTGACAGGACCTGCACTAGAGGGGGGATACCTGTGGGCTGGTGGATAGCTGAAATCAGGTCTGGCTCCAATTGGCCATACAGTTCTTGGACTGTGGCCCTATCAAGTCTGTAGGTCAGGATAATGTGCCTGTCCTCCATTGTCGCCAGGTCCACCAGGGGTCTGTACACGGGGGGATGTCTCCATCGCCTATTCATCCTCAGCGGTTGAACTCTATGGTGAAAACCGGTGAGCAGAGGGTCATATTCACACATATGTGAAAATAAAAATGCATTTCTTCCTTTACAGAAACAGTATGTGAATTTGAGAGCCAGTTGATGTGCCAATGACTGCTGTGACTCAGTTAGGTGCCATGGCCTGTGCCCCCTGAAATGGCAGCTGCCTGACCTGTGAGGAGAGACAAGTGGAAATGAGGTAATTCTGCTGACACTGTGCACCGTTACGGTCGGCGGTGGATGACCGCCGCGCAACACGGCATTGGTTATCAAAGGGCCCTATGGGTTCCAGGAGCCAATGGTGATGTACGCCGGCGGTGACGGTACACACCGCCACGGGCATGACTGCCATTTTCTATCTGTTCACTCACTTGCTACCTGACATTCAACAGAAGAGGACCTACACTCCAAGTGCTGCTGTGATCTGTGTCTTGAAGCGACAATGGCTCGAGTGTCTGGGGAAAGGGCCCCCATCTTTACTTCGGAAGAGTTGGAGAGACTGGTGGATGGGGTCCTACCCCAGTACACTTTACTCTATGGTACTCCAGACAAACAGGTGAGTACACTGTGAACATGATGCGTGGGCCTTGAATGTATAGATTGCTGTGTGTGTAAGGGGGGGGCTGAGGGGTCCTGGGCAGAGTGCTGCATGTGTGGTGGTTAATGTCTGTGCGTAAGAGGATGGGAGGGATATTGTGGGCCATGAGTGTAACAGTCCGGACGGTATGACTAATCCCGTTTTTCTATGCATATTTTCCTGCAGGTCAGCGCCCATCAGAAAAAGGGTATTTGGGGTGCCATCGCCAAGAAGGTGCAGACCCTGGGGGTCTTTGACAGGCGGAGAACCCACCGCTGCAAACGGTAGGAGGACCTCCGCCGCTGGGCAAGGAATACGGCGGACGCCCAGCTGGGGCTGGCCTCCCAACGAGGAAGGGGTGCACGTCGTACCCTGACTCCCCTGATGGTCTGCATCCTGGCGGTGGCCTATCCGGAGTGGATGGGCGCTTGAAGGCGTCAGAGCAGCCACAAGGGGCGGAGTACAGATTCAGAATCATGAATTTGCGTGTGTTAAGATTTTACCTGGATGGGGGATGTGGGCTGTGGGCTGTGGGTACCCCTAGGCCAGGGCAAACTGGCAGGGTAGGTCCCTTGTTGGGCAGGCTCTGAAGCACTCCAACCCTAATAGTGTTAGTGGGCATCTAATACTGGGCAGGGTCCTGTGGGTTTCATGTGTGCAGCTAATGGCGTTAGGCATTGTACCCCATGGGCTGGTGACTAGCATTGTAACTGGTAGTGCATGGCCTAGTGCATAGGGCTGATTCCTGTGTGTTGTGTACGCCAACGGTAGTGTTGTTGCTGGCATTGACCAAGTGTATCCTCTGTCTCTCCCCCCCCTTTTTGTTTTGTCACCCTGTCCTTGTGTGCATTAGCATCATCTGGTGGAGGAGCAGAGGCACCAGCGACGGAGGGAGCTGCATCCCACATGGGCCTGGAGGCCGAATCCACCAACGGTGAGGGCACCAGTGGGACGGAGGGTGAGGGGAGTACCACGACGGAGACAGGAGGGGACACTACCGACAGCAACTCCTCCTCCGATGGAAGCTCCCTGGCGGTGGCGGACACCTCTGTGCCCACCCCAACAACAGGTACAGCCGCCACCCCCGTACCAGCACCACCCTCCCAGCAGACCCTCAGCATTTTTCCCGTGCCCGCTCACCCAGAAGGATGGGCATCTCCTTTGCCCGAGGCACCTCAGGCCCTGCCCCGTTCAGCCCTGCTGCCTTCAGTGAGAAGGCTATTGACCTCCTGTGATCCCTCACTGTTGGGCAGTCAATCATACTGAATGCTATCCAGGGTGTTGAAAGGCATTTGCAACAAACAAATGCATACCTGGAGGGCATTCACTCTGGTGTGGCGGCCCAACAGAGAGCTTTCAAGGCTCTGGCCTCCGCACTGATGGCAGCCATTGTCCCTATCCCCAGCCTCCCCCCATCCCTCCTCCAACTTCCTCTACCCAGTCCCAATCCCCTCAACCCCAACCTATCCCAAGCATACCCTCAGACCAGCATGCACCCAAATCAACACACAGAAGTGGCTCAGGCAAACACAAGCACCACACTTCATCTCACAGGCACTCACACAAGCACCATCCCCATGCAGACACACCAACATCCACTGCCTCCACTGTGTCCCCCTCCTCCTCCTCCTCCACCTCCACTTCTGTCCCAGTAGCGCCTTCACTCACACCTGCATTCACTACATCCTCACCTACTACCTCCATCACCAGCACGCCCCTCACTGGCAGTCACTACCCCCACATCCATGCACACGTCCCCTGTGTCCTCTCCCACTGTGTCTGTGACCCCTCCTCCCAAAGTACACAAACGCAAGAACACACCCACCCAACAGCCATCCACCTCACAACAGCATCCAGCTCATGCACCTGCACCCAAACACAGCAGACTGATTCCTCCTACAACCACTCCCTCTTCCTCCACTCACAAACCTTCACCCTCTTCCCACCCCAGTGTTCCTAGGAAGCTTTTCCTCGCCAACATTGACCCTTTACCTACCCCTTCCTCCCGTCCTTCACCTTGGGCCAGAACCCAGCCCAGCACCTCAACCACCCAGTCCACGTCCCTCTGTGGTTTCTGCAGCTGTGAGAGGCTCCGAAGAGGCACCCGTCAGCCCAGCCAGTGTGCCAGCAACACCTGCCAAGGCCAAGAAGGTTCCGCCACCTGGCAAGGGCAAGAAGGGGACAACATCCAGTAGGGGAAGGAGGCACAACCAGCCAGCAAGGCCAAGTCAAAGACTCCAGCTGGCAGAAGCAAGGAGGCACCACCATCTGCCAAGGGCAGGAAGGGGCATAGAACACCAGCCATGGCACTACAGCCGTCCGAGGCTGCAGGTGAAGGCCTGGAGGCTACCGCCACAACCGCCAGTATCGCCACCTGCACCGCGGCCAGCCCTGCCACCTGCACCGCCGCAAGCAGAACCACTGCCCGCAGCAGCAGCCCCAGTGGGCAGCCATCCAAGGCTGCAGGTGAAGGCCTGGAGGCTACCACCACAACTGCTAGTATCGCCACCTGCACCGCGGCCAGTACCACCACCTGCACCGCGGCCAGCACCGCAACCTGCACCGCCGCAAGCAGCACCACTGCCAGCAGCAGCAGCGCCAGTGGACAGCCGTCCGAGGTTGCAGGTGAAGGCCTGGAGGTTACCACCACAACCGCCAGTATTGCCACCTGCACCTCGGGCAGCACTGCCACCTGCACACTGGGCACAAGGCCCCCTCCAGAGCCAGTGGATCCACCTAGCCCATCCTTGCCAGGATGAAGCACACTGGGCACAAGGCCCCCTCCAGAACCAGTGGAAGAAGGCATCCACTCGGAAAATCCTTGCCAGGATGAAGCACACTAGGCACAAGGCCCCCTCCAGAAGAAGGCATCCACTAGAGAGACTGTGGCCTTGCACTCCCCAGGACCAAGCAGTGGGCAAACCACCCACTTGAGAGACTGTGGCCTTGCACTCCCCAGGACCAATCAGTGGCCAAACCACCCACTTGAGAGACTGTGGCCTTGCACTCCCCAGGACCAAGCAGAGGGCATGGAGCCCCCTCTAGGAGCAGTGGCGTTGTACCATATTCCGGCTGAGGTGCCCCCCCATTCCCCATCCCCCTAAAGTGCCTGTGTTTTTGACCTGATGCCCCTGCAGTGTTCTCTCCGTATTGAGGCAGGAGTCAAGTGTGAGCTTGGCCTATGTGTTTTGGCCCAGTTGGCCACGGACAACTTTTGAGTGGGTATTGCCCCGCCTTTTGTATATATTGTACATACTGTTTTTGCTTTATGAACGTATTTCTAAGTATTACTAATATTACACTCATTTGACTCCATTCCTTTTGTCCTTGTGTTATTCCTGAGGGTTATGGGCTGTATATGTAATGTTGTTGCATGTGTTTGTGTGTATGGTGTTGGGGGTGTTGCGTGTGTGTGTGTGTCACTCTCTTTTTCTTCCCCCCCCTAGCTTGTGTGCTAGGTACAGTACTCACCGTGGTCGTCGTCGCCGGCGTTCATACTCCTGGTGTATGAGAAGATACACCAGCATGGGGAAAACCTGCAGCTCAGGCTCCCTGGCATCCTGGTTTTCCTTGAATGTCGAGACGGGAGTCATTTCCCTTCAGAGTACTGTTTCTGCCATGCTTTTGATGGCGTTGGTACCGCCCCGGAAAAGCTGGCGGATGGGCGGGTTGTAACAGAGTGGGCGGTACATTGTCTTCCACCTGGCTGTTGTCAGTTACCGCCACAGTGTTTGTTGTTACTGCCGTGGCGGTCAGAACGTGGCTGTATGTGTTGGCGGTTTCCGCCAAGGTTGTAATGAGGGCCATAGTTTTATATTTTGTATCCCAAGTTGGATAACCTATATTTGAGGGCTGTCCCTGGTTTTTTGGGCCCACAGCTCTAGTTTGACCTCGAACAGGGGCGGGTAGAGTAGACATCCCTGTCTCATCCCCCTTGAGATAGAAAACCATCCTGATAATATCCCATTCATTCTAATGCATGCCTTAGGTGCTTTATAGCCTGCCAGCTGCCAAATGAGTCCCCAAAGCCCATCCAGTAAATTATATCAGCCATAAATACCCAGACCACCACTCAAAAGCCTTCTCAGCTTTCACTGAGACCAAGATTGACTGTTTAGCTCCTTTTCTGCCTATATCTATCAAGTGTAAGGCTTTCTTAGTGGTATCATTCACTTGGCGTCCCAGGATAAAGCCTGCCTGATCAGCGTGGAGAAGGTTCTCCATCAACAATTGAAGGAGCAGGGAAGACATTTTTACGTCAACATTCAGAAGGGATATCGGGCAGAATGAACTGGTGGGGTCTTTGCCTGATTTAAGCATGAGCAATATTGTGGAATCTGCCATGGATGGCGTCACCCATCTCTCCTGAATCATCTCTTGATATACTTTATGCAAGAGTGGTAGTACTGCAAGCACAAAATATTTATAAAAAGACTTGCAAAGCCACCTGGGCCTGGAGCCTTCACATTCTTGAGTTTAGCAATGGACTCCAGAATTCCTTCTTTGGCAAGAGGTTTGTCCAATATCTCTCCATCCTGTCTGGACAGTGTGGAGATGCCCATCCTATCCAGATACTTCTCTCTTGGGGACGGGTCGGTTGCAGAGTGTACAGGGCGGAGTGGTAAGAAAGAAAACATTCTGCCTTGTCCTGGTCAAGTGTGAGGAGACGCTCATCCACACCCTTGACTTCTGTGACTGTATTGCATGTTTGCCTCAATCACAAAGTGTTTGCCAGTAGCTTGTCTTATTTGTTGCCCCAATCATTGAATTTACCAGGTTTTGCTAGTAAACAGGCTGCCCTGTCCATCTCAAGCGTTCTGAGCTGGCCCAAGTAATGAGGATTTTCTTCCCAGTTTTGGGGGATCGTGTGTGTTTGTGGTCTCCCTCCAAATCCCTCACGTCCGTCAGGAGCCTTTGATGCAGGTCATCCCTTAGTGTTTTTTAATCTGGCTACCTCCGCAATAAAGCATCCCTTGATCCCAGCTTAAAGGGCACCCCACTGGGTCATTGCCACTGTTGCATCTACAGTGGCTTTGTGTTCAATATATTCCCTGATACTCTATCAATGTTGTTGGCACTGTGAATGGGTCCCTCATGAGCGCGTCCTGAAACCTCCAGGATGTCGCTATTCTGTGGAACCCTGCCAAACCAAGTGACAGGGAGTATGTGGCTGGGCCATGAGCAAATAAAGTCATTGATTCCTGCTTAGCTTCAATCAGGCTAGGCAACCGCCATTTATCCAGCTGCAGGTAATTTGGTAGTGCATACGTCTTGGGGGACCCGGAGAAGTGAGAATAATCCAGCCGCCAACTGGATGCCGATGCCTCCAGGCATCAATAGTCCCATTCCTTCCATCAGGGATCTGCTTGCCAGGGATAATATTGACTTCACTCCACAGACCTGTTCATCCGGGTCCACTGAGCCATCGCAAACTAAGTTGAAATCCCCCCTCTCCCTATCAGGATAAGGCCTGGTGACCAGGATGTCAGAGTGCAGATAATGTTGGTGAGGAAGCACCCTTGTCACTAGTTGGGGCAGTAAATCAAAGCTACTTTCATGGGGGAACCTCGGAGCATGCCTGTAAGGGCCACCTATCTTCCTGCTCCATCACAATGTATTGACGCTAAGTGGGCATTGTGAGAGAACCAGAACCCCACCCTGCCCGTTTTTTTTCTTCCCAGTGTACTAGTATTGCATTGGGAAAAGTTCAGACTGCATGCATGGCCAGTCTCGCCACACAAATAGAGTCTCCTGAAGTAGCCCTAAATCTGTAGGGAGACAAGTAAGCATCTGCAAAATGGATAGTCTCTTGAAGAGATTGTTAAGGCCTCTTATGTTATATGTGGTTATGTGAATGGATGTAATGGCATATGAGGGGGGGGGTCCATATAGGGACTCCTACATTATTGGAACTCGACTGCCTCCTCCCCCAACTACCACATGCCCCTCTCAACACAGTTGTAGGAAAGTACCCTCTTGCCTGGCATTTTACCCCCATAGTTCACGGTATATATGTTGTTTTAGTGTATGTCACTGGGACCCTGCCAGCCAGGGCCCCAGTGCTCATAAGTGTGCCCTGTATGTGTTCCCTGTGTGATGACTAACTGTCTCACTGAGGCTCTGCTAATCAGAACCTCAGTGGTTATGCTCTCTCTTTGCTTTCCAAATTGTCACTAACAGGCTAGTGACCAATTTCACCAATTCACATTGGCATACTGGAACACCCTTATAATTCCCTAGTATATGGTACTGAAGTACCCAGGGTATTGGGGTTCCAGGAGATCCCTATGGGCTGCAGCATTTCTTTTGCCACCTATAGGGAGCTCTGACAATTCATACACAGGCCTGCCACTGCAGCCTGAGTTAAATAACGTCCATGTTATTTCACAGCCATTTACCACTGCACTTAAGTAACTTATAAGTCACCTATATGTCTAACCTTTACCTGGTAAAGGTTGGGTGCTAAGTTACTTAGTGTGTGGGCACCCTGGCACTAGCCAAGGTGCCCCCACATTGTTCAGGGCAAATTCCCCGGACTTTGTGAGTGCGGGGACACCATTACACACGTGCACTGGACATAGGTCACTACCTATGTACAGCGTCACAATGGTAACTCCACACATGGCCATGTAACATGTCTAAGATCATGGAATTGTCACCCCAATGCCATTCTGGCATTGGGTAAGACAATTCCATGATCCCCAGAGTCTCTAGCACAGACCCGGGTACTGCCAAACTACCTTTCCCGGGGTTTCACTGCAGCTACTGCTGCTGCCAACCCCTCAGACAGGTTTCTGCCCTCCTGGGGTCCAGCCAGGCTTGGCCCAGAAAGGCAGAACAAAGGACTTCCTCAGAGAGAGGGTGTTACACCCTCTCCCTTTGGAAAAAGGTGTCAGGGCTGGGGAGGAGTAGCCTCCCCCAGCCTCTGGAAATGCTTTGATGGGCACAGATGGTGCCCATCTCTGCATAAGCCAGTCTACACCGGTTCAGGGATCCCCCAGCCATACTCTGGCGTGAAACTGGACAAAGGAAAGGGGAGTGACCACTCCCCTGACCTGCACCTCCCAGGGGAGGTGCCCAGAGCTCCTCCAGTGTGCTCCAGACCTCTGCCATCTTGGAAACAGAGGTGCTGCTGGCACACTGGACTGCTCTGAGTGGCCAGTGCCAGCAGGTGACGACAGAGACTCCTCCTGATAGGCTCTTACCTGTGTTGCTAGCCTATCCTCCTTCCTAGGTATCCAAACCTCCTTTTCTGGCTATTTAGTATCTCTGCTTTGGGGAATTCTTTAGATAACGAATGCAAGAGCTCATCAGAGTTCCTCTGCATCTCTCTCTTCACCTTCTGCCAAGGAATCGACCGCTGACTGCTCAGGACGCCTGCAAAACTGCAACAAAGTAGCAAAGACGACTACTGCAACCTTGTATCGCTGATCCTGCCGCCTTCTCAATGGTTTTCCTGGTGGTGCATGCTGTGGGGGTAGTCTGCCTCCTCTCTGCACTATAAGCTCCGAAGAACTCTCCCGTGGGACGATGGAATCCTCCCCCTGCAACCGCAGGCACCGAAAGAACTGCATCACCGGTCCTCTGGGTCCCCTCTCAGCACGACGAGGTGGTCCCTGGAGCTCAGCAACTCTGTCCAACTGACTCCCACAGTCCAGTGACTCTTCAGTCCAAGTTTGGTGGAGGTAAGTCCTTGCCTCCCCACGCTAGACTGCATTGCTGGGTACCGCGTGATTTGCAGCTGCTCCGGCTCCTGTGCACTCTTCCAGGATTTCCTTTGTGCACAGCCAAGCCTGGGTCCCCGACACTCTAACCTGCAGTGCACAACCTCCTGAGTTGTCCTCCGGCGTTGTGGGATCTCCTTTTGTGACTTCGGGTGAGCTCTGGTTCACTCTTCTTCGTAGTGCCTGTTCCGGCACTTCTGCGGGTGCTGCCTGCTCCTGTGAGGGCTCCCTGTCTTGCTGGGCGCCCCCTCTGTCTCCTCACGCAATTGGCGACATCCTGGTCCCTCCTGGGCCACAGCAGCATCCAAAAACCCTAACCGCGACGCTTGCAGCTAGCAAGGTTTTTGTTTGCAGTCTTTCTGCGTGGGAACACCTCTGCAAGCTTCTTAACGACGTGGGACATCCATCCTCCAAAGGGGAAGTTCCTAGTCCTCTTCATTCTTGCAGAATCCACAGCTTCTACCATCCGGTGGCAGCTTCTTTGCACCCTCAGCTGGCATTTCCTGGGCATCTGCCCAATCTCGACTTTGTCATGACTCTTGGACTTGGTCCCCTTGTTCCACAGGTACTCTAGTCCGGAAATCCAACTTTGTTGCGTTGCTGGTGTTGGTCTTCCTTACAGAATTCCCCTATCACGACGTCTGTGCTCTCTGGGGAATATAGGTGCACTTTACACCTACTTTTCAGGGTCTTGGGGTGGGCTATTTTTCTAACCCTCACTGTTTTCTTACAGTCCTAGCGACCCTCTACAAGCTCACATAGGTTTGAGGTCCATTTGTGGTTCGCATTCCACTTTTGGAGTATATGGTTTGTGTTGCCCCTATACCTATGTGCTCCTATTGCAATCTATTGTGACTATACATTGCTTGCATTACTTCCTTTTGCTATTACTGCATATTTTTGGTATTGTGTACATATATCTTGTGTATATTTGCTATCCTCATACTGAGGGTACTCACTGAGATACTTTTGGCATATTGTCATAAAAATAAAGTACCTTTATTTTTAGTATATCTGTGTATTGTGTTTTCTTATGATATTGTGCATATGAAACCAGTGGTATAGTAGGAGCTTTGCATGTCTCCTAGTTCAGCCTAAGCTGCTCAGCTATAGCTACCTTCTACCAGCCTAAGCTGCTAGAAACACCTCTTCTACACTAATAAGGGATAACTGGACCTGGTACAGAGTATAAGTACCCCTTGGTACCACTACAAACCAGGCCAGCCTCCTACATTGGTCGTACAGCGGTGGGATAAGTACTTGCAACTACTTACCACTTTGTCATTGTGTACTTTTCATAAGAGAATAATATACAAAACAAGTTCAGTGTATGTACACCTAACCAAAAAGTTTTGCTTTTCTTCTCTTACTCTATTGCTAAGTGCTGAAAAGTACCTCTAAACTTTCAAAAAGTTTCTAAAAAGTTGAAAACGTTTTTTTTCTTGTTTCCTTAAAAAGTTCTGAAACTTTTTCTTTCTTTTTCTGTCATTTAAACCTTTTTTATCATGTATGGTACAGGTCCTACTCTTGATCTGGCCAGCACAGCTTATGATCTCCTTAGGTGGAAAGGTTTGAGGGGTCTCTGCATTGATAGAGGTTTAGGGGTAGGGAAGAATCCCTCTAGAGAATTGTTGATTAACATGCTCATTGAAAATGATAAGGCCTTAGCTGGCACATCTGTTGAGAAGTTAGGAGATGGTTCACACTCTGATTCTGGGGCAGCCCCAGCAAGAATGTTAGATGGTATTCTTTCCAACCTGCCCCTTAGCAGACCTCCTAGCATAACTGGTACTAATGTGAGCTCTCATCACAGTAGGGATGTCATTCCTTTAGGCCAGGTTGTTAGGGTGCCAACTGTTAGGGACAGGTCTCCTTCTGTTCATTCACATCATTCTTCTGTGTCAAAGCATGCCCAACCCACCCACCCTGATGACAGAATGTTAGAAAGGGAGCTCAATAGATTGAGAGTGGAAGAGACCAGGCCGAAGCTTAAACAGCAACAGCTGGCTCTAGACAGGGAATCTTTAGACTTAGAAAAAGAAAGACAGAAGTTGGGGTTTGGACCCCATGGTGGCAGCAGCAGTATTACAGATAGTAATCCTGTGAAAGAGCATGATTCTAGGAATCTGCATAAGATAGTTCCCCCATACAAGGAGGGGGATGACATTAACAAGTGGTTTGCTGCACTTGAGAGGGCCTGTATTGTACAGGGGGTCCCACAAAGGCAGCGGGCTGCTATCCTATGGCTATCTTTCAGTGGAAAGGGTAGGGATAGGCTCCTTACTGTGAAGGAAAGTGATGCCAATAATTTTACAGTTTTAAAGAATGCACTCTTGGATGGATATGGCTCAACAACTGAACAGTACAGGATTAAGTTCAGAGAAACCAAAAAAGAGTCTTCACAAGACTGGGTAGACTTTGTTGACCATTCAGTGAAGGCCTTGGAGGGGTGGTTACATGGCAGTAAAGTTTCTGACTATGAAAGCCTGTATAATCTGATCCTGAGAGAGCATATTCTAAATATATGTGTGTCTGATTTGTTACACCAATATCTAGTGGACTCAGATCTGACCTCTCCCCAGGAATTGGGAAAGAAGGCAGATAAATGGGTCAGAACAAGAGTGAACAGACAAGTTCATACAGGGGGTGATAAGGATGGCAAGAAGAAGGATGGTAAGTCTTCAGACAACGGTGGGGAGAAATCTAAAAATGAGTCTTCATCAGGCCCACAAAAACACTCTGGTGGGGGTGGTGTGACCAAATCCTCTTCTAATCAAGTAAAGAAACCATGGTGCTATTTATGTAAAGTAAAAGGCCATTGGACAATTGATGCCAGTTGTCCAAAGAAAAGCACCAAGCCTCCCACTACCACAACCCCTACTGCTACACCTAGTGCCCCTAGTAATAGCAGTGGTGGTGGGAGCAAACCTACTAATAGCCAATCCAAGGGAGTAGCTGGGCTCACTTTTGGTAATTTAGTTGGGGTTGGTCTTGTTAGGGAGACCACAGAGGCTGTGCTAGTCTCTGAAGGTGCCATTGATTTGGCCACCTTCGTTGCTTGTCCCCTTAATATGGATAAGTACAAGCAACTTCCCCTAATAAATGGTGTTGAGGTTCAGGCCTACAGGGACACAGGTGCCAGTGTTACCATGGTAATAGAGAAACTGGTACACCCTGAACAACACCTACTTGGTCACGAGTACCAAGTGACTGATGCTCATAACAACACTCTTAGCCACCCCATGTCTGTTGTAAATCTCAACTGGGGTGGGGTTACTGGTCCAAAGAAAGTTGTGGTTGCCTCAGATTTACCTGTAGACTGTCTACTAGGGAACGATTTAGAGACATCAGCTTGGGCAAAAGTGGAGTTGGAGGCTCATGCAGCAATGCTGGGCATTCCTGGGCATATTTTTGCTTTGACAAGGGCTCAGGCCAAAAAGCAAAAAGGACAGGGTGACTTGGATCCTGGAACAATGGACCAAGTGCTCCCTAAAGCTAGGGGTAGTAAAGGGAAATCCCTGCCTACTATCCCTCCCTCTACAGATGATTCAACTTCTGAGGAAGAAGAATTTCCCCCCTGTGCAGAACCTTCACCAGAGGAGCTGGAAGCAGACACTGCTGAGCTTTTGGGTGGAGGGGGGCCTACCAGGGAGGAGCTGAGTGTGGCACAGCAGACCTGTCCCACACTAGAGGGTCTAAGACAGCAAGCTGTCAAACCGCAAAATGGGGAAGTCAGTGACTCTCACAGAGTTTACTGGGAGGACAACCTCTTGTATACAGAGGCAAGGGACCCAAAACCTGGAGCTGCCAGGAGATTGATTATTCCCCTGCAATACAGTTCCTCCTAACTCTAGCCCACAACATTCCCTTGGCTGGACATTTGGGGCAGATGAAAACATGGGATAGGCTTGTCCCCCTGTTTCATTGGCCTAGAATGTCAGAGGACACAAAAGATTTTTGTAAGTCCTGTGTCACCTGTCAAGCCAGTGGCAAGACTGGTGGCACCCCAAAGGCACCCCTTATTCCCCTGCCTGTGGTTGGGGTTCCCTTTGAAAGGGTAGGGGTTGACATAGTTGGCCCCCTTGACCCTCCTACTGCTTCAGGCAATAGGTTTATCTTGGTGGTAGGGGACCATGCCACAAGATATCCTGAAGCAATTCCTCTTAGGACCACTACAGCACCTGCAGTGGCAAAGGCCCTCCTGGGAATCTTTTCCAGGGTGGGTTTCCCAAAAGAGGTGGTATCAGACAGGGGTAGCAACTTTATGTCTGCATACTTAAAGGCCATGTGGAAGGAATGTGGTGTAACATACAAATTCACCACACCTTATCATCCACAAACAAATGGACTGGTTGAGAGGTTTAACAAAACTCTCAAAGGAATGATAATGGGACTTCCTGAAAAACTCAGGAGGAGAAGAGATGTCCTGTTACCTTGCCTCCTTTTTGCTTACAGGGAGGTACCCCAGAAAGGAGTGGGCTTCAGCCCCTTTGAACTCCTATTTGGGCACCCTGTAAGAGGTCCTCTAACACTTGTAAAGGAGGGTTGGGAACAACCTTTAAAAGCTCCTAAGCAAGACATAGTGGACTATGTACTTGGCCTAAGATCCAGAATGGCTGAGTATATGAAAAAGACCAGTAAAAACCTTCAGGCCAGCCAAGAGCTCCAAAAGCAATGGCATGACAAGAAGACTGTTCTGATTCAGTACCAACCAGGGCAGAAAGTGTGGGTCTTAGAGCCTGTGGCCCCAAGAGCACTCTAAGACAAATGGAGTGGACCCTACATTATTGTTGAAAAGAAGGGAGAAGTCACCTACTTGGTTGACTTGGGCACTGCCAGGAGTCCCCTCAGGGTGCTCCATGTCAATCGCCTGAAACCCTACTATGACAGGGCTGATCTCACCCTGCTCATGGCAACAGATGAAGGACAGGAAGAAGAGAGTGACCCTCTCCCTGATCTCTTCTCTTCCACAGAACAAGATGCTCTAGTGGAAGGTGTAGTTTTGGCAGATTGTCTTACTGCTGAGCAGAAAGACCACTGCATAAATCTCCTGGGTCAGTTTTCTGAACTCTTTTCTACTGTGCCAGGTACCACTTCTTGGTGTGAGCACACTATAGATACTGGAGACAGCATGCCTGTCAAAAGTAAGATCTATAGGCAGCCTGACCATGTCAGGGACTGAATAAAACAAGAGGTTCAGAAAATGCTTGAAATGGGAGTGGTTGAGCACTCTGAAAGCCTCACTCTAAATATGGGAAAAAGGAAATTAGGTTTTGTGTAGATTACAGAGGTCTCAACCAGGTAACTAAAACTGATGCTCACCCTATACCCAGGGCAGATGAGCTCATAGATACACTGGCATCTGCCAAGTATCTAAGCACCTTTGATTTGACTGCAGGGTATTGGCAGATCAAGTTATCAGAGGATGCTAAAGCAAAAACTGCATTTTCGACTATTGGAGGGCACTACCAATTCACAGTAATGCCCTTTGGTTTGAAAAATGCACCTGCCACTTTTCAGAGGTTGGTGAATACAGTCCTCCAAGGGTTGGAGGCTTTTAGTGCAGCATATCTAGATGATATAGCTGTCTTTAGCTCCACCTGGGATGATCACCTGGTCCACCTGTGGAAGGTTTTGGAGGCCCTGCAAAAGGCAGGCCTCACTATCAAGGCTTCAAAGTGCCAGATAGGGCAGGGGAAAGTGGTTTATCTGGGACACCTTGTAGGTGGAAAACAGATTGCACCACTTCAGGGGAAAATCCAAACTATCATAGATTGGGTTCCCCCTACAACTCAGACCCAGGTGAGAGCCTTCTTAGGCCTCACTGGGTATTACAGGAGGTTCATAAAGAACTATGGCTCCATAGCAGCCCCTCTTAATGACCTCACTTCTAAAAAAAAACTGCCTAAAAAGGTATTGTGGACAGCTAGCTGTCAGAAAGCTGAAACAGGCCATGTGCACTGCACCTGTCCTAAAAAGCCCATGTTACTCCAAGAAATTAATTGTTCAAACTGATGCATCTGAATTTGGGGTAGGGGCAGTCTTACCACAACTCAATTCTGAGGGCCAGGATCAACCTGTTGCTTTTATCAGCAGGAGGTTGACCCCTAGAGAAAAGCGTTGGTCTGCCATAGAGAGGGAGGCCTTTGCTGTGGTCTGGGCACTGAAGAAGTTGAGCCCATACCTGTTTGGCACACACTTCATTGTTCAGACAGACCACAAACCTCTACTTTGGCTAAAACAAATGAAAGGTGAAAACCCTAATTTGTTGAGGTGGTCCATATCTCTACAGGGAATGGACTATACAGTGGAACATAGTCCTGGGAGTACCCACTCCAATGCAGATGGACTCTCCAGATATTTCCACTTAGACAATGAAGACTCATCAGGTCATGGCTAGTCTTATTGTCCTTCGTTTGGGGGGGGGAAGGGTTGTGTTGGAAAGTACCCTCTTGCCTGGCATGTTACCCCCATATTTCACGGTGTATATGTTGTTTTAGTGTATGTGTCACTGGGACCCTGCCAGCCAGGGCCCCAATGCTCATAAGTGTGCCCTGTATGTGTTCCCTGTGTGATGACTAACTGTCTCACTGAGGCTCTGCTAATCAGAACCTCAGTGGTTATGCTCTCTCTTTGCTTTCCAAATTGTCACTAAGAGGCTAGTGACCAATTTCACCAATTCACATTGGCATACTGGAACACCCTTATAATTCCCTAGTATATGGTACTGAGGTATCCAGGGTATTGGGGTTCCAGGAGATCCCTATGGGCTGCAGCATTTCTTTTGCCACCCATAGGGAGCTCTGACAATTCTTACACAGGCCTGCCACTGCAGCCTGAGTGAAATAACGTCCACGTTATTTCACAGTCATTTACCACTGCACTTAAGTAACTTATAAGTCACTTATATGTCTAACCTTTACCTGGTAAAGCGATGGACGCTCCAGCAGAGGAGAGGGTGGAGAGACACTGCGGGCCGATCGGGATCCATCCGGCGCCGGCATTGACTTCATCGGCAACATCATCTGGGGTGATGTCATCGGCACTGAACCAGCACCTTCACCTGGGTAGGAGGGTACAAACAAGGCCTGTTTGTACGGCGCTGGCAAACCTAGCATGAAAGCTAATGGACCCGTGGGACCAGCCGGTGCACCAGCAGGGGCCATTGCTCTGTTGAAAATGCTAAACATAGGATTGAGGAATGCTGATGGATCCGCTGCCGGAGTTGGGAAGGCAGGAAACCTCTGCTCCTGAGGCGCTTGAACTGAATCCGAAGCTTCGACACCCGACTCTTGACCATGAGTGAAAACAGGAGAAAAGTGAGCTGGAGGGCTCGCAGGGGACTAGGAGAACTCTATCAACATCGGAGCCGGAGAAGCAGACTCCGAGGCTGAGGAGTCACCATTGGACTGACCTCCCACGCCGTACGGCGCCATCTCGGAGGGCACCGAGACCAATCCCTCGAAGAACGGCATCGAGAATCGTGCCGGTGCCACTTCTTATGGGACCTCGAGGACTTATGCGAAGATGAATCCCTCACCTTATGCTCCTTCTTAGCTTTTGCCAAGAAGAGCTTAGCCGCTCTCTCCTTCAAGGCCTTTGGGTTCATCCACTGGCAGGACACGCACTTCTCATGAGGATTCATAACCGACATGCGACCCCTGCACTCATAACAAAGCTTAAAGCCCAATTTTTTCAGTGGAGACATTGTAACTCAACAACAACTCCTCGAAACAGTAACTGTTCGAGAGCCAGGAAAAAAACATTAGCGTCGAAGGTGTGGAAAAAAGGGAACTCACGTCAGCACGTCGGCGAGGACTTCTTATTTCCACGATGACGTCAGACTGAGTCGCGTGCGGAGCCATGCAATTGTGACATTCTCATCGACTTGGAGATCTAGGAAGAAAATTTCCATTGAATGCTGGCGTATTAGGAGAATTCATAAGGTGAGGAATCCACAGGTAGTTGTATTCATCAGAAACACAGGAATTCAAAGTACTGCGACAATGCTGGCATTGTTGCTTACAAAAAACAGATAAGTCCCTTACACCCCTGATTTGTCCATTCACTTGCTCAAAGCATTACCTAGAAGTGGGCAATGGGAACAAATTTCAGAGTGCTCAGATGCAGGAGTGACAACAACGGGGGATCTCTTCCACTCCGATGTGCTCCCTCCATTCGAGGAATTCAGAGCAGAGTTTGACCTTCGACAGGGGCACTTCCTATACCACAGAGCCATAGCCACAGCATTTCAAACCAGTGGAAAACCAGTACAACACCATTTACTCATAACACATGTCAATACCTGAAAACATCAGCAGGCACTATTAAAGCAATAACATGCATTTATAGAGCTATAAGGAGAGACATGAGTCTACCTTTGTTGAACCTTAACGCAGAATGGGAGGAAAACCTAGATATACCTATACTAGAAAAGGGTTGATCTACCACACTAGTAGACACCGAAGGTATCTAGGAATGCTAGATTCAAATTGATTCGTACAGAGCATACCTCACCCCGGGTCACCCCAACAAATACTTTCATACGATGAGGGTGACATGTCCGAGGTGTGGAGCAATAGGGGCAGAACTTAAACACATGCTGTGGGATTGCCCTCACCTGAAAGATTATTGGGAAGAGGTCACAACAGTAGTGGCCAACACAATTGCTAAGGACATTCCCCGATCCATGGGCCTTTGTATTCTTCGTTGGTTTCCACACACAGCAAAAACAAATGTTACCAGTAGGTTTCAGGGTTTAGCATTTGTGTTGGCAAAGACAGAAATCACACTCAATTGGAATGCCCCAGGGGACCCTGCATCATCATGTGGTGCAGAGAATTGGAGAGATGGGTAGGGAACAAGGGTGCAGTTCTCCTTCATGAAGTTAGAAGAGGATTATGATTGATGGAAGTAGCACAGGGCTGGGAGGCCTTAGGAGCTAACCTGAAAGACTCTGACGCACATGGGACACACCATCACCACAGGGCTCCCTGACTCCCCCTCCCATACACCACTGAAGCTACAAGAGCACTCAAGAATAAAGATGTTAGGACTACTCCGAGCCTCTCCCCACTAACACTCCCCTCCCGCTTGGTGCTCAGCGACTAAGGGCAATATACTTACGAGCCTGAACATGAAACAAGTGTCACCTATACTAAATAACATTTCGGTAAAGTAGCCCATGAGGGGTGGAGAGGGAGCTGTGGGGCATGTGTTAATGTTAAGAATTGATTGGCTTTCCTAAAAATTCCATAATCTGGATCTTTGTTAATTAAACATGTACACAAGATGATTGTAAGCACTTTAAGACCAAGAACTCCCCCTCTTGCCGCCTCTAGTATCGCCACCTTGTCAATAAAGTAATGAAAGCACATAAGAATGTCTGGGGCTGGCCGCAAGTTTTGGCACGGCAGGCTTGCCTTATGTGCTCTGTCAATACGGAGGGGCTCCGGGCCGTGCTTGTCTAGAATTGCCTCCACAAGCCTCTGGATATATTTCTTGATTTTCCCTTTTTACCCTAGTGGGACTCCTCTTTTACGTAAATTGGAACACAAGGATCTATTTTCCAGAGCTTCTTATTTTTCTTGCTATAGAGGTCCAGCAACCAAGCACGGTATTCTTCGAGGTAAAGCCATCTCTCCTCTTAGGCTGATTCCAGTAAGCTGATTCTCTGGCCCAGGTAATCAAGGTCCTGACGTACCTCTGCAAGACTTTGTTTCAAATCTGTCCTCAACAAGCTGATTTCCTTCATCAGCTCTGTAAACATTTGGGTCATGGAGGTCCTGGTGACCTTCGTAGCTTCATTGGGTGGATCTTCAGTGTTGTCATGGCGCTCACCAATTTGGATTTTGGATGCGTTCACAGTCTCACCATTGTGCTTGTTCATTGTCGCTTGTGGGAGCTCTTTAATTGTGCCATCTCATTTCTTGTGGAGGCCATGCTGCATCCCCCCCTGCTCAGCCCCTAGGTGTGTTGTTATCGATGACAATGTTCAAGAGCCCAGTAACGCCTCTGTTGTGGTGCCAGGGGAAGGCCTTGCAAGGAGTTGCAGCCCGATGCTTCCCATGCAAGGCTGAAGCCTGTTGGCACCAGCAAGCACAGAAGCCTGGTTAGGCCATAGGTCAAAGGATAGCTACAGTACCTTCAACTTCTTCCGGGGCAGGTCTAACTGTATCCTTGCCATCTCCAGTAGTGTAGGGGTGGGGTTCTGGGGCCTCTAAGGCTGGCGACTCTCCCTAGGTGGCATGCTAGGGATTCCGCCACACCTTTTCTACCTGTGGGTCTCTTCATCGGCTATCTCAGCAGCCCATATCCACACTCATAAGCCCTCAAAGTAGCTGCAGACCCAGTCGCACGGCCCTCAGCTCTCTCACTTCGCCGGGCCCTCAGAGATCTCACCCAGGGAGGGTGAGGTGGGGACCAGTTAGGGCAACTCATCACAGCAAGCACTCTATCTGACGTCTCAGACATGCACAATGTGGGGCCACATTAGTGCTGCCAAATTCTCCTCATGGGAAGGCCTCAATCGCTGTCTCCAGCACTTGGCGGTTGGAGCCTCCCCTCTCCTGTAGGTCTGCACAGGTACCAACTCTCGCCTCAAGGGCACACTGTCCAGTGTCCAGCCACCTGCACCATTGCTCTGGCTCATCGTCCGAGGCAGCGTAGGCCCTGGCCCCTTTCTGTGTCCAACAACGCACTCGTCAGTGCATCCTCCAGCCTCATCCTGGTCTGCTCAGGAGCTGGGTTGGGGCTGGTGTGAGGTGCCAGTCTGGCCTCCAGGTCAGATACTAAAATGTGTTCCTTTCAGCTCTCAAGCACGTTTGAAGTGCAACGAGCCAGTCTTTCTTAGCTTTTATTTTTTTCCCCATCAACTCAGGTGTCCCCGCCATCTGCACGGCCCAGCTCCGCCCTGCATAATCATTTTCCTATCAAGGAAGATTAAGAGGTATCAAAACGTCTCCACAGACAAAAGCTGCTATTATTAAAGCCCACCCTATCAACAAATAGACAGCTGGGGTACCCTGCAACACTCCCTCTGCAGTAAAATCCCACCAATGAATTCCCAAAGCAGGGCAATGTAGACAGTGACTGGCTGAAGGATTTTGCCTTGTAAGGAAAATGTTTATGAGGGGTAAATGAAAACAGGCTACATGAAAACACTACTATTAGAATCAGTCAGTTTTATTTTCTAAGTAGCGTAAATCTCCTCGCAATAGGCAGCGCCACCACATAAGTGTAAAAAGTAACATAGCACCTTGACATAAGGGGTAAGAAGCGGTATTTAGACGTCATTGGAAAACACGCAAAAATATGCCTCTTTCTATAGATAGGCCTATGAGCCTTACACAGGGCTTTAAAGTCCCCACAGCATGAGTTTGATTTAGATTGTGGGCATCTCAGACTTTCATCCTTCTGGTAATTTATACAATGGTTAACACTACAGAACGTTAGTAGTCCTGCGTATCTTTGCAGAATATAAATTATATATTTGTTAACCCAAAGATTTCAAGGAAAAAAATACATTGTAACTGTGTCAATTCTGAAAACTACTGAAAGTCATCAGTTAAGTTGTTTTTTTATATCCTAGCTTTTTCCTCAAAAGTACTGTAAATCTTCCTGAAAAGATACATAGAGCAATGTCATATGTGTGGAGTAATGGTAGCCAATTCCAATATGCAATACTCCTGATAAAGAGCATATAGGATTTACAAGTTCTTTGCCTAGCAGTGCATGCTCACACATTTGCACAAGTAAGTTTCAGCATTTCAAACCTGCCAAAATGTACCAGGGGAAAAAAGAAGTTCAGTAAATACCAGAACATAGGGACTGGCATTGAAAGAACCAAAAGCCATCTGTTATGTCCTATATTTTGGGGGAAAATCATTACTGGTGCTATTTATCACACCTAATAAATTCAAACCCTGTTATTGGATTTTATCAGTTGTGATAAATATTGCACTGTCCTCTATGTAATTTATAATCTTGGTCCAATTACAGTAATGTAGTGCACAGTACAGAGCTGTAAAGGCTGAGTGCATATCCTTTTCCCTCTTTGCTTACCGGAGAATATGTGCATTCCAGGTGTTTTTTTCAGAATGTCCAGGTCTCCTTTTATGCTCGATCTGTTCTGTATATATTTATTTGGCTCAAGTGAATGCAGTGCACGTTTATGAATAACAATTTTAGTCTGTAAATGTACATTCCCTGATCTAAATGTGTATATGTTGGTGAAACTGTACATTCATAGGTGCACATTTTCCTGGTGGGTTCCAATATTCATTGCTTATAATGAATGTACATTTACTTTTCACGCTGTATATTCATTAGAGCATATGCACATTTGACTGAGCTCAAGTTGACATGTAACACATAGACTGTATTGTACTTTGGATGCTTTGTTTTATAGTCTTATGTCCCTGAGGAGGCCCCAAAGCGCTTCTTGGTTGATGAGTATGTGGCTACTCCATAGGATGTGCTTCATTGAACGAGTGTTGGTTTATCGTGTGATCTGGATTGAAAGAGTTTTGGTGTCAGCCATGAGTACTTGTGGGGTATACGACTTGGGGATCAGGAACTCATTCAAGCAGAGGCAACCAGAGGTCAGCAGGGTCCAGGCAGGCCCAGTGCAGCAGATCAGCTTGGCAGTTAACGGGAGGCCTTGGGAGCGCTTTGTGTCCATGTAGCTCAGACAGGTCGGTCAGCTGACCCTTTGAGTCCCTTCAGAGTGGGATAATGGGTGCATTTCCAGTCTTCCATCTCAGCTAGCTGGGCAAGCCTCAAGCAATAGGGTAGCGGAGTGTCATCCTTCTGTGGTATGCACGGGTCCAGGAGTGTAATAAAGAGTGGGTCTGAGGTCCAGGAATGTACTGAAGAATGGATCTTAGAGTCCCATTTTTATATCTGGCTACTTTTATGAAGTGTGATAAGCTTCTGGAGGCTTGTCTAGAATTTCCTGCCTCCTTGCCCTGTTTCCAGTCTGTCTGGGGGGGCACAACATGGTACTGTGAAGTCCTCTGTGTGAGGTGAGCCAGTACCTTTGATGTACAAGTGTGGTAGTTGACAGCGCTATCCACTTAGCAAGTAAGAGATGGTCCATCCCGCCAGCATCCAGAACATCCTTTGTGTGGCTGTCTGGGAGAAATATTCAAAGGGTAACTGACACTCATACCTAGTCAGGGGACCCAAGAACAGGCACCAAATAGTTAGGACAAGAAAATGCCAACTTTCTAAAAGTCTCACTAAAAAATGCTCCTAGTTTAGATATACTTTGTGTACATAAGATCCAGTCTTCAATTAAGGAATATGACTACTCCGTACTGTTCAAATCCAATATATTAATCAAGAGGATTCAAGAAGTTCAAAAATGTACAACGAACGTCCATCCCATAGACAACTACACTTTATATAACTCCCCTAGATCACACGATTGTATCACAACAGAAGATCCAGGAAAGGATTATAACCCTCCTCTTGACACAGTCCTGCACAATAATTGCCTGGTTTTCAGTCCCAGTTCAAGCAATGTCATGGTCTTTCAATTCAGCTTGCCAAATGAGATGGTAATGTCCGACTCGCGTGGGTTGACCGAATGCGGATGGAGACAGACGCAAGCAGTCCCATGTTTAGAAGGTTGAAGTCTCTGTGTGTGTTGCTATGGAGTCTATTTTCGCAACCTGTTGTATTATTTTACAACACTGAGTCCTGATGATGGTCTGACGGACTTTTGACTGCCACCGCAGACTGAAACGTCGACATGACCTTCTCAACTGGGACTGAAACCAGGCAATTATTGTGTGTACCCAGTTCCTAGGGGAATACTGGATTGCCCGTAAGTGTGTTATCTAAAAGTGGCATTTTCAGAATTGTGACTTAAAATCCGACTTCATCATTAAAGAGGATTTTAAATTACAATTCAACATATACAAACCTTGACTTTCCTACCTGCCCCCACTCAAAAGTTTGTACTTATTAAATGTAATAAGGTAACCCAATGAATCAGTTGGGAGAATAAGGCCTCACAGTAGTGAAAAACTCATTTGTGAGTTTTTCACTTCCAGGACATTTAAAACATAAAAGTGCATGCCCAACTTTTTAATTACAATGCACCCTGTCCTATGGACTGCCTAGGACCTACCTTAGGGGTGACTTACATGTAAATAAAGGGAGTAAAACCAATTGTAATTAAAGGTTTAAAACTGCAAACTGGCTGCAGGGGCATATCTGGGACATGCTGTAAGGGGCTACTTAAGTGAGGGGCACAATAAGTACTGCCGGTCCACTAGTAGCATTTAATTTACCAGCCATGGGTATATGGTCCCACTTTACTGGGGACTTCCAAGTAAATTAAATATGCCAATCACTTGTAGGCCAATTTTACCATATTTTAGGGAGTAAGCCCAAGGACTTTAGCACAGGTCAGCAGTGGAATAATGCACAGAGTCCTAAGTGTAACAAAAACAAATTCAGAAAATGGGAGGGTAAAGGCAAAACACTTGGGGAAGACCACCCTAAGGCTGACAGGGCTAACAGAAAGCAATAATATGTTGATGGATTTGATACTTTATGTGTAGGGGACTTCATTACAGAATTGAAAGCATGGTTGTTGCTGTTGTTATTTAACAGCACATTTTATTGGCATTTAACATTAATATAGTACAGCAAGAACAAATTGACAAGGTATCATTTCCAAGTAGCAGATCCAAATTAAAGAGAATATATTGTATAGCATACATTGCTAACTCACAGGCTATATTACATTTTTGGTACCATCCTCTTTACACCAACAACAGCAACTCCTGCCTTCTCCCCACAGACCATCACGTCCTGAGGGTGCACACCTTTTCCAAAGACCAGGATCATGTTAGGCAAAGCTCAAGTTGAAATCCTCTGTAGTGAGCCCAATCACTACAGGCGCTGCTATGCATTCGTGGGAAATTTACAGCCAAGTATACTGGTTTTGGTAGGGTAATACACATATCCAGGCCCTTCTTTCATTGTACCAATGATGGAGCATCTACCTTTTTCTATGCTCTGGTGATATTGTCTTTGGCCCCACCAATCCACAGTAGGCCTTCCTTGTGCCAGCTGCCTTCTACATTGTTAGTGACATGCAAAAGGGCTAATTTGGAATCACTTAGAAGGGACCAACCCAGCAAACCCCTCACCCCCACCACCAAGGCATGTCAAAAGCCTGCCAAAAAGGTAGTGAGGACTCAGCAGCCCCAAACTGTGTGGAGAAAGACTTGCAGATGGTTAGCACAGAGCAGACAAAGAGGTGAAGTGATCACGTCCATTTTCCACAAGCTGGACCTCATAGAACTGATGTAGGTATTTCAACACTGTAAAGCAAATTTGGGCCTTAATCACAGCCTCCCAGGAGGGTCCCAAGGCTTCCTGACAATCGTGGACCATCAGTTGGCAAGGTTGTGGGCCCAAGCTGTGTGCAGTCTAAGGAAGGAATCTGGGGCATGTGTGACAAGCGATTTATAGATGTATAAAAGTTTGTTTGCCAAGTAATATCTGTGCTTCCAGTGGACTGAACCCCTGATGTTTCTCCAAAACAGAAACAGAAGGCGGTCAGAGTTGCAAATATCAATAGAATTGGTCCTGTGGAGGTCATATTCTGTCTAACTATGGGCCTGATTTAGAACTCAGCGGACGGGTTACTCCGACACAAGGGTTACAGATATCCTGTACACATAAATCTAAATCTGATAGGATAGAATGGGATTTAGATTTTGGCAGACAGGATATCAGAGACCGTTGTGACAGAGTAACCCATCTGCTGAGTTCTAAATCAGGCCCTTAGTTATTATTACGTCTGCTATTAAGAGCCAACATTTATGTTTCTTTTAGTTTAACATTTTTCCGGGGCATTACTCATTAGTCACATTTACTATATGTTCTGACATTTGAAGGAATTCTTAACGCTCTACATTAATTAACACAATTTATTGCAAAGTTATTTCAAGGTAGCTACATTTTTTGTGAGTTCTTAAGGCCTGGTGGGTTCATGCATGAATATGGCTCACACATTTCATATGAGAACTGCTCAATATAGCGTGCTAACAACAACTATTTTATTTTGAACTGTTTAGATTCCTAGTAGAAAAATGTACAGGTGATTTTCACTCACTCACTCACTCAATTTCAGAAGGAACAAGTATTGGCAAATAGGTTTTGCCTATGGGATCTACTAAAAACTACTGACATGCAAATTGGAAATATTTCTTCAAGAAATTGAATGATTTGTTTACAATTCACCTAAACAAGAGAAACTGAGGGAGGAGCTCAGGAGCATCACCTGTATGCACCAATTAGAACAGCATCAAGAAACAACTGAGGGAGAATTACAGGCATCCTCAAAAGCAGTCAGTTGATGAAAGTGACATCAAATCCCAGGACCCGAGCATCATCACCTCAGATAGAGGACATTAACCCCTTGAGAAGGAGTTACAAATGGGTGGGGGCAAAAGTAACTTCCCAGACAAGGAAGCATCAGTCTTTGTTGGCCAGTGAAATGTTGCCTAGTTGATGTTTTTTTTCTTTTGCTGTTTTATATAGGGCAAACTCGATCCAAAGGTATTGGAGAACTTTACATGTGCACCAGTAACATTACATAATACATTCATATTTTTGTAGGCACAGGCATATTGAATGATTTGCCCAGAATCACAGGATGTTGAGCCAACACCGAGACTCGAAGATGGTTTCCCAGCTACAAATTTGCCAGCTCTGGCTCTTACTCGACATCCTTATTACAGATATAAAAATGCCTGCATTTGCCTAACAGTGGGTAAGGTTGCCTCTCCTAAGGATATGAGGGTACACTGTCATGTTTTACTCTGTTCTAGGTGCAGCGTGTGAGGTTTTCTCTGGCAGGTGATGTGATGGGTGCCTTGCCGAAGATGATCAAGGATGCAGTTTTCAAACCTGTGAATGGCATTCCTGATACTGTGGCCTGGACTGCCAAGGGAGAAAGGGTCATCCCACTGTATATTGTCCTCCTCCTCCCAATGGTGGCAACAGCCTGAACAAGAACAGCAGCAGCACACACGTCATCCCACAACTTATAAAACTATCACCATCTTTTAGCACACTCCACCATCAGCTCCTGGTAAGATGCCATAAACTGGAACTTCTCGAGGCATGCTTGCCATACCGCTTCAGCCTCCTCTAGACTGAAGTCATGATCCCGGTTATGCAGGTTGGTAGCAGAGAAGAGAAATGGGACAGCTCTAACTACTTGAGCAACATGTCAGGGGTGTCAAAGCCTAAGCTCAGGTGGGATCGGGTACGGAAACTGCTTGGTGGAGGACCATCTCCCAGTCCACGCTGCCTCGATGTGCGAAAGCACAGTAGGTCCTTTATGACTTTTCCATTCAGCCCCGTGGCTCAGCAACCCAGCAGGTCCTACTAGGCGTCTCCACTAACATTATTTACATAGACATCCAAAAAAGACAACAACGGCAAACCCTCTGAACATGTCAAATCGTTGCATGACACTGGTGTCCACTTTCTAATTGCATTGCAGATTGAAAGTCAACTAAATGTCTATGGTTTCTGACCATGTACCACTGATGTTTTTTGTAGTTATAACCCTTGTCTATAACAAATATTGTTTATGTAAATGTTATGAAATATGTAATCTGTAATAGTGCGATTTTCATGTAGCACCCTGCAGTGTAAGGGCGCAGGCCACTGGAAGCTGTGCCTGGGAAGGGCTCCACTACAGGACGCACCAAAGACTTGAAGCCCATGAAGAAAGATGGAAGCAAAGAAGAGGCACTGACCAACCGAAGCAAGGAAACAAGAGTGACATTGGAGCCATGTGGGAGCCAGCCAATGGTAAGTAAAGGGAAACGACAGGGATGTGAGACCCACGTGGGAGCCAGCCAATGGTAAGTCAAGGTAAGAAAGGGGCATGCTCAAAGCCCCTTTGAAGATTTTTTGTTTTTTAAAGACAAAAGATTGTGCAAGTCCAGCCTGCAAGCGCTATGCAGACAAATCCTAAAAAAGATGCATTAAGAATCAAACCTGTGACTTGCCAGCCATGTATACCGAAATTAGGGGTATTAACCAATATTCTGTCACCTCTGCCTGTGAGAGGCCTCAAACAAGCTTTTGTTGCATCGTCCCGATGAGCAGAATGACCATGTACCTTTGAACAAAAGGCGTAATTAAAAATATTTCACAAGCTCACTGTCATTTCACAGAAGGAATTTGAAAAATCATTGTGGGCTTGAAATAGCTTTGTGAAATCTAGTTTTAAAGTTCTTTATATTGAAATCTGTGAAGCCTTTTTTTTTTTTTAAGTTGTCAAATCACTTGTCTCCCCTTTTTAAATCACTCTGGGCTGATTTATATTTCGGCGGATGGCCCGTTTCTCTGCCAGGGTTAATGGAGTGAATTACTCACGGGGGTACCCTCTGCCCGATTTAGATATGACCAAGTTGGCAGTCATTTCTAAAGCAATGCCAGGAACTGCTGTCACAATGGTTACAGTCAATGCTTTATGCAGTTTTATGCAGAGCTCGGTCAACATGACAGTGCCTTGCACCAAACAGTGTTTTTTAATTTTCAAAAAGAAAATGCCAAAGCAGAAAAAAATAAAGAAAATGCCCACCTTGCCTGGCAGCGACTGAAATCCCAAAAAAAAAAAAAAAAAATCATCATTGGGCAGACTGACACATAGCATGTTCTCCAACAGCCCTCACTGAATTGCACCATCGGAGAAGTTTGGCTATGCCAGTGATAGTCATCGCTATAGTCAAACCTATGGTACACCCACATTTAAACTGGGTGGGGGTGGACCACTGTGTTAACGGGCAGGACACTTCAATGCTGCAGTCTACTGCAGCGCTGTTTAGCTATAAACACATACATAAGTGTTGTGTTGTAGAATTCTCGACAGGCACGCGCGTGTCGAGAATTCTACATTCCATGGGAGGACGGTGAGAGCTGATGGTGAAGACGGAGGTGGGCGAGGGATCGTTTCTTTGTCGCGGCTATGTTTAATCAATAAACATATTATTATAAACTCCTTATCGGAGCAACAAGATTTACTACATTGGCGACGAGCGCCTACCTCCATCTCTGCGTCGCCGTGGCACGGAAACGTCAAGAGTGGACCCTCGATCCTGACTTAGATGGCGACATCCATCGGATGGCACGAAGGAGACGCGCGTGAATTGGGAGGAGGAAGCGCGTAGTGAACAGGAAATATATTGTTTTTTTTCTTTAAAAAAAAAAACAAAAAAACAACCCCTACCGCCTATAGAAAACAACCCGAATGACGCGGCGGCCATCTTGGGAATAGAGATACAAGAAAAAGGAAAAAACAACCCCTACCGCCTATAGAAAGAAACCTGAATGACGCAGCGGCCATCTTCGGGGTAGGAATACATGCTGGAATAACGTGGCGGCCATCTTGAGGGTATAAAATCGATTTTGTTTTGAAATTGGACAAGTTAATGTGGGAATCATCACACAAGACTGAAACTGTTTTTCACCGATGTTAGATATTGCCTACATTTATGTATTAAGACTTAGTGGGCAGGACTTTTCCTAGAACAAAATATATCTAACAATAGTTGGTCAATACTGTAACATTGTGTGTTACCATGGCTACCAATACGCAAGGTATAGTGCCACCTCCCCCATTCCTTGCACAACCAGGTAATCCACCCATCCCTTGGGGTGAATGGATTGACATTGTTGAGAATTATTTGGTAGCACTTGATGGCCAGGATTTAAGAACGGAAAGGAAAAAAGCTATTCTTTTAAGTACTATGGGACAGGAAGGCCAACGTGTATTTAAGTACTTACCTCAACCATTAATAGAAGAAGGTCAACCGGAAATGGATGTATATAAGGAGGCGCGGAAAAGATTGGAAAAAAGATTTTCGAAAGAAATCAACATTGTCATGGCAAGACACACATTCTATACTCAACCACAAAGATATGAGGAGAGTATTGACGAATTTGTCACAAGGTTAAGAGAGTTATCCACCAAATGTCAATTTGGTGCAATGACTGAAGAATTAATACGAGATCAATTAATCGTTCAGTGTCATAGCAAAAAAATGCAGGAGAGGTTATGGGCAGCCAAGAATCCGTCGTTGAAAGATGCTATCGATATAGCAAAAATTGTTGAACACTCTGAATATTGCATGAGGGAAATGGAAAAGAAGGAGAGGGTATCTAATGGCAGTTCTGAAACAAATA
Organism: Pleurodeles waltl; assembly: GCF_031143425.1. Lineage (NCBI taxonomy): Eukaryota > Metazoa > Chordata > Amphibia > Caudata > Salamandridae > Pleurodeles > Pleurodeles waltl. Next base: position 517,820,771 of record NC_090440.1, on the reverse strand, counting down.
CAACTTGTGCTATGACAGAAGGAAATTATGTTTTGACAAATACAAAAGGGGGGCGTATGCTCAAGGGTGGTAATAAGAATAACAATGTCAACAAGTATTACAGTAAGATGTGTACGAGATGTGGAAGTAAGTTTCACAATGCAGACTCAAAATCTTGTTTTGCCTTGGGTAAAGACTGTATGAAGTGTGGTAAAAAGGGGCATTTTGCACGTATGTGTAAAAATACTGGTAAATCTAGAGTGGGGGTTATTCATCAAGATCATATGGAGGAGGCCGAGGAAATAGATAGAGTTTTATCCATAGAGAACACGGGACAGGAAATAAGAAGTATGCATAGACCTCCCAGACCGACTGCAAATTTTATGGTACGTGGGAGAAAGGTGCGACTGATGATTGATTCGGGTTCGCTATACACAATTGTGCCCAAGAGCTTATTAAGTAAAGAATGGCCCAATGTGCGACTTCTCCCAAAAGATATCAATCCTGGTGGGTATCAAGGTGAGAAAATAGATATAATTGGCTACATGTTAGCCAATATAAGTTTTGCAGGGAGACAAATTGAGGGTAAGGTTTATGTGGCTACTAATGGTCCACCAATACTTGGTTGGCACCACCAGTATGATTTACACATAAAATTGGATCCCAGGACAGACAATACGGTCATGTTGTTGCAAGATGATAACTTGGGTAATATATTGGAGGAATACAAAGAAGTTTTCACTGATAAGGTAGGAGAACTTAAAGGATATACACACAAGATCATGCTAAGAAAAGATGCTGTTCCGGTGCAGCACAAATTGAGGAGGGTTCCTATTAGGGCAAGGGATGAGGTAAAAAAGATGATTGGTGACATGGTACAAGAAGGTATTATAGAACGCATTGAAACATCATGTTGGATCTCCCCAGTGGTTATCACAAGTAAGCCTGATGGGTCTTTGAGATTCTGTGTTGATCTCAGAACACTTAACCAGAATATTGTGGTGGACAATTATCCATTGCCCAATATTAATGAGTTGGTTTTACTTCTGAGAGGGGGGAAATACTTTTCAAAGCTAGATCTTAGAAGTGCATGTCACCAGGTTAAATTGCATGATGAATCCAAAGAGTTAACTGCATTTATCACTATGGAAGGGGTTTATCAGTTTAATAGGATGCCATTTGGATTGGCTTCAGCGGCAGGTGTATTTCAGAGAATAATGGGCGATATATTTGAAGGGGTTGATAATGTGCTGTATTTTCAGGATGACATCCTAATTTTTGGGGAAACCTTGGAAAAACATAACCAAGTATTGAAGTGGGCATTAGAGAGAGTTATGAGTGCAGGTCTAACCATAAAAAGAGAAAAATGTAAATTCTTAGTTGAGGAAATTGAGTATTTGGGTTATACCCTCTCTGAACAGGGAGTAAAACCAATGAGGAAACTTTTGGATGCCATTGAGAAGGTTCCAACCCCCCAGGATAAAGAACAGTTGAGGTCATTCATGGGACTCATTGAGTACTACTCCAAATTTATAAAGAATTTTGCTGACAACACAGAGCGTATAAGAAAACTCTTACGCAAGGGGCAAAAGTTCCAATGGGAGGGTGATCAAGAAAGGGCTTTTCAAAATATAAAGAAAGAAATGTGTGCAGCAAACGTGTTGGTACCTTTCAATGTTGTTGCTAAAACTATTGTAACGGTGGATGCGAGTGCAATTGGACTAGGAGCTGTACTTTCGCAGAACTCTGACAAAGGTGAAGAAACTGTAGCTTTTGCATCACGGTCATTGACCAAGTCGGAAAGGAATTATTCGGTCATCGAAAAAGAGACATTGGCTGCATCGTGGGGCATTGAGTATTTCAGAACTTATTGTTGGGGACGTAAGATTACATTACGCACTGATCATAAACCATTGGTGAGAGTACTGTTACCTGGGGGTGCCAACAAAGTGTCTCCACGCCTGGCCAGATTAGCTGCAAGGTTACAGGAGTATCAGTTTACTATAGAATATATTCCGGGATGGCGTAACGTTCAGGCAGATTGCCTATCTCGCTTGCCATTGAATTGGCAGGAGGTAGATAAACAATGTGTGCAGGATTATGAGAACGAAGGTGCTGTGGCAAGTGTTGAAGACGTGCTGGAATGCACTCATGGTGTGGTATCGCGTGAGGAATGGTGTGAGGAAATGAGAAAAGATGAGGTTATAAAGGATGTAATGAATTTAATTGTTGGTGGAGAAAGAAGAGAGAGTACGTTGAACCCTCAAGTTCGACCCTATGCAAAAATTTTGGAGGAATTGTCTATAATAACTAGGAATATCGTGGTGAGAGGTGACAAGTTTGTTCCTCCGGTGGGCGTGAGGTATAAACTGTTTTGGTTGGCTCACGAAGGTCATTTAGGGCAGACTTTAACGAAGAAAAGGTTAAAGGAACATTTTTGGTGGCCAGGGATTGATAATGATGTTAGTAATTGGGTCGAAAGGTGTGTTGATTGTGTGGAGAGTGAGAAGAGATTGAAAGTGGGAAAACAAGGCTTATTGGGATTCATATCAGATCCTGGCATAATGTGGCATACAGTGTGTATGGATTTTATTGGACCTTTGAATGGTGTTCCATGGGATCTAAAGTATGCGTTAGTAATGATTGATGTACATTCAAAATGGTTGACAGTGAAGTTTATGAAGGAGATCACTACCAGAGCAACTATTAACACAATGCAGGAGATTTTTCATGAAGAAGGTTATCCAACTAAACTCATTACGGATAATGGGACACAGTTAGTTTCCCATGAGATGGAGCAATTTCTTAAACACGCAGGGATACATCATTCACGTACTGCATTGTACAATCCTCAGGCTAATGGCATGGTTGAGAGGTGCAATAGGATGGTAAAAGGGGTTATCAACATGGCTATAAGGAATGGCAAAAATGTACGTACCATGGTTGATGATCTTGTGTGGGCATATCGCACCACTGTGCACAGTGTTACGGGTAGAATTCCTTTTGAGGTGATGAGAGGCAGGAAATCATGTACAAGAGTTTACCCATCATGGTTGGTGTCAGTGTTAGAGGAAGGAGATTTGATCCAAAAGAGTGCAGGGACATCACGATCAGTTTCAGAAAAGGATATTAATAAAGGAGATTTGGTGAAAATTAGAGTGGTGAATACTGGAAATAGCTTTATGAAATTTAGAGGGCCCTACTTAGTTAAAGATGTACGTGAATTTCATGTTGTTTTAGAAAATGGTGAACGGTGGAATAAGAGGAGGGTAGCCTTGTATTGCAGAGGTAATGGAAATGGAAAGAGGAAGATATGCTCTCAGAGATGGGTTCCAGACGGGAATAGTGGTTATCTGTTTATGAGTGATGAAGAATTGTTGGATAAAGGAAGAGTGGATGTACAGGAGAGGGACAATGTGCGAAACGGGAATCAACATGAAACAGAGATGAGAACACTTATAGGTATGAATAAAGGGAATGTTCAAACTAAACGAATAGGGTCAAGACTTCGTAAACCTCCAGAATATTTACGAGATTACGTTGAGTGAAGTTTATTCTATATTATTCTACATATTGTGTATCTAGTAAAACTTTGTGTATAGTTTTACGATATATGTGGTTGTGAAATTCCAAGTTATTGTAACCCCAATTAATGTTATTGCCGATGGTTTTAATGTGCAATTTGTATTTATTTTTTTGTTTTTTTTGTTTTTATGGTCTATTATTGGTTTCAATATATTATTGTGTTATTCATTGTTTGTAAAGGGGGTGGATATGTTGTGTTGTAGAATTCTCGACAGGCACGCGCGTGTCGAGAATTCTACATTCCATGGGAGGACGGTGAGAGCTGATGGTGAAGACGGAGGTGGGCGAGGGATCGTTTCTTTGTCGCAGCTATGTTTAATCAATAAACATATTATTATAAACTCCTTATCGGAGCAACGAGATTTACTACAATAAGGTTTGTTATGCCACCTTTGGCTGCACACAGCTGTGTCCCATGTATTAAAGATGGCTCACCCTGACACCATTACTGCACCTCACTAATAGCCATCCAACTCACTGTGCCCATTACCCAAAAACTGTGCTTTGCTTTCCCCCTTCACTCATTAGCCTGAGCTGGAAAAATCAGTTGATGGATTCACGCCCTGCCATAAGTTACAGTTGACAACCTGACAGTGCAGTAGCTCAAACCGGCACCTCATGTAGAGCAGGGGGAGAATTCCCTCAGTGTCTCTGCCTGTTCCTAATTTGAGCGGTGTTTGCCAGTGAGGGACACGGGCACTTTATTTTAGGGATCAGCACTTGTTTTTTCACAACAGATATTTACCGAACGCAAGAGGAGGAAAAACACAAAGATCAGAAAGACGGCAAAACTTTCACAAAGGGAGAAAAAAGCAGGAACCTACAAAAGTGAGATAAGGGGCATGGAGCGTCGGGTAGTGGGTTAAACAGGCATGACCTGTATAAAACCATCAGCTTGCTATTTGACGAGATTTAGTTGCATGGCCGTGGGCTTCTGAGCAAAGTTTCGGCAACTACACACTTTCTTTTACAAATTAAACACTGGCCTCGGACCGAAGTGTGACACTGTATCCCGACTCTAACACTGGCGCCACTTGGAGGCCACGGACTACTGCCAGCCCCCAATGTAAGGGTGTGGGAATAAGAGCAGCCCCGGGATGCTAACAGCTCGCAGTGCGTTACCCGAGGCCCACGCTGTGTGGTGCCTATCAAATCTCCATCGGGCGCAGCCCCATCCCATGTGGCAAAGTCCACACGGCCATTCGTCATAAGAAGGAGCGTGGCAGCGCAGACCTCAGCGTGAACGACGGCCCTGCGCTGTTGGGTCGTTCTTTCTTTCCTGTGAATCAAGGGTCAGTTCCGGGGCAGCAGCAGGAGAGACCTCTTCCGCTGCAGAAAGATTGGATGGGACACCTTTTTTGGGGGCGGGTAATGTGTTTTTCTCACCAATGACAGGGCAAACTGGGAAAGGCAGCCACAAAGACTCTCCAAGCTCCGCCTATCATCCTGTCAATCTAACAACAGTTTTCAGATAATCTTCTCCTGTTTTCTGATATTTAAATAGAATATACTTGAAATTAAAGTCGAGACGGCCGGATGTTTGTGAGCTTCAGTTGGGAAATAGCAGGTAAGACTCAAATGTGGGAACCTTTCGCCTGGATCTGGAAAGTTGGTACATAGGACCTTACTGCTAGTACTGGAGACCGATTGAAAAAACAGCTTTGCAGAGAGTAAGTCAGGTAAAGAAAAGATAGGGATTTAGAACTGAAGACAGGCGTACAGAAGTCGGACAGAAATTAGTGCCCGCTTGGAACAGGAGACTGAGTTACAGTAAAGGTTAGGAAATGTGTTTCAGAGAAGCCACGGCAGAGAGAGTGAGAAATACAGGGCACCTGTACTCTATGTGGCAGGGAAGAAAGAAGTACTGATTCAGGTCTGTGATAGGGACGAGGGTCTGACCGCAGAGATAGAGGGAAAAGTGCAAATGAGCCTGGGTTATAGTTCATGATGGACACTAATTAGAATAGAGGATAGTTATTAACAGTATTGACGACGTGGACTCAGAGGCACCAGAATAAGTGCCGATGCGTTAATTAAACTGGCAGGGCTATATGATACACGAAGAAGCAAAACACGCGAGGACGAGATGCAGGGATTTGTGTGAAGTGGGATGTCGATCGGAGCGGTAGTGAAATACTGGGCAACTATTTACAGGACGAGCTTTAATACAGGGGACTACAGCCGAAGGGTTCTGAATGTAGCCTATCTAGTTTGGTGAGGCTAAGGGGCCTAGATGCAAATCCCCTCCGTCAAGACAAGACTATGGGGATGTAGATGCAAACTTCGGCCATGCCGCCGGAACAGCTCCTGGGGTCTAGATTAACTGGTCTGGGATGAGATCTGCACGGGGGTTCTGCACGCGATCTCGGGGGAAATACCAATTGAGTGTGGACAACCGCTCTAGTTTCCTAAAGTCTATGTGACCTCTTGTTACCTTTGTTCGCTTTGTTCCCATGTCATCGCACTTTCCTTTTCGCGGCTCTCTTTGTAGTTTCAATGTGGGTCCTCGAAGTGCAGTGACATTGTGAAGTGTTGGTCGAGGGTCTGTGCTTAAGGTGTGGGCGCATGATTCTACTTGAACTTTATAAACTTATCTTCCAATGTCTGCATCTTCACTGTATTTGGTAGCATCCAAACCTGGAGGCACCATGCCATTAGTGCTGTCGTTTAATCTATAAGGGCTCCTGCTTTGACCCTTCTCCCACTGCACTACATCATGAAATTGGTGTCCAGTCTGTCGTGGACATAAACTGACTGTTCACCGGCCTTGTTTCCTAGCTCAGACATTTAATGACGGGAATTTGTGGAGACACTCGTTTGGTCTCACTAATGTTTCTTGAATCGTACAACATTATTAGAGGTGGGTGAAGCAACAATTTAACAAGGATAGCCAATTTAGAGCCGAGCTAATGGTAAGCTCCAACTCTAAGGACACGAGCCGAGCCGAGCCTCAATTTTCGGCATGTAAATCATGTAACATACATCATGTAAAAGTAAAATAACATTTTGTTAAAATAAAAAATAAAAAAGTGTTTTTCTTTAGCATGCACAAGTGTGTCAGATTATAGTACAGGAATGAGAGATTTACTAAAAGCGATATTAATAGTTTATAAACATCAGCTTGGAAACTTTAATGCACCCCTATGATTACAATGGCATTAGTGAAATAAGAGGCACATTTGTTGACATTTATCCTCTATGTTACCTAGATTTTCTATGCATGAAGCAACATTATAGCCCAATAAATCAAGTACAAGAGGTGTTTGTGTAGTACACGTCCTGAATTCAAGTATTTGAAGGTGCTTTCATATGTGATAATGAAATAAAAGGAGGCTTGTTGAAAAAACATCTGCAAATTTGGTCAAGCTGTGAAGTTAGGTTTGGTCCCAAGTTTACTGGTTTCCTTTTGCAATTCATCCACAAGATGAATATCTAGTTCTCTCTCATTTTTTAACATCAAAGTTCACTGCTTTATGTTTAATACTTTGTCCATGAGTTCAGACTGGGAGTTGCAAGTAGAGGCCACTTAGAGGCTTTTTTATCATTTCTACTGTTGTTTACTTCACTCCCTTGTATTTGTTTCACAAACCCATCCAGCTATTCGTTCTTTTATTTTACCAATTTACCACTGTCCAAAAGTGCAGGTTTGCACTCATGCTCCTCCCCCTCCATCTGTTGTTGCTGCTTCCATGCTTCCAGCCTTCTCGCACTGGGCTGTCATGTTTTGTGTTTTTTGGGTTCATTTTAAAATGAGACACGTCCATTACTACATCAAAACTTGCTGTTTCAGCAGTCCCGCCCTTAAAAACATCTAGAGTTTTCATTGCCCGAACACAGCCTGCGTTCACTTCCCATTGGCAGGTCAAACCCTCAGCAGCTTGTGTTAGGAGGGCCTTGCTTTTCCATCCTTCCCTGCTCTGGATCTTGCACGCCTCATTCCTACCATGGAGACCCTTATCTGGGAAGGCTGGTTTTGGGAGGCCAGCATTCTGTGGCCAGGGCAGGCTTTGGCCTTGAAGGCGGAGAAGGTCCTCTACCAGCGGAGGTCCTCCTATCATGATATCCTTCTCGTCAGTAGGTGAGATGTGCATGCACCACCCTAGGTACACACTGCAGGTCTGCAACCATAGTATAGTATTGCCAACGTGTTAAAATCTTGAAACATGCTGTTTACTGTGGCCCCACTGCAAATATTGTATTTGTTTGCAGTTGTCTTTACATACCGCTACGTTTGCCTGACCTGGCACTGAAGCGTACAGTAATGTCCTTAGGCTTAGAAACAACTGCAGTCGTGTTACTGACTGACTGCAGTTCAGATTATGAACCATAGAATTGACTGAAACCAGAGTGTATGCCTGCGTAGTTTAAGAAATTAAAAATGGCTAATTAAGAGGAGTATCGTATCGATGGATTCTGATATATAAACAAAATTATAGATCCTTTTTTCCAGTTAATTTTGCCAATATTTAGAGCTGGTCCAGGGAAACGCCATGGGTATTGCTATGGGACATCACGCGTAAGTGGAGAGAGGCGAGGCCCCCCGATGATGAGGGAGTGAAAGAGTGGACTTGATCACTTCAGAAACATGGAAAGACCGGTATATGAGGCCAGAGGGTGCCTCCAGATGTATTAAAGATATGGGGAGACTGGGCTCAATACAGAGGGATTGACCTACTCTTGAGACCCTCCAGGGAAGATTACCTGGAGTCAGAAATTCGCAAGTACGTGGGGTAAGGGTGGGGGGTAGGCGTATGGGTGTACACTGAACACGTATGGACCTGGTCCGGAGAGTCATTGTATATGTTGACCTGATGAAGGAAGGAAAGTAGCATGAGGAAATGAGTGTTGTCGACCATGCACCTTGTTCTCTTGTTTGTATGCAATTTTCATATTTTATTTTTTCGTGCTACACTGAGGTGTACCTTGCAAAATGCAATAAATTGTGTCTTTAAAAAAATAAAGAAAGAAAAGTGGGTGGGAGCGTGGCAGCAAGATGGCTGACATGAAGTAACTCTAACGGCTCAGTTCAGCCCGAATAGTTATTTTGACAGAATTCTGCACCATTGTTGATATTAGAACCAGACAACGATGGAGGAACACGCCTAGATGATCAGGAAGCCTGCCTAGCTGCTTAGTTTGTACATTAAGCAGAAATCCAGACTGGATGACGAGCCTGAAATCAGGATGATGGCCCCTGCTTTGTCAGGCATCTGCCTGCTATTATAAGAGATCACTGGTGCCTCTCCACCGTTGTGGCACCCTAAGACATGAGAGGAGAGCTGTTTGTGTTGTCTTGGATGGACAGGTTAAGGAGATGGCCAGCGTTCCTGCTGAAGGCCCTTCACTGTACCCAACCTCCTCCCTGAAGAGAAGATGATTGGTCTAAAAAGATGCTGGCATAGCATATACAAAATGAACAGAATAAGACATAATGTTAGTAATAAAAATCTTTATTTACAGTTAATTAAAATGATGTCAATTGTCTACCCGAAGATAAAAGCGAGCAGCAAATTAATCTACTCAAATGAGAAATAAGGATGATGAGGTATTAATCCTCAATCTAATGAGCATGTCTGTATTTGAGAATTCTTTGTAATCTTTACAAAAAAATATAAAGTTACAATATTTGCTTGTCCATGGTATAAAAAGAGGAAGGCTACTAGGAAGCAGCATTTCTTCGTGTAATAGTCCAGTTCGGATGATAACATTTTCATGAAATTTACAAAGCTCTTTAAAAGGCTGCCATTGTTGCTGTTAAAACACAATGCCATTTTTTTGTAAAACTGTAGAACAAAGAACAAATCCACAAATTGATGGATGTAAAATTCTTTATGGTCAGTTACAAAGATGAGCAACATCAAATTACATGTACCACGTTTCAGATTTGTAGTTGCAAAAACAACTCATATATTTCAAAGATGGGCAGATTCTCCTATTTTAAACTGACAATCTCAGGTGAGGCTATTGTATTTTGGATTCACAGGGTAGAGGTAATACGTGATAAACCTAAGTTTGATTAGCTTAATAAGTAAAATTCATTAAAGTGCAGTGTGGTTTCCTTTTGAACAGTTGTTGACTATTAAAATGAGAACAATTTCAGGTTAATCTTGATAATGTTCTTAAAACAGTCATATGTATAGCTCCCATAGCCGGGACATATTCACTTGCTGCATGAGCAAGGTTTTGGTTTCATGCCATGGGGTTGTGCTGTTAAGTATTTGCAGGGTTTAGATCTTGTCTTATTATTCCTCTAAATGACACTTCATTTGTTCATTGTAGCCTGAATTTAAGTCTGACAGTAGCTGCCTCTTGCTTAAGGGATTACCCCCACAGGGCAAATTGTAGGTGGAATTGGTCTTGCGAGAACGAATGTGGAAGATGGAACACTATGCTAAACAAGTTGCATTGAATATTATTTAACTGGGTGCCACAAGACAAAGGACATACTTACAGACCATATGTTAATGTGGCAAAATTTGGATTTTGTAAGTGTTTTTTATGAATGGCAGTGGATTATAAAAGTGGCAGTTGTGGAATTTTAGATAGGTCAGAAAGATTTTTTGAAAGCTTTCTGAAACTGTGCGTTAATGGTGGAATTTTGGTTTCATTATGTGACAAATGTTCTCTGTGGCACCTAGGGCTCGGAAATAGACTCCCAAGTGTATGTAAGCTTTTTTTTATTTTTGGTCCAATATTTTACCCTACAAGGACCAGGTAAAGCTAGGTTATTTATCACTTACAAATGTGACCACTTTCAATATGCTTTAGTAGATTTTTAGCTTGTTTTAAATGGGAGTATTCTTCAAAGCTGTTTATATTGTGTTGCCAACCTAGCATGGTATAATGCACCAGAACCGTGTCATCTGCATGCTACATCAGGATAAAAGCACAAATTTGCTAAAGTTTGACCAATATCTGAGACTTATAATTTAAATGAAAGAGGCGCAGTTGCAGGGACTCATCCTTGTTTTAGGTCTTTGTTAATAAACATTTTTTCCAGAAAAGGAAAAGTTATCTCCTGTTTTAACATGAATCCAATGGTGTATAATGTTATAATAGCTTTAAGCTAAAGTGTTGTGGAGTTTACTCCGTAGGCAACCTTTTGTATATACAGTCAAAGGCTTTTTAAAATGTTTAAAACAATTAATTAAGCTCTTTCACATTTTATAGATAAGTAAGGATAGTACCACACTGTTCTCCATCATGCTGCTTTTAGCCTGGAATCCTCTTTGAAACTAGCAAATTATTTGTTTGATTTGGCCTTTGATCAGCTCCTCAATAATAACGTGGCATACATTTTTAAGTCAGCTTCTAGAAGTAGTATAATTTAGTAATTTTCTGGATCAGATTTTGAGCCTTTTTTTTAGATGAAGTGCAATAGCAAGCCTTTTCATGAATCAGGGATTGCTCAAAGTATGTAGCTCACTTCAAAAAACGGTGTCCAGTGTGGTCGCTTAGTATTCTGGCTTGTATTTGCAGACTGCTGATGGGATACCAGTTGGACCTGGTGCTGCATCTTTCCCTAATATTTTTCTTAATCTGGCCAATCTGGATGATTAGTGAGTTATGTCTGATGGCAGGCAAAGAAGTCATCTGTATTCGGTAGTTTATTGGTGATTGAACTCTTGAAATCATACAATTTTCAACATGCAGTACTCCGTCGGACTCGTTCACATTGTTATTGACAACACACACATTTGGGCCTTCTATTTGGTTGACGTAGTTCCAGAAAGCCACAACAATGTTAGCCGCGTGCAATTGTTTTCCATTGTTTTTCCTTAAGCTGAAGCGTTATGTTCCAGATCATACATTTCATTCCTTTTGGAGCAAATCTAACCTGTTTAGTTGTCTCTTCTTGGTTGGAATGTTTTGCTCTTCTCATAGCACTGTTCAAGTCTCTTTTTTTATGTTCTGAAATTAAATGTAGGACAAATACTCATCCTTGGCTTACCTGTGTGATTTTTGGGCTTTTCATACTAAACTGTTAAGATTGATTCAGTGGTTAGACACCATGGGGGTTATTCTAACTTTGGAGGAGTGTTAATCCGTCCCAAAAGTGACGGTAAAGTGACGGATATACCACCAGCCGTATTACGAGTTCCATAGGATATAATGGACTCGTAATACGGCTGGTGGTAAATCCGTCACTTTTCCGTCACTTTTGGGACGGATTAACACCTCCTCCAAAGTTAGAATAACCCCCCATGTTCGGAGAGGTGTCCACTGGTCCCCTCATTGCCAAATCCTGCATAATTGCAGGTGGACTTGGCGTGAGGTGGTCCTAGGACAATGGGACCACCATCACAACGGTCAGCACAACTTGCTCTTTCTGTTTAGGTCATCTCTGCGTCCCCACACTATGTTGGGGGGGACCTCAAAATAATAATATAAATATGGTAAAAAATGGCAATGTTTTCATTTTTTGCTGCAGATAGAGGAAGAAGGTAAATGGAGGTGCTTTAGTTATATGTAGTGCTATTGGAATTATGTGGCAGATAATACAAAATTATGCAGCAGTGTTGACCAAGTTATGTGGCAAGAAAAGTCCAGTTATGCATTTACCACGTCAATACAGGGAGTGCAGAATTATTAGGCAAGTTGTATTTTTGAGGATTAATTTTATTATTGAACAACAACCATGTTCTCAATGAACCCAAAAAACTCATTAATATCAAAACTGAATATTTTTGGAAGTAGTTTTTAGTTTGTTTTTAGTTTTAGCTATGTCAGGGGGATATCTGTGTGTGCAGGTGACTATCACTGTGCATAATTATTAGGCAACTTAACAAAAAAAAATATATACCCATTTCAATTATTTTCCATTACCAGTGAAACCAATATAACATCTCAACATTCACAAATATACATTTCTGACATTCAAAAACAAAACAAAAACAAATCAGTGACCAATATAGCCACCTTTCTTTGCAAGGACACTCAAAAGCCTGCCATCCATGGATTCTGTCAGTGTTTTGATCTGTTCACCATCAACATTGCGTGCAGCAGCAACCACAGCCTCCCAGACACTGTTCAGAGAGGTGTACTGTTTTCCCTCCTTGTAAATCTCACATTTGATGATGGACCACAGGTTCTCAATAGGGTTCAGATCAGGTGAACAAGGAGGCCATGTCATTAGATTTCCTTCTTTTATACCCTTTCTTGCCAGCCACGCTGTGGAGTACTTGGACGCGTGTGATGGAGCATTGTCCTGCATGAAAATCATGTTTTTCTTGAAGGATGCTGACTTCTTCCTGTACCACTGCTTGAAGAAGGTGTCTTCCAGGAACTGGCAGTAGGACTGGGAGTTGAGCTTGACTCCATCCTCAACCCGAAAAGGCCCCACAAGCTCATCTTTGATGATACCAGCCCAAACCAGTACTCCACCTCCACCTTGCTGGCGTCTGAGTCGGACTGGAGCTCTCTGCCCTTTACCAATCCAGCCACGGGCCCATCCATCTGGCCCATCAAAACTCACTCTCATTTCATCAGTCCATAAAACCTTAGAAAAATCAGTCTTGAGATATTTCTTGGCCCAGTCTTGACGTTTCAGCTTGTGTGTCTTGTTCAGTGGTGGTCGTCTTTCAGCCTTTCTTACCTTGGCCATGTCTCTGAGTATTGCACACCTTGTGCTTTTGGGCACTCCAGTGATGTTGCAGCTCTGAAATATGGCCAAACTGGTGGCAAGTGGCATCGTGGCAGCTGCACGCTTGACTTTTCTCAGTTCATGGGCAGTTATTTTGCGCCTTGGTTTTTCCACACGCTTCTTGCGACCCTGTTGACTATTTGGAATGAAACGCTTGATTGTTCGATGATCACGCTTCAGAAGCTTTGCAATTTTAAGAGTGCTGCATCCCTCTGCAAGATATCTCACTATTTTTTACTTTTCTGAGCCTGTCAAGTCCTTCTTTTGACCCATTTTGCCAAAGGAAAGGAAGTTGCCTAATAATTATGCACACCTGATATAGGGTGTTGATGTCATTAGACCACACCCCTTCTCATTACAGAGATGCACATCACCTAATATGCTTAATTGGTAGTAGGCTTTCGAGCCTATACAGCTTGGAGTAAGACAACATGCATAAAGAGGATGATGTGGTCAAAATACTCATTTGCCTAATAATTCTGCACTCCCTGTAGTTCTAACTCAAGCAAATGTGAGACCTGTTGGGGAGGGTTGCTACGCCAGACTTTGGCCAAAAGAAGCATTATGCTAATAACAGGGCTTTGTTTTAAGGTGAAAAAATGAACAGCAATAAAATGCTGTGTAATGGGCCATCACTAACATGTTTTATCCTATGTATCCATGCTGGGAATATGTGTCAAATGGGAAAGGACTCCAAATACTCTTCAAAACCCCCAGCCCCACTTCTAATAATCACATTGTGGATACTTTTACGTGTTAGTAAGGCCTGCTTGATCAGAAAAGTATGTTTGGCATCATGTATTTTTATTGCATTTGTAAAACAGTAAAAGAACTTAACTGCAATGTTTAAGTGTAGAAATATTTAAGTATTGGTAATTTAATAGAATAATTGTGACAAATTTAGAGGGGGTATTTTTTTTCACTGAGCGGGGCACAGCATTAAAATGTTTGAAGACCACTGCTATAAGCACAAAGGGAACCTCTAGATCACATATGGAGACAAGAATACTTAGACCCAGCTGACCTTCACTGAATGTTAGGGAAGCACTCTCTATAACATGCAAGGAATTAAGAGAAGCAGTTAGGGAAATGCAGACCAAGAGAACGCCAGGTACAGGTGGGCTGCTGCCCGAGTTTTACAAAACTATTAGGGGTTGCACAGGAGACCTACAGTGTTAGTAGTCTGCCTGGCACTATGCATGGGCCTCTAATAGTGGTGGTGCACAGGAGACCTACAGTGTTAATAGTCTGCCTGGCACTATGCATGGAGCTCTAATAGTGGTGGTCCCAAAAGCAGGAAAAGACCCAGAAGAGCTGGGCTTGTACCCATACTGATATTATCAGTAAATTACTGTCTCATAAGATCCTGAGGGTGATACCTGATTTACTATGTAACAATCAATCAGAGGTTACGCCACAGAGAAACACGATTTCCAGTCTGCACAGATGGGCGCAAGCAAAACATCTTTTAAGGCACAATGATTAAGACTATGTGGTAGTTCCTCTCAATATCAAGCATGTACTTGACACTGCGTAGGAGTTAATATTTGAAGTGTTAGAAAAGGCAAACTTTGGCACATACATAATGTACTGGCTCAAATTTCTGCATACCCCTTTAAGATGAGATTATCTCTGGAAGATGGGAGCTTAATCTGGGCAGAAGACAAGGATGCCTGATATCACCCCTACAGTTTGCTCTCGCCACGGACCAGTAACGACAAGGTACATGGCCGATAAAGGCATTACAGTATGTGATAAAACGCACATAGGGGGTCGATTATGACTTCGACGTATGGAAAAGGCCATCCGCCGATGGTCCATTGGCCCCATTACGAGTTTCCCATTGGGTCAGCGGATGGAAACAGAGTTTCTGCCTATTGGCCCAGCGGGAAATGGCCTACAGCATTGTCACCGGCTCGTAATAGAGCCAGGGGCAACGCTGTAGTGTGGCGGGTGCACCAGGACCCATAGCAAAGTACAGTGTCTGCAAGGCTGACAGTAAACTTTGCGACGGGACTGCCTGGAGGGCCCCCTGCACCCCATCTCCACCAGCCATTTCATGGCAGTTCTACTGCCATGAAACTGCTGGCAGAGAGGGGAATCGTAATCACCAGGGCAGAGCAGCTTGCAGCGCTGCCCTAGCGGATTAGGACCGCCAGGCCATCCTGTGGCAGTAAAGTGGCAGTGCTGGCGGTCGGACCGAGGCTCTACCACCGTGGTTGTAATGTGGCGGTCAGCTCACCACCGTGGTGGTCCGAACTTCACCGTGACTGGTCATAATGAGGGCCATAGTGTCACTCTATGCAAGTGACTGGCTAGTCGAAATGAAATACCCTGTGAGCTCAGTTCCATTCATGCTCCCCATAATAGATGTTTTCCGACAGATCTTTGGTTTGAGAACTAACTGGTCTAAGTTATGCCTCTTTCCTATGGGATAAATTGCCCTGAGACTGGTAGCACAGCTCCTGGACCTAGGCTTAGATTGGCAGCATTGGGTCCCTAAAATATCTTAGGATAACCATAATATGTCTCTTTATCTTGCAGAGGAGATTGAACTCACTATAGGCAAGATTCTGCTGAGCACTCCCTTTCCTTCTGGTGACGACTGACCCTATCATTCATGGGAAGAGTGGCCCTTTTTAAAATGATCGTACTTTCCAAATATCTATATGTATTTCAGGGAATAATGGGATGTTCCCCACATCAATATTCCATACTGGTGTAGGATGGTGGCAGCCCCATAATTAAACTTACTACTCTCAAGTCGCGTAACAAACAGAGCAGGCTCGCCCGACTAGATTTAGAATGCTATTACTTAACAGCTCAGTCACAGTTTCGGCCATATTGAGCAGATAGGGCCTCTTGTAAGAAAAATAATTAGATGCAGGATTTTACTTACACTCTTCTCTACAAACTGTACGCATAGCTCCGAAGTGCGAAAACCAAGAGACTCCACATCTGATATTGATTTTGAATGTGTGGTGAATACTTGTGTGTGAAAATTATAAGAATGACAATTTTTCTAGCGGATGCCAAATTATGGGGCTCCCATATTTCTAAAGTAGGGGGTTGGAAACCGCTGGCTGGGTTGAGTGTGGGTACTTTCATGTACATGTACGAAGGAAAGACATTTATAACATTCATGGGGATCAGGCAAAAATTCAGACAAGGTGCAAAAAAGTTCCTGATTTTTTTCAAAGCTAACCAGACCTGTGAGGCAAACATGCAGAAGAAATCTAATATTTCCATGACCACTCTTACTGGTCTCATGCAGGATTGATGACCCAGATTGCATGTTTACAACGTACTGCTGCAACAACAGACGACTCATCTGGTAATCATTAAAGAGAGGTGGGAACAAGACATCAAAATGCCATTCACTAGTACTGAATGAGGCAGCACATTGATCTGCCATAAGACAGTATCTAGCAATGCACTGTGCCATATATCAAACTAGAGCAGGCGCTTGTCCACTCTGTCGCCAGGAAGGAGTAAACTTTCTGGACGTGGTGTGTGTCAGCCCACTGGCTGTGGACACTTGGAGACAAATGATTCTTGCCTTAACAGAAGTGCCACCAAGAGCAGTGATATACTCTTTAACACCGTGCACAGCTGGCTTACATCCTAGACAGAATGGAAAAGTCAGCTATAAGTGTATGACCCTTCTGTTGTAGTTGACAAAACCGAGCATAACTGTCCACTGGTTAAAGCTGCAGGGCCCCTATCTGGACTTGTGGAATAGATGCTAAGAAGGGAAAATTAGCTGAAGAAATTTGGATGAAGATGATGTTAAGAGACAATAAACTGTCAAATAATATTACAGAGTGGCTGGAATTGTCAGATAGCTTGCTGGGAATTAATGTTCACTTAAACTTGCCACACATTTCACAAAGCTATAACACTCTGCAGTGTTTTCTGTTAAAGACCACTGTACTCCCCCAGGGTTATGTTCTATAAAATAAGACATCAATATAATGTGTCTTAAAAAAAAAAAGAAAGAAAAAAAAAAGTATGTAGCCACATTAGGATGACTCTGATATCTTCGAGTGGGCAGCAGAGCAAATCGTAATTTTAAATTCAGCTTTGTTCATTAGAAGGGAGTATGATATGACCTCTGGTTAGGCAAATGCAAATTCATTGACAATGAAGTGGAATATTTGAGGCACTGGGAAACAGGTGGGGAAGTCAATCCTATCCTTGTTTCATTAGGATTGTTGCTGGTTTACTTCTTTCATACACAATTAGAAGCTGTCTTTTCTTTACTGGCTCTATTAATTACTCTTAAGTTGTCCCAGCGAGTTCAATGATCACAGAGCTTCTTAAGATCTTTCAGAGAAATGGGTCAATTTTCAGTTTGAGGATCAAAACCATTTGAGTGTATGGAGAAAGCCATTTATTAATGATGCAAAATATGCTGTCATAGTGAATGGTAATTGTTGTAGGTATAGTTCTCTTGCAGTTTGTTTCAGCGAAAGACTACTCCACAACTGGGAGACATTATCATGTGCTTGGCTCATTGACCTCTATTTTTTATGGAAAGGGACTTCCATTCCTGTGTGCACCACAAACCACTGATCCATCTTTTATAAGGTTACTGGTACTACTGAAGTGTCTGTTTGACTTGTGTTTGAAATCCAGTTGAAAGATTAAATCTCTGGCCAGCTCATCTCTTAGCTAGCCAATATTATAGGCCCAACTCATACTCTTAAACACCATACATTATTGGATCCATTGCAGTGGCTTTGTGGTTCCTCAGCAGTTTTCCTGACCACTTGTCTCCTGAATGTATTGTAAGAATCTGCTGATAGAACACCATATGATGTTTGAGCTGTTCCATTCAGCTCACCGGAGCCATTTATGCATTAATGTGCTTGTTATTCAGTCATTTAAGGTCCAACATTTCCAGTAATCTAATCAGTTGGTGTCTAAAATGTCATTTTAGCTTAATTACCCATATTTCTAATTTCATTATACCTTTCATTCGTCCTTTTAAGTTTTATATTTATCCTTGCTCAGGCCTTGAGAAATCATGAAAATATTACTAGACCTGCAGTAACTTGAATAATCTACTCGACCTGACTGTAATGTACATGACCCATAAACAGGTCTCAAATTGTGTGATCCCAGGCAAATAGTTTACTGAGTCAACTTTATTTTCATTCTCACATATGATTGCACCTTGAAATATGTGAGCTCAGCATTTCTGCAGGACCTCTTTTGTTTAAGTAGACTAAAGTTTGCTGTATGTGTCACATGAATCTAGTCCACTTATAGGGAATAAATGACCCATGACTTGCTTTTAGTTTAAACATGCACTTTTAAATGACCCATGACTTGCTTTTTGTTTAAACATGTACTTTTAATAAATATATTACTAAACCATGATGTGGTAGCATATTGTCATCTAAACACAGTAAATTTCCAAGAAATGTCCAAAAACCTTTCCACTAACTTGCAGCTTTACTAATTAAACTATATAGTGTATTAGCAATCTGTAAAAATTGGGTTTCAGAAAACATATCCTTTGCACATCAACACGTAAAGTATTCCTATTAAAATAATTTTTTAATCACACAGAATTACAAAAAATTGGCTTTCACAGCTACTGAAATACATTTTGAAATGCTTGTACAGTTGACTTAGTCATTTAAATGTTGTGTGTGAGGAAAAACCTCACTCCTTATGTCCTTTTATTTTACATTCTAAACAGCTGGTCACACAGTTCACCTTACAAAATCTTGGAACTCTGCAGTCAGAAGGAAAAATAATTTAAAGACAAACTGACTTTTGACCTCTGTCTGTGAACACAGAGCAAAAGTGACATACAAGATTTAAAGGAGTCTTTTATTGCTCCTTCACTTTCTGACTGAACAGAACACCTGTTCTTTTTCAACTGGCCAGAAGGGACGAGTAAGTCCTAAAAATAGCTCGACCTGATCAAATATGACTCGTCATGGCGAGTGGTCGAGTAGATTTTTGGAGCCCTGCTGCTGTGGCGAAGAGTTTTCTCCTTTTTGCCCGTTCCTTGGGCGACAAAGCCTGAGCCTCCCCATCTTTACTGTGTTTTGTGGAGCCTGCCTAGGGTAACTATCAGCCATGTTAATGGGGAATTGAAAGATGCTTGGACTCCTAGTTGAATTTGAGAAAAAGACAAGTCACTCACAAAATAACTGCCTATTGCTACAAGAGTGAAATGGTTGAAAACTATTCTCACCAATGCTGTGTCAGCAGTCTCAGTACAGCATTCTTCTAAGTTCTTTCACTGCTGTCAGCTCTCCTAGCAGCGTCTGACCCAACGTGCCTGACTCTAAATTGACCACCACTACTGTAAATCTCACAAGGAGAAGGTCTTTTTGTTTTATAATTATTTTTTTTCCTTTCAGGTATTGTCCTTTTTTGAAGTATACATGTTAGTTATTGGAGTGTAAATGGTGAATATGAAAAGCACACTTATTCATGTCACTTTTCATTACAACGTGATAATCATATCTGTTTGCTTATATTCATGTTATTCTATCTGAATGGAGTTCTTTGTTCTATAAGCTAATTTCACTTCTCGTTTAATAGTACTAAACAATAAGCAGGGTTCACAGAATGTAAGTTATGTGTATTAGATACATTATAAAAGCTAAGAACAGAGTCTGAGAGATAGTCAGGAACTTTGCACCAGAGACCCGAGACTGAAGCCATACCAAAGTGTATCACCTTCCTTTGCTGAAGAATACTGGGAGGCACTTTTAGCCTTATTTAGCAGGCTTATCTGTTTACCTGCTGATGCAGACGGGAATATCAGACAATTCCATTATAGTGAACACTGCTTCTTAGTCCTGGAATGGTATACAGGTTTGAACCATCTTTAAAACTCAAG
Source organism: Pleurodeles waltl (assembly GCF_031143425.1). Lineage (NCBI taxonomy): Eukaryota > Metazoa > Chordata > Amphibia > Caudata > Salamandridae > Pleurodeles > Pleurodeles waltl. The sequence continues at coordinate 517,800,696 of NC_090440.1, read as the reverse complement.
TTAGGCCCTTTCTTTGGTGCTAAGTTCAGTTTAGTTGGCCAAAGAGTGGAGGGTGGGATTGTAAATATTGATACAACGAAAATCTTTATGATTTTACCAGTATGTTATATTACTATTTACTTTTCACACTTGTAATGAAATTTGTTGCTACTGTACAGTTTACATTCATAACAGTTACTATTCGTATTCTGAGCACGAGGATAAGGTTTTATTTTTTAAAAACATACATCTTTAAAATGTACCCATGTTTTCTTAGTGCTATTGTGTGTGTCTTTCCACAATGGAAAAGATTTTGAGTTCCACTAATTTTCCCTTTGATAACTCATAGGATCAGTACCTGAAACACATCTCACACTGATATTTGCAGTGCAACTGACTTTCTTGGGCACATTGACAATGTCCTGTGTGCCAGGGACAAGAAAGCCTATTTTAGGCCCTTGTTCTGTAATATTGATCCATAAAACGTATCACCTAACTTTAAAATGGCATGTACACTGCTATTGGAGATTCCAAGTATTATGATGACATGTTTTTCTCCATTGCCTCAGGGCTTGCTTGCCCGGGTGATAGTCCTCCCCCAGGGCCTACGTCTTCCTTAAAATTTTGAACCATGCTGCAGGGCAGGATGACAGCTCTCCGATACCGGAGAGATGAGGTCCACGAAGAGCAAATGAAATGTGGGCCAAACAATGTCCCGAAATTCCTATCTTTACAGCCCTTCCATCCTGATCAAGTGTGTTTGTCTGTATGATCAGCTCCACCACTTTCACAGTCTTTATATCTTTAAAGGCTTCTCTCAGGTCCAGGAGCCTCTAAGTAGAGCGACCATCTTAAAATACTTCCAAGCCACACTCCATTGTGCAACCTTTTGATTGACTTTAGAAGAACTGTCGTGGAGAATTAATAACTTATGTCCCTCAGAAGAAAGGAATTCTTAGGTTCACCTGCATTATGGATTCCACAGGCCAATATGCTAAATGTCTCATTTGTGAGGGATTCGCACCAATATGGCTGAGATGTCATGGTCAGCTTAGCTTGCAAGAGGAATTTTATCGCACAGCACATAGTACCACAGAGTTTTTGATTGTATATGTTGAGTCAGGTCCTGCCTATTGAAAATCTGTGAGATCTTTTGCAGATACCTTTATCACACAGTGTACAATTGTAGGTTTGCGCGTCCAACTACATTTGTAATGTGTATTTTTAATTATTTTTTATTAAGCATCTGTGTTTCGAGAATCTTGCATTTTATTTGCAATGTTAATATGCCTTTTCAGCACAGCGGGTAGACTGTGTCTCAAAGTCTTTAAATCCTAGTAAAACAGCACAGTGGGTATATGCAGTTGTTGCAGAGATCATTTCTTGTAAGTTCCCATCCTGGGAAACAGTTAAGTAGGCTACGAGCCTCTTGTACACTTTTTGACATATGACATTAGTTGGAATACTTACAAGACCATGTCAAACGTCTTCAAAACGAATTCCATTGAGGGGAGTACTTATATTACGAAGTATGTAAAACTAATTCATTTATTAGTCTTGAACTATGTAAATAGTCATTTTACACATGCATATATGATGTATATTGAATGAACATGCTATTTTACATGCCTACCTTAAAGACATTATGCTGTATTTCTTCTCTCTTTTACTATATCACACACACATTGCTTCACGGTTTCTTTATAAATCAGTTTTTGTACTTTTTTTTTTTTTTTTTTGGAAGGAGCTTCACAAAATAGAAAGTTTACTTACTTATGCATACCTAAGTGGACTTGTTTGCCAGAATTCATCTATATCTATTTCCTGATTTGTGCCCAGTTGGAGTGTCCAGCTGTACTCCCTTTGACTTCTGAAATCTTCTCCAGGATGCAGTATAGTAACAAGCTTTGGCAAAACCGGTAGCTTTTGCCTATGCAAGATCAATTGGTTTTGTCTATGTTTTTTAGACAGGTTGCACAACAGCATAGGCTGCTCACAACATTGCTTAAAGTAAAGAAAAAAGCAGTGCGACACCGCCAGCGCTGACCGCGTCATAGCACTTTTTTTCATTACTTTAAGCCATGTTGCACAGTAGTGCAGGCTGGTGTGCAACATGGCTTAAAGTAAGGAGGGGAGGGGAAAGTACTATGATGGGATCAGCACTGTCACATCACCTTATTTTTAAGCCATGTTGTACTGCAGCTCAGGCTGCTTTGCAGTATGTTAAAGAAGAGTCCAAGGGAGGCTAGTCACATGAGGGTAGGTGCGTTGGGGGGAGTGGAAGGGAGCAGCAGCAACAACTAACAGTGAGAGCAGGGGGAAGCAACATGAGGGAGGCAGGGAAGGACGGTGGGAGCACCAAAACGGGAAGGGGGAAGCAACATGAGGGAGGTGAGGGGGAGGGAGCAGCAACCACGGTCGGTGGGAAGAAAGGTGGATGAAAGTAAAACGAGGGGGGTACAGAATCAGAGGGAAGTCAACCAGTGGTAATAAATGGTAAGTAATAGGCGGGCTCTAAGCCCATTTTAAGCTTTTTTTATTTATAAGAGATTTCACAACAGCACATGGACACTGTTCAAACGAAACCTAAAAAGCTTTCCCAGGCAACAATTGAAGAGTGGATTTTAGCTTTTTCTTTCACTTTAGCTCTGCTTGGTTATAGAGAATGAATGAACACAATGTTTTATAAAAGGATGAGGTGAAATTGTTAACAGTCAGAATATAGAATCTACCAAAATATAACAAAATAAAAATTAAATGTCCTGATGAAGTTTTGGTTTACAGACAAAATGCGTTGGCTGGTTCTCCTGTAACTGAAAGTTTGAAAAAAAAAGATTGAAGATGCATTTTAACTGACCTGAAAAAAACATATCTGTATTGGAATGCAATCATTACGGATTGATAGTGTGATTGGATGCCCCACACAAGTTGGAGAGTGAAGATAAGCTTTTGATACTAGGAGCCAGATGTAGCAAAGGTTTTTACCCATTCTGTGTCTATGGGAAAAAGTGTTCGTACATATGGCCATAGTTGTCTTCTCCAAGGAGTGATAACTCTGTAGTGTGCACTGGCAGTAAGAAGCTCAAAGTGGATCTATACACAATTTAAATATCACTGCTCCAAAGCATGGATGTGAGCCATTTTGCTACATTTTGAGTTTTTTTTCCATTCACTGATAAACTATTATCCTATTATGTAGACAGCATTTGCATCAAGAATCCAGCAACCCCATTCAGTCTTTTACAAATCTAATCTGGCATAATTATGTTCAGGAACCCCCCTAGTTTAGGTACACAGAGGTTGTGTAATCCTGAGTCAGACTGTGCAACGAGAAACCCACGAAAGACCGAGCCAAACACATTGTACGCATGCTTTCCTCCTCTGTTGGGAATTTGGAGGGACTACCCTGTACAGTATTATTGCAACCTGTTTATAGAAGCATAACGACCAAGAAGATGACAGTTTGAAAAATGTGATACGGGCATTATGAGGTTCTGGGGCTTGTATCTGTCAGCTTGTTTTCTCTCAGCACTTCATAGAAGTGCACATTTTCCTGCACTCTCCCTCCTGTGCAGCTTCCCCGCGTTCTCATTGTCGTCTCCTACCCCAGCCCATCCCACACGTTTACCTTTTTCTTTTTTATTACTGCAAACCACAACCCACTCCTTTGCTGGTCCCATTCACGCTGCTTGCAACTTGTTGGAATAGTACATTAAAATAAAAAATATATTGCCAGCAGAGTCTTAGCATACACGTTATGACACATACGCGCATACACACAGTCATAATATTTTGATACCCAATGCTGTTCCGCATCAGTAAATGTTATCTTTAATCTTTTTGATGATGTGAAACAAAGAACATTGGTAAAACCAAAAGTCGGGGAACCTCACTATAAGGAGCCCTATTGGCTTTGCCAATGCTTGATGCTATTTAAATTTTGCCTCTTTGTGATAGACTCCGTTATGCCCAATGAGCGAAATCTTCATGATGAGGGGCATCGTGTTGTCTTCTATCATCTTTTCCAGGCCCCGTTATTGCAACCTTCAAGTATTCTAGAGGCCATTTAGTCTCATGTTGTATGACGTGATACACATTTGTCCCAAATAGTCCTATATTTAGGGAAATGTGAGATGTGTTGTACACCAACAGTAGGTGCCGGTAGAGAGACTTTGGATATAGTGAGTTTAAGTAGTATGTTATCCATATAAAGGAAAACGTTTACTAATCCTCACGATGTGTATATATACTGTGAATTTCTCTGTAAATTGTACTGCTTCAGAAAGTGGCCCCAGAGCCAACAGGAACAGAAGAAGTGGGAAGGGCAATTTGAATGCTTTAGTTTGTCATGAACATAGTGCTCTTCACTGTTCGTTCTTGCATGTTGTCATTAAAATATATGATAACATGCAACAAAAAGTTGTAGAGGGTCATCCAGGCCTCTCCTCAACATTTTAGTGGCACTCGAATGCTGTCATATATTTCTCAATCACCAGTGGTCCCATCTTGGATTGACACTTGAGGTGACCACTTCCTGAACTTGTTTTTCAGCTCAGGCTTGGGAGCTTCTCTGCATAGACTAGCATTGGGAGCACTACAATTTCCAATAGCTGCAGCAGTAGCACCCTGTCTTCCTACCACTCTAACAGTCTACTCTGCTTTAACAATCCAGTCCCCTCAACTCTTCGCCTTTTCACTATGCAACACTGTACCCCCTATGTTACAATCCACAACACTACACACATTTAATTGGTTCTGTCCATTATTGGCTGTGCATGGGGAAGGGCGAGGGCAACGGGCCACAGCAGCGGCGTAGTTTTTCCGTGCAAGTGTGTCACACACCATTTTTTGTTTCATTGCACAGAAAAAAACAAATAGAAAGAAAACAGGGAGTGCTGTGTCAGCTTCTTCCCGAACCCCAGTCCCTCTGCGTCAATCGCTAATGGTCAATTGTGTTAGACCTGAAGATTGGGTCTGGTTGCGCCTGAGACTCATCCCCATAAAGAAAGAGTGAATCATTCTTACACAGTCAATGCTACTGGTTGATAAAGCTACTGCTGCGGTTTGCTTTTTCCTTTGGGGATAGAGGAGTTACTATGCCCCGTCCACACTATGTCCAGCTGCCCTACCTCCGCTTGCCATCACCTTGTTTTCAAGTGCTACACCCGTGACTAGAAACCAATGCCTTTACAGCAAACTTCCTGCCACTCATCAAAGTTTGCTTCAAGCCAACTTGATGTATGACACCAACCAGTCAAATGTCAGACAGTGTCTTTCGAGTGCGCCTGCAGCTCTGCAGGCCGCTCCCAGGCAGAGGACGCTAGAGCAGCTGTGCTCCTATCTCTGTCCGGGATCCACTGAAAAGGTAGAGCGACCAAGTGTCTGTCTGTTTGTACTTCTGCTTTTCTGTCTACAACTGCAAGCTTAAAAAATGCAACCATCCTTTTTTATAAAAACAATAAGTACTCCTACAGGAACAGCTCACTCCAAATGAATATCCACAAAAAACAAGTTTTTTCAAATGTTTCTCGTATGTTTGATTTTTGTAAAGCAGCAGAGCACGGTGCATTTAACTCTGAAGTTCATTTTACAATACCTGATTTACTTGGATCTTGAGGCGAAAATGAGATTGTTAGGGATGCATTTTAATGCAGGGCCTGAGGCAGGCAAGATCTGTTCTGGCTTTTGAAGACGACGTCGTTGTTTGTGCTGCGTTGACTTTATTTTGTATTTTAAGTCCCTTGCCTTAGATCCATACAGTGCAAAATCAACTGCTTTGTGTTTATCACTCGTCTAGCCACAGATTGGCAGTGAAGACAGTGAAATTTTTTCAGAGAGCCCTTCTTGGCGCCGCTCTGTCAGAATTGCATTTTGTACTGCAATAGCACTATGTGAAAGTTTGTCTATAAGTCCATGTTTTGTCTAGCAGCATGCTTTTGTTTCAAGATGAGTTTGCATGTTAAAGAAATTGCGTGACATTCCTGATTAAGGGCTGACATAAAGTGCCAGTCACTCCTATTAAGTTACTGCTACTTAAGAGTTCCTAGACGAGTATGTGGTAGGGTGACCAGATGTTCTGAAAAAAAAAAAAACCTGGTCAGCCATTGACATAGAAATGGGACTAAATGTTGACACTATACTGACTAGTGCCAACATTTAGTCCTATGTCTATGTCAATGGATCTGATGTAATGTGTATCAGGACAGCCATATGGAACACACCACACTGTGGCCAAGGACGTCTAATTTTCATGCTACCAAAATGCACACCTCTGGAGCCTCGGCCATCCTCCGTTGTGTTGCAATGGGAGCTTTGTTATTCTGGCCACGGGTGATGGGATCCATAGGGGTTTATTGCCCCCCCCCCATTAAATCCTGCTGTGCTGCCTGAATTAAAGCAGGCAGCACAGCAGGAAAGTTTTTTTAAACAATACGTATCAGTGGTGTCATGTGATGGCCGGTGTGAACACAGTGCACAGTGATAAATGTGCATGCTCACCCAACCCTGAAGATTTGTGTATTTTTTAACAAGTGTCAGGACACCGGGACACTCTTTGGAAAATCAGGACTGTCCGGGGACATCTGGGATGTCTGGTCACCCTAGCATGGGGCCTAGGAACATTGTGCATTTTATACTCCTGCTGCCTGGCATGAAGGAAGGTTGGACGTGTACAGCATGTGCTTGTATCTCTCACAAAGTGTTGTTTTGAGCCTTTACTGAGCTGAGATTTGTCACACATAAGATTGCTTTCTTAACCCTTCTATTAACATGCACCTTTTGGACCCCTCTGCATGTGTTACCACAAGGCTCCGGAGACAAGAAAAGTAATTAATAGATTCAACAGTTTTGCCAAGTGGTTAGGATACCCAGGTTTCAGCAGCATTGTGTCTCAAGTTCACAGGCATGTTGGAAAACAACCACACTTGGGGTGGAATTTGTTAAGTACATTAGCTTACTTCCCAGGCAGCGGTTTGTTGCTGGCCACAGAATGTTTGTTTGCATAATCCGGAGGTAGCAGCTGTGCCTTCTTCTAAGGCAGGCTGCCTTTGGGGTTATACTTCCACCCCTTGCATGAAGATAGCTATTCAGGATGTATCCTCACAAATCTTGTTGCACATGCTCCCCAAACTGCGGTGTGCCACAGGCTTGTAAAGCTGCACGTAGGTCGCTATGTGTGTTTTTATTTTTTCCGCTGTGTAGCTTGGAAATCAGTCCAGAGCCCTCAGTGTGGGACTATGCCCCACAGTAGCCCTATTGGCTTCTTCAGGCTACTATACAGGCCTCAAAAAATCATAAAAATGTTACTAGACCTGCAGGTCGAGTATCTTGAATAATCTACTCAACCTACCTGTAATGTGCTTTACCCAGAAACAGGTCTCAAATTGTGTGATCCTAGGCAAATATTGTATTTTACAGTCGCCTTTTTCTTCATTCTCACATACGAGTGCACCTTCAAATATGTGAGTTCAGCATTTTTGATGTAAAAAAAATAATCCTCTTTTGTTTGATTAAATACACTAAACGTTTGCTCCATGTATAATATATCTAGCCTACATATAGGGTACACATGATCCATGCATGACTTGCCTCTTCGCTTACTAATAACTTTGCCATCAGGGCAGGAGTATTTCTCAGTTTATGTTTAAACAATCACTTTTAATAAATATATTACTAAAGCATGATGTGGTGGCGCACTGTCATTTATAAACAGTCAATTTCCATGAAATGTCCAAAACCCTTCCCACTAATTTGCCGCTTTACTGATAAAACTATATATATATATATAGTGTATTAACAATCTTTGAAAATTGGGTTCTTAGAAAACATTTATCATTTGCACATCACCAAGTAAAGTGTTCCAACTTTTGTTTCATCCTATTAAAATATTTTTATAATCACACAGAAGTACAAAAAAAGGTCTTTCACAGCTACTGAAATATATTTTGAAATGTTTGTAAAGTTGACTTAGTTATATAAATGTTTTGTGTTAGCAAAAACCTGATCCAAAACCATTTCATTTCACATAGGTCAGACAGTTCACCTTACAAAATCCTGGAACTTTGCAGTCACAAGGAAAAGTATTTGCATTGCAAGAAGACAAACTGACTTTTGACCTCTGTCTCTGAACACAGAGAAAATGTGACAAGAATAAGATTTAAAGGCATCTTAATTGTATATATATATATATATATATATATATATATATATATATATATATATATATATATATATATATATATATATATATATATATACAACCAAGCACAACCTTCATATGGGGAACGCAGTCGGTGCGACAACATAAGCTATGGTTACACAGACTTGATTAGCTACCTTAAAACAGACACTGCATGAGTTTTGCAGATTTCCGGATATGTCAGTGCATTATGTCTGCAGTGCATGTAATGTGACCAGGCACCTATTTATACCTGTTTGGTACAACACACAATTGCTTTCTTGACATTGACTAGACACACCGCTTTAAATTACATTGAAGCAGTGCTGCTGTCAAGACTGCATCAGATTGTTCTTGTTTCCCTGATTGGCCTCTTGCAAATACAGTCTCCTCCCTCTGCTGCCTTTCATTGGGTAAAGTTATCGCGTGTGTGTCTGTTTTGGCCGGGGGAGGGATACATTTGGTTTCATTTGGATTGCTACGCACATCTGTATGCTAATTTAAGCCAGTGATTTTTAATGTCACCAGAGAACAGGCATCACACTGAGAGCTTTAAGATGCTTTATATGTACAGGCTCCAGTCCTTTGAGCACCCTAGTATACACAGTGACTGCCATTTTCACTTAGACGAACACACACACACACACACACACACACACACTCCATACCTCTTCATCAGACAAGTTATACTTCGTAGCTCACAGCCAATACAGATCCGTTTTTCAAGATGTCCCATTCATAGACAATCTCACTCAAACCTGCTTTATCAAGAAAAAAGAAAACAGTCAGAAACAGTAGTTAAGTATTTACTGCTGAACATGTTCTGCAAAAATCAGTCAGCAGTGTCTAAAAAGGTTAATCACCTTGATTCTTTTCAGCACGATAGACTGCTAGCATCCACCCAAAGTAATCTATTGGTGCCTGCTCCCCTTATCTGAGCAGGAAATGCCTGGTGAAAACTATAATCTGCCCCAATGCTGATCTGACTACCCATATCCAATGTCTACTCAGCCTTTGTGCTCTGAAGGTTCAAGAACTTTCACCCATGGTGAACAGCAGTCGTGCTGCTCTACAGCATGGCTAAAAGACATTGATATTCACAATGCCAATAACTCGCATTTCCCACACCAGGTAGCTTTGGCAATGCTTGTTACCTTTATTAATTTACGTTGGTTTCTCTCACACACAAATAGACCTCAACACAGAATTCTGTGCCAGGATTCCAGTGACCTTCAGAAACCCTTTCCCAGAAGAACTCTACTCTTTACTAAGACTGTGCCAGAGGAAACCTCAGAACATGCATGTTGTGACTACAAGTATTACGTTTTGCAGTGTATGCAAGGAAGATGTTGTTGTCCAGCATTACTGGCACAAGAAGTTATTAATTTCAGAAATGCACTTCAGAAGTATTTTGCCTGAAGAAAATGCCATTCCCTAAAAATGAGGCAAGTGAAACACTGCCCATCAAGTTTAAATGGCGAAAACACTGCCTTTCATAATTAACGTCCAGTCAAATATTGACCAAAGGGATAAATGCTCTTTATGACTCTTCACCCGTTTGACTGTTCTAAGAGGAAACCACCCTAAGAGAATTGGGTGTAAGAGACATGTTTCCTTGTGCTAGTGAGAGAAAATTAGAAAATCAAAAACAATATTGTGTGAAAATATTTGCCTTAAAATCAGTAGAAAAATGTTGTGCCTCCTGAAATGTAGCTGCACACTTCAGAATATCACAGCATAATAGCCATCCTATTTTAATCTTTGTTTCTTCATCGCTCAGCTCATTGTACTTCAAAAAATCTGCATCACTCAGCCCCCAACCGTCCGTCCACCTATCTTACAACACATCCCAACCTTACCTTGGGGCGTCCCGTTTCTCATCTCAAACAAACAGCTACAGTTCCTCACTCCTGCTTCAGATTTCTGCCTGCCTTTAGTTTATTCACTGCCTGACTCTCACAGTTATGGGTGTTAATCTTATCAGCAAACCCAATGGAAAGAAATAATCAAGACTTGACAAAATTAAGAAACAAATTGTCTTATAGGAAACAAAATTAACACACAAGGAGGAAAGGAAATCCTTAATGAATTTAGCTACCTAAAATATGAATACAGTAGGACCTAATTGTCATAAACAACAACCATTCAAATTTTATGGACAGTAAAGCAGATAAACTGCTTGCCATCTACCTAGGTAAAAAAACAAATTCTAAAGAAAAATTGCATTTAGGGAACGCCTCTGCAGGATCCTCACTGTCGAAAATGGCACACTCTATGTATTTGATAAATTTTCTTCACTTTATACTCAAGCAATAATTCCACTTCCTACTAATCATGTTAAGAATACCCAAATGACCTACCAATCCCACTCTACCAATGGAAATGAAAGTACTGAATACATAATTTCAAACCCCATAACTTCTAAAAGGCATCAGACACTGAAAATAGGAAAAGCCCCAGGCCTAAATGTGTTTTTTTTAGCTACTGTTTACTGCACATGGACAAGGGTGATCTTAAAGCTTATAAAACCACCCTTGAGCGTTATACAGGGTCAGGATTTGTGACGTGTATAGCAACATAAGCAAATATGGTATGTATTCTGAAAGAAGGAAAGGATCCACTAGAACCAATGAAATACTCCCACCTCTCTTACTAACATAGACTGTATGATGTGGGCAAAAGTCCTGGCTGACAGACTGGAACAACTCTTAAATAGACTAATTCACCCAACTTAATCCAGATTCAAAAAAGGTACATTTGCCTTGGATGATATAAGAGTCCTTAGTCATGTTATAGAAAAAGACAGACTACTAAACACTCCAGTGCTATTGCAATAGACATCAAAAAGGCTTTTGACAGGATGTTCCCAAGTTCAGTTTGATGGTGTTAGTACTATGTATCTAACCGTTTCCGTGTCCAGCAAGAAACTAAAGTAGGTGTGTCCCTTCTCTCCTTTATTATTCCTGCTAACAATTGAACCGCTTTTAATTTCTGGTAGAGAAAATGTCAAAATAGTTGGCGTTTCTTATAAAGTAGGACCACAACAAATAACTGTTTATGCACATGATGTCCTTATTTGTATAGAAGAAGCTGATAATGCAATACTGGAAACCATGGAGAAATATATTAAGTATCAGGCTACACCCTAAACAAAGATAAGACAAAAACCTTACCCCAAAATAACTTGTTTCAGGGTTCAGTGGTAGCTAACACTGGGATGAGATGGGTTAAGTCCAGAATTTGGTATCTCAGATTCAAAACTAACCTTAATGATTCTATAACATACAATGAAAATTGAACGTTAAATCAAACAATCTGGTTAACTAGCCACACACATTTATTGCTAGGTGGGTACTAATTTAATATATTAAAGTGATGATATCAACAGTATTCTTTGCTTATTAGTATATCTCCAGTGCATCTCTCGAATTTCTTATGCAAGTACGTTGATGCACTCATCTCTGACTTTATCTGGTGCACAAAAAATCCTAAAATACCCATGTAAAATGAGAATCCTAAAAGGATTAGGGGAACTCAACATGGCAGATTTCCACAGGTATCCAGTTAGTTATTTGGCACAACTGGGACTCACCCAATGGATCCACCACCTAATTCATATCTGTCATCACCATGAAACAAATCAGAACTGAACACTTCTAATTATTTATCAGTAGTACCATCTCAGCCTTATGTTCAGTAGACAATAAACCCCAAAGAGAATGAAACACTTGCCTCACTTTGGGATCATCAACATATAAGGATACAGAGGAGATTTCTCCTTTCGGAAGACCAATCAATAGAACCCTTTCTCTGCTCAAAGAAATGGCAACAAAAATGTTCTTCTCCCCTTCTCTCTTATTCAGTCACACACAACCTAAATGACATAGATTTATACAGATTCTTAAAAATGAAGGGTTATCTTGCTAATACACGTGCACCAAAAACTTGCTACGCACAGTGAATAAACTCACACGGGGATGCCACTGCACGTCCTAAGTTTATAAACTACTAGCTGATTAATGCTAATCAGATTAAACATGCTCTTGAAACTAACAAACTGATTAAGTCAGATAATTTGGACTGTCTTTTTGTTACAGAGACCTGGGCCTGTGAAGATTCCAACCCAGATTTCCTTATTGCTTCTCCTCCAGGTTACTCCTATGTGAGACATGATAGAATAGGAAAAAGAGGAGGAGGATTTGCCATTATTTTTAAAAATGAGTTAAGTTTCTCATTAAGGGAACATAAGGGCTGCACCCAGATATGCGAAAGTACTTATTTTAAAATTAAAACTCAGAATAGCCAGGACATAGAAGGCCTGCTTCTGTATAGACCACCAGGCCCCAAGAATGTTTTTTTTGGCTGCTTGGCCATCTATGTTGGAACCTTTGCTTTTAGGTAAGAACGCTTTGGTTTTAGGCGATTTAAATCTTCATCTAGAAGATCTTGTGGACCCTAGTATGGTAGATTTCATGAACTACATGCAGAGCTTGAACTGGCTTTCTGGAGATTGCACTCCTTCTCATCGAGCCAGCCATAGGCTAGATGCTATTTTTTCCAGGCCAGGCATGATCCCCAGGAATGATAATCGGGAGGTAGACTGGTCTGATCACTTTCTATTATCATTTACGTTGGCTTGGCCTCTACCTCCAGCTAAACCCTTATTTAATACGCCCTTAAAAAGACCATGGTTTAAAATTAATAAGGGCCATCTCTCTCAGGCCTTGAAAACAGGCTGGGATATTGCTGAGCCATTAGGTGGCTCTCAACTGGAGATTTTTGAATGCGGCTTGAAAAGGGCCATTGATGAGCTTGCTCCTCGGGCTAAATCCAATTCTAACGGCCATCGGGCGCACTCTGCCCCCTGGTTCTCTGAGGAGCTGAAAAATCTCCAAAGAAATTACCGCAGGCAAGAGCGAAAATGGCTTTTGAAAAAATCCCCTTGCTGAAAGAGGAACTCTAAGGGAGTCCCTGAGGAAGTATAAAATAGCCATCAAGCTAGCTAAAATGACATATTTTTCCAATACCGTAAGAGGGGCCTTGAATTCTCCGAGGGAACTGTTTAAGACAGTCCGTTTTTTAACCTCTCCTTCAGCAGCAGTCACCCCTTTGGATAACTCACTGCAATTCTGTCAGTCAGTGGCGGACTTTTTCCATAATAAAATTATCAAATTGTTGAATAATTTTAGTCCCCCACTCCCTGTCTGGGCAGATGATGTGAACATAGTCTCCTTATGCACGGTTAAACCACTGCATATATTGGATAATTTTCAACCGCTGTCCGTAAACATAATTAGAGACTCTCTTATGGCCCTTAAATCAGGAGCACCCACAGATCTCTGTCCACCCTGGGTATTTAAGCTAGCTCCTCAGATGATGGCCCAGACTCTAGAACCGGTGTATGCAGAGATTCTTCAGGAAAGAATCTTTCCTGAAACTTGGAAGCAGGCCACTGTTATTCCTCTCAGGGAAAGATGTGACGGACCTTTCCAATCTTCACCCGATTTCTCTACTCCCGGGGTTGTCTAAAATTCTAGAAAAACATCTTAACCAGGAGCGGTCTGTTTTCCTGCAGGATAATGGTGGACTAGATCCTTTACAGCATGGTTTTCAGGGTGCTCATAGTACGGAAACTGCACTCATTTTCACGACAGACATGATCCGGAGAAGAGGCGATCTGGGAGAGGGGTCGATCCTGGTCCTGTTAGATCTATCAGCAGCGTTTGATACCATCTCCCATTCTATTTTATGTAACCGGCTGGCCCAAGTTTGAGTGAGAGGGAAGGCCTTGCAGCTTCTTAGCTCTTTTTTGATGGACAGAACTACTACGGTAGCATGCGTGGATTATAGGGCCTCTCCCTTCCAACTCCCTTGTGGCGCACCGCAGGGATCTTCTCTTAGTCCAACACTTTTTAATCTTTATATGGCACCTTTGGCTAACCTGGTTCGCTCATTTCGGACCCAGATCGTCTCCTATGCAGATGATACGCAGTTAATTGTGCCCATTTCCCATAATGTGAAGGACACAAAGGAACACTTCCAATGATGTATGTTAGCAATCAATAAATGGATGACTGGCAACTGGCTTAAACTCAATGGGGACAAAACTGTGATTATGGGGGTCATTACAATCCTGGCGGATGGCTGAGAACCAGCGGTAAGACCGCCAACAGGCTGGCGGTCTTACCTTGGTGAATTATGACCATGGCAGTTACCGCCATGGTCATCCGCCGGTTTTCCGTCCTACCCGCCAGGGCGGAAATGACCGGCGGGCTGGAGACCTGGGTCTCCAGCCCTGCGGCCGTCAGTATACCGCCGGCGGTATTTGGACCCGGCTTACCGCCGTGGATTTCCAGCAGTTTGAACCGCCATGAAATTCATGCCGGTAACCACTATCAGTGCCAGGGAACTCCTTCCCTGGCACTGATAGGGGTCTCCCCCACCCCCACCCCGACTCCCTCCCCTACACCCCCCACCACCCCTGCCACCCCCCAAAGGTGGCAGGGCCCCCCTCCCCGACCCCCAACATAACATTACTCACACACACCCGACACGCATGCAGGCACCACACACACGCACACACCCCGACATACATGCCCACAGCCGCACACACAGTCAGACACGCACACCCACACTCAAACATACACGCACACATCCATTCAGACATACCCACAGCCATACACGCACTCATTCCCATACACACAACACCCCCGCAAGCATACACGCACTCACACACCCCCTCTACATACACACACGCACACCCCCATGCATGCACACAACACCCCCCACCCCCCTCCCCTAACGGACGATCGACTTACCTGTTCCGTCGATCCTCTGGGAAGGGACGGGAGCCATGGGGGCAGCTCTGCTGACACCACCACGGCGAATCACAGGACGTGATTCGCTGGGCGGTGTTCTGTTGCCGTGGAGGTGGAGCAACCTCCACTTCCCCGCCACCCGCAAGTATGGCTGTTGGCGGCTCTCCGTCGGAATAACGACGGAGAGCAGCCAACAGTCATAATACGCCGAGCGGCAAACCGCCTGCACAGGCGGTCTTCCGCACGGCGGTCCCTCGGCGGTCTTGCAAAAAGACCGCCGAGGTTGTAATGACCCCCTATGTGTTTTGGCTGTAAAGATTCCCCTTGGGATAATAACTGGTGGCCGCCCGTCTGTGGGGGTTGCCCATCGCCTGTAACGGCTGCAAATAATTTGGGCATTATGTTCAATGATTTATTGTCTTTCAAGTTACAGATTAATCACTTGGTCAAGGTCTGTTTTTGGACATTGAAAATTCTTAAGAAAATTCTTCATCTTTTGGAGGAAGACCTTAGACGTCCGGTCGTATTGGCTCTGGTTACTTCTAGACTGAACTACTGTAACTCATTGTTGCTTAATGCTAATAAATCTTCCTTAGATAAATTACAGTCTATTCAGAATGCGGCTGCTCGTTTAACTTTAAACACTCCCCATTCTGTCTCTGCTAAAAGTTGTGTGACATCTCTTCATTGGCTTCCAATTAGGAAGAGAATCATGTTTAAAACACTCTGACTTACGCATAAAGCATTTCAGTCAGTGGGATGTGATTATCTGAAATCCATCTTGTTGTTCTATCAACCTCCGAGACACCTGAGATCATCTTCTAAATTTATGATCAAGGTATCACGTTGTAAAAAAGCGAGATGGGGAGATCAGGCTTTTACGGTGGAAGCAGCCAGACTATGGAATGGTTTGCCTCTCTCGATGCGTCAAATACCGAACCACATCTTCTTTAGTAAATGTCTTAAAACCTGGCTCTTTGCAAATTAATTTTTAGTGATAATTTGTGTTTGTTTTTCTTTATTTATGGTCTGTATAGCGCTTCGATGCTTTTGCCGGAATGCGCTCTATAAATAATTTAATACAATACAATACTAGCCTCTAGATACCCAAGTGCAAGCGAAGTGGGACAGTCTTGTTAGCAATGCACCTTTTCAAACAAGCAGATCATGTCTTGGTGCACAATATAGACGCTCTTCACAGGAAACAAAAAGGCTCCTGCATTTGCCCAATAGAGATTTTGGTCCATCCATAATTTATTCTGTACCCTTCGAAACAGTAACAATTAGAAGTATTAGACCAGGATTGTTGCTGGATCTTCCAGACCAAAAAGGAAACCATAGGACATGATACAGG
This sequence comes from Pleurodeles waltl, assembly GCF_031143425.1. Classification (NCBI taxonomy): domain Eukaryota; kingdom Metazoa; phylum Chordata; class Amphibia; order Caudata; family Salamandridae; genus Pleurodeles; species Pleurodeles waltl. The sequence continues at coordinate 517,784,369 of NC_090440.1, read as the reverse complement.
AAAGCAGATCTTTCTGGGATGAGATTAGACAAAACATATCCAAAATACTGAATGATGGCCCGACCCCTGACCCTCCCTCAATCACTGTTGGGGCCTTCCTTCCTAGTCCATCCTAATAAATCTGCAAAAGTGATGCTTCCCTCTTTGACCTAATGCGAATCATGGAGGTTAAATCCATCCAGTTGAAAAACCTCAAATAATGCTCAGTACATACATGGTGGACGTGGAGCAAACTAACCAGAAAAGCAGGTAACTCCTTAACACAGAATCAACTTATGCAACAAACTGGGGACTTTCACACAATCACCAAAGCCACTGTGACATGCTCATGGTGCTTCTCACTCATTCTCTTGCCAGAGCAATATCAGCATACTCTGACAGAACATCACACTCACCCCATACCACAATGTGTCAAATACTAAGTATACCAAAGATACTTCCAAAAGTTTTTTTTCTTCTTCTTCTTTTCCCCTTTTTCTTTTTTTCCCCAATATATTTTCCTCCCCTTGGTTGATTCCGGTACACAGGCAATATCAATATGGTTTTAAGATGGTATCAGCGATTATATGAAACTGACCGCCTGCTACACAGCACAAACATGTAATTTTTTACTGCAAGTCTAAATATGAGTCATGTACTGTTTGGCAGTACTGTATTTTCCTGTTGTCAAAAACATCTTGAAATTAAAAAAGACGATGTGAAATCCAAGTTTACAGCAATATCTTAAGCACGTATTTGTTTCTTCTTTCCATGTTTTAAAGCTTCCATTCAGTCTTTTATATAAGTAAACTGTTAAAAATGTCAGTGCTCTTTGTGCTCCAAGTATAACAGGACAGTAATCTAGCACTATTAAATGCCTACACTTAGTTCTTGACTCCGTGCTTTAGAGTACACTAAACTAAGAGGATTAAATTGGAAGGACTCCTGTTACAGCTAAAAGTATGTGTAAAGTGGGATCATTTTATGCTTTTTTTATTTGGGGCTGTGCAAATTGTCTTTAGGGACATTACTGAAGAATAAGTGTATACTGAAAGAAAACAAAACAGGGAACAGGCTACAGCATTGTCTCCAGCTCGTAATCGATCCGGCGGCAATGCTGTCGCCTGCAGTGTGCACCAGCACCCTTGCAATGTTCACTGTCTTCAAAACAGACAGTGAACATTGCGACTGTGCTAGCCAGGGGGGCCCATGGCAAGTCCATGGGCCCTTTGCACACGTTCTCTGTTAGTCTTTCCATGGTGGTGCTACCTCCATGTAACCACTGGCGGTGAAGGGGGTCATAATCCACAGGGCAGCGCTGCCCTGGTGGATTAGGAGCGCCACCATCCTCCAGACCACCGGGATCCAAGATCCTGGCGGTCCGTCACTAGGGTTGTAATGTGGCCGTTGGGCTGCCACATTGGCGGTGGTCCAGCCAACCACCACGAGTGTGGTGGTCTGTAGACCACCACACTCTGAATAAAGACCATAGTGTCCTTTGAGTAACTTAAGACAGAGTTTGGGCTCCATAATTTCCAGTTTTTCAAGCACTTCCAGGTATGACACACCCTGGAAGGACACAGGGCGATCTTGGGTGAGGTCCTGGACTACAGCCTCCTGGAAGCAAAGTAGACCATGGACTCCTTGGTCCGGAAAGGTATTTCCCATCTCTACAGGTCCCTCCTACTAAATGCGCCAGACCCCTTTGGAATTTACCTGAAAGTTGGGAAGACAATGTTGGGAAATTGGATGACAACCACTGACGTGAAGCGAAACTAGCCCGATCCCTTCCAACCTTTGCCTCATACAATTTAACAACTTCCACAGTGTATATAATGGCTAGACAGGCAGTGGGAAATGGGATAAACTGAGTTGATTTGCTGTCTGCAATGTCGGTACCTGAATGGGTCATTTTCCCTGTTGTAAGGGCTGGCTCAACCATAATTATTTCTCCACAATGCATAATCTAATCGCATGCCTCACACAAACCTCTGAAGCCCTAGACCCAAAAGTGGTCTAGGGATAATGGAAGGCTTGGCAAATACTATCACCAGAGTATTGGCCGTAATCGTCTAGCTGGTAGCCAAAAGAGACATTGTCAGATGTTGGAGCGCCCTAGACCCTAAAACCTTTCACCCTGCCCCTCCCCCCCAACCCCATAATCTCCACTGGTCACAGGAAATGTGCTTATGTTACAGGGCTGAAAAAGAAATCTACAAATGACGAGAATGCTCTTCTAAAACCAAAAGATGTGGGGCCTGTGGCTTTCTGGATATGCATACGACAAAGGTTAAGACTTGCACATTATAATTCATCTCTGTGCTGTAGTGGTGGGGGGGGTTTCATGACGTGGACTAACCCTGGTAGCCGGCTGTCTTTTGTGTTGCCTTGATGTTCTACTTATGGTCTTATCTTGTATTTTGTATACCAAATACAAAAAACAATAAACCGGTGTGTTAAAAAGTGATTTGAATAAAGTAGTAAGATGTAAGGAATTTAGGGCCAGATGTAGGAAACGTTTAGCAAATCGCAAACGGCAAAAATTGCCGTTTGCGACTCGCTAAACGCGTTTCCCAATGCAGAAATGCATATTGCGAGTCGGTACCGACTCGCAATATGCATTTCAGACTCGCAAATAGGAAGGGGTGTTCCCTTCCTATTTGCGAGTCTGAGTGGTATGCAATACCATTTGCGACCGCGTACGTGGTCGCAAATGGTATCGCAGTTACCATCCACTTCAAGTGGATGGTAACCCACTCGCAAATTGGAAGGGGTCCCATGGGACCCCTTCCACTTTGTGAATGGACCCAAAAATATTTTTTCAGGGCAGGGAGTGGTCCAAAGGACCACTCCCTGCCCTGAAAAAATACCGAAACTAAAGGTTTCGTTTTTTTTTTTTTTAAGTGCAGCTCGTTTTCCTTTAAGGAAAACGGGCTACACTTAAAAAAAAAAAAAAACTGCTTTATTGAAAGCAGTCACGAACATGGAGGTCTGCTGACGACAGCAGGCCTCCATGTTTGCGAGTGCCTATACTCGCTATGGGGCCGCAATTTGTGACCCACCTCATGAATATTGATGAGGTGGGTCATTGCGACCCGATAGCGAGCCGCAGTCGGTGTCTGAGACACCGTACTGCATTGCAAATTGCGACTTGCAATTTGCGAGTCGGATGGACTCGCAAATTGCAAGTCGCAATTTGCAATATTGTTACATCTGGCCCTTATTTAGTTACCTTTGGGTAAAGTTCTAAAACATTTGTATTGTAAGCACGCAGTAGCCATGGAGCATTAATTAACCAAACCCAAAAGGAGAGCTTTAATACAGACTTTATACAAATTATTTGTGGACAAATGCAATTGCTCAGTCCTGGAGGTAGAGCTGTGAAACGTCGTTTGTGAAAATAGGGTGCTTTAATGTATGTTTGTCAGAATATCTTTAGACCAGACTACTTGATTTTGCTCTCTAATGCATTTAATATTTGCCCCTTCTGGATTTTACTACAGTTATCTTAACAAATATGTATTATAAACAGGTCTGAGTGTGAATAACTAGTTGATCATGTTTTCGCCTGTGCTAAGACAGCACTTCATTGTTGAAATGTTATATTGTTTAAGCATGAACAATTATTACTAATACTGGTTCCTGCAATGCTGTATATTTCTTCAGTCTGTAATGGTTACATGGCATGTGTTAGTGTTAATTGATCAAGTAATTTTATTAACAACACAAATCATTTCATAATTTGTTTAATGTAGAGCTGTAAACAACTAAATCACACATATGTGAGCGATGTATAGGTATACTTAGTTACAAGTTTTAGTAAATAGTAAAATGAGTGCAGCACTACAGGGTCAGCAGTGCCTGTATTTTCGTGGCAAAGGTGGGACTCCAGGGGTTCAACTAGCAGCAGTACACGGAAACCTTTTCAGCTTTGATATTAACCTCTAATGCATCCACAACACATCATGAAACCTCTGGGAAGAAAAGAGGGTGTATCCTTAAATCACTGTATTATACAGTACATCACATTAATTCAGATTTTCCCTTTCAGGTGTTCACATGAAAAATGAGGCTGAAAGAAGGGTCGTCCCAAACCTTCCAGGCCCCAGTTAGTGTTCATGCGGCCCAAGGCAGCCATGTTTATATGTTCAAAAATAACAAGTCTGATTCAGAAGACTCGTCGGAAGAGGAATTTGATGTCATGGAACTGCGAGCCAGAGGCAGGGATCAGCAAAGGCTGAAAAAACCCGTGGATAGACCTAGAGATGTGATGCTATTGGAGCGAGAGATCACAGAAGAAGACAACCTAAACAAACTTGCTTTGCAGTACGGCTGTAAGGTAAGTAGTCATCGGCATGCTGCCTGGTTTGGTTTGTCCGAATAGTAATATGTATTTACTTGAAACTTAATTGTACACTCTGTCTTCCCATACTGCTTTAACAAACAAATGTTCACCTTTACTCTCGCCAGCATCTTGACATCTGCAGCATTGACAAGAGTTAGACAGGTCTCATCTCTCTACTGAAGTGCATTGTAAGTGCATTGTCCAGCAGCACCCACTGGCTTCAAAATGTCTTTGAACTGTCTCATGACATAATTATGACTTGGGTCAACAACCCCTCTTCAGAAAATAGTTTTTCCTGAATTTAGAAGAAATACTTTGGTTTTAAAGTCCCACCCCAGAAGAAATAACTGATACTATCCATAGTGAGAGGGCCACAGGGAAAATCACCTTTTTTATGTAAACAGTTTTGCCCTTTTTTAGCATTGAACATTAAGTTTACAGCAACAAAAGTAGATTAAAAAAATCTGTAGTACAACAACGTATCAAAAAAGACAAACATTAGTAACTTAACAAAAAGTTATATATTGGAAGACGTTGTAAAGTAAAACATACTGACTTTCTTTTTAAAATATAAATAAATAAAATGCAGTTTTAAAGGCCAAAACATTTCAAATGGACACCACATTAGATGACTGCATGAGGTGCTTGTAGCTGAAGTGACACAGCCCAAAAACAGAACGGCGCAAGGTTGGATGTAAAAAGTGCAACCATTCGATAAAAAGTGGGTGTAAAGAAAGAATGCACAGCAGTGGGTTGGGGAGCAAGGAAGGCAAGAGGAAAGGGGAGGTGAATGTGATTGGAGGTTGAAAACGGCAACTGCAGCGAAAAGATTGCAGCAATCAAGCACTGGCAAGATCAGTATGTTGCGCTTGCAATTTTTGTCTCTTTTGAAACATATTAAAGACGCCTATAGCAGTGAAAAAATGTAACTAAAACCAACTATTTTCTGTCTATAATACTTCTATGACATAAAGAACTTATTGTGTGATGACTCAGTGTACTTTTGAGATGTAAAATAGTCCCTCGCACATTAAAATTCAAGCAGCCCATAGGCAGCACAGTGATACAACAAACAGCCCATAAAACAAGGTGAGAAGTTTATACTCCTGGGCAGAGCTAAAGCCCCTTCCAACAATGTATGTATTAAAATATGAGACTCAGTAGGTTTTGCTGCCAGCTGCGTTATCAAGCCAGACCTAAAACGTCAGAGAGAAAAAAAGAGGTAGGGCAAATAAGTGAGGGAGGAGTGTGACTGGAGAGTGAGAAAACTGTAGTCAAGATGGGTGATGTGGTCAATGGAAGGGAGAAAATAGGGGTATCACACCTTCAGATATTTAAAAAAAATGGCAGGATGAGCTGAAAATGGTAAGATTGATTGAAAAACAAAATACGAGACACAAAAAGTAGGCAAAAGCAATGACGTGGTCTAGATTTAGACTTCTACCACTGTTTAAATAACATGGAAATTCATGTTAGCCATGGTATTTTTGATACTATGTTTTTACCGCTTCATTTTTGTAGCATTATTTTTTTTGTACGGGACCTTTTTTCCCCCACACAAACATAATTAATTTCTGTTATTCCCTAACTGGATGTTACTCAGTTTGTTGACCCCGGAAGGACGCTAGTTTGAATTCGCTGTGTTGGGATTCAGACTGAACTGCAGCTCACATACAAGTCAGCAGCAGACCTTGCTTAACGCTGTCGGTATTCATATTGATCTGCAGATCACATATGTCAGAGGCAGACATTTGTTAACTTGCTTAATCCATCGTGATGCTCAATGTCAATTATGTGTCAACCAAATGGCAGAATATTTGTCATTTCAGTATGTACAAAGAAAAGAATGATTCAACCTTTGAAAGCGGCCATGGGATGGTCGGAAAGTATTGGGTGGTGGCAAGGAAGTGTGGTGAGCAGTGGCATAGTGGTTAAATCCGTGTGAAACCTAGGATTGTGGGGCCTCTCTTCTCAAGGATGAAAGATGCCCTATCTGATTTGGAGCAAAAAAATATTGATGGACTAATTTAATTGTGCTTTATGAACTTTTAAAAATAGTTACATGGTATAGCTACTGGTAGTGACTATAAATGTATTAATGACATATTCTAACCGCATTACAGAGACTACACTTTTTTCAGTTAATAGAAGTATTGAAATTAAAATGTTCATGCATTGAACCTTTAACTATTGCTTATGCTACAGGGGGAATCGCAGTCACATCATGTTTGTAACTACATCTGAGTGTGTGTGTTTGTGTTTGTGTTTGTGTGTGTGTGTGTGTGTGTGTGCACACGCTTGTGCAGGAGCTATCCCATCCACATAAAGATAACGGCTGTGGTCCTTCATGTGTGCTAACCTGTGCCTATAATTACAAGTCTGTACTGGAAAAGCATATTGTTTACATGTGATCTAATTAAAGAAAAAGGTTGGTATCAAATGTTTCCATTGTGGCACCAACCACCTCATAAAGAGGCTAGATTCATAAGTTTGCTACGAACCTCAGTTAGGGCAACATTTCAAGAGAGCAGTAGTCCTGTGCCAACCATCATATGGAACCACTCTTCCCTCATGGATTATCAAGCTTTGGGGACTCAAATACAGTGAGTAGGAACTCCTATGTGCAAGTGCTGATCTGTTGCAAATTAATGCCATGGATCTGCAGTTGAGTAAGATTAATGTATTGTAACTTTATTGAACTGCTTCCCGTGCAGCTCCATTAGGCAAGCCCATGCCTTTGGACATTTGCACCCGCACAGATCATGTAATCTCCAGAAGAAAGCACAAAGTTGTTCAGGAAGTTGTTTTAAAACATTAGGATAATTTAGGTGTGCATTTACCTTTCGCCTCTAAAGTTGTTCTTACAACTTTAGCTTGATCGCTAAGCTGACCTTTTCCATCCCACTCCGGAAGCTGCCATATAAGCAAACAAAAAATAAATACAGTTCTTTAGATTTATGTTTTGTTATATTACACGACTCCCTCTCCCCCCACCCCCAACACATACACACACACACACACAAAACCAGGTTTCAGAGAGCTGTACAACAGGATATAGATTTACAAAGACAATTATTGTTTTTTATCCCCCTTTAACCTTCGGATGTTCTTGCCCCTGCATGGTAGCAAACTCTCAGACACCTTTCTAGTTATTGGCACCAGATCCGCACTTTTTATGCAGAAATCCTCTGCACAACCCTATAGAAGGTTCACTTGTTAAGAAAGTGGAGTCATTGCACTTTAAACAGTGATACCATATCCTGGCAGTGGCATTGAATGCTAATGTCCTTGCCCAAAGACTTCTCATTGCAGATCAGATGCCTACAGTGGCTCAAATATGCACAATGGCAACAATTAAACAAAAGTAATCAGGGCCTGCAGTAGGCAAGACTAGGAAACCTTAAACGATAAAGATACTACAGAACTGTACAGTGATCACACTTAATCACAAATCCAGGTCACAGTTGCGACAGTCACAAGCGTTGACTAGTTAGTGCAGATAATAAAACGTAATTATGGTCAGGCTCACAAGCAGGTAATAGATGAATGAGTTCACTATGCAAGTGCTAACAGAAATATAAACTTAAGTGAGCAGTAACATTATGAACACAAAGACTAAGCCTAAAAGGAATTGCAAAGCTTAGCAGGACTTAAAATATAGTGTAGAGGAACACGTAGAGACATGAGTGGAGGTATTAGGAGCGACAAGTAACGGGAACCTCAGGAAGGGATTAACGCATAAGGTGATCGACATTGCAGTTTAACGTACATAGTGGCAGAAACACTAAATTGAGGTAAAAGAATGTCAGGTGATTAGACCCATCCAACGAGTAAAAGAACAGATAAGTGAAAGCGGTAATAACCAGTGTCTGCTGAGGTTATGTGAGTAAGCGTCCAAATGCAGATGTTTCCCAAGAAGGAGATTCTTTAAAAATGATTTAAGTATTTAAAAAGAGGGAGCATTCTTGAGGTGAGGAGCGAGGGCCCTGTAGATTCTTGGAGCATTGCTTAAAAAGGAAATGGGAAATCTAACCTTCTTGGAAAAAAGGGATGTAGAGAGATCATTTGCCTTCTGCAACATCAGGTGTGGGAGCCTCCATAAAAAGATAACACCTGTAAGAGATATCTGTGAGTTTAGAAGTTCATAGTTTTGTATGCAGGACATGCAGTTCTCATTTGGTAGCATTATGAGTGTTATTGAACACGCTGTCATTTCACCCACAAGAATGTACAGCCTTTAGTGAAATATCAGTGCATGATTTCTCTTACCATGCTTGAGAGTTAGGATTGGGAGGCAGCTATGCTCACTACTACACCAACGGAGAAATTAGGAGAAGAGTTAGATTCACTAATTGGAACACACAATTAAGCACATGAATAAGAAACATTCTGAGCTGAATCAAACTTACAGCAATAATACCACCTAACACAGACATATGAAAGCACTTCAGATAGCAAAAGATAATAAGAAAAGATATGCTAATAAAACTAATAACCTTGAAACAACAACAAAAAACAGGCAAACTACTTGCTTATTTGCGTCAACAACCAACACACCCAAAACACATACACTCTAGCAGAGTCATAAATTCAAGATCACTCACTGCCCTTATCCATGTCTGAGAACTTTTACGCTTATCTATATCACAATGATACTCAGTATGAATTCATACCTATCTTAAAATAGTATTTTCACCTGTTCTGGATAAATCTGAGAATACTGGGTTAATAGATCACTTCTCAGTCGATAAATTAAAGACCGCAATTACATAAATGGCACCTGATAAAGCACCTGGCCCGGGTCATACTCCAATAGAAATATACAGGACTAATATAGTTTTAATTGCACACCTGGTTTTTGCAATTGCTTCAGGAAATCAAAGTTCATAACAGTTCTGGTGACATGAGCAGAGGTCACCATGGTAGTCTTCCCCAAATAGGTTTAGCATCACTCAGATCCGAAATCCTATAGACCAGTTTCTTTGTTAATCACTGATTCAAATATGTTTAAGATTTTCGCTACCCAGATTCAGGTCCTGTTCTCTATAATCCCTGATAAGCAGCACGGTTTCAAAACCTACTCTTAGTTACACTCCATTTGATATGGTATCTGAGTTTCTTTGGAAAGTTCTTAAAACACCTTAGCTTCATTAAGTGGATCTAATGCCTTTAAAAAAACACCCAAATACCCATCAGTGGTAATGTATCAACTGTTTTTTCCATCTTCAGAGACATAAGGACAGGCTGCCCCATCTCTCCTGCTCTGTCTACGCTACATATGGAACCATACATCAGAAAGCTCGCAGAGAAACGTTTGTCAGTTCCTATTTCTACCACAGTCTCTCCAGTTGCAGTATACGTGGATTGTGTTGCTACATTTTGTAACTCAATAAACCACTCAAAATGTATGATAGAATATATAACTGAAGAGTTCAGCAGTCATCCGGATATAGATTCAGCCCCACAAAACCCAATTTGTTCTTACTTTAGGAGCAAGGAAAGAGGACCCAAGAATCACTCAAAGCGCACAGTATCTTGGAATTAGTATGTCCTCTAAACCTGAATTATGCTTTAAACATAACTACACAGACTTATTACAGTCTGCAACTAGAATGGTGTATGCATTTACCAATATTATTAATTGCCGTGAACAGCTTAATTAAAATGTATATTCCCAATTTTTTTTTTACTTTTTCAGACGCTTGCACGAAACACATCCATGAAAAATGTAAATGTATTCTTTCATATACAGACTTACATGATGTGGTAAGATATCTTGTAAATCTCTCAAATCATTAAAGCTGCCTATTAGCAGAGGTGGTTGGTCTCTTCCAGACTGGAAACTATTCTTAGTGGGCATGTTTGGGCAAAATACTGCAGTCTTTTTAGCCCACCAACCCATGATCTGACTATATGGCAGAGAACATACTTAATTGCAATGAAAATAATGCCACTGAAAAGTTTGGGGAGCCAAAGGTTTTCAAAAAGGTCAGTTTAAAGGCCTTTCTTATGCGATCTTGTGAAGAATTAAGATTAAGCATTATCTTAAAATTATGAATTTCTCACCACTGACACCTCTAAGAAGTAATTCAGAACTTCCAAACATCTGCAAGGACCAGATCTTTTGGTGATGGCACGTAGCAGGGTTTAGGAAACATAGAAACGTACTTGAGGGAGTGGTTCTTTAATCATTTATCAATTTGGAAAAATAATTCTACTTACATCATAAAAGATTTGTCAAACACCTGCAAATCAGACACTTCATCAATGAAATAGGACAAAACCACACAGACAACATCACATGTTCAAATGGGTTTATGGCAATAGTCCACCATCAACAGCCAACTTATATACTTGTTTTTGGGAATGGACACCTGATGATCGGACACAGTAGGTAGAGAAATGGTCCAAGTGGCTCTCTACCATGATTACTATAAACCAAATTTCATTCATTCTGTTCAAGAATCGTAAAACTGTCACTCCCACCAGGCTCAAAACTGAAACATTCTAACATATGATTTTATAAAACTCCTACTAAGCTAATCAAACGGTATTGATTCTAAATAAAGTGCCTGATATGTAACATGCAGCTTGCTGATTCTGTATATGTGGTTGCTGCCTGTCCAAGGTAATATTGGATCCCCGCTCTTTCAGGGCTAAGTGACATATTAACGTTTGACCTAAACTTCTACCCCTCTACCTTACTATCAAGTAATGAAGTAGATCATTTTACATTCCATGCTTTGACAATCGCCAGTTTACCAATTGCAAAGAAACGGAAATACCCTGAACTTCCAAGTTTTTTTCAAATGGTGGAGAGAAATTAACAAAACTTCTGAAATGGAATATCAAATACCCACAGAGAGAGATTTATCGTAGATATTTATCCAATCACCCCTTCCAAAGTTTCATCGACATAAAGGGTATTATTTCACAAACTTGAAAGGTGAAGTCAAGTTGTTATATGCTCTATCTAAATACATGTGTTCTTTTGCAAGCAAACAAAAAAGAGACTAGAAAATAAACGTCTTGAAGAGAAAGCCCAGTAGATGTCTCGTGAAGGAGATGAGGCTAGAAACTGAGCAGAAAGCGTGTTCCAATTCTTTATTGCTTTTTCTTGTGAAAATGCTGGATTGGGAGTTTCTTGCAGTTTCATTCATTGGCCCGGAGCAACTGAGGTCCTAATCAGAGTCAAGCTCAGCATAAAGTAGTAGCAATTGGGATGGCAATAGATAGAATCCTGCAAGCCTGCTGCTGGAATGCTTGTACCTTTTTCTGCTAGGTAAAGAAGTTCTTCTGACAACAGATCTAATTTGATCCCTATTAACTTCCACATGGGATATAAGTGCAGTTATGCAGTAATAAACCCCGTTGGAACCTATTCAAATATAGAGCTGAAAAATCTGAGCTTTTAATGAGAATGCCTGGGATGGTGTACCATTCAGAGAGTAAGTTTTGAAAGTGAACCTTTAGTTGCTACCCCAATAAAAGCAGTATCTTGAGGTTCCAGCTTCTCTCTAAGCCACTCATTTATATCAGCACAGGCACATCCTTCTAAGGTGCTGTTGTCGGAATGTATGGGCGAACTCTTGTGGAGTAAGAAGCCACAGGAAGCATTGACAAAGCCAATAGGTCTCACCTATACAAGAACAATTGACTTTGGCAATGTGTTTTGCCATGTTGTACACCAGTGTGGCTGCTGTTCAGCATAGCTAAAAGGTAGTGGGGTGGAGTTTCAAGACTAGAGTGGGGGAGTAAGGTGTCATAAAGTGGATTTGTTGGAATGTCGTAAAGTGGAGTAGTAGAATGTCATAGAGTTGAGTACAGAGGAGTAGAATTCAGTGGTTTAGTGCCAGAGAGTGTGTGGAGTGGGGTGGGTTGGGGTGGATTGACGTAGTGGGGTGGATTGGATTGGAGAAGAGTAGGGTGTATGGATTGGGTTGAGGCTGGTTGATTGAGTGGGGTGGATTGGAGTGGGGTGGATTGAAATAGGATTAGGTGGATGGGATTGGGATAGATTTGAGTAGAGCGGATTAGATTGGACTGGAGTAGGGCGGATAGGAGTGGGGTGGATTGGATTCACTGGATGGGAGTGGGGTGGGTGCATTGAAATGGGGTGCAATTTGTTGGATTGGATTGGGGTGGATTGGAGTGTGGCAGATTGCACTGAGGAGGGGTGGATGGATTTGTGTTTGGTGGACTGAACTGGGATGGGGTGGATTGGATTGAGGTGTGGTGGACTGAACTGGGATGGCTTCGGGTGGGGTGGATTGGAATGGGATAGGCTGATTGGATTGGAATGTAGTAGACAACTGGGACTGGGTGGGCTAGATTGGAGTAAGGTGGATTGGATTGAAATGGGGTGGGGTTGGGTGGACTGGATTTGGGTGGAGTGGATTGGGTGGGTTTGATTGGGGTGTATTAGACTGGGTTTATTGCATTGAGGTTGATTGGAGTGGGGTGGACCGGAGTAGGGTGTATTGAATTTGGATGTATCCGATTGGGGTGGTGTGGATTGGATTCAGTGAGATGGATTAGGGTAGAGTGGATTGAGTGGTGGATTGGAGTGGACTGTATAGTGGTGGGGTGGATTCGATTGGGTTGGGGTAGTTTGGAGAGGGCTGGGTGGATTAGAGTAGAGTGGATTGTGGTGGACTGGGGTAGGTTGGATTAGAGTGAGTTGGATTGTTGTGGGGTGGATTGAATTTGTGTGAGGTGGATTGATTGGAGAGGGGTGGACTGGATTGAAGTGGGGTAGATTAAGGTGGTTTGGAGTGGGTGGATTGGACTGGAGGAGGACTAATTGGTGTGGATTGTATTGCAGTGGGATGGACTGGGGTGGTGTGAGTGGATTGGATTGGTGTGGGGTGGGATGGGGTGGGTTGGATTGGAGTAGGGTGAGTTGGATTGGATTGGGATGGACTGAAGTAAGATGTATTGGACTGGAGTAGGGTCGATTTGACTGGAGTGGGGTGGATTGAACCGGAGTGGATTAAAGTGGATTGGACTTGAGTGATTGGGGTGTATTGGGTTGTAGTGGGGTGGATTGGACTTAAATGATTGGGGTGTAGTGGGGTGGATTGGATTGAAGTGGGGTAGATTGGACTGGGCTGAATTGGGGTGGATTGGATTGGAGTGGGGTAGATTGGACTGGGCTGGATTGGGGTGGATTGTATTGGAGTCGGGTAGATTGGACTGGTTGGATTGGGGTAGATTGGACTGGGCTGGATTGGGGTGGACTGGATTTTAGTGGGGTTAATTGTGGATTGGAGTGGGATGAATTGGGTTTGAGTGGGATGGTTTGGGGTGAGGTGGGGTGAATTGGGTTGGAATGGGGCAGATTGTTTTGAATTGGAGTTGGTTGTTTGGGATTGGAGTGGGGCAGATTGGAGTGTGGCAAATTGAAATGGGTTGGAGTGGGGCAGGTTGTTTTGGATTGAAGCGTGACTGATTGGAGTGGGACAGATTGCGTGTATTGGAGTGGGTAGACAAGTGTGGTGGATTGTTTTTGATTGGAGTTGGGCAGATTTTATTAGGGTGAATTGAGTTGGTATGTAGTGGATTGGATGTGAATGGGGTGAAATGAGATGGCCTGGGATGGATTGGAGTGGGACAGATTGTTTTGAAATGGAGTGGGCAGATTGTTTTGGTTTAAAATGGGGCAGATTGGAGTGTTGTGAACTGTAATGAGGTAGATTGTTTCAGATTGAAGTGGTGCAGATTATTTTGGATTCGAGTGGGGTATATTGTTTTGGATTGGAGTGGGGCGTTTTGGTTTGGATTGAAGTGGGACAGATTGCTTTGGAGTGGTGCAGATTGTTTTGGATTAGAGTGGGGTGAATTGGAGTGGGGCATATTCGATTGAAGTGGGTTGGGAGGATTGGAGTCGGTTGGGTTGGACTGGATTGGGGTGAGTGGTTTGGATTGGAGTGGGGTGAATTATGGTAGATTTTAGTGGGGCGGATAGGAGTGGAGTAGATTAGGGTGTACAGCACGATTATGTGATAAAGCACTATTTCATAAATTACATATAAAGAAGAAACAACGTCGTATTGCAATATTTCAAACAAGATAATCTTTTGAGAAGCGCGCCCACAAGCATAAACAAAATAAAACATGAGTGGAACGTGAGAAAAGACGAGTTGGCAAAATAAAAGAAAGTAAACTATAAAAGAGAAAACATAGTAATTGTGTTTGTTCTGCTAGGTACGTTTTTGCCAGTCACAAGCCTTATGTTTGCAGGGCACTAGAAGTTAAAAAGAACAAAACAGTACCTCGATGACGTCGGGTGCAGCGGACGGGCACTTAATAAGTTAAATCAATCAGTGCTTGATCCATGTGCCACAGAGCGGAACGGACATGATGCCAGGCCTGAAGTGGACGAATTACGAGGCAGTAAAGAAAATTGCCACACAAGCCAACAAATGGTGAGCGACAGGCGGGCTCCAAGCCCTTTACTGTACACAACCGAGTCTCACAAGTGAGACGTATGCACCAGCAAAGGGGTCTCCAACCTTTTCTGTAACAAGAGCTACTTATGTTCAATGAAAATCATCTCGAGCTACTAATGTTAGTGATATAGTAGTGACCACAAAATCCAAGATTGTCAGAAGTGATCACATCAGTGCATTTGGTCACCAGCAATAAAGTAAACAAGCAGTTGCAATGCAATAGGTCTCGCATTTGTGAGAGTTAGAGCTATTGATGTTGTAAATTCATAACTGGACTTTTTTGCCACATAAATTGCCACATTTGTCAACATCTCAGTAGCTGTGCCACATACAGCAACATTGCAGCAGTGTGCAAATACATCATCAGTAGCCGTGCGCCTAGCAGCTTTTAAAAAATTGGTTGCTGCCTTTTTTTTTTTTTAAAGCTTGCATTGGCGCATTTCAGTTATGTATTTTTTTTATATTATGTGAAATATCTGCTTGTTTTCACAACAATATGACATAAGCTATACCATGCCCAGCCATCACAAAATTACTCACCAACTGCTATAAAATCCCAGCACAACAGACGAAAGCCCATAAATAACATAATATTTACATCAGCCGCTACATTATTTTAGCACGCTTTCTTTTGAGATTGCATTTTTACGCACAAAATGTAAAATGGAAACCTTACTATGGTTGCTACAACATAATATATTACAAAGGTTTTAGCAAAGTGGATGTAACATAAAATATATAGATACAGGCTGTGGAACTGGTATACATCCTGAGTGTACAGCTTTTGAGAAGAGAAACTGTTAAATTCTGGACTTACTCTCCCTTTGCCAATCCAATTCAAAACGAATGGCAGTTATTTCACATTTAAAGTTAAAAGTAATACATTTATTTAAGGACCGGATGGCATGCGATTAAATCAGTATATTGGTGGCAAATGTATTAATGTGAAAGTAGCTATCTTTGCATATAAAAAATGTAGGGAACTGTCCAACTGCCTTACAGTTTGGGCGTGCACATTGCTGAGAACTTAAAAACTTACAAATTGGAATCAAAAATTCTGGAAAAGCGAAAGTGTGTATGCGTAACCTCTCACCCTGTCTTCCTAAACGTCAGTCTGATAAGCCCCATCTGCAGCTAGTTTATTTCTTGTTCCGCATTATATAACACTAGAAACTCCCAAATGGCATTACCTGAACATATGTTTTTCTGAATGCACAAAGTACAACATTAACAAGCAATACATATCAAACAACATCTACTGCTATCAACTGGAGAGCCAAATTCAAGATTCGGCGTACTCTCCCCGTAAAAACAAAAAAACAAAATTCAAGCCTGGAGACATGCAATAACTGAGACATGCCATTTATTCAACGACTGAAATAAAGTACCCACAATACTAAAATAGAGAGACATGCCATGACATGTAGTTTTATAAAAAAATAAAAAAAACTGTATGTAGTTTGTAAATGCACCATCAGCTAAGTCCATTTACTTTCAAATGCAATGGAACACAACAATCTGAAAACATGAAGACGAGAGAAAAACCACAAAAAAAAACGTTTGTAAGTTTTGGCATGCTACCCCTGTGACAACCAAACACTCGTTAACCACTAAAACGTGCCATTTTGATGAAAAATTAAATATCGTTTGTGATTTGCAAAAGTACCATCGGCTGAGTGAATTTAGTACAATATATGTCAGCAGTGCACCTTTATTTAACAAGGTACAACATAAGCTTAAAAATGTACATGGAATCTCCACATGCCAAGCCAAACAAATTGAGCTTATGTAGCCCTGCCCTAATCCAAAATATAAATTCTGCTTCTTCTTTTCCGAACTGGTTGTGGTGGAATTACATTAAGTGTAGCTGCATGTTATCAAACCATCAATGCATATCACGTACCATCTATAGCATACGTCTGGGGAACCAAATTCACACTTCAGCGTGCTTTCCCCATAATCACCAAAGCAAAATAAAAATTTGAGACATGCTGTGACCAAAACATGCTGCTTTAAAAAAAAAAAAAAAGTAAAGACTGTGTATGGTTTATAACTGTTAAAGCATGTAAATCAAATGCATACATGGTGAAATGCACACAAACACAACATTCATAAGGAAAACATTCCACCTAACTTCTAGTGTTGTCGACTGGAAACCTGGATACAAATTCTGATTATACTAGACATCTGGGGGAACCGAAAACAAGTTTCAGTGTGCTCTCCCCGTAATAACCACAACAAAATAAAAGTCTGAGATATATACTGAGTAAAACATAGCATTTTTAAAATAAAAAGCACCATACGTAGTTTAAAAATAATAAAGCAAATACAGTCAGGCGCATTTCTTTGTTAATGCATACAAACACAACATTCTCAACTAATACATGTCCCATAACATCTCTAGGAGAGAGACAAAAGCAAAGGTAGTGCGCTAACACTGGAGTGTATGGCTGATCGTCCAATAAGCCACGTAACAGGGTCAGTCTGCAAGGCGGTAACAAACCAGCCTCAAGGCGGGACAAACATAAGGCATTTACCAACATCATCAAGGGATTTTTGAAAGACAAGCCTAAGAAACAATGAAGGTGGTGGGCGTGCTCAAAGCCCACAGATAAATAACAACATGTCGGAAAGCAGCACTTGTACGCTGCTACGCTCGACCTAAAAAGTATTATTAAGTTGGAATGTCTCTAAATGGAATGTAATACATAAAAGACATAGCTGCATTGCTTCTGTCACCAAGGCAAAAATGTGAGTAATCAATGTCTACTACTCAAATAATAGTTTAAAATGCATTTTGAGTGTTCAACCATTTTCAGCCATTTTTCTCCAAACAACACCTTATGATTACTGACAATACACACCATTACATATGAAATGTATTCTTTTTTTTTAAAATGTATACATATAATACTTTAACCAAGCAACAGTTTCTATAGTAGTAGCCTGGGCTTCACACAGGAGAGCTACTTGTAGCTCATGAACAACTTGTTGGAGACACCTCCGCTAGCGCATGCACTCGCAGGCTCGACCCTAAAAAGTATGCAAAGAAATATATGATTGCAAACGCTTCTTACTATTGTTTTTTTGGCCCAAGGGCACAGCTATTGCTTCAGTGCAACAGGATGTGTTAGGTTTTAACTTAACTACTTGAGGCTGCAAAGAGTGTCTATCTCCACAGTTCACAAGTGTACTTATGTTATTGTAATTTGTAAAGCACACATACCGGAGTTTCATGGTGCCTTGGGGAGTGACAACATAACCAAATTCGGGCATTCAAAAAATAAATACAAAACTACATTTATGAATTAAAAAAAGGGTTTTAAGATTTTTCTGGCAAACTGAAGACAAGATAAGGATCAAAGTTCCAACAAGAGATTAACCCATTCCTTGTTAGTTGCAACTAAAAACGCTCTGTCTCTGTACAAAATTGTTTTGGTCCAAGGACCGTCCTGTAGCAATTGGCCAGAGAAGCGTATTGCATGTTGGATAACATGTAGTTGGATTTTGGATGCCAGAAAATGAGGCGAAGAGTTATGAATCGTCTGGTGTACCACACCTTTAGAACGTATTATTATTATTTTTATTTTTATTTTTTACTGGGAGCCAGTGCACATTTCAAACAATAGGGGTAATATAGTCCCAGCATCTGGCACCTTTTTTGATGTGTGCTGTGGCAATTTGGACCAGTTGAAGTTGTCTTATTGGCTTGTCAAGCACTCCAAGACTGATTACATTTCGGTAGTCAGTATGGGACTGAAAAAAAACATGACTACAAGAGTATTCTGCTCAAGGTCAATGTATGGTAAGCTTTTCCTCAGGCAGTTTATCTTCCTGAAACAAGACTGTATAGCTGCACTTAAGGATGGTCCAAATCGCTTTTGATGAAGGAGGAGGACCTACGACCTCTGGCCAGCAGGAAGCATTGCTACAGAATGACTCAGGATGAATTCAGCTTTAATTGGGTTCAATTTGAAAACATTTAATGCCATTCAGTGACATATGATGCTTACAATGTCAGCAGGAGTGCCCTGGGTAAAGGAAGACAAAAAGCTGTAGCTTTCCAGAGAGGACAAGTTGAACAACAAATGAGTTGTGTCAGGGTGTTTGTGGAATTTCACTCTTACAGTGTATAGAATGAAGGCTAGTGCTAATATATATAATGTTGAGTAGTAGCGAGAAGAGCACTGATTCCTGAGAAACACCCAGGTCACCTTAATGGATGTGTACTTCATTCAGTACTTCAGTGGTGGGAGAAAGGTGGTTTGGGAATTGTCAATAAAAAGGGCCTCTCCACTTTATGGTGCGATCATCAAGACCAGCATCCTTTAGTCTGTCCAATAGCAGGAAGTTGTCAGTGATTTCGAAAACTATGGAGAGATCCATATTGATCAGCTATCCTCTGTAGGTCATTAAGGACCAATGTAACCACCAACATGATGCAGTGGCTCAGTCTAAAGCTGGTTTGAAGGTGATGTAAGCTGTTATTGACCTTGAAAAATTAGTGTAGTTAGCTGAAAAGTATTTGACTAGGATTTTAGAATGAAAGAGAGATATGGGACAGAAATTATGTATGCCCTGTGGTGGAAGGAAGGTCATCTTTTAATGGAGGTTTGTTCACAACTCTTTTCCACAGAAAAGGAATAGTACCACGGTTTAGCGAATGCTGGTGACTATTTCCTAGACTGTGAAGCATGATGGGGACATGAGAGAAGAGCACACGAGCAGAGGGTGTTCCTCAGCTACTTTTTGTGTAGACAGAACTGACAGCATAGGAGGTGTAGGAACCATGGTATTTGAAGTGAGATGAGAGAAAGCCTTGTGCTGCAGACCCTTCACCTCGCCACTAGCCCCACTGAAGCACTGGACAGAGGAATTTAGAGGGACAGGGGAAGGTATAGACTCTTCCTATGCAGCTCAAAATTGAGATAGAATAAGGGCAGAGACGTTGTTGCCTGGAGATGCAGAGTAGAAGCGTCATAATGGGCAAACCTGCATGAGAGTTGGTGGCATTGACATGTGCTGGAAATGGCCCTTTTTGCAGGGTTATCCCCAAACTTTTTGCCTTCTTCCTCCGATTTCTTTTGTTCTGTTTTTGCTGGTTTATTGTCTCTGCGCACTTTACCACTGCTAATCAGTGCTAAAGTGCAAGTGCTCCCTATAGAAATTGTACTGTTGATTGGTTTATCTATGATTGGCATATTTCATTTACTAGTAAAGTGCACTAGAGGTGCCCAGGGTCTGTAAATCAAATGCTACTAGTGGGCCTGCAGCACTGGTTATGCCACCCACATTAGTAGCCCTTTAAACATGACTTAGACCTGCCATTGCAGTGTCTGTGTGTGCAGTTTTAAACTGCCAATTCGACTTGGCAAGTGTACCCACTTGCCAGGCTTCAGCCTTCCCTTTTACTACATGTAAGGCACCCCTAAGGTAGGCCCTAGGTAGCCCTATGGCCAGGGTGCAGTGTACGTTTAAGGTAGGACACATAGTAGTGTGTTTTATATGTCCTAACCGTGAAATACTGCCAAATTCGGTTTTCACTGTGCAAGGCCTATCTCTCATAGGTTAACATGGGGGCTGCCTTTAAATATCCTTAAAGCGCAGATTCTGTTTGAGAGCGGATAAAAATGTGGAGTTTAGGGTCTCTGAGCTCACAATTTAAAAATACATCTTTTAGTGAAGTTGGTTTTTAGATTGTAAGTTTGAAGTTCACACCTCTCCTCTAGACAGTGACACAAAAGGGGCTGGGGTGTAGCCTGCATATCTTGATTAGCCACCTGTGCTAGAGGGGAGGGGACGAGTGGTCACTCACACCTGAAAGGACAGTGTCTGCCCTCACACAATGCCGTCTCCGACCCCCCTGGTGAGTGTCTGGGGCCTGGCCTGGACAAGGAAGGATCTTGCAAACACTTGGAACTTTGCTTTGAAGTTTGCCAACTTCAAAGGCAAAACTGGGTATAAGAAGAAGACCCAAAACCCCAGACTTTTAGAATCTTTCTGGAATCAAGAGGAACCAGGAGAAGAGCTGAAAAGCTGAAGGAGGAGTACTGTCCCTTTGCTGTGTTGCTTTGCTGGACTGGCCTGCAGTTGCTGCTTCTGCCTGAAAAGAGTGCAAAGGGTGAACTTTGCTATGTGTCCTGCTTGAGAACATTCTCCAAGGGCTTGGAGTAGAGCTTACCTCATGTTGTAAGTCTCAGGGACACCAAAGACTTCAGTTTCCTCAACCTGCAGCACTGGGAACTGTGTGTTTTGTGCTGTTCAAGAGGAGAAACCACTGCAACGCCGCAAACGACGCCGCTGGCCTGCACTGTTACCTGCCGACGCCACACAGTCACATTGCCCCCGCTTCGCACCGCGACCCTGGTCTCACCGATGCCGTCATCGGACGACTTCACAGAGCCGCTGCTCTCACCACGACCTGTGGGCCCGCACTCCGGCATCGCCTGCTCACACTGCAGCCTGGGCATCCCTAATGACGCCGCTCCTGCTGACACCAACGCCGCTGCCTGCACTGTGGCCTGTGGACCCCGCTCGTGAGGAGCACGAAGCACCGTCCAGTCCCACGCCGCAGCCCGGGTCCACCGACGCCAGCACCATCGGCTCCAGTGTCGTCACCAGGCATCTTTGCCTGCACCGTGGCCTGTGGACACCGCTCGTGAGGGTCAAGAAGCACCGTCCCGTCCTGCACGGCTGGCTTGGGCCTACCGACGACAGCGCTTCTGCAACGACGACAGTGCTGCCTGCACCGTGACCTGTGAATACTGCACATTGCACCGGCCCGCTTCACACCGCATCCCTTGTCTCACCGACGGCGCTGGATGCCGTCACCGAACCGCTGCCTGCAACGTGACCTGTGGGCACCGCACGTCGCATCGTCCCGCTTCGCACTGCAGCCCCGACGCCATCCCCGCCAGCGCACCTGTTTTCATCAGTCCGGAGTTCGATCCCCGAGATGCGTGACTTCAAGGGCCCGACGACTCCTGCACCGACTCCGGAACCGACGCCAGCGACGCTGCTCTCCGGTGCTCACCGCGAGGATCACGACGCCCTGCGAATCCAAGGTACTGGTTGCGGGTCTTCCCGTCACCGCAGCTGGCCCGCGATGCTGAGGCCAGCCTGAACTTTTGGTTTTGTTGTTCATGACACCGTGATAGCCCCAGGTGGGGCTATCGACTTCAAGGAACTGTAGTTTTGAGTAAATCTTGCAGAATTCATATTTTTCTTACTGTATGTTGGATTTTTATCGTATTTGGTCTTGCTTTATATAGCTAAATATAGGCTATTTTTCTAAAACTGGTGTGGTGTCCTTTTGTAGTGTTTTCACTTATTACTGTGTGTTATGCGCAAATGCTTTATACATTGCTTCTGAGATAAGCCTGACTGCTCGTGCCAAGCTACCAAGGGGGTGAGCAGGGGTTATCTGAGCGAGTATTTCCCTTATGCTGACTAAAGTGAGGGTCCCTACTTGGACAGGGTGCAAATCGACTGCCAACTAGGGACCTCATTTCTAACAACATGATATTTGAATATGCTGCACAAATGGTATATCTAAACCAACAACAGTAACAACGAAGTGGAGATACATTTTGTCATATCAGTTTCCTGTGTCTTATATTAGTGTGGGAGAAGTAATATATCATAAACATTCCAGAACTCATCTCATTTTGTCTAGCTCAGCACCTATATGGTTACACATATTTAATGTTTTTCAGTCTTTGTTATATATTTTCTATTCTTCTTTATATGGTGCTGCTGTTCAGTGTTTTGCTTTTCCCGATAGCCTGTTTCTTGGAAGTACTGCAGTGATATTGTTACTGTGCTTTTCATCCCTGCCCATGTAGTGAGTTCTTCAGCTAATGGCCACTCTGGCCTACTTCTTCAGCAGTTCCTCAGCCAGAGCCCATTCCAGCACCTCTGTCTCCTATGTTTTTATCACTTGTCCCCCTGACTTAAAATCTGTATATGGACGTCGTGGCTTTGTCAACTGCAACCCCAATACTAGAAATCTATGCTGTATTCCTAATCTCTTGGGGTCTTGGTACCCCCAACAGGCAGTGCTTTACCATTGTCTCTACATTAATGTTTATTACAAAGTTTAAGCTCGCTACAGCCTAGTTACAGTATTCCTGAAGGGCCTTAGAAGTCATATGGATAAATGTGGCGTACATTAGGGTGGGAGAAGCAACGTGCCATAAACATTCCAGAACTCATCTCATTTTGACCTGCTCAACATCTATACAGTTACAAATATTTGATGTTTTTACTCTGTGTTGTAATATTATATGGTACTACTGTTCTAACTCAGTTTTTTGTTTTTCCTGGCTAGCCCTTTTCTTGGGGGCACTGCGACAATATTGCCAGTGTGTTTGACATCCGTGCTCATGTAGTCAGATCTTCAGGTAATATGTTATCTGTTATGACCTACTTCAGCCACATTTCCTCCTCCAGAGCCCATTTCATGATTTTATCTCTGAGCTCTTAACTTGGAGCCAGTTTATGTATGTTTGCCAACAACAGTCCCAATCAATATATGCTGTATTCATATCCCCTTGGGTTTTGGTACTACTGTCAATAGACAGTGCTATACCATTTTCATTAAAGAGCTTTCCCTCTCTACAACCTGTGTCCAGTATTCCATGAGGGCCTTACAATTCAATGTCATATGGCGAAATGTGGCTTCCTCTCTGCATCTGGGGCATGCAGTTCTATCAGGCTAAACCCTCTGGTGGGGGATCAAACACATAAAAAGTAGAAGTGAATTAATTTAAATCGCACATTGTTAAAGACTTCCTGTACTTGAGCACATTCTTTGGCCTAGTCTTCATTTGTTAGGTGTGCCTGCAGATCCTCCTCCCAATACTGCAAGTTCTTATTAGTTTGGTTTGCTATTTGTTTAATGCTTTATAAAAGTAGGAAACTAAACTGTGGCACAGCCTCCAACTCTAATATTCGACATCGGAGTATTGGAGAAACCCCACTAGAGATCTCTGGTAGTCCTGGCTAGCTTTGCATATTGGAAGAACTGTCCAGGCTCTACCCCAAACACATCCTGTGTCTCTACTAAAGTGGTTAACTCTTCACCCTGGTAAAGATCCCCAAGAGTGTGTCATCCATCCTCCCTCCTTTCAGCTATTGACATGTCTTGGCTCATAAGCCAAAACATCTGTAGCCCCCAGAGTTCAAAAGACCTGGCAAAGGGAGGGAGCCCCAAGGCTCTGTTTGGCATGTGGGAATATTGTTTCAGTATATTTGCTTCTCCTCAGGAGTACTGGGACGTTTTGCTTCTGAAAGGTCCCACTTTTATCTCTCCCAGTTATCTGGTTCCACACACCACCTTGCAGCATGTTGTAATTGCATTCCTATGTAGTATAGCTCTACTTCATGCAATCCAAGACTACCTTTGCCCCTATCTGTTTTTAGGAGATTCAGTCGGACCATGCTCCTTTTGACTGTCCACAGTAGCAAAGTCGGGCCATCTAATTCTTAAAATGTTGACTGTTAGATCATTCATAGAGAATTTGGTGACGCATATAGACACTGGGGAGGAAGACCATTGTTTCTTTTGCAAATGTACTCATGACAGACAGAGAAGATTAATTCCAGAATTGTTTTCACTAGATTTGTGGCGAAATCTGTCCATGTTGCATGAATATTGACTTTTTAAGGGTGTGTGAAATCTGCATTCTTAAATATTGAAATTATCTATTTCCCATTGTCCATTCAAGGGCCCTTTTGTGCCAATTTCGTAGCAATCTTGTACCTGTTAATATGCAGCCCGGAGACTCTGCCAAAATCTTCCAGTTCCTGTAACGCAACTAGATTCTCTAAAGGCAGTAGTCCAAAACATGACATGGTATGTGGGATGTCTAAGAAAGAAACTTGCCTGTAAAAACTCTAGAGCCTTGCTGACAGTAGTGGTAAACAAATAAATGTCCACAATCTCTTATGAAGCCATCGCGTTCAAGAATCGTCTCTTGGAGTGGCTAAATAAACAACTATGTGCCTGCTACCACCTGATATTTTCTCTCCTGGGTTGCACAAACCAGGTACAAATCAGGTTGTAATTTAACTTGACTAAGCAGGAACTGGTGCTCGTGCAAGGTATGTGGTGTACTGCCAAAAACTAAAAGCCTCCTGGAAGTGGCACATTGTAACGTCTCCTCTGGAAGAAAATCTAGGACCCTAACTTTACTAGTAAGCTTGATCTTGCCTTAGAAGGCAGGGCAGATAATAACAGCAATCTCCCAATTCAACTCGCATCACAATCAGTAATGCAGAATGCTAAGATAATGTCAGTGGAACAAGATCTAAGGTGCCTGAAGTCCAAAGCACATGGCAAATGGGCAGTAGACCTTTATTCAATACACTCTCTCCTAGCGTACTCGAGTCAGCCACTCCCAAATCAGTCCAAATACAAACTTATGAGACTGATTTGTCCTGATGCCACTGAGATCCTACTGGAATGGGCATGAAAAAGGAAGAAACCAACAACCTTGCAGACTGTTTGATCAAGCGGAGGAGTCGCTGATCCATGTGATACACATCTGCGAAAGATTGAAAGCCCTGATGGTATTTTGGTTACACCAGTTGTTACATGCACTAAACATACAAACATAAAAACCAGAAAGGGAGCACCCTGCATCACACTCCAGCAGGCAGTCAGCCCTAGTACATCATGGTAAATGCAGTACAAGTTTGTTTTTTATCCATAAAGTAAACTAAAGTATTTCACCTTAGTAGGTGCAGCAAGTGCTGTAAATCTCTGGACATGTGTTTCTGGGTAAGCCCTTCATCAGCAGAGAGCTGCTGCTGTTCTGGTCTGCTCTTTTGCTTTCACTAATGACAGAGCTGACAAACAACCCTGGAATGCACCTCAGTTCATAGAAGACATTTATTATTATTTCACCACAAGGCTCCTAAAAAATGAAGGAGATTAGTAGGTCGAAAGCACACGTTTAAAAATAGTCACAGCAATGAAAGGAAAATATACCGCAATGATTCTCAACTGCAATGTACACAGCAAATATATGTGATTATATTATAGCATAATTGCAAAGCAAAGAATAAAGTAAAAATTCATCACCGTAGGGTCAGCCAAGCCCTTCATCTTTCTCATGCCAGCAAGAAGATAACCCCGTTTAACTGTGAGAAAGAGAAATCCACCCTCACAGGACAAGTGTGTGTGTCAGGCATTTGACGTCTAATCCTGAACGAGGTCTTGGAAATTCCCTCGCTACTGAGCAGGGCCACCTTTTTTTATACCTTTAAAGAACCGAAAGGGCTTTCTGGAAA
This sequence comes from Pleurodeles waltl, assembly GCF_031143425.1. Taxonomy (NCBI): domain Eukaryota; kingdom Metazoa; phylum Chordata; class Amphibia; order Caudata; family Salamandridae; genus Pleurodeles; species Pleurodeles waltl. Next base: position 517,758,299 of record NC_090440.1, on the reverse strand, counting down.
ATTCCTCCCATGAAAGAGAAGTATTCAAACATGATGGCTACTGTAGGTCAGAGTTGGAAGAAAAACGTTGAAAACTGGCCAGATTCTCAAGGCTCGCCTCCCAAGGCCGCACCGTTCCCTGCACTGTACTTTCTTATCATGTTGACTGACTAACTGTTTGGTGTGAAAGAAATACGAAAAACAAGCTCAGTTTATCATGTGGAAAAACACAGCTCAACTGCAATGTCTAGCACCACGATAAAGCCAATAGGCAGCTAAACTGAATACAAAATGTAATCTACAACTGGTGAACACTGAACAACTAATATGCAAAGTGGTGCAACTCAAAGTCAGTGGTCAAACATACATATTTTTATCTCAGCTGCCTAAACGGAAAATCCTCCCAGCTATTTATGAATTTGGCAGTTGAAGAACTGCCCAGGGCAGATCAAGGTTACCGCAGAGCAGAATAAAATCTTAGATTTTAGTACCCACCGTTCCCAGACTTTCTCCAGAATGTGGAAGGTGCAGTCTCAGCCTGGATAGCAAGTAGAATGGAGAAGTTAAAGGCACTTTAAAATTTGCACTTTATGTAAATATTCCATGAATTGGCACTAAAACCCCAATGGTAGCATATCCCTGCCAGAACTTTGGAAGTGCAGACTTGAAGCTCACAGTTTAGCATGGATACCAAGTGGATGAGAAAGACTACACACACTTTAAATGTTGCACTTTATGCCGTGAATTGCAATTATAATCTCATGGGTAGCATGGACAACTATACATTTGTCCAAACCAATGGAAGTGCAGACTGAAGGATCACAGTTTAGCATGGTCACCCAGTCAAGCTGAACCCATACAAGCAGTTTAAAATTTGTTTTTAAGATAAATACCCTGCACTTTGGGGTTTATTTGCTTACATACCTGACGTGCCACAATGATGGAAGTGCAGACTGGAGGCTCTCTGTTAACTATGGTCACCGAGTGGAGTGGAATCATACAAGCATTTTAAAACTAGCTCTTAATATAGGTTGTATCCTTGAAGGCGAAGGAGATAGTAAGAATATCCTACACTTTGCACTTTGGGTTGGGGGTGTAAGATAGAATGTAGTTTCTTTTTTGTAATGATTTTAAATAGTACAACATTAACAAATGTGCATCTACTTACCTTTCACCTTGATGTCTGATCCAACAACCCTATGTAATACTTATACTTGAAGTTAGACTTCTAGAATATATTTTATAGAAAGTGGAACAAACAGAAATAATATTCCTTTTTCAAAACAAAATCGACTCCAGGGCCAAACAAATGTTGGGGTTTTGCAGCAGATGCACAAAGGAGGGCTTACTACATCATTTGTTTCCTTCTTTATAGTGTGCAGTATCCAGAAGAAATAAAAATTCTGGGTGCGAGATATCTGAGTTACAACACTCGCTGGATGGAAATACTAAAAACAAACAAGCAAGTGTTACCTGCCTGCATTCTCACTGATAATGGCAGCATCCGGAACCTAAAACGGAGTTGCTTTTTCAATACTTCTCTGATCACGGACAGCAGAAATGTGTTTCTGAATCACAAATCACATTGTTCATATTCATACGTGATGAGTAGGGAACATTTTTGTGTTCATTCTCGGAAGTAAAACACAGGTTGGGCACACAGGTAGATTTGCTGAAAACATATGAAGGCAACATGTTGACATCCAGTTCAGTGTGCTGGTGCCAAACTTCTCCATTTTTAATATTTATTTTTCTTGCTGATGTTAACAAGTTATTTCACCACTGAACTCAACTAATTTTACTCTGCCAAGTTTCTAAAACATTTCTTTTTTCTAAAGATGTAATGTGTTTTTTATTTTTAATTTAATCTTGAAGAGCATCCTAGTGAGACTCACAATGACAATGATTTTACTGAGACCGGTTACGCAGGCTGTTTAAATCGAGCCTAGACAGCGCTTGCGCTGTGCATAGTGAGCTGTTGTATATGCTTTGTGGGGCTCAACTCCTCCCAGTGATTTAGATTTTTCTAAATCGGTGTCCTTTAAAAATCTGTGCTTGCTAGTGGACAGTCCTTCCTCTTTGTCCCTCTTTTTTAGGGTTGAGTCTGCTAGAGCATTTGCTTGCACACAGTCCCACTTGCTAAACTGTTGTGTTCTGTAAAGGGCTTGGAGCCCGCCGGCGCTTACCACTTGTTGGCTTGCATGGCACTCCTCTTTACAGCCTCCTAATCCGTCAAGGCATGCCTAGCATCATTTCCATTCCTCTGTGTGGAGCAGGGATCAAGCACTAATTGATTCAACTTAATTAGTGCCCATTCGCTGCTCCAGATGTGACCAAGGTACTATTTTGTTATTTTTAACTTCTAGTGCCCCGCAAAAAGAAGGCTTGTGACTGGCAAAAACATGCCCAACGGGACAAACAGCATTGCAAAGTTTTTTGTTTTTTTTTAAAGCTAGCTGTCTTTTATTTTGCCAAGTCGTCTTTTCTCTCTTTCCACTCATGTTTTCTTTTGTTTTGTTCATGGGTGCTGTTCTCAAAAGAAGACAATTAACTTGTTTGAAATATTGCAAAGCAACAGTGTTTCTTTATCATGTGTAATCTCTTAAATTATGTTTTAACACATAACCATGCAATACATTTCTATCCACCCCCACTCAAATCAGCCCCATTACTATCCACCCAAAATCCAACCCACTTGACCCCACCCTAATTCAGTCTGCTCCAACCAACCCCATTCCAGTCCTCCCAACCCATCGCAATCTAATTTTCCCCAGTAATTAAGAACAATCTGCACCACTCCAAAGCAATCAGCCTCACTCCAATCAAAAAATTTGCCCCACTCTAGTCTGCCCCACTTCAATCCAAAACAATATGCCCACTTCAATCCAAAACAATATATCCCACTCCAATCTGCCCCAATCCATAACAATCTGCCCCACTGCAATCTACTGCACTTCAATCTAAAATAATCTGCCCCACTGCAGTCCAAAACAATCTTTCCCACTCCAGTCAAACACAGTCCAATCTACCCCATTCCTATTCAGAACCATCTGTCCGATCACAATCTGCCCCAATCCAAAATATTCTGCCTTACTCCAATCCAAAACAATCTTCTCCACTCCAATCCAAAATAACCTGCCCCAGTTCAGTCTGCCCCACTTCAATCCAAAACAATCCTCCCCACTCCCATCCATCTCGTCCTGCCCCACTCCTATCTGCCCCACTCCAGTCGAAAACACCCTGCCCCACTATAATGCCAAACAACCCTCTCCAATCCAATCCACCTCAACGCCCCCAATCCAACCCACTCCATCTCAGTTCACCCACTCCAATCCAGCCCATTACAACCCAGTGCTCCCCACTCCAATCCAGCCCTGTCCAATCTACCCCACTCCAATACAATACATCTCACCCCAATCCACCACACTCCAGTCCAGTCCCATCGACCCTACACCAATCCAACCCACCCCACCCCACTCCAATCCAGTGCACCCCACTCCAATCCAATGCACCCCACTCCAATCAAGTCCACCGCTACCCAATCCAGTACAATACACTTTAATCCACCCCACTTAGTCCAATCTAGTCCACATTAATCCACCTAGTCCAGTCAAATCCACCCCACTCCAAACCACCTTCACCTTCCTCACTTCAATAGAGTATACCTCTCTCCAATCCAATCAACCCCACCCCACTCCAATCTAGTCCACCCCACTCCAAACCAATCTATCCCACTCTAGTCCAATCAACCACAATCCACTCCACCCCACTGCACTCAAGTCCACCCCACCCTTATCCAGTCTTCCCCAACCCAATCCACCACACTCAATCGAATCCATCCTATCACACCCTAATTCACCCTACTCACTCCAGTCTACCCCGCCCCATGCCAATCCAATCTACCTCCCCTCGGTGCAATCCACCCCAGTCCAATCCGTCCACGTCCAGTCCACCCCACCCCAGTCCAATTCAGTCCACCTCCTCCAGTCCCCCTCCATCTACCTCACCCTATTTCAATCCACCACACACTACCACAATCCAGCCCACCCTATCCCAGGTTAGTCCCCGCACTCCAGTCCAATCCATCAAGCTTACCCCACCCCAGTCCACCCCACCCCACTCCAACACAATCCACCCCAACCCAGTTCAATCCACCCCACACTATCCCAGTTCAGTCCAACCCACTCCAGTCCATCCACTGCACCGCACTGCAATCCACCCCACCTCTATGCAATCCACCCTAGTCCAATCCAACACACCCCACTGCAATCCAATATAGCCCACCCCGATCTAACCCACCCCACTCCAATCAACCCCAGCCCTATCACTTCAATCCAAACCACCCACCCAATCCAGTCTAATCCACCCCGATCCCATCCACCTCAACCCTTTTCAGTCCACCCCACTCCAATCCAACACACCTCACTCCTCTGAAGCCACCTCAGTCCAATCCACCCCATTGTACTCCAGTCCAATCTACCCTAATACTTCAATCCACTCTAGCCCACTCCACCCTATTCCACCACACTCCACTCTACAACACTCTCTGCCACTGAATCCTACTTCCCTCTGCTCAACTCTACAACACTCAGACAAATCCATTTTACAACACACTACTCCCCCACTCCTCTCTGACACTCCATACCACTAACCTTCAGCCATGCTGAACAGGAGCCACACCGGTGTACAATATGGCAAAACAAAGTCAATGGATCTTGTATAGGCGTGACCTATTGGCTTTGCCAATGCTTGACCTTTTTTGTGTCCTCGCAGGAGATCTGACCAGGTACTGTATAAATACACTGCTCACCATTTTAAGATCTGTTCAGGGACTAATTTTATCTGTCATCTGGAGCACTGGAGAGGACTGCTTGTTTCCAAGCTCTGCTGTAAACAAGGCTGTAAATGTTGCTATCTCTTCAAATACTGTGCATTCAAAGAGCAAGGTTGTGTTTTAAAGACAGTTTTCCGAGGGCACCCACCCACCCCAGTTTTCCGAGGGCACCCACCCACCCCCGCGCAACACAAAGATGACCACAACTTTTTTCATTGATCTCCAGCTACGCGCTGCCGATGCGCTGACAAAACGGCTACTGTTTTATTTTTCATGAATACCGCCCCAATTTAAGATGGCGCCCACATGTCATGCACGATTACATCATTAACCTCATGTGTCATGACGGGGCCTTCTTGTCTGTCCCTTTTTTCCTTTATAGGGCGCAGTGAGCGAGTGGTTGCCTTTTAGAAAACTTGCCACCTGGAATTGTATTCTGGGCTTTCAGTTAAAACATTAGACCTCCAGGCGAGTTCCTTTTTTAGGGTCGAGCCTGAGTTGCATGCGCTTGTCGACATCACGTCAGTGTTTTTAATTGGTTCGTGGGCTTGCCTATTAAAATATGCTTGCTTTCATTAGTCGAAGGCATGCATACGTCATGCCTTTTCCGGTGGCTAGCCCTCCTCGAGCGCATCGACCAAGTGCAGAAAACATGCGAGGCTCGCTGTTTTCTGTCCGCTCGTGGACTACTTTTTCCCTATTTTACTAGCGCGATTTCGCTTGGCAGAAGTCGAGCGCTTTACACAGTTAATTGCACTTTTTCGGGTTTGGTGCATAAATGCACTTTTGCCGATAGGTGAAAAGTCGGGTTAGGAGTTTACAACGCTATCAGCTCTAACATGAGCAAACGCGAGACCCGTTGCATTGCAAATGCTTGTCTCTGCATGTTACCCCTCCGCTTGCAGAATCAGAGCTCATAGGCTCCCAGGGAGCACTGAGTTTCTCTGCGGCTCCCCCTGCCAAGCCCTGTACACGCCAGTCTGTTACAGTCATTAAGAACTGGGTGGCGGAGGTGAAGACGGTGTGAAAAGTGGAAATGCATGCAAGGGGTTTCCTGGAAGGCAGTGAACTGGCTACACGCTTGGGGTTAGTATTTGATGCTCATTTTAAATCGTTATTATGCAGTAACAGCAAAATAATGGCTTGTGTTTATCGCAGCACTTCCATGAGTGTGGGAACGATCACGCCCTCTTTCTACCCTTTTTCCCCCTTGAGACTGCCTCGTTGCATAGTTACAGTCAGGCTTGGATTTTAGTCATCTCCCACTGACTGCCTCTCACTTGTCTCGGCTTAGACAGTGCTTCACTGCCTACATTGCCTTTCTCCTTTGTCTGACTTCACAGTGCTGTACTGCCTGTGAGCGGTTGTGCATCACTGTAGCCTTAATATCCAGTAGCTGTTACACATATTTTAAGGCACTTGTATTTTCCTCTTATGTTTTTTAATTGGGTAGTGCTGTTCTACTGTATGAAACATACTTGTATTTTGTCTAATGCAAACGATGTTTTTACCACGTTAGATGATCACTGGCTAAGAACAAATAAATGGAGTTAAATAACACATCCTTAGTATATGAAAAAATACGTGAAGTACCACTTCGGGGCATATGTGTACTTTGAATGCATTGTGTATCTCGGTGAGCTACCCTCAAATATTGAAGTTTCGGGTGGTGTGTAGTGCGCAAGATCTAGCAAGATCACCTAAGCCCAAGTCGATAAACTAACTGACTGCAATTCATTTGGGTAATAATATTTATGATACAGCATCAGTATTCCGCAATGTGAAAAACACAGGCCTGGTTGTCCAACTTGTTGAATGTAGAGGCTTTAGAAGTCATACTAAAGGAGGTGTATACTATTCGCTGCATGACCCTACAGTGCAGGTTACAGCTCTATTCTATCGAGAGGAGCCCCTATGTGTTCACCTCTCCGCGGCCTAAAGTGGAAACACAAGGTGCTCCCTAAAGCCGTGATCTGCGGAGTTCTTAAAATACACCATCAGAGGGTGCTTCAGTGTCAGCTTTACATCCGCTTGCACTATTGCCCCGTAAAGCTATTCGAGGATTTATCATATGACAGGGCAGGCACAGACATCCAGTCATAATGCACAGACCTCTTACCTCTTTATTTCTGTCGGTGTCTGCCGCGGTGCTGCAGGCCTAAGGCATACATCGATCGATCCTTACAATCTTATAATAAACTGACTCAGAAAGTTGACAATGCTACCCTTTCATTTCACTAACACTCACGTAAGGAGGGAAACATGGAAAGAGCAAAGAAGAAAAAAGAATGTGATTAATACCTCCAGGAAAGGGCAAATAAAAGAAATAGGGGAGAAATAAAAGAATGTCAAAAGCAATCTATGACAGACACAGAGAAAAGGAGAAAGCTGGACTATAAAGAAAAACATCAAATGAAAGCATGGCAACAGCAGAATACCCAACTCCAGTCTAATCCACCCCGCTCCAGTCCAATCCATCCCACCCCACCCCACTCCAGTCCATCCCACCCACCCCACTCCAGTCCAATCCACCCCACTCCACTCTAATCCATCCCACCCTGCTCCACTCCATTCCAATCCAACCCACCCACCTCACTTCAATCTAATCCAACCCAATTCACACTAAGATCCATTCCACCCCCTTCCAGTCCAATCCACAGCAACCTAATCCACACCACCCATTTCACTCAAATCCACCCCACTCCAATCTTTCTTAATTCACCTCACACCAATCCACTCCATTCCACCTCACCCACTCAAATCCAGTCCACCCCACTCAGTCCAATCCACCCCACTCCAGTCAAATCCACCTTAATACAATCCACTCCAGTCCAACTACTTCATTCAAATCCATCCTTCTCCAATCCTTCTTAATCCATCCCACTCCAGTCCTTTCATTCCATTTCAACCCACCCCACTCAAATCCAATCTATCCCACTCCTCTCCCAAAAAATCCCCCCAATCCTCCACCTCGCTCCAATCCAGTCCACCTCATTTCAATCCATTCCACCCTTAAACCAACACACCCCACTCCAATCCAGTCCACCAAACTCCAATCGAATCCACCTCTCCCCATTTCAGTCTAGACTAGTCCATCCCACTCTACCCCTGTCCAGTCCACCGCACTCTACTACAATCCCCCACTACCTCCGTCCACTCCAACTCACTCCACTCTATTCCACCCAACTCCACTGTACGCACTCTGACACTCTCTGCCTCTGAACTCTAGTCCCCTCTACTCAGCTCTACGACACTCTACTCCAACAAATCCATTCTGCGACACTCGACTCTCCACTCTACGATACTACTCCCCCACTCCACTCTGACACTCTACTCCCCCTCTCCGCTCTACGACACTCCACACCACTAACTTTTAGCCATGCTGAACATCATCCACACTGGTGTAGAACATGGCAAAAACACATTGCCAATGTCAATAGCTTTTGTAGAGGCGAGACCTATTGACTTTTCTAATCCTTATTTTGCTTAGAGACTAGGAGACTGACAAATTCAACACATCTATTAGGTACAAGGGATGAGCCATACACTTAGTACACAAGTGTAGTGGTGGATTTTAAAATATGGCATGTGTGGAATGTACAAAAGAAGTATATCTTTTATTTCAAGAAATGTGTTTAAAGTTGTTTGCGCAAGTAGGTTTATGGAACAGTAAGTGCAACACATAGTATACTCAAACTAATTTACTTTTTAAGGAAGATATAATTTGCAGAAGACACTATTAAGTGTACTATGGTCCTATGGTTTAATTCAAGAAGAACATATTGTTTTTAAAAAGTATTTAACTGAATTGTACAAGGACAAACTACAGAAATCTTCACACACGTAAGCATAACCCAGTTACATGGAGGCTACAAGGGGTCGCCCTTTCCATACTCCAGCAAAATGTGTAGTACAAATCTGTACATAACTGAATTTTCCTTTGGGTCGTAAGGGATAGCAGTTCAATATTTGGTACCAGTAGTTAATTATTGTAATTACATAACCATTCACAGGAAAGAGCAGCATAAATGATTTTACTCTTTTAGTATTCCACATATATCGATCCTGCTATGTAGCATAAATCAGCCAGCCCTGCTGCATAACTTGTGTTCTTGCCATATAATCCTTGTGTTGTTGCATATCGCCCGTTCGTGACCATCCTCCATTCCACCAAGTTGCTTCTGTCCAGTCTTTCAATTCATGTTTTTGTAAGAGGCTGATATTAGTATACTCTGAACTGTTGGCAAAGCATATTTTTGGAGTATTTGAGACTATTTATGATGTATTTTATGGAGTTAATCCCTTCTTTGTTTCTCATAGGTTGCTGACATCAAACGTGTGAACAACTTCATCAGGGAGCAAGACATTTATGCTCTAAAGTCAATCAAGATCCCAGTGAAACCCAATGGGATTCTGACAGAGGGGAGGGGAGAACTGAGACCTCTTCAGCCCACAGTTTCATCCTTTGGACTTAAATTGGTTGAGTCCCCAGAAGTCGATGACATGAACAGTCGGGCGGACCTAACAGAATATTTTAAGGAGATTGATCAAAACATTGAAGCAGCGGTGCAGTCTACAGAGCAATCATCCGCTACCTTGCCCTCCAGCCTTGTCAGCGGCTTTTCCCCTGGTTCCTTCCCTGAGAAGAGCGGTACCTCTGGTGCAGACTGTGGCATCCGATGGTGGAATGCCGTTCTGTTCATGCTGTTGATAGGGATTGTTCTGCCAGTTTTTTACATAGTCTATTTTAAAACTCAAGAGGAGGGGAGCCCAGCTACAGAGACCCAAGACTTTGCAGAGGCTCCAAGCTCCACCAATGTGGAACATCTATGGAATAACACCACAATAGCATACCACACAAAAACAGTTAGCTGAAACAGACGGTAGACCACATACTCTTACTGTATGGCGTCTAGTTTCCCGAAATCAGAGAGAACATAACATTACAATGAAGCATACACAACCAGCAAGGCGAACAAAAAACATAAAGGAGGAGTTGGCTGAGTGCTTAAAGTTTGCATTGCACGTTTGTAGCTTAATCAGGCCCTACGTTGATGTTTTCCAGCTTTTCTGTGTTTTTAGCTCTGTGGTGTGACCGTGTGTTCAGTACTTCCTGAATTCCTTAAAGAGTGCCAAAGTGAGCTATTACAAAGCACCTTTGTCATTACACATAGTCATGATAGTTAAATTGTTAGCACATCTCCGTTATGATTGCAAATACTTTGAATCCTTTTACTGCCTAAGGCTGCTATACTGCAAATTAGATTTTGAGATACCTTTGAATTGTGATTATTCACTTTAATTCTTAATTTTACAGTTACCCTTTTTCTCCCTGTGGTAATTCATTTACACAATGCACCATGAAGCAAAAGTGCCAACTGCCTGACTCCCTCGTCTGGCAGAAGCCATTTCCTTATCCACTGAAGTGGCTGATGAACCAAAATAAGGGTTCTGAGATGTGACTGGCAACATCCCTCTTATCCAGCAGACTTGGGATTTACAAATGTAGCTGTGTGGTAGTGGTGGACTCTACTGCACTACTGGTTGGGTCTCTTATCTTGATAAAGCAACCTGTGCAGTGCCCCTAAGCTCATCGGTTGACTGAATATGAGTTTCAAACTAGTGTCTGGATATGTTGATGCAAGTTAGTTTTGCCATAAGATAGGTTCTTTCAGTATTTATTTTCTTAATTAAATGTATCTGTTTTTGCCTTTTCCTCTTACAAATGTTTGAATTGACATTTAAGACTTCCACTGCCACCTTACAACCCCTACTACTCCCACTCCACCCTCCCCAAGTTGTGGGACAGGGGCAGCACAAATATTGACTGAAACAAGAGTGGAGGCTAAAGGGTCAGGATAGGAAAGGGCAGCGACTCTTCCTCCTTAGCGGAGGAGCGTCACCCCACTGCTTTATGCAGTGGACGAAAGGGAAAAATAAAATAATAATGTAATGTTATTATCATTTTATTTTTCCTCGGGAGCACGGTTGGGGCTTGTTTGGGCTGGAGGAGGGTTATGTGCACATAAGTGAGCATGATGCTTTGGGCAGCCGTGTTGGGCTGGCCAAACAGTCATGCACACGTATATTTCTCCAACCGGTTGTATTGAACAGCTGGGTGGAGAAAATGCACAGGACCCTACTCCCTGTCTGAGCACCAAAGCAGGGGGCTCAGACCAATCACAACACTACTGTCTTGCTGTTGACAGCAGCGTCGTGATTGGAGGGGAGACTGGGAGCCTTGTGCTTCCTGGAGTCCCAGGAGGAAGGAGGGACGGAACCATCTTGCCCAACATAAAAGGTATGTTTTCTTTTTTTTTCTTTTTTTTTTTTTAATACCAACCTCCTCCACCCCCTGCCCAGCGCCTGCCACCCCCGTTGACAAGGGGTCACCACTGAAGGGCAGGCTGGATTTTGGCAATGCCTCTTTCCTTCCCAGTTATCCCTGCATAGATGTACCATAGCTTGCCATGACTAAGGTACAAGTTTCTTCCTTGGCCTTCCCTTCCAGCCTTGCTCTGTTTGGGCTTCTCCGGAGGCAATGGTATAAGGTATCTATAATTTAATTTATTAATAATTAATGTGTTCAACAGTAAAACCTTCATATACAATTAGGGGGCGGGGACAAAATAAAGCAACATCCAAGCACTTACAACTTTATCACTTAGTTCTCCTCTATGAGTTGATTGGGATTTCTGTGTGGAATTCAGCTCCATTCAGTCAAGAGTGAACTATTGTTCTCGCACGCATATTTACTGGGGGTGGGAACACCAGATATGATTTTACCTCACTAGACAATCCTGCCAGTAAAATCGCCTTTAGGAGGGTTGCATTTCATTCTGGACCTGTTTCTTGGCCCCAGCGTTACTTTTAGACAAGACGTGAGGAGTGCATGTAATGCTCCCCTGCAAACCAACCTTTACCCCTTCTTTCCCCAGCGTTCTCCCACTCCCACGTAGACCAGTCTCCATGATCCCTGTGCTCAGAGCAGGTGGTTAAACCCCACTGAGAGGGGAATACCATGCAGAATACCACCAAGTAAATCGGTGTCCTGTTAGTCCCCATTTTGTGGGGTTTAGTTCACAACAAGAGTGTAAATGCCAGCAAATATCAGAAACAGTAACTCTGGCCACCTAGAATATTCACTGATAATTCGTAATTGGGGCCATAGTACAGTTATTCTGTTTCTAGGAGCATGAGAAGAAATAGAATTAAAAAATATATATTCTTGCACTTGTTAACTTGTTGCTTGTTAAGAATGGCAGTATTTAATGTCCAACCTTCTCTGTGAGAATGCCACAATGTAAGATTTGCCTTTACCCATCCTGAAGAATACGGGTCTGTTGTAATGGCATAAGTTTATCGAAACCGTGTTTAATTTCCGTTATGAGGGTAAAGCGCATTTACATGTTCTTCCGATTCCTAGGAAAGAGCTCAAAATTCTTTAATGTGGTTGTGGAAAAAAAGATGTGTTTGAGAAAGTATGTGACATGATCTGAGGCCTAATTATTAAAAAACGGTGTGTCTGGTAACGATGTACATCGGTAAAACTACTTCTGAAAAGCCCAGGTGTTTTGATGGACTTTGCCTTGTTCTTTAACTAGAGCTTAATCGGTAATGTTTACATGGAACTTTTTCTTTAGGTATCATTGATATCATAGCCACTTTCCCCAAAAAATCATTCACTGTTGCCCTCCTTTCATCTGCTTGACATTTTCCATGGGTTTAGAAAAGGAGGGAATTGCCTCCCCATTGCTGTCAACACCACGTTTCTTGGTGATATCCTATCTTGGATACCAAGGGCAGGGAGAGTGTGCAAGCCTCGAGATACAGAAATATTTCCTTGTTAAAAGTTCAATTTTTTTTTTTTTTTTTAAGTTGGAAAAATCGTTAACAAGGTTAGACTGGCTCTTTAAAACAGGAAATAAACCTGTGTTTTGCGCATACAGCACCCAGCATAAGCTATACTAATTACCTCTCACCATTTCACCAAATGCCTTCACCAGGCAAGCTTTGGGAGTGCATTTTAGCTGGGATTTTATTTTGTATTTTCAGTATGTGTGATCCTGAACATTTTGAGTAATCTAGTGGGAAGGCTACCTCACTTTACTCTCTCTGTATTAGGTGTACTTTCTGAGGCTCCATAGGCGTGTCCACAGTTAAACAAGTGCACGTGTTGACACGTGCACGTTTCTGAGCCTAGGTAACTCCTTGAAATCGAGTGAACAAGAAAACCTTTAAGGTAGCTTGGGGACTAAAACTTAGATAGCATTCCTTAATTAAAAGCGAACTGAGCTATTCAATTGGTCTGTACATTGGAAGCTGCCTTTCAGTGTTTTAAATGAGTGAGTTTTTTGTAGAATTTGCTCTCGTTACATGTTACGCCGTATGTGGGGTACAGTGTTATTAGTCACGAAGAGAGCAGTGATCGCAGGGCACTGCAGACTGGGTCATTCCAAGTGGCGCACGCTTCTCAGCTCCACCTTTTGTCCACGCTTGTGGGGGTTGGGGAGGTGAAAGAGCAGTTCACAGCACATGACCTTCTCGTTGGGGCTTTCTGGGAGTTTCACCAAGACTGCTACTTCTAAGGTAGTGGAGTCCTGGCTCCTAGGAGGAACCTTGAGGATATCATCTAACTTCCTCTTGCCCTAAATAACTTGATGAGTAGGCGTGCCACCAGGAGCCTCGTTTGCAGCAGGAATGAAGTGTCCTTGTGACTGTTTAATTTCAAACCTGGGAATCAGATTCTGCAAATTCTAAGCTTTCAACAAGGCAGGACTTTTAAACCACAAGCTGATTAGAGATGGTTTTTAACGTGCCCATGCATGAGATTCTATTTTTATAGTATACCCATCATGCACTTGATCTTACACTCAGCAGATCTGTAAACTGAAAGACACAGTTTATAACTGGAAAAGGCTCCTCTGCATTCGGAAGACCCATACAGCACCACTGACCATCCCTGGTGTAGGATTAATGGTCGTTTTCCTAGGAGGTGGAATAGAGCACTTGATTTGCAGTGGAGCACTGTTCACCCCTCTGCATTGGTTCAAAGTCCACTGTCTCTATCCACCTAATCTACCCATAACCTTTCTGATTACAAATGATTTGCCTAGGCCAGGCTCATTCTGTGTTCGTTCAAATCATGATCACAGCACGTCCTATGTACCAGCCTTTCTCATTTCTCCCTAGAAGTAAACTAAAGTAGAAAAAATGTGGAGAAATCTCTTCTGGCCTAAAGTGGCTGTAGAACTGAAACAGTCACTTGATGGGGTTGTCTAACATATGAGTGACGCACCCCTAACCTCATGCTGGAAGTCTTGCAAGTTTCTATTAAATCTGTTTGTCTCCGTTTTCCCCAAACTGTAGTTAATTGGCAGTATCTTTTCTGTTCACACTCCTCATGTTTTATGATGTTCTTCATTTGCATATGTTTAGTACCATTTAATGCTCTTTTTGCTGTTGGTGTGTAAACCCATTTTAAACTGAGGGACAGACTCTTTAATCATACTCGAATGCTGCAAAAACCATTAGGAAAATGAAGATTAATTTTACTGTGGGACCCTCGTGCTTCCTGGGACTATATACCATGCAAAGTAAATTCATTTTTTTAATTCCAGTTTATTTTATGAGTCATTTTTGTATTGTACAGCAGCCAGAACCAAAAACCCACTAAAATCTCACTTCAGTTTCTAACTTCAAACATAAGATGAAAATCTTACGTATATGATGAGGATTTAGTGTACTGAAAGGGAGGGAACTCTGAACTACCAAGTTTTTATCAGAGTCTGCGAGCATGTACAGTAAGTACCCTAACAGACCGGCTTTATAAGCCTGCTTTCATCTGATAGGTGGGTTCCATGATAGGCACATATCAAACAATAGTTTCATGTCCAAATACATAATACTTTAAAGCGATTGTCATTCAGACCGGTGAAGAAGTAACAGTTGTTGGCTATTCATAATCATATTTTGATTGAGTGATGAAAACTGTTGTGGTAGCATCCACCTTTAAGAATTAATCTCATGTTGGTGCTTATTCAGGGGCTCATTAGGCCGGGCAATGTGCAAATTCAGCAGTATTTTTGTCAAACATAGAGCAGGAGTAGAGGCCACAAGAAAATCTTTCTAAACTACAGGTGGGACCTTCTACCTATCCAGCCCCCTGCTTTTACTTTACACACAAACAATAATGGTTTAGCCACCCAACTAGCCATTCGCTCCATCCACACTCTCAGAGCGAGGCATCCTGGCAACTTCATTGACATGCATATTCTGTCTGTAGTTTTGACTATCCGGACTATCTACCAGGCTTGGATTTCGAGCATTTTATTAGTCTTGCAAGTTTTCATAGGCATATACTGTGTTGCGTAGGTGCAGCCGATTGGCTGAACTAATTTCTGCTGGAAGTAGACATAGATCATCTTTAAATCAATGATTCAGAGGTCTTTTTATACAGCAAGCAGTGTCTGTAGTCCTCGATTGATCATCATGCCTTTAGGTCTTTCCGCAATAGGCGTTATTGTGGGGACAGCTGAGCTTATGTGGACAAGTGTCCACAGGCGAAGCTTATCTTTAACATGACTGCCTGCCAGTGTGCATCTTTGGCTACAAGGTTGGACTAGAACGCATTCATCTGGGTTCACATGAAAATACACCCTTATACTTACTTTAACATTGTAGTTATGTCACTTTTAGTAGAAATAACTGAATGCCAATAATAATGCTGCAGTTAGCCCATTTTACATTTAACAAGTGTTTTCTAACAATGCTTTGTAGGTCTGTATATGTTAAAAGTATACGTTTATAATAGAGGTGTCTTGTTGTTTTAAAATAATTATAGCTGACCTGATATAATAGTATTCTGTTGTAGATTGTTATGATAGTGGCACTTTGTAAGGTAAAAAGACCAGGTGCAATGTTTCTTTTCCAGCTTTATTGCTGCTGTTGTGGAGGAACACAATTTGTAACAAGGTGCTTCCCACCTAAAGGTGTCAAAGTCCATGAACTACCCACAACTAGTGTTGGCAGTTTCCAGCATGCAGAAACTGTTTGGGTCTGTGGGATGATGTTCAGTTCTGGTGTTATCAGTTTATGATGTGCAATATTTTCAAACAATAGCATGTGTTCATTGCGGGGTTGCGGAAAAACTTGGTGCCTACTGCGAGTGTGCAGTGGTTTCCAAGAGCCATCTGCAAAGCTAACGGCAGCGGGAATGGGGGGTTCGGGTGCACTAGGAGAAGAGTGCTTAGTTGGTGAGGTATAGGAGCAGGAGAGCAAATGTTTGTTTACTGGGGGGGTAAGTAGAGAAAATCATTTTCTTTCAGTGGTAGCGACATAGGAGACAGAATCGGTGTTTCTGGTGGGCCTTGTTGACGCAGGGTAGATTGGTTATATTTGCGGTTGAGGAAGGGACCTTGGTGTAAGGGAATGAGGAACAATCAGATATTTTGTGCCGGTGGATAGAAGAAGGGGAAAGGTACAGTCCTATGAAAAATGCAATCAGACTGCACAAGTCGATTTTTCCAGTATTGGTGAGACAGCAGGCGAGATAAGTGAATTTTCAGAACAACAGGAAAGGACAATGGAGTCCGCATACTTTTTAGTTGTGGGAGGGTAGTAGCATCCAGATTCTTTGGTAGTGGAATTACGAGGCATCATATTCTACACGTTTTTCCATTGAGGGGAGGATATTTAATATCAGACTTTAATTGCAGGTTGAGAAGGGCTCATAGTTCACTTATCTCCCATTTTGTTAAATGACAAGTTCAAGATTTTACACAGTTGCGCTACCATGCTTTATATTTTTTTGAGGGTCTGGCACCCGGTACATTTGGCAAACGTCGGCATCCTAGTCCGGTTGTCATTAATATACGAATGTGACTTCTCTCTTTTTCTCCTGCCCTAGCCTCTTCCTTTCTCCAAGTCCTCAGTTCATATACTGTATCCGATTTGTATCCAGCCTTTCTCCTGCCTCAAACACGGCTGCTAGAGAGCTATGCATACTGAGAAAGGCCAGTGAGTGATAGAGTGAAAGCGCTGAGTCCACTCAGAGTTTGAATGCATGTCTCTAAATCAACTGGTCATCACAGAATGCACAGTAAATGTGCCAGTTTTAGAAAATGTGCCACATTTCGAGACAGGTTGATATTTTTTAAGTCTAACAAAGACAATTGGCCGGTTTAAATAAAAGTGTAATGAGAAAAAAGTTTGCACTCTTCCTTCTGTGAAGGAAGGTCAATTGCTTTTGTGTAAGATTTGGTACGAAATATCTAATTTAATACAAGAGATAATAAAAATTCATGACAAACTACCATTGGTCACTTATTTATTTGCAAGTGGTTACTTGTTGTTCTGAGAGTTTACATAATTGTTTTTTTTTCCCGTCCATCTGCTCAATACAAATGGGTTTTTCCTTTTTTAACTCAAAACTGAAAGGACATTATGATGTCATGAGATTTACAGTATGAACGACCAATTAAAAATTCCTGCTATACTCTAACAGAATGTAACTGCTGGCGTTCACTGCTCAGATCCACTCACTACGGCGAGCCGCTTTTGCGTGCTGTCATTCTTGATATAAAGAGTGCACTTCACCATTTCAGTGCAATGAACCGTTTTTTGGATAATCGTGCCAAAAGCGGAGTGGGAAGCACCTACCCAAATAAAGATAAGCTTTTAGCTGATCTCAACTGCTTGGTTTTCTCTAGGTCTGCCATTGCCCTTTGGTTTCTTTTACACCCTTTATTAACTTGAATGCCCGGAAGGTACATCTTGGGCTGTAGAGAGCTCAGATTGATTGTTTTGTCACATAGGTGGGTAGAGTGAGGATGTTAACCAATGTCACCCAGCTCCCCATTAGCACCAGCCGGGCACTACATATGTAATACATCTTAAAAACATTTTATTGTAAAAATGACCACCAAAGGCCTTGTTAATTGGTGCCTGTTTTATTAACTAGTTTGAGTTTTTAGCCTATGTCTCCTAGAGGTCACACATTTTCTTCTCATTAGACTAATTAATCCATTTTACAAATTCCCTCGACCATGCAACAACAATGATTAAAGCCTATCTACACTCAATCATAAATAGCTCAGTGTTTTTGCACCCAATATTCCCGGTTGTGGGAACACTGACCTTGTTTTTACTGACTGGAAAAAAACAGCTGGCAAAATCGCCTCATGCTTCAACTGTAACAGGCCTCATCCCACAACCCAGCCCGACCTCTTTCTCTGGCAAGGGGGAGCATGCATGACAATGTCAGAGCACTGCCATTAATCCACAGAATGTTGCCATTACGTTGAGTTTCCTTTATCACAAGAATTATATTGGGAGTCTTTACATCAAAGGTACATTTTCAGCACTTTACTTTGCAGATAGGTTCGTGCCCTAACTTTAACTGTATAGCAGTACTCCCATTGTAATGACAGTGTAATTACTCCCGATGGAAAGTCCTGCAATATAACAATTTCATTTGAATTGACTTTCCAGATAGATTTGCAGAATTAGTCCTTGGTGTGTATTATTTTTGGAAATCACAAAACTGCAACATACACTCTTCTATATGGACATTTGTTTTTATGTCATCACAGTGTGTGCTTAGTTTGTTGTGAGTGAGGGTAAGCGAATGTATGACATTGCTGTTACTTTTGGGAAAATATTATTATAATATATTGTTATAATATTAATGATTTTTGTAACAACTGCATTGCCATTATAAACCTAACAATCAGTCCTATCATTTTAGAAATTTAGGTAATATATAGTTCATTCATTACTTAGAATTTGTGAGGGACAGATAATTACATTTTTTCAACAATTTGGGGATGCACTATTCTAAAATAACCAGTAGCTAATCTGATGTAATGGTGGCACCTGTCCTTTGGCCAAAACAAACATGAAAACTGGTTGCCCTTGACCACAAACAATGTGTTTTGGGTGTCAGGCAATAGGAATTCCACACCCCTGATCTTGTGTCATAATGGAGAAGTCCCCATTGTTTTTGTTTTGCAACCCCAACTTGACAAGAGGATGTTTGCATAACAAAAACAGTTTCCCTGCTGTGCTACATCATTTCCCCAAGCTTGTGGGGGAATTTCTTCTTACTTTCTGCCATAGTCCAGGGCAGGATAATAAACAGTAGAAATGACATTTGGTGGCCCACCCTAAATAGGTTGGTTCTGTTGGTGGTGTTGAAACACCATAATGCACGAGAAATCAGAGGTACCTCCACTACTAAATGAAGGTGAGAAATCGGAGGTACCTCCACTACTAAATGAAGGTGAGAACGAAGACCTAGGCAGAGAATGCATCCTTCAATTTCTTGTAATAAATAGTAGTCATGAAATCAGGACTAGTAATGTGAACACGAATACCTGATTTATACAGTGAGCATAAATATATACTTTTTTTAGAATATATTTTGTTAAAAAAAATATGTAAAAAAGGATGATTTTGAAATGCAAGTTTTCCCTTTCAAGGATGATCTGGCCTGGCAGTTCAGGCTGTACTGTTCCCATTGGAACAGGGCCAAGACTGATTTGCATATGACAAAATAACAATTGTCTGCAATGCAGTCCCAAGTAATTACCAGTGGTTGATGTGGGAAAGTACCCTCATTTTGGCATGGTTACCCCCCACCTTTTGCCTGCTATCAGTATGCTTGGACCCCAGTGATTGTGCTCTTTCCCTCTAAATTTGGTTGGTTAGGACTTTACACACCCCACAATTTGCATACCAGTGCCCCCATATAAGTCCCTAGTATGTGGTACTTGGGTACCCAGGGCATTGGGGCACCAGGGGCTCCAATGGGGTGCAGCATGTATTGTGCCACCCATGGGAGCCCATGCAAAATGTGTCTGTAGGCCTGCCATTGCAGCCTGCATGAAAAGGTGCATGCTTCCTTTCACCACCGGTCACTGCACCAGGTCAATGTAAGTCACCCCTATAGTTGGCCCTCCTAGCCAAGTATATGTGTTTGAGGACACCCCTGCCTGAGCAGAGGTACCCCTACGAACTCCCAATTCCATTGCACTGGACTTGGTAAGTGCGGGGAAGCCATTTTACCTATGTACTAGACTAGACCTGTGTCCAGCTACATAATGGTAACTCCAAACCTGGGCATGTGTGCCCCATTTTACCTATGTACTAGACTATACCTGTGTCCAGCTACATAATGGTAACTTCAAACCTGGGCATGTGTGGTATCAAACATGTTGGAATCATACCCCAATACTGTTGCCAGCATTGGTTGTATGATTCCAAGCACTTTGGGGGCTCCTTAGAGGACCCCCAGTATTGCTCCCACCAGTCTTCTCTGATTTTCTGGGCAGCCTGCGCTGCTGCCACCCCACAGACAGGTTTCTGCTCTCCTGCTGCTTGACCAGCTCAGGCAGGGGAAAGTAGAACAAAGGATTTCCTGCAGGAGAGGAGGCAACACCCTCTCCTCTTGGAAATAGGTGTTACGTGGCTTGGGAGGGGTAGCCTCCCCAAGCCACTGGTATGCGTTGAAGGGCACATTTGGTGCCCTCCTTGCATAAACCGGTTTGCTCCAGTCCAGGGAGCTCCAGTCCCTGCTCTGGCATGAAACTGGATAAAGGAAAGGGGAGTGACCACTCCCCTGTCCATCACCACCCCCAAGGTGGTGCCCAGAGCTCCTCCAGGTGACCACGTGATTCTGCCATCTTGAATCCAAGGTGGGCAAAGGCCCCTGGGAGCATCTGAGTGGCCAGGACAGGCAGATGACGTCACAGCCCCCTCCTGACAATTCCCTTTCCTGGGCTATTTAGGGTCACCCTATTGGGTGGGGTCCTCAGATGCAACGTGCAAGATTCCACCAGGACTCCTCTGCATCATTTACTTCATCTTCTGGCCACTGAAACCGCAACTGGACTCTACAGGAGCCAACAATCTGCAACTTTAGCGACAATTCTGCTTTGCAACATTGTTTCACCAGCTCCTTCCAGTAACTGCAACATTTCCATGGCTGTGCATCCTCTGAGGTCGACGAGACTACAGCCTGCACCAAGAAGTAAGAAGGAATCTCCCTTGGAGAAAAGGAGTCATTCCACTGCATCTGCAGGCACCAATGACGACGACCGGCTGCGTAGATCTACTCTCCTTTGGAACTGCGTGGATCCTGCATTACAGGTGGTGGTCTGGGGTGCCTGTGGGGGCTGCATCCTATTCTGGTGACTCTCCTAACTGCTGAAGGTCACCACAGACTCCCATCCTTGGGTCGAGTCCACCGGGTCTTGCTGGTTCTCTTCAGCCTTGCAACTCTTCTTCATCTTATTTCTATTTGCCAAGGCTTGTTGGTGGTCTTCCTGCACCACTGACCCACTGCAACTCGACAGCTGACGTCTGCATCACATCAGGGACTCCTCTTCAGCTTCTGTGCTGCACAGCTGGTCTTCTCCGTCCCAGTCGACCTGGTCCTGCATCCACAGAAGGGTGGGTAGTGGCTCATGCCACAACCGGACACTTCATCATGAACTGGACTTGGTCCCCTTCCTTTGCAAGTCCTCTTCTGTTAGAATCCAACTTGAGGTTCTTCCAGTCTGGTTGGGGTCTTGCACAATCCTTTTCCAAATTCCTCCTGTTGGGTTTGGGGAAAACCAGGTACTTACCTCTGCTCTCCTGGCCGCTGGGGGTCACTCTGGTACTCATCTCTTGGGGTTCCTAGTTCCTCCAGCTCCCTTCTAACAATTCCACATCCTTCAGTGGGGTACTGCATCTTGAATTCCACTTATTAAGTAAATGGTTTGGTCCTACCCTAGGGCCTACACTACTTTCTAATACTTTTGCCAATGCTTGTTGTTTTTATGCTTCTCACTGATCGCTATTGTGTATATATTTAGTGCGTTTACTTACCTCCAGTTGGGGGGGACTGCCTATTCGTGTTCTAGTACTTGTGTTACCATAATAAAGTACCTTTATTTTTGTACCACTATGTGGTTCTTTCATGTGTGATGGTGCTGTGTGGTTATAGTGGTATTGCATAAGCTTTGCATGTCTCTTGGATTAGTCTTGGCTGCTCATCCACAGCTTCCTCTAGAGAGCCTTGGCTTCCTAGACACTGCCTACACTTCACTAATAGGGGATACCTGGCATAAGGTGATGATACCATAGGTGCTCATCACACATCAGGCCAGCATCGTACAGCTGAGATTAATTCAAGCAATTTGCATACTTCAGTATTTTTTTGTAACCTAACTAAGAAGACAAAGGGAGGAAAGACAAAACCCAAAAGCATAACAGTTGTTTGAATCCGATCAATGTACAGAAATAAAGAATAACAAAACCATAGTAAGCTTGACAAAAAGCACCAAAATGCAGCATGCACCTTGATGTCACATTCAGATATAACAAGATAACAGTAAGTTCACACGTCACAATCGTTTTTTAGGTCAATGGCCACTTTGACACGTTTGAAGAGCTTTCTTCAAAATGACTCAAATATAAGGCATTCAATCCCTATGAAGCGTTACTACTTACTAACTCAGGGATAGAATTACCAGAAGTGGGTGATTTTCTATAATGTTAGTCAGTCTTAATTTTAAAAGTACTGCAAGGACTCCAGATTCTATCATCTTAGGCAGGATTAATTGCTCAGCTATAATCTTGACAAGACAAGATTCAGAATGAGGAAATGATTACAAACAAGATGGCCTGCACCCTACAAGAATCATGCCATTGAGCCAACCGATCCGTCTAATCTCCACAACTGACAGCCTTTATGGTTCCATAGAAAGGAACCCTTTGCAAAGAACCAGTAATAAATGACTGCTTTTACCCATTTGTTTAATAAACAGCCCAACAAAAACCCAAGCCCCTAATGGCAGACAACTACAACTTGAGTTATGACCTGTTTTAGGCACCATGGTACCCCAGTGGGGGTGATAGATTGGGCTCTAGAAACGAATAAACATACATTCTCCCATAGCAACATCTTCAAAATATGAGCCCCAAAACAAACCTTGAAAAATCACAGCCCCTAATTCATACCCGATATTGTCACTAGAAAGAGAACTACAAGCAACACCCATTGCAGTATTAATCCCAAAGTCCAAGCTACTATAGTTATTAACAGCACCAATCACTTGAACACAGCTGTGAGGAACCAGTAACAGTTCTGATAGGAAATCTCTCGAAATTGGCTGTTCCACTGCTAAGATCAAGCTTACCTCAGAGAACCCAGCTGCTAAAAAAGTAAACTCGCTGCTTGTAAGCAGCTACATGCAGTGACACATCCATTCTGCTGACAAATATGGCACTCTCTCATTAATGCAGAGCTCATAATTGGTTTGAATAATTTAGGCTCAGCCCTAGTCACACTGCATTCATTTGGAAATTAGACGTTTTATCCACTTGTCTTCCATAAAAGAATCCTAAGCATCTCATGAACTACCCCAACGTACAGTTTTTTTGGCAGTGTTTTGTTTCCAGTGCAGTGATGTTCTGACAACTGATGTGGCACTGTCCACCCGAGGAAGCTATTTTTAGGTTGATAGAGGGGTCCCAATTCTGGTGGCCTTGTATGTGATGCAGCTCATCTTGAAGATGGTGTGGGCTTAAAGAGAAGAGCATGTAGTTCAATCAGGGATAAAGTGATATGCTTGAACTTTATGCATCTAATGAGATTGACAAGGTACAGCATGTAGGGTGGCTTTCGGAATGGTCACTGTGATATCACGGAGACTCCAGAGCTAGGCTATGCCACCATTTAAGTGCAAGAGGATTAAGGCTTGGGCTGTTCCAGAATACGGTCCAGATAGGTACCTTTTCACTTTCTTCGGGAGGGATTGCTAGTACTGTGCTGTATTGGATTTCTTGGAAATGTGTTCTGTGAAAGAAAGGTCAGTGTCAATGATGAAATGCAGTGATTTTGGACGGACCCTTCCAAGTTTTTTTTCATTGATCCGGCTGCTTTTGAATCAATGGATGTCATGAGTGGTGGAAATTTTACAGGGAGAATTGTGTTAATCAGTGTGTTAATAGATCTTGATGCTCCTGTAGGCTAGTTTGGTTCTAAGTTGTTTCATTTGGATATTAAAGACGAAGGGGCCATGATTACACCCTGGGGCTCTCTACAGAATGCTGGTAATTTCCAGAATCTTGAGTTTGCCATCCAGAAAAATTGTTGGCAGTTGGTTAGACAGAAAATGAACAATTTCAGAACCATGTCAGAGAACTTCATGCATGTTTTCAGCATGTGTATTAGTGCTTGGTTGTTATCTGTGTCAAAGGCTGCAGCATGTTAAGTAGGGTCAAGATTCAAGAGGAAGGAATCATTCTTATAGGTGATCAGGAAGATGTTGATGATCTGAGATATTGCAGGTCTCTCTTCTGCAGCGAGGTCACCAAAATCATAAACCTGTAGACGGTCATTTAGCTTATCCTGTCTAATAAGTGAATGGAAACTGCTTTCTCAATTATTCTACAGATAAAATGTTTGTTGTGGAGGTAGTTGGTTAGTTCATTTGGGTCCAAGGTTGGCTGTGTCAGTAGAGGAATATTTTTTTCCTATCAGAAAGGGTCTGCACAGTTTCCTTGACTGAGGCTGGTGGCGTTACTTGAGGAGTGTGAGCGCATTTTCCTTAATCAAAGTTTGAGGTTTGCAAGGTGGTTAAGAAAAGCTGATGAGAGCTACCCAAGTCAACCACACTGGATACCTCCAGGTCTCTACTTAAAAAAAAAAAAAAAGGGTCAGTTTTCAGTGGAAAAATGTGATATAGCCGTGTTGCCTTTTGGACCGTTTCCTGTTGCGGACACTAGCCCTACCCTCACAAGTGAGGTAGCATTTTTATTGGGAGACTTGGAGGAATGATGGGTGGTAGGAAATGTGTGGGCCCCCATAGATTCCAGATCTTTTCCTCACAGAAATGTGAGAAAAAAGTGTGCTTTTAGCCAAACTTTGAAGTTTGCAAAGACTTACTGGTACGGAAACGTGGCGTGACCCACACAAGGTAACCCCGCCATGGAATCCCCTAGGTGTTTACTTTTCAAAGATGTACAAGTTGGCTTGGTTTCCCTAGGTGCTAGCTGAGCTTGTGCCGAAAATCCACAGTTACCAACATTGCAAAAAAAAAAAAAAAGGATGGGTCAGTTCAGTAGAAAAATGTGATGTGCCCATGTTTTGTTTTGGGTCATTTTCTGTCGCAAGCAATAGGCCTACCCACACATGCGAGGTATCATTTTTATCAAAAGACTTGGGGGAGTGCTGAATGGTAGGTCAATTGTGGCTCCCCACAGATTCAGACGTTTTCATGACAGAAATGTGACTGAACTGTGTTATTAGTCAAAGTTTGAAGTTTGCAAAAGCTTCTGGGTAAGAAAATCTAGTGAAAGCCATGCAAGTCACCCCATCCTGGATTCCCTGTAGGTGTCAACGTTTTAAAAAATGTACAGGTTGCTAAATTTCCCTACATGCTGTCTGAGCTACTGTCCAAAATCCACAGCTCTCTATATTGCAAAAAATATAAGTTTTCAGTGGAATAATCTGATGTGTTCATGTTGATTTTTGGGCCATTTGCCTGTTGTGGGCAATAAGCCTACCCACACAAGTGAGGTACCATTTTTATCAGAAGACATATGGAAACATAGAAAAGTAGAACATTTGTTATTACCAATTATATTTCTCTGCATTTCTGTCTTCCAAATGTAAGCCAGTGTGTTAGAAAGAAGACGTGCTGAAAAATGCCCTCTGACTCACATGCTAGCTTTGGTACCCACAAATGCAGAGATTTACAAATAACCACTGCTCCTAAACTCCATGGCTGGTGCCCATTTCACAAATACATAGGTTTCCTTGATACACATTTTTCACTCTACATATTTCACCATATGATATAGGGCCTCATTATGACCCTGGCGGTGTTGCACCGCCAGGGCCAACGGGGGCGGGAGCACCGCCGACAGGCCGGCGGTGCTCCCTTGGTCATTCTGACCGCAGCGCTTTGGCCGCGGTCAGAACGGGAAAACCGGCGGTCTCCCGCCGGTTTTCCACTGCCCCTAAGAATCCTCCAAGGCGGCGCAGCTCGCTGCGCCGCCGAGGGGATTCTGACAATCCTTACCGCCATCCTGTTCCTGGCGGCTCGCCCGCCAGGAACAGGATGGCGGTAAGGATTGTCGTGGGGCCCCTGGGGGCCCCTGCAGTGCCCATGCCAATGGCATGGGCACTGCAGGGGCCCCTGTAAGAGGGCCCGCTAGTATTTCACTGTCTGCAGTAGCACCCGTCGCACCTTCCCACTCCGCCGGCTCGATTACGAGCCGGCATCCTCGTGGGAAGGGAGTTTTTCCCTGGGCTGGCGGGCGGTCTTTTGGAGACCGCCCGCCAGCCCAGGGAAAAACTCATAATACCCTCCGCGGTCTTCTGACCGCGGAGCGGTATTATGGAGGGCGGCATCCTGGCGGGCGGCCTCCGCCGCCCGCCAGGGTCATAATGAGGCCCATAGTCTGTACTCTGTACAAATTGAAAAAACATTATAAGGTGCAGCTCGGTTATTGGCTCTCGTCATCATCTTCGGCCCCAACAAAACCATATGGGACGACTCTTGGTGGCCCACCGCCCTAGGCCCTGCACCCACCCCCGCAAACCACGCACGCAACCTCTGCATCATCCTGGACCCCTCCATCTCCATGACACAGCAAATCAATGCTCTAACCGCCTCCTGCTTCCACACAATCCGCACTCGAAAAAAAATCCTTCAACTGGATTCCCCCAGAGACCAGGAAGACAGTCACCCATGCACTCATCAGCAGCAGACTAGACTACGGTAACGCCCTCTACGCCGGCACCACACTCAAACTCAAAAGCAAACTCCAGAGAATCCAGAACACAGCCGCACGCCTTGTCCTTGGCCTTCCCGCCACGAACGAATCTCACCACACCTCAAATCCCTTCACTGGCTCCCCATAGACAAGAGAATCACATTCAAGATCCTCATCCACACACACAAATCCCTCCACAACACCGGCCCAACCTACCTCAACGACAGAGTGAACATCCACACTCCCACCCGCAACCTCCGATCAGCCGACCTTGCCCTAGCCACAGTCCCCCGCATCCAACGCACCACCACAGGAGGGAGGTCCTTCTCCTACCTTGCCCCCAAAACCTGGAACTCCCTCCCCACCAACCTCTGCAAAACCAAAGACCTCCTGCTCTTCAGAAAGAACCTCAAGACATGGTTGTTCGAACAGTGACCCTCCTTCCCTTCCCCACTTGACCCCCCCCCCCCCCCAAGCGCCTTGAGACCCTCACGGGTGAGTAGCGCGCTCTATAAAAAAATGTGATTGATTGGTTACTGCCTCAGCAGTAAAGGGGCTAATTTTAGATTTATTTTCAAGTCACATGATGTTAGCGAACAAAGGCCCATATTTATACTTTTTGACGCAAAACTGCTCCGATGCAGTTTTGCGTCAAAATATTTAATGCTAGCTAACGCCATTTATTTGCGCCGCTCGGGCGTCAAATTTATACTTTGACGCATGGCGACGCAAACCATTGGTGAGGGTCATTTTTTTTTACTCAAACCAATGTGTCGCGTCATAAAGAAAAACAAAGTTAACGCGTCAAAAATGACTTTGAGCCGTTTACGATGTCGCAAACCAGATACGCACCTTTTTTTGACACAATTGCGTCAAAAAGCGGCGCAAACACTGCAAAATGTGCAAAGGAGCCCCAAAATGGATTCCAGAAGCTTGGAGAGACCCCAGGAAGATGACAACAGACCAGGAACCAGCCAGGAGGACCCACACAAGACCCAGGAGAGGGAGCAGAAGAAAAGGAAGTGTCAGTCCAGTGCAGAGGAGCAGGAAATACTGGTGAAAGAGGTGATGGAACACCAGCACCAACTTTTTGTCACACCTAAATTGCCAATTGGGAGGAGAGAGGCAATTTGGCAACAAATTGTGGACAAGATACAGTGTGGCTGAAGTATGGAGAGCAGACATTGAGTGCAAGAAACGCTGGCATGACTGCAAGCGCAGGACCAAGGAAAAGATGGCCAGGAACAGGAAGGCAGCACTGCAGACTGGAGGTGGGAGTCCAGCACCGCAGGCGGCCCTGGACCACATGGAGGAGATGGTGGCAGCCGTCATCCCTGATGAGATCGTCACAGGGATTCAAGGACAGGACAGCGCAGACCACACAGATGCAGGGTAAGTTGCCTGGGGCACAAAAATGGCTATTTGTAAACTGTAAGCAGGGGGGGGCTACCTACTACACAATGCTTGGAAATCATGATATTCAGGGAGTGGAATGGGCAAAGGGGCACGGCACGGGGGCATCGGCTATCCAGAGGAAACCTGGGGCACAGTACTACACTACACCAACAACCTTAGCATTGGGTATGCTGCCATGCCAAGGATGATGGAAAGGTAAAGCCATTCCATGAGGGTAGGGTACAACGTAAAACTGGCCTGCTTTCACATGACAGCTGGTATTCTCCCTACATGTACAAGGGCTCAATTAACAGTCTCAGGCCATATCCGCAAGTGGAATTTAACATTTGCAACAGTTGCCACTACCACCTCTGCTGTGTGCGGCGGTCAAGTAGCTAATGGCAGTTACGTGCCCATGGATCAAACACACCCAAATTAGAGGATTCAGGATGACAATGTTATCAATCCCCTGAAATCAATCAAAATGTGCCAAACCAGACAAATGTGAATGTCCATAGTCGCTACAAACATCAGCCATGGTCATAAACATTATGAGGTACACAGCAGTAATGTCATACCCATGCTGCATATGTCAGAGTCCACCCTGTGCCTGGGTCACAATAGCTGCAATGACACCATGCAACATCCCAACTGTTATACTGCTCCGACAACAGCATTTAGGGGGAGGACCTTTCTTTACTGGCTAGTGAAATACACCCGCACAGTCAGAAGGGGAAATGGAACACTGCTAGGACCATCAGTGCAGTGCAATGTAGCACACATTCCCCAAATTCAACATTACACACTACCAGTGCTGACATTTATAGTGTACCATGCCAGTGCTATACATAGTATATGCTAGGTCTCAGCAACAGATAGCTGGATGTGAAATATCTGAGACTGGGGCAGTTCCACATTGTTAAGTGTGGTTCAAGTGCCATCAGAACACCCACAGCCAGTGCAAGGCCACAACATGAGAATGGAAGTAGACGGAGGGTTGAGTAGGACAAGAAGGTGGCAACATACAATCTGGGCAGAACCTACACCTACAGGATATGACGCTGACATTGCCCCAAACTGCACACACTACATGTGACATGCAGGGGTGGGCAGAGACCTGGGAGAATGCTAATATGAATGACAGGGACAATGAACAGGAACCAAGATCACAATGTTCAACTAATCGGAAGTCAGGCACGTCACATTACAAATACCACAACACAGACACACTAATTGTACCATATCTCATTGCAGAGGACAATGGCTTTCCTGGGGATATGCCTGTCCTGGAATTCCTTGATGACATGGATGACGAACTGACAAACATCAGCCAGCAGACCCTCCAAGATGTCCTCGGAACCCTCCAGATCCCACCTTCAGTCGCAAGGAGGAGCACAGATACAGCAGCCATCACAGAGGACCCACCCACCACCCCAATTGTACGACCTGCCAGCTCCAACCCAGCTGAGGACTCTGACGACACTGGCACCAGCTTTGAGAGAACTGTAGTTGGAGTACAGCGTGAGCTGGCCAAGGAGGTGCGGGTGGGGATGCAAAATATGGCAGCCAGCCTAGAGGCGGTGCGTTCATGCATGATGACAACTGCAGAAGAGGCAGCAGCCATGCAAGGGCGAACATCTATCTTGCAAGAACTGCAACAAAGTGTGAAGGAAATCAGCACAGCAGTAAGGGAGTTGGCACAACACCTCCAGCAACAAACCTTTCAACGCGTGCACGAATGCAATATTGACCCCATCAGGGCCGACCTGGCTGCCTACCACAGTGATGTAGCTGCTATCCTTAAGAGCCAGCAGCTCCTCCTTGCTGCAGTACTCCCCTTAATAGCCCCACAGTTGGCAGCTACCGGGATTTCTGACTCCACGTCTTCAAACACTGAAGTGTGTGTTGCCCCTTCAAACCACCACCACCAAGGGCAGAGGAGACGACACACACATCAGGAGATGAAGACGTGGAACAGATCGCCATCACCCGTAAGAGTACCCGGTAGCACAAGTCCATGCCACATGGGCACTTATAACCAAGGTCCTGTGCTTTGTAACATGCCAGTCTTGCAAAATCTGCTCACAAGCACTGTTCTCCAGCCCACTGTTTAGCTTTTCACTCTGCCCTGTGATTGTCTCTCACTACCTCATTGGCAATTCATGTCCCTCTGCACTGTATGACACTTCACCACAGCATGTCCAATGACATGTCCCATTACACTTGTGTAGGATCACAATGGAAGGTGTCACACTAACAAACTCACAATCCTGGACTATGTTAAATAGCACTACATCACTTTAAAATAAATAGCACTTACACAACCACTTTTTCTCTGTGTAATGTGACACATCAACCGTGAGGGAGATTAGTGAAGTTTGCCTCATGTCAATGCCCATAGAATGTCAATACAACTGCCCTGAAAGAATGTGGGCTGATAACTATGCACTGTGGTCTGGATTGTACCATCATCTACCCTTCCTGATGGTTAATTCTGAGGTAACTTGAAACTATACCGTAAAATGCTGTGTTGGACAGAATGAGTCTTCTTCAAGGGATGTCTAAGCAGAAACAAATAGCCTTCAAATTATTGTTCAAGACAATCTTTACATATGTGACATTTGTCACAATTTTTTCCTTACACACCATACAGCAGGAATGGATGTGTATGAGTGTACGTACAAATAAGTAACCTGGCTGTACAATGTAACAAATGATAGGTGTGGATTATGTATACTATACTACATGAGATAATACCATCACTCACCTTATCAGGGTTCACTTGAACATCAGGCTGCAGGCAGGCGTAACACAGTGTCCTCAATACCAAATCTGGTTCCAAAGAATGTCAGATTGAAAACATACATCAAAAATTAACAACACATTGCGATCCATAGTAACCTTGAGTGGTGGGTGCAATGGATGGCAGATTCCTAGCGAAGTAGCTTTGGCATAGTTGCCAATGTGACAGCTCAATTGGGATTTGGATGCAGGATGGGACACAAATGCAAATACTAAATAGATACCGTTCACTCATACCAAGGCCCCGATCCCCAAGCATATGGCACATACTGAAAAGGAGTACCTAAATATTTATTTACCTGTAAAAAAGGATACTAAAACCAGGGGAAACACCTTAACTAACCTAATCTATCCTAACTACACATTACCCACAACTGGCCCTAGCTAATCTAAGCTAAACTTACTTATCACATTTAACTAAACACTCTAAACATCAACCCCCCCACCCGCCTTCTAAGACGGGACACATGGAGGACAACATATACTAACCTAAACACATACTATCTTATACTAAACAAATATATATTTTTTTGTAATTTTTTTTTAAACACAAAAACCCCAACATCATCCCCCAACACATAAAAAAATAACATGTAAAAATATCATACCCCGCCCCCTAACCCACTACTACTAACTAAACTAACAGCCTATTCTAACCTAAAACTAAGCCCCCTAAACCCACTAATTAAAAGAACCAGGAAAGAGGAGGGAGGGGAGGGAATCATTGCAGATGGTATAATAGTCACAAGTTTGCCCTCTGCAGTGTCTTCTTTATGGCACACACCCTCTTTTTTGATTTGTGACATCTCCTGCTGCAACCTGCCCAGTCTCCGCAACATAAGTTGCAAGTCACGTTGCATTGCTCTAAAATCAGCAGGGTCAATGACTGCAGCAGGGGTGGTCTGAGTGCAAGTTGTTGATGTTTGCCCGGTTGGTGGTGCCATGCTTGGAGGGGGAGGTGCAGGTGCTGCTGTCAGTGGTCCTGGAGCAGTGGAAGTCGATGGTCCTGCAGTAGTGGCTGTGATCCTTGGCGCCACCTGGGTTGTAGTGGTGGTGCTGGTGGTGGCGACTCTTGTGGACTCTTGTGGACACTGAAGTACCCCCTTGGGCAAATGCCCTCCACACTCCTGATTTGTGACACCTCCTGCTGCAACCTGCCCAGTCTCCGCAACATAAGTTGCATGTCACGTTGCATTGCTCTAAAATCAGCAGGGTCAATGACTGCAGCAGGGGTGGTCTGAGTGCAAGTTGTTGATGTTTGCCCGGTTGGTGGTGCCATGCTTGGAGGGGGAGGTGCAGGTGCTGATGTCAGTGGTCCTGGAGCAGTGGAAGTCGATGGTCCTGCAGTGGTGGCTGTGATCCTTGGTGCCACCTGGGTCGTAGTGGTGGTGCTGGTGGTGGCGACTCTTGTGGACACTGAAGTACCCCTTTGGGCAAATGCCCTCCACACTCCTGAGGCTCTTTCTTGGCGATAACGCAGTGCCATGTGGCGGAACCCAGACTCCACATCCAGAATGTGGCGGTAACGCATCGCCCGCCACTGAAACTCACATATCTGGCTGGCATCCATATTGGCTGCTGTTAAAAAAGATAAAACCACACATTAGGTACTTCATTGTGTGATATAGCTGCTGATGAGAATCAGACAATACATCTAATGTAGCTGAAACAGGCCATATCACCATACAGATCACAGATTCTCCCTGAGAAAGCCAACTTAGCCTACACATGTCCTATCTAACAGCACAGCAATGCTCTAAAAGAGGTGTAGCAACTTAAATGACCTATGCATCATTGTTCAGCCATTAGTCACGTAAAAATGCTGCAAGTCCTCCACATGTGACAGGCCAACTAATGAATATCTTCTGGATGACAATCAAGGGCCACAAGATATGTGATTTGTAAATGGAATTGTCAGGATGGTATGCAGTTGTTAATCATGAGTGGGTATCCTAGGTTTGGACAAGTGATTTACAGATTTACATGTCTGTGTACTAAACTTGGATCATCACGCCTAGGTAACACATTTCATAACCCTAAGCCTGTGCCTCGGGGAGGGGGGCACAGGCTTAAGCAACACATACTTTCAAACATCAAGGACACCCAGTAAGCTTTGGACAGCTGTATATGGGTTTAGGCAGTCCACCACAGGTAAGGAGGATG
Source organism: Pleurodeles waltl (assembly GCF_031143425.1). Taxonomy (NCBI): domain Eukaryota; kingdom Metazoa; phylum Chordata; class Amphibia; order Caudata; family Salamandridae; genus Pleurodeles; species Pleurodeles waltl. The sequence continues at coordinate 517,725,355 of NC_090440.1, read as the reverse complement.
TCCAACTAGGATATACCCAAACCTTGGGCAATCCCATCCACATTTATGTTTGTAAAGGCAGACAACTGTCAACATCATTTGATACCACTAATACCTGTCCTACAACAAGCAGATAGATGCAAGTACACATCTGGCCATGAGCTGCATGCACACCTATGACATCGTACTCAAGTGCCACATACACGTAGCACAACATGTGGAGCTACATGCTGCTAGGAAGTCAAACATACAGTCGACCATGCTCATTAGTGAACAGGGAGGCTCAAGTCTGTGGGTAAGACTTTGGCATCCCTATTCTGTGAGATTCAGGGTCTGACTTGATGACTAAATCATGAATATGGCTCTCTGCTAATTTTTCTTTATAAACATTTCTAAAACAAATGTCACCCTCTTCACATGGCCATGGCTACAGGGCTGCACTACAATCCCAAAATATGACTATATGCTACTGATTGTCCAACTCAAAGATGAAAAAAAGTGAAACTCCAGTCAAGTTACATATCGGATCATGTGCCAGCACATCATACCTTGCTATGTGTCCAACACATAGGAGTCAATCACACAACAGCTGCAAACACAACACAGAACTGAAATATCAACACTTACTGGATATGTCTGGGTCTGCAAATCGAGCCACTTCTCCGATTGTGTAAGGTGCAGGTCCACCTGTAAAGCATGGAAGGGTGAAATGTGATCAATGTCTGTGCATTGTACAACACTTTCAAATAAAATTACTGTGTGTAACATTAAATCTGAAAGTCCAGCCTCTTAGGCATAATGATACTCCAACATACATACCACTGCAAACATGTATAGACCCTGTCACTCCAGTGATACACACATATCTGCACACATGCAGTGGCCCTAACTATCATGTGGTGACAAACATGATCCATCAATTGGTTGCAGACTCATTTATGGAGTGTACTCCTCTCATCATTTGTAGTAATGAAAGACATGCAAAGCCACATTCCTGGAGCAATGCAATACCAGTCACTCGGGTACTGTGGCTTATGCATCAAGGGACAATCATTTACTGTGTGACGCACCTGTGGGTTGATTTAAGGTCATGATTTATCATGCTTTCTATGGTCCCTTACATGTAGGGCATGTGTTGTGTGTAGGTTACATATGCTACATTAACAGTGTACCCTGATCCACATATGCCCCTTATGACACCATAATGGCAGGGATCCTGTGCGTTAATTGGTGACAATTTGAGGCAAAACATGGATTGGGCATTTTTAATATTTTAATACAACAATAAGATATATGCTGACAGTGTATATTGTGGTCATCCATGACAGACTGCATGGCATGGGCACAGTGTAGTCATTGCACATGAAATGTGTCACTCATTGCCCTGTGTACCCATCATGAGTTTTGGAAATCACAGTTAGCCACATTCATCATTTTACATTTGCCAAGTTGGGAGATCAGCGGGGATACAGCAAACTGACACTGTCACATTATTAAAACATGGTTTAGCAAATGTACCACTGTGTCAATCATGATGATGTAGGTTTCAATTTGTATGTACCTTTGGAATGGCAACAGTCACAGGAATACTGGTCTTCTGATCTTAGCGTACACCCATGTCTGTGATAGCCTCCATATTGTAGTTATTGTACATATGCTGCACTAGATCAGCAGGGGTGTACCAAACAAAACTTACAAAGTATTAGGGAACTTTATATGTATGATGGAATTGGTCAGGGGTCCCTTGCACGACATCATGCACGTAATACATTGTGACCATTCATTCCCCAATGTCAGGTATCCCATGATGATCCCATAACTTATGAGAAGTGCATGGCTACAGAGTAACACAGATGGGAAATGCATTAGCTGTGTTCCAGCTATTGTGCCCAAGACCAATAAAAAAACCCAGAGTTACAATGAACAGAGGGCCATGGATAGATGTTATCCCTCAATTTGTATCATTTGCTTAATTTTATATGCTACAGCTATGGAAAGTAGCAGCAAACATTTAGATATGAACCCGTGTGCATTACTTTGGCATCCATTCCTAATTTAATTGCGGCACAACCAAGTCAAACTATCAGCCTAAGATATTACCTGCGGTTAGAAAGAAATTGGTACGTATGGGCCAGAATACAATTCAGACATGTAGTCGAAATAATTGGGAACACATTAATTCTTGGAATTATCTGGTGAAAAACATCTCTTTCCTGGTACACTCACAGACCATGGAAAAAACATATGTTAGAGCCACATTTGCATCATCTATTGATGTGAAGGCAGCACTAATTTACAAGCTCCAGTTGTGTTTTGTAACTTAGTGCAGCGGTTGCGTCAACAAATGACAGTAATGTGTAGCAATTATTGTATAACTCAGGGCCACTGTATGTTTAACTTGCATTCCACATGTCCAAAAACATTGCCTGCAGCATATCAACAAATCTGCTACTGTCACTATAGAGCATTTAAATGTGCACATTACTCTGAATTGTACTCACCAACAGGGCCACCAATCACAATACCCAGGTGGTCCAGCAGGTCTTACTCTCTGGCAACAAGGTCAGCCCAGCGGTTCTTTAGTTGGTGGTTGTTGCGCGGTGTGTTGTAGACACGTCGCAGATGGTACAAGACCTTTGACCACCAGAGCCTCCTCGCCTCTGTGCGATACCCTTGTATCACCCTGCCACCTGCTTCGATCATCCAAGTTGGGAGATCAGCGGGGATACAGCAAACTGACACTGTCACATTATTAAAACATGGTTTAGCAAATGTACCACTGTGTCAATCATGATGATGTAGGTTTCAATTTGTATGTACCTTTGGAATGGCAACAGTCACAGGAATACTGGTCTTCTGATCTTAGCGTACACCCATGTCTGTGATAGCCTCCATATTGTAGTTATTGTACATATGCTGCACTAGATCAGCAGGGGTGTACCAAACAAAACTTACAAAGTATTAGGGAACTTTATATGTATGATGGAATTGGTCAGGGGTCCCTTGCACGACATCATGCACGTAATACATTGTGACCATTCATTCCCCAATGTCAGGTATCCCATGATGATCCCATAACTTATGAGAAGTGCATGGCTACAGAGTAACACAGATGGGAAATGCATTAGCTGTGTTCCAGCTATTGTGCCCAAGACCACTTAAAAAACCCAGAGTTACAATGAACAGAGGGCCATGGATAGATGTTATCCCTCAATTTGTATCATTTGCTTAATTTTATATGCTACAGCTATGGAAAGTAGCACCAAACATTTAGATATGAACCCGTGTGCATTACTTCGGCATCCATTCCTAATTTAATTGCGGCACACCCAAGTCAAACTATCAGCCTAAGATATTACCTGCGGTTAGAAAGAAATTGGTACGTATGGGCCAGAATACAATTCAGACATGTAGTCGAAATAATTGGGAACACATTAATTCTTGGAATTATCTGGTGAAAAACATCTCTTTCCTGGTACACTCACAGACCATGGAAAAAACATATGTTAGAGCCACATTTGCATCATCTATTGATGTGAAGGCAGCACTAATTTACAAGCTCCAGTTGTGTTTTGTAACTTAGTGCAGCGGTTGCGTCAACAAATGACAGTAATGTGTAGCAATTATTGTATAACTCAGGGCCACTGTATGTTTAACTTGCATTCCACATGTCCAAAAACATTGCCTGCAGCATATCAACAAATCTGCTACTGTCACTATAGAGCATTTAAATGTGCACATTACTCTGAATTGTACTCCCCAACAGGGCCACCAATCACAATACCCAGGTGGTCCAGCAGGTCTTACTCTCTGGCAACAAGGTCAGCCCAGCGGTTCTTTAGTTGGTGGTTGTTGCGCGGTGTGTTGTAGACACGTCGCAGATGGTACAAGACCTTTGACCACCAGAGCCTCCTCGCCTCTGTGCGATACCCTTGTATCACCCTGCCACCTGCTTCGATCATCAAGGGGAGGAAGTGGCACACCAGCCAAATGAATCCCCCCAGCTCCTCCTCACCCATTCTCCCAGACGTGGCCTACCCAACATGACTGAAATAATAAGAAAATTAAGGGATACAGAGAAGAATAAAGGGAAAGGAGGGAGGAAAATTAAATAAAAGTAACCCTAAAACAGCCCAGCTAGCCCCAAAATAACAATACCCACAACAGACTCCCAACAGTACAAAGACAAAATTAGACACCAAAAATGACAAAAATACATTTACACAGGATACCACAGACACTTACAAAACACCAAAAGACAATATGAAGGGCACACAGGAGACAAATTCACAATATTCACAGAGAGACAAGTCAAAACACAGCCACACAATCTAGAAAAATCACAGACCGCAAAGTGAAAGTGAAAGTACACCTACTGTACCAATTTTGTAAACAGGATATCCTACTACATCACCTCCTGCCTCAAATGCGGTGCGTTTTTTTTTATGATGCGTCAAAATAATATGACGCTTACAGTCTGTGCGTCATTTGTTTTTGACGCACATGCTTAAAAATTACCCCACATCCATAGTTCCAAATATTTTGCATTGGTAACCAATTTCATGGGGTACATTGTAGGAATTACCGCTCAGGGCCAATGGATGTATCATGGCTGTGAGCGTCATTTTTCTACGCATATGCAGCATTTTTTGACGCATTTGTGTCTTTTTTTACGCATATGCGTCAACATTTATGTCTTTTACTGGGTTTGGGTCATTTCTCACATTTTTATAGTACATGACAGCTGTAACTAAACAGAAATAGGCTGTTTGCACCTACATTGTGCATTCCAGTGTTTGGGCACATGTGGCAGATCACACTACTGCGGACCATGATCCTCTAGTTGTTGTACCGGATTTGCACTCTTCACTGACGCAATAGATACCCAAACATTTTTAATACAAATTGGTATTACCCAGTTTGAGCAGGTTGTGCGTCAATAGAGGATAGCAAGGCTACGCAACTTAATACAGTAACTCATTGCCTGTGTGTCAATGTCTGTGAATTGGCTATTTCAATTTTAGTTGGCCCTCTGTGTGAACATCACAAGACGTGTTTTCATAAATGTGCTTGTATGCATGTGTTGTAAATGTGGATAACCATCCGATGCTATTCAGTATGGAAATGAGTCAGGAAATGTGTTTGTCATACACGTAGCAACAAATGCTGTGTGAACTTCCCTGAATTTTGGGACAAAAGCATCTCCCATAACAAACCGTGCACAGGCTAGATAGTGGATGGTTGATTATGCCAATGTTACAAGACTAAGCCATCACATGTACTGGAATTTTGGATACCACTTCCTGGTCACTTGTTTGGATACTAGACATGAGTCTGGCATTTGAAAATGCTATGTAGGTACAGTGTTTGTGACACAGAGTCCGCAAACCTATCCAAAAATGTAATGTCACTCCACAGTTTGAGTCATATAAATGACCTATGTTTCTCTTGTGGCAGTGGAGGACCAGCAGACCAAGCAGCATGTGTTCCCATATTTCCAGTGGTTAATTGCACAAAGGTGTCCAGTTCAAGTGTGTGGCCATGTGTACCCTGTGTCATTATTGGGGTCCATGTTGTCACAGTTACGTGCAGGTCTAGTCATGAGTATGTGGAGACATTCTCTGCATTAACAAAGTATCCTTCAAAGCAGAATTGAACGAAAGCCAAAGAGGAATTGAGAACACACATGGGGATAGTACTGCTATGGCACTGCAGAAGTTTTATGAGACTGACAACAGGGCAACCTTGGTGTGCTCACAAAGTTGATGAATCAGTAATTTTAAACCGGCAGGTTTCCTCACAACATTTGTACACAGGGTGGTCTCTAAAATTCCCACTGCAACCGGGAACATCAGTGCCTCTGTGCTGATTAATCTCACAGCTATTCACCACCCAAGCCCCATCAATAGGTTGGGGCCGATGTGAATCAGCGTGTGGGCCGTCAGGGCACAAACATGTTTTGACATTTCATGCACATTAGCAAACGTTGTTTGTTGTGCTCAGGCACCATACCCAATCCATGCATACAGCCATGGTACACTGTCACTATTTGTCACTGATGCATAGATGAAACCCAGACAAGGGATGGGCCGTGATTAGGCTATTTGAAGACATGTCCCACCCCATGATACGATAAGTAAACTGATTACGCTATACAATGTATTTGAGTAATCATTGTTGACCTACCAGACACAATACCCCAGGAGGAAAGTGAGGGCATGGAAAGCAACTATGAGAAAAAAGTAGCCACATGGAACCTTTATGGTAACAGAAAGACAGGGACCAATAAGGCTAACAGGTTGGAGGCTCTGTCAGGAACTAACATGAACAAGGCAAGTACACAGTGAGCAGACTGAGACTGGTCAAATCTGAAACAACACTGTGGAAAATGAAAACTGTATTTGTCCTGTGTGCTGCAACGTTACACAATCACCCAAAGCCTGTGTTACACAAGTGATTTATACTGCAATGCATAACAGGGATATACATATAATGGCAGCTTCTAAGCCGTTCCAGGCAGCTGCAAGGGCAGTGCAGGTTCAAATGGCTGGTCTGCATGGAAGTGCTCACAGGTGTGTGCAGCTTCAGTCTCTCAAGTCCTGTAGGTGAGAATCAAGTTCAAAGGGTCAACAGTACCTTTCACATGGGAAGCAATGGACAGGTGATTACAGGTCCTACAGACTACCAGGCAGTGCATTATCTGACCTGAAGTCCATGCAGGCAGATGAACTATGACTATGGCATGCCATAATAAAGAGGGAAGCACACTGGAGTCAGAATGTGAGTCTGGGTGTGTGTAGATGAAGGATTATCTGGCTACAAATAGTCCATTTGAGGGAGCTTGCACCATGAGTATCACTTTGCATGGCAGTTGTTCTCTTGTGTTGTCTGTGACTCATCTTTGTTTGTGTTATTGTGTGGAATCCTAGGCTTCTAGGATGTACCATCGGTATTGGGATGTTTCATTATCTGAACTGGTGTTTGGCTGATTGACCGGATGTCAGCGGTATTTTTGTAGACTTGCAGTACATTGTGTACTCCCATGCATTATGTCATGTGAAAGAGGTGTCCATGTGTCTTAACTGGGGGTGACATGATACTTCCATACACATAATCAGTTCCACACTGGTGGTAACACGGTTGCATCTATATGGCCTGAACATCCCATCAAATTTAACATATGCAATAGAATTTGTTAAACATCAGCGAGGCCCTTTGATTTGGCTAGGTGACATTGTACAACACATCTCCATACGTTGGCAGCACTGATGTGTTGACAATTGACAATACACAAATATCCCATGTGTGACAAGTTCTCTGCAGACCTATTTATCTGCCCTTACTGAGTTGACTCATGTTGAAACGTGTACCTACACTACTGAACCTGGTCCAGTTCAGCTGGCTAACTTGGTTGTGGTGTTGACGGTTTAATTGTCAGAAGGTCCATATGCCTGTACATCTGTTGTATATATCTGTAATTGTCTCAAACCGTATGTATAGGAATGTGCACTTTGCAATATTGTCACATCAATATGTGTTCTTAGCACAGTCCACTTGCTTATTGGTAGTGGGCAATGTCAGACCAGGAGTGATGTGAGATGTTGGTACAGCCTCAATGATTCCATGTCCCATTCATTGGAGTGATCATCATCATCATCATGCTATGTGTGTCATGGTGTTAGACCTGCAGCGAAACACATTGCATACCCCTTACACTGTACATATTGTTTGGAAGGGTGTGTGATTGAGTGTTATTGATGTGATATTGTGAGATTCATCTTCCAAGTTGTACTGGCAGTTAAGGCCATGTCACTGTCACTGTGTGGTTTTAAATTGTTCCCTTGTGTCTGGGGCCTGGCATCTGTTGTTATTTGCATCTGTCATTTGTCCCTAGGTGTGTATCCAATTGGGTGAGGATATCAAACATGCCTAGCAGTGTCACAACCTTAGTGTCTTCCTGGCCACGTGTCAATGTAGTGGTGTATGTGTTGTGTGTCCTACGGGGTTGCTGTGCTGTGTGTATATAAGTAGGTTTCTGTACTTACCAACAAGTAGGCCATTTTCATATCGTCCATCATGGAAGTGTTGATTGATGGTGCAGTGGCGGAAGATGAATTAATCATGTACACTCCCAGGATACTTTGTCACGATGTTGGTGATCAAACCCCGGTGATCAACAATGGCCTGCACAGTGATGGAGTGTGTGTGCTTCCTGTTGCAGTATAGATGTTCGGTTGCAACAGGTGGCACAATGCGTACATGGCACCAAGCACGTGTGGGAAGCCGTTGATTTGGTAGAACCCCTGTTTGGTCTCCTTCTGCTTCTGCTGTGTGTTGGGGAAGCTGATGTGTCGGGGTGTGAGGAAGATGATGGCATCCAATACCTTGGGTAGGAAGGCAGAGAATGAGGGCTGTGAGATCCTGGCAACCAGGTCACCAGTGGTTTGAAACAAGCCACTTGCCAACATGTGGAGGACAGCTAACAGCTTGGTCTCTGGTGGAATGATGTGGGGTGTCTGCAAGCTGGGTGCCAACTGTGGCTCAATGTTGCGCAGCAGCTGCTGAATAGCTTGCCAGTTGAGTCTGTACCTCTGGATAATGTCTTGTTGCCTGAGTCCCAGAAGGGTTGTCCTGGACCGGAATATCCTCTCCTGCCGCCTTCTGCGTTGCCTTTGGGGTCCCTGCTAGTGTGGTGGAAGCTGCTGGTGTTGGTCCTCTGCTCTGCGTCTTCGTGCATGCTGGATGAATAGCACCTCCATGTCTTCCTTTTGGAGCTCTGCTGTTGCTTCTGTGTGTTTTCCTTAAGTACTGGTGTGTTTGCCCCATTTTAACGCCTGCCCTGACCCAGGCGTTATTTTTTTATGCAAATCGGGCTGTGTGTGTCATTTTCCGCCTCCGCCTCCCGGCAGTGCAGGTTTTTTGCGCCGTAGGATAAATATGGCACACAGGTGTTTAAGTCATTTTTTGGACGGGAACGCCTACCTTGCATGTCATTAACGCAAGGCTGTTTCACGCATCCAGAAAATGACGCACACAGCAGAATTTTGGCATTCGCCTGGTCGGGCGTCAAAGTATAAATATGGTGTAGGGTTTGCGCCACATTTGCTTCCAAAAAATTTATGCAAATTCGGCACAGGCAGAGTATAAATATGCCCCAAAGTTTCAAACAACAATTGGCCCAAGGTGTGCAAATGCAACTTGTATAAGCATATGTAGTTACCTTGCTTTGGGTTATGCAAACGTTTTGCCTCCCCTTTAATCCTTGCTCTATTTCTTTGATATTTTGTATTGTGTTTCTCTCCCTGTATCAAGAAAGGAATTGGCAACCAAATCCAAATAGAAGTGGCAAGTAACTGGCTTAAGAATTTCTTAAATGTAGGTAAACATGGGAGGTGTGGCCTGACCAGCTTCGATGGCTGATGGACTGTAGAAGTGCTCCCGGACCTCCTCCGCCATTCATCAACATCCGCACTGCCTGCCATCCCATTTATCTCTAGAGCTACTGTCTTTACCCCACTGGGGCAGGAATCCGCAAATCCAGGCATCTCAAATCTTGTGACATAGCAGGAAGGCTCTCTGCCTCTTGTTTTTCTTTTTTTTGTTGCTCCAGACAGCCTGATCCAACGTGTCCTCCAGATATGAGAAGGAGACCTAGACTGCAGCACCAGCTTTCTGAGGGACACTTGATCAGACCACTACTGCGCGGACACCACCACCTCGGTGGATGACATCTACAATACGGCGGAAGAAGTGCACCCCGACTGTGACGCCTGGGCCCACAAGCAGCCACAACACCTTGACAGAGTGAGGACTTGGGGCATGAAGGTGAGGAGCGGGTGGGTAGGGACATGTGACACCACCTGTCCCTTGTGGGGACCCACCTTGCTTTGAGCTGAAGGTTTCCAAAGGAGACAGTGGAGGGTTCAGATGAGCCCCCCCATATCTGTGCCCTTGAGACACGATTGGTCTCTAGCCGCTGGTTCTGCCTCCTCTTTGGTAGGGGCAGAAGGGCGTACGGAAAGTGGGCCGGACAGGAACACGAACGGGCCAAGGGGTTCTATACTTACTACTGGACAGACCTCTTCCAGAACTGGACACACCCTGCTGCTATGCTGGACGCAGCGGAGGCTAGACTGCCACTTCTCCCCCCCACCCATCCAACAGTTCCCACTAAAGCCACACAAACTGCAAGGGGTATTATGGGGAAAGACAAGGGCCCCACACATCCCACTGAACTCAAGATCTACACATTCACTACAGGGCCCAGGAGCAGAGGCACCCACCATGGCGGTGGCCCGCAAAACACTCAGGCCCTTAACTACTCTGAGATGTCCACCCTCCTCTAAGCCACCGATCCTTCCAGTGACACACTGGAGTTGAGAATCGGGGACGCAAAGGGGGACGTCTCCCTTCTACACCAAGACCTCCGCAATTTTTTGTGGGCAGGGTCATAGAGTGGGAGGGCAGGATCTAGGCATTGCATGATGAAGTCACAAAGCTCCAATGATCTATGACATGCCTGTCACCCATGTTATCTACCTTAGAGTAACGAGCTGAAGACGCCAAAAACATGTCACAACTAAATAACTTTTGCTTTATCAGGTTCCCAGAACAGACTGTGAATCCACAGACCCTGCTACCTTTTTGGAGAACTGGTTGACATCTTGAATGCCGAAGGACATGTTGTCGCAGTGGTTTGTGATTTAGAGAGTGCATAGATTCCTGGCTGAACGCTTTCTTCCTGGGGCACCCCATGCCCTTCTCCTCTTCCTTCTATGGAAAGCCCACAGGAAGGGTGACATGTTCTTCACACCTCCTGCATTATGATTATCCCTGACTGTACTTTGGCAACCCAAAAAGGACACGAATCCTTGGAGGAAGTAAAGCAAAAACTCAAGACCATACATCTCAAATACATTCTTATGTTCCCGGCGAAGTTCAAAATGATCCATGACAGTCATTCCCATTTTTCAAAACTCCAGAAATGGCCTGGGAATGGGTGACGCAGGACGCCCCCCTTACAATGGGCAGATAAGCAAAGAATTCAAACTTCCAAGTTTCTCTAGGGGCTCATCTTACTTCTGATTTGGAAGGACGAAAATGAGGCATATCAGAAGCAAAGTAGCTGGAGTCCTCTCTTCTGGACATGGACAACAGTGAGAAAACAAAGGGAACCCAAATAGAACAAAGATACACAAGGCCCACTTGATGGAGAGGATGTGGTGGATGGGGCCCTCTGGGATGCACCAGTGTGATGATGGCGACCTTCTTGACTCCCCCCTGCAGTATAACCTTTATTGACTCTATATGGCAACAGTTGTTATCCTGGTCCAGGAGGAGGTCCATCTCTATAGCCCTGACGTGTAATGAACAAATTTAGTTTTATGGGAAGTTCATGGTGACTGTTGCTTCTGGAGAGGAATTATGGGCAGGGGGAGGGAGGGGTTCTATGTCGTAGTCTGTTTTCTGCTTTACTGTTCTTGGATTCGACCACGTCACCACCCAACACACCCGACGACACATCTAGCATGTAACTGACACACATCACTAAAACCATCCTGACTAATCCCTTCCACCACAGAACCAGGCCTCACAGGGATAGGCAGGCATCAAGATTGGTTTCACCTGTAAGATGACCTACTCAATTCTTTCCTGGAATGTAAATGGTCTTCTAGACCGTATCAAACAGACAGCCAAAAAATCCCACCCATCCATTCTAAAGTTACAAGAGACACACCTCCTTGGGTCATGCTGTCCGTTCCTGCACCTTTATGGCTATGACAGTCTTCCATGCTGGTTTTGCCAGAGGGTCCAGGGGGGTTGTGATACTCCATCATAAATCCTTCCTTTTAGCGGTCACGTCAGTGGTCTCAGATTCCATTGGCCAATATAGTGGGGTGGAGGGTCGCCTACAGGGACAACAATACAATCACCTCAGTGTTTATATACCTCCTCACCTCCCCAACCAAAGAAGCCTTCACAGAGGTTTTACCCATGTTCCCCATGGGTGCAACAATCATTTGTGGAGATTTCAATACCACTCCACATCCAGGACTGGACTCCTCGCTCCCCTAAGCCCCAACCAGTCTCATAACTCAAGCCAACCAACTACAAGGTTGGATACTTGCACTGGGCCTCTGCGCCGTTTGATGTGTGTGTGGCATCCCTGGGACAGGGAATACATACACGGCTACCCACAAGACATTCTTACATATAGACCTCTTACTCTGTGGGTTACCGTAGCAGAGATCCTTCCTAGAGGTATATCTGACCATTAGCTGCTCAAGAACCAATGGGGGTGGTGACGCCTCTTGACGACCCTGCTGGCAGTTCAACGCCTGGCACTTGTCTTGTAACGACTACTTGGAATTCTTAACTACTGAAACACCAACTTACTTTGAAACCAGTGAAGGGGTTTGGCCAGATTTAAGGGAAAATGACGGTGTCCGTTGCTGCACTAAATTTGGCAGCATCACACACCATCATTTTCAAAACGCAGAAATACGCCGTATTTACAATAATATGGCGCACCCCTGTGTTTCCCCCTGCGCTGGCGCAAAATTGTTGCCGCACGTCAACGCAACCACCCTTGCACCATAGTTCAAGGATGGCTGCGTTGAGGGGGAGATTGTTTTTGTGCATGAAGGGACTCCTTCCTCCACAAAACAATCTTCAGTGGCGATTTGCTCCTTCTATGTATGCTGCAAAAATGCAGCACACATATGAAGAGCAAACAAACACAGTTTGTTGTGCCACTCTAACGCCGCCCCTGGGGTGGCGTTAGATTTTGGCGCTGTTTCAGATTTACAAAAACTTGTAAATATGGGGAAGCATCAAAATGCAATGGGAGTTGCTGTGGCACGCACACAGCAACACCCATTGTACACCCCTTCCACGCAAAGTGGTGAGTGTGAAGGGGCCGTATTTACAAGGTGGCGTTAAGGCACAAAAAGTAGCTTAACATCATCTTATAAATACGGTGCAGGGCATAGCACCGTCAGAACATCACTACAAGTGAAATGCCCCTTAGTGTCCTTGCCTGGCATGCCATGATACCCTCTAAGGCTTGGCCAAAAACTTTGTCTAGCGTTGGGAGAAAGCAAAGACACAGGAGATGACAAGTCTTGAATCCCTCATTCTTCGTTAGACTTTACCTTAGACAGGGCTCGGAAACTGTTAGAAGCCAGCTGGAATTAGCCACGCCAACTCACCCTGGAGCAGGCTAGACAGTGCTGGAGGGCCTCAACACCGTGGGTGTATAAACACAGATAAATACAGGAATTTACTGTATTTGTTGGAACATCTCTAGTAGAACAATCTCCTAATTCATAGACTGAATGGGTTCCTTAAGGTGCAGATCTGCAAATATTTCAGCAACATTTGCATCTTATTATCAGATCTTCTTTGCTTCCCATCTGCGTCTGCCCAGAGAACGACAGCACCCTCTCTTGGACTTTATCCCTATTCAACCAATTTCCCCTGCTGAGAAAGCAGACCTTGAACTGTCAATCACCGTTGATGAAATTAACAGGGCTATACAAGGGTTGAACTCCGGTAAAACACTGGGACCTGATGGGTTCCCACTAAAGTGCTATCGTACGTTTTGAGATTTCCTCACTGCCCAGTTAATGAACCTCTACACATAGCCTACTGACAAAGGTCACTTACCTACAGAACTCGACATGGCCGCCATAGTGGTGTTTCCCAAATCGGGCCAAACCGCAACACACTACCTTGTATCGTCCAATATCCCTCATAAATACCGAAGTCAAAATATTCATTAAAATTCTGGCCAGCTGAATGCAGCACGTCCTACCCACACTAGTTCACCCAGATCAGAGTGAGTTTATGCCCCAACATAGCACCAGTCATTGTATACCGCAGATAAAAGTGGCAATGGCCCGTCTCGCGGAGATAAGAGACACATGCGCCCTCCTTCTCCTCAGCTTCGAAAAAGCCTTCAACTTTGTTCACTGTGACTTCTTGAAGGAGGTCATGGCAAAAATGGGCTTTGGTCCTCGGATGCAAAGATGTATTAACTTGCTTTACTCACAGCCTGATTACTGGTTAATGGTTGCTGTCCGACTCTTTCTCCATCAGAAGAGGCACTAGACAGGGATGTCCCCTCTACCTACTCCTGTTCACTCAAGCAATCAAACCCCTGGCCAGACTCATTCACTGTGATGCACAACTGCAAGGGTGGAGATGGGATAAGTGTCCCAAGGAGCGGTCTGCACTCTACCCAGATGATGCCCTCCTCTTCTTGGTGAAGCCCCAACTCTCGGGACTAGGTGCCTGCAGATATTTACCCTTTATGCTGAGGCATACAGTCTGCGTTTGAATAAGGGTTAATCCCTACCTATTCCTCCTTCAGGTAGACTCCTCAACCACAGTGTGGCAAGACTCCATTCCCATTCAAAGGCTTAGCTTCAAGTATCAGGGGATATATACCTTTTGTGAGCATGGTCTGATCTGAAGTCTCAACGTGATCCCTCCTTCTGAAAACTGTGAAGGCAGATCTCCAGCGCTGGGCGTGCTCCCATTCAATGTTTTGGGACGCGCAGCCCTATTTAAAATGACAATTCTCACCTGGTTCCTTTACATGCCTCAAAACCTTCCACTAATGATTCTGCATTGATGGTTCCAAGACCTCAAGGCCCATAATGGCCATTCCTATGGGCAAACAGGCCACCCCGATAAGCTTAGTAGAAATGTAGGCTGACACCATATGATGGTGGGAGCAGCAGATTTTCAACTGTACTGCATAGCCTTGCGACTCCTAATCATTAATAACTGTCTCTCTGGGGGATGGGATGACGCAGCATACCGGGCTGAGCTTCCACTTCGAGGACTGGACAAGATGATGGAACTTTTATACGAGCACCCTCTTCTACACCGACTCCCAGAACTCGTTTGAGAAGTTTTTCTTAATTGGAGAGTGGTGCTCTGCTCTACAGACCGAGAACACACTCTTACACAACAAACCCCGCTGTGGCAGGGCAGGCATCTTCTACATACGGCACTGTTGGCTGTCTTTCACAAATGGGATAGGATAGAAATCACAGTGCTTGGGGACATCTGGCAGGGCATATCCGCTCGTTTCAGGAACTCCATACTCTATATGAATTGCCCAAGACACAATTCCAAAAATATTTACAAGAAAAACATGCATTGCTCCCATATGGGGCCTTTCTGATTGATCTCTCAGAATTTAACCCACTTGAGGCCAATCTACTTATGGGCGACCTGGGGAAGGGAGGAATCTCCCAAATCCTCAATACTCCAGATAGCGTTGCAGTGTTGAAATTAAAATGGGGAAAATTAAATTGTCCCCCCTAGGTAATCAGAATTGGTGACTAGTACGTCACTCTCCCCACCCCAAGAGATTGCGGTCTCCTTCAAACTGAGAATTATACAATTGCATTATCTTCACCTGAGATACCTCACCCCCCTCGGAGATTATGGCAAGCATGCAAACTCCTAAACCTGACTCGTTTCCGATGTCCGCAGCCAGATGCTGATTTTTACCAAAAGACTTGGTAATGCCTCCTGACTGCAAACTACTGGCAACAAATAGAAGCAGCTCTTGCCAGGGTGTTGGGGATACCAAATGGAGCTCTCACCTAAGCAAGCTCTTTTAGGAGTACTACATAAACTGGTAGAGGGGAGGGCAAGGGGGCCGATGCCTGAAAGGCTCAGCAATGGTGATTGCCAAGAAAGACATTGCTCAGAAATGAAAACTGAAGGATCCACCCAAGTTAGCAGGGATGGACTGGTGTGCCAACCCATCTATGTAACCAGGGGGTGTTCTCACAAACATGAATGGATTTGGGGCAAATGGTCGGAATATTATGGGCTCTTTGGATTTAAAAAAAAAAACAGGGTGCAGCAGTGGGTCATGAGTGTTCATACCATGTTTGTATGTCTTGGGCTATTTGTTATGCTTACCTATAAAAGAAATAACATTAAATTAGTTAAACATGTATAAAATCCTATACTGACCCTATCCGTAGAAGTTACCCACTCAGAAGACAGTGTCATCAGTTTGTGAACTTCTTCACCACAGCTGTAATGCCAGGAATCGTGCCTCACAACTTCTTACTTACACTCCTTGCCAAATGGAAAGACATCTACCCTCCTCATTGTGACTATAACTAGCCGAGCTCCTGCTTGCTTCGAAATTGTTAAGTCCTCCCGGCAGTAATGGAAGATCTTAGAAGATCAGAGAATTGTCCATGCATCACCTCCTGCAGAAGATCCATCTGATCCCACCAGCAACCACCATTTAAAAGGCCTCTTTTTTTAGAAGAAAACAAGTGAAAACTGCTTAGCCTTACAATTTTGAAATTTATTCTGAAAATAAACTCTGTCATTGCCAGTCAGGCCCCAGAGCTGGGACCATTGAGGCGACAATCATCAAAGTGGAGGATGGCTTCCTAATCACAGAGACCATGGCCCATATTTATACTCGGTTTGCACAGAATTAGCGTAATTTTATTTTTCCTTTAATTCAGCCCAAACCTAACTCCATATTTATACTTTGGGGCTAGACACATCTAGTGCCAAAGTTTTGAAGTTAATGTAATTCTGGATGGAAATGCAAGGTAGGCGTTCACGTCCAGAAAAGGACGATATGGCCTTTGTACCATATTTATCCAGCACGGGGGATAGGTGCCTTAAATAATGGCGCTGAGCCTGCTTAGCGTCATTATTTAACGCCTGGGTATAGGCAGGCGTAAGGGGACCTGTAGGCATATTTCCAGGGACACCCCCACCCACCTCCGGAGGACACCTAAGGATGTCGGACCCAACCCAGGTAAGTCCTGGTAAGTATAATTTTTTTTTTCTTCAACACCGCTCGGGGACCCTGACTTGGGGCCCACTGCACGGCGCTGACCCCAATGGCCATAATCAGGGGACATTCGTCTCTGGCTGAGAAGTAAAGGAGAATCAGCCACGCATGTTTCTATCATCCAAAATACCTCTGATTATATCTAAGACATTATTGAAGGCATATGAAGTTGCCAGCCCAAAGCGCATCCCAATTTGCCAACCATCCAGATAATTTTATTGTTACAGAAACTGAGAGAGCTGTCAAGCTACGATTTGTTTCCAATATTTTAATCAATAAAGGGAGAAGAGTTGTAGGCAATTAGCTTCTTGGTGATCAGGGTCCAGTTTGGATGTTTTCGTGTTAAAGTTACACTTTCCTTCCAATTGTTTGGCAGGAGTTGCTTTTCATAATATTTGTCACAGATTTAACACTAGTGTGATCAATCTGTTTTAAAGTGTATGCAAGGCAGGTATCTTCATGGGAGATAGGCTTACTAGCATAATTGCCTCATTTTTGCTAGCTGGCAAGGATTTTGCCCACTTGCCTAGCTTTCTCCTGTGATGGCTCTTGGGTTAAGAGAAAGTTTTCCCATTTCGAGAGCGTTATTATGCCTTCATATATAGGGCCATATTCACAAGAAAGTGGTGCATCAGATTTGATGCACCACTTTTCTTGTGCCCCCCCCAACAACACCATGTGTGCTGTATTTACAATACGGTGCACCATGGCACATGTTAGAACAATGGTGTGTAATCATTATTCTGCTACTGTGGTACTTTGCAGAATTAGTGCCACAAAATGTGGCGCAAATCCTGCAAAGTAAAGGATGGCCAATTGAAAGTAATGGGCATATCATTTTAACACCTGCCTTAGGCAGACATTAAAAATGACGTTAAAAATGGGGTAGTGAAATGTTGTAAATTTCACTGCACCATTTTGCCCCCTTGCACACATTATGCCTGGCGCAGGCATAATGTGGCACAAGGGGTTACAAAGTGGCGCAATACATGCATTGTGCCACTTTGTAAATATGCCTAAGACTGGCCTCCTTAACGCCACATTAGCATAAAAAAAATGGTGCTAGTGTGGCGCTAAGGCCTTATAAGCCTGGCACATAGTTTTCATTTTCTAAAAGAAATAGTTACCAAGTTGGCCATAGAAATTCTGACTATAGGAAATGTTGCCAGAAAGGCATCCAGGCTTGGTAAAAGGTTTTGAAGTTCCAAAAACAGCCTAGGAATGTTTTTGGCTGTCAGTGCTCTCTCTAAATGAACACTTGTTTCACATGATTTATCATATTTCTTTAACTGTGAATTAAAAAGTGAGCTATACATTGAACCGCTCAATTAGATGACCAAAGACGTGCATTTCTAAGTTCCACTGGAATTATGCTGCATTGGAGGGCCAAATTATGTGGTGGGTTTGACAACATTATGAAACAAAGCAAACTATGGGGCACCTTCTGTAGCAGAATTATTTTGTCATTCTAACAACTACTAATACTCTCTGGGCAAAGTTGAACCTCTCTATTGCCTATTTACACATAAATACAGCAATTGAAAAGTGGCATGTTAACCGTTGCAAAGGATTAGCTTTGCATTACCAATAGATGTTTGTACTTTTATTTAGCAATGTCTGATGTATTTCGGCTAGAAAGAAAATTTTTAGGCAAGATATAAAAATTATGGGCAGATGCTGGATTGTGATGCCAATGCAGCAAATCCATGATCATGAAGAAAATGCTGCTTCCTCAGGATCATAATCCCAAGGACCCGGGCATTTCCTTATACCAATGTACTGATAACTGGCTTGCCTTTACATCACCAAAAAAACCCACACTTGAGTGGATGTTCCAATAGCACTTTAAACTGAAGGGGATATTTACAAGGAGCTTGCACCACTGATGCGTCATTTTTTTTTTTTTACAGAGAGGCAGCACGCTGTTAGCTCCATATTTGCAAAGTGACTCAGTTGGCCAAATGCGTCGGTTTTTCTGAGCCTGCATCAGAAAGCCCTAGGCATGATCCAGCTGCCTAGATTTTAATGTACGCAGAGTGAGCGTTCCATCGGAAAAAGTCACTTACAACTGACGCAGTGACATTTACAAGATTTTCCTCATTTAATACATCTGTCAGATGTGTTTTACAAAGCCTGCAATGCGTCGCGTCAGAATTCCTACAGCTCCTAAACTCAATATAAGGACTGATGCAGTGGCTTTTAAAATGAATCCTGACGATTTGAGATCACTTTGCGCCCTGGAAGATGTCTGTTTTCTGCCTCCCTATTAATCGTAGTAGGTCTACACATGTGACAGTCATGTTGTAGGACCCCTTGACCAACCTGGGACCATGGCACCTATGATTTCATCATCTGCTGCTGCAATGCTATGTAACGTTGCATATTGTTTGCAGAGGACAGACCAGAATTATCATGTCTCCAAGGATGAAGGGGTCCCCAAGTCCAGGTTTGTGTACTCCAAAGGACACCAGGTAAGTACACAAATAAGGTAGGTAGTACATAGGAAACATTACAAGACTTGGAATCTTATTAACATGTTGAATTCTTAAAGAAATGGGGTGGATGAGAGGGTCAGTAAGCAATCTGTGGCTTGACTCTCTAACAGAAAGAGCGTTACTGAAGGTAAGTAACTTGTTCCTCTGATAGTAACTTTTGAATAGATACCAAAGCAGTACCTATTGGAGATTGGTCTGTGAGTGGACTCAAACCAGAAAGTCCTGCATGACTGACCTGGCAAAATACCCCTCTCATGAACCTGACCGTCCATCGCTTCGAGAATGTATGGAGGAACATTCACTTAGCTCTCTGGCAGCTGTCTAGGACAGGGTCTTCACTTGCTAATGCAGTGGCAGCAGCTTTGGGCCAGGTGGAATGATAATGCAGTTCATCTGGGAGGCTGCTTTCTGATCTTTATGCAGAGCATGATCTAGCAGGAGATGGTTCTCTTCTGCTCTCCTGCACTTTTTTTTCACTCTAGAGAACCCCACAAAGAGCTGATTATCCACATCCATTTCTCTTTTAGGATCCAAGCGATGGAGCTTCTTCTCCTCCTTAGAGGGGTGAGGTAGAACACACAACGTTGTCATAGTGGTGGTTTGACCAACATGGAATGGCATCACAACTGGCAGAAAGGAGCCCTGAGTCCACAGAACCAGTTTTTCTGGGAAGAAGGAGGCGTATGGTGGATTGACACAAAGAGCCTAAAGCTCGTTCACACGCCATGCTGAGTTGATGGCGGTGAGGAACACAGTCTTGATAGTAAGAAGCCATAAAGGCAGTTGTGAAGCAGCTTGAATGGAATGCACATCAGATAAGTCAGGACCATATTAAGGTCCCACTGGGGCAATACAAAGGGAGAATAAGAGTGCATGTGTTGCCACCCTTTTAAAAACCGCATCACAAATTATGACAAAATACAAGGACTGATCTGGCAACCGTAGGAAGGCGAAATGGCCGAAGGATAACCTTTTACCATGCCCAAAACCAAACAGTGCCGGGAATGAGAAAGAACAACTAACAGAACTTCTGATAACTTGGCATGTAGGGCGATCTACCTGGCAGGTGCCACACCAAGTCACAAATTTGTCTCAACAACTTCTGCATACAGTTTTTGCTGCGGGACTCTCAGCAGCCAAGATGTCATCAACCAAAGCTACAAGGAGGTTGAAGATGTTCAGCTGTTGCTGATTAATTGCCATGCATGAAGATGGAGTTTGTGAAGCCCGAGTGCAGAAGCCTGCACTGTTGCTGCAACAGCAGGTCCTCCCAAAGGGGCAGCATGATCGGAGAAAAAAAGTGTTCAAGTCCAGGGGTTCTGGATACCATCCTCTCTGTGCCCTCTCCAGAGCCACTAGGATGACTTGGGCACAGCTATTCCTGATCTTCTTGAGAACTTGGGGCAGGAGTTCTATCGACGGAAAGGCATACATGAGTCCCAAGTTCCATTCAAGGTGGAATGTGTCGCAAGACTCCTTGGATGCTCCAGGCACAGAACTGCTGACTTTTTGCATTCGCGGTGGTGGCGAACAAATGGAGCCAAGGTTCTTCCCATTCATAGAAGAGATCTTTTGCCACGTCCAGGTGTAGCTCCTGCACCAGCCTCACCTTGATGGATGGTAGGAAGGCTTTTGGAACCAAGCAGGTTGCCCTCAGTTCCAAGAGACTGATGTGGAGTTGAGACTCTGCCAGAGACCAGAGCCCTCAATTGTCCACCTCTCCCAGGTGACCACCCCACCAGGGACAGCATGACAAAGTCCGACCCCTGGAACGGCTCTGTTAGCTCCAGGTACAGAAGCAGAAACTAGAACGCACCTTGGAACAGTCCAGACCAGGAGTTTTCTTCTGCTTGGAGCCATGGAGTTTTGCTTCACATTTCCTGAAGGCCTTCAAGTTCATCAACACTAAGGGGCATATTTATACTCTGTTTGCGCCGAATGTGCGTCAAAACTTTTGACGCACAATCGGCGCAAACACTGCCCCATATTTATACTTTGACGTCCGACCCCGCGGGCGTCAAAGTTCCACCATGTGCGTCATTTTTTAGAAGGGGGAACCAGCCTTGCGTTAATTATATGCAAGGTAGGCGTTCCCTTCCAAAAAATGACTTTAAGGCCTGTGCCCCATATTTATACTGTGACGTCATTTTGACGCACAGGAGGGGGCAGGCCTTAAAAAACGGCGCCCAGCCTGATGGGTGCCGTTTTTTAACGCCTGAGTCAGGGCAGGCGTTAAGGGACCTGTGGGCTCAGAAGGAGCCCAGAGGTGCCCTCCCATGCCCCCGGGGACACCCCCTGCCACCCTTGCCCACCCCAGGAGGACACCCAAGGATGGAGGGACCCATCCCAGGGAAGTTAAGGTAAGTTCAGGTAAGTGTTTTTTTTCGTATTTTTTTTGTGGCATGGGGGGCCTGATTTGTGCCCCCCTACATGCCACTATGCCCAATGACCATGCCCAGGGGACATAGGTCCCCTGGGCATGGCCATTGGGCAAGGGGGCATGACTCCTGTCTTTGCTAAGACAGGAGTCATTTCAATGGGGGTTGGGTGTAAAAAAAAATGGCGCAAATCGGGTTGAGCCCAAAATTTTGCCTCAGACCTGACTTGCCCCATTTTTTGATGCCCAAGCTCCATTTTCCACTATGCCGGCGCTGCCTGGTGTGAGTCATTTTTTTTGACGCACACCAGTCCGCAGCGCCGGCTAACGTCATACAATAAATAAGGCGCCCGCATGGCGCTTTGGAATGGCGTTAGCCGGCGTTAAAATTTTTGACGCACAACTGCGTTGGCGCAGTTGTGCGTCAAAAAGTATAAATATGGGCCAAAGTCTTTGCAGGCCTTGGAGCTGTGGCTTGACCCAGGCACCCCTGATGGTGATCTTTCGCAGACATTAGTTTGCAACAGTCCCTATAGAGCTTGAAACCTGTCGTTGTAGGGGTCATATACCTTGCACACAGAGACATTTTGGGAAAAATCGAGGTAAGTCTATTATGAAAATATTTACTGTCTGTCCTTTCTCTAACTATATGCCAATATAAATATGCTATTGTACTAATGTTACAGAGACGTTATAGTTAGGTTCACATTTTGCGCACGCACAACCATAGAAATTGAGCACTTAGAGTTATCTCAAGTAACTATAAGTGGTGCCGTAAGGTAACTATAACTCGGGCCCTTGCCATGCGCTGCTAAGTTATCCCACATAGTACAACACTCATGGCATCTATGACATAATTGATAATATCCCTGCAACATTTGCTGTAAATGTTTGATGAGAAAACAGTGCATGGCGAGGGCACAAGTTATAGTTACCTTAGCACACGTGTTATAGTTACTTGAGATAAGAAACCTTTGGGGTTTTCTTGTATATATATATATACATATATATATATATATATAAATCCTACTCGTGGTTGCCCGTAGGTAGTTATAGTTAGAACCTAGTTTCAATAGGAAGAACGTGTTTTGTTTTGACAATGACTTTGGCGCAGCTTGAGGAATCTTCACAACATTTTCAAAACTTATATTTTGGTCAGTTCAGCTGCTGTGTTGAAAGTTTTGGGTTGATCTGTCAAGGGGCGCTGAGAAAAAAGGGGGGGGTCCCAAAACGTATTTTCCCCAATCATTTTTCCACAGAGTCTGTAGTCACGTTGCACTACACTGGTGAATAGCATTACATCAATTTTGGCAGGAAGATAGATCTTGTTGCGCAGATTGTGCTTTTTGTAATTTGGTGTAAATCCGTACAGTAGTTTTGGAGATATTAAAGGTAAAAAATATAGATATCTAGGGACGCGGATCCTGCACAGATCCAACTGTCCCCGTGTTGATATCTGATTGCCCACCCCAGGACATAGCAGTTTGATCTAACTTGGCCGGAACTTTGACGGCTATCGCCAAGTCAGAGAAAACACTCTGCTCCCAGCAAGCTAGAGCTGTCAAACAGCTCTTGTTTGCTGGAAGAAGAGGTCTCCTTTATTTCCCTGCCCGAGAGCAGTGAAACAGAGGAAACAATTGCCCTCACAGACAGGGAGCTGCATGTTTAGCAACTCACTGACTGTGACAGCAGATGCGACTACCACAGGAGGTGGGGAGCTGGCTGGAAACACACAGTCTCCAATTCACACTGGGTGCCCTGCAGGGCACCCAGGACTGATGGCCAGGCCCCAGGGGGAAGGGGTCCCCCGGGCCGAAGTCAGCGGGGGGGGGGAGGGAGAAGGGCCACAAGGCGCCCCTCCCCAAAAATAGAAATAAATAATAAACGGCCGGGCCCAGGAGGATGGGGTCTCCATGGCTGAAATCGGTGGCAGAGGGGAGGGTGCACGGCCCTCTCTGCCAAAAACAAAACAATAATAATAATAATAAAAGGCCAGGCCCTTTGGGGTGGGGTCTCTGGGGCCAAAATAAGCCAGGGGGGTGGCTCAACCTCACCTCCCCAGAATGGACATTTACCCAACTAGGTAGCACTTACTACGTATCCCGTAGAAAGTGCTCTAGTTAGATAGACATTTTGTGCAAAACTGTGAAAATTAGCCAGTGAGCTTCAGTTCTGGCCATGCTGTTTATATCACAGAAATTTAATCTCTACAGGAAGCACTTACAAATATAAACATAGAAGGTGTCCCAGTTGGAGCTCCACTTCTAGAAAGGACAAATGATCCTAACGCCTGGGCTTGGCAAACTATAACATCCCTGTAACCTTTGTTCTTTTTAAGTGAATGAATATATATATATATATATCTATATATATATATATATATATGTTCACTTAAAAAAGCAAAGGTTACAGGGATGTTATACTTATTTTTTATTCACCTGCGAGGGCGGGAGTTATAGTTACCTTAAAATACTAGTTATAGTTACTTACGATAACTATAACAGCTGAATTTCTATGCTTTTGTGCATGTAAAATCTGTACCTAACTATAACGCCCTCCATTTTCCATGTGCAGGCCACTATCCCCTCCCTCCTGCCTTGTCTGGTCCATTGTCATGCTCCTGCCCCTTGCCTCCTACCCTTCACGATCCGTTATGCTGCAACTGTCCTCTGTCTATCTAGTTTGGTCAGCTTACTGCCCTTGCCTCTTTCCCCTTTGCTCTCTTTTGTCCATGTGCATGGCGCTTTCCCCTCCTTATTGCTTTCCATGGTCTGTTGTGCCGCACTGCCAACCCACTTTCCCATTGTGGGTTATTGTGCTGCTGCAGCCCCAGACACCTGCGCTGTAAGGTCAGTTTGGTGCCCCCTGCCCATCTCCCTCCTGGCCTCCATTATACAGGTCTATGTCCCTACCCCATTCCGCCTGCATTCCGTGATCCAATGTACCATACTTGTCAACATTTTGAACTTGGTAAGAGGGGGAGATTTTGACAAAAAAGACCTGGGAAATTGATTTTCCCCATAGACTTACATTGAGAAAGAGGAGGTCTCAGGCAGAAGACAGATAAAATAAATCCCTTTTGGGCTTAAAACAGGAGTCTCCTTACTGAACGGGGTCTGTTGGTATGTATAGTTGTCCTGCCACTTCCTTCTTGCCTTAATGGTTTGGTATATTGCTGCAGCCTCTCTTGCCTGTCCTGCATGGTTGGCTTGTTGGCCCTGTTTCCTTTTACCCTGCCCTCTATGGTTCATTGTGCTGCCACAGCCCCTCCCACCTGCCCAATGTGATCAACTTGCTGCCTCTGTACCCTCCTCCCTGCCCTCAATTATCCGGGTCTGAGCCCTTAACCTCTGCCTCCCAACAGTATTCTATTGAACAACTAGGTTGCTAACATTCTATGGCCATATTTATACTTTTTGACGCAAACCTGCGTTAGCACAGGTTTGCGTCCAAAAGCATTGCGATGGCTAGCGCCATTCCAGGACGCCAGCCAGGCGCCATCTTTAAGGAATGGTGCAAGCCGGCACTAAGGCCCGGTTAGCGTCAAAATACATGACGCTAACTGGGTAGGGGAGGCGTAGAGAAAACTGAAGGTTGTGTGGGAAAGAATGGTAGTAGTCAGGTTAGAGTAAAAAAAAATGACTCTAACATGATTAGCATCATTTTTTTGACGCACAACCGCCATGGACATGACTCCTGTCTTAGTAAAGACAGAACTCATGCCCCCCCAGCCCAATGACCATGCCCAGGGGGGACTTGTGTCCCCTGGGCATGGACATTGGGCAGTGTGCCATGTAGAGGGGCTCTAGTTAGGCCCTCCTATGGCACTTTGAAAAAAAAAATTAAAAACACCTACCTGGACTTCTTACCACATCATTCTATTGAACAACTAGATTGCCAGCATTCTATGGCCCATATTTATATTTTTTGACACAAGCCTGCATTAGCGCTGTTTTGCGTCAAAACGTATACTGCCGGCTAGCACCATACCAGGATGCCAGCCAGGCGCAATATTTAAGGAATGGCGCAAGCCAGCACTAAGCCCTGGTTAGCGTCAAAATACATGATGCTAACCATGTTAGGGGAGGCATAGGGAAAACTGGAGGTTGTGCGGTAAAGAATGGCGCTAGTCAGGTTAGATTAAAAAAAATTACTCTAACCTGACTAGCGTCATTTGTTTGACGCACAACCCCCATGGACATGACTCCTGTCTTAGTAAAGACAGAGGTCAGGTCTCCCAGACCAATGGCCATGCCCAGGGGGACTTATGTCCCCTGGGCATGGCCACTGGGCACAGTGCCATGTAGAGGGGCCCAAGTTAGGCCCCCCTATGGCATGTTGTAAAAAACAATTAAAAATACCTACCTGGACTTACCTGGGATGGGTCCCCCCATCCTTAGGTGTCCTCCAGGTGTGGGTGCGGGTGGGTGGGGGTGTCCCTGGGGGCAGGGAACGGCACCTGAGGGCTGTTTCCATGGTCTCTGACCATGGAAAAAGGCCCACAGGTCCCCTAACGCCTGCCCTGACCCAGGCGTTCAATAATGGTGCTAAGGAGGCTTAGCGCCATTATTTAGAGCCCTCCTCCTCCCATGCGGGAGGATAAATAAGGCGCTAAGGCCTTTGAGTCATTTTTTGCCTAGGAACGCCTACCTTGCATCCCATTGAGGCAAGGTAGTTTTCTGCAGGCAAAAAATTACTTTAACTCCAATATTTTGGCACTAGACATGTCTAGCGCCAAAATATAAATATGG
The DNA here is from genome assembly GCF_031143425.1 of Pleurodeles waltl. NCBI lineage: Eukaryota > Metazoa > Chordata > Amphibia > Caudata > Salamandridae > Pleurodeles > Pleurodeles waltl. The sequence goes on along the minus strand of NC_090440.1, from coordinate 517,698,901 downwards.
AGTTAAGTTTGCGCGGGATTTGCGTAAAAAAAATGACGCAAATTCGGAGCAAACAGAGTATAAATATGCCCCTTTAATGATTACAAAAGTGTGGCATACCTGACGTTGTCTTGATGTAATCAAAACTGTAATACTTAAAGCATTTCCTTTAGAAATTGTAAAAATGAGAGGTTCTTATTCCCATAGAAATGATAGTTAGTGCTCTAATAAACTAAAGTTAGGACATATTGTCTGAGTTCTCAAATAGCAACAAAGCACTTTTAAATTATTTGCTATCTTTACTTTTTTTATACAGTTGAACACTTAATTATATGTTACACTTAGGGAAGAGGATGTGGCGTTACAGCCAGAGCTGCAGATTACCTATGATTCTCGGCAAATCACTTAAACTCCTCATGCCTAAAACCCAAATGAATGTGACCTTGTGTAATGCAACTGATGCTTATGTAAAGCACTGCAAAACCTTTGGATCAAGTCAGCGCTATATAAAAGTGAAAAAAACTAAACAATTAGGGGCCTCATTACGAGGCTGGTAGTCGGACAGCCGTGGCTATGGGGGTCAGACTGCCTCATTGCAAGTTTGGAGGTCAGACCGCCATACGACCACTGTCTCCACCAGGATCCTAGATTCCCAACAAGGTGATGGCGGTCTTGGTTGCAATCAGCCAGGGCGGTGCTGAACTAAGCACCACCCGCTGATTACAACCTTGTTCTCCTCCAGCCTTTTCATGGCAGTTTCACCACCATGAAAAGGCTGGCAGAGAACTAGTGCAGGGGGCCACAGTGGGGCCACTGCACTGCCCATGCCATGGTATGGGCAGTGCAGGGGCCCCCTGCCCAGCACCAGTGGAATGTGCACAGTTTGCTTTGCAGACAGAGCACATTACGAGGGTGCTGGATGGCCATCTCTGTGCTACGAGATAGTACTTGGCTCCTTTAAGGGATCCGAGTGCTATCTCGTAGCACTGTTCCTGCTGTTCAGACCGGCAGGAACGCTCTATTTCAAGCTTTCCACCACTCAGCCAGGTCAGGCCGACGGAAACTTTGTAATAGGGTGGGGGGGACACCACCGAGTTTGGAGGTCCCGCACTGGGACCACCAAACTCATAATGAGCCCTTAAGTGTTTTGCACACTTTTGTCATTGGACTATACTTGGACTACATTTGGGTGATATTTGTGCTAAATGTTGGCTCTTTTTTCTCTGGTGGCATTCTAGGGAGACTTATTTGTTATGAAGCTTCCCAATTTTCTCATTTACTGCAGTATCCTCAGTAGAAAATGCTTTCAGTTTTCCACTTTGATTCCATCAAGATGGCGTTCAGATGTGCCACACTTTTGCCATAAATTCAGAATGTTAGCACTCTAGTTACTCATTAGAACACTTTAGTAAAGCTGCTGATCACCTGGGAGTTAACTGACAGACTGCTGGTGGTGTCGAAAGTGCATGCTTCAGGCTGCATGTCAGAATGTTTTAATGAAATAGAAAAGGAAGATATTTGAGAACTCACTTAAAACGTGTCCTTATTTTTCTTTCTACAGCACTAACAATAATTTCTCTGACAAAATGAACCCCCTTATTTTATTCCATTCTACATTAAATGTTTTAAATTTTACCAGTTTGATTCAATCAAGATGGCTTCCAAGTGTGCCATACTTTTGTCATAAGTAAGACTGTTAGCGCTCTTCTTGTTCTTTAGAACACTCTGGGAGACTGCAGTAGGACACAAGTGAATCAACTGATAGGCTCCTGTTGGAAGTACATGTTTTACTGAGAATGTCAGACTTCATTCTCATATAGCTGAGTAAGAAAATGTGAATTTATAGAAAATATACTCTAATTTTAGCTTCTGGAGTACCTTCCATAACTTCTGTGGGTAAATCATGAGAAAACAGTTTTCTCTCAAACATGATTCATGAAATCGCAGCAGAAGGCTTTTTCACAGGGTAAAATCACCTTAGAACACACCCACACTGCAATTCCTAAAATTAGTATGGTACAATTAACAAATTACTGCTATTGTAACTAAAATCTGTTATCACCCTTTATACGTTCTCCTTTTTGTGAGCCTCAAAACCTGCCATTCACTACAGTGCATTTCAATGGGATGCTATCATGTATATTGGTCCCAACATGGCTGGCAGCACTTCCTGGATCTAGACCTCCTGAGGCATTTATCGGTACACTCCCGGACTTGTGGTACAGAAGGACTGTCTTGTTCTCCAGAGGACTGCCCTGCTGCTTGAGGGGTGCCTAGATCCCCAGAGGACTACTGTGCTGTTTGAGGCCATCCTTGTTCTTCAGAGGAATTCCCTGATGTTTGAAGCTTGCTATACTCTCTAAGAAGGAAGACTGGACCAGCTCCTTTCATCCCATGCTAACCTGAGTGACTCCAGTGGTCAGCTGGCTCCAGAGGCCTTCCTTCAACTGCCTAGCTGACATGCTGCAACTGGCCCGTCTTGACATGTAATGGGACTTGCTTGAGCCCTGCTGGTCTCTAGTGGAGCCAGTTCCTGATTCTCAAGAGGTGCCTCCCCAGGTCCTTCACCATTGGATGGCATCAGTTGAACTCCTCCTGTGAAATCCTGAAGTTTTGAACTCTGCACACCAGACTTTCAGAGGGTAACTTTTCCAGCAGTACTAACCTGGTCTCTGTATCAAGCCTGCACAGCATCACCGTTGACCTGAACCTGTGACTTTGTCCCAGTCTAGCGCAACCAGTTAGCACTTTCTATTGCTTGGCACTTTTTTACTTAAACCTTTAAAAAATGCATATCTTTGGTTCCACTTCTTGGATTTTTATTGTTTTGGTCTAATGTATTTATTTACATTTACTTTTCTAAATTGGTGTGGATTTTTCTTGTGTTGTGTTTTCACTTTATTACTGTGTGTACACAGTGCCTCTAAGTAAAGCCTGACTGGTGTTGTACCAATCTACCAGAGGGTTAAGCATATGGTAATTTGGTGATTTTTCTGGTTCATCCGGACAAGCATTGTGCATGTTGCTTGGGACATGTTAGACCTGTCACCCTTACATTTTGCCTGCTTATCTTCTGTTTTTGCTGTGTCTGTCTGTTGGCCTTGGGACTCTGAGCACTTTACCATTGCTGACCAGTCCTAAAGTGCATGTGCTTATCCCCTATAACATGGTAATATTGGTGTATACACAGCTGGCATATTTAGTTTACAGTATGTAAGAATGTTTGTAGTGTGCCAAGCCAATGAAACCTGACTCTCTCCATGAAATAACTCCTTTATTTACAAATTGTTCTATGGATGCCCCTAAATGTCAGAATTGGCCTCCACTGTTGCAGATCCAGCATTTAATCATGGATGCCTCTCTTCCATATGCCATGTGTGACCCCTTGGACCAAAGATTGCATACAACATGCCAGAAGTGTACCATTAGTGCCATGCATATACAATGAATACGTCATTTCAAAATGTACCTCTGATATGGGCCAGCATTTTGTCATAGTTGCCCCCATTTCATATGCCACTATTGTTCTCCTCTACGGCAATAATTTTCTCAAGTGTGATAGAGGCAGCATTTTTTTCATGGGTGTTCCAATGCCACACATTACCTCCAGTGTGCGAGTGCCAGAATTTCCTCCAGTATGCCAGTGCCAGCATTTAGCCTTGGATGCTTGAATAAGCAAAGACCAACTGCAGGCTTGCAACCTTAACTTCACATTATTACTCACTCTCCTTCTTACTCGTCATGTTTCTCACTCTCTTGCAGTTACCCTTTCTCTCACTCATTTTCACTTACGTTCATTGACACTTTTACTCACACGTGCAGACTCACCCACTAAGTCATACACAAGCTCTCTAAAAAACACACCCTCACCCGCAGACTCTCTATATACTTTTAAAAGCATTTTGTTTATTTACCTCAGCTGCCGGCGAAGACCACATCTCATCTCCTGGTGCTTCATGTTTTTTTACACTAAGGGATTGTTAGGGCTTGTAGGGGCAAGCCAGTGGCTACAGCGATGACACTTTGCAGCCCCTATGTTTACAGGAGTTAACGTAGTTTAAAATATATTGGCTATTTAATCCGTGCACACCACGATTTGTGAAAACGCATCTTCAGACAAATGCTGTCTTGAGCATTTTGTCTCCAAAGGATGAGATTAACTTAATCTGATGGAGGGCACAGGTCTGCACAAGCCATACTGCTGATGAACAGTTTACATTTTTTGGCAAGAAAATATATGAAGTCACTCTCAACGCAGAATTATTCATTATTCGTTTGCATTAGCAAAACAAAGCGCTCTGAGGTGTTCATAATACAACATTCTTGACAGTATATAAAACTGCTGTTAAAAACACAACGAAAATGAATGATGAGTTTTGAGCTTGTTTTTCAATGTTAAGTGAGTATTGTCAGCGCCAATGCAGGAGAAATGTAAAAGGCAAATCTCTGTAGCGTAATATGCAAGCAGTGCTTCCTTTAATTAGAAAAATAAATATTGGCGACTTTTAAAAGCCCAATTGCAGAAGTATTTATTATTGCCTGTCACTGGGGGCTGATTTTTCTGTCAACTGGGCAATTTTGAAGGTCAGAAGAATACATTCCTTCTATTCAATAGATAACATTCAAAATTGTCTTTTAAATGGGAGAAAGGATTTGACTTTTTTTGGGGCAAACCATAACTTGAATGGATGCAAGCGCTTGTTGATTGCTCGCACTCCCTTGCCGCCTGTTTTAAATACCTGTATTCATTTCCAGAGTAAGTTTATCCTCACAGCAGTTAAAAATGGAAACCGATAAGTACTGGTGCAATCGCTCTGCTGTCCGCAGTGCCCAGAATACTGAGAGCTGGGGCCTGTGCAGTATGTCAGAAAAGCTTGTGCTGATCAGTGCACAGGCACCCATGCTCAGTTTACTGCTTCCAGTTGTGCCAGTTTTTAATCACACCTTCCCCCAGTCCTCAGAGGATGGGATCAAGAAGGCTAAAGCTCCCCACCCCATCCTGTGATAACTTGCGGAAGGTTGAGATCTGATCTGACTCCTTCACAGTGATCGACATGCAGCCTGGGCATTGCCAGGCTTAAATTCGAAATGGCCAGGTTGATTTTGCCTGCAACACTGCCTGGGGAGGTTACTCAGCATTGAAGGACAGAGCTTTGCCGGTGTGATGAGATCACAACCCTCCGGGCTATGAGATCGTCAGCCCAGCAAACACTAACTGATGTTTCAGCACGCTGCACAAAAGAAAAGAAAGTACAATAGGTGATTGCTGCCGCTTAGCATGTTACTGGTATAGGTATGTTTTATTTCATTTTATCCTGATTGCTAACATAAAATAAAACAAAAAAAGGCATTTCAATAGTGTGGACAGAGGCCGGACGATCACTTTTAGGAGCCGCTGCTGTACCCAGGGCCTGTAACCTAAATGCTACTAGTGGGCCTGAGGCACTGCTATTGCAGGGCCTGTGTGTGCAGTATACTGCCACTTTGACTTGCCATTTAAAACTAATTGCCAAGACTTAATCTCCCCTTTTATTGCACATACGTCACTCACAAGGTAGGCCCTAGGTGGTCCACAGGGCAGGCTGCAGTGTACTTAAAAAATCAGATATGTCCTTTTAAGTTTTGTATGTCCAGGTAGTGAAAAACACCTACATTCTTTTTTCACTACTGTGAGGCCTACTTCACTGATAGTTTGACAATGGGAATTCTTGAATACACTTTTAAGGTATAATTCCTGATTAGAAAGGAGTAGCTGCTTCATGTTTCATATCTTTGGAATGGTAGTGATACATCCTCTTTACTGGTAAAGTCAGATTTACCATTATTATTTTAAGATATGTAATTTTAAGAACGTGGACATTTCTCTGCTCTTACAGTTCTGTGTGCTGCAGCCTGTCTCCCATATACACGTGGAGTGGGCAACAGCCACACTTTGTGCATTCCCCCTGGCAGCCCCAAACACAGGAAGGTTAGGTGTTTCTGAGTACTCATCTGATTCCCCTTCCTGGGCTGGGAGGGAGGGGCTGACACATCTGAATAGGTAGTGGCCTGACCCCACACAAAAGGCTGATTATTCCCTACTGTTAGTCTGGAGCCAGGGCTGGGAATAAAGGACTTTTGTTCACTTCAAAGACCCTTCTTTGAAGTCCCCCCCACTTCAAAGACACATTTGGGTAAATGTATTGGCTCGCCAATACCCACCAAGTAAGATGCTTCTGGAGCTAGTACCGGACTCCATCAGAAGAACCCCTGTGCTGCATCAAGGACTGTCACTCTGCTGGACGGTTGATCTGATGGACTGCTTTTCTGCTGTGCTGCCCGGCTGCTCTCTGACCTTGCTAAGGGAGAGCTGGACTTTCCCATGCACCCCAAAGTGATCTCCAAGGGTTTGTTGGCTTGCCTCCTGTAGCTAGAGTCTCAGGGATATCAAAGTCTCTACTTCTGCTCCTGCGCCTGATTCGCTGGTCATGGACCCAGATACATGCACCAATGGAATCGATGCATCTCCTGCATGCTAAAAGCGGTAACTGACGTATCAACTCTGTTGTGGGAATTAAATCAGCACATCACACTTGGGGCCTGAGCAGCATCTTCAAGACCACAGCATTGACAGATGCATCCCCTGCCTGCTGGAAGCGGCACATGGCGCTTTGGCATCAACACAGTACTGAAACCACCTCATCACCCCCATTGCTGAAGGAAGATCAATGCATCCTTTCGACAGTATGGAGAAACCCAGTGCATCTGCTTCAGAATCAATGCCTTGCAGCTTCCCTAGTTGCCTTCGGAAATCAATCCATCACCATGCAAAAATCCATGCATCCCTTGACTGCGGGAGGGACATTGACGCATCAACTAAGGCATCAACCCCGCATCTTGTGCTTGCGATCAGGATCAAGGTACTCTGGGCCTGCATGGCTCCTGCACCCAGCCCACGCTCCATTGCGGTCGGCTTGAACTGTTGACTATGCCCCAGTCCAGTGCAACCTCAAGTAACCGCAAAAGTGCTATTTGCTTCTAAGTGCTATAACTCTTTTTTTATTTTTTAACAATTCATAACTCGACTTCTACTTATTGGATTTTTGGTCTTGATTTATTTATAAAATTATTGTCTATTTTCCTAAACTTGGGTGGAGTCTTTTTATGGTGTTTTAATTGTGTTGCTGTGTGAGTGTGTTGCACAAATACTTTACACATTGCCTCTTTCTGTAAGCCTGACTGCTCTGTACCAAGCTACCAGAGAGTGAGCACAGGTTATCTTTTAGTGTGTATCTGACTTACCCTGACTAGGACCATGGCTTCTCTTTGATGAGGGTTCATCCTCTGACAACCAGAAGCCCAGCTTCTAACAGGAAGGAGTTGCACCCCCCTCAATCAATAAACCAGTTTCTCACAATACAACAAATGAGCTAGCAGTCGAATGAACTGCTGCACATCCAAGGGTCACAGTATGGGTGAGTACTAATTACGTCAGTGTCAATTAAGTGAAAATTGATGCTACTACGTTGCCTAGAAAGACTCCTTGCTACCCATGGAAGTCAAACCTTGATGGCCAAACAATTCCAGTCAACAGCTATATGAACAAAATTGGATCTGTGACAAAATATTGTGGTAAAAATATTTTACCACTCTCTTACATACACAATAAAACCATAATGATTATAAATATATGAATAAGGAAATATATTAATTAATGTAGACAATAAATAAAATATTAAAAATGGAAAAATCCAAAAAACACATTTACAAAAATAATATAAACATTAGAATAAATGTAAAAATAAAACCAAATATTAAAAAAATATAAATAATAAACCATTTAGGGCCTCGTTATGAGTGTGGCGGTCTATAGTCTGCCACACTCACGGTGGCGGTCTGGACCACTGCTAATGCGGCGGTCAGACTGCCACATTACAACCCTGGCAGTCGGACCGCCAGGGCACGGCGAGCTCTGCCAGGATCTTGGATCCAGGGGGGTCTGGAGGTGGCAGAGGTCCTAATCCGCCAGGGCGGTGCTGCAAGCAGGACTGCCCTGGGGATTAAAACCTCGCTCTCCGCCAGCTGTTTCATGGCAGTAATACTGCCATAAAAAGGCTGGCGGAGAACAGGTGCAGGCATGGGCAGTGCAGGGCCCCCCCTGGCCAGCACATTCGCAACGTCCACTGTCTGCAAAGCAGACAATGAACATTGCGAGAGTGCTGGTGCCTGTTTCCTGCTAGGCCAGCCGACCGAAACTTAGGTTTCCCCCCCCCAACCTAGCAGGAGACCCATAATAGCTCTGGCGGGGAGGTCACGGCATAGGCGGCGGCCACCCTGTCGGAAGTTTGGCGGACTGAGTTTTCCGTCGGCCAAACTCATAATGAGGCCCTTAATATTAATGCTATCACCTCTATTTAACCAACATTATGAAACTATTGGAGTCTAAGAATATTAAATATACTATTTCTACTTTGGTTTATGTAACAGTGGGGAAAGTGTTAGACTTTGGAGGGGTAACATTTACTATTCCCACTCTAGTCTGTGCTACAGTAGGGAAAATGTTAGATTTTAGAGGGATAAACCTTACTATCCCACTCCAAAGAGAGCAATAGTAGTGAAAATATTGAATTTTGGAGGGGTGAAATTTACTATTCCCACTCCAATCAGCGCAATAGTATGGAAAGTGTTGGAGTTTGTAGAGGTAATATTTACTGTTACCACTCAGGTCTGTGCAACAGTAGGGAAAGCTTTGGATTTTGGAGGGATAAAATGTACTATTTCTACTCCAAAGAGAGCAATCGTCAAGAAAATGTTGAATTTCGGAGGGGTGATTTACTATTCCCACTCCAGTCAACGCAACAGTAGGTAAGATGTTGGACTTTGGAGGGGTAACATTTACTATTGCCACTCCAGTCTGTGAAACAGCAGGGAAAGTGTTGAAATATGAAGGGGTGAGATTTACTATTCCTACCCCAAACAGCACAACAGTAGAGAAACTGTTGAAATGCAAATAGCTTAATTTTACTATTTTTATTGCAGCCTAAAAAAGAGTAGGGAAAGTACTATCATATTAAAATCGTAATATATAAAGTATTAATAAATACATATATATATATATATATATATATATATTAAATACAAAATAAACCATCAATCAATTGACATAACTACCAGTAATTATTCAATTAATTAACTTCCTGCCCTAAACCCTTCAAACCTAGCAGCTACACAGAAAACATAACTTCAAATAAGTATTCCATTTACATAATTAAAATTAAATAAATACTAATTAATAATTGATAATTATTAATGACCTATTACTAATCCCAGCCTAGACCCCTACAAACCTTACAGCCTTAAACTAAAATATAATTAGAGTAATTAATTGGTACTTAATTGAAATATTTAAAATTCAATTAAATAATTAATTTACAAACAGTAATTATGACTACCCCTACAAATCTAGCATCCCACAACTAAAATATCAGTAACATAAACCAGTATTGCATGTTACATAATGAAAAAAGTTAAATTAATTAGAAATTATTAATTAATTATTAATGATTACTTAACTACCCACCCTAGACCCCACAAACCTAGGAGACCGCAACTAACATATCGGTAAAATAAAGGTTCTATTAATTACATAATTTAAATCACTTAAATAATGAACAAATAATAATTAATTGTTAAATATTTATTTACCTATGCCCCTACAAGCCTAACAGCCCCCAAATAACATTTAACAAAAATAAATCAATGTTACTAAATTTGCATAATAAATATCAATCATATAATCAAATAAAATATATTGAATAGTTCACAATTATTATTTACTAATTAACTTCCCACCCTATCCCACTACAAACTGAGCTCACTACACTACAAATTACCATGAAACAATTAAATAAAAAAAATCGAAATCATTCAGAATCACTAGCTGTTTTTATATAAAATAACCTTTATATAAACAATAGTAACACATAAAATTATATCAACTAAAACACATTCAAATAACTAGAAAACAATATTTTAACCATTATATTATTGAAGCAATATTGAAAATATTGATATTATTTGAAACAATATTACTTAAGTCAAACAACGATATTCTTGTCAATGATACTCGTGCATCACGATATTTGTTTATCACAATATTTGTTGTCCGATATTTCTGCCTCCTAATGTTTTTAAATCAATATTTTGTCCAAACATCAACAAAATTGAAGCGGAGTAAACTATTTTGCAGTGTTGTAACAAAGTCCAAAGTTTCTTGGTTTATGAAGTATATATAAATATATATATATATATATATATATATATATATATATATATATATATATATATCCTTTTCTGGATGTGTTACTCACCATGATCTGTACCTCAAGCCTAAAGATGCTTATTTGAATCTAAACTGGACTTCATGTCTCCCACACCACACTAAACTCAGCATCATCTACAGCCAAGCACTCAGAATAAGACGCATCTGCAGCAATGAAGTCACTTGTAAATACCATCTACAGGAGCTTGTTACATTATTTAAAAAGCAAGGCTATCCTCTGCATACCATTCTGCAACAAACTGACAAGTCTTAGCAGTTACCCAGGGAAGCACTTATTTGGAATACCAACAGAAGAAACAAAAGTGACAGAATCCCATTTGTGGTTGACTATCATCCATCAGCTCCCAATATAGAAATATAATACAAACAACTTTTCGCTTACTATCCACTTGTGAAAAATTGCAAAAACCTTTTCCAAAACCACCAGACATTGCTTTCCGCAGAGCTCCCAATTTACGATTGCTTATTGTGAGAGCTGAACATAAGCAAACTGTAACAAATGCAGTTCATTGCTGTGATACTAAAAGGTGCATCACATGTGAATACCTTTTACAAACATCATCAGTAACTAGCTCCTTTACAAGAAGAACCTATGGAATAAGAAAGCATCTTACATGTCGCTCAACATGCATTATTTATGTGATTCAGTGCCAAAGCTGTAAAAAACAATATGTAGGCCAAACAGTGAACGACCTCCGTACACGATTCAGGAACCACAAATCAACAATAATTACCAAGAAACTTGACCAGCCTGTAGCCAATCATTTTAACCTTGTGGACCATTTACTTTTCAGATTTGAAGATTTTCCCTGTGGAACATGTTTTAAAGGAAGAACTATTGGACATCAGAGAAAACTTCTGGATGTACTGTTTACAATGACTGCATCCAGATGGACTGAACATCACTGACAATACCACTTGATTTCTGCATATCTGAAGAGTTCTCAGGACTGCATTGATTCCACATTCCAATTGGAATCTTCACTCATGATGCTTTTTGAAAATCCAGCAGTGTCAGCTGTGCAGCCACTGAGCAAACAATCTTGTACTACCTGAGGAAGGCGGAAGCTGAAATGTTGTAGTAGAAATATATTTTTGTTCTTTGGTGAGATCATCTGTTTGAGTCACTTCTTTCTTGGATATATATATATATATATATATATATATATATATATATATATATATATATATATAAATATATATATATATATGTTCACTGAAAAAAATCAAAGGTTATCGGGACATTATAGTTGGGTTCTGAATTTGCACGCAGAAAACCATAGAAATTCAGCAGTTATAGTTATAGTTATCTCAAGTAACTATACTTGTTCCCTAAGGTAAATAGGGCACGAGCTGTCAGCTCCCCCCAAGCAAAAACAAACAGCTACCTCTCGAGGTAACAGGAGCCGGCCCTGGGGGAGTAGTGGTCCCGGGGCCATCTATTGCTCCAATAGGGGGGGTCCATGACAGATCCTCTTCATTATTTTATTTCAGCCTAAGGACATGGTGGTCCCCAAGGCTGTGGGGGGAGGCACGCAGCACCTTCTTTTAATTTAAATGAATTGCCCCGGGAGGTGGCAGTCCCCAGGGATGGCGGTATGGGTCTCTCCCATTAATAGTAAATTTTTTGTTCTGGGTAGGTGGCTGTCCCTGGGGCAGGGGTGGCCCAGCAACCCCACCTGCCTAACTATATTGAAGTGCCCCGAGTAGGTGGTGGTCCCCGGGACTGTGGGGGGGGCCATGCATGCCCCTCACATTTATTTATGCATATCTGCTCCGGGGAGGTGGCGGTCCTTGGGTTTCGGAGGGGTGGCACATGGGCACTCCTGCATACATTAAAAACAGTGGCCTGGGGAGGCAGCAGTCCCTGTGCTTTCATAAGCCCTAGGAGGGGGGGCCTTGTGCACCCTCTTCTATGATTGTGGCATGCTTCTGGAACCTGGTCCATCTCGGGGTTAAAAAAAATCACGACGGAATTTGCAGATTTGATGCAATTTTCGCAGTGATTTAAAAAACAAAATGAAGCCTTGGGGGACACCCGGGGGAACCACTGCACCCAGGCAAGGGTGGGAGGGTAACACTACCCTACCCCCTCCTTTTCAGTCGAGTCTCAAAATGGCTGCCAACACTCTCTGGTTGAAGTGTTTTCAGATCTCTGCACTAGAACAGGAGTATTCACGAAGCCTTTGCACCCCCAGATACCTGAAGATTCATCAAATGGCGCCAAAGATATAGGTAAGTCAAAAAAACGCTTTGCTTATGAAAACTAGGTCCTAACTATCACTACCTTCTGGCTATGGGAGATATATATATATATATATATATAGATATAATAAATCCCCACAAAATAAAATAGTCCATACAGTCAACACATGTTTCGTCCTACTGGATATTTCAAGGATGCAAAAAAGCAACATTAAGATTCTAGGTTACAAAGGTGAATATCATTAGTCTATTTAATAGAGTACATTTTTTGATGTTTTCTTAATAATGACAAGAATCGGAATAACCGTTAATGTTCCAATCTCCGTAGAAATGAATAAATTAATCCATAGGACTAAATTACAGTAGCAGTGAGTATAGATAACTGGCCCTATGTATGTATACACAACACCTAAACGTAATTAAACCTTATTAATCTTGAGTAGTGGAACCAATCTGCAAGCCTGAGCAACACGTATCACAAAACAGCATAAGTGCAGTGTGCACACAGTAAATGAGAAACTATTAAATAGTAGCACACTCAAGACATGCACAGAAGAAAGGTAAGAAAGAACAAAAATCCAGTAAAACAGATTGTGAGATAAGGTCCTCTGTACCAATGGAGATAAGATATAGTCTATAGATAAAGGTGATTTGATTCTATAAAATGAGAGTCTATTAAGCTGGAATTTTTTAGTTATCAGGAATAGTATTTGTGACCACTTAAAGCAAACACAATTTTAAAGGATACTCAGGCCCATATTTATACTTTTTTTGCGCCGCATTTATGTCGTTTTTTGACGCAAAACCGGTGCAAAGTTACAAAATACAATTGTATGTTGTAAGTTTGCACTGCTTTTGAGTAAAAAAATGACACAAATGCGGCGCTAAAAAAGTATAAATATGGGCCTCAGACTACATTTAATAATGAATGCAACTTTTTAAAGAGTTTATCCCTTGAAAGGAGGCTGTAGCAAATTACTCTGTCATTCAGTAAACAATTACAATGGGGCGTGCTGGAACCAAGAGTCTGCTGATTACTAAAAAGGGGGGGGCAAGCAATGAAGCCATGACAATTTTAAAATAATGTAATCAAACGGTGCTCATATTACAGAGTAAGATGAGGAAAAGACTCACAGTTTGTTGAGGAAATAATCACAGTAAAGAGGCTGTAGCAAAACTGATCTGTCATCCGGCAACCAATGGCAAGGCCATATCGAGTTTCCAGCATTTAAAAAGACATGTTCTTTGCCCAGAATATCACCCAAGATTTTGATAGAGACAATCTCATCTACTGCCAGCGCACTTCACAATTCGCAGATGACATATCTCGCCTGCAGCTGAATAGCCCAGTCCTGGAGAAAGACTGCTTGGCTGCTACTGCAGTGGGTGTTTGCCCTTCATGGGGAACACTGTCTTCATGCCTCCACCAATAACAACCGTCTTTGGTGTCAACAAGATATGCAGTGTGTCCCTTCTCCCTAAGAAACTCTAGAATGCAAGTTTCCTTCATGCTTTCAGGGTATAGCACACAGAAATAGGCAATAGGGTGTTAAGTTTTAGATAAGAGTTTAATGATGTTTTAGCAATGCTGAAAATTTTCATTTTATTCTCATTACTTGTAATGTGTTTCCTGGCTCTTTTTATAATAATCTGTGTGGTTGTTTTAGATGTACTGAGAAGCAGATTCTTTCAGTAGTAATAAATACTTTTAACATAAATGCATTTAATTCTTCTTAGTACAATGAGTGTGGCTGTATGAATAACCAAATTCGGTTGTTGCTGTTTCCACTGTGCCCCTGATGGCATTGCAAAAAAAACAAGCATTTGCAATGCAACTGGTCTCGCGTTTGCTCATGTTAGAGCTGATAGCGTTGTAAACTACTAACCCGACTTTTCACCTATCGGCAAAAGTGCATTTATGTACGTAAGCCGAAAAAGTGCATTTAACTATGTAAAGCGTTCGACTTCTGCCAAGCGAAATCGCGCTAGTAAATTAGAGAAAAAGTAGTCCACCAGCCGGACAGAAAACAGCGAGCCTCGCATGTTTTCTGTACTTGGTCGATGCGCTCGAGGAGGGCTAGCCACCGGAAAAGGCATGACGTATGCGTGCCTTCCACTAATGAAAGCAAGCAGATTTTATTAGGGACACCCACGAACCAATGAAAAACACTGACGTGATGTGAACGGGGCTCCAAGCCCTTTTCTAAACACTAAAGCGTCTGGCTGCGATACGCATGCACGAGTGCATGCAACGCAGGCTCCACCCTAAAAAAAGCAATACTTCTATGTCAGTTACATACTGAATAATGTCTTGCGGGGCTACAATGATTTGTCCTTCACACCAGTGCTGTTGTATTGAATTGGTCACTAGTATCACCCATGGGCGGAAGGGGACCCCCCCTTGTAGAGTTACGCCAAAGTTGTAACTTACTCAACACCTGGGCACCAGAAAGTAGCAGGTATAACAACCACATACTATTTCTGGCACCAACACCATCTCAATAGCCCCTTTGGCTAAAAGGGCCCATGCTCTGTTTCAAAATTGAGAGACAGTCCTCCATTAGTTGAGTAGACAGTGGAAGGTATGGCGGGGACACAAGAAAGGGTAAGGCATGGACTTTGTGAACAAGTTGGAGAACCCACCTGTCTGATGTGATTGCTTCCCAGCCTGAATAGAATCTGTCATTTTTACTTCCCACCAGATAGCTGTGACCCTGTAAGGCAGGGGTCTTCACACTGGGGGGGGGGGCAGCCCCCCTACATGGGGCTTTAACTGATCCCAGTGGGGGGCAGGCTCTGGTCAAAAGAAGCATCATGCTGATACCAGTGCTTTGTTTTAAGCTAAACAAAATGAGCAGCAGTCAACCTTTCTCTAGTGGGCCATCACTAACGTATTTTGTCATTTATATTTGTCTGAGGGCATGTGTCATAAGGAGAAGGGCCTCCAAATAGTCTTGAAACCTCTCTACCCCCATTTCTGAGAATCACATTGTGTACTCCTTTACACATTAGAAAGGCCTAGCCAACCAGTATAGTATTTTTGGCAATCATGCATTTGATTGCAATTTCAAACTAGGTTACAGAACTTAAAATGCAATATTTAAATACGTCTAGTCATGCTAAACAGTGCCAATGTAATTGAACTGAATAATTCTGAGTGGCTCTACTGGGTTTCTTTACACTGGAAGGTGGGAGGTGGCGCAGCATTAAAATGTTTGAAGACCACTGCTAAAGGGGCTTTGCAGGTGGAGCTGCAGCAGGGGGGTGAACATCACGATCTCTCCCGCTGATGTTGACCATGTTGGGGTGGGTTAGGCTGGCGAAGGGGAATACCTCAGCCAAAGCCACGAAAGCGACGTTATAATTGTTTCTGGCAAGGCAGTCTGGAAAGAGCAAGTGGTGGCCCTACTCTCCTTCAAACGCTCAAATGCAGAATCAGCCGTGTCCTTGATCAGATGAGTCCCATCATTCATATGCTCATCAGGGAACCCAGTTGAATGTAGCCACGCATGACAACATTGGTGCCTATAGCCCATCTAATGGAGTCAGTGGTGTCTAAGCCACCACAAATTGTGAACTTGGACCCATCACAACCACCCTGAAAGGCCTGATACAGAACAGGGTGAAGATCTTCAGGAACCCCTGGGAGGACTTCCACCACAGAGTCTCAGAGGGCATGAGCATAGCAACCTAGTAAGCTAAGGACCAAACTGGTGGATAAGAAGTGGTGTTCACTTAATGTCTTCATGTGCTTCAAACTCGTCTGTAGGAAAACTGTTGGGGTTGGTCGGCTGACGGAGGACAGCATTATAAGCCTTTAAGGAGAAGGGTGTTTCGACAAAAGGCCGGGCAGTGTGAAGCCTGGTAATGGTGTATGGCAATCTACTGGTTAACCGGAGGGCTTGTACAATGGTTATCTCAAGCTCCTAGTAAGGTATATGTAAAATCTGCCAAGGCATCATATAAAAAATAGGCGAAGCAGTCTGGCAAGGCTGCAGGACTTCCATAGTGCAGAGGACCTCAGCCACCCTATACATAACAATGGTGTAGGATGAAGTTTCTTCTGAGGCTGGGACCAAGAAGAGAGAAAAATAGACTCCAAGGAGATGTCTAGCCCACTGGCATCTTTCAAGGCCTCAAAAACAGCTCCTTCTGCTCTGGGAACAGGGGTTGGATGGAGAACGAGCTTTCAACTTGGATTGGGATGAAGAGTTGTCCCAGCACTGTGTTTTCTTGTACTTGGCGACAAAGGCTCATCTCACATTCCCGGATGCCTTTGGGTTCACCCACATGCAGTCCCTGCAGGTCTTGAAGTTGTGGCATGACTGCAGACACTGCTGGCAAACCTGGTGGGGATCTATCACAGGCATCTGTTTTGACAGTCCTTACAGGGCTTAAAACCGGTTGTCTTAGGGTGTTACATCCCTTGCGCACTTTGGAAAATTTGGAGAAAAAGCTGACGAAAAGCAGACTCAGATGAGAAAAGCTCCAGATCGGTGTCTAGAGTTGTAGGAGGAAAGGAACGGACATCATTGTGTGGGAGTGGCACGTTTATAGGCCCCGCACGTCATTTCCAGAGTAGAACAGCATCAGTACAGAGCCACACAGTACCATCTTCTGGCGCACAGAAGTACTAAGAAAAAGTTTCAGGATCCAGTCTGATGCCTGGGGAATATTTAAAAGGTGAGGACACTGCCGCTAGAAGTCTCTATCAGAATGGGTCCTATGATTTTACTACTTTGAACTCAGATGGACTGGACTTGAGGCCTTTAGACACTAATATATACATGAACATGTATCTTTCCAAACCCCTGGTGCCTTAGCAAATAGACAAAACCCAAGGTATAACAAATATATCTTTAACAGTAGCCATATACAGTGTGGGTAGATTATGCCAGTGGAGGCTAGCACATTCCAGCCTAACTACTGTTAATTAGCTCTTTTCGACATTTAGTGAAGACATGGTTTTAATGACTTCTACTGGGTCTTCCCAAATATACAATTTGTGTCAATGTTAATATGCAATTATTAAAGTAGAACAGGCATATTCAGGAAAGGAAGCTGCAGAAATAACTAACACATTTAAAGTAATTGATATCTTGCAAATACCCTCAAAATAAATGTACACCAACAGCATTATAATGTAATCCACTGTTTCCTAAAACATGTAAATCTTTTGCATCATAAACAAGCTCACTAAATACGGCTTTATTAACCCTGAAAGCTGGCAAAGTCCGATGGAAGCTCATAGGTGAGTGTCATGTTTAATCCCTATTATCTGACCTCAATTCAGAAAACCATGGCTAAAAAAAAGCAACCTATACTCCCAAGTACCTAGAAGATAAAACGTAGCCCATTTCCCGTGGCAGAAGATCAACATATGTGGCTCAAACATGGAATAATCTCCTTACCAATTATAGCTTTTCATTTCTATGATTGTCAAAAGCACAGGTCCTTGGGTTGGTATGATAGTATACAAAAAATACACAATGCCTTTCTGCATCATGCGTGGGGATTCCCGTTTAACATCCACTGCCTCACTGAAGACAATCCACCATTCATAAGTGCTTCTGCGTGCAGGGTCGAACTGGGACATCACATAGGCCAGGACACCAAAATAAAAGTGGACCCTATTAGCAAACCAGAAAGAAAAAAAAGTAGCCCGCATTTGCAAACCAGGCCAGTTTTGAACTTGTAAAAACATGATCGATGGTTTTTTTGCAAAGTATGTGAGATTGCAAACATTTGTATTTGCTGAAGGCAATGTCTGTGTAACATCAGGGAAACCAACCGTGAAAACTGACCTGTCAAACCAGCCATTTGGGCACTGCCTGGTAGCCTGACAGGCAAATCCGACTCTCTGGGTGTACTAATCCTCTAGGTCATTAATTCCTTTGCAAATCCATAACTCTGCATGGATTTTGTAAACCCTTTGATGCCAGGACTGAACTGTAGGTTGCTTGCAACACCTGCCACATTCATTCCCTCTTATAACATATTTTATAAGCAATTAGCCATGTCTCATAGGGACAAATGACAGCTGTTGTAGAAAGTCAGATGGTTTTCAGTATTTGTTAACTACGCAAAAACAGTAAAACGTGGTATCACTTTGTATCCTCTTTCAAATAAGTTGTTTGAAAATGTTCCTTGTTCAAAAATACATATGAAATATGTACTTTGATAAATCGAATAAGCTTGCTGCAATATTAATGCAAAAACAGGTGCCTTTACTCTCAGCGGTAGAGACTTTTACTTACAAACAACCCACTTCGCACCAGAAGTAAAACACCTGCTTTAGGCCCCGTTTGCTACGCATTGTCTCATCTTGCTGCAAGTTGTATTCTTCAAATACAACAGGAATAACTCATGTTGTCAAAAGCATTGGATCAGTCTCATTGACTGGCTCTGAGACAGTTCACTGTTCTTCAGTTTATTTGGCTGACATTCAACAACACTTCTGATAGCTGGCTGTGCATTTCTGATTTTTCTTTTAGTGAAGAAGTAAAGCCATGAATTTCAATGAGAACAGAAATCCTGACTATAGCACAGAGAAGCAGTCCAGGGAACATATAAGCATTCTATTTTGAAGGGGATTTGTTATCGGCTATCAGTGAACATTGGACCTGGTCATTTCACAAGCTCCTCAAGTGAGACCTTTTCTGGTGCATGAACTGTTTCACAGCAGTCTGCCTGGTTGTCCCTTTGGAGTCCTTACTGGATTGCACTGATGCTGTGCTTCATCTTGGGTGCACCTCATCTTCTGGCAACAACAAGACCTATGTTGTCAAATTCAGCTGAGTCCGTTCTGTAAACTACCACAGCTCTAGCCTTGCCATCAATAGCTTAAGTGTCTTCCATGCCTTCAACTTCTACATTTCGTGACAGGTTCATGTCAACACCATCAGTTAAAAAGAAGTCACAGAATGCCAAGAATGGTTCCCGCTTTTTTTGGAAATTAGATGAAGAAAACGTTTAAAATGTTTTTTCATTCCCAATAATTAGAAAACTATACAATTTGTCTCATTCTTTCATCGTATTTTTGCACATGTAGTCAGAGCCATTGGAATTATGCGATTGTGCGGTTGCTGCGATTTTCACGTGCTTATAGGTTTGCTGCATTTGTCCCATAATCCATCATCTGCCGCATAATCTGCAGATTTTAACAAAAACTAATTCTATCCCAAAGGGTTAAAAAGTTACTAAAAATTCTGCAACTTGTCTTTCCGCGCAGTGGAAGGCCTTTTGCAACGCTGGACTTGTCACCTTTCTGTTGCTTATTGCTATATTTGGGCATTAAACTGGTACTAATGAGGGTCAACCAATGCCCAGACAGTGTTACCAAGTTTTAAAATGACAAAATAATGAATATTATTACAAAATGTGCTGCACTATGCCGCATAATTCCAGTGTCCCCACATATAATCCTAGAATTAGTTATATATATATATATATATATATAAATATACATATATATATATATATATATATATATATATACGCACACACACACACACTGTACATCTTTATTATTCCAGGTATGTAATATATATATCATGTTTTGTCGCCCCCACCCCACCCCTTCTAGGGCCTAAAATCCTCCTCTTTGAATTCCCTTTCTGTGACTGACGTGTGTGGTCACTATTTCATTACAAGTAAATAAATGTGATCAAATCAAGTACACATTCTTTCTATTTCTGTCCTGTTCTTCTGGATATTATGATCAATGTTATGTAGACATAGTTGTAGTGTTTATTCACTGTTTTACGATAATTTATATATTATTATTGCAGAATGATAGTTTCTAGAACATTGATAATTGTGTTACATTGTCTTTCAAAGAGAACACTGTCTGATAGATAAAAAAAAAAAGCTGAAAGGACATTACCCCACTCTTTGCTGAAAATGTATCCTAAAAATCAGCAACAAAGCCTGGGTTAATCTATAAAATAAAAACATAATTAAAAAAAGAACTAGACACAAAGATAGGAGTCAGAGAGGACTTCACACCAGATGACAGAAAGACACAACACAAGATAGAGCACCTGCCTTAACTGAAGCTACTGAGCATTCAGACCTTATCAAGAAGCAAACACAGCTGCCTTTGTGAGCTGAAAATAAATGTATTTGTCTGAAATAAGGTATGCGTGTGCGACCCAACTTTAGAACCCAAAATAAGTTTGACTTTTATTAATAATATAATATTAGTTTATTCAATCACCTAGAACTGGCACATGCTTAAAAGAGGCCAATGAGGATGTTAATAGTATAGCTTCCATAGCACAATTGAGTACATTTTGGTATTCATTTTACTCCTAGACTTCCTTGCTGCCTTACTGTTCATATTCATTGTAGTAACAATTCATCTTGGGTGCACTAGACTAGGATTTTAATTTTAAATGAAACATTTTAAATGTAAATACTATATTTTAGTAATCCCCGAGTTTTGCTCATTTATGGAAAAAGGATTTGGTGTTCCACTAATTGAGGTAAATTGAGGTCTCATGAGATAAGGACAATCACATATTACACAAATACTGCACAGTGGGTTGTGCATCTGTTGCAGTTCAATTGGTTGTCTGATTCAGGTTAGCACACTGACTTAGTCCAGTGGGTCAGAAATACAAACCTGCAGTTCTAGAAAAGCTCTAAAGAACAGCAATGTAGACATCTCACCCTTTAAGGTTGAAGCCATCATCACCCTAGACTGCTCTAGAGGACCACGTGACACAAAACAGTCCCTATTATTTCCTGTGTACATACATAAATATATCCCTAAACCCCTTTAAGTACTTGTGGTTTCATCTATACAGAAGGCATCACCAGAGGCTGATGGGAAAGTGTTGAGGCGCTGTCTCGACCCCCAACCAATTTTTTTGTGGGTTGTATTCTCGCCACATCATAGTTGGCAGCAGTCAGTAAACATTTGGGCCTTTCATGAGACTGACACCTTGCAACTAGGTTCACCAGGATAACTGAAAGCTTGGATGGAACGAATGGTGCCATCCCTACAAGTGCCATAAGTACAGCAGGAAACCAAGGCAGGGATGGCTGTAACCATGTGAGCATATCCATGGCTTGAAGCTAGGGTAAGAAGATGTATCTAAAGCTGCATAATGTACATAGAAATGGAATTCCTTTTGCTCTCTGTACTCAATGGATTAAGGGTAGTTAATTTCAAAGACTCATCTGTGTAGTCCAGTGTAACAGGCGGCTAAATTAAAACAGAGGCTTTGGTATGACCTACAAGAAATGCACCACTAAAATGTGAAATTATGTAAGCCAGTGCTGATCAGTCTTTAGTGAAGGAGACACCTGCTGAGCAATGGACTAGTGTGATTAAACTCCAAAGCTGTACCTGCAATATGTGCAGGAGGCAAGTGAGGGCTGTAGACGGTACCAGAATCTTTGGGTAGAGTGGACACTAACCTGAGTAGCAGGAGTTGTTTTCAACCCCAGCCAATATTCAATGATGCTTTGCTAAACAACCACCTGTAAATCTCGAGAAACAAGGTTATCTTATGCACACGTCTGATTTTGGAAGGCTACACTCAAAGTATGCACTATGCTAAACATTATGCTTCAACTAGCTGAATTTACCCAATTGTGAGGAGATACTTGGACAATATGGAAAGAGGATTAGACTCCGTTGCAATGTAATGTCCGATAATCAACACCAAAAGGGTGATTCAAGTTCTACCAGATAACACAAAAACCTCCTCCAGAAAGGAGAATTGATTATCAACTCCTGAACAAAGCTCACCACTTCAAACAGCATAGCCTTTGGAATCAAGGTGAAGAGGCCTATTTAACCACTATTTTCACCTAAACTGGGTTTACTGGCAGACTTTGCACATACCTTGAGTGCCTAGGTAATACACAGGATATGGTAGTCTCTTAAACTGGGTTTCCCTGAGTTTCAAGACACTTTGTATTGCATCTGGGTAGGAGTCCCTATTCTTAAACTTGTATTCTTCAAGGGCAGGAAAATTCAATGGTAGGGTATTTGATTTGGAGTTCCTTGATCTACACAAAAGGCAAACGCTTCTTTAAGGAACTCATTCCTACAGTTTTGCACAAATGGGGCAGGCAGCGGCCAGGTGCTCAGAATTCATGCGCACTCTACAAATCTGCATAGCAGAACAGTAGTTCCTCCTACAGGTCTTTTTTTATTGTGGTCTGGATCCATGGATGTGTGTCAGATTCACACAGGGGGCAGCGCTGAGCACTGTGTTGGATCAGTGGATCCTTCCTGCCCTCAAAAAACATTTTTGGGCAACTTCTTGCCCATGATGGGTCCCCTCAGAGACCCTAAATCAGTGTGATGGGGTCAGGCTACCTCTATCCTAACCCCTTATGTGCTATTTAATCTTTATTTACCCAAATCCAGGGAACCATGTCTCAATTCATAAAATGGCAGCACAACAAGATTCTTGGGCAAACTTGTTTTCTGGGAACTTTAGGCAAGTCAAAAAATGCTTTTTCAATGGAAACTAGGTCTTAACTAACCCTACCTACTGGCGACTGCCAGTAGGATATATATATATTTCCACACACCCCCAAAACCCATGTGGACACAATCTACCCTGCATTTAAAATGTTTCATTTAAAATTAAAATCCTAGTCTAGTGCACCCAAGATGATTTGTTACTACAATGAATATGAACAGTAAGGCAGCAAGGAAGTCTAGGAGTAAAATGAATACCAAAATGTACTCAATTGTGCTATGGAAGCTATACTATTAACATCCTCATTGGCCTCTTTTAAGCATGTGCCAGTTCTAGGTGATTAAATAAACTAATATTATATTATTAATAAAAGTCAAACTTATTTTGGGTTCTAAAGTTGGGTCGCACACGCATACCTTATTTCAGAAAAATACATTTATTTTCAGCTCACAAAGGCAGCTGTGTTTGCTTCTTGATAAGCACCAACATTGCTACCAGCAGAGCAGCCAGTGAGGTCGTCCATCAAGCGGGGGTAGAGAGCATAGATGGGGGGTATCAAATAAAGTATGTTTGCCATGTTAATTCCCATAGACTCTTTAGACATGCCTGCAGCACGAACCGCTGGACGGAATTACACCAAATTTGACAGAAAGGTAGCTCTTGGTAAACAGATGAGACTTTTCCTTATTTGCTGTAAATACGTTCAGTAGTTTAGGAGAAATTAAAGGACATCCAAATATATAGAGTTGTGACAATTTCGCTAATACAGACGATCTCGTGCCGAGATCTGATTTGCTGCCAACACTTCAACCAGGAACTACCAGTGTTGATAGCCATTTTGAGACTCAGCTTCAGCTGAATCTTTAAAAAGAAAAAAAAAAAAGTTTAAAAAACAACAACCCAGAAACGGTAGCAGGGTATTGTTACCCTACCCGCCCTAGCCTTGGTGTGGGGGGGCAGGACCCACCAGGGCTAAAAAGCATTTTTTTTGAAAAAAAATAAAAATAAAATATTGCTGCAAAATTCGCAACTATTCGCAAATTTAATCGAATTTTTTTTTTCTCCTGCCCTTGCTTTGTTTTTTGCCTCCGGGTCGGCCAGGTCCCAGGAGCATTGCCAGAAAATAGGAGGGAGGCGCATGGGCTCCCCCTCCTAGGGCTTATCAAAGCCCCATGGACCACCACCTCCCCGGGGCAAAAGATCTTTAATGAATGTAGTGGATCTTAGCAGCCCCTCATCCCCGGGGAACACCATTTCCCCAGTGCACTGAAATTATGTATGCTGACGGGCCTACTGGGCCAACCTGCACCCTGGCGTCTGCCAGGGGCAAAAGATCTCCAATGAATGCGGGGGAGGGGGTCTGTGAGAAACACATATTTTCACCACATTTCTGTGACGGAAAGACATGAAATCTGCAGGGAGCCACAAGTTTCCTACCACTCTGTATTCCCACACATCTTCCAATAAGAACAGTACCCCACTTGTGTGGGTGTGTAGTGAATCCTAGTTTGTTTTAATGGGATAACAGGAGTTAGCTTAGCCATTGGCATGCGGACTCGTGCCCCCGCCACCTAGTGACTTTTAACCTACTTAGCTTGCTCTGTCTTAGCCCATTTAATTCTTCTAAGTTGGCTGCCTTGTTTATAGTTAGGCCACTTGTTATGATTTGCATTATCAGTGCCACCGCGTTAAGGCATCAAAATCAAGTGACAAAGACAAACAAACTGTAGGTGTTCACTTTTAGGGAATTTCCTTCTTCGTGCTTTTGAGGGAATTGTTTATATTAATTGCCGCCCCAAGCACGCCATTATATATTGTTTGGGAACACCCCTACGTCAGGGGTCCAAGTAGATCTGTATAAATACATCACACTTTAGACAGATAATCAGAGGGATTCCGACCAGAGGGCATCGCCACCATCACTGATATCGATGCTGCACGTCGTCTTGACGCTGACTCGGTCTTCATGTTCCTGCGGAGTCTGAGATAGAGAACTCATTCCAAGGTAACAAGGGTTGGGGGCTCCTCTCATGGACATGGCATTGACAGATTACGTTTATCATACACAGCTCTCCTTTAGGTAGGAGGTTAGGCCTATCATGATAGGGTATTAGGACATATTATAAACTTCATGTCTTTTCATGTTATTGCAAGCTGGTGGGGGTCTTTGTAATAATGTCTCTTGTCTTTACAATTCTGTTTCTTGCACTGTTCATTATCCTAATCATTGCAGCCCATGCAACTTATCGCAGATTGCAGTTGTGTTAAATAAAATCTTTTGAAACTTTACTGCATCTTCTTATTGCCTGTGTTTGGATGAGACATGATATATATGTGAGGAAGGAGTAATCTCCGTTTAACCACAACACTCCCTGAGATGTCATACTCTTGAGTCCATACGTAAAGGCTGCCACAAATCACCTTTTACTATTTGGGTTTTTGGTGAGGTGCTGCTAGTGAGCCGGAAGGGTTGGGATGACAGCTGCGACTTGTAGGATAGGCATAGTCGCCTACAAACGTAAGTACTGTCATCCTTAAACCAGCAATCTTGCCTAGAGCAAGAGTCCAAACTACAACAGGTGACCCAAGTGAAAATTACACAAAAGGCCCTTAATCTCACTGTTGAGAGATAATTAATAGGGGTAAGTGCTGTATTTGGGGCCATGCTGTGGTGCAACACATGCAAACTTACAAATCACACAAAATTTAGAAAACTAAACAACCAAGGGAGTCTTGGTGTGATGGGCCGTGCATGGATCCCACAAATGTTCTCACCCACAATGTTCTGCAAACCTCAAACTGACTGAAATCACACATTTTTCTTCCATTTCTGTGATATAAACTTCTGGAATCCGCAGGAATCCACAAAATTCCTACCACTCTGCATTGAAACCAAATCAAATGGGATTTATATAGCACGGCTAATAACCCATGAGTATCCAGATGCTGAGAACAATGCTGCTAAGGGGGCACAACCAGGTCATGAGCACTTTCCTGAACTTGAGAGGAAGATGTCCATGGGTAAAGGAAGAGGTCACTCTAGGATTTCACCACGAGGTATGAAAAGGAGCATCTTCCACTGTTGCTTTTCCAGATGCAGTTGTGGTGTGTGTGAGGGAGAGGGAGGCAGATCATATGTGTCGGGAGGGTTAGTAGAAGTTCAGGCGGTGGTTGATGTATGCTGGTCCCTGACTGTGAAGGGCTGTATAAGTGTGGATCAGCTATTTAAATTGACATCACTTCTGAATGGGGAGCCAGTGGAGCTTCTTGAGGTGGCGGGTGGTGTGGGTCCGTTTGGGGAGGTTGAGGATGAATCTTGCCACTGTGTTCTGTATGGTCTGTAGTCTCTTCAGGAGATGGTTGGTGATTCCTATGAAGACTGTGTTGCTGTAGTCCAGCCCGCTGGTGACTAGGGCTTGAGTCACGGTTCGCCTGGTACTGACAGAGCCATATGAAGATCTTATAGAGTATGCAAAGAGTGAGGAACCAGGCGGCGACTGCGTTGATCTGGTTTTTCATGGTGTGCTTGCTGTCCAGGATGATGCCAAGGTTGCGGGTGTGTCTGTCTGAGTGGGTGGGTATTCCCAAAGATCAGCACTTCTGTTTTGTGTGTGTTGAGTTTTATGCAGT
Source organism: Pleurodeles waltl (assembly GCF_031143425.1). NCBI lineage: Eukaryota > Metazoa > Chordata > Amphibia > Caudata > Salamandridae > Pleurodeles > Pleurodeles waltl. The sequence goes on along the minus strand of NC_090440.1, from coordinate 517,672,321 downwards.
TTTTCATTCAGTCGGCGATGCCAGTCATGCATCTGCCGAAGTCAGCTATTGTGGTGTGGGGGGGTCTTCTGAAAGTGAGAGGATGAGCTGGGTGTCGTCTGAGTAGGATATGATGGCAATTCAGTGGGTTCTGACGAGGTTGGCCATCGGGGTCATGTAGACATTGAAAAGAGTAGGGCTGAGGGATGGCCTTTGGGGATGCCGCAGATGATGTTCTTGGGTTCTGAGGTGAAAGGTAATAGGCAGATTCTCTGGGTTCTTCCGGTGACAAAGGATGTGATCCATTTGAGGGCGTCTCCTTGAATTCCAATGTGGTGAAGCCTTTATATAAGAGTGTGCTTGGACACGGTGTTGAATGCCACTGAGAGGTTGAGGAGGATCAGGGCCACCCTTTCTCCCCAGTCAAGGAGGGTTCTGATGTAGTCCGTGGCAGCAATCAAGGCATTATCTTTGCTGTGGTTGGTGTGGAATCCGGATTAGGAGCTGTCCAGAAGATTGTTGTTCCCCAGATGTTCCATGAGTTGGCAGTTGATGGCCTTTGAGGACTTAGGTGAGAAAGGGGAGCAGAGAGATGGGACATAGTTCTCGAGTTTGCTGGGTTCAGCAAATGGTATCTTGTGAAGGGGGTTGACTTTTTCATGGTTCCATTCTTTGGAAAAGGTAGCAATGGTTGTAGAGGAGTTAACAATGGTGGTGAGACTGTTGCTGATTGACTTGCCCCTGAGGTTGAAAATTTAGTGGGGCCAGGGGTTTGTGGGTGCTCCTGAGTGGACAGAGTTCATATTGGCTGCAGGGTTTGCATCAGTTTGACTGAGGAGGCTGAGGGTGCCTGCGGCAGTGGGGTAAGGTTTGGCGTTTTTGTAGATTGTGGAGATTTTGTCATGAAAGAAATCTGCAATAGTGTCACAGAGTTCCTGAGAAAGAGTGATGATGTTTTCAGTGGCTGAAGGGTTGGAGAACTATGATGATGTTGAAGAGTTTGTTGCTGTTGTGAGAGCTTGCTTGGATGCTGTTGGATAGGGCACTTCTTTTTGTCTCTTTCAGGAGGTGGTATTAGTTGAGGGATGCCTTGAAGATCGCTTGGTCTGTGGGCTCCTTGCTGGTGCGCCATTTCCTTTCTAGTTGCTTACAGTAGCGTTTCTTGGTTCTCAGTTCTGTGGTGTATAAGCTGGCCTGCTTGGTCCCTTGGGTCTGGCGGGCTCGACATAGGCAAGACTGTTGGGGAAATAAGTGATCCAGGCTGAGAAGTTTGTGACAGCCTGTTCTAGATTGGTTGCAGTGTCGGGGGGTGTTGAGGGCATCGGTCCACTAGCTCGCTGATACTTTGTTCCAGATGCAATGTGAGGTGCGTGGCAGCTTGGCGGTGGTGCCGGGAGATCCTGCAATGAAGTGGTTGATGGCAAGGTCTTTCCAGGTGATCTCGGTGACATGGCTGTAATTGGCTTGCTGGTCTTAAAGTTGGGGGTCAGGCATGTGTCCTGCGTTGTGTGTGGTTCAAGACTAGTTGAGTGAGGCCAGTGTTGTTTGTGATTTCGTGTAGGTTGGCAGTGTTGGTGTTAAGTTTGTTAAGGTGAAAACGGAGATCTCTGAGGAAGATGTAATGCTTGGAGTCAACGGCGAGCGGAGAGATACAGTCGGGGATGGCATCACAGAAGCCCGTGCGTGGTCCTGGAAGTCTGTAGGCAAGGATGCCATTGATGGTGGGTTTGCAGACAGTTTGGAAATGAAAAATAAGGTGTTCTAATTGGGGTGGTGGTGTCTGCGACGGGGTATTCAGTGGATGGTGTCTTTGTGGATGATGGCAATTCCAACTCCACGTTTGTTGGTGCGGTCTTGGTGTGATATGTTGTAGCCACCTGGAGTAGCTGCGGCAATGTGGGGCGCAAATGCGGAGTTGAGTCAGGTCTCATTGAGGAAGAGGATGTCAGGGTGAGGGAGGTGATGGAGTCCCAGTTCTGTGTGCATGCTTGTGGAGTGACTGTGGTTTGAGCAGGATGCAGAGGAGTTGGTGGTGGTCATGCAGGCTTGTGCTAGTGCTTAAGTGTTTAAGTGCTGCAGAACAGACAGTGCCGACAGGTGAAAGGTCCTGCTGTAGAACATGGTGCAGCGTGGCAGCAGTAGTTGTTGTGGAATCTGGGGTCAAAGGCTCAGAGTTCGGCAGTGGAGTATCTAATTGATGCAGGAGACCCAGGGTCCTGACTGACACTAGGAGTGGTCTGGGCACAGACAAGCTTGCCTTTGGTGGGCAGCAGTGCACCCATGCTGCACCCTCCATTAAATAGGTCCTAGGAGAAAGGGGGGGCCTGGTGGCAGTGTGTGGCGCAAGCAGGAAATGGGGGGCAAAAACAGGCAGGAAACGAGCAGTGAGTGGGAAATAATATAAGAAGAAAACAGGGGAAAAACTTTATTTAACCAGTCAGATACAATGTATAATAAAAAGAGCAAACAATAGAGGACAAAGGCAAAGCAAAACAGGTGATGACAGCAGTAAACAATAGACCAGGGGTCTCCAACTGGTTAATCGCAAGCTGTCCTTTTTTTAGGTAATGTTGCCCGCCTTCAACCAAACCAGCTGATCAGATTGGCTTAGCTTAGCTGAGGCGGGGCAGGCTGAAGAGGATGACATTATTTCTCATAGAGGGGGCAGTAATTCAAATGAAATACTGGCCCCACTGCTGCCGATGCTTACAGGAGATAAAGTCCGCTAAGCATCAACAGCATTGGGGCCAGTATTTCTTGTGAATTATGGTCAAACGTGCCAAGGGGTCTACCCACTCCTCCCCTCCCAAGCCCTCCTCGTGCCTGGCCCCTTTTGCCCTTTCCTCAAGTGCCAATGCCCTCAGCTCTTCCCTACAACCCCACTTGCCACCTGTCCCTCCTTCTCCCTTCTTGCACTGATTGTTGGGCAGGGGCCTAGCTTGGTCAGTAAGATTGCAGGGGAGGAAGGGGGTTAACTTCAGATTTCCCAACAGTCATAGGGGGTCATTCCAACCCTGGCGGTCGGTGTTAAAGCGGCGGCTAACCCGCCAACAGGCTGGCGGTTTAAAAAATGGAATTCTGACCCTGGCGGAAACCGCCAACAGAGACCTCCACTTTAACACTCCGACCGCCACGGCGGGACAAACAAACAGCGCGGCGGTCACCGCCAACAGACAGGCGGGAGACAATGTACCGCCCACCCTATCACAACCCACCAATCCGCCACCTTTTCCGGGGCGGTAGCCCCGCCGATAAAAACACGGCGGAAACAGACATTTCAAATGGAAAACGCTCACCTCCATACACCCCACGAGGAATCTGGACAGCATGGAACCCGAATTACACATCCTACCAACTATTGTATTCCTGCTCCTCTACCAGGAGCACGAACGCCGGCGCAGAAGACAACGGTGAGTACTGCACCTACGACACAGGGGAGAGGGGAGGAGAAAATATTACGGGGACACACATGCGCGACACCCCCACCCCCACCCACATCAATGCATAGCAATACATCACTGTTACAACCCCCAAACCCCCCCCCGAAAGAATGCAAAGACAAAAGGAATAGATCATAAACAGTCGAATATATTGTATTATTGCCTTATAAAAAATCACACATTTAAAACTAATATATACATAAATATTAAAAGTCCGATAATTCTAGCTGTCATTGTCCGTGGACCACTGGGCCCAAATCACATGGGCAAGGCCCACACAAGATACCTGACACCAACGGAGAGAACACTGCAGGGGCATCAGATAGAAAAAACTACAGGCACCTCAGGAGGAAGGGAAGGGGGGGCACCTCAGCCACATGAGTACACGACGCCAGATCCACGAGGGGCCTCCATGGCCACTGTCCCATCCTGGGGAGTGCAAAGCCACAGTCTCACAAGTCTCTACAGTGGGTGGGTTGCCCACTGCCATATCCTGGGGAGTGCAAAGCCACAGTCTCTCAAGTCTCTACAGTGGGTGGCTTGCCCACTGTGCCATCCTGGGGAGTGCAAAGCCACAGTCTCTCAAGTCTCTACAGTGGGTGGCTTGCCCACTGTACCATCCTGGGGAGTGCAAAGCCACAGTCTCTCAAGTGGATAAGTCTCCACTGGTACTGGAGGGGGACTAGTGCCCAGAGTGCCTTGTGCAGCCCTGCCCGACACAGATGCAGGCCTGCCCCTTCCGCCAATGGGCCAGCGGTGCTTGAGACGGCGGTGCCCAGCGGTGCGGTGCTTGAGATGAAGGGCCCAGTTCAGCGGTGCTTGAGACGGCGGTGCCCAGCGGAGCGGTTCTTGAGATGGCGGTGCCCAGTTCAGTGGTACTTGAGACGGCGGTGCCCAGTTCTGCGTTGCTTTAGACGGCTGTGCCCAGTTCAGCGGTGCTTGAGACGGCGGTGCCCTGTTCAGCGGTGCTTGAGATGGCGGTGCCCAGTTCAGCGGTGCTTGAGATGAAGGGCCCAGTTCAGCGGTGCTTGAGATGAAGGGCCCAGTTCAGCGGTGCTTGAGACGGCGGTGCCCAGCGGAGCGGTTCTTGAGATGGCGGTGCCCAGATCAGCGGTGCTTGAGACGGCGGTGCCCAGTTCAGCGGTGCTTGAGATGGCGGTGCCCAGTTCAGCGGTGCTTGTTTGAAAGGGCCCAGTTCAGCAGTGCTTGAGATGAAGGGCCCAGCGGAGCGGTGCTTGAGACGGCGGTGCCCAGCGGAGCGGTTCTTGAGATGGCGGTGCCCAGTTCAGCGGTGCTTGTTTGAAAGGGCCCAGTTCAGCGGTGCTTGATTGAAAGGGCCCAGTTCAGCGGTGCTTGATTGAAAGGGCCCAGTTCAGCGGTGCTTGTTTGAAAGGGCCCAGTTCAGCGGTTCCGGCCCAGGCATGGGTGTCACTCGCCACCTGGCATGTGGCTGGCAGGGCCTTCCTGCCCATCTGTCCGTTGGCTTGCGGGGCCCTCCTGGGCTGCCGTACCGGGCCTCTGGGTGTCCTCCTGCACACCTGGGAGGGGGCTGGTGGGGGACTCCTGGGCAGCTGGCCTGCTGCTGGACTTGTCGGGCGTGCTGCCCTTCCCACCCTTCCCTGGTCGTCTGTGGCCCTTTGACACCTTTGGCGGTGTGCCAGGTGGCACCCCACTTTCAGACGGAGCCAGGGTAGGGATTTTGGTCCCTGGTGTCCGTGGCCTCTCGCGCCGGGCACTGCTAACTTTTGGGTGCTTTTCTGGGGGTGGGCTGGCCGTGCCTTGGCTCCTCGCCGGAGTTGTTGCCCTTGAGGGTGGGAGACTCCACAGTCCTTGGACAACAGTCCTGATAGGTCCTGGTTTGGTGGTGGCTGAGGTGCTGATTGCAGTCTTATGAGATGGACGGGGTGGAGGAGTTGTTGGAAAGAGGTTAAGGTTGGCAAGGAAAAGCAATTTGGAAAGAGAGTGACGGGTAGGTGTAGTGGGTATGGGAGTGGAGGAAGAGGATGTGGTTGTAGGAGTGTGAAGTCTGGTGTCTTTGGGTGCAGGTGCTTGGGCTGGAGGCTGTCGTGAGGTGGATGGCTGTTGGGTGGGTGGCTGCTTGCGTTTGTGTGGTTTGGAAGAGGGGGTAAAAGACACACTGGGAGAGGACACAGGGGACGTGTAAATGGTAGTGGGGGTGGTGACTGCACGTGTGCGGAGTGTTCTGGTGGGTGTGCTGGTGATGGACGTAGTGGCTGAAGATGTTGTGCATGCAAGTGAGTGGAGACGTCACAGGGAGGGAGGAGGGAGATGAGGGGGACACAGTGGAGGCAGTGGATGTTGGTATGTCTGCATGTGGATGTTGCTTGTGTGATGTGTGGTGCTTATGTCTGGATGAGCTCCCCTTGGGTGTTGAGGTGTGTGCAGGCTGGTCTGATGGTGTGTCTGGGATAGGCAGAGGTACTGGGGATTGGGTCTGGGGGGAGGAAGTTGGAGGGGGGAGGCTAGAGACAGGGACAATTGCTGCCGTCAGTGCTGAGGCCAGAGCGTTGAACGATCGCTGATGGGCAGCCTGACCCGAATGAATGCCCTCCAGGTATGCATTACTCCGGTGCACCTCCCTTTCTACACCCTGGATGACATTCAAAAGGGTAGACTGCCCAACAATGATGGTCCTCAGGAGGTCAATAACCTCCTCACTGAGGGCAGCAGGGGTGACTGGGGCAGGGCCTGAGGTGCTTGGGGCAAAGGAGATGCCCACCTTCCTGGGTGAGCGGGCACGGGGCGAAGGCTGAGGGGCTGCTGGGAGGACGGTGCTGGTGCGCTGGGTGGCAGCTGTACCTGTTGTTGCAGGGGGCACGGGTGTTGCCGCCACCACAAGGGAGCTCCCTTCAGAGGACGAGTCGCTGCCACTGACATCAGCACGAGTCCCCGCTGTGGAGCTCCCCTCGCCCTCCGTCTCACTGGTGAAATCCGACTCAGTTGCATGGCCCGCCATGGCCATGTGAGATGCAGCTCCCTTGTGCTCCGATGCCACTTCTCCTCCACCTGATGATGCTGATGCACACATGAACAGTAAGACCACAAAAAAGGGGGGGGGGGGAGAAATAAAGACATGTTGAGTGCATGGATTACCGCTACCGTTGGCGGACAAGACAGACACAGAAGCCCCCTGCACTACGCCGCGCACTTGGGGTCCACTACGCAATCCGTGGGACATGGCCTACAAGCCTATCGACGACAACTGCACACATAGATGACACAGGGCCATGGATACCTGAACTTGGCACCCTACAGAGGTGGGGGGCGGGGGCACAGGGCCATGCCTTACGGAGGGGCCTAGCCTACAGAATTCGCCCTGGCCTAGGGAGACCCACAGCCCTCCTCCCCCACCCAGACACCTCCACTGCGCGCAAAGTCACCAGAATGAGACTGTACTCACCCCCTTGTGTCTGCTGTGATGTCCTCACACGCCCATCCAAATCGGGGTAGGCCACCGCCAGGATCCGGGACATCAGGGGGGTCAATTGACGACTGGCACCCCTCCTACGATGGGAGGCCATCCCCAGCAGAGCCTCCGCCGTCTTCCTGCTCCCGCGGCGGATGTCCTCCCACCTCTTCCGGCAGTGGGTGCCCCATCTGTTGTGGACCCCCAGGGTCCGGACGTCCTTGGCGATGGCACGCCAAATCGCGATTTTCTGGTGGGCGCTGACCTATGTGACATGTACAGGGAGAGAAAAATTGTCATCACCTTCTGCATGCTCGATGTGAGTGGGCCCCCCATCTCCACTCTTGCCATCTGGCACATGCTCTCATCTGTCGTTTGATGCATGCCTCAATCGCTCCCCTCCCCACCATCTTTCATCCACCCGACTCAACCCAGGCTTTGCCCACAAAGCATGGTCCCAGTGTACTTACCTGTTGGTCTGGAGGACCGTAGAGTAGCACATACTGGGGGAGGACCCCATCCACGAGTTTCTCCAATTCTTCAGAAGTGAAGGCAGGGGCCCTTTCCCCAGTCGCAGCAGCCATTGTCTCTTCCAGACCGAGGTCACAGCAGCACTTGCAGTGTAGGTCCTCTCCTGTGGAAGATCAGGTATCGAGTGATTAAGCTGATAGAAAATGGCGGTCACGCCCGCGGCGGTGCGTACCGCGACCGCCGGCGCACATCGTCATTGGCTCCTGAAACCCATAGGATTCAATGTGAACCAATGCGGCTTTGCACCGCGGTCTTCGACCGCCTACCGCCACGGTGTGCCACGCCAGCGCACTGACCTCACATCCCATTGTCACACTTCACAGGTCAGGCAGCCGCCATTTCAAGGGCCCACATGGCTTAATTTCTACTGCGTCACACATACCTAGGCCTTTCCTCAACACTCATACACACCATTCAATACATAGTGAATCGTGTTGTGTGCAAGCTGTGGGAACCTACCTGTGGGTTGATTGACTCTGTGCTCGCTGTTGTCCTTCCTAGGCACAGTCCGCTTGGCAATGCGAGGAGATGGAGGAATCTTCCTGTGTACAGACCGCTGGTGGACCGGTCGACAATGGAGGAACGACATGTCATTCTGACATACAGGCTTGACCGAGCCACTATACATGAACTGTGTGCCCAGCTGGAGGCAGACCTGATGTCACCCATCCGCCAACCCACAGGGATCCCCCCTCTAGTGCAGGTGCTGTCAGTACTCTATTTCTTAGCAAGTGGGTCATTTCAAACAACAGTGGCCATATCATCAGGGATGTCTCAAACTATGTTTTCCAAGGTGTTGTCCAGAGTGTTGTCTGCCCTGCTCAAACACATGCGGAGCTACATCGTTTTCCCTGAGGTGGGGGATTTGCCTACAGTGAAGGGTGACTTCTATGCCCTTGGACATATCCCCAACATCATAGGTGCCATTGATGGGACCCATGTGGCTTTGGTACCCCCCAGAGAAAGTGAACAGGTGTACAGGAACAGGAAAAGTTATCATTCGATGAATGTACAGATGGTCTGTTTGGCAGACCAGTACATCTCACATGTTAATGCCAAGTTCCCTGGCTCTGTGCATGATGCCTACATCCTGCGCAATAGCAGCATCCCGTATGTGATGGGGCAACTCCAGAGGCACCGTGTGTGGCTATTAGGGGACTCTGGTTACCCCAACCTTTCCTGGCTATTGAACCCAGTGAGGAATCCTAGGACCAGGGCAGAGGAACGCTACAATGAGGCCCATGGGCGGACTAGGAGGGTGATCGAACGCACCTTTGGCCTCCTGAAGGCCAGGTTCAGGTGCCTCCATATGACAGGTGGATCCCTAATGTACTCACCAAAGAAGGTGTGCCAGATCATCGTGGCCTGCTGTATGCTTCACAACCTGGCTTTGCGCCGCCAGGTGCCTTTTCTGCAGGAGGATGGTCCAGATTGTGGTGTTGTAGCAGCTGTGGAGCCTGTGGAGAGTGAAGAAGAGGAAGCCGAAGAGGACGACATAGACAACAGGAACACAGTAATAGAGCAATACTTTCAGTGACACACAGGTAAGAGTAGACACCGGCATATTACATTTACTTAAAGACTCCTACCTCTCTACTGTCTGACTTTTCCCCCCAGTGTATGGTAACTGTGTTGTGACTTTCCCTTCCGTTTTCAGAGGTGTGGACCCCACTGCGTGACATCTGCTTAGTTTCCCCATGGACTACAGCTGTGTGACAGCGGTTTTTTGGCATCACAATGTGAATAACAATTTTGGCACTGTCATGTCTAATACATTTGTTAAAATCACAGACAGACTCCAGATTGTTTATGTGCAATAAGTGTGTTTATTCAAGTGCTCTAATTTGGATGGGTGATTGCAAATCGGTGAGGGGTGATGGTGGAGGATTGTCCATGGCAGAGTCCAGACTATCAGGTTCACAGGTGCATTGTCCAAATGCCTGTGGGAAGTGGAGCAGGGGCAATTTAAGGTTGGACAGGGTGACAATGTGGGACAGTGGGATGACAATCAGGGCGGTATCCTTTGCTGGCGGGGGTCTTGACATGTTACTCTGTCTTCTTCCTGGATCTCATGGCCCGCTTGCGGGGTGGTTCGCCTTCTGCAGGGGGTGGGGTTCTGGTGGCCTGTTGGTCTTCTGTCGGGGCCTCCTGTCCACTAGCGGTGGTAGCCAGTTCTTGGTCCATGCTAGTGTCAGGGGCCCTTTGAGGTGCCACAGTGGTCTGCAATGTGGAGATTAACTCATTCAGGGCCACTACGATGGTACCCATGGCGGTACTGATGTTTCTCAGTTCCTCCCTGAACCCCATATACTGTTGTTCCTGCAGAAGCTGGATTTCCTGAAACCTGGTCAGGACCGTCGCCATCGTCTCCTGGGAGTGGTGGTCTTCTCCCAGGATGGAGGAGAGGGCCTCGTGGAGAGTGGGTTCCCTAGGCCTGTCCCCCCCCATCGCACAGCTGCCCTCCCAGTTCCCCTGTTTCCTTGGGCCTCCGTCCCCTGGACCGTGTGGCCACTACCACTGCCCCCAGGTCCCTGTTGTTGTTGGGGTGGTGAGTTAGCCTGGGTTCCCTGTAGTGGTGGACACACCGCTGATTGACGTGTCCTGGGGTCAGAGGTATGGGCCCGCTGGGTGGGTGCTGTGCTGGTGTTCCCAGAGGGGGGGAAGGTCTGCTGTGGCCTGTGCCTGTCTGAGGGGAACCGACTGTCCAGAGGTCCCCGATGGACCGGGCTGGTCATCTAGATCCAGGGAGACAGAGCTGCTGTCATCACTGTGGGCCTCTTCTGGGGGTGGAGGGGACATTTGTGGACCCTCCTGTGCGGTGACCTGGCGTTCGGGTCCTGCAGGGGTATAAAAGTATGGTTATTGCTTCTGTGTGTGCCAATGGCGTGCAATGGGTGGGTGCCCGTGTACCCCAGTGCTGGCATTCCTTTGTGGGGGCTGTTGTGATGGTGTTTTGGGGGGGGGGGGGGGTGATGGGTACGTGCATTGGGCATGCTTTGGTGATGGGTGTCCATGCTTTGGGGCCGCATGCAGGGCTAAGTTTTGGGATGGGTGGGTTGTGATGGTGAGACATTTGCAAGGGGTAGTTGTGAAGGGGGTGAGGGTGGGGGTATGAGTTGGCATGCAGGTGGGGTGGGGGGGATGAAGTAGTGAAGATGAGACTTACCAGAGTCCATTCCTCCAGATACTCCAGCGAGGCCCTCAGGATGCAGGATGTTCAAGACTTGCTCCTCCCATGTTGTAAATTCGGGGGGAGGAGGTGGGGGTCCGCCGCCAGTCCGCTGTACCGCGATGTTGTGCCTTGGTACCATGGAACGCACCTTCCCCCGTAGGTCGTTCCACCTCTTCCTGATGTCATCCCGATTTCTTGGGTGCTGTCCCACAGCGTTGACCCTGTCCACTATTCTGCTCCATAGCTCCATCTTCCTGGCAATGGTGGTGTGCTGCACCTGTGTCCCGAACAGCTGGGGCTCTACTCGTAGGATTTCCTCCACCATGACCCTGAGTTCAGCATCTGAGAACCTGGGGTGTCTTTGAGGTGCCATGGGGTGGTGTGGATGATGTGTGGGGTGGAGTGTATAGTGATAGGTGGGGTGCTATTTAGTGGTGTGTTGTGTGAGGTGCGTGGAAGTTCTGTGGGTATTGGTATTGTGTGCCTGTGGATGCTTGTTTGTAGATTGTGGTGTCTCTCTCTGGTCTTCGTTCGAAATTTCTGGTCGTAAGGGTTTGTGGGTGATGTGGGTGTGTGTTTTATAATGTATTGGGTGTGTGGGAGTGGTGTGTGTATGTGTATCAGGTGTGTGTATTTCGAATTGTCCAATGTGGTAGTGTTTTGTAGGTGTATTTCGACCGCGGCGGTGTGTACCGCCAATAGAATACCGTGGTTGAAAGACCGCCGCGTGGATTCGTGGGTCGTAATGGCATGGGCGTATTTCTGTTGGCATGACGGTGGAGGTTTGGTTATCGCCAGTTTATCGCTGACCTTTGGTGTGGCGGACTTTTGTGGATGACGGTATTTTAGCGGTTTGCCTAGTGTGGGTCAGAATGACCGTGGCGGTTTACCGCGACCTCGGCGGTGTTATGGCAGTCTTCTGTCTGGCGGTAAGCGCCTTTTACCGCCGAGGTTGGAATGACCCCCATAATGTTGAAATACATTATACGATAAGCTTGGCACACAAGAGGGGCTTAAGGGCAGCGTAAAGGGAGAGGAATGCAAATCGGTAGGGGCACTAAGTGAGAAAAAGCACATTATTTTGTGAAAAAACAGCATTCCCAAGCAGAGTGAGGGAGAGAATGTGTGTGTGTTTTTGTTTGTGTGTGTAAAATCCATGGTGAAATCCGACAGACACCTCACCATACCAGAATAAAAGTCCTTAAACCTAACTATTTATCACAAGATGTTTTTGTTAGGGGGTGTACTACCTCATACACCCCTCCCCGAAGCTACATCCCTGTTGTTGGATAACTTCAGTCCTCCCCCCTCCCTTCCTCATAGAGAAGTCATCGCTCTGCCCGGTCTGTGTGCAAGAGGCCAACAGAGGTGAGAGGCCCCACGACCCAGTGCTGTTGCTGGCTCCAGACAGGGCACTGGGTGTACTTTAGAGCCATCTTGTGCCCTGCTGGAAGCGATAAGCCAGGGGCGTAGTTTCTTAGAGAGTAAGACTACAAGGCGGGGGGATGAACTTCAGATTTCCCATCAATCACACTGGCATATAATGTTAAAATACATTACGTGACAAGCAGGATTCATGAGGTGGACTTAAGAGGCAGTGGAAAGGGAGAGGTTTGCAAATTGGTAGGACTACTAAGTGAGAGAAACACAATATTCTATCTATAAAATAGTTTTAAAAAATTCGGGCTTTCAAGACAGAAATGAGTGTATGTGTGCAGAAATGCCTGGTGAAATCTGACAGACACCTCACCATATCCGACTGAAAGCAAGTGTACCCAACTATTCTTCAGAAAATGCATTTATTTGGGGGGGTGTAACACCCCCCTGAAGCTAGGCCCCTTTGAGTAGCTGGTACAAGTGCTTGGAGCAGAGGCCTGCGCTTCCTGCAGGTGGCTTTGGTTTTTGCTGAGGCCTGCGGGGCTAGGGAGACTGGGGAAGTGGAAGAGAAGGACCTCTCCTGGGCAGGGATACAGGGAGTCACCGGCCCCCTAAATATAGGCCTAGGGCCCGGCAGCAGCTGAGGTCTAGAAGCCCACTGGCCAGGAAAGGTGGTCCGCAGTGGGCCAAGTGACCAGCACCATTAAGGGACATGAAGCCCTGAGATTATCAGGCAGTTAGAAACCACGGGCCGAACAGGGTGTGATAAAAGGCTGATTTGGTTTTGGAATGCTTGAAAGTAGCCATACTATGGCATGCTGTGCAAGGGAGTAGCCAGAAAATTGAAACACCCCACACTTGAAATACACCTCTATTACCACCAAGCAAGCAAATCACACCCTCCCTTAAGAGTTCCTTTCATCTTCTTTCCAGCCATCTAAACATCCACCCATTTACCATTTCATCCATCTATCCATTCCTTCACCTTTCCATCTACCCACCCATCTGCCAATAATTCCATCCATCCTTCCACAGTTCTCCGTCTGTTTATTCTTACATCCATTCACCCTTTCACCTTATCGTTTCATTCTTCCATCCACGCTTTCATCCTTCTATCTTTTCAACCGGTTACATTTACATCCGTTTATTCTTTTTCTGTTTTTTTCTTTTCAATGTTTACTTCCTATCATCCTTCCTTTCTCCTCCTGTTCTTTCCCCCGTGTACCCACCTTATTTCTTTTATTCTTACTTTTTCCTTATTTCTTTCTCATGCATACTTTTCTAATTGATCTCTCTCCCTGTGTTGTTTCACTATTTTAATTCTTCTCTTTTTCTATCATTGTGCTCTCAGTTGAAGCACCACATCCCTACTTCATGGTGTTCCACATAATGTTATTTATTAGCATTTTGATTGCAGACAGAAAAGGTCCAGAAATGAGTAATTAATGTTTAACTGAGACGAAGTTCACCAGCCCATGTGCCCAGGGTCAACCCCCACCTAAGGTTCCCTATGCACCCGGTGCTGAAGCATGCTTCTTGCATCTGGCTTTTGCAGCTCTGTAGCATGAATGTCAATTCAGCAAAAGCTCAGGGATAGTGAAAGTGACATCACACACCAGTACCCAACAGAAATCAAGTGCAAAAGTTTCCCCCTTGTGAATTGGGTACTTTGTATGGTACAAATTTTAGTCCTCTTCCTATTTACAGAAGCCAGCTAAACTCCACACCACCCAACAACTATGCTTTGATCACACTGAACCAAACCTCAGGTCATTTGCAAAAAAAAAAAAAGTCATCCAGTGATCACAATTAAACATAGCTACGGTGAGTTAGTTATCTCACTTTCAAATGGTGCTGTTTAATTTACCAGCATTGCTGCCAATCACAAATGGCCTGCAATACAACATCATTAACAATGTCCACATGATACTCTTGCCTATTATGGATTGGATGTTGACTTTATCAATACATTTACTCTTGCTTACAGCATTAACAGCTAATATAATTATGGATGAAGAACCAGGTCCCTCCAAAAGGCCAAAGAGTAAGACATATTACTTCCATCAAGAGTGGGAGAACATGTTTTATTTACACAAATTAAAGACAACTGTGTATGTTTAATTTGTGGAACAAAAGTTGCAGTGGAGGGGGAAAAAAAGGCAATGTTGAGAGGCATTTTTCAACAAAGCACATGCATTTTGAGAGGAAGTTCCCTAAAGGAAGCTGTCTGAGGTCACAAAGTAAACAAACTGAAATCTGCATTGCAGACACAGCAATATATATTTATATATTTGAATCATCCTTTAAAGTTACTCATCACTTGATCAAGCACAAAGCAACATTTTTGGATGGAGCCATTGTGAAGGAAGCAATGCTTCTAATGGCAGAGTCCTTAGTCAAAGATTTAAAAAATAGCCCTGAAATTATGTCTCCCATTTCAGATGTGCAGTTAGGGTCAAACACTATGGCAAGGAGGATATCTGCATTATCGGCCAACACGTTAGAGCGAAATTTTAAGAAATGCAAATATTTTTCTATTCAGTGTGATGAATCAATTGATGCAAGCAATATTTCCCAGTTGGCAAAGTTCACTAGAACATTTTTTGAAGATTTCACTGATAGAGATGAATTTATAACTCTATTACCTCTGAAAACCAAACTCAGAGGAGCTGGCAGCCACAAAGGGATGGAGAATTATTTTTTTTTAAACAAAATATACCATTGAAAAGGTTAGTGGCAATAACAAATAATGGTGCACCTGCAATCTTAGGCATCATTCTGGTTTTATTGCCAACTGTAAAGTAGACCCACATTTCCCTCAGTTAATGGACTACCATTGCATGATATTTCAACAGGCACTATGTGCCAAGGTAATGGGGTATGATCATGTGATGTCTCCTGTTCTTAAAATGAATAATTCAATTTGTGCAAATGCCAAGCAGCACCAATACTTCAAATTATTCCTTGAAGAACTATCGGCCGAGTATGGTGACCTTTTACTACATATTCAGATCCGATGGCTTAGCAGGGGAAAAATACTGCACAGATTCCTTTCACTATAGTCAAAAGTCAAAACTTTCATGGAGTCTAGAAATTAAGATACCACACAGCTATCAAACACTGACTGGTTGCTCGACTTAGCATTTTTGACAGATGTGACAGAAAAAATAAATGTATTGAACTCTGAATTACAAGGAAAAAGCAAGACAATAACCAACATGATTAGTTCTATGAAAACATTCAAATCAAAACGTAACCTTTTCATAAAGCATATACGAAAATAAATATGCAGCACTTTCCCTCTGTGCTCCAAATCCCTTCAGAAAATAAAGCTGAGGCTGAGCTCCTGGACATAGAAAAATACAATAACCTATTGGTTAGGCTTAATCAAGAGTTCATTGACAGATTTAGTGATTTTGAGCAAACCCCTTTGTGGATGTTAGTGACATTTCTGAGAAAATTAGTGTGCTTCTTAACCTTGTCACACTTCAAAATGACATTGAATTGAAAGCACAGCAAACGGACATTAATTTCTGTATTCAAACATCCACACTGCTGCATTGAACCTTTCCCCCCCCCCCGTTTGGATATACTTATCTTTGTGAATCAGCATTCTCTGATATGAACTTTGTAAAATCTAAGTTTCACACAGGTCTGACTGATGGACAATTGAATGACTCCCTTAGAGGTGCCCTCTCAGGCTATCCCCCAGATTACAGGGGATTGGTTGATACCCAGCAGTGTCAAGTCTCTCACTGAAATGGTGTGCACGCAGTTGCAATGAACACATATTCAGTGAAAGTTACTGGTGAAATCCCATATTTGGTGAAATTTACTTGTGAAATCCCAAATCCAGGTATCCGTTTCATTACTGATACCAAGAAAAAAGTAGCTAGAGAGAAGAATCTTCAGCACCTTTCCAAATGTGTATTTGCTGGAGAAGAACAAAGCAGTGTTTACTGGAGGCCTGGTTCATTGAGATCAAGAAAAAAAGATAACTATAAAGAGGAATCTTTGGCATCTTTCCAAGTTTTTTTAATATTTGAATAAGAACAAAGAAATGCGTACTGCAAGCCTGGGTTTCAGACACCAAGAAAAAGTAGCTGGAGAGAAGAATCTTCAGCATCTTTCAATTTATTGATTTTTTTGCTGCACAAGATAAGAACAAAGCAGTGTTTACTGAAGGCCTGGTTTATTGAGATCAAGAAAAAAAGATAGCTATAGAAAATAATTTTCAGCATCTTTCAAAGTTTTTTCATTAGTTGAACAAGAGCAAAGAAATGTGTACTGCAGGCAAGTAAAGGGAACAATAAAAATATAAGAATATAATTGCCAACATGACAGATGGCATATGAACTTTAAAGTCAAAATGTAACCTTTTAAAGAAGGGAGAGTAGAGGACAAATTCAGTATTTTCACAAATAGCTGCACAAAACCAAGCTGAAGTTCAGCTTTTCTGGACTTTGAAAAACACAGCAATCTTGTCAAATCTGCACTAGAAGAGTAATACCGCTTTGAATCCATCTACATTTGAGATTCAGAAAAGCTTTGCACCTGCTGACAGCCACGCACTGTGACTAATATAACTTCTTCGGAATTGACCTCCCAGACTTCCAGATAACACAGTATTAGAGCACAGTTCCACATTAAAAGTCAGATTGATTTTCTTGTATGTTTGTTAATTGAGCTGCATTACAATGATTATTTCAGTGACAGCTATTAATTGAAAGGTCATGAAGTGTGGTGACACCACAAATCCAAATTCATTCCTATCAGTGTTGCTAGGATACTCAATGTATTTTGATCAAATCACAGTATGGCCTCTGAAGAAATTAAGCTTAGTCAATGAAGCTGGGTGTGGGCGGTCTCTAGGAAAAATAAGCGAGTTGCTTCGCCTTGTTAGAGACCCCTGCAATAGACAGCAATGTCATGACAACTGTGCATGGACTCTATAGTCCATTTTAGTACCCTAGAGATCACAATGTCTTTGCTTTGCATTGTTGAACATTGCAACTTTTTTCTTCCGTGCCATTGTTTTGAAACACACCATCATTTCACTTGCTGTGCAGTCACTTTCCTGGGACTCTGTCTGTACATTCTCCGACTGCTAATTGGGCACAACAAGTGGCAGGTGTTGTGTCCTGTCCATTCAGCAATCGCTCTCAGGTTTCTATAGACATAACACAGTAGCTCTTCACTGTATCAAGCTAACATTATAAATTAGGTCCCATAGTGTCTGTTTTTAGAGAGGTGGATTTCAGCAGAGCTGACACCTATGGGGAACATATGCCCTCTGGGACATGCAGCCTGTGTAAACTGGGGTTACACTTCCCTAACAGGACCACTTAACCACGCAAACAGAGGTATGGGGTTCTCACTCTCAGAGATCATAATAGGCCTTCCTGCACATACCATTACAGGGTAGGCTCGGGCCACCAGATTAGCATTATAGTGGCACTATTTTTGTTATACAGTTTTCTAACTGCTATTCTGATTTTCATAATTATTGCCAGCATTGAAATTGCATTAAATTTGCTTCATAATTGACTATGAACCTTAGTGCTGCCATAGCATCATTTATTTTACGCTAAGACGGCACTGAAGTGGCTTTTTACACATTTCATATTTACAATGTGGCGCAATGCATGCATTGTGCTACTTTGTAAACACTTGCACCACATTATGCCTGCGCCAGGCATAATGTATGCAAGGGGGCCGAAGAAATGGTACAGGCATATCTATGAGATTTCCTTGCTCCATCTTTTAGTGCACTTTTAACGTCTGCGTTAAAAGGGGGCATGTCACTGACACCTATGTACTCTGCAAGAGTAGCGCCAACATTTTGGCACTACTCCTGCAGAGTACATCAATAGTGTCAGGCATTCTGCTCCCTGACCCTGAACTATGGTGTGCCGCATTTAAAATACTGCATACACATGGTGGCGGTAGGGGCGCTAAGAGGTGCAAGGAAAGTGGCACTGCACTGGGTGGAGTGCCACTTGTTAGTTACAATCTATATATTGCATACTTTCATAGTGTCTTTTTACTGTTTCTATGGATATGTATGACTGACCTGTTATCCACTGCTCCCTGAGAGATGGGCTAGAACGTCATGCCTTTTGGGTTGCCACAATTGTTTGTCACTCTGTAAGGTTAGGAAGGCAAGTAAGGCACTATGAGCTAGTCATTTATTTTGGTGTGACAGTACTGACTTGGCAGAAGTGGCGCAGCCCCTGCATTCTGACGTTCTGTTATCCCAAGGCACAGTTCTGCAAAATCAGACTCCCTGTGACATGGCACCAAACTTTGTGTCTGGTTCTTATATAATGGGTCACCTGATTAGTACTCCTCAATGTCCATAGTACCCTCACACCTACACCAGAGACATCCATGGTGTGTGGGATTTATCCTCCACAGTATTTTTTAATACAGATGGATGAGCTCAGACCTTTTAAAAGGATTTACCCACTTTTGGTGTTACCACTTTATTACCACTTATGTTTTTAAAATGGCGAATCCACCATGACCAGTTCAACTTGCAGTAAACTGCATACTATAATGCAGGCAATGATTAAATTTTCATGGTGGAGGCACACAATACTTACAGAATGGAAGCTTTTTTATTCATGCATTGCACCACCTAATGCATACAGAGCATATGCACTCTTACACATTGGGAATATACTATTTGGTTACAAGGCGCTCTAGAACATGTACTTGCCCCAGTACGCAGGGGATCCCTTGTAATGAAGGGGCTACATGGCCAGTCTTAGCTGGTTATACACCTTATCCTGATTTAAGTAACTTGACTGTTGCTGAACGTCCAGTTATATACTACCCTTGTTCGACTCTACCAATGTCTGGCTCAATTTGTTATGCACACTTTGATGGCTGCTCCTGCGAGAGTGGCAGAGGTAGGTGCACTACAGTTGCCTGCTGCTCCAATTTTTAGTCCTGTGATTATTAATATGATTGTGGATAAAGCACCCCAGTACGTGAGGAAATTCCCTTTTGAACTGCCAAAAAATAGACCAAATTGAGGCTGTTTCCCTTTACGGGACCACAGGACAAACAGAGAATATTAACTATGTGTTTACCACTTGAGATGGTACCCTCAGATAGCGGTCTAACACACATGGGATACAGCCTTTACAGCTGCCTATACCCTGATTCACGGCACGCTGTCTTTGGCGGTGTTACCGGATGTCCTGAAGAAAGTCCAGGATGGGTATGAGGCCAACCTGGCCCAAAATTTGGGTATGAAATTATTTAACAAGTTACTTACTTTTGATAAGGATTTATCTGGTAGAGGCATATTCTAATTGCAGATTCCTTACCTTAGAATTTCCCCCAGGCGTCAGACTGGATCTGGATATTTTTCTTTGAGCAGTACACTGCGCGCCATCAGGTGGTGTTGGTCGACTCTGCATGTGCCGTTGGCATTGTGGTCGCCTTGATGACACTGCAGTCATATATTGGCGTGGCCTCGGCATGGTGTTGTCAGTTTCTTTTCACAACTTTCCACACCAGTAGTGAACACTGAGAATGGGTACCAGAACTAGGGCCCTGAAAAGGGAATCCCTGTCCCTAGAAATGAGTTTGGAGTGCAGGGAGGATGGGGGTGGTTGGTAAGGAGTCTGCAACTTGAATATGTCTCTACCAGATAAAGCTTTACCAAAGGTAAGTAACTTGTTCATCTGAAAGAGACTTATAGTTGTAGATTCCTTACCCTAGAACAGATACCTAAGCTGTACCATCCTCGGTGATGGGCTGTAAACCAAGATCATACTAGAAAGTTCTGCAGGACTAACTGCCAAAGTAGCTGTCTCTGTGGAACTGACTGCCCAGGCAGTAATGTTTTGTAAACGTGTGCAGGTATGCCCATGTTGCTGCCTGGCAGATGTCCAGGACAGGAATTCCGGGTGCTAACACGGTGGTGGCAGCATTTGTTCTAGTAGAGTGAGCATGCTAGCCCTCAGAGGGTTGCTTCCTTGCCAAAGCATAGCACATTTTGATGCAGACCACTACCCATTGTGAGATGGCTTGCATCTGCACTGCCCGCCCCATCTTCACCCCCACATATCCTACAAAGAGCAGATCATCCACCCGGAAATCCTTGGTACGATTTAGGTAGAACGCCAACGCTCTTTTTGGATCCAGATGGTGGAGTCTCTCCTTTTCATGAGCCGGATGTGGGTGTGTAAAAAGTAGGCAAATTGGTGGATCGGCCTACATGAAAGGGTGTAACAACCTTAGGAAGGAAAGAAGACCTGGTACGAAGCACAACTTTGTCAGGATGGACAGATCAAAATGGTGGCATCGATGAAAGGGCTTGAAGCTCACTCACTCTGCGAGCAGAGGTGATGTCAATCAAGAAAGCAGTTTTTAGTGCGAGGAGCTGCAAGGGAAAATAATGGAGTGGCTCAAAAGGGTCATACATAAGTTAGGTAAGGACCAGGTTCAAATCCCACTGGGGCATTATGAACGGGGTAGGTGGGTACAAATGGGTGAGTCCCTTAAGGAGCCTCCCTACAATTTGAGACTTCAATAAAGAAGGTTGATATGGCAATCTGAGAAAGGTCAAAATGGCAGATATGTAGCCTTTAAGGGTGCCCAAAGCAGAGCCCTGCTGGGCAAGAGAGAGGATGAACAGAGGGACAGAAAGGGGATCAATAGACTTGTTGGTACACCATGCCTCAAATTTGGGCCAAAAACAGGTGAATACCGTTTTGGTGGAGGGACACCTAGCTGCCAAGATTGCAAAACATACTTCGGGCACAAGGTCAAAAGCTGTCAACTGCCGCCACTCAATCTCCACGTAAGAAGGCGGAGACTGAACAGGTTTGGGTAGAGAACTGTCCCCCTGCTTCTGCAACAGAAGATCCTTCCAAAGGAGTAGTCTGATCAGAAGATCCGTGGCCATGCTCAGAAGCTCGGGATACCATACTATTCATGCCTACTCCTGAGCTACAAGCATTAGCTACAAGGATTAAATGGGCCCAGTCTTGATCTTCTTCAGAACTCTGGGCAGAAGTGGTATTGGCGAGAAGGTGTACAGGAGGCCTGAGTTCCACTTGGGATGAAAAGCATTGCTGAGTAAGTGCCCCTTGGAAACTCCAATGCACAAAACAGCTGACATTGCGCTTTCTCTGCCAAGGCGAACAGATCTAACCAACTCTCCACACTGCTGAAAGAGATCTTGTGCCACTTCCAGATAGAGATGCCATTTGTGATCGACCATGCATCGACTGCTGAGTACATCTGCTCTGGCGTTCAGACAGCCCGCCAGATGTTGAAGCACCAGGGTCATGCCCTGGTGTTCCAGCCATGTCCAGAGGTGCAGAGCCTCTTGACAAACGGTCTACGACCCCACTCCGCCCTGCTAGTTGCAGTACCACAAGGCGGTGGGGTTGTCCATGAACACCTGCACTACTTTCCCTTTGAGAGAGAGGGAAGGAATGCTTTCAATGCAAGGCTGATCGCTTGGAGATCCAAAAGACTGATGTGGAGTCTGGACTCCGCCCGAGACCAGAGACCTCTGATCTCCGCCTCTCCCATGTGGCCGCCCCATCCTAGGAGTGAAGCATCTGTCACTACAGTGAGATCTAGCTGGGGAAGGGAGAGGAATCTGTCATTAACCCAGTCCTGATTTGAAAGCCACCACTGCAGATCTTGCGCAGTTCCCTCCGATATCTGGACCATGTCAGAGAGATTCTCCGGATGCCGTGCCCACTGGAACTTCAGGTCCCACTGCAGAGCTCGCATATGCCATCTGGCATGTGTCACTGGCAGGATGCAGGAGGCCATGAGGCCCAATAGCCTCAGTCATTCTCACAGAAATCCAGGATAGAGACTGAAACCTACCACAAACTGCAAGTAACGGCTGTGGGCAGTCAGGCCTGGCATGTGGAAGTAGTCGTCCTGCAAGTCCAACGCTACCATCTAGTCTCCAGGGTCTAAGGCAGACAGGACCTGAGCCAAGGCAAGTATTTTGAACTTCTCCATCTGCAGGAAGAGAATGCAGGCTCAGAAGTCGAGGATAGGGTGAAGGGTCTTGTCCTTCTTGGGCACCAGAAAGCACAAAGACCTACTTTTGGCACAGGAACCCTCTTTGACTCCCTTGGTGAAGAGAGCTGCAAATTCCTTGTGGAGAAGTGCCAAATGATCCTTCACTAAGCAGTCGTACGACAGTGGCATAGGTGGAGGTGAAGTCTTGAAGGGGAGGGAGTAGCCCCTTCGGTCTACTTGCAAAGCCCACCTGTCTATCTTGATGGATTCCCAATGGGGCAGGTGATGTTGAATCCTGCCTCCAACTGATCCAGGATGTTGTGACTGACTAGGAGGGTTTGGAGGCTGCAGCGGGGTGGGGTGGACTGGGCAGACTTCTGTCTCCCTGACCCACAAGCCTGTGGGATTCAGCGACCATGCAGAGGCTGCGCAGCATATACAGCTTGGTGGCTGACAGGGAAAGGAAGCAGGAGGGAGCCCCTTCCATGAGCAAGAAAGGGGCAAATAGCGGACTATGCTGGGTGAGGGGCTGCTGCAAGCCCAAGGGACTGAGCCGTAGCCCAGGACTCCTTGAAACATTCGAGCGCCGAGTCCGCTTTGTCTCAGAAGGGACGGGTGCCATCAAAGGACATGTACATGAGAGATTGTTGGACATCTCCAGAAAAGACAGATGTCCTCAACCAGGCGTAGCGCCATAAGGCTACAGTCAACGCAACTGATCTGCCCACAGAGTCAGTCGTGTCCAGCCCACAACTTATTGTGGACTTGGCTGCATCCCTCCCATCAGCAACGGCCGGCCAGATGATGGCCTGAGCCTCTTCGAGGACCTGTGGCAGCACTTGCGGGACCGTATCCCATAAGGAATGGGTGTAGTGGCCCAAGAGGCAAGTGGGTGTTCACAGACCGCAATGCCAGACAGGAAGAAGAAAACATCATCTTCCCTAGATGATCCAGTCTTTTTGATTCCGAATCAAGAGGGGTGGATGTGAATGCACCAGATGAGTAACAATCCTGGATGAGAAGGCTCTCAGGGTAGCAAAGAACTGGAACAACCTCCCGCTGCACCTCAGACAAAGCCCGTCGCTCACCATCTTCAGAAAGAACCTCAACACGTGTCTCTTCAGATGAGGCCCACCTTGAGACCCTCACGGGCGAGTAGCCACAATTTACAAATATTGATTGTTGGGACAGGAATTTAGGGCCATTCTGCGCAGGCTGATGGCGGCAGGCAATTGTCCTATTCACAGGAGCCCCAGTGCTGGGCCTGGACCAAGTACCTAGTAGGACATCTGTGAGGGCTTCATTGAGAGGTAAAAGGCGTTCGGAGGTGGACCCCCCAGGCTGAAGAACCTCAGTCAGGAGTTTAGTCCTGACCATCACAGAAGGAAGCTCAAGGACTTCAGCCGCCCTACTGACCATCATGAAATATGATGCTCCTTCCTCCGTAGCCTAGGTACGGGGAGACAGCATGCCAGGATCTGGAGAAGTATCCAGACCACTAGCCTCACCCAATTCCTGTGCCCAGTCCGTATCAGGATTATCTAGCTGGTATTCTACAGTGTCCAGTGACCACTCCAAACCTTCCCCGTACCCTTAGTAAAGGCGGTCATGATCCAACCTGGGGTGAGTAGACCACATTGAAGTAGGATCTGGTGTCGAGCGATGCCGTTCCGGCTCTGGGTCATCAGGGATAAGGATTGGGTTGATGTAGATTGTGGGTCCAACTGACATCAGAAGCGTCAACGTCTTTACCAGTACTGTGGAAGGTCATGTTGGCATGAACAGCGTCTGACGGATCCGATGAGGGATCCGGAGGAGTCCTCAGTGGCCAGAGCCAAAGCAACCGGCACGGAACCCGGGGGACCCCCTTCTGACCCAAAGATGCCATGGGGAGAGGAGGGGCTGTTATACCCAAAGATGAGGCGCAAGGCCTCGTAAATCTCTCTCAGCTGGGCAGGGGTGGCTCAGTCTCCAGGAAACTCTGGGAGGCGTGGAGCCGACCCAGATGTAGACTCTGTGGACGGAGGCCTAGAGCATCGATGCTCTTCTTGCGTTGCATGCACCGAGTGACAGGGCAAAGTTGTAGAACATTTGGCCTGCTTCGACTTCTTTTTCTTGTGACCCGAGGGCTTAGAGTGGGACAGCGAAGAGTGGTGGTGACTCCGTGAGCAGTCTTGTGATCTTTTTCCCGAAAGACACTGGGAGCGATGAGGAGTCGAGTGCTGGGCTGCCATGAGCTTCAGGGACGGCTCCCTCAAACCCTTCAGGTTCATGGCCCGGCACTGAGCACGACTTTGGGTCGTGGTTGCGCTCCAGGCACCACAAACACATGAGGGGCAGATCTGCCATCAGCATCCTTTGGTGACAGGAGTCACATGACTTAAAACCGGTCTTTCGTGACATCCTTGATGCACCAAAAAAAAAAGTAACAAATATCGACAAAACGGTTGAAGTTAGTCAAAAAATTACTAAGGGTAGCTCTCTCCAGATAGGAGTGTAGGATGACGCAGAAAGAAAAGAACTGACGTCAGCGCACCAGGGTGGCACCTATATACGATCGCAACATCGTCATAGCGAACTTGACACCAACGACGCATGCAGAGTCGACCAACACCACCTGCCCGCGCGCAAGGGTACTGCTCGAAGGAAATCTCCAGATCCAGTCTGACGCCTGGTGGAAATTCTAAGGTAAAGAAACTGCAACTAGAAGTCTCTATCAAATGGGAAATTTTCCTTTTGTTTCTGAGATGATTCTCTCCAACATCAGACGCGAAGCAGCCTGAGCAAGAGGCTCACCACAGTTTCTGCTGCTGACTGGGAACGTGAGCTGCTGACCATTATCGCTTAAGTTTATACTTTGGGGACCGGACCACCTAAACCACAACTTGGCAAACCTAGCGCAAGCAAGGACACTGCCAAGCAAAACCATGAGTTTGTTTAAAAAAATAAAAAATAAAAATCTAAAGGAAAGGCTAAATCTCGAGGCAGTTCTCCTCCAACAAAAACCTCTTGACAGAAAACAATTTGCGTGATCGTACGCATCTTATACCACCAGAGAGATACCAGCTGTCTGATACTTGTCGACCTCATTCCTTCCATAACACGTCTCACAGACAATACGAGAGGAGGGCGTTCTGATCTCAGACAAGAAGATTACGTGAAATGGAGAAAGGACTCTACACTTCACACAAAGATCAAGCAGGAGGAAGAACCTCCTCAGTTTAAACCCAATTTCTAAAGACAAAGGTTGCAGCCATATCCACCAAACATGCCACAAATCCTGAGAACCCTGCTTCTGAAAGGGAAAATGGCAGTGACTCTCCTTGACAGCATGGCAGAGGTCACCATAGTCTGCCAGACTCTCCAGGAGTTTCTGGCAGTGAAAGCAACTATCAATATGTGACAGTTGAGACCATGGATAGGCACATGGCTGGCCAGTCCAGATCAGCTCAATGATTTAGACATCCAAATTGAGGGTGACAGAGCACGCACTATTTGTGTAATTTTGTGGGGCAATTTAACATTATCCTATGAAATTCTCTTAGTGGACGTTGAGTGGCCCCCAGAGTTTGTCTGCTCTTCCCCGCAAGAAGTAGTAATCCTTTCTTCTTTCTCTGCCCTTGTCCCCGGGAAAATCAAACATGCTTATGCAGCAAAATGGGCTCTTGCTTAAGCCCCAGCTTTGCAGAATGCGTGAAAAGGTGCATGCACCCTTTCACTACAGGTCACCACACCCAGTCACTCTAAGTCACCCCTATGGCAGGCCCTCCTAGCCCAGAGGGCAATGTGCAAGTATCTGTGTATGAAGGCACCCCTGCATGAACAGAGGTGCACCTATGAACTCCAGCTCCATTTCACTGGACTGCATAAGTACGGGGAAGCCATTTTACCTGTGTACTGGTCCTGTAAAGCTACATAATAGTAACTCCAAACCTGGGCATGTTTGGTATCAAACATGTCGGAATCATACCCCAATACTGTTGCCAGTATTGGTAGTATGATTCCATGCACTCTGAAGGCTCCTTAGATGACCCCTAGCATTGCTCCTACCGGTTTTCTGGGCAGCACGTGCAGCTGCCACCCCTCAGACAGGTTTCTGCCCTCCTGCTGCCTGACCAGCTCAAGCCAAGGAAGGCAGAACAAAGGATTTCCTTTAGGAGAGGGAGGAGACACCCTCTCCCTTTGGAAATAGGTGTTACATTGTTTGGGAGGGGTAGCCTCCTCAAGCCACTGGTATGCTTTGAAGGGCACATTTGGTGCCCTCCTTGCATAAACCGGTTCGCACCAGTCCAGGGACCCAAGGTCCCTGCTTTGGCTCGAAACTGGGCAATGGACAGGTGGATGACCACTCCCCGGTCCATCACCACCCCAGGGGTGGTGTCCAGGGCTCTTCCAGGTGGCCACTTGATTCTGCCATCTTGAATTCAAGGTGGGCAGAGGCCCCTGGGAGCATCTAAGTAGCCAGGTCAGGCAGGTGACGTCACAGCCACCTCCTGATAGGTGGTCACCCTGCTAGGTAACCCATCCACCTTACTGGGTTATATAAGGTCTCCCTCCTGGATGGATCTTCAGATTCAACATGCAAGATTCCAGCAGGACTCCTCTGCATCTTTTACTTCATCTTCTGGCCACCGGGACTGCAACTGGACCCTCCACGAACTGACAATCTGCAACACCAGCGACAACTCCGCTCTGCAATGTTGTTTCTCCGGCTCCTTCCAGCAAGTGCAACACTTCCCTGGCTATGCTACCTCTAAGGATGACGAGTCTTCAGCCTGCACAAGAGGCAAGATGGAATCTCCCTTGGAGTGAAGGAATCCCTCCCCTGCATCCACAGGCACCAACTGCAACGACAACTGGCTGCGTGGGTATTCTCTTCCCTGGAGCTATGCGGATCCTGCATCACAGGTGGTGGTCTGGTGTGGTCCCCTTGGTCCTCTCTACCAGCTGCCAAACTTGGCAGAAAGCCTTTACCTCTTCTTGCAGGACAGTACCCCTGTGTACCACGAATCTTGCAGCTACCAAGGCTTGTTGGTTCCTTCTCCAAGGGATCTTCAGGCTCTGTGTAGCCCCGGCCTCCAGCACTCTTCCTTTCAAAGCACATTCTCCTGCCTGCTGCTCCAGCAACGTGGGACTCCTCTTCAGGTGTGCTGAGTGGGCCTCACTGCAACATCTGTGTCTGCTGCCTGTGGGGGCTACCTTCTCTTCTTGTGACTCTCCCAGCTGCTGAGAGTCACTATAAACTCCCCTCCTTGGGTTGAGTCACCTGGGCCTTGCTGATCCTCTTCAGCCTTGAAAAATCATCTTCTTTGACTTTTGCATTTGCCAGGGCATGTTGGTGGTTTTCCTGCAACATTGACTGACAAACACAGGCATGGGACATCACTTGCATCACTTCTGGAACTCCTCTTCTGCTCCTGTGCTGCACTGCTCACTTTTTTCATCCACCGTTGACCTGGTCCTGCATCTACAGAAGGGGGTGGGAGGGATAGTGGGTCCTTCCACAGCCGGACACTCCATCTCGAACTGGACTTGGTCCCTTTCCTTTGCAGGTCCTCTTCTGTCAGGATTCACCTTTGGTTTCTTCCAGTCTTGTTTGGGTCTTTCACAGTTCTCCTGTGGGTTTTGGGGAAAAAACAGGTACTAACCTCTTCTCTCCTGGTCGCTGGGGGGCACCGTGGTACTAACCTTTTGGGGTTCCTAGTTCCTCCAGCTCCCATCTACCAATTCCACTTCTATAGGTGGAGGGGACTGCATTTCACATTCCACTTACTTTGTAAATTGTTTTGTCTCCCCCTTGGGCCTTCAGTATTTGCTATTGGTTTTTCCATTTGCTACTGCTTTCTATGCTAATCACTGACTTCTAATGTGTATATAATAGTGTGTGTACTCACCTCCTTGTGGCGTATTGCCTCTACAGTATTTTAGTATCTGTGTTACTACAATAAAGTACCTTTATTTTTGTTACACTGTGAAGTTCTTTCATGTGTGTAAGTACTGTGTGGCTGAAGTGGTATTGCATAAGATTTGCATGCCTCTTAGATAAGTCTGGGCAGCCAATCCACAGTTGCCTATAGAGAGCCCTGGCTTCCTAGACACTGTCTACACCTCACTAATACGTGATACCGGGACTTGGTATAAGGTGATAACACCATAGGTGATCACCACACACCAAGCCAGCTTACTACATTGGTGGTGCAGCGGAGGGATAAGACACTTGCAGTTGCCTTACCACTCTGTCACTGGTTACTCGCCAACTCTCAGGCCCCAGACTCTAACTATTAGAGTCTCACCTTCCAAGAGCTTAGGGAGATGTGTGCCAGTAGAAACTTGGACAGGGAGAAATCCCAATAAAAGTCTGCGTCTTGGCTTACTCCTCCAAGCTGACCAGGACAATGCTGGCAGCCAGGAGGAAGAAGTAGAAACTGACCCTCCAGTCCTAGAGAGGGTAGATTTAGGCTACACTGGGGAAGGTCGGGAGGAACCTGTGGAATACTTCAGCCCTGTTAGAAGCACTGCAGGTAAAGAGAAGGGGGGGATGGGAGGGTGTCATTCCAATAGGTCCACCTTTACTCCTAGAGGGTTGGTACAGAGTTTTCCAAGGAGGAAGGATAGATCTTCCTCTGTCCATTCCCATGTCACCTCAGTCTCTGAGGGGACCCACTGCTCCACCTCAAAGGAAGATTCCTTAGACAGGGAGCTTAGGAAACTGAGGTTGGAGGAGGCCAAGCTGAGGAGGCCTTAGCAGTGGAGAGGGAAAAACAGGGTTTGGGGTTAGCACCCCATGGTGGCAGCAATTGGAGCTTCAGGGACACCAGAATCGGGGAGGACTCATGATTCCAGGAACCTGAGCAAGACAGTCCCACCTTACAAGGTGGGAGATTACATCTACAAATGGTTCACTGCTTTGGAGAGTGCCTGTAAAGTTCAGAAGGTCCCCCAAAGGCAGTGGGCAGCGATCATGTGGCTCTCCTCCTCTGACAAAGGCACAGACAAACTCCTCACTGTCATAGAGCAGGATGCTGACAATTGTACAGCTTTAAAAGGTGCCATGTTAGATGGTTTTGGTTTGATCACTGAACAATAAGATCAAATTTGGGGAAACCAAGAAGGAATCCTCCCAAGATTGAGTAATTTAGTTGACTGTTGTGTTTGTGTGAAAGCTCTGGAAAGCTGGTGCATGGGAGCAAAGTAAGTGACTACCAGGGCTTATACAATCTAATTCTGAGAGCACATTTTGAACAACTGTATATCTGATCAGCTGCACCAGTACCGGTGGACTCTGATCTGACCTCTCCCCAAGAATTGGGAAAGAAGGTAGACAAGTGGGTCCGCACCAGGTTGAGTAGGAAATCTCACACAGGGTGATCACAAAAAGAAGGAAGCAGGTAAGCATCAAAGGGTGGGGGAAAAAGACAGTCTTTGTGAGGCCCACAAAACTCCTCTGGGGTGGGAATAAATCCTCTTCCTCCAACTTCAAAAAGCCTTGGTGCTACATGTGTAAAAACAAAGGCCAAAGGATAGGAGACAGCTCCTGTCCTAAGAAAGGCACGAGGCCCCCACCACTACTAACACCAATCCTAATTTCCCTAGTAATAGCAGTAGTGGTAGGAGCAACACTAGTAGTAATCAGTCCAAAAGTGTAGCTGGGCTCACCTTGGGGACTGTAGGGGGGGGTCTGGGCTAGTCAGAGACCACCGAGGCTGTGTTGGTCTCTGGTGGGGGCATTGACTTTGTCACCCTAACTGCCTGTCCCCTTAATATTGGTAAGTACAGGCAGCATCCCCTAATCAATGGTGTTGAGGCTGAGGACTACAGGGACAGTGTTACTATGGTGACTGAAAAACTGGTGTCTCCTGAGCAACACCTACTTGGTAACACGTACCAAGTGACTGATGCTCATAATAACACTTTGTGCCACCCCATGGCAGTTATTGATTTCAGCTGGCGGGGGAGGGGGGTCTACTGGCCCTAAAAAGGTTGCAGTGTCCTCTGATCTACCTGTAGAATGTCTGCTAGGTAACAACTTGGAGACTTCAGCTTGGGCTGAAGTGGAATGGGAGGCCCATGCAGCAATGATGGACATTCCTGGGCATATCTTTGCCCTCACCAGAGCACAGGCAAAGATACACAAGGAGCACTGGAGCCTGGAACATTGGCCCAGGAGGCTCCAAAACCAAAGAGCAGAAAGGGTAAAAAGGTACCCCCTGCTCCAGCCTCCAGTGAGGATTCAACTCCTGAGGGAGGAGAATTCAACTCCTTGGGTGGAACCTACACCAAAAGGAGCTTCAGTCTGGCACAGCTGAGCTCTTGGGTGCAGGGGGCCCACCAGGGAGACACTCACTAAGTAACAGCACACCTGTCCCACACTGGAGAGCTTCAGGTAGCAAGCTGCAGCACAAGAGGCAGGGGATATCAGCAGCACCCATAAGGTGTACTGTATACTCCTATACTCAGAAGCAAGGGACCCTAAACCTAGTGCCACCAGAAGACTGGTTATCCCTCTAATGTTTAGGGAGTTCCTGTTAACTCTAGCACCTTATATCCCCTGTGCAGGCCACTTGGGTCATAAAAAGCCTTGGGACAGGCTTGTCCCTCACTTTCACTGGCCCCATATGTCAGAAGACACTAAGGAGTTTTGTCGCTCCTGTGCCAAGCCACTGGCAAGACAGGTGGCACTCCTAAGGTCTCTTTAATTCCACTACCAGTGGTTGGGGTGCCCTTTGAGAGGATTGGGCTGGATATTGTTGCCCCCCTGGACCCTCCAACAGCCTTTGGCAATAGATTCATCCTGGTGGTAGTGGACCATGCCACCAGATACCCAGAGGCCATTCCTCTTAGGACCACTAAAGCTCCTGCAGTGGGCAAAGCCTTCCTAGGAATTTTCTCCAAGGTGGGTTTTCCTAAAGAGATGGTATCAGACAGGGGTGCAAACGTCATGTCTGCTTACCTTAAAGCCATGTGGAAGTACTGTGGTGTAACTTATAAATGCACTGCCCCTTATCATCCACAAACAAATGGAATAGTTGAGAGGTTTAATAAAACTATCAAGGGCATGATAATGGGACTCTCCAAAAAACTCAGGAGGCGATGGGATGTCCTATTACCTTGCCTCCTCTTTGCCTAGAGAGAGGTTCCTCAGAAGGGAGTGGGCTACAGACCCTTTGAATGGTTAAGGGTCCCCTTGATCTTGTGAAAGAAATCTGGGAGCAACCTCTCAAGCCACCACAACAGGATATTGTGGACCATGTACTAGGCCTCAGATCTAGGATGGCCGAGTACATGAAGAGGGCTTCCAAAAAACTTCAGGCCAGCCAAGAATTGCAGAAACAATGGCATGGCCAGAGGGCTGTGCCGACTGTTAACCAGCCAAGACGGAAGGTGTAGTTCCTGGAGCCTGTGGCTCCCAGGGCACTCCAAGACAAATAGAGTGGACCACACACTATTGTGGAGAAAAGAGGGTGAGGTCACCTACTTGGTCGACCTAGGCCTTCTAGAAGCCCCACACCGTGCCTTATGTGAACCACCCGAAGCCCTACTATGAAAGGTCTGACATGACCTTGCTCATGGCAACTGATGAGGGGCATGAAGAAAAGAGTAACCCTCTCCCTGGCCTCTTCTCCCACAATACAACAGATGGCTCAGTAGATGGGGTTATACTTGCAGACTGCCTGTATGAGTCACAAACAAATGACTGCAGGAACCTCCTGGAACAGTTCTCTGAACTGTTCTCCCTGACCCCTGGTCAAACTACATGATGTGAACACACCAGTGGCAAAAGTGACAGCCTGCCTGTTAAAAATAAAATTTAAAGGCAGCCTGATCATGTCAGGGAGTGCATCAAGTCTGAGGTGCAAACAATGTTAGACCTAGGAGTTAGTGAGCCCTCTGACAGCCCCTGGGGCCAGCCCTGTAATCCTAGCCCCAAAACCACACTCCCAAAATGGTGAAAAGGAGATGCAGTTTTATGTGGACTACAGAGGTCTACTGTAACAAAAACAGATGCTCATCCTATCCCAAGGGCAGATGAGCTCATGGATACACTGGCTTCTACCAAGTATCTGAGCGCTTTTGATCGGACTACTGGCCACTGGCAGATCAAGTTGTCAGAAGATGCTAAGCCAAAAACTGCATTCTCCACTCCTAGTGGGCCCTATCAATTCACAGTGATGCCCTCTGGATTAAAGAATGCACCTGCCACATTTCAGAGGTTGGTGAACAGTTTTCCAAGACCTGGAAAGCTTCAGTGCAGATTATCTTGATGAGATGGCAGTCTTCGCCTCCACCAAGGAGGACCACATGTTCCACCTAGGGAATGTATTGGAGGCCCTGCCGAAAGCAGGCCTCACTATCAAGGCCTCAAAGTGCCTAGATAGGTTTATCTGGGCCACCTAGTAGGTGGAGGTCAGATCCAACTACTACAGGGCAAAATCCAGACCATTCTGGATTGGACTGCCCCATCAAACAAACCCAAGTCAGAGCCTTCCTAGGTCTGACAGGGTACTACAGGAGGTTCATTAAGAATGATGGCTCCATTGTAGCCCCTCTAAATGACCTCACCTCTAAAAGGACGCCCAAGAACGTTTTGTGGACAGCTAGCTGCCAAAAAGCTTTTGATGACCTTAAACAGACTATGAGCTCTGCTCCTATAAAAAGAAGCCCTGACTACTCCAAGAAAATGTATTGCGCATACAGATGCTTCTGAGGTAGGGATAGGGGCAGTACTACCTCAATTGAATAAAGAGGGCCAAGATCAACCTGTAGCTTTCATTAGCAGGAGGTTGGCCCCCAGGGAAAAGCGTTGGTCAGCCACAGAGAGGGTGGCCTTTGCTGTGGTCTGGGCTTTGAAGAAGCTGAGGCCTTACTTATTTGGCACTCACTTCGTTGTTCACACAGACCACAAGCCCCTCCTATGGTTAAAACAGATGAAACGTGAAAATCCTAAGGTTTTGAGGTGGTCCATATCCCTACAGGAAATGGACTATACAGTGGAACAAAGACCTGGGGCTAACCACTCCAATGCAGATGGACTCTTCAGATATTTCCACTTAGATAATGAAGACTCAACTGGGCAAGGTTAGCCTTATTGTTCTTCATTTTGGGGGGTGGGGTTATGTAGGAAAGTACCCTCTTTCTGGCATGGTTACCCCCACTTTTTGCCTGCTGTCAGTGTGTTTTTACTTTATTCATCTTGCTAACCAGGACCCCAGTGTCTGTGCTCTTTCCCTCTAAATATGTTGCTTAGGACTTAGCACACCCTACAATTGGCATACTGGTGCCCCCATATAAGCCCCCAGGGCATTGGGGCACCATGGGTTACCAGGATGCAGAATGTGTCTGCATGCCTGCCATTGCAGCCTGCGTGAAAGGTTGTGTGCTCCCTTTTACTACAGATAACTGCACCAGGTCACTAAGCCACCCCTATTGCAGGCCCCCCTAGCCCAGAAACTGCGGGGATGCTATTTTACCAGTGCAGGGGGCACAGATCACTACCTGGGTCCAGCTACAAAATGGTAACTCTGAACCTGGGCATGTTTGGTATCATACATGTCTGAATCAGACCCCAATAATATATAATTATATTCACTCTGGGGCTCCTTAGAGGACCCCCAACATTGATTCTACCAGTCTTCTGGTGTTTTCAGGGCAGCCTGTGCAGCTACCACCCTATAGACCGGTTTCTGCCGTCCTGCTGCTTGACCAGCTCAAGCCGAGGAAGGCAGAACAAAGGATTTCCTTTGGGAGAGGGAGGCAACACCCATCCCTTTTGGAAATAGGTGTTACAAGGCTTGGGGGCAGTAGCCTCCACAAGCCACCGGTATGCTTTGAAGGGCACATTTGGCGATCTTCTTGCATAAACTGGTATACACCAGTCCAGGAATACCGGGTCCCTGCTCTGGCACAAAACTGGACAATGGAAAGGGGAGTGACCACTCCCGTGTCCATCACCACCCAAAGGGTGGTGTCCCGAGCTCTTCCAGGTGGCCACTTAATTCTGCCATCTTGAATCCAAGGTGGGCAGAAGCCCCTGGGAGCATCTGATTGGCCAGGTCAGGCAGGTGATGTCACAGCTCCCTCCTGATAGGTGTTCACCCTGCTAGGTGAGCAATACCCCCCCCCCCCCCCTTTCCTGGGCTATTTAGGGTCTCCCTCCCGGCTGGGTCTTCAGATTCGAAGTGCAAGATTCCAGCAGGACTCCTATGCATTGTTTACTTCATCTTCTGGCCACCGGGACAACAACTGGACCCTCCAAGAACTGAATCTGCAACTCCTGCAAAGACTCCACTCTCAACAGTGTTTCTCTGGCTCCTTATAGCAACTGCAACACTTCCCTGGCTGTGCATCCTCTGAGGACGACGAGTCTTCACCCTGCAAGAAGGAATCTCCCTTGAAGTGAAGGAATCACTCCCCTGCATTCACAGGCACCAACTGCAACGACAACCTGCTGCATGGGACTTCTCTCCTCCAGAGCTACGTGAATCCTGCATCACAGGTGGTTGTCTGGTCCCCTTGGTCCTCACTACCAGCTGTCCAACTTGGGAGACGGTAAGCCCTTGCCTTTTCCTAGCAGGACAGTACCCGTGCACCGCCACTTTCAGCTACCAAGGCTTGTTGGTTCCTTCTCCAAGGGATCCTTGGCCCCAGCCACCAGCACTCTTCTCTGCAAAGCACAGTCTCTTGCCTGTTGCTCTAGGAACGTGGGACTCGTTGAGTGGGCTTCATTGTGACTCCTGTATCTGCTGCCTGTGGGGGCTACCTCCTCTTCTTGTGACTCTCCCTGCTGCTGAGGGACTTCCCACCTTGAGTGGAGTCATCTGGGCCTTGCTTGTCCTCTTCAGCCTTGCAAAAACCTTCTTCTCTTTCTTTTTCATTTTCCATGGCTTGTTGGTGGTTTTCCTGCAACATTGACTGCAACATGACCGAAGGCGTGGCACATCACTTACATAACTTCTGGAACTCCTCTTCTGCACTCCTCAATTTCTTCATCCACCGGCAACCTGGTCCTACATCTACAGAAGGGTGGGTAGTGGCTCCTGCCACAGCCGGACACTCCAACTCGAACTGGACTTGGTCTTCTTCTTTTGCAGGTCCTCTTCTGTCAGGATCCACCTTTGGTTTCTTCCTGTCTTGTCTGGGTCTTGCACAGTCCTTTTCCAAAGATCTCCTGTGGGTCTGGGAAAACCCGGTACTTACCTCTTCTCTCCTCGTCGCTGGGGGGGCACCCTGGTACTTATCTTTTGGGGTTCCTAGTTCCTCTAGCTCTCCTCTACCAACTCCACTTCCTTGGGTGTGGGACTATCTTTCACATTCCACTTACTTAGTGCATGGTTTGGGCTCCCTATAGGGCCTTCAGTATTTGGTATTGGTTTTTCTATTTGCTATTGCTTTCTATGCTAATCACTGACTTCTAATGTGTATATAATAGTGTGTTTACTCACCTCCTAGTTGAGTATTGCCTATACAGTATTTTAGTAGTTGTGCTACTACAATAAAGTACCTTTGTAACACTGTGTGGTTCTTTTATATGTGTAAGTACTGTGTGGCTGTAGTTGCATTGCATAGGCTTTGCATGTCCCCTAGGTAAGTCTTGACTGCTTATCCACAGCTACCTCTACAGAGCCCTGGCTTCCTAGACACTGTCTACACTTCACTAATAGGGGATATCTGGACCTGGTATAGGGTGCTAACACCATAGGTGATCACCACACACCGGGTCAGCTTCCTACAATACAATCCTGACTATGCTCAACACATAAAACCTATGTATGAATTAATACATGCAGGTTTTTCCAGTTCACATCGGACATCTGACGCACTGACATACTTAGATTACTACAATCTGACTTTCTTGCTACACCACATTTACATGCATGTGTCAATACTATAAACCTTGTCATCTGCATAATTGTGGGTGCCATTGGGTTTACTTACGTTTCCTTCAACAAGAGTGAAACAGTGACATATGTATATTAATTGCGTTTATACTCCACTGCAGAAATGCGTTTTGCATTCACTGAGAAAATACTGACTGCAGTGCAGATGACCATCCTAAAAGAATGGCCTCATGCAAAACGAAAACAATTGTTACACCAATTCCAGCCTTAGAGGCTATTACATAAGCTAGCATTCCAAATGCTAAAGCCTGTGCATCCTAGGTTGATTCAGTGGACAACATCCTTTACAGCCACGGATGTAGACTTTAGCTTTGATCTGTTTTTGTATGCCCACTGATATTTTGTCTCGAACAGCATAAATGTATACTTTATAATGATGGTTCGGCTCAACCTGCTCTAGGGACTAAACACCAGTATTCTGCGGTGTGCACCTCCGTTCATGGTGTTTTGTGGGACAGTAAGTTCCAAACCCAGAAATCTCACACAATCCCTAGGGGACTGTACTGCACCGTTACCTGAATTGAAAGCTTTGATCTTGGCACTAGCAAATATGGACCCCGAATTCCCCACACTTATTGGGTGTGATTCGTATTATTGTGTCCAGTCCTTTAATGACAATCTACATTATTGGTGTCAGAATGGTTTCAAAGACTCAAAAGGTAACACTATACAGCATAAAACGCTTTGGGTGAAGGTGGCAGATCTCAAAGACAGGTTGCCACAGACTCATGTACATAAATTGGGTCATTAACATGTGGGAACACATACTGTAGGTAATTCATTGGCTGATGAAGTGGCCAATTAGGCAACTGCTACTGTAGCTGAGATTACACGTTTGCAAACATGCATTGACAAAGATATACTGCCCGCTGTAAATGCTACGAGCAACGACACTCCGTTACCTAAGGATTTTCCTGCTAAATATACATACCATTTAAGTGAACATAATATACCATATGTTACACTCCTTGTAGTTGGTTATCAGCTAATTCCCAGCTTAGACCACAGGCTGGCTTTAGTAAAAGCTGAGCACAAAGGTGTTGCTTCTGCTCATGCTGGTGTAGCGGCTATTTCCCTGCTGCTGCAGCGTTATTGGTGCCATGGCTTATACACTCAGGCCAAGAAATATGCCCTTTGTTTTGAGATCTGTCAACAAATTAAGTGCTCCACTGTAGCACGCCCACCACAGACAGACCTGTTCATTTCTAACAAACCTTTCAGCTGCATTTATTTGGACAATGCAGGTCCTCTTAAGTAAGGAGAAGGATATGTCTTGAGCAGATAAATCGACACTGAAGGTAAGTAACTTGTTCATCTGATAGAGACTTCTAGGTACAGATTCCTTACCTTAGAATTGATACCCAAGCAAATACCTTCCTCGATGGTGGGCTGCGAACCAAGATCATACTAGGAAGTCCTGCAGGACCGAACAAGCGAAACAGCCGCCTCTGCAGACCTAACTGTCTAGGCTGTAATGCTTTGTAGATGTGTGCAGGGATGCCCATGTTGCTGCTTGACAGATATCCAGGACAGGAACTCCGTGTGCTACCTCTGTTGTAGCAGCAGTTGCTCTGGTGGACTGAGCGCGCAAGCCCTCAGAGGGTTGATTCTTACCCAAAGCGCAGCACATTTTGATGCAAAGTAGTATCCATTTTGAGATGGTATGCTTTAGGACTGCTTTCCCTTTCTTCGCACCCACATACCCAAAAAAGAGTTGATCGTCCACCCCAAAATCTTGGGTACAACTGAGGTAGAACGCTCTGTTGGATCCAGGCAGTGGAGTGTCTCCTCTTCATGAGAAGGATGTGGGGGTGCGTAAAAATTAGGCAAAGTGATGGATTGGCCTATATGAAAAGGTGTGACTACTTTGGGAAGGAAAGGGGCCCTCGTACGGA
Organism: Pleurodeles waltl; assembly: GCF_031143425.1. Classification (NCBI taxonomy): domain Eukaryota; kingdom Metazoa; phylum Chordata; class Amphibia; order Caudata; family Salamandridae; genus Pleurodeles; species Pleurodeles waltl. The sequence goes on along the minus strand of NC_090440.1, from coordinate 517,634,597 downwards.
GCACCACTTTGTCATGGAAAACAGACAAAGATGGAGGCTTTGAAGAAATAGCATGAGGCTCACTCACTCTGCGAGCAGAGGTGATGGGATCAAGAAATGCAGTTTTTAAGAATAAGGAGCCGCAAGGAACAATTGTGTAACGGCTCAAAGGGAGCACACATCAAATAAGTAAGAACAAGATTGAGATCCCACTGAGGCATGATAAACGGAGTGGGATAAAACAAATTGGTGAGTTCCTTAAGGAATCTACTCACAATAGGAGACTTAAAAAGAGAATGTTGATCTGGCAATCTAAGAAAGGCTGAGATAGCCGATAAGTAACAATTAAGAGTGCCCAAAGTAGAGCCCTGCTGGGCTAAAGAGAGGATGAACAAAAGAACCTCAGAGAGAGGAGCAGGGAGGGGGTCAACAGACTTGTTGGTACACCACGCCACAAATTTATGCCAATGCTAGGCGTACACCGTTTTGGTGGAGGGGCGTCTGGCTTCAAAGATAACATCACAGACTTTAGGCAGTAGGTCAAAAGCTGTCAACTGCCACCGCTCAATCTTCATGCATGAAGACCAAGATTGGACAGGTTCGGGTGGAGGACCGTCCCCTGTTGCTGCGACGGAAGATCCTCCCGAAGAGGCAGTCTGACTGTAGGGTCTATGGCCATGCTCAATAACTCTGGACACCACTCTCCGTGCCCAGTGTGGAGCCACAAGGATTACTTGGGCCCGGTCGTTCTTGATCTTCTTCGGAACTCTAGACAGAAGTGGTATAGGCGGGAAGGCGTAAAGAAGGCCTGAGTTCCACTCAAGATGAAAAGCGTTGCCGAGCGTGGTCCGCCTTGGAAACTCCAATGTGCAAAACAGCTGACATTGCGATTTCTCTGCGGAGTCGACCATGGCTCCCTCCACTGCTGAAAGAGACCTTCCGTCACCTCCGGATGGAGACGCCATTCGTGATTGGCTAAACATCGAGGGCTGAGTTCATCTGCTCTGGCGTTAAGAGAGCCCACCACATGTTGAACCACCAGGGAAATGCCCTGGTGTGCCAGCCATGTCAAGAGGCACAGAGCCTCCTGACAAAGGGTCCAGGACACTACTCCACTCAGTTTGTTGCAGTACCACATAGCGATAGTGTTGTCCGGGAACACCTGCACCTCCTTCTCTTTGAGAGAGGGATGGAATGCTTTCAATGCAAGCCTGATCGCCCGGAGCTCCAGACGACTGATGTAGAGTCCAGACTCCGCTGGAGACCAGAGACCTCTGATCTCCACCTTTCCCATGTGGCTGTCCCATCCCAGGAGTGACACGTCTCACTACTGTGACATCTGGTTAGGGAAGGGAGAGGGATCTGCCATTGACCCAATCCAGATTCGAAAGCCACCACTGCAGATCTTTCGCAGTTCCCTCCGAGATCTGGCCCATGTTGGAGAGATTCCCCAGATGCTGTGCCCACTGGAACTTCAAGTTACACTGCAGAGCCCGCATATGCCATCTGGCACGTGTCACTAGCAGGATGCAGGAGGCCATGAGGCCCAACAGCCTCAGATTCATTCCCAATGAAATCCAGGATAGAGGCTGAAACATCAGAATCATAGCCTGAATATCCTGTACTCGATTTTTGTGAAGATAGGCCAAAAACTGCACTGTGTCCAGAACAGTTCCAATTAAAGGGAGTGACTGAGAGGGAGTCAGTGTGACTTCAGCAAATTTATAGTGAACCCTAGCGTGTGCAGGAGGTTCACCATAGTCTGAAGATGGAAGACTACTTTCTGAGGCGTGTACGCTTTCAACAGCCACTAGTCGAGGTAGGGGAGGACTGAAAGCCCTAACCTGCGCAGATGAGCTGCAACCACCACCATCACTTTCGTGAACACCCAAGGGGCGCTGGTAAGGCCGAAGGGGCCCACGGCAAATTGAAAGTGCTTGTGACCAACCGCGAGGATATGGAAATAAGCGTCCTGTAAGTCCAACAGTACCATCCAGTCTCCTAGGTCCAAAGCAGAAAAGACCTGAGCCGAAGTGAGCATTTTGAACTTCACCTTCTTGAGTAAGAGATTGAGGGTCCAAAGGTCTAGGATAGGGCGTACACCCTTGTTATTTTTGGGCACCAGAACATAGCGGGAATAACAACCACAACCTACTTCTGGAGCAGGGACTCTCTCTATGGCTCCCTTGGCCAAGAGAGCCCCGAGGTCCTCGCTGAGAAGTGCCAGATCTTCCAGTAAGCGGTCGTAGGATGGAGGCATTGCCGGATGGGACAGTCTCAAAGGGGAGGGAGTAGCCTCTTCGGATGATCTGCAAAACCCACCTGTCCATAGTGATGGATTCCCAGTGGGGCAGGTGATGGCGAATCCTGCTGCCAACTGGTTTGAGACAGACTAATAAGGTTTGGAGGCTGCAGCAGGGATGGGGAAGGACTGGGTAGACCACTGGTTCCCTGTCCCAAGGGCCCGTGGGATTCTGCATCCCCAGCCACACACGGGCTGAGTGGCGTGGGTGGCATGGTGGCTGGGAAATGGTTACGACAGGGAGCCCCTTCCATGGCCACGAAAGGGGCAAAAGTCAGACTGTTGGGGTTGAGGGGCAGTTGAAAAGCCAAGGGACCGAGCTGTAACCCAGGACTCCTTGAACCTCTCAAGCGCTGAGTCTGCCTTGTCTCCAAATACACGGGTCCCATCACAGGGCATGTCCAGAAGGGTCTGTTGGACATCCCCTGAAAAACAATATGTCCTCAACCAGGTGTGGCATCTCAAGGCCACTGTTGGTGCAACCGATCTACCCAGTCGGTTGTGTCCAGCACACATTGAATAGTGAACTTTGTCACATCTCTCCCATCAGCAATGGCTTGGGAGATGATAGCCCACGCCTCCTCTGGGATCTGCGGTACAACTTGTTTGACCGTATCCTACAAGGAGAGGGTATAGCAGCCCAAATGGCATGCAGTGTTTACTAACCGCAGTACCAGAATGGAGGAACAAACATCTTCCCAAATTGGTCCGGTCTCTTGATTCCCTATATGGGGGAGAGGAAGGGAATGCACCAGATGGAGGATGCAGGTCTTCGGGGACATTCTTGACACACCAAAAGTCACCAAAAAACAATACAAAAGTGTCGAATTCAGTCAAAAAACGACCAGTGTAGCTCTCTGTGGATCAGTGCGTGGCACGGACAGAAAAGAAATGACGTCACCTGAGAGCGCACCAGGGTCCTGCTCGAAAAAAAAAACTACGGATCCAGTCTGACGTCTGGGGAAATTCTAAGGAATCTACAAATAGAACTCTCTAATAGATAAACATGTCTCTCTCGGGCCATTTGGGCTCCACATGTCATTTTGTGGGTGCTTGCGCAGTACATCCCAGTGATTAACCCGCAATAGGCATATTTGAACACTTCAGACACAACTTTTGAACTGCCACTCCCATGTCCCCTCTCACAATAGCATCTCATGTTACAAGTTCACATCTGACCATCTACCCCAATGCTCAAGATGCCTGTCATCCCTCCCAACCATGTTACATATTACCAACTGCTTAATGGGCGGTCATGGAGCAGTGTGGGTGGCGTCCGTTCCTGCAGGCAGTCTTATGAATGAAAGAAAGAAATGTTCAATAACACATTTCGCCTCGCTCCTCACCCTACGCTTTTAGGTATTAGCAGTCCTGAAGCCCCACACACCCCCAACAAGCATCCATTACATGATGAATCATCAGAGTGACTGCCAGAAGATTTGTTTTATCTGCCAGATTTGTTTTATCTGTTTCTGCTTGTGATGCAGTAGTTTCTGTGTCCAAGTCCTCTGGATCCCTGTCAAGGGCAGTCCATTGGTTCTCCAATGTCCATGGTCATCCCTATTGCACCTCTTACATGTCTCGGGCTTCCTCAAATTCTGCTTGATCTCTAGTAGAGGTTGTCATGTTGCGTTTGCTTTTTTTTTTCTTTAATTATTTTTATTTGCCATCCAGTGGGGCTTGGCATTCCCATTCAATCCACATAGGGGGGACCATCCCGCTCCAGCCCCTCCCATACTGCCACTGGGGATGTGAAGGGGAATTCTCCCCTTGCAGTGATGCAAAGATGAGCAGGTAGAGTAGCGCATGCTTAGTTGGCGCAAATGTTTTTAGACTGCAATTAATGTTTTGCATTGGCACTGCATTGTGTTAGTGTAATTGAGGTAGATGTTGACTGGACTCCCCTCTCCCTCTACTTACCAAGGTCCATGGGATCTTGCTGTTTGCAGGATGTTATTTCCACCACGGAAATTAAGCTGTATCGCTACCATGGGTCGGCCCCCCCAGAATCGGTGACACACAGAAGCCATGTGTAGGGGGTTCGAAGCCTTGACTCAACACCCCCCCCCCGACCAGCACTGTTGAGATCGACCACTGTTCCACAAAAAGTCCAGCATATGGGAACCCCAGCCTTTTCCAGGATTACTTGTAGGTTGTTCCTCTGGAAATTGCCATCTGCATCATCTAGTTTGGCTGTGAGGAATCAAATCTCTTGTTGCAGTTTGTGTACGGAGGGGGAAGTGTTCCAAAAACTGTAGGGTGAAGCTGTGAGGATGCTGTGTCTTCCACTCTATCTTTTAATTTTTGGTGGTCGGTGAGCAACAGTCCCACGTCTTGCACTACAGACCCAATTTTATGCTCTAACGACTTTAGTGTTTAGAATAACCACAAGTATTTTAGTCTTATGAGACAAGGTACAGCACTTTTCCTGCTTCAGCCTAATGGGTGTACAGAGGGCCCGAGTTTTTACCACTGTGCAGTGGCCTCAAGGACTTAGGTCGTACCATCCTCTAGATTTACGGTTTGTAGTGGTTTACCCCGTTCCTCTTTAGTTGCCTCAGGTCCCAGTAAATGTCCTGGGGGGTCTTGTGTGGTGCTCACTAGGCCGTTGTGTGTCTCACCATAATGACTACTCTGCTCTGGCTCTCTACTGCCTTGATCTAAGTTGATTAATATTTGTATACACTAGTGCAGGCCTGTTTTTCAGTTCATGTGCTGGCTGCCATTCCTGACTTTTCCAGCGGCCCTCAAGGTGGGGCTCCCCCCCACTATCCGTCCCCTATGGGCCCAGCAACCTCTTCTCACTCCTGGTGCCTCATGAGGCAACACGTCTAGCTGAATTTTCGGCCTCTGCTGGTAGCACTCTTGCTTTAGGGGGTTCCACCGCTGTCATGGCCACCCTCAGCTTGAAACTAGATAATTGTGGAATACATTATCGTAATGTGGAAGAAAGAAGGGGATGAACATAAAAATAAAAAGCAAGCACAAGCAGGGCGGCACCATGGAAAAAAACGTTCATCATTTATGAAAGAGGCAAGTTCCAGTCCTCAACAAACAGCTGAAAACAAGGTGTGGGTGCACAGGCACATGCCTGGGGCATTATCATCAGTGGCGGCCTGTCCTTTAGGGCGGAGGGGCCACGCCCCCCCACCTTTTGCCCCCCATGAAGAGTGTCTGTCAGGCTGAACAAAGGTCAGCCTGACAGACACTCTTCATGTTCAGGTCAGGCAGCCAGGAGCAGACATGCGCGATTTCTGCAGACTCCTGGCTGCCTGAGCTGAACTTTGCTGGGCTGAGGAGATCACAGCTCCTATGGGCGTGACCTCCTCTGCCCAGCAAAGGTGCCTTGAGGACTTCCCCTGGGTGACGAGGAAAGCGTCACCAATTGACACTCTCCCTGGGCGCTTCAGTTTAAGCCCTGAAGTGCCCAGAGCGAGTGTCAATCAGTGACACTTCGTCACAGAGTGGGGTGGGGTCAGCAGTCTCACTGACCCCATCCCACTCTGTGACGAGGCTGGGACTGCTGCCTTCACTCATTGGAAGGCAGCAGTCCCAACCCTCCTGGGACCTGGAGGCCGAAGGTAAGTGTGTGTGTGTGTGTGTGTGTATATATGTGTGTGATGTTTCAAATTTTGTTTGGTGCGTGCATGCATGTTTTAATGGTATGAATGTGGTTAATGGATGTGCGTGCGTGTGTGAAAGAATGAGTGTTTGATGTTTTCAAATGAATGTTTGGTGCGTGCATGCATGTTTGAATGGTACGAGTGTTGTTAATGGATGTGTGTGAAAGAGTGAGTGTGTGTGTGAAAGAGTGTGCGTGTGTGAGTGAGTGTGTGAAAGAGTGAGTGTGTGTGTGAAAGAGTGAGTGTGTGTGTGAAAGAGTGAGTGTGTGTGTGAAAGAGTGAGTGTGTGTGAAAGAGTGAGTGTGTGTGTGTGTGAAAGAGTGAGTGTGTGTGTGTGTGTGAAAGAGTGAGTGTGTGTGTGTGTGTGAAAGAGTGAGTGTGTGTGTGTGTGAAAGAGTGAGTGTGTGTGTGTGTGTGAAAGAGTGAGTGTGTGTGTGTGTGAAAGAGTGAGTGTGTGTGTGAAAGAGTGAGTGTGTGTGAAAGAGTGAGTGTGTGTGTGAAAGAGTGAGTGTGTGTGTGTGTGAAAGAGTGAGTGTGTGTGTGTGTGTGAAAGAGTGAGTGTGTGTGTGTGTGTGTGTGAAAGAGTGAGTGTGGGAGTGTGAGAGTGCCGCCCGCCCCCCTCCCTCCTAAAGCTGCCGGCAGCCACTGATTATCATTTTTTTGCCGTGCCAGGGTCAGAAGCATTTTGGTTGCAGCTTTGTGAAGCACCTTCCAATTACACCTTTAGCTCACACAGTAGTTTAATTGTTGCTAGTAGGAAAGAGCCAGGCCGCAAAGAAATGGGTGGTAGTTTAAACCCTAATGAATTCTGAGACTACTGCTACTACCATTTTTTAAAGTAATGTTTTAAAAGTCCACATGCATAAACATCCACCACAAGAAGGTATTGAGGAGGAGTTACTGTTGGCTCAAAACGAGAACACATGAGCAGCCAAGTACAGTCTAAAATATGGCTATACAAGAATAGCAGGTTAAACAAAGTGCAAAAAAACAGAGGGAACAACAGTTGGTCACTTAAACATGATAGAGACCGTATTACCCAGAAAAGGCAGTCTTTTTACTTAATTGAATGCAGGATACAAATATTTTACAACAACCGCTAACATTTACTCGACGATTTGATAAGATGTCCACTACAATATTTTAGGTCAGCAGTAGAGAAAACGAGAAAAACATTTAGAGACATTGTCTCTTAAAAGGTTATATTTTCTTGGATGGCAGTCAAGCCCTGCTCGAGCTCCCAAGAAGTTGAAGGTCATTCAACCGCGAACAGATTCCTTTGTGAACTGCAGCAACTTATTTACACGAAATGCACAAATTTTGTTTGCAACGACATTTCCATTTCTAAACCAGAATTATTTTAAAACAGGCTGCAGAAAACGTACACTGGAAAACGTTTGTAAAATCTCTGATAAACCAGGTCTGCCCCACCTTCCACAAATATTTTTTACAATACATGGCTTAATGCTTGGATACTAATCGATATCAATTTGCAACTATTATGGCTATCATTTCCTTTGTACTAAAGGAAGCATTATGATATTTCTTTGTAAAAGAAAGCAAACACCTTGTTTTTAAAAAGTTTGTCATTTTAACATTATAATAACAGGTAAGATTCAATTTTTGACTGCGAAAAGTGACATATGGATTTATTTACTTAATCTTATGAAAAGATGGCACACTGTCTTTTGGTTATAAATGAAATTTACAGTTTGTGTGATGTGATCATCCTCCTTTACAAAAGCAAACATTTTATAGATGCCTACAAAAATAATTTTTGAGTCTTGCTTAGTGTTCTTTCACTAACAAGGGAAAGATAATCTGAGATTAAGAGTATAATGTTAGCTCGATATGGAGACGTTGGATAGACAGATATAATAGTTTAACAAACACTTGCTTCTGAACCCACACCTGCCAGAGTCCTCAACATCAAAACTTGCTGAAGCTTAACAGTCATTACACAGGAATCACATTCTTTAGGGGGTGGAGGCAGGTGATAGGCAGATAGCCTCTAAGAGTGCAGCTTTGGGGACAAAGTCCCAAGAAGACATGAAGCCAGCACCTGCTTCACAATCCTGCATAGAAGTAGTGACACTGTGGGAACAATCTACAAAGCCATATATTAAGGCACACAAAAAGCAGTCAATTTGCTTTTCTTTCCTCATTCTATTGTACTATGATGATCACTTAGATATTGTGCCCACTCTAGTGTTACTTTGCTGAAGCAGAAAAATATACAACACAGAAAATTGGAGATGTTCAGAAAAGGAAACTTACTTCAATAATTGCAGTTTGTGGGGTTCACGTCGAAATGGGATGCACTGCACTACTGGGTGTTAAGTAAAACATATATACGGTAGTCCTGTATCTTGGATGAGCATAAAATAAATATTCCCTTTAATTCGTCTCATTGAAAGAAAGGGAGAGCCTAACTACAATTATAACCTATTCCCTCTTGTCGAGACCTCTCCATTTCATCGAGCACAGCAATGCCCAAGTCTAGTACAGTGTGTGTTCATAAAATTGATTAGAATGTTCAGGACTTGTCACCTCTAGCCCTCCATGATTGCACAAGAGATATATTTCAAACCTAAAAATGTTTTTCACTGCTTACGTGAAGTGTTAAAAATATTAGGGGTAGGCATAAGTCATGTAATTTGCTGCAGCATAATTATGTGAAATAAGTGTGATTACGCAAGGAGCGTAACCCAGGATATTTTGCACTTCAGTGACAAAATGGACCACAGGATGCCTTTCGCGCTAAGAAAATAGCATTAAATGCAACAGAACAAGAACAGCAGCAGCCACTCGCTCTTATACTCTTTGGAAGTAATTTTCGCTCCACATCACACAAAGATATGCAAGATGGCATAATTGCTTAATTTTCTGTAATTTTGCATCACAAGAATAATGCGAAACTACCAAAATGACTCCAATTACTGGAGTAATTAAAATTATGCCCAGCCCCAATAAATACAAGAATTGCAGGGTTTGTGACCAGTCCCTTCTACATTTTCACCTGGGTGATTTGAGTTAAGACAGTTCTACTTTTCCTTAATTTCAAATGAAGCCAACATGCACACCCATCCTTTTCTGTAGTCTACAAAATAGTTTATGCAAAGGACTATGTGTGTTTCCTGGAAAGAAGCTGATTTTCCAACATTCACAAATCCAATGGGCCGCTAAGTTATCAAGAAATTCTACAATGTGCTTACCGAGTTCATTAGTTTGTGTGAAAAAAGCATTGAAATGTTTCTTTTTGCATCAAGAAAGATTTCCAGTGTATAACCTAACTTAGAAATTACCACAAATAGTTCTGTGTGAAGATTATGACTTTGTTGTATACTTCAGTGTGAGCCTTACATGGGACAGGTATGCCCAAAAATGGGTCCCATCTACACATTGCTACTGGAATTAAGCTACACCATACCGATGAGCCCTCATAATTGTGAAACCGATCTTGGATTGCTTGTGTTCTGATATAGGGAGAAACTGGAGCAGGGTCAAAACTAATTTGCAAATGACAAGGTCCAAACAGGTGTCATGGTGCAAAATGACAAGGCCTGCGATGCAGCCCAAAGTGGTTGAGATTAATTCAAACACTCCATCCATCACCTTTTTATATACTTCAGTGTGAAGAATATGAGGTGCACTAGTTCTAAAAAAAAAAATCCAATAAGACAGGAAACAAACTTTTCTCTTTTTAAGACGTGCAGCTTAGGCTAATGCTTGTTGTACAATGCGACAACTGTTGCTTCTCTCTACCGTTGCCTTCGGACTACAATAATTTTCTATTTCTTTTTAGTTTCTGTAAAACTCGAGGTTTTAAAACTGTGTATTGCTCGTATATCCATAAGCTATCCATAACAATGCTAGCTTGATACCTTTTGGAACAGAACAGTCCCCATTTATGTCTATGAGCATACCACACAGTTTTCTTACGAAAATGACATTTTTAATTATAAAAATATTTTACAGAAAACATAGCAAAATGAAATAAATCTAGTTACATTGCATATTTTAAAGTGAATATCACTACAGGTTGTCATTAAATAGAGGGACCAGAATGTCAAAGGACTGATGAACAGCACTGCTGCGCTGAGTGACTTCACAAATTAACAAGCATAACTTTGCCAATGCCTCCAGTCAAGTAATGATAATTTTTATTGTCCTTATGTGCATGTTTATAAGCTACCAAAAGACGAATGCTTGTGAAAGCACGGAACTGCATCAAACCCAAGGCAATGTTGATGTTTCTTGGACATTACATGGTAAATAGTAGAATACATAAGATAGCGGGTGACTGTGCAACACCTATAAGAGCACATAACTTTAGACCATTCCATGGATGGGAAGGTCCAAGGACAAAAGATCAATTACATACCCACACCATTTCAGAGAACTGCTGTTATGGCAGTCGGGCAGAAATCAAAATAATGTCCAAACTTTTACTAAAACAACCAGGTAGCCAAAACATCATAATCAGGGACCATAGGAATTATGTGGTGCAGTAATGAACTGGTAGCAACCCAGTGTTGCTAAGCCAGCGAAGCTTTTTGTATACACCATGTCCGTGCGTTCGATCGAGTGATAAAAACTGCATCAGAATAAAATAATTTACTGTGTAATTTTGTGTTCTCTTTGAGCGATACAACAGTGGCACATGAAATCGACATCTCAATATTTATAGTGTACTTGTTACAAGGTAGAGTATTCCTCTTTTTAAGCACTCCCAGTTTACAGTCCATAGTGCTGACGGAAAGGCAGACTAGTTTATTTTTTTCCTTGACCTCTAAATAGTTAGAACATGGATGAACTGAGATAGTTTTGGGTTGCGCACTCAACTCAATGTTTAATCATTTGGACAAGCAATTAACCATCTCCTCCGCACTATTTGAGAGGAACACTATGCTTTTGCTTTCACTTTTCATTCAAAGACGACATAAATCCCAGACTGAGGTGGTATGCATCTGAATTTCGAAAAGCAGAAATCAATTGTTTGAAAAGTACCAACAGCACCCTTTCCATATTTTTTCTATGGATAACTGCGGGATCGCTCTTCTTCTTGCCATTTCCTTGTCACCTGAATGTTTCTATAAGGTAGTCACTACTAAACAGTATATTTCTAGATTCAGCTACAATATTCAGTATCTTTGTGGGACGAACTAAACCTCAGATTAGATTTACCAATTTCTTATGTACATACATGTGTGTAAAACATTTAGCAAGTCTTAACCATATAGTAGAGATCACAACAGCACATCACACATTTACCAGTAGTGAGGGGACAAAATTGGGTGCAACTCTCCAAACATAATTCTGGAAACAAACATTAATAATTACATTCCAAAGAAAGCACAGTATTCAAAATAAAAGGCAATATTAAAACATTTAACACGCTGGCTAAAAACTGGGATTTCACCTGTTTTTTTCAAGTAGGCATTAACCCCAAACAAGTCTGAATATGATGATGGTCTACTAGCTTTGTAACTACAACAGAGAGGATCAAGATAAACATATAAATAGATATATATATATAGATATATATACCTAAATATATGACACTATGTACACACACTAAAGAAGAGTTTGGCTCACATTTTAATTTGCACCGAGTAACAAGAGTTCATGGCTTCATTTCCCCTCAAGGACCTCCCTGCAAGTTGTTTTGTCTTTTGAAAGCAAACATTTAAAAAAGTTGATACAGAATAAATCTATACTCTACAAAAAGCTAGAACGTACAGCTTTGGCTTATATAAATAATTCATAGCAGAATGTCGTCTTTAAAAGTATAGAACTTTACATAGAGTCATCAATTCTTAGGGGTATGGTTTTCTTTAATATAAAATATACAGGCGCTAAAATCCATTTTTTTATCTCTAAGATATAGATGTAAAAAGAAACATCTCCAACATATTCCAATTATAACTTAATATATTAATTTGTATTTCTTTTAATGCTCTTATTTTTGTCTAGGCTACTATTTTCTCAATATGTCATGCGTGCTCTTTATATTTCTCTTTCTCGTGCTTATTCCTAATTGTTTAAAAGCTTTCTTCAGCTTTTTCCCTGCAAATTCTATTTCCTTTGCACGTGCAAAAACAAATCTGGTAGCATCAGCCCTTTTCATGCACACGCTGTGCATGAGAGACATATGCTATGTTATGTGAATTATCTACAGTATTGCTTTCTTCGTTTTCTGCTGTTTGGAATTCAAACCCTCCCCTCCCTGTTGTTCCAAAGCCGATTCGGTGTTCATAAACTAACCACACCGTCTGAGTCCACATTCAAGGAATCCATCTGAGCAGGCCTGCTCAACCCTTGGCGTAGTGGGACTACACTGGAGTGGAAAGGTTCCTTTGCAAAATTGCAATATATTTATATAAAAAAAAATCCATATAAGTGCCAGATCAGTCATTTGTAAGCACCGGGAAGCCTCTGCACACATATCAAGAGTTCGCAGTAGGTATCCGTTAGTCCTGTGCATAACGCATACACAAACACACACAAAAACACACATGTTTATTATAATTCTATGCATGTGTATGCGTATATGTGTAACTAGACTTGCCTCGTCCTTATTTATCAACTTGGATATCTCAGGACAGTTTCTAGCTGAAACCATAATAATGGGCCCACGTTTGAGGTCTTATGTCACCCAGGTGTCCATCCTCATGCGCTTCATGGAGGGGCTTTCTCGGTCATCGGAGTTGGAGGGTCTTCCAAGCCCCATAGGTGAATGGAAATCATTCCTTGGATCTTCCCGATCACTGCCATCATACGAGCTACTGGAGCTGCTGAGGCTGTCGACCGGGGAACGTCCCATTTCCTGCCTAGACTGGTGTAGCTGCTGATGCTGCTGAATTTGTTGCTGATGTGGTGGCTGATGTTGCTGCTGAGGGAATCCCGATGGTGGGTTACGGTCCCGCGGAGGGGAAATTGGTTCAGATTTGATATTGACATTTTGGTTGGTATTAATGGATAAGCTTGAGGCCTGAGGTAACTGTCCTCCAGCTCTGCAAAGAAAGCCATTAAAACAAAATACATTTCAAATAGTTGGGCACCAATATTGTATTTGAACATTTTAATCAATGCTACAAAAGGCTACATAATCGTTTGATGAAGACAAGCAGAATGAGAGAGAAGATTTTTAGAAGGGTAATAAAAACGATTAGTCAAACTAGAGAAAAAGATTTGCGGAAATAAAGACTAAAAAGACTGACAAACAATGAGGAATAGATAGTAAGGATAAAAATCAGCACAAAGCACATCACACAAACTGTACAGAAAAGATGGCATTAGGAAGAGGAAAACAAATGAGTTGCTAAGAGCGTGGGTATAATTCATACCGTTTAAATGACAAAAGCAAAGTATGTGGTATTAGCTGGTAATGCAAGGATACATTTCACTGTGTTCAATTACTTGCCTTACAACATATTTATATATATATTTATATATTAGATAAAAAAAGCTTAAGTATGACTGAGGTATTTTAAGCCTATGCTTACTGCTTTAGGTTTTGTAAAACAACATTTCTGTATTGCTACTTGTGCTTCTGACAAGGAAACAAAGGCATAACTAACAGGAAAACAGACCTAATAAATGTAATAAAGGACAATGCATATGTAAGATTGACAAGTTACTTAACTTTGGTAATACTCTTTCTGGTAGAAACAATCTAACTTCCTTTCTTACCTTTTGACTATTCTGCGAGAGTCAGACTGGATCTGGAAACTTTTCAGAAGTACCTTGCTATGCCGTCAGGTGGTGCTGTACGACTCCGCACTGACCCTGTTCTGCTCTGGAAATGACATGCGGGACCCTGTATAAGTGCCACCCCTGCACACAGACAATTGGTTTCGTGGCTGTCCATGCCCCAGACACTGAGATCCAAGAATTAATTGTTTTTGACCAGTGTGGAGGTTCCTAGGACTTTGGATCTTATTAATGGATCGAGTCTAATCACTGAATGGGGAGGAAGAGGGGCAGTGAGGAATTTATCAGAAAGAAGGTTACCAAAGGTAAGTAACTTGTTTTTCTGATAGAGACGCCGAATCACAGGCTCCTCACCTTTTGAAGAGATAGCAAAGCAGTACCTACTGGAGGCGGGTCTGTGAAGGGACTCAAACCAGAAAGACCTGCAGGACCGAGCAAGTAAAATGCCTTTCTAGGCATATTTGACTGTCCAGACAAGTGTGCCTCGTGAATGTATAGAGGGATGTCCACGGAGCTGCCTGGCATATGTCTAGGACAAGGGCTCTGGTTGCTAAAAGCTTTTGGCCCTGGTGAAATGTGCACGTAGTTCTTCAACGGCTGCTTTTTAGCACATGCTTGGCAGATCTGAATGCACAGCACAGTCCAGAGGGAGATGGTTCTCTTCTGCATAGCTTTGCCTTTTTTTCCCACACCAGCGAAGCCCACAAAGAGCTGATTTCCTACAGAACATGAGACAAATTGGCCTGGAAAGGATCAATCAGTCATGTGCAGTACCAGACCACAAATCTGTCCCAACGACAGACATACAGTTTTCGTTAAGACACCTGGCTGCCAAGATGACATCAACCACCTGCGGAGAAAAGTTGAAGGTGTATTGCAAGAAAGGCATACAGGAGTCCCAAGTTCCACTTAAGGCAGAATGCGTCTCTGAGCGAGAGATGCCTTGCAAACTCCAATGTGCAGAAGAGCCGACATTGCACGCTCTTGGTGGTGGCAAACAGATCTAGCCAAGGTTCTCCCTATTTGCTGAAGACATCTTGCTTTGGGTGTAACTGCCACTCGTGATCCACTAGGTGCCAAAGGCTGAGCTTGTTCACTGTGGCGTTCAGAAATCTTGCCAGATGGTTCACTACTAGGAACATTCCTCCGCTGTCCAGCCACTTCCAGAGATGCAAGGTCTCCTGGCACAGGGTTCGTGATCCCACCCTGTTTGTTGCAGTACCACATGGCGGTGGTGTAATGAGTAATCTTCTCCATGAAGCACGGAGGGAAGGCTTTTAGCACCAAGCGGATGGCCTGCATTGACAAAAAGGGCGGTTGGGGGCCTTTGTACTTGGGTCAAGCTGTCGGAGATGGGTAAGGTAAAGGAAATTGCTGTTGACTCTTGTGACATCTTAGCCATAGCAATACAGCCAAAATCTGGTACCCCTGTACTATGTATTAATATCTATAACCGACCTGGCCCTATTAATCAGCAGTCTGACACTATTCATCTTCTGTATAATTTTTTATCTGAATTTCACTCTAAATATTGTATCATCATTGCAGGTGATCTCAATGTTCAAATTGAACTTGGCTCAGCTTTTGTTGAGTCCACCCAGGCTGAAGATGAAGTGTGGAATGTTCCCCCGATTTTATCTCAACCTACGTCATTTATTCCCTCCCCTAGGGCGTCTCAGATAATAGACCTTGCACTTACATACGGCCTTCGTTTTGGAAATGCCCGTTTTCCAAACGATAATCCTGCTAGGCCCACCTTTTTTAGAGGACACTATAGTAGTTTTTTGGATTATGTAATTGTAGATATACGAGTTTGGCATCTAATAATCAATGTAGAGGTGGGTCTTCTCCGTACTAGTGATCATGCCCCTTTGCAAATTGCATATAAGACAGCCCTAGTTTCAGTGTTTGATCTGCCCACTGATTCAGTTGAATCCAATCATTTGCTGGAACTGTCCACTAATAGGCGTGCTGTAAAGTGGCCCTCGTTTCTGGAATCTAATTTGTTGAATAACAAGCTTGGCGTTATGGTGTCCTGTCAACGGCTTTTTGAGGATTCCATCGTATTATCTCCTTCAGAGATTATGTCTTCCCATGCAGTTTTCTTTGTGGAACTTAAGGAACTTTTTACCAAGCCTTTTAAAACTCAATTAGAATCTTCTGCATCCAAATGCAAATGGTCCTACAAAAATTGTCGGGTGGCCAAACATCTTTTATCTGAAGCCTTAAAGTAAAAAAAACGGGATGTCATTATACAGGCGAGAAGGAATTACGCGTCTGTTTGCAAGTTATCGAAACTCAAATATGAGGATCACTTATGGGAGTGTCTGGCGGAGGCTGCTAGCAATCGTGATGCCAAGCTCTTTTGGACGTTGGTTTCGCGTAGTGATTCTGCCCTGTCAGCTACTCCTGAATGTCATATTGATCCAGGAACTTGGTTCTCCTATTTTGGGGAACTGTATGACTCCCAGTCGGATTTTGATGACACACTCATAGATTTTGCATTGTGTCAGCCTGAAATGCCGCCCTTTACCTTAAAAGAAACAGAGTTGGCAATCTGCGCTCAAAGATCTGGTAGGGCCCCTGGTCAAGATGGCATTCCTTCGGATCTGTATAAATCAGATCTATCTGTATGGACCCGGTACATCAATAGGGTATCAAACACTGCCATGAAAACTCGATCCTATCCGGTCTCGTGGAAAATGGCTATTATTGTCCCCGTTCATAAAAAAGGAGACAAGAGTTCCCCCGGGAATTACAGACCTATTAGTTTACTTGATAACTTGCAGAAAATCTTTTCGTACCAGTTGCTAGCTAGACTAAAACACTGGATAACGAAAAACCAGGTCTTAAGCCATCTTCAGGCGGGATTTAGGGACAAGGTCAGCACCATCGATCAGATCTTCCGATTTATTACCATCAAGTGGAAGATCGTAGACGCAGATAAAGGCCACTTATTTGTGGCCTTTGTCGACTTGAAATCTGCGTTTGACCTTGTCCCGCGTGCCAAGCTCTGGGAGGTCCTCAGTACTATTGGTGTTCCGGGTTCTATGATCAATATTATCAAGGATCTCTATTCTGACAACTGTGCTAAAGTCAGCTGGGGTGCCACTGGCGATCTGACTCCAGCTTTTCCAACTGCACGTGGTGTGAGGCAAGGGTGCGTTTTGGCACCCACCTTGTTTCTTTTGTTTATTAATGCTTATTTGCCATACCTTTTAGATTGCCAAAGTGATGCCCCTAACTTGGGTGGGCAGAAGCTCCCTTGTCTTTTATTTGCAGACGATACTTTATTACTATCACGTACTGCCATGGGCCTTTCTAGATTGCTCTCCAGATTCCTGGAGTTTTGTACTGACCATGGGCTATCAATTAATTCAGCAAAAACAAAATATATGGTCCTTGGGGATATTAGGCATAAAATGAAAAGGCCTGTTCATTTAGACGGTGTTCCCTTAGAAAGGGTGGGCACCTTTGACTATTTAGGCATCAAAGTGAAAGATTCACACTTCTGGCATGCTCAACGCCAAAAATCTTTATTATGCCTGAAGCAGAGGGCAGGTGGCATTGTTAGATTTGCCTCCAGATCCCCCAAATTTGCAATGTCCCCTGCCCTTGAAATATACAAATCTCAAGCTAGGGGGGGCGCCTTATATGGCGCCGAACTCTGGGGCCACTGCAACTTGGCGAATTTGGCAAGGGCAGAAAATCAGTTTCTAAAAATGTTGCTAAAGGTCCCATCGAGCACTCCATTGCTTCCTTAAGCGACTGGACCTAAACCTCTTTTCAATTTCACAGATTGCTGCTTTAAGGCCTCTGTTGTTTTGGATTCGGTTATGGACAACAGATGCCCTAATTCCTTTTCGCTGTGGGCTTCTTAATTTGGTGGACCGTGATTCTATTATCAAAATCAAATGGTGCCCCTTTGTTGAACAATCTTTTTCACAGCTCGGCTTTGGGTCCTATTGGCAGGATCCTATCTCCATTCCTAAAAACGCTGCACAGCTGTTAAAGGATGCTTTCTGGCATAATGTTCAGGTTGGCCAATTTGCTAGTTCTATTCCATTGTCTATGTCTGACAATTTCTCATCTGTCAAATGCCATTATGAATTGGAGCCTTTTATGGATGCAGCATTATCGCCATTTGCTCGTGCCCTTTTTAATAGGTTCAGGATTGGGTCTCTACCCTTGTGCTGCTTAACGTACAAATGGTCTAATTCAACTAACAGATCTAAATTATGCCCGATGGGCTGTAAAAGTGAAGAGACTGGTTTACATGTTTTTTTCCACTGTCATGCGTATCACAAACAAAGAGCAATTTGGCTCATCCCGCTTTGCAAACGAATAGGTGTTAGATCCAGTTTCCATGCTGAGAGAATTTTAAGATCCGATCCGTCCGTCCAGATAGTTTTACCAGTTGCAAAATTTCTTGAGTCAATCTGGCGGTTGAGATTAGCAGTTTTAAGGAAAAAGACTAGGTAGTTAATCCCTAGTTTTATTTATGTATATTTATTGAATTTGGATGCATGATTGCAGATTCTGTTTTATAGGATATAGAAATTGGTTTATTGTATTATTGATTATTTGTTGATCTATGGAATAATCAATATTGTTTTATGTTGTGTGAATGTTAAAATGTGATTCATCTGTCTAGACAGTTTTATCAGTGGAATTTTTTTTTTTCTTTTTTCTGGGAGTTAATTTTTAGGTTTATTTATGTATATTTATTCAATTGGATGTGTGATTTTAGATTTTACTCTATAGGATATAGATATGGGTTCATTATATTATTAATTATTTACTGATCTATGGAATCAGTTTTTTTCTGAGTGGACCCTTTTTATAACAAGAGGTGTACATTTGGTTGCTCATTCTGTTTTGATTCTTAAACTTCTTTATAACTCTTTTCTAAATTTCTATTGTGTTCTTATTTTTAGTATCTCCTTGCTCTTAAAAAAGTTTTTTTCTTTCTTTTTTTTTTCTCTTTCTTTCTTTTTCTTCTTTCCTTGATGTGTATTGTACTTTTATGGTATGTTTTTTACTTACCGAAATAAAGTTAAATGATGATGATGATGACAAAAGACTGATCTAGAGTTGGGACTCTCCTGGAAACCAGGGGCCTCTGATTTCGACCATTGCATGGTGGCTGTCCCAGCCAATAAGAGAGACAACTGTCACAATGGACAGCTTTGGGTGAGAGAGGGGTCTGCCACGGGCCTAATCATGGTTCAGCAACCACAACTGCAGACCCTTTGCAGGCTCAAAAGAAATCTGAACATGGTCGGCAAGGTTCCCTTGATGTCGGGCCCACTAGACACTAGAGACCACCACAGAGCCCAATATGAAACTTGGCATGCTCCACCAGCAGGATGCAAGTGGCCATCAGTCCCAGTATCCTCAGAATAGACCTCATTGAAATCCAGGACCGAAGCTGAAAGATCAGGATCATATCGTTAATATCCTCAACTCTGTTTTCCAGGGGAAAGGCACAAAACTGAACCACGTTCAGAATGGCTCAGATGAATGTGAGCGTCTGAGAACGGGTCAGGTGTTTCTTTGGCATGTCAATAGTGAACCTCAAAGAGGACAGGAGATTCGCTATAGTCCGGAGGTGGGCAACGACTGCCTGGGGTGAGTTCACCTTAAATAGCCAATCGTCAAGGTAGGGGAAGACTGGCACCCTGGATCACTGAAGATGTGCTGCCGTCATAATCATCATTTTCGTGAACACAGAGGGGCACTTTTGAGACCAAAAGGGAGGACAGCAAACTGAAAATGCTCCTTTCCCACCACGAACTGCAGTTAACACTGGTGGGCCAGCATGAAGGGTATATGGAAATAAGCATCCTGCAGGCCGACTGCTACCATCCAATCTCCAGGGTCTAGTGCAGACAAGACCTGGGCCAGTGTGAGCATTTTGAATTTCTCCTTCCAGAAGAGGGCTCAGGTCTAAAATAGGCTGCAGGTCTCCATCTTTAGGGCAACAGAAAGTAGCAGGAAGAGTAACCATGATGTACTTCTGGTGAGGGCACCCTCTTGATAGCCCCTTTGGCCAAAAGGGCTTGCACTTCCTGCTTTATAAACAGAGATATGATTCTCAGTCAGTCACTGGGGAGGACAGCTGAATGTGCGTAAGGGAAGAAAGGACGGGTAAGCCAAAGCACCTGTGAACAATCTGTAGAACCCACCTGTCTGAAAATACTGCCTGCCAGCCAGGGCAGAATCAGTGGTTTCTGCTTCCCACTGGGTGACTTCGCTCCTGTAAAGTACACGCTAAAGAGGTTTGGCAGGCAAGGCTGCAGTGGGGGGGCAAACTGAGCAGCTAGTTAACCTGGTCAGCGAGATTGGGGAGCACCACGGCCTTGACTGCAAAACTACTTGGTTCCGCAGCCAAAGCAACAAAAAAAAACACACAGTGGAACTGACGCGAGTGGCAAGGTGGGGTGGAAAGGCCCAAAATGAATACAGTAGCACTGCTCTTCTTAAAATTCACTAAAGAGGAATCAGCTTCATCCCGAACAGGCACGTTTCAGCAAAGGGTTTCTCCATCAGGGAGGACTGGACATTGCTTGAGAACCCAGTTGATCCCAGCCATGCACGGTAGGAAATGGCAAAGGTAGTGCGCTGCCAGCTCTCCAGACAGAATATGTGATGTCCAAGTCACAAGGAATCTTGAACTTGGCCACATCCGGACCATCTTGAATCGCCTGAGCGAGAACAGGCTGAATGTCACTGGGTGCACCAGGGAGGACTTGTGCCACTGAATCTCAGAGGGCGTAGGGATCAACAAGCAGCTGGTGTTAGTAGAGCTGAGGGCCAGACTGGTGGAGAAAAACACACATTTACCAAACGTCCCTACCACTCTCGGGTAGTGTAGGAAAGGTGTTGTGGATTTGAATAACTTGTGGAAGCTTGCACCAACAGGCTTCAGGGCAAAGGGTGCTGTTAAAGAAAAGCAGAGTCACCTGGAGGATGGGGATGGCAACTGACAATGGCAACTGACTGAGGGAACCGGAGCAAGGTTTGGTCCGCGACATCAATAAGGCATCAGTCAGTGCCTTGTTAAAATGAGGAGGGGCTAATAAGGCGTTTGCCCTGTTTGGAGAACTTCTGTCAACACGTTGTTCTTGACCTCCATGATGGTGGGTAGTTGGAGGCCAAAGACTTTAGCTGCCCTACGCATCACTATGGCATAGGAAGTAGATTCCTCTGTGGCAGGTCTAAGAGGGTGACAGAAAACTTGTTTCAGGGAAAATACTGAGACCACTAACCTCCTATAGGTACTCGTACCAATTATCATCCTGGTAGGTCTGATCAAATTCATCACCCAGGTCATAGTCATTGTCTTAATCTGTCCAAAAAAGGGAGTGTAAAGTGTGTTGTTTCCCTTGTGGGGGTGACATATCAAGTGCGGGGAAAGAGGTGCCTCTGAAAAATTGGGCTAACCTTGATCAAAGTCAGATCTGCGTCAACTCAGCATTGGCGAGAACAATGAAGACGTCCTCTTCTGGCTTTAATGGAGTCGGCGTCAAAGGTCCCACAGTAGGCGTAGGCCATGGTCCCAGAACCAGGGTCGGAAGTGGAGCTGGATGTAAGAAGGGCTGGATGTAAGAAGGGCTCAGAGGGTCCAACTGCATCAGGTGCAAGTCTGCCGGTAAGATTTCAGGTGGAAGGCCTCTCAACTCCTGGGGGACCAAAGGAGAGCCAGATGGAGTCGGTAGGTATATGAAGAGCTGTAGCATGGCTGTGTGGAACTCTTATTGTGCCAGAACCAAGGGCATGATTGGCTCTGAAGTCGGCTGCCCCCCCTTAGGTGAATGTGAGTGGTACTCCACACTGGTGCTTTGATTTCTTGTGCTTCTTAGACTTGCCTGATTATTTTGACTAGTAAAAAGAACGATCTCTTGAGCAGCTTTGATGACTCTGGGAGTGAGAACAGGAACAAGGAACAAGACTGAACTTTGGACGCCGACTGAGACTCAGAGGAGGTTCCATCGAGAAGTCTTTTTGTGCTTGTTAATGTAGAGCTTTGCCACACGGTCCCCGATGACCTTCAGGTTCATCGACGTGCAATCGCTGCTGGACTTGGATTCGCTACCCAACCCCAGACACCACAGGCATATCTGGTGGGGATCTGTCTCAGACATTTGTTTGTGACAGTACCTATGGGGCTTAAAATATGTTGTTTTTGGGGGTGACTTCCCTTGCACGGAGATATCAAGGGGATATCTGAGAGATGGGAGCTCTGTATCAGTGTATGAAGGCAAGGAAAGAAAGGAACTCAAGTCAGGGCGCAGGAGGGCACCTATATAAACCCTGCACGTCATTTCCAGAGAAAGACTGCATCACTGCGAACCCATCTGAGGTACTACTGAAAATGTTCTGAATCCAGTCTAACACCTGGGGAGTATTCTAAAGGTGAGAAATCTGCTTCTATCAGAAACACAATCTCTCAACTTCAATCCAGTCATATATTTCACATATCAGCCTCGGCATACCACTAAATAATATATTTCTTTATCTTGGTACCCGTGTCAGTACTCCTAGCTAAATATTACTTTCCAATGCATAGTCCCAAATATCTAGCCTGCCAATAACCATCCATCCTGTGGTGATATGTGTAGACACACTTGCGATATTATGCAGTAATGATGGGAAAGAAATGGCCCTGATGAAGGCGGTCTTTTGAATTTGGTGGTTACCGCCGAAACGCGCGTAGGCTTTGTTCCTACTACTGCTTGTTGTTTATATGAACGCTGAATTAATGAAGTTGAGATATAAGGAATGGTTTCTTACCTGTAACTCCAGTTCTCTCGTAGGGGTATTTCCATGATAGTCATAAGCACTGTATAGTCATAAGCACTGAATAGTTCCGCGCGCCTGCGGGGACCCCGGAGCACTGTTGTGTAGTATATTCTTAAGTGCAATCATCAGCTCCTTGACAAAAAAGGTCTGTGAAAAACACTTAAGAATAACAATGTGCAGCCTATGTGAACAGCTACACAAGCCAAAATTGTTAGAAGAAAAAACAGTTGTAGTGTAAATTTCACGTTTAAACCTCTATTTATTCTATAAATACATAAATAAATACATTCTCATATTTTATTTACACCTCTCATGAGAATAAAACAATGTAGGGCAGTGTAGCCCATAGGCTGCCATTATACAGAATGAAAATAGAGCTGTGCCTTTAAGAAAGTAAAGTCTTCCTGTTTCCCATCATGCACAGCAAAAGGCAGTTTCCTCAGTTCTTTTTTGGAGGCTATTAACCTGACATGAAGAAAAACAAAACATTTGTTGGAGTACCAACCTCCATAATATTCATATTCTATGTCAACTCCACCGGGGAGGAGGGAGGGTTGCTTATGACTATCATGGAAATACCCCTACGAGAGAACTGGAGTTACAGGTAAGAAACCATTCCTTCTCTCGTAGGGGATTTCCATGTATAGTCATAAGCACTGAATAGAGTAGCAAGCCCATCCCCATAACCGCGGTGGAGTAGACATAAGAATACTGAGAAAAAACATGAATCATGCAAACAAATTCTTGAGCAAAGCCTGTCCAACCTGAGCATCTGCCCTAGCGTCTGTATCAAGGCAGTAATGCTTAGTAAAGGTATGGACCGACCTCCAAGTGGCAGCCTTGCATATTTCTGCCAAAGGGACATTTCTCATCAAGGCTACAGTAGCTGCTTTCCCTCTGGTAGAGTGGGCTTTTGGCCTACCACCAAGGGATTTGTTTGCTAACTGATAACATAACATTATACATGAAACAATCCACCTGGATAAAGATTGTTTAGATGTGCCCAAACCTGTTCTGATTGGGCCATAATTAATAAAAAGCTGTTGTGATTTTCGTAAGCTTTTTGTCCTGTCCAAGTAAAATTTCAATACTCTCTTTACATCCAGAGAGTGCAGAGTTCTCTCAGCAGGAGTAGCTGGATTCTGAAAGAAAGTCGGTAATGAAATTGTTTGGTTCACATGGAAGTCGGAGACTACCTTAGGTAGAAATTTTGGATGAGTTCTCATTACCACTTTTGTAGAATGAAAAACCGTGTAGGGTTCCTGCGCGCAAAGGGCCTGGATTTCGCTGACCCTACGCGCTGAAGTGATTGCCACTAGAAAAGCAGCTTTCCATGTGAGATGCTGCAGCGATGCCTTGTGTATCGGCTCGAATGGCGTCAGCATCAGACGTGATAAGACAACGTTCAGTTCCCATGGAGGAGAAGGCTTTCTAATGGGAGGAAAAACCTTCTTTAAACCTTCTAGGAAATCCTTAATAATCGGCATCCGAAAAAAGGACGTTTGTGAAGGACTCTTTCTGTATGCCGTTATCGCCGCCAAGTGAACTTTTATTGACGACAGTTGTAAGCCCGATTTTGCCAAACTTAACAGGTATGGCAGGATAGATTGTTCTCCACAGGAAACCGGGTCAATGTTGTTGTGTAAACACCAAATGCAGAATCTCTTCCACTTGCTTGCATAGGCTGATCGTGTGGAAGGGCGTTTTGCTTCCTTCAGAATTTCCATACAGTCCTGAGGTAGGTTCAAGTGTCCATATTGCACTAGCTCAGGAGCCATGCTGCCAAACTCAACGATGAGGGGTTGGGATGAGATATCTGCCCTCTGAACTTCGTGAGAAGGTCCGGACGATATGGTAGCCTGATGTGTGGTTTGAGTGACCGGTGAAGAAGGTCTGGGAACCACCACTGGCGTGGCCACTCCGGAGCAATTAGGATCATTTTGGTCTGAGCATTGGACAGCTTCTGGAGGACCGCCGGAATCAGGGGAAGCGGTGGAAAGGCGTAAAGAAATGCTCCTGACCAGCTTATCCACAGGGCATTCCCCAGTGTCCCTGGATGGTAATATCTGGAGGCGAAGTTTTGGCATTTTTTGTTTTCTGGGGTTGCGAATAGGTCTGTAGAGGGGGTACCCCAGAGTGCGAAAATGAAATGAACGACGTCGTCGTGTAGTACCCATTCGTGGTTCTCGTTCATTACCCGACTGAGGGCATCCGCTTGAACATTCTGGATGCCGGGCAGGTGATTTGCCACTAGCGACAGGTTCCTGGCTAGAAGCCAATGCCAGATTGTCTGAGCCTCTCTGGATAAAATTCTGGACCTGGTGCCTCCTTGTTTGTTCACGTAGTACATAGTGGCCACGTTGTCTGTCTGAAGAAGGAGAGTTTCCGTTCTCAGAGAGGGAAGGAAGGCTTTGAGCGCAAGGTGGACTGCGCGAAGTTCCAGCAGGTTGATGTGATAGAGACTCTCTCTCTGTGACCACTCGCCTTGGACTCGAAGATGTTCCATGTGCGCCCCCCATCCGAGCAGTGACGCATCTGTTACGATGGTTTGAGATGGAGGCCGTTGTTGGAACGGAATCCCCACCAAGAGATTGCTGGGTAAGCACCACCACTTCAGGGATTGTAGGGTGTGAGGAGAAAGAAGGACTTTGTTCTCCCAATCGTCCCTCAGTTGACACCACTGATCCTCTAGATTTTCCTGCAATGGTCTCATATGGAGGCGAGCATTGGGAACGAGATGGATACAAGACGCCATCGAGCCCAGTAGAGAAGCTATTATTCTTGCAGTGGCTTGAGGTCTTTCCTGCAGTTGTTTGCATTTTTGGAGAATCGATAACCGTCGTTCCTCCGAAGGAAACACCTTTCCTAGCCTGGTATCTACAATGGCCCCTAAGTAATGCAACCTCTGAACAGGTGTTGCTGTAGATTTCAGAAGATTGACTTGAAGACCAAGTTTTTGTAGCAGTTGTAGAGTCCATTCGAAATGGTGCTGTGCCTCGAGACAGCTGGAGGCCTTTATGAGCCAATCGTCTAGATAGGGGTAGACGAATATTCGCTGTTTCCTCAAGTGGGCGGCTACTACCGCCATGCATTTGGAAAAAGCTCTTGGCGCTGATTTTAGGCCGAAAGGTAGAACTGCAAATTGGTAATGGCGTTTTCCGACAGTGAACCTTAGGAATTTTCGGTGTTTCTTGGTTACTGGGATATGAAAGTAAGCGTCGCAAAGATCTATCGCACATAGCCAGTCGCCCTGACGTAGATGTGGGTAAATTTGGTGTAAGCTAACATCCTGAATTTTTCTTTGCGAATCCATTTGTTTGCTGTCCTCAGATCTAAGATGGGACGAAACTCTTGTTTGTCTTTTTTCGGTACAAGGAAATATCTCGAATAAATCCCCTTCCCTTGTTGGCTGATGGGAACGGGTTCTATGGCTCTTTTCTGCAATAGGATATTGACCTCTAACTGCAGAGCTTCGAGATGGTGGTTGGCTGTTTTGGGTGGAACAGATGGTGGAGAACTGGTGAATCTGAGAGCGTAACCATGTCTCACAATATTCAATACCCAGGCGTCTGTTGTGATGCGTTGCCACTCGTCCAGATGATTTGCGATACTTCCCCCTACCGGAGTGGGTAACGGAGGAGGGGGAAGCAAAGATTCAGGGCTTAGACGTGGGAGCTTGTCGAGGTGTCTGGGTCTGAGGTGTTGAACGACCCCTTGTCGACCTTCTGGAGAAGCCCCTCTGATGCTGCTGCTGTTGCTGTTGCTGAGGGCGTGAAGACGTCCAATGTGGAGCCTGATACCTGTGGGTGAACAGTCTTCTTTGATATGGGCGGAATCCTTTTCGCTGTTCCTTAGGTCGCTCCATGCCTACCGCTTTCAGGGTATCCAGCTCCGACTTCATTCTGGCCATCTCATCATCGGCATGAGAGCCGAACAAAGTGGAGCCTGAGAAAGGCAGGTTCTGTATCCTCTGCTGTGCTTCGGGTTTAAGCGATGTAAGCCGCAGCCATGCATGTCTCCTGAGCGCTATACCATGAGCATAGTTATGTGCGGATAGTGTTGAAGAATCTGCCGCAGCACTTATAATCTGGTTAGAAACCATAGCTCCCTCGCTCACGACCTCTAGGAAATCTTCCCTTTTGTCCCTAGGGAGATGCTCCGCGAACTGCAGTATAGAGTCTCAGAGAGATCGATCATATCTCCCTAATAAAGCAGTGGCACTGGCTGCTTTCATGGTGATGGATGCCGTCGAGCATACTTTTCTTCCTGCAGCATCGATCTTTCTGCTCTCTTTGTCTGGGGGAGCAGAGGAAGACGGTGACGTCGAATGCGATTTCTTCGCTGCCACTATAACTACCGAGTCTGGTACTGGGTCCGACCTCAAGAATAGAGGATCTTGCTCTGGTGGACGGTACTTTTTAATGAGTCTGGAAGGAGCAGACTTTGTTGTAGCCGGCGTGAGAAAAATGTCCATTGCTGGCTCAATAAGACCCGGAACCAGTGGAAGTAAAGGTCGTGAAGATGTCCTTTGATGCAAGGTCTCAAAGATCACTGATGTCGATGGGGCCGGAGCTGCTAGCGGGATATTCAGCTTGGTTGCCCCTCTTACTAAGACCTCCTGAAATGTGTTGACATCATCTATGGGAGACACTCTTGGGGACGGTGAATCCGATAAGGTTGGAGAGTAGTCTCGTGTGGACGATGAAAAATGTCCATGATGTGATTCCTGACGACGGTGCCTAGAGGTAGATGTACGCCTCGAGGAATAACCAGAACGCCCTGCAGATCGCGTTGGAGTCCTCGGAACATGTTCTGGAGGAGGCGCCGGAAGAGGAGCCGTAGGCGTTACCGGCGTCTGAGGTAACGGCGACTGCCTTTGCGAGAGCTGTGGCGATGCTGGAAGTAGGATAAGCGAGGCCGAGGATTCCGAGGTTGTATAAACCCTTCTAGGCCTCTTAGATGGTCTTCTCGACGTCGAAGCACTCCTCGACGTCGAACTGCGGTGACGGCGAGTGCCTCTAGACGTCGAGTCGTCTCGCCGCTGAGAACCTCTCGACGACGAACCTCGACGTCGGTGCAGTGACGGTGAACGCCTCCGACGGCGAACACTCTCTCTCGACGGCGATCTCCCTCGCCGTGTCGACGGCGAGCCCGACTCGGATCTCCTTGACGTCGACTGTGTTCGCCGTGTCGACGGCGACCCAGATCCTCTCGACGTCGGGTGTCTTCGCCGCCTCGACGGCGAACGATGCCTTTTTCTCGCCGGCGAAGCACTCCTCGACGGCGAACATGTTGGCGCCGTTCCCTGCTTCGACGTCGATGCTCTCGACGTCGTCGGAGATCTATGTCGTTTTTCAGCAGGTCTGGAAGGAGTCATGGAGGAAACAGGTTGAGCCCTGGTAGAAGTCTGACCTTCTCCTCGCTCTGTAGTGGAATGGCCACTTTTTTTCCTGTCCTCTCTCGCCTGAAGTCGGATCTTCTCTCTATCACGAAGGGTTCTTCTAGAGAAGGTTTTACAAAATGTCACACGACTCCGGTTTGTGGCTGGATGGAAGACAAATTATACAGACCCTATGTGGATCTGTTTTAGCCTTCTTTCTTCCACAAGAAGGACATTTATCAAAAAGTGAAGGCATTTCTAACTAGAAAAAACCTCCAAATTCTGTCAGAATTTAACAGAAATCAGTAGAAAATGATCACTCAAAGGTAAAAACGTCGAGTGAAAATGAAATTCAGAAGATATTTCAATGAATTTCTGTCACAAAAGCTTTTGTGAGGTAGAGCTCAATGCTTCAGGGTCCTGTCAGCAGGAGCCGGAAAAAAGAACTGAGGCAACTGCCTTTTGCTGTGCATGATGGGAAACAGGAAGACTTTACTTTCTTAAAGGCACAGCTCTATTTTCATTCTGTATAATGGCAGCCTATGGGCTACACTGCCCTACATTGTTTTATTCTCATGAGAGGTGTAAATAAAATATGAGAATGTATTTATTTATGTATTTATAGAATAAATAGAGGTTTAAACGTGAAATTTACACTACAACTGTTTTTTCTTCTAACAATTTTGGCTTGTGTAGCTGTTCACATAGGCTGCACATTGTTATTCTTAAGTGTTTTTCACAGACCTTTTTTGTCAAGGAGCTGATGATTGCACTTAAGAATATACTACACAACAGTGCTCCGGGGTCCCCGCAGGCGCGCGGAACTATTCAGTGCTTATGACTATACAGTGCTTATGACTATACATGGAAATCCCCTACGAGAGAATGTCTTTTCTTTTTTCTAAGTAAGATGGAGACACAATCAGAAATTGAATAATAATATGGTACTTATGTGAATATCATTTCATTTTCAGAAAAAATAAGTGTACATTTCTTGTTTGTATTCTATTACTTTATACTTTAAAAAAAAGTTGTTTTGTATATGTTTTTGTTCTTGTTATGGTTGGACTAGTTTTATTGTCTTGTCTGATGTGTCAGTTCGTGTTTGTCTATTTATTTGTATATAGGTGTAAATATGTATAGAAACATTTTTTGTGTTTTCCCAGCCTTACTTCTATATAACTGTATATCCTTATATTGAGATGTGTTTTTGTTTGACATACATTTGTAATAAATATTTTTTGTCTATAAATTTTGTTCCAGTTTAATTGTTTTTTCCCTATGTTGGTTAAAAGTGAATATTATTGGTAGCTCATTTGCTTTTGCTTATATTTAAGTATTATTCCCAGGGACCCTCGATAGTCTTCTTCCTTCTGATACGACACTTTGTCGAGAGGGTTACATATTTGAGATTCTGTAGATGTATGTCGGAATATATACATTGAGAGAGTTGTTCTTGAGACTCTCCTACCACTGGGTGTATTAAGGTTTGTTTAATTTAATTTTGTTTCAGTTGGTTTGGGCACTTCTTTATTTACGTTTATTAATTTTGTTTCCTGGCTGACGGTTGTTGCAAGTTTCCCAGTTATTAGATCCCACTTGGGTCTACCATGGACGGAATTAAAACGTTTGGATTTTCGGAAGATCATCTGATTAAACTGCTAGGGCAATCTAAATCAGGAGTAGGATCGAGCTCAGGGTTTATTCAACCTAAAGAAGGTTGGTTTAGATAAGTGGAACTAAAAAAGAAGGCTAGATGAACAGAGCTACATGCGGATTTCATGTTAGAATACCTGAGAACAGGGGTAATACCAGCAGGCCTTAGGGTGAGAAGTATACCAGGTCTTTTTACAGAAATTAGCAAATTTTCAGAAAAATGGTCTTTAATATTAAATAGATGCTCCCGCAATTGGATGATCCTCATTATAGAAACTGCGAGGGAACTCATTGAAACATTAGCCACTGAAATCCAGACTCTTGAAGAAGAATTAAAAAATCAAGATTCTGTGCTTGAAGCTAAGAAACAACTAGAGATGGTCAACCAGGAATTAGACTCTTTTGATGCTTATCTGACAAAAAGAAAGTCAGATAAATTAAGAAAAGACATCAGATGGTTTACCCAGGAAAAAGCCTACCCCTATTTATCTGATAAATATTATCAGAACTATAATCAAACAGGACAATCTACGGACCGCCAGTTTTAGACCAGTAAAAGAATTGTCACCTTTTCAGATACATCTGAGTCCGAGGGGAAAGGTACTAGTGATCGATTGGAGCAGCCTGACAACAGGAGCTCCTTCCACGATGGCTTTAATCAGTCAAATCGTTTTTTATCCCGGAGAGGATCACAACGAACCAGATACAGAGGCCAACAGAAAGGCAGATTTTACAACACAGACAACCCTACACTTTTTCTACAGACGAGGAGACAACAATACGGGAGGGACTAGATCCCATACCTGTATTCGATCTTACTTCTTTTCAATTGGATACAGATACCGAAACAATCTTGAAAAAAGGTTTATCTTTTGTCCCCAGTGTTTCTATTAATTATTTGGGACTTTTTACCGATTTACATGTTTTCTTCAGACGGATTAGACTCAGGAGATTTTTTGAAAATAGGAATAATATCGTAGAGAATAATCTGTCTGGGTTGAAACCCATTTCCACTTTTACTCCCAGTATTGACATGGTGGGGCCTGAAATAAGAATATTTGAGAATTTAGTCCTTGAGAAAGTAAAAGAATTGTGTAAATTTACTCCTAAACCTAACCCGAACCTTACGAAAAACGAACAACAAGCTTTGTTAAAATTACAGCAAAACAAGAATATTGTTATCAAACCTTGTGATAAAGGGGGAGGGATTGTGTTGCTTGAAATAGATCAATATAAGCAGAAGGTTAATCTTATGCTAGGAGTATCAGAACACTACAGTAAAGCCAACAGTAGTTGGCAAAGGGAACTAAAAAAGGTAATTCAGGAAGTGAGTTTAAAAGCATATAACGAAGGATTGATTTGTGACAAGGAATATGCATTTTTAAACCCCACAACCACCAGAGTTCCCATCCTGTATGGTCTACCAAAAATACATAAGAATGAGATAGACCCTCCGTTCCGGCCTATAGTTTCTACTATAGGGTCCATCACTGAACCACTGTCTAAATTTGTGGAAAAATTCCTGAAAGTGAGAGTGGTACAACTCCCTGCATATATTAAAGATACGGGCCATATTATTTCAAAATTGGAATGGGTCATTTTTAATCCAGATTTTGAATTTTTGGTGACTATGGACATTGAGGTCCTGTATACAAATATCCCTCAATATGAAGCTTTACAGGCAGTGCGTCAACTATTTCTCAAGGAGGGAATGACTGATCATCTGCTCTTTGTTCTTGATTGTTTAAAGATCGTTCTGGAAGGGAACTTTTTTGAATTTGATGGGAAAGTGTACCAGCAGAAGAAGGGAGTAAGTATGGGGGCAGCATGTGCCCGAGTGTTGCGAATATCTATGTAGGCTTATTTGAACAGACCTACATTTATAATGAAATGGCCCCTTTCTATGAGAATATCAGATTATGGTCTAGATATATAGACAATGTTTTCTTCATCTGGTCTGGATTTGAAGAACAACTGAATGAATTCTGTGAATGGATCAATTTATGTGATCCTAATCTTAAATTTTCCATTCACAGAAGTAAGGATCAAATTGAGTTCCTCGATATTTGGATAAAAAAATCATGATTCTCACCTAGAAGTCTCATTATACACCAAATCTACAGCAAAGAACACCATTCTACATTTTGATAGTTATCATCCAAGATGCCAGAA
The DNA here is from genome assembly GCF_031143425.1 of Pleurodeles waltl. Classification (NCBI taxonomy): domain Eukaryota; kingdom Metazoa; phylum Chordata; class Amphibia; order Caudata; family Salamandridae; genus Pleurodeles; species Pleurodeles waltl. The sequence continues at coordinate 517,602,964 of NC_090440.1, read as the reverse complement.
ACAGGGTGTTCCGTTCAGTCAATTTCTCCGGATCCGCAGAAATTGTACAGAACTTAGCGAATACAACATACATGCAGATGTTCTCCAAAAAAAACTGTTGCTGAGGGGTTATCCCAAGAGATTGATCAGGGAATCATAGAAACGTGCAAAATATTTCAATAGAGAGAGTATGTTTCAACAACGCACAAAGGAAGTGAAAGCACAACTTGTTTGTGTTATTCAACATTCCAACATGAATGACAAAATCAGGAGAATTATTAATAGTAATTGGCAAATCCTGAATACTGATCAAACTATTACTCCGCTAGATAGGCCTATTTTGGCGTTCAAGAAAAACCAGAACATCCGCAATAAACTAGTTAAGGCAGCCTTACCGAGAGACAGTGAATTCAGTCAAAAGTCCATTACTGGACTATCTCCGGTTAGGGGAAACCACAAGTGTGGAACTTGTAAAGCATGTCCTAAAGTCGTAGTGGGTGACATACTAATGTGGAACCAAAGAAAGTATAAGTTGAATGATATGACTAATTGTAAAACATCAAATTGTATTTATTTGATTACTTGTCCCTGCCCGGCTGGGTATGTGGGAGAGACTGGACGTGAAATAAGAGTTAGAATTTCGGAACACCTATCCAATATTCACAACAAGAGGGAGGGAGCTCCCTTGGTACAGCACTGGTTGAAAGAAAAACACTGTCTGGATGAATTGTCTTGGACGATTCTGGAAACAATTAAGGACATACCAGGGAGAGAAAGGGAGAACATTAGAAAAAAGCGGGAGGTCTTCTGGATTTTTTATCTTGGATACATATGGCAATGGGCTTAATGAATGTGAATGTATACCTTGGGAAAATGCTTTAGTTTGAATCTTTCTAGGTATCTAGTATCCCTTTTTTTGATTTAATCAAGAAGTCTTCCACTAGCCCTGTGAGAATATGATTTTGTTGTTTATGATCAACAGTGTTTGCGCTATTTTCAAGTTCTTACCTTTTTGGATTTTGAAGAGCTGATTGACCCTCAATGGGTATTACGATATATCTGACAGTTCGTGTGGTCATTTTCTAAATTGTATATTTTTCTCAATTTGATTCTATTTTTTATGCTCCTGAGGAAGTCCATTACCATAAAAATGAATTATTAGTATTGCCGCTATGGGTGTACTTATTTGGAGTGCATCCCTGCTCTGGTACTGTGAGAACTTAGGGATTTCTGTATCCAAAGACATCTACGTTTTATAGTGATGTCGCTAAGGAATTGAACCATCATATAAATGTATTATTAGCATTTGGGTTACTGATGTATGTATTGGAGTGTACTTTTACTCTGGTACCATCAGAACCTATTGACATTTGTACCAAAGTTATTATAAGATGGCCGACACGATTTTCTGTGCGAATCGGCAATCTAACACTTATGCGAGCAGTCTCGCGTTTTTTCGAAGCGAGAACAGGGCTTCCGGTGCCTGACTCTATAATGGAGTCAGCATTACCGGTGAATATGCCCGTCGGACGCTAGAGATCAGCGCCGTCTATAAGAAGTAGCAAGCGTTCAGGTATGCGTTTGAATACGAATATTAACCCGTGTGTATGTGCAGTGCTACCTCCCCTTTTTTAGTTTTTCATAAAATCTGTAGAGTAATTTAGATCGCTTTACATGCAAAGTGTTTTATATCAATAGTGAAAACACGAGGTTCGGTTATGATCGGATTCTGGGAGAGCGGATTTTGTTGAAATAAATACGGAAAGAGACTATATTGTGAAAGGTTAGGAGGGACCTACTATGGCTGACAAATTTCTCTACTGTGTATCTCCTTTGCTTTATTTAGCTAGAGGAGACGTATGGATCATGTTTATGAACCCCCAGAGAAGTTCTCTACCTTAAATAACCATTCGGGTAGGTAAAGGAATCTGTCTTTGGGCATATTTTTGAGACTTGAGGTTTTTTACCTTTTTTACCTTGTGTAATGAATTGGTGGATTTTGGAAAACCAAGTGAGGTAATTTTGTCTATATGGTTATATGTCTTTACAAGGTGTCATTTGCGAGTGGAAGTACAAAATTGAATTCTGTTTGTATTAGAATCGAGAAATCTTTGAAACAACATCGCCGGGTATTTATTTAATTTATTTTATTTTATCTATTTACTTAGTAATTTAAGAATGTGGCTATTGGTGATTTTATACACAAGGGTGATGGTGTTGTGTGGAATTTCTTGCTTGTTTCACTTCTATGGGAGATTCATTCTCTATTTCTTTATTAGATTATTATATATATTGTTTTATGTTATTTCCTATATATTTTTTTATATCCTTTTTGGTTTTGGTAATTGGTATTTTGTATTCTCACGATATTCAGTTATTTGGTTGGTAATAATCACTGGTGGTTAGTTCAGTCTCAAGAAATTGGATTAAAATTTATCATGTTCTATTTATTTTTTGTTTATCAGGTTGTATGGTAATGGGAAAGAAGAGAACCCACTTAATTTGCGATATTATGCAGTAATGATGGGAAAGAAATGGCCCTGATGAAGGCGGTCTTTTGAATTTGGTGGTTACCGCCGAAACGCGCGTAGGCTTTGTTCCTACTACTGCTTGTTGTTTATATGAGCGCTGAATTAATGAAGTTGAGATATAATGTCTTTTCTTTTTTCTAAGTAAGATGGAGACACAATCAGAAATTGAATAATAATATGGTACTTATGTGAATATCATTTCATTTTCAGAAAAAATAAGTGTACATTTCTTGTTTGTATTCTATTACTTTATACTTTAAAAAAAGTTGTTTTGTATATGTTTTTGTTCTTGTTATGGTTGGATTAGTTTTATTGTCTTGTCTGATGTGCCAGTTTGTGTTTGTCTATTTATTTGTATATAGGTGTAAATATGTATAGAAACCTTTTTTGTGTTTTCCCAGCCTTACTTCTATATAATTGTATATCCTTATATTGAGATGTGTTTTTGTTTGACATACATTTGTAATAAATATTTTTTGTCTATAAATTTTGTTACAGTTTAATAGTTTTTTCCCTATGTTGGTTAAAAGTGAATATTATTGGTAGCTCATTTGCTTTTGCTTATATTTAAACATCATTCTTTACTTTATTCAATGCTTCCTTCTGAAATACGATTTGAAAACCCCAAATTTAAATTCCAGTTAGCCCTCAGAACGATTAGTCAACTAGAAACCTGCTTGAACTGGGCTTTTATCTAGGGAAGATTATGCTATAGCTCATGATCTTTTTTATTTGAGAAGTGAGATGCTCCCTGGAGGAAGAAACCAGACAAATTAGTACAGTATCAGGAATTCAGGAGCCACACCAAAGAGGAGACCTGACATTCCAATGGCAGGTGACACCGCCCTAACCAACAGGGAGTGAGTCTCAGAAAGAAACCCTCCATACCTACTATAGCCAACCAAGAAATATGACAGGAAGGATACCCCAAAGAAGCTCCCAAAATGGTTACCCAGCCCCACTCTGATCAAAGCTGGGGACTTATAGGACAAGAAGCATTGCCCCCAGGGTAGCTGCTGGGCTTAACACTGAAACCAATCCTAGAAGTGACGTTCCTGTTATAATGCAAAGCTGTGATCCACAACACTAGCAAAATCTCAGGAGATAAATAGTCTTCCTGCAAAGAATAAGAAAGTAACTTCTTTTTCAGCATCATTTATGGCCTGAAGATTACTGCCGCATATGGGAGTGCCAGTCCCCATTCAGTTTCCTGTGCTAGTGGGACACTATGGGCCTGATTACAGCTTTGGAGGAGGTGTTAATCCGTCCCAAATGTGACGGATATACCACCAGCCGTATTATGAATTCCATAGGATATAATGGACTCGTAATACGGCTGGTGTTATATCCGTCACTTTACCGTCACTTTTGGGACGGATTAACACCTCCTCCAAAGTTGTAATCAGGCCCTATGTCTGGATGTAGTTTTTTTCCCTTGATGTTTTGTGCCAAAATTCCAAGATACCTGGTAGCCAAGTATTCAGAAGCAGAAAGAGCTTCTTTGTGGGCACGAGCCGTCTATAGTAGTTAACAGCAATGTTCCACAATACTGAGGACCGCTGCCTGTAACTGCTGCATAATTGATACTGTTCAATAATTTGTTTCTTTTTGGCAAGAATTGGTACAGAAAAAAACAAGGGGTGGCAGTGGGTTCGAGATTTTCTCCTTCCTATGCAAATTTGTTCATGGATTGGTTTGAGGAGAAGTGGAGATTTTCTGTATAATCTGGTGCCTTGGACTTGGACGTTTCATCACTACTCATCAACGAAATCCACACAAATTATCATACTATTAACTGAAGACTTTTTAGCGTGTGCCTCTATCTATGTAAATTTGTCTGAATAACTTGGTTTCTTCAGAAGAGGGGCTGTGGGTGTTCCACTCATGAGAGCACTGCTGTAATAGTAAGCTTGTTATGTACTGTTTGCTGATTTGATCTCTGAGCACCCTTTTTTCTCCGTTGTCCAACGCACTGTTATATTTTCTTAATTACAATACTAGTTTGCTAGCAGCCCAACCTGTCTTTTGAATACAAATCACCTAAGACCACCCATATTTGCACTTAGAAGTTATGTACACTTTGGCTATACCCTCACAAGCACAGTAGCTTAAACTGAAATTCCTGATAAATTAAGGTTGACTTTGAAATAAGATGGCTACAGCTATTTGAATAGCTTTTGCTTGCTCACTCAAAACAAGCATTACTGTGGTTACTATTTTGCATACACATTCTTGTGAGGACCTTTGGTACATATGTTTTTTAACTGTACTGCAATAATGCTTGTTGATTCCTGCGTCCCCCAAATGAGTGGAGTAAAAACGTGTGATCAGATTGTAATACCTAAAGGTAAACTTCAAGGAGACTACTGCCATTTCTCAGATTTGTAAATAGCTGGATTAGACTGCCAGAAAGTTATTTAATTGACTCAATATAGATTTCACACCTCACTTTAACAATGTATACTTTATAGCAATAAGTGTCACATATAGAACTGTAGCCTACATGTGATAATTGTGAGGTATATGCTGAAATGTGATGTTTAGGTACAACACTTACACAAAAGAGTTGAGCGGGGCCGGTCCTAAATGATGCTGCTGCCAGGCAGACACTTGCCCTAAAGAGAGCATCCCTGGTGAGTTAAAGCCTTGTAGTGTTGATAGATCTGCTGTAGCTAGGGAGTAATCTGAAAAGAAACAGAAATACAACAAATTCGGATATGATCATGTGCATGTTATTTAATATACTCCAGAAAGAAATATGTCACCCACAGTTTACAGAATGCCTGGCTACATACTCTTCTTTGGTTTGGTTACAGAGACAGGCAGTTACAAAATGTATTCATAACCAATTGAAAAAATCCCTCTACAGTGCAAATTTTCCTCGAGGACAGAACTTAATAAATAGCAACAAAACCTATTGTAAAGTCTTCATTGTCGTTTAACTATACTTAGTGTGGCTTTCAGATTACTACACATAGAAATAGAAAAATGCAGAACACAATCTATGTTATTTCCATTTCATAATTACAAAGTACAGATTGTGACCGGCAGGTAACCTTTCAGATACATTCAACTGAGCTGATTGGCCAAAGAGTTAAAGTACAAAGGAATTCAGTGGGTGCATTAAGACAAGTAGAGACTTCTAAATCATGGCTTCTCGTCGGTTCTACTTGCTGTAGATTCACATGCTGTGCATTATTCTGCCATCTAGTGTTGGGCTCGGAGTGCTGCAGCTTGTTTTTCTTGGAGAAGGGTTTTCGAGTCAAGGGATCGAGCGGCTCCTCCTCCTCGGTGGTACTGCTCATAGGCATTGAGTTCTTTGTTAGATTGTTTGGCCGCAGGCGGGTGAGAGAGTATAGAGAAGTATAGAAAAGAGTATGTCCATGCAAGTATAAGGAAATATATACAACTATATACAAGTACATACTAATAGACGGCCATAGGCTTCCGGGGAGGAGGGAGCACGCATGTAAATCTACAGCACTCCATGCCATGAACAGATGTCTACTGGTAAGTAACATTTTCCATTCAATGGCATATTTGGCTATGGATACACATGCTGTGCATAGACTGTAAAGCAGTATTCCCAAATAAATGCGGTAGCAAGCCTGTGGGAGTTGCAGTTGTTTGAAAAAGTGTTCTTAGGGCAGCCTGTCCTACACTGGCTTGCTAATAAGCCTGAACATCTGCGCAGTTATGTTTTGTAAATGTGTGTGGCTTTGCAAATGTTAGCTATGGGGATATTCCCTAAGAATGCTATTGTGGTGCCTTTTTTTCTTGAGGAATGTGCTTTAGGAGTAAATGTTAACTCTCTTTTTGCTTTAGCATAACATTTGTATACACTTTACAATCCATCTAGCTATGCTATTTTTTGTAATAGGATTTCCTTTATGAGGTCCTGAAAGCCACAAAAAGCTGTTCAGATTTTCTGAGAGCTCTTTTAATGTCTAATTTGTGGAGTGCTCTTTCTGCCAGAGTCTGGCTGTGGGAAAAAACCCACTAACTCAATAGTTTGATTAGTGTGGAATTGCGAGACAACTTTTGGTAGAAATGTAGGGTTTGTATGCAAAACTAGTATATCCTTTTGTAATTGAAAGAATGGCTCCTCTAATGTTAAGGCACATAGCTCACTAACACGTCTTAGGGATGTAATAGCAACTAAGACAGCCACTTTGTAAGAACCATGAGCCTAGAGAGTACAATATTAAGAATCCAGGCAGGCACTGGGGGTAGCCTGGATGGGGTTACTCTTATAAGGCCTTCCATAAAAGCTTTAATGACTGGTATTTTGAAAACTGAAGTATGTTGTCTGTTTTGTAAATATACTGCAATTGCGACTAGGTGTAATCGAAATTGATGTGTAAGCAAGATTTGTGTTTTGCAGGTCAAGCAAATAACATATAATGTTTTGCACCGATGGCTTTAAATGATCAATGTGTTTAGGTTGAGAGTAACAGACAAAATATTTCCATTTGGCTGCACAACAGGCTGTAGTTGTTTGCTAAAGTGCCCGTTTTAAAATATCCATACATTCTGCAGGCAAATGAAGATAACCAAACTCTATGACTTTGGAAGCCATATTGCAAGGTTTAGTGATTTGGGATCTGGGTGCCTTATTTGTTGGAGATGTTGTGTGAGACAATCCAGTCTGTTGGCGGGTTTCTCATGAGGTACTAGGAAGAGATACAGCAGAGTTGTAACCCACGGCTGGTGAGCCCATGTGGGTGCTACTAGGATCATTTTGAGAGACGTTTGCTCAGGTTTCCTCACCAGGAATGGAATGAGTGGGAGAGATGGAAAAGTGAAAGAAAATATCCCTGACCTGTTGATCCATAGGGCACTGCCTTTGGAGTGGGGATGTGGATACCTGGATATGAAGTTTTGGCATTCTGATTTCTCTGATGTGGCGAATAGATCTTTTTGAGGTGTTCCCCACTTCTGAAAGTATTTTTGAAGGACTACTGGGTGGAGTTCCCATTTGTGGACTTGTTGATGCGTCCTGCTTAGCAGGTCTGCAAAGTCATTGTCTGTGCTTGGGAGATACTCTGCCAGAAGATGTGTGGTGATGATGAACCCACCTCCAGATTGTTTGTGCTACCTGGGACAATTGGAGAGAGTGTGCCCCCCACATTTTTGTAAATAATACACTGCTGTCACGTTGTCTGTGCAGATCAAGATAAATGTGTGCATTAAGTGAGGCATAAAAGCTTTTAGGGTAAAGAAAGAATGCTTGAAGTTCCAAAAAATTGACGTTCATGCTCTGGTGACTAGGGTCCCATGAACCCTGTTCTGAGAGATTGTTGGGATGAGGTCCCCCATCCTGTAAGGGAGGCATCTGAGGTCAGAACTAGTTGGGGAACTGGGTCTTGAAAAGGCTGTCCTTTGAGTAGGAAAGAGATTTAAACTGGATGATCTACCAACACTAGATCCTGAAGATGACCTAGAGCTTGCGACCACTGGCGAGAGACACATTGCTGTAGGAGATGCATATGAAGTCTGGCATGAGAGACGATGGCAATACAAGATGCCATCAAACCTAGGAGTTGCATCAATGTTTTGACTGTGTATATTTGATCGACCTGTACTGAAGAGATTATTTGTTGAAAATTGTGAACACGTGCTGGATTGGGGTATGCAAGGCCCAATTGGGTGCAGAGTGTAGCTCCCAGATATGGTTGACTCTGTTGAGGCTGTAAGTGTGATTTTATGAAGTTCATTGTAAATACTAATTTGTGCAGGTGGTTTACTGTGATTTGAGTGCGAGACTGACATTGACGTAAAGTGTTGGCTTTGATCGGGGAGAATATGTGTATTTGTTGTCTTCTTAGATGTAATGCAACTACTGCTAGACACTTGGTGAATACTCTGGGAGCAGTTGTGACCATGAAAGGTAGAACTTTGAACTGATAGTGCTGTCTTGCAACTACAAACCTTAGATATTTGCGGAGTGCAGGATGAATTGGAATATGAAAGTAGGCGCCTAAGAACTAAAATGGTCACAAAGTCGCCTTTTTGTAGTAATGGAATCACATCCTGAAGTGTGACCATGTGAAAATGTTTTGAGAGAATATATTGATTTAGGGGTCTGAGAGTGCAATCCTTTTTGGGAATGAGGAAGTATAGTGAATACACTCCTATTCCTTTGTATTGTACAGGAACATTTTCTATAGCTTGTTTTGACAGTAGACATTGAACCTCTGTTTAAAAGAGCAAGATGGTCTGCTGACATTTTGTGTTTGCGAGGTGGAATGTTTTGAGGTGTTGATGTCAGTTCTAGACAATAACCATGTTGGGTAACGGATAGGACCCATAGGTCCGAGGTTATGTCTGTCCACTGTTGGTGGTAAAATTGAAGACCACCCCTACTATGAGGAGGAGGAATATGGAGGTAGTCAATCTTTGGCTGTGGAGGGTGAACCACAAGTATTGGTGGCTTTTCCTCTGCCCTTTGAGCTGTTTCCTCTGTAAAAAAACCTCTGGAGTAAGAGGAAGAGGTTTTATGCTGCTGTCAAGTTGAGTGATCAGATGACATGGTTGCTTTGTACCCACCCCTCTATAATGGGCAGTGAAAAAAAAACACTCTGTCTGGTTGGTTTTGTAAGGCACCCATCGCTTTAGCAGTGTCAGTGTCTTTTTTTCAGTTTTTCTAGGGTGGAGTCAACCTAGGACCCAAACAGGCGCTCCCATCAAAAGGCATGTTGAGGACAGCTTGTTGGACTTCTGGTTTGAAACCAGAGCACCTTAACCAGGTATGGCTCCTGGGGAGTATACTGGTATTGACCAATCCATGCAGCTATGTCAGCCGCATCTAATTGAATTATTTGCAATTGTCTGACCTTCGGGGACAATTTACTGTGAGAGTTTCCAGGAGGTGCTGAAGGATGTCTTCTATTTCATCCCAGTATGCCCTATCATATCTAGCAAGTAGTACCTGGGAGTTAGCAAAACACCAATGATTGGCCGTTTGTGCAGCAACCATTTTTCTCACTGCATCACGTTTTTTTCTCTCACTCTTTTTCTGGCAGTGGTGGTAACAATGGAATCTTGTGGCACTTGGGACCGAATATATATTGGGTGAGCCTTATATTTTTAATCTACTCGTGGTGTAATTACACAGGAGCGCACAGTTGTTTGAAAATGTCTTGGACATGTCTAAGCATTCCTGGCAACATAGGGAGGAATTGTATGTCCTTGTGTGCTGAAGTGAGGGTATCAAATAAAACGTCTTCCTCTATTGGGTTTTTATGCAATTGCACATTGTAATATGCATCAGCCCTTGCTATTACTTGCTGATTGCCAGTGGTTTCTTCTGGAGGTGATGGAGGAGCAGGATACAGATCTGGATCTCTATCCATAATCGGGTCTGTATCATAAGTATCCCAGGGGTCAGGGTCTTGAGAGTTTATCCTCTAGTTCTTCTCTACCATATACAGGTGAACCCTGAGATGTGTAATTCTCACCCACTTGAGAGCCAGGTGGAGGAGAGGGAGGAGTTAGTGATGGAGGAGGTGGCGGCAGCTCTTGTAAAGGAACGACTGGTGCAGTAGTAGAAGTATTTTCCTGATGTGGCTTTTTTGGTAAAGGTGAGGTATGGAGAGCCGCCTGAAAAGAAAGCTGCTTCTTCACATGAATGGTGGGAGAAGCCACAATTCTGCCTGTGTCTTTTTTCAAATTGTATTTTTCGCTGCTTAGCGTCCATAGTCTCTAGAATTGGTTCAATTGGAGACAATAAAGCAGAAGAATGGGTAGTCTCGGCTATTTTTGGCACCAAAATGTTCTGTTAGTGAAGAACTTTAGATTGCGAAAGGGCAGATGGTGTACTTTCGTTCGGTGCGGAAATGTACAGTACCAAAGTTGATGGCATCAAACTAATTGATGCAGAAGTTTTCAGTTCCGAACCCTTGGATTGTTTTGGTCGGAACGAAGGAATAGAGGCTGATTGTGAAGACTGATTTACAGTCTTTCTGAATTTCGGACCCGAGCCCAAGGGCAGGGCCCTCGACTCAAGTTTGTGACCTACCATGGCCTGAAGGCAGTGGTGGTCTGGTGACCTCTTTTGGGATCTTTTAACTGTCTTTGTGGAAGGAGAAGGCGCAGGTTTCTTACTCAAGACTTGCACCGAAGTGAATTCCTGGCTCTCGATGTTGGACATCATATCAGAATCTGTGTCTGTGACAGAGAATGCTCCTTGTTGCTCCAGCTCCACTTGCGCATGTTCATCCCCGAAAATATCCGGGGTGCTGTCCTGCGTCAAGTGGGACATTTCCAGCCTGTGAGCTCTTCGGTCCCAGAGTGTTTTCTTGGACCGAAACGATCGACATGCGTCGCAGGTGGCTTCATTATGATCTGGAGAAAGGCAGAGCGTGCATACGCGATGGTGATCCATGTGTGGAAATTTGGCGTGGCACAGAGGACAAAATCTAAACGGCGTCTACTCCGTTAGGGCGCCACGTGGAAATGGGCCTAGGGCTGGGTGAGGCCCACCCCGAAGGGTACGCGTTTGGAATTCAAGCCAAGTCAATGTATATTATGTTTAAGAAAACACAATCAAAATACAATACTGTCAATGGAAAGTAAAGACGGAAAGAGAATCTCGAACCGGAGCGAGCAGAAACATGTCCAAACCCAACAGCAGAGAAAAAAACATTCCAACAAAGAACCCGATGCCCATGCGCAGTACCACCTAGAAGGAGGAGCCACTCGATCCCATGACTCGAAAACCCTTATCGAAAAAAAACAAGTTGCAGCACTTTGAGCCCAACACTGGATGGCAGGATAATGCACAGCATTTGTATCTACAGCCACACAAGCCATCGAACATAAAGTTAGGAGAACACACGTCACAGCACAGATGTAAAGTTAAGTGAATACAGACAGCATGCTGTGAATATAAAACTCAGTGAAGAAGTGTACCGTGGGTGTGAAGTTAACACAGACTTAAAACTACGTACCAATGCAAAGTTTTAGCAACTCCTGCTCCTTAGCATGGGCAGTATAACGGAGTTAACAGTTGCACACTTTGAATTAGAGGTACTTAAGTTTGTATCAACTTTTATACTATATGATGCCCATGTATGCTTTATTCACACTGTCCCATCATATGCTGTATGCGTCATGATCACCGCTTCAGAGTACGAGATAGGCTGGAAAGTCCAAACTGCCAGTTGTTCTCACTGTCAAGTGCTCTGCTGGTGACACTAGAAAAGCAGTACCTTGGAAAATGCATTTGTAGCACGCAGAACACTTGGGCTTCTAGAATTGTGATTTGGACTTTAATGCTGCAAGTTTGGCCACTGCAGTGATGCAGTGAGGTATGCAACTGTAGAAGATTTTTCTCCTCCTTATGTATTTTTTTCATAACTAGCAGAAAATGTAACATGGTACATTAACATTTGATGCATATCTTAAAAAAAAAACAACAACAAAAAAAACACTGGGTGCCTATATACCCCACAGGAGCTGCAATCTGGTTTGTAAGATGATAATTTACGCCCGTTTATTATGCTGACTGCGGCTCAGGAGGCCCCTGCTTCTTTTATTCATCTGATAAAGGGATAAGGGAGCAACCCTTGACCCTGCTTCCAGTAGGCAGGTCGCTCCTCGCTCCGCCACCTCCTCACCGTCCGTTCTTTACTTTCCTTTAGAGGATTCCCCAAACGCTGCGTCCCCGCGGCCCCTCCCACCTCCCCCACCTCCTCACTGTCTGTTCTTTCCTTTCCTTTAGAGGATTCCCCAGCCGCTGCGTCCCCCCGGCCCCTTCCGCCTCCCCCCACCTCCTCACCATCCGTTCTTTCCTTTAGAGGATTCTCCAGCCGCTGTGTCCCCGCGGCCCCTCCCGCCTTCCCCCACCTCCTCACCGTCCGTTCTTTCTTTCCTTTAGAGGCTTCCCCAGCCGCTGCGTCGCTGCGTCCCCGTGGCCCCTACCGCCTCCCCCACCTCCTCACCTTCCGTTCTTTCCTTTCCTTTAGAGGATTCCCCAGCCGCTGCGTCCCCGCGGCCCTTCCCGCCTCCCCCCACCTCCTCACCGTCCGTTCTTTCCTTTAGAGGATTCCCCAGTCGCTCCGTCCCCGCGGCCCCTCCCGCCACCTCCTCACCGTCCGTTCTTTCCTTTAGAGGATTCTCCAGCCGATGCGTCATAGCGGCCCCTCCCGCCTCCCCCCACCTCCTCACCGTCCGTTCTTTCCTTTAGAGGATTCCCCAGCCGCTGCGTCCCCGCGGCCCCTCCCGCCTCCCCCCACCTCTTCACCGTCCGTTCTTTCCTTTAGCGGATTCCCCAGCCACTGCGTCCCCGCGGCCCCTCCCACCTCTTCACCATCCGTTCTTTCCTTCAGTTTTTACAGCCATCCCCTGCGGCCCCAGCCTTCCCATTCGCCCAGCCCTCCCTCCTCCCAGCTGCCACTCCCTCCCTCCCCCCCATTTATGGCAGCCGCGGCGCGGTAACGAGGAGCAACCCTTGACCCTGCTTCCAGCAGGTAGGTCGCTCCGCGCCACCTCCTCACCGTCTGTTCTTTCCTTTCGAGGATTCCCCAGCCGATGCATCCCCGCGGCCCCTCCCGCCTTCCCCCACCTCCTCACCGTCCGTTCTATCCTTTCCTTTAGAGGATTCCCCAGCCGCTGCGTCCCTGCGGCCCCTCCCACCTCCCCCCCACCTCCTCACCGTCCGTTCTTTCCTTTAAAGGATTCCCCAGCCGCTGCGTCCCCGCGGCCCCTCCCGCCTTCCCCCACCTCCTCTCCGTCCGTTCTTTCCTTAAGGAGGACTCCCCAGCCACTGTGTCCCCGCAGCCCCTCCTGTCTCCCCCCACCTCCTCACCGTCCGTTCTTTCCTTCAGTTTTTCCCGCCGCTGCCATCCCCTGCGGCCCCACCCCCCCAGCCTTCCCATTCGCCCAGCCCTCCCTCCTCCCAGCTGCCACTCCCTCCCCCCCCCATTTATGGCAGCCGCAGCACCGACGCGCCACTAGCGCACCAAAGGCAAGCCCGTCTGCACCCGTCCGCGCCCAGCGCCAGTCCCTCTCAGACAAACCTACTCCCCCCTCACCCTCCATTCACTCAACCCAGGGCCTCACCCCACCTGCACCCTTTCCAGCCCCACACACACACACTCATGGCTCCTTCACCTGCCACACCTGTCATTTCCCCTGCTCCTCATCCCTCACCCCACACACCAAACATAGCGACCCCCGACAACAAACACAACACCCCCAACGCAATACACACCTGCTGTGCCCCCACCCCCACCACCATAACACACCCCGCAACAACACCCTCATGCACCACACCAACACCACCCACCACAACCACCTCAACTGCCTGCTCCTCAACACCCGCTCCCTTCACAAACATGCCATAGAACTCTGGGACCTTATCACATCACACTCTCCTGACATCGCCTTCCTCGCGGAAACCTGGACCAACCCCTCCTCAGAACACAACATAGCCATCGCCACCCCCAAGGGATACAAACTCCAACGCAAAGACCGCCTCAACAGGCCAGGTGGTGGCATCGCCATCCTACACAAGGACACCAAAGTCACCACCAGCTCCCAAGACACTATCGACAACACAGAACACATGCACTTCCTGATCCACATGAACAACAACTTCACCACCAGAGGTACACTAATCTACAGACCACCAGGACCATGCCCCGCCTTCTGTGACACCATCGCCGACACCATCAGCTTGCACACCCTCACCTCCACAGACTACATCCTCCTTGGTGATTTCAACTTTCACTTGGAGAACCTACAAGACCACAACTCTACCTCCCTCATAGACAACCTTACCAACCTCGGACTCAAACAACTGGTCACCGCACCCACCCACTCAGCAGGACACACGTTTGACGCAATCTTCACCTCAAGCCAACACATAGCCTACACCCACAACACCCAACTCCACTGGACTGACCACCAGTGCGTCCACTTCTTCACCAAACCCCCCACACACCACCATCAACACACCACACCCAACCGCATGTGGGATAAGATCCCCACAGAACACCTGAACTCCCAACTGGCTCACAACCCCCCCCACCAACGACCCCAACACAGGAGCACACAAGCTCTCTAAATGGATCACTACCTGCGCAGACACACTAGCTCCCCTCAGAAAACACATTGCCACCCGCAACATTAAGAACGCCCCATGGTTCACCCCCGAACTCCAAGCGCAAATGCCGCCACGCGGAGAAAATATGGCAACAAGAACCCTCCACAACCAACTTCTCCACCCTCAAAACCACCATTCGCACCCATCACCAACTTATACGCACCGCCAAAAGAGATCACTACAAGACACTCCTTGACAACAACTCTCAAAACAGCAAAGAACTCTCCGCCATCAATGAACTAGCCAAAACCAAAGCCAGCAACATAGACCCCTCACACACACAGCCCCTATGTGATGCCCTCTCCAACCACTTCCACCACAAAATCCTGGACATACACAACAGCTTCATATCACACACACCCACCACAAACACCCCTCACTCACCCAACTCAACCCCCACTCATGACCCCCACAACACACGAAGAAACCGAAAAAACCATGAACTCCATCCACTCTGGATTCCCCCTCTGACCCCTGTCCACATCGCACCTACAACAAAGCCAGCCCAACCATCGGCCCCATACTCCGTGACATAATCAACTCCTCTTTCGACTCCGCCACCTACCCAGACCCCTGGAAGCACGCAGAAATCACTGCTCTCCTAAAAAAACAAAAAAAAACAAAGTCGACCCGGAGATCCTCTCCAACTATCGCCCCCATCTCCCTCCTCCCTTTCCCCGCCAAGGTGGCCGAGAAACTAGTCAACGCCCGCCTATCCCACTTCCTCAAAGAAAACAACACTCTTGACCCCTCACAATCCGGGTTCTGCAAGAACCACAGCACTGAAACTGCCCTCATCGCATGCACTGACGACATCAGGACCAAAGTCGACAAAGGCGAGACCGTCGCACTCATCCTCCTAGACTTCTCCGCAGCCTTTGACACTGTCTGCCGTCACACATGCCTCCACAACATAGGAATTTGCCACAAAGCCTTAGATTGGCTCACCTCCTTCCTCACCGACCGGACCCAGAGAGTACGCCTTCCACCTTTCCACTCCACCGCTACAAAGATCATCTGCGGAGTCCCCCAAGGGTCCTCCCTCAGCCCCACACTCTTCAACATTTACATGATTCCCCCTAGCCAACATTTACATGATCCCCCTAGCCAACATCCTCCGATCACACGGAATCACTATCCTCTCCTACGCAGATGACACCCAACTCATCCTCTCTCTCACCCGCAACCCCACCGCCAAAACCAACCTACACGCTGCTCTCCTCGACACCGCCAACTGGATGACAACTAACCACCTCAAGCTTAACACCAACAAAACCAAGATCATCATCTTCGGTCCCAACAAAACCACATGGGACGACTCCTGGTGGCCCACTGCCCTAGGCCCCGCACCCACCCCCGCACGCAACCTCGGCATCATCCTGGACCCCTCCCTCTCCATGACACAGTAAATCAATGCTCTAACCTCCTCCTGCTTCCACACACTCCGCACTAAAAAAATAATAATAATAATCCTTCAAATGGATTCTGCCAGAGACCAGGAAGACAGTCACCCATGCACTCATCAGCAGACTAGACTACGGTAACGCCCTCTATGCCGGCACCACACTCCAACTCAAACGCAAACTCCAGAGAATCCAGAACACACCCGCAAGCCTCGTCCTTTGCCTCCCCCGCCACGAACGAATCTCACCACACCTCAAATCCCTTCACTGGCTCCCCATAGACAAGAGACTCACATTCAAGATCCTCATCCACGCACACAAATCCCTCCACAACACCGGCCCAACCTACATCAACGAAAGAGTGAACTTCCACACTCCCACACGCAACCTCCGATCAGCCGACCTCGCCATAGCCACAGTCCCCCGCATCCAACGCACCACCACAGGAGGCAGGTCCTTCTCCTACCTCGCCCCCAAGACCTGGAATTCCCTCCCCACCAACCTTCGCAAAACCAAAGACCTCCTGCTCTTCAGAAAGAACCTCAAGACATGGTTGTTCGAACAGTGACCCTCCTTGCCCCCCACCTTCACCCCCCTTCCCCCCCCAAGCGCCTTGAGACCCTCACGGGGGAGTAGCGCGCTCTATAAAATTTTTTGATTGATTGTTGAAGTTCTGCTGGTTCCATCTTAAAGTTTCCAAAAGGATCCATGCTAAATGAAAATTTCAATAGGTGTGCGCAGTTTCCAAGAGGCAGTCCATCTTGGAAGGTGCTGTCAGAAGGACAGTTTGTGCTATGCAAAGAGTATTTGTGTGCTGCCCTTTTATTCCATCCTAAACCATGCATTATAGGGGGGTTACCCAAATAACTTCTAAAAATCTAGTTCAATATATCAGCAATATGTTCATACAGAAATGGATGTGCCCTGTAAAACTTTAGCACCTAATTGCGACTTTCTGAATCAAACACGTTTCACAATTATCGCGTCTGGCGCTGAGGTGTGTAAATTTTCTTAAAATATAGGAACTTGACATCAAGCAAGACAGAACTTTAATATTGCCAGACGTTTCTACCTGAGCAAGTCACATGTGCTCCTGATATACACTGAATGAAGGCAGGGGTTTACTGCCTACTGGGCTCTGAGAGGTGCCTTCAAGTCTTTAGCGAAAGGAGTTTAAGTAGAATGCTCGGAAGGTTTCTTCCTGTACGATCACCATTGCTGATGACTAATAAGGGATGGAGCGTACAGCAGTTGGTTGAGTGACCAGCAAGCCACTATCATTTTATTTACTGCCCCCATGAGTTGACTATGTATCAACAGCCATGGACACAGTGAACTGGAGCCTGTGTAAAAAGGGCTGAGTTAGGCCTGAAAAGAAAGACTAATGCTCGATGTGTCATAGCAGCTGGAAGGACCCATGCCACCCGTGACACCTTCAGCTGGTCCTGTGTTTAACAAATTCCACGTTGTATTCTGGGACATGTAGTTTTCTTTTTTGTATTATAACTAGGGGATTAAAAAATCCCAGCATGCCTATTTTTTCATTCCAAGTAGTCGTGGCATATCTGTTTATTCTTTGCACTTTGTCCTATAGCTGTAACTTCAAACTTTTTTCCCCAAGATTAACCATATCAATATTTGCTGAATCGACTCATTCTTTGGTTCTTAGAACCAACTAGACCCCTGGCTCAGCTCTGGCTCTTCTTTTCCCAACAAACTAAAGGTCAGAGGATGCTTGGAGTCTACTTATACATTTCAAATTAATTTGTTAAACTCTTGTGCACTTACCACATGGTATCAATGATTCCCTTTATAGCCCTCGTCCCAGAGGCTCCATTCCCTCACATTTTTTACTGCATGTCGTGTAAAGGAAGACACTCACTGAGCTCTGCCCAGTTTCTTCTACAAACTGGTATTGTAAGCTTTCTTATCTTGTGGCAACACATCTGAAAAACCTTGAAAAGGGATACGTAGACTCTAATTCTTGTGGGAGGAAAATACTGCATGCAGAAGATCCCCTTCATGATTGTACTTACTGCCTGCACCCTCATCATAAGGTGAAAGACTAAGATCTGTCACACCTTTTCCACAAAAACATTGCAAGACCGTAAGGCGAGGATTCTTCTGTGGCTTCAGAAAAAAATCTAGACCACCTGTCAGTTCTGAACAGGACAGTGACACTTCACTGACCTCTCACAAAAGATCAAGTAAGAGGGAAAGATTCTGTGACAAGGACTCTAGAGAGGACCCTAGAAAGGCCTTAAAAAAGACTCAATACAAGTCTGTCAATGGCACAATCAGAAAAAAGGAAAAACATCCCCAGAACACAGTAGATCTCATTCCTCATCTCCAAAGAAACCTGAAATACAGTCCTCAAGATCTGCTTCAGAACCGGCAATGGTAAAAACTACCTTAAACATCTCGTTGACGAGTTTGTCACCAACACCATCAACAACAGCGAGCACTACAGGGGCGTCAACGACGGCGCAGACTACAATGACACCGTCCAGTCTTGTGTCTGCACCCATTCAGACGACAAAGATCTCGTTGACAAAACCAGTCAGAGCCACAGAAGCTGCCATAAATGGTTCCACCATCGATGGCCTTGCCAATGACCTCGATGATAGACTCGTCAACGAAGATTCTCCCACCATTAACAGCCATGAAGGCCTCCACGATGATGCAGTCAATGACACTGTTGACGATCATTAAAAAAATCCTGCACCCAGAGCCCACCTCTCCTAGTAAGGTAGTCTCTATACCCTCCAAGCCACCTGCTGGATATAGAGGACTCTGAAGAGGAGGGCCCATTTGGAACAGCCTATAGTTCCTCACAGCTAAGGGTTAAGTGCCACAATTTTGTGGAAGAAGGCCAATACTAAGATGAATTTTATCAACGGCCCAGATTGGCTGACAGACCTGCAGATCAGGAACAAAACTACCAACGCCGTTCACAGTCTCATACCCAACAAGACATCATACAAGTGCAGGTGTCCTTATTGCAGGACCTATATGGCATGTTAAGGGACTACCAAATATGGATTTCAGGACCTGCTCGCTCATCTTCTCCTGAGCAGTTCACCGTTTCTTTTCCACCTCCATTGGCAAAAACTGCAGAACGTATATCGCCACCAATGACTCCCAGGATGACCCCGGCATCCAACACTGCAGCCCCCCAAGGGATGACCCATCTTCAGAGGGTGATCAAGAGGAAGGAGAGGTTCTTGAGGATAGATCAAACCAGAAATGGGATGATTACTTACTTCCTACGCCATCTCCACCAGGCCCCCAACCAGTGGATTCTCCTCCCAATGATATAGGAGGATTCTGTAACCTTATGGAGTGGGCTGTGAAAAGGTTTCAGCTCCTGATGATTGTGAAACATTTGGACTATTCAAGGAGCCAGCAAGAAAATCTTTGCAGACTATCCCGATAATAGATCACATTTGGCAAGAGAGCATGAAATAACACTGAATTTAGCTATGGTGGCTGCTATTTTACCTTGGATTGACCCAAAAAAAATGAAGGCCCTGGAAGACACACCAGTCTGTTAAGTGGGACGTCCAAAAGCGGATTCTTTTAACGCACAAGCAGCCTTGCACTGTTCTAAAAACCACTCTACACTGGTTTCAGCTACTCATAGATCATGACGGCAGACGCCTAGACAGCATAGGCAATCCATTTTCATCAATATCTGCTCTTACAGTACGAGTGGCTAATGCTCGTCCTATTGGGCTGCTACGGCCTGCAGATGTGGTCAGATATTGGGGCATTGATCCACCTGGTGACAGAACAATGGAAGGATGAAAAATCCTTCAGGAGGGAGAGAGAACGTCATCTCAAATAATAGACTGAGCGATGGACATTGCATCTACTGTGTTCTGCCAATTAGCAGGGCCGCAGTTTTAGGACGCCAAGCGTGGTTAAAGTCCACCTCATTTAGACTTGAAGTCCAGACAAAAATATTGGTAATGGCCTTTGACGGAGAAGCCCTTTTTGGAAAGCACATTGATGAAGCTCTGCAGACCATCAAGGCTGTTACGGAAACAGCGAGATCGCTACGAATGCTACAAATCTGTAAATTGCCCTTTTGGGGAAGCACATGGTAGAGGACTTTCCGCGTATCGAGGTACTTACCAGCAATTCCAACAACGTATCAAAAACAATACAGGCCATATTATCAACAGCAGTCCTATCATTCACCACCTGCAACAGCATACAACAAGCAAGGACCTCACCGGAAGCCAGTCTCTCAGGGGAAGGATTCCAGCGGGAAACAATGACCTGTCTTGAGTATCGGCTACACCCAATCCTTTATTACCAGTGGGCGAAAACATCTCCAATTACTCCCATCATTGACGGGAAAAAACTGGCAAGTGGGTATTGGACCTTGTCACCTTTGTACGTACCCTAGAATTCCTCAAACGACCACCTAAAACTCCCTTAAAATGAGCACACCCACCTCGTCTTCACTTACTTCAGAAAGAAGCTGCATCATGTTAAGGAAAGGAACAATAGAAAAGGTTCCATCATCCCAAAAGTGAATGAGTTTCTACTCCTGTTTTTCCTTATTCAAAGAAATCTGGGGAATGGCAACCCATTTTGGATCTACAGAAGTTAAATTCCCACGCAAGCAATTCTTCTGTATGCTCACTCTTACAGACATCCTAATGCTCCTAAATCCCAGAGCCTGTATGACAACACTAGATTTACAGTACTTCCACATCCTCATACATCCCAAGCATGGACAATTCCTGAGGTTTACAGTAGCTGGCACTCATTACCAATTCAAACTTGTTCCCTTTGTATCCAAGTCAGCGCCACGCATATTCACAAAATGCCTCTCTCCTGTGCCGGCTTCACTGAGAAGATACTAGGTAGTCTCATACCTTGACATCTGGCTGATAAAGGCACCTACAGCCAGTCAAGCAATGGAAGCCACTTCAGTTTGCCTGGCGCTATTCAGCAAATTGGGGCTCACAGTCAATCATCTCAAATCATGGAGGAGCTAGACAAGCAGTGGCTACAAACACATGGATCCATCGACGACCTAGCAAGAATCACACCACACAACAGCCCTAGAATGGTGGGCGTAACCACACCATCTTCCCAGAAGTCTTACCTTCCCTAGAGGGATGGGGCAGATATCTTAAGGATTTAAAAATTCAAAGAAAGTGTTCTACAACTCAAAAAGCCATGCACATTAATCAGCTGGAGCTCAAAGCAATTTATCTCAGTCTGCAAGCTTTCCTGCCAAGGATAAAGGGTGCCTCTGTGTTAATACGTATAGACAATACCACCAGCATGCACTATGTCAGCATGCAAGGGGGCACAAGATCATTACCCCTTTTCAGAGAGGCACAGATGATCTGGAACTGGATAATGGTGCACGGGATAACTCTCCAAGCAGAACATGTTCCTAGAAAAAGCAACCAAGCTGAGCAGGACGAAGTCAACTTGCCACGAATGGGAGCTGGATCAACCCACAATTGAGGAAATATTTTCTCTACGGTCAAACCAGCATTGGATCTTTTTGAGAGACAAGAGAACCGCAAATGCCAGTTCTTTGCAAGCTGGCATCCACACCCAGAATCATGGGGGAATGCCTTTTTGATCAGGTGCCTCCTCCCCGATACCTCTGATCCCAACAAGATCAAAGCTGAGAAATGTCACATCATCCTCATAGACCAAGGCAATACTGGTTCATGGAACTTCTTCTCTCCGAGACTACCATCCAAGACCATTACAAGCACTACTGACAACGAACAGAGGCCAAGTCCATCATCCAGACCCGACTTTCCTCCAGTTATGCGCATGGCTCCTGAATTCAATGAATTCCAAAACTTAAATCTCTATCAGGGATGTCGGATTATCCTCTCAAAGGAATGAGTCGATTCTACATCAAAAACAAACAAGTTGAAATAGAAACAGTTCTTCATTTGGTGTCAGAAGACAAACTTACACTCTCTCCAAGTATCGCCGGAGCAGATTCTGCCATATCTCCTTTCATTGGCTCAGTCAGGTTTAGTTAATTCCTCAATTAAAGTGCACTGGGCTGCAATTTCCAGATACACACGTACAGAGCATTCTCCCTCCTTGTGCTCCAACAGGATCGTAAAGCAATTTATGAAAGGACTGTTCACAGTCTTCCTCCAGTAAGGGCTTCTCCACCTGAATGGCACCTGTATATGGTCCTATCTCAGCTAATGAAACAGCCTTTCAAATCCCTACACAGAACAGACATCAAGTGGCTTACCTGGAAGATTGCTCTACTCTTGGCTCTGACATCCACCAGAATGGTTAGCGAGGTTCTGGCTTTTACAGCTCAAGAACCTGTAATGCTGTAATTCTCGGTACCAATCCAAGGTTCATCCCTAAGGTGCCCTTGGATTTTCATCTAAATTAGCCTATTACATAGAGGACTTTCTTACCAAATCCAACATCATCGGCAAAAAGATCGTTGCACATGCTGGATCTCAAAAGGTGCCTCAAGTTTTACTTGCATTGCACAAAACATATCAAAACAACAACTCAGCTGCTGGTCGCCTATGGTCATATTCACAAAGGGGCCCTGGCCACTAAGGCAACCATTGCTCTATGGATTTCAGCTGCAATCCAGTCCTGCCACTCAAAGACAAGGAAGCCTTTGTCAAATAAAGTCAAGATGCACTCACCCAGAGCAGTGTCCATATCAGCTGCTTTGTTTGCTGAAGTGCCGCTGGAAAAGATATGTCAAGCTGCAATGCGGAACAGCATTCATTCCTTTGCGCAGCGCTACTGTTTGGAATCAACTCCGCACAGTGATGCAGTTGTGGGTCAAGCAGTCCTTTTTTAACTATTTTAGTAAGGTGAGCCTCCACTGATTTTATGTGCTCGTCTAATTTCATACGTTTCTTGTATAACTATAGCTTTGTTGAACTACCATACGTAGATTTATTGCCCACCATCTGCACATGTATATATATATGATGAACGTTTTTTCTTCGTACAGTAACCGCTTGCTACTCTGATGCAAGCATGTGAATCTATGAAAGATCCAATACTGGAGAAGAAAGTGAGTTACTTACCTGTAACTTCAGTTCTCCAGTATTGATATCTTTCATAGATTCATATGCGAACGACCCTCCTCCCCATAGAAGCTTACCTAGATTTGGATGACACCCTTGTGCTGGAAAATCTGAGAGAATGGAACCTACTGCATGAGGGTTCTAAAGGGAGCTGTTGCCTGATTGGCTGGACTTTGGATTATTTTTAATGATGTGAATAAGCTATTAAAGTGAAATCCCTTCACACTATTTTTATGAAGACATTATACACTGCCATTTTGACGACTTGGAATGATTCAAGCATGTGCATCTATGGAAGATAACAATACTGGAGAACTGAAGTTACAGGTAAATAACTTATTTTCATACACAGAAACTGCAAGGTATCTGCATTAAGGTCTGGGAGGGGCAGCTGCGCTAAACGTGAAGTATAAATCTGTGGTTAATTAGATGGACCCTTGTCTGTAAAGGATTATCACTCATTGCTACTGTCTCCACTACACAAGCCCCTTGGCCCAGTGGCAGCTTGAATTCAACTTTCTGCTGGTAAGCGGTAAACGTCTTAGCCGTTACATGAGAATATAGAGACCCGCCTTTGGGACCCCCTTACTGTGTATCCGTTTTGTTGTTTAAATTATCCCTTTATCTGTTGTGTGTGCGGCTAGAGTGCATGAGTGTGCCTGCAGTTGAATCCTGGGTGCCCTTAGAAACAAGCGAAGCTTGACTGGTTAGTTCCTGGCAGGTGTAAGTAAACACCAAAGTACCTGAGTGATGCTGTGAGGAAAACAGAAGCAAACTAACGATATAGGCTGTTTCCCAATTCCTGTGTGTGCCTGCTGAAGTACTTGTGCCTAGAAAGTGAGGCTAGACATTCTCTGTTTACCCTGGATGTACAGCAGAGGCACATATGTGGCAAGAGCTCAATGTGGTATATGCACGAAACATCTGTGGCCATGTGCACGCCTTCTGTTGGTGGTGCCAGCATGGGGCAACTTTGAAAGGATGTTTTTGCTGACAGTCTACTGTAGGAATACAAGTGGACCGCATGGAGCAATGTGAATTGTAGGCAAATAAGTCCTGTCCATTCAAATCAGCCAGTAACTTTGTAAATTAACTAATCCACACAATAGATGCAGTCAGTGATGGATCATTCTGTTGTTTTAACTAGTCGCAAAGAGTGGCCAAATTCACCTTACCATATCAATGGTGGCTATGTTTGTGTTTTACTTATGCCTAAAGGGAGAAAGGGCAATGTGTGCCTAGGTTTTTTTAGGATACTGCTACAAATGCCTTCATTTAGGTGTTCCAATGAGGTCTTAAAACCTTTAAAAATGTGATTTTTCCATCTAAGAAAAATGCCGGTAAAGCTGAGCTGCATGTATAGCAGGAGTAGCTACCAGAGTTTTTAATAATGAAATGTGATATACTTATTGATTGCTTGCCCTATACTAGATTCCACGCTTGTGCCATAATCACAACAATTTCTTTTAAATGTGTCAATGAATTTCCAAGTAGCTACTTTACAAATTTCAGCTGGCGGGATGTTTCTTTACCAGAACATAGTTGCTGCTTTTCCTCTGGTGGACCGGGTCTTACTGGTAGGAGTTTACCGGCAAATTAATAAAAGGAGAAGGTGCAAGAAACAACCCAAAGTGAACTTTGTTTTGAGGTTGCCCAGCCTGCATATTTTGTACCAAAGTTAATAAACAGTCATTTTAATTTTCGCATTGTCTTGGTTTTTTGTCCGGATAGAAACTGAAAATTGTCATGGCATCTACTGAGTGGAGAGAGTTCAGCTGATTTAGCTGCATTACAGAAAAGAGTAGCAACAGATTAGTTAGTAAGGAGTTCTGATAATCCACAAGATAAAAAAAAAGACAAGTCATCATGATTACCCTATTAAGATGGAATACCGTATATGATTTCGAGCTTACAGCTCACTAACTGCAGGCATAAGTGATGGGGACTACAGAGCCACAATGCACTGCAGCATTTGTAGATGGCTTTGAAAGGGCTACCCACTAATTTGAAAAGCACTTGCTTGGAGTTCAAGAGGCAATGATGCCCTTTTTGGCAGAAGTAGTTTAAGCCTTCAAGAACATTTGTAATTACTCTGATTTTAAAAGAAAGGACGCTTGATCAGGCTCCTTTTCTCTGTGCTGTTATTGCTGCATGGTGGACTTTTAATGTGAATAACTGTAGCTTAGAACAACTGGCTACAAGAAGTAGATGGAACTATCACTTCTTGGAAGGTGGGATTTAAGCCATGTTGTCAGCAAACACAACAAAATATTTTCCACATCAAAGAACAAGATCACCTCCTTGTTGAAGGTCCCTTTGCTTATTTTAGAATGTTCATACAAGACCGTGGCATTTTTAAATGAACGTATGCTCTAATTTCTGCCATGTTACTGAAGCTCAAATATGTCCGGTTCAGATGGAATAAGTGACCCTGTTCCAAGGTCAACAAGGAGGATTGTATTGAAGTTTCGTGTGTGTGGTTCCAGTGAAATTTGCAATATGTCTGTGAACCACCACTGCCTGGTCATTCAGAGAGACATTCAAGATCAATGCTGCGTTCCTCAGTGAACTTGGCCTCCTTTTCCTGGGGATGAAGCTTGGGCATTTGGGGGTTCAAGCAGTGCCGAACAGGCCAACTTCAAGGGCCCTAGTCTAAGAAGAGATCTTGAAGAAACTTGCTGTTTATCATGCATTTGTGGATTTCTTCAAAGAGCCTGCTGAGTATATCTGCGTGTTGAACTTCATTTTATTTATTTTTATTAAAGCGTTTTTATAGGTACAATAAGATATTTGCAACCATAACAGTAGCTTGGCTGTTATTACAAAGCACAGTAAACTCAAGTTCGCAGCAGAACACAGTTAGAAAATGCACTATGCGACCTAAGGCCATACTATCTCACAGAAAAACACATCATGGACTACATCTAACTAGCAGTGAGCGGGATATCAGGCAAGATCATCGAGTTATGACCATTAGTCATTGAAGGTTATTGAGTAAAGAGCCCGGTAGTGGGGTTGTCTGAAGTAGGAGTTTGTCCACGCAAAGTGGTGCACAAATTTCACAGGCTTAGACTTAGCAGGCAAAACTGTGGCAAAGAGTTCCGCATTAATACTGTGAGTCACCACATAGATGAGCAAACTGCCTTTCGTAGGCAGCAGACGCTTAACTCCACTTCTTGTTTTGCAAATAGTAAAAGTTTCACCACCCGCCACAGTGTTGGCTTTGGTAGCTTAGCGGTGTACCCGATCACCACCGCTTCGGGGGTGGCAGGGATCTGGTATCCAAAAATGCAGGAAATTTCCGCCAACACCGTTGTCCAAAAGGCAGCAACTGTGCTGCACTTCCACACTAGGTGGAGAAACGCTACATGCGGTTGCTGAATTCGGAGACGTGTGTGTGGTGTAAAAGTGTCCAATCAATGCAGTTTTGCAAGGTGATAGTAGTCTGTGTAGAAATTCAAGGTGTAAATGTTTATGTCTACAGTTCATAGATATTGTTTCCAGCTGGGGACAGCAGTATGCCCAATTTGCATAATGCCCCTAAATCCCCTAAGTTGTTTTCCCATTGAATCATGGCTGGAATCTGACCCAGTTGGCGTGCACATTCAGTGTGAAATTATAAATATATTAAACACCCCCCCCCCCTTTTGAGTCTAAGTTCTTCTATAAGATGAGTGAGAGGGAAAACATTCTGCTAGTTCCGACGGGAACTCCAGGAGGTAGGTCTCAGGTGCGTGAGTGACAGAGTCTGTGGTACATAAAAATGCCCAGCATACTAGCTCCTACCACCACGCTGGTATCAACATCCGAGACATGGCCTAGAGACACCACTATACCTGAGTGAATCAACGTAGAATTCACAAAATATGGTACATAGTAGAAAAAGATCATATATACATAGTTACAACAGTGAGTACATAAGTCATTCGTAATATAAGGAATATTCTAAAGTAAATATTTTAGTCTGTTTCATCACAATAGTGCAATAAACTGTTACTTGGTGTATTAGCACCTGAAGATGAAGGCACTCATATCCACATTTAGAAAACATATAGCATACATTAAAAACAAAAAATGCATGAAAACAAAGACCATGGCAGACTCCAGGCTAAAACAGGGATACTTATGTCGGGTACAGTCTTCAAATTCAATAAACAAAATGGGGCTGTAGTTCTTAATTTTGAGATGAGTCCACAAATGAGGTGGTTAAGCGGAGAAAACACACAGGGACTACACTACCGATCACTTGTTTTAAATAAAAGTCGCAAGTATATTTGAATGACATTTCAGCTTAGATAACTCCGCCAAAAAAAAAAAGGTGTTGATGCATTTCGGCCCCTCTCAAATATGGGCCCTCCTTAGGGCCATGGAAGAGTGAAGTACCTAGTAAACACACAATGTATATACAATAATTATAATTAACAATTAAAAACATGGCCCTAGACAATATAGCACCTTGTGACTCTAAACTAAATCAAGTGCGGAAAGCAGCCAGATCAGGCAGAGCCAGAGAACAAAGTGCTGTTCAAGTAAGTGTTTGAGAAAGCCAGCCAAGATATACTGGGCCTCTCTTATATCGTTAGCACCAAACTAGTCGTGTTAGCACGCATTCATCTTGCAACTAGAGAGTCATCAAGTACCAGCCCTACTGTGAATTGTGGCAGTGGTTTACTACCATCGCCACGTGAGGATCATTGAGAAGTGCATATCTACAAAAAAAAGACTCTGAAGATGGCAAATCACATACTACCTTAAAGCAATTTAGAGAGAGATTCGGGAAGTAATGTGTCAGGGTACACTATGGTAGGATTCGTCATAACCCCTTCATGCTGAAAACATTCACACTAGCATGGGGCACGGAAGTGGCACGCCTGTGTTCGCTTCGAGCAAACTAAATTTTATTGAATTAATTGATCGGGCGTGGCAGAGGCGCTGCAGTTCAAAGCAGCAGCTCGGACACCGTGGTCTGAAAAATCAGCAATAATGGGTGATTAAGCCAGAAGCTAAACAAACCTGCCTTGCCTAGCAGGAGACCAACTGGGGGAGTAGTGACTTTCCCGTTATATGGTGGAAGTTTTCTGTGCCATGTAAGAAAAGGTATCCAAGCTGAGCCCTACTTACTTCTGGTCCGTGGGAGTCTATTCCCTGCCAAAGGGGCAAGTGTATGCATGAGCTGGGGGGCAGGTTAAAAAAATACTTGTGCTATCATGTGACATCTGAGTAAAAGGCTTTCCTGAATGGGAAAACGTCGGCCATTTTGAAAGATGGAAGCATCTATCAAGTGCATGTGAGTCTCCTAGAGCAAGTCAATTTGCTGTTTTATTGCTTTTAACTGTTTGCTATTTTAATACTTAATGCTCAAAAACCCCTTCTTTTAAAATCTGTGGCACTTCTTTTGGCCAGGTTTCCTGTGGCAGGGGTCAGGTCTGTCAGAGCCCGCCCTCCCTCCATTAGTGAGCCGCTAATTTTTATTTTTTGGAACCACGTACCAGGTCAAAAATGCTCCTACGTCGGCACCGGCACGTTTGTTGGGTCGGATGCGGCCGTGAAGCGGACGTGCGCAGCGGCGTGCCTAAGGAAAGCCCGTCTGCATCCCACCGGGGCCAGAGGCTGGGGATTCTGCTCCACTTCAGGCGATTCCAAGGCGAATCTCCTATGCATCCCACACCCTCCACTCCTTAGCAGCAGCTCCGTTATGCAAACATTTGAGACCATAGGCCTCATATAATAGTACAGAGAGGGTATGTGAATTTTGCGGTTGGGCACCTCTGACCTCATCTGCTTGCAAGCCGCTACAAGGAGTTAGTAAAAGGCTTCTCTTGAATAGGGCTAACTCCAGGAACCCTTTGGTTTGTGCTTTGATGAATGTGCAGTCCCTGCCCAAACACAAGGTAGAAATTGAAGACTTGATTGATTATCACAAGTTGGATTGTCTCTTTATTACAGAATCCTGGGCCAAGGCCGACTCCAATCCAGATTTCATTGCAGCGACTCCTTTTTCAGACTGGATAGATCTACGGGCAGAGGGGGTGGGCTTGCGATTATCTGCAGGTCTTATTTTACTTGTCAGTGGGAGCTCGCAAATCCATCACTGAAGACTTGCGAGGGCTTGTATTTTAAAATTCGGTAGAATAATCGTATTCTTCTTGAGGGACTCCTGATCTATAGACCCCCAGGCCCTCATGCTACTTTCTTGCAAGACTGGCCTAATTTAATTGAGCCACTGGCGATCTCCACAAATTGTATTACTTTGGCGGGGATTTTAATCTCCATTTTGATGAGTCAACACCCATATTAAGGACTTGGTTAATTTCATGGCAACTTTTGATTGGGATCTCATAGTCACCTCGGCCACTCATTCGGCTGGCCGCATTTTAGATGGGATCTTTGCCTGCCCTGAAGATCAAGTGACGGTAACAAACATCCCTCTGGAGTGGTCTGATCACCACCTTTTAATTTTTAGATGCAGAAATTCACATCCTGGTCAACATATGAGGATGAAACGCAATTCCCCAAGTCACTGGAGCAAGATTACAACGGATCAGTTAAGCCCAGCCTTAACTGCTGGGTGGGAAGCTGCAGGTAGCTTCCGTATGTCTGCTTTAGACGGCTTTCATTTTGGCATTAATTCCGCTTTGAATCAACTTGCTCCAGTGGTGATGAGGACTTCGTCAGTTAACAAAAAAAAAACAGCTGTCCTTGGCTCAATAGGAACCTTAAGCTTTTAGAAAGGAGATATCGCCAACAAGAAAGGAGATGGAAGCTAACTCCCAATTCAGTGGAGAAGGATAAGTTGAGAATAGTCCAGAAGGTCTATAAAGATGCTTGCTTTGAGGCCAAGTCAGACTATTTTACTGCTAGGATTAAAAATGCATCCAACATCCCCAGAGAATTATTTAAGGTGGTTTGGTCCTTGACTACACCCCCTCTTTCCACTGTGGTGGAGAACTTGCAGGAATTTTGCAATAAAGTGGCATCTTTTTTTTAATCCAAAATCCTACAAATTTACTCAAACTATTCGCACTCTGTTGAGATGCAATGTCCTTCCAATGTCTTGAATTCCACTTCAAACATCGACATTCCACTGCTTACGGATTTTCAGCCATTACTGCCTGACAGGATCACAGAACTTCTAATGGGAATTAAGTCAGGCTCCCCAAATGATCCATGTCCACCCTATATTCGACAGATGGTTCCTGAATTAGTTGCGTTGGCGCTTGTGCCAATCTTTCAGGAGGTGCTATCTTCTGGAGTCTTCCCATCATCTTGGAGGAAAGCAACCGTCATCCCTCTGAGAAAGAAACCGGACCGAGCATCACATGATCTGAACCACCTAAGACCGATTTCCCTACTTCCCATGTTGGCTAAATATTTTGAGAAACATATTAACCACGAGCTATCTACTTTTCTTCATCATGAAGGTAGCTTAGATCGGTCTCAACATGGATTCCGGAAGGCCCATAGTACCGAATCAGAGCTTCTGACAACCTCCGACGCAGGTTGTTTGACTAGGGACAGGGTGCAGTATTGGTCCTGTTGGTTCTTTCTACTGCATTTGATACAATTTCTCCTCAGATTATGGTATCTCGACTATCAATCAGGGATTAGAGATTCTGCCCTTAAGATTTTGGAATCCTTTCTAGGTGATAGACCGATTACAGTGAGCTAGGCCGACTTTAAGGCTCCTGCCTTTTTTCTGCCATGTGGGGTCCCTCAGGGCTCAGATCTCAGCCCTACTCTGTTTAATGTTTATGTTGCCCCTTTGGCCAAACTGATCCGTTCATACGGCTTTATATCTACGTCTTATGCGGATGACACCCAACTGATCATTTCTGTGTCCAGGAACAACTGGGAGGAAGAGGCTGATCAGTTTTGGAACCCTATGCGTGAGATCAATCGCTGGATGGGTCAGAAT
The DNA here is from genome assembly GCF_031143425.1 of Pleurodeles waltl. Lineage (NCBI taxonomy): Eukaryota > Metazoa > Chordata > Amphibia > Caudata > Salamandridae > Pleurodeles > Pleurodeles waltl. The sequence continues at coordinate 517,571,960 of NC_090440.1, read as the reverse complement.
TGGCTAAAGCTTAACAGTAACAAAACAGAAATTGTGCTTTTCGGATCCAGCAATGAGGTGTGGAATTTCCGATGGTGGCCTTCGGAGTGTGGGGAGCTCCCCTCCCCTATCACTGCCACCAAAAATTTGGGAGTCATCTTCGATAATTGTCTATGTTTTAGGCCTCAAGTAAACGCCATGGTCAAAACTAGCTATTGGACCTTAAAAACATTGAGGAAAATCCTGCTGTTTCTGCAGCAGGAGGAGAGTGTGACTGTCATTCTGGCTCTGGTTATGTCAAGACTGGATTATGGTAACTCTCTGCTGCTGGATCTGGATAAAATGTCATTGAGTAAGCTCCAATTGATTCAAAATAATGCGGCCCGATTTATTTTGGATCTCCCTCGCTCGGCTTCTGCCAGCAACAGCCTAAAATGACTTCACTGGCTTCCGGTCGCAAAGCGGATCATATTTAAAACTCTATGCTTAACGTTCGAGGCGGTACATGGAGGAGGAGATTACTTAGCAGCTAGACTACAGTGGTACAGCCCTTGTCGGGAACTTAGATCTAAAATACTCACTTGATTCATGTCTGTTGCACTCGTAGGGCAAGATGGGGACACAAAGCTTTCACAGTTGCGGTGGCTAAGCACTGGAATTCGCTCCCTTGGGACATTAGGAAGGAGGATAACTTTCTGACTTTCAGGAGGTTGGTGAAAACCGTCTGTTTCCTCGTTAATTGGTCTGGCTCTGCATCTGGGTGTCTCTTCGGACTCATACTGTAGTCTTTTTAGCGCTTCGATGCTAAGGCCGGAATGCGCTTTAGATATACTTAAAGACAAGTGAAACGCTGGGATAAGTACACCTCGATTGGTCTTAGCAGGACCGTCATCCATCTAGAAGTACATGTGCTTGTATACATTTCTGGAAAAAATAAGTCCTGAATTTATGTAAGGATCAGTGACTCCTGAGCTTATGCGAAATGTAGAATGACCAAGGCAAGGCTGAAGCTGGACAATGACAGAAAGCAGAGGAACAATCTACGTTCCAAAGAAAGTATATGAAATCTTTTGTTCAGGTAAGTGCACAGTGCCAAGAAGCAATCTAGGTTACTAAAAGAATATATATACAAAACTATGTAGAGAAAGTTTGCTCAGACAAGTCCCATGTGCCATTTTCTCAATATAATAGTCCATTTTACTAATCAAAGCAATTACAATGCATTTATGAAGCATTTACATAAAACTAATCTGAAGTACAATTATTTATTTTTGACAGTCCCCCATAGGATTCAGGTTGTGCATTCTTTTGGATACTCTATAGAATTGATAATTCTTACCATCTGTCCATGAACGCTGTGCAAAGCTAATAAAAGTGTGTGTGTATTTAAGAGACATGTGAGGGGAAGCCGGCATGAACTTAAACCAGGGACCACATTTCGTCCAAATCAATAAGCCCGTGGCGAGCTGTCCCATATCTCTCAATCAACTTAGCCTCCATTCTGTCTAGGACAGTAGAGATTGCTGGCCCTCTGTTATTTGGCTGTGCTACAAAGAGTACTCACCACCATATATCATCTTCTGTATGCATGTGTTCTGTGAAATGCTCTACCAAGGGAGCTCTGCACACTAAGCATCTATCTGTTCCTTGATCAGAACTGGAGTATGCACGACATCACTGGCTTCATTATTTGTCCTATGTATGTTGATGTGCAGGGACATCTGATGCAATACAACTCATTTTTGGTGTTGCAATTCGAAAATTTAAATTGCTGGTGCGATTTACAATTTACGGTAATTGTCTTAGTTTTACTGGTAATTTGACACGCTGTACAATTGTTGCATTTGTAATGTCCACTGAGGGGGGTAGTTCAATCATTTCTCTAAGGCCTTGCTTCCTTTCAGTTGGAAGGGCTGTGCTGTCTGGACTCAATGGTCTCGCAAATTCCAACCCTTTCTAAATGAGAACAATGGTTTTGGGATCCCTACTGGGGTCAAGAGTTTCAAATTTCTTTCAATGATGGACCTAACTTTGTGAACCTTGGGGTTTTTTCTGATGACATGTTAAGGGGTGTCTTTTACATTTTTTTTTTTGATGCACAAACAGTGTTTCTCTACGTGTAAACCGAGCCCGCGCATATTCTGCTTTAACGAGTTTTTCTGGTATCCTGTGTTGATCAGTTTGTTTATTAATTTATCAGCGTTTTCAAAGTAGTCCTCCCTGTTCATGCAATTTCTCAGAATGCGGTGTAACTGCCCCATAAGGTAAATTTTCTTTCAGGGACCAGGGGTGGCCACTTGAAAAGTGCAGTAAGGTGTTCCGGTTAGAAGGCTTTGTATATAAGCTAACATATAATTCCATCTTTTCCAAATAACCATAAACCTAGGAAATTGACTTTTCTGGTGTTGCAGTGCATAGTGAGCTTTAGATCAGGTGTAAGGTGGTTGAGCCACTCCTGGAAGCCTATCAGAATAGATTTCTCACCTTCCCATATCATAAAGACATCACCCCACGGACCAGAAGCAAGTTGGGCTCAGCTTGGATGCCTTTTCCTACGTGACACACAAATCTTCCACCACATAACGGGTAACTCACTACTCACCTGTTTTGTCTCCCACTACGTAAGGCATGTTTTTTTTTTCCAGCCTCCGGCTTAGGCCCCATTATTGCTGTTTTTTTTTTTTTTTTTAGACCTCAACAGCTGCCATATAGACCGAGCCGCTGCTTTAAACAGCAACGCCTCTGCCACGCCTGGTCAATTAATTCAATCAAATTTAGTTTGCTTGAAGCGGACACAGGCTTGTGCCGCGTCCGTGCCCCCAAGCTAGCGTGAACGCTTTCAACGCAAAGAAGGGGTTATGACAAATCCTGCCATTGTGTACACTGACACGTTACTTAGCAAAGCTCTTTACATTGCTTTACGATAGTATGTGATTTGCTATCTTCAGGGTCTGCTTTCTTCTTGTCTACATGCACATAAAGGTAGAGTAGATAAGCACTTCTCAATGATCCTCACCTGGTGATGGTAGCGAACCACTAGCACAATTGACTGGCACTTGACTCCCAAGTTGGGTGCTAATGATACAAGAGAGGCTTGGTACATTTTGGCTGGCTTTCTCAAACACTCATTTGAACGTCACTTTTTTGCTCTGGCTCTGCTCATTCTGGTTGCTTTCTGCTCTTGATTTGATTTCGAGTCACAAGGTGCTATAGTGTGAAGTGCCATGTTTTTAATAATTATTTTATGTATATACATTAAGGGTTTACTAGGTACTTCACTCTTCCACGGTCCTGAGGAGCCCTGTATTTGAGAGGTGCCGAAACGCATCAACTTTTTCGGAAAAGTTACCTAAACTGAAATGACATTCAAATATATTTGGGACTGGGAGTGGGTGGTAGTGTTGTCCCTTTGTTTTTTCCCTGCTAAACTACCTCCTTTGTGGAGTGATCTCAAAATTAAGGATTACAGCTACAATGTGTTCACTGAATTGGAAGACTGGAGTAAGAATGCACCTGACATAAGTATCACTGTTTTAGCCAGAAGTCTGGTATGGTCTTTGTTTTCATGTATTTGTGGTTTTTAATGTATGTTATATGTTTTCTAGATATGTATATGAATACCTTCCACTCCAGGTGCTAACACACCAAGCAACAGTTTGTTGCTCTATTGTGATTAAACAGAATAAAATATTTTCTTCAGAATATTCCTTACATTACTAGTGACTAATTTATGTACTCACTGTTGTAACTATCTATATATGATCTTTGCCTACTATATACGATATTTTGGGTATCCTACCACCACGCTAGGCATTGATTTTTTTCAGGTCACCTCATGACCATTTGCTTAATAATTTTTCCTGCCTTGTTTAGGTTTGCTATTCTATTCAAGTGATCTGGGACATTTCTATCCTTTTGGCTGCATTCGTGAATATATGTATTGTAGGTAGTGACCTTACACAATTGAAGTAAGAGTATCTTGTACATTATTGCAGACGCGAGTCACTATTATTTGGAGGTTGCAGCATTTTCTCTACTGTGTGGTTCCCGCTTGAAAGGTTACTCTATACAGTTTAGAGTGGTTTGCACAGGATGTATGTCATTCTATTGTGATTTTTGGGATACTTTTGGTTTGTATTCCACTGTATGGTTTCAGGAGTGAGGTGGCGGCTTTCCTCCCCTTGTGATTTAGTCTCTCCATCTCCTAGATGCAACCTTGGGGGTGAATTGTAGGCTGATTCGCTTCATGATTTTATTGACGGCATAATTAATAATATTACTGTTTTTATCTGATTTTAATTACTGATTGTTATGTTCTCTATGTGGCGTCTATTTGATAGAAGGGGTCTAGGAAGTATTTTTACTATCAACACACTGTCCTGAAGATGGCCTTAAGTGCTTTAAAGCCTGGAGACAGAAACGTTGACTGATTAACCACCACAATTGCCATGGAATGGACTTATTTTTATTTTAAAAAATCTATTTAAATGAAATAACTTACAAGAAATTATTGATGAGGGGTTCGACGGTTGCCCTGGCTGTCTCGGCTCACTCTATAGGAAACCTGCAATTAACAAGATTATTAATTGACAGGGGGCTAGTGGTGCTATGTTGACCCAATTTATGTGTTGATTGGGGCTAATTAATTAAAAACTGTTTTTGACTACTGAAAAGGACCACACCTAACAGTGATTCATACTTGATGTATGTAATGTGGTGTAAAATATTTTTGTGTGAGTTTGGATGGTTTGACAACACAAAATCCTTCGAAGTGAATGACTAAGTTCAAATAGTTTTCTGCCTTCACAGGGTACTTGCTTGTATACATTTTACCCAGTTCCTTGGGGGATTATTGGGTCACCCTATTCTGTATTACTGCTCCCTGGGAAGGCACAGGGCCACATCTCTGTCCCGATAGATCAGGAGGCGCACTATGATTGGTTACAGTGGGGTGCCAGGAAGCAGTTGAGAGGCAATTGATTGGTGGACGTGCCGACCATGAACATACTGGTTAAGTTGTCCAGAGAGACCAAATTAGTTCTAGTAAGAGATTCTCCACAAATAGTTCCATCCTGGTCGTGCTGGTGGTTCAAGCAATGCCCATAGTTCTGAGGATGCTGTGATGCGATCGTGCCTCGAGCACTGCCTATAGTCCTTGCTCCATCCCCTGCATCCTAGTTTAGTGTCTTCATTCTGGTTCTCCAATTCCGAGATAGAACGCTCTACCCTATCTAGATGTGTGGTGAGTGTCCAGTCGTTCAGTGAGCCTGTCTAGTTGTGTGGTTGTGATATCCAGCCTCCCATCACTAGCCGCAATACTCACAATCAGTTTAAGCAATAGGCGTGTAGTATATGTTTCATGGGTGCTGATGCCATGCCATCCTGTGAAGATTGTGTCTCTTGTCGATCTTCGAGGCATTGCACTGGTCAAAAGATAGTTACATTTGCCGCTGATTAGACTTGCCCAACGTGGAGCACTGTTCTGTGGTTGACTGCAAGGGTGCAAATATCCACTGGAGCAAGGCTAGGAAGAGAAGAGGTGTAGCATGGCATACCATTGTTACTCACCTAAGTACATAATGTGGGTAATCCAAGCAATACGATGTGAGGTGCCTTTGAGGCACAGCCAGCAGACAAGAGCATTGTGGGGAGTGGCCCTACCACAAGGGACAGTGTCAACAATGAACAGATGGTAGTGGCAGACCGGGCCAACACTTCAGAGTCACAGGCAGTCATAACTTGTGGTCAGTAAATGTGTGTGGAGCCTGTGGCAATGGCGAAGTGGGAGCAGTTGGCAGCCACGGGAAAGCACATGCAGGTGAGGCCCTCCCAAGAGCCCCCCAGCATTCTGCAGTGATTCCAGTGCAGAGCCAGCAGGTGAAAGCACCATGGGTGAGGCCCAGGTACAGGGGGCAGCAGTGACCGCGCCAGGCAAAGGGCATTGGCTGGCCAGTGCATCAGACTCTCAGGCAGTCGCAACATATAATCAGTGGGTCTATGCTAGGCCCATAGCGGCAGGAGCTGTTGGCAGTCTCTGGGGGTTGGTGTGTGGCCTCATTTGCAGTAAGCCGTAAGTAGACATCCAGCACTTAACTTGGGTCAGGAACCTTCAAGTGTGTTGAGCAGCGGAGGAGGAAGGCAGAGTTCACCGTCAGCCACGCCAGTCCGTGCTCAGGTGAGTCCAAACTGGTGCATCAATCACAGCAGCTAGGGTAATCCCCGCCACTCGCCAGTAGACTGGGAGGCCCGTGGGTGGCCCCCCAGACAAGCAGGAGCCTGGGAGAAGTAGCCACGGGATCCTCCACTGCCTGCTGATGTAAAGAGCAGCCTGCCATTCGGGCCGAGACTGGGCCGCAGAAGGAGCATCACGCCACACCCACTCAGACAGTCCAGAGGGCGGCTCCGCCGCTCCCACGGCAGCCTCCTACAAGATTAATGGATTAAAAGGTTCCTCTCCACTAATACGCCACGGGCAGGCTGTATGAAGACGAGCAAGAGGGTGCATATATGGGTAGGAGGTCCAGGAATGTCTGATCAAAGTTCTGGATTGCTGGAGAGCCATGCTTAAGTGACCATCTTGATACATGGCAGGCCACGCCCACCCACTGAACTCCTTTAATTGACAAGTTCCTAGCTAAGAACCATGTCTAAACTTTCTGCTCCTCCCGGTAGTGGTAATGATCTGGTGACAATTTTGATTAGTGCACTGTAGAGGTGTCGTCTGCACTAGAATTTGATCCATTGATACAGAGCTGGAAAACTTACAGTAGGATACCATGTTTATGTAATGCTCAGTAGACAAAGGGCATCAGTAGCACGCATCCCACTAAGAAAGATAAGAGGACCGTTTGAAGCCAGTCCACCGCATTTGTGGGAAAAAGCGTCAAAGGGTAAACAGAGCTAAAGTCCAAATCAATGCTTTAGTACAGTTGCTCTTGTAAGTGACAAATTACCTTTAATTAATCAATCAGTCATTTGTACAGCGTGCTTTCACGCCTGGGGGTATCTGGGCCCTAGGGTGCAATGTCTTTGTGGAAGAGCCAGGTCTTGAGTCACTTCCTGAAGTCTGCCAGTGAGGGTACAGTTCGGAGGGGAAGGGGTAGGTCGTTTCAGGCCTTGGTGGCAATGTAAGAAAAAGAGCAGCTGCGCCACATTCTGGGTGTGCGTGCGAGGACCAGAGAGGAAGAGTGCAGGTGTCTGGTGGGTTGGTGGAAGTGTAGACAGTGGTTGATGTAGTCCAGTCCTTGATCGTGTAGGGCTTTGTAGGCATGCGTCAGTAGCTTGAAATTACATCCTATCTGAATGGAGAACCAGTGGAGGGTGATGAGGGTGCGCCTGAGAAGGTCAAGGATGAGTTTGGCAGCAGTGTTCTGTATTGTCTGGAGCCTCTTTAGTAGCTGGGAGGATATGCCAGCGTAGAAAACATTGCTGTAGTCAAGGTGGCTAGTGACGAGGGCCTGGGTGACAGTTTTTCTGGTATTGGCTGTGATCCATCGAAAGATTCTGAAGAGCATCCGGAGGGTGTGGAAGCAAGAGGAGGAAACTGCGTTGATCTACCGCTTCATGGTCAGCTCACTGTCGAGGATAATACCAAGGTTGCGAGTGAGCGTAGTCTGTAGGAGTGGGAGTGGGAGTGGGCCAGTGTTCAGCTGGCCACCAGCTATGGTCCCAAATGGAGGTGTTTTCCCCTAAGATCAGGACTTTCGTCTTGTTGGAGTTGAGCTTCAGGCAGTTGGTCTTCATCCAGTTGGCTACGGTGGTCATGGTGTTGCAGGAGTTGGTTCTGGTGGTAGAGGGGTCTTCAGTAAGTGAGAGGATCAGTTGGGTATCATCTGTGTAGGAGATGATGTTGAGTCTGTGGGATCTAATGTCGTGAGACAGTGGGGTCATGTAGGTATTTAACAAAGTGAGGCTAGGGGATGAACTGTGGGGTACGCCACAAATGATGCTTTTGGGTGTGGAGGTCAGAGGGGGTAGTCAGACGCTCTAAGTGCGTCCTGTCAGGAAAGAGGTGATCCATTTGAGGGTGGTGTTTTGTATTCTGAAACTGTGGAGTCTGTTGATGAGGGTGTGGTGGGAGACGTGTTGAAAGCAACTGACAGATCAAGGAGGATCAGGGGGACACCACTGTATGCCCTATTATAGGGCATACAGTGGTGTCCCCCTGATCCTATGTTCGGTGTTGCTCCTAGTCTATGCTGTCCTGAAACCCTGCTCTGAGTCTCTATTTAGACAGAAAACAACATTAATACAACAGACAAGTAAAATATTGGAAAAGGGGGGTAACAGACTTTAAACTCATTAAGGCAATGGAGAGGCAAAAAATATCAAGTAATAGACCTGTATCCATAATGTTCTTAAAAATGCAATCTAAGCCACAGTTCAAATATGTGGAACAAAAGTCATGGTCAGCATCCAAGAAGAATACACCTCTAAATCCATTACCAGTGTTGTAAGCAGTAGGCATAGCAGAGTACAGCAGTCCCTGTGGGGGCAGGCTTGGGGTTGTCACGGACACAACGGGAGTCGCAAGAGATTGTGCAGACTGAGACGTGTTTATCCTTTGGGTGTTCTGAAAAAATAAAATCACATTCAACATTCTAGAACAGTAGTAAAATATACCAGAGGTCATGTTATAAAAAAAAGTTGCAATTCTAATACAAAGCAGGATATATTGTAATATTAAAAAAAAAATAGAAGATGAAAAGAAATCAACACTCTTTATAAAATACATTTGTAAACAGTACTGTGGAAAAATGAGGAACCTATTCCACTTTGCATGAATGGAATGGTATTTTGGTATATAGTCAATTTGACAAAATTAAAATGAGGGCCCAAAGAATATATTTAAAACCATAAATGCAACAATAAAAATGTATCACAGGCTTCGTTCAATCGTAATAAAAAAATAACAACTAGATTTCATTTTACGGTCTCATTTGTTAGCTAATTTGACACAAAACGCTTCACTTTCTTTCCCTGAAAGCCGCAGCAGAATCACAGGCTAAATTGAAAAAGACCATAACAAATGTCAGAAATCAAACGTCTTCGACAGAATGGGCTCTCCTACTCTTTCTGGGCAACAGATTACGTAAATCAACGTGTGTTAAACAGAACGTTTCGTAGGCCAGGCTGTTTTCATCAAGGTAAGATACGCAAAACCGAAAGCTTGTAACACTTTGTACATGGTATCACCCCAGAGAGATGTGGTTTAAATGTTTGGGTTAAAAAGTTAATTTAAAAAAAGCAAGGACATCTACCACCATGATCGCTTCTATAAAGAATGTATGAGAACTTGGGTAGGAATAGACGAGTGTTAAAGACCCACACTACAGTTCACGCTAACTGGCGGAAAAACAACTAGTGAAGATGAGCGCTGTACACGCCAAATTCAGCATGGACGTGTTTAACAAGAAGCTGTAATATGCTTGGTATTTATTATATCATTTGTTATTTTTGTTGTTCACATTTTATGCTGTACTGTCGCGTGTCTTGTTGTCTTTTAATATTGTGTTCTCGAACTCACGCAGCATAGCTAAACACTCTGTGTTCGAGTGTTTGAGTCAGCTGTCAGTTTGTGACTGGCTCTCGACTCGGATGGTTGTGCCTTCGCTGTCGTGGGTCCCTACTATATGGATTAAACTTTCCTCTTTGGAGAAAACCACTTGAAGTTTCCAGGATCATTTCTTCATTAAGTTGGAGTGACCTCCTCTCTACAGAAGCATACATTCCCCCTTCCCACCACTCGACCGCAGGGTATGGATAGTTTAAGAGTAGGCCAGAGCTAAATTTATATGCAGCAGACGTTAGTGACATTAGGGAACAATCCTGCAGCCATCTTAAGGTTGCGTTCAAGATTGGCCAAACACAAAGAAAAGAAATGTAATGAGCAAAACGTATTTTAAGTGAGTGTTGGCTATTTACACACGCTCGCTTTCTCGATGCTGCAGACAGCAACGTTAAAAAGTAGTGGGAGGAGAGATATTAATTTTTGTTAGCTACCTATTTCAGAACAATCAATCAATTATACTTTATTTGGTTAAAAAAAATAATCATAAAAGTAGGGCAACCCAAAATACTTGTAAGACTTTTTTTTTTTTTTTTAAAGCCAATAAAATAAATAATAATACATGAAAACAGCATGCTTTTACGACATCGAGTCGTACACTTTAAGGGGCCACGAACATATAAGGGTCACAGTGTCTGCAGAAAAAATAAAGGAGGCCTACATAATCTAAAACTATACATCTTCAACGCTGGTTAAAAAACAAAACAAAAAACTAGTTTATTAGATATAAAAGTTACAAAGCAAAATAAAATGCAAAAGCATCTGGAGAGCAACATTATCACATTGACAGACTGGAACATTTGTCTTCACCGTCTGGCCTAGAGGAAAACAAATTAGACTCCATATAGTACAAAGTGGAAATCCCAACAGTAGTGCTCATTCCCAATGGTTAGATATTCGCTGCAGATACGGTCCAATGCCAGTGGAGGTTAGCAATGGAATAAACTGCCCATTAGTAGTTTTTTTTTTTTTTTAAAAGCTCAACGTAATTCGCCAGGTTTCGTCTGGGGAAAGTACACTTTAGCCAGGACATGTCAGACTTGGTAACGCTTTTGGGGTCGTTAAAAAGGGATGATCTGAACAAACTCAAAAAAGATCTTTTTTGACATAGGCAAGCCAAGGAATAAGTCTGCCCTTATCACAATTCACACATTCCATGATTACTTGCTGATTTAAGGTAGCCTTGGTATTATTCCAGATTGACAGTCTCAGCGGATCAAGTCTACTCAGTCCGCAATACAACTCAAACCAAGCTCCTTTGACAAAATGAGGACAACAAGGGGACTGAGATAATAACCTTCAACAGAAACGATTTAATTATGTCTGGAGGCAACTAGCCATTGTAAACCCACAAGCTCCAAACCATAACTAGCTTCTGGCACACACTGTGCATTATAGATTTTAAGGAAGGAGGCTATTGATTTGCCCCTAATCAAAGGAATTAAATCAAAGAGCACTAACCGGCTGTGAATATTTGGGATGCCTAGCAGTGATATTAGTGTTCCAAGTCCTGGTTGAATCTTAGTAGACTTTCAAATAAGGAAAACTACTCACAACTGACGAAATATTACCATTACAACAAACAGGTCTCAGATTCTGTTTCTTGGCACCACAAGCTATAGTGTGGGAATTAAAGTAGTTAATGTCCATCTCTAGAGTAGACATAAAAAAGGATAATGACTGTGTTGACTGCTTTAGGTTGTGAGGCGTCCAAGCAAATTACACAGCATCATAAGCACAAAGTAATTTTGGAACATAGTTCTTACCCATCTGTGAAACATCATGTCCGCTTTGGACCAATTGATAATTAAGATAATTTACAAATAGGGTGAATAATATAGGTGCTAAAATGCATCGCTGGAGAGCCCCCGTGTAGACTGAACAGTTCAGTACACTCTTCCATTTGGTCCGAAGCAAACCCTAGCTCATAAACTTAAATGAAAAAAATGCAAATAATTAACCAAGGCAGCATCTAGACCCTTATCTGATAGCATATGACACAGTTTAGCCCAATTAACCCATTGAAGGTGGTGAAAAAGTCCATAAAAGCTAGGTACAGCGGACAGTGCCTGGGCTCCACATATTCTATAAGAAGGTGGAGATTCGGGTACTGCTCCACTATACCCAAGCTCTCCAGAAATCCATACTGACAAGAACTCAGAATGTTTTGATGGTAGCCCGAAGATCTAAATTGGTTGATAATCACTCTTACGGGATTTTCTGCCTAAAAATCAATGTGGGAAAAAAAACTAACGAAAGGGATAGCCGTTTTAAAAAAATCAGTACGATTACAGAAGCCCAGAATGCAGGTAGTCTAATCATCCAGGCAATAAAAAAGATTTCTAAGTAAAGGGGTCCGGATATCCAAGCTGCATTTAAATCAACTGGGACCCACTCCGGACCAGGAGCATTGTTGGAGGGTCATTCTCAAAGGGCAGTAATAACTTCCTCCAAGGTAACCCTAATACAAGCATATTGCGCACGTCCAGAAAAAGCACTGTTAATGGCATCATTTTGTACAAAATACTGCCAAAAAACATTGCACCCAACAGTCTGCTGCAATGTGAGGGCTCAATATGGCCTTACTACGAGAGTAAATACCATTACAGTCGACTTTGTACCTTTAAGTTTCTTAGCTTAAAAACAAAAAGCATAAGTTACTGCCACAAATCTCCTTCTTCCTCTCCCCCAAGGGTGTGATTTTAGCTGGCCCCATATCTCCTGATTTCACCCATGTTCCTTGGTCAAGTGTCTCAAGTTACAATTTGCCAAGGAGAATGCAAAGATCAAACCACCTTGGGGGGGTGGGGGTGGGGGGTCTGCTTTTCAGGAGCTATGATTGGTTTTATAAGCGAAACTCTCACCTTAGTACAAATTTCTACAAAAGAACCGACTACAAGTGCGGCAGCCTGTGTTTCAGAGAGACAAAGCTCTCCTAAATTAAATTTATTAGGAGAGTTACTGGGTTGTGGAGCTTTCAAACCAATCTAATATTGTTCTTGGGGTGCATTAAAGCAGTGTATCCAGACCAGTCTGGGATGTGGGCGCCAGGAAAGTCAGACACGGCAAGGGGCTGTAATCCCAGATACACAAATATACGGTCTTTCTTTTATCAATCAGGCTAATCATGGTTCTAGGCAACAAAATATGATTTATGATGGATGTGCAACCACTGCCATAGTAAGTCGGAACAACAAGGTTAGCAACTGAGTTTAATTCCACAACACTAACTGGGTACATCTCCATAATAAAATTACCCAACTCATGGCCTTTTATGTTTGATCCAGAAGGGAGATAGGACAGGACAAAGTTGGCCCTAAAATCTTGGCTGAAGGTATCTACATTTAATGGAGAATTAAATTCCCCACAGATTAGAATATGACTATGGATTCATCTTCTTCTGTTCTGGGAAATAACATTATAAACAATCTCAAATAGTTTGATAAAAATATTTGAATAAGAAAATGGTCGTTATAAAAATTGAACTTACAGATAGTAAAGTTACAACATTCAATAAACAGCACCTGAATCGCATGCCCAGCTGTATAGGTCAAAATAATCTTGGCATTTAGAAATAACTCAACAGATAACCCCCTACCCCTTGGCTTTCCTTTGACTTGGAGGGCTGAGCAGCAACAGAACAACAGTAACCATTATGCAGAATATCCGTCACCTCCCAGGTCTCCTGCAGTGCAATATCAATGAACTCAATAAGAGCCAGGAACTAGCCTTGGACCTAAAGACATAGCCTGCAATGTTCCAACTCACAATTTTTATAACATCAGGAAAATGCGTGGAAATCTGGGTTGAACAAGCTTAAGGTTGTACTACCACAGTAGTTCTGCTCGCTACATGATAACGTCAAATTCTGTCAATCTATGCCCTTAAGACCTCTCCAGGAGAAAAACTTATGGAGGGGATAGAACTTTTCAGTGCAGTGGCTACAGGGACAATTTGATTCCACAAAACAGAGGAATGAGATAAACTTGGTTTATCAAAAATAACTAAGAGGAAACTAATGTATACAACTAGACCCCCTAAATAAGTTACACGCTAGTACGCAGAGAACTAACTAAATGGGGTTGGGGGAGTGGAGGGAGGTTCAAAATGAATTACAATAGTATTGCCCTCAAACTGTTTAGGATAAGCCTCAATCCACGCAATCCGTCTCACGTACAAAATCTGATCAAAGTTGGTTAAAATCAAAATCCAGGTGTCTGTTGTTCCAGTGAGTCACCTTACCTCTAAATTAGGTATGATTCTCAGTTGTCCCCTCAGCCAACGGAGGAACATTTGTCAAGGTTAACACAAAGGGACAGGCTTCAAGGAGCAATTTAACAGTGGGTAGCTTCCGTGGCAACCTCTGAAGCAAGGGACCTGTGCTTACGACACCGAATGGCTATAACTCTAAGATGGGATAGGAGGTGCAGTAGGAGCTCCATTAAAGTGAGAATCCACTTTAACTTCTATGAGACGACCATTGGAAAAAGCGCAGGGTAGACCCGTGTCCTTGTTTCTTAGTGCCCAATTTGCCACGAGTTGTGTACTGGACCTGAGCAGTTGGGGAGAGAGCAGAGTATCATCAGGAACATGCATGTCGTGATTCTTCAGGCCTGTTAGCAGTGAGTAAATATGCACCAATCGGTCAACAAGTAGCTTGACCAAATCCTTAAACAAGGCCACCCAAGTTTATCATATATCATGGCTTACAGACTATTGTGAGAGTAGATTTTCTGTCAATAAAAAGAGCATTATGAATTGAGCTTATGCTAACATGAGATTGTGTTTACACTGTCCTCCCTCTTGCCTCAATATATCATGCGATAACTGCTGCTGATTCCTGTTGTAAATAAAACGTGTATAGTTTTCACTTGAATACGCAGAAAGTGTGACAAAATTCGTCACTGTACTGAATCAAGAACACTGTCTCAGGGTTATGTTAAAACAATGTATCAGCTTAACTGTACAGCTAACACTGGGAGAATTGGCACCAACGTCTCTTGTGATAACTGAGTGCGCTTTCAGTGTGTCTCTTTTACGTTTAACAGTCCGCATAAGAACGAGGAAACATTCTTCAAATCGGCCATCTGAGCACTAGATAAGTTCCCGGCCTCATCCTCAGAGTGAGAAACAAGAACTGTGGAGCTGGCAGAGTGGAAAGGCCTTTTGGATAAAGCCATCAGTAGAAAGATGTCTCCCTGCAAGCTCAAATTCTTTGTTCAACTCATCTACTGCTCTTACAATGAATTTGTCACTATAACTAGAGCCCAGAGCTTTCTGCTTATCCATTTACGAGTCCCCAGCCTTGCACCAGAGTACCCACAAATAGCCGCACAGAAGCATTAAAGGCGGATGGCCCAGTCCAGCCTTACTTGGGAGCAGATGGGCCGCTCTTGGCCCAGGCAGGACCCGCGCTACAGGAAGTGCAGGTGTGCTTTCTAGCTCTCAAACAGTGTCCTCGCCTCCTTGGGATACAAGGAGCAGTCACAAAGAATACTGGAGTCTATAGTCCGTGGCTCCCAAGAATGTTTCAGAAACATGTGGTTTCTTATATTGTTTAAATTCAAATATATATATATAATAATATAAAAAGCAGTGGGAGTTCAGAGAGAAGCTGGAGAAAAAATGAGTGAGAAAACAGAGCCCTCAAATGTTTTATGAAACTATTCTGGTAAATACAAGATATGGTCATACGCTGCAAATAGCGTCTGTAAAGTAATAAGAATTTCAGAACTAAGTCAAATATTAGTGGTAATGTTTAAAAGTGTATGTCAGAGCTACTTTTCAAGTTAAGGATTGTGAACCATCTTCAAAATGATGTGGTAGTCAGTAGGTAAGCTTTTTCAGCAGAGGCATCAAAAAATAGGCCCTAGCAATTGGCATTATAACCTAACATCTAATCATATGAGGGGTCCGGAGTGAAGCTTCACTTAAAAAAGAATAGATTAGTTGTGTCCTTGGAGGCTTGGTCAGCAACAGCATTAATTGATCACCGTACTGAAGTGCCATCAATATTGAGCTAACGTTTCTTAAGAGTTGGCTTGTTTTTTGTGAGCATATCTCAGGATGACTGGCGTTTACTCGGGAATATCAGCTGGACATAAATACTCTCTCTCATGTGCTGCATTTCATTTAATGTATATGAATATAGTGATAGGTGAAATAGGAAACTTTATGGTTTCAATTTTACATTTTCATCCTTTTGCCTGCGTTCTCTTTAATGTCAATGTAGTGTCTCTAGCACACCTTTGAATGAAAATGGCATTATTTTGCACATTCATGTCAAAGATATTCAATTGTTGTGGGGTTTATCAGCCTCTTGGAGATTGAATACTGACTTTACCGGAGAGGTTTTTTAGAATCAGGGCTTGGATGACTAAAAAACATTGACAGAAGTGTTTTAGAGTGGAGAGTGAGGCAGAAGTGCTTGGGTGCTGGAGGTCTGCTTCCAGGAGAGCCTGAAAGTACACCATGAGTCTCGAGTGGGCCACAGTTGCAACCTCCATGTATGCTGAGGTGTTTGCTGTTTTTGCTGTGCATTCCATTCATCTCTCCTCGAAGTCGGCAGAAGATCTTCAAGTCCCATTTGGTGCAGCTGGTGGTGACCTATGGAAATATCATCTTTGTGGTTCTGATAGTAATCTTGGTGTCTCTTCTAACTGATGCTTTACGAGAGATCAAGAAGTAGGAAGTCAGTGAGAATGTGGACGTGAAGTAAAACCCTGTGGCAGTCCAGCACATTCACATGAAGCTTTTCCAGGCCCAGCGGAATCTGTACGTTTCCGACTTCTCTCTACTGCTCTCCTTTTTTTTAGAAGACTGGTAACCTTTATCTCCCAGCAAGCGACGCTGCTGGCATCCAACAAGGCATTCAAGAAGCAGGCTGAAGGAGCTAGCGATGAAGCCAAGAAGTATTTGCAGGAGAATGAAGCTGAAGAAGGAGCTGAAAGATGCCAGGATTGAAGTCTGTGATCTCAAAATGAAGCAGACTGATTATGAGGGAGACAACACAAAACTGAAAGCTGAAGTCCAGGGACTCACGGATGGGCTTGAGTCCACCAAGAAAAGTCTCCACATGTCTGAGAACGAGGTACATACCATCAAGAAGCAGTCCGAGGGCCTATCCAAGCAGTAAGAATGGAGGAGCACACAAAGCTGCAGGCAATCGTGGATGGTCCAAAAAACAAGAAAGAAGAATAGGGATGTGGGCCAGTGCCCTCTAGACTCATGGGCTGAGTGACCAGAACCGGTTTGTTGTCCGCAACTCGACGCCCCCCAGACTTGTGATGCATTTGCAACTCCTCCTCACGCTTTCTTCTCCAGCACCAAGCACTCTTATTGTAAAGTTATTTTGAAAGATAAAGCAAGCTGAGTTTATGAGGGCCAATTTGTTCTATTGCTGCGTTTGTTTTATTTCTATTTGTAGGGAAACATTTTTTCACTTGTCCATACAGAAAGCCATATCCAGTGGAGCGGGCCAGCAGCTCTGCCTGAAAACTCTGCTAGGGTAGTGTTTACGGTAGTTGACATTTTTTGGGGGTGGTTTGGCTAGTAAAAATAAATATTAAACCATTGGCTAAGTCAAAATATCAGTCCATGGCAAGTCTGCATTTTTTTTTTTACTCTTTTTTTTTTTTTACTTTTTACATACACAATTGACATTAAAAGTGAAAAGTAATAAAGAGTACAAACGGCACTGTCCACAGGTGTATATATAGTTTAAAAAAAAAGAAAATGTATATAAAACAAGCATTGGCAAGGCTAACAGGTCAGCTCTATGAGATGTGTTTATTTAGCCATGCTGGACAGCTGCTGTGCAATATGGTTGAAAGTAACTAGAAAAAAAGGTGCTATGGCACAGCCGGTGCTGACTGCATCATAGCACTTCTATTGTCTTTACTTTCAGCCATGTTGCAAAGGGTCGTTGAAAGTAATCAAAATAACGGCAATATGACGGCAGGTAAAGCTAACAGTGGAAAGAGGGTGGAAATGGCAAGTAACACGAGGACCGGGTGGGACGGGGGGACCAAACGATGCGAGGAGGGAACAAGCAATATCATTGACAGCAGAAAGAGAGTGGAAAGGGGACAATGAGGTTGAGGGAGAGTAAGCACCACAGGAAGGGGGGAGGGAATAAAGCAAGCAACTCCAGGGCAGTAGGTGAGAGGGGGACAGAATGCAAACACATGCACTCATATCAAGTGCAACAAGTCAAATAAAGAAAAAAAGGACCTCCAGAAGTGCGTGGTCAGTGGAAAGACACTGGCAGAAAGATGTACTTGATCCATGGTCCATGTACTAGACCGCACAAAGAGAAAATGAAACTGATAGACGCTGACCAATGAAAAGTAAGGAAATAAGGGACGTTGAACCAAACCAATGGTAAGTAACAGGTGGGCTCAAAGCCATTTTTTTTTTTGTTAAGAACACACTCTCAAGTCACAGCACATGCTTGGTCGCAGGTGAGATCTAGAAATGACCCATCGAATGTAAAAACATGAAATGAAAGCAGAAATGTAAGAGGAGATTGGCTTACTTGTTGGGGCACTGAAGTGGACTACTTTTTAAGCACATATACAAGAAAAATGTGCTGTCAATCACAATGCGCAAGAATGGCGGCAGAATGATGAACGACCAACTGAAACCACAGAAATGCTGCATTGAAAATTGTTTAGATTTCATATGAAAGATGAAGTTTTTATTTGTATACAAATGCTGTTTTTATAAAAATATTTGTTTGTATATTAATAGGATAAGAAATATGTATTGAGTGATGGCGTGTATTTATTGAAATATTCATATGAAAATAAAAGTGAAAGAAAAAACTATAAAACAAACTGAGAATGGAGAAGGGTATTTATTTTGAATAAGGCTTGTATACGGCTATAGGACAACCGTTAATTCACTTCCAGTAAGATTAGGTATGTGCCAGTAATATAATTAGGGGTTTTATATTATGAATATCCCTAAAGGAATCTTTTTGTTTGTATATGTACATTAACCCTGCACCTTTAATGGTGTGATGGGTAGTTCTCTAATTTGTTTGAGACTATCATTCTGTTCCACAAGGTGGATGGCACCACGGTCGTGAATTCATTGTGCCTTCTTTATTATGGAGTTCTTTATGCTCTGATGATCTCCCTATCTCAGCTGTGGGTTGCACGACTTTCAGTTTTGTCAGAATATCATGGAGAAGTGGCCTCTTGAGGATAAAGTGAACGTTCCTCTTAGCCGTCCTCGTTAATATCAGACATTACTTACCAGTTTCTACATAGCCTTGAGGATTTTGTTTTTGAGTGACTTACCAGCTCTTGTGTGGAGTTTTCAAAACCTAACTAAACTAGAGACAATTCCCTATACCATTGCACAGATGCCCCAGCGTTTCTTTCACTACGTTTAAACATCTTGAGTTGAGTCAACAAGTCGTTGCTGACAAAAACATGACAAAAGAAACTGTGTAGGTCTAGCCAATACAACAGGGGCAATGGTGTGGGGTTTTGGCTCAAAATCAAAGTGGGTAATGCAAAGCATGCCTACGGTCAATTTTCAAACTTTAAATAGGAAAAACTACGCTCTGAGTCGAACTAATAGATGGATGAAAACTATGCGGAGCAGAACTAATAGATGGATGAAAACTATGCGGAGCACAGCATTCTAACGAGGCATATTGAAAAATGTCAGCATGCACAGACAAACTATGATCCCAGTTATGTCCACTTTGAAAGCCTCATATGAATATAACCTGAAGCAGGGCACCTCCGTAAATGTATTGTGTGTAGTACAGAATATCTTATCTACAGTATGATGGCAATTCTGAATGTCTCAGAGTACTGGATCCAGATTTCGAAACCAGGCTATTTTTCCTGCAAACAGTTCAACTGTGATAGAGACAGATTTGAAAACTGTCCAGCGAGGGCTAGTTGATCAATTTGAACCCAGCATCTTTGGAGGAGATGCTCCAATGCATCCACAGAAAAGCCAAGTGTAAGATAGTTCCCAACAGCCCAGATTACTGAAAGCCTGAATAAGAGTTTTCAAAGGAAACCATGCTGTACTAGTTACAGCTTTACTACAGAATGTGATTCGAAAAAAGCTGGTTGGATCTGCTTGTCCTAGAGAATAAGACCAGGCTAACATTGAGATGAATGTACAACCTATATGGTTAATGTACAAATCCGAACGAATGTATGCCACTTCTTATGAACCTTTTAATTTAAAGAGGTCCTTAAGCACTCAAGTCACACATGAGAAAAAGAAGGAGTCTGGCCCCCGTTGTCAAGTTTTGTCATCACATTAAATTTACTCGAGAACCGTCTTGAGCGAAAAGACAGTCATCTCAATATGTGCTGTATGGGTCCATGAGACTGCCCCGCGGGTAGCTGTCTCATTAAATGGTGCTAAGAGATACTGACTGGATGGAGGCATTAAGTCAGACAAAAGGTTGTATAACAAAAACAAGCGCCAGCTGAGAGCACGTGGTACATACAATATGGAAAAAATGCTACACTTAGAAATTACAGAAATATACTTAAAAGAGAACAAACAGTATTTTCAAAGAAACATCCGACAAGGTAGCGTGCGCATTGGATGCAAGCTTCTGAATTCTTTTTGATAGGACTTTTTCTATACATAATGGGGTCTCTCGTTGGCACTGTGATGTCAATTTGACCCAGTGGTTAGGGCAGGGATTCCGAAACCCATTTTTGTAAATCAGTTTGTAAGAAATCTGTTCGAGAACAGCTGCACTCTGCTGTTTTTGGGGTCATGCAAGGCCTCTGGCCACTGATCCGTTTAGCTTTATTATTACAAAAAGACAATAGGACGACCGTTGTCACTTGCCTGAGAACTTCTTTTCCTTGTATAAATGTAATTTACACTGAATGCTAATGAGACTTAAGTGTGCGGCCGTCTCCATGTAATGGAAATTCGTGTCATTTGCGTACTATGTAGTTGTTAGATAAAAAAAAAAAGTGTCAGCATAAAAACCACAAGAGGGCGCCGTAACCTTGTTTTAAAACTGCATGCACCATTTTTGCAGAAATAATTGAACAAGAAAAGCTTCAAACAATTGTTTTTCGTAAACGTACACGATTTGGCATTGCATCCACACGAAGAAATTAATCACTGAAATTGTAAGTCAATGGCTGGCATTTCCTACATAAACACATGAACAGAAGCAAAACATGCAAATTGTATTGGTAAAAGCAACGATGCGTAGTGTGATCATCGCGGCAATCCTAAAACACTCATGGTGTCGAGTGGCTGTTAAAAGGCATTTTTAACTTAAGCTGATCTTAGTCTTTGAATCGAGCTTTGCCTGAGTTTACTATTCCACGTTAACTAAGTTAAATGTGCATCAGATGATATGACCGGGGGGAAACAGTCCCGCCACACACCAGCTCTACATTCATCTTGTTTGTATCTTAAAGTTGCTGCGAAAGCCAGTGGCACAAATTAGGAAAAAAAGTATTCCATTTGGCACAACTTTAGTTTTATGATGCTCAAGGTATTCTTAAAAAAAAATAAAAAAATCACAACACATCACAAAACAATGCATGCTTTCTAAATCCAGTAGTCTAAAAAGACAAGCATTAAACAGCACAGCATGCAAGTGCACCGTCATGACGTCATGCAGTCTTTGCCATGATTAAACGTGAAAACTAAGAACGGGAAAACGTCAATGCAGCGTCTGTGTTTGCACTACCGCGTGACGCCACGTCTCGCCGGCCTCGTGTACTCTGTGTATGCTGCTGCCACAGCTGCAGAAGGGACTGTGTGAGGAAGAACAGGAACGCGTCGTTATCTTTAACCGCTTTTCTGGCGTCAAGGGAGGGCGCACGTTTTAGCAAAGATGCACACTGCGCCTTAGGAAAGAATATCCGCCCCCGTTAGCGCGACTCGACGGCCCGCTCTGGTGCAGAGGGCCTGTAAACAGGAAAAGGCCCTTGTGGTTTGAGACCGCGGCGGGCATGGAATCATGCCTGCACCGGCTCTTGGAGAAGGTGACCTCACCAGGGCTGATGTAACTGCCTCCAGAGAAGGAGACATCCACTGCCCTCTTCATACAATAGGAGGATCTTGGAAATTAAGTCATCAACGTAAAGCACCGAAAAAAAACACTACAAAAAGGAAATTCGTCTGTCTCTTCTTGTAAGCGTTATCAAAGTCTTAACACCATAGGCAATGGGGTTGCAAAGATGGGAAATTATTTTTTCCTCGATAAACTGAATAACAACGGCCAATTTTGAATCCTTTTCTCGTTCAGTGAGTGCATGCAGAGTAATCACTAATTTAAACATGTCTATCGTGCAGTGAAAACTTTTGTAGTAAAGAATATGCAAAACGTAAAATACATCATGCTCTTGAGGCGGAACCTCAGACTCACCAAGTCTAGCTCATCCTCCTCCGTCTGTGCCCGCAAACAAGAGGGATACAAATTACTAAGTCACAGAGTTTCAGCATTATAGATAGTGCGGCAAAAAGACAATAACGCCCATGATCATATACACAACACACTTACAGTGAAACCCCAGAATCAAGGTGCAAAGCCACATCTGGGTTTGCAGGAACCCCCGAAGAATGTACACAGGGCCATTTCTATGTCAGGACTGGAGGCTCCGATTATGCTTCTCAATTCTTTACTACTTTTAACACAGGAGCCAATGAAAAAAACAGTAACATCAAAGAGGCTTTGAACCTTGCCTCCCATAACAACCAATAGTAGACCAACATGGTCTATAAAAGGGGAGGCACCAACTGACGTCCTCTTTCTTTGCTGCTTCCCAGTCAGTTAAGTGCCTCCCCATTTGTGCTTATTTGGTATTGATCTTGCTATTTTACGATGTTATGAGTTCTGGCGCTTTGCTCTTTCAAGCGCGCTCGGGTGCGTGTTGCGCCCGTATGTTATCCTATTTCTTTTATTGTTGATAAATCTTTGTCTCGCTCTGCATACGCGCTTCTTTCCACAGCTTTACGTTTTTTAACTTTATTTCGCCCACGTGCGCGGCCGTTCTGTGCCAGACTGGGCCCCTACCCCTGCTGTAGCGGATTATATGCATCTGCATGTTTGTAAGGGGTTTGAGAAAGAGGTCAGATCCAGATTGATATCGGAGTGTCAGTGTCCAGTTTCACCTCTTAAAATGGCGCTCACTCCTGAGATTGACAACACTATGCTCACATTCCTTAAAAAGTATAACAAGGATCCAAAGAAAGGAATTGACAGAGCCCTCAAAGCTTGTCAAGATAAGTTGCTGGACGCATCTGTCCCTCTCGCAAAAATACTCGAATTGGCTCTTCAGACTCAGGAGACCGGGGCGGCCATCCATCCGGAGGTGCTGGCTGGGTGGACGCAACATGCAATATGTTTCCTTGGCAATGCAAACTGCGCATTAGCGTCTGAACGTAGGAAATCCGTTTTACTGCGTATTGACCCTCAGTTGGCAGACTTGGCTTCGGTTGAAGCAGGCCCTCTAGCAGAGGGACAAGTTTGTTAAAGACACTGCAAAATCTGTTAAGACTTTCACCTCGTTAGATAAATCTCTGTCTTCCCTTAAAAGAATGTTTAACACACTTTTTGGACGGGCTGGTCGATTTCGAGGACGCTCAACTGGCCAACTGGGACATTCAGGAATTGTTAAAGAAAGCCATTGCCTTAACCTCCTGTTATCCACAGCGTTTCTGCAGCAACGTTTTTCTGGTACAAAGGAAGGGAGGTGGTAGGATACTAGTGCTCAATTTAAGGCATTTCAACCCCTTTGTGGTATATCGTCATTTCAAGATGGAAGGCATCCATCTGTTAAGAGATCTTCTTCAAAAAGGAGACTGGATGGTTCGTCTAGATCTGAAAGACGCTTACCTATCAGTCCCCATAGCGCCTTCTCATCGACAGTTTCTTCAATTTCAGTGGGGAGACAGTTGGTACGAGTACCTGACTCTCCCTTTCGGGCTGTCTTCAGCTCCGTGGGTGTTCACCAAACTCCTAAAACCAGTAGTGGAAAACCTTCACAAGCGAGGCATTCGATTGATAATCTATCTAGACAACATGATTATCATGGCTCAAGATCAATCGCTGTTACTGACACACCTGTTTTGGATGATTTCTCTTCTTTAGGATCTGGGGTTTGTGATCAATCACAAGAAATCCTGCATGATCCCATCCTAACGATTGGAGTTCCTGGGGTTCCAGGTGGATTCTGTACAAGCCCAGTTGCTTCTTCCTCCTCAGAAAATGAAATCAATCAAGAGAGAGTTGAGGCTGGCGTTATCGAAACAGATGGTTTCTTTGAGGTCCCTAGCTCGGATTGTAGGCCATTTGGCCTCTTCAATCCAGGTGTTTTTTCTGGGTCCTCTCCATTACAGAGCCTTGCAGAGATTGAAGATCAATTTCCTTTAACGGGGTTTCTCTTACGATCACATGGTTCCTATAGCTCTAGAAGCCCAGGAAGAGCTTCAGTGGTGGCTCTCTCACATGGAGGCATGGAACGGCAGGGCCATCTTTGGGGACATTCACGAGGTGGTGATAGAATCAGATGCCAGTCGTTGGGGCTGGGGAGCGAGATGCGGTCCTTTTTCGACAAGGAGGGAGATGGTCCTCAGAGGAATTGCATATCCACATCAATTGTCTAGAACTCTTAGCGGGTATTTTTGCCATCAGATCTCTGTCCCTCCTCAGGAGCAATTGTTGCATTCTTCTGAAAATGGACAAGGTGTCTGCAGTCCGGTATATCAACCGTCTGGGGGGAACGAGGTCTCGCCTCCTGGCGAATATTGCCAGGGAATTTTGGCATCTTTGTCTGGATCGGAAGATCATGGTGACAGCAGAATTCCTTCCTGGCAAAGACAACCTAGTGGCAGATTGGAACTCTCGATTCCTGAGGGATGCCAGCGACTGGAAACTTCTACCATCTGTTTTTCAGAAGGTCATGGGGTTATTGGGGCCTTGCTAGGTGGATCTGTTTGCGTCTCGCCTCAATTTCCAGATCCCCAAATTTTTCAGTTGGAGGCCAGATCTTCTGGCCATGGCGACGGATGCGTTTCTGCAGGATTGGTCATCTCAGATGAATTATGCGTTTCCTCCGTTTGCCATGATTCCTCGAGTAGCAACGTGCGTGAGACACCAAGCAGCGTCTGCGGTTCCCATAACCCCCCTTTGGAAGAGTCAACCTTGGTTTCCATCCCTTCTGGAACTCTCAATTGCCCTTCCTCTTCGGCTCCCGGTGTTTCCGCAGCTCATTCTGGACCCGGTGTGTTCCCCACATCCTCTTCTCCTATCAGGTCAGCTGTGTCTCATGGCCTGGAAGATATCGGGAGACACTCACAAGTGCAGGGCCTTTCGGCTTCAGCTTCCTTGTTTATACGACAAGCTTGGGCTCCTTCCACCCACAAATGATACTCCCTGGCATGGAAGAAGTGGGTGGGTTGGTGCATTCGAGGAGAGGTGGATCCCGTGGGATCCAAGGTCAAGGACATTATACATTTCCTGTCCGAGTGTGCAGACTCTGGTCTATGTTACAGGTCGGTAAATAATTTTAGATCAGCGATATCAGCTGGACATTCTTGGATCAATAATAAACCGATAGGGCAACACCCATTGGTTTGTAAATTGCTGAAAGGCATCAGAGTGGCCAATCCACCTAGACCGCGCTATTCTCAGCTGTGGGATGTGAATGTTGTTTTATCTTTTTTGTCTAATTGGCCAGAGAATCATTTGTTATCTATGAAACAATTGTCCGCAAAGTTAACTATGTTACTATGTTTAATTTCTTGTCGCAGGGGGTCAGATGTGAAAGCCCTTGATTTCGGAGGGAGGTTCTTTTCTCCTTCTGGGGTTTCTTTTATCATTTCCAAGCATACTAAATGTATGTCTTCTGTTTAGTATCCAGCTTTTCCACATAATGCCAATCTGTGTGTTGTCAAATGTTTAAAAGTTTATGAAGAACGCACTGCAAGTTACAGGGTGGATCCTTTGGGTTCTCTTTTTATTTCCACCCAGAAACCCTTCAAACCAGTTTCAGCGGCTACTTAAGCACGCTGGATTCGTTGGGTGATGTCTGAAGCAGGTATTGATATATCTCTATATGGGGCCCATTCTACCAGGGGGCCATAGCATCAAAATCGTTTATTTTGGGCTCCAGATTGGAAGATGTTCTTAGAGCGACCAATTGGTCTAGTGATTCTATGTTTAAAATGTTTTATTATAAACCTATAGTACATGTGTCTAATTTGGTGGTGGATCAGCTTTGAACCAGCATAATCGGAGCCTGCGGTCCTGACATAGAATACAAAATTTTCCAGTGTAGCGTTAAGAATTTTAGATTCTACTAAGGACAAGGAGGCGAGGATTATCCCACCCAGTATGTAATTAGAATTGAATGGTCTTATTCAATGATTGTATTATAGTCTTTTGTTTCCCACTCTGGAAATGTTATTGTATTAGTCTCGAGTATTATCATGGATTTTTCTTTCAGACACAGAAGGCAAACAAGGGTGAACCTGTGATGAGCAGTCGCTTGGTCGTTCTTGGAGATCTGGATTTTGGTTGATTGTTCTTCACCCCAGAGACTTTGGTTGGACTTGAGCACTTTTTGGTTTTCTGATTTTTCAAAGAAAGAGGACGTCAGTTGGTGCCTCCCCTATTTATAGACCATGTTGGTCTACTATTGGTGGTTATGGGAGGCAGGGTTCAAAGTCTCTTTAATGTTACTGTTTTTTCATTGGCTGCTGTGTTAAAAGTAGTAAAGAATTGAGAAGCATAATCCTCGCCTCCGTGTCCTTAATGGAATCTAAAATTCTTAACGCTACACTAGAAAATTTTGTATTAGTATACATGCTCTTACCCTCCATAACTTGACCCAGAGGTAACGGAGGGGACCTACCAATAGTAAAAGACCACGCTCTGGTTTCTTTGAGACTGATACATTCCAAGAGGAAACAATTACTTAATCATATTGTTGCTATATAGACACCAGCTTAACCACCTTAATGTACATTTGCACTGTAAAATAATCCTTTGATGCAAAGAAACCAGTTACAAACAAAAAAATACAAATGTGTACCAAATTGCTAGCAGAACTCAACTTTTTGCACTATGATATAAGCCAAAAGCATGCATGGAATGGTGTCAAAGAAGGTATGCACAATTCATTTTTTAAGATACATAAAAATAAAATATGGTTTTAATGGTGGGGTTTCCCTCAAAGGAGAAGATGGCAGTTTTACAAGGCACATAATAACTTATGTTATTACATATTGTGCTTGTAGGGCGTCTTTTCACTTATCAGTGTGGGGCTTTTCAGAGCACTCTCTAGATTAATCATAAATAAAAGTAGCATTCTCTTCAGCTGCAAATGATGCCCTAAATCAACAGTTTCAGCTGAAGCAAAAGTCGCATAGGAAATAGGGGAAGGTTCTTGGTGTCGAATATTTAATGACTATACCGGTCACTATGTTTTAATGACTTTCTACGTCTTTTTGATACCTTTCACCTGATACTATTACCTAAATCTCTGTTCATTGTTATGGTATAATAAGTAGTGGAAAATGTGGACTCTCATTGGTTCACAGAGGCCTCCTGTAAGTTTTGATGAAAAGCAGCCACGGGCTAATGTCCCCAAATAACTAATGATTGGCAGAATATTAGTCTACCTTATTATCAGCCAAAAAGGGAACATTCGGGGTTCTATCAAATACACAAGTGTATGTATGTCCATCATTCCCCTGTGATATATATTTGTTTTTAAACAATGTACTATGATTACCAACGTTGGAATGTAGACGTCCAACAGTTTATGGGGCCAAGAACCTACAAAATGAATGTCAGTATAAACAACAATTATGGTAAAAAAAAGTTCCATTTTGAGATACATCTCAAAACATTTTTTTTCGATAATTATTGGGTTAGTCTGACATTCTGTTGTAGATTCTTGGTCCCATAATCTGTTGGACAAATCTACCTTCCAACACTGGTAATCGTAGTACATTGTTTAAAAACGGATATAGATCACAGGGGAATGATGGACAAACATACTTAACATACATATATATATATATATATATATATACACATATATGTTATGTAGGTATGTAGAAAATGTGCCATGACGCAACCCTTCTTGAAGATATGCTTATGGTGGTAGCATGTTCCCTTGAACTAGGATCAATCCAAACAGGATGAGGAGGATGACAGAGAGCATTTGAACAGACAGAAAATCATTCATTTTCCTGCTAAAAAGAGGGTACTGGGCTTCAGGACCATAATTCAACCACCAACTGCTACCATCCAGCCGGCTAGAGAGCAGGGGCAAGAAGTGCATGGTAAAGATGGAGCTGGATGAGTAACATTCGTGAACTAAGGCATCAATGGAAAGGATAGACAGACGAAAATCCTCATCACATGCTGACCTTCATCTGTTTTTTCAGGATATGCCAAAGAAAAAAATGACTTAATTTAGAGTAATCTGCAAAAGTCCTGGTTGTAACAGCTGAAACCTAAGCTACCTCAAACAGTAGGCATCTACAAACAGATGAAAAAAGCTTTATGAGTCAAGGAACAAACAGTACTTTTTGTGTGTGAATCGTGTCCGGGGGGGGGGACGGGGGGGGACTGTCTTTGTCTCTCCATCCCTCTCTCCTATACGGCAACAGAACAATTTAATTTTCAGCAGAGGACTGCTCACCAGAAAATCTGATTTCCAGACAGGCTTCTGTCAGACATCCTTCCTGATCCTTCCTCTATCTAACTTTACAGTTGATGAAGATGTCCGTGCTTGTCAGGAATTCTTCGATTTTCATATGGGCTACTTTGCCGTTCCTAAAAAAAATTCATGAACCATGTTCAACACACAAGGATCCTAACTCACCAGTGGGGGCATCATTCCCTTGCTGGAAGGGGGTATGACCACACGGAGATCCGGCTTACGACTGTTCATGTTGAGACTTCCTCCTGGTGGTGGTGGGGACTTGGACAGCATCACCTTGCCCATCCCGTTCCCATCTGTGCTTCCTAGTAAGCCAGGAGATGCTCGAGCGTTCACAAACCCATTTCCTATCGTGGGAAGAAAAAATATATATATATATATATATATATGAAATAGTGTGACCACTCAACACCGCAGTTCACAAAGAAGACCAGTATCAGCTGTTTGAAAATCCCTGCTAGCATCACCTTGAATTAAGGATTACAGGGGCAAGCATCTGAAACAGTAAACTCTTGTTGATTACTCTGACAAGGTTTTCTTCTGCAAATTGGTGGTGATTCTGGCACTGCTGCAGGCACTCAAGTGTTTAAACGGGAAGCATCACCAGAGTAAGACCAGTATTTACCAATGAAGTCATCCAAATAGGAAAATGCAAGAAAATAATGAACTCCAGCAAACCCACATATACAGATTCTCTAGCAAGAAAATCATATGCCCACCTTCTCACACCCTTAAGATCCGCAGACGCTTGAACAGATCACTCCACTTCAGCAAAGGTGTGCTAGAGTTGGGAAGAAACATTAGCTAGCATAGGTTTCTTTCCACCACTATGAGACACTTCAAATCTCGATGGTTCCAAACTTGGCCCTGTAATGCTGCAGCAGAGCGCATCTTGGACAGGTGGGTGAGATTTTCTCACCTTGCAGCACTGAATACAAAAGCCACCTGAACTTAACCAATTATAACTCATGGAAATCTGCAATCTCTGTATAAAAGTGCCCACTGCTGTACATTATAAGGATACTGCAAGTCACTTCAGAGTTCGTGACCTTAAAAAGGGAACTCCTCAGTGACTTGCAATATTCTTAAAATGTACAGAAGGGGGTACTTCATCTCATACATACTTTTACACTCAGACAATTGCATATGTGAGAGAGAATGAGTAGATCTTAGGGGCCCCACTTACTCCAACGTGTTACTTTTTGGGCACAATTATTCTTTTCCATTTTTTTTTTTTTTTAAATTCAAGTTTGAAGTTCTTGTATGTTTCTTTGGCAACCTTCCTCCCGGTGTCACACCATCACCGTGGAACTGTAGGAAACAGCAATGGTTTTTTTCAGCACCATGTGCTCATACAGTTTGCAAGATGAGCTTTGCTCCTTGCTTTGTACATCCAAACATGGTATTTAAAAATAGTACTGATACTTGGGTCAAAAATGTGAAGCCAAGTCACACAGTTGTTTTCATTTTCTGGCAATGTTATTTTTTATGAAGAAAGTTTAAAAAATACACGTGCTTTAAAAAGACTGCAATCTCAGTTCAACAAAAGAAAACTTTACTGAAAGTAGCCGATACCAAACTGGTTATTTAGTGACAATTCCCTTTCTGGGTTGATTATTGTGCAAGTGTATGCTGCTAAGTGTGGTGAGAGCATGGGAAATATGTTCAGCAGGTACACAAAGGCACGCATAATTTACATGTATCCCTTTGTATGTTACACTTTTTGCTAATTCACATTCAGCCCCTCGTGCACATGTATACATTGTACCTGAAAAATCTATGGGGGTTACAGAAACAGAGAATGCTGGTTAACAGGTTATGGTGAAGTGCAAAGCGAATTAGGTTATATTTTCGACGAGACACAGTTGCCTATGTGACTTGCTTGGCCACGAGTAGGAATACACCGTAAGCTCGTTTTGACCATCACTATTTGCTCCTGAATGGTTGTATGCTGTTGGCATCAGTAAAGTAGAGTATGCCACTAGCATAGGGGTACCAGGGAATACAATTCCAGTTGTGGACATACACACTGGTTGCCTCTGGTGTACCTCTGAATCCGCTGAGCCTTGTCTGTGCCAATGAGGATCGATAGCACCTACAGTCAGTCCACTCTGTAGATCGTAAACTGCACTATCACCCACCTACCCACTACTCCTACCATCTCTCTCCATTTTTTTTATACTAATAACCCATTTTAGTCATCTATTCAATTATATGACAACCACTGCTCATTCACCAATCTGTAGGTCTGCTTACCTGTTTATCAATCTATTGTGCGTAACAGCTGAAGACTTCAGCAGTATTATTGTACACTCTACTACTCTCACTCCACTTAATCCAGCATTTGTCTGACCTCCTCATCATATCTCTATTTTCTTCGATTCACTTTATTCGCTCACTTTTACCGAAGATTTTCCAACGCCTTGAATTCTGCTTAATTTACCAAGGACCACTGAACTTTACAAAAATTCACAGCTGGACTTGCTTGGTTATGTTGTTAATATAGAAGAATTCATCCACGGTTAACGGGAGAAAATAATATACTGGACATCACAAATTAAAATATTAATTTGAGCGGGTTATTGTAGATTTTCATTTACCGATCCGAAATAGATCGGGAAAAAAAAAAAGAAAGTTGTAGCACAACATTGTTGTGTGTTTTTTTTATTTTATTTTTTTAAATAGGTGAGGCGCCCGCCCCCTCCTCCTACCCCCCAGTAAGTAAGCGCCTGATAGAGAACTTTCAGTGGGACAGGTATACCAGATAGCTTGTTTTCCCACTGGATGGTCTGGGGATAAAAAATAATAATTAAAAAAAAAAAAAACCTTCATACCCTCCTCCCCCCAAAACCAAGATCACACAGAAAGGTAGCACGCGGCCACACAAAATAAAGCTTTACAGTATACGAAGTGTTAATGCTGAGGACGGATACAACCAGGCTTATTAAGTATGGATAAAGACAATCATAAGGTGCCATATATTACTACAAATAATAGTGCTGGCTGACAGAACAAGCAAAAAAGAAGCAAACTGCTATTACTGTTATCCGAGTCTTGTTAAGTGGATCATTACCACCTCAGTATTGGGCAGGGAGACCCAAGAAGAAGCACTGGGATTGTGCTTACTGTGCCGTGCAATACCTGAAGCGGCACATCAAAGTTGTTGTGTGGCGCCTCAGAACAACTCCAGAGGTTTCCATGAGTGATAGGGCACAGATGGAGACCAAAAAGAAGGTAAAAACTACAACAACTGTCCTGGATGACCCAGAGGCTGAAACATCACTGGACCTCAGTGATGATGCAGATTCCCATGAAAGTGAACAAAGTGATTGTGCCAGGTCAATGCTTACCTCAAAAAAATGTGCACATGAACTGGTCGCCTGTGAGGAGAAAAGTCAAAGAAAAGTCGACATGTCAAAGCAACAAAATCATACTAGCACTGTCCACAGAGAGCAGTGCAAATAAAAGGATGTTCAATACCTTTCATTAGCGATAGCGGTGTATTGATACATTTAATGCCTGACGAAAAGTACAATTAGCTGCCACCATTACCGCGGCTTACGCCGTCAAAAACCAGAGTGTCCACTTGGGCTACACTGACGCACATGAAAGGCCGAGGTTCGATTATAGCAACAGCGAAACTTAAGAAAACAAAAGTACAAACACCAATCCATGTGCTTCAAGTTACAGCGGCATATGCCTGTTTGCTCAGTTTCAACACATCAGCTGATATGGGACTGTTGTGGGTGAATTACAACATGAATGCTCATCACAAAATAGTACGTCAATTCTCTTCATTGTTTCATGGTTTAGGAAACTTAAAGACTATGAAATTAAAACTGCATATTAATGAGGATGTCTGCCCTGTTGCTCAGAAACAGACATGTTTCTTTTCATTTACAAGAAGCTGTTGAAACAGAACTTAAATCATTACTAATGCACAATATTACTGAACGTTCCACTTGTCCAATATCATGAGTTTCTCCCATTGTAGTAGTGCCTAAAAAGGACTGTGAAGGTGTTGTGCGCATATGCATTAACACTCACTAGGCAAACAAAGCAACTGAACGAGAACGACATCCAGGGTCGCACATTGCTGATATAACGCAATTGAATGGTGCCAAAGTATTTTGCTAGCTTGATTTAAATAAAGGTTATCAGAGCTTGAAGAAGGTTGCATACATATTACAACCTTTTTAACACATGTTGGATTGTTTAGATATAAGAGACTTAGTTTTGGTGTGTCATGGGCTGCAGAACTTTTCCAACGTGTCATACATCGCATCATACAACCTTTTGTGAATGTATTCAATTATAGTGATGAGATATTAGTTTTTGGAGCTACCCACAAGGAGCATGATAAAGCCCTCAGACAAGTATGTCAATCACTCAATGATGCAGGGTTAACCTTAAATACGGACAAGTGTGAGTTCAATCAGAAAAAACTGAAATTCTTTGGCCATATCGTTTCTGATGGGGAATGATGCCTGATCCAACAAAAGTACAAGCTTTAACAAATATCGAGCCCCCACAAGATGTTTCAATGGTATGCTCTTTACTTGGAATGGCCAGTTAGCAAAGAGTTAATAAAGACATTTTTTTTCTTTTGCATGGCCACGAGAATGTGATAAAAGCTTCAAGAGAATCAAACATGTCATAGAAAATGCTACAGAAATGGTGTACTTCAATCCAAAGCTTCATTCAGAGATTGTGGTTGACACTAGCCGGGTCGGGTTAGGTGCTATACTACAGAGCATAGCGGACATCCAAATGCAAGACAACATATTGTGGCCTATGCTAGAAGTCTGTCTCAAACATAACATACTTACTCACAGTCTGAGAAGGAAAGTTTGACCTTAGTACGGGCTTGTGCACACTTCCATGTATTCCTGTACAGAAAGCTGTATACAGTGGTGACTGACCATCAAGCTTTGCTGACAATTTTCAGTAATCCAAAAGCCAAGATGCCTCCTTGAAATGAATGATGGGGACTTCTATTGCAAGAATATGATTATAAAATTGTGCATAGACCAAAATCTTGCTGCCTACTTTTTGAGAGTGTCTATTCAAGGTCATGGTACTCCACCCAAAATGGCTAAGACCTACATATATTTCATTGTCAAGTCAAGTACAGCAGCTGCTGTATCATTAGCCCAGACTGTCACTGCAACGAGTCATGATAGTGACCTGCTGAAATTAAAAGACAATTACACATCAGTTGTGGAATAAACACTTGACCCCTCAGTAATGATGGTGAAAATCTGAAGTACAAGAATGTTAAAGATGAATTGTCCAAAACTCAGGATGGTGTAATACTGCAAGGATCCAGATTCTGGAGAGTCTACGAGAGTCTAAAAGGTGATCGAAGTGGCTCACGAAGGACACTTGGTATTGTTGATACAAACAGAGCTCTCTGAGACAGAGTTTTGTTTTCATACTTAAATAAAAGAGTTGAAAAGGAACTCAAAGCCTGTCACATATGCAATTGCCTGTCAACCAAAGTTACTGAGCATCCTCTGAAATTGTTAGACCTCCCTAAACATGCATGGGAGAGAGTAGTCATCGATTTCTTCAGTCCGCTTGATAATGGACATCAAGTAATAATGATTATAGATGAATATTCACGTTTTCCTTTGGTCGAAGATCTTTCATCCACGACATGAATGAGTAATAGAAAAACCTGATGGCATCTTTGCAACATGGGGTATCCCAGCCTTAATAAAGCCTGACAATGGTCTACTCTTCAACAGAAAATAATTGAAAGAATTTCTGGCGCATCTGAACATACAGCATCAAAAGATCACACCCTTATGGCCACAGGCCAATGGACTTGTTCAGCGTTTTAGGAGTACACTAAAGAAAGCAGTACAACATGCAACTCTTGAAAAGCTCAGCTTGAAAACAGTATTAAATTCTACTTTATGAGCTTATCGTTTGACACCCCACTCGATCACTGATGAGTCCTATGACATTGATGTTCTGGAGAGCAATGTCAACCAAGTTATCTCAATGGCCACAGAAAGAGACAAAAGTGAAAACGAACAAGTTACTTCCCTTCAGTAACAAATGATCTGGTAGAGACTTATTCTAGCTGCAGATTTCTTACATCAAAATTTCCCACAGCCGTCTGTCTGGATCCAGAGATTTGTCCTTGAGCAGTACCCCTGCGCGCCGTTAGGTGACATTGGCAGATTCCACATCCCTTATTGGCACCGTGTTCAACGGACATAACATCCTGGGTCGTATAGAGGCATCACCCTGGCGCGCTGACATCAGTTTCTTTTCACGACTTTCCACGCCAGAAGCACAGAACCATGAAGAACACTGACCCTGGTGTGTCAGAAATGGGGCCCTGGAAAGAGAAGTCCCTGACCCCAGAAATCAGTTTGTAGAGCGGGGAGGATGGGTGGGTTGGTAAGGAATATACAACTAGAATATGTCTCTAATAGATAATTCGTTACCCAAGTTAAGTAACTTGTTCATCTGATAGAGACGTCTAGTTGTAGATTCCTTACCTTAGCATAGATACCCAATTAATACCATCCCTGGAGGTGGGTCTGCAAACCAAGATCATACTAGGAAGTCCTGCAGGATCGAGAGGGCAAAGTAGCTGTCCCTTCAGACCTGGCTGTCAAGGCAGTAGTGTTTGGTGAACGTGTGCAATGAAGCCCACGTTGCTGTCTGGCAGATGTCCTGGACTGGAACTATGGTGTGCTAACGCAGTGGTTGCAGCTATTGCTCTGGTGGAGTTATCAGGCAAACCCTCTGGGGTTGCTTCTTAGCCAATGCATGGGGGGGGTGGGCAAAAAAAATAAAGACTTATCTGTACACAATGCCACAAATTTGTTCCAACAGCAGGCGTTTACCGTTTTGGTGAAGGGACGACTGGCTGCCAAGATAACGTTACAGACTTCAGGCTGAAGGTCAAAAACTGTCAATTGCTGCTGCTCAATCTCCACCCAAGAAGTAAGAGACTGGACCGGTTCGGGTGAAGAACCGTCTTCTGCTACTGCGACAGAAGATCCTCACAAAAGGACAGTGTGATTGGAGAATGGATGGCCATGCTCAACAGCTCAGGATACCAGACTCCATGCCCTGTACGGAGCCACAAGAATTAGGTAGGCCTGATCGTTCTTGATCTGCTTGAGACCTCTGGCAGAAGTGGTACTGCAGAAAGGCATACAGGAAGCCTGAGTTCCACTCAAGACGAAAAGCTTTGCCAAGTGAGTGCAGTCTTGGAAACTCCAACACACAAAACAGCTGACATTTTGTGTCCTCTGAGGAGGCCAACAGATCTAACCAAGGCTCTCCCCACTGCTGAAAGAGACCTTACGCCACCTCCGGATGGAGACGCCATTTGTGATTGAAAAGCATTGACGGCTGAGTTTGTCTGCTCTGGTTTTCATAAAGCATGCCAGATGTTGAACAACCAGGGATATGCCCTGATGTTCCAGCCATGTCCAAAGGCGCAAAGCCTCCTGACAAAGTGTTCACGACCCCACCCCGCCCTGCCCTGCTTGTTGCAGTACCACATGGCAGTGGTGTTGTCCATGATTACCTGCACCATTTTCTCTTTGAGAGAGAGAAGGAATGCTTTAAGTGCTAGCCTGATTGCCCTGAGCTCTAAAAGACTGATATGAAGGCCGGACTCCGCCAGAGACAAGACACCTCTGATCTCCAACTCTCCTATGTGACCATCCCAGGGTTCTGCAAAGTCGGTCCTGGAGAGCCGGGTCCACACCAGATTTTTAGCATTTCCACATTTAGAAACGTGTAGATTTCTGAGACATCATTTTTCTGGATGTGGATATGCTAAAACCCTGGCATGGACCCGGCTCTCCGAGACTCACATTGCAGAACCCTGGGCCATCCCATCCCATCCCACTACTGTCAGATCCGGTTGTGGAAGGGAGGGAGGATCTGCCTCTGACCCAATCACGGTTCAAAAGCCGCCACTACAGATCTTGCGAAGTTCCTTCCGAGATCTGGACCATGTCAGAGGTTCCACTGATGCTGCACCCACTGGAATGTCAGCCCGCATATGCCATCTGACATGTGTCACCAGCAGCATGCAGGAGGCCCAGCAGCCACAGTCATTCTCACCGAAATCCAGGACAGAGGCTGAACACCAGTATTATAGCTGATTATCCTGGACTTGCAGCCCGGGAGTATAGGCATGAAACTGCACTGTGTCCAGAGCAGCTCCGATGAAAGGGAGCATCTAAAAGTGAATCAGGTGTGACTTCGACACGTTTATAGTGAACCCCAGCGAATGCAGGACGACCGCTGTAGTGTGGAGGTGGGAGATGACAGTCTGGGGTAAGCCCAGTCATCGAGGTAGAGGAAGACTGAAACCCCTAACCTGCACAGATGAGCTGCGACCACTGCCACCACTCTGGTGAACATTAGAGGGGCACTGGTAAGGCCAAAGGGGAGCACGCTAAACTGAAAATGCTCGTGTCCTACTGTGAATCACAAGTAACTTCTGTGGTCAGGCAGGATGGTAATATGGATATGAATCCTGCAAGTCCAACGCTACTATCCAGTCTCCTGGGCCCAGGGCAGATAGGACCCGAGCCAGAATGAGCATTTTGAACTTTTTCTTGAGGAAGAGATTGAGGATCCTGCAGTCTAGGATAGAGCATAGGTCCTTGTCCTTTTTTGGGCACCAGAAAATAGCGGGAATAACCACCACGACCTACTTCTTACACATCAGCATTCTCTATTGCTCACTTGGCTCAGGGAGCCATAACGTCCCCCACAGAAGTGCCATCCTCCATCGTCTGATCGTAAATGGTGGCATGGATGGAGGGGTCATCTCGAAGGGGAGGGAGTAGCCCCTTCGGACTATTTGCAAATCACACCTGTCTGATGTGATGGATTCCCAGCAGGGAACCCTGCCTCTTACTGGTCCCTGATGGGGAAGCATTAGACTAGGTAGGTTTGGAGTCTGCAGCGGAAAGGGTGGTGGACTGGGCCAACCGCTTGCTCCCTGATCCACAAAGAAGTTGGATCCCAAGTCCCCAGCCACACAGAGGCTGGGCAGCTTGTGCGATACGGAGGCTGGAGGGAAAAGAACATGGTTGGGTGCCCCTTCTGTAGGACACGAAAGGGCCAAAAAGCAGACTGAGGGGGGGTGAGGGGCAGCCGCGAGGCCCAAGACAAAGTCTGGGACTCCTAAAGCACTCTAGCACTGAGTTGGCTTTGTCTCCGAAGAGACAGGTGCCATCGAAGTCATGTCCGTAAGCGCAGCTTGGCCATCCCCCGAAAAGGCAGACTTCCTCAACAAAGCGTGGCACCTCGAGCCCAACGTCGATGCAACTGATCTAGCCACTGAGTCGGTCGCATCCAGTCCACATCATATTGTGAACTTAACTGTGACTCTCCCATCAGCAACAGCTTGAGAAAGAATGGCCTAGGCCTCCTCTGGGACCTGTGACCGCACCTGCGCAACTGTGTCCCATTAAGTATGAGAGTAACTGCTCAAAAGGCATGCAGTGTTCACGGACCACAATGCCAGACTGAAGGAAGAAAGCATTTTCTTGGCAAGGTGATCAATCTTTTGGATTCTCTGTCTGGGGCTGTGGAAGGTAATGTGCCTGGGGATGTATAGTTCTGGATAACCAAGTTCTCAAGGGTGGGGTGTTGGGTCAGGAATACTGGTTCATTAGGTGCAGGCCTATGGCGGTGGGCGACTGTCCTATTAACAGGAGCCCCTTGCTGGGTTTGGACCAAATCCCCTACATGACATGAGTGAGGGACTCATTGAAGGGCAAGAGGGGTTCTGACGAGGAAGCCCAAGGCTGAAGCACCTCAGTCAGGATGTTTGTCCTGACAGACACAGAAGGCAGTCTGAGGCCCAGGACCTTGGCCTCTCTTACCACCACTGAATGTAACGCTTCCTCCTCAGTAGCCACGGTAGGGGAAGAAAGCATGCCAACATCAGAGGAAATGTCTAGACCACTGGCTTTACCCAGACCCTGGGCCCAGACCATGGAGTCATCAATATGGTATTCTAAAGGGTCCAGTGACCCCTCCATACCCGTACCCATAAGAATACGGGAGCAAAGTCCCCATCGAAGTTTGAATAGGCGTAGTGACGCCAATCCAGCTCTGTGTCAGAATTGACAATAAGTATGGGATCAACGCCAACTGTGGGCCCGGGCAGCTTCAGGAGCATCGACATCTGCACAGTTGTCAGGGAAGGTCGCGTAGCACGACCAGCGCTGGTGCGGATCTGGAAATGGATTCCTGGGTGCCCCTAGAGCAGAGGCCGAAGCCACCAGCGTAGAAGCCGAGGGGGCCCCTTTCGACCGTGTGGGACCCAAAGGCACTCCAGCATTGTCGGACTCCCCAAAAATGAGGCGCATTGCCTCATAAAACTCTCAAGAGTTGGGTAGGGGTGGCTCTGGAACTCAGGGAGGGGCAAAGTCGACCCAGAAGTGGGCTCCAAGGATAGAGCTCTACAGCGAAGATGCTCCTTTTCACGTGCCCAATTGTCCAATAGACAGGGTGAAGTCGAAATATGCTTGCCTTTCTTTGACTTCTTCTTATGCTTTCCCAAGCGTCCTGAAAACTTCAAATGGGACAACAAAGAGTGCGGGCTCCATAAGCGGTCTCGGGACCTTCCTCTCAACCAGGAGCAACCCGAGGCACGACTCCCAAAGAC
This sequence comes from Pleurodeles waltl, assembly GCF_031143425.1. Taxonomy (NCBI): domain Eukaryota; kingdom Metazoa; phylum Chordata; class Amphibia; order Caudata; family Salamandridae; genus Pleurodeles; species Pleurodeles waltl. Next base: position 517,533,049 of record NC_090440.1, on the reverse strand, counting down.
GAGGTGCGGATCCATCACGGACATCATCCAATGACGGGTCGCAAGGCTTGAAGCCAGTTTTCCGTGATGACATCTCAACGCACCAGAACGTCAAAAAATCTTCAACAAAAGTCCTTTCAAAAAGTGACACTGGGGTGCGCTGCTCTTTGGATCTGCGCATGGGCTGGCGTGGAAAGAAAAGAACTGACATTAACATGCCAGGGTGTCACCTATTTAAGTCCTACGATGTTATAGACAGCGAAAAGAACTCCAATGATGCAGTCGACCGATGCCACCTTATGGTGCGTAGGGGTACTGCTCGAGGAAAAATCTCCAGATCAAGACTGAAACCTGGGGGGAATTCTAAAGTAAGGAATCTGTAACTACAAGTCTCTAGCAGATATGATTCGTACAAGGGACTTAGTTCACAAATAGAAAACGAAAGTTTATGCAGATAAGAGGCGAGATGCAAAAGACCTCTCTTTCAGAAAAGAAGTTTTGGTGATAACTCAAAAGCTAAACAAAAAGAAAATCTGAGGCCGCTTACGTTGCTGAACCTTTCCAAGTAGTGTCCAATAAAGGAAACATGGTGACTACCCAGTGCTCTTGGAAGTCTATTACCAGACGCTTTTACCATTTCAATCCTGTATTGCATCAGTGTTCAGCTCAAGATAGTGTCAGAAGAACTAATTCTGACAACTCAGTGACCATTGCTGATTTCATACCATCTTCAGCAATTTTCCAACATTAAAGATGACAGTTCACAGCTTCCAGTAACCAAATCGGATCGACTGATCAAGGCGCCAAGAAGATTGATTGTAGTTATATAGTTGTACCATATATATATATATATATATATATATATATCTATAGATATATATATATATATATAGATAGATATATTTCCAGTGAGTTTCTTAAAAAAAAAAATGTTGTATTTTTTTTATTATTTAACAGCGAGGGAGACTTAGTGCCTTGCACGTTTTAGGATGGAACCTTTCCAGCTCCCCAAGGACTGCACATCAGTGTGACGTAGCCACAGAATGTAATGTTCACAGGTACAGGCAGCAAAATAAAAACGTGCGATTTATAGCTCCATGTGAGGCCTTGTCATTCAGCGGGCACCAAGCTGGGGAAGATGCTATGAAAATGACCCTTAAAATCACTATCAATAACAAATAAAGGGACAGGGAGAGTTGAAGGTCCAGTGTATAATCTCCCACGGTAACTGTAAACAAAATGAATACACTGTTCCTGGCGAGAAAAGGGAAACCCTAAGGTTTAGGAGCTAGAGCCCTCACACATCCAATTGGATGTCATGCTTCATCATTGGGGTGCTCCTCGTCAGACCGGCGCTGCAATGTCTGACGGGCTCCCCGTAAGGGGGTTCTTTGCCGGAGATCTTTTTTAAGGAACTGCAGGGATGGACTACAGCCAGGTCGTATTTCAAAAGCAGGAGAGAGTTTAAAATTGGTTGAGGGCTCTTGTTTACTCTTAAAATCACTCTTAAAATCACTACACATCTTTTGCTTTTAGTTGACATCTTTGACCGAATAAAATAATGCACATTTCTTCTCTTTTAGCATTTTAAAAAGTTTAAACAGACTCCTACTTTGAGAATTCTATCCATCGCTATGTGATCTAGTGTATGTTTTCTGGCAAGCAAGCATTGGGATAACACAAAGGGGCTTAATGCAATTTAAAATTTTAAATGTCTCAACTCAAACGTGGGTAGGTTGATTACATATGAAAACCTTTCTGTGACAACCTAAGTTAAGATAGTTGGAGAGAGATATTTTTTTCCAGATAGGTGAGGTCCTAGGTATTTGATACTGGTGCAGTCAGAAAGTTCAATTTAGCTTTCGACTGAGTAAAGGGGTCTCTCAAATTGTTGGGTCTTTCATAAACCGAGTCTTTACTGATCCTAAAAAGGTTTCAGATAGTATGTATTTGTTTGATGTACGCTTGTATCTGTATTTTTTGTATTGTTTTGATGATCAAATTACAGAAATCGCTGAGGGTGGGGTCCCCCAGCTTCTATTAGTGATTCAGTGGAGGTCACCAGAAGTCAAAAGGTTAAGAATCGTTGGTCTGTGATAAAACAGTGGAGAGCGCATGTTATTTTATCACAAAATTAACAAGTGACTGTCGGGGTTCATTCTCAATCGACACACGATCTGATCAATGTTAACGTGCACATGAAGGCAGGGGGTGAAGAAGGCACCGACAGCATGAGGAACATTTGGTGGTACACAGTGAGTGTGGTCACAACAGTGGGCTGCAGTCAGTGAAAGGAGCTGCCAATGGTGGACACTATGAAGAGTGGATAATGCTTAGCAGTACCAGAAGCTGGCATTGGTGGGCAGTGTGAAGAGCTGCTAGCACGCAGGGCAGGTATACTTGGGCAGAACAAAGAGGCGGCACTGATGGGGTACTGTGAAAAATCAGCACTGGTTGGTAGGGAGAGCAGGTGGAACTAATTATTGGGTCGAACAATAGCACTGGAGTACAACCTGTGAACCAGGAAGCAGTGATTAATATACGCCGATGGCCCAGTGAACACTGTAAATCTGACATGAACCCAGAACTTCAGACTCCAGCGCCCTCAATCCAACACCATTCACAAGCACTAAAGTCACTTCCAAACTTAAAAAAGACTCACTTCAAGTTCAAAAATCTTGAACCGAATGCCATTAGACCAATAAATTAGTCTTCTGGTGATAACACACCAACATACTACAATATACAGAAAGCAGAGGCCCAGTACAGTCTCTAATCTCATTTTAAAAGTATTTCGAAAGTATATTGAAATTAAGTGTCCGTCTTATAGTGTCTACCTTCTATTGCGTATATATATTGATATTTGTGTATATATGGCCAGCTTACGTTAACAGTGAGGATGGCTGAATCATGAGTGGGATGGACAGTTGGTAATGAAAAGAATATATAATTAAGTGGGCCATTTCTCTAAGCTTCTCATGTCAGTAGGGCCCATCTACTTAAGCCTTCCATGGATCTATAAGGCCGGATGTGCAATAAAGAATAGTGTAGTGAGCAAACAGATTGATATTCAACATTAACGTGGTCTAGATGGCAATCTGGACCAGAAGCACTCATCCAAATGTAGGTCAGAAAGGGTCAGCCTCGTTGAATAGAAAGGACAGGAGAAGTCAGAGCAAAGTGTGAAGGATATTGGGATTGAAACGTGGCTGCATTAAAACATTGTATACTGAATTACAGAGTGTGGTTCTTGTGTAACAGAAGGGAACGTTCCAATTCACTAATAGCATTGTGATGAAGGTGGGGGCAGGAATGTTTCTCAGTTCATGTTTAAAAACTCCCACTTTTAATAAACATATTACTAAAGTATGAATCGCTAGCATGACAATATATTTTGAAATGTTTCTACTGTTGATTTACAAGCTATAGAGAAGAACACAATAGGCCAGATGCGGACTATAAAGGGAGGACCATTCCTTCATGTGCCCCTTTGAGATCTCCACAAATGATTAAAGTATTACAGATAGGTCCTTCAGACAACACTTCATCTGTAGCATTGCCAATGATGTGTATAATGCACAATTCTCTGCAGGTTTTTAATCTCTTCATTAGCACACCAACATTACATTTGCTCTCTTCAGACAACTCCTTGATTTCACCCAGACGAGAACACAAAGATGCTAAGACAGAGCAACGTACGCATTGCTGCTGCCTGTGCTCTATCAGTTGCGTGTTTATGACCGAGCGTTGCACAGCTACATGTTAAACCTATCCTGTGTCTGACAAAAAGCATGCACTGCTGTGGTCTGTTCTGCTCTGTGTGGCGAGCTAGGGTAGCCAGGACCGGTTCCCAATTGTGTACCTATTTGGTGAGTGTAGGTGAAACTTGGTAACATTGTTTGACTACACAAAAGACAATAATATTGGCTTTGTCAACCAGTGTTACTAAACAGAAGGCTTTTTCTGATTTTAAGAGGAAGCCCTACAAAGAAAAACCTCTCAGGCTGCCTCCACAGAACCTTTCTATGTAAGGTAACCAGACGCAGATTCCAGGTTTATGTGGGAGAATCTCGACTTGGTGTTAATTCTCCCCACCCAGCAGTGTCATTTCCTGTGGCTTTAACGTGAGATTTCTTCCAACAGACTGAGAAAACATTCCATGTGTTTGACACTGCGGTCAGAAAATAAACCCGGCCCAGTTGCCTGGCAGAGGCATGCTGGATTCTATGGAAAACAGAAGATTTCCTGACAGCCGGTAAGACGGATAGGACTTGGGGTGAGTGTCATGTGACAGGCCAAAGAAAGATGTCCCTTAATTGCACTCTCCCTTAATTACACTGTTGCATTTTCATGTCACTTCACTGAAACTTGACAAGAACTAAAAGTGCTCTATGGCTGCCAGTCTTATAGTAAGGTCTATACATTGCCACATTGAGACGCTGGTTCGAACACCCTAGGTATTTTAATGGGAAAGCAGCTCCTCTTGACCAAAACACAGGTCAAACTTAAGCAACGAAAGACTAACCAGGCCTTTTACAAGTATTGGACACACCCTTTTATGTTTCGTCTCGAATGGCAGTTTAACTACAGAATCCTGGAAATAAATAAAATAACTAAAAATGTTCTTTATATAGTGCTTTAAACAACATCTGTTGCCAATTTCTAAGTGGTACTAATACCAAGTGTTTCTACTGTCAACGGTAAGTGTACTTCATTTATCAACCTCAGGAAGATGAAATGTTGAGATGGCTAATTGTGCTAGGAGAAGGGTAGGCAGCTATCACCAAGCCCCTTTTTGCTGAAACCAAAAATATATTTTTTTATACATCTGATGCATACAATAACTGAGACATGAAATAAATCAAATATGCAACATTAGTTAGGATATACTACTGTTTGCATTCTAGATTTGAAATATTAACACAATATTAGAAAAACAGGGAACCCTCTGACAGAACACATTTGATTACACCTGACACCGAGACTAGAATTTGCAAAAGGTTGGGCCTCAGCGGTATTAAGCTGCCGTGGCTAGCCCTCTCTGGCATGCTGTATATGGCAAATACCACAACCTCTGTAGCTAAAGAAAGGCCCATTAACTTTGATCCTCAACTACCTGTTAGTCCTACCTTGCGCCTCGCCCAATAGGACATACTGGGCTACTTGGTGCAACTAGGTGACTTCCCAGTTACGATCATGCTTGTACCATACTCTGGTGGGACAATGTGACAACAGAATCACAGCTTATCTGACAGGCAGTAAGGTGATGATTCTCTAGGACAGTGGTTCCCAAACATGTTCGAACCACAGCCCACTTTTTAGAGTGACAATCTTTAAGAACCACATTCTTTAAATGGACATGAGGAGGGGGTGATTTTAATTTAACTAAAGCATCGTGTGATAGTGCATTGCCCTTAGACAATACATGTTTCATTTATATAGCTATTACGTTTGCACAGACATTCGGTTTCACTGATAAAACTATATGGCACTTGAATGATAATGTGCAGAAATCATGTTGCAGTGAAAATATATCATTGGTGCAACATTAAATAACGTGCCTTGATTTGTTTTGATCCTGTTAAAATCTGTGTTTGCAGCATGCTTCAGAATTACAGAAAAATTGCTTATTTTTGCCTTACTAACTGCTGAATGCATATAGTTCATTTATAGGTATTTACAATTTTGTGCGTGTTGCAAAAACGTGGCGCAACCTAAAGCCTTTTCTTTCACAGTACCTGAACTCCAGCAAGAATGCCACATAAATTCACTTTAAAACAACTCTTTTTGCAGTCACAGAAATAAAAGTAAACACCAATCACATATTAAACGAACACGCGGGAGTTTATCAGAAGACAGCATGAAATTTGACCTCTGTCTTTAAAGGAGCAGCAAATGTGTCAAAACAAACACATAATTTAAAGGCATCTTTATGTATTGCTCGGACTTCCCCGACCCCCCCAAAACAAATCAGCTCGCCACCCACCATTTGGTAAAAGCTGCTCTACGAAAAAGGTCTGTGCTGCCTACAGAGGCTTTTTCCCCCCGATGTGACGTGCCGGCAAAGGATGGTTGGAGTTGACAAGGGAGGTGCAGCCACCCTCAATGCAAGCAAGCTTCTTAAATCTCAATGATCTGCAGTTCAGACCAGAGGTCTGCTATTGACTCACTGGTTAATCCTACAGGCTAGGTAGGGTTAACTCATCAAGGTATCCCTTTGTGTTTAAGTGGGATGAGAATAGTGGTGACTAGAAAAGGGGTGCGGAGTATATAATTAGGGTGTGGCTGAAACTAACTTTCAGGGATTCCTTTAATGTGCCACCTAACCGGTATTTTGATGCACTTCTGAGTTATTGCACCCAGATCTATAATACAACAGCTGACACACACCTAACGCCAGTCAGGACTAACAGCTTTGTCAGTGGTTGTTAGTTTAGAATAAATGAGTAACAAGAATGATTTATTTATAAATAATTAATATTTAAAATGTTTCAATTCTGAAATTGTGAGATTCAATTAATCACTGAGGCCTGTTGAAGAGGTAGCTGCCTCCAGAGTGTCAAACATTCCTGTTACATTCATTCTACTAAACATGTATGTCCTTTTACTCTCTATATCTCGTCCATCTGCGTATCTTACATCTCATCTCTTTCCTGTTCACTGTCTTTTCCCTCTCACCTGAAAGCACTTCCTCATATCCTCTTCACTTCACCACCCCCCAAAAACACAACACAGCCACCCACCTATAAGGATTGTATTTTCTTTTATGTTACCTTTGTCAGTATTTTAGCAGCTGTGTTATTTCTTCACACACATTTGCACACAATCTGAACTGAAACGGGAATACGTGGCCTTTGCTCTGTATGCTGCTGAGAGGCCAAGATGATAGGAACCCCATTTTTTTTACCCACCGACAGGCACAGTGAGAAACTCACACTGCCTTCAGCCGCAACTCCAAAGTTCTCAATCGGGGTGACTCCGTTCAATAAATGCATGAGTAATATGCTACACGAAAAAAACATACATAAACACAACATCCTGTACATCTGCGGCCTACCTATATTGGCAAAGAGGCCATGCTCTAACATTTTGAAGAGTGGCGGTCAGACACTCTTCTTGTTCATATCAGACAGCCAGGAGATATACATGGTCAAAATGCATAGGCTTTTGGCTGCATGAGCTGAACTTGGCCAGGCTGAGGATTTCACAGCCCTGTGGGCGTGATCTCCTCAGCTTAGCAAAAGTGCCTCGAGGCCCTCCCCCTCGTGATGAGTGAGAGCGTCACAGATTACCTCAGACCTGGGCGCATCGTTTTTTAGGTCATGAAGTACCCAGGGCTGAGTGTCAATCAGCATCACCTTGTCACAGAGTGGGGTAAGGTCAGCAACTCTTACTGAACCCATCCCACTGTGTGACGGGCGAGGGACTGCTGCCTTTCCTCATTGGCTGAGGATAGCCAATGAGGGAAGGCAGCAGTCTCACTTACCCAGTGTATATCTGTTCGTGGCATGTTCTGCTGCAGATTCACATGCTGTGCATTAGTCCACCATCTAATGTTGGGCTTGGAGTGTTACAAGTAGTTTTTTCTTCGAAGAAGTCTTTTCGAGTCACGGGATCCAGTAACGACTACTCTTTGGTTCCATTGCGCATGGACATCGACTCCATTGTTAGATTGTTTTCCCGCAGAGGGTAAAGGAAGGGGAGTAATAGAGTATATAGGTATAAAGTAAGAGATGTCCATGCTAATATAAATGTATATACATATGTACAAATGTTTGTAACTTAAACGACTGCAGATGTCCGGGGAGGAGGGTGGGTGCATGTGAATCTACAGCAGAACATGCCACGAATAGATATACACTGGGTAAGTGACATTTTCCGTTCGATGGCATGTGTAGCTGCAGATACACATGCTGTGCATAGACTACAAATCAGTTTGCCCTCCCATAAATTAGCGGTGGTTAGCCTGAAGGAGTTGAAGTTGTTTGAAATAACATTCTTAGAACAGCTTGACCTACTGTGGCTTGTTGTCGTTATAATACGTCTACACAGTAGTGTTTAGTGAATGTATGTGGTGTTGACCATGTGGCTGCTTTACATATTTCAGACATTGGTATGCTATTACCTAAAAAAAAGCCATTGATGCACCTTTTTTCCTTGTAGTGTGCGCTTTAGGAGTAACAAAAAGCTGTTGTTTTGCTTTAATATAGCATGTTTGGATGCATCTTACAATACATTGTGCTAAACCTTGTTTTGATACTGGATTCCCTGTTTGAGGTTTTTGGAAAGCGAAAAATAGTTGTTTAGTCTTTCTAAACGGTTTTGTTCTGTCTATATAGTACATTAAAGCTCTTTTGATGTCTAATGTATGTAGAGCTCTCTCTGCCACAGAATCTGGCTGTGGGAAGAAGACTGGCAGTTCCACGGTTTGATTTATATGAAATGGGGATACCACTTTAGGTAGAAATTTTGGATTTGTTCTTAGTACAACTTTATGTTTGTGTACTTGGAAGAAAGCTTCTTCAAGAGTTAAGGCTTGGATTTCACTTACTTTTCTTAAATAAGTAATTGCCACTAGAAAGCCAACTTTCCATGTTAGAAATTGAATTTGGCAGGAGTGCATAGGCTCAAATGGCAGTCCCATGAGTCTTGTAAGCAATATATTTAGATTCCAAGAAGGAATTGGTGGTGTTCTTGGTGGAATGATGCGTTTTAAACCTTCCATGAATGCTTTAATGACAGGAACTCTAAATAAAGAGCTATGTTGTATATTTTGTAAATATGCAGAAATTGCAGTAAGATGAATTTGTATTGAAGCAAATGCCAAGTTTGATTTTTGTAAATTAAGTAAATAACATACAATATCTTTTATTGATGCTGTAAGAGGGTCTATATTTTTGGATTGACAGTGATATACGAACCTTTTCCATTTGTTTGCATAGCACTGTCTAGTAGTGGGTTTTCTCGCTTGTTTAATAACTTCCATACATTCTGATGGGAGTTGTAAATATCCAAACTATGACCTCAGGAGCCAAATTGCTAGATTGAGTGTCTTTGGATTTGGATGCGTGATTGGCCTCTGTTTTGTGTCAACAGATCTTGTTTGGATGTGAGTTTGGAGTGTGGTACTACAGACAGATCTAATAATGTTGTGCACCACAGTTGATGTGCCCATATTGGTGCTACGAGTATCATTTTGAGTGAAGTCTGATGCAACTTGTTGACTAGAAACGGAAGGAGTTGGAGTGGGGGAAAAGCGTATGCAAATATCCCTGACCAATTGATCCATAGAGCATTCCCCTTGGATTGGGGATGTGGGTGTCTGGATGCAAAGTTTTGGCATTTAGCATTTTCTCTTGTTGTGAACAGGTCTATGCTTGGAGTTCCCCACTTTTGAAAGTCTTTTTGAAGTACTTGAGGGTGGAGTTCCCATTCATGAGTTTGTTGGTGATTTCTGCTGAGGATATCTGTCAACTGATTGTCTATCCCTGGAACGTATTGAGCTAATAGATGAATTTGATTGTGGATTGCCCATTTCCAAATTTTGAGGGCTAGGGACAGTTGGGATGAATGTGTCCCTCCCTGTTTGTTGAGATAATATATGGTTGTCATGTTGTCGGTTTTTATAAAAACATTCTTCTGTGTGAGAAGAGGTTAAAAAGCTTTGAGTTCTAGAAAGACAGATAATAACTAAGTGGTTTATGTGTAGCTGTTTGTGATTGACATCCCACTGCCCTTTAATGTTGTGATTGGTTAGGTGAGCTCCCCAACCAATCATTGATTCATTTGTTGCAATTAAGTCTGAGGCACAGAGTCTTCAAATGGCCACCCTTTGCTTAGATTTGTGGAACTCCACTGCTGAAGGGACATGTATGTTTAGCGGTCTATCAACACTAGATCTTGAAGTTGACCGTGTGCCTGTGACAATTGTTGTACGGGCCGCATGTTTAGTCTTGCGTATGGTACAACTGCAATACATGATGCCATAATTCCTAAAATTGTCATGACAAATCTGACAGTGTATTGTTGATTTGTTTGTATTTGTGTGATTATATTTTGGAATGCTTGTATCCTTTGTGTATTTGGATATGCTAGAGCCTGCTGAGTGTTTAGTATTGCACCCAAATACTGTTGTATTTGTGCTGGTTGAAGGTGTGATTTTTGGTATTTTATTGAGAAACCTAGTGTGTGTAAGGTTTGTATTACATAACGCGTATGATTGTGGCATTGTGTATGACTGTTTGATTTTTATTAGCCAATCGTCTAGATTTGGAAAGATATGTATATGTTGTCTTCTTAGGTAGGCTGCTACTACTGCCAAGCACTTTGTGAATAGCCTTGGCGCTGTTGTTATTCCAAAGGGTAACACTTTGAATTGGTAGTGTTTTCCTTGAATGACAAATCTGAGATATTTTCTGTGTGCAGGATGGATGGGTATGTGAAAATACGCATCCTTGAGTCCTAAGGCTGGCATGAAGTCCTGTTTTTGTAGTAGTGGGATGATATCTTATAAAGTTACCATGTGGAAATGTTCTGACAGGATGTAAAGATTGAGAGGCCTGAGGTCTAATATTGGCCTTAAGGTGCCATCATTTTTGGGAATTAGAAAATAGTGAATACACTTCTGTTCCTATTTGAGACTGTGGAACCATTTCTATTGCTTGTTTGAGTAGTAGAGATTGGACCTCTTGTTGTAACAGAATTGTGTGTTCTGTGGATAGTTTGTGTGACCTTGGTGGAATATTTGGAGGAGTGTTCATCAATTCTAGGCAATAGCCATTGCGGATAATTGACAACACCCAATTGTCTGTGGCATTATTTTGCCAATTTATGTGGAACTGTTGTAGTCTTCCCCCCACAGGAGAGGTGTGGAATGGAAGGGAATGAGGGAAGTCACTGATTTGGGTGCTGTGGAGGCGGCTTAGAGGCCTGAAATTTCCCCTCTATTTTTGGGGTATTGTCCTCTATATGTGCCCCTAAAACTACCACGTTGGTATTGTGGCTGGTAGGTTGGCTTTGTCTGCGAGGTGGATGCCTCTGAGGGCTGTGTTCTGAAACCACCTTGAAACTGAGGTTTACGAAATGACCCCCTATATGGTGCAGAGTAGAGTGCACCCATTGCCTTTGCTGTGCCAGAGTCCTTTCGCAATTTTTCTATGGTTGTATCTACTTCTGGCCCAAAAAGATGTTTTTTGTCGAACAGCATGTTCAACACACCCTGCTGTATTTCTGGCTTGAATCCAGAAGATCTGAGCATTGCATGTCTGCGTATAGTGCTGTATTATGTCTTGTATTATGTCTTGCATCTCGTCCCAATGGGCTCTGTCATAGCGAGCAAATAGTGCTTGCGAGTTGGCTATCCTCCACTGATTTGCTGCCTGGGATGCAACTCTTTTCCCTGCAGCATTGAATTTCCTGCTCTCTTTATCAGGAAGGGGTGCATCTCCTGATGACTGACTATTTGCTCTCTTCCTGGCAGTGCTAACTACCACAGAATCAGGAGTTACCTGATGGGTGATTTAATCAGGGTCAGAGGGTGCAGGTTTATGTTTTTTCTCTATCCTAGGTGTTATGATGCGTGCCTTAACTGGTTCACTAAAGATCTAATCCGCATGTTTTACCAAGCCTGGGAGCATCTGGAGGCATTGATACCTAGAATGTGTTGAGGATAGAGTGTTAAATAAGAACTCCTCCTCTAGGGGATCTGTATGCATGGTAACACCATGATATGCTGCAGCCCTAGCTATGACTTGATTATAGACAGTACTATCCTCAGGCGGTGATGGTTTAGAGGGATAGCTGTCTGGATCGTTACTTGGAATGGGATCAGGGTCATAAAGATCCCATGGATCCACATTGTCCTGTTGTGAATCGTAAGAATGAGTGGGTGACTGCACTGGTGTAGGGCTGGTAGGAGGAGAGGTAGGTAGGTAGGGAGAGTGAGGAGGAGAAGAAGACGGAGGAGGTGGTGGTTTCTCCTTCTGCTTGGGCACTTTAGCTGGAGGCTGCATAGTGTCCAATTCCTCCTGAAAAGCTAGCTCCCTCTTTGTTTTTAAAGGAGGTGCTGTCATAATTCTCCCCGTTTCCTTATGGATGTGGATCCTGGATTGCCTTTCATCCATAATTTCTAGAATTGGTTGTACCTCTAACTCCTATTCAGAAGTTTTGTGGCTTTCTTTAAGTCTCTTTGAAAGTCCATGCTCCTCTGTGTAAGTTGGCCTTTTCGGCTCCGAAGTGTGCTTTTTAGGGATCGAAAAAGATGAAGAGGATGAAGGTTTTGGCTCCGAAACTGGCTTTCTAATTTTCGACTCCGAAAAGTGGTGTTTAGTGGAGTCGGAAATGGAGCTCTTAGTCGTCTCCGATGTTTTCGGAGGAGTGGCCTTTTTCAGTGCCGAACTGGGAAGTTGGTCACCAACAGTCTTTATTCGGGCTGAGCCATGGCCTTCCGGCAGTGGTGTACCCAAACCAAATGCTGGTCTGTATACAGGTACTTTGCGTGGCACAGAGGACAGAATCTGAATGGAGTCCGGTCCATGAGGCTTCCACACGGTCGGCCCGAATAGGCCCGAGTTGGGCATGCACGCGCCCCGAAGGGCGAACAAAGTTGTTTTCCTGACGGTAGTGCTGTGTCGATGGAAGATTATGAACCCGATAGATACAATACCGACGAAAAGAGAGTTTTTCAAAGTTTTCCAAATCAAAATCTTGGAGCGAAAGGAAACACGTCCGAACCAGACTGCGGAAAGAAAACAACCTAACAATGGAGTCAATGCCCATGCACAATGGAACTGAAGAGGAGGAGTCACTCGATCCCATGACTCGAAAAGACTTCTTCTAAGAAAAATAACTTGTAACACTCCGAGCCCAACAGTAGATGGTGGACTAATGCACAGCATGTGTATCTGCAGCTACACATGCCATCGAACACACACAAAAAAAAAAAAAAAAAATATATATATATATATATATATATATATATATATATATATATATATATATATATATGAATTTGTTGTGAATGGGTGTGTGTGACATTGGTGAATGCATGGGTGTGAATGAGTATGTGTGTTGGTGTGCAGCCCACCCACCCCAACTCCTGTCAAAATTATTGATTCAGGAAATGGCTAACACTGTTAGGAAATGCAAGATTAAGCAAAACATGTGATATATAAATACAAACTAAATAGCTGATATGGATTACCTTAACATTTTATGCTTTCCTTTTTCGGAAATTGATCAGTACTTTTGCCAGTACAGTTACAAATATGAATACAATACCCAGTTTCAATATGTGTTTTTAATTACTATCAGGTCTGAGACCCGGAGGGACCTGGCCCACCTAAAGACCTGGGTATCCCATTTCGGTCTGCGGCAGTGCAGAAATAGTAACTGTAGAAGTGTAGGACAGGTTGGCTAAAGCAGCACAGGTTGGCTAACTCAAGCAATAGTGACACCTTTGATACTAAGGAGTGCCCAGGAATTCTGAATCAGAAGACAATGACTCCAACCACAGACAGGCCCAAACTATGGTCCGTGCTTGGGGAGGCAATTTCACTGACCCTCAGTCAACTTTGAAAACCACAATACGAGCCCCCCCTCACAGTAGTGTGTCTGTAGTTAATGTCATGACCGTAGAATCAAGGACTTCAGACTTTATTTTGCACACCATGTCACATCTATTTTGACCCAATGGGAACAATTCAGCCTGCCAGGCTCTCACTGAACTGTTAGGCAAACAACCCAGGACCGAGATGCGGCCTCAAGCAATTACTAGTGGCTGAGATTAATTCAAGCACTTTTTTCTATACCTTAGTGTGCCACCCTAAGTGAGACAGGTATGCCCAGATGTGGGTCCCATGCACATAGTGTCATTGGAACTAAGCTACACCTAACTGATGAGCCCTAGCTGGGTAAAAACAGTCCTAGGTTGCTTGTGTTCCTGTTCAGGGAGGGTTTAGAATGACACTTCGGGCTGGACTGTTCCCGCTGGAGTAGGGTCAAGACTGATATGCATATGGCTGAGTCCAAACTGAGGTGGCATTGTTTATAAAGTAACGATGGACTGGGATGCGGCCACCAGCAACTACCAGTGGCCGAGATTAATTCAAGCATTCTATCCATCAGTTTTTTGTACACTATAGGTTGATTTAAGGCACCATTTAGCCAAACAGGGAGAGCCAATGTACAACACGATTTACAGGGGAAGCACAGACACTTTACTATTGTTTAGCAATGGTGAACTGCAGAGTTCTACAGCCAACAAAAACAGGGCCCAGACAAAGGCAAAAAATCTGGGGTGACCAACGAGAAAAAACAGATTTGTTACAGTCCTTCTGAGGTAACCCACTACTATTATTCTTCCAATTGCTATACACTGCTCATTTGATTTAATGTAATTCATTTTGCAGCATCACTGCTTTTAAAAACCAGTCTCACTCCTGCTTATGTAAACATGTGTACAGGATCTAGTATAATTTTATTCTTTTGGTGTAAACACAGCGCTCAGTTTCCACTCTAGCTGGGTTTTGACTAAGACGTCTACAAGCATGTGAAAACCTGAAGTCCTGGCACCAAGCCGTAATGAATGCTGCAGTAGTTTCCGTGTTAGGCAAAGGGCTTACCTATCTACTTACAAGATGTCTATGCCATAACTGCGGAAAAACCAAATAACATGGCCTTGCCATTTATATCCATTCAGCAACCAACCTGCCATTGCCTCATTTACTCTGCATTCATCTTTCTATTTGCAATTCATTAACCATCCACTGTCTACTAAATAGTATCCACTCACCAACTACAACTCATCCTCCAACATCCATTCATAACGCATTATCTGTAAACTCACAGTCCATGCACCCCATCCACCACCTCGGGCTTGCCCTCAAGACACTTGACAATTTTATATATTAACCCATACTTATCCTCTTCCGAATTGAAAACAATGTGACAGAGGTACTCTTCAGAAGTGGACACCAAACTCGAGTTGTGGACCCCAGAACTGGAAACATTTTACTCTGGGACTCGAAATAGTCCCAATATGATAGTAAGAAAAGAACACTCAGTGGAGTAGTCTAATGCGAAACAAAATAGTAGGATGGAGTTATCATGCATAACATTAACGTCGATGTGTGGCATTCCCAGGTGAAATAGTTGAATAAACTAACTTCTTTACATGCTTCGATTTCACGAGAAAGCACGATATGGATCCCTTCTTCTACCCAGTCTAAAGACCAGTAGATGAATCTCTTTTCTTTACTGGGTGCAACAAGGCCCTGCATGCCTGTTTGTAGTGCTCTACTAGAGCGTGAAGGCCTCAGTCTCTATGGGGTGTGAGCGGAACAATACAGTCATGACTTTTGCTTAGGAAAAGCAGAAAAAGAAAGTAAACATCATGAACCCAAAGACTTTCTGCAAACTACACGTGAAAAAATCATGTTCGTAGGAGAAAATTATTTACAAATGAAAGGGACACCAATGGGCGTTTTTTTGCCCAGAAATTTGCCATACTGCACATGGCTGAACGCTAACAATGGATTAGCGATCGCCTAGTAAGGACATTATCCATAGATGATGTAATATGTATTTGAAAAGGGACAGGAAAATCAACTATTTAGTTTTAAAAGAAATAAAGAAAACATACAATTTTTAGACAACTAGAGGCAAAATAATGGTCAAACAACCACTACCCTATATATCAAAGATGCATGATACAAAGAACCTTAAAAACTCTGGAATGTGTTTCGGAAAAATAGAGCATGGTACACTAAATAGAACACTCAAGGTCAAACCATACCCATGGGTAACCACTTTTGGATCATATACTAACGACTTTTTCGACTTCAACAAAACGTTATTAAACGCGCTTATTCCAGAAACAATAGACTGTCAGAAAAACAGACAGACTGTTTTTCCAAAAGAACAAACGTTTAAAGGGAGTATTAGTTTGTGCTGAACTGAATAAAGACACTAACCAGAATCACACACTAACACAACTCTGGAATTTCCTGACACTTCAAAGATCGTTGTGGATATTGTAGTTTGCCGAGAGCCCATTACAGTTCACTTACAATGGAAAGAAGGCCTTACATAAAAACGTAAGGAACTGTAACAACGAGTACAGTCCACAGCATCGTATGCACCTGCAATCCCTTAAATACAGGGAAAGCTACCTAAGAAACTAAAAACTTTTTATCCAACGTGATTCAAAGATCTCACGCAGCAACAGGAATGTGCAAATAACTACTACCTTATATATCACATAAACAAAGCTAGGCCTCAAGTCACATTGAACAAT
The DNA here is from genome assembly GCF_031143425.1 of Pleurodeles waltl. Taxonomy (NCBI): domain Eukaryota; kingdom Metazoa; phylum Chordata; class Amphibia; order Caudata; family Salamandridae; genus Pleurodeles; species Pleurodeles waltl. The sequence continues at coordinate 517,516,776 of NC_090440.1, read as the reverse complement.
TTAAATAGAAAATTCTTCATATCTTGACATTAGGGCGAGAGGAAGCAGGAGAAATGGAGCTACTCCCGAAATTTAAAACCAACAGTTAAGTCGTTAATGAAAGCTAAGTAACTTGCCGAGTACGAAAAAAAAACAAAAAAAACATTTTGCTATCAAAGTAGGTAGATTGGGTAGCCTCTACATCCAGGGGCAATGACCCATCATAGTAGAAGACAGTTTCAAAATACAATAATACGTTGGACACAGGTAAGCAGAATGCAGTGAATGACTGTGAGGAGAAATCCCATGTCGACCAATATACAAAAGTAAATGTAAACAAAACTACACTGCAGAAATCCTCACAACTAGCAATGACAATGAGTTGTTCCAACCTAAACTAAAGAGTCAGTGTACTATGAAAGACATTGCTTGGTCCAATTCATCCAGAACTGCAAAACCTAGACAACCAAGAACTGCAGAAATGCAAATTCCTGCAAAATGTGATGACGATATCTGGAAGCAGCGAGGACTCTGACTGCAATCACAAATGATTTTGAGATTTCAATCTGGGACTACGCCGAGTAAAAAGAAAAGAGATGGTATTTACTCTGGGAAGGCAAGAAGTCCACAGATGGTAATTGTTATCAACTGCTGAGCAATAAAGCAATATAATTTGAAACACATCAGCCATTATCAAAAAGGTGCCCTTCCTTTCCTTGAGTTGGCAAAAATCTTTGAAAAAACAAAAGGAATACCACCACAGCGCAGAATATACATAGATACAGATCAATTTCTATATGCAACTGAGTAGTTCATTCTGACCCAATGTGAAATCGCAAATAATTAAGGAGTTAAAAAATCTGCCGACAGGAAGCATAACAGACAATAGTAAACTCATCTCTGACAAGTGTGTCACAAGGGCAAACACACAAAATCACTAATCGCTCCTGTAGACACTTACAGTCCCCTGCAATCCTGAACAAGACCTGAACAAGAAACAGTCTAAGAATGTTAGACGTTAAAATATGTAGACGTATTGTAAAGGAGAAAGAACGAGGGAGAATTCTAAAACTGAGAGAACACACCCCAAACAGGAGATTAGCACAAGTACAATGCAACAAGAAATCTTTCTACTCCCCAATATGCGTTTTCTTTGTCCCACTGCTCTAGTCTTTCTTCTCTTACCTGAAATATATTTATATATATATATGGAAAATGTCACTTACCCAGTGTACATCTGTTCGTGGCATGAGACGCTGCAGATTCACATGCTGTGCATATCCCGCCATCTAGTGTTGGGCTCGGAGTGTTACAAGTTGTTTTTCTTTGAAGAAGTCTTTTCGAGTCACGAGATCGAGGGACTCCTCACATTTCGGCTCCATTGCGCATGGGCGTTGACTCCATCTTAGATTGTTTTCCCCGCAGAGGGTGAGGTAGGAGTTGTGTATATAGTATTAGTGCCCATGCAATGGAGTAAGTATGTTTGTACATAATGTGATTAAAAGTGTTGTATTTACAAATGTACAAGATTATTTTTATCAACTTATAATGGCTACAGGCTCCTGGGGAGGTGGGAGGGCGCATGTGAATCTGCAGCGTCTCATGCCACGAACAGATGTACACTGGGTAAGTGACATTTTCCGTTCAATGGCATGTGTAGCAGCAGATACACATGCTGTGCATAGACTAGTAAGCAGTTATCTCCCCAAAAGCGGTGGTTCAGCCTGTAGGAGTTGAAGTTGTTTGAAATAATGTTCGTAATACTGCTTGTCCTACTGTGGCTTGTTGTGTTGTTAACACATCCACACAGTAATGTTTAGTGAATGTATGAGGCGTAGACCATGTGGCTGCCTTACAGATTTCTGTCATTGGTATATTTCCCAGAAAGGCCATGGTGGCACCTTTCTTCCTAGTGGAGTGTGCCTTTGGTGTAATAGGCAGTTCTCTCTTTGCTTTAATATAACAGGTTTGAATACATTTAACTATCCATCTGGCAATGCCTTGTTTGGATATTGGATTCCCTGCATGAGGTTTTTGGAAAGCTACAAACAATTGTTTTGCTTTGCGAATTTGTTTGGTTCTATCAATGCAATACATTAATGCTCTTTTTATGTCTAATGTATGTAATGCTCTTTCAGATACAGAGTCTGGTTGTGGAAAGAACACTGGGAGTTCCACTGTTTGATTTAAGTGGAACTGTGATATAACTTTAGGCAAACATTTGGGATTTGTGCATAGAACCAATTTATGTTTGTGTATTTGTATGAAGGGTCCCTGTATGGTAAAGGCTTGTATTTCACTTACTCTTCTGATAGATGTGATAGCTATTAGGAAGGCTACTTTCCAGGTTAAGCATTGAATCTCACAAGAGTGCATGGGTTCAAATGGTGGACCCATGAGTCGTGTTAATACAATATTGAGGTTCCACAAAGGAACTGGTGGTGTTCTTGGTGGAATGATCCTTTTTAGACCCTCCATAAATGCTTTTATGACTGGTATTCTAAATAGTGAAGTTGAATGTGTAATTTGCAGATAGGCAGAAATTGCTGTGAGATGTATTTTAATGGATGAAAAAGCTAACTTAGACTTTTGTAAGTGTAGTAAGTAGCTTACAATGTTTTTTGCGGACGCGTGTAATGGTTGAATTTGATTATTATGACAGTAATAAACAAATCGCTTCCATTTATTTGCATAACAATGTCTTGTAGTAGGTTTTCTAGCCTGTTTGATGACCTCCATACATTCTTGTGTAAGGTCTAGATGTCCGAATTTTAAGACTTCAGGAGCCAGATTGCTAGATTGAGCGATGCTGGATTCGGGTGTCTGATCTGTTGTTTGTGTTGAGTTAACAGATCTGGTCTGTTTGGTAGTTTGATATGAGGCACTACTGACAGGTCTAGTAGAGTTGTGTACCAAGGTTGTCGTGCCCAAGTTGGTGCTATTAGTATTAGTTTGAGTTTGTTTTGACTCAATTTGTTTACGAGATATGGAAGGAGTGGGAGAGGGGGAAAAGCGTAAGCAAATATCCCTGACCAACTCATCCATAACGCATTGCCCTTGGAGTGAGGCTGTGGGTACCTGGATGCGAAGTTTTGGCATTTTGCATTTTCTTTTGTTGCGAATAGGTCTATTTGCGGTGTTCCCCAGGTTTGGAAGTAGGTTTGTAGTATCTGGGGATGAATTTCCCATTTGTGGATCTGTTGGTGATCCCGACTGAGATTGTCGGCTAACTGGTTTTGAATTCCTGGTATGTATTGCGCTATTAGGCGGGTGTGATTGTGAATCGCCCAGTGCCAAATCTTTTGTGCTAAGAGGCACAACTGTGTTGAGTGTGTCCCCCCCTGCTTGTTTAGGTAATACATTGTTGTCATGTTGTCTGTTTTGACAAGAATGTGTTTGTGGGCTATTAGTGGTTGAAATGCTTTCAACGCTAGAAACACTGCTAGTAGTTTTAACTGATTTATATGAAGTTGTTTCTGTTGAGTGTCCCATTGTCCCTGGATGCTGTGCTGGTTGAGGTGTGCTCCCCACCCTACCACGGAAGCATCTGTTGTGATCACATATTGAGGCACTGGGTCTTGGAAAGGCCGCCCTTGGTTTAAATTTATAGGATTCCACGATTGTAGCGAGGTGTGTGTTTGGCGGTCTATTAACACTAGATCCTGAAGTTGACCCTGTGCTTGTGTCCATTGCGTTGCTAGGCACTGTTGTAGTGGCCGCATGTAACACTCCGAGCCCAACACTAGATGGCGGGATATGCACAGCATGTGTATCTGCAGCTACACATGCCATCGAACATATATATATATATATATATATATATATATATATATATATATATATATATATGGAAAATGTCACTTACCCAGTGTACATCTGTTTGTGGCATGTTCCGCTGCAGATTCACATGCTGTGCACTGTTCCTGCCATCTAGTGTTGGGTTCGGAGTGTTACAAGTTGTTTTTCTTCGAAGAAGTCTTTGAGTCACGGGACCGAGTGACTCCTCCCTTTCGGCTCCATTGCGCATGGGCATCGACTCCATCTTAGATTGTTTTCCCCGCATAGAGTGAGGAAGGAGTGGTAGAATGAGAATACTAAAGATGTCCATGCAATAGAATAGATATGTATGTACACAGTTTGTGCTAAAGGAATGTTTATTTACATATATACAATTTACAACTACGACTTAAACGGCCACAGGCTCCCGGGGAGGTGGGAGGGCGCATGTGAATCTGCAGCGGAACATGCCACGAACAGATGTACACTGGGTAAGTGACATTTTCCGTTCGATGGCATGTGTAGCTGCAGATACACATGCTGTGCATAGACTACAAAGCAGTAATCCTCCCCAAAGCGGTGGTCAGCCTGTAGGAGTTGAAATCGTTTGAAATAATGTCCTTAGTACAGCCTGTCCTACTGTGGCTTGTTGTGTTGCTAACACATCTACACAGTAGTGTTTTGTAAACGTATGAGGTGTAGACCAAGTGGCTGCCTTACAAATCTATGTCATTGGTATGTTACCTAGAAAGGCCATTGTTGCTCCTTTCTTTCTAGTGGAGTGTGCCTTTGGTGTAATAAGTAACTCCTTTAGCTTTGAGGTAACAGGATTGTATGCATTTGACTATCCATCTGGCTATGCCCTGTTTGGATATGGGGTTACCAGTATGGGGTTTTTGGAATACGACGAACAATTGCTTAGTTTTACGAAATGGTTTTGTTCTGTCTATATAGTACATTAGTGCTCTTTTTATATCTAATGTATGCAGTGCTCTTTCTGCTATAGAGTCTGGCTGTGGGAACAAGACTGGGAGTTCCACAGTTTGGTTTAAATGAAACGGTGAAATGACTTTGGGTAGAAATTTTGGATTAGTGCGGAGAACCACTTTATGTTTGTGTACTTGTATAAATGGTTCTTCGATAGTGAACGGCTGTATTTCGCTAACTCTTCGTAGTGAAGTGATGGCTATAAGAAATGCTACCTTTCTAGGCACTGGTGGTGTTCTTGGAGGTATGATCCTTTTTAGCCCTTCCATAAAGGCTTTGATGACTGGTATTCTAAAAAGTGACTTTGTATGTTTAATCTACAGGTAAGCGGAGATTGCAGTGAGATGAATTTTGATGGAGGAAAAAGCGAGATTTGCTTTTTGTAGGTGTAAGAAATAACTCACAATGTTTTGTATGGAGGCATCTAACGGTGTGATTTGGTTTGCTTGGCAGTAGAAAACAAACCTTTTCCATTTATTAGCATAACAATGCCTTGTTGGTTTCCTTGCCTGTTTAATGACTTTCATACACTCATTTGAAAGGTTTAGATAGCCAAATTCTAAGACTTCAGGAGCCAGATTGCTAGGTTGAGCGATGCTGGATTAGGGTGTCTGATCTGTTGTTTGTGTTGTGTTAACAGATCTGGTCTGTTTGGAAGTTTTATGTGAGGTACTACTGAGAGGTCCAACAGTGTGGTGTACCACGGTTGGCGAGCCCACGTTGGTGCTATGAGTATTATTTTGAGTTTGTTTTGACTCAGTTTGTTGACTAGAAAGGGAATGAGTGGGAGAGGAGGAAAAGCGTAAGCAAATATCCCTGACCAATTGATCCATAGAGCATTGCCCTTGGACTGAGGGTGTGGGTATCTGGATGCAAAGTTTTGGCATTTTGCGTTTTGTTTTGTTGCGAACAGATCTATGGTCCCCCCAGTGGTGAAAGTACTTTTGTAGTATCTCTGGGTTTATTTCCCACTCGTGAGTTTGCTGGTGATCTCGACTGAGATTGTCGGCTAGCTGATTGTGAATGCCTGGTATATATTGCTCTATGAGGCAGATGTTGTTGTGAATTGCCCAATGCCAAATTTTTTGTGCCAGCAGGCATAGTTGTGTCGAGTGTGTCCCCCCCGTTTGTTTAGATAGTACATTGTTGTCATATTGTCTGTCTTGACAAGAATGTGTTTGTGGACTAGAAGGGGTTGAAAGGCTTTTAGTGCTAGGGAGACCGCTAGCAGTTCTAAGTAATTTATGTGTAGTTGTCTTTGTTGATTGTCCAATTGTCCTTGTATATTGTGATTGTTGAGGTGTGCTCCCCACCCAATCATCGAAGCATCTGTTGTGAGAATGGCGTGAGGCACTGGGTCTTGAAATGGCCGCCCTTTGTTTAAATTTACACGGTTCCACCACTGAAGCGAAAAGTGTGTTTGGCGGTCTATCAACACTAGATCTTGAAGTTGACCCTGTGCCTGCGTCCATTGTTTTGCTAAAGCACTGCTGTAAGGGCCGCATGTGTAGCCGTGCGTTTGGGACAATAGCGATGCATGACGCCATCATGCCTAGGAGTTTCATGACAAATCTGACTGTGTACTGGTGATTTGGTTGTATATTTGACACCATAGTTTGAAATGATTGAACTCTCTGTGGGCTTGGAGTGGCAATTGCTCTGTGTGTTGCTCCCAAGTATTGTTGTAGTTGGGATGGTTGCAAGTGAGATTTTTGGTAATTTATAGAGAAGCCTAGTTTGTGCAGGGTTTCTATTACATACTGCGTGTGATTTTGACACTGGTGCTGAGTGATGGCTTTTATTAGCAAATCGTCGAGATATGGGAATACGTGCATGTGATGTCTCCTTATATGAGCTGCTACTACAGCGAGGCATTTTGTAAATACTCTGGGCGCTGTTGTTATCCCGAAGGGCAGTACCTTGAATTGGTAATGTTTGTCCTGTATGACAAATCTGAGGTATTTTCTGTGAGATGGATGGATGGGTATATGGAAATACGCATCTTTTAGATCCAGTATTGCCATGTAGTCTCCATGTTTTAGTAATGGAACTGCATCTTGTAGTGTGACCATGTGGAAATGTTCTGATTTGATGAAGAGGTTTAATGTCCTGAGATCTAGAATTGGTCTTAGTGTTTTGTCTTTTTTGGGAATAAGGAAATATAGGGAATAAACCCCTGTTCCTTTTTGTGGTGAGGTACTAGTTCTATTGCTTGTTTTGTTAATAGTGCTTGTACCTCTATTTGCAAAAGGTCTAGATGTTGTGCTGACAGTTTGTGCGCTCTTGTGGGAACATCTGGAGGGAAATGTGTGAACTCTATGCAGTAACCATGTTGGATGATTGATAGAACCCATGTGTCCGTGGTTATGTCTGACCAATGTTTGTGGTAAAGTGTTAATCTTCCCCCTACTGGTGATGTGTGTTGGGGAAGTGTGACATTGAAGTCACTGTTTTTTGCTGTGGGCCTGCTTGGTGGGCTGAAACTTTCCCGTTGATCTTGGGAATTGTCCCCTGAAGGATCCGCAAAACCCCCCTCTTTGATATTGGAACTGGTAGGTGGGTTTTGCTTGAGAGGTGGATGCCTCTGAAGGTTGTTGTCTAAAACCTCCCCTAAATTGTGGCTTCCTAAATGTCCCTCTATACTGGGAAGAATAGAGCGCACCCATGGCTTTAGCCGTGTCAGTGTCTTTCTTCATTTTTTCCATGGCTGTGTCCACCTCCGGCCCAAACAGTTGCTGCTGATTAAATGGCATGTTTAATACTGCCTGCTGTATTTCAGGTTTGTATCCTGAGCTTCGTAACCAAGCATGTCTCCTGATTGTGACTGCTGTGTTTACAGTTCTTGCGGCAGTGTCAGCGGAATCCAGTGCCGAACGTATCTGATTGTTGGAGATGGCTTGCCCTTCCTCTACTACTTGTTGAGCCCGTTTTTGAAACTCTTTAGGTAGATGCTGAATGATGTCACTCATTTCATCCCAGTGAGCTCGGTCGTAACGGGCGAGGAGGTCCTGCGAATTTGGTTGGTGTGGCAGCCTGCGACGCCACTCTTTCCCGCTGCGTCAAATTTGCGACTCTCTTTATCAGGAGGTGGTGCATCTCCTGATGATTGCGAGTTTGCACGTTCCTTGCGGCACCAACCACTACAGAGTCCGGTGGGAGCTGCTGTGTAATGAACACTGGGTCCGACGGGGGTGGTTTCTACTTTTTTTCCACCTGCGGTGTGATGGCCCTTCCCTTTACCGGCTCTTGAAAGACTTGCTGTGCATGCTTAAGCATGCCTGGTAGCATAGGCAGGCTCTGGTATGACGCATGTGTGGAAGCTAGGGTATTGAAGAGGAAGTCATCCTCCAACGGTTCCGAATGCATACTGACATTATGGAATGTCGCAGCCCTGGCCAAGACTTGGGTGTACGAGGTGCTATCCTCTGGTGGAGATGGTTTTGAGGGGTAGCACTCAGGGCTATTGTCTGAGACAGGGGGATCGTAGAGGTCCCAGGGATCTACATCATTCTGCGTTTGAACAGTATGTGTGGGTGACTGTGCAGTGGGCGTGCCAATTGGTGACCCTGTCCTTTGTGGTGAATGTGGTGGCAAAATATCTGGAGAAAAATGGCGAGTTGGTGATTTCTCTCTAGGCACTTTAGCTCTTGGCTGATCAGTCTCAGTCTCAGTCTCTGTTTGTGGTTGAAAAGCCAACTTTCTCTTAAATTTGAGAGGAGGGGCAGTTTGGATCTTTCCAGTATCCTTATGGATCTGTAATCGTGCCTGAGTTTGGTCAAACTCTTCAATGTCCAGCTCCTCTTCAAATCTGTGCCTCTCCTTCAGTTGTTTGGAGAGCCCATGTTCCTCTGTGTAAGAGGTCTTTTTTGGCTCCGAAGCTGGTTTTCTCGGCACCGAAATGCCCAGTGCGATGGTTGGACTCTGCTCTGAAAGGCTTTTTCGAGGCTTAGTGGCTTCGACAAGGCGATGTCGGCTTTTTTCGACGCGGGGTCTCGGCTCGAGTCGGATGACTTTGGCACGATTTTGGCCTTCTTCGGTGCCAAAGGTGTTGCTTTGTCACAGCTTTTTTTTATGGGTCGAGCCATGGCCTTCAGGCAGTGGCGTCCCCAAGGCCTTTTGTTTTTTCGGCTGACTTTGGGGTTGGGTCGGGGCAGGCGTACTCACTTTTTGGCCTGCTGTCAATCCCTGGATGGAGAGAGCCATCTCCTCCTCTTCGACGTCGAGGTGTTGCGATGATTTCGACACCATCTGCATGCGTCTCGCCCTCCGATCTCTCGATCATGGTGGGGGTGAGGAAAATAAATATATTCTTTACCATATGAAAAAGCAGCTCTCCCTATTCCAGGCAACAGAGGCAGGAACTGCTTCCCCATCCTACATCTCAAGGGCAGCCACATTAATAGATCCTTTGTATTGCACTATATGACGGAGACCTTAAACTCTGTCCTGGAGTGATAAGTGTTTCTGGTCAGAGATTGCTTTACTGTCATGTTGTTTCCCACGATGGATAATGGATGTGTGAGGACTGATCTGAGCAAATGGAGTGTTTTTGGTCAGCGGTACTGAAACAAAGGTTCCTTTGGTTTATCCTCAAGAGCGAAGCTGAGGGATGGAATGAGAAGGCACAGCTCAGATTACTTGACTGTAATCCCAGAACTTGAGGCCTGCTCTGTCTCCTGGAGGTACTCTATTGCGATACCAGTGGTGATGGCTGCAGTGAAACCCTCTTTGTCTCCTTCTGGACAGAAGAGCGACACATGGTAGAAAACAAAAAGGAGCCTGAAAAGAAGTGCTGTTAGCAACAGTCAGCTACAGGGTGGCTCACCTCAAGAATCTAAGTAGCAGGACAAGCAAGGGTAAATAAGAAAATGATGATTACTGGTAGGTAATCACAGTATTATTCTCTAAAGAAACTGCAGGGAAATAAAATGAATAAACATACATTTGATTTGGACTATTATTTTCTCTGCAGTCTGTTGAATGGGTGTATGGTCCGTGTCCAATTACTGTTAACCTTCAGGTTGCCGATGTTAATAGGAGGCGTTACTATTATCCAACTGAAAAGCAATCATCATTTTCAACACGATCACAGCAACCATCTCCACTGCAGTTCCATTTTTACAGGAAGGGGCACTGCTGTATTACCTAGCATCAATCTCGATATAAATTGACATCATTGTTTTCCTGCCAAAATTATCTTTACAAAGACAACAAGCAGCTCTTATTTCCCCTGAAGTCTATATCCACAGTGAGTGATATCACTATACATATCACCTACAGAAAGGTAACATTAATGTTTCCTGTCAAACCATTTTTGAAAGAAAAAGACAAGCAGACCACCTTCCCCACAACTGGTCTCGACTGGAAGTGACAACATTTTAGTTCCCAGCAACCATCTCTACTCGAAGTGACATCACTTCTTATTTGTTCTCTATTACGTCAATCAACTCCTCGGGCCATCCCACGGTCCCTGTGCTCCTAGCTAAGGAAGACTGTGTATGTGTGTGGGGTGGGGCGGGAAGGGCTGAGAAGAGAGACTTTACCTGATTGCACCCATTAAGGATCATAAAGGGTATTGGGCCACAAATCCTGCCTGACTAATCATAATGCGCACATGGTAAGTCCACACTATCCAAACTAACAATCACATTCAGACCCAGATCACACACTCGCGCAGCATCCTCAAACAAACTACTGAAATCTGATTCCATTTCATGCTCATCGAATCAGCTGTGCAGAACTCCAGGATGCAGACCTCATTACCTATCACAACCTTGACATACTCTTCACCACAAACACATGGCTCACCCCCACATCCTGCTTATCCTAGATGTACTTCACACAGGCTGCAGCATCCAGCATGAAGCCCATGGTCACAAGAAAGGAGGATTTTCAATCATCCGTAAATCGCCCTGTTCCTGCACCAGAGGCAAGAAAGCAACCCTCAACTCCATGGAGCTCTTTACATGCAACTTCACACTCTGCACCACAGTCTGAGCACCTCATTTACAAGCATCCTGGATAAAGAAGATCATAGACAAATGTTCGGACCTTCTTGCCATCTCGTCCATAAGACATGCCTGCACCACAATCCTCAGCAACTTCGACCTCCCACACAAATCAGGCATAAAAAAAAGACAAGAGGCACACTCCTCAACATGATACAACATGTCACAACCAACAGACTCAAAAGGCTACATCCTCTTTACAGTTGTCTCAACATCACCATCCATCCAATACAATACAAGCCTATCATACCCCAGGACTGTGCAGACAAACTCATCGTCCAACAAGCATATGGGGATCAACCCAAAAGGAGAATAAACCTTCAAATATTTCAAATACTTAGCAACCTAAAGTACAAACTCATCTCTCACTGTGCCACCTCCACATCTCAAGTCCACACCCTATAAAAGGCCTTTAGAAAATCACGTTAACACCCATGCCCCAACTATAACACACAAGTTCAATTGAAAACTTCAGCACACTGGTATTCTAACAACAAATGCCTATTCTGCACATAGGAAAGAAAATGGAAGAATAACAGCCCCCCTGCAAAACAACTTGCACTACCCAAGTCCCTCCAAGCAACATGCGGACCACCTATCCTATCCAAAGTCAAGCACCACAGCAACACCATCAATGAAGCTGCTGACAGAGGCAAATCACTCAAACAAATATAAACCAGCCCCTTTCTTGACCATCCAATCCCACACTCCACACAAGATCCAACAGCACCACCTCCTTTGACACCAACCTTCTGTGCTGCATACACAATGGTAATCATTTAAACACCTGTCACTCACAGACCTCATCAACATTCTCAATACCCTCAAAGCAACCACCAATTAAGATGTCTTATCCTAATACTTCATCAAAACCCTCTCAGGAGAAGCACTCTCACCCCTACTATCCACTAGCAATGCTCCTCTCACTCAAGGAATCTTCCTGTAAGCTCCCAGTAGGGGTCAGATCCTACCACACTGGGCCCTAGCGACCTCACCGTTACCTGCCCATTATGCATATACCCCTTCATTAGCAAGATCACTGACAAATCAGTCTGTGCGCAAAATTAAGATCACATAAAAGTAAAGGTATCTCCTGTACAGCTACCATTTTAGCTTCAGATGACACTGCACCATGCTACTTTTAAAATCACAGGCAACACACTCCTTACCTCAAATGAAGATGGCCTCTACCTCTTAATATTGCTTGATCTCGCAAATGCCTTCAAAACCATTAACCAATCCTCATCCACACCCTGGTTTCAAATGAGATTCACTGGCAAGAATCTTCATTGGCTCACTTCCCACCAATCTAACTGAAACCAGCTCAGTCAAATGGGCACCTCCAGATCCCAGAAAATACACAACCTGCAGAGTCCTAATGTTCATCTTGTCCTTCATCTTCAATCACTACATGGAGCACCTTGAGACTCTACTCACCGATTGCAGCATAGAAATTCACCAGCACACTAATAATAAACAAGTATAATGAAAGGAGCCTCTGCTCCATACTGACAGTGCCTCAGACACTGCCTGAAGCTCATCCAGACTTTGATATCTAGCGATTACCAGCAACTGGGCCCCAACAAAAACAAATTGCTTCTATCAGCAAGAACAATCAATAACTACTTCAAACCCAGCTCAACATCTGAATGGATTTGAACACCAACTTTCATACAATGTCAAGTCACTTGGATTCACCCTCAGCATTGACCTCACCCTCATGGAACACAACAATCGAGCAAAGATGGCCTAGTATCAACTATCTCTAGCAAATGTGAAATTATTTCTCCCAGAAAGCGACTTTAGAATTGCCATTAAACCCTTGGGCTCTTGCATCTGGATGGTGGAAAGGCTCTGCTACATGGCCTCCTAGGAACCCATAATAATACACGTATTGCAGCATACCTCATTAACGGCTTCAATAAATATGGCATCATTCGCACCATGACTAAACTCAACGGGCTCTACTTGCCAACCTGCACTATCATCACCCCTTTTTAAAAGGGGTGTATCATCAGTTCTTTTCTAAGTTGAAGGTGGATTTGGACAGTCCTGCTGGACAACAGGGTTGTTATTAGAGACTCTGGGTGCATAAATGGAGAAGTGCTGTTTCTATCTTTTTTTTTTTTTTGGCACTTTGTCCCTCATCTGTTGTGTCCTGACTACACTTGTTCCGATAGTGAGCTTGTCAGCATAAGGGCTGTTCCCTGTCACAATGACGTTCTAAGTGATGCAATTAATTTTGATGATCCATTATATTTTTAGATACCTGCTGACCCTCTAATCACACAATGACTATCTTTGCCCCGTACAATGTTTTGCTGCCTTTCGGCAACGTTCACACTATGCAAATAGTTCACACTATGCAAATACAACACACACATATGACATGCTAAGTCTACTGTGCCAAGAGTCGACCCTGTGAGCTGGAAGGTGGGGTACATTTATTCACTCAACTATTTTACCAGTTCACAACACAGGCTAGGGACCAGAGACTGTTTTTAGCAGACCATATTCTTGTTCTGCCATTTGTCCCTTTGGATCTCCTCTTTTAAAAGGATATGGTGATAACACCCCCTCCCCCCCCCCCCCCCAACCTAAAAAAACAACAGATTAGGTCCGCCAGAACAATTGACTCCAGTGGTAAAGTAGAGTCAACAAAGACCAAGTTTAGTTGCATGTGGTAATGCTGAATTAATATACTCTATGTCGGGGCTTAAATATATGGGGATATGATTGTTTTTAGAGGGCAATGCGTGCACGACATATACTTGGAGTACAATCAAGTCCACTGGGCTGTGGTGAGAAACAAGGGGGAAAGAGAATAGAACAGTATGACAGGATGTACGATAAAGTCTAACAAAACTAAACTGTCTGTCTTCATGAAAACCATAGAAATTGATTTTATTGTGGTATTCATGAAATAAGTACAATGAAATGGCAGATTTAGTAAACTGTGTATGTTCACCTCCCATAACAAAGAGTTACAAAACAAAACATATATACTTGTGAACATCCATATTTTGTTTTTCCAATTATTCCCCATTCTACAAAACAGGGACTGCAGTGCGGTAGTAATACAAGACATCCATCATGCTCTGCTGGTGTAACTTGCGCCCTAACCTAAGAGAGGCAAAGGGAGAAGAACAGTGCATCTTCTAACCCACTGCCTAGTTCTGGGCAAACAAAACCGATGAATTCGAAACAGAAGTTGTAAAAACTCAAACTTCTCACAGTTCAAGCTGGAGGTGGTGTGACCACTTAATCTACCTCCCAAAGCTAGAATAAAACAAAAACTCATGTTTGCTGACTGCGCTAGTGGTGAGAAGGAAGTGGAAGTGAAACCACCTTCAACCACATCAAATGTGCCACCTTGAGCAATTCCTAAATAAATTATGCTTATGAACATCCTTGGGAGAAGCAATGCAACCCATTAGTCAAGTCGCCTAGAACTTAAAGTAGCGAAATGCAGTAAATAGGCTGACCAAGGACTGATTGTTGATCCGACTTTCACATTTCTGAGGTCCATTTCGTTTGGGCGTTGCCTCAGTGAATAAATTGCCCAGCCACAAATCTGCCCGTGAAGCATGCTTCATAAAGAGCAGCCATTACTAGACATGGTTATTACTCGAAGTCGCCCTTGGATTCTCTGGACAGACTGTTAAATAAGATAACGTGTGCAAGAACCTTTGCCACTCGGGGAAACCCTCAAATCACAAAGCAGCATTTAGAGACATACTCTGGTTGTAGTTTGTATTTGTGAGGAGTGCAGGACATCCTCTCAAAGGAACATGAACAGGCATGAAACTAAATTCGCATGTTGGTCATTTCCAGTATAAGACGGCAATGACTTGCAGTCATTAATGACCTTCGGATATTCCGGTGGGGGAAAACTCAGGCAATGAGGAGGAATTGCAGAGCCCTTCATGTGCCACCGATACATTTCGCTTTAAAAAGATGCTCTCCAGAATATGATATGCTGTATGCGGAGGAAAATCAATTTACAAGGGAGGGTGGTGAAAGGTGAGAGGAGAGCGCTGTCTCCCAGAGTACAGCTGGTAGCCTGGAGGAGATAATGATCGCAGGATGACGCAATGTGTTGGCCTCGTGCCGAACAGAAGCACGCGCCAATCCTCTTAATGTAATCATTATTGTGAGCCGTACATTACACGTTGGATTCCACAACACAAGCAGACCTTAAATCCAGGTGCTTTGATATCGCACCAATGCTGTGCGATGACACCCAGATGAATCACATTTTGAGTGCGACCGATTTCTGGAATTGTTGGTGCGCCCCCATTTTATTCTGGTTAATGTTTTACTCTATTTTATTCCCCTCTCCTCACGGTATTTATTTTGGTAAATTTACCCCGCTTTAGTTGTATCAGATGTATCGCCCAATCCAGCTAGGAAGAGACTTCGTGGGCAGTAAGACTGCATTCTGTGGGCTGCTTACAAGAGCAGCTGCGGGGCGGAACAGACGGTTGTCCGCTATCCTTGGCACGGTCTTAGCCAGTGAAATGAAGACGGCTCTGGGGGTATCTGTAAGCGGGGTTTCAGAAGGCCACATTACCCCTGCCATTGTCCATCTTTCCTCTGCGCCAACTGGAGTTACTCCAGGCTAGTAACTACGTGTATATAGATAGATCTGTATGCGTCTATGCAAACACACAGAGCTCGGGCGGGGTCGATGTCATGCCACAAGGCTACAGATGAGGCAATCGATTGCGCTATGTGGTCACATTTTACCAAGCACTTTATGCAGCTACAATGTGTGCTTGCCCTGAGCTATCTAAAGGGCACGGCGCAGCTGGCAGCGCCACTCTCAGCCACCACGGAGTCTCCGACCGTGGCGGAACATACCAACTTTTTTCTTTCATGAAATTCAGGGTTCCAACTAAATAGTCACACAATACAACAAAGGAGAAAATTCATACATCGTACATATAATGCGTTCAGAAAAAACACAATTCAACATGTAATGCCTTTAATGCAGTTCTCACTCACCTCGGGTGATGAGACGGCGGCGAGAGCTGCAAACTCCTTGCGAAAATGCTGCTCCAGCCATTTAAGTGATATTTTAATAACGCAAAAATAGTTACCACCTTCATCCCAAGATGTCACCCGTTATCCTCAGGGTTCACTGAAAAGGCAATGGCATGCATGGGCGTCGCCATTTTAAATATCCTTTAACTATACCATAATGGGACTATGGCTTAGAAAGGACAGATTTACTCACAATTTCACAACAAACGTAACATGGATGGGAAGAGGAGGAAAGGCGCACGCAAAGGAATCATCAATAGCAGGTGTGCCATATAGGAAGTCCTACACATTGAGTGTGGCGCTTTTCGGCTATTTAGAGGGAAGACATCTCAACTCCGTTTGAACGTAATTTCCCTTTAAACCACACAACACTCCAGAGAGATTTCAGAGATAAATGCTTTCAAAATAAAAAAGAACATTATTTTCCTTAAAAACTGTGATTGGAACACTGATGTCTTTAACTGGGATTCCCCTTGAAAGACCTGTAGAAATAGCTATGGCGGGACGTATGTGAATGCCCTTCGAAGGGTCATTCTCGACCGAGGCACAGTAGATATTCATAAAAAAGCTGACTAAATGTGAGATAGTGTGTTTAGTCAATGCCCTGCCTTTTTTATTCCAGTAAAGCCACAAAAAAGCTGGTCATCAACTCTACTAACGTGTGTTGGCAATGTCATATGGCACTGCACGCCTGAGATCAAGATTTTGCAGATGTTCCTCCCTCTTGTTTGAATATGGAGGAGGTAAGAAAGATGGATCACTAATATTCTGAGCGAACTGGAATGTACACACCTCTTTGAGTAAGACTAATAAACAGCTACTAACTTTTACTGGTAGAATACTGAGCAGGACGGGCAAAGTTCTCCGACCCTCCAAGCTGAAGTAATTGCCACCAACATAACTGTCTTTATTTTGAAAGCAAATAAATAATGCTTTCATGCTTATACATGCATTTGTACATGGTATGGCAGTATAGTATTCTAGGAGCATTAGAATTCAATTCCAATTGTTCAATTTTGCAAACATCTGTACATGCTTTTAACTGGAACCACTGTCAGTAATGCAAGCTGAGCTCACAGCATTTCCTCACTGTGTTCACCCTGACAGCATTCTGGTTGGAAACTAATATACTCAAGTAATATCACACGCGCGTCATAGTTGCCACTCTAGCCATGTGATGCAATCTGGAGGCGATGGAGTCATTGCTAAGGGAAACTATTTCAGACCCAATCTTTGGAAAGAGGATTCCAATATAAATGTAAACCAGCATTAGCAAAGCCAACAGATCTCGCCTATGCAAGAGCTATTGGCTTTACCAATGTGTTTTAGCCATGTTGTACACCAGTGTGACTGCTGTTCAGCATGGCTAAAAGTTAGTGGAGAGTCGTGTGGAGTGTCATAGATTGGAATGACAAAGAGTGGAGTAGAGTGTTGTAGAGTGGAGTGGCAGAGTGTTGTGTATTGGATTGGCACACACTAGAGTAGTAGAGTGGACTAGTGTAGAGGGCCGCAACGTAGTGTTGCAGAGTATAGCGGCATAAAGTGCAGTTTATGGCATACAATGCAGCGTCATAGGATACAGTGGCACAAATTAGAGTGGCGCAGAGCCGAGTGGCAAAAAGTGCAGTGGCTTAGAGTGCAGAGTAGAGTTGAGTGGCACAGAGCGCAGTAGTGTAGAGTAGGATGGAGTGGTGTAGAGTAGAGCACCATAGAGTGGTGTAGAGTACTATAGAGTGGTAGAGATTAGAATATAGTGCTGTAGAGAGCAGTAACAAAGTGGTGTAGTGCTACAGTAATACACAGTAAAGTTCAATGGCAGAGTGCATTGACAGAGTTCAGTTGTGTAGAGTGCACTGGTGTAGCGTGCAGTGGTTGAGAGTAGACTGCAGTAGAGTGGGGAGAGTGCACTGGCATAGAGTAGATTGTTTCAGAGTGAAGTGGCGTAGGGTAAAGTGCAGTTGCGTAGAGTAGCATGGAGTGTAATGGCACAGAGTAGTGTTGTAGAGTGCAGTGGCATATACTGCAATGGTGCAGAGAAGACTAGAGTGGTGTACAGTGGATTGGCGTAGAGTGTAGGGGTACAGAGTTGAATGTTACAGTGTAAGGTACATTGGCATAGTGTATTGGCAGAGTGCAGTGTGGTGTAGAGTGGAGCTGTGCAGAGTAGATTGGTGTGGCCTACACAGGAGTGCTGTAGAGTGGCGAAGAGTGCATTGGCAGAGCTGATTGGTACAGGGTAGTGTAGAGAGGCGTAGAGTGAAGTGGCAGAGTGCAGTGGCGTGGAGTAGTGCAGTTACATGGAGCGGTGTAAAGTGGAGTGGTGCAGAGTAAAGCGCAGTGGTGTGGAGTGGTGCAGAGTAGAGTGGCATACAGCAGTGTGTGCATGGTATGGTAGTGCACTACCATTACAGACAACCCATTTTCAATAAAAAAAATAAAAAAAACATTACATTTGCACAGACATAGGTTTTACTAAAAAAAACTGTACAGTGCACAAATGAAAATGCGTGGAAATTGCATCACCTACTGTAATGATTGGTTCTGATCATATTAAAGTATTTGTTTCCAACACTTCAGAAATGAGAAACATGTGCTTCATTTGTGTTAACTGAGATATATTCTGAAATACTTGCACAGTTCAATTAAATGTTGTCTTGTGCTAGAAAAAAAAACTCTTTTATACCCCCAGGCAAGATTGTCACAAAAATCCTCTCACTTTGAAGTCAGACAAAGAAAAGTAAACAAGCGCCCTCGGAAGACAGCGTCTGACTTTTGACCTCGGCCTTTGAATGCACAGCAAATGTGACAAGAAGATTTACAGGTTTTGTTGAAAGGTACAGTAAACACAGTTTAGGCAATGGGAGGAACCAACTGAATCAGGAGAGCCTAAAGAAAACAAAAGCCATCAAATAGAAAGCCAGAAAATGTGAGTTATAAACCACAAAGCCAATGGTAATAAACAAGTGGAATGCATTCTTAGGTCAACTTTTTGAAAGTCCCTAGGATGTCTTTAGCAAACCAAACAGCTGCGCTTGTCTGGTAGGCTGCGACCTTAAAAAGGAGGGATTAAATTAAAAAAACATGATAGATATCCTGCTCCAAACTAAGCTGTTGGAAAAGCAATCCTTCTGTTTAATTCAAATCTTTAGGAGAATAGTATAAAGTGTTAACCCAAATAAGACATGGCTACAGAAAGTTAAATGAGAGCTCTGTTCACATGATCAGTCAATCCAGCCAATAAATATTTTCAATATGCCCAAGATGAGGCAGCAAACATTTTATAGACATTCAAATTCAGTCTGTGACTCAAAAAAACATGCTGACCTGAAGAATGCGGTTTCAAAACCACCTTACCAAATGCAAGTTGGCAACATGTCAGGATAACTAAAGGACCCAGTATTGCATCCTAAGTCCAGAAAAAAACAAACCTTGTATTAAAAAAAAAAAAATAATAATAATAGTCCTATTTTGCAAACTGCAGCGATGGGTTTAAAAAGGGCAAATGTAAAAAAAGAGAACAAACAGAAAAAAAAAAGAAGAAACTTGCCTCTGTCAGTCTTCTGACATGGCCCCAGCCACTCCAACTTCCTGCTCTCCTGGACCCACATCAACGACGAGGATACCATCAAAACCATGAGCACCATCCACTCCGGCTCACCTTCAGACCCCTGCCCCCACCATGTCTTCAACAAAGCAAGCTCCATCATCGCCCCCCAACTCCAAACGATCATCAACAGCTCCTTCGAGTCGCCACCTTCCTGGAAAGCTGGAAGCACGCCCAAGTCAATGCCCTGCTAAAGAAACCCAAAGCAGACCCAAGAGAGCTCAAGAACTACCGGCCCATCTCCCTCCTCCCCGGCCAAGGTCATTGAGAAGATCGCTGGACACTTCTCAATCTGGTTTCTGTAGCAACCACAGTACTGAGACCGCCCCCATTGCCGCGACCGACAATATCAGGACCATGCTCAACAAAGGTGAAACTGCGGCCCTTATCCTCCTAGAACTTTCGGCTGCCTTCAACACCGTCTGCCACCACACGCTTCGCACACGCCTCCACGACGCAGGGATCTGCCACAAAGCCCTGGACTGGATCACATTCTTCCTCTCCGGCAGAACCCAAAGAGTCCACCTCCCTCCCTTCCTTTCTGAAGCCACCAAGACCATCTGCGGCATTCCCCAAGGATCCTCACTCAGCCAGACCCTCTACAACATCTAAATGGCACCTCTCGCCAACATCGTCCGATCACACAACATCAAATCATCTCCTACGCCGATGACACCCAGCTGATCCTCTCACTCACCAAGGACCCCGCCATCGCCAAAATCAACCGGAATAAAGGCCATTGCCAACTGGATGGAGAGCAGCTGCCTGAAACTGAACTCAGACAAGACTGAGATCCTCGGCTCTAACCCCTCTGCCTCAGACGAGTCCTGGTGGCCGGCCACCCTAGGAACCGCACCAAGACCCACCAATCACGCACACAACCTAGGATTCATCGCTCACCATGACCCAGCAAGTCAACGCCGTTTCATCTTCCTGCTTCAACACCCTCCGTAAGATCTTCAAGTGGATCCCCACCAAAACCAGAAGGACGGTCACCCAGGCCCTCGTCAGCAGCAGACTGGACTACAGTAACGCTCTCTACGCGGGAACCACGGGCAAGCGCCAGAAAAAACTGCAACGTATACAGAACGCCTCCGCACACCTCAACATCCCAGGCCGCAACCACATCTCAGCCCACCTGAGAGATCTACCCTGGATCCCCGTCAACAAGAGGATCACCTTCAAGCGCCTCACCCACACTCACAAAGCCGGCCCTGCTTACCTCAACGAGCGACTCACCTTCTACACTCCCAACCGTCAACTCCGCTCCAGCAACCTCGCATCCACCGAACTACAGCCGGTGGCAGATCGTTCTCCCACCTTGCCGCCAAGACCTGGAACTCTCTCCCCATCCACCTTCAACAGATCCAGGCCCTGCTGACTTTCAGGAAACGCCTCAAGACCTGGCTGTTCGAGCAGTAGCCCCACCCCCACCACCCTTCCGCACCTTGAGACCCTAGCGGGTGAGTAGCGGGCTTTATAAATGACTGATTGATTGATTCTATTTTTGCTTCTGTGACTAGTACTGAACGACGATGCAATAGCATGGGGAAAAAAACCTTTTAAGGAAAGAAGGTGGAACAAAATGCATGGGAGAAATATTACATAGAAGATGGAAAGGAGGTGTAAAAAATAAGGCCAACAGTGGAAGAAGGAAAACTGCAAAGAAGAGACCTCAAAACTGGAAGCAAGAGACTGCCCGTCCATCATGCCAATCCCTACCACTCCCACTCCCCAGCGCACACATCAAATGATCTAAAGAATCCTAACAAACAACAACCAAGTCAAGACAGACATTTGTTAAGCTAATTTTGTGAGCTTGGACAACATACATTTTTTTCATTTTCCACATCACCAGGTTTGATTTTCATACAGATCTGCACAAAAGCCTCATACACCTGGCCAAAATTACTGCAAAAGAATACCTACTTGGTTTAAGTGCAAAATGCGTCAAACGTGTAATTTGACTACTTTTTACATAATTTGGCCAATATGATAAGTTCTTATTGAAGAGGTGTAAATCATATTAAGTAATTAGTTTCTGGGGATTGTAAGTTACTTTAGAAATTAGTGGTAACACTGCTTGGACGTTTCATTTTAGAGACCCAGCCTGTAAATAAATAAAGTATCTTCGAATGAATATATTTTCAAGAATGTACTACAAGACTAACCAACTTTTGAAACTGTTTAGTCTGAATTGTAACATTACTGATTATAAATGTTTTTAGAGGAAGAATCAAGAAAAAAACATTGATTCTGTAGAGGCCTTCCTCAATTTAGGACATCAGTTTATACAACAATCGGTTTTCATGTTCACTATAGAAACCACTTCATCACAAATTTCAGAAAGCAAAACACATCTTTGTGGTCAGGAGTTTAACTTCACCTTGTCGCAAATGCCTCTGCAAAGTTGATTAGGCATGTTTTCAACATGAGAAGGTGATCGTGCTGTCGGTGTTCATTACAGAATCCTCAACTCCAAACCTGTGATATAAAAGTCACGGTGGCTACTTTGAAATTCAGTTAAAGAATTAAGAAAAGAAACATAATTAACAATTCCGAAATACTACTGGATCAACGGCTGATGGGGGGGGGATTGTTTGTTTTCAGACAGTTAGTTCACCTCTTCTGCGCTCTCAAGGTCAGACCAGTACAAAGGCCTCCCAAAAACATCCTACAAGGGCATCGCCTCCTCTACAGTTGAAACTATCAGCTTACAGAGTTAACACTAACTCCGACCGAGACCATCAAGCTGCGGGAAGCGCCCACGTGAGGGAGCAGAGGCAGGTCGATGGTAGAAGAGAGGGAACGACACAGTGGAAGGCAGTAATGACAGACAGGCACCGATAGGAGGGAGAGTAACAGCCACCCTTCGAAAGTTCTCTCTTTGGCAATGACAAAGAAACCAAAAATGATGGAGCAACAACTGTAAACTGGAGGAAAGGCCACAAACTCGGTCAAAGACCGTGTTTAAGCATCTAATAGTCTTATCACTGGACGTCCAAGGAAGCTTCCATTGTTTTTAGGTCGAGCCTAAGCAGCGCGCATGCACTCTCGTTCAACGTGCTGTATCTACTTCTGTGGGCTTTCACTATGACCATCACACGCCCATGACTTTCATTCGCTGCTTGGCCTGCCTTTCAAAATCTCTCTGCTTTCTTTGGTAAATGCTTTACATTTGTCCCACTGACTGACTACGCTACATGCATCAGTTCACTTCTGGGCATTTAGTTAGTTTTAGCGCACTACTTTTTTCTTTTGACTGCTTGCGGTGCCGCATCCCCCTCCCACCCGTTGCTGCGTTTCCCGTTTGTCTCGGCACCCATCCCAATTCAGTTAACGTCCCTGTGCGGTGCCATCCCCCCACCACCTTACGCCTGTCGTTCTATTTGGCATTTATATGTTCGTGCTGTGATTTACACAGTGTGTCGTTTTTTTAATCAAATCAATCACCCCTTGTTTTTTGTTTCCTGTCGCAGCAGCGAGAAGATGCAGAAATGCTGCATATTTTCTCCCGGAATGCGTGCACTTCAATTTTGTCATACTAGGGTGTTTTCTGCGAACACGCCTTTATCTCGTCGTTTTGTTTCCAGGTATCTATGACTGCTACCCAGAGAGAGTGCGAGGAAGGGTAGAGTGCGAGGAAGGGTAGAGTGCGAGGAAGGGTAGAGTGCGAGGAAGGGTAGAGCACACCTCGCGTGACAACTGCATCTGCATTGCCCATGCCCACCCCCCTCCCACACCTCAAATACCACCTACAATAAAAGGCAGGCACCATTGTTTTAGAGAGTGGTTTGAAGTGGACTGGTGTTGAAAGGTGAGCGTGTCCTACTACAGTTTCAGTGCACTATAAATTACAAGTGGACCGTAGTATTCTGAACAGCTCATCACCTCTGCGAACGAGTTTTGAGTGGCTACATGCTTGTGCTTTTATCTCGTTTCTTGCATTCGCTTCCTGATATCTATCATGGTTGCCCAGAGGGGGGCTGCGCCTCAGTAAGTACAGAGAGCTAGGTAGGGTACGGCAGACCTCATGTGACAACTGCATCAAAGGCGGGCGCCATTGTGTTAGAGGGTAGTGCGACGTGAACTGATGTTGGAAGGTGAGCGCAACATACTGCCATTTCAGGGGGCTGTAAATAACAAGTGGACTGTAGGATAACCCTTTTTTATTTCCGTTCTTACTCCAGCTCATCACCACAAGGCGTTTCATGGGTCTATTTCGATGTGTATACTATTTTCTCCATCCTCTTTCTTCAGTACTTCTACCACAGTTCTCGGTACTCCACGTGCTCGGAGGCAATGGTGGCGCTAACCAGGAATCCCTTTACCTGCCACTCCTGTCTACAAAGTGGTCTCTGCTGGAGCACTCTGCATCCAGTAGCAAAGCAAGGATGCTATACACCCTTATGTAAGCAAACAAAGGGGAACCCACCTCCTCTTTGAATACTCTACTACTGAAAAAGGTAGGGTTCAGAGGACCCTTCTGATCTCTCGGCCCCAGTGCAACTGCACCGGTTGCCCTAATAGCTATGGCTCTGCCTTCACTCGTGGCTGCTAGCGCAGGGCGCAAGTTCTGCTAGCACATGAAGCTGCAGTAACTTTACTTGCAGCATGACCATCTGACACGGTAGTAATGAGTATTGAGTTTTCTTAGCGCGTGTACTCCTGCAGCATATGCAGAATGCACGCACCAGTGGTTAAGTTGGAATGGCGTAATTTGGGGTCTCTTCGGTACACAGTGCTCCTTGCTCATAGAAGAACATATGCACTGCTATTTAATTTGTTTTAAGTAATGGAGCAGGGTTGGCCCTCACCTTGTTCGTGCCAATAGCTGTACGTCACACAATGCAGTCCCCACTTACATAACTAAACAACCACCTGCTTTGTTAGAGGATTTTGCTTTAGTCAGTTGTCCGCTCTGAAAAAAAATCAGTTCTCTTATTTATTGTGTACCAGTGATGAATAAGCCTGTATCTCCCCTTTCAGAACTTTGAAGCACCTCACACGTTTCTTCTCTGACGTGTTGTACCTTGCCAGAATGCTATTTGTTCTCTAGATCAAGTACAAGCCAAGAGCTTAATTACGTCATATATGTCGTATATGCTGAATAGCCAATAAAGCTGCATTATTTACAAAGTGTCCTTTTGGTTTTATTTCACATTGACACGTGTTCCACCTTTTAGTTCGCTTTACCTACCTGGACCAGTTGAGCTGACAAACATGCTTATTTGAAAATCCTTTTGTATTAAGTGGATGTCACATATTCTATGAACTCATGACATTCTCTAAAATCAGTTTGTTATGCAGAGCAATACTTGCTGCACAGAATCCAGAAGTGCTCATTTGCTAAGAGAGATGTATTGGCTAATAGCTAAGCACTTGCATTGTAATCTCTTATTAAGGTCCCAAAGGCGAGACGTATTGGCTATGCCAATGCTTGTTAGTGTTGTCTGTTAAACATGTATCACTGATCCTCTGCCAATCAGTCCTCAGCGTACTTGGAACATTTCAACCAAACACACATTTTGGAGCGCTATGGGCGTCTTTCAAATGCAACAAAGGCCCCGAATAGTTCCTTGAAACCTCAGCAGATGGTTAAGGGGTGGCCTTCCCAGGTCACCTGTTCTCTGTTAACACGAGCATCCTTAATCAATCACTTAACGAAAGAAATCAAAAAGCAAATCATTTTTGTGTGCTTGTTTCGAGCAGGTATTTCAGTCTTCGAGTCACAGCCTATGTTACAACCAGAGCATTTCAAGTTAATAGTGCCCAAGAACTTTCAAAGGACTGTGTGGGGTTTGTTCCGTTTACTAAGGTTGTTCCAACTCATTTGTCTTTTTGCATTTAAAAACCACCATCCATTTTTCTTTCTGTGATAATTGCATTTTTCTCAAGGCCTGGATACAATTCAAATTACACTGGCAAAATGTTCTTAAATCCTAGAAATTACTCCACAGTTTGTGGTAAAACTGCATCCATAAAATGTGAACAGCTGGAACACATGCGGCTGTTGCTCGCACCACCTGGGTTTTTCGAAATGCAAGCTTGCATCAAAAACTGATGAATTTGCATTTCTCAATTATTTGTAATTTTACATAGTTTTTCCAAGTATTTGCATAATTACTCAAATTAAACTCTTGCAAATTTCGCACACACTACTTTTTTTCCTTGTATCCTCAAATAAGTGCAAAGATCCCTTTTTTAACCCCTCTCTTCCGCCACTCTACCAATGACAGTTGAAGCCTCAATGCAGTTTTGGTGAACAGGCTTCCACAAGTATATCTGCATTGCAAGAAGCAAGTCTTTGGTGGAATGAGGTGCAACACAAACTATCCGGTAAAAGGTGGAAAAGTTGAGCAACAAAAGCAAATCATTTTTGATGTTGCCGCGCGGAACGCTGTTATTTGAAAAGACACGAGACACCGACGAACACTGAGAGGTCCATTTCATACCTCCTCTTTAAGTGTGAAAAACGGGTTACTGATGAGGCCTGCAACACACTTGTAAGAGGGAAGAGACCACGGCATGAGGTGCAGTAACCATGTTTATACTGTTTGGGACTGTGCTTTGCGTTAAGGATAAGCAGCTCCTGGTGTGCTTGGCAGTGTACCGCGGTTATGCTCCACGGAATAAAATAGCTCGCCCAACATGTGCCCTGGAAGCCAACCTATCCATAGTTACTAAAAGCTTCGTCCCCCAAAGTCTTATACAGCACGGCTGTGGTACAATATTTGAGACCTAACAATAGACATAACATTTTAACTAGCCTTTGTGTTGGTTGGCGAAGGTAATGGTTGTGTTTTTAACTTGCTTACCTTAAGTAATATCATGCGAGATATCCGTTTATCGGAGCTATTTTCTTAACAGGTAGGACTGGATACACCTACATTTCAGAGCCCTCAATCTGAAAGTAAGCCTCCATACTTCTTCACAGAGACCAGCCCAGTCCTTATTCCAAATGGCAAAGCCAGCTACTGCCCTAAATACCTGAAAAGCCTCATCTCTGAATTTATCGGGGGTTCTGAGGCACTCTCTCTAATTTGAGTGAAGGCGCAGATCTGACCAGTTTGAAGAGGAGTTTGGCTATGGATGCTTCAACTATGTTTTAACTAAAGCTTATTTTTTAACCTGACATTCTATTGTTATACAAGCAAACTGGCTATTGCTGGCATAACTATTCTCAAACAAACTAAACGGAACAGTATTATAAGAATATTAAATTAAAAGATGCTTTCCACGAAACTGTTTAAGCAATGTGATTACCATCAAAGTCAACTAACCGTCACGGTCGCTGAAAGAGAACTGGAAGAAAAGAATGGCTGTTGATCATTAGGTGTCATCCGAAGGCTCGCTGGCTGTGGAACCCTAATTCTTGTTTGCACCCGACCCTGAATTTAGCAAAGAATGTAGAAATTGAAGATCAGGCCAGATGCCTACCAAAGATAAATAACTATGGTACACTGACCCTAAATTAAGACCCTGTCCTTGCACGTGGGGGTAACGAATGGACAGGACAAGCCAATGTACAACATATGACAAAGATAGAATGAGTGATGTGATCTGGGAGGTGACGCGTCTGAATCATTTTTCAAGTAATGGTTAGTGTACAGTAACATCTAAACCTAAGTTGATTTTTTCCAGCCAAAAGTATTTAAATAATTTTGAAACGACTGACACTGTAAAAGTGATCAAATATTGACTATGCGAATTTGTTAAATATAGCATATGATAAATGTACTCGAGTGCAGGGAAGAGAGGGTATTTAGGAAAACATTTTTCATAAAATCGAGGACTATAAAAACAATTGATCAGAGTCTTTGTCGTGGGGAAGTATAATTTATAGATTGCAATTAAACTCCTTATATACATATACTTCAAAGTATATTCTTAATTTAGGTAAGAAAGGGTTATTATTGAATCCTCCCACCCCCCAAACGGTCGGATCACCAGGCAACCCCACCAGATATGAAGTGGTCCCCCAGTACCCTACATCCTCTATAACATCTAGGAGAGGCACTACAGTACATGCGGGACAGTCTATAGAGGTATAGTGCCAGCCAAACCAGCCTTTAAAATATACTTCCTTACCTAAAGTGGACAGTGAAGAAGAGTCATGTTATGGCATTCCCAGGATGCATTTTCAATCTCTATTGTGTCAGCATATCTGCGGGGTCTTTCGCGCTAAGAGAAGTTTATATATACAATATTCAATATTGTGTCCATAGTGCCCATCAGTTTAGGTAACTGGGTTACACACCACTCCCTCATTCGGGCAGGGGCAACCAGAGCTAAGACTGTGTTCGAACTCCAGTGTCTAATTTGAGCATAGTGCTGCCGCTCAGACTCTGGAATACCATAAGCGACCAGCTATTGCTGAAAGGTTTTCGGCATCATTGAGTCAGACATATCAGCAATTAGAAGTTGTGGGGTAACAGCTTGAGCTGCCAACTTTGGACATAGGGGAACCAGGTACGAGTCTCGGCGCCGGCTCAACATCCTGCAATTATGGGCAAATAAGTCTTCCCATGCTTACAATTCAGCACCTTGAGACCCTGATGGGTGATATGCTGTGCTTTACAAATCCTGGATTTCTTTTGCATCCCCTTCCCTCCATTTGAGGAGAGAATGCCCCTCCAACCTCTCCCCGCCAAAGAAGGGTGTCAATTTCAGGTTAAAGTGGAAAGGGGTGTAGGAAGAAGGATTGATCACCAGGCCTTGTGCACTCCCAAAACTATCCCACGTCTTCAATGTTGTGGCCACAGAGGTTCTAATATAAGCGTTTACAGGTCTGTGTCGTTTCTCTAGTCACTAAGTCCCACAGGGGGTTGATGGATTATGGCATGGTCCATGTGGGACTTTTTCACTTATGCAGAGTCATCCCCAATCTTTTTGCCTCCTGCCTCCTATTTTTTTTGACCTGTTGCTGTTGGCTTTTGAACTCTGAGCACTTTACCATTTAACCAGTGCTAAAGCGCATATGCTCTCTGTGTAAATTGTATGGTTGATTGGTTTATCCATGACTGGCATATCTGATTTACTAGCAAGTCCCTAGTAAAGAGCGCTAGAGGTGCCCAGGGCCTGTAAATCAAATGCTACTAGTGTGCCTGCAGCACTGGTTGTGCCACCCACATAAGTAGCTCTGTAATCATGTCTCAGACCTGCCATTGCAGTGTATGTGTGTGCATTTTTAAACCGTAAATTCGACTTGGCAAGTGTACCCACTTGCCAGGCCTAAACCTTACCTTTTCTTACATATATGACACCCCTATGGTAGGCCCTAGGTAGCCCCCAGCGCAGGGTGCAGTGTAGGGTTAAGGTAGGACATATAGTAATGTATTTTACATGTCCTGATAGTGAAATATTGCTAAATTAGTTTGTCACCGTTGCAAGGCCTGTCCCTCTCATAAGTTAACATGGGGGCTACCTTTAAATCTGATTAAAGAGTAGATTCCCTTTGGGAGCAGATAGACATTGAGTTTGGGGTCTCTAAAATCACAATTTAAAAATACATCTTTTAGTAAAGTTGATTTTAAGATTGTGTGTTTGAAAATGCCACTTTTAGAAAGTGGGCATTTTCTTACTTAAACCATTTCTGTGACTCTGCCTGTTTCTGGATTCCCTGTCTGGGTCAGTTTGACAGTTGGGCTGGTTGCACCTCTCCTCTAGACAGTGAGGCAAAGGGAGCTGGGGTGTAGTCTGCATTTCCTGATGAGCCATCTGTGCTCGGAGGGAGGGGAGAAGTGGTCACTCACAACTGAAAGGGCTGTGCCTGCCCTCACACAATGCAGTCTCCAACCCCCCTGGTGTGTGTCTGGGGCCTGGCCTGGGCAAGGCAGGACCCCCTGGTGTGCGTCCGGGGCCTGGGCAAGGCAGGATTTCACAAACAAGAGAGACTTTCCTTTGAAGAAAGTCTACTTCAAAGGGAAAAATGGGTATAAGAAGGGCACCCAAAACCACAGACTTTAGAACACTTCTGGAAACCAAGAGGAACCTCTGCCTAGAGAAGAGCTGAAGAGCTGAGGAAGAAGAGCTGCCCTGCCTGTGACTGTGCTCTGTGGAGCTATCCTGCAGTTGCTGCTTCTGCCTGTGCTAGAGGACAAAGACTGGACTTTGTGTTGCCTTCCTTCTTGTGAAGATCTCGAAGGGCTTGATTTAGACTTGCCTCCTGTTGTTTGAAGTCTCAGAGAGAGCAAAGACTTCTCTCTGCCAGCACCTGGAGTCTCTGGAGAGACTCCTATGCTGCCAAGTGGTGCCTATCCAGTTCCTGGAACCATGAAAGGAGAAGCTGGCAGCCCAAGAGTGAGAAATCCACACACCGACTGCCGTGCGGGCAAAAGATCGACAACTCCTGATCTGCGGATGAAAAATCGACGTTCTGCCGGCTTCGTGGCTGAAAATCGGCGCTCGCCTGCAACGCGACCGGAAGATCATGCCCAGAGCTGGGGAAACAACACGTAGCATTGCTGACGGAGGCTGGTAAGATCGCAACCCGCGCTGCGTGGTTTTCGGATCATCAAGGCCTACCCTGACCCGAGAGTGCTGACTGGATCGATGCATCGCTCTCCTGTGGAGAGAAGAACCGACGCACGCCGACCCGACTAAAGGACGCAAGGTCTCGTGAGTGAGTGAAATCGACACATCGCAAGCCCTTTTTGATGCACACTCGCCCGTGCAGGGTTATTTTTGACGCACTCAAGGTACATTTTCACGCTAACAGCATTAGAGTTGTGTTTAAAATTACATGAAGACTTTTTGAATTCTTAGTGATAACTTGGCTTGTGTATTGTGGATTTTTGTCTGGTTTTGTTTAGATAAATATTTTCTATTTTTCTAAACCTGTGTTGTGCCCTTTTGTAGAGTTTTCATTAAGTTACTGTGTATGTTGGTACAAATACTTAACACCTAGCACTCTGAAGCTAAGCCTACTGCTCGTGCTAAGCTACCAAGAGGGTGAGCGGGGGTTAGCGGAGGGTGATTCTCTTTTACCCTCACTAGAGTGAGGGTCCTTGCTTGGACAGGGGGTAACCTGACTGCCAACCAAAGACCCCATTTCTAACAGTCCATCTGTTGCCAGTATTTCTCCAAGAGCATAACGGACCACTCCACTTATTAGTCCTAGTTGCGATGTTGTATAATAATGCTGGATATTAGGGACTGTCACTTCCCCTGCCGCTTTCAATTATTTAATGCGTTTCTGTAGGGGCCTTCCCCTTGCATACAAAAGCCACGATTTTACATTGGGTATACTTCAAGAAGGGGAGTGGTTTGGGGCTACCCATATCGTAAGCCTGGAACATGTAAAGGAGGCGTAGAAGTACATTAATTTTAACTGAATTAATTCTTACGAGCCAGGAGAACATCGTATTCTCCCAAGAGTGTAAGGCTTTCGTAATGGCCTTGAGAGATGGGTAGGTGGCATTAAAGAGTTCTGTGACCTGCCATTTAAGCAGAACTTTCATATATTTAATTGAGGAGATGACCCATCTAAATTGAAAGTGGGGATGATAAAACAGCCACTTCCTCGGCTGATAGTGTCAGATTGAAGATTTCAGATTTACTGTAGCAAAGGCCCATAAAATAACCCCAACTGCTGGGATGGAACTGTGTGGGGCTCCTAGCATTAAGAGTACATTATCAGAAGATTTTGAATTCCCTTGGCCTTAATGTATTCTGTGTCACCGCTCTGGTTTGTTGAACTAGGCATACCAGGGGTTCTATAAACAGGGCATAGATGAGGGGCAACATGTGGCCTTCTCAATTAGGTGAATGGCTGTCTGAACACTATCAAGGACCTTGCAGCCCTGGATGAAACTGATTTGGTCAATATGAACTAAACTGGGGAGCACCTTGTTAAGGGAGGTTGCTAAAATCTTCATGTATTATTTAGTATCAATGTTTAGCAGGGCAGGATGCACAAAATCTAACATCCCTTGTTTGGTTTTGGGATCACTGTTCAAATACCCTTCTCCCAACATCTGGCTCACTGCATTCGAAGTGATGCAAAAGTTAAACAGGGTTGTGAGTTCTGTGCCAGCTGGGGCCCATACATTTGATAGAGTTGGGACTTGAGGCCATCAGGCCCTGGTGTATTATTTGATTTGCGGGTCTTAATAGCCAGTCTAACCTCCTCTGGTAGGAACAGGCCCTCCATAAACTCCCTTTGGGCTTCTCCAAGGTTCACGACCTGCATTTTATCCAATAAGCCCCCCCCCATCACCATAAAGAGGGTTGGATGGAATATTGCATTCCGCACGCAGAATTGGTGGGATTTTGGAGACTCCACGCTTAATGCAGAGTTCCAGTCAAATTCGGGCAATCGCCACATGGTGGATTTTTTTTCCTCACACAAGGCTCCACAAAGGTAGGTTGCGAAGCAAGACTTGGCATCCTCTAGCGTGAATTCTGGTTGATAGAAGAACAGCTGGCGAAATTTTTCTAATGCGGTCACGACCATTTGCAGTCAGAAGGCTGCCACTCAAGTACAGAATGTTCTTGATCGGCAGCAAAATCAACTCGCGTAGCTGCGCCCTCTAAAGTAGTGCTTGGTGGTGTTAGAGCTCATTTCTCGGGGCAGAATGTGCTAAATCACAGCACGAGCAGTGCGGTGTCTTTCCGCACATTAGCGGAACTCTGCGGAATCTCAGGCGTTTTATGAATCTCAGCGGAATTCTGCGATGTCAAATTCCACCTACCTCTACGTAGAAGGTCGCAAACTCAAAGACCTTCCCCGCATTCTTGACTACTACTGGGGGGCCTAATTTCTCTAATGTATTCCCTCTCCCTTTTCACCCATAAAACACAGCCGAAAGCGGTGCCTACTTTATCAACCGCAACATACAAATGATTTTTGAGTTGTAGTAAGGAGAGTTCATCCCTAAAGAGTGAAATGTCTATGCAACTGAAATGAAATGTAGATTTATATATTGTGGCTTATCACCTGTGCGGGTCTCAAGGGGCTTTTGGTCCCTGGCCATTGTTAGTGCTCGGGTAGTACGACAGAGGGGGGAATGTGTTATGTAGCCTCTCATTCTCCAGGTCTCGGATTTCTGTCTCGGATTTCAGCACTTTAAGCCTATGGAGTTGTGTGTGTTCTGCTGTTCCTGCTATAAAATGGACTCGCATAACGGTCATGAATGCATCCCATACCCCAGAATGGGCACCTCTTCTCCCCCATGATGCGCAAAATATTAATCTACCTGTTGTTGTATTTCGTGTTTAGTAAATGGCTCTCTAAGTAGGGGTGGATGGAGACCTCAAGTTCAAGAGGGTTTTCTCCATCCTATTTCCAACTAGACTGTAATAGGTGCATGGTCTAATACAAATATGGGCCCAATCTCTACTGCTCGAAGAGCTCCTAAAAGGGGTCACTTACAAGTATATCATCCGTTCACGAGTGTGTGCGGTGTACGTGGCAATAAAAGGTAAAGGCTGTCGCTGTCTTATTGTCTCGCCATGCATCCCACAATCCTAATTCCTCGCTCTTTTTTTGTCTCCTGGACCCTCCATAGGAATTCTGTTCCCCCTCCCTGTCCCTGTGGGGGTCCCACACCATATTAAGGTCTCCAGTCAGAACAATGTCGCACTTGACTACTTCCATTAACGCTTCCTGCTTGTCAACTTGAACATTCATTATTTACTTGACACAACTGTAAAGATTAAAAAAAATATAATTCAACAAAGGCAGAAACAAAATCCTAGTAGTATTTGGGGATGATCATTACAGAAAATGAAAAAAATCCAATAAAGCTCTTGTGTATTTGTATGGGTTCAAGACAAGTCATAAGTAGCGTAAGACAGCGCCAAAAAAAAAAACTTTGTCTAACTTAACCTACAGAGATGTACAATAAATGCCAGTTCCAAGTTAAATTTAATTACTTTTACTTATACCCAAGGCTGCTTCGCTTATCACATCTGATTTTTAAAAAATGTGAATCCAGCAACCGTATATAGATAAAAATATACCTTCAGGGGTTTGGGACTGCAGCAGAACTGCAATTGTAATGTGGTTGTGGCCTGCGTATATCTGACCTTGAAGAACCGCCTCTCACTAGGAACTAATTTACACGGATGCACGTGTTATTTTGTGTCCGGAATGTTTTTAGTAGAGAGTGTTGTTGATTTGTTTTCTTGTTTGGTAGCAAGGGATGTTTTGTAAATGAATAAACACCTGCACTTTGCTGGGTAAGCACAAGCCAATAATTATTAGTTTTCCTTTGGCTAGTCTTGATGGCTTACTGTGATCCCTTATAAACACTGATAGAATCGTTGTGCCTTAATAGAGCTAAGTAGCAAGGGAAAACTTTAAAAGGCAGGGCACCGACTAAAGTAGAGGTGTCTTGAACAAAATGAACAAGTTACTTACCTTCTATGACGCATTATCTGGTAGAGACGGGATATCACCGCAGATTCCTTACTTTAGAATCCTCCCCAGGCGCAAGACTGGATCTGGATTTTTTTTCCCTCAGCACATGTGCATGTCAGAAAAGGGTGTCGCACAAGTCTGTACCAACGTCGTCCATGGGATGTGACGTCTATGGAGTCCATATAACCTCCTTTCCGATGCGCTATCATTTTCTTCTGTGACTATTATCTTTGCCCAAAATACGGAGCCACATATAGAAACTGCCTATTGAAACAGTGTTCTAAAATAAGACGCACCCTGGTGTCAAATAATCACTGAATTCTCAATTCAGGATATGTAGTTCCATAATGAAATCTTTGAGACAAAAGGACTCATCTCGCAGAGCAAGGAGGATTGGAGGCTCGTTAAAGAATATGCGGCTAGATCCTCTCTCTACCAGATAAGTTTCTTACCTTCGGTGACGCATTGTCATCTCATAGAGGCATCTAGCCACAGATTCCTTATTTTAGAATCAGATACCAAAGTCATACCATCCCCAGAGGAGGGTCTGCAAACAGATCATTAAAAGTCTTTAACTAGGACACAACCAGTCTAGAACAAAAGAAAAAGACTGGACAGTTCTAATATTATGTGAGCAATAACATACTTTGCCACATAAAAACCTGTGGAAGGAACCACAGGTAAGTAACGTGATAAGACATGAAAAAGCATGGCAATAAAATGCCCATGTTAAAGACAAATCTATATCAGAAGCCAACCAACAATATGAATATAAAATTATTCTCACTCTTAATGGGATCCAAACCCATGCATGCTCACTTCATAAGAGCTACGGAAAGGACCACAGTAATAAAAGTCAAAGATATTGAAAGCATGGGGATAAGGTTACCTATGACAATAGGCTAATTTTGCCAAATGACCCGATGAATATAAGCTTATTTACTCTTACTTCCAGACCCAAACTGTGTTTGATACCTGTGAAACACAGATCAGTAGGTAATGCCACTGAACAATACCTCAATGCCATATCAAGACTTGTCCTAGCCAGACCTGTCCTGTAAAAAAACACAGAGAAACGTCCATTGCTTGTGGAGAAAGCATAAAACATTATTTATCAAAAAGTTGAAGACAACAATAGGAACTAGTGAAATAGAAACCCTAGGACAATTAACTAGAGATTAAACAAATGCCTCCAGGATAGCCCTAACATATACTGACATAGGAGTAAAATAAATAAACGCCTATGTACCTATGTGTTAACAAAAGATTTTATATATAAATATATACACACATATGTATATATATATATATATATATATATATACACACACACTGTATATATATATATATATATATATATATATATATATATATATATATACACACACACACACACACACACACATATATAAATAAATCCAGTGATCAGTCAGACAATACTGACATAACAGTATTATAGTGGGCATCGTACCACTTAGGAAAGCAACAACCATCCAACCCGTCGGAGTAATGAAAGTTGCCTGAGATACCACCATTAAGCAATAAGATGAATAAGATATTAAGAATGAAAAAGAAACTTTGACAGCCTAGCGAAAATCAAGATTAGTACATGACCCTACTATATGAATGGAGTCCCATCAACAGATTATCTAGAAAAGGTTTCCCTTACTTAAAATTTAAAGGATTCTATAATAAAACAAATCCAAACAATTTTTTGTATTCTATCTAGGGACAACACTCCGCACAATGTGAACCCAAGCCACCAACAACTAGAGTCAACTGAATGATGAAAGCAGCTGTCACCTTAAAGAGCAATGATCCTTTAATATAAAATAAAAGTCTTCTACAGAAAGTATATGTATATGAAGCAAACATCTATTCCCCTTCTGTACAACAGATATGAGCATCTTCCCAGAGAAGAAAAAGTACACCAGTAGAAAAAAAATTCCTTAAAAAAATAAGGAAATCCTAAATAATAAAGCAAAAATGTCAGAACAACTTCTAAAGAGTAAAGAATATTAATTACTCTGTACAATAGAGTATACAGAGAGACTGTCTCAATGGAGACTTACAACAGTAATACATAATGAAAAATTAAATAATGTTCAAGGAACGTGTATAAAGCAACAAGTGTGCAGAATAGTCACCAAACTGTAATGGCTATAAGACACAACTTTCTTTAAATTTAAAATTAAGTCTTAAGGCCCACAAGATGATAACTTTGTTTTATAATGCACTAAATCTAGCAAAAGTAGAAAGCTTTTACTACTAAACATAAGTAATAACATAGGTCGGACACCCTTAGTGCTGTAGAATCCCATTAATGGAACATCAATTTGCTGATAAACGAAGCATACGATCACACAAATACCACACATAAGTATAAGGGACACTTCTACATATTAACCATGATTAACAAGTGGAATATTGAAGAAAATAAATATCTTATCAGAAGGTAAATATACTGAGACTCCCATGGAGCTTCAAATATCAAACGCTTACTATAAGGGAGACTAAGGGCCTCATTCCGACCCTGGCGGTAAAAACCGCCAGGGCCGCGGACCACGGAAAGCACCGCCAACAGGCTGGCGGTGCTTCCTGGGCCATTCTGACCGCGGCGGTAAAGCCGCGGTCAGAAAACCGGGTCCCGCCGGATTAACCCCGGTTGGCCCAATCCTCCATGGCGGCGCTGCAAGCAGCGCCGCCATGGGGATTCCGACCCCCTTCCCGCCAGCCTGTTTCTGGTGGTTTTCACCGCCAGGAACAGGATGGCGGGAACGGGTGTCCTGGGGCCCCTGGGGGCCCCTGCACTGCCCATGCCACTGGCATGGGCAGTGCAGGGGCCCCCTAACAGGGCCCCATTAAGCTTTTCACTGTCTGCACAGCAGACAGTGAAAAGCGCGACGGGTGCTACTGCACCCGTCCCACACCTGCAACACCGCCGGCTCCATTCGGAGCCGGCTTCAGTGTTGCAGGCCCTTTCCCGCTGGGCCGGCGGGCGCTCCCTTGGCGGGCGCCCGCCGGCCCAGCGGGAAAGTCTGAATGGTCCCAGCGGTCTTCTGACCGCGGAGCAGCCAATTGTCGGTTCCCGTTTGGCGGGCGGCAACTGCCGCCCGCCAAACTTAGAATGACCCCCTAAGTCTCATAAATGTATGGTATGATAACTTATAAAAAATAACTCTCTGCAGAGAGAAACTCTATACCGACAAATGTACGTTTAATAGTTCACATGCTGAGCAATCCCAACTCAGTGTGTTATATATATATATATATACACACACACACACACACACATACATACATAAATCAGGCATATGACAAATACTCCAACTACAGTAAGGTAGATACCATAAAGCTATCAACTCTTGAGCTCAAGCTAGAGTAAAGAAACTGCATGGCCTGTATATCAGGTATCATTAAGAACTAAAAAATAAAGAGCTGTCATTGACAGACCTGAAGCGAAAAGCCACCACTTCTGGACCAAATAGTAAATAATAATAATGAAAGCCACCTAACCTAGAAAAGGTAACAAGGCAACAGTGCACCCGCACAATGCGAAGAAAACACCCACTATGAAAGTATAGCTGGGTAGAATCCCACCTGCAGAAAGGGAGAACACCTTGAAGCGGCAGGTGTGAAAACCCACATAGGGTCCCGAAGCAATATAGACCCCAGGGAAGGTAAAAAAAAAAAAAATAAATAACCTGCCATTGACAGTATAAGAAAGAATAAGACCTGCAGAAGGCAGGAACTCCCCACCGGGTGCTACTGTTAAGTGGAACAGACACAGGAAAGAGGAGTGAGGAGGCACGAGGGTGGAGAAGAGTCCAAGCCACTATAGCCACACCTATTTCAGACACCTAGCTGTCCTTTGTAGAAAATTTGAGCAGCTTGATAAATGGGTGGTAGACACCAAACATCTCCAAAATCATGTCTCCCAGAAGGCCAAATATGGGGGGATTCCCCAGAAAGCAGAGTGAGGGTGTCGGAGACAACCGGCATGACTGGCACCATACTCGACTGTCACTGAAAAGGCGATGTCTTGACGTCGGGAGGGGCAAAGTGATATCAATCTTTGCCGCCGTGACGTTGCTGGAGTCGGCTGATCGGATACAGACGCCGAAGGTGGAAGGGCTGTGCACACGCACCATAATGGCTTCGACAACGGAAGCAGAAGGCCTTACTGAGGAAGAGGGCGAACGTGCCGGCGTGGACACAGTCAAGGCACTTTGTTATGGTGCTTACCGAGGCACCACATACAGATAGAGGGGGTCCATGGCTGACATTTATCGCCCACAGGACTTACAGGGTTTGAAATCTAAAGACAGACAGAAAAAAAACACATTGTTCTGTTGACGAAAACATTGAAGTAAGCTGCAAACAGCCGTTGTTCGATCCGCGTTGCAAGCATGGAAAAGCAGGAACTGTCGTCGGGTAGAAGGTTATACGGACTCCATCGACGTCACATCTGGCAGACAATATCAGTACGGAGTTGTGCGAAGCCCTCTTCCGATGAACAGACGGAAAAGATTTCTGCATCCAGTCTCACACCTGAAGAGGATTCTAAAGTAAGGAATCTGCTGCTAGATGTCTTTATCAGACATTAAACTATAATAATGTGTTAATGCTTAAAAAAAAAAAGTGGTCAGTCAAAAATAATTCTAACCGATTTTATAAATATTCAAACACTAAAACACTTTACATATAGAGCAAGCTTCGCACTAAGTAATCTAAGTGGTCCATACAGGGAGTGCAGAATTATTAGGCAAGTTGTATTTTTGAGGATTAATTTTATTATTGAACAACCACCATGTTCTCAATGAACCCAAAAAACTAATTAATATCAAAGCTGAATATTTTTGGAAGTAGTTTTTAGTTTGTTTTTAGTTTTAGCTATGTTAGGGGGATATCTGTGTGTGCAGGTGACTATTACTGTGCATAATTATTAGGCAACTTAACAACAACAAAAAATATACCCATTTCAATCATTTATTATTACCAGTGAAACCAATATAACATCTCAACATTCACAAATATACATTTCTGACATTCAAAAACAAAACAAAAACAAATCAGTGACCAATATAGCCACCTTTCTTTGCAAGGACACTCAAAAGCCTGCCATCCATGGATTCTGTCAGTGTTTTGATCTGTTCACCATCAACATTGCGTGCAGCAGCAACCACAGCCTCACAGACACTGTTCAGAGAGGTGTACTGTTTTCCCTCCTTGTAAATCTCACATTTGATGATGGACCACAGGTTCTCAATGGGGTTCAGATCAGGTGAACAAGGAGGCCATGTCATTAGATTTCCTTCTTTTATACCCTTTCTTGCCAGCCACGCTGTGGAGTACTTGGACGCGTGTGATGGAGCATTGTCCTGCATGAAAATCATGTTTTTCTTGAAGGATGCAGACTTCTTCCTGTACCACTGCTTGAAGAAGGTGTCTTCCAGGAACTGGCAGTAGGACTGGGAGTTGAGCTTGACTCCATCCTCAACCCGAAAAGGCCCCACAAGCTCATCTTTGATGATACCAGCCCAAACCAGTACTCCACCTCCACCTTGCTGGCGTCTGAGTCGGACTGGAGCTCTCTGCCCTTTACCAATCCAGCCACGGGCCCATCCATCTGGCCCATCAAGACTCACTCTCATTTCATCAGTCCATAAAACCTTAGAAAAATCAGTCTTGAGATATTTCTTGGCCCAGTCTTGACGTTTCAGCTTGTGTGTCTTGTTCAGTGGTGGTCGTCTTTCAGCCTTTCTTACCTTGGCCATGTCTCTGAGTATTGCACACCTTGTGCTTTTGGGCACTCCAGTGATGTTGCAGCTCTGAAATATGGCCAAACTGGTGGCAAGTGGCATCGTGGCAGCTGCACGCTTGACTTTTCTCAGTTCATGGGCAGTTATTTTGCGCCTTGGTTTTTCCACACGCTTCTTGCGACCCTGTTGACTATTTTGAATGAAACGCTTGATTGTTCGATGATCACGCTTCAGAAGCTTTGCAATTTTAAGAGTGCTGCATCCCTCTGCAAGATATCTCACTATTTTTGACTTTTCTGAGCCTGTCATGTCCTTCTTTTGACCCATTTTGCCAAAGGAAAGGAAGTTGCCTAATAATTATGCACACCTGATATAGGGTGTTGATGTCATTAGACCACACCCCTTCTCATTACAGAGATGCACATCACCTAATATGCTTAATTGGTAGTAGGCTTTCGAGCCTATACAGCTTGGAGTAAGACAACATGCATAAAGAGGATGATGTGGTCAAAATACTCATTTGCCTAATAATTCTGCACTCCCTGTATACTGATTGAGGGGATTAATAGCAGTCCTCTAAAATAGGTTTCAACTTTGGGCACCTCAGAGCACATTCTATCAGATATTCTTCAGTATTCTCTTTTATGTCCTACACGTTCACCAGCTGGCACCGTTTCTCCCTTGATTTAGGCTGCCATATACTGTCACATGTGAGAAGGCACCCCATAGCGTTATCATGCCTTTTGGAGGCCATACAGCCAAGTGGCACAGTGAAATTAAATTGAATAAACTAACTGGCAAGATGTAGAAAGGTGCACAGGTTTGCAAGAAAACAAATGATAATGTTAAAAATGATATGCACACTTAAAATGAAATATTAAGTCACTTTTACAGGGTTATTTCCCAAATGCGTTAATCCTCCAAAATCCAGGGCTCAAGGAAAAGTTTTAATGTTGTGATAAATTATTGAAAAAAGAAGTCTTACTTACCAACTGGACTGCTACCAGCTCCGTTTGACAGGGAGAGATCGGAAGAAGACAACATGCCACCTAACAGAACAAGGATGTATTTATTGCAAACTGTAAACAGACCTATTTCCAGCTAAACGGATCTTCAAAAACGACAGCTAGTACAAATGTTTAGTATGTTTTCAGTTTGTGAGCAATGTGTCTATATGATGGCTTCTACTCATTCAAAAACTAGGGGAAGACATTCAGATGTAGCAAGTAGAAGGACAACCAAACATCACGGAAGGCAGGCATTGTCAATATACCGATAGCGAAGGGGGAAATTGTGATTTCCTAGCCTGGAAATGCAAGCACATTTACAAAAGAGGCCAAATGAAAAATAA
Source organism: Pleurodeles waltl (assembly GCF_031143425.1). Taxonomy (NCBI): domain Eukaryota; kingdom Metazoa; phylum Chordata; class Amphibia; order Caudata; family Salamandridae; genus Pleurodeles; species Pleurodeles waltl. The sequence continues at coordinate 517,475,897 of NC_090440.1, read as the reverse complement.
ATGTCCAGCTCCAGGTGAGGAAACAAGGTCACACTGTCCCTCACTAAGGCCCTTTCTTCCCTCGGTCACGATACTGAGCAAGTTTCTACACCAGATGCTGTAGTGGGACTCCTACAGTGTTAGGCTCCCATGAGAACATAGCCTTCAGAACAGCTATACATGGAAGGGGCAGGCAATTTCTGAATTATGAGGAAACAGTGTAATGCAGAAAACACAGATCTTGTTGATCTGTTGCTTCATGCGTTATTTAATACGTATCTCGAGCAACACACATATTTCACGAAGACGTTGAAGATATTCCAACCAGAACCTACCCAACCCCTTCTGCCTCGTTTCCAGAACCAGACCCTTTCTTGCACAGAACCTACCCCTTCTGAATAATACATTGTATCACTTGTACACATTACATCCATCTATAACTGTTCAATTCGACCTCTCGGGGGCACTTAACACTGGATCATACCATTTCTAAATACCCCCTACCTTTAGCAGTGTAAGATTGATTGATTGTTAATCTAGCATTACTGTTTCTAGCTCATTCCCTCCATCAACTCCGTTACCAGTTGCTGTTCCCTAAAGCTCAGTCCTGCTCCCCTCTCTCTCACTTATACCTACTTATTTGAACCTCCCCACATACCCACCTTACTTTACAGGTATAATGCTGGCTGCCTATGTATCAATGTTGGGCCCTTCATAAACTACTGACGCGAAAAGACAAGGCACATCATTTAAATTCCTAATATTCCTCACCAAAACATTCTTGCTACATCCCAACATCAAACCTTGGATCTGCCTGCTCACCAATCCACCCAAACTCTACCTAACAGTAACTTGCTCTTAGACGATCTGCGAGCAATCGCCTGTTTCTCACTGCTCAAGCCTGGTCTACAAACATTTCCCGACTGGCTACACCAAGACAAAAAAACTATTCTTTTTCCAAACCCCTTCAACCTTGCTCCCCCCTCCCCTCCCACCCCATCGAACTTGGCACCTACCCCCACAGGGAACATAACATATAGGATGTATTTAATCAATGTTTGGCACACCAACTTCTGTTACACTTACTCTTCTGTTGCGTACTCTTGTATGTTCTCTTACACCACTCTTGTTATAATGTACAGTACAGTATTTTTTTAATAATGACAAAACCTACAAATATAAAAACACTATACTGGCTAGCTAAAGCACAATGGTTCTCTGCAGCACAATGGATGTGTAGTAATTTCTACACTACCGTGAATACCTGCAATACAGTGAATATTAATACAATTGATACTCCTAGTCAATAATATCATAAGTATCTGCAATGCAATGGATATCAAAGGTAGAACAGATACCTTCAGTAGAATGGATACGAATGTCACACAGCAGATATTTACAAGACAACTATTATATGTCATATAATGACTAGTGGTGGAAATGGCCCTCTCTGCAAGATCACCCCCAAACCTTTTGCCTTCCTCCTATTTTTGCTGGATTTTTAGGTTGAGCATAGCAGCGCGCAAGTGCTGCTTTCCCGACATGTTGGTATCTATGTGGGCTTTTAACCACACCCACCTCACGCCTATCACTCGCTCATGGGCTTGCCTTTCAAAAATCCTTTGAGGACATTGGTAAATGCTTTACATTTGGCCCTCCTTGGGGCGGTTTTGTTACTGCCTTGGGGACCAACCCTGTGACATGGATAATTGCACATGTGCCAATATGTTTGACTGCGAGTAAACTTCTTTTTCCTTTTGTCGCTCTCCTTCGCGCTCATGTTCATGGTGGCCATGGCGCTTTGGATCAACTTGCTTTTGTCAACTGTTTTACTTTTCATTTATGTGGCAAGAAAAGTCCAGTTAGGAATTTACAATGTTAATAGCTGTAACTCGAGCAAACACAAGCCCCATTGCATTGTAAATGCTTGTTGCTCTTGTTGGCCTTCGGATTCTGTGCTCCTTACCACTGCTAAACAGTGCTAAAATGGTTGTGATCTCCCCAAAACGTGGCTTCATTGGTTTATACCCAAATGGCATATTTAATTTCTTTGTGAGTCCCTTGTAGAGTGGTATGCCATAAACCAAGGTCCTGTAAATGAGATCTTATCAGTGGGCCTACAGCACTTATTGTGCCACCCACTTACGTAACCCTCAAAAATGTGTCCCAGGCCTGCCATTGCAGCCTAAATACAGTGTCACACTGACATGTTTACCTGGCATTTAAAACCTCTTACCAAGCATTAAACTCCCATTTTACTACATATATGTCACCCCTAAGATAGGCCCTAGGTAGCCCATAGGGCATGGGGCAGTATAATTAAAAGGTAGGGTATGCACTTTTGAGTTTTACATGCCCTGGTAGTGAAAAACTCCCAAATGTATTTTTCAGTACTGAGAGGCCTAAACATTTCATAATATAACATTGGGGATTCCTCATTACAATTAATAAGCTGTAATTCCTAAATGAGAGGAGGTAGATAGCTCATGTTTTGCACCTATGAACTTGTAACGATAAATCCCTGTTAATGGTAAAGTCGACTTTATTGTATGCCACTTAGAAAGTTGGCATTTTTCCGCCCTTAGCCCTCTATGCCTGCAGCCTGTTTCAGGTCACATAATTGGGTGCAATTGACAGTTAATACTTTGTGAATTCCCCCCCAGACAGTCTCACAATAGTGGGATTAGCAGAGCCTGAATGGGTCATTAACTGGCTTGACAGGGGAGGGGAGGGTGGCGGGACAGGAGCTAAGCACAGCCCCACCTTTAGAATAGTATACATGGAAGGAGTGAGCAATTTCTTTAACCCCTTCGCTGCCAGGCCTTTTCCCCTTCCTGTGCCGGGCCTTTTTTTGCCTATTTGGGGCAGTTCGCGCTTAGGCCCTCATAACTTTTTGTCCACATAAGCTAACCAAGCCAAATTTGCGTCCTTTTTTTCCAACATCCTAGGGATTCTAGAGGTACCCAGACTTTGTGGGTTCCCTTGAAGGAGGCCAAGAAATTGGCCAAAATACAGTGAAAATTTCGTTTTTTTCAAAAAAATTGGAAAAAGTGGCTGCAGAAGAAGGCTTGTGGTTTTTCCCCTGAAAATGGCATCAACAAAGGGTTTGCGGTGCTAAACTCAGCAGCTTCCCAGCTTTCAGGAACAGGCAGACTTGAATCAGAAAACCCAATTTTTCAACACAATTTTGGCATTTTACTGGGGCATACCCCATTTGTGCAATTTTTTGTGCTTTCAGCCTCCTTCCAGTCAGTGACAGGAATGGTCATGAAACCAATGCTGGATCCCAGAAACCTAAACATTTCTGAAAAGTAGACAAAATTCTGAATTCAGCAAGGGGTCATTTGTGTAGATCCTACAAGGGTTTCCTACAGAAAATAACAGCTGAAAAAGAAAAATATTGAAATTGAGGTGAAAAAACCATCAATTTTTCTCTACGTTTTACTCTGTAACTTTTCCCTGCAATGTCAGATTATCGAAAGCAATATACCGTTACGTCTGCTGGACTCCTCTGGTTGCGGGGATATATAGGGCTTGTAGGTTCATCAAGAACCCGAGGAACCCAGAGCCAATAAATGAGCTGCACCCTGCAGTGCGTTTTCATTCTATACCGGGTATACAGCAATTCATTTGCTGAAATATAAGGAGTAAAAAATTGCTATCAAGAAAACCTTTGCATTTCCAAAAAGGGCACAAGATAAGGTGTTGAGGAGCAGTGGTTATTTGCACATCTCTGAATTCCGGGGTGACCATAGTAGCACGTGAATTACAGGGAATTTCTCAAATAGATGCCTTTTTTACACACACTCCTATATTTGGAAGGAAAAAATGTAGAGAAAGACAAGGGGCAATAGTACTTGTTTTGCTAATCTATGTTCCCCCAAGTCTCCCGATAAAAATGGAACCTCACTTGTGTGGGTAGGCCTAGCACCCGCGACAGGATATGCCCCAAAACACAACATGGACACATCACAGAAAACAGAGCTGTTTTTAGCAAAGTGACTACCTGTAGATTTTGGCCTCTAGCTCAGCCGCCACCTAGGGAAACCTACCAAACCTGTGCATTTCTGGAAACTAGAGACCTAGGGGAATCCAAGGAGGGGTGACTTGTGTGGCTCGGACCAGGTTCTGTTACCCAGAATCCTTTGCAAACCTCAAAATTTGGCTAAAAAAACACATGTTCCTCACATTTCTGTGGCAGAAAGTTCTGGAATCTGAGAGGAGCCACAAATTTCCTTCCACCCAGCGTTCCCCCACGTCTCCCGATAAAAATGATACCTCACTTGTGTGGGTAGGCCTAGCGCCCGCGACAGGATATACCCCAAAACACAACGTGGACATATCACAGAAAACAGAGCTGTTTTTAGCAAAGTGACTACCTGTAGATTTTGGCCTCTAGCTCAGCCGCCACCTAGGGAAACCTACCAAACCTGTGCATTTCTGAAAACTAGAGACCTAGGGGAATCCAAGGAGGGGTGACTTGCGGGGCTCGGACCAGGTTCTGTTTCCCAGAATCCTTTGCAAACCTCAAAATTTGGCTAAAAAAACACATGTTCCTCACATTTCTGTGGCAGAAAGTTCTGGAATCTGAGAGGAGCCACAAATTTCCTTCCACCCAGCGTTCCCCAACGTCTCCCGATAAAAATGATACCTCACTTGTGTGGGTAGGCCTAGCGCCCGCGACAGGATATGCCCCAAAACACAACGTGGACATATCACAGAAAACAGAGCTGTTTTTAGCAAAGTGACTACCTGTAGATTTTGGCCTCTAGCTCAGCCGCCACCTAGGGAAACCTACCAAACCTGTGCATTTCTGAAAACTAGAGACCTAGGGGAATCCAAGGAGGGGTGACTTGCGGGGCTCGGACCAGGTTCTGTTACCCAGAATCCTTTGCAAACCTCAAAATTTCGCTAAAAAAACACATGTTCCTCACATTTCTGTGGCAGAAAGTTCTGGAATCTGAGAGGAGCCACAAATTTCCTTCCACCCAGCGTTCCCCCATGTCTCCCGATAAAAATGATACCTCACTTGTGTGGGTAGGCCTAGCGCCCGCGACAGGATATGCCCCAAAACACAACGTGGACATATCACAGAAAACAGAGCTGTTTTTAGCAAAGTGACTACCTGTAGATTTTGGCCTCTAGCTCAGCCGCCACCTAGGGAAACCTACCAAACCTGTGCATTTCTGAAAACTAGAGACCTAGGGGAATCCAAGGAGGGGTGACTTGCGGGGCTCGGACCAGGTTCTGTTAGCCAGAATCCTTTGCAAATCTCAAAATTTGGCTAAAAAAACCCATGTTCCTCACATTTCTGTGGCAGAAAGTTCTGGAATCTGAGAGGAGCCACAAATTTCCTTCCACCCAGCGTTCCCCCACGTCTCCCGATAAAAATGATACCTCACTTGTGTGGGTAGGCCTAGCGCCCGCGACAGGATATGCCCCAAAACACAACGTGGACATATCACAGAAAACAGAGCTGTTTTTAGCAAAGTGACTACCTGTAGATTTTGGCCTCTAGCTCAGCCGCCACCTAGGGAAACCTACCAAACCTGTGCATTTCTGAAAACTAGAGACCTAGGGGAATCCAAGGAGGGGTGACTTGCGGGGCTCGGACCAGGTTCTGTTACCCAGAATCCTTTGCAAACCTCAAAATTTGGCTAAAAAAACACATGTTCCTCACATTTCTGTGGCAGAAAGTTCTGGAATCTGAGAGGAGCCACAAATTTCCTTCCACCCAGCGTTCCCCCACGTCTCCCGATAAAAATGATACCTCACTTGTGTGGGTAGGCCTAGCGCCCGCGACAGGATATGCCCCAAAACACAACGTGGACATATCACAGAAAACAGAGCTGTTTTTAGCAAAGTGACTACCTGTAGATTTTGGCCTCTAGCTCAGCCGCCACCTAGGGAAACCTACCAAACCTGTGCATTTCTGAAAACTAGAGACCTAGGGGAATCCAAGGAGGGGTGACTTGCGGGGCTCGGACCAGGTTCTGTTACCCAGAATCCTTTGCAAACCTCAAAATTTGGCTAAAAAAACACATGTTCCTCACATTTCTGTGGCAGAAAGTTCTGGAATCTGAGAGGAGCTACAAATTTCCTTCCACCCAGCGTTCCCCCAAGTCTCCCGATAAAAATGATACCTCACTTGCGTGGGTAGGCCTAGCGCCGGCGACAGGAAACACCCCAAAGCGCAACGTGGACACATCCTAAATTTTGGAAAAAAACAGAGGTGTTTTTTGCGAAGTGCCTACCTGTAGATTTTGGCCTCTAGCTCAGCCGGCACCTAGGGAAACCTACCAAACCTGTGCATTTCTGAAAACTAGAGACCTAGGGGAATCCAAGGAGGGGTGACTTGCGGGGCTCGGACCAGGTTCTGTTACCCAGAATCCTTTGCAAACCTCAAAATTTGGCTAAAAATACACATGTTACTCACATTTCTGTGGCAGAAAGTTCTGGAATCTGAGAGGAGCCACAAATTTCCTTCTACCCAGCGTTCCCCCAAGTCTCCCGATAAAAATGATACCTCACTTGTGTGGGTAGGACTAGCGCCCACGAAAGGAAAGGGCCCAAAACACAACGTGGACACATCAATTTTTTTTATAAAAAGCAGTGCCTACCTGTGGATTTTGGCCTGTAGATCAGCCGACACCTGAGGAAACCTAGCAAACCAGTGCATTTTTGAAAACTAGAAACCCAGGGGAATCCAAGATGGGGTGACTTGCGGGGCTCTGACCAGGTTATGTTACCCAGAATCCTTTGCAAACATCAAAATTTGGCCCAAAAAACACTTTTTCCTCTCATTTCGGTGACAGAAAGTTCTGGAATCTGAGAGGAGCCACAAATTTCCTTCCACCCAGCGTTCCCCTAAGTCTCTCGATAAAAATGGTACATCACTTCTGTGGGTAGGCCTAGCGCCCACAAAAGGAAATGGCCCAAAACACAACGTGGACACAACATATTTTTTCACAGAAAACAGAGGTGTTTTTTGCAAGGTGCCTACCTGTGGTGTTTGGCCTGTAGCTCAGCCGGGGGGGGGGGGGGGCAGAAATGCCCTAAAATAAATTTGCCCCCCCAACCCCCACCCTCCCCCGCCGGGAGCGACCCTTGCCTACGGGGTCGCTCCCCCTGCGTGACATTGGCACCAAAAAACAAATCCCCGGTGCCTAGTGGTTTCTGCCCCCTTGGGGGCAGGTTGACCTAAACTCAGCCAATCTGCCCCCAAGGGGGGCAGAAATGGCCTAAATACAATTTGTCCCCCAGGGGAGCGACTTTTGCCTGATGGGTCGCTCCCCATCTCTAAAAAAAAAAAAAAAAAGAAAAAAAAAGAAAAATTCCCCTGGCGCCTAGAGGTTTCTGCCCCCCCCCCCCGGGGGCAGTTCGGCCTAATAATAGGCCGATCTGTCCCCCGGGGGGGCAGAAATGGCCTAAAATAAATTTGCCCCCCAACCCCCACCACCCCCCCGGGAGCGACCCTTGCCTACGGGGTCGCTCCCCCTGCGTGACATTGGCGCCAAAAAACAAATCCCCGGTGCCTAGTGGTTTCTGCCCCCTTGGGGGCAGATTGACCTAAAATTTGCCAATCTGCCCCCAGGGGGGCAGAAATGGTCTAAATACAATTTGCCCCCCCAGGGGAGCTACCCTTGCCTGATGGGTCGCTCCCCATCTCTAAAAAAAGAAACAACAAAAAAAAAAAAACACAAAAAACAAATTGCCCTGGCGCCTAGAGTGTTCTGCCCCCCCCCCCCGGGGGCAGTTCGGCCTAATAATAGGCCGATCTGTCCCCCGGGGGGGCAGAAATGGCCTAAAATAAATTTGCCCCCCCAACCTCCACCCCCCCCCGGGAGCGACCCTTGCCTACGGGGTCGCTCCCCCTGCGTGACATTGGCGCCAAAAAACAAATCCCCGGTGCCTAGTGGTTTCTGCCCCCTAGGGGGAAGATTGACCTAAAATTGGCCAATCTGCCCCCAGTGGGGCAGAAATGGTCTAAATACAATTTGCCCCCCCCAGGGGAGCGACCCTTGCCTGATGGGTCGCTCCCCATCTCTAAAAAAAGAAACAACAAAAAAAAAAACACACAAAAAAAATTGCCCTGGCGCCTAGAGTGTTCTGCCCCCCCCCGGGGGCAGTTCGGCCTAAAAATAGGCCGATCTGTCCCCCGGGGGGGCAGAAATGGCCTAAAATAAATTTGCCCCCCCAACCCCCACCCCCCCCCCCCGGGAGCGACCCTTGCCTACGGGGTCACTCCCCCTGCGCGACATTGGCGCCAAAAAACAAATCCCCGGTGCCTTGTGGTTTCTGCCCCCTTGGGGGCAGATTGACCTAAAATTGGCCAATCTGCCCCCAGGGGGGCAGAAATGGTCTAAATACAATTTGCCCCCCCAGGGGAGCGACCCTTGCCTGATGGGTCGCTCCCCATCTCTAAAAAAAGAAACAAAAAAAAAAAACACAAAAAAAAAAATTGCCCTGGCGCCTAGAGTGTTCTGCCCCCCCCCCGGGGGCAGTTCGGCCTAATAATAGGCCGATCTGTCCCCCGGGGGGGCAGAAATGGCCTAAAATAAATTTGCCCCCCCAACCCCCATACCCCCCCCCCCGGGAGCGACCCTTGCCTACGGGGTCGCTCCCCCTGCGTGACATTGGCGCCAAAAAACAAATCCCCGGTGCCTAGTGGTTTCTGCCCCCTAGGGGGCAGATTGACCTAAAATTGGCCAATCTGCCCCCAGGGGGGCAGAAATGGTCTAAATACAATTTGCCCCCCCAGGGGAGCGACCCTTGCCTGATGGGTCGCTCCCCATCTCTAAAAAAAGAAACAACAAAAAAAAAAAAAACACAAAAAAAAAAATTGCCCTGGCGCCTAGAGTGTTCTGCCCCCCCCCCGGGGGCAGTTCGGCCTAATAATAGGCCGATCTGTCCCCCGGGGGGGCAGAAATGGCCTAAAATAAATTTGCCCCCCCAACCGGCACCCCCCCCCCCCCCGGAGCGACCCTTGCCTACGGGGTCGCTCCCCCTGCGTGACATTGGCGCCAAAAAACAAATCCCCGGTGCCTTGTGGTTTCTGCCCCCTTGGGGGCAGATTGACCTAAAATTGGCCAATCTGCCCCCAGGGGGGCAGAAATGGTCTAAATACAATTTGCCCCCCCAGGGGAGCGACCCTTGCCTGATGGGTCGCTCCCCATCTCTAAAAAAAGAAACAACAAAAAAAAAAAACACAAAAAAAAAATTCCCCTGGCGCCTAGAGTGTTCTGCCCCCCCCCGGGGGCAGTTCGGCCTAATAATAGGCCGATCTGTCCCCCGGGGGGGCAGAAATGGCCTAAAATAAATTTGCCCCCCCACCCCGCCCGGGAGCGACCCTTGCCTACGGGGTCGCTCCCCCTGCGTGACATTGGCGCCAAAAAACAAATCCCCGGTGCCTAGTGGTTTCTGCCCCCTTGGGGGCAGATTGACCTAAAATCGGCCAATCTGCCCCCAGGGGGGCAGAAATGGTCTAAATACAATTTGCCCCCCAGGGGAGCGACCCTTGCCTGATGGGTCGCTCCCCATCTCTAAAAAAAAAAAAAGAACAAAAAAAAAAAAAAAAAAACAAAAATTTGCCCTGGCGCCTAGAGGTTTCTTCCCCCCCTGGGGGCAGATCGGCCTAATAATAGGCCGATCTGCCCCCAGGGGGGGCAGAAAAGGCCTTCCCAAAAAATTGCCCCCCCTGGGAGCGACCCTTGCCAAAGGGGTCGCTTTGTTGCGTGACATTCGCGCGCAAAAACAAACTCCCTGGTGTCTAATGGTTTCTGCCCCCCTTGGGGACAGATTGGCCTTATCAAAATAGGCCAATCTGCCCCCAAGGGGGGCAGAAATGGCCTAAATATATATTGCCCCGTAGGGGAGCGACCCTTGCCTAACGGATCGCTCCCCACCTAAAAAAAAACGAATTCATCACAAAAAAAAAAAAAATGGTCCCTGGTGCCTAGAGGTTTCTGCCCCCCCTGGGGGCAGATCGGCCTAATAATAGGCCAATCTGCCCCCAGGGGGGGCAGAAAAGGCCTTCCTAAAAAAATGCCCCCCTGGGAGCGACCCTTGCCCAAGGGGTCGCTCCCTTTTGCCAATTTCAAGAAAAAAAAAATCCCTGGTGTCTAGTGGGGTTTCAAAAGCCGGATTGCAAGCAATCCAGCTTTTGAAACCTGTGAGAGACTTCAAAGGGAAGGAAATACATTTCCTTCCCTTTGAAGCCTCTCGGGGCCTCCCCCATGGGATTGAAAAAGAAATGCAAAAGCATTTCTTTTTCAATCGCGCTGGAAGCTCTGCTTCCAGCGCGATGGGGGAGACCCTGTGACTAATCAGCGCGCGCTCGCGCGCTGACGTCACAGGGGGGGTTGGGGGGGGGTCGGGGGTGGGAGGGGAAGGGCTTCCCCTTCCATCCCTGACTTGGGGGGGTGGGGGGGAACCCCACAGAGGGAGCGCTCCCTCTGGGCTGTGTGCCGAGGACGTAGTGGTTACGTCCTCGGCACAGCAGCACTGTGCCGCAGGACGTAACCACTACGTCCGCGGCACAGAAGGGGTTAAAACAATTGTACTGCAGAAAACACAGATCCTGTTGATCAGTTGCTTCATGCGTTATTTAATACTTCTCTTGAACAACACACAGATTTCACAAAGACTTTGAAGATATTCCAACCAGAACCTACCCAACCCCTCTGTCTAGTTTCCAGAACCAGACACTTTCCCGCAAAGAAACTACCCCCTCTAAAGTAATACATTGTATCACTTGTACACATCACAACCATCTACAACGGTTCAATTCGACCTCTCAGGGGCATTCAACACCGGATCACCCCATTTCTAAATACCTCCTACCTTTAGCAGTGTAAGGTCAGTGTTTGATTGTTAATCTACGGTTACTGTTTCTAGCTCATTATCTCTAGGCTGTGCCCTGTCTCCTCACAACAGGCTTATAAACACTATTGTCCGTGCAGCGAGCTTGGAGCCAGGAAACTCCCAGAACTTCAAAGAACCTTTCCACAAATTTCTCCCACCTTCTAGGAGCAGGGCACCAGGTTACACAAAACCAGAGCTCTCATACCCACACTTCAGATTACTACTAGACCTTCAAAATGACTAATTTATTGACATTGTGTGGTTCACCTTGCAAGGGACTGTGGCTGCTGCTTGACAAGGGTTCACATCCCAGTCAACCAACAACTTAATTTCTCAAAGAGTGACAGTATAACAACTACTATCAATGGTACACCAGAAGCCTAAGTATACAAGCTAGGTCGAATACAAATTACCTGCAGCAAATTATAGGTACAGTATAACTACTCAGAGTACAACGGAAAGCTTTATACGGCAACACAATGCTTTCAACAGTACCTTAATTACATATCAATTTCTTATTATATCAGCTTAAAAATGCCTTTTAGTGCAGCCAATAAAATATTAAGATACAGGGAAAAAATAACGTCCTTGCGACCAGTCCATATCAACAAAGACAGAAACCGAGCCTACATTAAAAAAGCAAGTTACTGGCTGGGCTGAATACGTACGGTTTTGAGAGAGGTGAGACCAGACATAAAGGTACAAACTCACTGGTTAGGATTTCTTGTGTGACTCAGCTTCAAGGAAGCACAGATTTATGCTGATACTACCAGGAAGACGTCATGCGAAGCCGTTCTGGAAGGAAACTATGCCTCCCCACAGAGTCTGATATTGTACTTGAAATTCAAGGGACGCAGATCATATCTCCGAACATGCAATGATTTTTCACATTGCATCAAACAAGTGATTGTTTCAGACCTCAGATGGAACAATGGCATTGGTGTGGGTTGTCAAGAGAAGTATAATCATTACCCAGGATACCATGGATAACAGAACAACAGATCTGGTGGACAACTGAAGTGCAATAAACATCTGTAGGACAAACTTCATATTACAATGGTATCCACAGTTATATGAATTTACTAAGTCACAATACATTTACGAGAAAAAAAAGGGAATTAAATTACTGGAATGAGTAATACACCCCTTACCTGCGTTGCCTGTACTTCGAGGTCTCTGAGGGGCAGAGGGAGATGCAACGTTTCTGTGCATGGATGCTTGCTGCGGGGAGAGCATGCCAGTGTCGGTCAACGATGTGCTGGAGGCCAGAGATGGGGTGACAAGGGACCCCCCGTGATTACTGTAGGACAGCGCACTGGGGTTAGATACTGGTACCGTCACAGACATTGAAAAGGTCTGTGGGGGCAATGCAGGCTGGAACAGAAATAAAACAAAGATTAGAATAGCTAGGAAACATCATACAATAATATCAAGTTGCCAGCAAATACCATGTTCATTAGATATCAGTACAAGGCAGATTAGTAAAATTAGTGGGGCCTAAATTATGTACATTAACTTCCTGCTGCACAAAGCCAAGAGGCCTATATTCCCACTCTCTGAACCTTACTGTCTAGTTTGCTAGAAACAAGATCATACACTATAAAAACACTAATCATATATTTGTATATTACACAGTACTGCGTTTCTTATATTGAAGTAGTAGTGCTACACTGATACAAGGCATGGAATAGTGAAAAGGCAAAGCCTCTGACACCACAAGTAAACAAAATGGCCTAAACCCAAACTCCAAGTTTAAGTAAGGCATTCTGATTTATTATCTACGAAACTACATAGCCTCCACTGCACTCATATGGAGGTGTTTCACCCCAACATATAGACATGTGGCAAAATCAGGGGTATGCAATCTGTCTTTAGAGAACTCCCTACTTATTAGGCGTGATGACTCCAGAAAAAGCTCCGCTTACTGTCATTTAAAGGATGTACGCTTCTAAAGGACTCTGAAGACAGGATCTGCCCACAGACAGTCCATGAGTTGGCCCTCGGCATCAATAATGGACTTGCACTTAGAGGTAGGCACATCTGCAGAACCTATCGTCGTGTCTAACTGTGGGACGGACCTAGCACGCCTCAAACTACAGAAAACAAAATGTCTAAAAATGCAAACTATCCTCAAAGTTCTGCAGCAACAACAGCACAAGCTGCCCTTAGGGCCACTGAGCAAAAACTAAAATATTTCAAATAACAACTTTAAGATGTGTGGCATTGCTGTTCGAACACAAGCACACTGAACTGTTGTAAAAGGGTCTGCTGTAAAAGGGTCAGTGTCTCTTAATGGTGGCCCATGGGTATGAAGAAGTGCTTGTGGTATAATCACACAACTTTTTTTTCCAATCTTGCGTAAAGTAGAATTTAAAATCCGTCCAGACTGCAAATGATTTAAAAGCAGATTGAATACTCTATAGTGTGAAGCAAAATCTCTCAAAATTGCACACCACATTGTAAACTCAATAGATCACAAGACAAGATGTCCTGATTAAGAAAGACATTTTTTTAAATAAATTAACATGCATGTAAAACATACGTTATATCATATGACGAGAAAAAGGAAAGCAGTTAGTATATATCTTCCGGCTCGGGCGTGCAGTGTTATTACTGAGGCAGATACTGTATTCCTCCCACGTCTAAATCTGAAATTGTTGTACCGTGGGCTACTATCATAGGAAAGACTAAACTGCGTTCGTTGAGCTCTTCAAATAACAGAGCGGGAAATGTGCAAAGTCAGACAAAGTCTACTTCACCCAGGATGCATCAATACTGGGTTAGAGCAGGCTTTAGTAACCTCCGACTACAAACTAACAAATGGGAACAGTCTTTGCTGCAGGACTGGAGATGAGCAAGTTATTCTCTATACCCTTCAAGCTACTAGAGCCATCAGGCCAAGGGAACTAATGCAAGAAAGGATTCTCCTTGGCTGAGGAATCATGCCAGTCAGGTCTGTTTAATGCGCCTTGAGACTAACTAGTTCACTTGAGTTACGGATTGTCGACAAGCCACTCAAGTGGCTTGCCAGTTAACCTCAAACAAGCATTTGCAATGCAAAGGGTCTCGAGTTTGCTCGAGTTAGAGCTATTAGCATTGTAAACTCCTAACTGGACTTTTCTTGCCACATAAATTGAAAATGAAAAGTAAACCAGCTGACATAAGAGCCAATTCAAAGCGCCATGGCACCCATCTAAGGAGCGACACACATGGAAAAATGTTTGCTCGAAGTCAAACATATGGGCAAAAGTGCAATTATTCATGTAACAGGGTCAATGGCCAAGGCGGTAACAAAACTGCCCCAAGGAGGGACAAAAAAAACATTTACCAATGTCAAAGGATTTTTGAAAGGCAATCCTGGGAACGAGTGATAGTGATGGGCATGCAGTGGGCGTGGTTCAAAGCCCACATAGATACCAACATGTCGGAAATGCAGCGCTTGCGTGCTGCTATGCTCGACCTAAAATGCCTTGGTTTGAGGAAGCTTTGCCAGTCATTGAAGTACAAATTAATTGCTGCACAGCCAGTGAACGCATACTGATGGGAAATGCGTTACATAAGGTGGCAACATGACAGCTGCAGTGGGTGTCTTTCAGTAGTATAAAGCCCAAACTTATTTTAAATGCAGTCACAATGCTGAATGAGATGATCGGATTCCTACGTCAATGACCATCTTAAATAGGTTTCGTGAATGTACAGTTGACTCCATTATTTATTTATTTTTCTCTCTCAACTCACTAGTGGGCTGAAGAGAAAAAGGTTTTTACTGAAGAGCAAGTTCTTGTTGTGGATTGTCTCAGTAGCTAGAAAAAGGGAAGGAGACTGTGCTCAGTCACTCATCTTGCAAGGATTCCTCTGAGTGGCACCCTTTGACTGTTCATGGTAAAATGGCATGCTGTTTATTTCATCATCTACTGCAGAACTTACCCGGTACAACATTTAGTAATTCATGGTGTGCTTTAGTAGGTCTATATACTAATCCAACTGAAGTCTGCTTGGATGGGACAGATTACTTTAGGCTGCATTAAAGAAAAACTGTGATAACGATAGCTAGTGTTGAAGAACACAAGGCACATGAGCCATGATGAGCAAGATGTTTGGCACAAGACACAAACACTCATCAATACACTTTTCTGAATTACCGATTAATCTCTTGGGACACTGAAAGCAATGGACAGCATTTAAATCTAGAACAGATTTATACTACAAAAAAAGCTTTCCTGAAAATACAGTACTAAGATGAAACATGTTACATGCAACCGCCCGCTGTAACTTTAAAGCACCATTCAAGAGTGTTATATGTTTTTTTTCTTTTTTTAAAAAAAAGAATGTCTTTATGTCCAGCAATGCTCACAGAATTATACACTTTTTGGAGAAACCATTTCCAAGTTCTCAGGAGCAGTCACACACACTGGATCAATGTGCTGCCTCGTGACATGCAGACCATTCTCAAACAGTCTGCGGTGGGTGCCATAAAAGGGGCCTGGAGAACAGCTGTATTGATGGCCATTCATTAGAGAGAACAGCAGACAGAGTGTGTGATGGTTTCAACTGTATTATTTAGACCAAGGACAGACAATGAGGGTAGCTTCAGGCTCACATGCTGAAACAGATTGAGGAGATGGGGTGGCCAGCATACCCTGTGTGGTAGCGGGGAACATGGAAAGAAATTGGAACGACTTGGGGATTGATGTCGATCAGCAAACATCAGGAGAACACCTGTGTTGCAATGGGGGACTTCAGCCTTCCATCCAATACTAGTCATTCTTCTGGATGCCGTGACCACAGCGTATGTGAATCTATTCAACCCACAGTAGGCACCACATGAAAAGTATGCAACCTTAATTGGCACATTGCATTCTAATGGTAACATATGTTTTAACGAATTGTTATGGTTTTCAATAACAATGAATACACTTGAGACACGAACATGTGTTTGTGTGTGTGAATTAGGTTTTGCACTTGTATAATTTAAGCACTTTTTGCATAGCATTCTATTCCAGTTATTTCAGCATGATGCCCATTAGTCTACTTCTAGCCATTGTTTTGTCTATGTGCTTTTAGAGTTATTATAGCATCATCTTTGCTGGTGATGGAACTAAACTAGCTCCCAGGTGGTTAGATGATATATACTGTAGCAATTTCGGCCATGTAATGGTAGATTGGTTTGTGTCAGTGGTGGCTCTTCCTCTATACTCTCATCTACACTAATGCATCGGTCAGTACCTAGGTTCCCCTAAAACATGCTGTTCTGAGTTACAATGTTTCCAAACTTGGCGTCCCGATTAGTCCAGGATCTAAAAAAAGGTCTGACCATATTTTTACTGCAAGAAAAAAGCAGCACTCCTGTGCAAGTTTCATATAATTTGCCAAGGCAACGGATTTTTCTGCCTTTAAGGCTTGCGGAGTATTCCAGAGCAAAAAAATTATTCTGTCCAACTCTCACCTTCCTTAACAAGTTTCAAACAGTCTTGTTTTGGTAGATGTTGCCTCGGGTAGTGGGACTTCCATACTGCAATGAACACTTGATACAACTATTGTTCATCCAGAGTCATTTGGCTCTTCGAAGGACTCTAAAGACATAGCAGTTATACAAATTTTCTGTTGCGAGTTGAGATTTATGCTGGCCACTTGTCTTTTAGCAACAAGGTGCTCTCTAGAGTGTATGAGTGCTCTTCAAATATTAAGGGCTTTATTTCGAGTTTGGCAGATGGGAAAGCCCGTCCACCAAACTCCCAACGGGGTGGCTGCCACCTACACATCGACCTACCCGCCAGAGTCATTATGAGTTTCCCGCTAGGTCGGCAGGCTGAAACCTCAGTTTTCGCCCACCTGCCTAGCGGGAAACAGGCTACAGCATTGTCTTTGGTTCTTAATCAAGCCGGCTGCAATGCTGTAGTCAGCAGGGTGCACCAGCACCCTCTCAATGTTCATTGTCTGCGAACATTGCAAGGGTGTTGGGCAGGGCAGCCCCTGCACTGCCATGCAAAGTGCATGGGCAGCGTAGGGGCCCTCTGCATCTGTTCTCCACAGGCCTTTCCATGGCAGTGTTACTGCCATGAAAAGGCTGGCAGAGAACAAGGTTGTAATTCCGATCTCCACCAGGATCAATGATCCTAGCGGATCTGAGGGTCTAACCATCACGGTTGTAATGTGGCGGCCCTGACCGCCACCGCAGGTGTGGAGGTCTTAAGACCACCACACTTGTAATGACCTCCTAAAATGTCTAATTTTGCTTATAGCTGATATAGACCAATAAAAAAATGCCTCGCTTCATCACTGGTCAGGATTGCCTTGACTCCAAATCTAGGACTTGGATTCCACTCAAATAATGTATGAGTCCTCTATGTGTAAATACCACAGTAACTTCACAAGCCAAAATTACAGTGATGATCCAAGAAGAATGAAATGGAAGCCTATAGAAATACATCAGCCAAACTACCTCTGAATCAATGGTAACACAGGACAACAAAGCAGATGCCTGCACATACACATAAGTATGATAAAATCTGGCAAATAAATAACCCAGAACGGAAAAAAATAATGAAAACTAAAAATCACTACAGACATTAAAAAAAAAGCCATCTAAAGCTACATTTCTATATCGAAGCAAGCCTTCTCTGGTCTTTAGATTGGCATCTTTGTTCGTCTACATTTTACGATTCAGAAAAACCTAGGTCAACTTTTCTTCAGAAAAAATTATTTAAACATGCATGATGCCAAGATGAGGCTCCCTGAAAAGGTAAATACGCTATTCCATCCACAGATTTTAGCAAGAATGGATCCATAAAAAAATAAAAGGATGCGCCAGTGTTGCAACTGACGGAAGTACTAAATAAATGGGAGTTGAAAGATGCTGTCACTTTAATAATGGTGACAAGTCAGGAAGTGAGACTTTGGGGGGAATTGGGGAATGATTATGCAGCACAGGTTTCTCCGATAGGGAAAAGCTGATGGTTTCTGATCCAGATTTGTAGCCCTGTCCTTCCATTAACTCTCTAAGTCCACCCATTATTTTTCCTTTTTATTTTTAACCTATAAACACTTAAGAAAATACAACTGGGAGCATATCCTCCAGCAGGGGGTGAAAAGGGGAAGGCAGATCAGGAATAGAGAGACTACCAACTTTAAGGTGTATGGTTGGAGGTCTCGAACCCACAACTATTTAGGCTCACGGGCACGGACATTTCTATTTTAATCTCTCTACCAAAAACTTGCAAAAATGTAAATGCAAATAAAATAACAATTAAAGAAAGAAAAATGAGGTGGAATTTCTTCTTTAGAAAACGCATGTTACTGGCATGCCCTTGCTGTTGCATGGAAGAGCAGGGGGTGCATGGGTTTGGGGGTGGTTGCGCCTCTTCATGCACAAGATAAAAGCACAAGCCATACTTTCGTACTCACTGCGATCTTATGATTCCGCATCATATTATCAAACTCCTCGTTAATTTTTTTATACTTTTCTTCCGTATGTGGAGTGAGCACATAAGAGCTGTCGGGGTCCGGGCTGTCACACCCACGATGTTCCTTCTTGTTCAGAGCCTAAATGACGAAGTTAATAAAAAGGATCAACACATAACAGTAGAGAGAAAACGAAAAAAGTACTTACAGGGCCTCGCTTGAACATAAAATCACTATCTTCATTTAGTTTGCGGAATCTGTCCTCGGAGAGTGGACTGTGCTCAAAGTAATCGTCAGCATCAGGGCTCTCACAACCATTGAGGCCTTTTTTCCTTAACGTCTGAAAATACAATTGGAAAATTCACACTCACATAATACTCACTCCCCAACACTTAGAGTTCTTCGAACAAGAGGGCAACGTCTGAATGCAATACAGCCTGAATCACTAAAGACAATTCATCTGTGTGGGTTTAAGCCTCTAACAGAGGCCGTCCCATAAAACAGCAGTCGTGCCAGTCACTTGCAGGAGTAAAACACAGGCTCAGAGGTCTGGTTCGAAACAGTTCTAGCCCTCTGATGCTAAAGGCCTTTCTGTTAATATAAAGCAAGACTCCCAAATACGATGAGCATATTTCAGAAAGTTTCCTGTACACAGCATGTATCATTTGTTAGTATGTGCCCTGATGTACATAGGGACGGTACTCCGGCTTGTAATGAAGATAGAACAACTTTATTGATAGACGTGACCTAGCATCCAGCCTCTCCGGAGAAACAGGTTAACTGTCATCTCCGGAATGCTCGGACAGCTCGCGCTAGAGAACGCGCTCAGAATGCAGACACAACATATCCTTTTCCCTTCATATAAATAATGTAACCAAGAAAATAACTGGTATAAAACTAAAGCTAAAACGGAGAAAAACTAAAACTATTAATTTGAAACACAATCCTTCAAATAATAAAACATTTGTGAAACATAATCATTCCAAAATATAGTCTTTAAAATAACTAGGACACTTGCGATTCCTCATCAATTGTCCACGAACCACTCCCTTTGTCTGAGAATTCTCTGTCTTGCGTTACACTGGTACTTTGTGATTTGCTCTCTCCAGCCTCAGAAGCAGTACTGTGATTCACACCAGAAGTAGTTCCATCTTCATCGGTAATTCCTTCTTCATCGCTCCTTCCAGCCTCAGAAGCAGTACCGTGACTCACACCAGAAGTGGTTCCTTCTTCAATGCTCATTCCAGCATCAGAAACAATACTATGATCACTCCAGAAGAGGGAGCTAGAACATTCATCTTCAACTTGACCAGAAACACACTTTCCCCCTTTCTGATACAATGCCACATTTCTCACATTCCACTTCTCTCCTCCTTCAATCTCAACTTGAAATTTTCCCACCTTCTTCACACGAAAAGGACCTCTAAATTTCGAAACACCCGCCCTTACCCTACCTGACTTGACTTTGACCCAATCCCCCACCATTAGTCCGTGTTTATGCTCACAAGGCACACCTGTTTTGTCACTACCCCCAGATGCAACCCACTCTTGAAGCCAAGAAGGAATCAATTTCGACCCCATCTGTTTCCCTCTCATCACTCGAAACGGAGTCACACCGGTGGCACTATGAATTGTGGAGCAATATGCTCGTACAACATCAATCATCATTTTCTGCACACTACAATGGTTAGCTAAAGCTAACTGTATAGTTCCCTTGATCAATCTATTTACTCTCTCAACAATTCCATTACCCTGTGGATAGTATAAGGACGTCCTAGTGTGTCGCACTCCACAATTCTTTAAAAACAAGCACATCTCATTCGAAGTCAATTGAGTACCATTGTCCGTGATAAGGACCCTGGGTATGCCTTCCTCCATGAAAATATCCTCTAAAACTTTTATAGTTGTGGACGTAGTGACATCACGAACAAACCTAACCACCAACCACCTTGAGTGTACATCCACAACTACAACTGCAAAACGCATCAGAAAAGGAACTTCCCATAACGGACCAATGAAGTCTAAACAAATAGTATTATAGATCTTCAATGTGTCCTTCCACCCTTCCAACACCTACCTTCAACCTCTTCTCACTCTCTCTGCATAGTCTACACTGTTCCACCCAACCCTTAACTTGTCCATCCAAACCTGGCCACCAAAAATTCTCTTTCAATCTTCTGCTAGTCATCCCCTGACCTAAATGACCCTCATGAGCTAAAGAAAATAATTTAAACCTCAACCCAACCGGTGGAACAAAACGTTCACCCCGCATCAATACATTGTCCCCACAACACGACAACTCATCCAACACATCCAAAAAAGGCCTGACAGACAGCGGAAGGGTACTCTCCCTTGGACTCCCTAGAGAGACTAGTCTAAAAACACATTTAAGACAATCATCAACCGCCATCTCATCCTTCCATTCATCCAGCGTAAATGTACCTAAACCCCATTCAACCACATCACCGATAGAAGCCACAGCATCATCAGTATCACAAGACTTTACCGACTGAGGATCCACCTTCTCCCAGTCAAGGGACAACTTGGACAAACAGTCAGCCTGAACATTTTTCCAACCCTGAACATACTCAACACGATACAGATACTCCTGCAGCCTTGCAGATAGTCTGGCCAACCTCGCTGACCCCTTCCCCGCACCACCAGCAGATAATATTCTTAACAAGGGTTTGTGATCACTCCTCAAAGTAAACTCCAACCCCCACAAATACGTTCTGAAATATTCTGTGCCCCAGACAGCCGCTAAAGCCTTACGTTCTATAACAGAATATTTTCGCTCCGTTTGTGTCAGTGTACGAGAAGCAAACGCAACTGTCTTCTCTTGTTTTCCATGTACTTGTGATAATACAGCTCCCAACCCGGTGCCACTGGCATCGCCACCGGAATGCTCGGACAGCTCGCGCTAGAGAACGTGCTCAGAATGCAGACACAACATGCCCCCACCAGAAAACAAGTTTTGGCAAAGCCAACAGGCTTGGCGTTGGCTGCCAGCCTTTTGTCTTTGTAAGTGCTTGTTTGTCTTTTTGGGAAAAACTTTATCATTGGGGGAGCGGCTGCGCCCTGTCCAATATTAAAAAAGGCCCAAAAGGAAAACTATTTTTTGGTCTCAGAAATCGCACATTACTACAAGTAGGCGCTGAGAAGGGAATTACTCAGTGTGTGGATGTGCTCCTTGTGAAAGGAAAGAATGCTATCATCCACAGTGAAGGGGGGGGGGGGGGGGGAATGTCTGAAGTGGGCTGCCCTACTGCCCCATGATGTATGCTGTAGTGGGTGGAAGAAAATGGGAATGACGACGACAACAACAGACCAATGGATGAAGAGGGCTGACTAAAAGCCCCCATAAATAACGATATTACGTATAGAACTTTAGTAAATTTGATCGGTCTTGGTTAAAGCCTGACCTATAAAGTGCAGTATTTTACACCTGGGCTTTGCGTGTGAATGTAATAAATCAAAGGAATTCAGAGAGGTCCATCTGACTTTGGAGAAGAAAGCGAACAATATATTGTGAACATCAGAGTGATGTCATTGTCTGAAATACTTTCTTCATTCAGACACTGTGGCATGTCGATCAAGAATACACTCTCTGGAAAGTCTGCAAGGACACCGAGGCATATTAACATGTGTACACAAAGACTGGCAGCGGAAATCTGACTATAGTTAGACCTTCTGTGGCCTTCGACAACACTGTACACTTAGGCTCCAACTCTTTGATCATGTACCAGAAACGCTTCGACTACCCTAGGGGACCACTGCTGTCACTAGCCTTGACTGTTGTCACGTTCACAGCTTTGCACTTAACTAATAAAAGGCTCAACTCAAACATGTTTCCTGCGCATAGCAATTATGTACACTTGCGTGCAATACCCAAGAAATATTCACAAAGCCAGAAAACAGAGTACAGATTGTGGAGCAGCCCCATTCAACTTTGCTGGCTACGAAAAGCTTGCACAACTTAACAGCCCTACAATTGTCCACGGTGGAGTAGATCCCGATTCCAGGTGAGTGTCTGAGGAGCGGGCATAACTTCTTTTGAATTGTAGGTGTGAAGGAGGGCTTCTTTTCAATCCCAGCCATAGTAGGAGGGAAAACAGTTTTGACCCAGTCAGGTAGTGGCGTGGCCAGGAGAGTGAAGACGGGCATGACTAGTAACAGCTTGGTTCCACCCTATTGAAACGGCATTCTGGGTAATCTCATGGTAAAGTGAAGAAGAAACTCTGTAAAAGGAAGTGGGGGACTACACAAAAGTGGTTATTAGTGTTGGGTGCCTCCCTTTTTAACGTGGAGACTTCTCAAACTGGGCTTCCTGATCCGGGTCCCCACCAAATATTTTGGGAAACTGACTCCCACGGAGATGACGGTATGGGATGTTGACCTCAATTGTGTAGGGCAGTGGTTCCCAAACTCGTGGCCCGGGGATCCCTGAGGGTCCACAAAGCCTCCTCCGGGGTCCGCACTGCTTAAAAAATGTAATAATATTAACAGATTAAGACCCCAGCTTTCAGTAATGACTCAGTGGAGAGTCCCCGAATTCCAATAATGATAAAGTGAGGGTCCCTGGGTTCCAGTGATGATAAAGTGGGGGTCCAGAAGTCAAAAGATTGGGAACTACTGGTGTAGGGGGTTAACAAGTGCTTGCTTTTCTTTAGCGAGTGTAAGTGGAAATTCGAAAAATGTATAACTCTTCCCAATTTAGACTAGTCTTTCCACCCAATGTATACTCCACCGGCATTAACCAAACATTCGGTTATTAAATAACTAGGACATTTGTTATTGCTCCACAAGACGTCATGCTTAATAAAAGCGCAGCGCTATTTAAAAGTCAAACATGCATCACTTCCAACACAATCCTCTATAGACCCACTTTACCACTTGCCGTTACAAATATTGATTAATGGCTCTTTAGCCCAAATACAATTTCTTTCAAAAATCGTTTCAAACATTACATTACGAATGGAACTATAAAAAAATATTTCCATGATTAAATTGAATCTCCCGAATTTGTTTCTATTCAGAAATGTGTTTGGGTGTACTTTTAACATTTTCGCTGGCCAGATGGTAAGCCTGTGTTCTGGGTTATTTCCTGTTTACAGAATGAACTTCCGCGGTTTGAGCACCTGTCTCAGTGCACCCCCAAGCCACAGAACATCAACTGATAACCTATCATTTCTTGAAAGTGGGTGAAACTGAAGAAATGATGTATGCACAGTGAGCGCAAGAACGGTTTCCGCGTGCTGCACAACGCTAAGCCATCTCTCAGCTCGCCACACTGGTGAACAACGTGCACGTGGACATAAGTGATTCTTCGAAGGTTAGTGTTTGATGGGAAGCTGAGGATAGAACACTGGTCACCTTGTTCCACAATCTGAAATTAAATTATTTCTCAGTTATCTACGTTGCTGTCAAGTCAAAGGTATTCGTGCGCTTCACAAGGAAACTGAGTAGGCGAGTGCTAAACGGTATCAAGCATCATATTAAACAGGACATTACACACAGCCCAAGCTGTAAAGAAGTGAATTCAAGGCCTTCCTGTCAGTGGTAGCTTTGGGGTTTTTTGGGTCCCTTGTTGCGAACAAATGTTGGGTGTATTTGTGAAACACACTATCACCCGCAAGGGTACTCTGGCGCTGTCCGTCTCATTACTAAATTATACGATAAACCTCTTAAATATATGTCTTGTCCAGGACCCACAAATCCTTAAAATATTTCTCAGTGTAGAGATCAAAGTGAGTGCCACCTTTCCTCTTGCCTTCTCTCCTCTTCTATATATCTTCTATTTTCCTGCCTTTCACCATTAGTCTCCTTTTCTCCTGCCTTTATTGCTTCCTCTATTCCCCCTTTAATAATCTTTCCTCCTGTGCTCTCTCTGCACACCATATCTACTTTTCGCCTGCTCATTTTTACCATCACCATATTCTTTCCAACTCTTCACCCATGTTCCTAGCCTTCTCTCTCGTCTTCTGTCCCTAGCTCTTTCACTCCTGACCCCGTCTTTCACTTTTTTGATTTATATCCCTCCCCTTCCATTTTTCACTTGTCTCCCTCTCTTTTATCTGACTCAATCTCTCTCCCTTCCCCCCTCTGCCCCTTTCCTTCTTTGATTTCTCATTTGTTCCCATCTTGTTCTCCCTTGTAGTTCCTCACTTCTTTCTCTCCGACTATGCAGTTTCCTATATTTAACCCTCACGCTCCATCACATGCTTTCTCTTCCCCACCCCTATCAATCATTCTCTTTCTTCCACTCTATTCTCCTCTATCAATTTCCTTCCATTTTCTCTTCGAGCCCCATTGTCATTGTCCCTCGATTTACCCAAGGTTAGCATAGCCTTCTTGCTCTCCTCTGCCCTTTTCTTATACACTTCTTCCTGTCATTTACATTAACTCTTTTGTCCAAGTTTTTCTCTTTTTTTTTTTTAACTTCACTTTTCATTCGCTCGCTCTCTACTCTCTCATTAACTTAGTCCCACACACCATTGTTCCTGTTCCATGCTTGGTCCTAAAGTGTTATAAGCTGCACTAGTTCCAGATGTTCATGAGTTATAACAATAACATGAGCTCCTACGACATCCTTTCAAAACTCCCTCCGCCCGCCCCCGATTTCGCTCCACCCCATTACATCATTGATCCTTTGTAACAATGACAAGGAGTGGACAGGAACAGAAAAATGCGTTCGACGGCTGCCAACCTTTACAATTTGCTTTACCCTAGCCCGGGGGCTTGCTTCTGGGGGCGGAGGAATATTGGGTAGGCCCGTATGAGGAACGTAGGATGTACAGACGGGCAACAGAAGGAAGTCTTGTGAGGGTGTGAGCAGTAAAAGGGCGCAGGTAGCTGTGAGGATGTGTCCTCCCTAAGTGCAGATAGAGCCACTATTGTTTATAAAACTCCCAAAGACTATGAGCACCTTTATGCTAGGACTTATTTTCCAGTATGCCTGCGAAGTAAAAAGCCCTCAATACAGTGTGCCACACAGCATGATCATCCCTCTTTAGAGTAAGCTCATGTGTAGTATAAGGCAGTGCTTTAAATGGGCCGGTACTCTCCGGCACTTTTTTATTTTGAGAGGGCGAGTACCGGCATATCTCAAGAAAAACGTAATACTTTTAATTGGAGAGTACCGGCACTTATCAGAAACTAGCAGGTACTCTGATAGAGAGTACCTGCACTTCTATTTTTCCATTTAAAGCACTGGTATAAGGTACATGAATTGTACACGGACCCCAAGCAGTAAATGCTTGGTAAACCCTGTATAAACACCATGCATAGTACAGACCCACTGGGCAGTTTGTCCCACTGTAGAGTGCACACACATTGTGCGTTATTAACTCATACACAGTAAACTGCCCCAGTCCAAAGAGGGATGAGGTGCAAATCACTTGCCCTCATTACGTCTAGTCGGTGTTCTCGGTGGCTTCATTCTAGGCATTTCAGGAGACAGGGTGTCCACAAAGTCCACCTAATTCCTGTGCCTGGATGCGCCTCCAATGGGAAAAAGACAGCCAGTACCAGCATAGTACATTAGTTTACTTTGGATCAGGACTGTTAATGCAAAAAAATTACAAGGATCCCCGATAAAATAGTGTTGGTGCTGCCCACTGGCACAAATTAAGCACTCCTTTATTATTTCATTGATGTCACCAACTTCATTAGCTCTAAGTGTACATGAAAACAATAAGATCGAGGACCATATCATATGAAATAATTCAGCCCCTACCACCCGCAGCGTAGGCACGCTTCCTTAATCACGTGAAAAATACCTATTGATTCTCCCTGCGTGAAGGTATGCTTTATGAACAAATAGGTAGTTGGTCTATTTAAACTGGGCATTTCTAGGTACTATGGGGGATTGTTCCATGATCTTTGGCCAATCGAAGCCAGGAACCAGAACCCCCAAGTCTTCCTCCCAGTGTTCCAACAAAGCATCCAGTGGTGTCAACATGTCCACCCTGATCGCCCTGTGTAAGCAGGAGAGCAGTTCGAAAGTGACAGAACTCATGATCATGTATTGACAGCTGTTGTGATTAGGTGGTTCTGATGTGCCTGATGCCCAGTGCTTTCTAATCGCTGCCGTTAACTCCTTGTCGAGCAGAAAGTGTCCCTGGGGTAAATCAAATTCCACTGTAAGATATTCAAACAGGAGGAGCCTCTCAGCTCAAAACAGGTTTCCTACGTGAGTTATACCCATGACTGCCCAGTTCACCAGTCCCGGCCATGTGGCAGCAGCTCTAAGATACCCATGGGCAGGCCAGGCGAGTACGGAACCCACGTCCTTGTCTTGTCCAGGCACCTGACCCAACAGAGCAGCATTACTTGAAATTCGCTCATGTCTGCCATAAGAGGGCATTTGGTAGCAAGTAGTAGCTGGAACAACTGCTGGAGCTCAGGCATAACCTGTCCAACCTACCTACCGCCGTCATCCGATTGCCCAACCACTGGGTGAGCCAATGAAGATGCGCTGCTATGTAGCACAATTTGAACTCTGGAACTGCTAGGCGTTACTCTCCCACAGGGAGCTGCAAGGTTGTTAAAGTCATTCTTCTGTGACATGTACCCCAGATGAAGGTAATAGCAAGTGGGACCAGCTCCCTGAATACCGCTCAAGGAATCCACACAGACAAGGCTGCAAAGAAAAAGCAGCCTGGGGAGTGCAACCATCTTGGGAAGAGCAATTCAACCCGCCACCACTGACCAGGGAAGTGGCTTCCAGAAGTAAGTGCTCACACAAAGGGATCGAACAGGTGTTCCAACATTCCCTTCCAGTACGCCAGCCTGGTCCTGGAATATTTCTACCCCTACATACTGCAGACATCAGCGTTCCCACTGCAGCATCCTCAGGACCTCTGGAGGCATACGCCTCCCATCCACTAGGAACAGCCGCAACTTCTGCCAATTGACCCCCAACCCAGAAACGCGCAAAACTTATCTGGCAGCAGCACTGTTGCCTCCAGGTCAGCATCATACTAAGCCATCAGCATACAGGGAAATTTGATGTGGTTGCCCCTTGACCTCTATTCCCCGATAATGGGCCCCTGATCTGGTGCTGCTGGCTAGCGCCTCCATCTCCAGAAGGACAGTCATGCCTGATCCATTGGGCCACCACAAAGTGCACAGAAATTATACAGCAAGTTTATGCTCTGGTTGTAGGGTCCGTATACAACAATCTGGTCTAGCCTACAAAACCCCTTCCTAGCTGCAGTCTCTACGCTATCCCATACAGTAACTCCCACTCCAAGCTGTTGAAAGCTTACTCTGCATCAACAGCGAATACCACAGCTTCGACAATCATAGGTATCCACCTCCATCATTGTTAACAGGTTCCTTATGTTAAGCACTGTGTTGCGGACCGGGATAAATCCCCGCTTAATTCGGGTGTTTCAATTTCCATCATATAGGATAGCAGTCTAGTTGCTAAAAACCCAGTGGAGGATTTTATAATCTATTTAAGCATCAACAGTGGTCTATATGCTTTATAGTCATGTGAAAGCCTCCCTGGTTTCAGCAACGGCTCTTCACAGGTGGAAGGAAGCAGATGCTTTGCATCTTTGCTGCCCTCTACAGGTCCACTAGCTTGGGCACTAACATCAGCATACGTGACAATGAATTGGCCAGGAACTTGTCCATCCTAGATGTTTTCCTCCTCTCCATGCACTTCAGTGCAGCTCTTATTTCCTGAAATTTGATATCCCTCTCAGTTCCTCAGCCTCCTCTCGTGTGTGAGTCAGTAGAATTAACAGGTCGAAGTCAGTTATGGTACTCAGTGTGCGTGGAATCACTCACATAAAGGCGAGAATAGTACTCCTTAAAGTGTTGGTTAATATCAGCCTACCAATAAAGTCAGACTCCCTGGTCTGTTTTCAGTTCTACTATTACTGAACCCCTTCTAGCTGGATTAGGGAGGAAGCCAGCCCTATTGTGTTCTGTATGTGCCCGTATCATGTATTTCTTGCAGTCCAAGCACCTAAGCTTCTGTATCTGTCCCGCTAACTGCTCCTTGGAGTCTATCATGGCCTGCTGCAGTTCTGGGTGACCGGGCCTTCGTTTTTTCTGCCTCCAAGGTCACTATTTCATCCAGTAAAGTGCGCATGACGCCAACCGTCTCAGCTATACACTTCCTTCTAATCAATGTTTAAAAGCATCCCATTCCAACTGTGGAGTGGACGTTGTAGCAGTTTTGTCCTCAAAGTATAGTCTAATGCTATCTCCAATCACGTCCTTGAAGACTGGATGTTCGAAGGAATCTTGCTTCGGTCTCCATTTAGGGATACATGCTCGCATTTGCTCCCAGCTCGGATAAAGGAGTACAGAGTTATGGTCTGATATAGCTCTAGCAAGATATTCAACTTTGTGTACTGAGCCATGCACATCAGGGGGTGCACACTGTGTCCAAGCATACATGGAGCTCATGGAGGGCTGAAAGGAAGGACTAATCTCTGGCCAGCAAGGGGGGGGGAGAGGGAGGGGGGGGGAAGAGAAGGGTATAGAGTCAACAGTCTACCAATCCCCACCAGGTCTGCCACCTAGAAAATTATTGAGCCATTATAATGACCAGAATGTCCCTTAATGGATGGGGGTGGGGAGGGAGGGGACTGATCCAACGCAGGGTCAGCTACGTAATTATACTGTTCCCCTATGAGGACCTATTGCACTAGGTAGGTATGAAGACCACTGGTGTAGACTGTCCCATCACAGTAGAGCCTCAGATCTCTGCAACGTGGGGATCAGCAGATCCCAGGGTGTCCCCCACCACTCTGTCAACAATAGTGTCTCTGAGCCACTTCCCTTAACATTCCTCTTTTGTGTGTATGGTCTGTCGCACTCATCGAGGTGCTTAAAACTTTCAGAGCTCCGTAGCGTAGACTCCAGCCAGGACGGGCCTCCCACCCTGCTCCTCTGCTAAGTTCAGGCTAATCTTAACAGCCCCCACAAAGCAAGCACCTGGCGTGGGGGTCATGGAGGCCCACTAATGTATCTGTAGACTCCACCAGGTTCCCATGCATCTGGGGCCTCCAAAGCTGTCAAATTGGTTGCCAAGTTGCACCTTCTCTCTACAGGCACTGCAAGCAGGGTGACAGGGGGCTTGGGGGGGTGGTGTTGTGGCTTCTGGCTACAGGATATTAGGCCCTTCTGTGCACCGTGCTAGTCAATAGGATCACCACCATGCATTTGCTGCAGGGCCTCTCACCTCAAGGTGCTGCGGGGTCTCTGCTCTGGTCCCTATCTTGAGGCAGCCTAAGACCTCTGCTCTAGTCATGTACCTTAGCGGCCCTCAGTGCATGCGCCACTAGCCCTCTTCATCTGTAGGGGAGCGCTGCACCGTTTCCTCTTGCCCTTGTATCCCTCACCGGGATCGCCACTTTGATCCTCTCTGCCAACCGGCACCTCTCCTCGCTTGGCTGCTGGCTGGCATACTTCACTTTCGGGTGATGCCCCCTCCGGAGTAGCAGGTACCCTCACCTGGCTGTCAGTCTCTCCAGGGCCAGAACCCAGTGGCCTCTCACCAGAGCAGCCCTCCTCAAGGTTGCCACTGCTCAGCTTTTGCGCTGGCCCCCTCTATACCTCAGTCACAGGCTCTGTCTGCCATTTTATGATCAGAGCCTTATGGGTCTCGTCATCGTGCTGCTGTCTGCCTCTTTTTCTGCAGCACTGCGCTCTATGGATGTAGGGGAGCACCCCTCCTTTTATGGGTGCCACCAGCATATCTGGGGAGTCAGGATGACCTGGATGGGGCTTGCACGCCGGCAGCTCCACTTCTTGCACCCTACTCTATTGGCACATGGCCACACCCCAAAGGTAGAGCAGCTGCTTAATATCTGTATTCAACTCTGTACATCAAGTATCTGCAGTTGTCCGTGACTGCAAATTAAGCAAGTAATTATATATTTCGAAATGCTTGGATAATGACTATAATGTAGACTCACTCATTGTCAAACTGTGCCTCCCAAACTTGTTAGAACTACGACCCACTTTTTCGCTTGATACATTTTCGTGTCCCACCTAGCTTTAAATGACGAGGCAGGTTTTTTATGTAACTAAAACATTGTGTGGTAGCTCACTGTCATTTATAGACAGCAGATTTTCCACTGAATTGGCCACTAAACTTGCGCAGACATACTGTTTTACTGGCAAAAGCTATTCTGCTAACAAACGATAATGTGTGCAAATCTAGTTTTAGTGAATAATTATCATTTGGCATCAGAAAGAACAATGGGTTTAATTTGTTATGGTACTCTTAAAATCTTTGTTTCCATCACACTTCAGAATTACAAAAAAGTGCCTTGTTTTTGCTTTCCGAGTCGCTGGGGGAGTACAGTTCATTTAAAGGTACTTAGATATTGTGTGTTACAAAAACTGACATCATACAGCCTTTCACACTGTACCCCAGCACAAATGCCACATTATTCACTTTACAAACATCTTACTTTGCAGACAATGCCAGAAAGGTAAACCCCTTCCTTATGTTTAAAAAAGCAGCAATTTGTCAGAAGACATAGTATGAAATTTCAGTTAGGTCTTTGAAAAGCAGCAAATGTGACAAAATAAATAGAGAAATTAAAGGCACCTTTAATTATTGCTTGGACTTTAACACCTCCCCAAAAATCGACTCGCGACCCACCTTTGGGCCGCAACCCACAGTCTGGGAAACACTGGTTTAAAATATTTACAGCTTGGCTTTCAGAAATCATGTTGATGTATGTTAAATCTACATATGAATACATACACTGGATACATATTGTTACATTCTTGTAGGTAGGGTAGATCGGTAGCTTGGCTGTAAAGTATTACAAACCCTTTTTTATAAGAAATATTCTAGAATGTGGCGTTACTTCCCGCAACGTCACTACGGATAACTTAGACACGCAAATCAGCCCCCTAATAATTTTTCTCTGGACGCGTGACCTGCTTATTAGGTATTTGGAATAAGTACCAGTGCGAGGGGTAATAAGCCCGTCTAAATAAAAGCTCAAAGGTAATTATTTTTAAAGGTTTCACTTTTATTGAAGCACATAATTTAAAACTGACTAGCAGCTCGGAGGGTCTGTTTTGTAGAAGGGTGATAACTGCTTTGCAGAAGAAACGAGGCAATGTACCATGTTGCACAAACACCTATTTTAAGTGTGTACGTGCTGTATATGACCATGTTTGCATGCTCAACTGTGTGCTTCTCAGGTCATCCGAAAGGCAGGCAGGCACCGGGACACGTGCCCGGGATCGCATCGCGTACGCTCAAGAGCTCTGGAGTAAAACAGGGGCATCATATTACCACATCCCAATGCTTACGCTAGCGGCAGAGCTTCGCAGAAATCACTGTGCTGGGTGGATCACACTGGGCGCCCTGCAATGAGTATCAAGTTCTTAGCATGTGATGTGTGTCCCACAAACAAGGGAGGCCCCGGACACCTTTAAATCCACACCACCGGGTCAGAACAAGAACGGAACAGGTGTACCCTTGTGCAACGCCTGTCACCTCTCTCCTCACCGCCGTCCTGGCCAATCCAGCGGCTGCTTCCATGTCCTGGCCATACATGGGCCTGTAGCGTAGGGCTCTGAAGGTCGACGCTCTTATCCTCCAGCAGCTCTCAGCAGCTCCAGCTGCCAGGCCACGCTGCCTGATATTGGCGGTGAAACCATTAACTCTGTGCGTGCTGGCGTGCCCTAGGTTAATAACTGGAGCAGACAGTATCTTGAGGCGGGCCAGACAAAGGCTGCCAGTAAGGCAGATAAGGGATTAATTCAGTGTATCAGACAGATGTGCGCACTAGAAGACTGCGTTCCAACTACAGGGATGTTGGAAATGAACAGCGTTTAGTGGCCCACTGACCTCCATGCTTGCTTACATCGTTTTAGATGCTAAAAAGGGCAGCATGTAAGCCGAAGGTGGAATGGAAATGACATGTGAATGATAAAGGAGGTAACAAAAAGATGGATGAAGAAGTGCAGCTTTTGTAAGTGGACAAGGCTTAAGCATTCAAGACAAGCAAGCATTCGCAAAGCCAACAGGTCTCATCCTTTTAGACCTATTGGCTTTGCCAATTACCCATACTGTCCAGCATCCCTGATGTGTAGCATGATGGCTAAACCTAAGAAACTACAACAAGGGACTACAAAATTATGAGTAAGGAAGCAACACAAGGATGGACGGAAGAAAGACAGAGGACAGGGTGGGGAGGATTAGCAATGTGCAAGAAAGGAGGAGGACACAGGTGTAGGGGAAGCAAAATGAATGACGGGGTGCAGAGTAGGAGTAGCAATAGGTGAGAGAGGAGGAGGTGATGGATGGGGGCATCACAGAGGATGGGTTAGGAAGGAGAAGTAACGGCAAGAAAGAACGATGGCAAGTGTGGTGATGGCGGTGGATGTAGCAACAGAAAGGGCTGGATGGAGAGGTGAAGCAACGGCTGAAAGCAACATGAAACAGACAGAGAAAAAGCACGATAGAAAAAGCAACAGAAGGAGATATAGAGGGGTGAGCACAAAATGGAGTAGGCAGGGTAAACAGAGGCAATTTGGAGTGCAGGGAGATATTGCTGGAAAACACATGCACTCTCTTGGAGTGCTTAACCCAAAAGAAAAATATAGCACTTGAAAAGCCAGCAGTGGAAGAATAAAAGTCAGCCAATCAAAAGATGTTAAAGAGGCCCTGCTTGATGGGAAAGGAAACACAATACTGACAACGGTGGGATACAAATAAGTAGCATGCAAATAAGAGTGACAGAAAAGTCAACCAACTTAGGCAAGCAAGGGGTGGGATCCATTCCCTCGTATGTTCTTGGTAAGCCCAAAGCATGTATTTCACTTGACTTAAAGAAGTAGTTCACAAAAAGTGAGCCGTGGAAGGGCAAAAGTCAGCCATCAAGATGATGGTAAATAGGCTATGCACCATGAGAGGGACAACATAGGATGGACAAAAAAAGGCCACCAAATAATAAGCAAGCAAATAAGTGACAAGAAAGCCAACCAATGATAACAATGGGCAGTATTTAAGTCCACAATAGATCTTTTGCAACCAAACAACCTGCATTGTCTGGTACGAGCGACCTGAAAAAAAACACAGTATGCCGGTTTATATACTTTATGGAAATCACTGTCCACAAGGTAAACTAGGGTTCTCAACAACTGTCTGTGCCACACTGCAATGGTGCAAAACGGCTGCCTACGCTGACGCACTGGTATAATATGTGCACCAAACACTCACTTAAAAGTGCTGTTGCTGAATTCTAACACTGTAGTGTGCAAATCATAACAAAGCCTTGTTTCGATATGCGAATTGTAATTCTCATATCGAAGTTTGCCCACTACTAGAAATTTTTCTGAAAAACGTGTTCTAAACTGCCCTGTTTTTCGGGAGAAGATGGGCCACTCCTTGTTGATTCATTGAAAGTACAGAGAGATCCTGATTACAGTGAGGGCATGTGTTGCCCCTGTGCACTCCCATGCGTCAGGCCACACACTCCACTCCAAGGGTGGTAAGTGGTTCTCTGGGTAGATGTAGTCAAGAGCTGTGGCTTTTTCACGTTAATTCTCTGATGTGAGAACTGCTCTCAGCTTCCTAGTCCTTTCAGCACCTGCAGGGAGGAAACATTTGTGTGCAGAGAAGGGACCACTCTCTAGCCTTCTCGGCTGTTCTAATGCAGAAACACACCGGGGAAAGAGTAGTGTGTTTTCTAAGAGGGCTTCTTAGGAGGGTGTTATGATGCAAGTATGGACATATGCACGGCTACCTGTCAATATATATTTATTGTGATCGTTGTTTACTCACCTAACTGGGTGTCGGTGATGCATTACTAATGTGTTAATACTGCTTTACCGTAAGCTAAATGGGTATGCAGTGCCAACCCTGAAACAGCAGTAGAATGGGTACAGGTGAGGTACCCTTGGGAATCTCTTCTGTAAAGCTACTGGAAAAGAGCAAAGCTGGAGGCAGATTGCAGAACAGGACGGGGTGGCAGTCCAGGTCTCTCACCTCGAACTTAAAAAGCCCAAACATCACTTAGAAATAAAACAAGCATTTGCAATGCAACGGATCTCGCGTTTGCTCGTGTTAGAGCTAATAGCGTTGTAAACTCCTAACAGGACTTTTCTTGCAACATAAACCATGTACGTAACCAGAAAAAGTGCAATTAACTGTGTAACAGGCTCGATATTATGCAAAACGCTCGACTTCTGCCAAGCGAGATCGCGTTGCGAAAATAGAGAAAAAGTAGTCCACAAACCGAATGGAAAACAGCGAGCCTCTTATGTTTTCTGTACTTGGTCGATACGCTCGAGGAGGGCTAACCACTGGAAAAGGCATGACGTATGCGTGCCTTTCACTAATGAAATCAAGCAGATTCTAACAGGCAAGCCCACGAACCAATGAAAGACACTGACGTCACGTGGACGGGGCTCCGAGCCCTTATTAATTCCTAAAGTGTCTCGCTAGTGAAATGCAAGCGTATGAGACGCAGGCTCAACCCTAAAAAGACAGGGGTTTCACTGGTTTTGCCCATCCTGGTGCTTATTAGTTTAGTGGCTGTACGTGGTCCAACTTTAGATATCCTAGTTAAAAAAAAAAAATCCCATTATAAACAGATCATGTGCTTGAATCCTGGCTATTTATCTACATCTTTGGTGCTCAGCATGATCCTACGCAACTCCCATTTTCTTGCCTCTCGCTTAACACTTCTACAATAGGGGCAAGGCAGTAACAGGAAGACTGAAGTGGAAAGGGAAGACCGAGTCAGTTGTAAAATGAGAGAAGATGCGAGACAATAGAGAAGCGTGTGGAGATGGCATAAAGTACAGGCATGTGTTTGATAGAGGAAGAAAGCAAGAAATAGAGGAAAAAAGTTAACAAATCAACTCAAAAGTATAACAAACTAAGGGGAAGGACGAGAATCCGGAGTTAATGATGGAGAATAAAATGTATTCTGTAGGATAACTAAGACTGCACCCTAGCATGGGCACTCCTCTAGTGCACACCCACTCTCGCCCAAAAGGCCTCAATGGAAGCAATGACAGCAGTGCTGGGTACTGAAATCAGCACAGCCATTCTGTGTAACTCCCGCACTTGGATCACTCCAGTCCCCTTCTTGTACACTTATTTTACATTTAGCAATAATCGTTACACAAACGTATTGCGACAGAATGTCGGATGTAAGGCCGCAATTTTATTTGCATGCATGATTACCACATCAAACATTAAGCCATAAATCAATCATGGGTGTCATAAATCATTGCCAAAAATGGTCATAAATCAATCGCAAGTGACAGGCCATCGTAAACCATACATTGCTGTTGGGTAATAACACAAGGGGGAGGTATCTCAGTCCAGTCCTGACCTCTCATTGGCCTGTTTTCTAGCACTTTACTTGTTAGGCAATCACACATGCCGATTTGGGGGTCCTCAGCATATTGTTAGTTTGTCCATGTTTGTGGGGGAGGGCGGAGGAGGGAGGGGAGCTCCCCCAATGTGTTGTTGCCATTTGTTTTTTTTTTAAGGTGCAGCCTGCCTGGACCCTGGCTGCCCATAGATTTGCCCCAAAAAAAACAAAGCCTCCATGCCTTTCTTAGGTATGTATACCTCATCCAGGGTGTATATCTCTGGGGTCTCGGGTGGATTAGCCCATGCCGGATGTTCTCAAGCCCATTCCCTTTGCAGTTCTTGCCGACTAATATTCCGCTTCCTCATGGAATTATCCACTGCACTATTCAATATGGTCCCATGCCACCGGAGTCTGGGGGTAGTTTCGGGCAGTACTTAATTTGTAAATAAAAACATGCCGGTGCCCAAAGCCCTCCTCTTAAACACGCGGCAGCTGCAATTAAATGTGGGAACACAGAAAACTGAGGTGGCGTAATCTTGAAGCCATCTCGGGCCTCGTCAATCCATTTAAAGCCACTTCCTGCCCCTTCAGCTCACTCTTACAGCTTTCTACTTTCTCCCTTTGAGATGCTTTTTTGTTTTTCCCTTCATCCGGCTTTCCCATATGCGTCTTTTGCTCGCAGTAAATGCTTGAGGCAGAAGAATAAGCAACGGCCCGCATAAATAAGTGCTGGTGCTCATCACCGGAAACAACAAGCACAAATTAAGCACTGGTTTCGGACCAGATTATGGGGCTCTCACCAAAAGTTGTTTCTGTCATACCCATACGGATGTCGCTGAGGAGGTCCTTTCTGCCCAATTGAGCCAGGTCATTAATAAGTCTGAATTGGCCCGTTTTATTGGGGGGTTGATGGGGGTGGGGGTGACCTTAGGGGGAGATTATCAAGTCTTTTGAGGAGGAGGGAAGGGGACGAGAGGATTGGTCAGATGACCCTCAATGCAGCCTATGTCATTTTCTTTATTGTATGTTGGACAACTTCTGGGTGCTCGTCTGGAGATTTCAGGTTCATACTTCTACGCCCTGCAGTGGTGCCCTTAAATGGAAACAAATCCTTCCTCAAAAATCTTTACTAGGAGCCATGCGTCCTCATTGTTGGTGTAACCATTGGCTAGTTTCCTAAGCAAGTGTGTGTTGATGGGGGACCTGGCCAACCGGAAACTTGTCCACTTCCCATGACCACCCCTTTGCGCCTCACACACCTTATGGCCTCTTTCGCTTCTCTTTTTCATCTGCTCAATGCTTGCTACACTTGGCGGCTGGGTGATCACCCTCACAAGAGGAACAGGCGTGTTTGCATTTACATCCCAAACCCCATGTGCATTCGCCTGTGTCATATTTCCAGCATAAGGCTGGCAGCCCCCTGTCACCGGAGGCTTCCAGTTTGGGGCTGATTTGTATCTGTGTGCCGGCCTAAACCTCTCCTGTTCCCCTTGAAATGTGTGCTCCGAAAGGGTTGCTCGCTCTTCCCCAGCCATGCCTTCACTTCCTTTACCACTATAATTTTGTGGATGTAGCCAGACACATCCTCCTCGTTCCATTCTATCTCTGGGTGAGCCTGAATCTTTAGCCTGGAACCCTTAGACAGTTTCCAGGGGATGCAGGACTTGAGTATATGTGCCTCATGTATTTTGAACTCATACAGCCAGAGATTTGCAGCACAGTGGGGAAATTTCTCAACTATAACACATGCATTCACCCTGAATGCATCTAATCCATTGTCAAAGTTCCTCTCTTTCCTGGCTCTCTTCCTTTTGCATCTGTCCTCTTCATTTTTAATCACAGTGCGTGAGGTTTAGCCCCTCCTCTTGTATTTCCAATAGGGCGAATAGGTCATTGAACTCCATCCTCCATATTCTCTCTGTTGGACCTGGCCCTTTTTGCAGGGTCATCCCCAAACTTTTTGCCTTCCTCCTCCTATTTTTTTCTGACCTCTTGTTGTTGGCTCTAGGACTCTGAGCAGTTTATCACTGCTGATCAGTGCTACAGTACAGGTGCTCTCCCTTCTAAAGTTGGTATGATTGGCTTACACCTTACTGGCACATTTAATTTACATGTAACTCCTTGTGAAGTGGTATCTCTATACCCAGGGCCTGTAAATTAAATGCTAATAGTGGGCCTGCAGCGTAGCTTGTGCCAGCCACAGAAGTAGCCTTTCAAACCTATCTCAGGCCTGCTAACGCAGGGCCTGCATGCGCAGTTTACTGCCACAGGGACCTGGCATCTAAATTTACTTGCCGGTCTGGAACTCCCCTTTTGCTACATGTAAGTCACCCCAGAGGTAGGCCCTAGCTAGCCTTAACAGCAGGGTTCTATGTATGTAAGATGCAGGACATGTGCCTGGTTGTGTGGCCTGTCCTGGTAGTGAAAAACAGCCTCTTTGGTTTCTAACTGCTGTGAGTGCTGCCTTGCTCTTAGGATTTCTTTGAAATTGCCCTTCCTTATGTCTAGGGGGTTTTGTCTGATCTACAAGTGGTAGCGTAGACATGTTTGGTAGGGTTGTAATGGCACTGAGAAATGCTGCTTAATTTTTTATTACCATTATAGAAATGTCACTTCTAGAGAGTGAGTAGTTCTCTGTGCTTAGGACTCTGGTCTTTTGCAGCTTGACTCCAATCCACATCTGGGGCAGAGTGGCAGCTGGGCTTTGTGCATACTTTTTCAGACAGCCTGTACACAGGGAGGGTGGAGGTGTCACAGAGGTGCATCTGCATAATGAATGGTCTTCCTGGGGTGAGAGAAGGGAGGCGGGGCACACCTGCATTTATGAAGGCTGTGCCCTGGCCTCACACAAAGGGCTTGTTTATCCCCAACTAATATCTGGAGCCTGACCTGGAGGAGATAGGGGACACTTCTAGAACCAGTGGGAAATGGTTGGAATCTCTTCTTCCCCTTTTTGTGAAAGCTTGTGCAAAACTGAGTATAAGTACAGGGCATTTCCCATGTTAAAAAGAGACATTAATGGACTACTGAACTAGACACAGGATGCTGGTGGAGGGCTTTTCCAGGAACCGCCTGGGACTACCGCTGTTGTGCTGACCTGCTGGCTCACTAGGAGGAACTGCCACTCCTTGAAACCCTTCGTGTTAGCCTTCTTGCTGGGCCCTACCGCCCTGTGCTCCCTTTCACTGTCTCCAGGGACTGGGTGGTGTGCCCTCTGTTCCTCTGCAGCTTTTCCCTGGCTGGCCGTGGCACAGGAAGAGCGCTTTTATTGTGGAATCCTGGAATCGCAGAATGAGCGCTTCATTGTCTTGGATTAAGCGTGGGCAGATCGCTTTGTGTGAACAGCGCTTTGTCCTTAGTGCCCAACAGATCATGGAGGCACAGGTGGAGCGCTTCGGTTCTCTCCTTTGAGGGCACTTTTGTTGCCTTTTATTAAGTGCGTGCCAAGCGCTTTATTACAATTGGACAAAGCGCGTGAAGAGTGCTGTCTGTTTTGTTGCCGGAAGAATCACTGCTGCGACCCGGGTGGATCGAGGAAACCAGCGTGCACGAAGCACGCTTATCAGTGCCCCTGGGGCACAGGAGCACGTAGGAGTGCCCCGGGGGCACAGGCAGACACTTGCTTTGATGTGATCACAGCTGCAACCCGGGACGACTGTTGGAGACACTTGTACAACAGATCAGATGGGATCGTGCAGGCCACTGGAGGAGCGGCAGCTGGGAGGGGAAACCTCACTGAGGTCCCTCGCTGGGCCACCCCAGAGCCTGAGCAGGAGAAGCATTGCGCCCGGGGGGAAATGCATGATCCTCTGAGTCGTGAGAAGAGATGTGAGCCTCTGTTTCCTCACCTCCCGCCCGACTGAGGGTAAAGGAGACAAGGTGACCTCTGTCTGAGGAAGGGGCACCTCAGGTACACTGGCGATCCGATCTAGAGTAAGTTCCTCTGCTTAGGTCTCTGTGATAGGAGCACACAAGCTCCTCGTGATCATAAGTCAGGAGAGCTTCCCCCACGAGAGCCTGCTGTGGCACCCACGGCCGATCATTGTTGTATTTGTTTCCGGGGAGAGATCTCCCCACTGTAAAGGAAGGGGTAGGTGCCCCCCATCCCTCACATTCATGGGACAGCTCACATGACGGGAAGGGGATCCTCAACAGAGGTCCCGTCCCAGCGAAGCCAGTTTGGGATTCATTCGGCAAAGAAGGAGACCTACAGCTTCTTTATGTGGCCCAAGGAACTTGTCATGAACCATGCAAGGAATGTTTCATTTTAATGTGCATTGTGGTGACATTTACACAATGTAGTTTCTGATATATGCAGTCATGATGTTGTTTGACCTTTCTGGTAACATGTTTTCCATGATGTGCATTTCTACTGATACTGTTATCCTGACTACTGCTTATGTTGAAGAATAACCAGTAACCTATGTGTTTCATGTGACTACTGCTGGCTTTTGCAGAGTACCAGTAATTGAGTAATGTTATGACAACTGCTTGTGTATCAGGGTATTGCTGACAAGTTGTGTTTGGTCTAATAAGGTTATGCATAATACAGTTTATTTTGATATAACTCGGTGTTGTGTTTCCTTTGTGATGTGGGTAATGCATCATGTGTATTGTGCAATTGTTTTACACACTGCCTCCGGGTTAGGCCTGGCTGCTCGTGCCAAGCTACCAAGGGGGTAAGCAGGGGTCATCCTAGGTGTGTAACTCCCTCACCCTGACTAGAGTGGGTGGGTTCTGTCTGGCTTAGGTGCATGCCCTAGCCAACCAGAAACCCCGTTTCTAACACACTTTCACCGCTAGTGGGATTGAGCTTGCTAGGCCAGTCGCCTCAGTGATCATTGTGGGGTGGCCCAGTGAGGGTCATGCATATGCTTGGGGTGCCTGGCCAGTTGCTAGTAGGCTTTTGGTAGTGGGGCCATTATTAACCCCTGCTATACCCCATGCCATAGTGGGTGACCCCATTATGCCCTGGTCCCCTCTGCTCACTTGCTGATCTGTTTCTCGCACTCTATTCAGCATTGCGTCCTCAACAACACCCCCCCCTCCATAGACTGACTTTGTGCCGTGCCACTATTGTTAAATAGCAAATAGCAGGGTTGAAAAAGATTTCAAGCATAATTTTAATATTGCGCCAATATGCTCACCCTCTTCTGCCTACTCCTTTTCTCCGCTGATAGGTCCCGCCGTTGCTGTGTTAAACGCAGGTGGCGGGCCTGCGTGCAACAGCCACTTCTTTACGGTGCCCTTCTTGGGTATTCTGATGTTGCTCCTCTGGCGCTTTCTTGGTGTTTGTGAGAGGGGTTCATCCGCACTTGCTCCTCCTGTTCCCCCTTGGGAGTTCATTGCTGTGTTGTCCTGCCGTAATCTGGGGGCTACATCTACATCTTCCACCATTTTTTTGCAAAACCAGTCTTTGCTGCACTATGCTGTTTCCATTCTTATTTTATTGAGCATTTCCTCAATGTGATCGATCAGGTTGCTCTAAGTGGGCCTGGCCCTCCTTGCTCGATTTTGTTATCCCCACTCTCCCCTGTTACTGTTGGATCAGGGCGGGTGTGGCCTCTCAAGTCAGTTACCTAATATTTCTTAAGTCATTTCCATGTGTTTTACCTTTCTTCTTCTGACACACCATGACTAGAAACCTCCACTTTAAGTGTAAGGGGCCTGAGACCAAAATCATCCTGACAAGCAACACATATCTTCTCTATACGTGTGCACAGTTAGCCATCCTCCCATGGCTCTCTCCCCACTGCTCTGGTTTGGACCTGTGTCCCTAGCTGTATGCTGTGCCCTGTAAAAACAGGTCAATCCTGTGACCGAGGAAGTCTGCTCGGACCACGCCCCGTAGCTGAATCCAGAAAGAGGCTCGCATTACCCATCAATGGTCCACTGTGCCTTGAGCTCGTAAGCAACCCCGCCTTAACGGCCCTACAAACTGTGCCAGGGGTGCCTCAGAATCATGTTTTCACCTCAGCAGCGGTCCTCTGAGCCTGGGTCGCAGCGGTGAACACGGGTGCACTTATCTTCCAGCAGATGCCAAGTCAACTGCTGCCTGAGCAGCGGTCCTCTGCGCATTAGTATCCTGGGCCGTAGTGGTGATACTGAGAGCAATCCTCTGCTGGTCGACGCAGAGTCGCGTTGCTGCCCTGGCAGTGGTCCTCTGCACCCAGAAAGCCTGGGCCGCAGTGCCTCAAATTTTCAGAATGAGAGTCCGTCACTTTAAACCCTGGACCACCGGTGACTCCAAAACGGTATGCAGTGGGTTGCTGCAGAGTCTCATCGCTGCCTAATCAGAGGTTGTCTACGACCTGATAAATCCACGCTGTGGCAGTGCTCTCACAAAATCGGAGACAGCAATGACTACAGGAGACCGAGCTGTGGCGCTGGATGCCTCTCGGGCGTTAGGCCCCCAGGTCCAGTCTACATGTAAGAGATCCGCTGTTGTGCTCCATTTGCTGATAAATTATATACTATTCCCCATCTTCCAGTATGCCCTAGTTGTGAGGGTGGGGTGATATTGCCACACCGTTATAACCCCACTTGGCACCCATAGCAGTAAGACTCATGACCCCCTATTGGGGGATATAAACATACACTCTTCTCCTCCTTCCCCCATTGGCTCCTCACCTTTGCGCCAAACTTGGCGCTCTTTTCCTTACTGGGGCAGTTGCATGGGAGGGGAGGTCCTTTGAAGAGGCGGCCATCCAGCCACCAAACTGGTCATACTGCTCCTTACGGGTCCGAGGCGGCCATAATGGCGCCGGCCATAATGGCGCCGGCCCTTGATGACCCCTTTGGGGGCAGCCTCTACAAAAAGTGAAGAAACTGTCAGCATGACACACTACTACCCCTCGTGTGTGAACGTCAGTGTCCGAGGAGGTGACAACGTGCAGCAGTCATAAACATTAGCTCTCTACTCAGGTAGAGGAACAAGTCTGTCCTTTCTCAAAGGTGGTAAACTCTTCTTCAGGGACACTCACAGTACGGACCTCCTGACCTATTAATTCAGCCCCCGGTGCTGCAGTTTACTTTCCTTAGCAGTGACATTAAGCTGTTGGATGAGCACGTATTTATTTACACGTTTATTGGAATAAAAAGAAAAGCAGGTGTTGTAGAGAACTTATCCTTAGAAATAACTTCATTTTAAAGACACTGAACAAAAACAGTATCTAAAAATTCAAAATGTAAAAAAAGTGAA
This sequence comes from Pleurodeles waltl, assembly GCF_031143425.1. NCBI lineage: Eukaryota > Metazoa > Chordata > Amphibia > Caudata > Salamandridae > Pleurodeles > Pleurodeles waltl. Next base: position 517,433,129 of record NC_090440.1, on the reverse strand, counting down.
ATTCATTAACATGCTGAAACGTTTCACCTTAGTGCATTAGATTATACCACTGCATTGAGAGGCATTTATTAAAAGAGAGAGTTTTCAAACACGAACACTGAAACAATCATGAGATGTGATTAGTGAACTAAGAGGCACGTCAGTACTCATGTTCACCTTCTATGTGGCCTAGGTGAGCGAGTCAATCTGTGGTCCGTGTATCCCAGAAGGTCCTTGACAGCTATTCAGGTAGTCTGGAACGGTTTACAATTTTAAATAACATTAGGGGATTTTTAAATTATGAAAATATATATATATATATATTAAAAATAAACTGTGGAGGAACTAAGTAGAAGCCTACGTAGGCACAGTGCAGGTACAGCTAACAAACTAGTAAATTCGAATGGTGGCCTCAACTGAAGCACTGCGCCAAAAAACGCGCTTTAGGAGCAAAATTAGACAAAGGGATATGCTAGAAACTTGCATATCACTTCGTTTGACAGAAATTGAACCACATTTTGGAAGCATTACAATTAAAATTAACGTTTTTTTGGGTCTGGTTTATGAATTAAATAACATTTTCTAATTTGTGTATCTGTTTAAAGGATACTCATGTAAGTATGTACTGTGTGTATTGGTTTTGAGGTTTAACTCCTATGAAATGCTTGGAGCAGGGTCCCTGGACACCAATAGTGGGTCATGGGGGTCCTCTAAAAGTCAAAAGGTTAAGAACCAGCGGCCTGGGTTATTGTACATGGACAGCATAATAGTTTGTGGCCTCTTGCCTGGATTCATTAGCAGTAGCTTGCTGCAGGACAACGTATGTTAAAATCAGTGTCCCAGTACTTGAGATACCATTTCATTACAATGAAACAACCGCATTTCAGCCCTGCTAAGTTTCCCAGGCGCGTGAATGATGAGCTGCTCCAGCTCGGGGGTTTTCTTTGAATTATTATCTGAATTGTAGGCTTGTTTACTTAATTATAAAACAGCATCACAAGTCCCAGAATTCAAAGAGAAAAAACTGGACTGGAGCTGAAGACCACGCATAGACCTGGGAAACTTAGCTGCTACGGTATGACTCTCCCAGGTAGCAATAGGAAGGAGACAGACAATATGCTTCTAACTTTGAACTGCACATTGCCGAGTGATTGATTATGGCGCAGGACACAGGCGATATGTAAACTGTTGAGAAGTATCTTGTCAGCCACAGTTTTCTTTGACCAGCAAGACTACTCCGTAACCTGTTAAGCAAAGAATAATACTTGGCATGTACTGGGCGTCGCCGTTATTTATAGGCCACGCCTCTGGTGAGGGGTTCTCAGGTACTCTTATCAAGCCCCGGCCCCCGCGGCAGAGATGCTGCGAGTGAGAGAAGGAATGAGAGAGGCAGCGCTAGAAACCAGTGGGAGAAAGATAAAAAAAAAATGCTAACCGGGGTTTGCTTTCTGGACCCTCATGTGAGACAGGAACAACGCCCCTTCCCACGCACTCGATTTATTACAGCAAAAAGCGATCTTTCCTGATCGTCGTATAAAATAGATGCTTAAACACTAACGACGAAAACGTCGATGTGATATAGGCTACAATTTTTCTCCGAGCTCCTGGGGTTGTTGGGAAGCCTGCTGCAAAGCTGCTTCCCATTTCCTGCAGGCTTTGAAGGAAACAGGCTAAATATAACGAAGATGTCCGTATGTGCGCATTGTGCAAAGTGCAGATGATGGCTCGGGCGAGCTGGAGGCCCCTGTTTGTCCCGATAACAATGGGGTTAACCCTGCCTTGACTCGAGAGGAAGGAACCCGTCTTGGTATCTGCAGCCTGCGCTCTGGAAGTCCTCACTCCGTATGAGTTCCTGTCATTGTGAAGGCCCCCAAGGCTAGCCTGTATTACTACTGATAATTTGTGACTCACGGGCTCCAGGCCTGATACCCGTACCTCGGCCTCCTTATCAGTCCAGCGAGAAATGTCGCTGCTGTAAAGGGCCGAGCACCATAAAAGGGCTCCCCAGACTTCCCAGGCGCTACGCAACAGCAGTATGGCAAAGTGTCCCACTCCCAGCGCAACAAGTGGAATGTACTATCTAACAGGAGAGAAGTGCCCTAGACCCTGACCAGCTTGAGGAGTAGTACAGCGGGTCACTAACATGCAGAAGGCCACTTATCCAAAAGAGTATTCCCCTCACTTTCCTGTCCAGTTGGAGCAGATTAGTGTGTTTTTATCTTTCCCATGTAAAAATAAAAGCAGCCCCCAATAATAGTGCCTCTCTTGTAACCTCCAGCAAACAGTAAAAGGTAGAATTACATTTTAGCCATGTGATGTAGGACTGTCATATGGCAACTTACGCCTATGTTCTTTGGACATGACTTGCTTAAGCCACTGCCAGCATCCACCGACCTTCAGGGTCTCCAACGTGCAGCTCGTGAGCTATTAGTAGCTTGCAAGCTACTCCTAAGTAGCTCTCCTGTGTGAAGCCCAGCCTACAAAACTGAAAAGTTTATATTTAAAACAAACATGTAAACTTGTCTGATGTGGTCAGTATTAAAAGTCTAATAATATTTGTAGCTCTGGATGATTTTCATTAACATAAGTCGATTTTACTACAAAAAAGATTGGAGACCCAATATAAAGAGTTGCTTTTCAGACATGACACTGGATTAAAATCTACATCTTTTTTCGTAAAAACCCTCTTTGTAACACTTGAGAGCGGAGAGCGCCTGCAAAAAATTTAGTGTGGCAACAGCCACCAAAAATGTAAACTAAGCTCCTCTCTTCTTGCAAGCTGTACTACTGTCCAGTCTCCTGGCACATCACATTTTCCCTGCACTTATATCTGGAACTGTGGGTTTTCCTTCCCCTGGGACGAAGTTGGGATGAAATTCTTTTCACATCTATGAAAAGCTGGAATGGAAGTTCAATAACTGGTAGGACCTGTCTCGGACCCATGCTCACACACCTTTCCCGGCTCAAAATGCAATCCTGTAACAATAGCAGCAAAAGCGACAGATGGGGCCTGCAAGTGGAAGAAAAGTTATACTTTGGCAGACATCTTCCAAGCTACTGAACGTCCCTTATACGAACTACAAGGTGACGAAAAAAACTCCATTAGCCGAACAAGGGCAGCACGGTTCATTCCAACCCACAGTCAGAAAACAAACTAAGCAGTAGATCTTCAAGATACCAGAACAACCCAGAGAGAGAAGCAGAGAGCTTTTCAATGACATCAGAAGACAGCAAAAAAGTAGCAACCACAGTAATAGCAAAACAAATAATTTTATTCAAGAACAGATTTTTCAGGTTACCACACATTTACAAACCCAATCCAACAATCTCAGCAAAATGTGGTCCAGAATATTACATTTTCAGAGACTACGTATCACTCTGAGCAACATTTTAAGGATCTGGTGTTATGCGCTACACTGTCAATCAATCATGTATCGTTCCAACGTACCACTGATCCATATCCTCTGACAAGTGTCTTGCAGAGATAAGAAATCACGATGTTTGACTATTCGCTAAGCCCTATCCATACACCGCCATCGGTCCCATTCAATTAACAGGACGTTGTGTAGCTTTTATTGTCTTACTTTATGTCAAAAGAGAAATGTCTGGGGTAATTACTTCCAAAAAAGGGGTTCCCTAGAACAAAGGTTTCCAAGAAAAGCAATATGCTTGAAGCAAGAGCCCTCACTCACCTTCCGGTGACATGCTTCATCATAGGGCCATGCTCCTCGTCAGGCCGGCGCTGCAATGCCTGACGGGCCCCACAGGGGGGCTCTTTGCCGGAGATCTTTTGAAAAATGATGTGAAACCGGTCAAGACGTGAAAAAGGATTGGTATAGAAAAAGTTAAAAATGACTAGAGGTAAAAGTTAACTATTTATTCTGATATTAATACCCCTGACATGATTAAAAACAATGTATAGGGATGTGGTAAAGTAATGTCTACACTCCCTAGACAAAAATATATACAGTTCACTAAATCTCGTAGTGAAATTGGTACAAAGGGAGAGAACACAGAATCCCTGTGTCACTCAATCAAGTGGGTCAACATGTTTCTCGCTATTTTTAGTCAATAATGATCTCATGCGATTCTTCAGGACCTTAGTACGTACCTAATCCTTATGAAAAAATGTTTATGAAAAGATTATTTCGAGTCCCCTACTAGGGAAGTCAGAAAGCCTCCAAATTTTAATGGTAGGGTCCCATCGGGGAAACATCAGGCTTGGAAATCCACTATGGTTTGAGGTGGAACCACGAGTGTTGGTTCACCTAAGAGCCCTTAGGTTCCTAGGTTGGCTCTTAGGTGAACCAACACTCGTGGTTTCACACAAAACCATAGTGGATTTCCAAGCCTGATGTTTCCAAGCCATTACCCCGTTCTAATCTAATGTGTTCTACTTGGTATGGAACCAACCTTCACACCACCTACTGTAAATAGGCCTTAACCGCTTGCTCATGAATTGTAGGTGAGGCGAAAACAGAATTAGACATGAACTTAGATGTATTTTTTCCATAACAGGATTACCAGATACAGGCCTAGTTTTTTACCAAAAATATACAAGAGACGCTTCAAGTTTAAAGGTTTATTTTCTCTTAATGATGTTCTAGTGTGTCCTTTGAAGTGGAATATTTCAACATATGTTTTTTTCGAGCTATACAGTGGAATGTGTGAATATGAGACATGGGTACCGCCCAATAAATCGTCTTGGATATTTCTTGCTTTTTAGACTAGCTGGTTTATGGATTCTGCTGTGATTCACTCACTGCCAGCTTTGTTATAATGGAATTTGGAGTGCTTACTGGCAGTGTTTGCCTTTTGAAATAAGGTATGCTGCAGCGTGGCTAGGGCAAAATGCTCTGGGTTAGTTGCACATGAACAGTGATACTCGCATGCGTAAGCTGAGCATGAGAAAGCAGTGTTGCTCAGTCCCGCATCTGCACACAGGTAGCCGGTCACAGAAGGGATCCTTAAGGGGTTGGTGCTAACCTGGGCAGGCCTTTAATACAAAAGAGCATTTATAATGTACGAAGGAGCATTAATAATGTCTGTATGTACATCTGTAGTGATTACCGAAACGTGCTTCACTGTATTATATACTATGGGCAAAAACTGCACCAACCTACAATTTCAGCACTGAGGCCTAGAGACAAATATTAAACTCCGATTATATGGTGAAAATGACCCCTGTCAATGTCACTTATCATATCTGCACTCCTGAAACTCCAGACTACACATCTAATGAGATTCCTTCCTTTGTTTAAAGGCCTACCCACATAAGGCAATTAACTAGTAATCAGAATTTCTCCTCATAGAGGAGTGGTTGGGGGTGGAATCTGCATGCGCTAATTACCTTCCACACTGCACCTGGCCTGGGACGGCCCACTCGCACAAAAATACTTTCTGGTCCTCAGGAGTGTGATCTTCAGAAGAAGAGGGCCCCTGACTTCTACTGACCCAGGTGCTCTACAAGTTGACAGACAAGTTGTGGGTCATGGAGGGAGGAAAGTAGTGTTAAAAAAAAAAAAAAAACAGGCTCTCAAAGAAATGCCAAATTTGAGGTCCGGAAGCCTCAAGAAACAACTCCAGCAAAACAAAGTTACCTGTGCAGCAAATCATTTAAAGTATTAATGAGCAACATGGAAATGTGTTATTGACAAGTTGTAAGTGAATCATTATATGCATTAATCAAGGTCACTGAAATGCTTTAAGGGCAATCACAATGTTAACAGTGCATTAGTACATGTCATTATAAATGTCATTGTAAGATGGTACCAACCTCAGTGATTTTAATGGTATTGCATTGAGTTATTTTGCATATTTACTAATGTGATGGCTCCCTGACAAAGCCAGTAGGCCTGCCTTTTGATAATTATACACCTTTATATTGTGTCCACTATATGTGGTGGTGGGTAGATCATGGAGTTGCAGGGCTTAGGACTTGCTGTGGGTGTGAACTGCTAGGTGGGTATTTCCATCTGTCACAATATGTATAATTGTAAATTAATGTAAAGTATTCAGGAGGTGCCCATTATAAAGTACTTTTCCTTTTTATGAGCAAAGATGCTGATCAGACAATAAATTATTGGATATGGTTTGTTGCATGCCTACGGACTGGGGTACTAGCCCACACCACTTCCCGAGTAGGCCTTGGACTGCTTTGCCTCACCAATGAGTACTGGATTCTCAGACCAATGGTTGTGGAGTTATTGTTTCTCAAGGACCCACACTTTTCACAACTAATAACCCACTTTCTAAACTGTGTAACACATCAGAAACAATTAAACAATGACTGCATTAATGTTTAAAACATATGAAAATACAAAATACAACAGAACCTTTGTTGGTGCTACAGGGATACAGGATTTTTAGTTCATCCAGGAAAAAGGTGTGAACATGTTGCAACTTGTGATAACGATGACAAAAGTCTTTCCCCAGATAATTTATCGAACTGATGTGTTACAAATTTATTACGTGGACAAATATTTGTATTCTGTATTAATTGTGGCAGGCTGTAGTTTCACTTAGGGTGTTTACTATGTTCTGAAAGATACACACATACATGCACAAGACTGATAGCTTTGAATATAGTTGTAAAACTCTGAAATATCATAACCCTCAATTCTTCCCATTTACTATCTGCTCTACAAACACAGTTCCTTCTTAGCTTTCGGTGTTACAACTTCTTTGTCAGTACTTTGCTAGTCACACCACAAACCTCAATCAACCTCTTGCCTGCACTGCAATTACTGTCTGTCTGATGGATACGGCTACACTGGGGCTAAGTCACACCCTTACAATAAACACAAAAGCAATAACGATTTTTTTTATTATCCTACATTTTCACCGTAATGCCTTCTCAAACCTGCAGGTGGATAAGTTACTAACAGGCAAAGGGGATCATGCCACATGGCATTATGGAGAATCATAGCAATCATTTTGGCAGATGGGAGTTTAGAATAATATGGAAGAAAATGTATGGACTATTAAACCCACCTGTTATTCGACTACTTATACCAAAGGAAATAAGTGTGAATAAAAACAAATACTCCATAACAGTTCATTCCAAACCTTTTAGAACCACAACACAATTTTTACAACAACCCACTTATCTTTAGTGTACATGAGGCAGGATGATTTTTTAATGTAACTATAGCATTGTGTTGTAGCACTGTCTCATTTACAGGAAGTACGTTTTCCATTGGAACTATCAATAAAGGTGCACACACAAACAGTTTTACTGATTCCACTATACTGCACACAAATGATGTGTGGAAATCGGGGTTCTGTGAATACATTTCATTTGTGCTTCACCAAGTAGTGGATTGGTTGCTTTTGATCCTATAACAATAACAGTTCATAGCACACTACAGAATTACAAAAATGTTATTCATTTTTGCTTTCCTACTGCTCAATGCATATAATTCTTTTCCAGGAATTTACATTTAGATGTGTGTTGCAAAAAATCAACACCCTACCGCCTATCTTTTTTATACTGCCTGTACTCCAGCAAAATTGCCAAATAATTCACTTTAAAAACTCTCACTTTGCAGTCAAAGAAAGTAGACACCAATCACCATGTTAAAAGAATAAGCAGCAATTTGTCAGAAGACATAGCCTGACATTTTACCTTTACAGCACCAGTAAACCTGGCAAGATAAACCAAATTGCTCAGACTTATCGGACCACCCAAAAAAGGCTCACTATCTACAGTTTGAGAAGTGCTGCTCTACATCATCTAGCCCAAATCTCCAGTTGCTGCTGATGGGTAAACCTACATACAAAACATCTATAGTAATGTCGCTTGTCACTACAAGAGTTCGTGTATAAAGAACTTAATGTTTGCAGAACCTTCACCTTGTCGAAACTATTTAATTATTAAAAAATAATAACACCATGCTTCTGGCCAACGTGGCTTACTTCAGATCTAACGAACATAAATAATAAAGTCTCATTCAATTGTTAACTGCAACTAGAATATGTCTCTACCAGATATTTTGTTACCAAAGGTAAGTAACCTGTACATCTGACAGACTTCTAGTTGCAGATTTCTTACCTTAAAATAGCTACCCGAGCAATACCATCCCCGGTGGTGGGCTGCAAACTAAAATCACGCCAAAAAGTCCTGCAGGACCGAATGGCCAAAATAGCCATCTCTGCGGACCCAACTGTCAATGCAGTAACGCTTGGTGAACATATGTAAGGACGCCCAAGTTGCGGCCTGGCAGATATCCAGGACTTGAACTATGCGTGCTATCCCTGTAGTAGCAGCAGTTGTTCTGGTTGAATGAGCGCGAAACCTCAGGAGGTTGCTGTTTTGCCCAAACAAAGCACATCTTGATGCAGAGAACTACCTATTGCAAGATGGTCCTCTGCTGCACAGTCTTCCCTTTCTTAGACCCACATATCCCACAAAGAGTTGATCGTCCACCCAGAAATCTTTGGTACGATCTAGGTAGAACGCCAACACTCTCTTTGAATCCAGACGGTGGAGTCTCTACTCCTCATGAGAGGAATGTGGAGGTGTGTAAAAAGTAGGCAAGGTGATAGGTTGGCCTATGTGAAAGAGTGTTACCACTTTGGGAAGAAAGGAAGCCCTGGTACGAAGCACCGCTTTGTCAGGATGCAGTGCTAGGAATTGTGGCTTTGAGGAAAGAGCCTGAAGCTCACTTACTCTGCAAGCAGAGGTGATGGCAATCCACAAAGCTGTCTTAAGGGTTAAGCGCTGAAGAGAACAGTTGTGAAGCGGCTCAAAAGGGGCACACTTGAGGTATGTGAGGACCAAGTTCAAATCCCACTGGGGCATGATGAACGGGACGGGAGAAAACATGAGTGAGGCATTTAAGAAACCTCCCAACAAAGGGAGATTTGAAAATAGAAGGTTGGTCTGGTAGCCTTAAGAAGGCAGAGATGGCAGACAAATATCCTTTGAGGGTGGCCAGAGCAGAGCCCTGCTGAGCAAGAGAGAGAATAAAGACGAGAATCTCTGAGAGAGGTGCAGAGGGGATCAACAGATTTGCTGATACACCATGCCACACATTATTTCCAATGGTAGGCATATACCTTTTTGGTGGAGGAATACCTGGCTGCCAAGATGACATTACAGACTTTGGGTGGAAGGTCAAAAGCAGCCAACTGTCGCCACTCAATCTCCATGCAAGGAGGCAGAGACTGGACAGGTTTGAAAGGATAACCGTCCCCTGCTGCTGCAACAGAAGATCTTCCCAAACGGGCAGTCTGATCGGAGGATCAATGGCCATGCTCAATAGCTCGGGATACCAGACTCTTCGTGCCCAGTCCAGAGCCACCAAGATTACTTGGGCCCGGTCTTGCCTGATCTTCAGAACTCTGGGCAGAACTGGTTTTGGCAGGAAGGCGTGCAGGAGGCCTGAGTTCCACTCGTGACAAAAAGCGTCTCTGAGCGAGTGCCACTTTGGAAACCCCAACGTGCAAAACAGCTGACATTGCACGTTCTCTGCAGAGGCGAACAGATCTAACCAAGGCTCTCCCCACTGCTGAAAGAGACCTTGTGCCACCTCCGGATGGAGATGCCATTTGTGATCAACTATGCATCGACGGCTGAGTTCGTCTGCTCTGAAGTTCAGAAAGCCTAGCAAGTGTTGAACCACCAGTGAAATGCCCTTGCGTTCCAGCCATGTCCAGAAGCAGAGAGCCTATTGACAAAGGGTCCACGACCCCACTCCGCCCTGCTTGTTGCAATACCACATGGCGTGGGTTTTGTCGGTGAACACCTGCACCACTTCCCCTTTGAGAGTAGGAAGTAATGCTTTCAATGCAAGTCGGATCGCCCGGAGCTCCAAAAGGTTGATGTGGAGCCCAGACTCCGCCTGAGAGCAGAGGTCTCTGATCTTTGCCTCTCCCATGTGGCCACCCCCATCCCAAGAGTGATGCATCGGTCACTACTGTGAGATCTGGCTGGGGAAGGGAGACTGAGCTGCCATTGACCCAATCAGGATTCGAGAACCATCACTGCAGGTCTTTTGCAGTTCCCTCTGAGATCTGAACCATGTCCGAGAGAATCCCCTGATGCTGCGCCCACTGGAACTTCAGGTCCCACTGCAGAGCCCGCATATGCCATCTGGCATGTTGGACCAGCAGGATGCAGGAGGCCATGATGCCGAGCAGCCTCAGAGTCATTCTCACCGAAATCCAAGATAAAGGCTGAAATATTGGTATCATAGCCCAAATATCCTGGACTCGTTTTTTGGAAGGATAAGCCAGAAACTGCACTGTGTCCAGAACAGCTCTGATGAAAGGGAGCGTCTGAAAGGAAGTCAGATGTGACTTTGGGACATTAATAGTGTACCCCAGCAAATGCAGGAGATTCGCCGTAGTCTTGAGGTGGGAGACAACTTTCAGGGGCGTGTCTGCCTTCAACAGCCAGTCGTCGAGGTATGGGAAGAATGGAACCCCTAACCTGCGCAGACGAGCTGCAACCACTACCATCACTTTTGTGAACATCCGAGGGGCACCGGTAAGGCCAAAGGGGAGCACGGTGAACTGAAAGTGCTCGTAACCTGCCACAAATCATAGGTAACATCTGTGGGCCGGCAGGACGGGAATATGGAAATAGGCACCCTGCAAGTCCAACGCAACCATCCATTCCTCCAGGGTCTAGGGCAGAAAGGACCTGAGCCAGGGTTAACATTTTGAACTTCTCCTGCTTGATGAAGAGATTGAGGGACCGGAAGTCTAGGATAGGGCAAAGGCCCTTGTCCTTTTTGGACACCAAACAGTAGCGGGAATGGCAATCACAACCTACTTCTGGCACAGGGACCCTCTCTATGGCTCCCTTGACCAGTCTCCTGACCTTCCTCTCGAACGGAACCGGGAACGACGCAGAATCGAGTGCCAGACCTCCATGAGCTTCAAGAACCACTCCCTAAAAGCTTTTGGGTTCATGGCCTGACACTCGCATCATGACTTCGGGTCATGGTCGCGCTCCAAACACCAGAGGCACACGAGGTGAGGATCAGTCACCAACATCATGCGGTGACAGGAGCCGCAGGGTTTAAATCCGGTTTTACTAGACATCTCTCGACGCAAACCAAACCTCTTCAAAAACAAATTTGACAAAATGTCGTAGTTAGTCAAAAACTGACTGGGGTAGCTTCACTCCAGATCTGCGCGTAGGCTAGCGCGGAAAGAAAAGAACTGAAGTCAGTGCGCCAGGGTGGCGTCTATATACAACCATGACGTCAACGACGCCCGTGGAGTCGACCGACGCCACCTAATGGCTCGCAGGGGTACTGCTTGAAGAAAAAATCTCCGGATCCAGTCTGAAGCCTGGGGAAATTCTAAGGTAAGGAATCTGCAACTAGAAGTCTCTATCAGATATACCCTAACATGTCAAGCCTAAAGAAGTGCTTCGTATTGGTAAAACAATGCAGATTTGATTATAACCAAGGTGCATTTTCAGAGTTTTGGAACAAGTCCGATCTGGGAGTGCAGTGCATCGTGCGAGTCAAACCCTGTGAATATCTCAGAATGAAATTTCAGAGGCCCTTGGAAATTTGATTAGGTGTACAGCGTGAAAACCACACTGATGTCTCACTGGTTGCATACTCAGCATGATTAGTGCTGAATATGTAAGTATATTTTAATCTCTGCAGTGCCTCGATACTATTGCATCGTCAGCTTAAGGTGCAAGCAAAAGTCGTGGCACCACAGATCCATTTAGAGCAGATTTACAGTGAAAACTTTGTAAAGTCAGAGTACAGCTAAGTCACACGCTTCAAATTCAAACCTTCTTCCACTTTAAAATACGCAAAGCTAATACCTTCGGAGCTGGCTATGCTGCACTCTGCAAATAAATAGCCTACCAGAGCTGTATGTTTACTTACTTTATAGATTAGGGTTCCATACAATAACGTTCCTCAGAACTAAGTGTATTGTTAAAAACACGCCCCTACACACGCTTCTCCCACTCTAAGCTCAACTGATCAACCCTTTGTAGAGCCTGTCACTATTTTTTTTTTTTGTTTTTTTTTTTATGAATCAAGTACACCCCATTACTTGTCGGTAGATAAACCTCAATTCCTATAGTATCACTCAAGATACCCAAAATTGCACTAAGGCCAAAACACAACCAGTTGTCTTACAGGGCAACCAAAAATCACTGTGACATACTACAAAAAATAGTCCAACAGATAAAACATGATTTTGGTTGAGTTCTACAAATCACTGCATAGATGTCCACTCAGAGGACTCAAGAGTTCTGAATTGGCAAGCAGCATCCAGCCATCCATCTTTCTATCTACTGTGCCTGCGTATGCGTATCACTTTCACAACAACATATGCTCTGCAGAGCCCTTGAATAAACTGGAGTCCTCAGAACAGCTCTGTGCATGGCATGTCTCAGGCAATGTAGATGTTCAATTTCAAAATGGAAAGAACCATTTCTACAAGGGGTGCAATGTACCACCAATGCACCCAGTAAGTACCTAATACACATATCACACTTAAGTGCTCTTTTAGCAACGCAGGAGATTAAAGGAGCAATATATTTCCTGCAATTTAGTCTATTTCTGGGAATATCTCACTGTAATTTTAAAACTTAATAAGAACAACCACCGACGAAGCCAAAAGGTATGCATTTGTGTTTCAAATTTACAGGCTTTTATGTTAAATGCCCCAAGATGTGATAACTGTAACCATGGAGGTAGCTGGCGTAGAAACTCACAGAAATTTTTGCTAATCAGATTGTTTTTAATTAGCTTCTTCAAAACTTGGTGTGATGCGCTGCTATCACACACAATGCTCAAAGGTACAACCCCCCTAGACAACCTGAATCCATAAACAGATCACTATGTGCATGTGAAAAATCAATATGCAATAAGCATCTCAACAAACTAATTCCATAGAATACAACCCCCTATCTACTTACGTATGCTGCATGAAAGGACTCTAAAGGGGGGTGTGGGTTGGGGCCAATGCAGTAGGGCGTAGAAGAAAGGGGCTCCCCGCCGGAATCCACCACCAGGGATAATCATAAAATAATAACCCCCGGGGCCATGAAGATTATGGCCGCCTACTATATCGAGGGCAGTGCAGGCCGGTGGCGAAGGGCTGAGGACTGCGTGGGCTGTGAGGTGGCCCGATCGAGAGGAAAGGATGGACATGGAGGAAACCAAGATGGCAGGTGCGGCCTTTCTCTAGCATTGAATAACCAGCCCGGACCCCTCTGGCCCGGCGTTGCTGGAGATCCCAGTCGCCCCGCCTGCCTTCCCATCTGCCTGTCGGACCCAGAGCGCAGAGGTCCCCGGCTACTTGATATCTGCGGCTGCAGTCCCTCTACCAGGTGAGAGGACAGGGACGGAAAGGGACCGGATGGAGGAGCTTGGATGATGGGGACAATCCCACCTGGTCCAGAGTCTCGGCCCAGGGTCTTCCGACTAGGCGGAGTTAGACGTGTGGGGGCACGGGACAGAGACAGCTGATCTCTCCGCGATACTGGGAGCCTGTCACCCTGTGGAGTTGGGCGGCTTGCCCCAGAGCAGCGGCATGGAGACCGCCCGCGAGGAGGACTGGGGCTGGGCCGCCAACTAGCAGGGCTTCCAGAGGAGTCCTGATCCGGCTATCGGGCAGCTGCACTGGTGCACCGTCATAGAAGGCCAGGGGCAAACAAAAATGGTGACTGGTCCCCTACAGGGCCTAGAGGGGCCGTGAGGTGCAGGGGGGCGGTTGCATGCCTGGATCAGGCATCGCTGCCAGGCACTGAAGGCTGAGAGCAGCCACAGACAGCGAGGAGCTGACTGACTGGGGGCCCCTGGTGACATTGGTTGAGCCACCCTGCCTGCTGTCGCGGGCAGCACTGAACAGGGCAGGAGCTCCCCCGCTGAGGATGGAGACATTCACCACTGGCCCATACAGCACTGAATTATATTTGGCATGGCTCGGGTGCCAGGAGCAGAGTGAGCGGAAGAGGATCTATTGGGAACGGTGCCCATCATCTCCACTTCCCAGCCAGCACCAAGCCTTGACGACACTTGAAGACCATATCCCAAATGACATAATGGGAAAATCAAGCAGAAAGAAAGACCCTGGAACAGAGAAAATACACCAAATGGACGACAGAGGAAGACCCAGTCATGGGATGGGGTACCCATGAGGGACCGTCCACAAACCTGTCTCTCCACGATATTCTACAAGCTCTCACAGCCTCCCGTGAGGCCCTCAAGGCCAAAATAGACACCAGGCAACAGACTTGGGCATACTATTAAAAGACCAGATGCGGCTAGCGGAAAGAGTGACACTGGAGGAACGGGACAAAATGGAGATTCCACCAGCATTCTCCTCCGCCTATAGCAGCCTGTCTACACTGGAACGAAAGATGAAGACACTTGAAGCCCAGGCAGAGGATACGGAGAACAGGTCTCGCCGCAACAATATCCACATTGTCGGCCTGCTGGAAAAGATTGAACATAATGACATGCCTTCCTTTTTGGAGTACTTCGTCCGCACTGATGTGGCGCCGGAGTACCTGTCCCCTTTCTACACCTTTGAGAGGGCGCACAGAGTACCAACCAGATCGCCACTGCCGGGGGCTTCCCCGCGGCTGATAGGGGCCAGAATGCTATATTACTGAGACCATATCCTTGGTCAAGCCAGGAAAAGGGAAGTGCTGACGGTGGAGAACAGTATGGTCCCTATCTTCCCTGACTTTTCACATGGGTGCATAAACAATGTGCCACCTTCCTGGAGGTAAAGAAGCTGTGTTCTTCAACATTCTTTACGCCATGCTCTTCCCAGCCACCCTAATGGTGGCGGCATGGGGACGCACTCTTCTTTCAGACCCAGCAAGAGGCTTGTGACGGATTGGAAGCCACAGGAGGACTTGAAGCAAACACCAGAGGAGCCAACCCCAGAGCTACCACAGGTGATCCAGGAAGCCCAGCTGCAGCAGGGCTGTACCATCTGTTGAGGAGGCACAGAGAGAGGCGGAAGGCCACTGCAGCAGTAGCATCGTTAGGTGGGGGTGAGGCCAGCCCTCTGTCTACTGCGACTGACAAAAGCGTACAAAACTTCGGAGTCCAACGGACAGTCCGGTGCCTCAATGGCTCCCAGTGTGGAACTGCCAGCGGTGACACCAGGGACCTCAGACGACATCATCTAAAGCTCCTCAGCAGTGCAGAGATGGAGATCTCTAAGGACACATCGTCCAAGGGGGCCTATTGTTCTAGTAACAGTAAGACCGGGTGGGGGGATGTGGAAGGGGGACCCTGAACCACCTCAGGCCTCACCTCGCTTGCCCTACCAAGAGCTCTTAGTTACATTAGTTTGTATGAGGGGTGGTTCTCTCGCCTGTCCTGGGGAATGGGAGTTGGAATGTTTCTCGGTTGTTGATTTAGCCGGATTATGCCGCCGCACCCCTAAGGGATTGATACTGTTAAGGGGTAGTTGGGAGAACTGGGCTCTATGCAGAAGTGGTATGCGCGGCAAGAACTCTGCAACAAGTGGAACAGATAGAGACAATACTGAATTTTAAGACTGTATCGACGATTATCAGGGGCATGCATAACATGATCAAATGTTACAAACTGTTTTCCTACCCACAGAGATGAGTAACCCACAAAGCAATGCTGCAAGAAACGCACATGACAGCCAAAGAGGGAATTACCTTACTGAGACGATGGAGGGGCCAGGTGTACTATACATCCTACTCCAACTATGCTCAGGGGACCCTCATTTGGATTAGAGCAGGAGACCCGTTCCACAAAACAGGGGCAGTCCTAGACCCTGAAGGCTGTTTTGTGGTGGTCACCGGCCGCCTGGAAGGGCGGGATATAGCTCTAATCAGCATCTACGCGCCAAATACTGACCAGAGAATGTTCCTGGCACATCTTTCGGGGACACTGGCCACTTATCTGCTACAATCTGTATTGATGGGGGGTGACTAACTGTGTGGCAGACCCTGACATAGATAGGTCACATCCCCCTTTTGGGAGTCCCCTGCCCGCAGGGCGGCCTGTGTGTTTCGAGACTGGCAAACCAATTGGAGATTAGTGGACTCTTGGCGCTGCCTCTGCCCACATGCTCAAGACTATTCCTTCTTTTCCACTTCACATGACTTACATAACTGTTTAGGCACATTCCTTTGCACACCATAGGTACATGGCCATGTGGAGGGGGGTGAAATACCTTGGGAGGACAGTTGCTGACCACACCCCTGTCCTTTTCCACCTACATTGGGAACTAAACAAACCATGCATACAGATTTTACGGCTGAAACCAGAAATGCTGGAAGACCTTGTCTTCCGAGAACAGATAGTGGGGAACATGAGGCAATATTTTGCAGAGAATGAGGAAACTGCCTTCTCTCCCTAGATCCTATGGGATGACTTCAAAGTACTCACACGAGGTAGATGCATAGCCAAGTCCGTAGGGATATGGAGGACATTACTATGGGAAGTCACAGACGCAGAGGGCGTGCTACAGGAAATTGAGAAACGGAGGCCGGGTTGTCCTGAGCTGCAGCGGGAGGTGCTCAAGACGAGGGAGAGTCACAGAGCACACCGAGAGGCTCTATTGCTTTGACTGTAAGAACTATATGATAAGAGCATATGCCGGAAGGGACAAGACGGGTATATTTCTGGCATGGTTAGCTAACCCTTTCAAAAGGGGTCGCCCATTGGGGAAATTGTGAGCTCAGAGGGTGGCAGAGGGCGTACCGGCAGGAGGAGCTCAACCAACAGCTTTACAGATAGTACACCTCTCTATACCAGCCAAGTACAAAGCAGGGAGGCTGAAGTACAGACCTTCCTGGAAGCGCTGTCACACCTTAACCTCACTGTTGAGGAAAGGGAGGTGCTGGGTGGAGAGGAGGCGTGGGTGGGGGGGTGGGCATCGAAATATCTGAAATCCGGGCAGCCATAAAGGTCCTCACAAGAGGGGAAACGCCGGGCACAGACGGGCTCCTAATTGAATTCTACGTCACATATGTGGACGGCCTAGCCCCCAGACTCGTACAAAGCAGCCAAAGACCAAGGGTGTCTGCCTGACACAACCAAAGAAGCACTGACAGTTCCACTGTTGAAACCCGGCAGGCCGGCACTCGACACCAAGGACTACAGGCCACTGTCAACGCTCAATAAGGATTATAGAATCCTCAGTTGGGTCCTTGCTTGCCTTTCATGACTCACCTAGTCCACAATGACCAAGCAGGTTTTATCGTCGCACAGAACACAGCCCAGAATATACGCCTTACCAATCTTCTTGACACGGACATCCCAGACAAGGCATCGGCTGCTGAATTTGCTGTCGATATAGAGAAGACCTTTGACAGACTGGAGCTACTTAAATGGAGTGTTAGGACACCTGGGGCTGGGTGGCGTTTTTTTTAGCTGGACGGAACTTTTATACACAGACCCTAGCGCCCAAACTTGGAACACAATCTCAGAAATACACAGAGTGGAGAGAGGCACTCGACAAGGGTGTCCCCTCTCGCCCTTGCTATTCACGCTGGCTACAGAGCCATTGGCCAGCCAGGCACAGACAGCTCATTGGTATAAAAGGCTAATACACAGGGATACCTTCCATTGCATAGGGCTCTATGTGGATGACCTGCTCATGTTCCTACGGAACAGCATCGTAACTGAGGGGGAGCCAGAGCACTCCTAGAAAAGTTTGTCCCTCTCTCTGGTCTGCAGGTGAATTGGCAGCAACAGCAACTCTGCCCACTAACAGCAGACCAAGACCCACCTGTGATCTTGGACCACATCCACTGGGAGCCTAGGTGTATATCCTATCTAGGAGTCAGAATTTACCATGCTAGAGCTGACATCCTGGAGGGAAATATAGGTCAAACAACTAGAGCACTGAAAACTAATCTAGACTTCTGGAAGGCGCTTCCATTGTTGGTGGCGGAGAGAGTGGCTATGCTCAAAATGGTGGCCCTACCTAGGCTACTGTACAACGCGGTTTTGCTGCCTTGGATCCCCTCTACTGTCTTTCAGGAACTGGATTCCTTGATCACTGCGTTCACTTGGGGACCGGGATGGCACCGATTGGCCCTGGCTACCACAAAGAGGCCGTGGGCAGGGGGATGGAGGGGGGGACTAGAGCTCGAGGTTCCTGATTACAAGTCATTATTTGGCAACCCAACTGCAATGGCAAACCCAATGGATCGCGCGGCGTAAGATACCGAATAGTGGTGTGAACCCATCGGTCCCACACCTATTTCTACTATACCCAGCATTTTCTATGGGGAAGGACAACCAGTCCAAACATGGCTTGTTTGATTTTTTTACTCTAAAGATGCATGTAAGCTGACTGCTTGTAGCTGCAGCCTAAATTATAAACTTGAGCCCCACTCCAACATTTTGAAGAATTATATCTCCACAGACTTGTAACGACATGCTATGGTGCTTCCAGAATGTAGAGCCCTGGGCTGAAAGTTCTCTGCTGAGTATGTCAAAACTGAATCTTTGCTGAAGCTGAGCTAACCTGCAATACTGAATATTTGTCAGATTCACTACGCCACTGTTGACCATGTCTGCGTGGAAACCACAAGCAAGCCCACCTCATACTGAAGAAAGGCTGGCTGCTGAAGAACAAACATTATTCGAATATCCTTGCAACATTCAGCACGTACACTAGTTTAACACCACTAAATTAAACAGTTGCTCTTAAAGAAAGAAATCAAATGCAACAAAGCCCCATAATAAAATAGATAGGAAGTAGACTGTAGAGGCAACTTTCCACAGCAATGTTACTGCTCTTTATAATGATGGGATTATAGGCAAGTTAACTATATCTTGCATGTTATTAACATAAATGAAGCATGATGACAAACAACCATCTAAAAACAACATAGGCGGAGCCACTGTAAAAATGTGAATGAGTTTTTCAGTCTGCAAATCTGCCACAAAATCCACCCTTTTATGTGTAATTTTGAGATTTAAACAAAAGAACAAATTACTTAAAAATTGCAACATTCTTTCTGGTGAATACTCTAACTGCAGATTACTTACCTTCAGAATATCACAGGCAGCAGCCTGGATCTGGTGAATTTTACAACAATGCTCGCAACCCACTGATAAACGGTGCTGTGTATCTTCATGACGACTCTACACCACCCTGGAAGTGACACAGTGGAGACGCATAAAAGCCTCACCCTGGCACGCTGACATCAGTTCTTTTTCTCCTACGCACTTCGATGCCAATCAGGAATTTTGCTCCAACTTTTGATGGTTTTCTGACTACTTCAAAACTCCGTCCAAACAGTGTCCCAACTGAGTTGTCTACGCGAAAAATGACAGGCTTCAAGTTGTGCTGCAGTTGCAGACAGCCAGTGTCAGTCACTGACCCACATGACTCATGCCACTAGTACTTAGACTATAGTTATAACCCAATGTTGTGGGATAAATATGCCCTCAAGCATCTGAAGGTGATCCAGGAGAGAAAGCCAAACTCTACATCAAACACAAGAGAGGGGCTGCTCAGTGTGCCAGTCATGGACCTGGTCCTGTGTGGCGGCCCTTTCCCCACTCAAAGCCTTCCTTTAAGCCTAAAACACACAATAAGCACAAGAAAGTTAATTCGGAATCAATCTCATCCCTCCACTTGGAATAAGGCAAAAAGGAGCAAGAGTGCCATTCTAAAGATAACACCCATGCATCTTCAAACTCTAAAGTGGCTCTGGTACTGGATCTAGTGCACGCCGAATTTCCCAGGACGTCATCGACCACACAGCAGATAGCGGCCTTCAAAAAAGGCCATGCTGCAGCGATTTTGGACCTTCCTTTTCCCTCTGGCGCTTCAACTGGACGTCTGCCAGTGGGCACCGAAATACCCCTTGGGGTTTGTACCGATGACCGGATAAATCTGAAAATGAAAATAAGTTTACGAATATCCATGGGAGTAGCCAAATAAACGAGGCATATGTTTTATTACAGAAACTGTGTACATGTAGGCTTGTTTCATTCTAATTGCAACACAGTCTATTTTATTATGGGAGGCAAGACTGACAGTTAATAAAATGGTGTACTGTGCACCATGCAAGTCCCGATTTATTGTTGGTGAATAAGATGTTGATTAGAATCTGTTGAATACACCTAATCCTCTTCATTTTACATATTTCATAAACTGTTGTTTTTGTACTAGTGTGCTAAAATGTCAAAAATAACAACATAACGCCACACACACTAGCACATAACTTAATTGCATAAAATGTCCTTCCAAGACGAATAATTTAATGGACTTTGCCCCATAACATCGTCTTTTTACTGCTGCATGAGTCCAGTGGATACGATTAAAACACAATAGCAATGATTTATATTAAGTACACAAACTTACGTGCCTTCTTGACTGTCAAATTGATGTCTGCACACCGTGTTAAAAAGCAAGCCCACCATGTTACAAAAGTATTGCACTTGACCATGTCGCACCTAACACCATATTGTTTTCACATGAAAAGCTAACACTACGTGGAATTGAGTAGAACCCGGTTAGGGGGTATGATGAAGCGGCCAACTTGGTACAGTAAAAAAAAACTAGACTGCACCTAAGTGTCCATAACTCAACCATTGCTTGAAATTGAAAAATAGAAGTGCAGGTACTCTATACCAGAGTACCTGCTTATTTCTGAGAAGTGTCGGTACTTTCCAATTAAAAGTATAACGTTTTTCTTGATAAGTGCAGGTATTCTCCCTCTCAAAATTAAAAAGTGCCGGTACTCCGTACCAGCCCATTTAAAGCACTGCTCATAATAGAGAAGAAAAAAAAAAACGAGGGCGTAAGGGGCACTTAATGACCACAAGAAAAGAGGTTGCGAACATTGTTTCTAATGCTTATCAAGCAGCCATGGCTTTGTGAGAAGCCGCATGAGAAAACGTGCAAACGTTGGGAATAGGGCCACGCCTGGGCCAGGGCCCTGAGGATTATTGCTGAGAAACCCAAACACATTTATAGACAGTATAGGCAGCGAGGAAGAGAAGCAGCAGACGCAGCCCTTGCTCAGAGGGCATGAACATGCCTGTGGTCTGAAAGACGGTCAACAACACAGATGGCAAGGATGGCAATGCAGAGAGGCGGCGGCAGGCTGACGACCTTGGAACCGGGCAGCACACGATATTGTGCTGCTTCCTTGCGCGTTGTTGCTGGTTACACTTCACGTACGTGCTAACTGAATCGTCACCAGGCGCGGCTTTTTGCACCTTCAGAAGAGAGAACGAGAAGCCAGGGCACGTGAGAGTGCGCGCGAGGGGAAGGAAAGCCGGGTTGACTGTGCGCGCGTGAGGGGCACAGGAACCAGTGACAGAGAAGGCGGGACATGTTTTGTCAGAGATAGAGTGTAGGGCCGGTCAGACAGAGATAAACATGGGGACAGAGAGAGAGAGAGAGGATTCACTACCTGGGAGAGAAAGAGGGCAAGCAGTGCCCGAGAAAGACAGAAGGTGAGGGTGAGCGGAGTCTGCCTTAGATGGAGAGACAACCAGTGACTTGGGGAGAAGCAAGCAAGCAACACTGATAAGGGAAGCAGGGTGAGAATAAGAGAGAAAGGGCGATGAGCAGGGCATGAGAGTGGGAGCAGGGCAAGAGAAAGAGGAAAGGAGACAACCTCTATGGCCTGGCACTGACAGAGGAACGATAGTAAGAATGTTCACGATCTCACAGAAAGCTGCATTAAAGCCAAAAGACTAAAGATTTAGCACAACAAAAAAAAAAAAGAGTGAGTGCGCGAGTGAGAAACCGAGCAAGTGAAAAATCACGATGGAAGAATCAAGAAAAGATTTCGGGCAACAAAAGAATTAGCCAGAAAAACAAAAAGGTGGGTTATCTAAGGAAAGAGAAAATGAGTGAATTGTAGGTATAAAATGGGAGAGAATGAAGAGAAAAGAGAAGGACAAATGGAGAAAAGTAATAAAGAGGAAGATCTAAGAAAGAGGAAAGTAGAGAAATAACCATCGACTTACAGAGGAAACTCTCCTCTCTCGTTCTGTGCCTCCCAAACACACAGCGGACCTAGTCTTCTTCAATATTCACTATAAAACCTCCATGGACCCACCAGAACTGACCGTTCAGCAGTGCCATCCTCTATTCCTTATACTAGGCCAAATCTTTCTCTTGGTATCCCTACCCCATAGCACTCTCAAGGGACTGGACCAGAGTTATCCACAGTGTATTTCTATCCTTATCCCATTATCCTTCCTTCGTCTGAGACTGACCCTAATCTTGCAGTCACCAACTTTAACAATATGGTGCATGCGATAGTGGACACTCCTGCTCCTCTTCATCAACCCAAAAACAAACAACAATCGCCGCCCTCAGGCTCATAACGAGTTGTGCAAAACCAAAACTCTATGCAAAACGCTGGAAGGCAAATGCTGATCCAGATATGTTCCTGAAGAAAGTCCTACAAATCAGCATCAGGTTTATCAGCTCCACTAGACTAGCATATTTTACACTCAAAATTAATACAGTGAACAACTTACCTAAAAAAAAAACGTTCAAAATGGTATACACACTAATTCCTGTCTCAATTCCAATCGCTTCCTGACTCTCAGACTTTCTGCTATACCCGGTCTTCCTTTTTTGCCAGTAAAACTGACATCTACAACCCCTTGCCCTTGAGTCCTCCAGACATCTTAGAACAGTTTCATCTCAATCACATACCCAAGAGTTACACTCCTTTCGTCTTTCCTCCCATGCCCTTAACTAGGTATCAAAAAGGCACTATCAGCCACCAAATCAGACTCCCCTTTGTATCCCTTGCAAACTAACTGAAAATAATTATCCCTCATCTTACCACCCTGTGAAATCTGTCCATTCAGCAAGCTGTTGCCCATGCCTAATGCACACGCCCTGGTAATTCCCATCCGTAAAACATTCTGCTGAACTAATGGTACTCAGCAGCTACAGACCGATTTTGTTCCTCCAGCTCACAGCTACAATCACAGAGAAGTTGATTAATACACAACTTAAGTCTTATCTGGAGACCAATACCATTTTGAATCTAGCTCAAACCGGGTTTAGGTCTAATTATTATACTGAAGTGGTCATCTATCTGCTGGAGACAATCTGAGATACATTTCAGACCAGGAACTTTTGGTTGCCCTGAACCTACTGAATTTATCTAGCACATTTGAAACTACTGTCCATAGCATCCTCATCGAACAACTATGGGACATCAGTATTTGAGACAGCACCCTTGACTGTCTGAAATCCTTCCTCATGGGCCATAAGCAACCTATGTGCGCCACCTCCTTCAAGGCAGCTGACACACCTATTAAATACTGCGTCCATCAGTGTTCTCCCGAAGCCCTATTATTTTCATTGTCTGCATGCTCCCTTTAACACCCCTCACCCCCCCCAGAAAGGTCCTTCATATTTCAAAATCTACATCATGCAGATGATACCCAGGCCATTATTCCCATACATAAAGACACTAAGGGTACTAAAAACAAATTCCAACTCTGTATGCGTGTAGTTTCCAACTGGATAACTTTCTGAACCTTAACTCAGATAAAACTAAGCTTTTCAGCTAGGACAATAGAGAATCCTGGCACAATGACTGGTGGTCAGTGTTCTTCAAGCCACCCGAAGCCCTAATTTCCAAACTGGATTACAGTAATGCTCTTTAATTGGGCATTACATCTAGTTTTTTGTCCCAGCTTCAGAGGACACAGAATGCTGCTGCCAGGGCTATCTTCAATCTGACCGCTCTCACACACACATTCCCCTCAATTAATTGCTCCCGCTATGGGGTAAGATTCTTCTACTTCTGTGGACCAATGCTCTGTAACGCTGTTCCCCCAAACTTAGTATGGGAAGAAAACTTTGCTGCTTTCAAAATAAACTGAAGAACTGGTTTTTCACATCCACATAGTCCTGTCTCCTGAGAGTACACGGATCTCATCTGATGGTCTTCTGCGCTAGGACACCCTTCTTTGAGTATCAGTGCGCTTTATAAGCTTAAGTAACATAACAGGATTCAGCCGACAGAGAGAGAAAGAGAGAGAGAGAGAGAATATGCCATAAGAAGAGATGAGTAGAGAGGGGTACAGAGAAAAAATATATAGGGCTCAAGGGTTAGGCAGGGCAGTTAACTGAATGTTCATCGCTTACAAATGTGTGCTCTGGAGATTACAAGTTTGAATATGGACATGGTAGATTCAGCTTTCCATCCATTTTCAAAGATCTCTTAAATGAATGGCATAAGCTGGCTATTAGCAGCATCTGTTATTTACAGTGCACAGACACAGGCTCAAGTGTTTTACAGAGCAAGAAAGAAGCTGCTTATTGGAAACAGCCAGCAAGGAAGATGTGAACGAACCAGGAAAAGAGAGTAAAGGACAAAGGTCAAGATATTCAAATAAACAGATATACAGGAACTAGGGTCTAACAAAAAAAGGCTGAATTGAGGTTGGTGTACAAAAACCAT
Source organism: Pleurodeles waltl (assembly GCF_031143425.1). Lineage (NCBI taxonomy): Eukaryota > Metazoa > Chordata > Amphibia > Caudata > Salamandridae > Pleurodeles > Pleurodeles waltl. The sequence goes on along the minus strand of NC_090440.1, from coordinate 517,408,750 downwards.
AACATTTACAAACTTTTGAATAGTTTCTGTTATGTCGACTATTTAAAGCAGTGTACTGATATGGTGCGTCAAAGTTATAACACAAGCAAGTGCAAAGCAGCAGATGTACTTCTAGTGGCTGAATTGCATGTGTGTGATTTGCAACTCTGAATTCCACCCTGCTTGGCCAAATTTTATTAGAAGTCAATTCATTACTTTACTTCTGTGATGCATTTCCTGGATAATCAGATTTGAGAGCGCTTTCAAATACCGCTCTTTCATATGCTTATTAAACTATAATGCTGCTTAACTACCTACAAGAATTCATGACTTATGTGGATGGCACATGAACCTGTCTGGTCTCTTAGTTCACTCAGCATCTCTAGCGTGGTGTGGGCAGTGCATGAATGTTTCAAAGTTAATTTTTGAAAGCATTACTTTTAATAAATGGCACGCAAAGTAATATAATCTAACATACTTAAGTGACACTTTCATGTATTAAAGAAAGTTTTTCGAATTTTGATGAGTCTTTGTCCTATTTTTACAGGTTTGCTGAACGAATTGCACACAAAAATATGTCGATGGTTTTGCTCGTGCTCTGGCTCTTACAGCCAAGACTTGGCTAACCTCTTTTTTAAATTGCTGGCCTGCCTCAGTGCAGAGCATCTCAAAATGTCAGCAACTTCGGGTTTATTGCCGTGTCCCGTGATGATGCTTCACAACTCCCCCAAATGATAACTGTCCCACTGGCTCCACCTCACCAAACTAAAGACTGCTGGGATAGGTAAGCCACTGCATTCTGCAAAGGCTCTGCCTTTCTCCCTCGATTGGCCACCCCGAGCCACCTCTGGCAAGTGTATTCGGTAACTTTAACCTGACAACGTGCTGTACCTGCGACGGCAACTCAAACGTGCCTTGCAACGACTTGTGAACTATTTAAAGAAACATAAAACAATAAAGTCCCAGATTGGAAGGCCGCCGCCGTTTCCCGCCAGGAAGCCTGGCTGTTGACACACAGCTTCCTTTCCAAGAGGTACTGGGGGTGGCGGCGCAGCATCAGATGAACACTTACATCAACACAGGCCCTGGAGCAGAGCCAGCTCTTCGGCGCTACCTGACCTGCTTGCACAGACCGGGGAGATAAAAGCCTGCCTTGCTCGAAGCTCCCCGCGTGATGCATGTGCTGTGCTGGAGTAAAGCAGGGCGGGTTAAATTAGGTCACGCTCTTCGACGTCACCCGATGTAACTCAAGCCAAATGTCACAATTCTCAGGAGGTAAACAAAAACCGTGCCGATTCGGACTGTGCGCACAACACAATCCTGCCCAAGTCGAGGCCCACGTGCTACCTGCAGGGCCGCCTCCAGTGCGCACTAGACTCACCGTGGCAAGAACAAAAGTACCATCTATCGCTGCACGATGTGACAGCCAAAGCCAACCCGAGCAATTCTGCAATGAGCTCACCGGCCGCGTACTGCCGCGTGCCAGCAAACCCATAACATGGATACGTCAGAAAACTGGCACCCAAATGTGATAGTACAAATAGTAGTACCTAGAACAAGATTTCACCTTCTAGCAGCGCTTTCCGCCGTCACATGCGCCATAATCTTTCTTCTCCCCAGAACCCGTCAACAAACTCCGTATACCTTTCATTTTCATAACAGCCACAAAACATACAAATTAAATCAATTATCAGACAACCTCTCCTGAGCACAATGTAGCTTGGTTTTACTGCTCCAGGTTAAGAATCGGTTTGTAATGAGTGTGTAACTTAGATATAGAGGTGTCTTTGACCATGCACAGCGCTCCGCTGTCTTTTAGCTAGGTTCCAGCTTTGGAAATGCCATATACATAAATATACATACATATACATTCATAACGAACAGTTTACATATCACTACAAATGCGTGCTTACACGTTCAAATGTGAGAACAAGATTATATTAATTTCTATAAAAGTGAAACCTTTTTAATTAATAGAGTAAATGACCCAGTGAAAGTTCATCTAGTTAGCATAAAATGCAAAATGGAAGGGGAGGGGTATGGTTTGCAAGCAAGGGTCTGAACTTTTAGTGTGATATTTTCCATGCATAATAATGTACTACTTAAGTAAAATAGCCCTTTATTGCCCACAAGTAATCCTGCTCTCCTGCTCTGCTCTCATAGACATTACTATCTAAATTTACCACACCAACGTGATCTGCAGATAGCGTTTTCATAAACAAACTGTAATTTTAATGTCCAGCAGGGGCTAATTACATTAACTATATTGTCACAGAACACCACATCAGTGTTCTTTCAAACCAAGATGACATCCACAACTTTTAATGTTAGACAACAGGACTCCAACCGGTACTGTTCATTCTTCACCAACGCAGCCACAGCATTTGGGGATTCTGATGAAGGATCTGACCAACTTGTAGCGTCAGCAGCTCAACCCAGTGGCGAAGAGGAGGCCAAGTACAAAGGGCCAACATGTCATTTCAGATCCTCCTCATTTAGTCCAAGGGGAATCCGAATCAGCTCACAAATTTGGTATGTGCCTCAATAGAAACAATCAGTAGTAATGCAGATAGCATGCCCTGCAAACAGATGAACCTGAAGACATCCCTCACACAACCATGCAGAGAAGCTGGGGTCAATTCATGTTCTGGTGAAGAGACACACATCTGAACCACCATAAGCAAGGACAAGATAATCACTTTGGGTGAAGCTACCTCCTATGGTCCTTCAAGGAGAGGCTGTTTACAGCATCATTCATCAACTGAAGGAGCTTGCAAGGTGGTCATCTACCAGGAAAGTCCACTTTGGTAAATTAAGTTCACAACCACAGGCAGAATGCCTCCCAACATAGGTTCTATGACCCCACAATATTAGATCTATTGATACGGTGGCCATAGGTGTGTTGTTAGAATCTGAATTGTACTAACAGACATTGAAGAGAGGAAGGCTTTTGTGACAAGGCTGATCACCTGAAGCGCCACCAGGATTAGGTACAGACTCTGTTCCGGCACAGACCAAAGCCCAGCATGGAGGCCTCCGTGAGTACAGTAGCCTGCACCTGCAGAGGGGTTGAAGGTACAACTCACCACATGGTTGGAGAGGCACATTTACAAGTGCAGCTCCATATGAACCGACTCAAAGGCCTGCATGGAATTAAGACAAGAGTTGAGGGTTGACTATGAAGCTTAATTTTTGAGAGAGGATCATATAGTGCTAGTGATGTCCCTTGACCAGAACCATAGAAGCTACTATCACCAACCACTCGTCCAAGTGCGGAAAAATATGGACTTTTAAGATCTGTAGTGAAGCTGCCATAAATGCAAGCACTTTAAGACATCGGATGTCATCAGTCTAAACGGAAGCAAAGTGAATCTTCGGTAATGTCTATAGGCGAGGGAGGATGTGAAGATGAAAATAAACACACTGAAGATTCAGGGACATCAGCCAAACCTAACATTTGGGTCCAGCAGGGGATGGATCAGGAACATCTTGAACTTGTCTTGCCGAATAAACAAATTCAGGATGTGAAGTTCCAGGATGAATCTTACATCTCTGCCCTTGGAGAGAAATATGTAAAAGAGAGTAAAATCTCATGTCTATTTCTACCATGGGCATAACTTCTACGGCCTATCTTTTCAGCAACTCCAAAAATCGATGATGCATACAGAAGCACACACCTTGGTGGAAAAAGGGATGGGCAGGAAGAGTAGGGCCATAGCCCTTGCAGGATTAGCTGGATGACCCAGCATTCTGTTATGATCATCTCCTAAAGGGTGAAAAAAAACAGGAGACCACCAATAGCGCATGCCTGGACGATGGTGGTTTTAAGGGGGTGGAGGTTGGTTAGACAGTCAGAGGTTGGAGATAAGGGGTAGTTTGTTGGGGGAGAGACAGGATCTGCTGCTGATGTTTGTGATGGCATATCCCAGATTAGCTCCTGCCCTAAAAGGAGGAGAACATGTGCACAGGATCACCTGTGAATGTTGGGACTGCTGGAATGGCTAAATCCTAGAATAGTGTCTCAACTTTCTGCACTGCTGAAGAAACTGCCTCTCCGAGTAGGCTACAGTGCTACACCCACAAAGAATCCTGTTGATCTGCTATTCATAAAGCATTCCAGAGGGGAGTCGGCCTTTTAGCAAAATAGGTGATGGTCATTATGTGGAATCACCTTATTAATAGCGTAGTCATTGCCAGAAAAGCCAGTGGAAGATATCTAAGCATGTCAGCCTAGGGTGACAGCTCTGTCACAGATCAAGCCATGGTGTCAGTGGGCCACAGAAAGTTAGTTAGGTCAAATCATACAAACTATAAATGGCCAGTTTTGTGAACTTTTTTTCCATGTGGTCTGAAACTGGTAACATTCAGTTTAGACACTCAGCATAGAGTGCAAATATACCAGCCAAGAAGATTTGTAACGGTCACTCCATCAATGTTGTAGGAGTGAGGAGGCTCTTTGCCTCCGAGCCACTGTATTAGTTACGGTCATCGTTCTTATCAAGCATGGCAGGGCCACCGGAGTTGGACTGAAAGAGCTATCCTTTCTGGTAAATATCGGGGCCCTAAGAAGATGTTTCACCAAGGGGTAGTCAGCAATACATGGCTTAGCTTTCTCCTTTGTCACACAGATGATCTCTCAGCCTTTGAAAGCAGTGCCAAAGGTGGCTGCACAGACCAATCTGACCTTCCTAAGCCTCCAGAGACTGCAGCCGCATGGACTTGGGAAGCATCTAGATAAAGATGCTGGAGTTTCAAAACGCCTTGGTGTGGGGTCGCCCTTGAGGAGATGCACAAAGGGTATCAGAGCAGTACAGAGCAAATCCAGGAAAGACAGCCAATAGACCTACACCTGCACAGGTCGGCCGATGGAGTTTGAAACTTTAGCTTCTTCTTTTCTAGTAGCAGAATGGCACTTTGTGTTCTTCTGTGAGAAGAATTTTTGGGACACTGCTCCTTATCAGGAGACCTACCTGATGGAAACAAAGAAAACTTTGGCATGTCGCTGAGGGCTTTGGATAAAATCAGCTTGGCCTCTCACTTCCTGGTGGCCTTTGGGTGCATTAAGGGACACAAATTGCACACTCAGTAGTTGGTACTCGATAAAACCCCGCCATATGCAGATGATGCCTGGGTCTTACAATGACATCCCTTGCAGAATCTGCGACAGGGTGTCAATCCTGAAATCTTAGGAGGAAACATCTGGCCTAGTCACTTTCAAAAAGTGAAGGAATTTTTTGGGTAAAAACAGTTGGCACCTAATGCACTCTGATGTCACATCCGGCAGGTTGGTGTGGCTGCTGAAGCCTCATGGTACTATACAGCGACACTGAAGAGCTGTTTTTGGTAACAAATAAAAAAAATAAAAAAATAAAAACGTTTCCTGGGCCCATTTTGCCACCTGGAGAATATTTATAAAACAAAAAAATCTGTGGAAAGATGTACCTATTAGAAATAATGACAGTTTGCCACACACACTCACAACTCGGGTATACACACAGTCAAAGTCCATGTTTAATCCTTTTGACCAGCTGTGTAGCAAAACAAAAACAAAAGATCTACAGAATGACTGAACAATATTGATGTTTTAAAAGTGTGCTACTTTTTATAAAAATGACTGCAGCTGAAGCGTAGTGTGTTTTTGTAAACTCATTAAAACATGGATAGGTTTCGAAAAAATGCAAAGTTTTTTAAACTAGTTACACTGACTATAACATGGAAAATCTTAAACCGATTAACGGAACAGTAATGTGTTTGGTTTCAAGGGGGACTAATTAGAAGCACTGTACAAATAATCAAAATGTAATTAGCTGATCCATACGTAGTTTGAAATAACTCTTCCCTGGGGAAGTAAGTTAGAATTATACTTGAGCCCACACTGTCCATTAAAAGTAATCTTCACCACTAACAAAAACGACAGGTGATTTACACAGAAACATTAACTCACACATCCAGTTGGCCTTAAAGTCAAGTTAACACATTTTGTACACACTTAAATTATCATTCGGGCCCCCACCGCACCCCCAAACTTCAGTGAGTATTTTTTGCATAGTTGCTTTTCTCATGCAACAGATCCTTCCGTATTAAAACTCACCTTACAATAGAACATTAAACACTAGGCTTATTACGAATAGGTACAGGCAGTAACAAATGTGCCCGCAGCCCCAGCGGAGCACAGAGCTCCAGTGAATCCCTTCAGCACAATATCAGGGCCTGAGAGCTCCTGAGTAAGGGGGGGGGGGGCTCAAGTTTTGTTACGCCACTGGGTACAGGATAACATGCGAATAATATACAAATAGTTTATGGACAAAAGCTACTGAGACTTGTTGAAAATCGGGCGAGTAATCCTTCCTCTCCAGCAGCTTACCCTGGCATTCAGGTTATACTACAGATTAAGTGTTCCTCAGACCCACTTCTAGGTTCTATAAATGTTGTGTCTTCTGGACAGCCTTCCCAGTATATTATAGGCCGTATAACTCACATACCATAGGCTGAGGCAAAAGTCCGTGCATTCCAGTTCAATTTATCTGTTCTGTGTTCTTTACCCAGTGTGATTGAATATCTGAGCATAGTGAAGGTGCTCCAGGATTATTGCTTCCAATCTGCAGTACAAAGGATCAAATAGAAATCAGACACACTTAAATGATCTGCATGAGATGACCGTTTGTGGGGAAGGACGGCTTTACACATCAAATAGATTGTGAGCCATTGTGTTCTGTGTCAGGAGGACTGAGACATCCCCATTTACCAGAAGCATTTCTACAAATGGCGTGTGTCACGCAGTCCACTGATATTAGTAAAAGGCTTGATCTGAGCTTGGTTGGGTGAGTACATTTGCTAAATATATTGTAGGGATAATGGAATAAAGTTCTGATTGGACCAAATTATGTCGGAGTTGATCATACATTCCTATCATCCAAATGCCAACAGTTTTAATGAATTCAGATGTGTCCTCAGATAAATGCTGCAGCTAGCTACAAGTACATGAATTTATTTGAACTGAAAGGAAAGAGGATTGAGATATATTGAGGTTTTATGTGAAATCCAGGCGAAACTGCTAGGTATTCTAATTTTTTTCTATAATGAGAGGAAGGACATCAAATTCGAATGTTGCCAGGTTTGGATGGGTAAATTGAAACCAGTGGAGTAAAGTTGTGGTGGAGACAAAGCAGTCCGCACCAGAACTATAAAGTGGAACCAACAAAGAAAATGGGCAAGAGATGGATTTTGTGCGTACATGAAGGTAAGCCAAAATGAAATGCGGAGAGGGTGAGGGGGGGGAGCATTCAGAAAAGCACTTCTTCGTCTCAGAGATTAAAAAAAACAAGTGCAGAGAGCACTACACACACTAACACAGATATATATCATTATCGGAGTGACGATGTTCCTGATTGGAGGGTATAGGGTCAGTCATTGATAATTTTATCAGTGAGTTGGGAGGCAATATAACAGTGGGGAGAGAGCACCAAAAGCCAGAGAAGACCGCTAAGGCAAAGAGTGATCCTAGAGACCTAAACCACCAACGCATCACTGAACATCTAACAGAGCAACATACCCCAATCCCATCATTTCTTAGAATGCTTCCCACTTAAACTACTGCATCCCTTAGGCCTCAGTAACTGGCTCCTTTGCCAACTACACGTTTTGGTGCTGGGATCATCCGCTGTTTATCAGTACCTAAAGGAGAACACCACACATCTGCTCTCTTCACAGGTCTCAGGGGTCACCACTCCAGCTTTATTTACCAAAATACATACCTTACTAGCATCATGACGTGCAATACTGTGCCTACGCTAACCACACACGGGGCTGATTCAGGTGCAATGGTCAGAAACACTGAATCCTTAAATAACACATGGTGCTGTGCTATCACGCAATTTTACTTCACAAGCAAAGTGTGCACATGAAGGAATCACAACTCTCATGGCAAAGGTTAAATAAACGAGTGCACATACAAGAGCTTAGTAAGAGGACATGCAGACTGGGTCCTTCAAATATCATGCACTGGAACTTTTCAATGGATCCACGGTGCACAAGTGTCACCTCACAGACTGGAAGACGGCCCAATGGCATTCTCACACAACTTTCAAAGTATCCACATCAAATTCTGATACCTCCGTAAACAAAACAAAAAAAAGCTTCAATGGTTCCTTGAGATGATCCTAACATAAGTCAAAAGCCTCTGCCTTCCCTAGAGATGCTGGCACAACTGTTACCACCACTAGTGTGGTACTAAAGTAATTTTCTACGCACCCACAGGCCCCTGCAATTTGTAAAATTTTCAGATTCACCACAGCACGCTCAGACTACACAGATAATAGAGTGCAAAATGCTACAAATCTTACACAAACTACAAAGCACCCACCAAAATATCTCAGAAAGAACAAGAAATACGTAGACATCTGAAATTTGCGATATGAAACAAGCTTTACTAAATGCATTACATAAGCACTATCTGAACATCTATATAAATTAACGCATAGATCGTAAAGAGTTTTATCCCATCATCCTCCTGTTATGCTTCAACCACAGTGCAGATAAGATATGTCAAATGTTTGACCAGGATTTAGGAGCAGTGCTGGCCATGGAAACAGGTCTTCGAGCAAGAGTTGATTTCCTTGGTCGCTACTCGCCTCTGTACATTGGAGTCTCTGCTGCCTCTTGTCTGAGCCATTCTTTAAAGCATTCTTGTCCTCTACACTGAACAAACTTTTCCATGTAGTGCCAGATGTCATATAGCTTCTCTAAAACAAGCACCTTTGTGAATCTGGATCTTTGAGCACTAGCAATTGACTGAGTGCAAACTGGGCACTGTACCAAGACCAGCACAGTACACCTAGCACTCCTCTCTGCACAGTCTGCAGATTACTAGCTATCAACCCAGGAGGCCATGAGCAGTCAGGTCCGTACCAAAGTATGAATATCGATAGCTAAAATCAGAAAATAGTTTTTGACTTCCTTGCTTAGGAAAGCATCCACAGAGAACGAAAAGAAATTAAGTTTGCATACCTTCCTTATTTGTGATGAGTGGACCAGGCATCAGAGTGCTGTACGTGTGTCTGGTGGAGTTTTAATTTAGAAGAAACGATACACTGAACATGAAAATGGGTCAGTGGACAAATGACATAGGACACCTTGAAATATATAGACCCTGGCAGCGTGAGATAAATTTGGTACTACTGGGGTTGTTAAAGGTGTAAGCAAAACACATCAAAAGTACAATGGCTGGTTGAGCAAGAACAGTCTGGTGCTGTGGATATCAGACAGAGGGAGTCTGTAAAAGAGGGAGTCTGTAACAGAGGGAGTCTGTAACAGAGGGAGTCTGTAACAGAGGGAGTCTGTAACAGAGGGAGTCTGTAACAGAGGGAGTCTGTAACAGAGGGAGTCTGTAACAGAGGGAGTCTGTAACAGAGGGAGTCTGTAACAGAGGGAGTCTGTTTATTTAACAGCATCACAGCTTTCCTAGAAGGTTCTTGAGGTCTTTCTTCAATGTACTTAAAGTAGAAATTGTGCTCAGAGAAAGTAGTAGGGAGTTCAGGGTTTAGCAGTAGATCCAGAGTAAGCGTGTTAAACGTCCTCTGTTTCAGGCTTTTCGGGCTTTCTAGATATAGTCCTGTTCTGGAAGTGCACTTGTTTTGAGAGATTACAAGACATGCCAAGTGTTTGGGAGTATTTAAATGAACATCCTTATACGGTAAAGAAGCAAATTTAACTTGACATCCTAATTTCAGGTGAGCGACCATAGGTCATTTAATATCACAGTGGTGTGACTATTTCCAGCCACAAAGTGGGTGGGGGAATGCAGCACTCTGATCTAGAGTCCAATGAGGAGCGGGTTTCTGTAATTAAGCCAGCTGAGAATCAATGCCTGAACCATAAGTACCATAAGTTTTAGTGTTCTCCTGGCAATAAACAGTTTCATCTTTCTTATCTTACTTTACTAGGTGCTTCTCGTTATGTTATTGGTATGATTGTCCAAATGTAACTTATTACATAGTGTGAAACTCAAAATGTTTTAACCACATTAAATAACATTTTAGAATACTGAGGGGTCTAAGCCAGATTTGTGCTGTTGAGTGGTCATCCGAGGGTAAAAAACAGCAAAAATTCAGGTTTTTCCTGTTTGAGACAGAGTTAACATTAGGACAGCTGCCCTTTGATTTGGTTTAGAAAATTTGCAACATAGGCTACAACTGCACAGGAATTTTATTTTTAGGTAAAATCCAGTGTCAACAGTATATTTCGGTTTGTCAATATCCAGATTGCTGAGGAGGTCTCCCAGAGGTCCACATATAGGTTGAACAGTGGGGGGTGGCAAGGTGTAGGAGGCTGGCCTGGCTTATAGTGGGTATCTTGTGGTACTTACACCCTGTGCCAGGTCCAGTTATCCCTTATTAGTAGAATAGAGGTGTTTCTAGAAGCTTAGGCTGTTAGAGGTAGCTATGGCAAAGCTTAGGCTGAATTAGGAGACATGCAAAGCTCCGACTATACCACTTATATCATATAGCACAATATCATAGGAAAACACAATACACAGAGTTACTAAAAATAAAGGTACTTTATTTTTATGACAATATGCTACAAGTATCTCAGTGAGTACCCTCAGTTAGAAGGTAAGTAATATACACAAGTTATATGTACACAAACCCAAAACAGGTGAGTAAGAAAAGTCATGCAAACAGTGTAGAATTACAATAGGATGCAATAGGTGAACATAGGTCTAGGGGCAGCACAAACCATATACTCCAAAAGTGGAATGCGAATCACAAATGGACCCCAGACCTATGGGAGCTTGTAGAGGGTCGCAGGGACTGTAAGAAAACAGTCAGGGTGTCCAAGATACCCCACCCCAAGACCCTGAAAAGTAGGAGTAAAGTACACCTACTACCCCAATAGGACACAAAAGTCGTGATAGGGGGATTCTGCAAGAGCCACAAACACCAGCAAAGCACTGAAGATGGATTCCTGGACCTGGGGACCTGCAAGGCAAGGGGACCAAGTCCAAGAGTCGCAATAGTGTCCGGGGGTGGGGGGCAGGAGCCCAGGAAACCCCGGATGAAGGTGCAAGGAAGCTGCCTCCGGATGGAAGAAGCTAAGAAGCTTAGGATTCTGCAACAACAAAGGGAGCTAGGAACTTCTCCTTTGGATGGAAGATGTCCTATGGCGTGCTGAAGGTTGCAGAAGTGTTCCCACACAGAAATACCACAAACAAGTCTTGCTAGCTGCAAGGGTCGCCGTAGAGGTTTTTGGGTGCTGCTGGGGACCAGGATGCAGCCCTTTGGAGGAGGAGACAGAGGGGGCACCCAGCAACTCAGAGAGCCCCCAGAAGCAGGCAGCACCCGCAGAAGTACCGGAGCAGTCACTTAGAAGATTTGTGAGCCGGAGCTGGCTCAGAGTCACAAAGGAGGGTCCCACAACGTCGGAGTACAACTCAGAGGGTTGTGCACTGCAGGATGGAGTGCTGGGGACCCAGGCTAGGCTGTGCACGAAGGAATCCTTGGAGGAGTGCACAGAAGCCAGAGCAGCTGCAAATCAAGCAGTACACAGGTTTGCAGTCTAGTGTGGGGAGGCAAGGACTGAAGGATCACTGGACTGTGGGAGTCACTTGGATAGAGTTCCTGTGTTCCAGGGACCATGCTCGTCAGGATGAGAGGGGACCCAGAGGACCGGTGATGCAGTCTTTTGGTGCCTGCGTTAGCAGGGGGAAGATTCCGTCGACCCACGGGAAATTTCTTCTTGGCTTCCAGTGCAGGGTGAAGACAGACAGCCCGAGAGCATGCACCACCAGGAAACAGTCAAGAAAGCCGGCAGGATGAGGCGCTACAATGTTGCTGGTAGTCGTCGTGCTACTTTGTTGCGGTTTTGCAGGCGTCCTGGAGCAGTTAGCTGTCAATCCTTGGCAGAAGTCGAAGAGAGAAGTGCAGAGGAACTCTGGTGAGCTCTTGCATTTGTTATCTGAAGAATACCCCAGAGGAGAGACCCTAAATAGCCAGAAAAGGAGGTTTGGCTACCAAGAAAGGAGGATTGGCTACCAAGAGAGGTAAGAGCCTATCAGAGGGGGTTTCTGACGTCACCTGCTGGCACTGGCCACTCAGAGCAGTCCAGTGTGCCCCCAACACCTCTGTTTCAAGATGGGAGAGGTCTGGGACACACTGGAGGAGCTCTGGGCACCTCCCCTGGGAGGTACTGGTCAGGGGAGTGGTCACTCCCCTTTCCTTTGTCCAGTTTCGCACCAGAGGAGGGCTGGAGGATCCCTGAAATGGTGTAGACTGGCTTATGCAGAAATGGGCACCATCTGTGCCCATCAAAGCATTTCCAGACGCTGGGGGAGGCTACTCCTCCCCAGCCCTTCACACCTATTTCCAAAGGGAGAGGGTGTAACACTCTCTCTCAGAGGAAATCCTTTGTTCTGCCTTCCTGGGCTGGGGCTGCCCAGACCCCAGGAGGGCAGAATCCTGTCTGAGGGGTTGGCAGCAGCTGCAGTGGAAACCCCGGAAAGGCAGTTTGGCAGTACCCGGGTTCTGTGCTAGAGACCCGGGGGATCATGGAATTGTCCCCCCAATACCAGAATGGTATTGTGGTGACAATTCGATGATCTTAGACATGTTACATGGCCATGTTTGGAGTTACCATTGTGACGCTATACATAGGTAGTGATCTATGTATAGTGCACGCATGTAATAGTGTCCCCGCACTCTCAAATTCCGGGGAATTTGCCCTGAACGATGTGGGGGTACCTTGGCTAGTGCCAGGGTGCCCACACACTAAGTAACTTGGCACCCAACCCTCACCAAGTGAGGGTTAGACATATAGGTGACTTATAAGTTACTTATGTGCAGTGAAAAATGGCTGTGAAATAACATGGACGTTATTTCACTCAGGCTGCAGTGGCAGGCGTGTGTAAGAATTGCCTGAGCCCCCTATGGGTGGCAAAAGAAATGCTGCAGCCCATAGGGATCTCCTGGAACCCCAATACCCTGAGTACCTAAGTACCATATACAAGGGAATTATATGGGTGTACCAGTGTGCCAATGAGAATTGTTACATTTAGTCACTAGCCTGCAGTGACAAATTTATAAAGCAGAGAGAGCATAAACACTGAGGTTCTGGTTAGCAGAGCCTTAGTGATACAGTTAGGCACCACACAGGGAACACATACAGGGCACATACTATGAGCACTGGGGTCCTGCCTAGCAGGATCCCAGTGACACAAGGGCTAAAACAAGATACATACAGTGAAAAATGGGGGTAACATGCCAGGCAAGATGGTACTTTCCTACACAAGGACAGACACCTCTGGATGTGGATGGGTGTGGTGGAAAACATGGCATTTATTGCTATATAGTGCCATTCAGTCACCCTGCACAGCCTTCCATCTCAGTCTGTTGTACTGGGTTGACTGGCATATAGGGCAATTAGTGTCTGCTGGGCTGGTCTGACAAGTCACTGCGTAAGCCTTTTTAGAGATGAGCGCGCAAAGCGCTCTGTCCCTGGTGTAATCTCTCTGTGGGCTTCTAACCACGCCTATGTCAGGCCCATCCGTTTGGTTAGTTCGTGGGCTTGCCTTTTAAAATTACCTTGATTTCACTAGTGAAAGGCATGCATACATTATGCCTTTTCCAGTGTTTAGCCCTCCTCGAGCGCACCGGCCAACTACTGAAAACATACGAGGCTCAATGTTTTCTGTATGGTTTCTGGACTACTTTTTATTTTGGAGGCAGCGCGATCTCGCTGGGCAGTAATTGAGCGTTATGCATGACATCGCCCCCTTTACATGGATAATTGAACTTTTGCCGATCCGTTTCACTGCAAGCGAACTTCGGTTTCTTTTTGTGTGTCTGCTTTACACATACGGCTGCCGTTGGCTCGCTTGTGTGAAACTCTTACTTTTCAGTTTATGTGGCAAGGAAAGTTCAGTTAGGGGTTTAAAATGCTAACAACTCTCTCTCGAGCAAACGTGAGACTCATTGAATTGCAAATGCTTGTTTTGCTGTTTATAGGCCAGTTTTGTCTGCTGGGCTCGTTTTATTGTTGATTTCTCTGATAGTAAAACAAACGTTGCCTGCAGTAGTCTCCCATACCCTGCAAAACACTGATAGAAATTGTCATTACAAGTATGGGCCACTTTTTTTGGCATCCAGTTCGTGGAAAGCCTGAGTTTGTAAATATTTATCCACACGTGTCAATATTGGGCTTACCCAGTACAATGTTATATATCCTGTTTTTTCCATATGTGTATCATGTTAAGATCCCAATGTAGGTATGCCTCGTGCGTGGTAAGTGTCTATATATTTATATATTTTCCTCCCACTGCAGAAAAAAACGAATCTTTCCAAACCTTATCAAATCACCACTCTGAATCCTATTTCTCTTCCAAAATGTCCCCCCCAACTCTACTCTGACTCATCCCAAACCTCTTTTACTCAGTGCAAACTACCCAATTTTTATCTTTTAGTCAAAGTTTACTTGAGCGTCTCCTTAAGCGTATGAATGACAGTTAAAGTAATTCCTTATCAAATATGCGGTCACTGAGACACTAAAGAAATGGTGTAAACCTATCACCTACACAGTGACTCATTGGAGAGCGATCTAAAAAACTCTCGCAGGGAAGGCCCAGCGCCAAGCCCCCATCCAGATACACTAAATTACAATGTAGAACACTGTAATGCTTCAATACGACAACACCACTCCAATCTAAAAGTTGCGTTACTGGGGGTTTCACGCTCCTGCTAAATGGTACTCATTTTTAGTATTCGTGGCAGCATGTGCTTTAAGTCACTGAGCATTTTTTCAAGTTCCACATTGTCCAACTGCACTCCCTTAAATAAAGTTGTTATGCTTAAAAAAAAAATATATTTTGCTTAACAAAATGTTTTTATTGGTGTGATATACTACGTTTCTTTTTTTCGGTAAAGAACTGCTGAAAGACCCCGGTGCTGTCGGAGCCAAGTTTTATTGACCGAATCAAAAAAGAAAAACAGAAAAATCGTGGCTTCTTTATTTTTGCGTGTAGCTCTCAATTTACTATTCAAAGAATACGACGAGGTCGATGTGTACAAGGAATAACAACAGCTTAAAAAAAAAAAAAGAAACCTGACCGAAGAAAACAAGCACTTGAACTTTCACCAGGAAAACAGAGCTGACGTCAACTGGGCTATTTACTGAGCTCTGCCGGCAGTAACCAGGTAACAGGCAGGTCTAGCCGAGCTCTCGCTGCAGTGCGCTAAGCATCGAGGGCCCTCAGCAAGCACGAAGACGCAGCACGCGCCATTCTGCCGCCCAAGAGGCCTTCTGAACGGAGGGGTGCGCATCCATCGCGAAGCCCGTCAGCAATTAAGGGAGGGTAACGAGTTCCCTTCGAGTACCTCCCGCGTTTGTGCAAGACTAACGGGAATGAATGTCTGCTGCCGGGCGTGGAAGTTCTACCTATACCCCATTCAGTCCCCAGGCCACAGCATTAGCGGTTTCCGGATAAACTGTAGCTAGTACGGCAACGAAGATACAGCAGGACCAGGAGATGTGAAAAGGCACTGCCGCTACATCTGGTCTGCTGGCGGGCCTGGTATTCGCACAACTCGTGGACGCTTACAGGGCGAACATATTGACCGTACCTCAAAGAGCGTTCCAAAGCAATACTAGGCCAGGACAGTAGCACAAGGAGCGCTCTACCCATGCAAATAATATAAAAATACAGGGCATCCTTTTCCCCAGAACCTCTCGACACAAATGCAGACTTCTCTCCTAATTTACCTCAGTGCGACCGCGTCTTTCACTCATTTAAAATCCAAAAACAAAATGAACACAAGTATCCCCTTTTCAGCATTTACCTACTGAACACTGTTACTACTTTGGATTCTAAAGGAGACTGAGTAAACTGAATGTAGACAGCACATTTTGATGTCTTTGTGGGACCTCGCTTACTCAGGACACTCTTGAAGCCTACCAGCAGACTGCCAGACTGATCGTGGGCAGCCATGATGAAACGCGCTGCAGTCTTCCCAACGTTAACCATGCATTATGGGCCTTGAAGTGGTGCCCCAAGTTAGAAATCAAGCCTGAGGTTAGTTACAGACCACTGCAGGAGTATAACTAAACAGACAGTTTATTAATGCAACTCTAATCAAAAGTCAAGGGACTGTGATGGGAAATTCGAAAGTTAATCAAGGCACAAGTGGCAAGGATTTGAACTGTCTAATTATCTTGGATATCTCAAGCAGTGCGAAGTTAAGGCAGCTACTTTGGTCATGGAGGCTATGTCCCTCTCAGGTCACCTCTTATGAGGGGCTCAAGACAGTGACAGGGTGTTGCACAACTTCCTGGAAGATAGCCTGAAGGATCAATGGAAATTAAAAAAGACAAGACAACATTAATTACGAAAACAAAAACTATGAATGTATATTTTTCAGAGCTCAAAGAAATCCAATTCCATCTGAAAATAGATATAGTTTCTGATAACAACTGAACTGGGGCTAGGTCAGCCAACAGCAATGCTATTCCAACCAGTAGGAATGAGTAGTGTCAGAGGGTGTCAGCAGCACACTGAAAAAAAGTTGAACAGGGAATAAGCGAAAGACTGAAGATTTCTTTTTAAAATGCACATACAAAAATAGGCTAGCACAGAAGATAAATTTACCCTCTTCCATTCCAAACAATAATTTCCTCTCCACATACTTTAAAACCAACAGTCAATAGATGCTTTTGTTTCAAGTTAAAGCTACAGTCACTATTCTTTGGACAACGCCTGCTCACTGTTGAGGCTACATGCACCTCTTTCGGGGTTTAGCTCTGCTGAGTACCTACCTTGAGATTCTCTGTAATTCCATGATTAGAGATTCTCTGTAATTCCAGGATTAAAGATCCTGCACAAGGATGAATGTTGGGTCTGTCAATTCAACATCCTTTCTTCTGGACTGCTGAAAAGGAACTTCTGTTTACTGGGCTCCTCATCTGCTTAGAAAGTTAACCAGGATCTTTCTTGCTAGCCTACTAAGGGTTGTGTGCCATTCGTCAGAATCCTCATCCTTGGCTGGCTGAAGGAGAACTTCCATGCTCCCAGGAACCCCCTTCTGGTCTGGTAAAAGTTTGACATTTCAACAGGGATCCCTGATCTTGGTTGCCTGGGGAAAGTAAGCTCTCTCAGTAACCAGGATCCCAGTTCCTTGCGAGGCTTCCCATGAATCCATCATCTTTGTTCCTGTTCTGACAGAAAGCATCACGTCTATAGTGGTCTTACTTCTGGCCCGCCCAAAAAATCCCCCACCACACAGGAACCTTCTCAGATCTGAAAAGATAAAGACCTTCCCATTCTTAGTCAGATGAGATGGCTTTTAACACTTTATTACCTATAACCCTTGTCCCTGGTCTGCCAACAGTGGTCCCTTCTTTCCCAATACCTCTCCTCAGATAATACCATGTGATTAGGATTCCCTTTTGTGGTCTGATGAGAGCTAGCATCCCATTCGTCCTCAACCCCGGTTCAAGATATGTTGAAAGACAGTTTCTGAAACACTCCTAATCAAGTAAGATGAGCAACCATCTTTTCTAGTATGCTGTAAGAATTTGCTACGAACCTGTGTCCTACTTCATGATCTGCATATAGATCGTTCCCTTCGGAGCCAAGGGAGAGGGCTACCCATGCACTTTTAACAACTGCTTCTGTCTGCTGATAGACATCCTTAGCACTCAAGACATCCTTCTCTCACCTGTTGAGAAACTGCAATTGGATAAGGGGCCTCATTTAAAGTTTAATGGAGCAGAAGCTCTGCCATATATCTGTGGAGCTCCAGGTCCACCAAAGTTCATCACCCACCAAATAACTGCCTTATTCAGAGGTGGGGAAGTGACAGATTTCCAGCTGGTGAGCCACGCTGGCTCTGCTGTCAAAGCCTTGACTGGCAGCTTGTCCACCACAAGTTTCATATGTCAATCTACCCCAGAAGGTCTACCCTATTTAGAAAAGTCCTGCATAAGTACATTTTTCCTGTTTGGGATCACCAAGAAATAAGTAAAATCGTCCCCCACATGCAGAGAGAAAACTTTGTAAGCATAAAGGTCATTGATTCAGAATCTACCATTCTTCGGAGTGTTTGTGAAAAACAAACAATGGTTTTCTGAGTGGGGCCAAAACAACATGGTGCCCACTCAATATACTTATCTACTTTTCCTGCAAAGCTGCACTGATGGATCTACAGAAGACAAGCAGATATTCTCCACACTGGTAGGGAGCTCATGATATGGCGTGCAGTCCTTTGCCAAAGGAGTAAAGACCATGGCCGGTGCTGACCTACAAAGCATCAGCTTCTAATATACAAATTATCCTATTTTAAGAGAGGCATCTTATACATTGATAATCTTAAGGGAGAGGATGGGGTGGTATGGTTGGGGAGGTGGTGAGAAGGATATTTCTATGTGCCCAGTGCCTCCCTTCCTAGTTAGCTGAGACAGCTTCCAAAGCACTTAGTGTGAATGAAACCGCACCCCTCAAAGAACTAAGATAGGACTATGCACAAAGCAATGACTGAACTTTCTCCAATGCTTACTCTCAAAAGTGATACACAATATGAAACCCAACTAGTACACCTGCAGAGAAAAGAACATACATCAGTGATTTGTGTAAAGACACAGTGAATGAAAACATGTCGACTGCAGATGCTTTATAGCAAATTCACAACACTAGTGTGCAATCTATACATGGGCAACCATTACAAATCCACTGCATACGTCTGCAGACAGCACTACAAGCAATTACCAGCCTTAGTTTGCACAGATGCCGATAAAAAAAAAAAACACTCTTAGCCCTGTAGAGATTTCTCTATAGTCCCAGGATGGCTCAGCATGAAGCCCCACCAGATGGTAACATAATTAGCCTACTATGAGCCAGACACCACATCCATTGCATCAGTCTGCACACAAACCTCTACAGCCTTAGAATACAAAGAGCTCCATATGACTTCCATTGCATTTGTCTGCTAAAGTCCCACTATCAATCACTGGTCTTAATAGACATAGAAATCAATACAATTTCAGAGTATTAGTTTGAATAGAGGCTACTAACAAATATGCACCATTAGTCTGCACAGACAACTGTAAAATAAGCAGCACTATGTGCAGAGGCCAATAAAAAACTGGAACATAAAACAAATGGGTATGTGGATCTCAATCATGACACCCTATGAAGTTAAATTATATGTCAAATTTGACCATTCACATTTATTGTTCATCCAAAGGTGCTAAAACAGATCAGAGTACAGAAGCCGCAGTGCTCATAAGTCCAGTAATACGACCATTAACATACAATGAATGTATGCAACATGGATGTCCACAATTCCAATATTCAGTACAGTATTATTCCTGATTCAAGCATTGAAAAGTATTCCATTTTGGACAGTTCCCAATCTAGTGTCGATATTTCGACCCACTAGCTAATCTGAGTGGGTCTCCCAAGGCAAATTAAACAAGTGAGCATGGCAGAGCTCTAGGAATGGGCCTTCAGTTTCTGGCGTCCACTGTGGAGGCTGTCCCCCCGGAGAAGGGACCATTGTTGAGCCAGTCTAGAGATCTCTATTGAGACAGGATACATACAGCTCAGAGGTACTGAGACACGTTTTTGTCATCAGGAAATTCACGCAAATTGACCTGTGAGTTGAAACGTCGACACTGGAGGGGGGAACTGTCCAATATGGAATAATTTTCTATGCTTGAAACAGCAATAATACTGTACACTGAAGTTGTGGACAGTCACTGTGTGCGTATATGCATCATATTTTAATGGTCTCACTACTGCACTTATGAGCACTGTGCCACCTGCTTTCTCTGCTCTATTTTAGCACCTATGGATGAACAATAAATGTGAATGATCACAACTGACATGTAATTTAACTTCATGGGTTTTCATGATAGAGACGAACAGAACCATTTGTTTTATGTTTCAGTACACCCAGTTCCGTTGTTTGGGTCGACTGGGGTTTGGTCCTGTGTATTTTTCTACAACAATTGAAAGCATCCTTTCAATCAAAACCTACCTCTCATTTATGGTGTTAAACATGCATAGGACCCTTACAAAATTCATTGTATTAGGCTGCATACCAGTAAGGGTGTGAAGTCGTTTAACTTAGATCACATTTCCCTCTTAAACCATGATGTTGTTTATCAGTACATTGAAAAGCCTTCTTCATGCAAGTGCACACTTTGCAAAAAAAAGTCTCATGAGCTACTAGCAGGAGATGCTTGGGCAGAAACTGGCTCTCTGCAGGACATTTTCTGCAAGAACAAGTCTTGAAAGCAAACCCGTGGCATTAGTTTGAATAGAGACCAAGAGCTAATCCAAAGCATTAGAATGCATACCTTACAACTCATCTACGGCAATAAACATGTAGACGACTGCGTTAGTCAGCGTGGAGCCCCATGACCGACGATTAGGCTTAGTCTACTGACACACAAATCCAGCACAATAGTCTTCTTAGGGACCACGAACAGAACAAATGCGTTGATCTGTATCTAATAAATGTGCAACATTAGTTCAACAAAAATCCTTATCATTAGAATACAGACCAATGACTATCTGCAGCATTTCTCTGCAGAGACCAGCACCACAAAACGTTATTCTGAGACATCGGGATTTATACTCCCGAAGTCACAGCATCTGGATAAATCGCTAAACACCTCCCACTGTACAGCTAGTGTGGATTATCCCTCTGATTTGCGCGTGGTCAGAGTAAATCAACATACTAAGCGATTAAATGAATTGTAAACTAACATTTGTCTCCACATTCTGTAGGCCACATCATGCGGAAATTTTAAGTCATGGCCCACGGAACTTTGTTATGCAAACACGATGGAAACAAAAAGTGTATATGAAGTGTTCATTATCGTAGGATGAGGTCATTCACTGTATAACACAAGGGTCGTCCATCTTGAAGACGCTACATTTAAAGATAAGATAGCAAATGACCTCCCGATTTCAGGAAAGACATTTTATTTCCCCGTGCCAGCGTTAATTTGTCTGAACTCGGAACCAGGCGTTGCTGCTCCGAGGTGGTAAAAAACACATTGATTGAGTGGTGCTTTCCAAACATGCTTGAACATCAAATTGATTTTGCGAAAGGACACCGTGAATGTAAAGGGAAATGGCGCCAAAGTCACCTTCCTGTCTGGGTCTGCAGCATCTGCACAGCAGAGAAGTGAGAAAGTCTTGCAGTTTCCCACAGGTTGTAGCATCACAGTGGGCGAGGCTGCACGTGGCAGTGCTCTGCGACGGTTGAAAAAACATCTATCCTGCATCCAAGACGACACGCAATTTATTTTCCTAGGAGGGAGGCTATTGGAATGCCACAACCACTTGTGCACCTTGGATTTAACATACATGTCTTTCCTTTATAGGAGCACTGGGGAACTCGCAGGGCAGAAATGTGTGTCCAGTGTTTTAACAAACTACTACATAAGCAAAATTATAGGTTGAAATCCTTCTTCACAAATTAACTATTTACGGTTTTTAAAAGGTCCAACAGATTCCGCTGCATCAGAATCCCAATGAGGAAACTGTAATAAATAGTAACAAAGATGAAAAATGCACCCAGCATTGTGAAACACAGG
The DNA here is from genome assembly GCF_031143425.1 of Pleurodeles waltl. Taxonomy (NCBI): domain Eukaryota; kingdom Metazoa; phylum Chordata; class Amphibia; order Caudata; family Salamandridae; genus Pleurodeles; species Pleurodeles waltl. The sequence goes on along the minus strand of NC_090440.1, from coordinate 517,387,183 downwards.
CATTCGCTGAAACCAGAATGCGGCCTACAGGAATGGTAGTCCCTGAGTGGTTACTGTGCTGGCGCATACTTTCTCCCCCACACGAGGAAGGAGTTATAGCAGGAGTGTGTGGGGCACGATTCTGGGAGATCGAAATATCACACGAAGGTGTTAGTCGTAGGACAGACTCTCGACATCGGAAAACACGACGAACTTAAAGCACGCTTTTAACTATGAATCTGGCCTTTTTTTTTTAACCAGAGTAAAGGAGCTTTTTCAAGCAGTTGTGTATTCTGACTGAGAATCCAGACTTTCCAGTGGGATGGAACTCTCTCAGAGCCATACATTTGAACGGAGCTCCAGGCCCAGTTGAACAGCAGGACTCCTCCTTTAGAGCGCACTGATTACTATTCGCAAATCGTAACAATGGGGCTATTCCAGAAAATAGCTTTCCTCATTGGCCCTACATGTCTCCCAGTAATATGGATGAATACAAGTCAGCTTCTTTTTATCGCTTATTCCTGTGACATACAAGTTACTTACCTTCGGTAACGAAATATATGGTAGAGATGCAGATTCCTTACCTTAGAATTTCTCCCAGGCGTCAGACTGGAGTTGGAGATTTTAATTTGAGCAAAACCCTTGCACGTCGGTAGGAGGCGTCGGTCAACTCCGCGGGCGTCGCAGTGATGACGTCGGGAGTAGTGTATAGACGCCACCTTCGCACAGTGATGTCAGTTTCTTTTAACGACTTTCCACACCAAAGCGCAGAGCCGCTAAGAACAATGAGATTGGTGTGCCAGAGCTAAGGACCTGAAAGGGGAATCTCTGTCCCTAGAAATCAGTTTGCAAGCGGGGAGGATGGGTGGGCGGTAAGGAATCTGCAACTAGAATCTGTCTCTGCCAGATATTTCGTTACCAAAGGTAAGTAACTTGTAAATCTGATAGAGATTTCTAGTTGCCAATTCCTTGCCTTAGAATAGATACCCAAGCAATGCCATCCTCAGTGGTGTGCTGAGAACCAAGATCAAACTAGGAAGTCCTGATGGACCGAACTGTCCAGACAGTAGTGTTTAGCAAACGTGTGCAGGGACACCCATGTAGCTGCCTGGCAGATATCCAGGACAGGAACTCAGTGTGCTAACGCAGAGGAAGCAGCAGTTGCTCTAGTGGAATGATCACGCAAGCCCTCAGGAGGTTGCTTTTTGGCCAAAACGTAGCACATTTTGATGCAAAGAAGCACCCATCGAGAGATGGTATGCTTTTGCACCGCCTTCCCTTTTTTCGCACCAACATACCCAACGAAGAGTTGATCTTCCACCAGAAATCTTTAGTACGATTGAGGTAGAACGTCAACGCTCTTTTTGGGTCCAGATGGTGGAGTCTCTCCTCCTCACGGAAAGGATGAGGGGGTTCGTAGAAAGTAGGCAGAGGGATGGACTGGCCTACATGAAAAGATGTAACCACCTTAGGAAGGAAGGAAGCCTTAGTGTGCCACACTACTTTGTCAGGGTGCACAGACAAGTATGGAGGTTTTGGGGAAAGGGCCTGAAGCTCACTCACCCTGCGAGCAGAGATGATAGCAACAAGAAAGACAGTTTTGAAGGTGAGGAGCCGCAAGGGACAACTATGCATTGGCTCAGAGGGAGTACACATCAAATAAGTAAGGACAAGATTGAGGTCCCACTGAGGCATGGTAAATGGAGTGGGAGGAAATAAATGTGAGAGTCCTTTTAGGAACCTACTCGCAATAAGAGATTTAAAAAGCGATGGCTGATCAGGTAACCTAAGGAAGGCCAAAATGGCAGATAAATACCCTTTAAGGGTGCCCAAAGCAGAGCCCTGCTGGGCCAAAGAAAGAATGAATAGAAGAACCTCGGATAGAGGGGAATAAAGGGGATCAACAGTTTTGTTGGTACACCATGCCACAAATTTATTCTAACGACAGGCGTATACAGTTTTGGTTGAGGGAAGCCTGGCTGCCAAGATAACATCGCAGACTTCGGGTGGAAGATCAAAAGTCGTCAACTGTCGCCGCTCAATCTCCACGCATGAAGGCCAGGGTTGGATAGATTTGGGTGAAGAACCCTCCCCTGTTGCTGCAACTGAAGATCCGCCCGAACAGGCAGTCTGAGTAGAGGATCAATGGACATGCTCAAGAGCTCTGGATACCACATTCTCCGTGCCCAGTCCGGAGCCACCAAGATGACTTGGGCCCGATCGTTCCTGATCTTCTTGAGAACTCTGGGCAGAAGAGGTATAGGCGTAAAGGACGCCGGAGTTCCACTTGAGACGAAAAGCGTCTCCGAGCGAGTGCTGCCTTGGAAACTCCAACGCGCAAAACCACTAACGTTGCGTGTTCTCTGCGGAGGCAAACAGATCTAACCAAGGCTCTCCCCATTGCTGAGAGAGACCCTGCACCACCTTCGGATGGAGACGCCATTCGTGATCAGCTGTGCATCGACGGCAGAGTTTGTCTGCTCTGGTGTTAAGGGAACCCACCATATGTTGAACCGTCAGGGTAATGCCCTGATGTTCCGTCCATGTCCAGAGGCGTAGTGCCTCCTGACAAAGGGTCCAGGACCCTACTCCACCCTGTTTGTTGCAGTACCACATGGCGGTAGTACCGTCCGTGAACACCTGCACCACTTTCCCTTTGAGAAGTTCAACGCAAGCCTGATCGCCCGAGCTCTACAAAATTGATATGGAGCCCAGACTCCGTCAGAGACTAGAGCCCTCTGATCTCCGCCTTTCCCATGTGGCCGCCCCAACCCAGAAGTGACGCATCTGTCACTATAGATAGATCTGGTTGGGGAAGGGAGAGGGATCTGCCGTGGACCCAATGCGGATTCAAAAGCCACCACTGCAGGTCTTTCGCAGTCCCCTCCGAGATCTGGACCATGTCCGAGAGATTCCCCTGATGCGGCGCCCACTCGAACTTCAGGTTCCACTGCATAGCCCGCATAGGCCATCTGGCATGTTACTAGCAGGATGCAGGAGGCCATGAGGCCTAGCAGCCTCAGAGTCTGTCTCACTGAAACCCAAGACTTAGGCCGAAAGATCGGAATCATAGCCTGAATGTCTTGGACTCTGCTTTCGGGGATAAGCCCGAAACTGCACTGTGTCCAGAACAGCTCTGATGAAAGGGAGGGTCTGAGAGGGAGTCAGGTGTGACTTTGGTACGTTGATAGTGAGCCCCAGCGTGTGCAGGAGGTTCGCAGTAGTCTGAAGGTGGGAGACCACTTTATGGGGTGAGTCTGCCTTCAACAGCCAGTTGTAGAGGTAGAGGAAGACTGAGACCCCTAACCTGCGCTGATGAGCTGCAACCACCGCCATCACTTTCGTGAACACCCGAGGGGCACTGGTAAGGCCTAAGGGGAGCACAGTAAACTGAAAGTGCTCGTGACCTACCACAAATCATAGGTAATGTCTGTGGGCAGGCAGGATGGGGATGTGGAAATAACCGTCCTGCAAGTCCAACGCTACCACCCAGTCTCCTGGGTCCAAGGCAGATGGAACCTGAGCCAGGGTGAGCATTTTGAATTTCTTCTTCATGAGGAAGTAGTTTAGGTCCCAAAGGTCTAGGATAGGACGTAAGCCCTTGTCCTTTTTTGGTATCAAAGTAGCAGGAATAACAACCACGACCTACTTCGGGCACAGGGACCTTTTCTACACCACCCTTGGCCAAGAGAGATGTGACTTCCTGGCGGAGAAGCGCCAAATGATCCATGGAGGCATGGTTGGTGGAGCAGATTCGAAAGGGGGGGTGGGGGGGGGGGGGGAGGGGGGAAGTAGGCCCTTTCGAACTATCTGCAATACCCACCTGTCCGTGGTGATGTATTCCTAGCGGGGCAGGTGATGGCAAATCCTGCCACCAACTGGACGGGAGTGAGGGGACTGACTAGGAGGGTTTGGAGGCTGTGGCGGGGGTAGGGGTGGACTGGGCAGATCTCTGGGTCCCTGTCCCACGGCCACGTGGGATTACGCATCCCCTTCCACGCAGAGGCTGAACAGCATGGGTGGCATGGTGGCTGGGTGAAGGACTCAACAGGGAGCCCCTTCCGTGGCCACAAAAGGGGCGAAAAGCGGACTTTGGAGGGCGAGGGGCAGAGGAAAGACCAAGGGACCGAGCCGTAGCCCGGGAATCCCTGACTCTCTAAGGCCGAGTCCGCTTTGTCTCCGAAGAGATGTGAGCCATCAAAGGGCATGTCCATGAATGACTGTTGGACAGCCCCAGAAAAAACAGAAGTACGCAACCAGGCGTTGTGTCATAAAGCCACCGTCATAGCAACCGATTTGCCCAGAGTCTCGGTCGTGTCCAGCCCACAACGGATTGTGAACTTTGCCTCATCTCTCCCATCGTTCACAGCTTGGGAGACGATAGCACAGGCCTCCTCCGGGATCTGCAGCAAGACGTGCACAACCGTATCCCACAAAGAGTGGGAATAGCGGGCCAAAAGGCATGCAGTGTTCACAGACCAGAGGAAGAAAATAACTTCTTGCTAAACTGTTCGAGTCTTTTGTATTCCCTGTCCGGGGGTGCAGAAGGGAATGCGCCTGAAGAAGAGGAAGCCTGGATAACAAGACTCTCAGGCATGGGGTGTTGGTACAGGAATTTAGGGTCATTCGGAGCGGGCCGATGGTGGCATGCGATAGTCCTATTCAAAGGAGCCCCTGTTTTGGGTTTGGACCAGGTACCCAAAAGGACATCGGTGAGTGCTTCATTAAATGGCAAAATGGGTTCTGAAGTAGAAGCCCCAGGTTGAAGCACCTCTGTCAAGAGATTAGACCTGACCTTAACAGTGGGAAGCTCAAGACCAAGGACCTCAGCTGCCCTACGGACCACGATACCGTAAGTCGCTCTCTCTAACATAGCCACGGTAGGAGGAGACGGCGTGCCAGCATCAGGAGAATTATCCAGACCACTGGTGTCACCCAATTCTTGCGCCCAGTCCAAAGATGGGTCATCCTGGTATTCTTAAGGGTCCAGGGACACCTCCAATTCTTCCCCATATTCGTACCCATAAGAAAAAGGGTCCAAATCTGAACTGGAGCGGATAGGCCCCGTCAAAGGCAAAGGCGGCGTCGGCCGACGCCGCTCCGACTCAGTCGTCAGGGATAAGAATCGGGTCGACGTCAATAGTGGCCACTACCGACGTCGGGAGCGTCAACAATCGACCCAGCGCTGGGGAAGGTCTCAAGGGTGCGACTAGCACCAGTGCAGATCCGGAGGTGACCTCGGTGGACGGAGCCGAAGCCCCGGCGCGGAACCCGAAGGCCCCTCATTCGAAACCCTTGGGCCTGAAGGCACCGTATTGGGGTCAGAGCGCCCAAAGATGAGGCGCATGGCCTCAAAACTCTTTAAGCTGGGTGAGGGTCGCTCTGGGAAGAGCGGAGCCGACCCAGACGCAGACTCCGAGGACAGAGGCCTTGTGCGTGGACGCTCCTCCCGCGTCATGTCAGTCAAGCGAAGGGGTGAAGTTGGAAAGCGATGGGATCTCTTCGACGACTTCTTCTTCTTACCTTGACTCAAGGATTTAGAATAAGACGAGTGGTGATGGCTCCACGACCAGTCTCGAGACTTACCTCTCGATCGAGACCGGGACTTACACGGAGTCGAGTGCTGGCCCGCCATGAGCTTTAGGGACCTCTCCCTCAAAGCCTTCGGGTGCATGGCCCAGCACTCGGAGCACGACTTCGGGTCACGCTTGACACACCACAGACAAACCCGATGAGGGTCCGTCACCGACATTGTACGATGATAGTCCTTGCACGGCTTGAAACCGGTCTTCAGGGATATCCTCGACGCACCAAATTTCTCACAAAAACACAACAAAACGGTCAAAGTCGGTCAAAAAGAGACCAGGGTAGCTCTTCTCCAGATCAGCCCGTGGCGTGGAAGGAAAAGAACTGACGTCACTGCGCGAAGGCGGCGTCTATATACTACTCCAGACGTCATCACAGTGACTCCGACGCCCTAGGAGTCTACCGACGCCACCAACCGATGTATAAGGTTATTACTCAAAGAAAAAACTCCGGATCCAGTCTGACGCCTGGAGGAAATTCAAAGGTAAGGAATCTGCAACTAGAAGTCTCTATCAGATATACTGTATAGCGCGACTATGTCCGCCAGAGCTTTCTTCATTGAAAAATACACAGGTACTGTGTGGCGAAATTCTGTCGTAAGTTTTTATGTCCAAAACAGTTTTCTACATCTGGTTCTGAAACACACTTTATTTTGGATGGTTGCCTTCTATGAAACTTCTAATTACTGAACTTAAAAGGTGGCTTCATCGTCCAATGAATGAGAGGATGCATCTGCCTCAGAACATGGATTAGTGGTGGCGGTGATGAGTTGGCAGTCAAGACTTCTAATGGGAGATGGTTCAAAGGTAGATATTAGCTACAGTTTACGATTATGATAGTCACCGTAAAGATGAGCAGCACAGGGTAAATATTTTTGTAAAACAACACTTAAACATATCAAATGATCACTAATAAATCACAAAACAAAACATCACTGATTTATAAATAGCAAATCTGCTTTCCACAAACCAACATTCATAGAAGAACTGAAATCCTTTCACATTGGAAAGACGATACCACTGTTATGCTAATCAAGTCTATCAAACCTTACGCCAGCGGTCTTCAAGCTTTTTTTGATGCCGGGACCCCCTCTCAAGAATTTATGGGCATAAGGACCCCCTCCTGAAAAAACTTCTAGAACCTGGTACTCCTCATCATCGACAATCATAAATGTCCTCAATTCCCACTGCAAGTCATTTTTACGGTGAACAAATCATATTAGTGTTTAGCAAAACAAAGGTCAGTGAGTGTGGATCAAAGCTGTGGCTAAAAGCAAGGGTTCTAATTTATGAGGAATTGGTGTAGGGCAGGGCAGCAACTCTTCTTGCTACACTGCCCTACGCCAATATAAAAGGGCAGGAATGGACCATATTTATGAGATACAGTGCATTTCTCTCCTTTCCCCCTGTGCTGGCTCACAAATTGCAGCCTAGTGCCAATGTAGGTAGGATTGTTCTGTGCAGGAAGGGGCTCCTTCCTACACAAAAACAATCCAGATAGGCATTTTCCTCTTTCTGTGTCTGCTGCAGAATGCAACACATATGGAAAGAGGAAAAAACTAGGAGAAATGAAAACATTTCTCCTCATTATGTCTGCTCTGGGATGGTGTACGGCTTTGGCACTGCTCCAGTTTATGTGATTTTGAAAATCTGGGGCAGCATTAAAATCTATGGGTGTTGCATGGGAACAGATACCGCAACGTCCATGAAACGCCTCCTTGGTGCAGAGTAAGGCAACACAGCAGCTTGTGCTGCTTTGCCTTACTCTATATATGAGGCCACGTAGGGTGGCTTTGCGTTGCCTCATTGGTATGATTGAGAAGCTTGTGTTGGCGCAGTGACGAAAAAAAAAAAAGTCATGCTCCGGAGACGCAAGCCTCTCATAAATAAGTCCCAAAATATTCTATATTTTTTTTTTTTTTTTTTTTTTTAGGTCTTTCACTGTCAGCTACATACAAAATAACCAGCGTAAATGAAAAATAAATAAAAGAAAGTTATTACTCAGTGGGCAATATACTGTAGAGCATTATGAAACCTCTGTTTGTTAATGCACTGCTGAGGTCTGTGTGGAACCGAAGAGGATAGAAAGCACTGTAAATATGTAAGTCATTATTTTATATTTGCAATACACACAGTATAAAATAGACTAGTACAAAATGTGCAAAATGTTTTACCATAAAATAGTGCTTCCAAAATAAAGATTTTAGTAATACCATTTATTTTTACATAACTGTCCATTCAACACTTCCTTTGGGGTAGTAAACTCTATGTAAATACAATTACAATTAAAGGCACACACTTCACGGTTCAGTTGTTGTCTCTTTTTACTACCACTCAAAAAGAATACATCTGTCATCATAGTGATTTTATCAGTATTGGCTCCCAAGCATCCTTTACATTTGCAGATTACAGTTTACATTTGCAGATTAACTAGTAGTGCATATTTTCATTTCTTTCAGGCAAGCAGGCACTGTGGAAAGAACGCTTCTTTAGATATCGGCCCCTCCCATCGGATTCACTTAACAGGAGACTCACTGAATGACAATTCAGCTGGAGCTTTCTAAACTATCTAAATTAACCGCCCCAGGACGGCTGTCGTTTTCCAAAATAAAGATGTTTTGGATTCCAGGCAGAAGTGGCTGAGGAATGTGCTCCCCCCTTCTGATGACTCCATGGCCCCCCTGAGGGTCCGACCCACAGTCTGAAGACCTCTGCCTTACACCAAAACTTTGAAAGCTAAGTAGCTGACCAGTTCTGGCACCCCAAAATTAGATTGCACTTATCTACCAGAGTCCAAAAATACAGGACAAAATCCTAGTCTAGGCAGCCTTCTCAGAAAATAAATCTTGTGAATAGAAAGCTCATAAGTGATTCTACTGCCAGATTAATGGCTTATTGCCCAGAATGGACCGAACTTGCAGATATAAGGGCCAGAATGGGCACTGACCTATGCTTGCAAATACAGATGAGCCCACAAGGACATGAGGCATTACATGCATCTCAAAAGTCAGTTTCGAGCTCCTAATCTAGCTAAACTCTCAGGCCAACTGAGCACTAGACCTCTGCACATACCAGCCTTTCATCCCATCACCCCTAATTTCGGTTTAGAGACACTTCTAGCATCCAAGTTAGTGATCTGCTAATAAACCTGTGCTCATACTGAGAGGATAAGAGTGGGTAATGTGAATAGCAAAGGGATGGGCTGGGCCCACAAAGACAACAATGGGGTGCAGGTGGAAGGAAGCATGCTTGCTAGGCAAAGTGACTTCTTCATTAGGCTTATATGCAATGTTTAAGACGTCTCGAACAGTTTTGGAATCTGGTCAGCTTCTAGGAACTCCTTGAGCCGATTCATGGATTTAACAGCACTGCTGATCATCTTAACTTTGCATTTCTTTGGGGCTTGTTTCTAGCTCTCTAGCCCTCAATAAGTGGAAAGCTCTCAGCTTTATTTTCCGGCAAGCACCAATACAGGAAGCATAATTGTCTGGTCAAGATGAAATTCTCCAAAGTTCTGGAGTGGGGTTCCAACTTAGATTCACTGCTTAGAAGTTAGTTAGTAGCCTACCATGTATCCTCGAACTCTATTATTTGGGGGGAAACTTTTCTTGCTTCTAGAAAGGTGATGCTGGATGGAGAAAACGTATCCTTCTCGCAGCACGCCTTGCTAGGTTTTCCTGTTATGTGCAACGAAAAAGGCATCACACTAGAAGGAATGTTGTTTGGGGTTTGTGTGTATGCATCACTGACTGGTCCTGGAGAAAAATAAATAAGATTTCTATGGGAATAATCAATCCTACATTTAAAGTTTATGTTTTACATAAAGTAATGTTTCTAAGGATAATCTTAAACCAGGTGACTCCCAAAGTAATCACAATAATTTTTCCGTCCATATTCAGTCCACTACTTGCAATCAGCATTCCTCTCAAGTTTGTTCCACTAGTATCTTTCAAAGAAACAATAAGTAAGACGTTAAGACTGACAACGAATGGACTTAATTTAGTCTGGTGTGGTGGGGAGTAGACATCTCTGCTGAGTGTGGTTATACTTCAACACAAGTGTAGGTGTGAAGAGGGGTTTGTACCACCTTGCAAAATATAGAGCAGGGATACCAGTTTAGGAGGCCTTCTGTTTTGGGTGATACAAAGGGTGGCCTGAGTTAGCACTAGAGATGCAGAACATAGGGTTCCCACGTTTATGCCCCCCCCCCCAATACAGTCTGAAAGAAAGAACATCAGGGGACAATTGAGTACAGGACAACTGGTATGAATAGCTGCAGATTTATGTTATAGATTTTCAGATCTAGAAAGTGTTCCTCGGTATCAGTAGCACATTGTGGACAACCACACTTTACCAATACAGGACTTGAAAAATAAGATTTTAATTTGATACCGTGTAGCATCCCACAGAACCAACGAACATTTGAAGCTCTGTAATGCATGAGGGACAAGAGCCTTAAAGCTAATGGACTGAATGCATTATACTAATTTCCTCAGGGAAATCAGATAGCGTCAAAGCTTTACTTCTCTATACAGTCAATAATTCTACGAAAGTTTTTGAAAGCACTGAAAACAAATTACAGAGGAAGAGGTTAGAGTATACTCTTCTGCCGAGCAAGTAATGTACAATAAGAACAAGGCTACTTTAAAAGAGGGAAGCTCAGACTAATAAGGCTACACAGGTCCACCATTCAGCCAGTCGTCCTCCCCACAGAAAAACCATGCAAACCACGCCACTGATGACTTAACCCTTCACATCTGAAGACTGCCCTTTGTTTTAGAAATCTTCATGTACATGTACTGTGGAGCTGATTTGCCCCTACACCTACTCAGAACCTATTCAATGCAATATCCACCCATCCTTAAGGTTGCTCCTTTCTGCCCCACTATATTTTGGTATAACATGGTTCCCACAGACCCAGCCACCTCTCCTACTCAATATCAAAGCGCATAAACTTGCCATCGCCCTTGTCAAAGGTTTTTCATTGCAGAGTCAAGGGAGAATCTGTGAATGAGCATAATGGCACTGCACGACGCCCATTTACTTTTAAACAGTGCCATCTTAGCCACTGGTGGCCCTTGCAGAACAGCATCTGCATTACGTGTTGCACCTGTTCAAAGCAGGGTCCATCACTGTAGTGGTGCAGGCGTTCTACTTAAAATAAGTCAATTGTTAGGCAAAGGATAGGCTCAGAAAGAGGGGTGACGGAACATTGTTTTTCCTTTTCTCAGCACTGCTCCGAGTTAATTGTGTCTATTGGTAATGACATACCCACATCTGCACTTGAAAGGCAATCTGCCCTCTCACCCCGTACTGTTTAAACCTTGATTGCCAACAAGAAAAAGGCAGAAGGTTGGGAACAATATTTTATTCTGCATTTCACAAATTTTCCAAGGGGCACTGTGACATGATGGCATCAGCCATTCTTGGCTTTTCAGTTCAGCAAACTGCATGATGCACTGTGAAGTGCTCGGTTTTGCTTTTAACATGGTCACCGTGGACTCAAACTCCTGGCTGTTAAGGGTTGTTGGCCAAAAGGCCAGAATTGACTGTAGACATTATACAAAGCATGGAGCCATTTGTCAACAATGCTTTCAGATTTTACAGAGTCTAGTCCATTTGAAAAGCTGCTTGCTTTATATGTGGATTCAAAAGTAAACTCTGCTCAAGTGTTTGTGGGGGTTCTGGCTTTCATTCACATCGTGCATTAAAATAATCATTAGGAATGGGTTTTGTGTAGCAGACTGTTCTGTAGCAAGCAACACAAAGGTACAGCATGGATAGTAGCAGTGCAGACTTCCCTAACACAAACAATATGTAAGCAACTTGTTGCAGGAGCAATAATACATGATTCGCTCACATACAGGACAGGTATGACACAGGTATCTTACACACTAAAGAGGGAGTGAGAACAAGTTAAAGGACTGTGTTAGGTTACACTCTGTAGACAAACATACAGAAAATGCCAAATGTCTAATGGACTTGCCATACATACATTCACTTCTTCAAATAGGATTATGAACCCTTGTCTACCGTGTGTGGTGTGTTTCAACAGTGGGTCCCACCTCTAGCACTGTCAAACATCTGCGAGTACTACTGTTCACTGGCTGCACAGTCTCCCAAGATGAGTATGTCCCTTATGTCTACAATGATGTTGTCATTAAACATTCAGACCTATATTAAATGGTGTGTGGATGAGTTAAAAATGATTTTACCGATGACCTACCACAAGGTTAAAAATAGTTGGGTCAGGCAAAACCCCCACTTTTCTTTTCCATTGACTTGTTCTGCAACCCAAATATTGCCCAAACGGGCCTCTGTTTTTCACATAAACTATTTGGAAAGTCCATAGTTCGTAGGGTATATTATGCAAGTGCATTCAATATAGCCTTTATTTTTCATTAGATTGGCTAAGACCAGTGGAAACACTGCTTCACACAACAGGCAAACAGTGCAAGATTCTCTCCTCCAAAAGAGGGACACACCCAGGGCAGCAGCAGCACAAGCTTTCTCCATCACTGGGCACCTACGAATAGGGCAGCAGGGGCACATGCTTTGCTTACTCGCAGAACAGAGCATGACATTAACAAAGCAGGCTCTTCTCATACAAATCACCAAAGGCAATTTTTCATCCAGCGCTGAAACAGATCCAACAGGGCAAACTTGTACAACCTTTCACAGAACATGTACAATTAAGGTACGAGTTACATGCATATTACATGTATATTACAGGCAGATCTCTGGGTGCTTAACTCGCTGAGACGAATATATAGGTGGATGACTGAGTGAATTTGCAAGTTTTGACACAATTCTCAGGCAAATCACATCGGCAGCCTGAACGTTCCGCCTCCTGATTCCTTGGTGAGACGTCCTCAAAAGTAGCCGTAAACTAGTAGCTCATTGTTAATTGGAGCAGCCTAACCACAACCTCAGACAAGCACATAGGTGCCAACCTTTTCAAAAAGGTTTCCAATGCACACCCCAGGCAGTATGCAGTCCCAGCCTTTGTGCTGCACTGGCTCAAACGGTTGAAGGCCGCCACTAGTACTTTCAGATCACAGTTTACGTCGCATGGAGCAGTCCCTAGCGGTATGGTTCACCTTTGGGATGTGTATGGATCTGGCGTCAACATGCACATGCAAAATGCCACAGTCTCTAGGTCATTATATTGTTGGCATGTTTGAACTATTGAAGGTGTTAAAAGTAGATGCTATTCTGGAGATATTTGGATACCTAAAGTTTTCATTGAGCTTTGATTTTGGGATCGGTATTGTCAATGTGTGAGCTGAATCGTACCTAAATGTTTTGACAACCAATTTTGGTTGCTACTATGTTTATTTAGTCGGTAGGTATAAAAGCACGTATGAGAGTTACATACTGTTAGTGATGCACAGAAATATAAAACTTTGTAACAATTCTACATCTATAATGATGGGCTATGAAGGGTTGTGTCGTGCTGCGATCATAGCAGTTTTTCCTTTTAACTACATCTTGAGGTGGGTATTCATTTTCATTTTTGGTACATAAAGAAAAAACTGAAGGAAATATAAGGCAACAAGACAACACACAAAACACCACAACATGCAATAACACGTGAAGTGCAAGTTAATCCGTTGGTTTCTTGCAGTTTTAACTATTCAAAATTAAACTGTACAAGTTAGCAATTACTCTTAGCTGCAAAATGACAGACGTCTGAGTTGGACGTTCTAGCCGCGCAGCGACGCAGGCACTGGCCGTAAACCGTAGACAAAACAGCAAATATTTTGAGACAGGTTCCAGTATTGACTCGTTGAATTGAAAATAAACAGTCTGTTGGCAGGCGAAAAGAACCTCCTATCGTCGGCATTTAAAACAAATTATCTGGCGATAATGCTGTCTGCAATCGTCGTGCGAAACCCGCTGAAACCTCTCAGCCAAAGCCCAGCTTAAAGTGCAGCCCGCCTTACAGCAAACACGAGTTCCAATTACCAAGGGAAGCTGTGTTCTCAGAAACGCGTGTCGTTTGGACCCCATCGATGCTGTGCTCTGCTTATCAATAACCCACAGCACTTCGCACCAGGAACGGGAAGGAACCATTAAAATAATACAAAAAACACACCAGCGGATATTTTGCCTCTGGGGCGGAGGCGGCGAGGAGTTCTAGTCTCGGTTGTGTGCTGGTGTAAACATGTTAACATCGCTTTCTGCTGTACTTGCCATTTCCGCAAATCGCTTCCTACAGGCGCTGCGAAGAGTAAGCCGCGCTGACATGTTTTTAAACGTGACACAGATCATTAAGGATGGCGAGAATGCTGACGCGGCTTAAAACTTACTTTGTCGCCAGTTAGTTAATGTCACTATGCATTGCCTGATGTTTAAAGAAAAATAAACTGCCATAAGTTTAACATTTCAAAAATGATCGGCTTGGGTTCCACAGAAAGGGTATAGTCGAGTGTGCGGGCAAGCCAAGCTTTGGTCCCCGTCTGCTGCCACAGTGGATGCACGGGTTCAAGTTCTGACAATATCAGGAACTGAGTCGCGTGACAAGAACTCCTCGTTCTTAAAATTGTGCTGCTAGGCCTTTTGTCCCATAAATTTTAAAAAGCGCTTGAATGTAAATGTGGGTTGGGGAGGCGGGGGCACGAGCAGCGCTTCAATTCAGGTTTTTTTGTACAAGACAACTAAGTTCACACCTAAAGTTTTACAAGTCGTTCAACTTTTTAGAAAGTTAAAATTCTTTAGAAATAGAAAACTTCTAGGAAAAGAAAAAATGAATCAATTACTAGGGTGAGGTGCGCGACTGAATGTTTACAATCCACATCTTTAGTTATGTCCTAGAGATAGCTGTGCCACTAAACACGTGTAACAAAACAAAATTCTTAAATGCCACTCTGAATGTATTAATTACGTCAACTGTTGTTCATATGTTGCTTCCTCCCACCACGGCATACGATTGGTTGGGCCCACTGGCACTCTTGCGCTGGTAATGTTGGAATTTACCCCATTATATGTGCACCTCCTCCTAAAAGAAGTGCACTTCAGTGAGGGGGGATGGGCAGGTGCAGTAATCTACCAATGAATTTCTTTCCACTCCTTTCTTTTCAGTCATCCTTGTGTGTTTAAACTGTATTCATGCTTCAATAATTCAAAGGCTAATACAGATTAGAACATTGGAAGTTCGCAGCTCCATTGAAAACAATGGAGTGCTGCGGGCTTTTACTGGCCGGTAAAAGCCCGCAGCGCTAACATTCCAATGGGCTTTGTTCACAGCAGCAGCTGTGAACAAAGCCACACGGAGCCCGAGGGGATTCTAATCCCCTCGGGCTCCGTGAGCAATTTGTTTTTTTTAAGAGAACATTCTGCCCTGAGTGGCAGAATGTTCTAATAGCCTTAGAACCCGCCGTAGCGGGCTCTACCGGCTATTAAAGGCCCTTTCCCTTGTTAAATGCCCTCGCCTTCGGCTCGGGCATTTAACTCGGGAGCGGGCCTTTAATAGCCGGTAGAGCCCGCTACGGCGGGTTCTAAGGCTATATTATTCACACTGCCTGGACACACTACACTGGCTGCTGTCTTCTAAAATATAGAGTTGTTCCACTACCCTGGACAACAATTCCTGTATATTAATGGCCAATAAGATTCCCAAAAACCTCAACTAACTCCCAGGCTTATGTGACATCATACAGTGGAAAAATACATCAGTGGAGCACCTTGAGGTGAAACTCATAAAATATAAGCAAAAATGGCTCAGATGAACTCAGTGTAACAATACGACTGAACATTATCTTCAATCAAATCATCCCTCAGAGAACGCGAAAGCAAAAAAGTAGAAAGTAGTAACTCTTTTGCAGTTACACATAGCACAAACTTGACCCAAAAGTATAGGACCACTTTACATGAGCACCAGTGACATTACACAAGGTCACATTCATTCTGGGCACAGGGCGATTACGTGATTTGCCAAGAACAACAGAATTGAGAATGCATGTCTCGTCTTCTCTCCAACTTTGAATGAAGGATAAAGCAGGTCTATGAAAACAATGTACAAATCAAACATCAAAAAAGGAAACATTAAAAAAAAAAAAATCAAACAAGAGTACCACAGTCAAATGCCTCTCAAATGAACTCCATAAGATGTTATTTAAATTGTACAAGATCAAATCTTCAGTCTAACAGCTTTTCCAACCAAATTACTAATTAATTAACTTTAATACCTACTAAATAAAAATAAATCCACACAGTTTCAACAACCCATAAGGGAGTTCACAGGAAAAAAATGCATCCACCTTGTCTTCCTTCCAACGACTTACAGAATTCCATGAGCCAGTGAAATTGACTGGTTTAGCCTTGCAATGAAATAAAAAAAAAAAAAAATCATAGCATCAAGCTCAATGGCAATATCAACAATAAATATTCCCTAAGTCCTTAACCCCTTCGCTGCCAGGCCTCTTCCCCCTCCTGTGCCAGGCCTTTTTTTGCCTATTTCGGGCAGTTCGCGCTTAGGCCCTCATAACTTTTTGTCCACATAAGCTAACCAAGCCAAATTTGCGTCCTTTTTTTCCAACATCCTAGGGATTCTAGAGGTACCCAGACTTTGTGGGTTCCCCTGAAGGAGGCCAAGAAATTAGCCAAAATACAGTGAAAATTTCGTTTTTTTCAAAAAAAATTGAAAAAGTGGCTGCAGAAGAAGGTTTGTGGTTTTTCCCCTGAAAATGGCATCAACAAAGGGTTTGCGGTGCTAAACTCAGCAGCTTCCCAGCTTTCAGGAACAGGCAGACTTGAATCAGAAAACCCAATTTTTCAACACAATTTTGGCATTTTACTGGGACATACCCCATTTTTGCAATTTGTTTGTGCTTTCAGCCTCCTTCCAGTCAGTGACAGAAATGGGCATGAAACCAATGCTGGATCCCAGAAACCTAAACATTTCTGAAAAGTAGACAAAATTCTGAATTCAGCAAGGGGTCATTTGTGTAGATCCTACAAGGGTTTCTTACAGAAAATAACAACTGAAAACGAAAAATATTGAAATTGAGGTGAAAAAACATAATTTTTTCTCTACGTTTTACTCTGTAACTTTTCCCTGCAATGTCAGTTTATCGAAAGCAATATACCGTTACGTCTGCTGGACTCCTCTGGTTGCGGGGATATATAGGGCTTGTAGGTTCATCAAGAACCCTAGGTACCCAGAGCCAATAAATGAGCTGCACCCTGCAGTGCATTTTCATTCTATACCGGGTATACAGCAATTCATTTGCTAAAATACAAAGAGTAAAAAATAGCTATCAAGTAAACCTTTGTATTTCCAAAAAGGGCACAAGATAAGGTGTTGAGGAGCAGTGGTTATTTGCACATCTCTGAATTCCGGGGTGACCATACTAGCATGTGAATTACAGTGCATTTCTCAAATAGATGTATTTTTTACACACTCTCCTATATTTGGAAGGAAAAAATGTAGAGAAAGACAAGGGGCAATAACACTTGTTTTGCTAATCTATGTTCCCCCAAGTCTCCCGATAAAAATGACACCTCACTTGTGTGGGTAGGCATAGCGCCCGCAACAGGAAACGCCCCAAAATGCAACGTGGACACATCACATTTTTTTGAAAGAAAACAGAGGTGTTTTTTTGCAAAGTGCCTATCTGTAGATTTTGGCCCCTAGCTCAGCCGGCACCTAGGGAAACCTACCACACCAGTGCATTTTTGAAAACTAGAGACCTAGGGGAATCCAAGATGGGGTGACTTGTGGGGCTCTGACCAGGTTCTGTTATCCAGAATCCTTTGCAAACCTCAAAATTTGGCTAAAAAAAAAAAACACACGTTCCTCACATTTCTGTGGCAGAAAGTTCTGGAATCTTAGAGGAGCCACAAATTTCCTCCCACCCAGCGTTCCCCCAAGTCTCCTGATAAAAATTATACCACACTTGTGTGGGTAGGCCTAGCGCCCGCGACAGGAAATGCCCCCAAAGCGCAACGTGGACACATCCAATTTTTTGAAAGAAAAAAAGAGGTGTTTTTTGCAAAGTGCCTACCTGTAGATTTTGGCCTCTAGCTCAGCCGGCACCTAGGGAAACCTACCAAACCTGTGCATTTCTGAAAACTAGAGACCTAGGGGAATCCAAGATGGGGTGACTTGTGGGGCTCGGAACAGGTTCGGTTACCCAGAATCCTTTGCAAACCTCAAAATTTGGCTAAAAAAAAAACACATGTTCCTCACATTTCTGTGGCAGAAAGTTCTGGAATCTGAGAGGAGCCACAAATTACCTTCCACCCAGCGTTCCCCTAAGTCTCTCGATAAAAATGGTACCTCACTTCTGTGGGTAGGCCTAGCGCCCACGAAAGGAAATGGCCCAAAACACAACGTGGACACAACATATTTTTTCACAGAAAACAGAGGTGTTGCCTACGGGGTCGCTCCCCCTGCGTGACATTGGCACCAAAAAACAAATCCCCGGTGCCTAGTGGTTTCTGCCCCCTTGGAGGCAGATTGACCTAAAATCGACCAATCTGCCCCCAAGGGGAGCAGAAATGGTCTAAATACAATTTGCTCCCCAGGGGAGCGACCCTTGCCTGATGGGTCGCTCCCCATCTCTATTAAAAAAAAAAAAAAAATTGCCCTGGCGCCTAGAGGTTTCTGCCCCCCCCCCCCCCCCTGGGGGCAGAAATGGCCTAAAATAATTCTCCCCCCCCCCCCCCCCGGGAGCGACCCTTGCCTAAGGGGTCGCTCCCCTTGCGTGAAATTCACGCAAAGAAAAAACTCCCTGGTGTCTAGTGGTTTCTGCCCCCCCTTGGGGGCAGATTGGCCTCATCAAAATAGGCCAATCTGCCCCCAAGGGGGGCAGAAATGGCCTAATTATAATTTACCCCCTAGGGGAGCGACCCTTGCCTAAGGGGTCGCTCCCCACCTAAAAAAACAAAAAAAAAACATTAAAAAAAAAAAAAAAAGATCCCTGGTGCCTAGAGGTTTCTGCCCCCCCCCCTTCCCTTTGAAGCCCCTCCGGGCCTCCCCCAGTAATTGAAAGAGAAATTAAAAAGCATTTCTCTTTCAATCGCGGGGAGGCCCCTGTGACTAATCAGCGCGCGCTTGCGCGCTGACGTCACGGGGGTGGGGGGGTCAGGGGTGGAAGGGGAAGGTCTTCCCCTTCCATCCCCGCCTTGGGGGGGGAGGGGGGTGCACAGGGGGGGCGCGCTCGTCCAGGGCACAGAACCGGTTAACCTAAAGCACACTTCCTTCAGAACACACATCATCATACACACAGCTCTCAGTTAACAAACATAACATGGACCCAAAAGACAGCAACAACCATCATTTCTAACTTCTTAACCCCTTCGCTGACAGGCCTTTCCCCCCCTCTGGGGCCAAGCCCTTTTGTCTGGCTATTTGGGGTAGATCACACTTAGACACTCATAACTTGTTCACATAAGCTATCCATGCCAAATTTGTGTCCTTTTTTTCCCAGCAACATCCTAGGGATTCTAGAGGTACCCAGAGTTTGTGTGTTCCCCTGGAGGAGACCAAGAAATTAGCCAACATACAGCTAAAGGTTCATTTAAAAAAAAAAAAATGGGGAACAGGGCTGCAGAAGAAAGCTTGTGTTTTTTCCCTGAAAATGGCATCAACAAACGGTTTGCAGTGCTAAACTCACTATCTTCCCAGCTTTCAGGAACAGGCAGACTTGAATCAGAAAACCACATTTTCAACACAAGTTTAGCATTTTACTGGGACATACCCCATTTTCACGATTTTTTATGCTTTCAGCCTCCTTCCAGTTAGTGACAGAAATGGGTGTGAAACCAATGCTGGATCCCGGGCTGCTAAACATTTCTGAAAAATAGACAAAACTCTGAAATCAGCAAGGGGTCATTTATGTAGATCCATCAAGGTTTTCCCACAGAAAGTAACAGCTAAAATAAAATTATTTATTGAAATTTAGGTAAAAAAAAAAAAGCAATTTCTGTCCATATTTTCTTCTATAACGTTTTCCGTCTATGACAGTTTTTTTTTTTAAAGCAATATACTGTTACGTCTTCTGGACTCTTCTGGTTCAGGGATATAAAGGCTTGTAGGTTCATTAAGAACCCTAGATACCCACAGCCAATAAAGGAGCTGCACCTTGCGATGGGTTTTCATTGTATACCAGGTATACAGCAATTCAATTGCTGACGTATACAGAGTGAAAAATAGGCATCAAGGAAACCTTTATATTTCCAAAATGGGCACAAGATAAGGTATTGAGAAGCAGTGGTTATTTGCACATCTCTGAATTCCACAGTCCCCATCCTAGCATGTGAATTACAGGGCATTTCTCAAATAGTTGTCTTTTTTACACTTGGTCTTACATTTGGAATTTAAAAAATGTAGAGAAAGACAAGGGCAATAACACTTGTTCTGCTGTTCTGTGTCCCCCCAAGTCTCCTGATATAAATGGTACCTCACTTGTGTGGGCAGGCCTAAAGCCTGCGACAGGAAACGCAACATGGACAAATCACATTTTTTCATTGAAATCTGATGTGTTTTTTGGAAAGTGCCTAGCTGTGGATTCTAGTTCAACTGGCACCTAGGGAAACTTACCAAACCTGTGCATTTTTTTAAACTAGACACCTAGGGAAATCCTGGATGGGTTCACTTGTGGGGCTCTCACCAGGTTCCGTTACCCAGAATCTTTTGCAAACTTGGCCAAAAAAAAAAAAAACACGTTTTCCTCACATTTTGGTGAGAGAAAGTTCTGGAATCCTAGAGGAGCCACAAAACTGCATTTTTGGTCCTGGGCTCAGCAGCCATCTAAGAAAACCTATGAAACCCAGATATTTCTGAAAACTAGACACCCAGAGTCAGTCCAGGGTAGTGTGACTTGCGTGGAACCCCCAGTGTTTTCTTACCCAAAATCCTCAGCAAACCTCAATTTTAGCGGAAAAAAAGAAAATAAATAGAGGCCTATCTGCCGGGGGCAGAAATGGCCTAAAATAAAATTGGTCCCCCATGGGAGTGACTCTTGCCCAAGGGGTCGCTCCCCACCTGTACATTTTTTTAAAAAGTAAACAATCCCTGGGTCTAGAGGTTTCTGCCCTACTTGTGGGCAGATGGGCCTAATTAATATAGGTCGATCTGCCCCCAAAGAGGGCAGAAATAGCCTGGCACTGTAAAAGTTACAACCCTTTAACAAAGCTGTCTTAACCACTAGGAACAACACCAACAGCCTTCCCTGAGGCACAGAATTTAGGAATTATCATGGCTTATGCCCTCTCCGTAATCCCACAAATCAACCAACTGACCAAATCTACATTCCACACCCTGCAGACACTGGTACATCTTCACTCACCTTGGATTCATGTAGAAGGTCCAGACAACCAATTCACTGGTTTTATCAGGTCTGAAATATGCTAATGGCTGTACCATAAACAATCGATATCTACAACGAGATGACATTGATGAATTCAAAACATATCAGGGAGACAACTTTTGCACCTTAAGATTTTCCACCACATCCCCTCAGTTTCGAAGGTTTTGAACAGGCTGCCTGTTATCTGTTGTTGCTTATTCACCTTTCCTGCAAGGTCACTCAAGGTTTTTTTCTTTTTTTTTCCTGGACTCTATTTTTGCTGGTATTAGGACCCAGTGCACAGTGACTGCCCCTTAGCTCAACACCACATGCTCTGGCGTGAAAATGGTACTGGCAAAATTTGGTTTGCCCCCTTTGATCTATCGAATTGTCCTGTAATCAATCCTCTAGAGTTAGAATGCATGTCCGTGGTGGGAGAGTTTACAGCTCTGCCTCAGAAGACAATAGCTTGCCTCTGTGCACAGGAAGAACTAAAGAGTGTTTACCGCTGACCTCTTAGAAGGGATTGGCTATCTTGGAGTGGACAGGGACAGATGACAAGAAAAGGACAGCTTTAGCGCTCCCTTTTTGATTTTGAGATGCGAAGGAGGGCTTCTTTTAGTCATTCCCAGGACCCTGTTAGCCTGGCTCTAGACCAACCAGATAAAAGAACCCGTTCGGACCTTGTAATGTAGGAGAAGAGCTCATTTAAAGAGGAGAGTGGCTAAGGAGACTATGCCAAGCCTGCCTGGTGGCTTAAGTGTTTGGATTGGGTGGTAGAATTTCACTATTACTAGCTAGTGCACAGGATAAATATGGCATCTCAAAAACCACCTCCTCCATTTGTGGACTTAGGAAAAGTTTACCCGAAGAAGAAGGTCCTGTTGGAATAAAAGGACTCCTGACTGCAGGAAAAAAAAGGATCCAAAGACCCCAAAATTTGCTACAAGAAAGAAAATTCCTGAGGGCCTAGGGACTGGAACTGATCTCCAGGTGGCAGATAACTTACCTGTTTACTTGCTTAAGTGGCAAAACTAGCAAAAGGGCGCTTGACTCAAAAATGCCCTGCAAATCACAAAGGATCGGGCCCAGCAGGAAACCTGGAAAGAGAGACACATGGTTCCCAGAACATTGGCACGAGGAGCTATAGGTTGTACGACTAACCAGAAGGAACTTTCACAGCAGTTGAAGACTAAGCCCAGAAGTGAAATCTTTGACCATGATGATCTGCTTGATGTATCAGACTTCTTCTCCATGGCGGTCCACCACTTTAATTTTGCTGGAGAGCCCAGCAGCCGCCATTTGCTGCCAGGCCGCTACGCATCTGAAAACGTGCTTTTGCTCATACTCATCCCCAGCGCACTTCCCTATGCTTCACCCCCCAATCTGTTCCCCTTTCATTCCCCACAATTGTTAGCCTACCCCTCGTAGTCATGTCAATATGTGTATCTTCCTTTAAGTTAATGAGCTAATCTTGGATGAGCTTATTTTTTGGGTCTCGTTTAGATACAACTAAATGTGTTTCAGAGAATAACGATGCTCCACTTTTTTGCTTTATTTTATGATAGCACAATGTGGGTAGGAGACACTAATGTGTACGTCGTCTTTAATGGCTGTTCAGAGATGGGATGATGAAAAGGGACAGGGTGTGTTATCAGTCAGTTAGCCAGAGCTGGCACAATGAGTCTGCTGCCTTGCTGTTGGCGCTCGAACACGAGAGCTACTATTATATCAAAACCAGCCATACACATGATACGCCCAATTTCTTCTATGAGGGTCACTAAAAAAGCTGGGACAGAGATTGCCAATCTTAACCAACACCTGTGGCACAACCTTTGTAGGGCTCTGAATGATTCTTCTAGCATACATGGTGTGAACATTTTTCTTACAGCTGTTGCAGATGAGGAAACTATCTTTATTTTATGTGTGTGTTAGACCTGGCTTTCTTAGGGTGGTGTTACCCCAGATCTATTGCCTTTTTACCTCCTGTTTTGTTGCTGTACCTTTTTGTTGGCCTTAGGAATATGAGCACTACCCCGAGTGCTACCGCGACTTGGCATCTAAAATCTCTTGCCAAGCCCATAACTCCACATTTCTTACTTATAAGTCACCCATACAGTAGGCTTTAGGTAGCCCATAGGGCAGGACACCATGTAAGCAAAAGGCAGGACACGTACCTTTACGTTTTTAATTTCCTAGTAATGACAAACTCCTACAGTCATTTTTCATTACTGTGAGGCCTGTCCCTCTCACATGCCAGCACTAGTGATTCCTCATAATATCTTTAAACTGTAATTCCTGATCTCAGAGGGGTAGCTTCATCATGTTTAGTACCACTGGAATGGTAATAATAAATCCTCTTTACTGCTAAAGTCAGATTTATTGTTATTATTTTAGAAATGTCACTTTTAGAAAGTGGGCATTTCTCTGCACTGTATGCCTACAGCCCATCTCCAATACACATCTGGCTTGGGCTGGGTGACAGTTACACTTTACCTTTCCCTTCAGACACTACACAGGATACTCATCTACATCTGCATTATACTGCATATTGATGGGTCTTCCTGGGTTAGGAAGGGTTCACACTGAGAAAGCTGAAAGGGAGACCTGTGCACTTCACAGAAATCCTTTGGAGCCCTCCGCCCCAACATCAAAGGCACTTTCCAGTATAAGTACAGAGTCTCTAACACAGTACACTACTGGACCCACAAAAAACAAAAAACCTCTGGAGTAAAGGCTGCTGCACCAGGAGGATTGACACTTTGCTGAGCCTGACAGTTCCCAGGAACTGCTGCCCGCTGACCTCTGCCCTACAAAGACATACCACAAACAACTCCAGAGTGTCTCCAAGGGCTTACTGGCTGCCCCCCGTTGTATCTTGAGGTCTCAGGAATGCCAAAGACCTCACCAGAAGAAGAAAGACTTGCCATTTTGCCTGCCACTGCAGTGCTGCCTGAGCGCCTTAAGAGTGTGGCAGCAGAGGCATCGGTGATTCCAGCATAGTCTCTGGCTAAGAAACAACAACATTTCGGGCAGAGGAAGACTGCACCTTGCCCGCAAGGAGTATCTAGAAAGCATCACATTGCACGGGTGAGCCGCAAACTGATCTGAAGTTCTGTGTATCACTCAACCCCACTCCCCTCAGCCCCATCTGCCGCTATGCAGCTTGACCATCTAGCATTGCGTGCCTCGTGTAGCAGGCTTGCCGACATCCCAATGTCTGGGAGCACAGACTTACCTGACAGCCCGGGCCTGTCTGACGCACAGCCAGTACTGACCTGACTGCTTCACCAGCCTGCACCCAGGTACTCTCTTGGTCCCGGGCCCATTGCCACTGGGATACTTAGGTGATTGCTGGACTTGGACCCAAGCGGTCCTAGGTTGATTACCAGTCGCTCCTCGCCGGTGGGGGAATAATACTGCATATATCTACTAACAGGCCCTACTTGATCAAGAGCATAATGACCTTGGCAATAGCCACTTAAGATGCATTCCCTGACATTACCTTAAAGTCCCTAAAACGAGCCCCGCATACTTGGAAACCCTGCTTAATCAGTTCAACTGTCTTTGAAAATACTGCGTGGACTCATCACAGACTCTTATTTCTTGCCATGACCGAATGGTATTCTAACCATAGTTGTTTCAATAACTAACTTCTAAACGGTTTATTTGATTTTTGTTTTTTTGGTCTTCTATTTTCTACATAAAGAGTCACTAATTTTTTTAACCTTGTGTGGAGTCTTTTTGTGATCTCTTACTGTGTTGCTGCGAGTGTGTTGCACAGATACTTTACACGTTGCCTCTGGTAATCCTGCAAGCTCTGCACCAAAGTACCAGAGTGTGAGCACAACATATCTATATAGCGTGTAACTTTCTTGCCCCCAACTACTGTGGTGGGCTCTGCCTGGCTTAGGCACAAACCGTAGTCAACCAGAAACCCCATTTCTAATAGTGTGCATATTGAAACCCTGCTAGACGGCTCTATAAGCCAACCACCTGCTGGAGCCTGGTGGCACACAGTGCTCAGCTCTCTTCCTTTACACTCTGTAAGAGCCAACAGCACCATTCTCTTTCCGATCCCTGGTGCTACGCCTTGCTGCACTGGGAGTCCTTAACTGGAACCCGCCACCATGAAGTTGAATAACTAATTCTCTGACTAGGTTATTGTGACTGCCTTTGTGTGGGCTACCAGCAGTACACTTCAGTAGTCTGCTGGAAGTGCAAAACCAGTGGGTCAGGCTCCATTACGCAAGCCACAGTATTGCAGCTCTGGCTACCATTTGACAACCAAATTTACTTCAAACTGCATTTTTGAATGCATAAATCCATCAATCTTGCCACGATATCTGACGAAGCGTATTTCTATCCCATCCTGCATAACATGGATAAAAAAATTCTACTTTCCATCTGTAAAATCAAAATCTTGGGATAGCAGAGTTTTCCCTAGCCGGGTTCCATCATTGTGGAATTTGCTCCCAAAATCAATAAGATTAGCACCCATCTATCTTTCTTACAGGCAAGAGCTATATAAACACCAGTTTTAAAAAATGTGACACCAAGATTAATGCTAAGATATCCTTTGTAGGGTGTGCCATATCATAAGACAGATAATACCTGCAAGGTTCAGACTTTCTATTTCAAGCCGCCTGTGACAAACAGAACGTCAATGGCCCCACGTTTTACCCTAGGTTTCTAAGGAGGCCTCCTCAAACCAGGTCATAAAGGACTAGCTTTCCAGAAGGTAGCATTTTTGTGATAACCTAATGCAATCTTGGTGTCATAGTCCTGGTTTGCACTTAAGACGCAAAACATCCAGAACTCAAAATAGTGTTCTCATGATTGCTTGGGTAACCCAGATTTATATACTGATGAGATATAAATGCCAAGTGCACATGTAGAACACTGATTCCCACCTTTGAAGGGGTATGACACGCCTGTAACAGTTTAAAGTATCACTTCCTAGGTGGGGTACTTCTTTATGTAGGTTTTTGAGGTGTGCTGAGAGAGGGGAGATAAACAGCAGGTTGCACGGAGAGACTTTAAAGATGTCTGCAACAGAGGGTGAGACTTCGCTATATGCTGCATGGTGGCAAACCACTCCTACATCCTGGATCAGAGACTTTCATATTTTGCTGTCCTAGGCAGTTTGTTCGTTATCTTTTGATGTTTGCAGCATGGCACTAACAGCTGAACACCATCCTTGATGTGCTCCAGGCTTGAAAACAATTTCTTTCCATGTGACACTGTCATAAAGCCCTCACCCACAGTTTATAGAAAGAGTAAACATTATCTAGTCAATCTTCTTCTACTAACCACAAGAATAAAAATAATTAATCTAATCTTTAAGACGGTCCACTCAGTAACAATTTGATATAACCCATGACACCATTTTATTATATACCTGTTCACTACCTTCTCCCTCGTCGATGGAACAGACCTATAATGAATGAAAAACTTTTAAGCCTTGCTGGCAAACTGAAGGCACAGATAAAGGTTACTTCATCACACTTTAATAACCACTCAATACTAACCAGACAGGCCTGCCAAAATCAAAGAGATCTGCCACAAATTACTAGTCAGCTGAAGACTAACAAATCCCATCCCACAGGTCTCAAAGAGTGACTTACTCTAACCACTGACATCAGATTGTGACAAAAAGGATGAGAATCCATGTTTCAAAACCTCTTGAGTTGTCATCTCATAATAGCAAATCATAAGATAGAACTGTAACGCAGTCACTTAAGGCTCAAAGACAACTCTTTTCCAGTTACGGACCCATACAGTGTAGCATGCCAACTCCATCAAAACACCACAGCAGAATAGTAAACACAAAATATTAATACAATATCAGAATCCAACTGATCCACAACTTCCATTTCATAACCAAATGAGATAACTGTGCATTAACCACTAGCATGTAAACATCAAGGAATACCAAATATCCTAATAAACTGCAACCTATTCAGAATGGAGATCTTCCCAGATTTTAACACAAAAAAGGAAAACGTAATCAACCTTTAAATCACAAGCTTCAGTACAAGCTATTGTATTTGGAAAACAATTACAGATGATAGTTACCTTTAGAGATTTCACATTATTACATTATGCTTGTGCTGATTATTTTGCAGAGTTGGGTGTTCGCCAGAATACTTTATAATGCCAATGGTTTACCTCATGTTTCTGTATAGTTTGTGTCTTGGGGACCCTTGAAGAGAAAGTGAAGCAGCATGTGTGCGTCATCTTCAACTAAAAACCCAAATGCGTTGTGAAGCTGCAACAAACCCTAGGCATGTTTCTGAACTTAAACCACCCTACAAAGTGGTAAAATATCAACACAGTACATATTCAACTATCTTGTGTACAGTGACTACTCTAATACTAGTACCTGGAATTTTTTACATTTTTTATTTTTTTTAAGTTTTGATGTGAACCGCTATTTATCCATATCTGCACAATATCGCAGAAGGGCAATAAGATATAGTTTTATAGATGTGCTTAGATCTAGGAACCGCTCAATGTGGGGAAAATCAGCTCAGCGCCATGGTAGAGCAAGATATCTTATTGCTTTCACTACACCGCGTTCCCAGAGATAAGCTCTAATCCACAGTTCTGAAGTTTACGTTGGTCCCAAACCAACCCCACCATTTTCTTTCCCATCTATGAAACCCAAATCCTGTTCAGGACACGTTCCTAGGTTGTTCATGACAGACTGTCAATTTCATTATAAGACTGGAGGCTTCCATTATGCACTATTCCTTTAATGCTACTCCACAAAGCACTTGAAATGAGTTAACATTATAAAGAAAAAATTCTAGAACAGAACCATCAATCCATATAAATAGTATGTGTAGTCAACAAGCTGCTCCTCTTAAATGCTGCACCTCACGGATAAGTACAATTTTAATATTGTCCTTTAATTATGTTATGTAATTTATGGTTGGTTTATTTTTTCTTGCCTGCGATTCCAATTTACGGAATCTGGTACTTGTTTTCCATGCTATTTTAAAAGGATTTATTTTAATGTTGCTGCTCATTGCTCCTTAATTTCAGTGTCTTATGCTTATGGACCCCATCGTGAGCACTTTTCTCTATGCTTGCACTCCTCAACAGATCCGATCCCCTCCAACTAAAAACTAAATCAAGAGAAGGCTCGGATCAGCGTGATTCAATAAAACCATAACACGCTATACTCTGCGTACCTGCTTGAGCAGACAACTGCATCATTTGGGGGATTGGAGCTGACAACTGCTTCATTTGGGCCAGAGATGCCCATTATTGAAGTAGGCTGCATAGGGCCGACGTGTTCACCGAATCGGTGACGTGTCGGCCAGTGGAGCATACGCAGGCTTTCCTTGTGAGCCGTAGGGGCACAGTTCGCAGCAACTTACATCAGATCGCCTCATCTATTGCAACAGTGACGCATCTGCCGGGGTTAGAGGAAATTAGAAGGCAACTGCCTACGTTTACAGGATTACAAAAATACAGACGTTTTTATAGAGGTGTGTGGGTCTCTGCAATGCATTACCTTGGAAACAGTGACAGTTGCAGAGTACCTGATCAGCTGTTTGCCTGGCAACTCATGAGCTGAAAGTTTTCTTGTTCTGGTCCTTTGAGATTCAATTATTAGAATAGTATGCTAAGATTATGCTTATTGTGTGGGCCATTAATCCCTACCATTACTTTTATTCTGTGGGTCATTAATCGCTATCTATATTTACATAACTAAATCATCCTGTCTAGCCAAGAGAGTGAAAACCCTGAACCATCTCAGCACCACATCAATGAAGAGATGATTATAAAAATTATTCATAACCAAATGTGCACTTGTTTGCGAGAGGCCTTTAGTCAGGTTTCATCAATGAGGGTTTTCCAGGCTCGAGGAAGAACAGGATTTAATTTCGAAGAGTAATCCTATTTCAGAAAGCAAGGGGGGCAAAAAGAAGCAGAAAGCCAAACATATTGACAAGGGCGCAAAACCCTGTTAAAAAAAAAAATGGGAGGTCTAAGCACCTCAGCGCAATCAGGGAGTCCAAGCACCTCGAAACAATTTGGAGGTCCAAGAACCTCAAAGAAAACGGGTCTAAGCAACTCAAAGAGATTAGGAGGTGTAAGCACCTTGCTCAGTATGGGTGCCCTAAGCAACACAGATGAAAGACGTACGATATGACACGACAGACTCAGATGTTCTAAGCAACACTTTAATTTCCGCTAAGGAAGAACCTCACGTGCATTCCCCTGCATGAGTATGTTTTAGACTTAAATGAAGGGGATCCTGAAGAGGATAAACTTTTTATGGAAGAGGATACCACCTCCAGTAAAACTGCAAGGAGAGGACGGATATTGTTCTCCACGGATAGCATAAAGCATTCTAGAAGCACAGAATGGTGGCCTCTTGAGCACGTGGCACAGCATATAAAATGCAGGATTCGAAGTCTTCTTGAGAAAGCACAAGAAATATCTTAAGGGCGGAATGCTCAAGGCCGGTGATTGAGGATAAAGTATGCTTTACGCCTAACCTCGACCCAGAACTCATCATCTTTCTATTTAAACTGGGACAAGATCCTAGGAAGGGGCTGAAAAGATCTCAAATCTTGCCAGGATTGCCTTCTGTTTTTGGTTGCCCGGCAGAAAGGGACTTTATGCCAGCCCGGTCTCCCAAAGGTCCCATTTCTCAAGATACCTAAGAGGCTCGTATAGTGGTTTCCAACCAGGATCAACTGTGCACCCTTCTATCCACAAAGAGGACGCTCTGATGGAGCAGTGGACGATATGCGGCAAAGCAGATGCCATTTTATTTTCGAGGCCCACAAAGATTCATCAGTTCAACTGGATAACTTATGCAGAAGGGCAACAGGACAACTGCAGGAGAAGCTGCAGCCTCATCCAAAGGTTAAGGTACAAGAAGGGGAATGGAGAATACCGGATTCCTAAGTTACCACAGACATCTGTTTTTCTGAAAACTCCTTTTGTGCAGCCAGTCAAAGAGCTGAATATTATAGAGGTTATTTTTTCTTAACTGGAAACGTGTCCAGGCTATTTGGAATACTTAAGTAGCTCTATGAGGCAAATCTGTCCAAATAATGGAGTTTAAAATTGTGAGGCCACGCGCAGAAGCTAAAAACTGCAATGTAATAATTATAATTGCTTAAATAATAATTATAAGGCCGTACTGAGTCAACAGGTGTGCTGCTGGTGAAAGGTGCAGTGGAAATGCCGTTTTAGGTCAGAGAATACAGAAGTATAATAGCACAACCACATGGCGCCTCAAAGAACTAACCGTGCGAGTCTTTACAAACCACTAAGGAACGGCAGCTGCCAAACATCAGACCGTGGTCCGAAGCCTCTTCTACTCGCAGCTCTTGGTTAGCACAGTAACCTTCAGCGTTCTGTAAAGAAGTTTAAAAGACATGTCGAAAACTAGTGACAATGGTAGAGGCCACGCAGGAATAACAGCACCCAGGAATGGGTAAAGGTAAACCAAAGGAGCCGCTGGACTGCTACAACACTACAGAATATCCCAATGGTGAAGAATCACGACAAAGACGATAGATATTGTCACCTGTTAAAGCAAGAGAATGATAAACAGGCATAGAGAAGAAGGCAGTGAAATATCTCATGCATCTGATTATGGAAGCAAAGTATATTACCAAATTGCTAGATGTCAGTAAAGCGCTGTACATAATTTATCAGGGTTTTCGGGGAAGTATGCGACATTGTACCCTCCGGATTGATTTACACGGCAGGTCCCTGATAGGGAGCGACAGCTGCGGTGGATTTCATACGTGATTTATGGGCTGGAGGCAGGGGCGGTCAATAGAGCAGGGTGCAGAGATAAGATGGCAGGAGAGAGGCGGAGGGCCGGGACCGGGACAGGCCGCTGGTAGAGGACACGGTGGTAGAGAGCAGGGCGCTTGAGAAAGGCGACAACGGCTAGCGGGGAATCCGGACCACGGTGGCGCTAAAGTCCAGTTGTTCGAGAATCGTCGACACTTGCTAACCTCTGATACAATGGTGCTCTGTACTTAAGATGCCACTCTACAGCCATCTCAAGCGCTTTTATTAGAGACACTACAGACAGGTCACAAGAAGGAAGCACGGAGGGCGTGGGAATCCGATAGGGTGCAAAACACGGTTAGAACATGGCTGGACTGGAAGTGAGGACGAGGAGCCCACGAGCAGGGATCACAGGCGGAAGCAAGTAAACGGCCGGAGAAGAGACACAACGGAGAAATGGAAGGAAAGATTAGGATGGAGGGCGAGGTACGGGGGAGTTAATGGCGGTAAAGACACGCACATGAAGAAAGGCAGAGCTCGGAGGCGTGATGGGACGGGGAGTGAAGATGAGCGAGCGGTAGACCGGCCACCAGGGGGGTGAATGGCAGTCGAGGTGCAGAGAGAGGCGAGAACCAGGAGGAAGACTGGAATCAAAGATGAGAGAAGCGGGCGCAGGGGGCGGAAAGGAAGCAAAGAAGCGCAGGACTGGAGAAAGGGAGATGAAAGTAAAGACGGCGAGAGGCCGAGAAGGGGGCGCCGAGTTAAATGGGGAAGATGGTTGGCTTATTTATCTATTTTCATCTTGACTAGTTCTGAACTATATGACTACTATGACTCGAGTAACAAGAAAAGCTGTGGGAACTAGAGAGGCAATGTGTATCCCAACATTTATTAATATATGTAAAACAGAATTTAATTCTCCATCACTACCTCCCCCCATTGACAATACATGCACATCTCAAGGTGTCCTCTGTCTGGTTCACTCAGTGCAATTTCTCACTTTATATTCTGGTACTTGTAGTCTAGATTTGATCATTCTAAAAGAGGACCTTGTGCCGCTACCACACTATACCATACAAATGTAGCACTACACCCAAAAAAAGAAGTTACTTACCTTCGGTAACACGCTTTCTGGTGGATACTTTAACAACAGATTTCTCACCATGTAATTATCCCCAGATGCCACACTGGTCCTGAAAATTCAAATCAGTGGTCCTGAATGCCAGCAGGTGGCACCGTGGACACTGCATCAATGCCATACTGTTTTGAAAGTGTCAAAGAGAGGCGCACATAAGCATCAACCCCCTCACACATACCTCACTTTCATGAACTCCTCTGCGACCTCGGGCGCAGAGCCTACCTGCAGACTGAAAAAAACTGTGCAGATTCCTAGATTGGGATCTTTTTTGGATGGAAGAGCCCATACCACAGAACAGGGAAGTTAGGTCGCTGAGGAATCTACATTTAGAGTATCCACCAGTGAACAGACACTTAAGCAGTACTTTCCAAGGTGGTGGGTCTGTGGAATAGCTCAAACCAAAAAGTCGTCAATGACTGAGGGGGCAAAATGCCCATTTTGACAGACCAGACTGTCAAGGTGGAAGTGCTTCGACAAATATTTAGGACAGGCACTCTGCATGCCAATTCAGCGGTAACAGCTTTGGCTCTGGTGGAATTAACCTCTGAGTCTTTGGAGGCTGCTTGTTAGTTAGTGCATAGCAGATAATAATGCAGGACTATATTGTAAGATGGTCAGTTTCTGCACCACCTTGCCCTTATTTGCCCCAGAGAACCCCACAAGGAGCTGTTCGTCCATCCAATCATGGGTTCGGAAGCCTCTACTACTCACTCAAAGCTTAGTGCTCTCTTAAGATCCAGACTATGGAGTCTTTTACCCTCTTTTGACCGGTGAGACTGAGGAAAGAAGGTCAACAGAGTGATGGCCTGTCAAAAATGAAATGGCATCACCACCTACATTAGGAACACAGCTGGAGCCCTTAGCATCAATTTGTCAGAGAAAAATGACGTAGAAGGCTTAATAAAAAGGGCCTGAAGTTCACTCACCTGAAGTGCACATGTTATCACCGGCAGGTACACCATGTTTAGGGAGGACTACAACAATGAACAACTGCATTGATTCAAAAGGGGTACACACCAGAAATGTGAGGACTAAATTCAAGTTTCACTGTGGCAATACAAAAAATGTTGGTGGAAACATATGATGCAAAACACTGTATAAAATGCATCACAAACAGTGATTTGAAAAAGGATGGTTGGTCACACAAACCTAAAAACGCTGAAACAGCCAACAAGTAACTTAATTGTGTGCATGGTAAGAGCTTTGCTATGTTTCACATTCAACAGGTCCAACTGCCAGTAGGGTACCAGACCACAAACTTGTCCCGATGCCCTGGATATACAGATTAAATAGATGGACAAAAAGAAAAAAGGGAGCACACTGCCTCACACTCAAGCAAAAGGTTAGCCCCAATGCATCATGGTAAATGCAGTCACTTCGTTTTGTGCTGAAAAAGTAATCAAAAGTCTTTCACCTAAGTAGGTGCAGCAAGTGCTGTGTATCTCTGGACACGTGTTTCTAGGTTTAGCCCGTCATCAGCAGAGAGCAGCCAAGTCTGTGGGGTTGCTTGAAATGCCGCCAAAAGTCTTCTCGGGTTTATGTACCACTCACTGGCGCACAGGTGCCTCTCCAGAGCTCGTCAGCTCGTTAGCTCAAGGGAGCAGTCATTGGACAAAAAGAAAAAAGGGAGCACACTGCCTCACACTCAAGCAAAAGGTTAGCCCCAATGCATCATGGTAAATGCAGTCACTTCGTTTTGTGCTGAAAACCTACTTAGGTGAAAGACTTTTGATTACTTTTTCAGCAATGACTGCTCCCTTGAGCTGACGAGCTCTGGAGAGGCACCTGTGCGCCAGTGAGTGGTACATAAACCCGAGAAGACTTTTGGCGGCATTTCAAGCACTTGCTGCACCTACTTAGGTGAAAGACTTTTGATTACTTTTTCAGCACAAAACGAAGTGACTGCATTTACCATGATGCATTGGGGCTAACCTTTTGCTTGAGTGTGAGGCAGTGTGCTCCCTTTTTTCTTTTTGTCCAATGACTGCTCCCTTGAGCTAACGAGCTGACGAGCTCCCTTGAGCTAACGAGCTGACGAGCTCTGGAGAGGCACCTGTGCGCCAGTGAGTGGTACATAAACCCGAGAAGACTTTTGGCGGCATTTCAAGCAACCCCACAGACTTGGCTGCTCTCTGCTGATGACGGGCTAAACCTAGAAACACGTGTCCAGAGATACACAGCACTTGCTGCACCTACTTAGGTGAAAGACTTTTGATTACTTTTTCAGCACAAAACGAAGTGACTGCATTTACCATGATGCATTGGGGCTAACCTTTTGCTTGAGTGTGAGGCAGTGTGCTCCCTTTTTTCTTTTTGTCCAATGACTGCTCCCTTGAGCTAACGAGCTCTGGAGAGGCACCTGTGCGCCAGTGAGTGGTACATAAACCCGAGAAGACTTTTGGCG
Source organism: Pleurodeles waltl (assembly GCF_031143425.1). Lineage (NCBI taxonomy): Eukaryota > Metazoa > Chordata > Amphibia > Caudata > Salamandridae > Pleurodeles > Pleurodeles waltl. The sequence continues at coordinate 517,353,007 of NC_090440.1, read as the reverse complement.
GCATTTCAAGCAACCCCACAGACTTGGCTGCTCTCTGCTGATGACGGGCTAAACCTAGAAACACGTGTCCAGAGATACACAGCACTTGCTGCACCTACTTAGGTGAAAGACTTTTGATTACTTTTTCAGCACAAAACGAATTGACTGCATTTACCATGATGCATTGGGGCTAACCTTTTGCTTGAGTGTGAGGCAGTGTGCTCCCTTTTTTCTTTTTGTCCAATGACTGCTCCCTTGAGCTAACGAGCTGACGAGCTCTGGAGAGGCACCTGTGCGCCAGTGAGTGGTACATAAACCCGAGAAGACTTTTGGCGGCATTTCAAGCAACCCCACAGACTTGGCTGCTCTCTGCTGATGACGGGCTAAACCTAGAAACACGTGTCCAGAGATACACAGCACTTGCTGCACCTACTTAGGTGAAAGACTTTTGATTACTTTTTCAGCACAAAACGAAGTGACTGCATTTACCATGATGCATTGGGGCTAACCTTTTGCTTGAGTGTGAGGCAGTGTGCTCCCTTTTTTCTTTTTGTCCAATGACTGCTCCCTTGAGCTAACGAGCTGACGAGCTCTGGAGAGGCACCTGTGCGCCAGTGAGTGGTACATAAACCAGAGAAGACTTTTGGCGGCATTTCAAGCAACCCCACAGACTTGGCTGCTCTCTGCTGATGACGGGCTAAACCTAGAAACACGTGTCCAGAGATACACAGCACTTGCTGCACCTACTTAGGTGAAAGACTTTTGATTACTTTTTCAGCACAAAACGAAGTGACTGCATTTACCATGATGCATTGGGGCTAACCTTTTGCTTGAGTGTGAGGCAGTGTGCTCCCTTTTTTCTTTTTGTCCACAGATTAAATAGATGATGCCCAGCCACTAGGATATTAACAATCTCAGGCATGAGATGAAGAGAACTCAACTTTCGCTGCTCAATCTTCATGCATGCAGGTGCATACTCTGTAGGCTAGGATTTAAGTCCCTGCCCTCCTGCTGCAATAAGAGATTCTCCTGCAGCTGGAGCCTAATTGGAGGGCAGATACTCTGACAGACTCCACAGGTCCAATTTGGTGCTAGTAGGATGACTTGGGCTCGGGTGTTCTTGATCTTCTGATCTCTGGACAGGAGAGGTAATGGTGGGAAAGCATGCAGGAGTTCCGAGCTCCTTGGTGCAGAATATGTCTCCAAAAGAGCTTTCTAGGGAACTCCAGCATTCAAGGTGATGACACTGTGCAATCCCAGCAGTAGAAAACAGATGTAGCAAGGGTTGTCCCACTGCTGGAATATGCTATGTGCCACCTCTGAATGCAACTGTCATCTGTGATCGACTAAGCGTCACCGACTGAGTTCATCCATCCTGGCAATTAACTATTTTGCCAGGTGGTGCACCACTAAGGAAAACCCCCGAATCAGCCAATTCCAGGGGATATGGAGTCCTCTGGCACAGGACTCAGTGCCCCGCCCTGCGTGTTGTAGTACCACATGGTGGTGGCATTGTCCATGAGAACCAGCACAAACCTCCCTTTGATGTTAAGCAGGAGGGCCTTCAATGCCAAGCAAATAATCCAAAAATCTAGCAAGTTGTTGTAAAGTCGGGCCTCGCCAGAGGCCTCTGATTTCTACCTCTTCCCGAAGACCTCAATCCAGTAGTGATGCATTAGTCACAAACATCAACTCTGGATGGGGAAGGGGTCTACTGCACTTCCAACTGAGGTCGAGCACCTGAAACTGCACACTTTTTGTAGTCTTCTCCAAAACCTGGAAGGAATCGGACAGGCTTCTCGGTGTTGGGCCCACTGATACTTAAGGTCCCACTACAAAGCTTGCATGTGCAACTAGGCCTCAGAGTCATCCTAACTGAGACCTAGGACAGACTTTGAAACATCTGGATCACAGCCCAAATGTCCTGGACTGGCTGTTCCGGAGAAAAGGCATAACAGCCTCAGACAAGGAGAATCTCTGAGGAGTCAGGTGTGACTTCGGCAGGTTGACTGAGAACCCTCATAACAAGGAGTTTGCCATTGTCTGGAGGTGGTTTGTGATAATGTGGTGAGCCCCCATTAAACAGCTAACTTAGATTTCCTGCCAGGGGGAGAGTTCGAAAGGTGTTGCACTTTATTTTACTGGGGCACAAAGGTACCACCAAGCTCTGCAGTTTGTCAGAGCAATGCTTAGCTTAGGTGCCAAACAGTGCGTCAGTAAGGACTTCATGAAAAGGGAAAAAGAGGTTTGGTCCATGCCTAGCCAGGCAGTAAGACTTCTGTGAGAATGTTAATTTTAACCTCCATAGTCAGGAGCATAAAGTGAAGGACCTCATCAGCCCTTCTAATTACTGTTCTGAAGGAAGTACTCTAGTCTGTCACTGGTCCATGGGTGTTACCAACCAATTGTTGGGTGAGGTGGCTGGCCTCCTGGACCATTTACCAGTAGTATGCATCATACTTAGTGGCAAGTTCTTGCCACTCCCCTCCAATTTCATCTCCTTAGGGCTTCAACTCACAATATTGGATGGCTTTCACGTTCATCTGGGCACAGTCAACTATCTCAGAACTCAAGCAACAACAGCACACCTTGTAGAGATCAGTAACAGACATCTGTTTGCGGAATCCACTTTAAAACTGAAGTCCGGAAGTCTCAGGGATGACATCACCTATACACTGGGAAAATATGAAGGGAAAATGTTTCTTCACAAGTGAGAAAAAGAAGAAGTGGAAGTCCACATCCCAGTCTGAAGGCGCAGTAAGAAAGGTAATTGTATCAGTGCGCACTGGGTGGTGCTTATGTGCAACTCTGTCACTTCTGGAGCGGAATGGTGTTGACATCACTTACTGGCACATAGGATACATGCTTTGATTTTTCCAGATACAATCTGATGACTGGGGATATTTCGAAAGCGAGCCATTTGTGGTTCAATGTGCCCATCAGAAACAAAGACATATAGGTCTAAAGCTACACAGTTTTGGGCTAAGAAATTTGTAAACCACACATGCGCTAAAGCATAACCTGATGGCACTCAAAAAGAGAACCACGTCAAGTTCTCAGTTTGTAAATGGCAAGCAAACCGTTAGTAGTTTTTGCACCTAGAAAATAATTTTAGCACTGGTAAAATAAAAAAGGTTGAAAATGTAGATTACAAGCATGGACCTTCAACTATAATGGCAAGATATCTTGAAAAATATTTTTTTTAACAGGCAAGGGTACATAAAGTGAGGTTGCCCAATTTGTTATTTTTCAATGTTAATGCATCAACTTGGCTATGATGTGACTTTATGAAGGAGAAAGGATAGTAGTGCAAAAGGCTTAAACATGGGCCGAGAAAAGCATGGAAGTAGGGGGAGGAGGCTGCTGTGCCATGGCAGGTGTAAGCAGCTCCTGTAGTCGCATATATGCAGTAAATAGTAGAGCTCCAAATATTGGAAAGCAGAAAAAAATGCAGGCCTGGTTGTGCCTCATGAAATAAACGGAGAGCTATCGCAAAGAGATGCGTGCTTTAAACTGTTTGGAAGTGACCAAAGCGTGCCATTACCCTTTAAGTCAACCAAGGCATTCCCAAGCTGCAAACACAAGAGCAACCCTTCAAATAAAAAGCGTCACCATGAGAGCCCAATTACAAGATTGTATAATTTTTTTTAATTAAAAAAGACATTATCCAGCTTCGACCTAATTCACTGTGCTAAATTTCCATGCCCGCACAGCCTTCCTAAAAACTATGGTACAGTCTTTCCTGCACAACAATAAATGAGCAATAGTTGGCCAATAATGTGCTATTAAAGTTCATTAAGTTTATTTTCCGGACACCGTTTTTCACACTGAATGAGCCTTTTTTCTTTTTTTTAGCAGAAACCTATGGTCACGCTCAATGGATGTGAATCTCACATCGTGGAGCACTTCAAGCTCAACAAGGCAGGGCTCAATAACCCACTAGCTTCGATAAAGGCTCACATCAACATTTTTCTGTTACAATATGAACTTTCCATTCAAAACACTCATATCTCATTCGTGTGCGATCGTGCAACTAGACATCTTTGTAAAGGTAAAAACCTTACCAGCACTTTCAATATTAAAGTAAAATCAAAATGTTATAAGTGTTGCAAGAATTAAAAATGGTCCCCACTCCAGAACTCAAATTCTGGTCACACAACTAACTTTACATGAAGGAAAATATATTTATTTTATTTTTTTGCCCGATTTTAGCATATGGAATCTGGAGGAGTGCACAAAAATAGGTAAAAGCAATAAGGAAATTCCTGACTAGCTTCCTAAACACAAGAACCTACTATTGCCAGCGGATTTATTTTTACTCCCCATATCTACAACATTAGAACACCCACTGTTCTTAATAAAAATGACGATGGCGTGTGTGCTGTAGCCCAAAGGCTTCTCTCCCACAGGGACCCAGAAGGAACGCATATGGCTTTATGACTATTTCTGAGTACCACAGACGTTCTTGTGCTTTGGGGCAACGAGACGCGCCCCAGACTTACTTCATGAAAACACACAATAAATGTTGTATAGCTGTTGGCTTGGCGATTGTAGAGGAGATTGGTAAACATGTAATTGGAGATCGAAAATAATAAAATCACCTGCTTTTCTGACGTCACGTTGGATAAGGAGGAGTTCCGCTGTCGCGTGCATTACTAGAGAATCTCGGTTTCTATGTCGGCTCAACCTGCGCTCAAGAATAAGACTGGCGGCTTAATATTAATGGTCTGAAGAGGTGTCCTACGGTTGATAATCATGGGCCAGCAGAGCCGGCAGCTCGGTGCTGCCCCTGTGGTGCTACAGATCCCCCTCAGCTGGGGTTAGCATCTGCTCTTGTGCTGCAGGTGTGCGCTCGGCATAAGGGATGCCCTAGAAAGCACTTCTGTCGAAGCATTTGCCTGGAAAGGACGCAGACAGAGGGGCAGCCTGCTCGTCTAGCTAGAACAAAGGCTGGGACAGAAAGGGGCATAACAACAGTGAATCAGCAGGTCAAAGCTGGGGAAATGGGAAGTATGTAAGGAAAGAGCGAGCCGAAAAGCACTGCCACACGAGGCTTCATCTCGGATCTGAAATGGAGGACTAGGACTCGCCCTTCAGATGTGGCTCGGCAGAGGCTTCTGCTGTGCAGTTAGGCCCCAGAAACAGTCCACCCATTCAGTCACGGCAAAGAGGCACACTCCACACAGCAGCAGGGCTGTGCTCCACTACTTTGGGATAATAATGTTTCCACATTTTATCTGGACACCTGCACATGTTAAGAAGTCTATTCCTACATACACGTGTGACCCAGATTCTGGAGTGATTTATTTTTCATTTCCCAGCACTTTCTGCACATTGTACTTCTGTAACTGATGTCAAAGGTCAAGCAACATATCCTGGGGCGTTTACAAATAGGCAAATAAAGGATTTTATTTTTTAATGGAAGTCCTATTGCTTTTACAAACTTACTTCTAGATATTTAAAGCTTTAGGCAAAGGCTCCTACAAAAAACTCAAACACTATAAAAAACAGTTCACAATGGACAGCACACCGGTGCAAGTTAAGGCCGACAACGATGGAGCAGAGGTCGGAAACAGCAGACCGGTTGTCTCAATCAAAGGTTTTACCTTTAGACTTAGTATCCAATTGCTGGGGTAATTTCTTATGGTCAGTCCAGCCCCCAGCTCACCAAGGCTGGCTTTTGGCTGGGCCATAGATCTTGATCTAACCTTGTCTCCTGCAGTGTCAGCTGGACCCTTAGAGTCGGGGGTCCATCGGCTTTTTGCGACTCTGAATCAGGTAAACAGGAGGCCAACCACTTGTCCGTTGGACAGGAAATCCAGTTTTTGGGTTCCAGCAGGATTTAGGGGGGTCCTTGAGTCCCCACTTTCCATCCGGAGCCAGAAGTCAGGATGCCCCTTCTCACAGAGCCGCTTTGTTCGGACCATTCCAGGACCTTACCAGGTCCAGGAATGTTCTGAAGAGGTGGTAGTAGAGGTACCAGATTTATCTTGTGCATTAGCCAGTGACTGGACAAATTCTACCTATCAAGCCTAAAAATTCTTACCCCTTCCAACCCCCACATTCTTTGGCATCACTTCCCCTTTCTCTTCCCGTAAAATTATCCAGGAGCCCCTGTTTCAAGACAGCAGGACCTAGCTGCCACCGGACAGGCCAGTCTTCAGCGTCTTGGGAACTCCCTTACCTGACTGGGTCAAAACTGTTTTCTCTTCATCAGTGGCTGGAGCTGTGGTTGGAGCTTAGCTACCGATGAAGATCCTGGGATGAATAGAACTAGACCTCTTTGGCATTTTCAAGAGAGGTACCCCTCTAAACCTGCTTTTTATTCTGCCATCTGTTTCTGCCCACTCCCAGACAGCTAAGCCCTGTTAAGCAGACAGAAGTTAAAACACATATACCTTTTCTTCAGCCCAGAGGTAAACACTGCCCCTAATGTCACAAATGTTAAGTCTCCTAGATAAGAATGTGTATTTCTGCTCTGGAGGTGTGACAACAGGCAGGACTGATTTTAAGTCATTTCTGGCTTAAGCAGCCTACAGTACATTTTTACAGATTTACTTTTCTGCTGACGTCATCAAAAATCTGATTTCACTTTTAAATCAGATTTTTTTTAAACTAAGCAGGAAATAACTCTGAAGCATATTTCTAGTCCTTTTACTAAAAATAGTGGAAAATAAGCACGGGCAATGCTAATATGCCTGACATTGGCAAGCTAGTGCAAGTGTCACTTTCTGAAAAACATATATCAAGTATATGCTACATGAAAAACAAAAGTCCGATATCGCCTAAATGTGGTGGCCGTATGCCTTCACTAACAATTTAAAATATTAAAATAACTATCACACAATTTTAGTAGAGCAATGTGTGCTTCATTGCAATCAGATCTACTTAGAACAGGCATTAAACCCTTTTTAAGCTCTAATACACATCACTTGAAATTATGATTTTTACTGGCACAAAGAAAATATACCAATTTCCTTTGCATTAAGGAAAACTGGAGAGACAGTTTACACAAATGTGGAATAAGAACACAGGCTAAAGAATGGAAAGAAAAAAAAGTATGATCTTGATGCCTTGACACTGAATTGTACTACTTTTTAGTCAGATGTGCATATACGATAGCAGGAATTTGTTGTACGTTTGTGTTTGTGCAATATTAACATGCAAATTGTGGTTTCACACTCGATGACACATACATGCTGACATGGTATGGATGCTTTCTAAACGAATTTTCCACAAGATGCAGAAGCACATTTTCCTGAATTCTTGTAAACCAGGGCTCAATATGGGCTTAGAAGCCATGCTTTCCAAAATGGATGTCACCCTTGCATTCCCCCTGCACATCTGACTGTCAATATTTTGCTTCCCGATGCTGTTGGACTTACATTTCCAACAAAATCATTAGAATGTGACATAGATGCAGCTCACTTTTATATAAAAAGGACACCACTGGTTACCCTGGTTTAACTTGACCACTGCCACAAATTCCTCTTTACTCAATATTTGGGAGAGAGAGTTTAAGGTTTCAGTATAGCAACTGAAATGATTTACTTATGCTTAACATATTAAATCATATTTTATGCCTGTCAATGTGGAGCACATAGTATGCACTGTTGTTATTCCTGTGCTTCCAAGTCATGTGGGCATTAGTATTTCCCCCACCTTGTTCGGTGACTGAAGAACGCCATTATTTACTTATTTCTTAATTGCCCAGTCCCATCGTCAAAGCCTTCTGGATCGCTAGTGTAAGATGCTTATTAACTTACTCCTTCCCTAGCAGGATCAGCTGTGCCTGTGAATGAAGAGACTCGTGCACGGTCGCCTCCTGCAACCGTGAAGACAAGCGCATTACTAGATGACAACCTAGCAACAGACAAATCCTTCTATGCCGAGACAACAGCAGCACGCCTGTTACCGAGTAGATGATTAAGTGTGGTGGCTTTTGTGAACACAGAACTATGGAACTGAAAGACTAGGTCCTCAGTGCCCTAGCCAAGTGTGTGTGAAGGAACAAATCACAGGATATGACGTTTCACTGTGGCAGCATGGGATCTGAATAACAATGCAAATGGCAGCCATTCCCCCCTCCCCCCCAACTGCTCAACAGCCCACCTGTACTAAGTCCCATCCAAGGCAACAGCACATACTCAGTGGGGAGGTATCCTTTGACATCTGGGCAGTTACATTTTTGTGGAAAGCAACGTTTATGGCATGTGTTTTCGCTGGGCTAAAAACCACGGCAATGCGGTCAGGTCGAACTGCAAGTGAGGATAGAACAATTTTGAAAACTCCTTAAAAGTTTATGTTTAACTGCATGAATAACTGGAAACATCTCAATCTAAAGCAAAATACTGAGTTTATGAGAACTAAGAAACAAGCTCATATAAATTAGGCCAATGGCCAAGACCAAAACATTTATGGATTTGCAGAGAAGACTTCATCATTCTCACAGACCGCAAAGCACATGTATACCTAGATTCTAATCAAACTGCTGTCAATATGAAAATAAGTCAATATGAAAATAAGCAAAATAAGGGTTCCCGCTTTCAGCAACTTTGAAACAGAATAATAAAAATAATATTGCTGTATTTTGTCTTGCAGCATCAACAACTCTTCGGTAGTTGACAGTATCATTATGCTAATGCATACACAGTTCAACGCAGCTAGACTATCGGAACCATGAAAATATATCATGGAAACAGCCTCCCGGGAATTGCATGCAAGTCATGGGGGCTGCCGGGGTTTGACGACACAAGGCTTTGCTGATGGTTCAACTCTACCAGACTGTATTAACATGTGGCACTCTAGGGTCTGCAGCATCCGAGGCCACACAGATGGAACATTTTGCTAAGTGATTTTGCTAGTGTTTAGTGGTACGTGCCCTTCAGTCATCAATGAAATCCTTTGAAGATGGTTTCCAAACAATCAAATTGAGAACTTGTATTTCAATTTACATACCCCCCCCAAAAAAAAAATATATATATATATATATATATATATATATATATATATATATATAAATAAAGGAAAAACACACTCTACGAAGAATGTAATGCAATTAAGTAAAGATGCAGATTATAATTCACCGGGAGTGTCACAAAACTTAACATTCCATACATCAGAAAACTAAGCAGCAACCGGGAGTAAAGAGCACTATGGAGCGAGGGGGAATACGCACTGACGACAGTCTCCAATACTGCTGCTAAAAAATGAGTTGCAATCAGTGTTTTATAGATTAACCACTACAGGCCTAGAGACATGCACAATGGTCAACAGTATAAGCAGTGGAACAGGAGGCTCAGATGTAACAGTAAAGACAGTCATGAGATCCTAGGCTATTTAGTAAAAAAAAAAGTAGGTGACTAAATATGAGGGTGTGAAAACTCTTTAGGTGCCACAAAACATATTGTGAAGGTTCTAGTCCAGCCTTCGAAGAGCACCACAATATCCTATGATAGTTGGTTATTCCTTTAGTGGGTGGGAAACCCACCTTAGGTAACAGAAGAACATTTTCCTAAAGTTACTGGTGCCACAGACTGAACACTCTCGTCTTCCTTCATCCCTCCTCTGTGATCCTGCTTTTTATGGTGAGACGATGACCCTTCCTCCTCCATCCCAAGCCTGTCCTCCTCACCAGTTCTTCTCAACTCCTTCCTCCCCACGCCTTAAAGAATGAATCCCTACACTTAAATTTTCAAACCTATCAAGCTCATTTTGACTTACTGTATGTGCAAACTATCAAGCTGTTGGTCCTCACCGTCCGCATCCCTCTTTATCTCACTTCTGAATCACTACCTAACAGGTACTTACAAGTTTTGCTTAAAACAGCAGTAGTCAAATCAGTACTACAAAAAACGACTGCTCACCATTCCATTCCCCCTAAATACAGCCTGGTCTCCCATGTCCCAGTCTTCTCTAAGTAGTAGAGCGCACCTGACATTTCGCCAGACCTGACACATCTTACTAAGTCCTTTTTAATCAGATGTCTAAGCTCTTCACTACACCGGGACAGAGACTGACATCTTCCAACTTCACTACCTCAGCCAACACAATTACCTATAATGTAACAATACTAGGTATTGGATGGGCCTATCGGGCACTCTGTCACTGCCCAATGAAGTAGCTCTAAAGAGCCAGAGGATAGGTCTTTTTGTTTGGTTCTGTGGGGTGTAAACAACTGAAAAAGGTCAGACAGGACAGACCAACACTGTTCATACTCCTATGACCTCTGCAGCATTTAAAACTGCTCATCATTCCACTACAGCTCTGTTAGAAATGGGGTCTTTGGTTGACAGTCAGGTTACCCCCTGTTCAAGCAAGGACCCTCACTCCAGTCAGGGTAAAAGAGAATCAACCTCAGTTAACTCCTGCTTACCCTCTTGGTAGCTTGGCAGAGCAGTAGGCTTAACTTCAGAGTGCTAGGTGTAAAGTATTTGTACCAACACACACAGTAAACCAATGAAAACACTACAAAATGACACAACAGCAGTTTAGAAAAATAGGAAATATTTATCTAAACAAAACAAGACCAAAACGACAAAAATCCACCATACACAAGTCAAGTTATCAATAAAAATACAAAAAGTGCCTTTAAGTAGTTTTAAACACACACTAGCGCTGCTAGAGTGAAAATGTACCTGGTGCGTGTCAAAAATAACCCTGCACGGACGGGTGTGCGTCAAAAATAACTCCGCACGGCTGTACATGAGTCAAAAATCCAGCCGCACGATGATCCGAAAATCCCGCCGCGCAGGTTGTGATCTCCCAGCCTCCGTCAGCGATGCTGCATGTTGTTTCTCCTGCTCCGTACGTCGAGTCTTCGGTCGCGTTTCCTGCGAGCGTCGTTTCTCAGCTGCGGAGCCGGCAGCGTGTGGTTTTTGCAGTTGCAGATCGGATTTGCGTCAATCTTTTCCCCGCACAGCGCTCTGTGCATGGATTTTCTTGGCTTTATGCTGCCAGGTTCTCCTTTCACGGTCCCAGGAACTGGATGGGTACCACAGGGCAGAGTAGGAGTCTCTCCAGAGACTCCAGGTGCTGGCAGAGAGAAGTCTTTGCTGTCCCTGACACTTCAAACAACAGGAGGCAAGCTCTAGATCAAGCCCTTGGAGATTTCTTCTCAAGATGGAAGGCACACAAAGTCCAGTCTTTGCCCTCTTACTCTGGGAGAAGCAGCAACTGCAGGATAGCTCCACAAAGCACAGTCACAGGCAGGGCAGCTCTTCTTCCTCAGCTATTCAGCTCTTCTCCAGGTAGAGGTTCCTCTTGGTTCCAGAAGTGTTTCTAAAGTCTGGGGTTTTGGTTGCCCTTTTTACACCCAATTTCTCATTTGAAGTAGGCCTACTTCAAAGTAAAGTCTCTTTGGAATGTGAAATCCTGCCTTGCCCAGGCCAGGCCCCAGACACTCATCAGGGGGTTGTAGACTGCATTGTGTGAGGGCAGGCACAGCCCTTTCAGGTGTGAGTGACCACTCCTGCCCTCCCTCCTAGCACAGATGGTTCATCAGGATATGCAGGCTACACCCCAGCTCCCTTTGTGTCACTGTCTAGTGTGAGGTGCAACGAGCCCAACTGTCAAACTGACCCAGACAGGGAATCCACAAACAGGCGGAGTCACAGAAATGGTATATGAAAGAAAATGCTCACTTTCTAAAAGTGGCATTTTCAAACACACAATCTTAAAATCAACTTTACTAAAAGATGTATTTTTAAATTGTGAGCTCAGAGACCCCAAACTCCACATGTCCATCCGCTCCCAAAGGGAATCTACACTTTAATCAGATTTAAAGGTATCCCCCATGTTAACCCATGAGAGGGACAGGCCTTGCAACCGTGAAAAACGAATTTAGCAATATTTCACTGTCAGGACATATAAAACACATTACTATATGTCCTACCTTAACCATACACTGCACCCTGCCCTTGGGGCTACCTAGGGCCTACCTTAGGGGTGTCTGACATGTAAGAAAAGGGAAGGTTTAGGCTTGGCAAGTGGGTACACTTGCCAAGTCTAATTTACAGTTAAAACTGCACACACAGACACTGCAGTGGCAGGTCTGAGACATGATTACAGAGCTACTTATGTGGGTGGCACAACCAGTGCCGTAGGCCCACTAGTAGCATTTGATTTACAGGCCCTGGGCACCTCTAGTGCACTGTACTAGGGACTTACTAATAAATCAAATATGCCAATCATGGATAAGCCAATTACATACACATTTTATAAAGGAGCACTTGCACTTTAGCACTGGTTAGCAGTGATAAGGTGTCCAGAGTAACAAAAACAGTAAAATCAGAGTCCAGCACACATCAACAACCTGGGGAACAGAGGCAAAAAGTTAAGGGAGACCACGCCAAGGATGAAAAGTCTAACAAGCTCCTAACCACTCTTGTTAATAGTTGAGTATCTGAATCAGTTCTTTTCCTACTAATGGTTCATTATTTTAAATTCCTGCTTCATTGTCCTATGCATCAGCAGCCCTCAGGTCTCAGTCTTGGCTTTATTCCTATCTCTCTCCACCACTTCCCCAGGTGACAGTTTCTTCTTCATACTTTATTATCTGTATGATGATACCCAAATCATCAATTGTCTAGTTTTCACTGTAACTCCCCCAGCTCCTCCTCAGAATAGCTCTTCAACTCACTCATGCTTAACAATCTGGATTGCTGAATACAATGGCTATATAGTCTTGATACCAACCTCATGCCACTTTCATCAACCACTCCATATCACTTTAACTTACTCTTGCAGGTTATTTTCACCCCCGCTTTACTCACTATTTTTCAGTCTGTCTTCCTAAGTCTTCATCTGTTGTATTTTTCTCTCTTGCTCGGAGTCGAAGTCTGTTGAGGAAACAGAAGTACTGACTCCCAAAAATAAGTTCCAGTGGGCTCTACCTGCATCCACCAGCTTACATTAGGAAATGATTGCATCACCACAAATCCAGAAAAGCCTTTTGTTGGCAGGAGCGGTTGGAGATGCATGTGTAATTACTGTGGCCAGTCAGCATGGAAGAGACTCTTCTCTAATATGCTTTGCAAACAAGCACAGTTAAAGCCAGTAAAGTCTGGTCTTCATTTTGAGTCCTGAGTAGACCATTAAAAACCTGCTTGAGAATGGGGGGGGGGGGGGTTGGGTGGGGGGGGCACATAAATGTCTGCTTTACTTATAGACTATATATCTACGAGATTAATAATTCGATGTAAGATGATTTAGAATACTTTCGTCATGTTACATAGTTTAAATACAAGCAATCCTCAGAAGGTGGAATGATGCACCAAACAGTCAAATATCAACTAGTTTGATCTGAGAGGAATACTCCTCTGGGCGGAGCCAAAGGACCCTATAAATATTTTAAAGAACTGGGAACAACAGGTATGTAAAAAGCTGTGTAGTGTAGCTGGACCTAAAATATTTATTAGTGATAGGGTGTTTAGTGGAGTATTAATTGGGTCACACTTGCAATGCAGCTGTTTTTCACACACTGGGAAGTAGGAAGTGGCCAAAGAAAAGAAGAATAAAGTGGCTTAAGTCAATCCAACCTTGTAAGTCTTGACAGCCCAAAAATCAATCTCCCAACCCCTTGAAATACCATCTATCTCGATAATTAGACTACACGCAGAAACTACAGTACACACAGAATGGTTAAGAACTGCAAGTGGCCCCATCCGCTAGGGAGGATTGACTAACTGCCACTTTATTGGAGGGAGGGTAGATTGTCATCACCCTTTGCTTTGCTACAGAGCATTATTGCTAGAACCTTCTAAATTGTCTTATCCGCATTTATCTACATCAAAACCCCAAAAATTACAGGAAGCGCTTTATATTTGTTTACTAAGACAGTCTTCTTCCCTAACAACATTCTGGAAAAGAAAAAGCGACAGCTAACGCCATACGAAACAAGGAAAAAAAATATTTCAAAAGAGAAACTACACAAGATAAAATGCATTATAACACTTTAATGTTAAGCATTTGAGTTGGTTTTTGTTAGGTCTGCTCACTACCAGATGGATGGCAAAAGATCGGCTCATTAATCTTTACCCAGAAAGCAAAAGAAAGCGCTTTTTCAAACAGAAGCTATGGATCAGGCGTCTGTATCTGGGTCAAAGAAGGGATTCCCTTGGGAGATACATCTCTGCCCAGGGGAGCCAATTGCACATATTCGCTCTACAAATGAAACTGATAACCTCGTTTATATTCCAAGTCAAAACACTGTCTGCAGGGTATCAATGCTGTTAATATTGCCTCCACAAAATGTGCACTCTTTAGCTACATAGCCAGACAATTTATACACCAGAACCTGTATAGTGGCAAGTCACTTTTCAGATATTACTTTTAATTTTCTTATTGTCTACTTTACCCACCCGAGAATGCACATCAAAAAAGGTAACGTTTGAACTTACTCAAAATAGGGTAATCTCCAAATGTAAGTAAATCTATTGAACAGGCGCTCTTTGAAAATGCTTACTTAGGGTATTTCTCCAAGTCCATTTGAAAAAAATACGCTGTTCTAAAGTATTTCAATAATGGCTGAAAGTGAAAATGCCTTGAACGACGTGCAATGAACTGCATTCTATAATGCACAAGACTGGAACCCGGCAATGGGATTGCTATATAAAAAACACGAACATAACAAGCAAAATGAATACCACAGAAAGCGACCAAGGACAACGACGCCAAAGCCCCACGTCATGGCCAAGGGTACTACCACCTCTTGGATTTGGACTTTCGAGAACATACTATGTACTGCTAGTGTAACTTGATAACACCTGCACTGGGCTACCTCGAGGGTTATGCCGCTCACCAATACAGGCAAGGAGTCACCCATACTAATATAGGATTACACATCTGGCTCTTGATCACAATCAGTAACTGCAATTGTTGAGTCCTTTTTGTGGTCTCACTACAGACTTTGTGATCCGAGGAACAATGCAACCGAGCAAGGTGAATAATCACCTGCATAATACAGGATTGAGGAGCTATGCAATCCAGCAACCTAACCCAACTTTTTCAGCGGAAGGCAAAATAAATGTTAATGTAACATTACTGTGCTTGGTTCAGGATCTCTTTCAGGGATCTAGTATGGTAACCCAGGCTCCTGTAGGAAGCTGCCATGGCAAAGCATGAGTTAGTGCAGTTTTTTCAAGTCTACTGCAAGCTGTGCTGCCCATATCTAAAATCTATGCACAGCAAATGCATCTGATGCAGACCCTGGCCAATCCACCTCTTTGGACCAGTCAGGATTTGTTAATGGTCTTGAGGCACTGGACAGCAACCTGCTAAATGAAGGAGAGGCTTTGTTGACTGAACAGAGTTTCTGAGACCGAATATCAGATACATAGCCTCACTGCTATCCACTTTTGCTTTACAACGCCCAAGTTCATATGTGATTTAGAGGTATCCATTTGGGATTGTTATGTGCATCTTTGGCACTGTTTTGTGATTGACTTACCAAGATTACATTGAAAAAAAAAAAAATAACCTCTTCACATAGCCATCGGATATATGTTTGCAAAATGAATGTCCTCAGTCCTGTGTTTACATAAAACCTTTACTTTTAGTTATTTGATATATACAGGCGCCTGGCTGGTCTAAATGTGAGCAGTGATTGGGAAGGGCACAGTTGTGTCTCACCAAGACAGCATAGTTGTCGGCACCTCATCCATTTTCTTAAGAGAGAACAGAAAAGTATCCCGTATTAAGGGTGGTAAGGGTCACCTACAGCACCTTTTTATGTAAAGTGAAGCCATATCTGCTAAGCAGCTTAGTTGACTGTCAACTAGAAATGACTGTACCAAGGCGGAAAAGGAGTCTTCTCAACAATTATGCCTGCACATGATGTTCCCTCCATGCACAGGCTATTCTGCCAGTGCGCAATTTCACAGGAGGGTCAGGCTGCATTTGCACTCTTTTCAATGAAATGGAAAAGTTATTAGCAGGATTTTTTTTCTCCAAATCAAGGAATATGGCTTTTAGTCAAGAATAGAAATGCGAGGTTTAAAGACGGCAATAAGCATTTATGTACAGGATATCTTAATTTTCTTTAATAGCAATTATTACTAAAATGAACTGTCTGGATTTTATGGATGTAAAGCTGTGCCACTGGTGCAAGGATTGGTCCAAAGATTAAGAATAATTTTGCAGCACAATCCAATCGCATATTTTACGAGTAGGAAGAATCGATCATTATTAACGAGGCTCTATATGCAATAACCTAACATGCCACTATCAAAAAAATCGCGCCCTCCACGTTTTGAGTGATTCATGGTATTTTGTAATATTCCTATTTCCAACAGGAAAAGGCTGATAATTAGCGCCAGGAGGACAGACTGCAACTGTCCACAGAAATTAATTCAACAGAATGCATACGTAAGAGACCAAACATTCAAGCATGTTGCCAATATGGGTCTATAAATAAGGACTCTACAAAGGGGCAATTCAGAGGAGAGTTATTGAAACAGAAATTGGCAATAAGGCTCTTCTTTCACATACCTCATATCATGCAGGTGGGTATGGAAGTATTGTGCAGGAAAGTAGTTTCCTCTTGCCCTCAAAGTGCTCTTTCAGATTACGGTGACTTTAACATAAGAGACTCGCTAATCAGCTAAAAGAGGGGGATCAGGGTGTCTCTAGAGTTTGACACTGCAAGTGAAGAATCTACCGATGAACGTCTTTGCAAATTCTGCATCACAACTCCTGAGGCAGCCGGGCGGCCTGTTCTGGAAACCATGACAACTACTGACATATGCCACACCAACATAAATGCAACAAAAAATGAGCAACAGTTTGAAAGAAAATTCATAGTAAAAAGCCTCAACTATTCTTGTGATGGGAGTCATACAAAATAATTTGCAGATTACAGTGATGTCAAATTCTATCCGTATCTACTTGCCCAAAGGATTACATGATACAAAACGTCTACCCAGAACAAATATTCCAATTGCCACTTTTAGTACAATGCAATGAGGTGACAAGTTAGGGCATCATTCTTATTCTATCAGAGCTACGATAACAGCCTCTTTGATTGTGGCAGAGATCACACTAGATCAGGGATTGCATTCCAACAATGTTCGGATTACACATCTTTCTGATTACACGGATACCTCAACATACCATGTCTTGTTTACCTCATATCTTTGAATATTCACAGGCTCTTCCTATGCAAATTTACTGTTTATAAATGAGCTACGTTTAGGCTTGTCTCCTAATGGCAGTAGGGCTCTAAATATGCCTGCGTTTTCGACTACTAAGGATGGCCGATTGTAGAAGAGCTCAGGGAATGCCATTCACCTGAAATCTCAAAATATCACTGTCAAAACCCAACACCTACTTGCATCTTAGTGCCTAAGTCATCAACAGAGGATCAATGAGGTTGTCCCCCTTCAGAAAGTCTTCTCTTGAACTGAACGTAAATAACCAAACTTGACATGAAACTAGAACTTTACTCAGAGTAGTGCCTTTACATCCATTCACTAGCATTTAGAACTTGACATCACAAAAAAATTGGACAGGCTTCCAAGGGTTAATTATAGCTGCAAATCTGAGTTTGCATTCTGTATGTGGGTTTGAATGTAAAGATAAACTAATCAAAGTAGACATGTTAGCTTGTTCTCCCGCTGACCATTTTCTGTACCCAAACTTGGAATCTGGTATGCAAACTCTAACAGTTTGGCTTGTCACAAAATAAATTTCTGTTGCAACTGCTAATACAGGACTCAAAAATGGCTCAGGACTGTCTAAGTGCCTCCATCCCTCACCCCAACTGAAATAAAACACCTACTAGGATTTCTGTACTGGGTTTGCTATCCTTGCTTTTGGGGTTCGCAAACATGCGGCAGGCTACGATTAATAAGGGTCTTAAACTTAGCTCAAAATTCACAAACTTGTGGGCCAATGCTGGGTCCCCTATCAAAGTTTGATAACTCTGACCTGGGTTGGGACTAAAATAGGAATTTAAGTGTCCTACGAATCCAAAAATTCCAGACACACTTGGAAGCTGTTTAAATTATGATAAATACATTACTTTCTCAATGTATTTTCTGTTTAGGAACGGGCTGGGGTCAGATTGTGTTTTAGGAGGTCTGCTCATTACGCTCATAGTGAGCCTTTTTTTTTTTTTTTTTTACTCTGTGTAAAGTCGACTTCCAACCACGTCTGCAACTCAGTAAGGAGATTTACCGCAAAGAGAGAAAAATATACCAAGGACTCCCCCCTAGCTTGGGAGTTTTTCTGCACATCTCCTAGAGAGAAGTTAAACGCAATAAGGGTAAATTGCAAAATCTGAACAGAAGTTGAGCGAGGGGACCGAAATTTCATAACTCTACGCACCTTCAAATTCAATTATGAAAATACAAAATAATTAAACTCCAAAGAAGGTTAAAAAAAAAAAAAATGAACTCCAGTTAACCAGAACAGAAACATTACAAAAATGTCCTTGACCAGCGCTGAAGAAACACAAGCAAACAATTCCCACTTCAGCCACTCTGCATTGCATCCTATTGTGTACCACAAATGGGTGATGTGGAGAAGAAAATCCCTTGATTGGAAAAAATGTTATAGTACTAGCCAAAATTCCAGCAAAAAAAATATTATTTCCAATTTTTATGTGGCCAATGTATGTGTGTGGCGTTTTCAAGTTGGCAAACACTACACAATATTAAAAAAACATAGGAACACCACTTTGCTCATGAACAGACTATCATAATGAAACTCAATATGAACCTACATTACGGCACAATGTGAGGAAGGGCATACTCGGAAATACTTTAGGAAATTATGACTTGGTTTCCCATTTACGGCCCACTCAGTCTGCTGTTGCGTTATATTGCAGCAGCCTGTCTACCTTGTTCATAAATTTGATTAACCTAGACATAATATGCATAAATTCACCTTGTATGCAAAAATGTATAGCATGACGCGTATGAATACCATACAGTTTTAAAGCACTTCAAAGCCAAAGTGTACATTCTTACAGAAGCACTGTATCGAAAGAGTAGATGACCCTGCATTTCTTTATGTTGTGTACAAAGTCTACAGTGGGTGGCCGAATCGACTTCGGGAGCAAATCATATGAGGGTAACTAACACTTCAGAACGTACCTGCATGAACCAGAGTTTGAAATATGCTTTGAAAGTTTCCACTAGATACCCCTGCAGTGTCAGTTTATGTAGAACTTTAATGTTAGCCAAGCGTGGTCTCTTTCGCTAATTTTTCGTTTGTCCAAGGTAATGAAGCTAGTTTATTCAGCAATATTTAAAAATGCCAGGGCAGTTACTTTTCCAAGAGAAATTCGGCATCCAGGAAGGAGAGGGCGGTGGAGAGGAACGAGTACCATGAATTCTTCCTTCTCAGAGTAGATCGAATTTCCTCCCAAATGTACAGTTTCAAGGATGCGACCTGAGCATTTCTTTCTTTAAACATGTATATTAAGAAGCCTAGTTTTTGAACCAACTGTTGCTCTATTTACCCGAACGCCAGCCATATCTGAGCTTGCGAGTCGCACGGTGGGATTCTACACAGCAGACTATATACTTTTTTTTTTTTTAATCTTTTTTTTTTCAAGTAATGCAGGTTATTCAACACATGTTCAGGGTATCAACATACATCACGTTTTCTTGGTTACAAATGTCAATTCGCGGCAAAAGCAACAATAGCACAAGAATCATAGCAATGGTGTCCCCATGCATAACCGTTATTGAGTAGTGGACATATATTGTGTCTATACTTGACCTTTAATGTGATGGTCGGCACCAGTTGAGCCAGTCTCCTCGCATACTAGCGCCTCTGGCCGATGATGGTATATTGCCGGATAACTAATAACACCTAACAGATAGTAATCCCTGCGTAGGGCTATGCGGGAGTAGACCTGAAAATGCATTATAATTTAACAAGAAAGAAAGAAGAAGAAAAAAGGAACCTGCTTGGCGTATGTGAGGAGGGGACGTCGGCATCTTCGTCTATATCTATTTATGGCTCTCCGACCCCTGGCCCCAACCTCCAGTTACCGAGGACGGAGGGGGAGAAGTGGGAGTGAGCGGTTCAGGCTCTGTGTTCTCATTTCAAAAGGTAGAGCAAGTTTGTAATACGTTTGTAGGGAAATCTAATATTGAGAGTTCGCAGTAATCCCTGCTCTTGCTATGGGGTCAAACAGGTGTTGTCAATATTCAGTAGACGAGAGTCGGGGTTAAAGGAAGAATGACTATGGGGAAGAGCTTGTTTGGGTGAGTCACGTGGTGACAGATCAACGGGGGTGTTCTGATGTCGTCTCTCTGCCAGTCTTTTGTGTGCTCAACTTATCCTCCAGTTTCACTAGGTCAGTGTCCCAAAGTGTTACCCCTCCCTCTCCACCCTGTGCATGCCTATCTTGATCTAATGCATTAACCTCTGCCGTGGTCCAACCCAACACCACCCGGAGTCAGGCTTGTGCATCTGGGGGGCACGTGACCTTTCAAGCCATGGCGATCACGCGCTTAAACAGTGTTAGGGCAAGATCAACAAACTTCATATAATACCTGGATCGTTTAGTCCGCTTGGTCACCCCCAGTAGGCAAAGGAGTGGGTCTGGTGCGAGGGATTTGTCTATAATGTCAGATATATGTTGCATGATGCACCCCCAGGCACTGCATATCGCGGGCATCTCGAGGTGGCTTCTGGAAACATGCGGTGAAGTCTATGTGGGGATAGGGATATTTGGTGGACACAATTAAAATGTGTGAATTTTAGTCTAGCATTTCGTGAGACATGCCGCACCTGGGCTAATGCCATTTTCCATTGTTGATCTGTCAACCCGATGCCCAATCCCCCATCCCATTGTGCTTTACTGCGAGGATGTGGTACAGCTGGGGTATCCCTCAATAGGATATAGAGATTAGATGCTGCTTTTTTCACCTGTCCTTGTGTTACCATATAATGGAGTCCCAGGTGCGTTGCTGGCTTCGGGAGGCCGGACTGGCATATTTGTTTCACAACAGTGCAAAGGGCAGCGTGTGCGAGAAACTGTGCGGGGTCTAGGTGGAATGTTGTACTAGAGTCTGTGAAGGAGCACAAGCGTCCATCATAGAGATCACCTACGCGCAGTAGCCCCCCCCTTCCTGCCATGTGTGAAAATCGTATACTTGCTTAAGAGCCACAGCAGACTATATACTTACATTGTTTGATGTTGAGAAAGCATCCACATTTATCTGGGAAAGCTTCTGTTCCAAATGCGACCCGCAGGGATACGTTTTGCTTTGATTACTTTTAGTATAGGAATCAGAGACTGATTCAGTGTTTTATGTAGGAGAGCTTAGCTTGGAAGGCAAATATTATCAAAGAGGATATCTTATATTTTCATGCACTGAGATGTTGTAAATGACGTCCCAAGTCATTTAGCAAGACCCCAAGACATTTGGATTTATTGTGTTCAGTGGGGAGCCTGTCTCCTAGGTGCCGCGCCCATTTCTTTTTTAATTTCCGCCTAAAGACTACTATGTTCGTTGTTTTCAAAAGCTGCAGTCATTTGACTTTCTTTACAACAGTTGTTCAAGCGGTTTAATAGTTTTTGGAGGCCAACTCCGGTTTGATTCAAAAGAACCACACTGTCTGGGCTGTAGCGATGTTATGTGCTGGGGGCAGATGCTTGGCGGATAAGAGTCAGCTGCATCCACTTATGCAAACAGGTCAGAGATGAACAGATGCAAGAACATCTGAGCAAGTACACAAAGTTGCTTCTGCTATCTCAATCTAAATCTTGGCTGAAAATGCCTTGTTTGTCAACTTCTGCCCACGTATCCGCGCACAGAAGATGTATAGTGTGAAACAGTTTATCAGGAGCATGCCATCTCACCGGTTTTCCTAGAATGTATTTCTGTTCACGTCGAATGTTTTGGGGAAGTCAAACTAGAATAAAGAAGTTCAGTGGATTGCTTCCA
This sequence comes from Pleurodeles waltl, assembly GCF_031143425.1. Lineage (NCBI taxonomy): Eukaryota > Metazoa > Chordata > Amphibia > Caudata > Salamandridae > Pleurodeles > Pleurodeles waltl. The sequence continues at coordinate 517,331,123 of NC_090440.1, read as the reverse complement.
TTACAAAGCATTTGGAACTGGGGCTTAGTGTACCCTGCTTTACCTGATGCAATCATTTTTTTTTTTCTGATCTTATGTTATAACAAAGTTTACAATATATTGAGGTGACACTGGATTCACTTGATAGGTAATGCATATCAGTAAACATTGAAGTAATTGGTATAGATGGCATACCAATGATCTAAGTGTGGTTTTCTTTTGAAAAATTAAACTCGCAAATTGTCAAAATGCAATTTACAACAGTGACATAAAACACACCAACTTAATTTGTTGTAACTGCACTTAGCTATTAAAAGGTGTATACTCGAGTTAACATGTTGTAATGCACTATGTTAGTCGAACATTAAATCATTTTGAATGTTTGCTTTACATGTTGAAAGCTAAGAGGTCTGCTCACATATTTTCGTGGTTAATTTGCATGAGATATTTTCTTTTTCTTCCTACTGCAGATGCTGTATTTTTCTAGAAGCTTTCTATTAGCTAGTGAATAGGCGTTTGCTATGTATTAGAACAGCGATTCCCACCCTTTTGACATTTGTGGACCCCCTTTATCATTACAGGAACCCCCACTGAATCATTATTGTAATCCAGGGACGCCCCAGTGAATCATTACTGGTAAACGGTGACTCCGGAATATACATTGTTGATGATTTGAACTGCAAAACAATACACAAAAATACAGAAACAAGCATTCATCAAGCAAATACACAAATGAGAACACATTTTATTTAATTTGCAAACAAATAAAACAAAGAAAATGTAAATTGCATAGGAAGGTTGGGGCTTTTCTAAATTCAATAGGAGCCCCACATCGTCCATGCTATGTTCTGTTTGATGCACCTGCACTGCTTCCACAAACCAATTTGCAGATATATATTTAATTTTTAGCCTCCAATTTCAAGTTCCATGACAATTACAATACATTCTAAAATGTTAATTTGTAAATTTAGCCACTAAATGTATATACACTTTATTAATCTGTTAATATTACTTAATTTTCTAAGCAGCCACGGACCCCCCAGAGGAGGCTTCACAGATCCCCAGGGGTCCCCGGACCACAGGTTGGGAACCACTGTATTAGAAGATTGATAGTGAGGTTCTCATCAGGAGGAGGAGAAGATGCCATGGCAGCATGATTCATGGGAAGAGTCATCTGAACCAAAGATTCTGCCCTCTGTAACAACTCAAGGACATAGCTGTGTACAAACCATTGTAAAGATGTGTGAAACCAGAGGGTTTTACATGCTCTCAGCCTCTGGAAAAGAACGACTGGTTTCTGAGAGTTGGAACGAGCTAAAATGTTGCAACAAGAGTTTTGTTGCATTATATTAGAGTGTATTCCTTAGACTAGGGATGTTTGGACTCCCATACACTCTTGCCTGTAGTCTCTTGCACACATTGTGCACTAGTGAGATTCATGCTGACTTTGAACTCTTTGAAAATCTCTCTCTCATATCTGCAACTCTCCACAATTTGGTTCCAAAGGCTTCATGTCTGAGCACTCCTATTCTCTTATCAGAGATCTTTATTTGGTGTTCAAGTAAATACCCTACTTATTTATGTAACCAAATGCCCTTACTCACGACCTAACCTTCCTTAATTTAGATTAAGGGTTTTCCTTCATGGAACACACTTTCTGGATATTCTGTATTCTCTATGTAATTTTGGTACCTGTGATGTTTTTCCTCAAATGTAAATAATCTGCTTTTAAATAATTTACATTGGTATATTTAAATTTAGGATTTAAAAACCTTATCAATTTACTTTATCTGACTAATTTGGTCATAAAACCTTTTAGACGTTCTTCAAATCTTTGTTGTTTCCTGTGGAGCCTAATGACTTCACTGTTTATGGTAATATATGCAAATGTTAGCTCCTAGTCACCTCTTTACACCAACGAACAAAGGTCCGTACAACCAGTGGCGGGGTTTATATAACAATTACATCCATAGATTAAGATTCAAGAATCTTAATCTCTCAGCAACGAATATCGACATCCCTTTGCAGAATTAATCAATATCTTCACAAAAACAGTTCTAAAATCTGCAGTGTGATTGTTACAAAGTTTCCAGTACTCGTACACCCATGAGATACTGTCACACACACTACATTTTCTAAAGTTACAGTAACACTGTCAACATCCAAGTGTCTTTGCTGAAGGTATACGTAGATGCAGCTGTGCAGTGGCAGAATCAACAGCTAAATCGCCGAACAAAACATTTCTGTAGCATATAGTACCCACTCATAATATAAAGTTACTGGAAGTCACAGAGTTCTGGGACAATAAAAAGAACAGCTAAAGCTTCTTTTGTATGATATGGAACTCCGGTCTCTGCAATTCACATTTAACATAAGGTATGGCATAATCGACTCCTAATGCATGGTTGCATTTTCGCTCGTCCTCCATTATATCATCACAGACATCTTGTTTGTTATAACAAACCAGGTTCTCTTTTAACATCAACTTTTGTTTTTTTAACTTATTAATCTGTATTTATTTTTTGCTAATTTTATTAGAATTCTTCCATATTTATTTTGTGAAAAAATTTAACTGCAGCTTCATTCATTGATATTTAACCAATATGGACACTTGGATCACTGATGGCTTTTAGTGTGGTCATAAAACATCAATGATGCATCACTCATATGCAAACATTGAAGTGTAAAAAAAAGTTGAAGCGACTGCAGTTTGCAACATGCAACTCAATCTTGACCATGCTCAACAGGAACAGTCCAGCTCAAACTGATGGGCAAGGATCTCCCTGCACAGGAATGTAAGCATCCAAGTCCAGTTTCTTCTAGATTGGGGCTCCTATTTCGGGTGTAGTCTGGTTCTAAAGTCACATTGAGCTTGGCACCCCATGGGCATACATGTTGCACTGAAGTATACAAAAAAGTGAAGTATGTAACGCTTGATTTATTCTTAGCCACTGGGAATTACTTGGGTCGCATCCCAGTCCATCCCTTTTTGGCACACCATGCCACCTCAGTTGGGATCCAGGCATCTGCAAATCAGTCTTGACCCTACTTCAACAGGACCAGTCCAACTCTAACTGCAGGCCAGATCATCCCTGAAACAGAACAGAAGCAACCAAAGACCAGTTTTATTCTGGTTGGGGCTCTTCCGTAGTGACTGGAGTGTCATGATGAGCAAAAACCCTTGGAATGAAGGCCTAAGCCATCAGCAGTAGAACCGACTGATTCAAGCAGTCCATCCATTACCTTTTTTTGTTACAGATGACTCCTTTAGTGTAACAGGTATGTTCAGATGTGGGCCCTGTGCTCACTGCGCCATTATAATCAACTTACACTGTACTGACAAGCTCCAACAAGGCGCAACTGATATAAGGTTACTTGAGGTCACTTCTGGAGGGAGCTTCACCAGGCAGTTTGGGACAGACTCTTCCCATGAGGATCAGAGTTTGCACTGATTTGCATATGACAGGCCTGGAGGATAAAAACGATGGACTGGAATGCGGCCCGAGTAAGCACCAGTGAGATTAATTCAAGCATTCCATCCATCACCTTTTTGTTTCTTGGATATGAAAACATTAGCATTTTAGGATAAACACTGGGACATCTGCATCTCTTTCAAGCATCACTAGAAAACGTTGCCCCTTTTTTTTTTTTTTTAACTATCTTGACTTTTAGTGGGTGCATCCACCAGCCTGGCATTCATGACTGACAGCAGTGAAAACAACTCAAAAGAATACTTATTTTCCGCTTTTCCCCACACTTAAAAATAAATACAGACAGAGAAGTAGGCGTTTTTGGACTATGTGAAAAACAAGTAAACACAACCGAGAACCTTATATATGAAATATAATCTAACTACTGATTAGTATAATGTAACAAACACGTCAATATGCAGCTTGTAATGTTTATGCAATACACGTATGTATAGTAGTTCTGTCATTAAAAGAGGAGTCAAGCAATCCATCTACTAGATTGGAAATAATTATGATAAATATGGTCTGATATTGTTACAGGATTCATTATGTTTTATATACTGTGTAAAGGGGAGGCATATATCCATTAAAAAATTACAAGTTATCTGAGAGTTCCATCACCTACCTTTGCAGTACTATAAACCTTTTCATACCCACACATGAAATAATTTGGTTGTCCCTGAAAACAAGTCTACGGTAGTGCTTCAGAGCATCTCCAACAAAAACAAACAAAAATACAGGCACAAAAACACACTTCTGACTTACAGGCCACATTCAAATAGTCACTGTGTTCAAACATGGACTGAGGGAATGCTCTCAACATATTAGAGAAGCTGTTAAATATGGGAGTCTGAAGACTTCACATTTAGGATAAACCCACACTTTACCTCAGAAAACAACATTCACTGCTTTCAGCCATCTATTCTAAGCAAGTGAGGGGGCGAGGATGGCAGTGGTAATTTGACACTTGAGGACAATAGTGGGGGAATCAAGTCCTACCTGGAAACAACAGGGAACATGCAGTCGCTTGTGATCATACCTTTTCTTTGAACCAACCTAAAGCTCTCCTGGAGAGCACTAGTGTTGGTATACACTTGGGTCTTTAGATTAGGAGCTATCAGGACATGCTTTAAGCAAACATCTAGGGGAACGGCAGGGGGTGAAACCTAGGAAACTTCGACAAGTGGTGTTAACCTACTTGTGCAACAGGCCATAATCACAAATTACATCATGGGTGCCCAAAGTGCAGTAGATCCATGTTGCATTTTTACAAGCATCACTATGTGAGTGAGTTATTTAGATTTATTATATGTACAATGCATTTTACGTAGTTAACAGTATCGTACAAGAAAGCCACCAATGTGATCTATGGCAGGACATATCCATCTTCACAAGCTCTACAAAAGCAAGTTGATGCATTATACAGACCTAGTTGCGAGGAGTCATACTGCCACTCCCCCTAGACTAAACTTATACCTTGGTTCCCTCTCCTGATCAGTCTTTCAAGAAGCCACATTAGTCAAAAGAACAACACATTAGAGGTTGACAGAAGGGAAAAGGACCCTTGCTGTCTTCACCATTACCAAGGCCCCTAGCAAAGCCCTTCCAACCTTGCCTACCCACATCTAAGTTGCAAGTCACTGATCGCCCTCTAAACACTCAGTGATCACTTACACTACGAAGGACGTTAAGCGGATCTTCAAATGCAACTCACCATTTTTGCCAAGGTTAGATCAAAGCCAAGCAAACAACGTTTCAGCTCAACTAGCACCCCTTCACAGCATCACAAACTAACCCTGGGAGATTTACTCAGCTCCACGAAGCAGGATAAAGGTACACAATTGACCAGTGAACCTACATGTCTAACCACTCACTGACGGCCGGCCTTCTTCTCTGGTTTTCTAACTGGACTAGTTGGAGATCAGTCACCAAGTGGGACCTTGCTGCGGTGTCCTCTCGAACAGGACCTAATCAGGGTTCTTGAAAACTCTGCAGCACAACCTGGGCTTCCTGATGCCCCAGGAGCTGACCCCTCAGCAGCAACATGCGAGCTGGGTGTACCCTGAAGCTTGAGTCACTGGTCTATCACCTGGAATGTGGTCCACGTAGAAAAGGCCCAGAGCATGATGTGCAGGACCACACTGGCTGGAACTGAAGCCACCAGGTTTAAATTCAAACTAATGTCTGAATGAATCAACATCCTAAATTATGTCATGCTGTCAGGAACTTCCACCTCAACAGAAGAACTAATGCTCACCTCGAAAGGAGAGAATCATATACATACCATATCACCAACACATAAAGGGGACTAAGTAGGTGAGCAAAACCAGGATGTTCCACCGCTCCTCAGCAGCTTAACCTAAAGGACTAATCATGTACCTCAAAAGCAGTGCAACACAAGTCTTTACTATCACCAGCACTAAAAAAACAGTGAGCCTTCCCTTGCCCTCACAGGAACAAATTCAGGCAGCTTACAACTGTTCCACCAAATAAAGATAGGAATTGCCTATCCAACAATAAAACACCCATTGCCTTATCCGATATCATCAAGCTCCAAATAAGACAATAACCATTGACTCAGCTATACTTGGAGCTGTTTTATTACCCCTCATTCTTCCACCCACAATGTGCAAAAAAAGGCTCATCAGACACATCCCTATAACACGCAGCAAAAAGATATGTCCCACTCCCATTTAAAAAAAAATGCCAATCTTGACAACCAGATTGTTATATAAAGACAAAAACCCGCTTAGACAATAGAAAAACACTTAATACGCATTATCCATAATGTGAGTTCAGCATATATCCATTACATACAGATTACTACCCTCATGGATTCCAATAATGTAGACCAGTGGTTCCTAAACGTTTTAGACATGACCCAATGTTTAGAACAACAAACTTTTGCGACACACCTACCTTTTGGAAATATGGGTTCGCCACATGGAAAAATTCACACACTATTTAGTCAACGAAAACACAATATTATTAGGCATGTCATATTCTTTAGCAAAGAAAGCCAAAACTCCAATCAGAAAATACAAAAACCTCATAGAAGAATCATTGAGTGCCAACTAGGTCCCACAACTCAAAACACTGCGGATTCAATAAGACATCCATACCCATTCAATCAACTACTCCAAAGTCATTAAAAAAAATTGTTGGCAACTTAACCGCCTGGAAGAAACCAAGAATCCTACCACACAAACTGTGGTTCAACCAAGATCCACACACCCTCAGAAATATTAACAAATATCTATAGAATTCCTGGGCAAAAGACAAATGACCTACAACCAAATCAAAGCTAAAAACAATCATTGATAAAGCCAATAGATTTCGCCTATTCAAGAGCTATTAGGTAGTGTTTCGCAGAGTGGAGCAGGAAGAGTAGAGTGTTGTAGATTTGAGTAGAGGGAAGTAGGGTTCAGTGGCAGAGTGGATTGGGGTGAACTGGGATGGACTGAGTGAATTTGATTGGGGTAAGGTGGACTAGATTGGAGAGGGGTGAATTGGGATGATGAGTGGGTAGATCATATTGGATTTGGGTGAGGTGGATTGGAGTGGCGTGGACTGGAGTGAGGCAGGTAGTTTTAGACTGGAGGTGCAGACTGGCATAAGGCAGAATGTTTTACGTTGGAGTGTGGGAAGATTGTTTAAGACTGGAGCAGGGCATATCAGAGTGGGGCCAACTGTTTTGGATTGGAGTGGGATAGACTGACGTTAGGCAGACTGTTTTGGATTGGAGTGGGGCAGATTGTTTTGGAGTGGGGTGGAGTGGTTTGGATGGGGTGCACTAAGGTACTGTGGATTCGACTGAATTGGTGGGTGGACTGGATTGGTGTGGGGTGGGGTGGACCAGATTGGAGTTGGCAGACTGAAGTAGGGTAGATTGCCTCGCTCCATTCTGCCCCACTCCAATCCAAAACAATCTACCCCACTCCAATCTGCCTCCCCCGTCTACCTAAATCAGTCTGAAATAGTCTGCCCCAAGCCAGTCCAAAACAATCTGCCTCGCTCCACTCTGCCCCCACTCCAATCCAAAACAGATTGTTTTGGACTGGCTTGGGGCAGACTATTTCAGACTGATTTGGGTAGACAGGGGTGAGGCAGATTGGAGTGGGGTAGACTGGAGTGGGACTAGAAAGAATCAAACTCCTATCATCTGACCTACTGAAAATTTCAGCCCAAGCTTTAGTCAACTCCAGAATTGATAGTGGCAACACCATACTTGCAGGGCTACCATCCAAGGCTCTTCTCCTGCCCAAAGCGATTCTCCATTCTATGGCCTGTTTAATTTGAGACAAAAAATGTAAGTCATCTCTCACCTATACTAAAAGAACTACATCAGCTTTCCATTGAAGTCAGAATCAAATTCAAAATAGGATACATTACTTTAAAAGTGCTCCATATAGGAAGACCCAGCAACCTCACTGAACTTATTAAACTTTCAGGCAGCACCAGAAACTCCTGAAGCAAAGCTTCCCTTCTGTTGGAACCCCTGAAATTCTAAACATTGATGGCTCAAATGCAATCTTTCTCTGGCACTGTAACCATGACATGGAACTCTGTTCTCACCATCCAAGAATGGATCAGGAGCTACGTTCTTTCCGAAAACTCCTTAAGACTTTCCTTTTCAAAACTAATTTGAAAATAAGGACTAGTCTACCCAAACTATAAGGTGAACCACGGAAGCTACAGGCACATTTTAACATCTACATACAAATTACTCACCATCTAAACTAGATAGAAGTCACTAGGTGTCACCAATTTACTGCGCAAATCTGGGTAATGGTTCAACTGTTAGTGCTGTGCATAGTCACTGGGTGTGTGCTATATATCCTCATTTCAGCCTTTCTCAATTCCCCACCGAGCCTTTGGTCTCCATTATAATTTTCTATCTCTTGCACAGACAGAACTGTTGTCTAAATCCCGTAATGAAGCAACATCTTGATATACAGCAATATGCAATCTGGAAGAATGGTCCCTTTCCTGAACAGACCACATCAGAATGGTGAATCAAGAGTGTCCGGAGAGGAACGTGCATGGTAAGAGGTGAACTTAAAATCCAGTGGCAAAATACTGCATAGTGGTACTTTTGACAAAGAGACAATATTTTAGTTTCATCGTTAAAAAAGTCAATATGCGCACGCACACTATTATTTTTTTAACAAAAAGTGTAAATTCAACGAAATGTTATGACAGTGAAGTAAAACACAACAATGATTAAGAGTGATTAGTGAACAGAACGGTCTTCATAACAGGATAAGGCATCCAAACAGCAAGGACGTCCTAAACAAAAAAACAATACATCAGCAACTAAAATACTGATGTGTCAGCACGGCAAATACGTTAAAGAGTACACACTGGCTCTACTCTCGAAAGTACTGGTTGGGGCCCGTCACGAGTGCTTAATTTGTGCTTGTTGTTTCCGGTGCTGAGTACCAGCACTTATTTTTCAGGGCAGGGGCTTATTCTTCTGCCTCAAGCATTTGCTGCAACCACAAGACATACATGGGAAAGACGGAGGAAGAGAAAAACGAAAAAGCGATACAAAGGGAGAAAGTAGAAAGCTGCAAGAGTGAGCTGAAGGAGCATGGAGTGGCTGTAAATGGGTTAGAGAGGCCCGAGAGGGCTTCAGGATAACGCTGCCTCAGTATTCCGTGTTCGCACATTTAATTGCAGCAGCCACATGTTTAAGAGGAGGGCTTTGGGCACCGGCACCTTTTTATTTACAAATTAAGCACTGCCCGTCACTAAACCTAATGGCACACAAATAGGGCAATTTAGCCCATCCATGAAATGCGATGATGTTGGACAGCTTACTCAAGCAATGGCAATCCTGGAAAAACATGAAAATTAATATCTGAAGGAGGCCGATACAAAACGTATATATATTGGACTTTCTTTTTGTTTTTTTAAGAACTGATGCCATGAGATTATCTACACAACAAAAGCTGATTTTAGCCACAGCCAATAATAATTCTTGTCTTTTTCACCTACTGTCTTTGCCAATGCTTTTTTGTCAGTGCTTTGCAAAATGGGGAAAAACTGCAATTGCAAGCATATGCATGATGACACTGCTGGTATTCATGTCAAACCTTTGGCCAGTGCAACACACGTGCATGCCTACAGAATAATGTAGTTACCCGTTTTATTTGTTGGTCCAAGATGGCAGATGCAATAAGTGCAAAGAGAAATTTGTTACATCCTTGAAAAGGTATATCCTTGAAAAAGGATCTGTATTTTTTTAATTAACTGAATTGGCTGCATTTAGGAGCTGGAGGGACCTCCAAGAAATATAAATATCTATATATAGATATAGATATATATATATATATATATATATATATATATATATATATATATATATATATATATATATAGATCTATATCTCTCTCTCTCTTATATATATAGCTCCTTAAGGGGTAAAGGAACAACGGAGGAGCATTGGGGGGCAGGGGGTAAACAGCAGGGAGTGATCAGGGGTGCAACTAATGAGGTTGAGGCTGGTGGGGGATAAATACATTTTATTAAAAAAAGCACTGGTAGGAGGTGCAATGGGCAGAAGAGAGAGCACCACTGAGCATGTGGAATGGGTTAGAGGTGGGTATTTTAGGGGGACTAATCGTAAGAAAGAAAAAGTGCAGAGAGGAACAAAACGTGCACTCACATGGGAGGCCAAAAGCAAAAGAAAACAAAGTAGTTGCCTGAATGCAAGCAATGAAAGGCGACATTAACCAATCAAATGAATTGTAAATAAACTAAGCTCCAGGAGAGATGCAAGCAGAAGAGAACGACGAAAAGCCACAGAAGAAACAACCAAATGAATGTCAAAAATAACAATGCTTTTAAGTCCTGATCTGGCACAAAGCTCGCTTTAGGGTATGGTCCACAAGCGGTCTTTCACAAAAAAGCGATCTCAAGGTGACACTCAAAAAGGAGAACTAATTATTACAAACAGAGGTGAGTCGTATCACAAGAGGTGAGTTGTTCATTGACTTGAGACAGGTACTGTGAATCAGACACTGAGCATACTTCATCTGCATTTCTCAGACAATGTGCTCCCACATTCTTTTCTCAGCCTTTCTGGGTTCACGAGATTGCACAAGGCAGAAAAAGCTGCGATTAAACACTGGGAATATTGCAATTATGTGTTGACAAGCACAAGGAACATCTCCCTCTCACCTGCCAATTGCTAACCTGTTAAAATAACAGGAACAGCACCAGTACATTGTGAGGTGATTAACTGCATGTGTGATCTTTTGGCAAATTAAGGTGCAGACGCTTTGTACAGGTTAAAAAAAAATCTCAAACATATTAATACATTTCTTTTCCAGTGTGCACATATCCTTTGAACTCGTTCTCTCAGTTTCTACACAGAGTTCTGTATTATACTAATTTCAGTTCAGATTGTGCCGCAAAACAGGTATACATGCATGTGACAAATAGTCAACCCTCTACCTCGGCCCCCCGCCGCCCCCAAACTTAGCTCAAGGGATGCATTTAGTAGTGATGCTGAACCCTCAATCTAGTAAATACACAAGAAAGGATCTCTAAGCTCCTCGGCTAAAACTGCACAAACTTTAGAAAACGCACAATGCAGCAGTCAGACAGCTCCTCAACCTATCGAGTCAGGCCCATGTCCGGTGTCAATTTCCTTCACTGGCCTCCAAACAGTTACTCGGATCACATAATAATATGTGCGTATGTCACAGAGCTGTCCGTGGGTTGGGACAACCTATCTTTAGCTAACACTTCTCACGTATAATCAAACACGACCACTGAATTCTAGGTTAGCTACACTACTAACGGTGTCCCCCCCCACAGACACAAACTGACTGAAGCTCTTCCTCCGGCCAGTCAGCTTTGGAACTCAATGCTCGCGTGAATAACAATTGACAATCACCTCAAAACAGGGCTCATCCCATCATTATACAGGAAGATACATAATATTAACAACACAAATTGATACGTTCCTGAGTGGCTGCAAAACAGCACTCTCCACAATATAACATGCTTTACATTGTACCATGGATGGCACATATTTCGGAACCTCATGCACCTCAACCATTAACTCAACCACAGGACATACTACAAAGTCCCTTAAAACGATGCACTAGGAAAGAGGCACCTATGAAATGACGCTAATCACAGCACTCTGCAACCTCGCCAAGGGTACGAGTTGATATATGAATACATTGCACATTGAGATGACATACTTGTCACTCAAGTCAAACGCAACAACATGTTTAGATCTATTAAGGTACATAAGAGAAAACAAATGTCTATCTGGAGAACCTCCGCACACTACATTCAGGCCATCCAAATAAACAACCAGGCACGACAGCGCCATGGCCGCAAAGCTGATAGTATGAAGAGAGCAGACATTCAACACTGCCTTCTAGTTCGTTACCAACAAACCGGGTGAACTGAGAGCACATGACTAAGACTTTACGTCATCATGCCTACTGCAGGCTGCCTTAGTCTCGAACAAAAAAAAAAGAGTTCATGTATTAAAAGATAAGCAGAGACTAGACAAATTGCTTTTAATCTCAGAAGCTTGAAGAGGTCATTAGGCAGTGGAGTGCAAGGAGTCATGTGGCATAGTTTCTGAGGCAGGTAGCAGAAGGGAACAATTTAGCACATTCAAAACACAGAATCCACAACCTTTGCCAAAATAACCAAGAAGCATGTGGTGTAAGTGACTATAAAGCCAGTCAGCACAGATACCCGAGTGCCATCTAACACAGAGATCTAAATGTGCATCCTTCAATGAGGCCAAAGGAATCATTGACTGGAGTAACCATGGAGTAATGTCACAAAGTACGCAAGGAGCCATCTGCACCGGTATGCAAAGGACAATTTGGCACGTCATCAGGCATAAGTGGAAGAGGGTCAATTTGATAAGTGCGTCCAAAGACATTGGGAGGTTTATCAAGAGCATAATTTGTTACAATAATTGTCAATTGTCAATGTATAATAAAAGGTATGTAGCAGTGCCTGTGCGCATTTTACTCAGACCAAATACAGTATGTGATTCATTTCTCATAATTCTATGGGTAAACATGTGCATCAACAGTGCAGTAGAAATGTTGAGATGGACCTGCAACATCTCTACAATATGACCCAAGACAGAGGGAGCTTTTCTGTGGTAGGAGGGCACCAAGAGTGATCAGTCTCCCTTTTCATCGAGGCCAACAAGTGCAGGTAGAGAGACACAAGTATCTCCACCTCAAATGAAGGTGTTACATGTGGCGGACCCAACGTGGCCCCTGTCCCTTACATACTGCATAGAGTGTGTAATGTATGATGCTCAAGGGAGAAGAACAAAATTAAAGCCCGGGAAGGGGGGGTGGGGAGGGTTCTACGTGCAGACGTGTATTGCACCAGTACTTGAAGACAATGAACCAGAGAAGGAGTGATCAGGAGTGATGAGGAAATACTGCTTCGGCTTAGAGATCCATTGGGTAATTTGAAACACTGGGCTTTCCTGGATATTAACAGAACGGCTGCTCACATCTGCGGAGCACACTGAGTTTGGTACTCTCTAGGTTGACGATTTGAAAACTGCACCGTTTTGGAAATTCCCTTAGCGGCTGCACCTGCTGCGTTAACTTTGATGCTCGGCCCAGGTGTCTCTTGGCTTTGCTTTACACATCCGCTGTGCATTGTTTACGAGATGTCAGTTCGAAGAAAAAAATAACATTTAGAGCCACATACCAAGTTATCTATCATACAGTAATAAAACAACCTGAAATAAAAACCCGAAAAGCCACACAACAAGCAGACAGCTTCTAGTAGAGAAGCGGTAATGCTACAACAGGATGTGCTGATACTTCCTTCATTAGAGGAAAGGAGAACGCTCATGGGAAGCCTGCTGAAGGATGAGCTATAAGAAAACCCAAGAAGAGGGACAGAACAAGGACAGAGTAAATTGACTATGGAGACAACGGAGACACCTCAAAGGAATAGCTTGCTTCGCACCAACCAAAAACAATCTTAGATTTTAACCAGAGGTTTTCTAGCAAGTGACCTACTGCTGCCCTCAGCTTCTATTAGCATTCAGTTCGTGGTACTATAGATATAGATATTACATCAACTGCCAGCCTTTTTGCTTTGTCATTGCTTGTTTTGTCAATGTTTTCGTAAAACGCATTTCTTAAGACACTGCCGGGTCCATACTAACATAAAAAACAAACACTGGCTAAAAGAAAAAACTTTTTTTTTGGTCTCACAAAGAACACGTTGCCATGGCGGGCCCTGGAAGTGAAGGGAACTACACTTTGTGTTGCTGAGCGGTTTGTGAAAGAGCAGAATGTTTTCACTCAAAGCAAGGCTGAACAATGCTCAAGCTGGCTGACATATTGCTCCATACTTGTAGTGAATGACAGAACTACGTGAATGACAGAGACCACAGGCCGAATAGAGCTTGCTATATCTAGTTATAGTTAGGTCAGCATTTCAATAGAAAGTGTTTTTTTGTGTTGCTAATAACTTTGGCACAGTTTCACAAAACTTTCCAGAAAGTGTTCTGTTTTTTTGCCTATTTGGGGTAATCTATCAAGCGAGGTCTAAGGTTAAAAAAAAAAAGGGGGGGGGGGTTGTTCCCAAAACGCAAAATACCCCTGCATTTCCATAAACTTCTTTAAGAAGCACTACCGCAAAAACTGCTGAACAGAATTACACCAAATTTGGCAGAAATCTAGATCCTGATCTGCAGATTGTGCTTTTTGTGATTTGGTGTAAGTCGTTCAGCAGTTTAACAATTAAGTTACAAAAATATTTGCTTATCTGGACGGCTGGGTCTGCAAGAGTCTCCAGAGCCTTAGGGGGGCACCAGTTTGAAAATATAGTGTTCCGATTAGCCCAGGGAACTTTTTTCCCTTTGGGTCATCTTGCTGCCACGGAAGTGAGTGCTCTGACTGGCTACCAGCAACATGAGAAAAATGTTGCTGGCAGGCATTCCTGGACTCCGGGACACAGTCCCCTGTTCTGAACTTAAAAAACCTATTACGCGAAGAAAGGGTAAGGATACCCTGCCCCCCAGCCCCATGTGTAAGGGGGTGGGGAGTGGCAAAATCAGTTTGAGTAGGGAACATAACCATAACATATTGCTCCTGCCCGGAGGAAGCAGCATAAATAGCTGCTCCCTCCGGGCAGAAGCAATGCCAACTTCAACACCATGCAGGGAGCCTGTAGAGGCCCTTGGACATCCCTCACCAGCCCTCAATATGTTGTTACATAATAAAGCCCAGCACAATTGGACAGTATAGACTCAGAGCGACGGCCACACAGCCTCCCCCTCCCACCCCACCCCACAATTTACAAGAAATATGGCCATAGGGGGTGAGGTCATCAGGGCCTAATAACACTCTGGGAGGGAGAGGTGGGAAGGCAGCCCTCCTCCCCCTTTAAAATAAATAAGGCCCTAGGGGACATTTAGCTAAACTAACTTCAACTTGTGCTCCTGGCATGCACTGCTTGTGACCTCACATTACATCACTTATGACATGTTCTGCCATTTATGACATCAGTGATGACCTCTCAAAGGACATTTATGACACCACTGACAACATCATCCAAGCTTCTTTTGTACACACTACTCTATAAACTAGTATGGCTTTAGCCTGAAGGTAAGTACAAAATAGTTCTGAATAATATAAAGCATCATTAATGCCATCACAGATACAACTCCCTTAGGTCTAGCAAGCATGTGTTAGGTATAACATTGACCTTAAGTGGTACACTACATGGGTAGCCTACTTCACATTTACAAACAACCACAGTTATATGGGAAATCCTCACTGCACACTGTTCAATATGTATACAACTGTTAGTAGAAAGCAAGTTGCTCAAGACACTCAACCTCTGTTCCAAAATAAATGCCCCATTACAAACCGCTTGTATTTTAGCAAACCCCTCAGTCACCAAAACTACATCGAGAAACAAGGCTGATGAGTAGATAAGTGGGTACTGTAAGCAGTGTTTACTATCTGGAGAGAGTTCTCTCTGTACCACACTGTTTGTGGTGTATTTCTCATAAGAATTTCACTGTCTACAGAGTATTAAAAAGCTATCCACTAAGAATAGCATACACTTTACCCAACACTTGTCAAAATACACTATTGGCTTTAAATAACCAAGGTGTGAAGGTGCTAAAGATCATAGTACCTGCAGATTTCATACTGTGGTGAAAACTTTACAGATAGCCCATCTTCTGAAGCAAAAGCAGCACAGGTACATATTAGTACGTGGTGCACACAGTCTTATACGTTATGTATAAATTGTCATGCTGAGACAATTCTGTCTAATAACTCACGGCGGTTTACAATACTTAATATCTAGTACATAGACTCTTTGTGCTGTTGGAAGCTTTTTCTGCAGAACCATAAAACCTGTGTGGGACATACTGGTCACAAGTTGTCAATTATCATCTACACACAGTTATTCTTCAGCACAAAGATTTATAAAGTGTTCAATGCCTCTACACACCTTTGATGCATCAGAAGCACAAGCGTTTTGTAAAAACTTACACACATTAGCTGGACACACATAGAAAAGTAATGTGGTAACTACTCGCCACTATGTAAACTATAAAACAAACTAACACACACACTGGATGACGTCATCAATTATGTAATTTGAGATATCAGAGAGATCAAATGATGTCATAGAACATGTTATGAGTGATGTAATATGTGAGGTCATAAGCAGTGCATGGCGGAGGCACAAGTTATAGTTAGCTCTCCTAACTATAACTGGTGAATGTGTTTTTTAAGTTAAAAATGTTAATGTTATAACTGACATACACCTAACTATAATGTTGCATTAACTTTGTTTTTCAGTGAATCTATATACACACGCACATTTATTCACACAAACATGATTATTTAAATATACATACATATTTACACCCCCCCTCCCAATTTAGAATCACTGCATCCAGAATGACTGACAATACCACTAGGTTACTTCTAAATGGAATCTTCACTCATGGTGCTTTTTGAAAATCCAGCAGTCAGCTCTGCAGACTATGCAAACAATCTTGTACTATACAAGGACGGTCAAAGCCTTGTAGTGGAATTCTTGGGAGAGGGGTGGTGTTGGAGCAGTGTTTGCCTGCCTCTTTTTTTTTTTTTTTTTTTTTTTTTTAACGTTCACACTACGTAGCTAAAGAGTGGTTTGGGCAAGATAAATTCTGGGCAGATAAATGAGGCAGAAAGCCAACTGCAAGCTCGAAGAGAGAAACAAGCATGCTTTTAGTTGTCTACACCTGCTCAACACAAAAGAGGTCAGAAGGGCTGCAGCACCTATGACTGTCAGCTTTAAGTCAGAAAGTTGGAGGGGTTGCGAGAGGTCTCTTCTGCCTCCTAAACAGTCCTGCAACTAACAGCTGTATACAAAATCTGGGAGTCCAGTGAGTCGCACCATAACAAAGAGCTAAAGAACAGGTCTTACCAAACCCAAAATGGTTTGGAAGTCTTGCATACAATTTTGCTGCTCATGTTTAAAGGTTTTGACTATATTGAACAGGACACTGAGTGCGGAGAGAGTGGAGGTGCAACGAATGCTAGGTGGTGAACATATCACATTGTTGTTGCGGGACACCCCAACATGCTCTGTTACAGAAGGCTTGGTTGGGGGGTCACAGCAATAATATCGGACACAGCAGGCCGTGCGGTTCTACCCACACCAGAGTTCTGCATAAGCTAAATGACCAAGGAGGCCAAACTCAGGTGTAGGTTCGTTGACTTAGCACTGATGCCTTTCAAACAACTGATGGCGATGTCGTGGAAGGCCCTGTGGCACCTCCTGTGAAGAGCTGGTTGGGGGATCTTCTAAAATGGGCAGGGCAGATTAGATGTCCTCAAACGGGCCTGGCTATCCAGCAGGAGGGACTCAGTAGTCACTGAGTGGCATATATTTGTCCTGGACCTGGAAACTAAGAACCATGACAGACCGACTGACTGGAGGGCCCAGGAGACACGTCGTAAGACCTATACGTTATATTATCTTTATTGTAGTATGTGTAGCCTGCAGGCTGTACACACTGCACCCAACTATAACAGAGTCAGGCATGAGGTGTTCCAGTGCTCATTGTATTTTGCTTCATGATGCTGTTCCCTGCTCTTTATTTTTTAAGAGATAGTGATAAGTATCCGGGCCAACAACTCCGAAACAATTGTTTGTTTATGGGAATTCACCCAATCTTGTTGTTTTATTTCTTTTTATGAAAGGTTTAAATACCAATAAAGAAATTTAAAAAACTGACTGTTGAACATGACTCGGTCATAGTAGACAGCACACAACGGGTGTTGTGTGCCTAAGTAGTTCACAGGCCTCAATGTACATTTGGCTACATTTGCCAGAACCCTGTACCAGGTCAAGGAGGAGCTCCGTGCAGTGCGCATTAACAAGACATAAACCTACCAAGAACACCGGAAGGAATAATGACTTTAGACCGTGGCAGAGAGGAATTACCGTGACACTTTGATCACAAAATCGCTCAACTTGATCATCTACTGGAGATACTCTGCCCTTTAATAAGTTCATAATGAAAACCTTAATTTAAAAAAAATAAAAAAATAAAAGCAAGAATACCTTTTGCCTGCAATCTGTAGGTTTTAGTATTCTATACAATTTATCTTCGATCTGACAATCTCTTTAATCAGTAAATGAGCGTGTAGTGCCGCTTTTGGCATTTGTACCATAAGATTCATAATAATAAGAATCCACTTGCAAGTCGGCATTGTCTTTTTGTCTTCTGCCTAGGGGACGTGTTTAACCATGCCCTCCTCTCGGGTCTCAAACGTGTGTGGTGGCCATGGTGAACACAACACTAATGCAGTCTGCTGGGAGGCAATTTATATTAACAACTCGTTATTTACAATCCACACCAAGTGAATGAAGTGCAATTGTTACCATCAGTCTTAGCCAATGTAGCTCGACTTCCGCCCACAATACCACCTATGTACTGCACATTCAATATTTACATCATTGTAAAACAAACACTGGTAAAAGAAATAGGTCTGGCCTAGGTAATTTGGTGTGATTGTTAATTTGTATTGTTTTATTGCAAGCACATGCCACAAAAATAAAAATAAATAAATGTGGGCGCCATATCAATGCAATAATATTTGTTAATTTAAAGACGTTGGCGGGTGCAGCCGTTTTATTAGTGATGTGCTTTAAATACCAATACTTTCATTTGTGGCGTGTACTTTTTAAATTTTATTACTTGTAAAGCAGACAAGAGTAAACCACACCTTAACCAAACTCTTAGATCGCCAGCAG
Organism: Pleurodeles waltl; assembly: GCF_031143425.1. Lineage (NCBI taxonomy): Eukaryota > Metazoa > Chordata > Amphibia > Caudata > Salamandridae > Pleurodeles > Pleurodeles waltl. The sequence goes on along the minus strand of NC_090440.1, from coordinate 517,312,379 downwards.
CTACAATTTTACTTAAAAACTTCACAGTAGCAAATTTAACAAGCATTTGCAATGCAATAGTTTTGTAAACTATTAACCGGACTTTTCTTGCCACATAAACTGCAAATTAAAAGTAAAACAGTTTCGCCTAAGTGAGCCAATTCACAGCGCCATGGCCGCCATGAGCATCAGCGTCACGGCCGCCATGAGCATCAGCAGTGAAGAGACAGAAAAAAGGAAAAAGAACTTTGCTTGCAGTCAATTATCCATCTAAGAGGGGCTATGGCCAAGGCGATAACAAAACCTTCCTCAAGGAGGGACAAACGTAAACCATTTACCAATGACAAAGGATTTTTGTAAGGGCAAGCCCACGAACGAGTGGTAGTGATCATCGTGAGGTGGGCGTGGTTAAAACCCCAAATGCATACCAACACGTTGGAAAAAGCAGTGCTTGTGCGCTGCAATGCTCGACCTATAAAGGAGACAGAAAAATATAGCCATCTAACTGGGCACCAAGAGAGCATGCAAAATAGATAGCTAGCATTTAAGTTAATATTTATTATTAAAAATTTTTTTTTTTTTTTAAAACACCGTACAAGCCAGCTTTGTCACTGAAGTGGAAGAAAATATTTTAGGCGAGCGAGAACGATGTGCACAGGATTTGTTCAGTTACTCAAAGCCAAGGATCCATTGGTAACGAGGACCGGCCCACTGCCCAATGATCTGTGCTGTAGTGGGCAGAAGCAAAATGTGATGGGAATTAAACCAGTCCAGTGGAGGAAACCTGTTGATCAAGGAACCTCCATCCATTTATATTATGTATGAGTTTTGGGAGTAAAAAATAGTCTGGTGAAGCAGCCAACGCTTTTTAAAGATCAGACCTTAAACGAATCTTATGGAAAGATGAACTGGGTAATTTTTGCATTTAAAATGGCATGTATTTCACCAGAATAAACCCATGTTCATTTCTTTTATGCACTAGACTAGACATTAAGTTCCAAAAGCTGAATCGGGGGGTTACTAACTGCTGAAAGAGCTCTGAGAGTGCTCCCATCCGACTCCACACTCCAGCACTAAAATCCGGAGGTTCCCACTCCATCAGAATGAGGACTTGGCTGACCCATGCCTCCTGGCCTTTGGTGCAGCTTTCAGCACTGATCGAGAGCAGTATTTGATGCTGAGGAGAGACAGAGCCACTTCACGCGGGCAGTCGCATAAACAAAATGGTGACTTTGGCTGCCTGAGAGTGATCGAGAGGACACATATTAAGCCCAGTGGAGCCCACTGTGAGCTAACGGTGCCCAATGAGACAGTTCAGCTAATCTGGGCCTAACACAGGGTGGAAAGAAGAGACTGCGATGTGGAAGTGCAGGAGCACAGGTGAACCTCGAGTTGCAGCTATTCCTGCTCCGGCTGAGCGCATTACTCTCATCTCACACCCCCACTCGTGGAGGGCGGGTGGTAGCGCAACGCTTAGCAACTGCGACCCACATTTTGTAGTCCCAGAGTTACTAGGGCAGAGACTCCAGAGTTGTGAGTGGAGAGACTGATGTGAATTGAGATGGTAGCTGCGACTGCCTGAATTGGATTGGTCTGTAGGCACTAGACTTAATGGAGTTGTGGTGAAAAGCCCAGGTGGGGATGAAAGTGAAACCTTTGTCTGATGGGAGGAGACACTCATGAAATGTGAAATTATAATTTTTCTACAGGTTTGCATTCTAAGTAAGTGCAGCATTGGGAAATGCTGAAGTGGGAGGAGGTAAGTAAACTGGACAGTTGAAATTTTGCCCTGTGAACTCTGCATTGATGAATAGCTGTCTTTTAAAAGCAGAGCGCACAGATTTGATAAGTAGGCTGCAACCACTCAAGCCTGTGGGGGTCTACAGTCATCCAGCGACAACAACGATGACGCAAGGTGCTGAAGAGCCGATCAAATTAGATCACATACTGACTGTAATTAAGAACTCAAGGAAGGCCATCAAACGTGAAGAACATGCAATGACAGTGGATCTCACACAACTCACGCACCAAAACATTTCAGCAAGAGTAGTGGCAGCGATGAACTCCAATCTGAGGTGAATACTCTTCTTTCACAGATGACTGAGGTACAGAGGAAGATGTGGGTGTTGGTGCCCCAGCAAAAGATGCAGAGAGGCAGTGACACTGCAACAATGTAAGGGTTGGTGGCATTCCTGACTGTGCTGATGGTTGCAAAAGGATTAGATGCTGGGAGAAATGGATGAGTGACAGTGGCTTCTCAAGGATTGTTGCAGCACTTTGTTATGTAGAGGGCACACAGGGTACCAGCAGTGTCACCTGTGCCTTGAGCTCCACCACAGCAAGTAATGGCCATGTTTCTCAATTATCGGGATCAAGACAACCTCCTGCAATCTGCCAGAAAGGTAGACCATTAATAACCAAAGGGTCTTTCTCTTTCCAGTTACACAGCTGCAGTCCAGGTCACGTATCGATCTTTCTTGGAGGTTAAGCATCACCTGCAGTAATTTGATGTAAAATACATTCTGCTTTTACTGGCTAATCTCAAAATACTCCTCCAAGACGAAACACTTTGTTTCTGTAAAAAGAATAAGGCATGGACTTAGACAAACAAACGGGCATCAAATCACGGCTTTTCACATGCTGAGGAGCTGCCCCAGGGATGTCGTAAAACAAGGAGAGCTACTGGAAGGATCAGGTTTAGAGAGCCTACCACGGAATATCAGCTTCCCAAGTGGTTGCTTTGAACGTCGCAGGCCGACTGGATTGGAGATCGCAACAGATAAAGATGAGAATACTCACTTAGATTCTGAATTCCAGGGATTGGAGGATGAGGAAGATCTCATGAGGAGTGGATGCCACCATAAGTAAAACCTATGCTTCTAATGATAAAGGGGCCTGACCAAGCCTTTTCAGGGGTCTCATCCTCTTACCTGATTCACTAGTTGTGTTTCACTATAATTTGCTTTACAATAAGGGTGGTAAGCCTCAGTTCCTGTTGAAAATCTTGCTATGGAGATGCCATACTTGGTGAAAGCAGGGATAGAAGTTCTGGTGGGTGTCGTACCTTTAGGTAGAGTTGGAGGGGGTGGGGTGCAAGACTGTGGGCACTAAATAAATAAACAGCTGACAGGATCGGAATGGGAAACCAGAGCAGCCCTGGCAACAATTTTGTTAGATCAGCCCCAGGGTTTTTGGGGGGTGCGGGAGGGTGGTGCAAGTGTGAAGCACTGCTGCCTTTGTTACTGGGGCCAAGTTTGTAGCACTGCTGCAAAACCAGCCCACACTGCTGCAAAACTGGCCCCCACGATTCCAGTCTTCTGGGAAACAGTTGATGCCTGCTATGGTCAGTCCAGCCCTGATGTCTGAGAGTAAGGAGAGAAGTGAATAGGTCAACTATGGCATGGCAGTAAATATGTCTGAGTATACAGAATGGGATGTTACCTATTTCATTGCGCATTCACCCACCCCAAACTTGTGCCAATCACACAACCTGTTGCATGTATGATTATGCAGTTGGCCAACTGCATCCTTTTTCAACGGGGTCCTGATTCAAAACAGTGAGGGATGTTAGTTGTTTTGTGTGTTTGATTGAGCACAAGATTGGTACACGTAGGAAGTAATGTGTGCTCCACTGACTTCAGATTAGTGTTGATTGATTGAAGAAAGAGTCAAAAGCTGGGTTTGTTTTTGCAGTGTGTTGGAGGAGGGGGGGGGGGCAATTAAACTGCTTTTGCAGCACCAGTGTTGAGGACAACGGAGGACTAAAAATATAATTTCCCAACCTGGAATGTGAGGGGGCAGGGTAATTAGGCTAAGAGACAAAGTGCATGCATCTGTAAAGAGAAGAGGTGAACAGTTTGCCTGTCTAAAAGAGATGCATCTCACTGGAGTGAGATGAGGTTGCGGGGTCAGTGTAAGGGGCAGATATTTGGCACAACATACTCCTCTTATGCTACGGGCGGGGGACCCTCGCTCGCATTGATCTGTGAGTGCCCTTTCAGTTGGTGGGCAACAGGAGTGACACGGAGGGTAGATTTACAATTTCAAAGGGAAGACTGGATGGTCAGCTGATAAGGCTGGTCAACCTTTATGCCCCAATGAAGCACAGATAGACTTTCTTGATTTGATGGCTGGGATGGTCCATGAGGACCAGGAGTGCATGATGCTCTGGGAGGTCCTCCGGAGATTTTATCTGAGCTCCCTCAGTGACTCTGGCCAGGCCCCTGCCTATGCTGCCAGGCACTCAGCCAGTTCTGTTGGCAATGCGATTGACCTCTTGGCTTGCTAACTGGGAGTTGTTCAACATTTGGCACATAAAACACCAATGCGAGCAGGAGTATTCATTTTATTTGCACGCATACACATTATAAACTAGATTTGATCTAGTCCTATGCCTTGTGCATCAATAGGAGAAGTTCCTGCACACTGACTATCTCAGCAAAACATTGTGGTGGGATGTGTACACCAGAGTACCTGTGTGCTTTCTCCAGCCCGCTGCCTTCCTTTACCTCTCCATAACTCTGATGGCACAGTACCATTTTTCGAGGAGGATGATGGAACTGCCGGGAGTGTGAGAGTTGAATGGGAAGCCTTCAAGGTCATAATCTGTAGTTTTTGTATGGGTAGACATATGGAACGCAGACAGATGTGGAGTGCAGTATTTCTAAGCTTGAGAACCAGTTCCAGATGTTGGAGATGGCTGGTGTCACTGATCTACTGAAAAAAACTGTAATCCTTTTTAGTTTGCACAAGTTGCAGAGACTTTGGGAAGGTTAAGTCGGGTAAGCCATCACCATTATAAAGCCCATGTTGCCAAAAGAGACAGTGACATCAATAAAGCTGGTAGGTTGCTGGCCCGAATGATTAAGTAGGACAGGGTCACATTACCCAATTACTAGCATACACAAAGTAAATGATGACAGTTGCAACCTAGGTTGGGATACATGAGTTATAAAGATTTTATACTGCATTGTATAGGTGGATTGGGGGCCGTGATTTAGAGGCACAACGTTGATACGTACATGCTGCTGGCTTGCCTTGATTGACCGCAAATTTGGTGTAGATCCTTGAGCTTCCCATCATACTGGAAGTGAAAAAGCTTGCAATAAATGGATTAGTGATGGAGAAAACGCGGGGGTTGATGGCTTTCTTAAGGAATTTTATGCACATTTCTGGAATGAGTTGTCTCCAAGTCTTTTGAAGGTATATAAGCATGCTTGGGATGAGGGTTTGCTTTCCCCCAACCATGTCAGAGGCAATTATCACCTTGATATAAAAATTAAAAAAACACAGGTAGACATCCACTGGTCGTAGGCTCTTCTCAGATCTTGTCCATGTTGAAACTACACTACAAGATCCTAGTCAAGCTACGAGTGACATGTTTGTCTCCATTGCTACTGGGACTTGTTCACCCTAATAGGTTAGGCTTAATTCATGATAGGAATAAGTCACTAAATATTCACAGTCCCAAGCCATCATTTTTTAGCCCACCATGCCACCTCAGTTTGGACCCAGCCATATGCAAATCAGTCTTGACCCTGCTCCTCATGGGATTAGTGCAGCCCGAACTGTCAGGCCAGGTCCTCCCTGAATCAGAACACAAGCAACCCAGAAGTGGTTTCACCTTAGTTCGGGCTCTTCAGCTAGGTATAACCTGGTTCCAGTGGCACAGTGAGTCCAGGACCCAAGTCTAGGAATACCGGCGCACTCAGGGAGGCATGCAAAAAGAACAAAGTGATGGGTGGAACGCTTTTTGGTAAACAGTCCTCTCCTGGGACTCGGAGACTCTGCAGTTACAATGAGAAATATGAAGAAAGCCTTGGGTACTCGTTTAGAGTGGGATTCGGGAGAAGGGTGAGATTACTGTATGTGGAACCCATGGCAAGGCTGGATGGTGTCTAAGGTAATGGCTGGCTATTCAGTGGGGTATGCATCAGGGCTACCCACTCTCCTCCCTGCTGTTCGCACTAACAATGGAGCCAATGGCACCAATGCTTAGGCTGATTGGATTCTCTAGAGGAGTCACAGTGCAAGGTTACACATGTGGTGTTTTTCTACGCCAATGATGCATTTCTATACCTGTGAGATCCAGGGTTGGATCTGCCAGTGATGTTGGCTCAGTTGGAGGTCTTTGGCAGGCACTATTGCTTTCTAGTGAATAACAACAAATCCTGTGTTTTCCCACTGAAGGCTGGGACTTGGGCTCTAGTTGCAGATCCACCTGAGCTGCAATGGAACTCTAGTTCCAAAACATATTTGGGCATTCAAATCCTTCTTGAGATGTCAATGCAGAAGAGGGTAACATGGAGAGGTTAGTTAGAGTCATCACAGAGTCTGTACATTTCTGGACTAATATGTGCTTTAAGAAATGGGTAGACTATCGCTATCCAAGATAGTGTTGTTGTACTTCTTTTCCAGTATCCCTGTCTAGGTGTCCACAACAGCCTTCAAAGAAGTTCATGGATTTCTATTGCATTTGTAATTTGGGGGCCTTAGGGGACAAATAGTTTCAAAGTGGCGTTAAGTAAATTACAGCTAGAGGGGGTTTTATAGCACCCGATTTCAAACTGCACTACAGTACTTAGCAGCCCTGTTGACATGGGTTGTGGCCACACCAGAGGTAGAGCATATTGGTGGCTTGACAAATATATATTGAGATTTCTGTTTGAGGTACTTGACACCAGGTGACACTCACAGAATGGATCTATATTGGAAATGGTTGCCAGGCACTGCTGGAAGAAATGCCTGAGCCGTGCTGCTTTGTTCACAGCATACTCTCCATTGCTCCCATTATGGTTATATAAAAGCTTGAAGGAGATTGGAACAATAACTGATAAGGAATGTTGGAACCAGTCTGGAGTGAGGGTTCTGTTCGGTGAGCAAGTACTAACATCTGACAAATTGTGTCGGAATGTAGAAGTCCCAAAGGGGCATTTTTAATGTTCAAAGCCTTGGTTTGTCTTGGAAGAAGGGTAGTGCAAAATCTCCCACGCACGCACACCACACCTAATTGTATTTTTAACACACAGGAGGGCAAAAAAGGCCATTAGGATTTAATACCACTGTCTGGGGCAACAATCAAAAGGTAAACATCGCTCATTTTTTGACTATTGGGAACATTATTAATAAGTACCTCATTTCCAAACAATGAGTGATGTTTGAGTATCCTTCCTTGGTATCTTGCAATGTCTGTTTTAAACCAATCCAAATTAAGATCTTGCAGAGGACATACCTCACCTCCTTCAGGCTGCATATTTAAATGCGTTTGGGGACTGCCCCCACTGCCAGAGCCCTGAGGTGGAGAGGACTCAAATGTTCAGGCACTGTTGTATACTGATCAGTTGCTGGGAATTGGTGCATGACTTAGTAAAGGCGGCGTCTATCTGGGATTACCCACACTTGCCAGCGACAAAAAGTTTGGGTGTATATATAAAAGAATTAAGATAAAATAAACTAAAAGAGATTTGCTGATGTAGTATGGCTCCTGGATAGGGTACAGATAGCAAAGACACTAAAGTCGGTTCAGGGGCCCCAACTGAAAGTTTGTTTCCCAGAACTGCCTAAATTGGTGGGTCATGCAGCAAGCAGATGGAGGGATAACTGGTTGGACGGTGTGGGATGTCATGGTACTTACATTAAAGGCCAAGGGGAAGAACCAGGCCTCATTAGCGCCCACAGATAATATGGAATAGGGCAGCATTGGAAGCAAGTGGCATGCCAACATGTGCCAATTGCCCTTCATTGGACATGCGTTTAAAAGAGGAAACACAAGTTAGCATTAGATACTAGGGCTAGAGCATATTGCGCCTTCGGGAGAGGTGATGCCGGTTATAGAACATCCTTCCCCTATTTTCCTCTCCCCCGCTTGCACAACATGTATCTCTCCCTGCCCCAAAAACCCAATGGTTTACCATCACTCAGAATTCTGTAAAAACCGCTGGAAAGCAAAAGATTCTGATTGTTTACTCTCAACATCAATTATCAGTTTTGACCATATTTATGTTTTTCATTGCTAATATGAGGCCTCGTCATTCGATGTAACGTTTTATTTGTTCTAAATATTTTATTGGCATTTTTAATAAAGAGGAACAAAGTAAAACATAAGAAAAAGAGTTCGGTACAAGCAAATACAAATAGCAAGACATGTATGCAATTTAAATACATATGAGCATGGCCATCAAATGAAACAAAGCTTATTATTTTTGAAACATTCACAGAGCATCTAGTAAACCACTTTGGGATGATTAGCGAATGGATTAAATGTGTGGATGGCTCCTGTAAAGTATCCGAGTAACATATATGTAACATATGTCATAACTGTAGCCAAGGCAGAGGGTTAAGGAATAAGAGGGGGTGAGTTTTGTAAAATAGTGGATAATTTATTTTGCCATAGTTACAACCAGGGATTATGATAAAATGGCAGGGATTGGTAGGTTTCCAATTTTGAGGATACGCTGCGAGTAAAGATATCAAGCGTTTCCCATATGTGTTGAGAGATTACAGAATAGCTTTTATTGAGGGAATAAGTTATATGTGTACACCTCAATTATGTAACGCAAACCCACCAAGTATTATAAGATACATTGTTGATGGATTTCCCTATGAACAGTAAATGTACAGTTTAGAAAGCTGAAACAATGAAGCAGTTTTCCTTTGCTATGGGGCTGACCACACGGCAGCTATTTTATGTTTGTGTGAAAAAAACAATACAAATTATAAAAATAAAGAACACTAATGGACATGGATCTCTAAATTCACTTCAACTCGATTCTTACTTCTACTTTGCAATTTGTGTACACTCAACATCAAGGCTCAGAGTAGAAAAATCAAAGCTATCCTGGCATCACCGAAATAGGTACCAAAATGCAAACGTCTCAAGCTCCACAAATGAAAACCTGCTTCAAATTAAACAACTGATGAAAATAAAAAAAATAGACATTGAAATACAGAATAGATGCCTAAATCCATTTGGAAAAGCAACTGGTTTGAGATAAGCAACAATTCTTGGAAATCAAGGCAGAATCGGACAATCGGTCTTAAAAACGCAGCATTGTAGGTAACCATTAGTCAGTGTATGAGTCCTTGATACCTCTTAGCACAGACTGACATACAAAAAGAAATAAGTTGAAAACCACAAACATAAACCTGCCCTTCAGTCCGTCACCTGCCTCTGCCCTCATAACTTGATCTTTCTAATCCCACAAGGATCCAATTTAATTACACTAAATTACATTTAGTTTTAGAATTCACTTATTTATTGGTGACTAATATGCTACGAAGAACGGTTTGAACCTAATGAAATGGAATTTGCAAAAATACACAGAAAAATACCCAAAAATGAAACCTTGATGTTTGGATCTTGCGTGACAAACAGCTAATCAACTACCCTTTTGAAGAGGTCTAGTTTGCCATCATCACCTTGCATCTGGTAGTCAACCACCACACAGCCTTCAACTCTACTTCACTGAAAAATTATGGGCATGGTTTAAAAAAAAAAAAAAAAAAAAAAAGAACACACAACAAAAATCAGGTGTCATTCTTAACTACTACATCCAGATGGCATCTCTTCCGCCATCTGATTGACTAACCAAGAACGCAATTATTTGGTGCACTTCATCTGAAGGCAATGAACATCTTTTAACTGAAGTAGCAATCAGGTCGAAGGGGTATGTAGTCACGGTGTTGTATTTGAACTCTGCAGGGCAAGGTTCAAGCAGCAGAGAAGGGCTGCGAGGCTAGAGTCCCACAAACTTGTTTCTAATAGATTACTTACTGAGATGTTGAGACTGTGGCCTGTGGATCTTAATGTTAAGTAGGCAGATCGGAACACGGATGCTATGGTCTAGTTAGCTGTGACTTACAACATTGACTACAGGCTTAATTCTGTTCTGATCCCGCACCCAAAGTAAATTCTTTCTCATCTCTGTGACTTGATCATTTTACTGAAGTCATCTTGCCAAAATAACTACTGCATTTAGCGCCACCTGTAACTTTTTCAGTGGCGTTCTGCCGCAGGGAAAATTAAATGAAACAGCAGACTAAGGTGAAGCAGACTATCTAATGACAACACCTCTTAGAAAACAGATAAAAGTTTCCTCAGAGTTTACTTTTATCGCTTTACCATGATCAGGGTAAATGTCACCCCGAGTTTTAGATTTTGTTAAAGGATTAAGCGACTTCCAATCAAAGGAGAATAGTCAGTAAAGTCTCCGAACACTGGAGTAAGGTGGGTGAACTCAGAAACGGAATCTGTCTTTTGCCAATTTAGCCACAGTAGTTTTATTTTCGACCAGTTGCCGATACGTCAGACATACACCTGGAATAGCAGAAGCGGGACAGGGGAAGGGCAGCACCAACCACTAGCAGGGTATCGCTGGCATAATTCTCAAACACAGGGCCTCTGCTCTTGAATTCGTTAGAAAGTTGCTTGATATAGATGTTAAACAAGCACTTGGAGAGCTGGGAACCTTGTGGCACTCCGAACCGTACAAAGGTAGTTGATGACTGGAACAGGAGAGTGAATCAATCTTAATTCTTGTTTATTAATGCCACCCACTGGTTTAGTCTAACAGACATGTCGTCCACAGCGTCAAACAGAGAGGACAGATTAAAAGGTCCTTTATAGGCTATCCACTTGAAACCCACAAAAACAAATAAAGCTATCTCAGTGCCACGACCTAGACAAAACACATTTAAAATGTTGCCAGTGGACTCACGGAGTCCTACAAGTGAGCATTGTTCCTAATGAATAGATTAAATATCTTTGCTGATTATCTGGGTCATCTGATCCTGGTCCATGGCTTCCAGTTTTCAATTTAGGGTAACAATACCTAGATACTGGTCTGTTCAGAAGGAAATATTATGGAAGCAGTCCACTTTCAGATTTGGTTGATGATGGTCCAGGTATAGATATCTAACCATTGGCTCAAACTTACCTCTGAAAAGACTTAGGTCAGTTACTGGCGACTGTAAGAGCATATGGGGTTGAAACGTTTAACAGTACCAAATAGAAGTTTCCCCAACACCACACAGCTATTAACATCTCCTTTTTGTGTGACCCAGTTATTCAGAGGCAAAGCTGACACATCTCTAGTTGGCTCAAACATGGACTAGGAAACACCCTTTAATTAGGGTTGTCCTAAAATCCTTTGCTCCAAATACAAGTAGTTAAGAATGCTGTGGCTCACGCTTTAGGGAGTGCATCTATTATATTCAGCAAAATATGTATTTACCATATGTGCACTATTTCTATCACAATTTCATTAAGACTTTTCCTTATGTTCACCATTCAATGTACAACACTACTACCTCTTTTCCTATAGGGCAAACTCCCTACTTATGTTCCTGAAGGAGTCCTCCGGTATTCTGAGCTTGGTGTTCTCTTCTGTAGTTTCTACATTTTTGTTGCCCGTAACCTTCCCAATATTCGTCAAGAAAAGATGCAGAAGACTTCCCATTAACATGTGCTAAAACGAGAACCATCTCAACTTCAGAAAGGAGCTCAAAACACAATTATACTTTTTTCTTTTCTGATGAACAATTATGACCTTTTGCCTGTAGTTCGTATCAATGACATCTGCTCTGGTAAACTAGAACCATATAAAAGGCAAATCAAACAAGTATATTTGCAAACACTGTTTCTTTATTTGCTCACCTGTACAATAATCTAGGTATTCTTATATACAGCCCTCAAATGCAGTCTTTAGCTATTTTCTCCCAGCACTTCAATACATCAAGGTTTAATACTCCATAAGAACAAATTAACACCTCGTTTAGAATTGGATCTCACAATGCAACCTTCTGGGTGCTCTAACCAATGTCATTTGAATAACTCACTTCTCTAAGCCAAATGTGCAGTTGACATGCCTTTTATGATTTGCCCGGAGTTAATGTTAAGCCCTTTCTAGAACTCAAAAGTTGTTGGTTGAGCACCGTTTGGGACTCGTGAAGGTCTTTTTGAGCACTGCCTCAGCAAGAAATAAAAGAGCCCCTGCAAGCGGTTCAGTGAGGATAGAGAGTATTATCGCTCATATTCTTAATGCTGAAGATCTACAAAGATTTATGAGCAAAACGGGCCAATGATGAGGAAACTGAAAGAAAAGCAGATTATGCCTCCTTCAAGATAAAATAAGATTTCTGGGCAGGCACAGAAAAAAAGATCGTTGAATCACAGAAAGAAACCGAACAGCTTTTAGGGCCGTAACTACCATTAGCAATATTGATGGAGATGCTTTTGAATCTAATCAATTTATTAGTAAACAAGATATTTACCTTTGTTTTAGCTTTCTGTGGTGGACACTCTAATCGAAGATTATTCACTTTAGAATATCCCCAGGTGCCAGATTAGACCTGGAAAAAGTTTCAGCATAGCTCTTGCATGCTAGTAGATGGCAACGTGCTGCTCCATATCGAATTCTTTCTGCCCCAAAGTAATGGCTGGAGCTGCAACGAGGCACAATCCAAGAGCACTGACATGAGTTGGTTTCTGGAGTCCATCCGCACCCTTGGATGTAGAGCCCAAAAATGAATTGTTTGTGCCAGGAGGCACATCTTTAACTTGGGATCTTTTAGATGAAAAATAGTCCATTCTACAGTTTAGTGAGGCTGGACGGAGGTGAGTAATCTGTAGTTAGAGAGTGTAGCCACCAGAAATAGTGCTACAGAGGGTAAGAAACTTGTTCTTCTGATGGATACTTCTAACCACAGATTTCTCACTCTTAGAATAGATATTGAAAGAGTAGATCCCACGGTGGTGGGTCTGTGGATTGACTCAGACCAAAACGACCTGCAGGACTGAATGGCCAAAATGCCCTTTATGTCAGACCTGGCTGTCAAGGCAGTAGTGCTTTGCTAACATGAGCACATATGCATAAGTTGCAGCCTGACAAATTTCCAAGACAAGCAGTCTGCATGCTAAAAGAATGTTAGAAGCATCATTTCTAGTGGAATGGACCACAACACCTTTGAAGGCTGCTTCTTAGCCATTGTGTAGGAGATCTTAAAACAAAGGACTGTCAAGCTGGGGAAAGTCAATTTCTGCACTGCCTTGCCTTTCTCTACCTGGAAAACACCACAAATAGTTGATCCTCCACCAGATGGTCCTTGGTATGATGGATGAAAAAGCAAAGTGTTCTTTTGAGGTTCAAACAATGCAGACGGTTCTCCTCTCGCGAGATGTTAGACAGGGCAAGAATGCTGAAAGTGTGATGGACTACCCAACAGGAAACAAAGTCACTAATTTTGGCTGAAAGACCGTCGTAGTACTCAGCACTATCTGTCTGGAAGGAGAGTGGTGTAAGGCAGCCAAACAGAGAGCTGAAAAGCTCAATCATGCAATGAGCGAAGGTGACTGGAAAGAGAAAGGCCTTCTTCGTGGTTAGGATATGTAGAAAACAGCTGTGCAACAGCTCGAAAGTGGTACACATAAAGAAGGTAAGGACCATCAAGGTTGCAGTTTATCCTAAAATGGGTCCATGTTATGGGAGCCACACTAAGTCTCAAACATATCTCAGCACCTGGCAACAGATTTTGTTAAAGAAAGCCTGGATGCCAGAATGACATTCACTACTTTGGAGGGTAGCATGAATGTTTTCAACTGTCACTGCTTAATCTCCACATATGGTGTAGGATGTGCAGACCTGGGTGCAAGATCCAGTCTTTCTCCTATGACAGAAGACCTCCCGAAGCAGCAGCCTGATCGGAGAACAGATGCTCATGCCCAGAGGTTCCAGGCACCAAACTGTCTTGGCCCAATCCTGAGCCACTAAGGTAACATGGGCCCAGTCGTTTCTGATATTCAGCAGCAGGAAGGCGTACAGGACTCCCATACTCTACTATAGTAGAGATGGCCTTCTTGGAAAATCCAATGCGCAAAAGTGATGACACTGGGCATTCTCAGCAGTGGCAGAGAAATTAGGCCCAAGTTTCTCCTCATTGCTTGTGTCACACCTCCAGGAGTAGCTCCCATTAGTGATCTGCTAGGCATCACCAGCTGAGTTTGTCCTCCCTGGTGTTTGAAGATCCCTCCTAGGTGAGGTACATTTAGGGAATTGCAGCAAGGTGCACAGGCAGAGGCCGGGACCTCACTCTGCCCTGCTTGCTGCAATACCACATAGCAGGAATGTTGCGCATGATGACCTAAATCGGCCTCCCCTTGATGGACTGCATGAGACTTTCAACACCAAGCAAACAGCCCGCAACTCCAGTAGGCTGATAAGGAGGTACGGCTCTGCTGGAGACCTGTGTCCTCTGATCTCTGCCTCTCCCAAGTGACCTCCCCAACCCAGCAGTGACACATCAGTCACCACAGCCAGTGCTGGGTGGAGTAGGAATCGGAATCAGCTGCAGCATCTACTCCTTGGTAGAGGACAGGGAGCAAGACCAACTTCTTAGAATGGCGAGTATTCTCGCAACTTGGCGAGACTGGGACAAGGCCTGCTTTGACTTATTGTACTTCCTTTTTTAACATTTGACTTAGCCGAAGAATTGGGCCGCAATGATGTAACCGGCCCAGAGAGCAGGAACAGTACTGTACCCTCTACTTCAAGCAGAAGCAACCCTTAGGTGGCTTCCTGCAATACTTGCTGATATACAGCTTAAACTCAGGACCCTGGAACAAATTCGGACTGTCAAGGAGCACGCCTCACACAACTTGCAGTTGTGGGCTGACCCCAAACATCAGAGACACTTTATTGGGATCTGGCAGGGACATTTGTTCGTGACAACCCTTACAAGCTTGCCACTCTGTAGTTTTAGTAGGGGACATGTTCCCTTGCATACAGGAAACACATTTGCAGAGAAAAAGCTTAGCAGCTAACTAGAAAAAGTAGGAGCTACCTCTAAATCCGCACATGAAGACACAGTATGAAAAGAAATTATGTCATGAGCACCTATATGCATCTAGAGCAGTAACTTACTGGACAGAGCAGAATAAACGCAGAGCTGCTTGATGCTATTTACTTGTGTACAGGGGTTATATTGAAAAATATCATGGATTCAGCCTGGCACCTGGGGATATTCAAAATGTGAGGAATCTGAGGTTTGAAGTATCCATCAGAAGATCTTTAAGAATTAATATTGTTCTCTTTACTGTAATGAGAAACCTCTAATGAATAAGACAACCAAACCGGTTTGGCTCCTTAAATAGTGAAGACAATTATATGTTGTCTCTTAATATTTAAATGAAATAAATTACTACTCAATACTGAAACCGAGAACAAACACTTGGCTTATCTTCATTATGTTATTTTTTAAGCAACCACTATCTCCCATGTTAAACTATTCTGATATCGTGCAAGCAGGCAAAACATCTCACTCTATAGAATTGATGGTCACCTCTCATCTTGAAAGAGGGAAAAGATCTTTCACAATGTGCAACTTACAGCCCAAAGCTCACTCACAAATGTAGAATTAAAGGTATTCACAAGGATTCTTGCAGTAAAACTGGAAAAGTATCCCCCACATATTAGATCATTCTCAGAATGGCTTCATTAAAGGAAAAAATTGATTCTAAATTGTAAGATATGCTCTTGATTTAACTCAAACAGAGTGAGACTGTTTACAGCTGTAGTCCTTGACGGGGAAAAGAGATTTGACACAGAGAATGGGACCTTCTTAAGGCAGACGTTGGAGAAGTTATTTTTCCTTCTTGCTTTGCAAATATAGTCTACAGCAATGATTAAGTATCTAATAATGGTGTCTTATCTTGTTTTTCCTCTCCAATGAGGCCCATGTTAGTATTTCCCCCACTATCAAATCATATTCAATCTTCCTTTCAAGACCCTTTGGAATTCACCCGAGAATTGACTATTTGGCAGCAGCCATTCAGTGTGATGAATATACTTGTTGTCTTAAGCCAATGATGCCTCAATACATCCCGGGTGTATAGTGATCTCTCAACTAAAAAAGTAATGTTACTAAGACAAGGGTTTTTCCCGTTCATAGAGCTTGCATAAAGAGACAATGTGGGCAAAAGGGGGAATTGTCTGAAAAATATAACAAATATATAGGAATACAAATAGTTTAGAAGTTGAGTTCATCTCAAGACAACTTCAAAGAAGTACTGTCACAAAATATGGAGGACTGAGACTGATGATTAGGTGTTAACGATAAGCATAAGGACACAAATAACATTTTCGGCACATGTTCTCAAGTCTACTTTCCCACTGTGGAAAAATTTCTCATTAGCATATAATGTCTTTAAGGGTTTCTTTTGGGGGCATGAAGAAGCTTTCTAGCCAACCTTGTGTTAGGTGCTGGGTGTCCTGTTCTGAACCAGTATGAACCCGCTTTTATATGACTTGACCTTTGATAACAGATTTCTTATGTGGAAGAAACATAAGCATTCTATTAATTGAG
This sequence comes from Pleurodeles waltl, assembly GCF_031143425.1. Lineage (NCBI taxonomy): Eukaryota > Metazoa > Chordata > Amphibia > Caudata > Salamandridae > Pleurodeles > Pleurodeles waltl. The sequence continues at coordinate 517,296,044 of NC_090440.1, read as the reverse complement.
CCTTGTAAAATGCATAAATTAAACAATACCCAGGGATACTGAAAAGAGGCAGCAGAGGGCCAAATTATGCAGCACAGTTGACTAAATTATGCAGCAAGAAAAGGTAAATTATCTTGAGTAATGCTGCAAATTCTGTGATAGTATTGCTACATTATTTTTCTCATTTTTTACACTTGTTAACACTTATCCAGTATATGTTACATCTTATTAGTACCAGTTTAATACCCAAATATAGCAAGAGGCAACAGAAAGGTGACGAGTTAACCTTTGCAAAGGTCCTTTCACTGCGCACTAACACAAGTTGCTGTTTTTAGTTACTTGTGAACCATATGAGCTAGAAAGATTTTTTTAAATTACAATCTGCAGGCTATGCAGCAGATCATGAATTATGTGGCAAATAGAACAAATCCATAATTATGCTGTAAATGCAGAGTTCGCACAATCACATAGTTCCAGTGGCCCTGGCTATACCATTTTGATGTACGTTATTGCTAATCCTAGAACCGCTACCAATGGTCTTCTACAAGGAAATTTGGATGCCTTTCATGGATCACTTGCGATTATCTTAATCTTGTGTCTTGCTTTTAGCACTGCTGTATTCAAATTTGTTCAATCATGTGATGTGCAGAACATTCCATTCAAATAGCTCTGGACAATAATAAGACCATGTCCCCAGAAAGCCAATTCTAAGAAGCTTGATCTTCGGAATATAAACCCAAGAATTTCACAAAAAGGGCTTTTACAGTAGTTCAATCTGAACTGTGTACTAAATCAAAAATAAAATTGGCAAAAACAAAGGCATCCTTTGCAGCAGTGAGCTGAAGAAGGAATTAGTTACCTCCACAATGTCGGAGTTGGTCCTGCTTTCGTGCGGCTCGTTGTACTCCGTGTACTTAAGAAGAACTTTATCCATGTCTGTGCTAGCATACTGGAACAGTTTGTTGGAGCTGTTGAAGATAATCAGAGCAATTTCGCAGTCGCAGAGGACGCTTAGTTCATAGGCTTTCTTCATTAACCCAAACTTCCTCTTAGTGAAGGTGACCTACAGAAAGAAGAGACAGTAGGTTTTTACTTTCCAATATTTGGGAAACATGGAAGTATGATTCTAAAGATCTTTTGCCCTTTGTGTTTAAACTACTAACCTCACTGAAATTTGACTTTGAAAGTTATGAAACCAGATTCCTGGTGCCTACGATGCACAAGCAAAGGAGGAAGTGTCAGCACATAATTAATGGCCGACCCCACATGGTGCTCTAGTTTGGCCAGTAAAAAATGTAATGATATCTGTTTAATTAATAACTAGTATTCCCCTTCAGTGAACTCAAAGTCAATATGTAATGTTTTACTTAAGAGCCAATAGGACGTGGTTTCCTTTTAAGGATGCGATTTGTCCAACATCTAGATAAAAGCCTTAAACCTGCAAAGCTGAAAGTAGTTTAAAAAAAAGAGAGAAAATTCAGTAAAGCTGTAGCCATAGGAACGTATCGGGAGACCTGTCCCTGACAGACTGTTGTAAATAATTTTAATGAGAGGTTCTCTTTCTGGCCATCAATTGATAATTGCTCCTATGCTGGACAACATGATGTACTTTTATTTCCACAACGACAAATTTGCAATTGCTACAAACTTTGCTTAATGCAGTCAAACCGAATCTCTTTTACCATCAACAGAAATCGAATGTAAAAGACACAAGTTGTTAGGGTAATGAAGCACATTTTTTCAGAACACACTTGTTGAATCTTTTTGTAAAGTTTGTGTGACCTTCCCTTCATCAACAAACCATCAAAACTCGTGTCACGCTTTTACATGGAGGCATAAGGAGAATAAATTAAGCTAAAGCCTTATTTTTAATTTGCTCCCTCTTAGTTCTTCAATAAGTAATCACTGGGGTTGCTCTTCTTTGGTTCGATCAATGCAGTGCTTTCACCCACTACGTGGGACAAAAGAATTACGGGATCTTTTTGAGAGTGTTGGAGACCTAAGAACACTTGCCCGGGTGTAGGAGTGAAGTACAAAACACATTTTATCAACTAATGCTTGTCTTTATGTTTTCACATATGTATTTGCTTCCTACAGTATAAACAGCATGGTTGCAGAGACCGATGGCCCCAAAACACAATCAGCACCAAGCGCTTCTTAGTCTGACCAAAACACGTTTGGAATCAAGTGAGTTTTGGTCAGATCATGACTTCCTCGGCACAGAAAGTAATTACAGTGCAACCACAAGTTTATACCACAGCACCAACAAATAAGCAGAAACTAACAATTGTAGTTAACAAATTGTGATGAATGTTGGTTTATGTTGTATCTTTGCCTAAAACCCTGACCGCTGCTATGATTGCTCGATAAATCCCACCACTGTATTGACAATAAAAACAAGATCACAACCTGGAGAAAAAAATTCCTACAATATTCTTTCCCAATGCATGCCTATAGTGTGGCACCCAAAGGCATAAGATGGCCAACAACCATCCTCACAAACAACCTAACAAGATCAATGACTCATGAGCATGATAACAAGAATTACATAGACTGATGCGGACATCAATAACTAAAGTAACGAAATGGAGCTTAGCAGTAAGTACTGCAGCAGCATCTGTACTGCCTTACAGGGGCAAGCCATCTTGAAGCTGTGAAAGTGACATATGTACTCATCCCAATTCAATGGTACTCAGCTATTGACTTGTGAATTAAGATAATAAGTGCCAAAATTCCATCCTGGGAAAAGAGGTTTCCTACAGATCTCAGCACCAGTCAGTTGAAAGACTGAACTACCTTAACTGATAGTTCACTACAATTTGAGATGCAAAATGATTAACCATCACTGGAGATAACACTCCAATCACACCCTGTCATATTTGCATGGCTGCAATTATTTCTGTGTGCCTGGCAAGATGTTGTAGTCTCACAGCAAAGCAATTAACGGGGCTACGACTCAATTTCTGTACCCTTTAATCATACACGTAAAATGGAATACATTTATGACATGTATGATCGGTTCTCCTGTCAGGGAGGCAGGTCAAGCTCAACAGTAAATGTTATAGTTTAGAGAAATGTACAACTGTCTATTATTACTTATCAATTCAATTGCAATGACAAAAAAAGACCTTGTTACTTCCGCAGCCTGATAACTGAGCTGCGGAAAGCTTTTTTAAAGGGTTCACCCATGCACAAGTAGAGGGAGGAGGAAGACAAAGCAGAAACAGCTAGAAACATCAATTTGCATAAATCTAATACAAGCTTCATTCTCAAATAACAGGATTTTTTCCGTGGCACAAAACGTTGAGTGGGCAGAGCTAAAGGTATCGAAATCAGAGCAATGGTTTGCAGATCCCCCACCACGCACTTTTTCTCCCTTAATCACAGTCTTGGTAAGAATGGGAAGGGATAAATCCCACCTCAGTTATATCAACTTTTTCATTTCAGCCTATCCAAACGTCATAACTCCAACTTCCAAGGGATCCACAAAGTTGCATCATTCTACTTCAGTGGAAACAAACCATGGAACTCAGTCTGCAATCATGCAGACAATCCAATAGCAGTAGCTGCCCGTCAACCAAAATCACGTACTCGCCAAAGTCACAGGCAGTATCCACAAATGTACCGATAGAAGAGCTCTAAAATACTATAGCAAGAAAGCATGATGGACCATTTCTAAATTTCCTCTTGATTTACACAATGCTCTACAACTCACATTCTTAAGACATGTTGCATATTACAAAGAGGCAAGGGGTTCTTGTTCCAAAAATATCACCTGCACTGCACTTGAGTTAATTGGTCTTGGAGTGTGGGACACAGGAGACAATGCTGAAAATCAGTGACAAGCATCTGTTAGGAAAGGGTAGGATAGTTCTATTTTCGTTGCAACATCAGAAGATATATGAAAAGCAGCCTTCCACAGGACACAGTCTGAAAAGTTACATACAAACATGGAATCTATACATAATTTTGCTGAGACTTGTCATGCCAAGGTATAGATTTGCATTTTGTTGTACTGAAAAACTAGGTGTGGAAGTAAGGCTCTGAAAATTAAATATGAAACTTGAACCTTGGAATCTATAAAGGCCACATAGGTTTATCCTAGATAAATAAACTCTAGCCACAACCACACAGTATCAAGTACAGCAGTATTTCAATCGATAGCATTCTAAAAAGAACATTTACTTATGGAGAGTTTTAAACCACTAACTAGCAAGCCAACTGAGCATACAGGGTTAACAGACTACCCCCTCCTAAAGAAAACATAAGACAACACAAGAGGACAAGAAAACAGATACACAAGTTCACTCAGAGAAAAGAGAAACTAACCAGGAAGACTCCAATAAGAAGCAACATGCCTTAGAAGAAGATTAAACACGTGTCACTCTAACATTATTACTGACTACGTATCTTTTGATGTTATATATATATCTTTCCAATTTCCGATTTAACCGCCCCCCAAACATTGATCAGTTTGTGAGGTTTGCTATAATGAGAGGAGCTTAGAGAGCCCCGTGAGAGCTTGACTCTTACTGTAGCTCCCACTTTACCCCTCAACGTTTTTACAGCCTTGAGCCGATCATACTGTTCCTTTCTTTTATTCTGAAGCTGAAGTACTCCAGAAGGCTCCAGCCCTTCTCTCCAGTTCTTCAACTTTGAACGGTTGAATGTTTTTTTTTTTTTTTTTTTTTTTTTTTTTTAAATGTGCCCCCTGCCAAGGAGGACAAACATTGGTATAGTGTTTCCTGAGCAACTGAAGAGGTTTTGTGGTTACATATATTTTTTTTATTGTTTTGAGGTTAAGCACATCAGGCAAATACCCATAGTGTCCCATAGAAAATGAAAATGACCCATAGTGTCAGCATTATATAGTTCACTACTGACAATCATCGTAAAAACAGATGCAGTGCACCCTTGAAAAAAGCAGAGTATCTTAAGGATAATGAGAGTAGATGATGCAAGTATGACAGGGTCACAAAATTTGCCACTGGTGGCAAACAATGTATTTGCGCTTGTAGGGGGTTGCTACATCCTGTGCGCTTTTTGCAGGGCTAACAGTTCATACCTTGACCATGTAATAAGTTCGGCCACCCAGTGTAGTATCTAGGGGAACCCAGGGGACTTGCAAGTCAAAGAGATCTGGTGTTTGGCCAGTACTAATGATCACTGAATTTGCCAGTTACTTCGGTAGCTTTGGTTCTGGGAAAGAAACCTGATAAGCACACAAGTGGTGTAGAGGACAGATCATAACCTGCAGCACGAAAGACTTATTGTAGGAATGGAGACCAATACCCAATAACTGAGATACAGGACAAAACCACATAATAGAAGTCTGTCCCCACTTCGTCACATCTGGGGCACTCTGCAGCTGCTTCCGGGGTACATATGCTTGAACCTTTTAGGTGTAAAGTAGACACTGTTGAGGTAACAATACTGTATTAATTTTAATCTGAAGTTTTCTACAAACACCAGGGCATGCCTGTAGCACTTATTTCCAATCACGATCAGCAATGGGGTATGGATATACATAGCACACTTGTCCCACAATGTTCCGGTGGCTCCAAAGAGAGATGGGCCATCAACGATGCACCTTCGCCAGTACGGCGCAGCGGAAGAGAAAGTGCTTTGGCGATAGACCATATGCCAATTGTAAGTTCTGATAATTTGCCAAAATCATCAACTGCGCTAACAGCTCCTGTAATATCCTCCAAAGATCCTGGAGGTACAGCAGTGTAGTCTTTTTTAAGTGTTAATATTCTCGCAGAAGAGTGGTCCTTCTTGAATGTCGGTACTCCTTTGGAATTCAGATGTGTAGAATGACCAAGAGCAGGAAAGTAGAACATTACCTTGTTGTCATTTCTACTGCAGTGTTCCATGAAAATGCTGTTCCTCCTCACATTCAGGTGCATCTTTGATGTTCTGCAGCAGGAGAGATGGGCAGAGAGGTGGGCTGATGGAACTCCAACATCTATAGAACATGCGAGGGACTCACTGGCGAACCTTGCTGTGTAGTGTGAGCCAGAGTCTGTTCCTAACCCTGGGACAACGGTGCTCTGCTCCATTCAGCGCATGCGATAAGGTCCGCTCTCAATTTCACTCAGCACGCACAGCAAGGGTCATGTTTGGAGCTCACTTTAGAATGCAGGCCCTAGACGACTGAGAATTCCAAAGGTAAACAATGCTCAGAATAGCATGAACAAACGATAATAAATTGGCCCCTAGAAATTAAGAAGAAAGCATAAATGTCACAAAAACATAAAAGACAGTCGCATCTCGGAACTCTCTTTATATCAAGGTGTCGCAACCTTGAGTAGTGCGGAGGAGATACTTTAAAGAAAATAGATTTACCACAACAACTTGCGGGTAGTACTTAAGTTTGCAGTGTGGGACATAGCAATGAATGAGTCTTCGTAGATGTTGCACTATAGAAGTAAAACTATATACAAGCATATTCTTAATGCAGAGGTAGTCAGAAGTGTGGTTTCACAAAAGCCACACGTCGCCATTGTGGAAGTAAAGGTCTGAATGTGAAAGATGAATCTTGAACCATAAAATCCAGAAAGGCAAAATAGGTTTATTCTAGATTGAGAAGCTCTAGCCACAACCGCGGCGTCTCAGGTACAGCTCTAACTTCCTTCACGTTTTAATCTAGAATATCATAAAAGGAACATTTCATTGGAAGTAGTTCAGAAGAAATCTGGAGCAAACCAGTTAAGCACGGAGGATAAAGAGACTATCACACAAGGCTTTTTACTGTGCCAGGTCCAAGAGATCCTGGACACAAATTAAGTTGGAAAGTATGTGGAATGAGTTGTTTCTTATTCCCTTTCAGTAACATTTAACCTCCATGTTACAATCGCTAATTTCATAACTGAAAAGATGTTCAGAATTGCACTGTGCGACCTTGACATGCGAACCACTCTGTTTGCAAGTTATTTCCTGCGTGCATATGCGCCAAAGCTTGTGACCCTTGTTGTAAAAGCAATGTACATAAACAATTCAAAGCATATAAGAAATAACTACGAAGAACCCGTCATCTGCACCTTGGTGCTGGGACTTATTTACCAGCAGGTATCACCAATGGGTGCAGTTACACCACCTCAAAACCTACTAACGCTGCCATCAGGCAGGGCCAGCGCCGAGTGGGTACGGGTAAGCGGGGCTCAAACGCCACGCAAACTCCTCAAGTCTACAGGGTGAGGGACCTAATGGAGACTCACCAAAACTCAAAATACTCAGTGTCTCTAAAACAGCCTACCCCTTCAGCCACATAAAACACTAATAACTTAAGCCACAAACCCGCTACTGACTGGAAAGTTATATGGGACAATTCCTATGCACGAGCAGCGAACTAAGCACTAAGTGCATTTCACCATACAACTGTATAAAATTTGTGTACTTACATTTTTCTGAAAATACTACAAATAATAAACTGCCTAATGATGCCTAAATAGCGAATCTTATGGCTACCTCAGACAATATTGGTCAAGTATGGTTCTGCGATAGGCTGTAGCTTTACCAACACAAAAGGCTCTGCAACAACACATAAGGCTCTGCAACAACACATAAGGCTCTGCAACAACACATAAGGCTCTGCAACAACACATAAGGCTCTGATCATCATCGAATGGGCTTTTAGGTGGAGCCAGCAGAACTTACTCAGTTTAAGAAGGTGATTCTGTAACATTTTAATCCAACAAAAAGCTAGTTGCCGTGTACTGAACAGACAGCAGTGGCATTTACCACAAAATGCCCTACTAGAGTAAACTGATGTGCAATCGACAACCAACAGTGACAATTATGACTGGGAAATAATCACTCACAGAGAGATGTAGAGTTTAAGCAACAAAGAACACACTGACGTTGTGTACAGATCGGGTCTGGCTCACCCGCAGCAGAATTATTCTTGTATTAAAGGAACACTGAAGCGATTTACCCCCATAGCTTCTCGTCGGCTCAATTGCTGGTCTCTCTGCAGCTAAGAGCACACAATGAACTGTGCACGGACACAGCATGGAGATTACAGGGGACACTCCCCTCCACTTTGTGTGTATAATATAAAAACTCTTTTGCTTGTTCTCGGACGGTGTAGTCGGTAGGGAAAGTCTGTGCTGTTTCCTTGGGGAAAAATAAAGGGTTTAGGAGAAGCAATAAGACTGTGCTCTAAAACGGACTGCAGTATCGCCATGCAAGAAAGTCAGAGAGGATAACTACAGGGCGACTAAATGCTGAAAAGGGAATAACAAAAAATAAAAAGCAGGCAGTATATTCCTATGTATTGAAAATGGTGCAAATCTCCCAATAGCTAAAAATAAATAATCACACGAGTGTGCATGAATTCAATTACCATTAGCTTTTTCCGTCAGCACAATGGCATGTGTCTAGTCTCCATACAGGGGAAGGGTTAGGCAGAGATGAAAGCATGACGCGCTGACAGCACTAACTTGGGCAATCATGTTATGTTTGCTGTCGATCAAGATCCTGAGGTTCTTGCATGGGTGATGGTTGTTGGGACTGAGTGATGTTGAGGAGTTGGTGGTTGTTAAGGTATTCAGTGAGCTGTTTGTTGAGGATGTTCTTTAAGACCTTGGCCAGGAATGGTTGAGGGGAGATTGGTTTGTATGTGGCGAGCGCTGAAGGGTTCACAGAGGGTTTCTTCTGTAATGGGAGGACAGTGAGATGTTTACAAGTCTCTGGGAAGGCCATGAATGGGGTAGAGAAATTCAGAATGGGTTTGAGCATGGAGCTGATGGGTTACAATCCTCTGGAGTATGCATGGAGGGAAGTAGAGGTCCAACGTGCCCCTGAGAGTATGGAATTCATGGTGGCGGCAGTTTGACAGGCCATTTGGTTAGCATTGATTCTTTGTATAAGATCAAGAGGAGTTTGACAAGATCGGTCAGGTCCAGTTGCAGGCTGAATTTGCTGGTAATGGGAGTGATTTTGTTGCTGAAGAATTGAGAGAGACTGTTGCAGAGGTCCAGCGAGGCAGTGATAGAGTTGGAGGCGGCAGGTGGGGAGGTGAAATCTTTCAGAATGGCAAATATTTATTTACTTCCGATTGTTCTGGTGGTGCCACAGTCTCAGGGCTGATTTGAACGTGCTGCTGTCTGCATTATCCTGGCTCATTCTCCAGTTACACTCCAGCTGTTTGCAGGGTCCTTTCACAGTCAGAGTTCCTCAGTGTACCAACTTGTCTGGATCTTGTTGTATTGTGTTTGAGGGGGTCAGGGAGTCAGCACAGGAGGTGATCCAATTGATAAAATTCTTGGTAGCTTTGAGAAGGTTGTTGCTGTGTTCATGTCAGTGGGTGTTGAGAGCGGTGGTCTGTTACTTGGCAGTGAAACTGTTCCAGTTTTGGCAGTCTGGTCTGGTGACGGTGCGTTGGACTGGGATAGGGATAGGGATGCTGAACCTGACAAGATTGTGGTCTGTCCAAGAAACTTGTGTAGGCTTGTTGACTCAGATATTGCCAAAGTTGAAGAAAATAGGGTCCAGGGGGTATCCTGTGTCGTGGATAACTACCTTTACTCGTTGGGGACACCAAGGATTCAAAGGTCTTCAATGAGAGCTCTTGAGTTGGGGTCCGCTTGGCCTTCCAGGAGGAAGTTCAGGTCTCAGAGTAGAATGTTACTGCTAGTATTGAGGGCAAGTGGTTTGACAAAATCCATGATGGTGTTTTTGAAGTTGGTGCGCAGCCCTGGTGATCTGTGAATGAGTGTGTCACTTAAGGTGAAGATGGGTGTAACAGGGAGCTTGAACGACAGGGGTTCCATGTTGGAAAATAGCATGTCCGTGGACGTGGTGCAGCTGATCATACTCTTGTGGCTGATAGTGATTTCACCTACTTGCTTTTGAAGTCTGTCTTGCCTGGCAATCTTGAAGCCAGGGGGGATGACTTTGAAGATGTCAGGTGGCAATGCAGAGTTGAGCCAGGTTTCCAGGAGGAACCAGTAGATAACTGTGACTGTCGTGCAGCAGGTCCCATATCGTGTTTGTCGAGTGAGAGGAAGTTGAAGAACATGCATGCAAGTGTGGATTGGTGGTAGGGTGGTTGCAGGACTGTGTAAGTGTCAGAGTGTGGTGTTGGGTCCTCTCTGTGTGGTGGTGGGTGTGGCTAAGTGTATGAATGCTTCTTGCAAGTTCAGGAGAATACAGTCTTCATTGTGTGTGGTGCAACAAGGCAGCAGCGTGTGGAGCAAAATTGAGTCTTACAGCTCATTTTGAAGCTTGACTTGCTTTAAGCATAAGATACAATTGCAAATTGGTAATCACTGCCTAAGGCTAAAAATTAATCTGATCTGTCAGTAGTTCTCATTTACGTGCTAGTGTCTTTTTGTCAACTGCACATTTTTAAACTTTCCATTCTTAAAATGTCGTTTTAAAAGCAAGGAGGTGGAAATTTAGCAAATATGCTCTATGTCCCCATTAATTTTCAGTAAGTTCTGAGTGAAGTAGCAGCTAGAACCTTTTTTTTTAATGGAAGCCTACTAAATAAGATACTATTCTACCTAATATTTCAATGCACAGATTCTAGTTTGTAACAAAAATATTTGTATCAGGTTTTAGCACAGTATGCCATGAATGTGTAAGAAATCCTTGTGAATGACAATCTTATTTGTCTTTTCAGAGTTCTGGTTAGATTAAAGAACAATTAAGGATTAGGTTTGTCGATTTATGACGTTTGCAGAACTACTCAATCTAGGGTGACCGGATTTTCAGATATGTACACCGTTTCCGGCACCTAAAAGATTTTAAGCCACTAATTTATGTGCTGTGCAATAGGGAAAAAGGTGCAGCCCAAACGGAGACCTGATGATAAATCTGTTGATAAATCTGTTAGGGGTAAGGGCCAGAGAGGGTCTGTCGTCGTTGACTTCTAAGGAGTCCCACTCCAATCCACGGACTGGGACCCGATAAACAGAAGAGACCCGATAAACTGAAGAGACGTCCAAAGCAACAGACACATGTCTCACTCCCTGGGGACGCCCCAACACTGGGACAGGGACTACACAGGCACTGAGGGAAAGAATGCTCCCGAGTCACCTACTGATACTGTGAAACATACACAAGCTGAACTGAGATACAAGACGGCAGATCACACCTGTGTGCGTTTGGTGGACGGAAGAAAGGTTAGGCTTTGTGGACACTACCTACGGAATAACTAACCCAAGACCTGTCCATATAAATGGCAAGTGCAGCACCAGGAAAAAGAGGAACAACAAAAATATAAAAAAAAAAAAAAAACACATAGGAACGTGCCGTCTTCCTCACCTGCCTATTCCGTTCGTCCATAATCCGCGTTATCTGAATTTTCTTCCGTCCCATTGTCGCTTCTTTCTTTCTCCGACCACGAACAATTTAATTCAAACAGCGGCAGCTCAGGGATGTCCTAGCGCATGGTATGGCGTTACTCTCAGCGTTTCCCTGCCAACATTCCACAAGAGATTCCAGTCCTCCTGACACAGCCTAGAGAAAAAGATATACATTAACACCTACATCATTAATGTGGAGATTTTAAATGACAGCTCTACCAACAATACAGAATAACATCTATCACAAGGTGACAAATTAGTATTCACACAGGCTTAATACCCGTTAAAAGGAAAAATGGGACAAACAGCTCTCCATTTTCGCATTTCATTATGTTTATCAATCATGTTGCCAGTTTTTAAGCATCAACCCCAGGTTGGTAAGGCTAACACACCGAGATAAAGTATTTTATGCATTAATAGCTTGTGCATCAGCAAGAGGTAAGGAATTCAAAACAGAGCGGCAAATACGTGCAGGTCCAATCAAAGCTTCCAACAGTATCCCACTCTGCAGTTCTCATGTCATTTATATTTCTCTTATTTGTGGTTTTGTGCAGCGGGAACTAGACTCATCCTAGGCAGCAGAGAGCTCCACATGTAATCAGGAGAAAGTGAGAAAGTAAAAAAGCATTTCAGGAATGAAAGGACACTTACAAAATTAGAGTGTTTGTGTGGTAGCCGATGAGAGTGGTTTAGTGAAGTCCACCTGGTTTAGGAACTTAAAATCGGTCAACAAAATATTCTCAAAGTGATATTTCCATTTAAAACTCTGAACTTTCTTTAGAAGTTGTTGTTGACGCTATCTTTGATAAACTGCTAAAACATAACAAAGCGCCTGTGCAAGATCGGAAGCTGCGTTGTCCTCAAGAACATGAGGCAATGTTCGCCTAACAAGACCATACAGACAGCGAAATAATTAAATGAATGCATTTAAATAAGCTTTCCTGAGATGAGTAAGAAAAAACCATGAAAGTTTATTAAATATTTAAAGTATTACAGAAGGCAAAAATTATTAATAATTTTGCATAATAATCCATATGCAGGGATTTAGCATAAGGATCAGGAGCTGTGACATAGTCAAGTCTCACCGAGAAAATATTTTAAGTCCTAAGCAAGAGACAGACCACAAGGGTCCGCCCTCCGAGGCAGGGCAAACCAGGCACGGCTCACCCCCAAATATGGCTCGTTATAAACACAATAAAAATCACATAGCATTAAATAAATTAAATGTAACAAGACTCAATCATAATACAGACAGAAAAGCAACAGTACATTGCACCATCCCAACCTAGATGAATATTTATTAGTCTTTTCTCGATCTAATGTCATCGGATGTGACAGTATACAAACCTGGTTCCCCAAAAAGCAATGGCCGCCTCACTGAATGTATAAACTACAAAGAGCAAGCAGGGAAGGGTTTGAACAATTACATTTGGTAGGGAGCTTCCTTTGGGTTCTTCAAGAACAGCATGTGACTGTACAGCATTTCATTACTGCACATTTTGCTACGTGTGATGAGGAGAAATTAAAACATGGACACACAGAAATACAAGATGGAGTCTAGGCTAGTTCAGCCAAGTTTTGGGCCTTGTCTGCAAAACCGTATTTCCTGTGCGTGTCCAAAGTGCAGTATTTCGTCTTTGGCGAAAAACATTTAATACATGAGGCAAGCGTTGTTAATCGGAAGACATAAAAACATCGTTATAAAAAAGTCAAGAGGTTGTAGGGTAGGATCACAATGTCAGTGCAGGAAGTAATCCTTTACTAGGGAACCCTAGACCTGCATGCAGCTCCTTCCCAACTGCCCAGCTCCCCTTAGAACACACTAATCGATGCAAGAAAGGGGATACTCCGCATGGAAAATTCCTGCTGCCAAAGACAATACACACCATAATACACCCCCCCCACACACACAATAAAGAAAATTCAGAGAGACCGGACAACTACACGTAATGTAATAAGGAACAGGGAAGGAACAGCAGCTACAGGGAAAAAAATATATAATACATTATAAGGAAACGTAATTATAAAATGAAGATTAACCCTTATTCACAAACATAAAAGGTCCCGTTCTTTGTCCCAACTATCGCTATGCCAAATTTACCAGTGGTACCTTCACCCCCAAGGGAGCCATTTGTACCACCACCATCAGCAGCAACTGGCACGTCCTCGACCTCCACCTCACTACCATCAGACACTTCACTGCCACAACTACTCATATTCACACACACATTCTATAGCCAAGTGCAATTGTTTCCCTCGCTCACCAACTAACCTCGCCTCTTGTGCACCCTCCTCAGTGAATACTCAAATGCCACATCTTTCCATCCATCAAGGTGGAGAAGTGTGGCTCAATGGTTAGAGCGGCAGACCCTGAAGCAGAGATCTGGCTCAAGACCAGGGTTCAAGTCCCGCTTCGGCAGGTCTTGGGCTCAATTCCCCTTGACCAGATAATTCTCGCCTCGGTGCCTAATCTAATTCATGGGTCCCACTCTGCAACTCTGGGCAATAGCTTGCTTAATCTCCACAACGGCCCCAACAGCGCTTGGATGCCTGGCTTCACCCTGGAGGTGCTCAGGAGTGGGCGCCTCACAGGGAAAAGCCAGGAGGGGTTCCATAGCGGTATGAGTACAGCGCCTTGAGACCCTAACGGGTGAGTAGTGCGCTATACAAGTGCTAATTTACATTTACATCAATGAAGCAGAATTGCGAAACGGCTCCTCAACATTGTACGGACCAAGTAATGTGCTGTCACCATTCAGTACCGTTATATCCCTTCTCACCACTACTGTTTGGCAACCATTAACTTCACACAGCGTTTGTGATCAGAATAGGTTCCACATGCATTTTGAACACAATCAATTCTTTTTCTTGACTTCATCTGGAACCCATTGCACACATTTACTCCTCCCCATTCAGCCCTTTTTCAACCCTGGAGAACGGTGTGCGCTCTCCCGTTAGTTCGAAAGCGGTATGTTCTATCACACTATTAGGAGCCAAGCTACTATTATCATTAGCGGTATAATAGCAACCACATCAGACAAGATTACATTAGTCGTCATAATATGCAAGACTACCAGCAGCTATCATCACTCCGTGCATCAGGCACAGCTGCTAACAGTGACATAAAAAATACCTGTGTAACGCCTCTACGTTGTAACACATACCAGCCATAATTGCAATGCTCCTAGCACCAAGTCTCAACACCATTTCATTTTTATCACTCAAATATCAGCTTTAAATATACTTTAGAAATTAAACCATTTTCTCCAGACATCCACTTATGAATTCTGAAAATGCACACATTTTTGTCTTTGATACAAGTTTTCAATTTTGGGATGGATATATTAATTTAGCCAAGAAAAGGTGTATTTAGTTCACTGGGCTCCACACAGGAGAACTACTTACAGACAGCTGGAGAGTTACCAGTAGCTCATTGGAGAAGCCTGTAATAGACTAACAGTATCCGCTTGACTTTCTTGTTTAACTTGTTTCTCCATGCCAACTGTACAATATTCTTTAACAACTATAAAGTCTCTAACCTACCATTATACCAAGGCAGACCTGTGCTTAAGCCCATTCCTCTTAAAAAAAAAAAAATACCCATAATCTCAGATCTGAATTGGGGGCTGCTGTAACTCACAAAGCACTTCAGAAGATCCTCGGTTATGAAAAATTCCATCCATGAACTGTATAATGCGTTCTGCAGCCACCCTTTCAACCACTTTGACCTCCACCCCTTTGGAGAAGTCATCTACCATAACTATCAAGTACATGGCATCTCGACACTCTTTGACCACAGGTGCCATAATATTGTTAATCTTTTCACCAAGGCATAAGGGGTCGGGGGCGGGGAGGGGGCTGTTGGTCAAAAGGATACCTGGGACTTATCTGCACTCTCACATGAAACACAGACTTCTACAATGCACAATACATCCTTAGCTATTCATAGTCACCAATAGACATCTTTAACCCTCCTTTTCAACTTGTTGACATCCAGGTATCTCTCATGAAAACCTAGAGTACTTATTTTTCTCAACTTCAAGGTTAGGACCACGCTTTCACCCCCACACCACCAGTTCCATTCTCATATGTCAACTCGTCCTTCAGTCCCTGAAACGTTCCCCGACCATCCTGCTTCAATACATTTCTTCATCTTGATCAAAACTTGTCACTTGCAGTGTACTACCTTCATTCATCTCCATTGACCACCTCCTCTACCACATTTCTCAATGCAGCGACACAGCATTCAACCCAATGGTTAACTGGGATTTCTCTGACTGGTGAAATCTACCACTGTTTACACCAAGAACGTACTGTGGCACAAACAAAAACTGCTCATCTGCATGTCAGCCATGAAGGCTGCCTTAAGGGTGCCCATCCAGCAACAAACCTGAGAACCACCAAAATCACTCAAATATCTCCACCAGTCATCCCTCCAGAGAAGTAAAGAAATCACTCAACTATAAAAAACAAAACTGCAGGTGAACAATGACTCTGTTCAAGAAAACTTCAGTTCACAAACGGGGAAAGCTCTTATACATCAAGAACACCTTGTGTTATGCCCAAGCACCCACTAAACGCCATCCACTATAACATCTTATGGCCCTCAGACTTGGGGTAGGAGCAGAGAGTATGTCATAGGCATACTAAGACTTCCCTGACCCTGCTAGTTGGTGCAAAGGTTGGGTCACAGGCTGCCAGTCCAAGCACCTCTGCAAAACTGACAACTGCGCTCAGAAACTGAACTGTGTCAATGCTGCCTTGTCCTCATTTGGTCTCAGATTATGGAAGACCTGTTTGAGGTTTGGGGGGGGGGGGGAGCAGGGGGCTGGAAGAGGGAACAATACACACAACCTTTAAGAAGGACTCCCTAGAGACCAGGCTCCATGGCACTGCAAGGGTGGCGCATGTACATGATTTAGGATCCTTTTGTTTAGCGAACCTCTAACCCCAACAACATGACAGCCTCATCCATCTGTAAAGGAAATTTACAAGTGATTGCTTACTATAACCAATTGTTCCAGAGATAGCATTTTTTTGCTTAAGTGCATACTTTCAACATGAAGCTAGTTCTGTCAATCAGTACCTTCATACCCTATGACACTGAAATATTTCGACTGTGTTAAGACAGAAGTGACATGGAAGCCTTTGGTGACTACTGAACACAAAACACTCATTTGACTTCAATATGAATTCGACTTTGCTTTATTTATAAAAAAAAACATAATTGAACAGTTTCATATCATAGAAGGCCATTGGTATGTTACTCCAGGAGCATATTTCTGCATGTGACTGACCCTTCTCACTCGCAGGGCACATACAGTGATTTGAACAATAACAATTCCAACACCATGGACAGGTCTAATGCTACAGTGATTAAAAAATAAAGTACACCCTAAGAGCCTATGGCTTTACATATCAAGACATATCTGAAAATCTACTTTATTCTGTCATTATTTGTTAAATAAAATTATAAACAGTCAGCAGTCAATAACAATGTACAACAACGTCCACTCCAACTTCTTCATGAGCTAAGAATGTAAGTAGAATTAGGTGCTGTTAAACGACTGCACAATTATTTCACCATCAAGAAGTGCTATCACCTGTATCTAGACTCCGAAACTGTCTATTTTCTCTGGGGAATTTAGGTTAGACTTATCAGTGCAAGGTAGATGAAGGTCCAATGTGCCTTCAAATGTAAAATCACATAAACCTTAAGAGGGTGTATATTCCATTTCAAATTGAGTATGTTTTCATATAAAGAGGCTTAAAACGTATGAGATTTCGTTAAACATTTACAGTATAGTCAAAGCTCGAGATTTTCAGTCTTGGGCTTCAATTTATCATTCTATAATTGAAAGACGCCCATAACCGCTTTTTTTTTTTTTTTAAATAATTGCCCTGCCTTCTTATTCATATTTATTGTGTGCGTGACAATGTTGTAATATTCCATGTAAATGGGCGACAAAGCTATCCTGCGAAATCAGCAAGGATTTAGAGGTACAACGTTCCAAGCCAGGTCAGGTCAGGTATTCAGCACCCTGGTTTGTATGGAAGATATGTAGCATAATCCTTTGATACTGCTTGATGGTCCCAACTTCAACAACTTGGAAAAGGTGCAAGACACTATACAGAAGGGTGAGCTGAGAACGACTAATCACAGTGAAATTGTCACTGGAAGACTTACCAAAATTCAGAAATATCTCTACATTAGATTGGCATCTAGCCAACAATATTGTACTTAAAAGGACGTAAAGTCATAAGGTCATTAATAGACCTGAAAGCGATCATAATCCTGTGGCAATATGAACTGACCTTGAAGTCGCGAGGCATCAGTCCTGGACAGCTAGTGGGAAGAAGCTATTATCCAGCTTATGTCCTTGGACTAAACAGATTAAATGGGGTACGGTATGAACTATGGAAACAGGCCAACAGCCCACTAATGCTCGAAACTGGGACAAGTCGGGTGACCGACCAGTGGGGAATAAAGATTAATAAACTCCATGATGCAGTTAATAGCTCCAAACATGCAGTTAATAGCTCCAAACAGCATGGGCAATCAGTGGCCAAAAGAAGAGAAGCTGACGAGTTCTTAGCATCCCAGGAATATCAACGTAGCTAAAAGGTATGCAGGCAGGAAGGCAGAATCACAATATAGGAAAAATAAAACCCCTGCTGTGGAAGCCCTAAGAAGGCAGACAAGGAAGGAGCATAAGAAAGTAATTTGGAAATTGAAGATAAAGGACACAGAAGAATGTTGAAAACGAATACATGCATTGATGTTACCAAGGAAAAGCAGATAATTTTGGGACCATGTCAACACTCTGCTACATACATCTGCCAGCAAAGATAGTATGGTTTCTGTTTGTGATTAGGAAAGCCATGTGGAAAAACTTTACGTGGATCCAGATTATGTAGATGCTCATGGCACCGCAGGGCCTCAACATGTACTAGATGGCCTTAACAACAGGTCGTTAAATGTCACTGCCAAGTCAGTGCAAGTTATACTTCGCAGTATTCAGCGTGATGGCTCCAGGAAGCATCTTTAGTGCCGATCATGATTTGTGGGTCCAGCCTTTGACTACTTTATTTAATGATTGTCTACATTTTTCTGTGATTGCGAGGCCTGGAAAGGGTCAATATTGTACCCAATTCATAAAAAAGGGGATATTACCTGACCCAAAAATCATAGGTCGATAGCACTATTGGATGTGGATGGCAAGACCTTTGCATAAGTGCTCCTACAAGAGCTTGAAAGTTGGATCACTGAAAATAATATTATACCAATATACCAGAATGGGTTCAGATCTTGTTCTTCTACAAGAGACAATGAACTTGCCCTCTCATACCTAGGTCAGAAAGCACAGAACTCTCCATCCCAGCCGCTGATTGCCTGCTTCATTGATTATAGTGCGACTTTTGATGGTGTTGAGCGCCATATTCTCTGGAAGAAACTAGCTGCGTGGGGGAATCCCATAAAGTTGCTGGCATCTATAATTGTGCTTTACTCTGACCCATGGGTGTGAATTAAAATATCTCAAACACAAACAACAAAGCACATCTATACTAATAGAGGTTTAAAGCAAGGCTGTGTTATTGCCCCGACTCTTTTCAATCTTTATAATACCAATCTGGGTGTGGAGTTGCTTAAGGGAAATGCATTACCCCCGAAACTGGGTCAGACTGTGCTCCCCATAATCCAGTATGTTGACGATCTGGTCCTGCTTGCTCAGACTTGGTTAAGGTTGAAAAGGGGTCTGGATATATTACAATGTTATAATGAAAAAAATGCATTACAGGCAAATGCGGATAAAACTAAAGTTTTTATTTTTAACCGCCAACCTAAAAAACATCAAATGGACTGGAACTTGGGGAAGAAACGGCACCGGCAGCAAAAGCGGAGAGAATTACCTATGTTCTATCCAAACTTAACCATCGGCTTGAATCTCCAACCTCAGATGCAATGAGGAGAGTCATTAAGATAAAACTACCAACAATTTCCTATAGGCATCTTGCATATCACGGCAGGCTTACTGCATTGCTTGAGAACTGACAGATAAAAGCCTATAAAAAAATATTTCAGATTTCTAGATCCACCAGGCATGCAGGGATACGCTTGAAATTTGACCTAGTAATTATGTATATGGAATGCAAAATGGATGTAATTAAGTTTTATCATCATGTTTGCAGGGCCAACACTGATAGTCTGAGGGCGCTCTTGAAAATAACGTTTACAGATAATTCCAGTAATTGGGCTATCTTAGAAGTGCAGAGGAACTTTTTAATTTGCCCCCTTCCAATGTACTAGGCCCTCTTATAACGATGGCTCTCCTAAAAAAGACTGAAGGAGCATGGGGTGTGAGCCTCAACGGAAAGCGATCTTGCTAGCATCAAGAACATCAGTGGCGCGGAGGGTGTAGTGGAGTCGTATGCGACTATAAGTGGCCAACTGTATTTGAAAGCGGCATTGGGAGCTCGAGCCTTTCAGAGTATTCTGCGGATGCAGCTATTAACTCTCCCTGCTTGGGACTACAAATGCCACTGGAAGTCTCCACATCTATCTGCAAGAATGCACTTTGTGTAAACGTATGCTGCTCTCCGGGCCTGGCCTCAGAAAGACTATTACTACTAAAACCCTTATTTTTGAAATACAGCCTGAGAACATGTACAGACTCCTTAAAATATACATTTACAACGGTGGCCCCCATGGAGCTGGCCTGCTTTGGGAATTTTTTTGCCAGAGCTGGCAGGGCTCTACAGTATGCACGTGGTCAGCAAAAGTTAGCAACTTGTAGGGGCAGCTTGGCATGAAAAGGAACCTCATTATTAAAATGGCTGCTTCCTCCACGGTAACTCAGTATTTTGTCTAGGATTTACTGTATTCTAACGGTTTTTGTTGCAAACAATAGCCACGAATACAGGTTAAGCAAATTACCAGTAATGAATGAAAGACAATACGTAATACTTACGCACTTTACCTGTTCATTTTAGGAGGAAGGTCCTGTGATGGTATGCACTTTTATTTTAATCTATTTTTTGACTACTTATGCACTTTACCTGCTTATTTTAGGAGGACAATCTTATGATGGTATGTACTTTTATTTTAATCTATTTTTGACTTCTATGGCAATGTGCGATAAGATAGTGCCTGATAGGTATAGTACCTCCTTATTGTAGGGAAATGACCTGAAAGATAGCATACATTATTTACGCACTTTAATGGCACATTCCAGGAGGACGACCTGAGTGGTGGGAAAGTACTGTTTATGAATTTGCACTATGTCAATCTATAATAAGATAGCGTCTTAACAGAGTTATAGTACCTTCTTAAAATTAGGGAAATGATCTGAAAGATAGTAGGTAGTACTTACACACTTTATTGGCCTATCACAGATGAATAACTTGAATGATGGAAAAAACTGTTTATGCATCTGCACTTTTACTTTTTTTACTGATTTAAGATTTCTACGACAGTGCTTCATAACGCACCCTGTTTTAACATTTCGTGTTGGTGGGATTGTCAAGAGGTTTATATCCTATGGGAGGTAGTTGATTTCTGGCACTTTGCTAACACTGCAGTATTTTCACTATTGATATCACATTTTTCATCCTTTTCCATTGACTATTGAAAAGTTAGCTACATCAAGATGGGGCATTTTTTACTGTTCATACGTAGACAAATACTGACTTATGGTGATTTTATTCTGTTCTATGTGTGCAATATAGTGTGATATACATAGGCAGATATGAGTTTTGATGCTGATATGGATTTTTTAAATGTTTACATGTGCAATGATTTCAAGTAATCATGCAATAAACTTATTACTTACTTATACAGAATGTCAGAAATCTACTGTAGACCCCAACATGCACCAGGGTGTCCCAATACAAAGGCTCTTTTACTAAACATTCAATTTAAAAAGGTTACTAGGTTTGAAAAGCAGCCTGTTGTTTAGTTCTGTGAATGGGGGATGTTAGTGGAAGACTGATTGCACATTAATTTGTTAGTTGCACAGAGAAGTCTGCTGGAAGTCCGAGTCAAAACAAAAGCAGCGTGGGCTATATGCTCTAAAATAGTCCCTTTGTATATACAAAAGACTTCAGACATGTTAAATCATGCCACACACTATCACACTCAAAGAAAATGACCAACCTACACTTGTGCAAAATCAGCTTACGAACCTTACTACAGGAAGGGGAGTTGAGTGGGGCTGGTGAGGAATCTGCAGGTAGACAGTATCCATCATAAAGACTGTTACCAAAAGCAGGTAACTAGGTTTCACTGTCGCGGAGATCTTCTTTTTTTATTTATAACAAAGTATTTTATTAATTTTAGTGCAAGAAGTAACAAACAAATCGGACAGGGAGATGGCCCCTTCTTTCCAGGGTATAGCAAACAGACGAGCCTCCACCCTTCTATTAACACATACAGTAACCCAACTCAGTGTTTTAATACATTCCGGCGATTTCCCAGTCCCCCTGGGGCATTCAGTGAGACTGATCTCTATTGTATAACATCTGATTCCTCGTTAATGGAGAGTATGTTTGTGCCTTTGTCTAATTTCACTAGACGGGCAGATGTTCCACAAACCAGAAGAATTACCGATATGTGGACACCATACACTAGCTATAGAGTTCCGCTACTCCCCACCCCCAGCCCTCACACAAAATAGGTTCAATGCCTTAAATCTTGGTGATAGTACTCTGGTCGGGATTCCTTTCAGCAAGTATTCCAACAGGGGTTCCCACACCGTTTTGAGTATCCCACCGTCCCCACTGAGTCTTGTTGTGTCTCCATGGCCATAAGTGGCCCTATGCAGGCGTGCCACTGATTAATATCCAGCTGGTTACTTTTCTTCCAGGAGGCTGCAATGGTTGTTTCCGCAGCCCACAGGCTGTTCCAAATGGACGTTTTGTCTGACCTGGATGGATACAAGGAGTCACTCGCTGTAACCCCAAAGACAATTAATCCCAGCAGCTCTGTGACCGGGTACCCTAGCGTGGAACGTAGGCCTGACAGGACTGCTGTCCAGAAGGGGCATGTCTTAGGACATGTCTACCATATATGTAATTGGTCTCCCAAGTCGTCGCATTCTCTTCAGTATAGTGGACTAGCTGTTGGGTAAAGTGTATGCAGTTTCATAGGGTACATACACCAGTCATATAAAACTTTGTAATCCGCTTCCCTAGCCTGCTATACAACAGGTGACGTTAAGATCTCTCCAAGTGTGCGACCACTTTCTATCTGAGGGGGCAGTCTCCCAGAATGTTTGCCCACCTTTAAGCTTATGGATGCGTCTGGGGTACTGAATCGGTTAAGAGTACAGTGTTTACAGGCTCAAAGGGAGCGATTTCACCCTTAGCCATTCTCAGGTATTTCTCCATTGGAGTCAGGTCCTTCAAAATCGATTCTTTTAAGTTTAAGTGAATAACTAAGTGTCTGATTTGGGCATATTGTAATCTCTCGGTCCCCCCACCCTGAAATCTGTTTTATATTCCTCAAAAGTTTTTGCTGTACCCCTGTGCAAGAAGTCTCCCACCATGAGACAGTCCCATCTCTCCACACCTCAAATGGGCTTTGGGTGAGAGCTGGTGTGACCAACGGGTTAAAGTGAATTGGTGTGCTTGTGGAGGGGGAATATGTGGTTACAGTGCCTGTTTTGTTAGCCTCCTCCCAGACTCTTACCACCTTATTTGTTGGTGTTCCCAGATTGACATATTGGGGGAAGGGGGGTCTCTTATTCTTTTATCACTATACCAAATCCCATAAATATGGACTGGCAATCACCCTGTCCATATGCAACCAGGACGTGTCTCATTCCCTAGCACACTATTCCACTAGGACTCGTAGCTGGCAGGCCTTGCAGTATGTTGACATGTCCGGCAATGCTAAGCCTCCCCTTTTGGTCAGCATAGTACTTTGTATGCTATGCTTCCCTCTGTCTCTCCTTGTACCAAATATAGTTTACAAGAATGCTTTTAAAGGATGCAAAAAACAAAGCAGTTGGGATTCAGGATAGGTAAGCCATGAAACTACACTTATACAGCACATTCACAAAATTGAGAGGCTCCTCCATCGTCTAGTTTTTCTTTTAAATGAAGTCTAAAAAGGGCTTAGAGCCAATGTAATACTTACAACTGGAAGGCTACCTTGTCTCTCATTTCTTTGTTAGGGTCGGGTGCGCTAGCGCTGTGGCTTCTTTTGTAATCTCTCTATGGGCTTTTAATCACGCCCATCAGTTTTGTTGGCTTGTCTTTTTAAAATTCACTTGATATAATTTGTGAAAGGCATGCATACGTCATTCCTTTTCCGCTGTTTATCGCTCCTTGAGAGCACCGGTTAACAACTGAAAACATACGAGGCTCCATGTTCTCCACATGGTTTCTGGACTATTTTTTCTTTTTATTTCCTATGCAGCGCGATCTCGCTGGGCAGTAGTCGAGTGCTTTGCATCGACCCTGTTAACAGATAATTGCGTAGCTGCTGATATGTCTGACTGCGAGCAAACGTCTGTTTCCTTCTGTGTGCTCCTCCATGCCATGGCTTGGCGCTTTGAATCGACTTGCTTATGTAAAACTGTATTACTTTTCATTTTCAATTTATGTGGCAAGAAAAGTCCAGTTAGGACTTTACAACGCTGAAAGCTCAAAGTCAAACAAATGTGAGATCCATTGCACTGCAAATGCTTGTTTTTCATTTGTCAGCAATGGCAGCTGGTTTCATTTTACCAGTCGTTCCCGACCACTTTTTGGGGGAGGACAGGTGGATTTTGCTTTCACATTATTACATTTGTGACGCACACACGTTTCGTCTACCACTAACCCCTCCACCCCCCTCTTGTCCCTTTGTTGCTTGCCCTCTCCTACCAAGTCCCACATTTTCCATTCTAATCACAGTAAACCTGCAGCATCACTGTAATGCTGCACTGTTACGTGGGGAACCGTCAGTCACTTTGCATGCTGGTATTTTCAAATCAATATTAATTAATTACACAACGGACTCAAATTAATAATTTTCTTGCACGCAGTTTACTCTTGAATGTGTGTAGGGATGTATCCCGTAAATGCTCTACTTGAGGCATTGAGTATCACGCAAAACTGTGTGTTACTGTGTTATTTGAAGCTGAATTTAAATTGTGACTGAAATCTCCCATCTCTCGCTTCGTGCAAGGATGCAGGTGCTGTTTCGCCATATGTGCATGTAAATTTGCGTTCAACTTAAGGGTGCTAGAACGAAAATAGACATTCAAACACTCCCTCTTCCATCACATCCGTGTTTAGATTCTCGTTCTCTATTTGAGCAAGGTAGCATAGTGGGTTAAATACCTACTGCAACCCTTCAATCACAGATTTGAACATCATTTTAAATTGTGGACTTTTTCCACTTAATATACTATCACCATTACTTGTCCTGACAGCATCACGACCTCTCAGCTGGTTAGGGGCCTACTGGAATCTTTGTGCAACATACTATGGTCCCAGAAAGATCTGATGGGACTCTGGCCCATCCCCCTCACTCCCTAGATTTTTGTCACCCTATATCTCTCTAAAATATCTGAAGGTTAAGCGTTTGCACCTGTGAGCCGCCTGTAAAGAATGCAAAACAGTGTGTCGCGCCTCCCTCCACCCATTCACCACTTCACCTTCCCACTTCACATGATTGCTCAGTGGGTTAAACACCCACAGCGGAGGTTGGACTTGGAGTCTGCTAACACTTCAGTCTTCCAGTGTGGATGAAATGAGCTCCTCGGAGTTGGGATAACAACATCAGCTAACCATCACTGCACTGGGAAGAAGGAATGACTATCTGTAATATTTTAGTATGCGGCTAGTCAGCACTATATCGAAAAACTACCCCACACCCATGAAGGTACCAAATGCCGCTGCTTTCCTACTGCAAGTCCCTTTGTGGTATCTGTAAAGACTGCACTGCAGCACAGACTACTGCACAGACAGGTTGCACCTGTTGTGAGGTTATTTTAGCACTTATGTAGGCACATTTATTTAAGCTTGGGTCTGAGGCCTGTGCCCTCTCACCTCGACGCTTGCCATTTTATTCATTTTATTATTATAGCTTGATTTTAGTGACGATGTTCTATTATTTTACTGTGTGCTTACTCCAAGGCTATACACAATAGTTTACCGGGAATTGCCAGTCCAGGGAGTACAATGTCTTCCCTACACAGAATATTGAGTGTTGTCACACCAGGGCAGTTCTCCGAACAACCATATATTTTATTATGAAACAACATGTTCCCACCAACTTAGAGAAAATACAGCCAGCTTGCCATCTCATGCTGCAGGTCATCACAGTTTCTGTTGAAACCTCACGCTTTCTCTTTGTCTACGTGGGAGGACTCCAAGCAGACTAACAGACCTTTTCGTTACCTCCAACACAGGTATGGGGATTGGGCTTCTTTCCCAGGACTAGAAGGGCGGATTAGGGCTACCACTGCTATTGCTCTCATGTAAAAAGTTAATAGTGTAGGTAGGGATGTTAGGGGTGCTAATATGATAATATGGTGGGACTCTTCCTGTGTTTCTTTCCTGGTCACTGGTGTTATAGTGTTGTGTTTCATTATCTTTGCATGTAGGAGTCTTGTATAAATGAGAGAAAGGGGTACGATTTAGTCTACCATGATTTCCCCAAAGAGTGTGTCATGTGATAGGTTGCCACAAACCACCTTTACCTTTGGTACTGTTAAAGTGCTGCTAGCTAGCCAGAAGGGCTAAGCCGACAACTGTCACACAGTGTGATCAGACCAAGTCTCAGTGGTGCTGCCACCCAAAATCCAGCAGTCTTGCTACTATAACAGGAGTCTAAGACACCAGTGTGGCATACCCAAACCCCAGCATTACTCGGAGGGCGTTATAGCACCCTTTGTTTATCCAAATTGTGCAGTACTATATGGTAAAGTGTCAGGTCAATGTGTGTGCATACTTTTTATGGTGCTGGTACAAGTCTGAGTGAGGAGACATTAGCGTTACACAGTAGAATGGCAAAGATGTGCTAGGCACATATAACAAACCAATGTAGGACAAGCACTTATTGTAATGAGATTATTTTGGATTGGCATAAAGATGCTCAACCCACCCGAGCCCAGGACAACAAGCCTTGGCAAAGCCAATAGGTCTTGCCTAGGTGAGATCTATTGGCTTTATGTTTTTTAGTCATGGTATACAGCAGCGCGGCTGCAGTGCAGCATGGTTCAAAGGGAACTAAATCGCTATCATCACACAGCCAGCGTAGATGGAATCACTGCTGTTTTTTTTGCTTTGCCAATGCTTGTTATTTACCTTCTGATGGATACTTCTGCCTACATACTCCTTACTTCAGAAATACATTTTTAAATCAGTACCCACCCCTGGAGGCAGTTCTAGAAGAACAGGTGAGGAAATCCTGAAGAACGGATCACACAAAATGACCATTCCTTTCCACCCGAGTTCACACAGTGATGCTAAGCAAAGCTGCACCAGAGTTACAACTAGAGCCGAATATCTTAAAATTTTGCACAGCTCCAAAAACCCACTTGTTTACAAAGGATTGATCTGAAGACATTGCGTATGTGAGTTGCTGTAAGGAGTGCTCTAGTTTGCTAGTGTCAGGACATCCCCAGGTTACTGCACGCTCTATAAAACTAATAGATAAAATAAATAAGGTGGAAGGGAAGCCCAAGACGATCTGCAGGTTTCAGTCACCTCAACGCCTTTTGCAAAGTCTGCAGTGAAAGATTTTGCAGCACTGGAAGGGGCATGGATCTTCTCAGGGAGCTCCTTTCTTTGCAAGTGCTTAGCGCATTTTAATGCTTAGTACAATCCAAAGGGACAAGGTTGTTTTTTCATCTGCCTTTCCATGTTTTTTTGCTGCTCGAATACCCTATGAAGAGCAGGTCATCTCAACTTGATCTCTATCATGTGGTTAATATAAATACATCTTTCAAAAAACATTAACACACTTCTAAGTTCAGCCTGCATAAATGTTCCTCCTTCTCCTTTGTAGGATTGGGGGTGTGGGGTGAAATAAAATGTGGGCAGAGTGATAGTTTGACCCAAGTGGAAGGGAGCAACCAACCATTGGCGGAAAGTTGCTTCAGTTCAAAAGGACAAGCTTGTCTGGAAAGAAGTATATGGCAGAGAAAAACAACCACCAAGAACACTGTCTTCAACAAAAAAATACTGAGCGGCTCAAACGGGGCGCCCATCGGAAAGTTAAGATCAAGGTTCAAGTCCCATTGAGGCATGGCAAAAAGAGTTGGTCAAAACATGCTAATTCTCTCAGGCTTTATGTGCCGTCCGGAGATTTCTGTAGGGATTGACAAGCAAGTACCCCTTGATCCTACCCACTGCTCAACCTTATTGGAAGAAGAATAACACAAACTGTATGATGTTCCACAGATGGGCCATAAAGGGATCAACCTGGCGTTCAACACAACACCTAACAAGTCTGTTCCCTCTCCAAAATAAACTGACTTTGTGTAGGGGCAACAAGAGAGAGGATCATGTCAACCACCACCTAAGGCAGCTGAAAAAAGTTCTGAGTTCAATCACCAAACATGAATATTTAGGGTCTGGAGAGAGGAGAACCGGCCTCCAACTAGGAGTCGTCTTCCATGAGAGGAAGATGGAAGACAACACAGGGCAAAGGCGCAGGAGGTCTGTGTACATTAAGCCTATCAGCCAGTCGAGGCCGATGTGAGATTCTTGGGCCCAGTCTTGGCGAATCGTTCTTAGAACCTGAGGAATTTTAAGTATGGGATAACTCCGTGAAGTGGAAACTTCCACTTCAACTGATACAGGTCCCTTTCAACTACAGGGCTCAATACATCGGCAAATGGGTGCTGTCCTGAGTGCTAAAGACCCACGTGAGGCATACCCCACTGAGCAATGCATATTTCACTCACGGATGTCAAGATGACGTCAACACAGGCTGTCCGACCCAGTGTTCAACAAGTCAGCAAAATAGTTTGCAACTAGTCAAATCCCATGCTGTTGTGCCCATGCTCAGAGTCTCAGCAATTCAAAATGGAAGGTGAGATCCCCCTCCCCTCTGCTTCTTAATATGCCATATTCAGTTTCTATTGTCCGTCAAGATCTGGACAGACTGGCCACTAAGGGAAGGGAGGAAGGTTTAGAGCACTAGCCAAATTGCTTGTAGTTCGAGGAGTTGATATGCAGAACTTGCTCTTCTGAAGATTAGATGCCTCTGATCGCCTGTTCCTCCAAATGAAGTGGCCACAGCTAGTAGGAGGACAGAAAGACCTCCCTTGAGTCAGGTTATTCTCTGTTGACCGTTAACTCATGTTTGCTCCGGTGTTCCTGGAGATCAGAGTGATTTCTTCCCAATCTCCTTTGTGCAGACAGACCACTGAAGGGCCTTTACATATCCGCATCCATGGGTGACCAGTAGGATACAGGAATCCAGGAGTTATAGAATTGTCAAGAGTATAATCTGAAACCCTGTCCAAAACAATTAAATAATACTCCAAATGGCCCAGAACTTCTGTGGAGTAGGGAGGCTCAGACTGATGGTATATTCAGTACTGCCAATAAGAACAGAGGAGCTGAAAGTCCTCCAGGTGAGATTTAGGAATACTGATTAAAACAAAGATCAAAAAGCAGGGACACTGTCACCTGCAAGTTATGAAACACCATCTGCAGCAATCCAGTTTTCAGCAGTCAGTCGTCCAGATATACCTGAATCCCTGATAACCTGGGATGGGCTGCAACCAAGGGCATCACCTTTGAAGACTCTTGGTGCAGATTTAAGCCCAAACAAGGGGACAACAAACTGGTACTGAGCAGGCCCTACACTGAAAAGCCAGTACCTCATGTGTGACTCAGGACTGGTATTTAAAAGTATGTATCCTTTAGGTTGAGGGACATTACCCAGTCTTCCGCTTTCAGCAACCAGAATACCAAAACGAAGGACAGTATTTTTAATTTTTTCTTGCAAGAGTGAAAATTTAAGAGCCTTAGGTCTAGGACTGGACAAAGACTGCCGCCCTTCTTGGGAACCAGGAAGGACCCTTGCCCAATTTCCTGCTCTGGCACCAACTCCACCACTCCTTTCTGCTAGTGCTGCAGTATGGACAGATGGTTCTCAGACTTAAGGAAATGTTGGTAGGTGGGTTGCCGTTGGAGAGGTACTGTGTAGCCTTTTTCTACAATTTGTTGGAACAATCGGTCCTATTAAATGGCCCTCTAGATCTGAATAAAAGCTGACACCCAACCTCACACCAGCAGTGCATGCTCCTACCAGGATTAACTACAGTGGCTTCCCTGGTGGTGCTGGAGAGGAAGCGGAGTAAAAAGACTGGGCTTTGTGGTCTCTGCTCTTGCCTCCGCACAAAGCAGTTTTACTGCTGTTGGGATCACAGCCCAGCTGTGTTGCTTGCTATGAAAGTTCCTACAAAATCCCTTAAAGCTCAAAAAGTGGCAAAGCTCTTGGAAGAGGACTGCAGGTTCACAGATCTCACTGTTGCTCTTCTGGCCTTGAATATTTCTAAGACTGCATTAGCCTGGTTCCAAATGCTGATGATATGTTCATGTTTTAAGATTTTGCAGAGGCCCAGATACAGAACTTAAACAGAGGTGTACATACAATCATCTGTATTAATATTCAAAATTACTTTTAATTGTTTACTTTAAAAGTGTGTTCTAAGACAACCTTAACGATCACAGACTGATAACTGAAGCAATTTGTACTCATATTTACTGTTTAAAATATGTGATAAGGGGAAAAATACCAGCTTTTGGCCATTATGCTGATTTTTGTACTGGCCAAAACATCTAAACAGTGGTCACGCAGGTAAAAACAGGGTTATTGTGGTCCTAGGTTGCCTTGAAAAGAAATACTGGCCGCAGCTTTCAAGCAAGAGACTGTGTAGGGCTTGGGGAGGGGTGAGTGATAGGTGGGTATTTCATGAATAGGATTCGGGACTGGCTGTGAGTGAAATGGAAATATAAAATTGCAGGTATGCACTAGCCCAGAGTAACTGTTCCCTGTTGAGAAGTGCTGGCACACTCCCTTTCAAATTAAGGAAACACAGATAGTCACAACATAATAGCATGAAAGTAGGGGCTGGTTATGGCTCCAAAGACGACAACATTGTGGGCGGTTTTAGTTGGAGCTTTTCATCGGCGATCCGGATGGGGTTCTGAAGAGTGGTATCTGAATGGAACTTTGTAAAGGATGTCTGAATGATGGTCTGTAGTATGGGGTCAGGGTAGGGCTTTGCAGGTGACATCTGGTGATTTCTAGAGAAAGTCTGTGAAGATTTGGGGTGCAATATATGAATAGCTGAGTAGCCTTACCGTGCAGTACACGCACAAATACCGTCTTGGGTCCAATCAGGTAGGTTTTCTCAACTTGAATGTTAACCCTGGGTAGCTGTGGCTGACAGAAGTAAGGCGTAGCAAAGGAACAATGTGTAAAGCATTTAACACCACCAAACAACGAAATAAAGTCACACAATATGAAAGAAACAAGACAGCAGGTTAGAAAAAAAGATTAGATTTTTATGTATCTTTAGAGACCACGTCGCCAAAATCGAACTAGAGCGTTCCGGAGACATAGATTTTTAAAGGAATTAATACCTTTAGCATCAACCGCAAACAGGTCATCAAAGACTTTGGAAACTTTTGAAAAGTATGGAAAAGTTAGTTCGGCAACTGTCCAGCAGGTCAGAGGGCCAGAGAGGATGCTTAGGGCAGTTACCTGGCCAGGAGAGCGTTTTTAGAGCAAGACCCAAACTTTACAGGATGACCGCCACAGGCAATAATGAAGTGGTCCTGATGCTGAAGGATGCAGGCACAAATACGCTCAAGGATGCTCCTGAAGCTGTGCGGTCCAACGGTCAAGTCCTCAGTCCACAGGTGAGTGGGAGCGACTCTGGCCATGGAGGGGTCCAACGAAGTCCTCTTTGCAGGGTTCCAAGGGATTCCAATGCTGACCGTACACTTTGGCAACACAGTGGTCACAGTGCAAATCTTTGGTGGAGGCTAATGTCCCTTTGGGGTGACAAATCCAGCACAATCAACACTCACAGGTACATGAGTGAACCTTGTGGCTATTTCCGAATTGTCCTTAGATGCACCCAACATTCAGTAGTGGCAAGATTTCTGTGGTGGCTACCAATGGTAAGAATTGGGCCTCTCATTGTACTCTTCCAATGGGTGCAGAGTGTTTTTCTTCTCATGCTCCTTCCACATCCGAGGACTGAAGGTCAACATGTCAGGGGTGCCATATTTATACCAGGAAAGTGTCCTGAGGGACCACACGGTTAAGCGCCAATAGGCTACTTGGTCCCCTCCTATCTAGTCACAAGATACTGTGACGTGTGGCATATGGGTATCCCATAATACCATATTCTTGTCCCTTCCCAAATGGCACGACTCTTCCTCGGCCGTGCAGAGAATGGTGCCCCCAACATAGAGGTGTGGCTACCTATGGACAACACGCCTACTGTAAAACCGGGTCTGGGGCAAATTTCCCGCTTCTGGCCCTGTCTCTATACTGTTTTCAAAGACAAAAGACATTCTACTCGGGGGTGTTGGCCCAGGAAGCACATCAAATGTGGCTTCCCCTTTGAATCATGCCTTGGGGCTAATTCCCAGAGTGGACATTCCAGCAGAAGAGTTGACACCTCGCTGCTGCTGCACTGTCTTTGTCCTTGAGCCTGGGAGTCATTCACATGTCTCCCTAGCTGGATGAACAGAGAAAAGAGTGGTCACTTTTCTAAAAGTAGTCAACCGTTAACAGTGACATTAATTTCAACCTCAGTGTCTGATCGCATTTAATGTCACAATTAATTTGATACTTCAAATGACCCATTTTTGTAGTCCCAGTCAAAAGTTGACCAGGTGGGGATGCTGTGCGGTAACCCTGTGTTAGACAATGGTGCTATCAACCTTACCCACAGCAAAACAATAATTTAGAAGCACTGCTGTTGAGACATACTGAAATGTATCTATAGCTCCCTGCCATAGGGCTCCAAAGCCTTCCTTAGGGGAGACTGGCATAGAATGCCAAGGGGCAGTGTGACTTTGCCATAGGTTAGAATGGCAAAGTCGAACTGCAGTGGCAGTCTGGGAGCCACTTTGTTCCTTGTCACACAAAGGGTGGGACAAGCAGTGCTGCAGCCCTGAGTGGAGACACTGCCTTACGTACCGTGTACTAGGTACTTATAAGTAAGTCAGGACTTGCCAATTGGATGAGTCCTATTAGACATATGCAATTAGACATATACTTTGCATGGGGTCAGAATGCAGGGACTGAGGTCTGGATAGCAGGCCTCAATGGACTAGAGTCTAAAAACCAGAGGAATTAGTCGAAAAATATGGGGTGAACATGCAAAAAGAGGCATTTCCTTACAAAGTCGATATAGGGATTTGCCCAAGCTGGAGATCTGTAGATTGACTTACAGTGTAAAAATACAAAGTGTTCAGGATACAACTTTGTAGAGAAAACGTTAGGATGACACTTTTCAAAGGTGGTCTAGATTTGGTTTTAATGAGTGGACCTCAATGTGACTTCTGCCCCAGTGTAATTCACAATGTGCCAAAGATTTAGTGATCCTCCTTACACTCATCTTCATCCACGACCTTTAAAGGTTTGAGCTGGGTTAGGAGGGTTGGGCTCAGCATAATCAAGGTTGTCGATCACTGGTGAAGAATCGCCTGCAGGTTTGTATTAATTGACTCATCGAGGCATTGATGATTCTAGAACTGAAATGATGCACTCCGACTGCCATCCTCACACTGCTTCTCTCCTACAGGACTGACTATTTGCTCTCCTCCATACCAAAGTAACTACAACCAGCACCCTGTGACTAACCATTCTGTGTGTCATGCGCCACTGAATAACATATTGAACTACCAAACAGATCCCTACGCACGCAACGAGCATCCCATTATGAATAATACACGAACCTTACCTCTGAACACCACAGCGATATATGAACTGGGTCAAGAAAAGGGAAAACCTTCAAACAATTAAACTGGAGCAAACCAAACACCCACGGGAGGTGAGACATGCCAGGCCTTTGAGCATTTTGAGACTAATACAGGGGGAAAAAAGACCGGGGACCAGGTAGAAAACTGTTCAGAACCTCAGGAAAAACTGCTGACTTAAACCATGTAGCCGATCATACCTAAAGAAAATATCAAGTCACTTAAAACCCAAACTCAAGGGTAAGCTATTGAATAACTACTGAAAACCTATTTGCAGCTTCACAACTTAAAGAACACCAGCATAACTAGGTAACACATGGAAAAACAGTAATTGTGTGGCCATTCAGATGTTTGGCAAACTGCCATACCATCAGGCTACAGTTCTACAATAAACTCAGGTTAAGCAGAATATAAGAATGACCTGAGCACTCACTGTGATGCACCACTCGGGGACAATGTAACCTAGATTAGGACAGGTCTTTAGATCCTCAGACATCACAGACCCCATTGCAGGTATCCACCACACTTACTCACTACCCAGACATCTCCCGCGGAGCACTCATCATATTGGCAAATTCACAATCTGTCCCAAAGCCATAAGAGAACAAATAGTCTATGAAAGTGAGCTACACAAAAAACATATTAAGTTATATTCTATCTAAAAGCAGCCTTTCTGAACTCATTCTTTTTTCCTTAATAGTAGTGACATGCAGCTTACAAGTCTTGTGCTACCCAGCGGTCCAGTTTAGAGATAAACGAAAATTCATGGCCATTTCGAAGGATGTCTAGCAAGACTAAAAAAAAAAAAAACTCAAACTACAAGATTTCCTCAACAGCCATGTTTTCTATTTTATTTTTTAAAGCTGGAGTAATAAGTGAGAAAGCAAATATCCACAGGTAGATTGTTCCAGACAATCTCTGAAACAGCAAAGGATCACATTTGTGTGATATCTACAGACTAGTAATGTGTTTACCTTATCAGGTGTCAGTTACCAACGTGGTTATTTATTATCCTTTTTCCACACCATGTAGAGTTCATTAAAGCTACCTGCAGCTAGCCATGATTCTGATTTTAGAGTGTGAAACTTTGACCATCTTAAAATTACATATGTGAAGACTTCACTTGGGTAATTTCTAAGTGTATGTACACTCACTGCATGGCATGGGAAATGTCAATTTGTCTTCCTATTTCACAGTAAGCAGTGTATAAGAAATACTGTATAAAGAAACTATCAGAATCTGTTAATGAACGCACATTGGAAAGGCCTAAAGAGGTACAGGTATACAAGGTGTCTAAAGGGAAATCGGGGTACGGGGATACACATTGCTTTGCTGTAGGCAGTGTGATGGCGACAGTTGAGAAATCTAAACTCCACTAGAGTGACGTAACAAGAGGGCACATAGTGCAGCCTGCTCATACATATCTATTACTAAAACTGTGTTCACATTCGGACTTGATAATTCACATGGTGTTATGGTTCGTTCGGATCGTTCATGGTTCCTAGATGAAATACTATGATTGGAACAAAAAAGTAACGTTTTTCCATTTTGATGAATCGGAGACACTTCTTGGCTACGGTTTGCAACTGACAAGGATACCAGAGTGCAGGGCTCGGCAACCAAGCAGGCATGTTAAGTAAGAGGCCTCAAAATATTAGAATACATTTAAATGAGGACGCTAGATTTTCAGAGTTAAGGGGTCATTGTTCTAACATGCTCGTCTTTAACAATCTAAGTAACCCTCTTCCATTTAACTCTGCAAGCACGAGGCCCCGGCCAATAAAAGTGAAAAGTGTTTCAATAGCTGCTCGTAAGAAACATGAAGTTAAACAATTCCAAAAGGTATGGGTACTTAGGCTCTAAGCACGTGACTACCAGCACAAACATTACTGGGTACGGAGCCACATTTTGAAACCGTACAGGACACAAAAAAGCTCACAGAACCTAATTTCAGCATTTCGAATAATGGAAATGACTAACCAGATTTAGTAGGTGAAGTCATGCAGGAGGCACCAGTCTTCATTTCACCTACACTGAACATGCACAATTTCCTCAAACTGTCCAAAGGAAAGGTTTTGTTGGTTACCATTCGCGTTTTGAACGGAAAGCAACTCAAAATATATTGTTCGAACCCAGAATAATGAATTAGGCACGTTACTTAACTGGCCTCCGTGTAGCTCAGGAGTCTCCAACTGGTAGCTCGCCAGCACCCTGAAAGTAACACACACACACCCCTCGCCTCCCACCCCCGCAACATTACCATCTGTCTCCAAAGGCACATGGAGATTAGTCACTGTGCAAGTCCTTCTGACCTGTTAATGACCCCTGATGTGATCATGAGGTACATATTTATAAATATATACATTTGTTTTTTTCATTACATATTAGTCAATATTCTTGGATATAATATTTTGTCACTTGATAATGAGACATACATCTGGATGTTAACTTCTAGTAACCCTGCAAGGTAGGGTTACTATTGTGATTGTATTTGATGTGGCTAATACTGCATCAAAGGTTGAAGCCAGTAGTAGCTCAGGACTCTTCACAGATAAGAAGTAGCTCTCACTATAGAAAAGGCTGGAGACTCCTGCTGTAGGAAGGATGGCTGGAACGATTACCATTTCTTAACAAAAGTACTGTAATATATTTCAACTGCACTCTACAAACATGCTCCTAGAGTAGTGGAGTCGAATTTAATCCCACGAGGACCGAATATATGCTGGATATTCAGAATAACCCTAAATAAAAGGTGTTAGGTATGGATTCATATGTCCATTTATCCTATAAATGGTCCCCAAAACTGTAATGGATTCAACCTTGCTCGTCCTAGGTGATGGCACCCCTTTCGTAAAATACATCAGCCCAGCTGAGACGTGCAAGTAACGCAATGCAGACCTGCCGATAAAAAAAGTTGCAGGTCCTAAGTGTAATTAAGAATGGAAACTCTTCTAAGAAGCGTTGGCACCGTACAGCAAACCTGACGAGACACGTCAGTACAATTTCAATGAGATGCACTCAATTTAGTTCCTTACAATGTATTATTAAAATAACTTGGGCATTATTGGAGTCTTCCAGAGACTACAGGATTGCCTCGCAGAGCTGCAAACCCTAACTGGGAACACTCTAGTTTCACTTTGCACAACTAAGTCGCGTCTCCATGTGGTTCTGGACAGTGCCCCTCGGTGTCTTCGCAAGCAGTTGTTTAGAAAGGAACAGGGCTCGGCGACGCCTGCAGCCACATCCTATGTGAGCCATGAAGGAAGCAGGCACAGTAAAGCTACCTTGTGGCCTCCTGTACAGTGCAGTATCTCGCACCGCTGTGACAGCTTTCCTAGGAAAAGGCTGGTTTGGAATTTCTGAAACTCGGGGACAATTTCACACAGTCGGGTGGAATGCTGAGTTGGCGCCGAGGCTTCCAACAGCACTGCCGCTACCGCGCTGAAAATCGCCTGTTTGTGACACCATAGGGTGAGATTGCGGTGGGCAGGTCATACATAGCTCGATGGTAAATCGGGTTCACTGATATGTACAAGAGAATTAAGTGTCCTGCTGTACGTCTCCGGATTGAATCATACCAACAACAGGTAAGGGGGCAGAAGCGCTGGGAGGGCTCTGGCCAGGATCACAGGCCCATAATTCTGGTTTGACAGTGGACAGCCAAGCCACCATATTACGATGAAAAGGTCTCTGAATCAATTCCCTATTGGAGGCCCCGACCGGAGAGATCAATGATATGCAGAGCAGCTCGTGCCCAAACAGCAATATGCTACGTTACACTTAATACAGGTCTCACCTGCCGTTGGGCCCACTGCTTTCGTATAATCTGTGGTCGTCACAGACGTTCATTAGACTAACTTTTAGTCTAAAACACAAAACACATCTATTTGGAAAAAGGACTACTCAACTGTCCTTAATGCAACTTACATATTTAGACGAATTGTTTAACACTCGAGTCATGCAGCGCTCAGTGACTGAAGTGTAAAGGCTCTGTTGAAGCAGATATGCCAATTAGAAATTATTAATGAATGTTTGTGTTTTGATTAATAAGAAATTGATAGAAACATATGTAGAGAAATTAATGTGCAAGTTTGAAAATGTGCCCACGGAGAGCGACAGCCAGTTTATATGAACTTGTACTAAAATGATAAAAAATGTGTGAAATAATGAAAAAAAGTAATAACGTAGTAATATGTCATATTAAGATGTATAGCCTATGTTTTACATTATATTGTAGAGTTAATGCAGCCGAAGTTGTGGCCTAGTTGCCAGGCCTCATGCAGAAGCTGAATTTCTAGTGCGCTGCACAGAAGCTGGTGCATTGAACTGTCCATGAACTGCATATGTTAAATAAAATCTGCTTAGCTAGAATTTTCCGCAATGTACCAACAGACAGGAGATGAGGGACTAGAGTATGTAACAATTTTGGTGTAAGGCAGACTCTATGTACT
Source organism: Pleurodeles waltl (assembly GCF_031143425.1). Taxonomy (NCBI): domain Eukaryota; kingdom Metazoa; phylum Chordata; class Amphibia; order Caudata; family Salamandridae; genus Pleurodeles; species Pleurodeles waltl. The sequence continues at coordinate 517,258,348 of NC_090440.1, read as the reverse complement.
TTCACAATAGGAGCAAAGACTGGACAAGATGCAACATTTTCGATACCGGATGAGCCAGATAATAAGGACATCACTGATTTGCAAAATTAATATTATTGGTCAGGGTAATAATTGGTGATTGACTGACCAATTAGGAATTAGGGGGATGGACTGGAAAACCTTAATAAAAAGTCATGACAAGGGGCAAAAACTTCAGATGCAATGATGAGATGCCAGGGGTGAATTGGTGATGTCAGAAGACGCAGTTCGAGATTCTGTCACTGGGCTCATGCTCTTGAGAGCCTGATGCGTTGCTGATCAACTGATGACCTGAAGACGAAGACTGACTTTGTTGCTGATCCATTCTGTGGATAGGTAGCTATGACAATGTGACTGTTAACTCTGTGTCTTTCTTTCTAGGTACCAACTGTGCTGGTTAAGTAAGTTTTTCTTTTAGCTAGATGTTTTCGAAATTCGTGTTTCTAAATTGTTTTCGCATGAAGTCCCACATGCTAATGCTAATTGGGTTAGGTAAGGTGTTCTTTAAGTGACGTTGACCGTGACAAATCATTGACGAAACAGATAGCTGGACTCTGCTATTAATGCCGATATATTAATCTTTGTTAGCTTATGCTGAAGCCGTAGAGCGTATGTTTTCTCAAGTTCTGATTAGATTATGTTATTGGTGGTCATTAATTAACTAATTCTTAGCTGATCGAATAAAATTTAAATTAACCATATGACTTAGTATTGTAACTAAAAGGGAAATAATTGATAAAACGTATAATTGAGTTGTAGTTAATCATGAAATGTTGATATACTGTCTCATGTTTAATGATTCTCTTAATGGTTACTGATTACATTGATAATTGACTATCATCGATTACTACATAGCTAGGATACTTCATGCGATCCAAAAGGTCCATCGGCCTATACGTGTCCCCTTGTAAGTTTACTTACTAAGGACCAGGTGCGCTAGCAGCTCCTTACGACGAAGGTAGGTTTAAATCATTTAATTTAAGCTCTATATTGAAAATAAGGCCAACACCCAACCCAGCTGACCTCTAAAATCCAACTGACACTTTCCCATCAACCACCTTCCACATTCTCTTACCCACATACATTCTATGCCACCACACAAGGTGGAGGTCCAAAGATAAGCACAACAGACTGGTTAAAGGCTGCAATAGTAGTCTGTGATGCAGGAACAATTTTGAAAGCGGGGTGCTGCTATCACTGTTAAATCACTGACTGTGAAAATTTCAAGTGCCACACTGTTAGAGTTGACCCCTTCTGCAGGGCCATCCCCAGACTTCTCATTTTTGTTGGCTTTAGGACTCTGGACAAAGTGCTTCTGCTCTCCACTCAAAACATGGTAACATTGGCCTAGCCCTAAAAGGCATATTTACCTATAAATCCCTATTGAAGCACACTACATGTGCTACTCATGGGCCAGCAGCACAGGCTGTGCCACTAACATAGCCCTTTTACCAGGTCCTGTCATTTCAGAGCCTGTGTGCAGTTTATAACTGCCATTTTGACCTGGAAAAATAACCCTTTTGCCAGGCCCAAACCTTCCTTTTTAATACATATAAATCACTCCCCCTGGGTAGGTCCTGGACAGCACAAAAGGTAGGGTGAAATGTATTTAAAAAGCAGGACATTTACTTTTAAGTTTTACAAGCCCTGGTAGAGGAAAACTCACAAAGTTGTTTTTTCACCATTACAAGGTCCATGTCTCCTATAGGATAACACGGGGATTACGTTATTATATTTTATAAATGTAATTTCAAATTGTGTAGACAGACTTCAAGTTTTAGGTCTCTGGGACCACAATTTAAAATCCAAACTTATGGTGAAGTGGATTTTAAATACATTTTAGAAACCTGGCATTTTCTTTCTTTAGCTATTTGATGCCTGCTGCCTCTCTCTGATCACGTCTGAAGTAGGTGACGTCTGGGCATTGTGTATTCCCCCTAAACAGCCACACACAATGGGAGCTTAGGTGACTTGATGGGCCTTTTTGGCAGGATGGGACGGAGGAGCTGGACCCAGCCTCTCTTAGAACTGAATAGGCTATGTCCTTTCCCCATACAAAGGGTTGCATACTCCCCTATAATGAGTCTGGAGGAAGGGCCTCTGTGGACTTCAAAGGCCTATCTTTAAAGTCATCACCACTTCATAAGTTATCACTGTGTATAAGAACTGGACCTCAGACAACACCACTTCCGTACACTTGTCGATCTGTGAATACTCTGCCAAGAAGGAGGACTGCTGTGATGTTGAAAGAATTGCCACTCTGCCAGACTGCTACTCTGAAGGAGCTGCTTGCTGCCTTGCTGTGCTGACCTGCTGCCTACTGCCCTATTGTCTGGAGAGAAAACTGGAACCAAGCTTGAACCCAGTGCCCCAGAATGACTCAAAGAGCAAGTATGCTGGCCTCCTGATCTGAGCCTCAAGGACATAACAGGCTCCCACAGCTCATCAACGAGCTCCACACCCTCCAAGAGGTGCCTCTCAGGTCCTGGGCTCCTGGAAGTAAGTTCTTAAAGTCAAGCTTCTGGGCTCTTCACAAACAGGTCCATTTGCTCCAGAACCTAGTCGCTTGCCCAGCAATCCAGAGTGATCAGCCACAAGCATGGTCCACCCGCTTGGATTGTCACAGCGAGGCTCCAGCCTGTCTATCTGCAACACCCAATCTGCTCCTAGCACTAAGCCCACTGATGCCTGTGAAGCTCTCCTTCCGACCCTCTCCAACGCAAATAGAACTGTTGGCACAAAACTTGAGAAGGTAAAAAACTTCAACTGGATGACTAATTTGGAACTGTGTCTGACCCACACTCTACTGCAGTAAGCCTGAATCTTTGACTCACCCGGTCCAGCGTGACCAGATTGCTGCGATTAACGATTTATGCTTTTAGGTGCTGTATTGCAATTTAGTCTTTAAAAAATCCTAACTCAGGTTGCACAGATTGGATTTTTGTCGTTTTGGTCTTGTTTTATTCATTACATTAAGCTCTATTTGTCTAACATGGTGTGGGATCGTTTTTGTGTGGTGTCACAGTTTTACTGTTTCAAGTGTTGCACAGATACTGTACACATTACCCTTAAGTTAAGCATGAGTGATCTGTATCAACCTGACTAGGGCTGTGGTTGCTGCTTGACCAGGGCTCACAGCCCAGTCAACCAGTAACCCAATTTCTAACAATCTGACTTGTCAGTCAGACTGAATCCTGTCAACTTTTCCTCAGTCTTTAGTGCTGGGATACTCTTCAGAGCAGCTGTTTGCGCTTTATAAAACCTGTTCATTCATTCAGTGTCAAGAAGAGGAGATAGGGCAATCACCAAGTGAAGGCATTGTGCTTGCACATGGGCATATCAATCACCAGCGTCAATGGGGCATGATCTAAGAATGTGCACAGCAGATGCTCAACAGACATTGTCCAAGCACACACAGCATGTTTGCTGATCCAGTAGTCTGCCAGAGCCCAGGGGTTGTGCACTGATAAGGTGTGTGTGCGCCCTCTTTGCTGGAGGGGAGCTTTTTGCACTCCTCCATACGTCTGTTGACTCATATCACCCAGCACCAATGCCGCCCGTTGTACATGCAACTTTATGGCATAAGAGCAGTCCATATGTTTATTTGGGACTAGAAGTTCTCGACCTAGATAAATTGTCTGTGGGAATAAAGTGCATCTGTGCCATACTTGCCTGAGTAAGTTTGGGTCATTTGTGTTGGGGATGCATGTGTTAATTAGTGAGACATGTTTCCAATTTATGGTAAACTGTAACAACCTGGTGAGACATTTAGCACATGAAGCGGTCGGAAACAGACTCCGCATTTGGCCAAAAGAGCTGTGCCTTTGGCATAAGAAGAGTACATGACCTACGCTGTGTATCCAACCCATTTAATGGCATAACAGGAGCACGTGACCATAACAAGGTGTGCTTCCTGGAGTAAGGCTATATCTATTTTATGCTGGGCTAGAAATGTGAGGATTTGCATAATTTTAAGCAGGTTAGTTAACCCAAGAGCACCCCATGTCAAAAAAATGGATTGGTGCTATTCTGTTATATCGCACGCATAAAGAGTGCCAGGCTTAGCTAACTGGGGACATGACATAAGATTGCCTTATGTGTTGCATACCTTTTCCGTCGAAAAGAGTTGCAAACCTTTATGTACAATATAATGTACATTATAGTAGGTTTTGCATGGAGGTGCATCTACCCTTACCAAACATTAGCCTCCCCCAACACTAGCAACCCCAATCAGCCAGTTGCTATTCACCCTAAAAACCACTCTAGCCCACACAAACATGGTGTAACAACAGTCATGTGTACAAAATAGGTTTAATGAGTGCAGGGGGATTACCTCAGAGGGAGTCCAGTGCGCCTGTTGACCAATGCTCGCAGTAAAAAACATTTGCTGGGTAAATACTGTACGATGTGCAAGAACAACACAGCAAATGCTAATTAACAGATTCAATGACAAATTAACCACCAACTATTAGAATGGAGAATTTGTGGCATACTTCAGTATACAGTGGGTTATCCTTGGACCACAAGCTAAGCTACAACTGTCTGGTACATGATGTTTTCACCAGTACCTCAGAAACCTGGTGTCATAAGATAGAGTCCGCTGCCGTTCACCCCGACATATGACCTACCTACCATAGCTGCAGTGCCACATACTGCTTCATCAACAAGCATCTAAGCAGTACAGCGTTTATCTGAAAACAAGCTCATGTTAATCTTGGCACCCTACCACCACCATAAATTTACTCTACTTCATTCAGTCTCTTATCTGGTGCATGCAAATCTCACACAGTCAGAGCTGGATGCAGAACTGAGTTACTTCACAAATAGGCAGGGCTCTGCAGCATTGGAAATACATGGGGTCTGTTGCAATGTGTGCTCTTCAGGCACGGGCCTTAACACCGCATATTGGGTCCCAACTATGGCACAGTTTACACTTGATTGGCAGGCATTCTCAGAGAACTTCTTAGATGTCAAGAGTGAAACCTGATTAGACTAAAAGGGTATTGCACTCATGCGTTAATGTCATCTTCTCTTGACAGATTCGGAGGGAAACATCAGAATCCCTAGAACTAAAGAGTCTGGTGAAGGAGCACTGCACGGTCCCAGTGACGTGCGAGCCTGCTCTACCATGAATAGGGTCAGCCCCAAAAGGGATTTGAGCAGGGCGTCTTCGCAGTCAGCCATGTTCCCAGTATTGACAAACTAAGAGATGCCCACCAGGAGCAGGTTACTGCACCTTGACCTAGCCTTGGGGTCTTCTTTCTTTGCTTAAGTAACACTTTAATACCGTGGCTATATCCAACAATTATTCACTATGCCTCAGGATAAAAAGAAGGGTTTCTATAGCTGTTATATCCTTCTTCTGGTGCTTGTCAAGGGCAGTGGTAATTTTGTCCACCACTGCTGCAAGTGTGTCTAGCTTACCATCAATAGAGTAGAGGTTCTTCTGTATGTGAAGTAGAAGCGTTTTTTATGCCTAGAACTTCAGCCCCACGGAAGCCATCTGCGGGCATCGGACCTGTCTGGAGTCAGCGCCTTCTTTGGGTGCTTTGTCTCAAACTGGAGCTCACACTTCAGCAAGGACGATTCCATGGTGGCCTAACACAGAAGCGCCAGGTAGAAGCTCTACGATTAACCCCAAGGACAAGGCCACAGCCCGGGCTGCTGGTTGGGGGGAGGAGGGGCTATCCAAAGGTGATCTCGAACTGAGTGATGCTTGGCAATGACAACAGAATTTTTGCTTATTTCTGGCAGTGCACATCAGTAGCACTGTCCACAGACCTCCCCCGCATGCCTCAGCAGTAGTGTCTGGTACTCAGCTGAAGTGCTGTGCTCTACCCACTAAATAAGGGGCTATCCAAGGTGAAAAGCATACCAGCCAGGTCCCACCCTATGCCCAGAAATTGTCGGGTGGGGGGGAAGAGGACAGCTGTGTCCAGTATAGCCAACACGTTCTTCACTACAAGTGGTCAGTCTGGCTCAGGCAACAGACAGCAGGGCCTCAGGTAGCATGCGTTCTACCTGGTCACCAAGCTGCTTCTTTTACTCAGACCCTCCCGTCCATCTACCAACGTGGAACCCAGCAGTCCCTTAATACACAAACAGTCCCTGCAACTGAGTGCAGTTCAACCCACGCCTCACTGAAGTTAGGTATTCAGGGCTCACAGGCGTCTACTTTGTCTCATCCTCGTCTACACAGTAACCGCTCTAAATCCACAGCAAAATAGTCTATTGGAGCCGTTTTCAGCAATGCAGCTCCCGTGTGGTCTTTGCTGCTACAGTCTATGTAGTGTCAGGTAAAGATGTTCTTTGATGCTACAATGAAGACTGATTACTGGCCTAGCACAAGGAGCCCCTTGAAGGCGTGGCAATCTGTGGCACCCTGCTCATTGAGCAGTCCATTTGTTGAAATACACCACTTCAGAAATCTTCATTTAGCCAAAAAAAACATATGAACTAAATCAGCAACCAGGAATTCAACGTGTGCATTCTTCAAAATAAAAGGGATCCTAATAGTAAAAATGATACCTGTGGTTGAAAAAAATAATTTCTACGACATATAATGGGGATGGGGAAAAAAAAAGACTACATTTTTATTTTTTCTTTGAACCACCACCACTGAAGACATTTCGAAAAGTAAACAGGTTTACATAGCACAAGAAGATTTGAAGGAGCAGTGGTAGAGGTACCTTGAACAGCCCTTTAAAACGGAATGTGACAAGAATAAGTCCTCACAATTAAACATTAAATCCTCAAGGAAAAGGAGGCGGAGTCCCAGGTTTCAAGACTATATGAAGAGTGTGGGGAGCAGACGTACAACACATAAGCATCAATGGCTGCCAAATCATGCCTAAATGAATGGGAAATGCAGTTTCCCAACAAAGTATATTGAAACAGCTCAACTGAAACAAAGCTAGGACAATGGCCTTAATGATAGTATGATATTGAAATATTAGCCACCTCTTAAAAACGTCTGTATATGCAAGATATACCTAACTGCATGTGCAAAGCTCGTCAAAGAATCCACTCAGTGTATGTTGATCTTTCCAGTCGTACATTTCACTTGCAACACCATAGTTAGCCACCGTGGCCTGCTATTCCATAAAACTTTGTGGGTTGGATGCAGACAGACCAGTATTCTCATAGGAAGTTGCTAAAGAGAGAAACAGAGTAAGCAATAACGTTGTGAGTGTTAAACGTTTAAAATAGATTTTTCACACTTACTGCACTACTGAAAATACACGTATTTGAAAGCAGCATATATGATGCAAAGTGCTGCCAGGAGCCACAACGCTCTTTTTTGAGAGGGAGGTGTGTTTGAAGGCGTTTCTTAACACGGACAAAAAGTATCCCCAGGGAAGAAAAAAATACGAAGAATCCGATATACAAAGCAGCTGGTCGATGACAAACGCTCCTATTCACAGATTGCAACAGAAAAACTGTATTTATTTATGTAACAAACCCAGCATTTTTTTTTACTGACTCCTAAAATAACTTGAGAATAGAAATCGATTGTTATTTGGAAAGAGTGTGCTGTAGGATTCCACTTTCAAATAGCGAATCCTATCAATATGTACTAACGATTTAGGACCAAAATACTTCTCAATTGACGAGCTACTGACCGCTAAGTTTGGGTGGTAACCTATTAGCAAAACTGAAGGCATCCCTTGGGGACTCCTCTCCCATTTTGAAAGTTAAAAAAAAAATGTTTGTGGATAGGCAGTGATCCTGTGGACCACTGCCAACTCTCAAACAAAAAAAGTAAACTTCCTTTCAAGCACAGTCTTGTTTCCTTCAAGGAAAACGGGATGATTTTTTTTTTTTTTAACTTTATTAAAAAGGCAATTACTAAGTGGTCTGCTGACCCCAGGAAGCCACCATCCCGGTAACGGTCTTCAATGGTAGTGAGTAGCAATTTGCGAAACACCTCATTATTAATGATGAGGTAAATCGGATTGCAACCCAATATGATTTGGATTTTTAAGAAGCCATCTATAAGTACATACGTCAGTTCTTAAAAATCTTTCCTCATGGTAAAAATACTGATTGCAATTTGCAATCAGTACTTTGCAAACAGATATTTATACATCTGTCCCAAAGTGTTTTTTATTAATGGTCTACACCTGCAAATGTTCTACTCTGAAGAGAGTCAGCAGTTGTGAAGTTAGGTGTGAGAGGCATAAACCAAAGGAACTAGCAAATGTTGTAGTATGCTCTGGAGAATGCAAGTCTCTTTCAAAATAAATTTTAAAAAAAAGTAAATCGGAAGGTTGCACATAAGTAATCTTCCAAATACTTTGTGAATCATCCTCATAGTGTTTTTAGTGCCAAGTACTTAAAGAGTGAAAACAGGCTTATTACATAACCCCAATGATGCTCATACCAGTCACAAGTAGTTAAGTGCTTATTTTGCTTTAGAAACCATCAATTGAATTTTTGCTTAAAACAATGCCGTAAGTCCCTTTCCAGTCCCTTAAAACAATGTACTAATTATTTGCACAGGTAGTAAAGATTATGACTTGAATCCAGTGCTTAATTTGTTAATAAAAAGGTGCTGGTGCCCAAAGTCCTCCTCTTAAACATGCGGCTGCTGCAATTAAATGTGCAAACACGGAACACTAAGGCAGCGAAATCCTGAAGCCATCTCGGGTCTCTTTAATCCATTTACAGTCAGCCCCTGCCCCTTCAGCTCACACCTGCAGCTTTCTGCTTTCTCTCAAAGTGACCTTTTTCATTTTTCTCTTCCTCCGTCTTTCCCAAACGTGTCTTTTGCTCGCAGCAAATACTTGAGGCACAAGACTAAGCTCCGGCCCACAAAAATAAGTGCTGGTGCTCAGCACCGGAAACAACAAGCACAAATTAAGCACTGCTTGAATCATATGTGCACATCTGTATTTGTCAATTGTTTTCTCAGCAAAAATATGATTACATGACAAAGTTATCAGGCACAACAACTGAAAGAAAAGGTTGCATCAACGAAAAACTAATTTTTCTTACTACTAAGAAAGGTACAATACAACAGGAAGAATATTTTACGTGACAAAGCTGGACATAGATTTCTGCCCAAAGACAACTGGCTGACTTTTACAATATTCTCAATTGAATATAAATATATCAATTTGTTGATGTTACTGCGATGCAATAACTAAACTGAATTTCATAAATTCCCTCCTTTCTACGCAGTCACAGACAATCTTTGGGATATTCCCCAGAACTGTTTAAAAAAAAATTGTCCAGTGCTAATGCAAGCATTACAGCCCAAAAAATACAGGTGACTGTATATATTTCCTAGTGCTGCCCTATGGCGTCCTGATCCTTATTTAGATCACCTGAGAAAGTGGGAAATAAAAATTCTCTTGAAAAAGATGTAATACTTCTTGTGAAAATGGCCTTGATTTTAACCTGGTCTTATGATGTAATAAGAGCAACAAAGGGCCTCAGTTGATACTCTAGATCAGGGGTCTCAAACCTTTTCTGTAGCGAAAGCTACTTCTGATTAGTGAATAACATCATGAGCTACCTATTACCAGACACCCCATCCCCAGCTCCCTTGACTTTAAGCCTAATGTCCATAAAGCCAGGTACTATGACGGGGGGGTGTCAGTGAGAGTTTGGTCTTTAGGGATGTATGAACATGTGTGCACAGAAATGGGCTATATGTATATGGGTAGCAGAGTCTGTGTCATATGTATTTGTGGCACAGGACATACCTTTCACCATATGTGGCATCATTACATCTATAACACATACAACCATTTTTTTTTTTTTTTTTTAAATGGGAGAATTTTAAAGTGCAAAAATGTTCAGAATGTGGAACTTTATTTGCCCTTTAAATTTCTCCTATTAAATAAAATGCCTATTTTTCAGTTACTTTAGAAAAAAACTGAGAACATTAAAATGAAGTCAACTTAATATTTACAGTAACATTTCATTTCAATTTTCTCCAATTTAAAAGTATTGAGAAACATCATTTTGTTCTCATGCTCCAATACGGAGTTGACAAGGACTTTTAGTTAAGATTTAAATACCTAAGTGCTTCAGTTGTTCACCTCTGTGCCCTGGGTCATACATCTAACTTCAGCACTGCTCCTTACCAGGCCCTGCTATGTGCAGCCTGATGATAATAATGTAAAATAAACTCACGATTGATTGGTTGAAGACACCTGCTCTAGATCCCTAAAACAGACAAGGTGTGAATGCTAAAATATGGCACACGTGAGGAAATGTGTACATATCACAAGCTAGAACTCCCACTCTGACCAGCACTAGCAAGATCCAGCATAATTTGCAATACATTTGCTTAAAAAATAATTGTCATTAATTTCCCCTAATTCTGCTCCTTGCAGGATGTGGTTCCTTTTACAGCACCAAAAAAACAAACAAAAGGATGCCACTAACAACATTGATTTAAAGAACCTGGGGAATGCACACTTTCAGTTCTGGTGCTTTTCTGCTACCAAGCTAAGATTCCAGACCTCAAATATAACAAGCATTGTCAAAGCCCCTAGGTCTCGTCTATGCAAGAGATATTCGCTTTGCCAGTGTGTTGTAGCCATGTTGTACACCAGCATGGCTAAAAGCTAGTGGCATAGAGGGGAGTGGAGCAGAGTGTCGTGGAGTGGGCACGGGTGGAGCAAAGTGTCAGAGTGGAGTGGTGATGGATGGAGCAGAATGTCGTAGAGTGTCAGAGTGGAATAGCGAAGAGTGGGGTAGAGTAGCATAGTGTGGAGTCATGCAGAGTGGTATACATTGGAGTGGCATAGTGTGGAGTTGTGTAGAGTGCATTGGCTAGAACGGTGCACAGAGTGGTGTGGAATGGCACAGAGTTGAGTGATGCAGAGGGCAGTGGCGCAGAATACAGTCGAGTGGCAGAGTGGAGGGGTGCAAAGAAGAGTAGCATCAAGAGGTGCAGATTATAGTGCTGTAGAGTGTAGTGGCATAGAGTGCAGTGGTGTAGAGTAGTGCAGAGTTCAGCGGCACAGAGTACAGTGACAGAGTGCACTTGTGTAGAGTACACTGGCATAGAGTGGCGCAGAGTGGAGTAAAGTGGCACGGATAGATTGCGCCAGTGTAGAGTGGGGTGGTGCAGAGCAGAGTGCAGTTGCATAAAGAGTAATGGCATACAGTAAAGCGGTGTGGAGTGCAGTGGCAGAGTGCAATGGTGCAAAGTAGATTAGAGTGGCGTACAGTAGGTTGGCGTAGAGTGCAAGAGCATGGAAGAGTGAACAGAGTAAAGTGCACTTCTGTAGAGTGTACTGGCATGTAGTGCAGTGGCATAGAGAAGTGTTGCAGAAAGGTGTACAATACTGTGGCATGCTATGGCATGGTGTAGACTGGTACATGGCAGAGTGGAGAGGCACAGCGTGAAGTGGCATAGAGTGCAGTGGTGTGAAGTGGCGCAAAGATCAGAAGAATGGTGTAAAGTGGAGAGGTGCAAAGTAGACTGCAGCGGTGTGGAGTGGTGCAGAGTGGAGTGGCATAGAACGGAGTATGCATGGTATGGTAGCACACAGCCATTTAAAATGTACAGACATACAGTTTTACTAAGACAACTATACCATGCACAAACGAAAAAGTGTGAAAATTGCATCACCTAGTGTAGCGATTTGTTGTGATCATATTAAGGTATTTGTTTCCAACACACTTCAGAAAGAACAAAAAATGTGCTTTATTTGTGTTACTAATTCTGATATATTCTGAAATACTTACACATTTCATTTAAATGTTGTCCTGTGCTAGGAAAAAACTCTTTCCTACCCATTTAATCTAGCAATATTGTCACATAAACCCTCTTGCTTTGAAGTTAGAGAAAGAAAAGTAAACAAGCGCCATCGGAAGACAGTGCCTGTTATTTGACCTCGGCATTTGAATGCACAGCAAATGTGACAAGATAAGATTTAAATACCTGTTTACAGAAAAGGAGTTTGTGCAACAATACAGTAAAAAATATGGATTAGAAAACGGGAGGAAACAACTGAAACTGGAGCGCATACAGCAAAATAAAGCTAGCAAACAGAAAGACAGAAAATGTGAATTAGAAACCACAAAGCCAATGGTAATCAACGGATGGAATGCATTACTGGGTTAACTTTCTGAAAGTCCCCAAGATGTCCTTAGCAAACCAGACAGTTTCACAATGCCAGAGAATCTTGCCCTCTCAAGAGTGCCTTAAAGCTTCAGTCATTAGGAAGGAATGCCTTCACATTTCAACAGTAGTGTGACAAGCCGATTCTGGGAAGCTAGTCCATGCTTTACTACAAATCTGTCCACCAGGTCCTAATCATTTTTACACCACCCCGAACCCTATGGTATTGACCAGCCCTGCTTGCCATCAACTCTTCTCACTATATTGAGGTGTCCAAGGTTACAAGATGTTACACTACTGCACTGTATCTAGAGCACAAAAAATAGACCCTTCATTATATCAATGGAACTTTGTGCTATCTCTGTCAGAGCAGTGCCACCTTCTAGGAACAAGGTCCGTTTCAAACGTAATTGGCACTGCTCCCCACTGACAGCACCTGCACTCCCCACACTCCAACTTCACAAGGAGTCTTCTGTACAATCTAGGTTTCTCCTGTGTATGTATATTCTATTTCGTTACTCACAATTCTGCTTTACTTGATTGCAACAAGGTAGAAAAGCCTTAATATTTAGCAGACTCCTACCACCAACATGTACCATGTCTCAACTACAGTCAAGCACGTTCATCTGTATTGACTACTACAAGACAAAAAATGAGCAATCAATAAATAAAATATAAAACATCACCACAAGACCTAATTTTCGTTCTTGGGTACCCACTGAAGGTGCCATCTCATCTCTCTGTGGCAAGGGAAGCACAACGACGTGAGATGTCTGATGATTAATGTAATGGCCATTGCTTCTGGGTTGAAAGTCCTATATAAGCAACACAAAACTATAATAACTGCATTTTAGAAGCAAAATCACATGAACAAAAAGAAAAATGACAACAGTGTATATACTGAAAACCATAAATACATGTCTTCTGCTGTTAAGTTTTATTTTACTTTTAGTTACTTAAAGGGGGAGATATCCTGAGCTCTGTCTAAAACCACTTTGGGGAGTGTTTTCAAACTACAAAAAAGACCAACTGGAAAAACAGTCTTTATGCTGTCTGAATTACCAAGGCAATCTTAGTGAGTGTGTGTGTACTTCCATAGAGCCAACCTACCCAAAAAAGCAGAGGCGAACTGTGCATGGTCAAGGACCAGCTTAAAGTCAGTGAGTAATATGAGAGGAAGCTAATGCATTCTGATGCAGTGTTCCTTCAAGAGGAGAGTCGTCCAACTCTTTCCTAAATTGGAGCAGTGTTGGGGCTGACCTGATAAATAGAGATTTAGTGCCATATCCTTGATTCTTACATGGAAGTAGCCGGTTGTCTTGTTTTTCTTTCTTTTTACACTTCTTAGTCTGCAGTCTGATGGCTCTCAGCACATCTGCAGCCAGGGAACCATCAGAGGTGGAGAGCTTGTCTGCAAGATAAGCAGTGGTGCTGGTTGTGATGGCTTAGTAAATGATGCACCTAATTTTCAAGATTTCAAGATATTTCAGGCTGGCATGGGAGTCAATGGAGTTCCATCAGGGTGGGGGTGATGTGATCAGATTTTTTTGGCCCTGGATGAAGCGTCCTGAGGTTTGTAGGATGTCCCTAAGGGATACCAGTGGGGAACCTGTGAGGCTATAGAGTGAGTCATTACCACCATCCGGATGCAAAAGTACAGGGACGTGAACAGCAGGTCTGGAGTCTTGCTTTCCTGGTTTATAAAAAAAAAAAAGATGGTTTGACTTGCTTTAGAAGAGAGGCGATATCAGGCAGTTTTTTTATTTTGTTTTCCTTGTGGAAGAGGTAGGTGCCCAAATTGTTTCAGCATCCGATGAAAGTTAGGGATTGAAACTGTCAAGGTTCATGTCACTGAGACAGGTTTGTTTTGCACCTATGTACTGCTCTATGTAACTAATACACCCATGCATTGTAAAGGAGTTTCTTGTATTGATATAATAAATGAGAGGAGGTGGTATGTATGTAAATATGTGGTATTTCAATATCACAAATCTATGCAAAATATGGTGTAGTGTTGTACAGCGTGAAGAACAAGCATCAAGTCAATGAGAAAAAGAAGAGGTAGCTAGGTAGTGGACTGCTAATGTGATACAGTGCTCTTTAAAGGGGGGGGGGTTGTCTTCAACACTTTCCTAAACCAGAGCAGTGTTAGGGCAGCCCTGGTGGATAAGGTGGTGTTGGTGCATAGATGGAAGAGGTCTGATGCATTTTCTTGCCCCATTACATTGCGAAGTGTAATGTTGTCCAGCACGCGGGTGCACCAAAAACCAGAGATGATGAACTTGTCTGCAAGATAAGCAGGAGGTGCTGGTGCCATCAGAATGGGGTTGATGGGTTCATTTTCCACAAGCCCTGGATGAGACACGTTAAAGCATACAGGAAACAATAAGGGGTGCTACAGTAGAGTCTGGGGGGCTACAGAGAAGGGTGTTACCACCACCTAGATGCAAAAGCAGGGGAGCTTAGACAGCAGCAACGTCTGAAGTCACTGGAAAAGACTATTTCACAATCTTAAGAAGAGAGCTGGTACCCGGAGCTGTTTGTATATTTTAGCAATATGTTCCTTGAGGGTGAGGTCCAGTCTAGTGTGAATACAAGTGACTTGGCATTGAGAGAAAGGTTGGGTTCAATGCTGTCAAGGTTCATGTCACGGAGTCAGGTTTGACAACAGGAAAACAGGTTTAGCTAATAACAAGAATTCTTGGTTGGGTTGAGCATCAGGAATGCGATGAACAGCCAAGTTTGGATAATGTGCAGGAAGTGTTTGTGGCACTGTGTATTCAAAAGAGAATGGGACAGATTAAAAACCCTAGCACACAGCCTTATCCCTTCCATCTTTTTTACAGGGCTGAAAAAGCGAAAAGCACATATTATAAATTATATTAATTCTCAACTATCTGTCGACTGCCAAAATCACGAAGGTTGACTGCATCTTAAAGCCACCCAAACCTGTGACTTCTTGGTTGATGCTGATCACTGCAAGGCACAGACGGACAACCAAAAGGTTTATCAGACTTTATCCTTTACACAGTACCGTTACCGTAGGTGAATTAATTTTACATTTGCTAAAAAGTCTGGTGAATAGGTATACTTCAACACCCAAGTTAAAAAAAATAAATATAGAAATATCACTTATTGCGCTCAAGCCTACTTGTTTCTAAGCACTTTAAATTTTGGGTGGTAACCAAGTTTCTTTAGTGCATTTTGTTTGCGCCACGAAAGGCACTTACTGCTGCAAACTTAAAAGCATTTTCCGCAGTTTTATCTTACTTGAACATCATGCTTAAAAGCTCTCGGGAACACTGGGTCCCAGCGATCTTACACAGCAGGCCCACAGTTATAGCGATGCACTGAGCTCCATTTCTAATACCCTGGCTAGCCAAACTTTTTCCATTTCAGCTAAAACTGTGAAAGCACCAGAGATTAAAGCCATTTGCCTTTTAGGGTAAAAGTTGAATCATTTCTAAGTCTAGCGTTTGTTCCGTCCCCCACCCTAGTGAACTATGCCAAATGTATTTGATTTTCAATGAACTTCTCATCAAAGCGAGTCACGCTCTGAATAAATTGGTTCTGAAGTCCCAGTTGACAAAAGGTGCCTAAAATCACGTGCTGCGAGGCTTCCTACAGGATAGCACGAAATCAATTGTTTGCAACACCTACTGTACAGCAGTGACAAACCAACCGTCTCTTTAACCCCTTAGCAGCTAAGGCTTCTCCACTCCCTTTTTTGGGCGAGCAAAAAGTGCTCCGTCCTTTCTGTTATCTCTCTTTGGGCTTGAAACCACGTCCATACCACAGTCTGTCACTTACATTGGTTCGTGGGCTTGCCTTTTAAAATCCGCTTGCTTTCATTTCTGAAAGGCATGCATACCTCATGCCTTTTCCGGTGTTTAGCCCACCTACACAGCACCGGTAAAGTACCAAAAACATACGAGGCTCAATGTTTTCAGCCTGGAGTCCGGACTACTTTATCTGTTTATTTTCCACGCAGCGCGATTGCACTGCATTTTACATAGCGCGATCGAGCTGTGTTTTTTTTGCTTTACAACGCTAATAGCTCTAACTCGAACAAATGTGAGACCCGTTGCATTGAAAATGCTTGTTGAGGTTCGGGGCACTTTGTACTTAAGCCTTTGTAACTTTTTCCCCCGCAAAAGATATCCAGGACAAATGTGTCTTTTTACCCCCACACATTGAGGATTCTAAAGGTATGCAGGTCGTGTGGACTTCCGTGTAAGGAACGGAGAAAATAGCCAAAATACACCAAAAAGTTTTTTTTTTTTTTTTTTTTTTTTTAAATGGGAAACATGTGCACTGCACATTTCTGTCTAAAAATGGAGTCAACTAAAGGTTTGCTGGAGCAAGTAGAGTTGTAAAATTACTACAGCCTTTGCATTTTTGGAGGAGGTAGTGCATTTCTCCAATTTTGGTGGTTTCTACCGACTTGCAGTTCGTGCTGAAACAGGTGTAAATCCCATTGGTGAATCTGGAAAACTACACACTAAAAATAAAAAATAAAAAGTGAACAGAATTCAGAAAAGGGCTATTTGTGTAGATATCTCACGGGTTTGCAAAGAAACTAAACATTTCTTAAAACTAGACAAACAGGGGAGTTCAGGGTGGTGTGACTTGCGTGGACCCCACTATGTTTTCATACTGATAATGTCTTGCAAACTTCGCCTAAAATCACATATTTTTGAGAGGGGGCATTCAAGAATCTACAGGACCCTTCAAAGTCCCCAGGACCCAAAGTTCCCACACATCTCCCGATAAAAACAGTTCCACACTCCATTGTGGAGGCTGACAACAAGAATGGACGAAAAATTTCACCATATCAAGTTAAAGTGGTCTTCGCAAGGTCCCTGGTATGATCATTTCTTGTCTCTGGAAATTAGCTAAATCAGGCAAGTAGGTAAAGCTTTGAATCGCGAGATGTGTGAGAACGCAGGGAAGCAGGAATATTTGAGGACAGCCAAAGATTCGGTAACTTACCTGTCACAGAAATATGAGGGAATTGCATACATTTGCACATAGTTTGACATTTGCAGGATATTGTAGGTAAAATAATGAGATCCATGCCAGCCACACCATTCCAGATTCATCCCAGTCTCTACTTGCAGAAATACCCACTGTCCTACGGTTCCCTGGTTGCCAGCTGACCTAGAGCCCAAATAGTGTGGTCATTCACCATCAAAAATGGGAGTTAATCCCCCACTGACAGCCTATATATCAAGAACTAAGCCAAAAAGAATCCATATTTCCACTCTTACAATGGGGATGAAGATGTTCTTGGCCAATGAGGGGGTGCAGAAAGATTGTTGGGCCTTTAGAGGTGGAGGTGCGGCTTGGCATCAGGATGGGACAGCTCCACATTTTTTTTTCTTTTTTTTTTTTCTTTCTTTTAATATCCTTGACACCTAATGGTGCAGATTGTTTTCTCCTTCAATCCCTATGACATCAGCATCACAGTGACTGAAACAAAAATAATATTGGGACATGGGGGAAGATTACCCCTTGCAACCTGACATTTTAAAAAAGAAATCCTTCTGGTGCTTGCAGCAGGACTGTCTTTTTAAAGGAACTTAATTAACCATTCATGCAAGCACTAGAAGAATTAAAACATATTTTAAGTGAAATGTACTTTATTTTTCCACAAAACAATTGTTTCGCTAGTTGGTTTTGGTTCAAAGAATGTCAGCTTGTACGCAGACTTACAGCTGGTTAGTGCCTCTGCGACAACCCACTTACCACAGGTCTGAATCTCAACGGGTTTTGCTTAGCGTTTTCATTCTGAAGTAAACCAAAGTTTCAAAAGGTTCACCATGAACCAGGATAAATATTACACCTACTGCTAAGAACACCACGCAAACAGCAGGGACGCGTTTGGACGCACTACCTCAAATATGTATTCTGAAATACTTTTGTACAGTGCTCCAGCTACTAGTCACAGAGGCCACTGGAAATAATTTAATACACAAATGTGTATCTTTCAGAATTATTTCATTATACCTTGTTAGCCTCAACAAGGAGTCTTTATGAAACCATCCCAGAATAAAATAAAATGGCTTTATTTGACATTTCTCCCTCTTAAACGTCCTTTGCTTTAATGCAAGCTAGCAGGAAATGTAATTCCCCGTCTTTATTATTATTTTTTTTTTTAAAGTTCCCCCTTTTCTGTGCACAAATGTTCACTTTAAGGGCCTTGACAAATGTTCGAAGTTCTTTGTCACAAAGCTGGATTACTGTAGTTCACACAGCGAGTTTAGGTAGGTTCCATGGCTACACACTGTCGCATACGCATAAGTTTCAGTTCCTCCAGTTAATAGGGGTTTACAGCATTTTCAATTATTTTTCCCATAACATTGCATAGTTTATTCAAAATCACTCAGCGCAATACATATGGCGTATATTGTAAGTATATTTTCTCCCTAAGGTTATACCACAGTACGAAAACTCTCAAGATACCAGCAAGAGACTAGTTCAAGGGGTAGGGAAGGTCTCTCACTTAGGTATTTTATATCAAATCAGTCTCGGGTAGTCAAAAACCACAAGAAACTTCATAATATGCAAAATCGCAAAACTTCTGCCCATTTTGAGTAATACAAATTTGAGAAATCACACTGGTGTTCACAAGGTTTTCGTAGATGCCTAGTGTTAATCCAATTCAGGTGACAGGAGGCCAGTAGATCGCAGGTCCCTGGTCACTCCTGGGTGACTTCCAATTATGAAGGAACAACTTTAACATGTTTTTACCTCTTCACAACATGGCCACTTCTTGATACTGGAGGTCTTAAACAGTCATTTTACTTCGACAATTTACAAATATTTATAGTGAGGGATACAGGTGCAGAAACGTTCGCCGCTAAGGAAGCATGGCAACAGAAGAGGCATTCCTGCCATGACTAACTGGTGGCAGGGTGGAAGGGAAGGAGGTCACTATGACCTTGTTGTTGTCCTTAACCTGCATTTCACGTGTACTTACACACCACATTCTGTCGGATTAAAGGATAAAATGAGTGCATCTGAAACGTAAAGGCAGACATTGTAGGTAATAAAGGGGGAATTAAACTGCAGCATTCAAGTAGCGTGGCAGATCTCCGCAAAGAACGACGACACTGGACACATTTATACATTGGCAATTGGCCCAATAACTGTCAGAAAAAAAAGAAAACTATGTAAAGCGTGTATTTACTGAAACAAGAAAATGTTAAGAAGAACTTCTGTATGTTTAACGTTTCACCAAGAGCTCTGAAGTGACCAAAAGGTAACACTTTGGAACTAACAAAAGCACAGACTGAATATACATGGATAATGCGAGATTCTAGAAGGAAAGATCATCAGTGCATGGCTGTCCAATGTCCCTCAATTTTCATCCCCATTCCGATCTCTTAGAAAGCCAAATTCAGAAAATGCAAACTGTGACAAACCATTTCAAAGAAACTAACATGATGTAGTGGTGCACCAAAAAAATCAATCAAAAAGATTTATAGAGCGCGCTACTCACCCGTGAGGGTCTCAAGGCGGCCGGGGGGGGGGGGGGGGGGGGGGGAAGAGTTCCAGGTTTTGGGGGCGAGGTAGGAGAAGGACCTGCCTCCTGTGGTGGTGCGTTGGATGCGGGGGACTGTGGCTAGGGCAAGGTCGGCTGATCGGAGGTTGAGTGTGGAAGTTCACTCTTTCGTTGAGGTAGGTTGGGCCGGTGTTGTGGAGGGATTTGTGTGCATGGATGAGGATCTTCAATGTGATTCTCTTGTCCATGAGTATCCTGTGAAGGGATTTGAGGTGTGGTGAGATTCGTTCGTGGCGGGGGAGGCCAAGGACGAGGCGTGCGGCTGTGTTCTGGATTCTCTGGAGTTTGCGTTTGAGTTTGAGTGTGGTGTCGCCGTAGAGGGCGTTACCGTAGTCTAGTCTGCTGCTGATGAGTGCATGGGTGACTGTCTTCCTGGTCTCTGGGGGAATCCATTTGAAGGATTATTTTTTTTGTATTTTTTTTTTTTAGAGTGCAGAGTGTGTGGAAACAGGAGGAGGTTAGAGCATTGATTTGCTGTGTCATGGAGAGGGAGGGGTCCAGGATGATGCCAAGGTTGCGTGCGTGGTTTGCGGGGTGGGTGCGGGGCATAGGGTGGTGGGCCACCAGGAGTCGTCCCACGTGGTTTTGTTGGGGCCGAAGATGATCTCGGTTTTGGTGGAGTTATGCTTGAGGTGGTTAGTAGTCATCCAATTGGCGGTGTCGAGGAGAGCAGCGTGTAGGTTGGTTCTGGCGGTGGTGGGGTTGCGGGTGAGGGAGAGGATGAGTTGGGTGTCATCTGCGTAGGAGAGGATAGTGATTCCATGTGCTCGGAAGATGTTGGCTAGGGGGATCATGTAGATGTTGAAGAGTGTGGGGCTGAGGGAGGACCCTTGGGGGACTCCGCAGATGATCATGGTAGCGGTGGAGTGGAAAGGTGGAAGGCGGACTCTCTGGATCCGGTCGGTGAGGAAGGAGGTGAGCCAGTCTAAGGCTTTGTGGCGAATTCCTAAGTTGTGGAAGCGTGTGCGGAGTGTGTGGTGGCAGACTGTGTCAAAGGCTGCGGAGAGGTCTAGGAGGATGAGTGCGACGGTCTCGCCTTTGTCGACTTTGGTTCTGATGTCTTCAGTGCATGCGATGAGGGTGGTTTCCGTGCTGTCGTTCTTGCGGAACCCGGATTGTGAGGGATCAAGAGTGTTGTTTACTTCGAGGAAGTGGGATAGGTGGGTGTTGACTGGTTTCTCAGCAACCTTGGCCGGGAAAGGGAGGAGGGAGATGGGGCGAGAGTTGGAGAGGATCTCCGGGTCGGCTTTGTTTTTGTTTTTAGGAGAGCGGTGATTTCCGTGTGCTACCAGGGGTCTGGGTAGGTGGCGGAGTCGAAAGAGGAATTGATTATGCCGCGAGGTACGGGGGCGATGGTTGGGCTGGCTTTGTTGTAGATGCGATGTGGACAGGGGTCAGAGGGGGATCCGGAGTGGATGGAGTTCATGGTTTTTTCGGTTTCTTCGTGTGTGGTGGGGGCCCAGGTGGTGAGTGTGGTGGGGGGGGGTCATGAGTGGGGGTTGGGTTGGGTGAGTGTGTGGTGGGTGTGTGGTATGAAGCTGTTGTGGATGTCCAGGATTTTGTGGTGGAAGTGGTTGGAGAGGGCGTCACATAGGGGCTGTGTGTGTGAGGGGTCTATGTTTCTGGCTTTGGGTTTGGCAAGTTCATTAATGATGGTGAAGAGTTCTATGCTGTTTTGAGAGTTGTTGTCAAGGCGTGTCTTGTAGTGATCTCTTTTGGCGGTGCGTATGAGTTGGTGATGGGTGCGAATGGTGGTTTTGAGGGTGGAGAAGTTGGTTGTAGAGGGTTCTAGTTGCCATATTTTCTCAGCTTGGCGGCATTTGCGGTTGGAGTTCGGGGGTGAACCATGGGGCGTTCTTGATGTTGCGGGTGGCGATGTGTTTTCTGAGGGGGGCTAGTGTGTCTGCGCAGGTGGTGATCCATTTGGAGAGGTTGTGTGCTCCTGTGTTGGGGTCGTTGGTGTGAGGGTGGGGGGGGTTTGTGAGCCAGTTGGGAATTCAGGTGTTCTGTGGGATCTTGTCCCACATGCGGTAGGGTGTGGTGTGTTGATGGTGGTGTGTGGGCGGTTTGGTGAAGGAGAAGTGGACGCAGTGGTGGTCAGTCCTAGGGAGTTCGGTGGTGTGGGTGTAGGCTATGTGTTGGCTTGAGGTGAAAATTCCATCGAGCATGTGTCCTGCTGAGTGGGTGGGTGCGGTGACCAGTTGTGTGAGTCCGACGTTGGTGAGGTTGTCTATGAGGGAGGTAGAGTTGTGGTCTTGTAGGTTTTCCAAGTGAAAATTGAAATCACCGAGGAGGATGTAGTCTGTGGAGGTGAGGGCATGCGAGCTGAGGGTGTCGGCAATGGTGTCGCAGAAGGCGGGGCGTGGTCCTGGTGGTCTGTAGATTAATGTACCTCTGAGGGTGGAGTTGTTGTTAATGTGGATCAGGAAGTGCATGTGTTCTGTGTTGTCGATAGTGTCTTGGGAGCTGGTGGTGACTTTGATGGTGTCCCTGTGTAGGATGGCGATGCCACCACCTGGCCTGTTGAGGCGGTCTTTGCGTTGGAGTTTGTATCCCTTGGGGGTGGCGATGGCTATGTCGGGTTCTGAGGAGGGGTTGGTCCACGTTTCCGTGAGGAAGGCAATATCAGGTGAGTGTGATGAGGTCCCAGAGTTCTATGGCATGTTTGTGAAGGGAGCGGGTGTTGAGGAGCAGGCAGTTGAGGTGGTTGTGGTGGGTGGTATTGGTGTGGTGCATGAGGGTGTTGTTGCGGGGTGTGTTCTGGTTGTGGGCTGGTGTGCGGCGGGGCGGTTTGGTGGGGGCAGAGCAGGTGAGTATTGCGTTGAGGGTGTTGTGTTTGTTGTCAGGGGGGGGTCGCTATGGTTGGTGTGTGGTGTGAGGGATGAGAAGCAGGAGAAATGACAGGTGTGGCAGGTGAAGGGGCCATGAGTGTGTGTGGGGCTGGAAAGGGTGCAGGTGAGGCGGGGGCCTGGGTTGAGTGAGTGGAGGGTGAGAGGGGAGTAGGTTTGTCTGAGAGGGCCAGGGGGACTGGCGCTGGGTGCGGTCTTGGCACAGACGGGCGCAGACGGGCTTGCCTTTGGCGCGCCGATGCGTCCGCTGCGCGACCACGCCGCGGCTGCCATATATGGGGGGGAGGGTGGGAGTGGCAGCAGGGAGGAGGGTGGGCTGGGCGAATGGGAAGGCTGGGAGGGGTGGGGCCGCAGGGGATGGCAGCGGCGGGAAAAAAGAAAGAAACGGAGGTGAGGAGGAGGAGGGAGGCGGGAGGGGCCGCGGCGGCAGGGGAATTGGACTAAAGGAAAAGACGGTGAGGAGGAGGGGGGAGGCGGCAGGGGCCGCAGGGGGGACAGCGGCAGGGGAACTGGACTAAAGGAAAAGGAAAAGAAGGTGAGGAGGATGGGGGAGGTGGGAGGGGCCGCAGGGGACGCAGCTGCAGGGGAATTGGACTAAAGGAAAAGGAAAATACGGTGAAGAAGAGGGGGAAGGCGGGAGGGGCCGCAGGGCACGCAGCGGCAGGGGAATTGGACTAAAGGAAAAGACGGTGAGGAGAAGGGGGGAGGCGGGAGGGGCCGCAGGGGACCCAGCGGCAGGGGAATTGGACTAAAGGAAAAGGAAAAGACGGTGAGGAAGAGGGGCCGCAGGGGACGCAGCGGCATGGGAATTGGACTAAAGGAAAAGACGGTGAGGAAGAGGGGGGAGGCGGGAGGGGCTGCAAGGGACGCAGTGGCTGGGGAATTGGACTAAAGAAAAAGACGGTGAGGAGGAGGGGGGGAGGTGGGAGGGCCCACAGGGGACGCAGCGGCAGGGGAATTGGACTAAAGGAAAAGATGGTGAGGAGGAGGGGGGAGCTGGGAGGGGCCGCAGGGGACGCAGCGGCAGGGGAATTGGACTAAAGGAAAAGGAAAAGACGGTGAGGAAGGGGGGGGGACGCGGGAGGGGCCGCAGGGGACGCAGCGGCAGGGGAATTGGACTAAAGGGAAAGACAGGGAGGAGGAGGGGGGAGGGGCCGCAGGGGACGCAGCGGCAGGGGAATTGGACTAAAGGAAAAGACGGTGAGGAGGAGGGGGAGGGGAGAGGGGCCGCAGCGGCAGGGGAATTGGACTTAAGGAAAAAGAAAAGACGGTGAGGAAGAGGGGCCGCAGGGGACGCAGCGGCAGGGGAACTGGACTAAAGAAAGAGAAACGGAGATGAGGAGGAGGGGGGAGGCGTGAGGGGACGCAGGGGATGCAGGGGAATTGGACTAAAGGAAAAGACGGTGAGGAGGAGGGGGGAGGCGGGAGGTGCCTCAGGGGACGCAGCAGCAGAGGAATTGGACTAAAGGAAAAGACGGTGAGGAGGAGGGGGGGCGGGAGGGGCCGCAGGTGACGCAGCAGCAGGGGAATTGGACAAAAGGAAAAGACGGTGAGGGGGAGGGGCCGCAGGGGATGCACGGCAGGGGAATTGGACTAAAGGAAAAGACCGTGAGGAGGAGGAAGGAGGGGGGAGGCGGGAGGGGCCGCAGGGGACCCAGCGGCAGGGGAATTGGACTAAAGGAAAAGGAAAAGACGGTGAGGAAGAGGGGCCGCAGGGGACGCAGCGGCAGGGGAATTGGACTAAAGGAAAAGACGGTGAGGAGGAGGGGGAGGTGGGAGGGGCCGCAGGGGACGCAGCGGCAGGGGAATTGGACTAAAGGGAAAGACAGGGAGGAGGAGGGGGAGGGGCCGCAGGGGATGCAGCGGCAGGGGAATTGGACTAAAGGAAAAGACGGTGAGGAGGAGGGGGAGGCGGGAGGGGCCGCAGCGGCAGGGGAATTGGACTAAAGGAAAAAGAAAAGACGGTGAGGAAGAGGGGGGAGGGGCCGCAGCGGCAGGGGAACTGGACTAAAGAAAGAGAAACGGAGATGAGGAGGAGGGGGGAGGCGGGAGGGGACGCAGGGGATGCAGCGGCAGGGGAATTGGACTAAAGGAAAAGACGTTGAGGAGGAGGGGGGAGGCGGGAGGTGCCTCAGGGGACGCAGCAGCAGAGGAATTGGACTAAAGGAAAAGACGGTGGGGGGGGGGGAAGGGGCCGCAGGGGATGCAGCGGCAGGGGAATTGGACAAAAGGAAAAGACGGTGAGGAGGAGGGGTAGGTGGGAGGGGCCGCAGGGGACGCACGGCAGGGGGATTGGACTAAAGGAAAAGACAGTGAGGAGGAGAGGGGAGTGGGGAGGCAGGAGGGACCGCAAGGGACGCAGCGGCAGAGGAATTGGACTAAAGGTAAAGACGGTGAGGAGAAGGGGGGGAGGCGGGAGGGGCCGCAGGGGACGCAGCGGCAGGGGAATTGGACTAAAGGAAAAGACGGTGAGGAAGAGGGGATGCAGCGGCAGGGGAATTGGACTAAAGGAAAAGGAAAAGACGGTGAGGAGGAGGGGGAGGTGGGAGGGGCCGCAGGAGAAGCAGCGGCAGGGGAATTGGACTAAAGGAAAAGGAAAAGACGGTGAGGGAGAGGGGCCGCAGGGGACGCAGCGGCAGGGTAATTGGACTAAAGGAAAAGACGGTGAGGAGGAGTGGGGGAGGCGGGAGGGGCCACAGGGGATGCAGCGGCAGGGGAATTGGACTAAAGGAAAAGGAAAAGACGGTGAGGAAGGGGGGGGAGGCGGGAGGGGCTGAAGGGGACGCAGCGGCAGGGGAATTGGACTAAAGGGAAAGACAGGGAGGAGGAGGGGGAGGGGCCGCAGGGGCCGCAGCGGCAGGGGAATTGGACTAAAGGAAAAGACGGTGAGGAGGAGGGGGAGGTGGGAGGGGCCGCAGCAGCAGGGGAATTGGACTAAAGGAAAAGACGGTGAGGAGGAGGGGGAGGCGGGAGGGGCCGCAGCGGCAGGGGAATTGGACTAAAGGAAAAAGAAAAGACGGTGAGGAAGAGGGGTCGGCGGGTGGGGCCGCAGGGGACGCAGCGGCAGGGGAATTGGACTAAAGGAAAAGACGGTGAGGAGGAGGGGGGGAGGGGTGAGGTGCTGCAGGGGACGCAGCGGCAGGGGAATTGGACTAAAGGAAAAGACGGTGAGGAGGAGGGGGGGGGGTCAGGAGGGGCCTCAGGGGACGCAGCGGCAGGGGAATTGGACAAAAGGAAAAGACGGTGAGGAGGAGGTGGGGAGGCGGGAGGGACCGCAGCGGCAGGGGAATTGGACTAAAGGAAAAGGAAAAGACGGTGAGGAGGAGGTGGGAGGCGCCGCAGGGGACGCAGCGGCAGGGGAATTGGACTAAAGGAAAAGACGGTGAGGAGGACGGGGTAGGGGGGAGGCGGGAGGGGCCGCAGGGGACGCCGCTGCAGGGGAATTGGACTAAAGGAAAAGACGGTGAGGAGGAGGGGGGAGGTGGGAGGGGCCGCAGGGGACGCAGTGGCAGGGGAATTGGACTAAAGGAAAAGGTGGTGAGGAGGGAGGGAGGCGGGAGGGGTCGCAGCGACAGGGGAATTGGACTAAAGGAAAATGAAAAGATGGTGAGGAGGAGGGGGGAGGCGACGCAGGAGACGCAGCGGCAGGGGAATTGGACTAATGAAAGAGAAACGGAGGTGAGGAGGAGGGGGGATGTGGGAGGGACCGCAGGAGACGCAGCGGCAGGGGAACTGGACTAAAGGAAAAGGAAAAGACGGTGAGGAGGAGGGGGAGGTGCCGCAGGGGTCGCAGCGGCAGGGGAATTGGACTAAAGAAAGAGAAACGGAGGTAAGGAGGAGGGGGGAGGCGGGAGGGGCCGCAGGGGGCGCAGCAGCAGGGGAATTGGACTAAAGGGAAAGACGGTGAGGAGGAGGGGGGAGGCGGGAGGGGACGCAGGGGACGCAGCAGCAGGGAAATTGGACTAAAGGAAAAGACGGTGAGGAGGAGGGGGAGGCGGGAGGGGCCGCAGGGGACGAAGCAGCAGGGGAATTGGACTAAAGGAAAAGACGGTGAGGAGGAGGGGGGAGGCAGGAGGGGCCGCAGGGGACGCAGCGGCAGGGGAATTTGACTAAAGGAAAAGGAAAAGACGGTGAGGAAGAGGGGGAGGTGGGAGGGGACGCAGCGGCAGGGGAATTGGACTAAAGGAAAAGACGGTGAGGAGGAGGGGGGAGGCGGGAGGGGCCGCAGGGGACGCACCGGAAGGGGAACTGGACTAAAGGAAAAGGAAAAAGTCCCAATCAATTTTGGATTATTCCAATTCTTCTTTAATCCAAAATCGTAGTTAAAAATCAATAAATCAATCATGTCGTACAACAGATGCACAGCCAACACATTTGTTTCACACTGTGAACTTCTTCAGGGCATCACAAATTGATTGGGACTTTTTCATACTCTCTTTCTGGTGCCCCATTACATAATTTGTATTTTATCTGCCTCGGCAGTGTACACTAGAGCAGCTGGTACTCTGGAATGTGCGCTCATCATGTGTGGGGTCCTTTTTTGAGAACATGTGGGAAGTGCGTTTCTATTAGACCTGTCGCTCACTATTTGGATTACTCATTTCAAAGAAACTGTTTAATTTACATTTAAGATAAACTGCATAAATCATTTGGTAGATATCAATCCAAAGAAAGCAATTTGTTTTCAAAACTGGCTTGCATGCATGTTTTAGTTGTGAACTTATTTTTCTTGCACGTCTTCTGTGTTTGTTTTTCTACAATAATGACCGACTCAGTGTCTTCATCCTCATTACATGTCCTGTTAATCTTTCAGCCCAAAAAAAAAGACTGATGCTACTCTTGGGGGATTAACCCTCAAAGTCTCTTACATATTTTCATTGCCTCCCCTCCACCACTGCGTTCCTTTCCCTACTGCCTTTTTTATTTATATCCATTTAAACTTAAGTGGTGGATCATCAATGTGATTTTTTTGCTAAGCCACGGGCCTGTTTGCACTTTCTTTTGGGGTGCCACCTTCTGAACTCATATGCCTGCCCTCTTTCCACACCACACCTCCCACTACCTTTGTCTCCTTATTTCAATGTCTGGTCCTCCTCTTTTTACCTTTTCTTCCATCCTTCTTCCAGGTTATGGTTTGCAGAACAAATACAAAAAACAAGCACTGTGAAGGGCAAGACGTCTGGCTTTGGTAAGCCTACAATTTATTTATATATTTTTGCAATAAAAATTAAAACTTTAAGGGAAAAGCACTAAAACTGCATGTCAATAGCGGGTCAGGCCCTCATGAAAATGTAATAAACAAAATATCTTCACAATGAGTGCAAAGGAACAAATCCTATGCTGCGGACACCCAACTCATCCTCTCCCTAGCCAACTAATCCAACACAGCTAGACACAACTTCCGCGGAGGTATGGTAGCAGTCGCCAACTGGATGAAAAGCAGCTGCCTACAACATCGCAGAGAAAACTGAAGTACTCATCATGGGTCCTCAACCCAACGCGTGGAACGACTCCTGGTGCCCCCCGCCCTCAGAAGCCCATCCACCCCCATGAACCAAGCCTGCAACCTCAGAATCATCCTGGATTCCAAACTCAACATGGACCGCCTAATCAACTCAGTCGCATCCACCTGCTTCCGCACCCTCCGCCTCCCACGCAAGACATTCAAATGGATCCCCCTCAAACACAGAAAGACCATCACACACGCCCTCGTTACCAGCAGACTGGGCAATGGCAACGCGCGTTACGCCGGAATCAACAAGAAACTCACCTGCAAACTACCGAACATCAAGAACACCGCCGCCAGACTGGTCCTCGACCTACCTCAACACTGTCACATCTCCCAGCACCTGCGCACACTACACT
The DNA here is from genome assembly GCF_031143425.1 of Pleurodeles waltl. Lineage (NCBI taxonomy): Eukaryota > Metazoa > Chordata > Amphibia > Caudata > Salamandridae > Pleurodeles > Pleurodeles waltl. Next base: position 517,229,964 of record NC_090440.1, on the reverse strand, counting down.
GGCTCCCCATAGAGAAAAGAATCACCTTAAAGATCCTAACCCACGCACACAAAGCCCCCCATGACACCAGAGCAGCCTACCTGAACAGGCGACTCAATTTTCCACGCACCCCACAGGACCCTACGCTCAGCCCAGCTCTCTCGCCGAAGTACCCAGCATCAGAAAAACAAGATCAGGGGGATGCTCATTCTCCTACCTTGCCACCACAGCCTGGAACACCTCACCGCCCCACCTCAGACAGACTACATCCCTCCTCAACTTCACGAAAGAGCTGAAGACATGGCTATTTGAAGAACCACTGCACTGATGGATGCTCCACACCCCCCTCAGCACCTTGAGACCCTCACGGGTGAGTAGTTGCGCTTAACAAACACTGATTGATTGAAGGTCCATATGTCCCAAAGGAGTGCAGAATGCCACTAGATACCAGGGAAAGTTTCTGAATGTTTTGTGACAGGGTGTTTTTGGACTGACACATTACTTGCATTTGTGATCCCAATGTTTTAGTTCTCCTTTTTATTCTAGTTCAAAGCTTTTGATTCCTTTGTTGTGACTCCTGCTTGCGATTTTGGCAGTGGTAGACCTGCAGTTTGCGTAGTTGCATGTGTTTGGTAAGAAAAACTTTTTTGCACTGTTTACTCCAAATGAGTGTCGTTGCCATGCATGAATGAGTTTTTTGTAAATGGTTTTATCCTCTTTAGATTTGTACACAATGTGTTTTGTGTTGCCTTATGTGTGATTTTACTTTGCTTTTCCCTTTTAGCAGGATCTCATTGTCGGTTGCTGTGTAGAGTAGGTGCTGGTAAATCTAGCTGTCTCTGGCAAGTGAGTGTTATCATTTTTGAGTATACAGGTCTTAGTGATAAAACCACACTTTGTTTATTCCTCATTTTAAAGTGTTGGTTGTTGTAGACATTTGTCAAGTTACATTTATAAATAAGGATCATGGCTAGCTGCAGGAATACCGCTCAGCAGGTTGTTGGCACACGTTCTGATTCTTCCTCTGACCATGATTATGAGACTGACTCCACATCTGAGGCAGAGGAGGAAGTATAAGATTCTGGAAGTCCATTTTCTGTTCGAGATAAATCATCTCAAGATGAAGCCACACTCAGTGTGGATGAAGTGCCTGTTTTTCACAAGGACACTGATGTGCAGCAAGAGGAATCTGGATTGAAGCCTGGGGCTGCAAGGCTTCCCATTGGAAGAGCTGAAGTCTGGATTGCCTCAAACGTGGTGCAGCCGGAGTTGCCTGTCTTTACTGGTGTCGCAGGGTGTAGAGTGAATACTGAAAACTTTTTTAAAATAAAATTTCTTTTAGTTGTTTATGGACAATGTGTTTTGGGGTTTGATTGTTGAGCAGGCTAACCTGTATGCTGAACAGTATTTGAAGGACCACAGTGCCAGACTTGCGCTCTACTCTTGGGCTCCCCAGTGGACTTCCACAAATCTGGAATAATTTAAGAAGTTCTAGGGTTTAACTTTTTTGATGGGCTTGATAAGGAAGCCATTGCTCTATTCATCTTTGTCTACCAGCCCTTTGATAGCAACGGCCATATATCCTGTAATCATGAGTCATCATCAGTATCTGCTTCTGATGCTGCATTTAGTTGATAATGCTTTAGTGTTGCCACAATATCACCCTGATTGTGACCATCTTTTCAAGGTTCGGCCTGTTCTTGCTCACTTTGTAGACTGATTTCCAGAGATCTATGTTTCAGGGAAAGAAATAGCTGTGGAAGAGTCTTTGGTCCTGTTCAAGGGCCATTTGGTTTTTAGGCAGTACATTCCTAGCAAGAGAGCATGTTATGGAATTAAGATGTATATGCTGTCTGAGAGTAGTACAGGATAGACCTATAATTTACAGGTCTACACTAGTAGGGATTTCACTACTGACTCCCCTAGTTGTCCGTTCACTTTTGGAGTTTGTAAATCAATTGTGCGGGAACTTCGTAGCCAACTATTTAACAAAGGTCATCATTTGCACCTAGATAACTTCTACACTGGTGTGTAACTGTACAGGGAGTTGTTCAAAGTGGACACTGTTGCTTGTGGCACAGTCCGCTCTAAACCTAAATGTTATCCAACGGAGCTTGTGTGTAAAATAAACTTGAAGGGACAGTGCAGTGTCTTGTGCAACGATAACTGCTAGCTGTGAAATATGCAGGTAGGAGGGATGTCTACATGCGGACTACCATCCATGATGAAAGTACTTCACTTGTAACTGTTTGAGATCAGGCTGCGGAAGTACGCAAACCTGTGCGCATTTTAGACTAAAATAAGCATGTGTGGTGTAGAGTAGATCAGAGGTTGGAACCTTACACTGCTGTTCCTAAGGTTTACGTTTAGTATAAGAAGTTGGCTATCCATTTGTTTTATCTAGCAACCTTCAATGCTTTTGTTGTGTTCAAGGACTGTTTTCCAAAGTCAAAGGTGACTCTTGGAATATGTGATAGGCAGCCTTGTTGTAGTGGAGCAGCCAAGTGTTCCTGGAGTCGGAGTGGTGGTGGATGGGGCTAGATTGAAAGATCATCACTTTCCTGGTCACATTCCTCTCCCCCCTAAAAAGACAATCCCTTTAAGCGATGTTTAGTCTGTATGTGAAGAGGCATGAGGAAGGAGAATCGTATGCACTGCCCTAATTGTCTTTCTAAACTTGGGCTGTGTGCGCCTGCTTGTTTTCAAAAGTACCACACGAAAAATACTTTTTGGGAGCACCCGCGAGTGTTGCCTGGTCTGTATTTCATATATTTTTATTCAGTTTATCGGTTGGCATTACTGTGATGTATTTAGTAAGAGCTGCTGTGTTTGCAGAGTTATATTTACTTACAGTAGGTTTCGGTTTAAAGAAAATGTTATGATGGTGTGCATGGGCTGGCGCTTGGTGTTCAAGTAGTGACTCGCTGCTGGTCACTACACACACTGCTAGCCATACGCCAGTCCACACACTCCTGGTGAGTTGATGCGATTGCTGTGTCAGGCATGTGGCAGTATGAAACTGATGGGCTCGTGGATGGTGCTATCTGTTGATGTGAGTGTTGTAATGAGCTGGGCCCGTGGCTGGCGGCGTGAATGGTCTTGTGTGCGTCACATATGAAAGTTGTGTGAATGGACTTAAAACGGTTGGTGCCTTGACATGGCTTTACAGCGCACGATCTGGGAGTCACTGGTTCAGTTTTTTTTTACCTTTAAATTATTAACAGTGCGTTTCATTTTTGTGAAATCTCTTGTTAATCAAATTTGATCTACTGAACCACCCCTCAGCATTGTGCCAAATCCAACCAGTATGTGGGTGTACTTGATGAATATATGGTTGTGCAGTAGTAATTTTCTTTTCTGTCTTTCTCTGCCAGGGTGCACATTGTCTCTTGTTCTGAATGTTGTAATGTGCCGAGCTAGCAGCATGAGTGTCAGGTATGAAAGGTGTGTGAATGGATTGTGATGCGGTTGGTGCCTTAAAGCGGCTTTTGCAGATCACGAGCTGTGAGTGACTTGTTCAGTTTATTGACCTTTTAATTATTAACAGTGCCTTTCATTTTTGTGAAATCTGTGTGTGTGCACACTTGATGAATATATGGTTGTGCAGTAATATTTGTCTTTTTCTATCTTTCTCTGCCAGGGTGTACATGGTCTATTGTCGTGAATGTTGTAATGTACTGGGCCAGTGGCTGGTGGTGTGAATTATCTTGTATGTGTTACGTATGAATTACCTGTAAAGCAGTTGATGCCTTGTCGTGGCTTTACAGCTCACGAGCTGCAAATCATTGGTACAGGTTTTTTTTTTTACCAATGAATTAACATAGCATTTAATTTTTGTTAAATCTCTTGTTAATAAAATTCTATATATTGAACAATCGCTCAACCTCATGCAAAACCGTTATGCCCAGCTACTTGGTCCTGTAGAGTCCACAGCAAAAATACTACCTCACTTCTGTGGGTGGGCCAAGTGCTTATGACAGAGAAGGGCCAAAACACTACGTGGGCACACCAAAATTATCTATCACAAAATTACCTGTTTTTTCCAGGGGGGCACCTGGGTTTTTGGTCATGGGCTCTGTGGCCATCTAGGGAAATCTACCAAACCAAGACATCGCTGAAAACAAGATACCTGGGCGAGTTCAGGGAAGTGTGGCTTGCATGTATCACCCTCCCCCCACCAAAGTTTCTTGCCCAGAATCTGCTGCAAACCTCATATTTAGCTTTAAAAAAATAATAAAAACAATTTTGGTTGAAAAGAGAAAAAAAAAACAACAAAAAAAAAGATTCTCACGTTTGTGTATGGGATCACTGCACCGGCACAAATGTGTCAACACCCAGCCTTCCCCTCTGTCTTCCGATAAAAATGATACCTCACTTGTGTGAGTGGGCCAAGTGCCTGCGACAGGGAGGGGCCAAAACGTGTAGAGATTGAGGGGGAACCATAGTGTGTTCCTAAGCGCAGTTTTAAAAAAATACATTTTTAGGCTGACTGCTTTGGGCACCCACACAAGTGAGGTATCACTTTTATTGAAGGAAGTTTGTGGCTCCCCTCAGATTGCAGAACTTTGAATCACCGAAATGTGAAGAAAATGTTTTTAGACAATGCAAACCTCAAGTAAAGGATTCTGGGTGAAAGAACCTGCTCAGAGCCCCACAAGCCACCCCATCCTGGATTCCCCTAGGTGTCTAGTTAAAATAAAAAGTACAGATTTGCTAGGTTTCCCTAGATGCCGGCTGAGATAGAGCCCAAAATACACAGCTAGGCACTTTGAAAACTGATGCGTTTTTTGCAGTGGAAAAATGTTATGTGCCCATGTTTCGTTTTGGGGCGTTTGTCGCGGGCACTAGGTCTAGCCACACAAGTGAGGTGGCATTTTTATTTGGAGACTTGAGGAAACAGAATAGCAGAACAAGTGCTACTATCAATCATCGTTCACTGAATCTTAGCCTTCCAAATGTAAGACTGTGTGTAAGAAAGAAGTCATTTTGTGAAATGCCCTGTAGTTCACGTTAGTATGGGTATCCTCAAAATCAAAGATGTGCAAATAACAACTGCTTCTAAACTCCATATCTTGTGCCTATTTCGGAAATACATTGGTTTCCTTGATACCTATTTTTCACTCATTATATTTTACCGAATTAATTGCTGTATACCCGGTACACAATGAAAACCCATTGCAAGGCGCAGCTCATTTACTGGCTCTGGGTACCTTGGTTTACTGGTAAGCCTACAAGCCCTATATATTCCTGCAACCAGAAAGGTCCAGTGGACGCAACGGTATATCGCTTTAAAAAAATATGCCATAGCTGGAAAAAGTAGCAGATGAAAAAACAGAAATGGCTTGGGTTTTTTGAACTCAATTTCAATTTTGTTTTTATTTCACCTCTTACTTTCAATAGGAAAACTTTGAAGGACCTACACAAATGACCCCTTGCTAAATTCAGAATTTTGTCTACGTCTCAGAAATGTATAGCTTCACCACTGGTTTTACACCCATTTCTGTCATTAACTGGAAGGAGCTTAAAAGCACAAAACAAAAATTGTAAAAATGGGATGTGTCCCACAAAAATGCCAAAACTGCGCTGACAAATTTGGTTTTCCGATTCTAGACTGCCTGTTCCTGAAAGATGGTAAGATGGTGATTTTAGCATCAAAAACCCTTTGTTGATGCCATTTGCCGGGGGAAAAAAAAGATGCTTTTTCTGCAACACTTTTTCCTCATTTTTCCCAGAAAACCCAAATTTTAGCTGAATTTTGGCTAATTTCTCAGTCCCCACTAGGGGACCTACAAACCCTGAGTACCTTTAGAATCCCTAGGATGTGGGGAAAAAAGGACGCAAATTCGATGTGGATATCTAATGTGGACAAAAAGTTATGGGGGCCTAACCACGTTTGGTAAACATTTGAATAAAAGCCCATAATGCTGCCTGCCATCCAGGATCCACGACCGAACTCCGCATGCTAACGCAGTGGTTGCAGCTTTGGCTCTGGTAGAATGAGCACTCAAGCCCTCAGGGGCTTGCTTTTTGGCCAATGCATAGCAGATTTAATGCAGAGAATGACCCATCTGAAGATGGCCCTTTTCTTCACAGCACGATCCTTTTTAGCTCTGACATTCTCCACGAAGAGCTGATTGTATACCCGGAATTCGCACATGTGGTCAAAGAAGAACAACAACTCTCCTTTAGGGTCCAGACAATGGAGATGCGCCTCATCCCTGGAAGGGTGAGGTGGGGCACAGAAAGTAGGCAAGGTTATGGATTGACCAACATGAAAAGGCGTGACCACCTTTAGAAGAAAGGAGGGCCCAGTGCAAAACACCATTTTTGTCAGGATGAATAGGGCGGCTTAGATGATAATGCCTGTAGCTCACTAACTTGTCGAGCAGATGGGATATTCATGAAGATATTCATGAAGAAAGCCGTTTTGACGGTGAGCAACTGCTGGGGACAATTGTGAAGCGGCTCAAAGGGAGCACACATAAAGAATGTGAGATCTAGATTCAAGTCTCACTAAGGCATGATAAAGGGAGAAGGGGAAAGAGATGAACTAAGCCTTTCAATAATCTATGTACAATAGGAGATTTAAAAAGAGAGGGTTGATCAGGCAATCTTAGGCATGCAGAGATAGCAGAAAGAGGACCCTTAAAAGTGCCCAAAGCAGAACCCTGCAGGTAAGAGACAGAATGAAGAGAGGAACTTAGGAAAGTGGGACAGAAAGAGGAATTAACCTTTCGGTCAGAAAACCAGGCCACAAATTATTTCCAACAGCAGGAGTATAACTGTCTTAATGGAGGAACTCCTGGCTGCCAAGAGGACATCACAGACTACGGGAGGAAAGGCAAAGGCTGTCAACTGCCGCTCCTCAATCTCCACACAAGAAGGAGGAGACTAGACAGGTTCGGACGGAGATCCCTTCCCTGCTGCTGCAACAGAAGATCCTCCGAAGTGGCAGCCTGATCGGAGGATCGATTGTCATGCTAAGTAGCCCGGGATACCATACTCTGTGCCCAATAATGTGCCACAGGGATAACTTGGGCCTGGTTGTTCTTGATAAATCTGGGTAGGAGTGGTATGGGCGGAAAGTCGTGCAGGAGGCCTGAGCTCCACTCTAGACTAAAAGCATAGCCAAGCAAAAGCCTCCTTGGAAACTCCACCGTGCAAAACTGCTGACATTGCACGTTGGATGGAGGCAAACAGATCTAACCAAGGCTCTCTCCACCAATGTAAGACCTTGCACCACGTCTGGATAGAGATGCCATTCGTGATCCGGTAAGTAAGTGCGACTGAGTTAGCCTGCCTCAGCGTTCAGAGAACCCACCAGGTGTTGAACCACCATGGAAATGCCCCGATGTTCCAGCCATGTCCAGAGATGCAGGGCCTCGACATGGTTCCATGACCCCACCCAGCCCTGTTTGTTGCAGTATCACAAGTCAGTGGTATTGTTCATGAACCCCGACACCAGCCTCCCCTTCATGGAAGGTAGGAAGGCCTTCAATGCTAGCCGGATCAACCGCAACTCCAGCAGATTGATATGAAGTCCGGATTCCACTGGAAACCAGCGTCCTCTGATCGCCACCTCTCCCAGATGGGTGCCCCATCCCAGGAGTGACTCATCTGTCACTACTGCCAGATGTGTTTGGGGAAGGGAGAGGGATCTGCTACTGATGCAGTCGCGGTTCGTTAGCTACCATTACAGATCTTGAGTAGTTCCCTTCAAGATCTGGACCATGTCGGAGAGACTTCCCCGATGCTGTGCCCAATGGAAATTCAGGTCCTACTGCAGAGTCTGCATATGCCAAAGTGCATTTGTTACTAGCAGGAGGCCATAAGTCCCAGCAGCCTCAGGGTCTGTCTCACTGAAACCCAGGATAGAGGTTGAAACATTGATATCATAGCCTGAGTATCCTGGACTGGTTGATTAAGAGGATAAGCGCAAAACTGCACTATGTCCAGAACAGCCCAGATGAAAGGGATCATATGAGAACGAGTCAGGTGCGACTTTGGCACGTTCATAGTGAGTCCCAGCGAGTGCCAGAGGTCCGCCGTATTCTGGAGCTGGGAGATGACAGTCTGGGGGCAAGCCCACCTTCAACAGCCAGCCGTTGAGGTAGAGGAAAACTAACACCCTTGATCTGTGCAAGAGAGCTGCAAACTCCACCATAACCTTTGTAAACACCCTAGCGGAGCATGCCAAGCCAAAGGGGAGTATGGCAAACTGGACATGCTTGTGGCCGACCGCAATCCACAGGTAATGCCGGTGGGCAGGCAGGATAGGGAGGTGAAAATATGCATTCTGCAAGTCCAAAGCTACCATCCAGTCTCCTGCGCCCAGGGCAGACAAAATCTGAGCCAATGTGACATTCTCCAAAAAGCCAGAACGAAGAAAGGGGTGGTGCCTAAAGGCCACCGTCAACAAAACCGTTATGCCCAGCTACTCGGTCCTGTAGAGTCCACAGCAAACTTTGCTGCATCTCTTCAGTCTGCTACAGCTTGAGAGAGCAGGGACCGGTCCTCCTCTGGGATCGTAGACAGCAACGGTCAGCCATATCCCACAGAGAGTGGGAGTAGCAGCACAAAAAGTATGTGGTATTCATGGACCTCAATGCCTTGCTGGCATCTTCTTCCCAAGTGTCTCCAGCCTCTTGAATTCCCTATTTGACAGAGCAGTAGGGGACACGCCAGGTTTGACATGGAAAGTAGAAGCCTGGACCACTAAACTCTTAGGGGTGTGGTGCTGTGTGCGGAAACTTAGGTTCCCTGGAGCAGGGCGATGGTGACAGGCTATTATCCTATTCACACAGCCCCTGTGTTGGCTTTGGACCAAGTAACCATAAAGGAAATCTGTGAGGGCCTCCTTAAATGGGAGGAGGGGTTTAGATGGATAGACTCCCAGCTGAAGCACCACTGTCAAGACACTGGTCTTGACCGCCACTGAGAGCAACTGGAGGTAGAGGATATCTGTTGTCCTCCGCACAACCATCGCATAAGATGCTCCCTCCTCTGTAGCCACAGTAGGGGGAGAAAGCATGCCAAAATCTGGGGAAGAATCCAGGCCACTAGCTTTACACAGCTCCTCAGACCAGTTTCTCTCTTGCTCTTAAGGCTGGACTTCTTAAGGATCCAGCGACCTCTCCCATACCTCCCCTAGGCATAGGAATTGGGTTCAGTCTCCCGATGGCGCCAGACACAGATGTTGAGTGACACTCCGGCTCCATATCGGAGTCGAGGATCAAAATGGGGACTGCCAGCGGCGCCGGAAGCGTTGACAACAAGACCGTGAAAGGTCGAAGTGGAACGACCGTCATCGGTCCGGATCCAGAAGGGGATCCTTGGGGCCCCACTTGCACCAGACCTGCCTGCGCAGAACCAGCAGGGGCCCCTGATGACCCTGTGGGGCCTGAAGGGGCACCAGAGGAGTTGGCCCACCCAATATGAGGCATATGGTGCCATAAAATTATTTAAGCTACGCAGGGGTCACTCCAGGTCCCAGAAACTCGGGCAAGCGTGAAGTTGACCCAGAAGCAGGCTCAACTGTAAAGTAAGGGCTGGAATCTGGATGTTCCCATGTCTCGCCGGCCGACAGGCACTTGTTAGAGCACGCTTCAACTTCTTTTTCTTTTTGTGCCTACACTTAATCGAATGTCCAGAAGATTTGAGTGGGACGATGACCTCAGACTCATGACCAATCCCGGAACCTTCCTCTTGACCGGTACCTCGACCGGCACAGAGGAAGCACTCCCTCCAAGTCTTCAGAGTCCGAGCCCGACTTTAGGCTGTGGTCTCCCTCAAGGCACCACAGACAAACAAGGTTTAGGTCGGTCACCAACTGAAGTCAACACGCGTGGGTGGCATCTATAAAAAGGTGCCATGGACGTTACTTCTCGCACGGACGATGCAGACGACGCATGCAGGGTCGATCGACACCACCTACCAGCATGCAGGGGTACTGCTCACGAAAACTCTTCCAGATCCAGGCTGATGCCTGGGATAATGCTAAGGGAAGGAATCAGCCACTAGAAGTCTCTATCAGATATTGCATGCTCAAGTACTCCCAAAACAATGTGCTGAGAAACATCCTGAATTTCATTTTGAATTGAAAACCATTTATCTTTTAAGTGCCCAGATCTTTTATTGCTGCAGTCCTACCCTCCTACAAGGAGAAGACAAATGATATATTAGGAGTATTTATGTAGCACGTTCAGCCCCCAGACAAGGAACCAAAGCACCTTGGAGACAGGTGAAAAGCGACTCCAAAGGAGAGAAATTTTAGTTATTTAATCATGCATAATGGTTACAGTTGTCATGCTTTTTTTATGTCATGCATTTTGCAATATTTTATACAATTGTCCACATATGGAGATTTAAGCTGTTGTGTATTTTGAGTAAAATGGCCAGCTTCACGCCATTAGGAATTTGTCATTGTTTTGTGTTGTACTAGTGTTTATATTTCGGTTTCTACTAAACCTGAAGCACTTTGTATATAGGCTGCACACTACTCCAAGGGATACTTACAAACTTCAAGACACTTGCCAGGGAAATTGAATTAAACATTTTAAGCTCTTCATCACACAGATCTCACACAATTTGTAAACAGTTTGACTTGCAATTTATCATGCATATGCTACCAACATTCAGCTGATTTTAAAGATGAGCTGTGATCTTGAGGCATTGCAACTCCATTTTCAAGACTATTTGCTCCCTTGCTTTATGGGTAAATAGAAACTGTCTAAATTCTGACGTAACTGAATTGCACTTATCTGGTAAGAAGGAAACACAGATTTCTTCTTGGAGGCCATCCAAACTTGGACATATATTTGTTCCCGCCACTTCTCACCATACCATATATATTCTTTTTGATCATCAACTTTTCTTGTCCTATACAAGTCAACAAACGTCTTCAGTCTCTACATGCTTCAAATCTTGCTAAATGTACTCCCCATTCTACTTTCTAGTTGAAGCAAATCATTGTTCAGGGACTTCTCGTCTGCCTAGATTTTTACAATATTCTCCAAATCCAGGCCTACTGGGTTACCCGATGACAGCTTGAAAATCTCAAAACACATCACTGAGTACTAAACAAGGAATTCTTTCATTCATCAATGTCCTCCTATTTAACCACAAGTCCACAACCATCCTTGAATTTTTTAAGTGTCACCGGATCTCATCCTGGTCCCTAAAAACCAGGATGGGCTCAACCATATTCCAGGGAGCACTTAGGATAGTTTCCTACCGGGGACTGCTAAAACACCTCTGAACACCTAGGTATCTCTTTATTAGTGGTGTTCCTTGTATGATCGAAAAGACTGAGGAGCGGTGCCTATAGAGATAATGTTCCTACACCCTATGTGAAGTCAAAACTTGAAAATCTTCAAAATGTGCTGGTGCAGGATGTTGAATGCCTTAAAAAGATGCTCTTGCGTCTTCTCCCACCGGCACTGGTTCCACTGGCATTCACAAGGGGTGCCTTAAGGCTCGCCGTCTGATATGAAACTGTCCGTAGCTTCACTGCTATCTATATGCAGAAACTCTTTGCTTCCGTCAAACCTATAGAATATTTATGCTCCCTGAATGCTCATCATCTCAGTTTCCAGATTTCAGCGATCAGGTCTGGCACTCATGCCCTTTCAGTGACCGCTGCCAACACTTAGAATGATCCTCCTCCTCCCTTGCATCAGTCCTGACAATCTGGGCTGCCGCTGCAGATCATTGATAATGCCAGTTTTCTACTTCTTAGAGCTCTGTGCATCATTCACAGTTGTCCTGAGCACCAGGACACCCTGCTCCTGGGCAGCTGCGTGCTATAATAATCATCCCTTAAATCAGTTACATAGTGGGCACAAAAAGGTCATGCATCCTGCCCTACATATCATGTGTCCTGAAGAGGTAATGTCATGTAGGCAATTATTCAGGTGACTACTCATTCAGTTTTGTAGCGATCATGTAAGTAGTTATGTAAGCTTCTAGTTATCACCTGCTGATAGTGGTACCAATGAATTATATGAAGTCATTAAAGCAGTGACAGAATTCCAACCCTGGTGGCACTGCCAAGCCACCAGGAAAGTACAATATAGAACACCAGAATCATAACCCCTGACAGCAGTGCCAAGCCACCAGGGGCCACCATGAGGTCTAATCGAGTGAGACTGAGATGACCTTTTTCGACAAGGAAATTACTAAATTATTAGGTAGACTGCGGAGCCGACATCTTGTGTCTGTAGGAGGACCACTGCATTAGTTTAAGTGAGGAAAGAGTGAGGGGAAAGGCACCAGAAAAAAGAACACTTTAAACTATAGCCTAATGCCCATCTTGCTATTGACATTCAACCTTTTGTCACAGTAGCCGACAGTGCCAGGCTGATATCAGACTTTGCTTGCTAGGGTATGCACGGAAGCAACAGAGGAGCAGTCTGTGGCATGACCTGGTTACAGGTAGGTAGGATAAATGCCAAATACAGTCTCCAAGAATGAGAGAGGAGCAGAAATCAGCGTGAACTGGTTACAGACGGCTAGATTAATATTCACTGGGTCCAGGAGGGACTAAGGAGAAGCACATGGCATGCACTTGTTAGAGGAAGTAACAATGTCCACTGGGTCCAGCCAAGAAGCAACAGATCAGCCATATGCCTATAATCAGATGTAATGGGTATGATTATTGTTTTTTTTTTTTTAATGCTGTATATTACTGAGATCTTTAAGGGTGCCACATGACTACCCCAGGTCCTGAAGATGGCGTTCTTTTTACCTTCTTTCAAAGAGTAATGTGACTTACCCTTGCAAAAGCAAGGGTTCTGCCCCAAGGCCCAAACAGGGAAGTCACTTAAGAGTCACGCTTTAGCACCAGATACCCTTGACCTTAGGATGCCCGGGTGATGCTGCTTTGTGAATGTGAAGAAAAAAGCTGTTCAAGGGAGGGTACCAAGAAAATCCAGCTAACTAACCAGGATGTGTGTTAGAATCTGGCACAGGTAAAAGTTAATAGTACATTTAGACGGGGCGGCAAGAGACGGTCAGCAGTCCTATCACCATTGTTTGCATTTTCCTTTCTTACACGATTTAGGAAGGCACTTCCAAATTTATTCTAATGGCGCATGTCCTAACAGGCCTCTCTGGGTGATGTAAACAATGGGGACACAGTCTACACAGAAATAAAGAGTTCTTCTCTTCAAACACCACAACACAACTTGCCAGACGTTTTCACTGCCAGCTGATCTGCTCAGAGATGCTCTCAACTTACTATAGCCAGTGTACGTTCACCAGTGTCTTGTCTGTCTTTGGACTGTACATTGACAAGTGTCCCGAGTGACCTTCAGTTGATACAAAAGAAATAAGTTAAAGAAACTTACTGTGTAAGAGAAGGGAGGTTACCACTGCTGCCAGGGGCGGAAATAACAGTTGGGAAAAGTCTGTTAAGATTGAGTATGCAAACGCTTAGACCTGTTGTAAGTATTGTGGGCTTTAACCCAGGCCCATCAGCATCACTCGTTCATTGGGTTGACTTTCAAAAATTCTTTGTTATCATTGGTAAACGCTTTATGTTTGTCCCTCCTTACTGCGGTTTTGTTATTGCCTTGGAAACCAACCCCATTATATGGATAATTGCACGTTTGCCAATACGTTTGACTGGGAGCAAACTTCTTTTCCTTTTTGTGTCTCTCCTTAGCGCTCATACTCATGGCGCGTGGCGATTTGAATCGGCTTGCTTATGTCAACTGTTTTACTTTTGATTTTCAATTTATGTGCCAAGGAAAGTCCAGTTAGGAATTTACAACGCAAATAGCTCTAATTCGAGCAAACGCGAGACCCACTATTCCAAAACATTCTTTCCACTTTTTACTCCCGTAGGAAATCTACATCGCCACAGGTCTCGTAAGCCCAGTCTTACCTGCGTAGACTAGGTCGCTGCATCAGGCAGGCTTCACACCTCTAAGAGGAGGAAACCCATTGCAAGCTTGGCCCATGATACAGATAAAAATCTAAAAAGCTGTTTGTAAAATTACTAGCGGTTTGTCCTCTGGCTACTAACTTTCCGGTGGACCTAATTTCGATCAACTCCCGTTTTCAATGGGTACTATTTTTCTTGATAATACAAAATGCACTTAATAAATATACCAGCATTGGATACACCTTTACCATCTCTACTAATAGTAAACTAAAGCATCCCTCGTGAGATACAGTGGGCGTGTATTCATTTTTCCATTCAGGGCACAACTGCCTCTAATGATGCAGGGTCCCTGGGGATGGTTTGCCAATTTTTGTGGCACTAGTTAGGAAGGTAGTTTTCTGCAGACGTGATCTCATCATAACACCGGCTCATCATTCATCGCACACTTTCTCCACAATATGTCTATCACAAGCAGCACCTAAATCCATGTTAGTATGCCAGTGATGAGATCATTACTGGCTTTTGCAAACAATTCTCTCTGGTGTATAAACACATACTGACATACAGAGGAGATTTTTTAATTCACAGAAGACCCACAGACGAGAACAGTGTTATTAGGCAAATATCAGGTAGCCTTGCGTAGGAGTAAGTATATGTTTCCTGACCAGTTAGCTTTCTGAATGCCTTAAAAGTGGTCTCAATCAATAACTAAATGCAAAGTTCCAGCAAAGAAAGACTTGCCTTCTGAGAAAATCTACAATTTACTTGTAAGCACAACCCATTTTGTTTTTTTTTTCCAACAAGTCTCCAATCAAGCTGCCAAGAAAAGAACATAACAAGAAGGGGTCTGCTGTTAGTGGCATGAAACTAACTCAGTAGAAATAGGACTAGTCTTTGTATGAGCAGATTAAAAAAAAAAAAAAAAAAAAACTCAAGACTTTGAGCTTCGACAACTGACTAAACAAAATCTTTGCAGATTACTGGCCAATTTAAAATGTAACTTAATAACAGTATTTAACTCACTTCTGGTTGTTCCTAATTATTATCAACATCAAAGAGAGGGACAGGGAGAGTTAAAGGTCCAGTGCACAGTCCCCCTAGATAGTCAAACAATAAAGAGTGCACTGTTCCTAGTAAAGAAAGAGAAACCTATTTGTTTAGGAGCAAGAGCCCTCACACATACATTCGGATGTCATGCTTCATCATCAGGGTGCTCCTCGTCAGACTGGCGCCGCAATGTCTGACGGGCTCCCCGTGAGGGGGCTCTTTGCCGGAGATCTTTTATGGTTGCTGCCGCGGTGGAATATACAAAACTAATACCTACAGGCAGACAATAGCTCAAGACAGGAGAGAATTAAAATTGGTTCTGTGCCCCGTCAGGAAATCACTATTTAATAATCAACACAGGGTTAAGACCAAGATTAAAAACAACAACACGAAAGTGGTATGATGAGGTGTAATGCTCACACACTTTCAAAAATGAAGGGGGGGACGGGAAACTATCACGGAACCCCTAGAAACTGGTCAACTAGTTTCCCGTTCGGTAAAACTGTGAACCGAAGAAGGAAAAGCTACTAACCCTCAGGTTACATCACCATTATCATTGATAACAGTAAAACATGCTGCATTAGTAAATTTCATACATATTACCCAATGTCGGCTGCACATTCTTTTTTTGTTTATCACAACAATTAAGAAAAAATAACAATTGTGGCACAATATAAAATGCAAGCAAAAGCCATGTCATTATTGAGGGACAGCTACAAAAAGTCTGGTCATGAGCTGAACACCAGCTGGCCCACGACAAAAAAAAAATAGGAAGAAGCAAACCCACACCATCACAATATGCAGCAAGGACCATCTCATGATCCGAAGTAGATCACATCATGAACTGGATAGGTGATACCTCATTTGTATAACATTTTACACAAAAGCAGAGGAGGTGCAGATATCCTGTTTAATAGAAGGTCTTTACAAACAAGTTAAGCACACTATGTAAAGCACATTCAGCACAGACAGAACCACTGAGCATTTCCTGTGGGACCTTAAACTCTCCCTGGGATAACCTGTGAAACCTTTTGGAGCCACAATCTAAGTGTGTCTTCAGCTGGTGGACTTTCATTTCCTAATGCTTCTGGTCAGGCCAGTGACAGAGGAAGACTTGCCGGCAGCATATGGCAAGACGTTATGCTCACAGAGCTTATGAAATAAGGAAGTTGGGGCATGAAGCGCGGAAAGTAGGACCGAAGAAAAATGAGTGATGTTCTCCTGTAAACTACTACTTCAAATTTTGACAGCCAGCAACAAAGGATTTACAAGCATGTTGGACAGAGACAGCCACTGCTAGAAATGCATCAAGGGAGCAGGCAGCAATGTTGAGTTGCCCGGGTATTTAAAACACTGTAATTTTGCTCAAATTAACTTCCTTGTGGTGCATTATCAGATCTATTGCTAGATGCTTTTAGATGGGAAAAACAGACCGCGGCTAGCTATGTACCAGGCATCTAGTAAGGAGATTTTTTTTTTTTTTTTAACTACCCTTTTTATGTAATCTCTCTTTGGGCTTCCAACCACGCCCATGTCACGTCAGTCACTTACATTGGTTTGTGGGCTTGCCTTTTAAAATCCGCTTGCTTTCATTTGTGAAAAGCATGCATACGTCATGCCTTTTCCGGTGTTTAGCCCACCTACACAGCACCGGTAACCTACTAAAAACATACGACGCTCAATGTTTTCAGCCCGGGGTCCGGACTACTTTACCTGTTTATTTTCCAGGCAGCGCGATCACGCTGCATTTTACATTGTGTGATCGCCCTGCGTTTTTTTTTTGCCCCTTTACAATGCTAATAGCTCTAACTCGAGCAAATGAGAGACCCGTTGCATTGAAAATGCTTGTTTACACTTCTCTCAACATGCAGGACACACCTTTGACCTTACAAGTAGCTTTAATATACAGGTACAAGAGAAGGAGATCCAAGGACCTGGGGTGTGCTTCTTAACACCCGGTCCTGCCAGTCTTTGAGCAAACCTATGCGTGTGCGACAAATCTGCAGTGCAGGGGACGTTTGGCAACAAGAGGCAGAAGCACGTTTGGATGTTCCAAGGGGGTGTATGATTACCCATCAACTCAGCCCATCCTTTGAGGAAAAAGAAGGAGGAATGTAGATGAGCAAACACACTAAGATGCACAATAACGGTCTGTAGTAAGTGCATATCAGTGTTCCTTTCTGCATTAACCTTTACTGCAATAACTGGTTTTGTAAAGTCTGTCCAGCGTCAAAAGGAATAACACAAAGGAGGACATTAAGAGAAGGAACTGGGGAAATCATTGGTACCAAAGGAAATATATATAGTATCAAGATGATTAAAAATGTATATTAAGGAGAAGATCACTATAATCTTCAGGCAGAAAGCAGTGGAAGTGCTCAAGTGACAGTAAAATATATACTGTCTAAACTCTTAACACACCCTACATCTGGCTAATGAGTCCCAACTAGAGCAAAACTGGTCCTATGTTGCTTGTATTATGGTTCAGGAAGGACTTGGCCTCGCAATTCGGACTGGACCATTCCCATGAGGGGCAAGGGTAAAGCTGACTTTCATATGCCTGGGTCCAAACTGAGGTGGCATGCTGGACAAAAAACAATGGACTGGTATGCGTCCCAAGGAATTGCCAGTGGCTGTGATTAGTTCAAGCATTCCATCCATACTTTCTTTTTTAAATTTTAAACAGACACAGATTTAATAAGCAAGACTGCCTGATTTTCCTACTGGATTAAAATGCATGGCCTTTCACCACAAATAGCACAAAATTGCAGAAAAGATGGTGTCTGTCACCTGCAAGTTCTGATCTATCAACCACTGCTTTGGAGTAGGGATAAATGTGCACAAAGTATCTTACGCAAGGTACATAAGAACTGTACAATGAAATGTTTGAAACATGCATTTCCTAAATCTACAACAGAACAAAATCTGTGTGTTCAAGGCATAGCTATTCAACAAGCTTGGTATCCGTTTTTAATCTCAAAACCTGTCGGGAACAGAATGGCCTACATACAGAGCAATATTTCGTAGAGGTCTTTCAACTTGCATACTGACAAAATACTGAATGATTAACCTATGTCACCAGCAAACCCCTGCAAAGTAACAAACTACGTAATGCTGTAGATATGTCTCCCACTGAACTTCACATACCACTGAAATTTAAAAACAGCATACATGTGCCATGGAGGAACATGCAATGCTGCACATCTCACCATCAGAATTGTACAAAAATACTAAATCTTTTATACGATGCGTCCTCATCAGAACTTTGACACAATCAAAGCAGATTTTTTTTTTTAAATGCATGGATCCAATAGTGTGATTTACTGCTCTTTACCCAATCAATTCTCTGGGTAAATCATGCTTCTGTAAGAGGTTTGGCTGGAGATAATGAGACCTGATGGTAGCACCTGAAATAGGCAATAAGCTGCATCTAACAATAACTCTATAAAAAAAAAAAAAGAGTGTTTCCTCGCAAAGGCTGTCACCAATTGCCATGACGAGTTTTATAGTCCAGTGATTGTATTATCAATACTAGTTGTACTTTTTCTGCTTATGCTCGGTCTAGCATTAGGAACAGCATGCAGCCACCAATATTCCCTGGAACCATGTACACTTTTAGGCCTTGGCAACGTCAATGGTGTTGGCTGTGGAATTTTTGTCCTGGTCATTCCTTGTTTTCTTTCTTCGCTGTTGTTGAAAAACTTTGTTGATGAAGGAGCTGATGGCTCTTCACTAATATTTTAAAAAGCATTATTCTTCATGGAAATATGACACCAAGCGACATCTTGAAAGAACCACTGTTCTACCTTACACTTCTTAAGCCAGCTTGTCCTAGTACACGGGGTTTACCTCATCACCTCGACTGGCCTCAATTTGTAATTCAAAGAAAAATGCCATGCCACCATCCAGTCTCTCATGATGTAATTAAAGAAACTAGGCCCATCAAAGCATATAAACGCTGTGCCTGGAATTTCATTTCAAGACCAAAGGCTGTTATTATGCATTAACCTTTTTAATGCCACTCGTGCAGCAGTTGACAGAATTATAAATTACAAAAGAGGCAACAATCCAGAATTAGAACGCCAATACAAATATATCCCCAACTGAATATTGTTCCCCTTTAAAAAATGCTGCTCCTGAATGAGATAAGTAGTGTGTTGTGTTTTTTTTTTTTTAATGTTTGAGATTTGTAAAGGATGCGAGTTGACGGGGATTTATGGAAAGTGTATGCGGAAGAGTATGTAGAATTGTATATTTGTATATACTGTTTGAAGGCAGCGGTATGTTAGTCATATTTAATGAAGATTAGCTGGAGGGCAACAGAGGTTTCGGCCTCAATTTGAAAAAGAAAGACAATATTTAAGAAAATACCTGTTTTAGGTCAATTAGGGAATATTAGAAGCTCATTGGGGATCAGACACATGACTAGGGTGCGTGCAGACAGTCGTGTGTGGTTGCAGGGACTTTCCATTTGAAAACGGCTGCAGATAGCGAGATGAGTCCTGAGCTTGGACAAAAGCATGTGGCATAGGAGACCTTTGTTTTGATGCAAAGGCGCAGCCAAACATGTTAAACAAGTCAGTCCTCCACTGGCATGCATTATTTGGTGGCCATCTTGCTTTAGGCTGGCTATAAGCAAATACAAAGAGTGATGCAGAAGCGCGTACGCTCGCGGAACAGCTGCAGGATAGCAACTGTCAGACTGTGTTTTGAATACTCAGATGTTCGGTTTCAAGGTGGTTGGTTTTCTGAGAGGTGTAGTGAGAAAGATTTATGGGGAAAGGATAAATTAAAATAAGCAATGAATTCAGAAAGACAAAAATGAGGAAGAGGTTTCAGAAGAGAACCATGAGTCAGGAGAAAACAATTAATACAGAAAAAAAATTAAAGCTTCTCTAAAGGTAGTTATAGAACCAGTATTCGATAAAAGGAAGAAGTCGGTACTCGGAAAATGATTATTGGCCAATTTCGGATAGAGAGACGGAGGTAATGAAATAAGGCAAAAAAGAAAAAGGAAGACCATACACTTGGAAGCAAGGCAAAAGAGCCAAAAAGAGAGCTAGTTCTAGTACCAGTATAAGAAAGGGTGTCCTTAGTTGCACACAGAAAGGTGTCCGAAGCAGCAAGGAGAGGAAAGGTGTCTGAAGCAGCACACAAGGTGTAATGAATTACAATGAGGAGGAAGAGGTTTTGGATAATGAGTAGAGGAGATCAGAGTTTAGATGAATATTTTTACAGCAGGACGAGTTAAGCGAGAATTTATTTGGTGAAGAGGTAGTACCTTTTATTTCTAAGGAAGGGATATTGAGTCCTTTAAGAGAAGAGATGCTTTACCCATACAAAATAAAGCACCCAAGACGAGCGGATTGGTGACCCTTAGAACATGTGGGAAAATGTATTAAAAAATGTATAAGAAAACCATTAGAAATGGAGGTCAGAAGTGTTCTACAAGCTGAATGTTTGAGACCTATTATAGACGATAATGTCCAGTCCACCCCTATTCTAGATACTGAACTAATATATCTGTTTCACCCTTAATCTAGATCCTGAATTAATTACATATTTAAGAGATCCTAGTGAGGGTCTAGAATGATCTTTAAAACTCTGTCAGGATAGGGTCCTTGATGTATTAGGACAACTGGCATCTATTAAAGACATGCCGGAAGAGGCATTTCTAAAAGAAATTCCAGTGGATTTGGATCGGAGGTTCAAAGGTTTCTTATTTTCTTAGCTAATGCAGGCCTAAATGCGGAAAGTAGTAAAGCAGTATTGATGAAAATAAATTCTAAATCAGCTGATATGGCAGGAAAGGAGACACCATGAGTAAATGGGTCAACCTTCACAGCCTTAGATAAAAGGGGGGAAAAAAAAACTTGGAGTTTTTTTAATAGTGTTTTTAGAAGAGCTGGTAGAAGGGGACCTTTTACCAGCCGAGGATATCAAAGGTCCCAAAATAATGTTGGCCAGAGTAGAGGAAGAAGAGATTTTTCATTAGGAACAACATTCTATCCACAAGGGAAAGGTTTTGAACACCTAGAGGAGCACAAGGAGTTGCAGGGAATCAAGGTGAGTACAGTGACTTCTATTGGTTCTTTCCAAGGAAAGGTACGTTGTTTGAATTTTAAAAAAATATATTTTTTAACACACAAGTGTGAAGGGATTTAACTTAAGATCCATGGGTTTTATAATCGATTAAAGGTTTCAGAATAGAATTCACAGAAGTACCACACTAAAATTGAGAACCAAGAGAATTGGTTTTAAGCAAAGATTCTAGTAATAGTAGAGGAAGATATAAAATCTATGTTAAAAAAAAGGTGCAATTTTTAAAGTAGGGGAGGAGAACAAAGGTTTTGTGAGTACAGTGTTTCTAGTGGAAAAGAACGACTAAGGTTGGAGGAATTGTAATAGATCTGAACAGGTTTCTGGTATACAGGCATTTCAAGATGGAAGGTATCCATCTCTTAAGAGATATGCTCTTGAACAACAATGTGTTGGTAAAATTAGATCTCAAAGATGCATTTTCTACAATTTCAATGGAGAAGACAGGTCAGTCTTTTCTTCAATACTGATGGCAGAATCAGCTGTTCCAGATTCTTGGTCTTCCCTTTGGTCTTGCTTCTACATCCTGGTGTTTCACCTAGGTGTTAGGGGCAGCATCGTATCTGAGGGAAAGAGGAGTTCACTTGATTATTTAGTTAGTGAGGAGTTTATTAGAAATCTTGGGATTTATTGTAAACAGAGAAGTCAGTTTTGGTTCCAGCAGAGAATTTGGAATTTCTGGGTTTCAACCTAGATACATTGAAAGTAATGCTATTCTTGTCAGAGAGGAAATTAACCAGAATAAAGAAAGAAATTCACCATGTTTTGAGGAAAGATTGTTTTACCTTGAGGTATTTGGTGAGATTAACAGGGCTTACATCATCATCATCATCATCAATACAGACAGTGTTTCCATACCCCTTATATTATAGAGTGCTTCAAAGAGTGAAAGCAGAAGCCTAGAAGGGAGGATTATGGTATGGTGACAAGATATCTTTAGATCAGGAAGTAAAAATGTAATTATGTTGGTGGTTGGAAAATCTAGCTGCATGGAATGGGCGAGCCATTTTTGGATGCAGTCCAGACTATATGTTGGACAGATGAAAGTTTGTTAGGTTGGGGTGCTTGCATGAATCACCAGGAGACTGGTGGATTGTGGTCACATTTAGAGAAAGAGCAACACGAAAATTGTTTAGAGTTGACAGCAGGTTTATGTGCGTTCAGGAGCTAAGAGAATTTTGAGAGACAGAACAGTGCTCCTAAAGATGGACAATGTTTCTGCGTGGCTTACATAAATCGATTAGGGGCAGCAGGTCCCACTGTTTATCGGAGCTGGCCAAAGAACTTTGGATTTATTTTGTTTGGAGAACAAGGTAAGTTTGAGAGCAGAGTATTTACCTGGAAGGAGAAGGTAACTGTAGATTGGAATTCACAGGGGGATTTCAGCAATTGGAGGTTGGATCCAGTTTGTTTCGGGAAGATAGACTGGATTTGGGGTCCACTGAGTGTAAATATTTTTGCGAGCAGACTAACTTACTAATTAGAAAGTTATTACAGTTGAATCCTGGATCCAAAAGCATTGGCAGTAGAAGCTTTTCAGCAAAATTGGAAGGAGATAGGAGCTTAAGCATTTCCTCCTTTTGCAATGATTCGGGGGGTCTTTCAGAAGGTTTGGGGAGAGTGGTGCCAGATTGTGTTGGTGACGCTAGTTTGGGAGTCTCAGTTATGGTTTCCGATGGTCATGGAGCTGACTTACAAAATACCTTTTTTAATACCGGCAAGGGAAGAACTTTTGAGCAAATGGCATGGAGACAAGCACCCTTTGGTAAGGCCGAAGGTACTGAACCTTGTCTGGAGGATATCAGGAGATCTTCTATGTTCTCGGGCTTTCGGGAAAAGCTGTGGAGTTGCTCAAGGGATTGTGGGCATCAGGAACAAGTCGTAGGTACAGAGGAGTTTAGAAAATATGTTGGTGCATGAAAAGCAATTTGGATCCCGTGGAAGCTTCTATACCAGAGGTAGAAACATTTTCTGGTAGAGTAGTATGAGAAGGGACTTCGTTACAGAACACTAAACTGCTATAAGGTCTGCAATTTCTGCAGGACACAGTTAGGTGGGTAGCAGAGGTGTTGGAAGACTGTTTTGATATGCAGAGTGTTGAAAAGTATTAAACGGCCATGTCATACATTTTTAGACTTGAAAATACTACTTATGAAGTCAGCTTTACTACTGTGTTTAATTTCTTGCCGCAGTGTATTGTATGTTAAGGCTTTGGAGGTAAGTAGGTTTTATGGTCTAGTTGAGGGTATGTTAGAGTTACAGAAAAGAACTAAAACGATGTCAGAGTCATTATTTTATCAGAGATTTGGGAAGTGCAAGAAACTTTGTGTGATAGGCTGTTTGTAAGAGTACAAGTGTAGATAGGCAGAATTTCGACCGGAGAGGGTAAGTCAATTGTTGATTTCTTTTGTGAAAGCTTTTAGGGCAGTATCTTCAACTATTGCAAGATGGGTTAAGTGGACTACGGACCAAGCTGGAATTGAGTTATAAGGACTTAAAGCACATTCAGTAAAGGTTAACCTTGGGGGACCTTTTCTCATCTGAGAACTCCATCTGTGCAGCACCTAACCGTACCTTGCTCACAGATGCATCCCAGTAGGCAGACAGTACCACCAGAGCTAACAGTGTGATGTGCCCTATTCCACCCCTATGGTCTGACTTCAGTCCCCCTCCCAGGGAAAACCCTGACCACAAGGATAACAACCAACAGAGGCCACTGACAGCTGTCAGTGTCAACAGCAAAGACCCAGGCCATGCTAGGGTTTCTAACCTCTGTGGTTTTAAAAAGTGGGGGGCAGTAACCCCAGGTGACTTGCACCCTTTTTCTTCTTCCATTCCCACCAGTTCAGGAGCGGTGTCCTGAGACTGGTCACTTACCCTTGGGTCTGTACCCTCAGGCTGAGCAGGGGACAGGGGTGGGCTCTCCCTCCTCCTGTCCCTCATGCTGGGATACAGTACCCTCCACCTTGGAGTGGTACCCCCAGCCCCAGACAACTGAACTGTGAGGGTGCCTCTGGGGGCCACCCCTCCCAGTTCCCCTGACACCTGGGGCAACTCATTCCCCAGAAGGCAGTCTATGGGCATCTGGGGACTGACTCTGACCCTCCTCTGGGTCACCTCCCCACCCCACCCCACTCTAGGGGTACCAGGGCCATAGGACGGAAAAAGTCCTACCCATGGGCTGGTGTCACCCGACACACCTGGCTGGTATACTGTTCTGGGGAGACAAGCCTTTCCACCATCATTGTATGGCTAGCCCCACTGTCCGTCAGAGCAGGTACTGGGACCCCATTCACTGCTACCTGGTGAAAGTGACGACTCCCACCCTCAGGGATCACCGACTCACCCTCTGTGTCAACCTCCCAACTAAGGGATATCATGGCATGGTCTATGACCTGCCCCTGGGGGCTACCTCCCCCTAAAGCCACGTTAGCTACCTCGGTAGAGGGGGCACCAATGTGGGTTGTCTTAGGACAGACAGAGTCCCCTTTCAGGTCTCCTAACTGGGAACACTCAAAGCACCAGGGTTAAAAATGGGTGCCCTGGGTCACCAGGACCTGTCTGCGTCTCCCTTGACTTCCCTCTCCTTCTTCTGGGAACCCTGGCCACCTTTGGCAGAGTCTCCCCCATAAACCTTCTTGTGGACCCTGGTACTCACCCAGCAGTGTGCCTCCATAGCAAGCTTCCTAGGGTCAGTTAGCTTACCATCAGTCAAGTGCTGGCGCAGCTCTGCAAAACACAGACTAGACAAATGCTCCCACGCAATTAAGTTGTACAGCCTCTGAAAATCTGTCACATTACTGTCCTTCACCCAACCATCCAGTGCTCTGCAAAACAAATCTACACACTCTAACCAGGTCTGGGACGCAGTTTTCTTA
This sequence comes from Pleurodeles waltl, assembly GCF_031143425.1. Lineage (NCBI taxonomy): Eukaryota > Metazoa > Chordata > Amphibia > Caudata > Salamandridae > Pleurodeles > Pleurodeles waltl. The sequence continues at coordinate 517,205,076 of NC_090440.1, read as the reverse complement.
CTCTGCCTAAACTGATCCCTGTACTTGTCAGGAGCGAGACCATACCGAGTGAGAAGGGCCTCCTTCATGTCAGCGTAGGTGAGGTTGTACCCATTACCCAAAGCTAGAAAAGTGTCCCTCCCCTCCAAAGTGGTTCCACAATCCTGCTCCCCAATTCTTCTCAGGGACCCCATTCATGTGGATGGACGCCTCATATCCCAGAAACCACCTCTGTATGTCATCTCCCTTCTTGTACTGTCTCCCTACGTTTTTAGTAATGTGCACAATTCTGTCTGACTGGACTGAGGAATTGCTGCCACCATCCTGGCTGGACCTGCTCCTCACGTCCAGCTCTTTTACTTTAAGCTCATGGTTCAAAAGCATCTTTCTTTCCTCCATGACTCGCTGCTCCCTCTGAGCCTCCATTTTTAATCTCTCCAACTCAATCTGGTGCCTCCTGGCTTCTCTCCTGTCCTCCAGCTTCTCTGGAGTCAGTCCTTTTGATCCACCACCACTGCTTGGCACAGGGGGTACCTCCCCCCGGCAGCTCCTGCACACTCAGTACATCTTCCCTAGAATTTGTGTCAGTAGACTCTCCATTTGGATCCTCAGACTGCCCACTGGCAGTTCTGGCTGCTACCCAGGACCTCAGCTCCTTCTGTAGCTCCTCCTTTTTGGTGAGGCCACTGATCTGAACTTTGAGGTTTTTATAAACTGCCTTCAGTTCCTTCATGGAATAGGTTTCCAACCTATCCTCCTCAAAAACAAATCCTGGGATACAACTGAAGATGCTCTTGATTGAGACATGTCATCGTTGGGGTTCACTTGAACTCAAGATCCAAAATAGGTCAAAGAGAAAAAAAATATATATGTATGTGGCACGTAATGGTCTGCGATATGGTAGTAGTGTACACCAATCACTGTAGGTCAAGTGCAAATGCAAGTCCTATCCCACTGCTGCCACCAATGTTAGAAATGGGGCCTCTAGTTGACAGTCGGTTTGCACCCCGTCCAATTAGGGACCCTCACTCTAGTCAGGATAAGGGAGAGACCCGCTCAGATAACCCCAGGAGTCGTCGGTCACACGTGTTGCAGATCGAACTCCAGGCTGATGAAGTCAGGTTCGCCGGCGTGGATGGCGTCGGGGCTGCGGTGCGAAGTGGGACGATGCGACGTGCGGTGCCCACAGGTCACTGTGCAGGCAGCGGCTCGGTGATGGCGTTCAGCGGCGTCGGTGAAACTAGGGCTGCGGTGTGAAGCAGGGCGGTACAACGTGCAGTGTCCACAGGTCACGGTGCAGGCAGCTGCGTCGTCGTTGCTGAAGCGCTGTCATTGGTAGGCCCAAGCCAGCGGGACGGGACGGTGCTTTGTGGCCCTCACGAGCAGTGTCCACAGACCACGGTGCAGGCAGGATGCCTGGTGACGACACAGGAGTCGATGGTGCTGGCGTCGGGTGATCGGGGCTGCGGCGCGTTACGGGACGGTGCTTTGTGTACCTCGTGAGCAGTGTCTACAGGCCACGGTGCAGGCAGCGGTGCCAGTGTCAGCAGGAGCGGTGTTGTCGGGGATGCCCAGGCTGCGGTGTGAGCAGGCGATGCCGGAGTGCGGGGCCTACAGGTCACGGTGCGAGTAGCGGCTCAGTGAAGTCATCCAATGACGGCGTCAGGGAGACCAGTGTCGCGGTGCGAAGCAGGGCAATGTGACTCCATGTGGCGTTGGCAGGTCACGGTGCAGGCCAGTGGCGTCGTTGACGGCGTCGCAGTGCTTTCTCTTCTTGAACAGCACAAAACACACAGTTCCCAGTGCTGCAGGTCGAGGAAACTAAAGTCTATGGTGTCCCGGAGTCTTCCAACAGGAGGCAAGCTCTACTCCAAGCCCTTGGAGAATTTTCTCAAGCAGGACACACAGCAAAGTTCACCCTTTGCACTCTTTTCAGGAAGAAGCAGCAACTGCAGGCCAGTTCAGCAAAGCAACACAGCAAAGGGACAGTACTCCTCCTTCAGCTCTTCTCCTGGGCAGAGGTTCCTCTCGATTCCAGAAAGATTCTAAAAGTCTGCGGTTTTGGGTCTGCTTCTTATACCCAGTTCTGCCTTTGAAGTTTCCAAACTTCAAAGCAAAGTCTCAAGTGTTTGCAAGATCCTTCCTTGTCCAGGCCAGGCCCCAGACACTCACCAGGGGGTCGGAGACAGCATTGTGTGAGGGCAGGCACAGTCCTTTCAGGTGTGAGTGACCACTCCTCCCCACCCCTCCAGCACAGATGGCTAATCAAGATATGCAGGCTACACCCCAGCCTCCTTTGTGTCACTGTCTAGAGGAGAGGTGTGAACAGCCCAACTGTCAAACTGACCTAGACGGGGAATCCACAAACAGGCAGAGTCACAGAATGGATTAAGCAAGAAAATGCCTACTTTCTAAAAGTGGCATTTTCAAACGCACACTCTTAAAATCAACTTTACCAAAGGATGTATTTTTAAATTGTGAGCTCAGAGACCCCAAACTCCACATGTCCATCCGCTCCCAAAGGGAATCTACACTTTAATCAGATTTAAAGGTAGCCCCCATGTTAACCTATGAGAGCGACAGGCCTTGCAACTGTGAAAAACTAATTTTGCAATATTTCACTGTCAGGACATATAAAACACATTACTATATGTCCTACCTTAACCATACACTGCACCCTGCCCTTGGGGCTACCTAGGGCCTACCATAGGGGTGCCATACATGTAAGAAAAGGGAAGGTTTAGGCCTGGCAAGTGGGTACACTTGCCAAGTCGAAGTTACAGTCAAAACTGAACACACAGACACTTCAGTGGCAGGTCTGAGACATGATTACAAAGCTACTTATGTGGGTGGCACAACCAGTGCTGCAGGCCCACTAGTATCATTTGATTTACAGGCCCTGGGCACCTCTAGTGCACTTTACTAGGGGCTTACCAGTAAATCAAATATGCCAATCATGGATAAATCAATCAACAGTACAATTTCTATATGAGCAGTTGCACTTTAGCACTGATTAGCAGTGGTAAAGTGCGCAGAGACAATAAACCAGCAAAAACAGACCTGAAAAAAATAGGAGGAAGAAGGCAAAAAGTTTAGGGATAACCCTGCAAAAAGGGCCATTTCCAACAGTTGCAATGGCTAGTAAAGCATTTTGGAATGGAGGACGTTTGGAAGAAATTAAGAAAGCTGCCGACCGGTGAAATGCAAGTACTTTTGCACAGTATTACTTTAAACCTATTGTGCATATGGCTAATATAGTGCTGAAATCTAACAATATGCATGATATAGTCTTGAAATGAAATGGCGATTCTCCAACTGAAATGAAAAAAAAAAATATGGATTTCATTAAGCACACGGAGGACAGCATTATCCCGCCCTCAAGTATATACAAAAAAAAAAAATATATATATATATATATATATATATATATATATATATATATATACACACACACACACACACACACACACACACACACACACACACAATAACATTTGGGAAATAGTAATGTCAAATGTTTTAAGTATTTTTTATATGTTTGGATTGTTTGCAAGATTTTGAAAATTAATTGAAGACTTTTTTTTCTTAGAGATTCAGCTTAATGTGGAAGCTTTTATGTAGAAGGTTGGATAATAAAAATGTCAGTTTATGGATAAGCGTCTATGCATTAAAAAGTGAAAGAACATTCTATGGGAGCTATATTTATGTGTTAGAGAGTACTAGTTCGGAATTGTTGACTTTATTTTGATATTGTTTAATTCTTTAAACTGCAGCAGGAGTGGCATTAAAATGGTTAATTCATAATGCTTACCTCCTTGTCTTTAAGGAAACCTAGATTCTCTTGCCATTTCAACTGGAGAAACGCCATTCCCCGAGAAGTTGATAAGCCTATGATCAGAACGTTTAAATGTCTTTTAAAAGACCCCCTTTGTAAGCTGCATACCTCCTACACTTCAATAGAGGCTTAGACTGGAAAAGTCTGCACGAAGCACCTACTCTGGCTGATGTAATAGAAGGGTAGAGTGGGTGTGTCCTGAGAACGGCATCTGCCTGTGCTTTCACCTAAAACTGTTTCACTTAAATAAAATAACAGCTTGAGGAGGGGTATGGTTACTTTTTTGCTGTGCAATTTGTAATCACCAAATACTAGACGCTCTCGCCTTAACATAAGAGATGTCACGGCAGTGCGATGGTTTTTAACAGTGCTTTAAATAGCCCAACAACCCAAAATTACTACCAATGTACCCAAAATACCCCTAAAATGTGCTCAATAACACTGGACGGAATTGAATTAAAGTCCTCGTGCTCAAGTACAAATAAATGCTACGTTTAGGGGAGTTGCACTGCCCAAAAAAATTGTTAAAACGTCTCAATAAAACACAATGGGGAAGTCATTGAGGCAAATACAAGGCATGTATAATTGCTAAAGATTTAGGATCCACCTGATCATTGATAGAAAATATATGGCTGCTTCATTACTGTAGGGCCCATTCATGAAACTGCCTGGGATGCCTTAACAATCCAGTTAGGAAGAATGATCGACTACATCAACCTGGAATCATTCTCCACCTTCTGTGATTGCAACTTCATGAATGCATCCAAGTGCTCGACTTACTATCAACTAATACAGTGGCATGCTATTCAACACAGTACGCCCTCAATAGATACTCTCAAAAGCAACTGTCAAAAACGTAAAACAAGCCCTGGCAAAGGCAATAAATTGTGCCAAGAGATGGACTTAGCCAATGCTTGTTTATACTGCACGGTCAAAAAAAGTCAAGGAACAAAATCAAAATACTGGAAGAAAAGCAAACATTTTTAATGTATCTCGAAACTGTACACTGAATTCACTGTTTTGAAACTTTATAAAGGCGTGGTTTAGGTTTCAGATACTTTTCATCCAGGAAGCTGAACAGTATTTACAAATAAGGAAGTGTCAGTATTTAAAGTAAAGCCAGTACCTCAATTCACTTCTATTTGGTGGGCCCCAATTACAACATTAGATAACAAACCTCAATGTCAGTCATGTCAATGGCACCTTCTACCTCAAATGCCAAATGAATGCAGCAGGCCACAGTTCCCTTAGCACCATAAATGCTGCCTTGTCTTTCAAGCAGCCGGTGGAATTCAGAGGCTAAAACAAATCCAACTCTTAAAACCTGCTCTTTAGAAAATCCCCAGAAAAAATATACCAAACAGGCTGGAGGTGGTAAATGCCATAAAGCCTACAAAGGTTACTACAAATCATGAAGAAGGAGAGAAAGCGAGAAGGCGTTCATCTTACAACATGCAATCAATCAATCAATCAATCAATCAATCATAGTATTTATAAAGCGCGCTATGTACCCGTCAGGGTTTCGAGGCGCTGAGAGGGGGGGGGGGGGGGGGGGAGCGCTGCTGATTTAGCGGTCGAAGAGCCAGGTCTTGAGGAGCCTTCTGAATGCGAGGAGGTCCTGGGTCTGGCGAAGAGATGTGGGGAGAGAGTTCCAGGTCTTGGCGGCGAGGAAGGAGAAGGATCTGCCGCCGGATGTCTTGCGCTGGATTCGGGGTACGATGGCGAGGGCGAGGTTGGCGGATCGGAGTTGACGTGTTGGAGTGTGGAAGTTAAGTCTGGTGTTGAGGTAGGAGGGTCCGGTGTTGTGAAGTGCCTTGTGAGCGTGGGTCAGGAGTTTAAAGGTGATCCTCTTGTCTACCGGGAGCCAGTGGAGTTCCTTTAGGTGAGGGGAGATGTGACTTCGGCGGGGTATGTCGAGGATCAGTCGGGCGGAGGCATTTTGGATGCGTTGGAGTCGTTTGATGTCTTTGGTTGGGATGCCTGTGTAGAGTGCGTTGCCGTAGTCAAGTCTGCTGCTGACGAGGGCCTGGGTCACCGTCTTTCTGGTTTCTGTTGGGATCCACTTGAAGATTCTGCGGAGCATTCGAAGGGTGTTGAAACAGGAGGAGGAGACGGCGCTGACCTGTTTGGACATGGTGAGGGCGGAGTCCAGGATGAAGCAGAGGTTTCTTGCGTGGCTGGCAGGGGTGGGCGGGGGTCCGAGGACGGAGGGCCACCATGAGTCGTTCCAGGCCGAGGGAGTGCGCCAGAGGATGAGGACTTCCGTCTTGTCGGAGTTGAGTTTCAGGCGACTGTTGTTCATCCAATCGGCGATGGATTTTAGTCCCTCGTGGAGGTTTGTTTTGGCGGTGAGCGGGTCTTTGGTCAGGGAGAGGACGAGCTGGGTGTCGTCGGCGTAGGAGATGATGCTGAGATGATGTTGGCGGGCCAGTTGAGCGAGGGGGGCCATGTAGACGTTGAACAACGTAGGGCTGAGGGAGGATCCTTGGGGGACGCCGCAGATGAGGTTGGTGGCTTTGGAGCGGAAAGGGGAGAGACGGACTCTCTGCGTTCTGTCGGAGAGGAAGGATGAGATCCAGTGGAGGGCTTTGTCTTGGATGCCGGCTTCCTGGAGGCGGGTCAGTAGGGTGCGGTGGCAGACGGTGTCAAAGGCGGCTGATAGGTCGAGGAGGATGAGGGCTGAGGTTTCGCCGTTGTCCATTTGATGTCTGATGTCATCTGTGGCGGCGAGGAGAGCAGTCTCAGTGCTGTGGTTTCGTCTGAATCCGGATTGTGAGGGGTCCAGGATGGAATTGTCTTCGAGGAAGTGGGTGAGCTGAGTGTTGACGATCTTCTCGATGACTTTCGCTGGAAAAGGGAGGAGAGAGATCAGACGGAAGTTTTTGAGATCGTTGGGGTCGGCCTTGGGTTTTTTGAGGAGGGGTTGGATTTCTGCGTGTTTCCAGCTGTCCGGGAAGGTGGCAGAAGTGAAGGAGAGCTTGATGATCTTGCGGAGTTCGGGGGCGATGGTGGCGTTGGCTGAGTTGAAAACATGATGGGGGCAGGGGTCCGTGGGGGAGCCTGAGTGGATGGTGTTCATGGTTGTTATGGTTTCTGCCTCGTCCACGTGGGTCCAGGCGGTGAGGCGGCAGTCGCGGGAGGAGACGTCGGGGGTGGGGTCTGGCGGTGGACCGGTGTTGAAGCTGTCGTGGATGGTAGCGATTTTCTGGTGGAAGAAGGTGGAGAGGTCGTCGCAGAGTTTCTGGGAGGGCGGGATGTCGTTGGAGTTGGCTTTTGGATTGGAGAGTTCCATCACGATGCCGAAGAGTTCTTTGCAGTCGTGGGCGTTGTTGTTGATGCGTTCGGTGAAGTGGGCGCGCTTGGCGATGCGGATCCGTTGGTGGTGTTCGCGGTTGGCGTTTTTGAGGGCGACGAGGTTGTCGGGTGTGCGTTCTTGGATCCATTTCTTTTTGAGCTTCTGGCAGATGCTTTTGGAGGTGGTTAGATCGTCTGTGAACCAGGCTGGTTTTTTCTTTCCTTGGGTGGCGGTGGGTTTCTTGAGAGGGGCAAGGGTGTTGGCGCAGTCGAGGATCCATTGATGGAGGTTGATGGCGGCTGTGCTCGGGTCGGTTGCGTCGGGTGGAAGGTTGTTGATGAGGGTGCTGGTCAGTTGGTCTTGGGTGACTTTGCCCCAGCGGCGGTGGGGAGGTAGCTGGATGCGGTGTTGCTCTGTGGTTTTCTTATAGGTGAAATGGACGCAGTGATGGTCGGTCCAGTGGAGTTCGGAGGTGTGGCTGAAGGAAACGTGGTTGCTTGAGGTGAAGAGGGGGTCAAGGGTGTGTCCGGCGATGTGGGTGGGCGTGTTGACTAGCTGGCGGAGTCAGAGGTTGAGGAGGTTGGAGGTCAGTGATGCGGTGTTGACGTCGTTGGCATTTTCCAGATGGTAGTTCAGATCTCCCAGGAGGATGTAATCCGGGGAAGCGAGGGCGTGGGTGCTTGCAAGGTCGGCGATGGTGTCGCTGAAGGGGGCTCTTGGTCCTGGAGGGCGGTATATGAGGGTTCCTCTGAGGGTCGTGTTGGGGTCCGTGTGGATCTGGAAGTGGAGGTGTTCGGCTGTCCTGAGGGTGTCGTCCGAGTAGGTGTGGATTTTGAGGGTAGCTTTGTGAGCGATGGCTATTCCGCCGCCGATTCCGTTGGTTCGATCTCTTCTGGTGATTTTGTAGCCGTCCGGTATGGCGATGGCGATGTCCGGAGACGAGGAGTCGTTCCACCAGGTTTCGGTCAGGAAAGCCACGTCAGGAGCAGTGGTGTCGAGCAAATCCCAGAGCTCGATGGCGTGTTTTCGTGCGGAGCGGGTGTTGATGAGGATGCAGTTCAGGTGGTTGGGGTTGAATGTTTCAGTAGTTGGATTGGTCGTTCTGATGCAGGAGAAGTTGCAGGTACGGCAGGAAAAAGGTCCTTTAGTGTGCTTCGGGGATGCCCGGCAGCATTCAGTGGAGGGGCCGGGGTTGAAGGCGCGGAGTTCGTTGATCGAGTAGCGGATGCGGGGGGCGCGAGGGTCCGGGGGTGTGGAGCTGGGCGCGGTCCAGGTGCGGACGGGCGCAGATGGGCTTGCCTCTGGCGCGCCTCCGGCCAGCCATTAAGAAGGGAGGGGGGAGGGAGGAGCAGCTGGGAGGCGGGAGGGAGCGGCAAATGGGGGCGCGAGGGGGGCGGGGCCGCAGGGAGGCAGCGGCAGGGAACGGGGAGCGCACAAGGGGCAAAAAACACTGAAAACGAGCAAAACTACAAGCAGTTACAATGAGAAAATACAATCAGAAATACAATCAGAAATACAATAATGGCACAATACACGATCAGGGAGACAGCAATCAGGGGGGCACAAAGGGGGCAGAAGCGCCGGCGGCGAGGCGCTGAAAAAACGAAAAAGCCAAAAAACACTTACAGGACGGCGGAAGCGGCACACGGGTCAAGTGAGCCCACTAGCCACCAGGGATGAGGCGCAGGAGGATGCCTGCGGGTGGAGGAGGGCCTCGAACACGCAAACGGCAGCGTGCTCGTGGGACAGAGGCAGAAGGCAGCAGGTTGGCGCTGCAGTCGTGGGGGGCGAGCTCAGGACCTGAAACAGGTCAGAGTTCGCTCACTCGCGACGCGCAGCGCCAGCCATTAAGAAGGGAGGGGGGAGGGAGGAGCAGCTAGGAGGCGGGAGGGAGCGGCAAATGGGGGCGCGAGGCCGCAGGGAGGCAGCGGCAGGGAACGGGGAGCGCACAAGGGGCAAAAAACACTGAAAACGAGCAAAACTACAAGCAGTTACAATGAGAAAATACAATCAGAAATACAATCAGAAATACAATAATGGCACAATACACGATCGGGGAGACAGCAATCAGGGGGGCACAAAGGGGGCAGAAGCGCCGGCGGCGAGGCGCTGAAAAAACGAAAAAGCCAAAAAACCCTTGCAGGACGGCGGAAGCGGCACACGGGTCAAGTGAGCCCACTAGCTACCAGGGATGAGGCGCAGGAGGATGCCTGCGGGTGGAGGAGGGCCTCGAACACGCAAACGGCAGCGTGCTCGTGGGACAGAGGCAGAAGGCAGCAGGTTGGTGCTGCGGTCGTGGGGGGCGAGCTCAGGACCTGAAACAGGTCAGAGTTCGCTCTGCAAGAAGTTGTTTGAAACACCGAGGCTACTAAGATGTGGGACGATCATAGCGAAGCGGGCACCCAGAAGGGTCTCTGCTGATACAAGCAGTCAAAACAGGCTCTGATGCAGAAGACTGGTTACATGGTCTACAAACCAAAAGCCTCAAGTTCTTATCCACACTTCTCCACTTGATCAGGCTGTGTGAGCCACAATTTATCACCCATTGCCACAGTTCCATAAACTGGGAGGGCCTAGAAAAACAGAAGATATTGAGCACTACGGCATTGTTTAAAATGCTTCAGGTAGATGCTCAGATTCTGATGAAAACGTAGCTGTTGCAAACGTGTGTGTATTTTTTACATGCTGCCATGGTCATTGAACTGACTGCTTTCTACCAAGATGTTATTTAGGGGTGAGCGAAATTTGTGCAACTTGATTCCGAGGGATAAAGCATAATTTAGGAAAAATGAGGAATTGCAAAAAGTGTCAATTCACCATTCAGCACTGTATTTTTAGCACGAGTTGAGTCTGATACAATGTTTTTTTAACAACAGGATGCATTTAACACTAATGAAAAAAATAAGTCTAAAAACACAACTGCAGTGCACAACAGTCACTCACGTTTTGGTTTTCACATTGTCGCTCTGCACACCTGCGTTATGTTTTTACCTTGAACGGCAGCGTAATTTTCGTAATTTCACATAACATCCATAATGCAAAATGCCTCAAATTACGCAAATTATGCTGACTTCATTAACATTTCACCCGGGCCCGATATTAATAGTTATGGTCTCCCTGAAAGCTCTAAAGTAGTCAAAATGCTTAACAAATGTGCTGTAAAGTCTAAATACAACTAATGTAGACACAAAAATCCAGACGGGCATTCGGAAATGTTTAATCATATACTAGCAAACCAGCCCACAGCATTCAGTAATGTCTCTTTCACTGGAGAGAAATATGTGAACCCCCATCTTCAGAGCTAGTCTTCAGAACAACAAAACGGTAAAAGGTAAAGTCTGCAAAGAAAGTGCTGAGTCACGACAAGATTGGAACACTACAGACAACACATTGAAGACACCAATCTGAGCTTTAACCCTAGTGTTGTAAATAGTACATTTGCCTTACCGTCAGATCTGAGGCCAAGAGACAGATCAAGGCAGAATCACAGCAGCAGCTCCCAGGCCTGCTTACGCCGTGGGACTCCACGCCAACACAGCCACGTGCCAGAGCCCAACTGCTTTGGATCCATCACTGTACCAGGATGAGACATATCTGGGAGCCCAGCATGGACGCATGCCATGCTCCTGGCCCTCTGAAGTGCTCCGGCAGCTGAGCCCATGAAGGTTGACGTCTGGCTGCTGACAGCTGAGACCGTGGATATTGGGTTTCACCGACATCAGCAAAGCCACGTCCGAGAGGGGTCGCAGAAGAGAGCGACTGGGCCTTCACCATCCATGTGAGTAGCTTTCTGGAATACTTGTTTACCTACCAAACACAGTGGTTTATGCTCCTTTTAGCACAGGCTTAGTTGTATTCACACGTTTAAAGAAAAAGAAACCTCTTAAGATTAGATATAAGCGTAGTAGCACTAGATTCAAATCGTGTCCGTATGCCCGGGCAAATAACGGGTTATGCCTGAAGTTTTTTTTTTTTAAAAAGGTACACATTCTGTGATAAATACTTCACAAATGCAGTCCACTTCTCCCCTCCTATTCTTCCTTCTATAATTTCACTATAACTCGAGGTGCAAACATAAAAGCTATGAGATACACAGAAGTTCAAAGAGGAACGCAGCCTCTTCTTTTTTTAGCTTGCCAAAATACTAGCAAAAACCCCAACAAAAGGGCATAAGCTTCAGGCAGCATCACCCTAAACGCAACCTGGTGAGCCAAACACATATACCTTTCAAAGATGCTCGAAGAACACAGGACAGGTTTCCTCTTGTTTGGGGCTCATCAGTGGACACACCCCGAGGACAGGAACACTCCATGATAGGTGGTTATCGTCTTACTTACTGAAGCCTCTTAGTGTACTCAAACTACATAGTTTATTTTGCTAGTGCACATAGGACATAGCATCCAACAAAAAAAGTAATGACAACCCCATTTGTTTTAGATTTTGTGCTTTGGATACTGTGCTTTAGCAAGACACAAATCATTCATCACAAAGACAGCATCAGTGCAGACTCTCTATACCTTTGCTCATCTTTTAGCTCTCCAACTGAATGACCTCACACATCGAATAGCGTTTGATAAGGTCGCCTGGGTGCAAGCTAAAAATTAGAGATTCGAGTAATTTGTATTAAGCATCTGCAAACCACTGTTAAGGCCTCAACTTACGTACTGGTTCTGGGGACTTCTTCATGTACATTTCAGAAGTCATTAGCAAACCATTTAGGTTAACTCTGCTGGTTGGACACCTGCACCACCACATTTTCAGGGGTGGATGCGGAGTTAAAGTGTCAGGATCGCCTGTAGCTCGTTTTTAGTGATGGGTGGCCTATAGATGGACCAGAGAGCCAGAAAATGGTTTTGCCCAAGAAGCCAGAAGCATGTCTATGAGGGTCTCGTAAAAAGGCAGAAGAGTTTCAGTCAGTGCCAGGTCAGGCCGGAAGACCTCAGTGAGGAAATTCGTTTTTATCTCCATAGAAGAGAAGTGAAGGTCAAGGACGCTGAATCACAGAGACAAAAGATGTCATTTCTCAGTGTTGAAGGAGTTATCTAACCAACAGGTCTTCTGTAGATCCATGTCCCAATTGCCTACATTATCAAAGGGGGGGGGGGGGAAATCCACTGTTACCTCTATATGGCTGGCTTTGGTCAGAGTCGGAGCCAAAATGTTGGTATAAAGTCTGTGCGCAACGCATAGGAGTGCAATAGTGGCTGAGCCTGAGGCTTTTAATATTGGCTAGCAACATCGGGATCCGGGCACTGTCTATTTTGTGGTTGAAATTAATTCAGATCAGAGTCAGAACCAATGACGGGTTGCGATTCATCTTCTGGCAATGGTGGTGCAAGCATCGTCATCCATGGACAAGGCAGAATTCAGCACTGAACTCTCAATGGAGCCGGTGTGGGACCCAATGAAGGCTCAATGGATATATACTAGGCTGAGGGCAAACACACCAGTGGTAACCAGTCTAGAGGCCCGAGAGGATTTTTGGAGCCAGAAGGGGCATGGGGGAGGGGAGAAGCGGCATATCAGCATGACTTTTCAAAAGACTTCGATCTGCCGCAATGTCGCAGATGGACACAGAGACTCCGGGTGTATCTGGACAAAAGACAGAATTGGCTCATCAGTGGAACGGGAGTGAAACCTCGAGGCACAGTGACGCCCTTATGCATTCTCTGGAAAAAGAGTTCTAGTGTATATTCTTGGACTGGGACAAAACCTTCTTGCACAAAGATGATCTGCCGTAGGAACAACTTCAGGTGTGGGTCCACACTTCACTTTGACCCAAAGCGGGAACTAGGTGGAATCTTGTGAAGTTTCGCCACAAAGTTTTGCTTCTACAAATGGCCTTTGGACTCATTTGCACACAGATGTTGCAGACCTTGTAGTTGTGCACCGAACTACAACACCAGACACACATCTTGTGGAATCTGTGTCAGACATCTGCTTGTGATAATCATTCAAAGTGTTTAACCGTGTAGTCTTCGGGTGTGACATGCTTCCTTGCACACTTTTTATTTATTTATTTTTTTACATGAATTTGTAGAGTGAAGTGAAAGAGGAGCATAGCTCCCGAACCGCGTCTAAAGGTACAGAAAGAAATAACAGAGGTCGGTGTGCATAGGTGACACACATATGTGGCTCCTTTCATCACTTCTGAAGTGTGGATGCAGACCCTTAGACCGCCACTTGCTGGTGCTAGCGCGCCTGGTCCTTAGTAAGTAAACTTACAAGGGGACACGTATAGGTCGATTAACCTTTTGGATCGCATGGGGTATCCCAGTTATGCGGTAGACTATTGAACCATCAATAACACTATAATCAATATCAAACGTTAATGAAAACCTATCTAATAAGAAATACCATCACTCTCAAAAGGTTAATCATTTTTATTCCCTATTAGTTACAATTCTAATCAAAAACTTTTATTCAACTTTGTTAATCAAGCTTTATTAATCATCATGAAGCATTATTCAACCAAGGATGCAAAATCAAACAACTGACTAATAATTTCTCAATACATTATATAGTAATTCAGCAAAGCAATTTCGTCAGTCAATTGTCACCGTCAAAGTCACCCTTGTCAGCCTACCTAACCCAGATTAGCATCAGCATGTGGGTCTTCATGCTGAAACAATTTGGAAAAACATTAATTTGGAAAAAAATCTATGTAAGAGAGTAAATATTTAAAACAGAGCAGTTGGTACCTAGAAGAAAAAGCACATATTAGTCAGTCACATTATTATAGCTTCCTATCCAAGATGGATCACCAACGAGTCAGTCTTCGTCTCCAGATCATCAGTCATCAGCAAGAATCAGGCACTTCTGACAGAGTCTCCTGACGTCATCAACTTTCTCCTCTCCACTCTCTTTTCTCCCCTTGTCATGACATATTAGGGTCTCTCAGTCCGTCCCACTAATTGCTCAACCTTATCAGAAGTTATGACTCTAACCTATAGTTTTTGTTTACCGCATATACACGTCTATTCAGGATTTAAGTTCCATTAGTTTGATTGGTTCTTCTGTCGATGAGAACATCATCCGGCTCTTCAGGTAACTAAATTGTTGCACACAGTCTTTTAGTCAGTGCTTCCATTGTTCAAGTCCTGGGAAAGTGCGTTTAGCCTATACTACACATAATTGTATCTTCATCATCTCCTGTCTATGGGTACATTTGCAGAATGTTCTAGCAGAGCCTTCTGAACTCTGCACAGTTCAAGGTCCTTCTCTCCAGTTCCAGTCCTCGGAAGCCTTGTTGCGTCTCCACGTTAAAGCAAGCAAGGCCCAGCGAAAACCAGGCCCTTAGCATGGCTAAGTTAAGAATGCGAATTAACACAAAAGATAGGTTATACATCCAGTTATGATATATTAATACATTTTACATGAATTTCTCATTATTTAGCATCTTGTTAATACACAGTGACCACTCCCTGTGGGCACATTTTACTTACACACGTTATTTTCAAATATTAGTTTCTTTATCGAATGTTCTCATTAGTAAACACACGCAAATCATAAAAATTTCTCATATGAGCATATCTGCTCCAACACTGGCATACAGGAGCACTGCTTTTTGAGTTTCACAATCCATTATGGCATCTGGGAATATTCACAAGGTGAGGAATATGCAGTTATAAGTAACCATCGGAAAAATATGTTAATAAATAACACTATTATAGTATACCAAACTGTGCAGTCAGCCTGACTCTAAACTTAAAATATCTTTAGAGATGCATATGAAAGGAACAGAAGGATATTTCATGACAAGCAGATGCCTTTGAAAGACTGCCTGGGATGAACCAAAAAAAAATAAAAAGTTACGTCAGGTGACCCTTGACCGGCTTCACTACTTTTTTTAAGGAAGCAACCTTGTCTGAAACCTTTCTAATTACTTACGGGTTAACCCATATCTGTCAAGAGCAACATACACACACTGAACGACAATACATTCAGAAATCATCGGGCATTGGTAGAGGCATAAAGCTCTTTAGAGCCTGTTAGAAGTCCATGGAAACTGCGCTATGCAAAGCTTGAATTTAAACTCTTTGTTACAACCAACCACAGATGTAGAAGTAACATTTCTGTCATTTTGCAGAAGGGAGCACTTCACACAGCCTGTGTCCTCTAGCTGAATAGATCAGGGCAGGATAGCTGAAAAGAAATGGAGAAAGCTATGTAGCACAACCAAAACTCACATTTGTTTCTCATCCATGCAGTGAGCCATCACTCGGAAGCACTGAGAAAAAAAATCTGCTGAAAAAAAATGAATGTATCATCAGTATGGCTACAACTAGAATTTCACAAAGTATTTCTGACTAATATAAGGCCAAGGAATGTCACAGAAAGGACATTCTAAGGAGTATGAGACAGTAAAACACCCGAGGCATCTACCTTTTTATGATCTCCGTAACCATTATGAAGACAGTCAATAACAATGTGGACTTCACCAGCAGGGTGAGCACTCGCTGTAGAGGTATTGGTGCAAACTTAGAACTCTACCTCAATTCACTTTGGTGCTCACTGCATCCTTCAAAGTTAATAAACGGACAACCATTCAGTTTGCTAACGCAACCACCAACGGCTAACCAACTTGTGATGTGAACCATACAAATCGCCAATATCTCTACAAGAAATCAAACAGCTGCAAAAGCAAGTAAATTGAAAGGGAACGAAACTGGAAGGGGCCACCCTGCACAGAACATGCTTGTCCGCACCCCACCCCCACACACACACACAGGGGCTGTGGGGGCCTTTGTTACGCCCCTGGTGCAACCCTAATATATCAAAAATGCCAAAGGACAATCAAATGCAACTAATGTTACATTTACAAGGGTTTTTGGCATTTCTTCACAAACTCTAAACTTAACCATTACCACTAAAAATTTCAGACATATGCACTATGATTTGAACCTTAGTACTAAACACTGAAACAACCGTAACTATGACGGCCTTATCTTCCAGGATCGCGTGTCCCCAGGAACTAGTCTTTCCTAGTTATCCTAACCATTTTAAACCGCTCCATCCCGTTGACTAACTGTAACCGTAACACCCAGGGTTAAGCTACACATTCACAGTGATTCTGGGTGAAATGGAGTAAAAAAATAAAAATAAAAAAAATAAAAACATTGCATTCGAAAATATTTCAAGGGGGCACAGTGCTATCATCGTTAAATTATGAAAATGTTTGTACTTTAGGAAACCGAAACATGAACTAGTGTACATGATAGACTATTTTTTTTTGTAGTCTTATAAAGGGCGAACCCGACCCGAAGGTACTGGAGCGCTTTACATAAGCACTAGTTACATCAAACAAGGTCACAATTTTTTTTAGGCACACGGAGATTAAGTGATCTGCCCAGAATCACAGCTTGTTGAGCCGACGCCGAGACTTAAACTCGGTTCCCCAGTTACAAAGTCGCCTACTCCTGCTGAAATGTCACATCATTTCTATGAATTGCTGTACTATCCATTTTCAATGTGTCCCAAAATACTGTTGTAAAAAAGCAACTTAAGTCTTGGAATAGGAGTTTTGATCCTGATGACTAATAATCATTTATCATGATGGATATTCATTTGCCACCTTTAACACACTAGCCTTACATGTTTTTGCTTTCTTTTTAGGGAGGGGCGGAGTGTGGTATGCAGCAGTCACCTGCATATAATCAAAAACAACCTTCCACTGTCTCTGCCATTTTAAAAGCCCCAAATAAAAAATGTGCTCACAAGTTAGCCACTGAATGTGGTTCTAGAGATCGTAGCCAGATTACCACGGACCTAAGCATGCGTGTCCTTTTGCCTGTATGTTATAAAACGTATTAGCTCAATGTTGGACCCTAGATTTTAAAAGTGAACACCTAGCCGTGAATAAAGATCTGTCACATTTTTCCTTACTCCTGGATTGATTTAATATGGGATTACCTATGTTTTTAGTGGTGTACAGTAAAGAATCACTCGCAGCAATTGTATATGAAAAAGTAAGGAAGCTCAAGTTATGGCATGTCCAAGTCCGACAAAGCACCAAAAGAATAGGGGTGCATCAATTTAGATTATTTAACCACAATTGTTTTCTTAAAAGGCCTATATCAACGGAAGAACTGAGGACCCTCTGCAGTTAGAAGAGGACTTTAAGTCTATGCTGGTGGCTCAAGCACATTCTTCAACACCTTTGTCCGAAGTATCAATAGCCACCTGCAGAAAATAAAACCACAAGACACAGACTATTACAAATTATGCAGTCCCCGTATCATGGACTTTGATCTTCCATAACAAAGGAAATATATTCCATCTGTCAGTACCAGAGATAGCCCAGCTGCGGTGGTGGCTTTGTAAGTAAGTACAGCAAATCCAAGGCCTGTACAAGTGACACAGACTGCTGCCGACAAATGGTTTACAGTTTATTTAGACTAAAAGTCTGGGAAGTACGAGCTTCTAAACATGGCTTTTGTAGAATTCACATTTAACTCAAGGCAGCCACAGGATTGCATGGATTAGGCCAAGGTACCAAAAAAATAAACTCAAAAAGTGATTGCCATAGGCTTTAAAGGTAGAGATCTATTACACATTTTAATTCATTATACCTCCCCGGTTACATCCTGGAAGGTGGGTAAAAAATATAATCTGTCTCTTACTGAAATATTTTACAAGTTGCAGGCGTAAAATGTGGCAGAAAAACTGTATTTTGGCAAGCGACCTGTTGAAAGGTACGCCTATTTACTTTAACATAATTACAAAGTACAGGGGCAGATGGCCACGAATCAAACTATTTTGGTAAGATCGGGAAGGATGTTGCTATCAGTTTTGATTTAGTAACGCATTTTAAATCTGTGGAAAATTTAAGTATTTTGACTTGCATACATTTTATCATACTGCCAGACCAAATAGGTCTCAAAAGGAGTGCGACTCAACTTGTGTTAAAATTCAGTGGGTTAAACTATTGCAGCAGGTTAGACTTTCAAATCCCAGCATAGCCGACTCATCTCTTAAATTTTCCTGAGGTCAATAAAACAAGTATCATGGAGTTGAACACCTCCTATTGTTTAGGATGAAAATAATAGGTGGCTATGCTTGTGGTGGGTATAATATATGCAATCTGGTTACATTAATAGTAACTATTTCTTATCAAATAGTGTTACCAAAGGTCATACCTTTGGGTCAAAGAAGAAAAAGTGTTTAAAAAAAAAAAAAAAAAGATTCAACCAAATTAACAAAAGAAAATAATAATCGCTAGCTCCTTTATCAGTAAGCATGCAGGGAGGGGGAAAAGGGGTTCCAGGTGTTATTCCACACAATTTTCTAAATCAAAAAGGCACTTTCAAGGTTGTTTTGACATCATTTTGAATAAAAACCCTTGACGGTGCTAGCATGCTTACAATAATAAGAGCTTCTCTTCAGATAGCAAACTTTCTTTTTAAAGAAAAATACAAGCAGGAAGGCACCCAGTAGCCAAGACCACCAGGGAAGAACTAAATTGTAAATAAATGTGCTCTCTGAAACTCTCTGGAGCACCCATAACAACATCTAAGAACATGAAAGAAAGGTACCATCAGGCAAACAGGGGAAAGAAAAGTAAGTGGGAAGATTCCTACTGATCATCAAGGTCTGGTCTAGAGACTAGAAAAATCTTTTCAAGGCCACTTCACCTCTTCCTCCCCCCCCTCCCATTAAACAATCAAACATGTACGGAAAGGTGCCTGCACAAAAAAGTTGTACATCAAAACATTTTAGAGTTCCCACCACAGGCTCCGGTTGCCCAAGGTAAAGTATAACTAAAACAATAGTAATATTCCAAACTGCTGAGAGGAGGCTATGGTAAAGCAAAGGACCTGGAACTGCGGGCCAGGAGTCAAACATGTTGACGGCCCCTCTACCCCACCCAATCAAGCCGGGAAGGTACAGTGAGTTTAAAACAGTGTTGTGCTTTTAGTGACAGAAAAAGTGGCAGCAAGCCTTTCTATATTGGGCCATCAGTAATGTATTTTTTAGGGTCGAGCCTGCGTTGCATCGCAGCGAGACGCTTTAGTATTTTGAAAAGGGCTCGGAGCCCTGTCAACTTCACGTCAGTGTGTTTTGTATTGGTTCGTGGGCTTGCCTAATAAAATCTGCTTGCTTTCATTAGTCGAAGGCACGCATACGTCATGCCTTTTCCGGTGGCTAGCCCTCCTCGAGCGCAGCGACCAAGTACAGAAAACATGCGAGGCTCGCTGTTTTCCATCGGGCTCGTGGACTTCTTTTTCTCTAATTTACGAGCGCGATCTCGCTTGGCAGAAGTCGAGCGCTTTACATAGTTAATTTAACTTTTTCGGGTTATGTACATAAATGCACTTTTGCCCGATAGGTGAAAAGTCGGGTTAGGAGTTTACAACGCGATCAGCTCTAACATGAGCAAACGGGAGACCCGTTGCATTGTAAATGCTTGTTCTCTCATGTCGTGGCTGGTAGTAGGTGTCAAAGTGTGTGGGGGATTCGGAGGGCTCCACGCAACCCTCAAAGTCCCTTCCCTCATTACTGACAGTCACTCTGTAGACAAACTCACTTTTACAGAGTCCATGCTGCCACTGGCAAGTTGGAAATCGTGTATCTGATTGCATTTTTGTAAGGAATAACTGAACTTATCTACAATGCTTAAATTGTTAATTTACTTCCAGGGGCGCTACATTAAAATGTTTAAAGACCTCTGTGTTAGAACGTCATGCACTTGACAGAGCGTGTAAGGGATCAGATCACAAGCAGTATGACATTAATCAAAGCCACCTTTACCAAGTGACATTCCTTGCACAGGCTGGTGTAACTCCATACCCGGCATTTGCTAAATTTTTGTAAAAGTGAACAACCCTTGAAGTAAATGCTGTGCACAAAAGACATAAAAATAAAACACTAAAGACATCAAAATATAATTTTATAGTATTTGTTTCAAATTCAAAGCCTCTCGCTGGCCCTTTTCAAATACAAAGGTTCTCTAAAATTGTAAAAGCAGTACAGGATGAGTGAGTTGGCTATAACTGCTACACTCTACCATATCATAAGGAAATTAAATGGCAGGAAAATGTACCATGTTTTCCTAAATGAAGAAAAAAAAAACACATTTCTCACCTGATCCACGCACACTATATAAAAGCAGATATACAGAATTTAATATGTTTTTACATGTGTGATTTATGACATGTTCTATGTCTAGATAAAAATAGTTTAAAATGTCTGTAAAATGTCATATGATCCCAAAAAAAAGGGAATAAAAAAAAAAAGCAGTATTGGTACAGAGGCTTTGACTTTGTCTCTTTGATGATCATCTTTACAGGCCTCTGATGAGGCAACAGTTGTACAAGTTCCACCACTCGCAACTGGTACAGACCTGTATCAAATACACTAGAAATGGCCATGGCAATGTGGTAACCTCATAACACGTACAATAAAGAGGAGTTTTACACTTCTAGCTCTTTTGACATACCAGGGAAAAGAGCTTTTTCTGTTTTACGCTAAGAGACCTTAGACAGTTCCATACTTCAGGAGACACTAAAAAGGACAGTTGCAGTAGGAAAAACACTGCAACAGGTCTCACATCTTCTTGAGTTAGAGCTATTAGCGTTGTAAATTCCTAAATGGACTTTTATTGCTACATAAATTGAAAATGAGAAGTAAAACAGTTGACATAAGCGAGCCGATTCAAAGCGCCATGGCCACCAAGAGCATGAGCACAAAAGTGAGATACAAAAAGAAGTTCGCTCACGGTCAAACGTATCAGCAATCATGCAATTATCCATGTAACAGGGGCAGTCTGCAAGGCGGTAACAAAACCATCTAAAAGAGGGACAAAGAAAGCATTTTTGAAAGGCAAGCCCACAAACTAGTGAAAGTGATGGGCGTGCGGTGGGCATGGTTAAGAGCACACAATTCTTACAACAGGTCAAATCGCTTGTGAGCTCGACCTTCAAATGTGGGGAACCAGGAAAACATGGCAAGACGTTGCCTTGGAAGGATTACTGGAGCAAAAACTGAAAAGACAGGAGAGGGCCACAAGTATGATATCAACACCTAAAAATAATGACAACTTAAAAGCACAAGAACAACTGCATCATCATCATCATCATCTTCCGTTAAGAGCAAACCCCCACTCAAAAAAAAAAAACAAAAAAAAAAAAAACCACATGTAGCCCCTGTGGACTCTCAGGGTTTTATTAGCAAAGCTTAAATTCTTATATGAATACTTTAAGCATACTCTGGTGAAACATTTGAGGGTAAACGGGGACAATCTAGAAATTTCATTCCAGAACCAAGCTATTAATATCACATCCCTGTAAGAAATGTAACTCCTCACCGTACCCATCACACTTCAAGTATTTCATTTGATGGAGTCAGAAGATGTAAACTAGGAAGTATGTAGTTTATTCACATCACCATTATTTACACCACCCAATCCATGAAACAGACACATGCTAGATTAGGGACTACTCACCACTAAAGTCAAAGGGCAGTAAAATCAAGATACAGCTTATGAGAATTATCGGAGAAGATAGCAATAAAAAAGTGAAAATGAAATACATTAACTGAAAGTTACTACACATCACCCAGTATTGCATCAGCTATTCCTCACTCAATTTAATGAGAAATAAGTAATGGTAATGCCAATAGGTCTAGCGTATGACAAAGTGTTTCTTCTGTCACAAGTGAGTTTAAGCACTCGATAAATCATCATACATGTGCTTTTGCGTTGATACTCTTTCTTGGGAGGGGGTACACCTGGGTAAAAGTCATAAGTCCCAAAAAGAGTCATATGTAACATACCATCTTCAGAGAAAAGGAAAAAAGTTGGGGGGCGGGGGTATTTGTCTCACTCCGAGTTATGTTCATCCAGATAGGGTGTGTTAGAAGTCAGGAAACCCCAACATCTACAAATGATTTTCACAATAAATAAGTCAGGCCTACGGTTTTTGTCATTACGTTTCATAAACAGATCAGTCCACAGATTCTCACATAACTTAACCCAATGAACCGATCAGCCTATAGCTTTTATCATTGGCTATTCCCCATAACCAACCCAAGTCTACCGTACTGCACTTGATCTTTCTCACAAGGTCCTCAACAAGTATTATCACAGTGCAAATCAAAGTTTGTCAGAGGAAGCCTTGCCTGCTAAGGTAATCTGCGAAGACCGCATAAAACAATGGCCCTCATGTAGAAATGAATTTTATGGCTGCAAAGGTAAAATGAGCTTTTGCAACTCTAAAATGGCATTTTTAAAAATACAAAGCCGATATTGCAATTAAGCAACATGTTACCATGTTGCAATTTGAGTTTGAGTAAAATACCAAAGTGGCATTTGGAAGGGGCATATCAAGGCTTCTGCATCCAAATACCAATTCTTAAGTTATTTATTAATGTTTTACAACTAAAATCCAGTCACAAACATTAATATTTTACCACCACCTGCAAAAGCATTTCAGAACGGGAAGGGGATCCTTCCCCTTTGTGAATGTAGACAAAATAAAGTGTCTGAAGGGGGGGCAGATGGTGTGGTCCCTGGGACCACTGCTTGCTCCTTACAAACATTTTTTTTTTTTTTTTTAAAACACATCCAGCTTTCATAAAAGGCTACATTTAAGGGGAAAAAATGCTTTGCTTAAAACTGATTATAGACATGGCAGTCTGCTGTCTCCAGTAGTCCACCATGCCTGTGACTCTAGCTAATCATAGTGCGTTGCCTATTAATGAGACCAGTCGAAATGAAACCCACTACAATTTGGTATTATGTGAACTAACCTATTAATACATAGTTTGGTTTACAAAAGAACAATGCATTCAGTAGAAGTCGGTGCGCAAATTGCAACCACTTCTTTGAAATACATTAGAATAAATTGCAAATTAGAAATCCCAAGTCAGTATCTGTTGCAATTTATGATTTATTTGGACTATTCAAACATGAGGGCTAAAATACCTGGATACAAGTATAAATACAGTGTAGCATAATGCCATTATTAAAAGCCTATTGTCTTTTACATACAGGAGCACAATGACTAAGGCCTACAGCCTCAGTTCTACATTTTCATAATAAACAGATTAGACGTTTAAGGCCTTAATGAAACAATCAGTTCAACTCCGGTACGACAAATAGAGCAAAAAAATATGGTAAACTTCAGGAATACAATCATAAAATTAGAAATTGCAAAACATTGCATTTGTCAAAACAACATTAAACCCTGTCAAACAGCTTAGCAAAGATGATCACATTGTAAATATTTAACTGAAAGTGTGTGTTAGAGGAGTACGATACACCAAAACTCTTTGCCTACTGAAGTACTATGTTAGATTCTGTGTAACAAAATGCTATTTACAATACCTTGGGTTACTATCTTAGTCATAACTTTCAATATTAAATAGATTGTACTTTTTTTTTTAGTAGGGAAATATATATAAAAAAAAAAAATCAGAACAATTTGTGCATTTAAAACAGCACGATTCTAGTGCCCTAATTTTAACAATCAAATATTAATGGAACATGTAATATTGCAAAACAATCTCATAGATTGAATTAGTTTGTTGACCCCCAGTCTAACAGCAAATATCCTTTCCCTAACCATTCTGCAAAAATGGAAATTTGTCGCTGTGAAAACTTTTTTATTTTTTTGGAGGGGTGGTCACCCATGTCAAAAAATAATTACACTAACTTTCCAGGGTGAACCTTAAATTCACTAAATTAACCTGGGCTCAGCCCCCTGGTATCTCAAGCACAGAGCAGAGGCTTAACTTAAGGCAAAGTGTAAAAATTGAGTAAATTCTAATGAAGAAAATGCCACCCAAAACGACAACAATTCAACAAGGGGGAACCATACCAATGTATTTTTTTTTTAAGTTTAAAGTAAAAATATAGATAAACAGCACTAAGCTCAATGGCAGTTGGTGGAAGGGATAGACCGGGCTTTAAAAGCAATTTTAGGCCGACCGCAATGGCGCACAAGTGGAATGCACCAAGCCTATTTGCCCCGTTCTAAGATTTTACTTTCGGATTTTGTCTTTTGCTATGGAGCTCAAAATCCTCCAGCGGGGCAAGTCTGAAGCTGTATTTGATTAAGGTGCATCAAATCCAGAAACCTTTGCTGCAAGTCTCCCCCGACAGCTCCATTGGTTTTGGAAGTCCAAACATTTTTAAGTCCCCACTTCACAGGGCTTCGGGAGCACCTCCTCTGGATCACTTGTAGGACTCCCAGGGCCTCATACACAGCTCTTAGAGGGCAGTACTCACTCCTGCAGAGGCCACCAGCAAGGTCTAGTTGTTACTGGTCAACTCGTCACTTCAAGAAAAAGCTATCCTGCAGCTTGCTGTGTTCCCGAGGTGGTCAGCCAATTCACCCTTACAGTCCACTTCTTTGTCCTGGGTACAAGAGGGAGCAGGTCCAGTCTTTTAGGGCTCTTCTCAGGCCTCAGACAGCAGGTGCAGTCTTCTTCTGAAGGTCCAGAAAGTGCTGAGAAGGGTGCCTTTAGCGCCACATTTTTGGTTGACCCCAGCTTGTGGGAGGGGGTGCCCCTTGACTCCTGCCTAACCGACGGGGTAAAGGTTCACAGGGACATCCCTAACCACTTTAGTAGCAGGTCCTGTTCGCCCTACTGCAAATAATCCCAAAGTGTACCTTACTTCTAAAATTTACAATAAAAAAAACCCTCCTCCGTTTTTCAAAGTTTGTGTGCCTATACAGAGGTGTGGCCAGCGAAATTAGAAAATGCCTCTTCTGTGGTCACTCTACACTGCTTCTGGGAGTAGCTCCCCTTCCACCGAATTCGGTGCCAGCCTGGCTTTGGGGACAAAGGGTTGCTTCTTCAGGTCTCACATTCACTTGTGAAATTGCAGGCCTCTTTACAGGGTAATTTCCTCAAATATTTATTTTTAAAAAAAATTAAACTTTAGAAATGAATTAGACTTCTAATGAATATGGAAAATAGTCCTTAAAATATTACTTTAGATGTGTCCACAAAAGTCACAGGTTAAAGATTATAATCTGACCTATGATATTTCCTAGGATTCAGCTACAGCCCTGCCACTGAAAATAGATTTGGAGCCTAGTCACTAGAAGAACACACCAATTTTAGTTTCTCACATGTACCACTTTTAAATAGCATGCACTCCACATTGTGGATAACAAAAAGTACTTAAGAGTTACTTATTATGTACAACAGGAATTATCCTCTCGTAAAAATGGTTACGTTGACAGTGGTGGCAACAGGTTGTAAGTTACTGCATTCAGACTACACAAGAAAGGCCTGAAGCTAGTTTTCCTGCCACTGTAGTGGATGGTACGATCAGTATTGTAGTCCACAAGTGACATTTAACTCTGTGTCATGGGTGACACTGTAAATTGTATGCCCTAGAGGAAAGTTGAATATGCACAGACATGTGCACAGACTTTGAAAACCAGTAAAACAGATAGGGTAAAATTGAGGGGGGAAAAAAAAACACACAAAAGATGATTATTTTCTTCAGCTGTGATTTTCATTTTGGAGGAACAAACATCTAGCTGTAAGCATTGAAATATGCCATTGAGATGCCATCTTTCTAAAATAATAAATTAATTTAAAAAAGCATAACTCAACAGGCATATCTGAGGATCCCTAGGAAATTATACTGAACATTTATTTTCACAAAAGATACATCACACTTATGGCATCTGACAAATTTTCCCATTCTCATTGACACGATCAGACCTTTCATTGGCTTGTCACCAAAATCATCTCTTGTTCGCCATACTTCAATCAAGGCAACCACCACGCAGTCCTAAAATTATAAATATATAAAAAACGAAAGTTGCAAGGGCATAACTATGATTATTACAGAGCACATCTTCTATCCGTTAGTGTTTGTCAGAGAGAGTAACAAACACCAAAACCTTTATTCACCATCGCTTTCAGAGAGCTTTTATGTAACAGAATACCTTTCTACATGCTTTAACTTAGTGAAATACAAATTTGCTGATATAGACCTATTTGCTTTAACATATACTTTCATAATAATTATTAAAAGGAGCCCTCCAGCCTTAGTGATACCAATTCATAAAAATATCAGGGAACATGACTGCTCCCATTAAATCAAACTGGTCTATAGTCATTATCATTGGCTTGACACTGTAACCGACCCAAATCTACTTTACTGCACATAGGCTTGTCCATAAAGCAGTCAAACATCCATAAAAAATTACAAATATGTACAAAATTACTGCTAAGACAACCAAACACAACCATCTTAAGAAAGCCCAACAAGGATTCTCCTGGTGCAAATCTTCCACCCACGGGGTTTGTCAGAGAGGTAACCAACACCAGCCCTTGCTTTCTATAGTTAAGTGTGAGATTCCATGTAAAAAAAAAATCACCACTACTTGGTTTAACACAGTGAAATAACAATACGCACTTAAATGCCCTTTTACTTTAACATAAGCTTTTCACAAATGCCTAATCCTACTGTTTTTGTCACAACTTCTCATAATAAAACAATCAGGTCAGTAGCCCTGATCCCTGGCTTGTCATAATAAACAAATGAGTCAAGCTTTATTAAATGTAAGCTTCCCCACTAGGCAAAAAGTGAAACACTGCCATCCTTTGTCTTTAAAGGGTTTACAGAACTTCTCCCCAATCAAATGCTGTACTCAAGTGAATCAACAAGTGAGTGGTATCAGGACCTCTCTTTCTCTTGTAGTGCTTTTAAAATGTCGGTTTGTGTTGAAAACACAGGGAGTCATGAAAGCACAGCAGCCCAATCAGATATAAAAAGTATTCCCTTTATATGGGCTTTCACCTACTAATCTTATATTTCCCCTTCATCTTTTTTTTTTTTCATCTGCCATCAGGTATATGGGTATTAGTCCACATTTAGATGTTTTAATGCTATCCTGTGCAACAATATTAAGGATTGTTGCATAAAGGTTATACAAAATTTAAACAACCATGTGTCTTTCCAGTGAAGAATTAATAGATTTATTTTTAATAATATTAAAGTGAAAACGTATTTGCCAATTCGTGGTGTCACTTTACATTCCTTCTTGTACTAAATATTAGTACAAGTTGCATATCCTAGAGAAAAGCACCAACTAATTAGCCTCAATTGTAGCCTCTAGTTCGTCTGTATATTCTAATTTTTTTAATGGCCCCTTCCCCAACACCCTATTGGGGCTGAGGGAGGGAGAACGATAGGCTTTGGTAGACTGTGAGACAATCTGGAAGAAAAAAAAAACAGAACTAGAAAAGGCACAGGCGAAGGAGTTTGGGGTGACGCTTGACTGGAAAGATGGATGATTAGGAAAGTATTATTTGCAATAAACTTAAAGATTGCTCATCTGCAGAAACCATAGAACAAACAGAGCAGTGCTGCTTAAGATCACTGGCTCCAAGAAGGTCCGTCTAAAAGCTGACTGATGAATAGCAGAACGGAGGTCACAGGAGAAATGAGAAGAAGTTGTTCGAAGCGGTTGCAGTGAATTCTGCATAATTTTATTAGTATAATCGTGTGGTAAAGCACCATATTCTAATGCAGTCTCCACACAGGTTAAAATTATGATAACGTCTGTGCAGTACCGGAACAGCAAGTTTACGTGAACTGTTAGAATGTGTCTGTAGATTAAAACAGGTTATACAATTGAGCCCATCCTAGAATGCTACACAACCGTAGTAAAGGCCTGATTCACAGTGTTGAGGCACACAGGTCCCGATTCAAAGGACGGTCTAGGGATGCTGTCCTGTCTGCGCATGGCTGTCTCCAGATGACCAGTAAAGCAAAGGACATGCATCCCTCCTTCACTATTCTTTGTCTGCCATGAGCCACACGTTAAGAGGCCTGCTCATGTCAGGAGGCTCTCAATTGACAAATCATGTAGTGTAAAGAAATGCAAATATCCTTCTTACTAGGTATAAGACTGTAAACTTCAGAGCTCATTTCTGCCAAAAGCATTAGTACAGTCAGGGGACTTATTTGTGCCTGCTTGTGCTTGCTCTAAGGGAAACTAGCAACTGGTGTAAACTCCTGCAGAGAAAGGGAGGACTGCAAGTGCATTTTTAGGCATCTTTCTGGAGGGAGGCTGCACCCTTTGCACTCCTAACTCAAGAGCAAACTTTGAGCAACAGAGCAAATGCATGCAAACACATTAATTTATCCACAAGCAACATATTTTATGCAAGGATTAATTTTGGTGTATGCATTATCACTCCTCTACGTAAAAGCTTCTGGAATAGGGCCCCCACTGTTTCACATGTTGGAGGTGGCTAGAGCTGAATTTATCATGCCACCAGACAAATCATGAAAAGAACTGATACCATGATACATTGTTCGCCATTGCATAGCCTCCTCAAAATGAATCCACTGTGTGCTTCAATAAGCAGTAACTGTGGTGTGCACCTGTAAAAGACTGATAAAAAGAAGCGTTTTCTAGGACACGAAAGACACTTGGTTGGAGAACATAACGAGTCTTTTTAAAGATATATGTTTGAAGCTTTGGTGAACAAGAGTGGATTGTGGTAAGTACTGTCCAATACTGACTGCTGCACCTTTGACCCTCACCGTTGACTAGCATGCTATAAAAAAAACTTACATAACACAGAACTGCAAGAGCAGATAGTCCAACCACAGCCAAGCTTAGGTCAATGGCTAGGAGAAGGCTCTTCTGGTAAGGCCTAGGAACATGGGCAAGAGCAGCCAGTACTCGATGTAGGAGCTGGCATTCTCCCACTGGAGTGGACATGTTCTTGAAAGCACTGAATAACCCCTCTCCACCTGCACCATGTGGTTTCAGGTTATGGGCAATTCAAATTTTTCTGTCTAATTGAATGCGTTGTGTACATATGATTGTGGTAACACTCAGCGAATGCTGGTGGTGTGGAATTACAGATCATCAACCGGGGAATAAAAACAAATCTTTGAACGGTCAGGCACATACCGAAATAACGATAGATGGAGATTCACAGCAGAGGATCATTAGAATTTTGTCTATGTTTCGATATGGTATCAAAATACACTCGGTGTGCATAGTATGACATACATAACATTAATAACATTACTGTGTTATAAATGAACAACAAAAGATGGTACTTGAAGAAGCAGTACTATCTAGAGCAGTGCATTTCAAGCAGGAGTTCAATAGTCAAAAGTTGGTCCTGTCACTGAGTCCTCACGGTAATGCTGATAAAGCGCCTATGGAAAAGACAACAAGAATTCACAAAACCAAAAGATCTTGCTCCTGAGACCCATTGGCTTTTGGTGACGCTGTAAAGTGAAATAAATAAACCAAAGGCATGATGATGCAGCCAGCCACATTATTATTTTATATGCATGCGTCCCCATGCACGTGTGCCTACAAAGTGACTCACTTTTTTTGTTTTGTTGTAAAGGTGGAGGAGTCTGGAGCAACTGGCTTCCTGTCCTGGTCCTCCAAAAAGAAAAGCAGGTGGGGCGGGGTGGAAGCAATGTGGAGCAGGCGACAAGAAGAAAGCAGCACTCAAGGAAGAACCACCATGGAAAGCAGGGGAGAAGCGCAGCAGGGAGAAAGCACCACAGAGCACAGGGGAGTTTGGTAAGGGAAAGAAGCACACAAGACTGCTCGCAACACAAAGGAAGACAGCAGTGCGGTAGCTGTAGCTAATTAGAGAGATAATAAAGAGGATACGCTTCGGGTGAGGGACAAACGTAAGATGGACAACCGAGAAATAAGAAGCAAGCATATGAGAGTGACCATAAGGCCAACCAGCAATAGGAGCACTGTAAGCACTGTAAACTATTGGAAAGCCCACAATAGGTCAGTTGCAACCAGACAGCTGTGCTGTCTGGAAGGCTCATCTTAAAACTGTAATAAAATTCACGTAAAAACGGAATGGTAAAGTTAAAGCCATGGGTATGTGAAACAGAAACAAACCTGACCAGCAAAGATCACATACAGAGCAAACAAATATGAACTCCAAAAAGATGCCTAGTATGATTTTGGCTGTTTATCTACCACAACATAAAGTGCCTCTGCACATAAAATCAGACGCGGTATCGCCACCCAACTTAATAGTGCTTAATTTAACAATGATTGAATCACCTAAGGCCAAGTTGTTGTTGCGAATATTAAACTCGGTGTCCTGCGAGTTGCACACATTTGTGAGAAGCATTCTACCCACTAAACTATCACACATTTGCAAGCACTGGGCTTTAATAGTACTCTGCCCTATGTTTTTTTTGTACCCGCATTGGTTTAGCTGTCCTAAGCAATGTTAGAGCCGAGTCTCATTGTTATCCAGCTCCACGCTGCTGATTTATTTACCTTGACAGAAAGAAATCTAAGGTGGCCCCCAACAAGATTTGTAACGTAACTACAGAAGGCATACAATTTGGAGCAGGTATATGGACCTACTAAGCAGTCTTGAAAATACCAGAAACAGAGGCATAACTTTGCTTAGTTGCACACACTTGTTGCTGGTCATATCACATCCAAGTCGCAAAATGTCCCAGTCTCATAGTAGCGGAGGTCACAGGCTCTCCGGTAGTCCCAACTATTCCTAACTATCGTGCCAGCGATGCTTTATTCACAAATTTCGTGGCGACAAACAAGCGCAACACGTTTCAGAGAACGTGACTCCTTGATCACGGGCGTTGCTTGCTGCACATTTCTCTCACATCCTGCCCGAGTGCAGAGAAAGCCAGGATCCCCGACAAAAGCCAGATGACTTGGAGAAAGCAAATGTAAGTCTTGTACATCCCTGTATAAATATTTATAATTTACCCACGTTTTAGTACCTTGGAATGAGCTCACATTTCAAAACAACCACCAGCAGCGCCAAAAGACGGGCCGTGGCCTGCATTTGTGATTTTTCTGCTTCATTTTATTGTCTGGGGGAACTGTTCTGACTCAGTTGTATGGTTTAATGCAGCTTGGGAAGAGAGGAGGAAGCCCTCCTCCGGCTATAAGAGCGAGCGATGCGGAGCCATGGGAGGACAGGGTAGTGATTAGCAGGGGGGTGGAACAGGTGCTGTTAGAGGGCAATGGGACGTCTTCCCTTGGAAAAGAGTTGGGAGCTAGACCTTTAGCGGTGGGCGGTTCAACTATGCTCCACCCTCCCACCCGATTTGTGTTGAAGTTAGAGCATGGTAGACTGAGTGAGCACGTTGGCTGTAGGGAGGTCATTTGAATTAAAAAGGTCCTTTGGTTTGGCTTACTTTTGAAGAGTTTGGCGCGTTCAACTGGCGGTTGGTAGTTGTCGCTTAACAGGTGCAGTCAAGGGTGGCAGATTTCAGGTAGACGGTGCATTAAACGCTGGCCTCATTACTGGTCGAGCAGATCAGTTCGAGGAAGGGTATGGGGACGGCAGGGAACTAGAGAAATAGTTATGACGAGTTAAGACAATGTTTGGTTAAAAGGTTCTGCCTTTGGGGGCCTAAGCTACGAAAGAGGGTAACGGGGGACATGTTGGTAGTTTAGGGAAAAGGCTGTTTGGGGGGGCGGGTTCTGCAGCGCGAGAACCTTTTGGAAAGATTCACATTGGTGTATATTGAGGCCAAATATTTAGCCTGTAAGGTTGTATCTCCGGTCTGCCATGATTTTGTGGCACTTTCAAATTAACTTTATTCTGTACGTATTTTTAAAGCACGTTATAAATGTAGCGTTAGTCTGCACTAAATATATTTTCGCACCTTTAATTGCATGCTGTTTTTGTCGACTGATTGTGGGTGCTTGGTACATTATCTAAATTCGGTACCTTTACTACAGAGCCTCATAACTGTAGAATGAATGCATAGAACACACACAACACATTTATATATCTCACTTGGTGGGTTTGTGATTTACTACGATGGAAGCCTTGCAGCCATCAAACTATTTTACTGGCCCAGGTCCAACTGCCTGAGCTACATGGATTCGCCGTAGGTCCCAAACGCTCCCCACATTTCTTTGCCTCAGAGTTGTGCACCCTCCATTATTGCCTTCAATCCCATTCTGTGATATAGGGCCGTTGTCTATCATTATGCCCCCATGCTCTGCCTTTCGTCTGCTACTTGCACCGATGGTGCTGCTTAGTTGCAAGCGAGGGCCTGGCCTGCACAGAAAGGAAGAGACATTTTGCTACAAGGCTGTGTAAGCCATAGGAGCCAGTCCTCGTCTCAGTAGTCTTTTGGTATCTGTTTTCTTTCAGTATTTAGAATGCTTTAAGATAACGCGGAAACAGCAAGAACTGTTCCTGACAGGAAACAAGAGGGGGGAGGGGGACTACAAAAATGCCTGGAACCTAAACAGAGAAGGAAGCTGCGCATTTTACACAGCAAACGGTAGACTCGCCCCCAGGGGGCATGTGAGAGCATCTCACGTACATAGCGAGGAGTCTAAATCGGATAGACAAGGATCATCCACAAGAGTGGCTGCGGCTGACCAATCTTTCGGAGGTCATCTATCCCGAAGATAGGGAGCACTGGGTGTTTACAAATCTGCAAAGGGTCTGTCAGCTGCAGAAGCTGCTGTCAGGACCGAATGGTGGATAGTTGCTCTGTGAGGGGAGTAAAATAACTTGACTACTACTCTTTCCTACGTATGTCTTCCACAGTTCAGCGCACGAGGAGGGGTCTGCTGGCTCCATGGACTACTTCCGCTATCAGACTGTGTGTGACGTCATGTGCACAGGTTTGAATACTGGTGGATACTTTCAGTCTTTCGTCCTTTCCGGGTCACTGAAATGCATGCCCTGGGGTAACAAACATCTGTTTTATAGCGCATGGAAAATAAACACCTGGCACCATCAGGTGAGGATGCGCCTCAAAAAGGCGCGCTGGATTTTGCGAGATGGGAGAAGTATGGTGCCGCAGAATGCGGTGTGAATTAGGATCTGAGAATCCTGAGTAGTGCATTTGCACTTGCAGCTAGATTGCACACTTGAGATTTTTACGAGTGTTGATAAACACGACAGCGTTCTCTTCACGACTACATACAGCCTGTAATACTGGGACATGTAGGAGGAGGGGGCGGCCAGATCAGCGGTCTACTGTAGAGACTCTTCAGAAGCAGAAAAGGAAATTAACTCTGCTCTCAATGTTACACTCCACCTGCCCCCGCTGCACAACCCGGGACCATCGTGCTGTACGTACTACACGGGTTGGCAAGGCCTATATGAGTGTGGGTGTCATTTGTATCGCGTTTGCTTCCGCGAATGTTGTCTAGAGTTTGTGTAACTTCTTAACACCCAAAGTGAAGAGTAAAAACTCCAACCCCTGCGAATTTGTTGAAACTGACAGAAGGGACTGCATAAAGTTTCGAGTCATTGCTAAGCGGATTTAATACACTTAACATAAAACACACAAAATACATGTATAGGGCAGTTTCTGAATTTAGATTAACCCTCATTTCTGCAGTCTAAACTAGTATTCCCTAAAGCACCAGTGCTATCCCAGATTATTTGGTGGTTAAAACAAGACTATGGTTGTAAATTGAGCCTACAAATTTTCACATCGTTTACCGATATTCTGTGAAATTTCGAACACTTCAATTGCATCAATTTAGGAACCCGCGACGGCACAGCGTCAAATCCTCTGCATATGATAACAGGCTGCGAAGAGGGTGCACGGTATGTGAAGAAGGGGCGTTCCATTTGAACTGAATACTTTGCGCCCAGAGGGCTCTCGGCGGCGCATTAATGCATTATAAGCGTCTCACTCCTCTATAGATTTTCCACACTTATTTTCCGGTTGGGGTGTTAAATGTTTCGTTTTAAATAGTACTAGTTTCACAGTTCTCAGCGTATGGTAACTTCACTGCTGAATTATAGGGCAATGAGGAGATGCGTTCCGCCAGGTCAGTTTCTTTAAGGCAGGTGCGGTGGTTGAGGGGGTGGGAGGGGTAATCACTTGTCAGACTTGGTTCACATTTCCTGAAATTTGAACATCAAATCCACTCACAAGGACCGTAATGCATTTACAATTTTCTAAGGTGGTTTTGGAAGCCACAATAATTCCAAAAAGCTGTCGCACGCGTATCGGCTGGCTTTGCTCAGCAGTAGGTTCTCGCAGTGGCGTAGCGTGGAGGTGCAGGGGGGGCCGGCCGCACCGGGCGCAACATCTTGGAAGAGACTAAATCCACGGGTTAGGGGGCGCAAATTACTTGCCTTGCCCCGGGTGCTGACAACCCACGCTAGCCACTGGGTTCTCGTAGATGACCTCAGGGCACTCATGCTATTCGTGGTGGGCAGAATCTCAAACTTCTTACATACTGACAGTTTATTCTACCCACGGGTGATGTTATAAATGTCTGCCTTCATGGGGAGCTCTATCGTCGCACGTGGCCCCCTGGTGCTATCGATACTGGCAACAAACACTGAACACCGACAAAATCAACCGAGACAGATGTGATGGTCTTTAAAGACGACTAAAAAGTGATCCTCAGGGCAATAGCCGCAGTGGTAATTTTGCTCCACTGGGAGATCCTGGCCCTATCCCTCCTAGAGTTGAAAGCTAGCTTGTCGAGATCACCAGCTACTTTTCTGAACTACTTTATTGGAACTAGAAATCGGGAGGTGTTACACTGGATATAACAGGGAAATTTGAAGCATGTTTCCAAGAAAATGCAGTGCCAGAGGCTCACACCTCCTTCCTAAAGGTGCTAGAGACACTCAATATGGTTCACACAGGTGCTTGGAGTATGCATTTGCCAAATAAACGTTATGTTAAACCCGTTTTTCTCGTGTTTGGGCACATCATTCCATCTTTCAAGACCAACCCACAGGAGTCACTCAGAATGGAGGGGCCGCCTGCAAAATGTGATCAGGGGCCACTAGGATCCGGCACTACATAGATAAAGGGACATGGCTGTGTGGAGCCTATGCCCCCCCCTTCCCAAGGGCGATGATCAACCCATACTACAAAGGAGGCAGCGACTTGCATTACTGCCGTGGTCAATCCCCTCATCCAGGTCCGTTAGGCATTGCATGTTAAACGTTTTTAATAGTAGAGACATTACATTATTAAACAGTATAGTGTAAACATAGAAACCTTGCAAAAACTAACATTTGGACACCAGTTTCTGTTTGCAGATGCTAGACTGTGCGGCTACACAACATATGGCATTTGACTGTAAGAATGCAATATCAAGTTCCCCATCAAAATCGATCAGAGTTGCAGACGCATACCTGCTCAGTTGTTCCACGTTATGTGTGACATTTGCAGCTAGTCTTAGCTTTTTTTTTTTTTAGTATCCGTTACTTTTTGGTGCTGCCGACTAACGCGAAATTACGAGTGCCAAATGGAATGCTTTTCTGCCAAAAAAAGCCAGGACTGGCTGATTGTTTCACACGTGACATGGGGTTACTTGTCAGCCATAAAAGATGTAAGCCTAGCAGAGGTGTGACACCCTTGCCGTTGCTTGCATTGGTTCTCGTGAGTGTCATGGAAAATACACGCCGATGTTTAAAGGGATCTATATGGGAGGAGAATAAACAACACCTTAATACAAAAACAGGGGAATAGCAAAATAATCACTAAAAAACACCAGGCTGCTATTCCTAAACATAGCAACAGAAATAACTGCTTGTAAATCAATTACTGTTTATACTTCTTAAAAAAAAAGTAAATTAGCCCATGTCATGGGCAACATGCTATAAAAATACCACTGCATGTAAAATAAATATTTTACATTTCGGATAAACTGACAGCGTAATCTATGCACGTTTAACACCATGTGAAACATCGTACTTTAACAAGCAAACAAAAGTTTGCAGTTTGGTACAAAGTCTCCGCGGGTTTCTGTACTTGTTCTTACGTGTCAGGCAGGTGCTTCATCGCCTCCCTTCCATGATCACTTACTCAAGGGTCTCTAAGGCAAAGGCACTCACCGCCGAACATGACTCCCTTCAAGCCGTCTATGGCACCATCGACATGACAGTAGTTCTCGTAACGTTGTCTCTGCACCCAGGCAGCACCCGTACCACCTCCGGTGACTGGACAGCCTGCCTGACTCGAGGCTTCCGAATGTACCCGCACGCTCCTACTTTTCCCTGGCTCCTTATTTCCCCCGGCTCCTAGGGGCTTCCAGCCGCCGTCGACCTCTCGTCCTCTGTCGGCGTCACTAGCCTTCCAGGCAGAGAGTCGCGCACTAACGTAGAGACGCTCGCACAAGCCGCCGCCAGCCCCCTGCGCGCGCTCGTGTGAGGAGCCGCGCGCCCCCGCTCGCGAGCCACTTCCGCTTCCGTGCGCAGCTACAAACACAAACCTAGCTAAGGCCCTGTGAGTCTAGGTTTCTCCGCTCCACCGCTAAACATGGAGCTTGAATCACTTCTCAGAACCCTTCCGCATTACATCTGTCACGAGTGTACTCGGATCATTATAGCTTGCTCAATCACACAATGACATACAATTAAAAAAAATCGGTGGAAAAAAACCCACCCTAGAACAACTGCAGCCGCATACTCATTTTGCAGCTGTCTAATGCTTATGGGTGCTGAGGCCCTAAAGGAGGGACTAAGCAGGTGCTGGACGGAGAGCGACAATTTTCGAGAAGGGTTTGGAACTCCATCATGAAATGTGACACATGCCAAGCTTTCTGACCTGTTGTTTCATAACTAATTGTGTTTGAAACATTACAAATAGTGCGAGTGGAAGTTTCTAAAGCGTCACCTTTCACTTGTGGGAAAAAGAAAGCTTTAAATAAAACAAAATGAATATCTTTAGGTGGGGTTTAAACCTTAGTCAAAATGTTTTTGTGTGCGCAGAAATCTATATAAAATTCTAGCTCATAGGGTGCACCAACATCAATGACTGGGAGCAATGTAGTCCCAAAATGGCCTTTGGTGCTTCTTGATTGGAACCATCTTGTCTCTAGTAAGGGGAACCTATACAGCTGAAGGAGCATGACCTGGCTGCACCATTATGCTTCTTTAAACATGAGAAGAAGGTGTTGTGAGGTTATTTTAGCATTTACACAGGCATGTTATTTTGCCCTGTGCTTGAGGCCTATGCACTCTCACCTAGTTACATTTCGCCTTTTTTATTTTAGCAAAGCTTAATTTTAGCGGATATGTTTTCATTCTTTTATCAGTTGCCCTTAGGGTGCACACAAAATTTACCGGATATTGCTGGTCTGAAGAGTACATTGTCTATCTTACACAGAAAAATATATGTTGTCACGTCAGGGCAGTTCTTAGAATTACAGATATGTTATTATAAAACATCACATTATCCACACCAGGGTAGAGGGGACATTCTAGCCAGATTGCCATCTCATGCTGCACATCGCTGCAATTTCTGCAGATACCTTTTGGTTCCTCTTCGTCTATGTGGGAGGACTCCCAGCAGACTAACAGACCTCTTCTTCACCTGTAAATGCAGGTGTTCGGGTTGGGCGTCCTTCCTGGGATCAGAAGGATGGATTAGGGCAATCGCTGCTATTTGCTCTCAAGTAGAAACTTAGTAGTGTAAGCAGGAATATTAAGCACACTATTGGGACAATATGGTGGGACTCTTCTTGTGTTTTACTTTCCTGGTCACTGCTGTGATAAAGCTGTGTTTCATTATTCTCATAATCGCTATTCATGCCTCTTTACGTAGAACGCAGTTGCTTCAATAAAATATATATTGAACCAAGCTCCTGCTTCTGTTTGTCCTTACAAGTATGAGACTTGTATAACTGAAAGAAAGGTGGACTTCCCTGAGTCTGAGTGTCATGCGATAGGCTGCCACAACTTATTCTTACTTTTGGTATTGAAGAGATGCTGCTAGCTGGATGGAAGTGCTAGGCTGACATCTATCACACGATGTGGGATCAGACTCTGTCCCTTATACTCGGTGGTGCTGCCTCCCAAAATCCAGCATTCTCGTTACTGTAACGGAAGTTTACAAGAGAGAGGTGGTTATTTCTCCTTTTGAAATATATTTGTTAAAAAGTGCACAGTGAAAGTTAACGTTTTATGCAAGCCACATTTAATACACGTTTGCAAGAGTGTCAATGTTATAGTCATTTAGAAATGTTATTCTTTATAATTATTTTATATTCAATAAGTTTGACATTTAAAACATATTTGAACTAAAAGTATATTAGTGTTCATTTTAGTTAGTCGGAGTGAAGGTCGCATTCTTTTCGTATGTTCTAATCTTCAATGTGAAAGCTTGATTTTCCAAAGCTGCAGGTGCTGACATTAACAACAAGCTTGTTGTGCATGAAAGATAAGAGGGTCTGAGAGAAACGCTACAGAACAATAGGAGTATCCTGGCATCGGCAGCTATAGCTTTTGAGATTCCTGAATGAGAGGGTATATCAAGGTCGGGTGTCGAATGCTTCAGAAGACTGACGTGTTAATTATAATTGATTTGTAGCTTTGCTTTTCCAATGAGAGTTTTTGTCATGCTGTCATCACACCTGGAAAATATAAGATTTAAGTGTGGTTAGTAGGAGAGAGATTCAGACTCTCTCTGCCCCTTGCTCAGATTGGGCCTTTTGAGGTACAGACCTCATAATTTCTATGTGGCTTTATGCCACCCCACCTCTCTTAGACAGAATCTTCTACTGAAGTTCTGTTTGCTAACCTTTCTCAGATATTCCTTTATTACTAGAATAGTTTAGGAGCTAGATGCAATGGTTAGGCAAGAGAACTTAATTTTAGAATCCTGACACTACATACTTTTCCTGATTTTCTGCATTGTTGCTATTTGAGTTTTAGTCTTTTATATGTTGCTTCAATTTAATATTGTGGGACACCTTAATTCTTCATTGGTGATTTTGTATATCTGTACTATGGTTTTGAGACTCACCTACGTAACTTTGGCTTCAAGTCTGTAATAAAGCCCTTTGAAACTTTAATTTGACTCTGAGGTTTAATGTGTGACTACTGATTTGCACTGTAATTGATTTGAATAATCTGGTAAAACTTTCTCTTCACCCCTCGGAATTGAGAAGAAAAGATTCATCGATCCCCAGATAAAAAGATAGGCCCCCAGGCCCTATCAGATTTAGCAAATGAGGACGGTTCTCTTTCCAAATTGAGGATAACCAGAATTAGGCTCTAGAATAGTTAGTCCCCAGAGCCCAAACCCTAGTGTCCATGTCCAGAGTTGAAGAATCGTCGAAGTTGCAAAGGATCGGAAGAGAGTTGTACTGGCAGCGTAAGAGTGACTATTAATAGGATTGCGGAGTGCAGCGGTTTGCATTTAGGTTGCGGTGATTGTGAATTTGGATGGTGTTTTGTGGAGATGTTTGCATGTTGTATAAGTGTTGTGATTTATAGAGACGTTGAAATGGTTGTCGGGCCTGACATGGCATGATATGCTGGGATAGTTTAAAGGTGTAGAAGATACCGTTTACATTGTCTGCTGAGTGCTTGTGTTCATTGTGAGAAGTTGTCAGTGGCACGGTTAACATAGGGACGTACTTTGTGTGAGTGTGAGACGAATTGGTATAGTGGATGCAGAAAAAAACTGTACAGATTTAGAAGTTTCCTCGCAGATCAAAATCTCATCAGAAGTGATTGTAAAATTTCTTGTGTCATTGAAACTGTTCATTTTTTAGCAAAGCAGACTGAGGTTATTCTATTGTATGTTATATGCATGTGATATTTCGAAACAAGTGTGCATGCAGATTGTAAAGGAGGGGGAACTGCTGCGAGGAACGTCTGCTGTACTGGACTGCTATTGGTGTGCAGCGCTGAAATTGGTGGTTGTATCAGAGAAATGTTTGTGGATACAGCGTTATTTTTAATCAAATTGGAAGATTATGAAGAGTTTGAAATATGAAATGCTTTAAAGTTATATGAGATATGTTCAGAGGAGATGTTCATATTCCCAGTAGGGAGGGAGGAGTGGCGCCTCAGAAGGTACTCTCAGTCACAATATGTCGATTAATGTAGGGCTCCATACATGTGTTTGGCTTGGTCAATGGTACAAGATCACAAAAAGGATGGTCCATTGAGATTCCCACAATATGACACATTAATTTTGTGAGTTATTGAAAATTTGAGGAGAGTGTTATATGAAATGAAGACACCTCTTAAACCAGCACAATGTGAAGCACTCAATGCTTTGGAAAGTGCTGCTCATGCAAGAGACAAAGAAAAATAGCAGGGCAGAGTAAAGAAAGCTATGAGCAGAGAAAGTGGAGAAGTGACATGATAGAAGGAGGAAGATTGCATCCAGCATTGACGACAGATGTGGTTGAGGGAGAAGGGGAAAGGAAAACAACCCAGAGACCAAAAGAAAGGAAACAAAAGGAGCCTGATAATATGGAGAGTGATGAAGGCTCTGGAGATAGTCTTTTGGATGTGTTACTTTTTGAAAGTCCACCTCAATATAATGAAGTTAGGGATGGAAGTGGAAATCAGATTGTTAATGGTAGTGGTCTGACTAATGTCGCAACTGACTCCTAGTCCTGTGGTAGTTACTTCCTCTGGTGTACCGTGTGAATTAAGAAGCAAAGATTTGCGAGAATGTGCCCCAGTTGATCCTACAGTGAGTGCTGTTGATGCTCTTACAGTCCCAGTTACTATAGGCCTGGTAGTTCCTATGTAAAAAACAGAATGTTATGGGACAAATACATACAATTTTACTTTACCCAAAAATACTGAAAGGCAGAGCTGAGTTCCAAATACTTCAGGCGTTAGGGAGTTTGTTCCTTTAGTTCCAAAACACACTAGCACTCCATTTGGAGCGAGTGCAGATACAGCATTAAATATATTAGGATGAACTTTGATATGTACATATCAGAAGATACCTGCATACAATTCTTTTGCATGGGAACCACCTTTGAATTTGGGAAACGGTGCTCAGGGAAGTGATTCTACATCTAAAATTCCTGTGGTGACAGGATCCTTTAGTGGAAGGAGATAGATGACTGGGTACAATTCTTTAATGGAAACACCCCAGCCAAGGAGAATACTAGTTCGGAAGTGAGTCAGGGAATACTTCCATCAACACCGAGAGAGACGACTTTGAACATGGCAAAGTTGACAATAGAATTGGACACAATGATTGTTGGAAATTTCGGCTTGGAACAGCTAGAGACCTGCCAAGAAGATGAACTCGCATTCATGTGTAGAGTTATTACTAAGTGAGTGGGCAAAGTTCATGGTGAATTGGCAGAATTGGCTAAAAAATATGAGCTAGACTTAAATAAAACCAAGGCTTTGCAAAAGAGCTATAGAATGTGCTGCATTGAAAAAAAACACTGCTGATATGAGAACTTTAGGATTAAAAACTCAGATAAAAGAAATGATTCAGAACATTAGCAATTGGAATGAATTAGATAAGTGGGAAACCAAATGGGCAAATAAGAAAGAGGTGAAGAACCCTTCGGGTGAACCGCCACCCACTGGAGCAGAGGGAGGTGAGAGAAGTGCTTGTTGTTGTGCCATGGAGTCAAAGTGATCTTGCATCATTTACTAAGGATTTCCCAAAGTTGCGCGAGAAGCCAGTAGAATCGTATCAACAGGTTGAAAGATTTGTCAAAATTTCATAGGTGTGTATTTATTTGAATACATTGTTTGACACTGTCAGTCTGAGTCACTTGTGGACTGAGTGCAAAATAGCTGTTCGATGGCCCGAGACTGAACCAACTAGGAACATAGTGAATAAGGGTTCTTCACCATTGTTGATGAAGAAATATCAGGAGGTCATGACATTCCTGGAAGAAAAGGTCCTTCCTCAAGATGTTGATTGGGTCAAGATTGATAGAACAACTCATGAACCAAAGAAGTCAATCCATGCTTACTATGAAAGGCTGTTTGAAGCATTCAAACAGTATAGTGGTATGGACACTTTAGAGGCAAAGGACATGGGACATTTTGTTTTGAGGTTTATGACAGGATTGAGGCCAGAGATAAGTCTAATGATTCAGCAGCATCTTATCTGATGCTTGCCCAAATGAAAGCTGCTCAATGAACTAGCCAGATGTCCATGGCCGTAAACAATGGCGGTGCAATGGAAGGTGTATATCAACAGCCACAGAATCCAATGCCAGGTAGTGTTCGAGGAGTATCCATAGACCCTAGTACAGAAATTGATGTAAATAGTCTAAAAAGATCAGCTCCTTGTCACCTCTGCAAAAAGCAGGGACATTGGAAGTGGGAATGTCATTTAAATCTGGCTAATCAGGTCCAAAATGCAGGATTTGTACCTTCTCAGAATAACAATCCTAACCAGATGCAGGGTGTCCAAAGACCCAGGAGCCAAACTTCTAATATGCCCCAAGCTCCGGTGATGCAAGTACCCAACCCCGATGCTACAGCAGAGTGCTGTTGGATCACGCCAGAATATAAATCAGGGCATGAGAATTAATGCAAATGGGGTATAGGATAATAATGCATTTCAACTGTTCCCTTTGACACAGGTGTAAGAAATGGCTCCAATCAGACATCCTGACAGTGCGTGAGAAGGGAGGAAGACCACATGATTGGTGCAGGATTAGTGGTAGATCAGAGTGGACCATTCATGTATAGTGAAGTTGATGGCTGTCCCGTGTCATTTTTGGTTGCTACTTGTGCTACCCATTCTACTCTGAGAATAGTAGAAGCCCCATATCTACACCTCTTGGGAAAAACAGTTAAAGTTGTTGGTATGGAGAATAAACGAATGACAGCTCCAGAAACTGCCCCAGTCTCAATAAAAATAGGCTCTTTTGAAGACAAGTACAAGTTTATAATATGTGATCGCAGTCCAGTGAATCTCTTGGGAAGAGATCTACTGTCAAAATTGATTTGTGTCATCTATTGTACTCCAGCAGGAATAGAAGTTCATACCCAAGATGAGGATGCTGACTTTAAGTTGCTGAAAAGTGAAACGCACTGCACTTTCCTGACTTTGTTAACAGTTGATAATTTGCCCCCAGATTTGAGAGAAACAGACTTGAAGTGGGGGAGTTTTCAGGAAAAGATATCAGACTGATAAAATGTTTGGAACTTGTCCGAATTACTGTCAAACCAAATGCAGAATTTAAAAAAAAAACACCATATAGTTTGACCCCTGAAACGATTGCTGGAATAACTCTTGTGATCGAGTCCATGATACAGCAGGGAATTCTGAAGGACATCATATGAAGATCTTGTAACTCTCCCATCATGGGTCTTCAGAAATCAAATGGAAAATACAGAACTATACAGGGCCTTAGGAAAATAAATAATATTGTTGTCCCTTGTTGCCCTGTGCTACTGAATCCAGCTATAATAATGTTTTAGATTTCATGTGAGGCTGAGTGGTTCACTGTCATTGATTTGTGCCAAGCCTTCTTTTCAATATCATTGCATGAGGGTAGTCAATTCCTCTTCACATTCTGGCTTGGAAATAGGGTTTTGGCATGGTGCTGCGTTCCACTGGGGTATAACGACTCACCATCAATTTTCAATCAGATCTTTAAAAAAATGTGAATTCTTGGTCATGCCAGGCAATTTATTCATACTTCAGTATAACAATGACTTCATGCTAGTGTCAAATACTCAAGAAGCTTGTATACAGGATACCATTGCATCACTGAACCACCTGGCTGAGAATGGATATAAAGTATCCCCAGGAAAGTTGCAATATTGTCAAAACAAGTCCAATATCCTGGGCACCACATTGCGAAAGGAGTGACAAAGGTGTCACAACAGAAGATTTCAGCAATACTGAAAATGGGTCTGCCAACTACTTGGAGAGAAGTCAGGATATTATTGGGAATGGTTGACTACTGTCGACAGTGGATACCAAACTTTTTACTGGTGGCTAAGGCTTTACAGAGGCTGACACACAAGGATGTGTCTGATCCCGTACCATGGGACAACGATTGTCTTTCTAGAGCTGTAAGAATGTCTCTGTTGTGGCCCAGCTCTATGGATGCCCGATTATAACAAATCTTTTGCAGTTTTCTGCAGTGAGAGCCAGGGCTGTGCTTTCTCAGTGCTGACTCAAATGCATGGAAGTGCTAAAAGACCTGTGGTGTATTTTTCTGCCACATTAGATCCTGTTGCTTCTGCATTGCCTGGATGTTTAAAATCAGTAGCTGTGGTTAGCATTATCATAGAGAGATGCAAAAATATTGTTATGGGAAACCCATTAACTGTGTAGGTCCCTCATTCAGTAGAGCTTTTACTGACCAGAACTAGAATGCGGCATCTAACAAGACTTACCAAGTACGAGCAGATTATATTGGGTACAGAAAATGTGACAATCAAACTTTGCGGGGTTTTGAATCACACTACTCTGCTGCCAATAGTGGTTCAGAGAACTACTGAAGATTGTGCAAGGGACCAAAACTGTCTCAATGTCAATGAACTATGTACCAAACCAAGACCAGACAT
The DNA here is from genome assembly GCF_031143425.1 of Pleurodeles waltl. Classification (NCBI taxonomy): domain Eukaryota; kingdom Metazoa; phylum Chordata; class Amphibia; order Caudata; family Salamandridae; genus Pleurodeles; species Pleurodeles waltl. The sequence continues at coordinate 517,160,749 of NC_090440.1, read as the reverse complement.
ACAAGATGAGCCATTAACTGAATTGATTATGTCCTTTATGTTGATGATTCATGCTTGAGAGACAACAGCGGAAATTTGAGAGCAGCTTATGCTGTTTGTAATTTGTCTGGAGTTGTTGAAGCTTCTTGGCTTCAAGGAATATTTTCTTTCCAGGTAGCCAAATTAATTGCTCTTACTAGAGTATGTTGTGGCTCTGATCGGTTGAAAGGGACAATCTGTACTGATAGTCAATACAGCTTTGGCATCATTCATGACTTCGGACAACTGTCGTCTCATCGAGGTTTTATGACATCCTCTGGATGTCCGATCTGGGGCAGCAAACAAGTGAAAAACCTCCTCAACTCACTGCATTTGCCTGAGAAAGTTGCAGTGGTCAAGTGGCTTGCACATCGTTCTGGAGATGATCATGTGACTTTCAGTAGTAGGTATGCCGATGAGGTTGCGAAATGCTGTGCGTATAATGTCTGTACCTTTAATGGTGACTTCACAAGCAAGGGAATGGATGAGGCTAACTTTAAACTTTTGTTGACAACAGCTGATACTTGGGATGAGGTGAAAAGGCTCCAAGAGGAAGTGTCTGAAGAGGAACAACAAGGTTCAGTCAGAACAGGTTGTGTTAAAAGAGATAATGACATTTGGGTTTCTGTGGATTTGGCCAGTGTTGCCAAATAGCCTGTTACCTCCTATGGCTCGACATTTTCATGGTCCTGCTCATATTGGTAGGGATGCTATGGTGAGATTGTTCAGACAGACTTGGTTCAAACCTAAATTCAGATTGATGACTGAAGTGTTGTGTCACCAATGTGTTGTTTGTCAACAGGGCAATGTTGGAAAGAGAACTGCAGTTATATTGGGTCACATAAGAAGGTCAGGAGAACCTTTTAAAAGGATGCAGATGGATTTCATTGAGATGCGTGTGTGATTGAGGTATCTTTTTATTGTGTTATTGTGTGTATCTTTTCCCATTAGGTTGAGGCTTACCCAACTAGGCAAAATGATAGTCTTACTGTGGCCAAACTGCTGTTGAGGGAGCTCATAAGCAGGTTTGGCTTTCTGACTTCTTTCGAATCTGATCGAGGAACTCATTTCAACAATGAGGTTCTGAAATTGTTGCACGCAGCATTGCAAATGGAACAGAGATTGCACTGCAGTTATAGACCTGAGGCTTTGGGTCCTGTTGGTCAAGTGAATGGCATACTGAAATCCAGATTGGCAAAGGTGTGTGCTTCGACATTCTTGAAATGACCTCATGCTGTGCCCCTTGATTGAAAGACTGGCCTGTCTCCCAACGAAATCCTGATGAGGAGGGCGATGAGACTGCCAGCGATTCTTGCGAATACACTTCTGAATATAACAGAGTATATGGTCCTAGACTATTGCAAGGGACTAGCTGATGTGGTGGGTTCTGTGTCTCACCAGGTCGGATCGACTTCAGCTTTTCTACTGCAGGAACAGTGCTAGGACCTTAGTCCCGGCAAATGAATCTTGATAAAAAAAGGGAAAAAAAACATGTCTGGAACTTCAGGGGTGTGGACCTAACCAAGTGATCCTAGTGACCACGACTGCTGTGAAGTATGGAGGTCTTCCCAATTGAATCCACGCTTCTCATACCTGCAAAGTCGAGTATCTCCTTGATATGACAGCTCCTGCCCCAGAGGAACCAGTGGTGTGAGAAAGGCAACCAGAGACAACCAGAATAGGTCAGCCGAGCTGTTAGGACCAAGGAGAGCCAGATGTAGCACACAAGTTGAAGAGGGTCTTGAGCAAGCCACGACTGACTCTGAAGCTGAAACAGTAGAGTCTTGTTCTGTGGTGAGTGAGTCAGAATCAGAATCAGACCATGGAGAAGGAACGAGTGCTGGAAGAAAGCGAGTGGAAGCTGGAGACCGTTGGCCCAGAAGAAAAGAATGAGGAAAAGTGAATCTGCCTAAAGAGTATGTGCCGCAGGCGATTGCTGAGGAAACTGAGAATTCTGATCTGAGGGGAAGTGAAGACAAAGGTGTGGCATTGAGAAATTCAAAAAGAACAATAGTGCCTAGTCGTAGGTATTCTTCATCTGAGTGGACCTACTGCACAAATGATGGAGATCAATAAATCTGAGAGTATTGGAGTAAACATACAGGTTCAACTGAACATTGTGATTGAACTGTATCTAGAAATTTCATTGTCACTGTGAGTTTAGTTTGTGTGCACATTAGAGACATTTACATTGACTGGGATCAAGAATTTGGAAGATTTCCTAGGCCCCAGTAGAAGAAAGATGGTTGTCACTTAGAAGAACACACAGTAGGGCTATGGAAGTATCACAGAGGTTTTATATTGTAGGTCAATGAACTTTTTAACTTTCTTATGCTGCTTGCATTGGTGAAATCAACAACGAAATATTTTGCTGCTGCCATACTTGCTTAATAGTAGATCTGATTCTAAAGACATAATGGAGCTAAACAAGATAAATAGATGTAAATACAAAGTAGGTGCTTTATTGCTCATTTCCTTCGTAATACTGATACTTTTGCTCGTAGGAGAGTTTTCCCCTACCAGTCCTACAGAAAAGGAGACATCTTCTAGTGATCCCCCCCAAATTATTAATCCTCAGAAAAGTGGTATGCCAGATGAGAAAGCATTACACTTAGATGCACTTAGGGCAGATTATTCTGCAAATGTATATTTCTGTTTATTATTATATGAATATGTAGAGACTATGGAAGCCTGAAATTGCTATGTATGCACTCAATTGCCTCCTTCTGTTTGAGAAGGCATTACCTATCATAATATTTCAGTGACTTATGGAATTTAATGTAGCTATGTAGTCTTTTGTTGAGTTTGTTTAATGGGACAGGACATTATCAGTATTATTTTTCAAACTACAACAAATGGAAAATAATCAGAAGATATAAAATTGACCTATTATTGACCATTTGAAGACATGTCCAGCTCTCTTGGAAATAAAAATGATTACAAGATTTTTCAAACCTGTTTCCGCTCTAGACGCAGTTTATGCACATCGACACAATTTAACTTGTATATAATCAGATGTTGAGAAGAAATTCCTGAATTAAGGTGAGGACAGAAAACGAGTGTTTGAAGCTAACTCACAGTTAGATGAGCATTTCTGGAGTCAAAATAAATGGACGAAAGAAGAAATAGAACATCAGTTGCTGGAAACTTAGCTGCCTTAGGTCTAGATTGGGAACACAAAGGAAGATTGTATATTTGGATGGAAAGATCTGAGACTGGTAATGTTTTTGTTGGAAAGAGTGAATGTGAACACACTTTTGAAGTTTGGGAGAACTATAAGTTGTATTTGGATGGAGAGGGTGCTGTTATTCCTGGAGTTTATTTTGTTTGTGGAAAACGTGCTTATTGTAGATTGCAAAAAGAATGGTATGGAACATGTTATTTGGGGATTGTTTTTCCCCAAATTTATCATGTAGAGCATTTTTGACGATCCTGCTTGGACTCAAGGTCCTAGATCTTAGCGAGGTGTGAGTGCAGGAGAAGTGGTAGGAGATATTTTTGGTGCTTCAGTCCTGTCTGGGGGAGTGATTTTGAATGATTTGAAGATTAGAAGGCTGTCTACTATAGTGGATAAACTAGCCACTAGTACTGTTGGAGCGTTACTGGTCATAAATTCTGAGATGATAGCAATCAGATCAATGGTTTTATAAAATCGATTTGCGTTAGACATGTTGCTCATGAAAGAGGGTAGAGTCTGGTGGCTGCTTAAGGTCCAACAATGTTCTACCTTCATTCTGGATAAAATTAAGGATTTGCAGAAGTATATCCGGAATATTTCAGGGTTGACAAAGGATTTGAAAGAGTTGGAAGCAACTAGTGAATGGGAATCAATTGAAATAGATTTTCTGCTAAAGGTAGATGATTTGGAAATTTGGAAAGTGGAATTGTAGGGTTTGTGTTGAGACCATTGCTGATTATTTCCATAGTGGGAATAGTTCTGTTGGTTGGATACAACATTTTCAGAGAAATGAGGATTCAGCAAAGCAGAAAGAAAGCAGAGGTTGAATTGGAAGATAGTCAATGCAAATATTATGATGACATGAAGTGTTTGGAAAAATCCAGATGAAAACTATTTAAAATGACTAGGGTTTAGAGAGTCTCATTCAAGAATGATGTGGGTTTGTGATGACACTACACGTCATCAGAGGGAGGGTTGAAGGAGCATAACCTGGCTGTGCCATTATGCTTCCTAAAACGTGAGAAAAAGGGCTGATTAATTTTCTTTTTGGAACATGTAAAATGAATTGTTAAACGTAGTGCACTAAAATACATTAGTCAAAAAGTGCACAGCAAAAGTTAATGTTATATGCAAGCCACACTTAATACTTGATTGCAAGAATGTTAATTTATAGTATTTTAGAAATGTTATTCTTTATAGTCATTTTATATTCAACAGTTAGACACTTAAAACATATTTGAACTAAATGTATATTTATGTTCATTTTAGTCGTTTGGAGTGAAGGGCGCATTCTTTTTGTATGTTCTAATCTTCAAAGTGAAAGCTTGTTTTTCCAAAGCTGCAGGTGCTTACATTAACAAGGAGCTCGTTATGTACGAGCAATGAGAGGGTCTGAGAGAAAAGCTACCGGATGAAAGGAGTATCCTGGCATTGGCAGCTATAGCTTTTGAGATTCCTGAATGCAAGGTTGTATCAAGGTCGGGTGTCAAAGGCTTCGGAAGACTGAAGTGTGAATTATAATTGATTTGCAGCTTTGCTTTTCAAATGAGAGATTTTGTCATGATGTCATCACACCTGAAAAACTAATATTTAAATGGGGTTAGTAGGAGAGAGATTCATACTCTCTGCCCCTTGCTCAGAGCAGACCTTGCTTTGGAGGTACATACCTCATAATTTCTATGTGGCTTTATGCCCCCACAACTCTGTTAGTCCGAATCTTCTACTGAAGTTCTGTTTGCTAATCTCCAACCTCCCCATCCTTTTCTATAATAAGAGCTACTTAGGGTCAATGAAAATATTTCAGAGCTACTAATGTTATTAACGTTGTAATAGTGACCATATAAAACACAGTTACATTAATGGTCACTCCATGCAACATTGTCAGCAGTGATTACCTCAATACATCATACGGGGTTGCTAAGAGTAATATAAAAAGGCTTTAGCAGTTTGGAATGCTTCTACATGGGTTATACAAAAGAGCAATAGCTGCAGTGCCCTTGGCATTAAAGTACAAATATGAGTAGTAAGTCTCCCTGACACTACATGTTTTATTACTCATATCAGCTTTAAATATATTTTACAGTGTCAACTATTTGTCTCAAAACATCAGCTTCAGAACGAAGTTCTAAAAATACACACATTTGCATCTCAAATACACACTTTTCAATTTTGAGATACATATATTAATTAACCTAAGCAAAAGCTTTTAATTTAATAGGCTGAGCTGCACACAGAAGAGCTACTTACAGGTAGCTGGAGAGCTACCATTAGCTCACGAGCTACTTGTTGGAGAAGCCTGGTGTAGGAGCTAGATTCGATGGTAAAATAGCTTAATTTTAGAATCCAGACACAATGTACTTATCCTGATTTTCTGCATTGTTGCTATTGAAGTCTTGGGGGGTCATTACAACATTGGCGGTAAAAGCCGCTTACCGCCGTGCAGAAGACCGCCAATACACCGCCTCGGCCGCAGAATTCCGCCACAGCTATTATGACCCACATCTCGGAATCTGCCGAAATTCAGACACCCACACAAGTCCGCCACACCAAAGGTCAGTGATAAACTGGCGAAAACAAATCCTCCACCGTCATGCCAACAGAAACACGCCCATGCTATTACGACCCACGAATCCACGCAGCGGTATTTCAACCGCGGTATTCCATTGGCGGTACACACCGCCGCGCTCAAAATACACACACATCTCCAAAACACCGCCACATTGGACAATTCAAAACACACACACCTGATACACATACAAACAACACTCCCACACACCCAACACAATATAAAACACACACCCACATCACCCACAAACCCCTACAACCCAAAATCAGAGACGAAGGCGACAGAGAGAGAGCACAGCAATAGAGAACCCCACCACACAGAGGCACAAAACACCATCACCCACACAACATCCACGCACAAAATTCCACACACCACTATACATCACCACACTCATCACCACATACACCACCCCACACATCACCTACACCACCCCATGGCACGCCAAAGACACCCCAGGTTTTCCGAGGAGGAGCTCAGGGTCATGGTGGAGGAAATCGTACGGGTAGAGCCACAGCTATTTGGATCACAGGTGCAGCACACTTCTATAGCCAGGAAGATGGAGCTATGGCGAAGAATCGTCAACAGGGTAAATGCAGTGGGACAGCACCCAAGAAACCGGGAGGACATCAGGAAGAGGTGGAACGACCTACGGGGGAAGGTGCGTTCAGTGGTCTCCAGGCACAAGATCGCGATTCAGCGGACTGGTGGCGGACCCCCGCCTCCTCCCCCACAACTAACAACATGGGAGGAGCAGGTGTTGACCATTATGCATCCAGAGTGCCTCGGAGGAGTCGGTGGAGGAATGGACACTGGTAAGTCAAATCTTAACTATCATATCCCCCACCCTACCTGCATGCTATGACACACCCCCACCCTCACCCTCTCCCCTATCACTCCAACTCCTCACTAATGTACTAATAACACAAACCACCCATCCCAACACCAAGCCCTGCATGACACAACAAAGCATGGACACCCATCACTAAAGCATGCCCACTGCACATACCCATAACACCCCCCAGCCATCATCACACAAGCCCCCACACAGGAATGCTTGCACTGGGGTACAATCACAACCACCCATTGCACACCATGACACACACACAGGCAATAATCATGCTTTTATACCCCTGCAGCACCACTATGTAACGTCACCAGACAGGAGGGTCCAGACATGTCCACTCCACCCCCAGAAGAGGCCCACAGTGATGACAGCAGCTCTGGCCAACTGGATCCAGATGACCAGCCCGGACTATCGGGGGCCTCGGGACAGTCGGTTCCCCTCGCACAGGCACAGCCCAACACTGACCTTCCACCCTCTGGTAACACCAGCACAGCACCCACCCAGCGGGCCCATACCTCCGTACCCAGGACACGTCAGTCAGCTGTGTGTCCACCACTACAGGGAACCCAGGATAACCCACCACCCCAACAACAACAGGGACCTGGAGGCAGTGGTAGTGGGCACACGGTCCAGGGGACAGAGGCACAGGAACACAGGGGAACTGGGAGGGCTGCCGTGTGACAGGGGGCGGACAGGCCAAGAGAACCCACTCTCCACGAGGCCCTCTCCTCCATCATGGGAGCATACCACCACTCCCAGGAGACAATGGCAACAGTCCTGGCCAAGTTTCAGGAGACCATCGCATGCAGGAGGAACAGTATTTGGGTTTCAGGGAGGAGCTCAGAACCATCAGCTCCACCCTGGGCACCATCGTAGGGGTGCTGAAGGACATATAAAAGACCATGAGGGACACTGTGGCACTCCAAGGGGCCCCTGACACTAGCATAGATGATGAACGGCCCACCACCTCTGCCGGCGCTAGTGGACAGGAGGCACCGCCACAGGACCACCACACCAGCACCCCACCCCCTGCAGACGGAGAACCACCCCGCAAGCGGTCCCTGAGATCCAGGAACAGGACAGAGCAAGATGGCAAGACCCCCGCCAGGAAATGAGACCACCCTGATTGTCCTCCCACTGTCCCACTTTGTTACCCTGTCCAGATTGGAACTGCCCCAGCTCCACTTCCTATGCCCATATGGGCAATGCACCTGTGAGACTAATAGACTGGACTCTGCCATGGACATTCCTCCACCATCACCCATCACCATTTTGCCACCCCCTCCAATAATTAGCACTTCAATAAACACCCTTGAACCACAAAACAATCTGGAGTCAGTCTGTGATTTTGAAAATGTGTATTAGCTATGACAGTGACAAAATCCGTTCTCAATAGTAATGTCAACATACCTATGTCACACATCACAAGTCCGTGAAGGATGCAAGCAGATGACACACGTTGGTAACCACACCTGTGAAACCGTAATGGAAATGTATCACTCAGTTAGCAGATACTACTTCAAATTGACAGACAGGATAGAGGTAGAAGTGTGAAAGTGAATGTAATAGTAAAAAAATTGTTCTCTCCTGTGTGTCACTGGAAATATTGCTGTATGACAGAGTCCCTGTTATCAATGTCTTCTTCCTCTGCTTCCTCCTCATCACTGTACACAGGCTCCACAGCTGCCACAACACCACCATCTGGACCATCCTCCTGCAGAAAAGGCACCTGGCGTCGCAAAGCAAGATTGTGAAGCATTGAGCAGGCGATGATGATCTGGCACACCTTCCCTGGTGAGTAGAATAGGAAACCACCTGTCATATGGAGGCACCTGAACCTGGCCTTCAGGAGGCCGAAGGTGCGTTCGATCACCCTCCTAGTCCACCCATTGGCCTCATTGTAGCGTTCCTATGCCCTGGTCCTGGGATTCCTCACTGGGGTCAATAGCCATGACAGGTTGGGGTAACCAGAGTCCCCTAATAGCCACACACGGTGCCTCTGGAGTTGACCCATCACATACGGGATGCTGCTATTCCGCAGGATGTAGGCGTCATGCACTGAGCGAGGGAACATAGCATTTACCTGCGAGATGTACTGGTCTGCCAAACATACTATCTGTACATTCATCGAATGATAACTCTTCCGGTTCCTGTACACCTGTTCACTCCTGTGGGGGGGGACCAGAGCCACATGGATCCCATATGATGTTAGGGATATGTCCCAGGGCATAGAAGTCACCTTTTACTGTAGCCAAATCCTCCACCTGAGGGAAAACGATGTCGCTCCTCACGTGTTTCGGCAGGGCAGACAACACTCTGGACAACAGGTTGGAAAACATAGGCTGGGACATCCCTGATGCCATGGCCACTGTTGTCTGAAATGACCCACTTGCTAGGAAATGGAGCACTGATAGCACCTGCACTTGAGGGGGGATTCCTGTGGGATGGCGGATTGGTGACATCAGGTCTGGCTCCAACTGGGTACACAGTTCCTGGATTGTGGCACGGTCAAACCTGTAGGTGATGATTAAATGTCGCTCCTCCATTGTTAACAGGTCCACCAGCGGTCGGTACCCTGGAGGATTCCGCCATCTCCTCACATGTCCCAGCTGACTGTGCCTAGGAAGGACAACAGCAACCACAGAGTCAACAAATTCTGAGGTATGTACCCACAGCTACACCGAACACGACACTAAATACAATATCCTTCCTGTATGTGTGTTGAGTGTAGGCCTAGGTATGTGTGACGCAGTTGTAAATGAAGCCATGTGGGCCCCTGAAATGGCGGCTGCCTGACCTCTAAAGTGGACAATGGGATGTGAGGTAACTGCGCTGGCGTTGTGCACCGTTGCGGTAGGCGGTCAAAGACCGCGGCGCAATGCTGCATTGGTTAACATTGGACCCTATGGGTCCCAGGAGCCAATGACGAAGTGCGCCGGCGGTGATGATACGCACCGCCGCGGACGTCACCGCCGCGGACGTGACCGCCATTTTCCATCTGTTCAATCACTCGATATCTGATCTTCGACAGGAGAGGACCTACACTGCAAGTGCTGCTGTGACCTCGGTCTGGAAGAGACAATGGCTGGTGCGTCTGGGGAAAGGGCCCCTGCCTTCACTGCACAGGAGTTGGAGAAGCTCGTGGATGGGGTCCTCCCCCAGTACACGCTACTCTACGGTCCTCCAGACCAACAGGTAAGTACACAGGGATCACGTTTTATGGGCTATGCCTGGGTGGAGAGGGCTGGATGTCAGTAGGAAGGGGGCAGAGTCCTGCGAGCATGTAGAAGTGTGATTGCATGTGCCACATGGCAAGGGCAGGGATGTGGGCCACTCACTTCGACGGTGCTGTTGCTAATGACTTCTCTTCTTCCCCTGTACATGTCATGTAAGTCAGCGCCCACCAGATGAAGGATTTTTGGCGTGCCATCGCCAAGGATGTCCGGACCCTGGGGGTCCACCAGAGACGGAGCACCCACTGCCGTAAAAGATGGGAGGACATTTGCTGCTGGAGCAAGAAGACGGCGGAGGCTCAGCTGGGGATGGCCTCCCAACGTGGGAGGGGTGCCCATCGCACCATGACCCCCCTGATGTTCCGGATCCTGGCGGTGGCCTACCCTGAGTTGGATGTGCGCATGAGGGCATCAGAGCAGACACAAGGGGGTGAGTACACTCACATTCTCATGACTTTGCACGCAGTGGAGGTGTCTGGGTGGGGGAGGAGGGCTGTGGGTTTCCCTAGGCCAGGGCGAGTTCCGTAGGCTAGGCCCCTCCGGAATCCAGGTCATGTGCCACTCCACCCCACCTCTGTAGAGTGTCAAGTACAGGTATACATGCCCCTGTGTCATCTATGTGGGTAGATGACACTCATAGCCATGTAGGCCATATCCCAGGAATTGCATCTGTAGAGGCCAAGAGCACGGCGTAGTGCAGTGGGCTGCTGTGTCTGTATTGTCCGCCAACGGTAGCGGTAAGCCATGCACTCAACCTGTCTTTCTTCTGTTTCCCCACCCCTTTTTGTGCTTTCCCTGTTCTTTTGTGCATCAGCATCATCAGGCGGAGGTACAGTGGCACCGAAGCACGAGGGGGCTGCATCCCACATGGCCATGGAGGGTCACACCACGGACACAGAATACACCAGTGGGACGGAGGGCGAGGGGAGCTTCACGTCGGTCACCGGATCAGCAAACAGCGACACGGACTCGTCCTCCGATGGGAGCTCCCTTGTGGTGGCGGCACCATCTGTGCCCCCCACTTCTACAGGTACAGCCGCCACCCCCCCTACCAGCACCGCCCTCCCAGCAGCCCCTCAGCCTTCGCTCCGTGCCCGCTCATCCAGGAGGGTGGGCATCACCTTCGCCCCAGGCACCTCAGCCCCTGCCCCTGTCACCCCTGCTGCCCTCAGTGAGGAGGCCATTGACCTCCTCAGGTCACTCACTGTTGGGCAGTCTACCATTGTGAATGCCATCCAGGGTGTAGAAAGGGAGTTGCAACACTGGAGGCATTCATTCTGGTCAGACTGCCCATCATCGAACCCTGCCATCTCTGGCCTCAGCACTGATGGCAGCCATTGTCCCTGTGTCTAGCCTCCCCCCTCCAACTTCCTCCACCCAGACCCAATCCCCTGTACCCCAGCCTATCCCAAGCACACCATCAGACCAGGCTGCACACACCTCAACGCACAAGGGCAGCTCAGGCAAACATAGGCACCACACATCCCGCAGGCACTCACACAAGCATCACCCACATACAGACACAGCAACATCCACTGCCTCCACTGTGTCCCCCTCCTCGTCGTCTCCCTCCTCCCTCCCAGTCTCGTCTACACTCTCACCTGCATGCACTACCACTACAGCCACTAGGACTCGCACAAGAACACCCAGCACCACACCCCGCTCACCTGCACTCACCACCCCACTACCATTTACACGTCCCCTGTGTCCTCTCCCAGTGTGTCTGTGACGCCCCCTCCCAAAGTACACAAACGTGGACACCCACACACCCAACATCCATCCACCTCACGACAGCCTCCAGAACCTGCACCTGCACCCAAATCATCTAAAGTTACATCTACAACCACCTCCTCTTCCTCCACTCCCAGACCCCCTCCAGCTACCCATCCCAGTGTTCTTCAGAAACTTTTCCTGAGCAACCTTGACCTCTGTCCCACCACCCCCACCCTTCCAATTCATAGGTCCCGTAGTAGCACCTCAGCCAAAAAAAGTCCGGTACCAGTGGTGCGTGTTAGAGGTATGTGGAGTGCCCCGTCCACCAGGGCAGCCAGTGTGACACGGAGCCAAAGCACTGCCAGTCCACCCACTGTAAAGCACCAGAAGTTGGACAGTGCCCGACGGGAGAGGGTGAAGACTCCTGCCGGCAAAGCCACCCACAAGGGATCCGGGGGGAGTGTCGAGTCAGCTGTGACCCCTCCCAAGGTGGTGAAGGGGCAGAAGAAGTCTCCAAAGTCTGGTAAGAGCAGCACGGCGGAGAAGGCCGCCATCCTCCCCGCTGGCCAGGACGCCACCGCCAGAGTCAGTGCCCTGGAGGGCAGCACTATCGTCACTGTTCCGGAGACCACCGCCAGAGTCAGTGCCCTGGAGGGCAGCACTATCGTCACTGCTCCGGAGACCACCGCCAGAGTCAGTGCCCTGGAGGGCAGCACTATCGTCACTGCTCCGGAGACCACCGTCAGAGTCAGTGCCCTGGAGGGCAGCACTACCGTCACTGGTCTGGAGACCACCGCCAGAGTCAGTGCCCTGGAGGGCAGCACTATCGTCACTGGTCCGGAGACCGCTGCCAGCGTCAGTGCCCTGGAGTGCCCCGGCACCCACAGCCCGCTGGGCACTGAGGGACCGTCATGCCACACACCGATGCACAGGTCACAGACAGCAAAGTCAAGCACCGCTGAACATGGCAAGCACTGCTGAACAGGGCAAAGACCGCCATGGCAAGCACTGCTGAACAGGGCAAGCACCGCTGAACAGGTCAGAAACGGCAAAGTCAAACACCGCTGAACAGGGCAAAGACCGCCATGGCAAGCACCGCTGAACATGGCAAGCACCGCTCAACAGGTCAGAAAGGGCAAAGTCAAGCACCGCTGAACAGGGCAAAGACCGCCATGGCAAGCACTGCTGAACAGGGCAAGCACCGCCAAGTCAAGCATTGTTAGCCCATGTGCGGCTGGGACAGTGACGGAACTGGGACCGTCACGAGGAGCGTGATGCACTCTAGGCACCAGTCCCCCTCCAGAACCAGTGGAGAACTGCATCCACTACCTAAATCCTTCACAGCATGAAGCACTCTGGGCACCAGTCCCCCTCCAGAACCAGTGGAGACTGTTATCCACTGGAGAGACTGTGGCTTTGCACTCCCCAGGATGTAGCCGTGGGTAACCCACCCACTGTAGAGCTTTGAGAGACTGTGGCTTTGCACTCCCCAGGATTGATCAGTGGGCAAACCACCCACTGTAGAGACTTGAGAGACTGTGGCTTTGCACTCCCCAGGATGTAACAGTGGGCAACCCACCCACTGTAGAGCTTTGAGAGACTGTGGCTTTGCACTCCCCAGGATGGTACAGTGGGCAAACCTCCCACTGTAGAGACTTGAGAGACTGTGGCTTTGCACTCCCCAGGATGTAACAGTGGGCAACCCACCCACTGTAGAGCTTTGAGAGACTGTGGCTTTGCACTCCCCAGGATTGATCAGTGGGCAAACCACCCACTGTAGAGACTTGAGAGACTGTGGCTTTGCACTCCCCAGGATGTAACAGTGGGCAACCCACCCACTGTAGAGCTTTGAGAGACTGTGGCTTTCCATTCCCCAGGATGGTACAGTGGGCAACCCACCCACTGTAGAGCTTTGAGAGACTGTGGCTTTGCACTCCCCAGGATTAATCAGTGGGCAAACCACCCACTGTAGAGACTTGAGAGACTGTGGCTTTGCACTCCCCAGGATACATCAATGGGCATGGAGCCCCATCGTGGATCTGGCTTTGCACTCATCCGGCTGAGGTGCCCCCCCTTCCCTTCCCCCTGAGGTGCCTGTTGTATTACTATCTGATGCCCCTGCAGTGTTCTCTCCGTTTCTGGACAGGTATCTTGTGTGGGCCTCGTCCATGCATTTTGGGCCCAGTGGTCCACGGACATTGAATTGTGCATACCTGCACTACTAATCGTGATGTATATATTTGGAATGTGTACATATTTCCGTATATATGAGCTTACTGTATTTTATTCATTACAATAGTTATACTGATTCCCTTTTGTCTTTGCATTCTTCCGGGGGGGGTTGTGGGTTGTTACTGTGATGTTTGGATATGCATTAATGTGTGTGTTGTAGTGGGGGAGGTTCAGGGTGGGGGTGTTGTGTTTGTGTCCCCCTGACTTTTGCCTCCCCCGTCCCCTATGTCGTAGGTGCAGTACTCACCGTTGTCTTCGGCGCCGCCGTTGCTGATGTTCGTAGAGGAGCAGGAAGACAAGCGCAGGGAGTATTTGGAGTTCGGGCTCCATGGTGCCCTCCTTCCTCGTGGAGTGTGTTAAGGTGAGCGTTTTCCCATTGCAAAAGCTGTTTCCGCCGTGTTTTTATCCACTGTGAATCCGCCCTGGAAAAGGTGGCGGATTGGCCTGTTGTAATAGTGTGGGCGGTACATTGTCTCCCGCCTGTCTGTTGGCGGTGACCGCTGCGCTGCTTGTCTGTACCGCCGTGGCGGTCGGAGTGTTAAAGTGGCTGTCTATGTTGGCAGTTTCCGCCACTGTCATAATTCCCTTTTTTTCTCCACCGCCCTGTTTGCGGTTTTACCGCAGCTTTAACACCATCCGCCAGGGTTGTAATGACCACCTTGGTCTTTTATATGTTGCTTTGATTTAATATTGTGCGACCCCTTAATTCTCCATTGGCGATTTTGTATATCTATACTATGGTTTTGAGACTCACCTATGTAACTTTGGCCTAGAGTCTGTAATAAAGCCCTTTGAAACTTTAATTTGGACTCCTGAGGTTTAATGTGTGATTATTGAGTTGTACTGTAATTGATTTGAATAATCTGGTAAAACCATCTCTTCACCCCTCAGAACAGAAAAGAAAAGATTTATCGTACTCCAGATAAAAAGATAAAGCCCCAGGCTTCATCACAATGATGCTAAAACATTCTCATAACAAAGACAAAGATTCGAATTTCAATGCTTTATATCAGAATTAATAGGCAAAACATTGAAAATGTATCATGAGCATGTTTAGCAGCAAAGCATATAAATCATAAAGAACTAAGTACAGTTTTGCCTTCTGAGGTGGGAAATAGGCAGTCTGTTTTACTAACAAAATCCACACTCAAATAGGGCTTCAGATAAAAAATGTCATACAATTCTGTGGAAATACATGATTCACAGGCTTTAGGCCATGAGGAAACAAACTAGAAGAAACATTTTACTACAAAATACATTTGAGGATTCTCTCACTATAGTGGTACATTGAGATGCAACCACTCTTACATTCTTAGCTGTACACTTGTAGTTCGGGTTAATTTGGTGGAACGGAAGAATCCTGGGTTAAAAACAGCGGGGAGTTTGGTGGTCGGGATTTTCCGACCAACAAACTCTGAATCAGCCCCATAATGTTTCTTGATACTTTATAATGTTTTAAACAAAAAAGGCACACAGTTTTATGGCATGATATTACTCAGAAAGGCAGTACTTAATTGCCCCTTGGGCTGTAAACCAACAAGACTGCTTGTTTCCAAAACACCTACTTACAAATGATTTTCTTTGGACAGAAACATCAGAATTGCAACTGAATACAATGGAGTGTTTTGCACTGCGAACCCAACAACTGTACATTTAGCACATCATCCTGTAATGTTTCAAAAGTACATCCCTTCAGCCAAGGAAGCTACTCAAAATGTTCCTAGAAACATACAAAGACAGATCATAGCTGTGGTTTAATTTCAATCCTTTTCTGAAAAGCCAAATGAAAACAATGATTGTGCACATTTAAAAATTCACTTTGCATAATGTGGCCTAGTGTGGCCTGGTTATGCTAACTTAACCAAACTGATGTTAAGCATTTATTTCTTTTGATGAAAACTAATTTCTCACAGTTCCCCCTTTGATAATTGAAAATGATCACACCACCAAAATATTACAACTCAGTCATCAATATTTATGTTAAAGGATTTTCACTCTGCAACACTCTCAGGTTATCATAGACTTCTGTCTTATTTTCATCAAGAGCAACTTCTTCCTTCGTCAATCATCCTCTTCTTCTTGTTCCTGTAAATAAATCCAATTCCCACAACACAAATTGATCAACAAAAAGAAACACTCATTATACCTATAAATGAAACAACAGTCTTTACTAATATATCTTTGCCTTTTCTGTAATCAACATAAATAACGTTGTACAGTTTCCAAGTTCTTCTACTGGGTGAATCGCATTTACAATTGTAATTGTAATTGTATTTATATCATGCTTACTATATCTCCAATCTCCCCAAAAGTTGATTAGTGGTTGATTAGTAGAGGGAAATATAAATTGTTATTGCAAGTGTTACAATTCTGAGTCTGTTAGATGAATAGATAAAAGATGGATAGAGGAAGTATGAGTTTAGAAAGGATTATTTGGGAATTCATAGTAGTAAAAGGGGTTTGGGAGCAGTCAGAGAGCCTGCTAGTTGAATGAATAGGATAAAGGATGGCTACAGAGTGGAAGAGTTTGGAAAGGGTTATTTGGGAGTTCATAGTGGCAAAGAGGTTTGGGATGAGTAAGAGAGTGGAGGTCGGGATATTTTGGAAGAGGAACAGGATGAGTCATAGAGGTTTGGGGAGATTAGTTAACTTTTTTCTCTGCAGTGGGAGGAAAATATATAAATCTGTAGATACGTACCTACACGAAAGACGTATACATACATACAAAGCGATTTTAACATGATGCACATATGGAAAATAATCAGGAGACATAAAATTGTACTAGTTAAAGTCCCATATGTACATGCACTAGTACATTTTTACAAACTCAGGCTTTCCTTTTTTGATGTAAATTACGTTTTTTATTTTAGTTTATTTTTTTAGTTTATATTTGTTTCCCCAATATTTCAGTAGTGAAACACTTATAGATACAATTGCTATAATCATATTTACACATTGTGACGGATATTTATTATAGGAAAATAAACCTATGAGCGTACACTAATCTCATGATATGTTATAAAGGTATTGGTGTATGAATATAAAGAGAAGAATGTACATAAATGTATGTATATAATGTTTATTTCTTTATTTTTAAAATATAAATGTATTTATCTTTCATTCCTGTAGCAAGTATAAATATGTACATATATCTAGAGACACATCATACCCATATTATTTTTGTTTGTTTTTCACATTAATCAGTATCATTTTTGTATTATTTTTGATTTATGTATTTAAGGTGTTTTTAAAGTAATAAGCATATTGGATAACATGTAACCATACTTTCTGTATAATCATGTTTATATGTTTGATGTGTGTGATCATACTAAATAGAGGCCATTAGTATGTAGTCACATATCTATATGTTATTTATGTAATGACCTATATACATTTCATGGAGAAAAACAAAGGGTTGAGCATGTATAACCCTCTTGAGCTTGGGCTACACAACAACAAAATATAAAAGAGAAAAGCTCCAGCAGGATAAATGCTATTTGGATTGCCAAATTAGCGATTTTCTTCCACGAGCACCTATGAGCGCCTTGTGGTTTCATACGCTCCTGAGAGCATTCATGTTGAAATACTATGGTATACTAGAGGTAATCTCAGCTGACGTATTGGTATATACCCTTGTCCAAAACACATCGACCACCAACCCCAAGAGCCCGCCTTACAAGACAAAGTTGCAATTTTACTAAAGACAATTGCTTGATATTTCTAGAGACATTTGACAGATTACTGTAAGAGCTGGTCCTCCTTCTTTCCTCTTTTCATTCAGGTGGCCTACCTGTTGACAGTACTCAAACCCCAAATAACAGACTTGACTGTCTCGATTTGTACATTTTATATTCAGCAATGATATATATATATAAATATAAATATATACATATATATATATATATGAAACTGTATAATACTATGTTACTGTAAAACTCTCTCACTGTATGAAAAGTTTTATGTACTTTATTTTTTATTTTTTGCCTAAATTCAAGACAAAACAAAATATTTTGTTTACATCTATGATAATTGCCTCTCTCTACATAACAACGATGCCCTAGTCAATATACAAAAATAATAATGTGTGTTGAAAAGTTTAAGAAACATATGGAAACTTCCTCTACCGATAACAATTGATAAGTTATTTCAGTTCAATTTCTCATTTTTCATTTATTTTGATAGAGCTTTTTTGTTTTACATTTTGCTACATACATTTCAAGCATAAACATAAGGGATGTATATATTTTAACCATAAGTAATATATACATTTGTACATTTGTTAAGCATAAATATAAGAAATTGTATGTATTTTTATGCCTAAGTAATATGTGCATTTGTACAAAGAAGTAATATGTGCATTTGTACAAAAAACGCACACACCTGAATACATACATAAAAGCAAAGCATACATGTTTAGAAACACACATTTAGGCACCATTGGTATTTTGTAATCTTCTGAAGATAAGATAGTTATCTGTAGATCTTATGCTTGAAGTTAACGAATTCCATAGTTTGGCATCTTGAACAGAGAAAGATGTTCCACCCATGTATTTTGCTTGTATGCTGGGATTTTGAGGCAGGGCGCCAATCTGAAGCTGAGGTTTCTTTGTTGTATGTATTTTATGGTTTTCTTCCTGGTGAAAAGTGATCCTGTTTCATGTATTGCCTTGTGCGTAATGCAAAGCATAAGTGTATCTTTTGGCAACTGCTAACCAATTTAGGGCCCTTAAGGCAGGAGAAATGGGGCTTGTGGCTTTACATGTAGACAATGTCTAGCAGCAGAGTTATGAATTCTTTGTAGTCTTTTCATAGTTGAAAAAGATAATCCATGGTAGAGGCCATTGACGTAATCAAGTTTAGACAGAGTTGGTAGCTTGGACCTTGTGTGGAAATCCTAAGTGGGGAAAGATGGATTGCACAGTTTTCATAATAATGAAGCTTAATTTTGCTATTGTATCCACTTGGGCATTCATTTATAGCTTAGAGTCCATGGTAATACAGAGGTTTCTTACTTCCTTGGATATTTTAGGAAGTGGTCCCAGATTGTCAGGTCAGGCGAAGAGTGGGTCTTAAGTTTTCCAATCGCCACAGGTGAGTAATTACATTTTAGGGGCTTTCAATTTTTAGATGGCTCCACATCATCCACTGATCAATGACTTGGAGGCAAGTGAGTTTCCAATGTCTTTGGGGCTTTTCTGTTTAATAAGTATTTGTGTGTCATCTGTGTACTTGTAGTAGGTGAGCTAAAATTCTTTGATCATTGCCGATGTTGAAAAGTATGTATGAGATGATGGAGCTTTGGGAGACCCCTGTTTGTATGATGTAGTGTTTGGATGAGAAAGGAGAAGTATGCATGACATTTTTTTTTAAGGAAGAATGTGATCTATTCGAGAGCAGTCTCCTCTCTCATCGAGTCTTTGGACTACTGCCATGATCAACTATGTTGAAAGCAGCTGAAAGTCCAAGAGAAGTAATGAAGTGACTCAGTTGTGGTCTACTGTGCTTTTAAGGTCATCCCAGATGGCAATTAGGGCAGATTCTGCACCTCTCCCTGGATGGAATCCTGTTTGATAGAAAGTATGGAGTTATCTTAAAAACACTGAGACATCTGGGTGAATGGAGCTATTTCTATTTGTTAGCAGAGGAATGGTCCATTGGCAGTACATCTATAGTTGTTTGGGTCTTGAAGGTCCAGGTTTGTTTTCTTTCATAATGGGTGTATGTATGCCTTTTTTAAATATTTGAGAACCTGTGTGTCAAGGGATGATTGACAGATAGTGCGGATTGGGGTGGCAGCAGAGTTTGCTAAAAGGATGTTCTTGAAGATTTGTGGCAAGTATCAGAGGGCCAGCTGGCTGGCCTGATTGTCTTTGACAAGCTCAATAAAATCAGTTGTTTGACGTAATGCAGAGGCTGGGTTAACCTACGCCTGGGAGGGAGTGTTGGAAAAAGGCTAATGCTGTTGGTTTTCCTTTGCTTTAAATAGGAATCCATCATGCCTGCTTTGGTTGTGTAATAATTTGCCAGTTTGTCAGTAAACGCTTGGGAAATTGGACGGCTTCCATTTTTGCATTTATGTTTACGAAATTCAGTGAGAATTTTATCCAATTCTTTATTTGAACATTTTGCATTCTGAATGCTGTTTGAATAGTGGCTTTTTTTTAGCTTTTTTGATAGATGACTTGAATATTCTGTTGTGGTTGTCTAGGCGAAATTTGTCTTGAGTATTGTTTGTTTTGAGCCAGGTGCTTGTGTCAACATAATTAGTAATGCTTTCACTATTTGGAATATACGTACAGTGTCACTATTACATGTGTCAGAACCTCTTTCTGAGGGCCACGGGGCACGTAGGAGTTATTGGGCCTAACTGTGATGGTTAAGACCTTTTACTCCATATGTCCTGGGGCTCAACCTACTGTGGATCCTGAGTAACTGAGCCAAGTACCCCTTTGGCACTTCACTCTCAGTGTTAGCTGTGGTTGAGCACTCAAGGCTCCATCAAGGGGAAATGTAGATTCAGATTCCGATTAGTGAAAATGATTCATTACTCAAAGTGCAAACACTATGAACAATCAATCAGTGTCCAGTCAAATACTTGCTTTTATATGAATGGAAGTATTTTATTTCTAACTCTACATATGCAAAGGTATTCAATATTCAAAAGAAGTAACACAATCCCCCAGGAAGTCAGGGCTCTAGCGGCTGTCAGGCAGATCCCTGTCCCACCTTCCTTCATGTTGCTCAGGGTTATTCCCCATTTACTAGTGACCACATCCAGGGATTAGGCCGCACTCAAACGTTCTTCTTTGACTCTTCAGGTTTTAGTCAAAAGTGTCTATTGTGCTGCAGAACCATTAACAGGGAGTCCTCCAGAGCCGAACTGGGCCAGTTCAGGTCTTACCAGCTCTTGCAGTCCTGAAGATTTCATCTGTGCAGAGGAAGCACACATGAGTCCGGCTCTGCTTGAAGAAGTCAGGCTGCTACCGGCCTGCTCAGCATCTCTCAGTGGCACCGGCTTTCTCGACTGAGTGGCCCTGCCAGAGATCCAGTCAGCTGTCAGAGACACTTTCTGTCTGCTAGGATGCTGTAATTTTTCTTTATGCAGCAGTGTTGGGGGAAATCCTTTCTTCAGGTCCTGACTGAAGCCCGATAAGAGTGCAATGTTGTCCACGGCATCCTCAGTAGTCCTCAGTGGTCAGTCAGGGCAGTTCCCTCACAGTGCAGGTCCAACCTGACGCCGAAGCATCAGTATGTCCTTTGGGCAGTGATCAGAATCCCATGGCAACGTTGGTACCAGCAGCCCCTCCTGGCATACAAGCTTGCTGTGGTACTTGACAGCACAGGCATGGACTATCTTGGTGCTGGTGTACACAGACAGAAGGTTACAAGTCTTGGTGCTTCTCAAAGTAGTAGCTTCACTGGTGGCCCCCTCTGGCATACAGGGTCATCGCAGAGCGACGTTATTTGTTTGTCTAGTTCTACACTGTGCTTAACTCATCGCTGAGACTCTGGGTGCCCTCTCCTGGCATATGGGGATGTGCAAGCTGGCAGTGCACACGGACAACAACCTGATTGGTGAGCAGCCTCACTCCTTGCTCAGTGAATACTCACACAGATTTCCTCACTGGACCTTGCTCCTTCCAATGCTCGCCTCTTCCTAACAGGACACACTGGTCTTGGCAAGCAGGCAGGCACTGGAGTTCCAGGCTCCTGGGCAGGTAATCTTGGTGTCTTGAGTGATGTTCTGTCATTCAGCAGGGAAACTAGCAGGCCTTTGCCCCCAGTCCTTGTCATAGGCAGAAGTCTTGCAGAGCTTCCCTGTCAGGTGGAATAGGGAGACGCTGGGAATGACCTTCCTCATATCCACTGCTAGGCTTCTTCAAACTTGCTGCCTACAAAAGAGAAAGAAAATACACTTTTGTTTTTCCATGATGTGAGAAAAAGAGAAGAAGTACAAGTACAGGAGGTAGAGGACAGCGAGGAGAGACTAAGGGGGTCATTCTGACCCTGGCGGCCGGTGGCCGCCAGGGCCACCGACCACGGGAGCACCGCCAACAGGCTGGCGGTGCTCCAACGAGCATTCTGACCGCGGCGGTTCAGCCGCGGTCAGAAGTGGAAAGTCAGCGGTCTCCCGCTGACTTTCCGCTGCTCGTTTGAATCCTCCATGGCTGCGGAGCGCGCTCCGCAGCCATGAGGATTCTGACCCCCCCTACCGCCATCCTGTTCATGGCGGGAAAGCCGCCATGAACAGGATGGCGGTAGGGGGGGTCGCGTGGCCCCTGGGGGCCCCGCAAAGTATTTCAGTGTCTGCCTTGCAGACACTGAAATACGCGACGGGTGCCACTGCACCCGTCGCACCTTCCCACTCCGCCGGCTCGATTACGAGCCGGCATCCTCGTGGGAAGGGAGTTTTTCCCTGGGCTGGCGGGCGGTCTTTTGGAGACCGCCCGCCAGCCCAGGGAAAAACTCATAATACCCTCCGCGGTCTTCTGACCGCGGAGCGGTATAATGGGGGCGGAATTCTGGCGGGCGGCCTCCGCCGCCCGCCAGAATCAGAATCACCCCCTAAATGTAGAACAGGAGAAACCGGAAGGAGGAAAGAAAATGAGGAGATGCTGAAGAGAGGACGCCAAATGTTTGGGGACAGAAGTCAGAGCAAGCGAGAGGATTGGCCGTGGGGAAGAAGAACCACCCAAGATCAATATCGGTGTTTGTGAAGCCAGGGTCCAGAAGGAGCCATCCAGAACGAGGTGGCTGCGTGAACCCACTACCCAGCAGGACGAAAGCCGAGGGGCCAGCTGGCAAGCCATAGCGCCACGCCAAGCGTGGCTCACACAGGTGCAGGAGCCGTTTAGAAGGTGGAAGAGAGAAAGGTGGAGAAAGCAAGAGCTGGATGGGAAAGAAGGCTAAAATGTAAAGAACGTCTTGCAACTTTAGTTTCTACAGTTGTGTTTGTATATGTCCCTTTGTTTGGTGATATAAGGAGAGCGGTACTGAGAATTGTATCAACATCCCAGGATTATGAACAGTGAATCTTAAAAAGGAAGAAAAAAAGATAAAACAGGAAGAAGGGAGGACGGCAGGACGGGGAACCTGAGAGAAAGAAAGACCTATTTAGAGAAAATAGAAAGAAGAGAAAAACAAAAGAACTGATAGGAGAATGAGGATATATAAAGGAAAAAAAGGCAATGAGAAAACAAAGAACTTACCTGTTCTCTGGTTTTTCTGAGGGTACCTGCCGGAGACACCACAACACGAATCTAGAAGCAGGAAGAGAAAAGGAGACTGTGATATGTGCATCAAATGGTTGATCTCAGCCCCCAACCCAACCCTACTCTTTATGATTCCCTTATCAGCCTCATTTCCTTTGCTGAAATGTGTTCAGGCCCCTTCCTTGTGATCTATCACTGAATCCAAGAGCAGTCTTTTGAAGTGTAAAGGGAGTCTCATTTTTTCCCTCCAGTGTGTGTCCCACCCAAGTCACATGAATACAGCAATATAGAATCTGTCTGGGGGGATTCCTCTCCTCCTTCTGTCTTCAATAGGCAGGCCTGTGCTTCCCAAAATGGAACCCAGGGTCCTTTTTACAATGTACGTTTGCGGCATACTTACTCAGTGTACATTTGCAGCACACTTACTATTCAGCATTGTTATCTATATGTATTGTACTCTTATATGTACACATGCATTCAGCATACACATTATCGGCACACACTGTTCAGCACTGGAGCTTTTCTGTATTTAACCAGGGTGTGCTATTTACAAACACATGCACTGCTAGCACACATACTTACCATCTACGTGCTGCACAATACTCCACCCTTCATGTATTTTACTTCACACAAGCACATATACACTTTATGCTTTAATTGCGCACACACTGCACAGCACAAACTCTCATGTAATGTATTCCTCACAGACATACAAACACCCAGGACATGCACTAACAACACTTGCAGTGCATAGCACTGCTCTCTCCCTGTACTGCACCCTTTTCAACATCTTGATGTCATAAATGTGTGCTTTAATATCTTCATGCTCAAAATAATCTATTTTTATTTTATTCGTAGTCAATGCTGACACCTTCTTGCACCCACAAGTTAATTATCATTTTAGAAAAAAATGATTTCAATATTTTTAGCAAGAGAATGAAAACAATTGCAAAAATGAACACAATAGTTATGGGGGTTAGTATTAATTGCAAAACAGTCCTTCAAAACCTGTTAAACCGCTCACTAACTTTTCCAAATTCTTTTCCTATCCTGCAAAACCTAAAAACAACTGATTCCTGCCACCCATACTCCTCAAGAGGTTGTACTCCATGTAAGACATCAGTAACATTTGTTATATAAACGTTAATAAGCTTATTGTTATCAGGAATTAAGGTATGGCACTGCTGTACCTTCAACACATGACAGACTCTGACCTCCTTCACAAGAAAAAAAATATATATAGTGATTCTCTATAATCATAGCTCAAATAGCCATTAATTTATTATTGTTAGTTGATGCTCCAGCACTATTAGAAGGAAGATCTACAAGTGTATATAATCTTATAATCTTCACATCATTTAAAGCCACACCATAGACTGAATCAAAGCTCCTACTACGTCCAACACAATTTGTCCTAAACTGCGCTTTACCTTTTTCAAAGCAACAATATAATTTAATTAATTCACATGATAAGCCAGAGAGAATGCCAAAGCAAGGTAGCAACTCCCTACCCTTTTACGAGATAGGTTAAAATAGTTAGTTTTACCACAAATTTAGTAAATTCCTCTAAATATTGGGCCCTCGTGAATCAAAAACTGTCAACAACATAACTCTTTTCATTTTTACTTTGCCCTACAAAGTCCATTGAACTAGTAACTTGAGATTTTCAATGCATCAGGCACAAACTTGTTTTCTCTCATGCTTATTTCTTAATCTTAATCTATGATGCAAATTTGAACTCCTAAATTTCTCTTTAGCTTATAACTGTTCTCTAGTTTCAGATGCAGCTTCCCAATTTCTCAAACTTTTCACATTCCTTGCATTAATAAATTCTTGCTCTTCTTCTTCTTTCAGACTACATATGAACTTATTTTAGTCATGTTAGTTTTCAAGTTGGGTTGTGCAGTAACTTTTAAGTGCTTTGAAAACAAATTACAATTCCTAGTCTTTATATACAGGAATTTCTTCGTACAATGGACTGAAATCCCAGAGATATGGCAAACATTACATGAAAGATAAGAGGAGAGGAGCAATTGAGAGTAAGCTGCACCCTCTGATACAGAGGGCAGTAAGTGTGTAGGGGAAAAACAATCATTTACTTTTGTAATATCAATATATTCCTTTAATACATTTGAATTCATATTATTTCTAAAGTTATCTACAGACCTATCTTAATGCGTACTATATCATTGCGTATATTAGTTAAATCAATTTGCAGGGAATAGTCAAAATAGAGAAATCAAACAAAGAAATAGACCAGCTAAAATAATTAATATCATTATTAAAACAAACATTTTGCAATATCCTGGCCTGCTAATATCCATATTATACTAAGCACAAAATTACTGAGACAGGAAAACCCAACTTTTAAAAAAAGGTACAAAATCAGGAATCAAAACTCAGGGCCTCATTACGACCCTGGCGGGCGGCGGAGGCCGCCCGCCAGGATGCCGCCCTCCATAATACCGCTCCGCGGTCAGAAGACCGCGGAGGGTATTATGAGTTTTTCCCTGGGCTGGCGGGCGGTCTCCAAAAGACCGCCCGCCAGCCCAGGGAAAAACTCCCTTCCCACGAGGATGCCGGCTCGTAATCGAGCCGGCGGAGTGGGAAGGTGCGATGGGTGCTACTGCACCCGTCGCGTATTTCACTGTCTGCTATGCAGACAGTGAAATACTAGCGGGGCCCTCTTACGGGGGTCCCTGCAGTGCCCATGCCATTGGCATGAGCACTGCAGGGGCCCCCAGGGGCCCCACGACAATCCTTACCGCCATCCTGTTCCTGGCGGGCGAGCCGCCAGGAACAGGATGGCGGTAAGGATTGTCAGAATCCCCTCGGCGGCGCAGCGAGCTGCGCCGCCTTGGAGGATTCTTAGGGGCAGTGGAAAACCGGCGGGAGACCGCCGGTTTTCCCTTTCTGACCGCGGCCAAAGCGCCGCGGTCAGAATGCCCAAGGGAGCACCGCCGGCCTGTCGGCGGTGCTCCCGCCCCCGTTGGCCCTGGCGGTTCTCTACCGCCAGGGTCATAATGAGGCCCTCAGTCTCTTCTTTTATTCTTTCAAAGTTCAGTTCATTAACTCAGTCAATTTTTCAGGAAACCCACTGATCTTCATCTGAATATGTAAGGTAAAAAACAAAATTATTAATTATTTTTATGTATTTGAAAAACTTTAACTAAAAAGAATATTCAAGAACAAGGTGGTTCTTTCTCTTCCAGGTCATCCTCAAAGATGCACTAGCAACAATTTTTCAAATCATAAGTGTCCACATCTGACACTTTGTCAGCAGAAACGGATGCTATATAGGTCCATTCAGGAGATGAATATTTTCCATTTGGCACTCTCTCCCTTGTCGATCTTTTGCCTACAGGCGATTCACTTTTTATATTCTCAGACTCCACTTTGATTGTGTCTGGCTACTCTTCAACCCAATTAGAGAACAAGCAGACTATCGCCAATAAATATTATTTAAGCCCAATATAAACAGGCATTATAAACAGGCCCCCCAATTAAATCTACTTGAAGTCTAGCAAATGGCCCTTCTGACTTTCCTATATGACTCATGGTCACTAACATATGCTTTCTTTCCTTGATTAATGTTCTGACAAGTAGTACATCTTTGACATATGTTTTCCGCTACATATCACTATTTTGTGCTGTGCCAATATGTTTTAAACACTCCCACCATATTGCCTCTTCCCATGTGTGTTTGGCCATGAATTAACCTGGCCACTCCTGTTAGCATTGTATCTGGAAGAATATACTGATGATCTGGAGTTACCCATACATAGCACTAGTAATCACTTACAACCAGCTGTTTCTCACCTTTTCATCCTGGTACTTTTTGCTTTGATCTCACCTAGTTCACTTAAGGTTGTATGCACTGAATTCAGCAAAAAAACTATTATCAGTATTATCAATTTCTGTCTCAGTTTCACATTGTTCTGATTTCTGTTATGACCGCTGTTCTTGCTCTTTTGATTTGATAGTTATAGTTTCAAGAGCACAGATACTTAGTAACCTCATCTGCATAGCAATTTCCCATGATGACCATGTCATCACTAGACTCGTGAGCAATACACTTTACAACCCAAATCTCTTTACTTTAGGGTACTACAGAGCCTCTAATACATTTAAAATATATGTCATATTTTTTTATTGGAATACCAGAGGATGACATGTAGCCTGTTTGTAGTTATAACTCGCCACAAGTGTGAACCACTCCAAATTTATATTGGCTGTCTGTGTAGATTGTCACACTTAATTCATCAGCTAGACAGCATGTTTTTGTCAAAGCAATTAGTTCTGCTACTTGTGCTGAAATTACATTAGAAATGGACCAGACTGCATAATATGCTCCCAATATACCTAGATGGTCTCTCAGACATGAACTACTCACCAACATTCTCAAATCAGGCTCATCAAGTGGTCTATCTTTACTGTATGGTCTTGATTTAGTACACAATTCTGTTACATTGATGCAATCATGGTTAGGCTCTTAATCGTCTTCATCATTTTTTGGCACTGGCAGCAACATTGCAGGATTCATTTTATTACATCTCCTAATGGAAATGTTATCACCTGCCAATCTCATTTGCTCATACTTTGTTAGGCATCTGTTTGTCTGCTGAGTTTGTGTACAATCCATAAAATCTCAACTGAATGAGGCACCAACACAATCAGTGTAAAGCTCATAACACTTCCCTCACTCTGCTCATTTGCTACAGATTTCAGGCAACCAGAAAAAGCTATGGCCACTGGATCGAAAGTAGCAAAGATGTAAGCGACAAGTTTTACCCACCATGCTCCCAAGTAAGAAAAAAGAATACACACCATTCCATTTCATAGCAGAACAACATAAATTCCTTTTCACAATTAGGCATTCCAGAAATGATTAACTTTTCTCTGAGTTCTAGGGTGCCACTCACACATTCATCATCGATTCGGGCTGTATCCACTATGTCACTCTGAGTAAGCCTTACTAAAGACTTTGCAATCAAGGAAAAGTTTGGAATCCACAAACGACAATAACCAACCAGTCTCAGAAGCATCTCGACTTCCCTATGAGTAGTAGAAGGATTCATTCTCAGGATTGCAGAAATGTGATCTTTGGACATTTGTCTTGCCCCTTTCTCAGTATTGTGACCAAGGTAAAATCACTTCTTTCATTCAATACTGCACTGTTGTAGGTGGGACCTTATGCCCACTGTCTGCAAGATGGCTCAATAGTGCACTTGTGTCAATCTTGCAATCTTTCTTTTTTTAAGCAACTGCAAAATTATTAATGTACTTTACCACTAAATAATTACAGGCCAACTACAGACTTTCCAAATCCTTTTTTAGAATTTTAGAAAATAGTGAAGGGCTTTCTTTATACCCCTATGTGATTTAACACCAAGCAAGGACTTTATTGTCTAATCAGAATGTAAACATAGATTTCCTTATGTGGAGAAATGGAAAAGTACGTGTGGCACAACTCAATGACTGTGTACCATTCCACGGCTCCAGAATCTGGAACAAAATCACAGCAGGATTCTGTACCACCAGGCAACATGGAACTGCAATTTTATTTATTTTCCTATGATCTTGAATTACCAATATTTTTCAAAATGCATATCACAAGAGAGTTGCAAGGACTACCAGACACCTCTCATAGTATACCCTGATCTATCATGTTTTCTATGACGAGCTTCATTCCTCCCTCTGCTTCTTCTGAAAGTTTATAGTGATGAGTCCTAGGGTAACCTGCATCTGGCTTAACTATATTTTTTACTGGGTCTGCAGTTTCGACAATACAATCTCTTTACATGCCAAATCCCACATGTCATCTTTTCCTGTGTGTCTTAAATCAAGAGGCAAATCATATTTTGCAAGAAATGGGAATAATTAAACACAACTTTTCCTTGTGATTTTATTTTAAATACTGAATCTTCATCTTGAGTCTGAATTGCAACACCATGCATTGTACAGTAAGTCATACAATTCATTTTGCAAAGTGAATCCCTGCCAAGTAAATTAACAAGACTCAAATTGTTAATCATTTTCTGTTAAGCCTATTTTTACAGGCACACTTGCTGAAACTTGATTTATAATCTGTTTATTGCTTATTCCTATAACTTAGACTTCTCTTCCTGAGTGACGTTGGCTTGGGATCTCCATGGAATGAAACGTGGAGGAGATAGCACCAGAATCTATCAAAAATTAAATGGAGTGACCATTCGCCTCTCCATCTACATAAGGGCCACTCTGGTCTATCTTTGGGACTAGACTAAGCATGCAATCCTCCTTCCTCCGTAGGCACCGTGATTGCGAATTAGTCACATTTGGTGAGAAAAGGGGAAATTACCATTCAGAGTCGATGGATTCTATTGGAAACCTGACTTCTGTGGCAGTTTACCAAGCCAAGTCTTGAGATCCTTCCTGAACTGCTTCAGCAAGACGGCCTGTCTGAGGTTGAGTGGGAGCGTTTTCTGTGTACAGGCTGCGAGGGAAGAGAAGGATTTGTCTCCACCTGTGCTCTTCCTGATTCTGGGGATGGCGGTGAGGGTGGGTTGGGAGGATGGGAGCTGCCTGGTGGGGGTGTAGAAGGTCAGTCCGATGTTGTGCAGTTTCTTGTAGGTGTGTATCAGTTTCTTGTAAGTGATGTGTTGTCGACTGTGAGCCAGTGCAGTTCCCTGAAGTGGGAGGAGATGTGGCTGTGGTGGGGGATGTCCAGGATGAGTCTGGCTGATGCTTTCTCTGTATTCTTATTTGAAGCTCCTTTGTGATGCCAGCATAGAGTGCATTGCCATAGTCCAGTTTTCTGCTGACAAGCGCATGAGTGACCATCCTTCTTGTCTCAGTGTGGATCCACTTGAATATCTTCCGAAGGAGGCGCAGGGTGTGGAGGCATTACGACTTGATGGCGTTGACTTGATGGATCATGAAAAGTGTGGAGTCCACGGTGATGCCCAGCTTGTGTGCGTGGTCGATGGGGGCATTTCCCATGGCAGTTGGCCACCAGGAGTCGTCCCAGGTGAAGGGGGTGAAGCCGAGTACAAGTATCTTTGTCTTCTCTGAGTTGAGTTTGAGGCAGGGGGTTTTCATCCAGGCGGCGACTGCTTTCATTTGGTTGTGGAAATTTCTCTTGGCTGTTGATTGGTCATCAGTCAAGGAGAGGATCAGTTGGGTATCATCTACGTAGGAGATGATGTTTGGCCATGCTAATGATTTTAGCAATCAGGGCCATGTAGATGTTGAAGAGGGTCGGGCTTAGTGAGGATCCCTGTTGTACTCCGCAGCATGTTTCTTTGGGTGCAGAGGTGAAATACGGTGGTCTGACTATCTGAGTTCTTCTGGTGAGGAAGGATTAAATATATTCAATACTCTACCGCAGATGCCGGCTTCGTGGAGTCTGGTTCAGAGGGTGGAGTGGGAGACTGTGTCAAATGCAGCAGAGTGGTCCAGGAGGATGAGGGCGGCCGTGTCTCCGTGGTCCAGTATGGCTCGGATGTCATTGTGGCTGAGAGGAGAGGTGTATCGGTGCTGTGGTTTCTCCTGAATCCGGACTGGGAGGGGACTAGGACCCAGTTTGCTTTGAGGATCTCCATGAGTTGCATGTTAACTGAAAAGGCTCACAACTCAAATTCACCATCTGATTTTAACCACACACCTGAAACTCCTTCATTTGTGTAACCTGCAACTTTTTGTTAATATTTTCCTGCTTTGCATCAAAACAGTAAATACAATATTTGGCAAACTTGAGAATCTCATCAATACTTTTGGTCTGTCAGCATATCACACACTGCTGCATATATGAACTAAGCTTCGACACAAACCAAAAAATGAAAGCTGATATAAATCTGTTCATGCCTTCTTTCTCCAGATCTTCGAGTCCGTTACACTTTCTTTGGATTTTTTTAACTGAAGTTTGGCATATCATAATCAACAAAGTTATGACAAATAGATTGTATACTTTCTACAGTTCTGCAAAAGCTTCTCATAGTATGTATGTACTGACTTCTTGTGTAGGTCACATGGGGGGTCATTCTGACCCTGGCGGTCGGTGATAAAGCGGCGGCCAACCCGCCAACAGGCCGGCGGTCAAAAAAATGCAATTCTGACCCTGGCAGGAACCGCCAACACAGCCCGCCGCATTAACACTCCGACCGCCACGGCGGAACAAACAAACAGCGCGGCGGTCACCGCCAACAGCCAGGCGGCAGACAATGTACCGCCCACCCTATCACGACCCACCAATCCGCCACCTTTTCCGGGGCGGGAGCCCCGCCGATAAAAACACAGCGGAAACAGACATTTTCAATGGAAAATGCTCACCTCGACACACTCCACGCGGAATCCGGACAGCATGGAACCCGAATTGAACATCATACCTGCTCTCGTCTACCTGCTCATCTACCACGAGTACGAACTCCGGCGCAGACGTCAACGGTGAGTACTGCACCTACGACACACGGGAGGGGGGAGGAAGAAAGGTTATGGGCATACACATATGCGACCCCCCCACCCCCCCAATATGTACACACCAATGCAGAGCAGGAAGTCACAGTGACACCACACAAAGCCCCTTTAAAAATACAATGACACAACCAAATTTGGAATAAATTTTCATGTACAAAAAAAGCACCTGGAAATAATTGAGCAACCGTGAAAAATATTTACAAAAACCAAAAAGATATACACATCAGTGTATCACTGAAGTAACAAGTCCTGCACATCCTACGAATCTAACATGTCCGTGGGCCAAGGTTCTGCGAAACAAGGGCAAAGCCCACACACGAGACCTGAGTCCTTTGGAGAGAATACTGCAGGGGCATCCGATGTCAAAACTACAGGCACCTCAGGGGGAAGGGAAGGGGGGGCCACCACAGCCACATGAGTCCACGACGCCAGATCCACGAGGAGCCACCATGCCCACTGTACCATCCTGGGGAGTGCAAAGCCACAGTCTCTCAAGTCTCTGCAGTGGGTGGGTTGCCCACTGTGCCATCCTGGGGAGTGCAAAGCCACAGTCTCTCAAGTCTCTGCAGTGGGTGGGTTGCCCACTGTGCCATCCTGGGGAGTGCAAAGCCACAGTCTCTCAAGTCTCTGCAGTGGGTGGGTTGCCCACTGGACCATCCTGGGGAGTGCAAAGCCACAGTCTCTCAAGTCTCTACAGTGGGTGGATTGCCCACTGGACCATCCTGGGGAGTGCAAAGCCACAGTCTCTCAGGTGGATTACAGAGTCCAGTGGTCAAGGAGGAGGCATGGTGGGCACAGTGAACCATAAACAGTGCCTGAGACGGCGGGACCCAGCGCAGCGGTGCATGACATGGCGATGTCCAGCGGAGCGGTGCTTGAGACGGCGGGGCCCAGCGGAGCGGTGCTTGACAGGAAGGGCCCAGCGGAGCGGTGCTTGAGACGGCGGGGCCCAGCGGAGCGGTGCTTGACAGGAAGGGCCCAGCGGAGCGGTGCTTGAGACGGCGGGGCCCAGCGGAGCGGTGCTTGAGACGGCGGGGCCCAGCGGAGCGGTGCTTGAGACGGCGGGGCCCTGTTCAGCGGTACCTGTCTTCACGGCGGGGCCCTGTTCAGCGGTACCTGTCGTCACGGCGGGGCCCTGTTCAGCGGTGCTCTTCTGCACGGCGGGGCCCTGTTCAGCAGTACCTGTCTTCACGGCGGGGCCCTGTTCAGCGGTGCTCTTCTGCACGGCGGGGCCCTGTTCAGCGGTGCTCTTCTGCACGGCGGGGCCCTGTTCAGCGGTACCTGTCTTCACAGCGGGGCCCTGTTCAGCGGTGCTCTTCTGCACGGCGGGGCCCTGTTCAGCGGTGCTCTTCTGCACGGCGGGGCCCTGTTCAGCGGTACCTGTCTTCACGGCGGGGCCCTGTTCAGCGGTGCTCTTCTGCATGGCGGGGCCCTGTTCAGCGGTGCTCTTCTGCACGGCGGGGCCCTGTTCAGCGGTGCTCTTCTGCACGGCGGGGCCCTGTTCAGCGGTACCTGTCTTCACGGCGGGGCCCTGTTCAGCGGTACCTGTCTTCACGGCGGGGCCCTGTTCAGCGGTGCTCTTCTGCACGGCGGGGCCCTGTTCAGCGGTGCTCTTCTGCACGGCGGGGCCCTGTTCAGCGGTACCTGTCTTCACGGCGGGGCCCTGTTCAGCAGTACCTGTCTTCACGGCGGGGCCCTGTTCAGCGGTGCTCTTCTGCACGGCGGGGCCCTGTTCAGCGGTACCTGTCTTCACGGCGGGGCCCTGTTCAGCGGTACCTGTCTTCACGGCGGGGCCCTGTTCAGCGGTACCTGTCTTCACGGCGGGGCCCTGTTCAGCGGTGCTCTTCTGCACGGCGGGGCCCTGTTCAGCGGTACCTGTCTTCACGGCGGGGCCCTGTTCAGCGGTACCTGTCTTCACGGCGGGTCCCTGTTCAGCGGTGCTCTTCTGCACGGCGGGGCCCTGTTCAGCGGTACCTGTCTTCACGGCAGGGCCCTGTTCAGCGGTACCTGTCTTCACGGCGGGGCCCTGTTCAGCGGTACCTGTCTTCACGGCGGGGCCCTGTTCAGCGGTGCTCTTCTGCACGGCGGGGCCCTGTTCAGCGGTACCTGTCTTCACGGCGGGGCCCTCTTCAGCGGTACCTGTCTTCACGGCGGGGCCCTGTTCAGCGGTGCTCTTGCAGTATGTCAAGGGAGTCATACCTGGCCTGGACACCCTGCTCACTCGCCCTCCGACCGTGCTGTGTCAGGCCCCTTCGGGGAGTGAGTCCTGGGCCCTTTGGTGTCGTACCTTGCATCTGTCGTGCGTTGCACTCCCCATTCCCTCCACACCCCACCAACTTACATCCCCCCCCCTCCACACAGGCATAACCCATTCAATGTGCACTGAGTGTACTCACCTGTTGGTCTGGAGGACCATAGAGTTGCGCATACTGGGGGAGGACCCCGTCCACGAGCTTCTCCAACTCTTCTGAACTGAAGGCGGGGGCCCTTTCACCAGTAGCAGCAGCCATTGTCACTTCCAGACCGAGTTCACAGCAGCACTTGCAGTATAGGTCCTCTCCTGTGGATGATCAGGTCTCGAATGATTGAGCAGATAGAAAATGGCGGTCACGCCCGCGGTGGTGCGTACCGCGGCAGTGCGTCCCGCGACCGCCGGCGCACATCGTCATTGGCTCCTGAAACCCATAGGCTTCAATGTTAACCAATGCGTCTTCGCACAGCGGTCTTCGACCGCCTACCGCCACGGTGTGCCCCGCCAGCGCAGTGACCTCACATCCCATTGTCCCACTTCACAGGTCAGGCATCGGCCATTTCAAGGGCCCACATGGCTTAATTTCTAATGCGTCACACAGGCCTAGGCCTTGCAATGGCACACATACAAACATATCAAACCATACATTTACCTGTACTGTGCAAGCTGTGTTGTACGTACCTGTGAGTGGATTGACTCTGTACTCCATATTCTCCTTCCTAGGCACCGTCCGCTGGGACTAGCGATGAGAAGGAGGAATCCTCGCGTGTACCGGCCGCTGGTGGACCCCTCCGACCGTGCTGTGTCAGGCCCCTTCGGGGAGTGAGTCCTGGGCCCTTTGGTGTCGTCCCTTGCAGCCGGGATGGGGCTTGTGGGGCACTCCTGCTCCGCGCTACTGGTGGTTGTCCTCTCCGCCCTGCTGTCCTTCCGCTCCTTAGATGGGGCTCTCGGGCCCTTGCCTCCCCTGGCTGCTGTGGCCGGTGAAGTGGCCGGAGTCACCTCCTTGGGGGCAGCCGTCTCTGTCCGCTCACGGCGGCCCTTCAATTTCCGGGTCCTCTTGCCTGAGGGGGGGGCTGGCTGTCCCCTTGCTGCTCACCGAAGTGTTACTGCCGCCAAAGGGTGGACTCCACATGCCATGCACCACTTGCACTGTAGTAGTTGGGCTGGTGGTGGCTGAGGTGCCCTTGGGACTTTTCCCAGTTGGAGGGGGTGGGTCGGGGGAGGGAAAGAGGTCAAAACTGGAGAGGTAATTTTTCTTGGGACCAAGGTAAGGGGTAGGAGTAGTGGTGAGAGAAGTGGAGGAAGAGGATGTGGTTGTATGAGAGCCAGGTGTGCTGTCCTTGGGTGCAGGTGACTGGGACGTAGGCTGTGGTGAGGTGGTTGGCTGTTGTTTGGGTGTCTGCCTGCGTTTATGTGTCTTGGAAGAGGGGGTGACAGACACAGTGGGAGAGGACACAGGGGACGTGTAAATGCCAGTGGGGGTGGTGACTGCAGGTGTGCGGACTGTAGTGGAGGGTTTGCTGGTGGTGGAATAACTGGCTGATGTTGGGGTGCATGCAGGTGTGAGTGTAGACGTCACAGGGAGGGAGGAGGGAGACGAGGAGGACGGGGACACAGAGGTGGTAGTGACTGTTGATATGTCTGCATCTGTGTGTTGCTTGGGTGAATGCTTGTGTTTTCTGTGGTGCTTATGTTTGGATGAGCTGGCCTTGGGTGTTGAGGTGTGTGCAGGCTGGTCTGATGGTGTGGATGGGATAGGTTGAGGTACAGGAGACAGAGAAAGGGTGGAGGCAGATAGAAGAGGGAGACTGGAGACAGGGACAATGGCTGCCGTCAGTGCTGAGGCCAGAGCAGGGAACGCTCGTTGATGGGCAGCCTGACCCGAATGAATGCCCTCCAGGTAGGCATTGCTCCGATGCACCTCCCTTTCCACCCCCTGGATGGCATTCAGAAGGGTAGTCTGCCCAACAATGAGCGTCGTCACCAGGTCAATGAGCTCCGCACTGAGGGCAGCAGGGGTAACAGAGGCAGGGGCTGAGGTGCCTGGGGCGAAGGAGACGCGCGCCTTCCTGGCCGAGCGGCCACGGAGCGAAGACTGAGGGGCTGCTGGGAGGGCGGTGCTGGTGCGCTGGGTGGCGGCTGTACCTGTTGTTGCGGGGGGCACAGATGGTGCCGCCCCCGCTAGGGAGCTCCCAAACGAGGACGTGTCCGTGTCGCTGGTGTCTCCACCGGCCCCCGTTGTGGTGCTCCCCTCGCCCTCCGGATCACTGGTGCCCTCGGTGTCTGTGTCAGTGCCCACCGGGGCCTGGTGACCTGCAGCTCCCTCCTGCTCCGACGCCAAATCTCCTCCGCCTGATGATGCTAAAACACAAGAAGACAAAGATTTAGGGTGGGGGGAGAAATGAAACAAAGTTGAGTGCATGCCTTAGCAATACCCTTTGCGGAGAGGACAGACACAGGTGCCTCGTGCACTGAGTCGTGAACTTGGGGTACACTACTCAGTACTTCTGACTAGGCAAACAGGTCTAGGGACAACACACGCGCACATGTGTGATGCTGGAGCATGGGTAGCTGCACTTGGCACCCTACAGAGGTGGGGGGCGGGGGCACAGGGCCATGCCTAAGGGAGCGGACTACACTACAGAGAGCGCCCGGGCCTAATGTCACCCACAGCCCTCCTCCCCCACCCAGAAGCCTCCAATGCGCATACAGATAGGAGAATGTGCGGATACTCACCCCCTTGTGTCTGCTGTGCTGTCCTCAAGCGCCCATCCAAATTAGGGTAGGCCACCGCCAGGATCCGGGACATCAGGGGGGTCATGGTGCGACTGGCACCCCTCCTTGGTCGGGAGGCCATCCCCAGCAGTGTTTCTGCGGTCTTCCTCATTCCGCGGCGGATGTCCTCCCACCTCTTGCGGCAGTGGGTGCCCCGTCTGTTGTGGACCCCCAAGTTCCGGACTTCCTCGGCGATGGCACGCCAAATATCGATTTTCTGGTGGGCGCTCACCTGTTTGACATGTACAGGGTGGGAAAGAGAAACCGTCACATATCTGCATGTTTGGAGTACATGCCCCCCCCTCCCCAACCTTGTCATGGTTCCCATTCTCTCATCTGTCGTGCGTTGCACTCCCCATTCCCTCCACACCCCACCAACTTACATCCCCCCCCCTCCACACAGGCATAACCCATTCAATGTGCACTGAGTGTACTCACCTGTTGGTCTGGAGGACCGTAGAGTTGCGCATACTGGGGGAGGACCCCGTCCACGAGCTTCTCCAACTCTTCTGAACTGAAGGCGGGGGCCCTTTCACCAGTAGCAGCAGCCATTGTCACTTCCAGACCGAGTTCACAGCAGCACTTGCAGTATAGGTCCTCTCCTGTGGATGATCAGGTCTCGAATGATTGAGCAGATAGAAAATGGCGGTCACGCCCGCGGTGGTGCGTACCGCGGCGGTGCGTCCCGCGACCGCCGGCGCACATCGTCATTGGCTCCTGAAACCCATAGGCTTCAATGTTAACCAATGCGTCTTCGCACAGCGGTCTTCGACCGCCTACCGCCACGGTGTGCCCCGCCAGCGCAGTGACCTCACATCCCATTGTCCCACTTCACAGGTCAGGCATCGGCCATTTCAAGGGCCCACATGGCTTAATTTCTAATGCGTCACACAGGCCTAGGCCTTGCAATGGCACACATACAAACATATCAAACCATACATTTACCTGTACTGTGCAAGCTGTGTTGTACGTACCTGTGAGTGGATTGACTCTGTACTCCATATTCTCCTTCCTAGGCACCGTCCGCTGGGACTAGCGATGAGAAGGAGGAATCCTCGCGTGTACCGGCCGCTGGTGGACCCCTCCGACCGTGCTGTGTCAGGCCCCTTCGGGGAGTGAGTCCTGGGCCCTTTGGTGTCGTCCCTTGCAGCCGGGATGGGGCTTGTGGGGCCCTCCTGCTCCGCGCTACTGGTGGTTGTCCTCTCCGCCCTGCTGTCCTTCCGCTCCTTAGATGGGGCTCTCGGGCCCTTGCCTCCCCTGGCTGCTGTGGCCGGTGAAGTGGCCGGAGTCACCTCCTTGGGGGCAGCCGTCTCTGTCCGCTCACGGCGGCCCTTCAATTTCCGGGTCCTCTTGCCTGAGGGGGGGGCTGGCTGTCCCCTTGCTGCTCACCGAAGTGTTACTGCCGCCAAAGGGTGGACTCCACATGCCATGCACCACTTGCACTGTAGTAGTTGGGCTGGTGGTGGCTGAGGTGCCCTTGGGACTTTTCCCAGTTGGAGGGGGTGGGTCGGGGGAGGGAAAGAGGTCAAAACTGGAGAGGTAATTTTTCTTGGGACCAAGGTAAGGGGTAG
The DNA here is from genome assembly GCF_031143425.1 of Pleurodeles waltl. Taxonomy (NCBI): domain Eukaryota; kingdom Metazoa; phylum Chordata; class Amphibia; order Caudata; family Salamandridae; genus Pleurodeles; species Pleurodeles waltl. The sequence goes on along the minus strand of NC_090440.1, from coordinate 517,122,702 downwards.
GAGTAGTGGTGAGAGAAGTGGAGGAAGAGGATGTGGTTGTATGAGAGCCAGGTGTGCTGTCCTTGGGTGCAGGTGACTGGGACGTAGGCTGTGGTGAGGTGGTTGGCTGTTGTTTGGGTGTCTGCCTGCGTTTATGTGTCTTGGAAGAGGGGGTGACAGACACAGTGGGAGAGGACACAGGGGACGTGTAAATGCCAGTGGGGGTGGTGACTGCAGGTGTGCGGACTGTAGTGGAGGGTTTGCTGGTGGTGGAATAACTGGCTGATGTTGGGGTGCATGCAGGTGTGAGTGTAGACGTCACAGGGAGGGAGGAGGGAGACGAGGAGGACGGGGACACAGAGGTGGTAGTGACTGTTGATATGTCTGCATCTGTGTGTTGCTTGGGTGAATGCTTGTGTTTTCTGTGGTGCTTATGTTTGGATGAGCTGGCCTTGGGTGTTGAGGTGTGTGCAGGCTGGTCTGATGGTGTGGATGGGATAGGTTGAGGTACAGGAGACAGAGAAAGGGTGGAGGCAGATAGAAGAGGGAGACTGGAGACAGGGACAATGGCTGCCGTCAGTGCTGAGGCCAGAGCAGGGAACGCTCGTTGATGGGCAGCCTGACCCGAATGAATGCCCTCCAGGTAGGCATTGCTCCGATGCACCTCCCTTTCCACCCCCTGGATGGCATTCAGAAGGGTAGTCTGCCCAACAATGAGCGTCGTCACCAGGTCAATGAGCTCCGCACTGAGGGCAGCAGGGGTAACAGAGGCAGGGGCTGAGGTGCCTGGGGTGAAGGAGACGCGCGCCTTCCTGGCCGAGCGGCCACGGAGCGAAGACTGAGGGGCTGCTGGGAGGGCGGTGCTGGTGCGCTGGGTGGCGGCTGTACCTGTTGTTGCGGGGGGCACAGATGGTGCCGCCCCCGCTAGGGAGCTCCCAAACGAGGACGTGTCCGTGTCGCTGGTGTCTCCACCGGCCCCCGTTGTGGTGCTCCCCTCGCCCTCCGGATCACTGGTGCCCTCGGTGTCTGTGTCAGTGCCCACCGGGGCCTGGTGACCTGCAGCTCCCTCCTGCTCCGACGCCAAATCTCCTCCGCCTGATGATGCTAAAACACAAGAAGACAAAGATTTAGGGTGGGGGGAGAAATGAAACAAAGTTGAGTGCATGCCTTAGCAATACCCTTTGCGGAGAGGACAGACACAGGTGCCTCGTGCACTGAGTCGTGAACTTGGGGTACACTACTCAGTACTTCTGACTAGGCAAACAGGTCTAGGGCCAACACACGCGCACATGTGTGATGCTGGAGCATGGGTAGCTGCACTTGGCACCCTACAGAGGTGGGGGGCGGGGGCACAGGGCCATGCCTAAGGGAGCGGACTACACTACAGAGAGCGCCCGGGCCTAATGTCACCCACAGCCCTCCTCCCCCACCCAGACGCCTCCAATGCGCATACAGATAGGAGAATGTGCGGATACTCACTCCCTTGTGTCTGCTGTGCTGTCCTCAAGCGCCCATCCAAATTAGGGTAGGCCACCGCCAGGATCCGGGACATCAGGGGGGTCATGGTGCGACTGGCACCCCTCCTAGGTCGGGAGGCCATCCCCAGCAGTGTTTCTGCGGTCTTCCTCATTCCGCGGCGGATGTCCTCCCACCTCTTGCGGCAGTGGGTGCCCCGTCTGTTGTGGACCCCCAAGTTCCGGACTTCCTCGGCGATGGCACGCCAAATATCGATTTTCTGGTGGGCGCTCACCTGTTTGACATGTACAGGGTGGGAAAGAGAAACCGTCACATATCTGCATGTTTGGAGTACATGCCCCCCCCTCCCCAACCTTGTCATGGTTCCCATTCTCTCATCTGTCGTGCGTTGCACTCCCCATTCCCTCCACACCCCACCAACTTACATCCCCCCCCTCCACACAGGCATAACCCATTCAATGTGCACTGAGTGTACTCACCTGTTGGTCTGGAGGACTGTAGAGTTGCGCATACTGGGGGAGGACCCCGTCCACGAGCTTCTCCAACTCTTCTGAACTGAAGGCGGGGGCCCTTTCACCAGTAGCAGCAGCCATTGTCACTTCCAGACCGAGTTCACAGCAGCACTTGCAGTATAGGTCCTCTCCTGTGGATGATCAGGTCTCGAATGATTGAGCAGATAGAAAATGGCGGTCACGCCCGCGGCGGTGCGTACCGCGGCGGTGCGTCCCGCGACCGCCGGCGCACATCGTCATTGGCTCCTGAAACCCATAGGCTTCAATGTTAACCAATGCGTCTTCGCACAGCGGTCTTCGACCGCCTACCGCCACGGTGTGCCCCGCCAGCGCAGTGACCTCACATCCCATTGTCCCACTTCACAGGTCAGGCATCGGCCATTTCAAGGGCCCACATGGCTTAATTTCTAATGCGTCACACAGGCCTAGGCCTTGCAATGGCACACATACAAACATATCAAACCATACATTTACCTGTACTGTGCAAGCTGTGTTGTACGTACCTGTGAGTGGATTGACTCTGTACTCCATATTCTCCTTCCTAGGCACCGTCCGCTGGGACTAGCGATGAGAAGGAGGAATCCTCGCGTGTACCGGCCGCTGGTGGACCTGTCCACAATGGAAGAACGCAACATAATACTACGATACCGACTTGACCGAGCCTCCATCCATGAACTGTGTGCCCAGCTGGAGCCAGCCCTGATGTCCCCCATCCGCCAAACCACAGGAATTCCCCCTCTAGTGCAGGTTCTGTCTGTCCTCCATTTCTTTGCAACTGGCTCATTCCAGACAACAGTGGCCATGTCATCTGGGATGTCTCAGCCTATGTTTTCCAAGATCTTATCCAGAGTGTTGTCTGCCGTGATGAAACTCATGCGGAGCTACATCATTTTCCCAGAGGAGGGTGATTTGCCTACAGTGAAAGCTGATTTCTATGCCCTTGGACACATCCCCAACATCATTGGTGCAATTGATGGGACCCATGTGGCTTTAGTCCCCCCAAATGACGATGAACAGGTGTACAGGAACAGGAAGAATTACCATTCAATGAATATCCAGGTGGTCTGTTTGGTTGACCAGTACATCTCCCATGTATATGCCAAGTTCCCTGGGTCAGTGCATGACGCGTATGTTATGCGAAATAGCAGCATTCCCTATGTGATGGAACAGCTACAGAGACAGCGTGTGTGGCTAATAGGTGACTCTGGTTACCCCAACCTGCCGTGGCTATTGACCCCAGTGAGGAATCCCAGGACCAGGGCAGAGGAACGGTACAATGAGGCCCATGGGCGTACTAGGAGGGTGATTGAGCGAACCTTTGGGCTCCTGAAGGCCAGGTTTAGGTGCCTGCATATGACAGGTGGATCCCTAATGTACTCACCTAAGAAGGTGTGCCAGATCATCGTGGCGTGCTGTATGCTCCACAACCTGGCTTTGCGACGCCAGGTGCCTTTCCTGCAGGAGGATGGTCCAGATGGTGGTGTTGTAGAAGCCGTGGAGCCTGTGGAGAGTGAAGAGGAGGAAGACTCTGAGGACGACACAGACAATAGGGACAGAGTGATACAACAGTATTTCCAGTAACACACAGGTAAGAATCACCCACGCCATTTCACAATTGCTTATAGCCTCCTGCATCTGTACTTTCTGTAGTTCCCCACAGATGTTTTTCATTAAGTTTTGCCTTTCCCTTCCCTTCTCAGTGCTGTCTGACTCAGTACCTGACTTCTGCTTGGTTCGCCCATGAACTACAGCGTATTGACATTGGTATGTTGTCATGACTAATTGACAGAACAGAAATCGAACAGTAATATGTAATACATTTGTTAATAATACAGCATGACTCAAAACAGATTTGTGTGCAAAATGTGATTTATTTACAGTGCTAGATATCGGTACATGTGATTCTAAGGGTGATGGGTGGGGGTGGAGGAATATCCATGGCAGAGTCCAGTTCTCAGTCTCACAGGTGCATTGTCCTTTTGCCTGTGGAAGGATGGAGCATAGGCAGTTCATGGTTGGACAGGGGGGCAATGTGGGACAGTGGGAAGACTTGAGGGGGTATGTCCTGCTGGCGGGGGTCTTGACATCCTACTCTGTCTTTTTCTTTGGTCTCAGGCTCCTCTTACGGGGTGGTTGTTCTTCAGCAGGAGGTGGGGTTCTGGGGGGCTGTCGAGGTGTTGGGACCTCCTGTCCACTAGCGCCGGCGGAGGTGGTAGGCTGTTCCTGGTCCGGGCTAGTGACAGGGGCCCTGTGTGGTGCACCATGGTCCCGCAACGCGTCCTCTATCCTGTGGAGGGCCAGGATGATGGTCCCCATTGCGGTCCCGATGATTCTCAGCTCCTCCCTGAACCCCATGTAGCGTTCCTCCTGCTGTGCCTGGATCTCAGTGAACCTGGCCAGTACCGTCGCCATCGTTTCTTGGGAGTGGTGGTATGCCCCCATGATGGTGGTGAGGGCCTCTTGGAGAGTGGGTTCCCTGGGCCTCTCCTCCCCCCCCTGTCGCACAGCAGCCCTCCGAGCTGCCCGGTTTCCCCCGGCCTCTGTCCCCTGGACGGTGTGCCCGCTACCACTGCCCCCAGGTCCCTGTTGTTGTTGGGGTGTTGGGTTAGCCTGGGTGCCCTGTAGTGGCAGACACACCGCTGATTGAGCTGTCCTAGAGACAGAGGCATGGGCCCGCTGGGTGGGAGCTGTGCTGGTGTTGGCAGAGGGGGTCGGGTCTGGTGTGGCCTGTGGCTGCCTGAGGGGAACCGACTGCCCAGAGGTCCCCGATGGTCCGGGCTGGTCATCAGGTTCACTGTCGACAGAGCTGCTATCCTCAGTGTGGGCCTGTTCCGGTGGTGGGATGGACACTTCTGGACCCTCCTGGCTGGTGTGTTGTCGTTCGGGTCCTGCATGGGGTAAGAGAGTTTGGTTATTGTTTCTGTGTGTACAATAGCGTGCGTGTTATGGGTGCCCTTGTCCCCCAGTGCAGGCATTCCCTTGAGGGAGGTGTTGTGAGGGTAGTTAGTGGGGGGGGGGGGTTAGTGCAGTGGTCATGCTTAGGTGATGGGTGCCCATGATTTGTGTTGGCATGCAGGAGTTGGTGTTGGGATGGGTCGGTTGTGCTGGTGAGACATTGTCAGGGAGGATGTGTGCTGGGGGGTTGGGGGTGAGGGTGGGGGTGTGGGTTGGCATGCTGGTGGGGTGGGGGGGATATAGTAGTTGAGATTGGACTTACCAAAGTCCATTCCTCCGGCTACTCCTGCGAGGCCCTGAGGATGCAGGATGTTCAAGACGTCTTGCTCCCACGATGTGAATTCGGGAGGGGTGGGTGGGGGTCCGCCGCCAGTCTTCTGGACCGCGATGTTGTGCCTGGAGACCATCGATCGGACCTTCCCCCGTAGGTCGTTCCATCTTTTGCGTATGTCCTCCCTATTCCTGGGATGCTGTCCCACCGCGTTGACCCTGTCCACGATCCGCTGCCATAGCTCCGCCTTCCTAGCTATACTGGTGTGCTGCACCTGCGAGCCGAAGAGCTGGGGTTCCACTCTTAGGATTTCCTCCACCATGACCCGGAGTTCTTGGTCCGAAAAGCGTGGGTGCCTTTGGGGTGCCATGGGGTGGTGTGGGTGAGGTGTGGGGTGGTGTATGTGATGATGAGTATGTTGGTGAGTGGTGCTTTGTGCTACTATGTGGTGTGTGTGATGGTGTAGTGTGCCTCAGTGTGTCTTGCTTTGGATTGTCTGCTGTGTCTCTCTCTCCTTCTCTCAGTAATTATGGTCGCAGGGGTTTGTGGGTGATGTGGGTGTGTGTTTTATAGTTGGTTGATTGTGTGGGAGTGGTGTGTGTATGTGTATCAGGTGTGTGTATTTCATATTGTCCAATGTGGCTGTGTTTTGGTGATGTGTGTGTATTCTGACCGCCGCGGTGTGTACCGCCAATGGAATACCGCGTTTGAATGACCGCCGTGTGGATTCGTGGGTCAGAATGGCATGGGCGTATTTCTGTTGGCGTGACGGTGGAGGTTTGGTCATCTCCAGTTTATCGCTGCCCTCTGATGTGGCGGGCTGCAGTGGAGGACGGAATTTTGGAGGTTTGGCCGTTGTGGGTCAGAATGACCGTGGCGGTTAACCGCGGCCGCGGCGGTGTTATGGCGGTCTTCTGACCGGCGGTAAGGGCCTTTTACCGCTGAGGTCAGAATGACCCCCATGATGTTTCTACAATTTACTTTCTTGTCTGGCATTTTCTGTTTTCAATGTTTTATCACTGCTTTGTATTTCTTCATTGCCTAAGAATAAGGACCATTAGGTTAAAGTCTCTGGGGTTCATCTGTTGGCCTGTCTACAGCTGCTTTGAACTCATCTCACACATATTTGCCAACACTAATCTCAAATAATGTATTCAAATCCATCCAAAGCATCTTCAAAATAGTCACAAGTCTTTCAACTTCTGTTGACAACCCATCTAGTTCCTCTCAGTTTTGGAATTATTTTTGTAAATGCATAAAGATCAGACCCAGTCGAAGGAACATGCACATATTTCCCTCCATGTATTTTTCCCATAAGGAACTTAGTTAAAAACATTTTCATTTCTGTTTCACTTGTGACCACAATTGTTTTCTTTTCAGTATCAGGGCTTTTCTTTTAAGAGCTAGCTTTTTTCTTCCTCTTGTCCCTGCACTTAAATCTCTCCGGTCTTTTATGGAACAAATCAATTCCTTAATATGAGCTTGCAGATATAGTAGACCCATTTTATCCACTTCAGCTTCACTCAAATCCATTCTAAAGTTTTTACATGAGCTCCTGGTTTTATGTAAATCAAAGTCATATGCATCTGCTAAATCTTCAAACCTGCCATGCGTCAAAACTAGATGTTTCCTTGATCAAATATTTTAATTCAACTAAATTGTAAACAAGTGGTCTTTCTTCATCAGATGTACAGTGTAAAGGTTCTCCTAATTCAATTTTCAAATTAGCAATTTTAATTTCTCTCTCAGGTTTTATTGACTGTTGTGTAGTAATGACAACCTCAGTTACCGGGATTGCGCTATCAACAACAGCTGAAATTCAACTAGAAATAGGTAAAGCATTCTCTGGTGGAACACTTGGTACTGTCACTACATGCGTACCCATGCTTGGTTCACCTGCACCCTTATCATATGTTGGTGGTCTTGGTATCTGTGTATTGTCCGTGTAAGGAGGAGGTCTAGAATCCAATGGATCATTTAAGAAAGTATCCTCCAGGTCAGAATCATTTTCTTTGTCCCTCTTTTGTTTTTTGAAGTTTTGAATCACTCTCAGTTTTCTTCCTGTCAGTCTCTTTAATTACTGCAGAAAACACAACCACACCTTGCATTGTGTCTTCTCACCATTCCTTTTTCTGCATTCAACACTTGGGCCCTCATTATGAACATGGCGGCAGTCACTGCCGACCGCTGTGGCGATGGTGAACAGAAAACCACCAGTGGCGGAAGACTGGCCACTGCCAAATTATGATGCCAAAAAGTCAAACCTTCAAAAATCCTACAACCTTCACCCACTGCCAGGGCCTACAACTGCGGAAAGGCAGTACACCCCACCCCGCCAGCACCATGCAGACAAATCCTCCACCAACCAAATAACGAAGCACAAATCAATGTGGCAGATAGTGGATGCAGAATGACCATTGTCAGTACAGACCCCCCGCCAGCAATGGGACCCACCAACAACAAATGCAAACATTGTCAACTTTGAAATCCACACACCTGGCACACATCCACAACACTATAAAACACACACATTCACACTCCACAATACTTTGCATCGCCAATAACACAACTGAGATTGACCGCACAACACGCATACACTGAACACAACATAACACAAGGCACACGCACAAATACACCACAAAAACACATGCAAACCCCAAAGACCCTCATAAGCCACAAACATCACTACACAACAGCACCCTTACCAATACTCCCACAACACACCACCCACAACCCCCACCATGGCACCCCCTAAGCACCCCCGCTTCACAGATAGGGAGCCAAAGACCATGGTGGATGAAATACTCAGGGTCGAGCCACAAGTATTCGGGGCACAGGTGCGGCAGACACCCATGGCCAGGAAGATGGAGCTATGGCAGATGATTGTCAACAAGGTCAATGCAGTTGAAAACCATCCACGCACAAGGGAGGACATCCGGAGGAGATTGAACGACCTGCGCAGGAAGGTGAGGTCTATGGCATCCAGGCACAACCGCTGTACAAAAGACTGGTAGAGGTCCCCCACCTACACCCCCCGATTACACCGACTGGGAGGAGAAGGTCTTGGCTATCCTGCACCCGGAGGGCCTCAATGGACTCACTGGAGGACTGGACTCTGGTAAGTGACCTACAATACCTTAACAGTCACCACACCTATAATGCATGCATCACCCCACCTCTCTCACTACCACAAGGGCCCCATCCCCACCCAGTCCACAACACCCACATCCAACTACCCTGCATGCCCACAATCCCACAAACAGACCACCATCCTGCCCCATGTGCACAGTCACCTACCCCTGCATGGATTCCCAGTGGCACTACAGCACCCACAATGCACCTCCACCCCTCACATAAAATGCAAAGATATGTACACAAAGAGACCCTGCATGCCACGAAAGGGGAATAAAAGCACAAAATAGGGTAGAGCTGTGTATCAATTGCCGAAAAAGTACATGACACCTACATGTCCGTTCCCCCCACAGGCACCACCACCCATGCCACCTGGACAGAAAGGCCAAGGGGTGCCAGCGCCCCACATGGAGACAGAGGCCCCACTTAGGAGACTGGAGCCAGATGTATGGAAATTGAGGAATACCCTGGCCCATCACTCAGTCCTGGACTGTCAGCCTCCAGCATCCCCACCCAGGATACCACTGACAGCCCCACCACACAGCCATCAACATCAGCTCTGGGCAAACAACCCAACACCAGTGTCTCCCGGCCACAGACTGGCGGGCCACATCCACCAACAGGCGGGATGATGAAGAGCCCAGTGCAAGTGGGGCTGCCAGACCTGTGAAGGGGACACAGGGGGTGAGGGCCAGTGGGAGGACATCAGTAGCCCAGGGGGGTAGCCAAAGGATGAATGCAGCAGCCCAGGAGTTCATATCTGAGGTCCTGGGAGCATACCACCATAGCCAGGACAGGATGGGCCAGATCCTGGCCACCTGGGAGCACAATCAGAGGCTGCAGATAGCACACTACCAAGAGGCCATGGAGCAATGGAAACAGCTCAGTGCCACCATGGCCACCACTGCAGGGGTGCTGCATCACCAGTACCACAGTACCAGTACCACAGCCAGTCTGAGACCTCCACCCACCGCAAGCCCCTATCACTAGCCAGGACTCTGCCCTGCCATCTACATCTGCAGCAGCTACTGGACTGATGGCACTGCCAGAGGACACCCAGGAAACGAGCACCCCCACCCTTGCAGCCCAGCTCCAGTCACGCAAACGTGTCCTCAGACCCTGACATGCCACTGGAACACCAGCCAAGACCAAGGCCACCGCTAGGAAGTGACTCTGCCCTGAACTGAATCCCTCGTGTGCCACTGTGCTCCCTTGTTGACTTGTCACTGCCAGCACACCATCTACCAATTGCCACATGGAACAAAACCCAGTGCTACCAACAGTTGAGCATATGTACCTGAGTAAGGATATGCACCATGTGCCCACTCCCTAACACCACCACCCACAACAGATCCCCCACCGCAGTTGGAACAAGGTCACCGAAGACCAACTTATCACAACCCTCTCCCAGAACCCACCTATTGACACCACCGACACTGATGCAGGTGCCCGCAACTTCAGGTAATGGGTCAACACCTGTGCCAATACTCTCGCCCGAATCAAGAATCCCTCCAACAGACACACCAACAGAAAGTCCTTCTGGGTTACTGCTGACCTCCACGAATCTAAGGAAAGCTGCCGAAGACTTGAAAGAAAGTGGCGCCAAGATCAGACTCTGGACAACCTCACAGCCTTCAAAAACGCAATCAGCAGCCACCACCAACTCATCTGAGCCGCCAAGAGAACTGCCTTCAAAGACCGAATCAGCAACAACGCACACAGCCACAAGGAGCTCTTCAACGTTGTGAAGGAACTCTCCAACCCCAGCTCCAACGCCAATGACATCCCGCCATCCCAAGACCTTTACAACTTCCTAGCCTCCTACTTCTACCACAAGATTGCAGACATCCACGACAGCTTCAGCACCAGACCCCCCCGGCAACCACTAACGCGACAGATTCACCTCCGACCAACCTCCTGCTCTCCTGGCCCCCGTCAACGACGACAACACCATCGAAATCATGAACATCATCCACTCCGGCTCTCCATCTGACCCCTGCACTCACCACATCCTCAACAAAGCAAGCTCCGTCATTGCACCCCAACTATGGAAGATCATCAACAGCTCCTTCGAGTCCACCCCCTTCCCGGAGAGCTGGAAACACGCCAAGATCAATGCCCTCCTCAAAAAAGCCAAGGCGTACCCAGAGGACCTCAAGAACTTCTGGCCTATCTCCCTGCTCCCCTTCCCGGCAAAAGTCATCGACAAGGATGTCAACAGACAACTAACCCGTTCCCTCGAGGAGAACCGCACCCTGGACCCTTCCCAATTCAGATTCCACAGCAACCACAGCACCGAAACCACCCTTATCACCACCACCGACAACATCAGAACCATACTGGACAGCGGCGAAACCACAGCCCTCATCCTTCTGGACCTCTTGGCCGCATTCAACACCGTCTGCCACCATACCCTATGCTCACACCTCAGCAATGCTGGAATCCGCGACCGAGCGGTGGACTGGGTCACCTCCTTTCTCACCAGCAGACCCCAGAGAGTCCACCTCCCCCCCATTCCATTTGGAGGCCACCGAAATCATCTGCGGCGTACCCCAGGGTTCGTTCCTTGGCCCGACCCTCTTCAAGTCTACATGGCCCCGCTCTCTAACATCGCCCAATCCCACAAGCTCAACATCATCTCATATGCTGACAACACCCAGCTGATCCTCTCCCTCACCAAGGACTCCACCAAGACCTATCTCCACGAAGGAATGAAAGCCATTTCCGAGTGGAGCTGCCTCAAACTCAATTCTGACAAGACGGAAGTCCTCTTCTTCGGCTCCACCCACTCCGCATGGGATGACTCCTGGTGGCCTGCCACTCTCTGAACCACTCCCACCGACCACGTAGGCAACCTAGGATTCATCTTGGACCCCTCACTATCCATGACCCAGCAGGTCAACATTGTCTTCTCCTCCTGCTTCAAGACCCTCCACATGCTCTGAAAGATCTATAAATGGATACCCACCGAAACCAGAAGAACAGTCACCCAAGCCCTCGTAAGTAGCAATCTGGACTACGGCAATGCCCTCTACGCAGGAACCACGACCCAAAAAAGAGGTTGCAACGCATCCAGAACGCCTCTGCAGGCCTCTGCCTGGACATCCCCCGCCACTGCCACCTCACAGACCACCTGAGAAACCTGCACTGGCTCCCAGTCAACAAGAGAATCACCTTCAAACTCCTCACCCACTCTCACAAAGCACTGCACAACACCAGACCAGAATACCCCAACAGACGATTCTCCTTCTACACCCCGACCTGGCATCTCTGCTCCGCCGACCTTGCCCTTGCAACTGTCCCATGTGTCCACAGAACTGCAATCGGCGGATCGATCATTCTCACACCTCATCGCCAAAACGTGGAACACTCTTCCCACCCACCTGCACCAGACCAAAGACCTCCTTACCTTCAGGAAACTTCTAGAGATCTGGCTGTTTGAGCAGTAGCAGCACCTCCCCCCTTCCCCTCCTCAGCACCTTGAGACTCTCACAGGTGAGTAGTGCGCTTTACAAATTCCTGATTGATTGATTGATTGACTGTTCCACGAAATATGTATATTTTGTCACTTAATAAAAACACCTATGCACTCAAATCATATGTCCCTTGTCAATATGAGATATCAATTGTGAGGGTGTATGCATTAGCCAGTCAATTTAATATTCATACCTTTATGGTAGGAGGGGGTTCAATGCACTGTAGTGTCTGAAGTATGTCACACTGTACACAATATTGGGTTCCCTGGCACATGTCACTTCAGTCATCAGTTAACAGTGTCAATGACTATAGACACAACATTACCAATTACATGAGTCCGACTGAAACTATGCAGTGAAGACATCAGCATCAGTGGACAGTACCTCATAGTCACTGGAAGTGTAGGCGGCTCAGCTGGTTCCTGGAGTTGAGATCCTCCTCCTCTTCTTCCCCACCATCACTCTCATCCCCTCTCCGAGGTTGCAGGTCTGGTTGGACAGCACCCTCCTCTTCCAGACGTGGGATAGCTTTTCTCACAGCCAAGTTGTACAGCATGCAGCAGGCCACCACTATCTTACAGACCTTGTCAGGGACATAGCCAGGGATTCCCCAGAGAGATGGAGACAACAAAATCTAGCCTTCAGGAGACCTATAGTGCGCTCAATCACCCTCCTCGTACGTCCATGGGCCTCATTATAATTCCTCTCTGCATCTGTTCTTGGATTCCACACAGGTGTCAGGAGCCATTGCAAGTTGGGGTAGCCAGAATCACCTGCAAAAGTGGGCAAAACAGGACCTTAATAAACTGACTTCACATGCATATTATGCATATTGGCTGGCTGTCAGCTATGTACAGATCCAGTGGCATACACATTCACCTATGAGCCATCCTCTGTCCCCTTGTACTTGTCCCATCAAGTGTGGTGCACTGCTGTTTCTCAGGACAAAGGAATCATGGACTGAGCCTGGGAACCTGGCATTGACATGTGATATGTACACGTCAGCAGTACATACCAAATGTACATTAATGGAGTGATAGTTCTTTCGATTTCTGTACACCTGTTCATTCACTTTTGGGGGTTTGAAAGCTATGTGGGTTCCATCAATGACACTAATCACATGTGAGATGTTGGCAAAGGGATAAAATCCAGATATGATGGCAGGAAGCTCATCCCTTTGGGGAAACTGGACATATGTTTGCAGGTGTTGTACGAATGCATCCAAGAATTTTGACAGGATGAGGCTGAACATTGGCTGTGAAACCCCTGCACCTATGCCCCCTGTCACCTGAAATGAGCCTGTAGCCTGTAGCCAAAAAATGGAGTACAGCTAGCACAGTTGTAGGGATGGCATGCTGATTCCGATTAGCCGGTTTTAGTACAGGATCCATTCAAGGACAGAGGTCCTGGACAGTAGCTCTATTGAGTCTGTAGGTGACAATGATGTGACGTTCCTCCATAGTTTCCAAATCAACCAGAGGTCTGTAAACAGATGGGACCCTCTGTCGCCACATGGGTCTGTCCCCAAGGTGGAAGAAAAGAAAACATATTCAGGGTAAACATACACCTGCATCACATGATGTCACTGTATCAATGTAATGGCGACACGTAAGTAACACACACAGATGCAAAGTATGAAGTACACCGTCAGGCATATGTGTGCTGAGTCAACTCTGTTATAATCGCAACCTGAGTGTGGACACAATTCCAAAGATGGGTGCATGTGAGGATCCTAAATTCATGTCAGCAAGCGACTAAGGTCGGAGAATTTGAGGGCCTGGATGAGGCCCCTGGCCAGGCTATGGTGGCGTGGTGGTAGCAAAATAGCAGCCTCCTGCCATCCAGGTATGAGGGAGTGGAAGTGACTTCATTCCGCTGGTGTTATTCGTCATGGCAGAAGGCGGTGTTCACCACCTTGCACCCGATCATTGGATGACATAGTTGTCTATGGGGAACCTGGGCCAATCATGATCGCCGCCATGTCTACGCCATGTCGTCAGACCCTTGACACTTGACTCCTGATTCCTGTGCAGGGTAGTACTCCACTGCGTGTGCTGCTGTGTTCTGACTCTGGTCCCTGACATGGCTAGGGTCACAGGGGAACGGACCCCGGCCTTCACCCCAGAGGAGCTGGAGAAGCTGGTGGACAGGGTCCTACCCATGTATGCCAAGTTGTATGGGCGACCAGAGGAGCAGTTGAGTTGGCGTCTGTCATTCTGAGATGTGTGTGATAGTGGCGGATGCCTGTATGCATGTGGGTTCGATTTGTGACTACCCAGCCATAAACTATCTGGCATGTACTGTATGTGAGTTGATAACATGGCTTTCAGCAATGGCCATTCCATAGGGAATGAGATGTCATCTGCATTCAGTACACACATACACACGTCTGTTTTTTGGCTCTGTGTGTCCCATGCAGGTCAGCACCCATCAAAAGAAAGGCCTGTGGCAAGCCATGGAAGTGCGGACCCTAGGAGTCTACAACCGGCGGAGCACCCACTGCAGGAAGCGGTGGGAGGACTTGAGGCGCTGGGCCAGGAAGACCAGAGAGGACCAGCTGGGGAAGGCCTCCCAGTGAAGAAGGGGTCCCGTCGGACCCTGACCCTCCTAATGGCCCGCATTCTGGCCGTGGCCTATCCGGATTTGGATGGGCGCTTGAAGGTGGCACAGCAGCCACAAGGGGGTGAATACCAACACTGTTGTTATACTGCTTTGATGGATGTATGATGGTGCTGTGGTATGTATGCTTTCTAGTGCCAGGCACTTGGACAGGTGTGTTCCTGCAGTCCTGCTCCTTCACATTCCCTGGGATGGTGTGAGGGCAAGTTTGGGTGGTCCCAATAGGTCCATGGTGGGTCCCCTTTCTGTCATCTGGTATGCTTTGTGGCCTCATTGACTAGTAAGTGCATTGGCTGGCCTTGGACTACCATGGGTGTACTCCACACAGTTTATCAGGTCCGTGTTTCCTGTGGGTAATGTTGTATATTCTGGGGTAATGGCCACTAGTCAGGGGCACAGTCATGACATATGTTGTAGGTGCTGCGTGTAGGTGTGTGACCTGGATGGGAGTGTGTGTGAGCCAGAGATGTACATATATTCAGGTATTTACAAAGTTCTCCCATGTTTTGTCTCTCCACCCTTGTGCTCTTGTGTCCTTTGTGTACATCAGCATCATCTGGCGAGGGAGCAGTGGCACCGGCGAGTGGGGATGCAGCAGCCCACGGTTTCAAGGAGGCAGAGTCGGTGGATGCCAAGGGGACCAGTGGGTTGGAGTGTGAGGGGAATACCACAGGGGAGGCAACTACCACTGGCGGTAGTGACTCTGATTCCTCCTCCGATGGCAGCTCCCTGATGGTGGTGGACCCTACTGTGCACACCCATTCTATGTCATCTTCTGCCACCCCCCATGCCATCACCACCCTCCTAGTTACTCCACACCCAGTTACCCGTGCCCCCTCACCCAGGAGGGTGGGCGCTCCTTCGTCCCAGGCACCTCATCCCCTGCCCCAGTCATCCCTGCTGACCTCACAGAGGAGGCTAGTGACCTCCTGAGAACCATCTCTATAGGGCAGACAACCATTGTGAATGCCATCCAGGGGCTAGCATCCCAGATGCAGGAATGTAATGCATACCTGGAGGGCATTCACAGTGCCATGTCTGGCCTACAGAGATCTTTTCAGGCTCTGGCATCCTCTTTGACAGCAGCCAGTGTCCCTGGTCTTCCGTCCCCCATCCTACCACCTCTACCCCTTCCAGCACTCTACTTCTTTCACCCATCCCAAGCACACCTAGAGACAGCCATGCACACAAGTCAACACACACGAAGCACACAGACAAACACAAGCACCACACTTCCCACCACCGGCATGCACACACCCAACATACAAAAGCACACACAACAACATCCACTGCCCCCATTGTGTCATCCTCCGCCGCCACCCTGTCTGTCACCTCACCATGCGCACCTACACGCAATGCACCCTCAGTCACTGATGCTGCCCCCATTCATGCAGTCACCACAACATCTGACATCCAGACATGCACATAGACACCACACCTGCACTCACCACAGCTACATTGACAGACACTTGCAGCACACTCACCAGACCTTCAGACACCCAGACAACATCCATGTACACTGGCAGCCTGTCTTCTCCCACTGTGCCCACCCCCCTCCTCCCAACACACTCAAACATTTGCAGACATCCACACCACACACATCCACCACACATCAGCATACTTTACAGGCACCTGCATCCACGTCCGGCACATCTACACCTGGTACAAGCCCTCCCTCAACCTCCACTCCCAGACCTGCCTCCAAATCCCCCCCAACAGCCCCTAAGAAGCTTTTTCTCTCCCGTATTGACCTATTCAACCCACTGGCCCACCCGTCTCGTCCCTAAATGTGCCCATCTCCTTGCCCAGTCTACTCCTTCCACGTCCAAGGCCATCCCAAGTCCACCCTTCCCATTCCTGTGCCCCTTCCCAAAGGAGGAAGAAGCCCCGTGTTGGGCCAGGTCCCTCTGCCTCCCCCCCGGTCCAAGCCCGCTCCCCTTCCTTCCAAGGGCAAGCCCAAACCCCCTCCATCTCCCAAATCGAAGCCCAAGACTGCCCCCTTCCAGACGTAAGTCCCCACCCCACCACACCCTGCCCCTGTTCCCTGAGGTGCCTGGCTGCCCCATTGATGCCCCTTTCAAGTGGAGTACCCTTTGCACATGTGGGAGTCAAGTTCAGCCTCTATTGGGCCTTCAAGGATTGTAAAATGGACTGGCTAATGGCCTTATTCGGACAGTACTGTTTTTTGGTGCAAATAAAATTTCAGTGCCCAGTAGTGCTGTTGGCACAATATAGTGATGTTGTTCAGCATTTCACTGTGGGGGGGTTTGCACATGTGTGTTTTTTGTTGCAGGTATTTGTTGGCTTGTGTCTGGTAAGTACATCTTGTTATGGTATGTATGGCTTGGGATGGTGGGAGGGGTTGGGAGTGCGTTGCATGGTGGGTGTGTAACTATGCCCTTCCTTCCCATGTGTACTAGGTTGCGGTACTTACCATCGTCGTCTTCATCGGCAGTCACGGTCGTGGAGGTATATGACAAGGAGCAGCACTGGAATTATTTCCAACTCTCTCTCCATGCCTGCGTCGGCGTGTTGTGTGTGCCTCCGGTAAATGGTTCCTTATATATTGTTAGTTTACCCCACGCTTTGCCTGGCGGTGGGTCCCACCCCGGAACTGCCGGCGGTCTTGTGTTTTATTATTTGGTGGGCGGGTAGGTCCTTTCCGCTGGCCTGTGGGCGGCCTCCTCCGTCCTCATCGGGACTACAAAGATGGCGGTGTGTGGATGGACCGCTACTTGTTTTTCATGTGCTTAATTATTTGGCCAACACTTTCATCATAATTTCAAATACAGGTGTTTATACAGGAGGAAGCTTTTCACCTTATATAATAGGAACAACTTTAGGCTTTTTCAATCCATTCCTCTTGATCACAAAGTTTGTGAAACACGCAAAACAAATACAAGACAATCAACTACTTGCAGTGCAGTTATGGCAAAGTTCATCTAATCCTGGCGTAACCTACAGCAGCAAGTGACCAATAACAGCACTACGTGGGATGACGTCTCATCAACCCCTGCATGACTCTTAAAGTCAGCAAACCAATCTCAGCATGACCTTTTCATGACCAGAAATCAATAATACCTTTGCTCACATCCACACAAACAAAAATAACATCTTGCCAGCATAACCTAAATACGAAAAGAAAGGTAAAAACAGATCAATCTCGCAGATTAAAAGAGATTAGTACCTTTTCGGCACTATCAGTCACTAAGGGAGATTCACGACCAGTGATAATCCACCCCCGATTAACGAGCTTTCGCCTGTGCACAAAAGAATCGCCAAACACCAATGTTAGTTAAATGTATTCAACAAAGGATTCTTATGTGTTCAAAAATTCCCTCTTTTCATTGTGTGTGTGCCACCTCACAAAATACACCACCAATTTGCAACAAAATATCCCAAGATTTTGTATTATAACTAATTAGATTACCTTAATGAATTTAAACATAAAAATCCAATTTCTTCCACTCAAACACAAAATCAATCCCTTTTTGCTGAAACAATCTCAATATCAATTATCAGTTTACTAACTCACAAATATGACAAAATCATCAAACTCACAGTGTGATGAGTCCACATCAATCCACACTTTCAATTTCAAATCCCACAATATACAAAGTGCAAAAATAACTCTTAATCAGTACAATTCATTCTGCAGTACTAATATATTCTACCCTACTAATACTTATACTAGCTCATTTACTAGGCATTGGCTCTCGAACATTGGACCACTGCAAATAATCCAATTTGGTAAATATTAAATCATTTGTTTTTTTCAGATTATATATATAAATGATCCATGTGGGCCTGCTTGCAATTGGTTATAGAGACTCAGGTGCTCATTTGGACTTCAGTGGTCTATTCGTAAGACCGCTGAAGCCACGGGTGCCAAAAGACCACCAGTGCTGGTTGTCCAAAGACCTCCATATTACGATGCCATGCCTATTTCTGCCCAATTTCGGGCTGAAATCCAACACTGTTGGCCTGGCCAACATCGTAATAGAAGCGGTTTCCACCGTCGGCACTACCATGCCAACAAGACTCCGCTCGCTGTATTACGACCCGTAATATGGCATGGTGGTTTCCTGCACGGCGGTGCGGTGTTGGCAGTGGAAAGCGCAGGGACCCATCCCACCCCAAAAGGCCACCTCGCTGAAACAGGTGAGTTGATCATCCGAAAGGGCGTGGTGGGTGGTGTTGTGTGAAAGAGAGTGGTGTCTGCGTGTGTGTATGAATGCGGGGGCGAGAAGGGAGTCTGTGTGTGAGTGCGTGTATGTTTGTGTGAATGTGGGGGGAAGAGGGTGTATGTCTGAGTGCGTGCATGTGAGTGGATGTGTATGTCTGAGTGAGTGCATGCAAGTGGATGTGTATGTCTAAGTGCGTGCATGTAAGTGAGTGGATGTGCATGTCTGAGTGTGTGCATGCAAGTGTATGTGTATATTAAAGTGATTGTGTGCGAGTGAATGGGCGTATATGAGTGAGTATTTGGGTGCGACTGTGTGTGGGTGTTTGTAAGTGAATGTGTGGGTGAGTGGGGGTGCACGAATGTAGGTGTGTGGACATGTGGGGGTGTGTCTGCCACTGACAGGAATGGAGATTTCTGTCACCGGGTGCATGACCGCTAGCATTTTTGTGGTGGTGCAAATGCAAGACAACACAATTCATACACATCCCAACATTTTTGTTTCAATTGCAATAGATTCTTGTTAAGAGGTACACATGAAAACCAGAAAATACTCCCAAAATAAATAAAGGCATTCTGTTTTGAATAACCATAGAGGCATCTCATCTTCATTCCTAGCGAAAGCATCTGCTGTGTTATCAGTCAAATGCCCTACTAAAGTGGACATTTTTCTAGCCTTCGCACTATTGCATGCAATCTTTATAGGAAGAATATAAAAATCAAACACATCAGATAATTGTTCACCTACACTCTTTCTTTTCACTCTCCCATGAAACACATCACTAATGCATCACTCAATCAATTTACACGATAGATTTTAGGAAAGACTTGAGCTAAATAACAGGAACCTGTCCAACCTTGGAGAAGAGTAAAATAAGCAGTTTTGTTATAAGTATGACAAATATCTTTATACATAATTTCAATACTACCTAGCATATAGAACCTATCTATAATATAATTATAAACACACACACTGTCTCCTTTTATAACTGATTTATATTGCTTACTATGTTTCATTTGCATCATACACATACCTTCCTCCTTCTCTCTCCAGACTTTAAAACTATGACGTATTTGTGACTTCTTAATCACAGATTCTTCCCTGGATTGAAATTTCATCTCTTTTGAGCTCATCAGCCTAACATGATATTTTCATTCTCTACATCAATGAATCTACACACATTCTGTATGTTAGCACTTTAAATGTTAGTACTCTGAAACTCTATAGAACCCTTAACTGTTGCACTTGCTTCAAGGTTTGAAATAGATGCAATTTTTTGGAAGATCATAATCTACATTATATTCTTCTAGATAATACTGGTGTATGCCTAAAGAATAATGAATTAAACACAAAAACCCATAGGAAAGAGGTAAGTTACACCTTCTGAAAGAGAAGTTGGTAAGTGGGGACACATATAACAATCAGACAAATCAATTCTTTATAATACTTCAAAAAACCCATGTAAGAGTTTTCCATAAAATCTTGGTTATAACTATTTCTATGTTCTAATTATGATGTTTAGTAGTATTCAAAAATATTGAGCTGTTATTAGTGTTTGGGAGATACCCATATGGAGGATATATATACTCTAATACATAAATAAGTAAAGCTGAAATAGGAATTCTTGAAACGTTTTGGAAAGCCACGTGAATCCTCTCGTTTCTTGAAGTAATTTTCTCCATTCATATAAGCAGTCCTTTCAATACTCAGCTGCTCATTCCAAGTTTGTCGGTCATTACCGAAGACTGACGTGCGAATGACAGCCGATACATCATCAGCAATGGCGGAGTGAAGTCCGCCGCATTACGAGCGACCCACACAACACAATCCACACAACACCGCCAAAAATAGACCAAAAGTCCGTCGGCCCAAACAGCGGTATGAAGGAGGCAGCTTCACCACCACCATCGCCACACAGAGAAAAGTCCGCCTGCCAAATTCCGAGTCACAAATCAGCATCGCGGAAATCAACAAGGCGGTAATCCATTGGCAGTTCAAACCGCCGCGGGGAAAAATAGCCACCAACGCAGCAACACTGCACCAGATGGGATAACATCAATAGCAACACCTGAAACACATACACACACCTGTCCACAGCACTACAAACTCCCCCCACACATACCCAGAACCCTTTGCACCTAGAAACCCTGACAGAGCGAGAGAAGAGTACACTGAAAGGAGGCACTGCAACTAGATACCACAGGGACCATCATACCAAGCACGCATCACACAACACACCACTACACACAAACACCACAGAGCACACGCACAAACCATTACACATATTCACAACTACAAACAGCACACCCACAATTCCTACACACCATACACCCCCACCTACGACACAACCACAATGGCACCACAAAAAAAACAGATTCACAGAAGAGGAGCTCAGGGTAATGGTAGAAGAAATAGTCAAAGTGGAGCCGTGACTGTTTGGAGCACTGGTCCAGCAGACATCTATAGCCCGGAAGAACAACTTATGGCAGAGGATAGTCAACAGGGTGAATGCAGTGGGGAACAATTCTCACACAAGGGAGGACATTAGGAAGAGGCAGAACGACCTTCGGGTGAAGGTATGGGCCATGGCCTCCAGGCACCAAGTGGCTGTCATGAGGACTGGTGGAGGACCCCCACCACCTCCCCCAGAAATGGCAGCGTGGGAGGAGATGATCCTGGCCATACTATATCCAGAATGGCTGGCGGGAATTGCTACTGGACTGGACACTGGTAAGTCCACTGTACTCACTGGCCGCTATGTCCCTGTGCACAGCATGTACCCCCCCACCTTCTCACCCCCTCAAACCACCCGAATGTACACAAACCCACAATTGGCCCTATACGCACCCTTGCATGCTACAGCTCCCCACTGACGCCATTCCCTCACAGCCCCACCTAGTGCATGTATGCCTCGCACAGCAGAAAGTACCACAACTACCACAATGCAACACTCCCTACCCTTGCCTGACTGCTACTTCCATATCACATCTCTGCAATTGCACGTTAAACCATGTCACTCCCCATCACCAATATGTGGTAGTAATGCACATCAGTACACGGCAATGACAGTAGCAAGACAAATGTAAACTGTACTCCAAATTAGGGCCATTGCAACCTTCCACTTATTGGAACACAAGCAGTGGACTGGAAACTGTCGATATCATTACTGCCCTGCAAATACAGTAAATGAGGGAATACAACCATTTGTGTCACTGCTACAATACCATCATCTGACACAATACCGCTCATCCCACAAGTCTCCCAAGTACTGACAAGTAGCACAGGAGCCCAGTGACAGGAATCCCAGGCCTGGGTGTAGCACCAACATGGGAGGATTCATATGCAACGAACCTGGCCCATCAGGCATGAGTGGTCAGTCCACCACAACTAGCTTCACCCTGCCCACAACTCAAACCACCTCCCAAGTGGCAGCCAGTGCACAGCAGAGCCCACCTTCTCATACCTGTGTCCCAAGGTCACATCAATCATGAGTGTGCCCAACAGGTCTGGGGGAGGAGTCAGCGGTGCAAATCCAAGACAATGATGGGCCTGGTGTCAGTCGGAGGGGGCACACTGCACCAGGTGCACAGGCACAGGGGGCAAGGGCCAGTGGGAGGTAAGGAACAAGGCAGGTATAGGATACGACTGGCCAGGAGGCCGTCTCCAGGGTCCTGGGAGCCTACCAGCAAACCAAGGACCAATTGGGCCAGATACTCACCACCTTGTAGGACACACAAAGGCTGCAGGAGGAATACCACCAGGAGGCAAGGCAGCTTTGGCAGGCACACAATGCCACTATGGCCTCCATATTAGGGGAGTTCAAGGAACTCAACTGCATCCTGTGGACATTCTCCACCCAACAGCAGGCCCCATCCAGTAGTCAGCCAACACCATTGCCCTCAACATGAGCACCTGCTACTTGAATGGAGGAACAGCAGGAGGACCCACAGGACACCAGCACCCCTGCAGCTGAAGAACCCCCCGTAAAAGAGGTCGCCCATCCAGACATCCTGCAGAACCTCAGGCCAAGACCAATCCCCCACCAGGAAGTCATACCTCTTCTGATATGTCACCCTTGTGTGCCACTGTTCCACCCTGTTGGCTGTCCAGTACCAAAGTCACATCATTCCGAGGCAAATGGACACAGGACCTATGAACCCAACAGCTGGAGCACCCACTCTGATCATCACCTGAAGCACTACCCCACTCCTCTGGACTGTGAAATTCTACACTAAATAAACACCTATTATCACAAGTCATGGTGCATGTCTCTTTATTGTTAGTATTGCCAAATATGTTACAGAACTACAAAAGAATACACATGTCTACACAACAAAAATGTCCAAGTTACTGATGTAGTAGGGTACTCCAGCAGGTGTGTAAGTACATCCATATTCTTTTAGCATCCACTGTCAACTATGCCAACAGGCAAATCAGCAAGCAGACTGCAAACAGATATGTCACCTGAAGAGGGATAAATAAATGGAATGAGGTACAATGTTGTAAGGAATGTAATCCACAGTCATACATCAATAGCAGTAGAACCCAAACACCAGGATTAGTGTCCCAGCAGTTATGTTACTCCATATGTAAGGGTCTGCATTGGCATTCACACACATGTGGGACAGGAAAAATGAAACATAGGTAACATCCTCAATTGCACAACACCCTGAGTAGTCAGGAACAGATACTTGACACACAACGGATGACAATGCATGGCATGCCTACGCAGCAGGACAAGACTGATAAGTCCCCCTAACATATCCCCAAACAGGCAGCCTGAAGCCCCTAAATCTTTAGTACAACTAGAAGGCTGTACTGCAGTGGCACCAGCATTCCACACATGAACTTAATAGCTGTGCATTTCACCTATCCTTTAAGGTTGTTAACCAATATGTGAGGCTCTAGTACCCACACAGACCTTGATGCATGCAAATACTGGCTACAGATTGGCTTCAGCAATACATCTCCCATGCAAAGATGATATGTAATGCAGACATACCTGTACATCAAGGAAAGTAGTGACGAATCATGTCAGTCCTGTTGTCACATGCCTCGTCCTCATCAGCCTCCCCCTCAGCATCACAGTCACCAGCCACAAACACTGCTCCAGCATTAATGTTCCCCTTCTCCTAAAGTGGGATGTGCCTTCTGAGGGCCAGATTATGGAGCATGCAGCATGCAACAATGATCTTGCAGACTTTCCCTGGATTGTACTCTAGGGCACCACCAGACACATTAAGACAACGAAATCTGGCTTTCAAGAGACCGAAAGTCAGTTCAATCAAACTCCTCTTCCGGCCATGTGCCTCATTGTACCTGTTCTCCCCTAATGTAGTTGGATGTCTCACAGGTGTCAGGAGCCAGGGCAGGTTGGGGTATCTGGAGTCACCTGTGTGGAAAAGGAAATATGTCCAAAGGTAACATTGCTAGGCGGAGTGCTGACTTTGTCGTGAGGGGTATAAACGTCTGACATGGAGAGCAGTACACATACCTATGAGCCAGGCCCTTTTTCCCTGTAACTGTGACATCATTGCAGGGACACTGCTGTTCATCAGGATGTAGGAATCATGTACTAATCCAGGGAATTTAGCGTTCACATGTGTAATGTATTGGTCTGCAAGACACATCACTTGTACATTGAGTGAATATGTACTTTTCCTGTTTCTGTGGACCTGTTAGTTGATTCTAGGAGGTACCAGGGAAATGTGAGTCCTATCAATGGCCCCAATTACATGTGGGACATTTGAGATGTTGCCGAAGGATGCTTTTACAGTGGGAAAATCTGGAGGCAGTGGGAACCTAATGTACCTGTGCCCATGCTTGAGTAGGGCATCCAGCATATTCTGCAACAGCTTACAGAACCTGGGCTGCGAAAAACCTGCAGCCGGTCCCACTGTAACCTGAAAAGAGCCACTCGCCAGGAAATGCAAGACTGACAACAAATGGACTGTTGGAGGGATGGCATGGGGATTCCTCAATCCCAGCAGGAGGTCTGGCTTCAACTGGGCGACAAGTTTCTTGATGCACAAACAGTTTAGTCGATAGGTCATGATGATGTGGCGCTCTTCCATCGTTTCAAGATCTACGAGTGGCCGGTAAATTGGTGCATTCCTCATCACTCCATTGTGGCCAAATCTGTGCAGGGACACAAACAACAATCTGGGAATCTCTCACAATGTAGGCTTTTCAGTATGACACACAACAGTCATTAGGTAATAGTCATGCAAGTTGCCTGTCATTTTGTGGGAATACACATTACTCCACCCTCCGTACCTAACCAGACGATGGCACATAATTACTGTGGAAATGGACGTATACAGGACATATATTGTATTGTATTGTAATAGTATTTATATATTGCTTACTACCCCTGACGAGGCGTCAAAGCGCTTTTTGGAGAGTAGCACGCTACTCCGGAACCCAACAAGAATTAGTGATGGATTAGTATCGGGAAATATGAGTGCAGTTTTAGTATTATTATGAGTTAATTTGAGCTGCGGATATGAGAGTTTGTTAGTTAGATTGACTGGAGTAATGGAGGGGTGGAGGAGGAAAGAAATCCAGAAGTGTTAATTGGGAGTATATACCTCATTTACTCATCCCACAGGCTTGGGATGAGTAAAGGGGGATGGAGGAGGGAAGAGTCTGTGGAAGGGTTAGGGAGATCATAGTAGCAGGGTGAGATAAATGAGGGAAAATTTAGTAGGGTTGTTTGGGAGGTCATGGTAGTAGAGTGAGGTTTGGTGAGTTAGATGTGGAAGCTGAGGGAAGAGTTTAGGTAGAGTTATTTAGGAGATGAAAGTAGTAGAATGGATTTGGGATGAGTCAGAGTGGGAATGGAGGATAGTTTGATAGAGACATGACATATGATGATGGGTAGATAAGTGTGATAAGATGAGAGCAGGGATTCATAGATATCTAGTATAACAACCCACCCAGGAGCCATGCAATGACCCACGAACATGCCAAGCACAGAAACAACATATATATATATATACTTACACACATACACACACACATACAAACACACATGAATACACTCACATATGCACACATATATGTACATACAATACATAATTAGAACCATGGGTAAATATACTTAGTCAAACAGGTTTAAAGAGTGTGTGTGTATTTTTTTGTTATGACATAGTAGCGATACATATTTTCTAAAGAACTATACGTAACTAGAAATAGACACATAATCAGAAAGAATATTTATCAACATAGGCATATGCAGTCCACAGTTGTTTGAATATGGTGGTTATGAATGAAAGAGCCAACTCTTGAGTAGTAGTCTGAAGACAAGAAAGTTATCTGTGGCTCTTATAGTTGGGGGTAATGAATTCCATAGTTTGGCTGCTTGAACAGAGAAGGATGTACCACCTATAGTCTTTTTCTTGTATGGTGGTGTTCTAAGGCGGGGTGCCAATCTTGAGCGGAGGTTTCTTTGTTGGATGTATTTGGTTATTTTGTTTCTGATAAAAAAAGCGGTCCTGTTCCATGTATAGCTTTGTGGGTGATACAAAGCAGCTTAAAAGTGATTCTTCTGGCAACGGGTAACCAGTGTAGTGCTCTCAAGGCAGGGGAGATGTGAGCATTCGGCTTTACATGTAATAGTAGCCTGGATGCGGAGTTCTGAATACGTTGTCGTTTTTTCATAATAGACAGAGATGATCCATGGTAGAGGCCATTGGCATAATCCAGTTTGGATAGTACAAGCAAGATAGTAGCTTGCACCTTGTGTGGAAATCTGAGGTGGGGGAAGATGCGTCGTAAAGTCTTCAAGGTGATGAAGCTTGTTTGTGCTAATTTGTCCACTTTGGCATTCATAGTTAACTTGGAATCCATGGTGATTCCAAGGCTTTTAACTTCCTTGGATAATTGAGGAGGTGGTCTGAGATAGTTAGGCCAGACGCACAGAGGGTCATAACTTTTCCAGTCACCACATATGAGTATTTCTGTTTTGGAGGTATTTAGTTTGAGATGGCTCCAGGTCATCCACTGATCAACGGCTCTGAGGCAACTGAAGATTTCTAAATTTTCAATGTTTTTGGGGCATTCAAATTTAAGTAGTATTTGTGTGTCATCTGCATATTTGTAGCATGTGAGATGGAAATCATTGATCAGTTCTGATAATGATATAGGGGGTCATTCCAACCCTGGCGGTCGGTGTTAAAGCGGCGGCTACCCGCCAACAGGCAGGCGGTAAAAAAAATGGAATTCTGACCCTGGCGGGAACCGCCAACAGAGACCGCCACTTTAACACTCTGACCGCCACGGCGGGACAAACAAACAGCGCAGCGGTGACCGCCAACAGACAGGCGGGAGACAATGTACCGCCCACCCTATCACAACCCACCAATCCGCCACCTTTTCCGGGGCGGTAGCCCCGCCGATAAAAACACGGCGGAAACAGACATTACGAACGGAAAACGCTCACCTCTACACACTCCACGAGGAATCTGTACAGCATGGAACCCGAACTACACATCCTACCAGCTATTGTCTTCCTGCTCCTCTACCAGGAGCACGAACGCCGCCGCAGAAGACAACGGTGAGTACTGCACCTATGACACAGGGGAGGCAAAAAATTACGGGGACACACATACGCGACACACCCACCCTCACCCTCACCCACAACTACATACACATCAATGCAGAGCAACAACTCAGAGTGACACCCCCAAACCCCCCGGAAGAATGCAAAGACAAAAATAAATGATCCTGAAATTTGAAGTATATTGTACGGCTAAGTAAAAAAATATATCAAACATCTCTAACTATATATACATATGTAAATTGTCCATTTCAAATTGGGTATCAGCCATTGTTTGTGGGCCAATGGGCCTAAACACATGGGCAAAGCCCACACACGATACCCGGCTCCAATGGAGAGAACACTGCAGGGGCATCAGATAGCAAAACTACAGGCACCTCAGGGGGAAGGGGGGGCACCTCAGCCAGATGAGTCCACGACGCCAGATCCACGAGGGGCCTCCCTGGCCACTGTTCAATCCTGGGGAGTGCAAAGCCACAGTCTCACAAGTCTCTACAGTGGGTGGATTGCCCACTGTGCCATCCTGGGGAGTGCAAAGCCACAGTCTCACAAGTCTCTACAGTGGGTGGATTGCCCACTGTGCCATCCTGGGGAGTGCAAAGCCACAGTCTCACAAGTCTCTACAGTGGGTGGGTTGCCCACTGTGCCATCCTGGGGAGTGCAAAGCCACAGTCTCACATGTCTCTACAGTGGGTGGATTGCCTACTGTGCCATCCTGGGGATTGCAAAGCCACAGTCTCACAAGTCTCTACAGTGGGTGGATTGCCCATTGTGCCATCCTGGGGAGTGCAAAGCCACAGTCTCACAAGTGGATTACAGACTCCACTGGTTCTGGAGGAGGCATGGTGCCCAGAGTGCTTCGTGCAGCCCTGCCCGACACAGTTGCGGGCCTGCCCCGTCTGCCAATTGGCCAGCGGTGCTTGAGACGGCGGTGCCCAGCGGAGCGGTGCTTGAGTTGAAGGGCCCAGTGGAGCGGTGCTTGAGACGGCGGTGCCCAGCGGGGCGGTGCCCAGCGGGGCGGTGCTTGAGACGGCGGTGCCCAGCGGAGCGGTGCTTGAGTTGAAGGGCCCAGCGGAGCGGTGCTTGAGTTGAAGGGCTCAGCGGAGCGGTGCTTGAGATGAAGGGCCCAGTTCAGCGGTGCTTGAGATGAAGGGCCCAGCGGAGCGGTGCTTGAGTTGAAGGGCCCAGCGGAGCGGTGCTTGAGATGAAGGGCCCAGTTCAGCGGTGCTTGAGATGAAGGGCCCAGCGGAGCGGTGCTTGAGTTGAAGGGCCCAGCGGAGCGGTGCTTGAGACGGCGGTGCCCTGTGGAGCAGTTCTTGACTTGAAGGGCCCTGTTCAACGGTTCTTGACTTGAAGGGCCCTGTTCAGCGGTTCTTGACTTGAAGGGCCCTGTTCAGCGGTTCTTGACTTGAAGGGCCCTGTTCAGCGGTTCTTGACTTGAAGGGCCCTGTTCAGTGGTTCTTGACTTGAAGGGCCCTGTTCAGCGGTTCTTGAGATGGCGGTGCCCTGTTCAGCGGTGCTTGAGATGGCGGTGCCCTGTTCAGCGGTGCTTGCCTTGGCAGTCCTTACCATGTTCAGCGTTGCTTGAGTTGGCGCTCCTTCATTGCCCAGCTGGGCTGTGGCTGGCGCTCCTTCATTGCCCAGCTGGGCTGTGGCTGGCGGGCACCTCCTGGGCAGCTGGGCTGGGGCTGGCGGGGCCCTCCTGGGCAGCTTGGCTGGGGCTGGCGGGGCCCTCCTGGGCAGCTTGGCTGGGGCTGGCGGGGCCCTCCTGGGCAGCTTGGCTGGGGCTGGCGGGGCCCTCCTGGGCAGCTTGGCTGGGGCTGGCGGGGCCCTCCTGGGCAGCTGGGCTGGGGCTGGCGGGGCCCTCCTGGGCAGCTGGGCTGAGGCTGGCAGGGCCCTCCTGGGCAGCTCGCCTGCTGCCGGACTTGTCGGGCGTGCTGCCCTTGCCACCCTTCCCTGCTCATCTGTGGCCCTTTCCTCCCTTTGCCGGTGTGCCAAGTGGCACCCCACTCCCTGACGGTGCCAGGGTAGTGCTTGTGGAGCCTGCTGTCTTTGGCCTCTCGCGCCGGGCACTGGCTTTCTTTGCTTTTTTTGCAGGGGGTGGGCTGGCCGTCTCTTTACTCCCAGCCGAAGTAGCTGGGCTTGAAGGTGGTGGACTCCAAAATCCTTGGACTATTTTCTTAGTAGGTCCAGGTTTTGTGGTGGCTGAGGTGCTGATTGGAGCCTTATGAGATGGAGGGGGGGGGGTCAGTTGATGGAAAGAGGTCAAGGTTGGAAAGGAAAAGCAATTTAGTAAGACAGGGACGGGTAGTTGTGGTGCGTATGGGAGTGGAGGAAGGGGATGTGGTTGTAGGAGAGTGAAGTCTGGTGTCTTTGGGTGCAGGTACTTGTGCTGGAGGCTGTCGTGAGGTGGATGGCTGTTGGGTGGTTGGCTGCCTGCGTTTGTGTGGTTTGGAAGAGGGGGTGACAGACACATGAAGATGTTGTGCATGCAAGTGTGAGTGGAGATGTCACAGGGAGGGAGGAGGGAGACGAGGAGGAGGGGGACACAGAGGAGGCAGTGGCTGTTGGCATGTCTGCATGTGGATGTTGCTTGTGTGAATGCTTGTGTGATGTGTGGTGCTTATGTCTGGATGAGCTTCTCTTGGGTGTTGAGGTGTGTGCAGGCTGGTCTGATGGTGTGTCTGGGATAGGCAGAGGTACAGGGGAGTGGGACTGGGTTGAGGAAGTTGGAGGAGGGAGGCAGGAGACAGGGACAATGGCTGCCGTCAGTGCTGAGGCCAGAGCGTTGAACGATCGCTGATGGGCAGCCTGACCCTAATGAATGCCCTCCAGGTATGCATTACTCCGGTGCACCTCCCTTTCTGCACCCTGGATGGCATTCAAAAGGGTAGACTGCCCAACAATGATGGTCCTCAGGAGGTCAATGACCTCCTCACTGAGGGCAGCAGGGGTAACTGGGGCAGGGCCTGAGGTGCCTGGGGCGAAGGAGATGCCCACCTTCCTGGGTGAGCGGGGACAGGGACGAAGGCTGAGGGGCTGCTGGGAGGGCGGAGCTGGTGCGCTGGGTGGCGGCTGTACCTGTTGTTGCGGTGGGCACGGATGTAGCCACCACCACAAGGGAGCTCCCTTCCAAGGACGTGTCTGTGTCGCTGGTGTCACCACGTGTCCCCGCTGTGGAGCTCCCCTCGCCCTCCGTCTCACTGGTGAAATCAGAGTCAGTTGCATGGCCCTCCATGGCCATGTGAGATGCAGCTCCCTCGTGCTCCGAGGCCACTTCTCTTCCGCCTGATGATGCTAATGCACACATGAACAGGAAGACCACAAAAAAAGGGGGGGGGGGTGGAGAAACAAAGACATGTTGAGTGCATGCATTGGCGACCCCGTTGGCGGAGAGGACAGACACAGAAGCCCCCTGCACTACGCCGCGCACTTGGGGTACACTACTCAATCCGTGGGACATGGCCTACAAGCCTATGGACGACAACTCCACACATAGGTGACACAGGGCCATGATTAGCTGTACTAGGCAACCTACAGAGGTGGGGGGCGGGGGTACAGGGCCATGCCTAACGGAGGGGCCTAGCCTGCAGAAAACGCCCTGGCCTAGAGATACCCACAGCCCTCCTCCCCCACCCAGACACCTCCAATGTGCGCAAAATCAGCAGAATATGCTTGTACTCACCCCCTTGTGTCTGCTGTGATGTCCTCACGTGCCCATCCAAATCGGGGTAGGCCACCGCCAGGATCCGGGACATCAGGGGGGTCAAAGTACGACTGGCACCCCTCCTACATTGGGAGGCCATCCCCAGCAGAGCCTCCGCGGTCTTCCTGCTCCCGCAGCGGATGTCCTCCCACCACTTCCGGCAGTGGGTGCCCCGTCTGTTGTGGACCCCCAGGGTCCGGACGTCCTTGGCGATGGCACGCCAAATGTCGATTTTCTGATGGGCGCTGACCTATGTGACATGTGCAGGGGGAGAAAGAAAAACAAACATCACCTTCTGCATGCTCGATGTGAGTGGCCCCCCATCCCCACCCTTGCCATGTGGCACATGCTCTCATCTTTCGTTTGATGCATGCCTCATTCGCTCCCCTCCCCACCATCTTTCATTCACCCCACTCAACCCAGGCATTGGCCACAAAGCACGGTCCCAGTGTACTTACCTGGTGGTCTGGAGGACCGTAGAGTAGCGCATACTGGGGGAGGACCCCATCCACGAGTTTCTCCAATTCTTCAGAAGTGAAGGCAGGGGCCCTTTCCCCAGTCGCAGCAGCCATTGTCTCTTCCAGACCGAGGTCACAGCAGCACTTGCAGTATAGGTCCTCTCCTGTGGATGATCAGGTATCGAATGATTAAGCAGATAGAAAATGGCGGTCACGCCCGCCGCGGTGCGTACCGCGACCTCCGGCGCACATCCTCATTGGCTCCTGAAACCCATAGGGTTCAATGTTAACCAATGCGGCTTTGCGCCGCGGTCTTCGACCGCCTACCGCCACAGTGTGCCACGCCAGCGCATTGACCTCACATCCCACTGTCGCACTTCACAGGTCAGGCAGCCGCCATTTCAAGGGCCCCCATATCTTAATATCTACTGCGTCACACATACCTAGGCCTTGCATCAACACTCATACAAGCCATTCAATGCATTGAGAATCGTGTACTGTGCAAGCTGTGGGAACGTACCTGTGGGTTGATTGACTCTGTGCTCCATGTTGTCCTTCCTAGGCACCGTCCGCTGGGACTTGCGAGGAGATGGAGGAATCTTCCCGTGTACAGACCGCTGGTGGACCTGTCGACAATGGAAGAAAGACATGTCATACTGACATACAGGCTTGACAGAGCCACTATACAGGAACTGTGTGCCCAGCTGGAGCCAGACCTGATGTCACCCATCCGCCAACCCACAGGGATCCCCCCTCTAGTGCAGGTGCTGTCAGTACTCCATTTTTTGGCAAGTGGGTCATTTCAAACAACAGTGGCCATTTCATCAGGGATGTCTCAGCCCATGTTTTCCAAGGTGTTGTCCAGAGTGTTGTCTGCCCTGCTGAAATACATGCGGAGCTACATTGTTTCCCTGAGGTGGGCGATTTGGCTACAGTGAAGGGTGATTTCTATGCGCTTGGACATATTCCCAACATCATTGGTGCAATTGGTGGGACACATGTTGCTTTGGTCCCCCCCAGCACGAGTGAACAGGTGTACAGGAACAGAAAAAGTTATCATTCCATGAACCAGGTGGTCTGTTTGGCTGACCAGTACATCTCCCATGTAAATGCCAAGTTCCCTGGGTCAGTGCATGACGCGTACATCATGCGAAATAGCAGCATCCCTCACATGATGGAACTACTTCAGAGACACCGTGTGTGGCTAATTGGTGACTCTGGTTACCCCAACCTGTCCTGGCTACTGACCCCAGTGAGGAATCCCAGGACAAGGGCAGAGGAACGGTACAATGAGGCCCATGGGCGGACTAGGAGGGTGATCGAGCGGACGTTCGGCCTCCTGAAGGCCAGGTTTAGGTGCCTCCATATAACAGGTGGATCCCTAATGTACTCACCAAAGAAGGTGTGCCATATCATCGTGGCCTGCTGTATGCTTCACAACCTGGCTTTGCGACTCCAGGTGTCTTTCCTGCAGGATGATGGTCCAGATGGTGGTGTTGTGGCAGCTGTGGAGCCTGCGGAGAGTGAAGAGGAGGAAGACGAAGAGGACGACACAGACAACAGAGACACAGTAATACTGCAGTATTTTCAATGACATACAGGTAAGAATCAACACCGGCATTTTACATTTAATTAAAGTCTCCTGCCTCTCTACTGTCTGAGTTTCCCCCCAGTGTATGTTGACTGAGTTGTGACTTTCCCTTCCAATTTCAGAGATGTGGGCCCCACTCCGTGACCTCTGCTTTGTTTCCCCATGGACTACAGCTGTGTGACAGTGGTATGTTGTCATCACAATGTAACTGGACATTTTGGCACGGTGCTGTGTAATACATTTGTTCAAAAATACAGGCAGACTCCAGATTATTTTTGTGCAATAAGTGTGTTTATTAAAGTGTTCAATTTTGGGAAATGGTTGCAATTCGGTGATGGGTGATGGTGGAGGAATGTCCATGGCAGAGTCCAGATTTTCAGTCTCACAGGTGCATTGTCCATATGCCTGTGGAAGGTGGAGCAGGGGCAGTTTAAGGTTGGACAGGGTGACAATGTGGGACAGTGGGATGACAATCAGGGGGTATCCTTTCCTGGCGGGGGTCTTGGCATCCTACTCTGTCTTCTTCCTAGATCTCAGGCACCGCTTGCGGGGTGGTTCTCCTTCTGCAGGGGGTGGGGTTCTGGTGGCCTGTTGTTCTTGTGTCAGGGCCTCCTGTCCACTAGCGCCGGCGGAGGTGGTAGCCTGTTCTTGGTCCACGCTAGTGACAGGGGCCCTTTGTGGTGCCACATGGTCCCGCAATGTGCTGACAATCTGATTGAGAGCCACAACGATGGTGCCCATTGCGGAACTGATGTTTCTGAGTTCTTCCCTGAACCCCATAAACTGTTCCTCCTGCAGTACCTGGATCTCCTGGAACCTGGCCAGGACCGTCGCCATCGTCTCCTGGGAGCGGTGGTATGCTCCCATGATGGAGGAGAGGGCCTCGTGGAGAGTGGGTTCCCTGGGCCTGTCCCCCCCCTGTCGCACAGCAGCCCTCCCAGTTCCCCTGTTTCCCTGGGCCTCTGTCCCCTGGACCGTGTGCCCACTACCACTGCCCCCAGGTCCCAGTTGTTGTTGGGGTGGTGGGTTAACCTGGGTGCCCTGTAGTGGTGGACACACCGCTGATTGACGTGTCCTGGAGACAGTGGCATGGGCCCGCTGGGTGGGTGCTGTGCTGGTGTTCCCAGAGGGGGGTAGGTCTGCTGTGGCCTGTGGCTGTCTGAGGGGAACCGACTGTCCCGAGGTCCCCGATGGGCCGGGCTTGTCATCTGGTTCCAGGGAGACAAAGCTGCTGTCATCACTGTGGGCCTCTTCTGGGGGTGGAATGGACATTTCTGGACCCTCCTGGGCGGTGTCGTGGTGTTCGGGTCCTGCAGGGGTATAAGAGTATGGTTATTGCTTCTGTGTGTGCCATAGCGTGCAATGGGTGGGTGCCCGTGTACCCCAGTGCTGGCATTCCCTTGTGGGGGCTGTTGTGACGGTGGTTTGGGGGGGATGGGTATGTGCAGTGGGCATGCTTAGGTGATGGGTGTCCATGGTTTGTGGTCGCATGCAGGGCTTGGTGTTGGGATGGGTGGGTTGTGATGGTGAGACACTAGCAAGGAGGATGTGTGATGGGGGTGGGGGGGAGGGCGGGGTATGATTTGGCATGCCGGTGGGTGGGGGGGGATGAAGTAGTTGAGATTCAACTTACCAGAGTCCATTCCTCCGCCTACTCCTGCGAGGCCCTCAGGATGCAGGATCGCCAAGACCTGTTCCTCCCATGTTGTAAATTCTGGGGGTTGAGGTGGGGGTCCGCCGCCAGTCTTCTGCACCGCGATGTTGTGTCTGGATACCATGGAACGCACCTTCCCCCATAGGTCGTTCCACCGCTTCCTGATGTCGTCCCGATTTCGTGGATGCTGACCCACAGCGTTGACCCTGTCCACTATTCTTTGCCATAGCTCCATCTTCCTGGCAATGGTGGTGTGCTGCACCTGTGCCCCGAAGAGCTGGGGCTCTACCCGAACTATTTCCTCCACCATGACCCTGAGTTCAGCGTCTGTAAACCTGGGGTGTCTTTGGGGTGCCATGGGGTGGTGTGGATGAGGTGTGGGGTGGCGTTTGTGGTGATGAGTGTGGTGAGTGTGGTGGTGTGTGGTGTTTTGTGCGTGGATGTTGTGTGAGTGATGGTGTTATGTGCCTGTGAATGCTCTGTACTAGCTGGTGGTGTCTCTCTCTGGCCTTAGTCAATAAATGGTGGTCGTAGGGGTTTGTGGGTGATGTGGGTGTGTGTTTTATATTGTGTTGGGTGTGTGGGAGTGGTGTTTGTATGTGTATCAGGTGTGTGTATTTCAAAATGTCCAATGTGGCAGTGTTTTGGAGCTGTGTGTGTATTTTGACCGCGGCGGTGTGTACCACCAATGGAATACCGCGGTTGAAAGACCGCTGCGTGGATTCGTGGGTCGGAATGGAATGGGCGTATTTCTGTTGGCGTGACGGTGGAGGTTTGGTCATCGCCAGTTTTTCGCTGGCCATTGGTGTGGCGGACTTTTGTGGATGTCGGGTTTTTGGCGGTTTGCCTGTTGCGGGTCAGAATGACCGTGGCGGTTTCCCGCGCCCGCGGCGGTGTTATGGCGGTCTTCTGACCGGCGGTAAGCGCATTTTACCGCCGAGGTCAGAATGACCCCCATAATGTAGATGTTGAAAATCAAAGGTGAGATGATTGATCCTTGGGGCACCCCTGCTTTTGTGAGGTAGGGTTTGGACGAGAAGGGGGGCGAGTAGATGATATTAGATCTTTTTTGAATATAGGAAGTAATCCAGTTGAGAGCAGTCCCTTGTATGCCGGCTTCGTGGAGTCTTTGAATTAGGGTGTCATGGTCAACCGTATCAAAGGCAGCCGAGAGGTCCAAGAGAAGTAGTGCAGCAACTCCATTGCCGTCGACTGTGTTTTTAAGATCATCCCAGATTGCTATGAATGCCGATTCTGTGCTTCTACCTGGGCGGAATCCAGTTTGGAAGTCTGAAAGTATAGAATTGTCTTCAATGAATTGTGACATCTGTGCGAATGCTGCTCTTTCTATCAATTTGCCCAGGAAAGGTCCATTTGTGATTGGTCTGTAGTTATTGGGGTCTTGCGGGTCTAGGTTTGTTTTCATTGATAACGGTCGTATGTATGCCTTTTTCAGGTCTACAGGAAAAGTTCCTGTAGTTAAAGAGTTGATGATTCTTCTTACAGGTGTGGCAACAGAAGTAGATAGAATAATGTTCTTGAAGATTTGTGGTGGGCAAGGGTCAGAAGGACAACCAGAAGTTCTGCTTGCTTTGACCAAATCCATAAATTCACCTTGGGATATTTGTTTGAAGGACTGTAGAGGTTGGGTTGGTTTATTCTTAGAGGGTATTTTAGGAAAGGGGTTGGTGCTGATGGTTTTTTTCTGTTTTAAATAGGAGTCCAATGTGTCTGCCTTGGTTGTGTAGTGAGTTGACAATTTGTTTGAAATCTTGAGTAGTGGGATTACTTCCTTCCATGCATGTAGGTTTTCGAAATTCATTGAGAATTTTATAAAATTCCTTGGTTGTAGATTGAGCATTTTGAATTCTCTCTGAGTAGTAATTTTTTTTTAAGCTTTTTTGATTGATGATTTGTAAATTCTGTTAAGTTTGTGTAGCTGCAGTTTGTCTTGACTGTGATGAACCCTTATGCTAAATCCTTCCTCTATTCTGGAAGTTATTGCTGGGGCTACTGTGCAAAGTTCACAGGAATGGAGGGGTGAGGCTAGCGTGAGAGGAGACCTAAGGAGGTTTACTGAACTCATATAACCCTCAACCCTGGGAAAGATGGAGAGTCTCCCTTATCTTTAGTCACAAACAGACCAATGTTGCTATTTCACGAGTTTTTCGTGTGTTCCACCCAAAGTATCCATCATCTTTGGTTCCATCACTATGACACATCCTCCCACAACGAGCTCTTGTTACGTACCCCTTCCACCTGTCAGCTCTAAGAAATCGGAAGAGGCCTTAGAGCAGGAGAGACGCTGCACGAGCAGCCAACACGACGCAACACCAACCCAGTCTCCTTTTGTGTCCCACTATTATCTCTTATTATACTTATTATACTATTATTATTGAATTCAAGATGGCAGAATTGAGGGGGCATCTGGAGAAGCTATGGGCACCACCCATGGTGATGGACAGGGGAGTGGTTACTCCCCTTCCTAGTTTCATGCCATAGCAGGGACAGGGGGTCCCTTAACTGGTGCACTTGTTTATGCAAGGAGGGCATGAAATGTGTCCTACAAAGCATACCAGTGGCTTGGGAGGCTACCCCTCCCAAGCTAGGCAACACCTATTTCCAAAGGGAGAGGTTGTTACACACCCCCAGCCAAAGGAAATCCTTTGTTCTTCCTTCCTGGGCTTGAGCTGGTAAAGCAGCAGGTGGGCAGAAGCCTGTCTGAGGGGTGGCAGCAGTGTGGGCTGCCCAGAAAACCCCATAAGACTGGTAGATGCAATGCTGGGGGTCTTCTAAGGAGCCCCCAGAGTGCATGGAATCATACAACCAATACTTGCAACCGTACTGGGGTATGATTCCGACATATTTGATACCAAACATGCCCAGGTTCCGAGTTACCATTATGTAGCTGGACATAGGTAGTGACCTATGATCAGTACACACGTGAAATGGCTTTCCCGCACTCAAGAAGTCCAGGAATATAGAGCTGGAGTTTGTGGGGGCGACTGCTCCTGCAGGGGGTTCCCTCACACACAGGTACCTGAACCCTGCCTTCTGGGGTAGGAGGGCCTACCATAGGGGTGACCTGGTGTAGTGACCTTAAGTGAAAGGGTGCATGCACCTTTTCACACAGGCTGCAATGGCAGGCCTGTAGACAAGCTGCAGCCTATGGGGAACCCCTGGTGCCCCAATGCCCTGGGTACCTGCGCACCACATACCAGGGACTTATAAGGTGGCACAAGTATGCCAAATGTGGCGTGTGTGTGTGGTCCAAGCAACCAAATTTAAAAGGGAGAGAGCACAGTCCCTGGGGTCCTGGTTAGCAGGATCCCAGTGAACACAGTCAAAACATACTGGCAACAGGCAAAAAGTGGAGGTAACCATGCCAAAAAGAGGGTACTTTCCTACCGCAACCACTTTTTCCAATGGCTTTGTCAAGGTAAACTAAATTTGAGATGGGGCTGCAGTTCTCTAATGCTTCAGGGTCAGAGCTCCCTTTTTTTTTATTTATGTTATACTCCAATATGCTGTCTGTACTTATGGTAGCTTGGATTTACAACCTGCTGAAGAGAACAAATGCCTAAAGCTTGGCCAGTAAGAAGCTAATAGAGGAGTTATTTTTTACTATTGAAGTACATAACAGCTCACTGAAGCAGAGTGTTAGGCGCAGTTGTTTAAGGCACTTCACTCTTCCACGTTTAATAGGCAAGAAAAAATATGTTTTATATAATTTGGGAAGTTATGCTGTACTAGGTCATTTAGATTTAGCTCCCTCTAAGCAATACCCCTTTCATTCCTAGGCATTACCTGGCCTCTCCGTGGTGGTATGAAGATTCAAATTTGCCATGGATTTTAAGCCTCTGATAAATAAAAATGGTTGATTTTAACATACTTAAAAAGTGCTGAACATTACAGTTTAAGGTGATTACTCTGCAGTGATCTGGTGACTGCTTTTCCATGCTGTGAAAAGAGGAGCTGCTAACGTACTGCATTTTAGACTTTAAAGTACTTACCAAGCTGATGGCAAACATGCTCACAGCAGCTGCAGAAAAGATAGCCATCTGCAAAGTTGTCCACAGCTTCCAGAAAAATCCCCGAACACAGGCACACCTGTACACAGCAGAGTACATGTACACCTACACCTTCCCTGTGTTCCACCATACTGATCGAATATGCTGACAATTGTTGTGACAAGTGTGGAAATGTCACTAGACAAGCACTACATGTGTCTATAGTCACCATATCAGACCTGAAGAATGTATTTGTGACGACATGCAGGTAGTTACGCTGTGTAAACTCAGGACAGTAATGTCACAGACTAAAATGGCATCAGCGTGTCCGGCATGCATTGGACTGCTGGAAGTGACCTTGTTCCGCCGGCAGTGACAGTCATGACCTCTGCGGTCATAACCTCCATTTTGTGTGGGCCAGCTCACTTGTCTCCTGGCATTCAGGATAGACAGACCTCTACTTTGTGTGCTGCTGTGTCCTGTCTCTTGGAGCAACAATGGCACGCACTGCAGGGGAAAGGGCCCCAGCCTTCTCAACAAAGGAGCTGGAAAAACGTGTGGAAGGGGTCCTACTCATATATGGGCGGTTGTACGGAGCTCCAGGACAAACGGTCAATACATCGTCCTTTGTCCCACATGTTGGAAGGTGTTTGACAATGTATGTGTGTGCACATTGACATGTCATGATTGATCAGGTGTGTAGCATGCACATGATATGTGTGGGATATTGGCAGTGTTCAGGAGCAGTGTTCGTTGTGTGTCGCCAAAGCTTACTGCTGGATTGGCATCATTTACATCATGTCCCCCCTTTTCTCACTGTTTCCCAATCAGGTCAGCACCCACCAGAAGAAAGGGTTGTGGCGAGCCATCGCCAAGGAAGTGCGGACCCTGGGGAGGTCCATTGCCGGCAGAGTACCCGCTGCAGGAAGCGGTGGGAGGACCTGAGCCACTGGGCCTGGAATACCGCAGAGGCCCAGCTGGGGACGGCCTCCCAACATGGGAGGGGTGCACGTCAGATCCTGACCCCCCAATGGCCTGCATATTGGCGGTGGCGTACCCTGAGTTAGATGGGCACTTGAAGGCAGCACAGCAGCCACAAGGGGATAAGTGTTGACTTTCAGGTCACTACTGCATGGTTGTGCTCTGTTACCCTCCTTGGACTTGGAATGAACGTAGTCAGATGTGATTTAGGGAATGGTTGCCACACCCATTAAGTAGAGTGTGTGACGGTCACTATCCCATGTAGGATAAGAAGTGGTGGTCCTGTAACACATGTTCAGCTGTTGGTATGGGTCTCTCAAGTCTGCTATCATGTCAATGGCTACAGCCTCCATCTCTGCATGTACTGTAATAGTATAAAGTGGTCATGATGATATATGGGTAATGACAGGCGTGTTATGCGAAGGTTGCAGTTGCATCACTCCTAGATCAATGGATCCTCTGTACCACATGTACTCTTCACATTCCTGGCAGTTAGTTAATGTCCTGAGTACCTCTCTGCTTAGATTAGTATTATCCTGTAATGGATTACATGTGTTTGGGTATGGTCCTGGGCTTGATTCTAGGAGCAGTCATTTTGGCATTAATGGGCATGGAGTTGTCTTCATGCAGGAGTTTGGTCTGCAGGGTTGAGATGGGTTTGGACATAGCTTGCATGACTCTATTTGGGAATAATTGCCTATTGGTCTATTGTTTCGCATGCAGGGACTGTTATTTGCGTTGTTTGTATGTGAAGTGGATGTGTGGGTTCTAATAATTTCCTCCCTTTCTGTTTCTGCCACCCACCTTTTCTCTCTCCTCCTCTGTCTATGTGTGCATTAGCATCATCTGGCGAGGGAGGAAGGGCACCGGCAAGTGGGGATGCAGCAGCCCACAGGACCCAGGAGGTGGCCAGCAGTGGAGCTGAAGGGACCAGCGGGATGGAGGGCGAGGGGAGCATCACAGGGGAGACTGGAGCTACCATAACATCTGATTCAGATACCTTCTCCGATGGCAGCTTCCTGGCAGTGGTAGACCCTTCTAATACCACACCAACACCATCGTTGTCCACCACCCCCCTTACCAGCACCGCCCACCCAGTTGCCTGTGCCCGCTCACCCAGGAGGGTGGGCATCTCCTTTGCCGCAGGCACCTCTTCCCCTGCGCCAGTCAGCCCTGCTGCCCTCAATGAGGAGGCTATTGACCTCCTGAGGTCCATCTCTGTGGGGCAGACAACGATTGTGAATGCCATCCAAGGACTGGCATCCCAGATGCAGCAGACAAATGCGTTCCTGGAAGGCATTCACGGTGCCTGTCTGGGCTACAACGATCGTTTCAGGCTCTGGCCTCCTCG
Source organism: Pleurodeles waltl (assembly GCF_031143425.1). Lineage (NCBI taxonomy): Eukaryota > Metazoa > Chordata > Amphibia > Caudata > Salamandridae > Pleurodeles > Pleurodeles waltl. The sequence continues at coordinate 517,081,787 of NC_090440.1, read as the reverse complement.
TTGGTGGTAGCCAGTGTGCCTTCATCTTCCGTCCCCCCTCCAGCTACCTTTTCAGTCCACAAGCCTTCTCCCTACACCCGTCCATGGCACACCAACACACACGCATACACCCACTACAACAGACAAAGGGGGTCATTCTGACCCCGGCCGCCGGCGGAAGCCGCCGGCCTGGCTGCAACCGCCAGAATACCGCTGCGCGGTCAAAAGACCGCCGCGGGTATTCTGGGTTTCCCGCTGGGCTGGCGGGCGACCGTCAGAAGGCCGCCCGCCAGCCCAGCGGGAAACACCCTTCCATGAGGATGCCGGCTCCGAATGGAGCCGGCGGAGTGGAAGGGGTGCGACGGGTGCAGTTGCACCCGTCGCGATTTTCAGTGTGTGCATGGCAGACACTGAAAATCTTTTGGCATGGGCACTGCAGGGGGCCCCAGGGGCCCCACGACACCCCATACCGCCATCCTGTTCCTGGCGGCCAAAACCGCCAGGAACAGGATGGCGGTATGGGGGTCGGAATCCCCATGGCGGCGCAGCAAGCTGCGCCGCCATGGAGGATTCCCCAGGGTAGCGGGAAACCGGCGGTACACCGCCGGTTTTCCGTTTCTGACCGTGGCTGTACCTCCGCGGTCAGAATGCCCATGGGAGCACCGCCAGCCTGTTGGCGGTGCTCCCGCGGTCGTTGGCCCTGGCGGATTTTACTGCCAGGGTCAGAATGACCCCCAAAGTGTGCAGAGACAGACATGGGTATCACAAACGTTCACACAGGCATGCACACACACAACACACATCTGCAGACACAACAACAGACACTTCTCCCATCACCTCCTACCATACAGTCACATCTCCACTCAGACCTGCCAGCACTGCATTTTCACACACTGGTCCTGCTGTCATTCTTGTCATCCCCTGAATCACCACAACAGCAGACTCACAGTCACACACCCCACACACCACATCCGTACTCACCACGACTACCGTCTCTGCCACCTGCAGCACATCCACTTTACTTGCACACACCAACACAACATTCACTCACACATCACCCATTTCCTCTCCCTGCATCTCTGCCCCTCCTCCCAAAAAATACATACATACCCATTCACCCACCCAACATTCAGCCACCACACACATCCAGACACTGCACACACCAGCATCCACGTATAGCACACAGGCACGTCGGACAAGCACTCCCTCTACCTCCACTCCCAACCCTCAATCATGTGACTGCCCCCCTGTACCTAAGAGAGTTTTCCTTGCTGCCCTTGACCTCTTACCGACTCCTTTCCCACCCCATCTTCCACGTAAGCAGCGTGTCCACCAGCCCCTCTCAGGCCTTCCATCTCCCATTCCCTGGGTATCCCCTCTGGTGTTTCCCCTGCTCCTCCACCCAGCAAAAAATCCACCCCTCCCAGTGCCAAGGTCACCCCTCCCAAGCCCAAGCCAAAACGTGCCCCTTCCAAATTCAAGCCTCCCCACCACCCCTACAACCCTGAGGTGCCTGCCTGTCCCATTGCTGCCCCTATAAAGTGGAGGCCTATTTTCAATCAGGACTCAAGTTGGGCCCATATTAATGGGCAATGTGTCCTGCTGAAGTGGACATTGGACTTGCCATTGGCCTATTTTGTATATAGTTGATTTATTGTTTGAATACATCTGCCAACATTGTTGTGGTTGGCATGATAAGATGCTTGTCCTGGTTTCCTTCTACATGGTGGTGTGACATCTGTGTGCAAAGGTGTGTGAGGACTGTGTGTGGATTGTGTCTGTGCTGTTGCATGTGATTGGTAGATGGTTTGGGCCATGGGGATGTTGTGATGTGTGTGTCTGCTTGCTTGTGTGTTTGTATGGGGTGCTGTGTGCATCCGTGTGTCTAGTACTACATGTGTGTATTTCCTTGATTGTTGGTTGTACGTGTTGTGCCACCTGTATGATGGTTTGGATGTGTGTTCACAGCTATTGATTGTGTATCATTGCTACATGGAGTTCATGGTGCGTGTGTATGTGTGGTGTCGCACAACGTGCCCATCTATGCCAGTGTTGAGGTGTTTGTGGGATAGTTGCTGTTGTGTGGTTATGGGGTGTGTTGGTGGTGTTGTTGTGTGTTGTGCTGTATGTTTGGCACGTATCTGCATGGCTTTGTGTGTGTATTGGGTATTTAGCATTGACGTATGTTGTGTGTGGCCTTCACTGTGTGTGCGGGGTATGTGTGTTATGTGTGGGAGTGTATCACTGCCATTTCCCTCCCCTCTGTGCTAGGTATACTTCCAGTTGTCATCTTCGTCGGTGGTCCTGAAGGTGTATGGCCAGATACAAAGCTTGGAAGACTAGCAGTTCATTTGCCATGGTGGCTGCGGCGGCGTCTCTGTGCCTGGATGTGGGTGTTTCCTTTTGTACTTTCTGTTTCCACCAGGTTTTTCATGGCAGTAAGGCCCCACCGGATATCCTGGCGGACTGGTTACTCAGAATATGGAGGGTGGGATGTTGGCTTCCGCCTGCCTGAATTTGTCTTCCACCGGCGGATGCTGCTTGTCGGTGGTGTAAGTGCTGGCGGTGAGTTGTCTGTATTGCTCTGGGTTCACCGCCTTACTTGTTATTTGGCAGTCTGCACCGCCACCCTGCCAGCGGTCACAAGACCACCATCGGTGTGGCGGTTTGGTTACCACCAAACTCAGAATGAGCACCTCAATCTTCAAAAGCAAAAAAGCAAATTTTCAAAAGTACTCAGTAATCCTGGTAATCAGTAGTCAACATCTGAAAAGCCAAACCTATCAAAAATAAGAATTCTAAAAAGAAAATACAGTCTTTTAAAAATTCAGAACAACATGTCACATACTCTTCAAGGAACTTATTTGGCATTGATCACTTCTCAGTCAATTTACTATTTCATGGTGGTTCTTGAGAATCTCCAAAAGAAAACCTATCAAATCAATTTCTTCTGCATCCAGTTCAATCTTTATCAGATACGCCCATTCAGAAGATTGTCTTAACCTCTTTTCTAGTTGATTTGTTTGCTGCAGCACTTGTTGCCGTACCCCCTGATGATTCTTTAGTATTCACTTTAGTCTCTTAATCAACACTTCCTTTGATTGCTTCAGCTGATTTTGCACCACTTTGTTCATGATTTTGTTATACTGCTCTCTCTCTCACTTCCAGGCAGATGAGCGTGAGGAAGATGAACTTGATTCAAGTTTTTGTACTCTTGGTTTGCTCATTGTTGGTTTGCAACTTCCTATTTTTCTCCTCACCACCTCTAGATCCACGTATTGAACTTGATTTTGCTTTTGCGATTCAATGAGTTGTTTTACTGGTTCTTCACCAGCTGCAGGCTCTCTTGTGTGAGGTGTGTGGACCCGATGCAGCAAACCTCGACACTTCACAGCCATGTTTGTCACCAACATCTTTGGTAGGGGCCTTTCCAGTGCTTTTTCAGACAATTACACAATTTATTCTTACATGTTTCTTAATCAGGATCTAATCACCTGTTTGCACAACTCTGTAAGCGCAGACGGTTTAGCAAGTTGCACCTGGTGAGAGATGAGGATACTGTATCAGCTAAGCACTTGCAGTAATCCAAGATCAAATCAACACCTCATGGGAATGCAATACTGTTTTCATATTTGGAGTACCTCTCATACTCAGCTACACCAAAGAAAGTGTATGTGGCCATGGGTATAGCGATAGGGAAAAAACGATACTCAGTTAGGTATGTGAATATACGTGCTTTTATTGTGGTTCACTTATATCTTTATAATAATAGTCAGTATCTATAGTCTTTCTGGCTGGTGATCTCCTCTGTTCTCTTCTCCCTCAGGATTCCTGGTGACTGCAGATGGTTCCCCGGCGGTGGTATTGTCAGGAAGACCAGAAAAAGAGGAACGAAAGACAGGTAAGTAGTGTCTTTGTGAGCTGGTTGGTATTCTTTATCGTGTGGGGAGGGTGTTTAGAGAGAGAGAGAGAGAGAGAGTGTAGGGTAAATAGGGTATCAGTGTCCTTTCCCAAGAGAAGAAAATAAATGAAGTAGGAATGAATATATAGGGTCTAGCGAGTCCCGTGTCTACACCTATGTGTACTCAGTCTCCTTTTCAGAACCACAGAACCTCTTTGCCCCGTGCTCAGTGGTTAGTGCCTCTTTTTATTAGTGAGTTTCCCGTCCCAAACTCCCCCCTTCCCACCATATATCGTAGTTTGTCCCTCAGGCAGGACCGTACCTGCTTTAGCCACGTCCCTCCAGGGACGTGGCGGTCTTCGGGCTTCTTGGGACCGTCCTGTCTCTCCAACATGTTGTTTCGACCGTTCTAAGGTCTACTTTCCCCAAGATATGCGTCAATGGTCTGTTCGTCTTCTTCGATACCTTCCTTTCTCATATTCTCGGCTCTTCTTCCTTCGGCGTCCTTTTCTTTTTTCGCGCACCCCGTGCGTAGTCCTACGTTTGTTTTTAAACTCTAGGGAACCCGGATATCCGGGTTCCAAGCTAGGACGTCTTTGCCCTCCTCCACTCGCTCCTATCGACGTCATCTGACAGGTATGTTACCAGGAATCCGGACATCCGGATTCCTGGCTTCAGCCGTTTAGGTCTCTGCGAGACCTCCGTAGCTCCATTCCGATCGGGAATCGGCACTGGATGTAGCCGGGAAGACCGTCATCCGGCTACACCTCCCTTCCCAAGGACGGGACTAATACAGTTCCGAGGTTCCTGGAAAGCAGGACAAATAGTCCGCAGCACACTGGACATCACCTGGAATGTGTCGGACCTGAAAAGAAAAGGGTTGGAGTTCGATAAACTATCTGAGGATGCGTGAGTTGGTGTTCTTGTGGGAGGCCAACCAAGTGAGAGGTGCATGGTCTGTATATAGAATAAAGGGATGTCCTAAAAGGTAGTATTGCAGGTTCTCAATGGCCCACTTGATGTCAAGACACTCCCTCTCGATTATCGGATAATGCAGTTCTCTAGGTAACAACTTCCTACTAATGAAAACTATGGGATGGATATGACCACTCTTGTCCGTCTGAAACAATACTGCCCCTAATCGAACGTCTGAGGCATCTGGTTGAAGATGAAAGACTTTAGTAAAGTCAGGAGAGTTTAAGACAGGTTCAGTCGTGAGGCAGTATTTTAGGTGTTGAAAATTAGATAGTTGATCTGATGTCAAGGCTTCTATTTTGGAAGGTTGTTTTTTTTGTAACAGGTCGGTAAGGGGGGCTGCTAATGTGGAATAACTGGGTATGAATCGTCAGTAATACCCTACTAAACCCAAAAAGGAGCAGAGCTCTTTCTTTGTTGTTGGAATAGGTACCTGTTGGATGGCCTCTACTTAATTTTTTTGAGGTCGCAGCTGTCCCTTCCCTATAAAATACCTGAGGTATGCGATGTGATCATGGGCAAGATGACACTTTTTTGGATTAGCTGTGAGCCCTGCTGAGTGTAGAACATGGAAAACATGGTTTAGATGGTCAAGATGGTCTTCCCACATTTCGCTAAATACCACTATATCATTGAGATAGGCGGCTGTGCAATCTTGGAGGGGTCTTAGGAGGTGGTCCATTAACCTTTGAAAGGTAGCCGGAGCACCATGCAGGCCAAACGGAAGTACCCTGAATTGGTAAAGTCCTGAGGGTGTTGAGAAAGCCGTCTTTTCCAGGTTCGCTGGTGCTAGAGGTATTTGCCAATACCCTTTTGTAAGATCGAGAGTTGACATATACCGGGCCTTGCCTAACTTCTCGAGCAGATCGTCGACTCGGGGGATGGAGTATGTATCAAAAAGGGATATGGCATTCAACTGGCGAAAGTCAATACAGAAACGGATAGAACCATCCGGTTTCGGTACTAGTACGACGGGTGAACACCAAGGGCTGACAGATGGTTCTATCACTTTCATTTGTAGCATGGTCTTTATTTCTTGCTGAATTAGATGTCGGCGGGCCTCTGGGATACGGTAGGGTCGTAGTCGTACTATTTGATCCTCCGGGGTTCTAATGTGGTGTTGGATTAAATTTGTTTTACCGGGTTTTCCTGAAAAGAAGCTGGTATGCTGAGCCAAGACACAATCTAACTGTCTTTGTTGGTGTTCTGGGATATCAGGATTACTTTGGGGTCGTTCTGAAGACGTATCCGGGTTGGTGGGGCATAATTCAATATCTAAGGCTTTCTCGGGTGTTATTAGAAAACCCGTAGCTGTAGGGGTTACAGACATAGTGGGCTCCTCACACTTCTTCAACAAGTTGATATGATAGATCTGTACTCATTTTGGGTTCTTTGATCACTCTATGAGGTAGGTAACAGGAGAGACCGGTTTTAATACTGCATAGGGACCTTACCATTTGGTTAATAGTTTATTGTCGGAACTGGGACGTAATATGAGAACTTTATCGTTGGGTTGGAGATGTCTTGTTTTCGTACCCTGGTCGTAATACTTCTTTTGCTTGCTCTGGGCTTTCTCCATATGACTGCGCACGTCTTCCCATACTGTTTGCAATTGGGACTTAAGTTCGTGGACATAGTCTAATAAGGGTTTTTCATTTTCTGCCTCTTCTTCCCATATCTCAGCCGCCATATCTAATAAACTGCAGGGTTGTCACCCAAAGACGAGTTCGAAGGGACTATGGCGGTCATTCCAACTCTAGAAAAGGGTATGTCTATTATTGGTAAGGGTTGCAATGGTGCTTTTCTCTGGGGTCCTGGGTCTACTAGTTGACATTTGGGACATTGAGTACAATACCGTAGGATATGTGCATAAACTCCCGGCCAATAAAACCAGTGTAATAAATATTCTTCCGTTTTCTCTCTACCATAGTGTCCCCCTCCCGGCTGATTGTGAGCAAGATAGAGCACCTGTGTACGTTAGGGTTCGGGCACAACTAATTGTCTTTTCTCACTATTACCATGTTTGATGACTCGATATAGGAGGTTTTTGTAGATAAGGAAATATGGACCCACCTTGCCTGTACTTTCTGTTTTGGCTGCTTTCCATGCATGTTGGAGGGATGGATCCTCCCGTTGACTGCCCTGGAAGGAGGGTAAGGGAGTTGGGATAGTACCCAAGACCTTCCCTGAGTTCTCTTCCTTCTCTTGTGTCCAATAGAGCTATTTTTTGCGCCTCTTCTCCCGTTTAGTACGTCTGTAACGGATAGGTTCACTCTCTATTGGGATACCTGAAAAGGGAGCCTCTGCCCACCAAGAGTCTGATTGGATTCTGGTTTTTACTGTCTGTAATACCTCAGGAAAGTGTATATAGTCTGTCCCTAAGATACAGTCTTCGACCAAGCGGGCCATAACCCCCATGTGAATCTCATCCTGTTTCCCTTCCCACTCAATACGAACGGAGGCCAGGGGATATTCTCTTTTGTCCCCGTGCATACAGCATATGGAAACCCATTGTGGTGACTGTTGCCCTGGCAGGTCTATCACACTGGTTCTGAGGATGGACTGACTACATCCTGAATCTACCAGGGCTGTAATGGTTTTCCATTGACTCTTATCTCCTGCATTTATCTGGGGTTACCTTTCCCTGTGCAGAGAACTCTTCCCTTAGTAATCCCGATTTCCATAGGTTCTGTTTTATCCTCCTTGTGAGGGCATACCCGTGCTATATGTCCCCATTCGCCACAACTGTAGCACTGAGGTTGCTGCATAGGGATTTTTCACCTGCTCTAGGCAAAGTAATGTCCTCGACTGTGTTTCGGAGAAAGGACCGAGCAGGTACTGGCTGAAGTCGGGGTGAAGGATTTGTCATTTTAGAGGTTCCACTCTTAAACTCAGTCGACCTGTGATAGGCACAGGCCAAGTCAACTGCCATAGTCGTATCGACGTTAAGGTGCTGTCGGATCCAACTGCGGGTGAGCGGAGGAAGGGATTCCAAATACTGTTCCAGGATGACCGCTTTTATAACGTCTTCCCTTTTTGTTCCTATAGGGCCTAGCCATTTAAGTCCTAGGTCCTTTACTTTGTAATATAATGTCCGGGGGTCTTCGGTAGGGCCCCATTTATTTTCTGAAATCGTATGCGGTAGTACTCCGCGTTGTGTCCCACCCGTTCCAGGATACTCTTTTTAATGTCTTTATATGGGGTCGTCCCATCTGAATTGGCTGCCTGATTTGCAGTTTGTAGGATACCCGTTAATAAGGTGGCCACATACTGACTCCATCGTTCTTCGGTATATTGGGCGGAGGAAGCCACTCTTTCAAAATTTGTAAAGAATGCATCGGGGTCCTCCCCCTCTTGATACTTTTGGAGGACCAAGCTCGGTACGTTAGGGTGGACCTTACTAGCTGCAATGGTGTCCGTCAGCTTTTGTATGGCCGTTTCGTGCACCAACTGATTGTTCGCCATAATAGTGGCCTGGCTTTTTAAGGCATTCTGGAGGGCCTCTCTATCTTCCTTGGCTTCCCTTTGTTGGGCCTCCCATACCATTTGAAGATGGCGTTGACCTTCTGCCAGTTGCTGTATCATATCTTCCAATGTAGGTTTCACTTCCATATTGTCCTCTGTGATCTGTCCTCTATCGCTATTCTAACATCCCACTTCTAACACCACTGTGGCCGTGGGTATAGCGATAGGGAAAAAACGATACTCAGTTAGGTATGTGAATATACGTGGTTTTATTGTGGTTCACTTATAGTCTTTCTGACTGGTGATCTCCTCTGTTCTCTTCTCCCTCAGGATTCCTGGTGACTGCAGATGGTTCCCCGGCGGTGGTATTGTCAGGAAGACCGGAAAAAGAGGAACGAAAGACAGGTAAGTAGTGTCTTTGTGAGCTGGTTGGTATTCTTTATCGTGTGGGGAGGGTGTTTAGAGAGAAAGAGAGAGAGAGAGAGAGAGAGAGTGAGTGTGTAGGGTGAATAGGGTATCAGTGTCCTCTCCCAAGTGAAGAAAATAAATGAAGTAGGAATTAATATGTAGGGGCTAGCGAGTCCCGTGTCTACACCTATGTGTACTCAGTCTCCTTTTCAGAACTACAGAACCTCTTTGCCCCGTGCTCAGTGGTTAGTGCCTCTTTTTATTAGTGAGTTTCCCTTCCCAAACTCCCCCCTTTCCTCCCCCCTCCCTCTACTCATCTCCTCCACCCTACTCCCTTCCCACCATATATCGTAGTTTGTCCCTCAGGCAGGACCGTACCTGCTTTAGCCACGTCCCTCCAGGGACGTGGCAGAGTTCGGGCTTCTTGGGACCGTCCTGTCCCTCCAATGTGTTGTCTCGACTGTTCGAAGGTCTTCTTTCCCCAAGATATGCGTCAATAGTCTGTTCGTCTTCTCCGATACCTTCCTTTCTCGTATTCTCCGCTACTCTCCCTTCGGCGTCCTTTTCTTTTTTCGCGCGTGCCACGCGTAGTCCTACTTTTGTTTTTAAACTCTTGGGTTCCCGGCTCCGCGTCTTCGCCCTCCTCCACTCGCTCCGATCGACGTCCTCTTACAGGTATGTTACCGGGAATCCAGACATCCGGATTCCCGGCTTCAGCTGTTTCCGTCTCTGTGAGACCTCTGTAGCTCCGTTCCGATCGGGAATCGGCGCTTGATGTAGCCGGGAAGTCCGTCATCCGGCTACACCTCCCTTCCCAAGGACGGGACTGATACAGTTCCGAGGTTCCTGGAAAGCGGGACAAATAGTCCGCAGCACACTGGACATCACCTGGAATGTGTCGGACCTGAAAAGAAAGGGGTCGGGGTTCGATAAACCATCTGAGGATGCATGAGTTGGTGTTCTTGTGGCAGGCCAACCAAGTGAGAGGTGCATGGTCTGTATATAGAATAAAGGGATGTCCTAAAAGGTAGTATTGCAGGTTCTCAATGGCCCACTTGATGTCAAGACACTCCCTCTCGATTATCGGATAATGCCGTTCTCTAGGTAACAACTTCCTACTAATGAAAACTAAGGGATGGATATGACCGCTCTCGTCCATCTGAAACAATACTGCCTCTAATCCAACGTCTGAGGCATCTGTTTGAAGATGAAAGACTTTAGTAAAGTCAGGACACTTTAAGACAGGTTCAGTCGTGAGGCAGTATTTTAGGTGTTGAAAACTACATAGTTGATCTGATGTCAAGGCTTGTATTTTGGAAGGTTGTTTTTTTTGTAACAGGTCGGTAAGGGGTGCTACTAATGTGGAATAACTGGGTATGAATCGTCGGTAATACCCTATTAAACCCAAAGAGGAGCAGAGCTCTTTCTTTGTTGTTGGAATAGGTACCTGTTGGATGGCCTCTACTTAATTTTTTGGAGGTCGCAGCTGTCCCTTCCCTATAAAATACCCGATGTATGCGATGTGATCATGGGCAAGATGACACTTTTTTGGATTAGCTGTGAGCCCTGCTGAGTGTAGAACATGGAAAACACGGTTTAGATGGTCAAGATGGTCTTCCCACGTTTCGCTAAATACCACTATATCATAGAGATAGGCGGCTGCGCAATCTTGGAGGGGTCTTAGGAGGTGGTCCATTAACCTTTGAAAGGTAGCCGGAGCACCATGCAGGCCAAATGGAAGTACCGTGAACTGGTAAAGTCCTGAGGGTGTTGAGAAAGCCGTCTTTTCCCGGTTCGCTGGTGCTAGAGGTGTTTGCCAATACCCTTTTGTTAGATCGAGAGTTGACATATAACGGCTCTTGCCTAACTTCTAGAGCAGATCGTCGACTCAGGGAATGGAGTATGTATCAAAAAGGGATATGGCATTCAACCGGCGAAAGTCAATACAGAAACGGATAGGACCATCCGGTTTCGGTACTAGTACGACAGGTGAACACAAAGGGCTGACAGATAGTTCTATCAAATTCATTTGTAGCATGGTCTTTATTTTTTGCTCAATTAGATGTCGGCGGGCCATACGGTAGGGTCGTAGTCGTACTATTTGACCCTCCGGGGTTCTGATGTGGTGTTGAATTAAATTTGTTTTACCGGGTTTTCCTGAAAAGAAGCCGGTATGCTGAGCCAAGACACAATCTAACTGTCTTTGTTGGTGTTCTGGGATATCAGGATTAATTTGGGTTCGTTCTGAAGACGTATCCGGGTTGGTGGGGCATAATTCAATATGTAAGGCTTTCTCGGGTGTTATTAGAAAACCCGTAGCTGTAGGGGTTACAGACATAGTGGGCTCCTCCCACTTCTACAACAAGTTGATATGATAGATTTGTACTCGTTTTGGGTTCTTTGATAATTCTATGAGGTAGGTAACAGGAGAGACCTGTTTTAATACTGCATAGGGACCCTGCCATTTGGTTAATAGTTTATTGTCGGAACTGGGACGTAATATGAGAACTTTATCGTTGGGTTGGAAATGTCTTGTTTTCGTACCCTGGTCGTAATACTTCTTTTGCTTGCTCTGGGCTTTCTCCATATGACTGGGCACGTCTTCCCATACTGTTTGCAATTGGGACTTAAGTTCGTGGACATAGTCTAATAAGGGTTTTTCACTTTCTGCCTCTTCTTCCAATATCTCAGCCGCCATATCTAATAAACTGTGGGGTTGTCGCCCAAAGACGAGTTCGAAGGGACTATGGGGGTCATTACAACATTGGCGGTATAAGGCGCTTACCGCCATGCAGAAGAACGCCAATACACCGCCGCGGCCGCGGTAGACCGACACAGCTATTATGACACACATCACGGAATCCGCAGAAATTCAGACACCCACACAACACCGCCACACCAAAGGTCAGCGATAAACTGGCGGAAACAAATCCTCCACCTCCACGCTAACAGAAACACGCCCATGCTATTACGACCCACGAATCCACACGGTGGTCTTTCAAACGCGGTATTCCATTGGCGGTACACACCGCCGCGCTCAAAATACACACACATATACAAAACACCGCCACATTGGACAATTCCAAATACACATACCTGATACACATACACACACCACTCCCACACATGCAACACAATATAAAACACACACCCACATCACACACAAACCCCTACAACCAGAAATTCTGAGAGAAGGCCAGAGAGACAGCACAGCTATTGACAACCCCATCACACAGAGGCACACAACACCATCACCCACACAACATCCACGCACAAAACACCACATACCACTACACTCACCACACTCATCAACACATACACCACCCCACACATCACACATAACACCCCATGTCACGCCAAAGACACCCCCGCTTCTCCGAGGAGGAGCTCAGGGTCATGGTGGAGGAAATCGTATGGGTAGAGCCACAGCTATTTGGCTCACAGGTACAGCACACATCATTAGCCAGGAAGATGGAGCTATGGCAAAGAATAGTGGACAGGGTCAACGCCGTGGGACAGCACCCAAGAAATAGGGAGGACATCAGGAAGAGGTGGAACGACCTACGGGGGAAGGTGCGTTCAACGGTCTCCAGGCACAACATCGCGGTGCAGCGGACTGGCGGGGGATCCCCACCTCCTCCCCCACAACTAACAACATGGGAGGAGTAAGTCCTGACCATCTTGCATCCTGAGGGCCTCGGAGGAGTCGGTGGAGGATGGGACACTGGTAAGTCAAATCTTAACTATCACATCCCCCACCCTACCTGCATGCTATCACACACACCCACCCTCACACCCTCCCCTATCGCCCCAAATCCTCACTAATCTACCCATAACACAAACCACCCATCCCAACACCAAGCCCTGCATGACACAACTAAGCATGGTCCCCCCTCACTAAAGCATGCCCACTGCACATACCCAGAACCCCCCCCCAACCATCACCACACAAGCCCCCACACAGGAATGCCTGCACTGGGGATCTGGCACACCCAACCATTGCACACCATTACACACACAGATGCAATAATCATGTTCTCATACCCCTGCAGGAACCCGAAGGAACGTCACCACACCAGAGGGTCCAGACAACACCACTCCACCCCCAGAAGAGGCCGTCAGTGACGACAGCAGCTCTGCCCCACTGGATCCGGATGACCAGCCCGGACCATCGTGGGCCTTGGGACAGTCGGTTCCCCTTGCCCAGCCACAGCCCAACACCAAGCTGCCACCCTCTGGTAACACCAGCACAGCACCCACCCAGCGGGCCCAAACCTCCCTACCCAGGACAGCTCAATCAGCGGTGTGTCCACCACTACAGGGCACCCAGGCTAACCCACCACCCCAACAACAACAGGGACCTGGGGGCAGTGGTAGTGGGCACACAGTCCAGGGGAAGGAGGCACAAGAACACCGGGGAACTGGGAGGGCTGCTGTGCGACAGAGGGAGGACAGGCCAAGGGAACCAACTCTCCACGAGGCCCTATCCTCCATCATGGGAGCATACCACCACTCCCAGGAGGCGATGGCCACGGTCTTGGACAAGTTGCAGGAGACCCTGCGTCTGCAGGACGAAGTGTATTTGGGGTTCAGGGAGGAGCTCAGGACCATCAGCTCCGCTCTGGGCACCATCGTAGGGGTGCTGACGACCATTCAAAAGACCTTGAGGGACACCGTGGCACTCCAAGGGGCCCCTGACACTAGCCAGGATGACGAACTGGCCACCACCTCCACCGGCGCTAGTGGACAGGACGCCCCGCCACAGGACCACCACACCAGCACCCCATCCCCTGCAGACGGACAACCACCACGCAAGCGGTCCCTGAGACTTAGGAACAGGACAGAGCAAGATGGCAAGACCCCCGCCAGGAAATAAGACCACCCTGATTGTCCCCCCACTGTCCCACTTTGTCACCCTGTCCAGATTGGAACTGCCCCAGCTCCACTTCCAATGCCCAGATGGGCAGTGCACCTGTGAGACGACTAGACTGGACTCTGCCATGAACATTCCTCCACCATCACCCATCCCCATTTTACAACCTTCCTTGATTTTTTTAGCACTTAAATAAACACCCTTGAAAGACAAAAAAATCTTGAGTCAGTCTATGATTTGGAACTTTGTATTATCAATTACAGTGTCATAATGGGTTACCCATTGTAAGGCTAACATACCAATGTCACACATCACAAGCCCTTGAAGGATGCAAGCAGTTGACACGTAGGTTACCACACTTGTGAAACTGAAATGGAAGGGTACAACTCAATTAACAAATAGTGAGTGAAATGTAGGTACAGGATAGAGGTAGACGTGTGAAAGCCAATGTAATGTTAAACCAGAAAATGTTCTCACCTGTGTGTCACTGGAAATATTGCTGTATGACTGACTCCCTGTTGTCGTTTTCTCCATCCTCAGCTTCATCCTCATCACTGTCCACTGGCTCCACAGGCTCCACAGCTGCCACAACACCGTCATCTGGATCATTCTCCTGCAGAAAAGGCACCTGGCGTCGCTATGCCAAATTATGGAGCATGGAGCAGGCGATGATGATGTTGCACACCTTCTTCGGTGAGTAGAATAGGGATCCACCTGTCATATGGAGGCACCTGAACCTGGCCTTAAGAAGGCTGAAGGTGCGTTCGATTACCCTCTTAGTCCGCCCATGGGCATCATTGTACCGTTCCTCTGCCCTGGTCCTGGGATTCCTCACTGGGTCAATAGCCAGGAAAGGTTGGGGTAACCAGAGTCCTCCAATAGCCATACACGGTGCCTCTGGAGTTGACCCATCATATCAGGGATGCTGCTATTCTGCAGGATGTAGGCGTCATGCACAGAGCCAGGGTACATTGCATTTACCTGCGAGATGTACTGGTCTGCCAAACAGACCATCTGGACATTCATGGAATGATAACTCTTCCGGTTCCTGTACACCTGTTCACTCCTGCAGGGGGGACCAGAGCTACATGGGTCCCATCAATGGCACCTATGATGTTGGGGATATGTCCAAGGGCATAGAAGTCACCTTTCACTGTAGGCAAATCCTCCACCTCAGGGAAAATGATGTATCTCCTTACGTGTTTCAGCAGGGCAGACAACACTCTGGACAGCACGTTGGAAAACATAGGCTGGGACATCCCTGATGCCATGGCCACTGTTGTCTGAAATGACCCACTTGCAAGGAAATGGAGGACTGACAGCACCTGCACGTCAGGGGGGATTCCAATCGGATGGCGGATTGGTGACATCAGGTCTGGCTCCAACTGGGTACATAGTTCCTGGATTGTGGCACGGTCAAACCGGTAGGTGAGGATGATATGTCTTTCTTCCATTGTCAACAGGTCCACCAGCGGTCGGTACACCGGAGGATTCCGCCATCGTCTCATATGTCCCAGCTAAGAAGGACAACAGCGAAGAACCAGTCACTATTCCTCCATGTGTGTACCCACAGTTACACACAAGACTACACCAGACAAAAAAGCCTTCCTGTATGTGTGGCCTAGCTATGCGTGACGCAGTAGTAAATGAAGCCATGTGGGCCCCTGAAATGGCGGCTGCCTGACCTCTAAACTGGGACAATGGGATTGTGGGGTAACTGCGCTGGCACACCGTCGCGGTCGGCGGTCATAGACCGCAGCGCAATGCTGCATTGGTTAACATTGGACCCTATGGGTCCCAGGAGCCAATGAACAGGTGCGCCGGCGGTGATGATGCGCACCGCCGCGGACGTCACCGCCGCGGACGTCACTGCCATTTTCTATCTCTTCACTCACTAGATATCTGACTTTCGACAGGAGAGGACCTACACTGCTAGTGCTGCTGTGACCTCGGTTTGGAAGCGACGATGGCTGCTGCGTCTGGGGAAAGGGCCCCTGCCTTCACTGCATAGGAGTTGGAGAAACTTGTGGATGGGGTCCTCCCCCAGTACACGCTACTCTACTGTCCTCCAGATCAACAGGTTAGTACACAGGGAGCACGTTGTATGGGCTAGGCCGGGGTGGAGAGGGCTGGGTGGAAGAGGGAAGGGGGCAGAGTCCAAAGAACAGTTATGCATGGGAATGAATGGGCCACATGGCCAGAGTAGGGAGGGGGCCACTCACATTGACGGTGCAGTTGGTAATGACTGCTCCTCTTTCCTTGTGCATGTCATGTAGGTCAGCGCCCACCAGAAGAGGGACATTTGGCGTGCCATCGCCAAGGAGGTCCGGACCCTGGGGGCCCACCAGAGACGGGGCACCCACTGCCGTAAGAGATGGGAGGACATTCGCCGCTGCAGCAAGAAGACGGCAGAGGCTCAGCTGGGGATGGCCTCCCAATGTGTGACGGGTGCCCGTCGCACCATGACCCCCCTGATGTTCCGGATCCTGACGGTGGCCTACCCGGAGTTGGATGGGCGCTTGAGGACATCACAGCAGACACAAGGGGGTGAGTACAACCTCATTCAGCCCACTTTGCGTGCAGTGGAGGGGTCTGGGTGGGGGAGGTGGGCTGTGGGTGTCCCTAGGCCAGGGCGAGTTAGGTAGGCAAGGCCCCTCCGTAATGTAGGCCATGTGGCACTCAACCCCACCTCAGCAGAGTGGCAAGTTGAGGTATAGTTGCCACTGTGGCATCCATGTGCGCAGATTCCCACCATTGCCATGTAGGCCATGTCCCAGAAATTGCATGTGCAGAGGTCAGGAGCACGGCCTAATGCAGGGGGCTGCTGCGTCTGTCTTGTCCGCCAACGGTAGCGGTATGCCATGAACTAACACTCTCTTTGTTCTGTCTCCCCCCCTTTTCCTGCTCTCCCTGTCCTTTTGTACATCAGCATCATCAGGCGGAAGTACAGTGGCACCGGAGCACGAGGGAGCTGCATCCCACATGGCCATGGAGGGCCACACCACAGACTCTGAATGCACCAGTGGGACAGAGGGCGAGGGGAGCTTCACGTCGGCCACCGGATCACCAACCAGCGACTCGGACTCGTCCGCCGATGGGAGCTCCCCTGTGGTGGCGGCACCACCTGTGCGCCCCACTTCTACAGGTACAACCGCCACCCCCCCTACCAGCACCGCCCTCCCAGCAGCCCCTCAGCGTTCACCCCGTGCCCGCTCACCCAGGAGGGTGGGCATCACCTTCGCCCCAGGCACCTCAGGCCCTGCCCCAGTCACCCCTGCTGCCCTCAGTGAGGAGGCCATTGACCTCCTCAGGTCACTCACTGTTTGTTAATGCCATCCAGGGTGTAGAAAGGGAGTTGCAACACGGTAATGCATTCCTGGAGGGCATTCATTCTGGTCAGGCTGTCCTTCAGCGAATCCTGCAATCTCTGGCCTCAGCACTGATGGCAGCCATTGTCCCTGTGTTTAGTCTCCCCCCTCCAACTTCCTCCACCCAGACCCAATCTCCTGTACCCCAGCACCATCCCAAGCACACCTACAGACCAGCATGCACACAAGTCAACACACACAAGTAGCTCAAGCAAACATAGGCACCTCACACACCACAGGCACTCACGCAAGCCTCACCAACATACAGACACAGCAACATCCACTGTCTCCACTGTGTCCCCCTCCTCCTCTTCTCCGTTCTCCCTCCCAGTCTCGTCTACACACACACCTGCATGCACCACATCAATAGGCACTAGGACTCACACCAGGACACCCAGCACCACAAGCCGCTCACCTGCACTCACCACCTCCACTGCCATTTACACGTCCCCTGTGTCCTCTCCCAATGTGTCTGTGACGCCCCCTCCCAAAGTACCCAAACGCCGGCAATCACTCACCCAACATCCATCCACCTCACGACAGCCTCCAGTACCCGCACCTGCACCCAAAACATCTAAAGTGACACCTCTTACAACCACCTCCTCTTCCTCCACTCCCAGACCCCCTCCAGCTACCCATCCCAGTGTTCGTCAGAAACTGTCCCTCTGTCAAATTGACCTTTTTGCCCCCACCACCCCCCTCCAATTCATCAGTCCCGTCGTAGTGCCTCAGCCAAAAAGCCTCCAGTACCAGTGGTGCGTGTTCCAGGTTTTTGGAGTGCACGGGCCACCAGGGCAGGCAGTAGGACCCGGAGCCAAGGCAGTGGCAGCCCACCCCCTGTAAAGGCTCTGAAAATGGACAGTGGACGACTGGACCGTCTTAAGACTCCTGGTGGGACGACAAGTGACATGGGATCGAAGGAGATTGGTGAGTCAGCTGTAACTCCACCAAAGGTGGGGAAGGTCCAGAGGAAGTCTGCCCAGCCTGTTGTGAGTGTCACGGCGGAGAAGTGCGCCATCATATCCGGTGGTCCAGACACAACCGCCAGCACCGTCATCACTGGTCCAGAGACCACCGCCAGAGTCACAGCCCAGGAGGGCCCAAGTATCGTCACTGGTCAGGAGACCACCGCCAGAGTCAGGGCCCAGGAGGGCCCAAGTATCGTCACTGGTCCAGAGACCACTGCCAGAGTCACAGCCCAGGAGGGCACGAGTATCGTCACTGGTCAGGAGACCACCGCCAGAGTCACAGCCCAGGAGGGCACAAGTATCGTCACTGGTCAGGAGACCACCGCCAGAGTCACAGCCCAGGAGGGCCCAAGTATCGTCACTGGTCCAGAGACCACCGCCAGAGTCACAGCCCAGGAGGGCACAAGTATCGTCACTGGTCAGGAGACCACCGCCGGAGTCACAGCCCATGAGGGGCCAGGATGCCACAGCCCCGCTGGGCAATGATGGAACGTCATGCCACACACCAATGTCCGTATCAGAACCGCTATGTCAAAGCACTGCTGAACAGGGCAAAGACTGCCATGGCAAAGCACCGCTGAACAGTCCTGAAATGCTATGGCAAAGCACCGCTGAACAGGGCAAAGACCACCATGGCAAAGCACCGCTGAACATGGCAAAGACCGCCATGGCAAAGCACCGCTGAATGGGGCAAAGACCGCCATGGCAAAGCACCGCTGAAGAGTCCTGAAACGCCATGGCAAAGCACCGCTAAACAGGGCAAAGACCGCCATGGCAAAGCACCGCTGAACAGGGCAAAGACTGCCATGGCAAAGCACCGCTGAACAGGGCAAAGACCACCATGGCAAAGCACCGCTGAACAGGGCAAAGACTGCCATGGCAAAGCACCGCTGAACAGTCCTGAAACGCCATGGCAAAGCACCGCTGAACAGGGCAAAGACCGCCATGGCAAAGCACCGCTGAACAGGGCAAAGACCGCCATGGCAAAGCACTGCTGAACAGGGCATGCACCGTGTAGGAATGAATGGACCGCCACATCAGGCATCCTTCTCCCATGTGCAGCTGGGACAGTGACAGCACAGGAACTTTCACGTGGAGACTCATCCAGTCTGGGCAGCAGTCCCCCTCCACAACCAGTGGAGACCTGCATCTACTTGAGAGACTGTGGCTTTGCACTCCCCAGGATGTAAGAGTGGGCAAACCACCCACTGTAGGACTTGAGAGACTGTGGCTTTGCACTCCCCAGGATGGCACAGTGGGAAAACCACCCACTGTAGTGACTTGAGAGACTGTGACTTTGCACTCCCCAGGATGGCACAGTGGGCAAACCACCCACTGTAGTGACTTGAGAGACTGTGGCTTTGCACTCCCCAGGATGGCACAGTGGGCAAACCACCCACTGTAGTGACTTGATAGACTGTGGCTTTGCACTCCCAAGGATGGCACAGTGGGCAAACCACCCACTGTAGTGAAATGAGAGACTGTGGCTTTGCACTCCCCAGGATGGCACAGTGGGAAAACCACCCACTGTAGTGACTTGAGAGACTGTGGCTTTGCACTCCCCAGGATACATCAATGGGCATGAAGCCCCGTTGTGGATCTGGCTTTGCATTCATCTGGCTGAGGTGTCACCCCTTCCCTTCCCCCTGAGGTGCCTGTATTGTTTCTATCTGATGCCCCGGCAGTGTTCTCTCAGATTTTGGTCAGGTATCTATTGTGGGCCTCGCCCATGCATTTTTGGTCTGTTGGTGCACGGACATTGTTGTGTACATATCTTCACTACTTCTCGGATTGTATGTGTAAATAAGAGTGATTTTGAGATATGTATATCTGTATAATTTTGTATGACATGTTTATTGGCACATTACAATGTTTGCCTGAATTTCGCATTGTCTTTGCATTCTTCCGGGGGGATTGTGGGTTGTTACTGTGATTTTTGTGACTACATTGGTGTGTATGTTGTGATATGCGAGGGTGGGGGTGTTTGGTGGGTGTCCCCCTAACTTTTGCCTCCCCCCTCCCCGTGTCGTAGGTGCAGTACTCACCAGTATCTTCTGCGCCTACGTAGCTGTTGGTCGTAGAGGAGCAGAAAAACAAGGGCAGGTAGGATTTATAATTCGGGCTCCATGGTGTCCTCCTTCCTCGTGGGACGTGTTCAGGTGAGCGTTTTCCCATAGCAAAAGCTGTTTCCGCCGTGTTTTTGTTGCCGTTGGTTCCGCCCCGGAAAAGGTGGCAGATTGGCGGGTTGTAATAGTGTGGGCGGTACATTGTCTCTCGCCTGTCTGTTGGCGGTAACTGCCGTGCTGCATGTCTGTACCGCCGTGGCGGTCGAAGTGTTAAAGTGGCTGTCTTTGTTGGGGGTTTCCCCCACGGTCATAATTCCTTTTTTTTTTTCGCCGGCCTGTGTGCGGTATTACCGCCGCTTTAACACCGTCCGCCAGGGTTGTAATGACCCCCTATGTCCTGTAGAGGCTTGTTCATGGGACCTTATGGTGTATAGAACCAGTGGGAGCTTCCAATCCCAGTCTCGCCCTGATTCTGAGGTGGTTTTCTTCAATAATTACTTTATTGTACGATTATACCGTTCCACTAGGCCATCGGTTTGGGGATGATATGCCGAGGTTTTGAGTTGTTTTACCCCTGAAGCCTTACACATGTGTGCCATCAAGGCTGACATGAATGGGGTACCTTGATCAGTTAAGATTTTGTTGGGAAACCTGACTCTGGAAAAGAAGCCAATCATGGCCTGGGCTACATTTCTGGTCGTCATGCTAGTGAGAGGTATGGCTTCTGGATACCTGGTGGCGTAATTGACGAGAACCAAAATGTATGTGTGCCCTTTCGTGGATTGGAGGAGGGGGCCTATCAAGTCCATTCCAACTCTAGAAAAGGGTATGTCTATTATTGGTAAGGATTGCAATGGTGCTTTTCTCTGGGTTCCTGGGTCTACTAGTTAACATTTGGGACATTGGGTACAATACCGTCGGATATGTGCATAAACTCCCGGCCAATAAAACCAGTGTAATACATATTCTTCCATTTTCTCTCTACCATAGTGTCCCCCTCCCAGCAGATTGTGAGCAAGATAGAGCACCTGTGTACGGTAGGGTTCGGGCACAACTTATTGTCTTTTCTCACTATTACCATGTTTGATTACTCGATATAGGAGGTTTTTGTAGATAAGGAAATATGGACCCACCTCGCCTGTACTTTCTGTTTTGGCTGCTTTCCATGCATGTTGGAGGGATGGATCCTCCCGTTGACTGCCCCGGAGTTGGGATAGTACCCAAGACCTTACCTGGGTTCTCTTCCTTCTCTTTTGTCCAATAGAGCTATTTTTCGTGCCTCTTCTCCCGTTTAGTAGGTCTGTAACGGATAGGTTCACTCTCTATTAAGATACCAGAAAAGGGAGCCTCTGCCCACCAAGAGTCTGATTGGATTCTGGTTTTTACTCTCTGTAATACCTCAGGAAAGGGTATATAGTCTGTCCCTAAGATACAGTCTTCGACCAAGCGGTCCATAACCCCCATGTGAATCTCATCCTGTTTCCCTTCCCACTCAATACGAACGGAGGCCAGGGAATATTCTCTTTTGTCCCCGTGCATACAGCATATGGAAACCCATTGTGGTGACTGTTGCCCTGGCAGGTCTATCACACCGGTTCTGAGGATGGACTGACTACATCCCGAATCTATCAGGGCTGTAATGGTTTTCCATTGACTCTTATCTCCTGCATGTATCTGGGGTTACCTTTCCCTGTGCATAGAACTCTTCCCCTAGTAATCCCGATTTCCATAGGTTCTATTTTATCCTCTTTGCGAGGGCATACCCGTGCTATATGTCCCCATTCGCCACAACTGTAGCACTTAGGTTGCTGCATAGGGATTTTTCCCCTGCTCTAGGCAAAGTAATGTCCTCAACTGTTTTTCGGGGAAAGGACCGAGCAGGTACTGGCTGAAGTCGGGTTGAAGGATTTGTCATTTTAGAGGTTCCACTCTTAAACTCAGTCGACCTGTGATAGGCACAGGCCAAGTCAACTGCCATAGTCGTATCGACGTTAGGGTGCTGTCGGATCCAACTCCGGGTGAGCGGAGGAAGGGATTCCAAATACTGTTCCAGGATGACCGCTTTTATAATGTCTTCCCTTTCTGTTCCTATGGGGCCTAACCATTTAAGTCCTAGGTCCTTTACTTTGTAATATAATGTCCGGGGGTCTTTGGTAGGGCCCCATTTTATTTTTCAAAATCGTAGGCGGTAGTACTACGCGTCGTGTCCCACCCGTTCCAGGATACTCTTTTTAATGTCTTTATATGGGGTCGTCCCATCTGAATTGGCTGCCTGATTTGCAGTTTGTAGGATACCCGTTAATAAGGGGGCCACATACTGACCCCATCGTTCTTCGGGCTATTGGGCGGAGGAAGCCACTCTTTCAAAATTTGTAAAGAATGCATCGGGGTCCTCCCCCTCTTGATACTTTTGGAGGACCAAGCTTGGTAAGTTAGGGTGGACCTTACTATCTGCAATGGTGTCCGTCAGCTTTTGTAGGGCCGTTTCGTGCACCAACTGATTGTTCACCATAATAGTGGCCTGGCTTTTTAAGGCATTCTGGAGGGCCTCTCTATCTTCCTTGGCTTCCCTTTGTTGGGCCTCCCATACCATTTGAAGATGGTGTTGGCCTTCTGCCAGTTGCTGTATCATATCTTCCAATGTGGGTTTCACTTCCATATTGTCCTCCATGATCTGTCCTCTATCGGGAAAAAACGATACTCTGTTAGGTATGTGAATATACGTGGTTTTATTGTGGTTCACTTATAGTCTTTCTGGCTGGTGATCTCCTCTGTTCTCTTCTCCCTCAGGATTCCTGGTGACTGCAGATGGTTCCCCGGCGGTGGTATTGTCAGGAAGACCGGAAAAAGAGGAACGAAAGACAGGTAAGTAGTGTCTTTGTGAGCTGGTTGGTATTCTTTATCGTGTGGGGAGGGTGTTGAGAGAGAGAGAGAGAGAGTGTGTGTAGGGTGAATAGGGTATCAGTGTCCTCTCCCAAGAGAAGAAAATAAATGAAGTAGGAATGAATATGTAGGGGCTAGCGAGTCCCGTGTCTACACCTATGTGTACTCAGTCTCCTTTTCAGAACCACAGAACCTCTTTGCCCCATGCTCAGTGGTTAGTGCCTCTTTTTATTAGTGAGTTTCCCTTCCCAAACTCCCCCTTTTCCTCCCACCTCCCTCTACTCATCTCCTCCACCCTACTCCCTTCCCACCATATATCGTAGTTTGTCCCTCAGGCAGGATCGTACCTGCTTTAGCCATGTCCCTCCAGGGAGGTGGCGAACTTCTGGCTTCTTGGGACCGTCCTGTCCCTCCAATGTGTTGTCTCGACTGTTTGAAGGTCTTCTTTCCCCAAGAAATGCGTCAATAGTCTGTTCCTCTTCTCCGATACCTTCCTTTCTCGTATTATCAGCTACTCTCCCTTCGGCGTCCTTTTCTTTTTTTGCGCGCGCCGCGCGTAGTACTACTTTTGTTTTGAAACTCTCGGGTTCCCGGCTCCGGCGTCCTCGCCCTCCTTCACTCGCTCCGATCGACGTCCTCTGACAGGTATGTTACTGGAAATCTAGACATCCGGATTCCCGGCTTCAGCCGTTTCGGTCTCTGCGAGACCTCCGTAGCTCCGTTCCGATCGGGAATCGGCGCTGGATGTAGCCGGGAAGTCCGTCATCCGGCTACACCTCCCTTCCCAAGGACGGGACTGATACAGTTCCGAGGTTCCTGGAAAGCAGGACAAATAGTCCGCATCTGTCAGAGTCACCAGATCCTCGGGGTCTGTGCACGTTCCCAACACTTCCACCACAAGACAGCTCCAATACTCTGATTAGATTTATCACAGAGTCTAAGAGAGTCCAAGTGGGGAAAAGGGGATTAGGACGGGAACAGCTGGGAAGGAGACCTGTAGGAAGCAAAAGGTTAAAACACAACATCAAAATTACATCTCATGAATTCAGTCCCATGCTACAACTCTAAGGTTCGTCTTTTCCGAACAACATGAACAACCCTAGAATAGTCCTAAAACTGACTAGGCTTTAGATGACCGAATACCTGAGGAGGAAACAGGAAAAGTTAAATAGGACTTTCAGATTTGAGTACTTTCTTTAGCATGAGAATCAGGAAACACTCTGAGCAATTTCTACACAACCATATGAATCTCCTTTTAAGAATACATATCAGTAACACACAGCATTACATCTAGAACCCTGGTATTGTTGTGTTCATGTCAGAAAAAACATTGGGAAGTGAATTGCGCACATTGCAGACTTTTATATGAGTATTAAACACCATAAAGGATTGTGCACCATGAAATCACACAACGTAGATTCAAGGAATAAATCATGCAACGTGTCAACTTGAAATGCTACCAAGAAAATGTCCTACAATAGTAGCGCACAGTAATTTACACTATTTATACACGAGGAAAGAATTGCGCTTCTTGCCCATTCAAATGCCACCATACAAATGCCAAGAAATGGTAGCGCACAATGAACAACACGGAAAGCACTCAGGGAAAGAATTGCGCGTCTTGTCGATTCAAATGCCACCATGCAAACGCCAACAAATGGTAGCGCACAATGAATAACATGAAAAAACACTCAAGGAAAGAATAGCGCGTGTTGCCGATTCGAATGCCACCACGTAAACGCCAGAAAATGGCAGCGCACAATGAACAGCACGAACTACACACGAGAAGTGAATTGCGCGCCTCGCCGACTCGAATGCCACCATGCAATGGTCAAGAAAAGGTAGCGCGCAATGAACAACAAAGTTAAATGCTCATGAAACGAGTTGCACGTCTTGCCAACTCGTAAAACATCATGTAAATGTCAAGAAATATCAGCGCGCAATGAACAACAATGTAATA
The DNA here is from genome assembly GCF_031143425.1 of Pleurodeles waltl. Classification (NCBI taxonomy): domain Eukaryota; kingdom Metazoa; phylum Chordata; class Amphibia; order Caudata; family Salamandridae; genus Pleurodeles; species Pleurodeles waltl. Next base: position 517,056,941 of record NC_090440.1, on the reverse strand, counting down.
ACGAAGTCAAATCTTTATGGAATAAATTGCGCGTCCTCCCTATTTGCAAACCACCATACAAATGTCAAAAAGTAGCAGCGCACAAGTAATCTGTTATTCATTTAAGAATTAAAATCAAGAATATGAAAATTCTCAATTACGGTGTTGGGAAATTTCCAAACACCGTCTTACCGCCTGGAAACAGTGATCCCCAATGAGAGATGAGTGCAGAAGACTGGAAAATCCAAATAGGCCGCTGGGACAGGAGCTCAGGAAGAAGCTGCTGCTCTGCACCGGGACCTCTGAATAGTGAGCACTGGAAGTTGGGCTGTCTCTCTTTTATAGAGTCTTGGCCCAGCCTAGAACCATGCCCAGCCATGTTGCAGGGAAAGTCTCTAGAAGGCCCTGGAAAGGGACCACACCCTAACACACTCTGCATGTCTGCAGCAATACATTGCAAATGTACAGTATTTATAAGCACCTTAAAAATGAATCTTTTGGATGGAATTCTGCAATGCAAAAGGTTAAACAATAACATATCATCACAATGCATAAATTACATTATCTTGCGAGTGCTGGGTTTTTGCATTCTAGATGCCCGTAGAGCGCGCACTGTCCTGGTGTTGACAGTACTCCCCTCTCCCAGGCGCGCTCTAGGGCCTGGTTTATCTGGATTGAGACGATGAAAGCATCTCACAAGTACTGGAGCATAAACATCAGATGCGGAAACCCATGAATTACTTTCAGGGCCATAACCTTTCCATGAGATTAAGTACCATAGGTTACGCCCTCTCAGTTTAGAGTCCAACACTTTCTTGACTTCATATTCTTCTTCCCCCTGTACTAGAACAGGAGCTGGATGAGGGTGGACCTTTTGGACTGCCTTTTTTAAGAGGGAAGTATGGAACACTGGATGAATCCGTAATGATTTTGGCAATTGTAGCTTATAGGTCACAGGATTGATTTGCTGAAGAACAGTGTAAGGACCTATAAATTTGGGGTTGAACATGTGCTTCTTCTTGAAGTCTATATGTTTTGTGGAAAGCCACACTTTGTCACCAGGTTGATACTGCGGTCCCTCACAATGTTTCTTGTCATAATGCTTTTTGTATTTTTTTTTGGCTTTTTCTAAATGTTGTTGAATTGATTTCTGAGTTTGATGCAAATGTTGAATGATTTCTGACACAGCTGGAGTGAGAGAACTTTCTTGAGGAATTGTGATGGGCAAGGTGTCAGGATGATAGCCAAACAAACCAAAGAAGGGTGTAACGCCAGTAGAAGTGTGGAAGGAGTTGTTGTAGGCTAACTCAGCTAACCAGAGCATTGATGTCCATGAATTAAGTGCTTTTTCAGTGTAAGCACGTAGGTATTGCTTCAAAGTCTGATTTAGTCTCTCCGTTTGACCATCTGTTTGAGGATGGTGGCTAGTAGATAGGGTAGATGTCACTTGGAGTGTTTTACACCATGTCTTCCAGAAGTTGGAGGCAAATTGCGATCCCCGATCGGAGAGGATCACTTTTGGCAGTCCATGATAACGAACCACTCTATTCAGTAAGATAGTTGCCAGTTCACTAGAGGTGGGTAATTTCTTACAGGCAATAAAATGTCCATATTTCGTGAGACTATCTACTACCACCAGAATTACTGAATGCTGTTGAACCACTGGCAGACCTGTAATAAAGTCTAAAGAGATGTGTTCCCACGGACGACTTGGGGTTGGGAGAGGGTGTAACAACCCTTTCGGTTTTGAATGACTTGTTTTAGTGCGAGCACAGACTACGCAGTTGTTTACCATTGTTTTTACCTCCTTTGTTAAGGTAGGCCACCAAAAATAGCGTTGGATTAATTCAAGAGTTTTAGGAGTACCAGGGTGACCTGCTGTAGGTATAACATGCAACCAATGAAACACTATCTTGCGAAGTTTGGTAGTGGGCACGAACAAACGAGCATCGTGAAAGGGTAATCCTTGCTTGATTGATCTTTTCGGATCTGCTTAGGCCCACGCCTGCCATTTTTCAACAGTGAATGAATTGCGGATGTCTTCAAAGAAATCTTCTGTTTTTATGATACATAGGACCTTGTTAGGAGCAATGATAGCTCTGGAGGTTTGAACTGCAGGCAATGTGGTAGACTCTTGGCGGGACAAGGCGTCAGCTTTGTGATTATCTTTACCAGGCCGGAAGGTTACCACAAAATCAAACTCGGCAAAAAACAGCATCCAGCGTAATTGCAGAGGAGTCAAAAGTCTGGCAGAACTCATGAATTGAAGATTGCGATGATCAGTATATACTGTGACAGTATATTTAGCTCCCAACAAATGATGTCTCCATTCTTTAAAGGCGTCACGAATCGCCAGAAGCTCTTTTTCAGCAATGACATAGTTCTGTTTGGCTTCGTTCAACTTCCGAGACATGTAAGCTATAGGATGGCGCTGACCAGTGTCTTTGTTTCGTTGTGACAAGACTGCTCCTATCGCCACATCTGAAGCATCAGCTTCCACTATGAAAGGTCGATCCGCATCTGGATGAGTCAAGACTGGGGCAGTGGAGAAAGCTGCTTTCAAAGTTGAAAAGGCTTGGTCTGTTTCTGGGGACCATACACATTTTTCTTTCTTTCTTAATAACTTAGTAATTGGAGCCACTGTCTGGGAGAAATGATTGATGAACCTCCGGTAAAAATTTGCAAAGCCCAGGAAACATTGTACATCACGAACAGTCTTTGGGATGGGCCATTCAGATACGGCTTTTACTTTCCTTTCTGCCATCACCATACCTTGAGGGGTAAGGATAACCCCTAAAAACTCAACTGTGGTAACATGAAACTCACACTTGGTTAGCTTGCAATATAAATGGTGTTTACGAAGGGCTGCCAAAATTTTCTTGACATGTTGAACATGTTCATTCTCATTGTCTGAGTAGATCAAAATGTCATCAATGTAAACTATGGCAAAGATATTGAGGTACTCTCTAAGAACGTCATTTAAGAAAAATTGAAATGCTGCTGGATCATTGCACAGACCAAAAGGCATGACGGTGTATTCAAAAAGGCCATATCTTGTTTTGAATGCCGTTTTCCATTCGTCACCCTCTCTCATTCTGACCAAATGGTAAGCACCTCGAAGATCAAGCTTCGTGTAGATTTTTGCTTTCTTTACTTGTTCCAGTAAGATCGGAATTAGAGGCAAAGGATATTTGTTCTTGATGGTGATTTTATTCAAGCCCCTATAGTTGATACAAGTTTGAAGCTCTCCGTTCGCTTTTGGAACAAAAAACAAAGGAGAAGCTGTGGGAGACTTAGAGGGGCGGATTAAACCATTCTCTAAGAATTGATCCAAGTATTTTCGTAAATGTTGATTTTCATGTTCTGACAGGGCATACACACGACAGTTGGGAAGTATCCCCCATGGGACTAGATCAACTTGACAGTCATAAGATCCAAGAGGAGGTAAGTTCTCTGCTTCCTTCTCATCAAATACATCTTCATAAGACGAATACTGTTTGGGCAACTGAACTTCTTTCTCTGCGGCGGTAGCTATGTAAGAATGGCGAACTTCCGATTCTTGAGTCCTTTGGAGACAATGTTCTTTACATAGCACTGATGAGAACACGATCTTTCGTTCTGCCCAATTAATCTCTGGATTGTGATGAGTTAATCATGGCAAGCCAACGATGATCCCATACTGGGGAGCATGGATCACGTCAAGGATGAGTTCCTCTTTATGTTTCTTTCTTTGATTTTTACCTTCACAAATTATTGTCAAGGGGACAGTCTGAAGAGTTATCGGACCTCCAGTCAAGAGTTTTCCATCAACTGCCTGGATGGTTTCTGGGGTCTTCTTTTCAATACATGGGATCCCCCATGCACGAACCAATTGGGCGTCAACAAAGTTTCCGGTAGCCCCAGAGTCGACTAGAGCCTTCTTGAAATAGGTCTTTTTCTTGACCTGAACTTTTATTCCCAATTTTAGATGTTTGGATTGTGAAGGATCCACGGAGACACCCAAGAGCAACCCTTCTCTGCAACTTGGGTGCTTTAGATTTTCTGACTCGACTGATGCATTGGTTGCAACTTTCTGAACTGGGCCTTGCTTGCTCTTTGTTTTGATTGGACAATCTTTGGCGAAATGACCTTTCCGCCCACAATAGAGACATTGCCCATTTTTTCTGCGTAGGTCCTTTTCATCTTTGGTCAAAGGTCTCCTGATGGTTCCAATTTCCATCGGTTCCGGCGTTCTTTCTCTTTGAGTTCTTGAGTCTTTCTTATCATGAGCATGCCAAGAATGTTTTTCAGTCTTTTTACGCGTTCCTTTTCGTTCATTTAAACGAAGATCAAGCCTCAAGACAAGGTTTATTAAATCTTGACAGTTTGCAGGTTGTGGGTCGATTTGCACCAAGATGTCTTTTAGCTCCTCTTTGAGTCCCCTGTAAAACAAGGGCGCTTGTTTTTCTTCAGGCCAGGATGTCTCAGCGACCAGCCGATTAAAGTTGGCTAAATATGACACTCAGGGGGTTATTCCAACTTTGGAGGAAGTGGTAATCCGTCCCAAAAGTGACGGTAAAGTGACGGATATACCACCAGCCGTATTACGAGTCCATTATATCCTATGGAACTCGTAATACGGCTGGTGGTAAATCCGTCACATTTGGGACGGATTACCACCTCCTCCAAAGTTGGAATAACCCCCTAAGTCCTGATTCCCTTGGCGTAAGTCTAATAATTCACGATCTGCTGACTGTGTTACAGTTCTACGATCGAAAACTCTCTCAAATTCACGAACAAAATTTTTCCAGTTGTACAACAGGGGACTATTTTTACGCACAAGAGGAATAGCCCAGGTAGCTGCATCTCCAGACAGATATGACAACAAGAAAGCTACTTTAGACTGGGCATCGGGGAAAGTCTGTGGTCTGCAGGTGAAGTGAAGTTCCACTTGAACCAGAAAAGACTGCGCTTTCAAGGGATCACCTGAGAAGCGTTCTGGGGGAGCTAAAGGAATGGCTGAAGGAACATTGAGGGAAATGTTAGTCAGATTACCTCCAGAAGTCTGAGAAGAAGTACCTGGCCAAGACACACCTGTGGGACTTTGTTCTTTCTTCTCAACCTTATTCTGTAACTGACTCACCCTCTCAGCTAGTCTATTTGTCAAATCCTTTGATGATACCACTTCTGACTGGAGCTGGGTGATAGCCTTGACTAGCTCGTCCAGTGTGGCCATGCTGAGAACATTCACAAACCAGGAGGATAATAATTCGTGGGCTCACTATTCTGTCAGAGTCACCAGATCCTCGGGGTCTGTGCACGTTCCCAACACTTCCACCACAAGACAGCTCCAATACTCTGATTAGATTTATCACAGAGTCTAAGAGAGTCCAAGTGGGGAAAAGGGGATTAGGACGGGAACAGCTGGGAAGGAGACCTGTAGGAAGCAAAAGGTTAAAACACAACATCAAAATTACATCTCATGAATTCAGTACCATGCTACAACTCTAAGATTCGTCTTTTCCGAACAATATGAACAACCCTAGAATAGTCCTAAAACTGACTAGGCTTTAGATGACCGAATACCTGAGGAGGAAACAGGAAAAGTTAAATAGGACTTTCAGATTCGAGTACTTTCTTTAGCATGAGAATCAGGAAACACTCTGAGCAATTTCTAAACAACCATATGAATCTCCTTTTAAGAATACATATCAGGAACACACAGCATTACATCTAGAACTCTGGTATTGTTGTGTTCATCTTAGAAAAAACATTGGGAAGTGAATTGCGCACATTGCAGACTTTTATATGAGTATTAAACACCATAAAGGATTGTGCACCATGAAATCACACAACGTAGATTCAAGGAATAAATCACGCAACGTGTCAACTTGAAATGCTACCAAGAAAATGTCCTAGAATAGTAGCGCACAGTAATTTACACTATTTATACACGAGGAAAGAATTGCGCTTCTTGCCGATTCAAATGCCACCATACAAATGCCAAGAAATGGTAGCGCACAATGAACAACACGGAAAGCACTCAGGGAAAGAATCGCGCGTCTTGTCGATTCAAATGTCACCACATAAACGCCAGAAAATGGCAGCGCACAATGAACAGCACGAACTACACACAAGAAGTGAATCGCGCGCCTCGCCGACTCGAATGCCACCATGCAATGGTCAAGAAAAGGTAGCGCACAATGAACAACAAAGTTAAATGCTCATGAAACGAGTTGCACGTCTTGCCAACTCGTAAAACATCATGTAAATGTCAAGAAATAGCGCGCAATGAACAACAATGTAATAACGAAGTCAAATCTTTATGGAATAAATTGCGCGTCCTCCCTATTTGCAAACCACCATACAAATGTCAAAAAATGGCAGCGCACAAGTAATCTGTTATTCATTTAAGAATTAAAATCAAGAATATGAAAATTCTCAATTACGGAGTTGGGAAATGTCCAAACACCTTCTTACCACCTGGAAACAGTGATCACCAATGAGAGATGAGTGCAGAAGACTGGAAAATCCAAATAGGCTGCTGGGACAGGAGCTCAGGAAGAAGCTGCTGCTCTGCACCGGGACCTCTGAATAGTGAGCACTGGAAGTTGGGCTGACTCTCTTTTATAGAGTCTTGGCCCAGCCTAGAACCACACCCAGGCATGTTGCAGGGAAAGTCTCTAGAAGGCCCTGGAAAGGGACCACACCCTAACACACTCTGAATGTCTGCAGCAATACATTGCAAATGTACAGTATTTATAAGCACCTTAAAAATGAATCTTTTGGATGGAATTCTGCAATGCAAAAGGTTAAACAATAACATATCATCAAAATTCATAAATTACATTATCTTGCGAGTGTTGGGTTTTTGCATTCTAGATGCCCGTAGAGCGCGCACTGTCCTGGTGTTGACAGCAGCACACTGGACATCACCTGGAATGTGTCGGACCTGAAAAGAAAAGGGTTGGAGTTCGATAAACCATCTGAAGATGCGTGAGTTGGTGTTCTTGTGGGAGGCCAACCAAGTGACAGGTGCATGGTCTGTATAAAGAATAAAGGGATGTCCTAAAAGGTAGTATTGCAGGTTCTCAATGGCCCACTTGATGTCAAGACACTCCCTCTCGATTATCGGATAATGCCGTTCTCTAGGTAACAACTTCCTACTAATGAAAACTAAGGGATGGATATGACCACTCTCGTTCGTCTGAAACAATACTGCCTCTAATCCAACGTCTGAGGCATCTGTTTGAAGATGAAAGACTTTAGTAAAGTCAGGACACTTTAAGACAGGTTCAGTCGTGAGGCAGTATTTTAGGTGTTGAAAACTAGATAGTTGATCTGATGTCAAGGCTTGTATTTTGGAAGGTTTTTTTTTTTGTAACAGGTCGGTAAGGGGTGCTGCTAATGTGGAATAACTGGGTATGAATCGTCGGTAATACCCTATTAAACCGAAAAAGGAGCAGAGCTCTTTCTTTGTTGTTGGAATAAGTGCCTGTTGGATGGCCTCTACTTAATTATTTGGAGGTCGCAGCTGTCCCTTCCCTATAAAATACCCGAGGTATGCGATGTGATCATGGGCAAGATGACACTTTTTTGGATTAGCTGTGAGCCCTGCTGAGTGTACAACATGGAAAACATGGTTTAGATGGTCAAGATGGTCTTCCCACGTTTCTCTAAATACCACTATATCATCGAGATAGGCGGCTGCGCAATCTTGGAGGGGTCTTAGGAGGTGGTCCATTAACCTTTGAAAGGTAGCCGGAACACCATGCAGGCCAAACGGAAGTACAGTGAACTGGTAAAGTCCTGAGGGTGTTGAGAAAGCCGTCTTTTCCCGGTTCGCTGGTGCTAGAGGTATTTGCCAATACCCTTTTGTTAGATAGAGAGTTGACATATACTGGGCCTTGCCTAACTTCTCGAGCAGATCGTCGACTCGGGGGATGGAGTATGTATTAAAAAGGGATATGGCATTCAACCGGCGAAAGTCAATACAGTAACGGATAGAACCATCCGGTTTCGGTACTAGTACGACGGGTGAACACCAAGGGCTGACAGATGGTTCCATCACTTTCATTTGTAGCATGGTCTTTATTTCTTGCTCACTTAGATGTCGGCTGGCCTCTGGGATACGGTAGGGTCGTAGTCGTACTATTTGACCCTCTGGGGTTCTAATGTGGTGTTGGATTAAATTTGTTTTGCCGGGTTTTCCTGAAAAGAAACTGGTAAGCTGAGCCAAGACACAATCAAACTGTCTTTGTTGGTGATCTGGGATATCAGGATTAATTTGGGGTCATTCTGAAGACGTATCCGGGTTGGTGGGGCATAATTCAATATCTAAGGCTTTCTCTGGTGTTATGAGAAAACCCGTAGATGTAGGGGTTACAGACATAGTGGGGTCCTCACACTTCTTCAACAAGTTGATGTGATAGATTTGTACTCGTTTTGGGTTCTTTGATAATTCTATGAGGTAGGTAACAGGAGAGACCGGTTTTAATACTACATAGGGACCCTGCCATTTGGTTAATAGTTTATTGTCGGAACTGGGACGTAATATGAGAATTTTATCGTTGGGTTGGAGATGTCTTGTTTTCGTACCCCAGTCGTAATACTTCTTTTGCTTGCTCTGGGCTTTCTCCATATGACTGCGCACGTCTTCCCATACTGTTTGCAATTGGGACTTAAGTTTGTGGACATAGTCTAATAAGGGTTTTTTACTTTCTGCCTCTTCTTCCCATATCTTAGCCGCCATATCTAATAAACTACGGGGTTGTCGCCCAAAGACGAGTTCGAAGGGACTATGGGCCATATGTACTAAAGCATTTCCCCATAGACACAGAATGGGTAAAATCCTTTGGTACATCTGGCCCTATGTCCTTTAGAGGCTTGTTCATGGGACCTTATGGCGTATAGAACCGGTGGGAGCTTCCGATCCCAGTCTCGCCCTGATTCTGAGGTGGTTTTCTTCAATAATTACTTTATTGTACGATTATACCGTTCCACTAGGCCATCAGTTTGGGGATGATATACCGAGGTTTTGAGTTGTTTGACCCCTGAAGCCTTACAGATGTGTGCCATCAAGGCTGACATGAATGGGGTACCTTGATCAGTTAAGATTTCATTGGGAAACCCGACTCTGGCAAAGAAGCCAATCATGGCCTGGGCTACATTTCTGGTCGTCATGCTAGTGAGAGATATGGCTTCTGGATACCTGGTGGCGTAATCGACGAGAACCAAAATGTATATGTGCCCTTTTGTGGATGGGAGGAGGGGGCCTATCAAGTCCATTCCAACTCTAGAAAAGGGTATGTCTATTATTGGTAAGGGTTGCAATGGTGCTTTTCTCTGGGGTCCTGGGTCTACTAGTTGACATTTGGGACATTGGATACAATACTGTCGGATATGTGCATAAACTCCCGGCCAATAAAACCGGTGTAATAAATATTCTTCTGTTTTCTCTCTACCATAGTGTCCCCCTCCCGGCTGATTGTGAGCAAGATAGAGCACCTGTGTACGGTAGGGTTTGGGCACAACTAATTGTCTTTTCTCACTATTACCATGATTGAAGACTCAATATAGGAGGTTTTTGTAGATAAGGAAATATGGACCCACCTCGCCTGTACTTTCTGTTTTGGCTGCTTTCCATGCATGTTGGAGGGATGGATCCTCCCGTTGACTGCTCCAGAAGGAGGGTAAGGGAGTTGGGATAATACCCAAGACCTTCCCTGGGTTCTCTTCCTTCTCTTGTGTCCAGTAGAGCTGTTTTTCCCGCCTCTTCTCCCGTTTAGTAGGTCTGTAACGGATAGGTTCACTCTCTATTGGGATACCTGAAAAGGGAGCCTGTGCCCACCAGGAGTCTGATTGGATTCTGGTTTTTACTCTCTGTAATACCTCAGGAAAGTGTATATAGTCTGTCCCTAAGATACAGTCTTTGACCAAGCAGTCCATAACCCCCATGTGAATCTCATCCTGTTTCCCTTCCAACTCAATACGAACGGAGGCCTGGGAATATTCTCTTTTGTCCCCGTGGATACAGCATATGGAAACCCATTGTGGTGACTGTTGACCTGGCAGGTCTATCACTCCGGTTCTGAGGACGGACTGACTACATCCCGAATCTACCAGGGCTGTAATGGCTTTTCCATTGATTCTTATCTCCTGCATGTATCTGGGGTTACCTTTCCCTGTGCATAGAACTCTTCCCCTAGTAATCCCGATTTCCATATGTTCTGTTTTAATCTCCTTGCGAGGGCATACCTGTGCTATATGTCCCCATTCGCCACAACTGTAGCACTGAGGTTGCTGCATAGGGATTTTTCACCTGCTCTAGGCAAAGTAATGTCCTCAACTGTTTTTCGGGGAAAGGACTGAGCAGGCACTGGCTGAAGTCGGGTTGAAGGATTTGTCATTTTAGAGGTTCCACTCTTAAACTCAGTCGACCTATGATAGGTACAGGCCAAGTCAACTGCCATAGTCATATTGACGTTAGGGTGCTGTCGGATCCAACTCCGGGTGAGCCGAGGAAGGGATTCCAAATACTGTTCCAGGATGACCGCTTTTATAACGTCTTCCCTTTCTGTTCCTATGGGGCCTAGCCATTTAAGTCCTAGGTCCTTTACTTTGTAATATAATGTCCGGGGGTCTTCGGTAGGGCCCTATTTTATTTTCCGAAATCGTAGGCGGTAGTACTCCGCGTCATGCCCACCCATTCCAGGATACTCCTTTTAATGTCTTTATATGGGGTCGTCCCATCTGGATTGGCTGCCTGATATGCAGTTTGTAGGATACCCGTCAATAAGGGGGCCACATACTGACCCCATCGTTCTTTGGGCCATTAGGCGGAGGAAGCCACTCTTTCAAAATTTGTAAAGAATGCATCGGGGTTCCCCCCTTGATAGTTTTGGAGGTCCGAGCTCGGTACATTAGGGTGGACCTTACTAGCTGCAATGGTGTTCGTTATCTTTTGTATGGCCGTTTCGTGCACCAACTGATTGTTCGCCATAATAGTGGCCTGGCTTTTTAAGGCATTCTGGAGGGCCTCTCTATCTTCCTTAGCTTCCCTTTGTTGGGCCTCCCATACCATTTGAAGATGGCGTTGGCCTTCTGCCACTTGCTGTATCATATCTTCCAATGTGGGTTTCACTTCCATATTGTCCTCCGTGATCTGTCCTCTATCGCTATTTTAACATCCCACTTCTGACACCACTGTGGCTGTGGGTGTTGCGATAGGGAAAAAACGATACTCAGTTAGGTATGTGAATATACGTGGTTATATTGTGGTTCACTTATAGTCTTTCTGGCTGGTGATCTCCTCTGTTCTCTTCTCCCTCAGGATTCCTGGTGACTGCAGATGGTTCCCCGGTGGTAGTATTGTCAGGAAGACCAGAAAAAGAGGAACGAAAGACAGGTAAGTAGTGTCTTTGTGAGCTGGTTGGTATTCTTTATTGTGTGGGGAGGGTGTTTAGAGAGAGAGAGAGAGAGAGAGAGAGAGAGAGAGAGTGAGTGTAGGGTGAATAGGGTATCAGTGTCCTCTCCCAAGAGAAGAAACTAAATGAAGTAGGAATGAATATGTAGGGGCTAGCAAGTCCCGTGTCTACACCTATGTGTACTCAGTCTCCTTTTCAGAACCACAGAACCTCTTTGCCCCGTGCTCAGTGGTTAGTGCCTCTTTTTATTAGTGAGTTTCCCTTCCCAAACTCCCCCCTTTCCTCCCCTCTCCCTCCACTCGTGTCCTCCACCCTACTCCCTTCCCACCATAAATCGTAGTTTGTCCTCAGGGAGGACCGTACCTGCTTTAGCCACGTCCCTCCAGGGACGTGGCGGACTTCGGGCTTCTTGGGACCGTCCTGTCCCTCCAACGTGTTGTCTCGACCGTTCGAAGGTCTTATTTCCCCAAGATATGCGTCAATAGTCTGTTCGTCTTTTCCGATACCTTCCTTTCTTGTATTCTCGCCTCCTCTCCCATCGGCGTCCTTTTCTTTTTTCGCGCGCGCCGCTCGTAGTCCTACTTTTGTTTTTAAACTCTCGGGAACCCGGATATCCGGGTTCCCGGCTCCGGCGTCTTCGCCCTCCTCCACTCGCTCCGATCAACGTCCTCTGACAGGTATGTTACCGGGAATCCGGACATCCGGATTCCCGGCTTCAGCCGTTTTGGTTTCTGCGAGACCTCCGGAGCGCCGTTCCGATCGGGAATCGGCGCTGGATGTAGCCGGGAAGTCAATCATCCGGCTACAGTACATTTGGTCAGTTTAGAGAAGATGAAGCACACACTTTCACAAGCATAATTTTAAGTGTGCCATTGTAGAGCTTGAGTACTTCTGATGCTTCTGGATGATAATTACAATGACACTTCTGTTCAATACTCAGGGGGTGATTCTAACCCTGGCGGTCGGTGTTAAAGCGGCGGCCAACCAGCCAACAGGCTGGCGGTAAAAAATATGGGATTCTGACCCTGGCGGGAACCGCCAACACAGACAGCCACTTTAGTGCTTGAGACGGCGGTGCCCAGCGGAGCGGTGCATGACAGGAAGGGCCCAGCGGAGCGGTGCTTGAGATGAAGGGCCCAGCGGAGCGGTGCTTGAGACGGCGGTGCCCAGCGGAGCGGTGCATGACAGGAAGGGCCCAGCGGAGCGGTGCTTGAGATGAAGGGCCCAGCGGAGCGGTGCTTGAGACGGCGGTGCCCAGCGGAGCGGTGCATGACAGGAAGGGCCCAGCGGAGCGGTGCTTGAGATGAAGGGCCCAGCGGAGCGGTGCTTGAGACGGCGGTGCCCAGCGGAGCGGTGCATGACAGGAAGGGCCCAGCGGAGCGGTGCTTGAGATGAAGGGCCCAGCGGAGCGGTGCTTGAGACGGCGGGGCCCAGCGGAGCGGTGCTTGAGACGGCAGGGCCCTGTTCAGCGGTGCCTATCTCCACGGCGGGGCCCTGTTCAGCGGTGCTCTTCTGCACCGCGGGCCCTGTTCAGCGGTGCCTATCTCCACGGCGGGGCCCTGTTCAGTGGTGCTCTTCTGCACCGCGGGCCCTGTTCAGCGGTGCCTATCTCTACGGCGGGGCCCTGTTCAGCGGTGCTCTTCTGCCCCGCGGGCCCTGTTCAGCGGTGCTCTTCTGCACCACGGGCCCTGTTCAGCGGTGCCTATCTCCACGGCGGGGCCCTGTTCAGCGGTGCTCTTCTGCCCCGCGGGCCCTGTTCAGCGGTGCCTATCTCCACGGCGAGGCCCTGTTCAGCGGTGCTCTTCTGCCCCACGGGCCCTGTTCAGCGGTGCTCTTCTGCACCGCGGGACCTGTTCAGCGGTGCCTATCTCCACGGCGGGGCCCTGTTCAGCGGTGCTCTTCTGCCCCGCGGGCCCTGTTCAGCGGTGCTCTTCTGCACCGCGGGCCCTGTTCAGCGGTGCCTATCTCCACGGCGGGGCCCTGTTCAGCGGTGCTCTTCTGCCCCGCGGGCCCTGTTCAGCGGTGCTCTTCTGCACCGCGGGCCCTGTTCAGCGGTGCCTATCTCCACGGCGGGGCCCTGTTCAGCGGTGCTCTTCTGCACCGCGGGCCCTGTTCAGCGGTGCCTATCTCCACGGCGGGGCCCTGTTCAGCGGTGCTCTTCTGCCCCGCGGGCCCTGTTCAGCGGTGCCTATCTCCACGGCGGGGCCCTGTTCAGCGGTGCTCTTCTGCCCCGCGGGCCCTGTTCAGCGGTGCCTATCTCCACGGCGGGGCCCTGTTCAGGGGTGCTCTTCTGCACCGCGGGCCCTGTTCAGCGGTGCCTATCTCCACGGCGGGGCCCTGTTCAGCGGTGCTCTTCTGCCCCGCGGGCCCTGTTCAGCGGTGCTCTTCTGCACCGCGGGCCCTGTTCAGCGGTGCCTATCTCCACGGCGGGACTGAACGTGTCCTTGCTGCTGATGGATGTGTCACTGCTGGCAAATGGTGGGCTCCAGAACCCATGCACAACAGTGACACCCGAAGCTGGGCTGGTGGTGGCTGCGGTGCTCTTGGGGCTCTTTGAAGATGGATGGGGGAGCTCATCGGGGGGAAAGAGGTCAAGGTTAGCCAGGAAAAGTTTTTTAGGGCCAAGGTAAAGGGTAGGAGAAGTGGAGATGGAAGTGGAGGTAGAGGAGGTGGTTGTAGGAGAGTCAGGTGTGCTGTCATTGGGTGAAGGTGCTGGTGCTGTAGGCTGTCGTGAGGTGGATGTCTGTTGGGTGGGTGGCTGCCTCCGTTTGTGTGTCTTGGAAGAGGGGGTGACAGACACAGTGGGAGAGGACACAGGGGACGTGTAAATGGCAGTGGGGGTGGTGACTGCACGAGTGTGGACTGTACTGGAGGGTGAGGTGGTGATGGAAGCACTGGCTGATGTTGGGGTGCATGCAGGTGTGAGTGTAGACGTCACAGGGAGGGAGGAGGGAGACGAGGAGGAGGGGGACACAGGGGTGGCAGTGGCTGTTGGCATGTCTGCATCTGGGTGTTGCTTGTGTGAGTGTTTGTGGGATCTGTGGTGCTTGTGTTTGGATGAGCTGCTCTTGGGTGTTGAGGTGTGTGCAGGCTGGTCTGATGGTGTGGATGGGATAGGCTGAGGAACAGGAGACAGAGAAAGGCTGGAGGCAGTAAGAAGAGGGAGGCTGGAAACAGGGACAATGGCTGCCGTCAGTGCTGAGGCCAGAGCAGTGAACGCTCGTTGATGGGCAGCCTGACCCGAATGAATGCCCTCCAGGTACGCATTGCTCTATTGCACCTCCCTTTGCACACCCTGGATGGCATTCAAAAGGGTCGTCTGCCCAACAATGAGCGTCCTTACCAGGTCAATGAGCTCCGCACTGAGGGCAGCAGGGGCAACAGGTGCAGGGGCTGAGGTGCCTGGGGCGAAGGAGACGCGTGCCTTCCTGGGCGAACCGGCACGGAGCGAAGACTGAGGGGCTGCTGGGAGGGCGGGGCTGGTGCGCTGGGTGGCGGCTGTACCTGTAGAGGCGGGTGGCACGGATGTTGCCGCCACCGCTAGGGAGCTCCCATCCGAGGACGTGTCGCTTGCCAGGGCCATGCCAAAGGGAGAGGACTACACTACAGAAAGTGCCCTGGCCTAATGTCACCCACATCCCTCCTCCCCCACCCAGACGCCTCCACTGCGCAGAAAGATAGGAGAATGTGCTGATACTCACCCCCTTGTGTCTGCTGTGATGTCTTAAAGCGCCCATCCAATTCTGGGTAAGCCACCGCCAGGATCCGGGACATCAGGGGGGTCATGGTGCGACTGGCACCCCTCCTAGGTTGGGAGGCCATCCCCAGCAGTGTTTCTGCGGTCTTCCTTGTTCCGCGGCGGATGTCCTCCCACCTCTTGCGGCAGTGGGTGCCCCGTCTGTTGTGGACCCCCAAGTTCCGGACTTCCTTGGCGATGGCACGCCAAATCTCGATCTTCTGATGGGCGCTGACCTATTTGACATGTACAGGGTGGAAAGGAGGAAATCATCAATGACCTGCATGTTAGATGTGATTGGCCCCCCCCATCAACTTTGCCATATGGCACATGCTCTCATGTGTCGTGCGTTGCACTCCTCATTCGCCCCCCACCCCACCAACTTACATCCACCCCAATCCACACAGGCATAGCCCATTCCATGTGCACCCGGTGTACTCACTTGTTGGTCTGGAGGACCGTAGAGTAGCGCATATTGGGGGAGGACCCCATCCACGAGCTTCTCCAACTCTTCAGACGTGAAGGCAGGGGCCCTTTCCCCAGTCGCAGCAGCCATTGTATCTTCCAGACCGAGGTCACAGCAGCACTTGCAGTATAGATCCTCTCCTGTGGATGATCAGGTCTCGAGTGATTAAGCAGATAGAAAATGGCGGTCACGCCCGCGGCGGTGCGTACCGCGGCGGTGAGTACCGCGACCGCCGGCGCACTTCGTCATTGGCTCCTGAAACCCATAGGCTTCAATGTTAACCAATGCGGCTTTGCGCCGCGGTCTTCGACCGCCTACCGCCACGGTGTGCCCCGCCAGCGCATTGACCTCACATCCCATTGTCCCACTTCACAGGTCAGGCAGCCGCCATTTCAAGGGCCTACATGGCTCAATTTTGAATGCGACACACAGGCCTAGGCCTTGCATTGCCACACATACACGCCTTTCAACCCATTGCCATTCTTTAACTGTGCAAGCTGTCTGTACGTACCTGTGGTTTGGCTGACTCTGTGCTCCATGTTGTCCTTCCTAGGCACCGTCCGCTGGGACTTGCGATGAGAAGGAGGAATCCTCGCGTGTACCGACCGCTGATGGACCTGTCGACAATGGAAGAACGCCATATAATACTTCGATACAGACTTGACCGTGCCACTATCCATGAACTGTGTGCCCAGCTGGAGCCAGCCCTGATGTCCCCCATCCGCCAACCCACAGGGATTCCCCCTCTGGTGCAGGTTCTGTCAGTCCTCCATTTTTTGGCAAGTGGGTCATTCCAGACCACAGTGGCCATGTCATCTGGAATGTCTCAGCCTATGTTTTCTAAGATTTTGAGTAGAGTGTTGTCTGCCCTGATGAAACTCATGCGGAGCTACATCATTTTCCCAGAGGAGGGTGACTTGCCTACAGTGAAGGGTGATTTCTATGCCCTTGGACATATCCCCAACATCATTGGTGCCATTGATGGGACCCATGTGGCTTTGGTACCCCCAAAAGACGATGAGCAGGTGTACCGAAACAGAAAAAGTTATCATTCGATGAATGTCCAGGTGGTCTGTTTGGCTGACCAGTACATCTCCCATGTAAATGCCAAGTTCCCAGGGTCAGTGCATGACGCGTATGTGATGCGAAATAGCAGCATCCCCTATGTGATGGAGCAGCTACAGAGACAACGTGTGTGGCTAATATGTGACTCTGGTTACCCCAACCTGCCTTGGCTACTGACCCCAGTAAGGAATCCCCGGACCAGGGCAGAGGAACGGTACAATGAGGCCCATGGGCGAACTAGGAGGATCATCGAAAGGACCTTTGGCCTCCTGAAGGCCAGGTTTAGGTGCCTGCATATGACTGGGGGATCCCTGATGTACTCACCAAAGAAGGTGTGCCACATCATCGTGGCCTGCTGTATGCTTCACAATCTGGCATTGCGACGTCAGGTCCCTTTCCTGCAGGAGGATGGTGCAGATGGTGGTGTTGAAGTAGCTGTGGAGCCTGCGGAGAGTGAAGAGGAGGAAGACTCAGAGGACGACACAGACAACAGGGACAGAGTAATAGCACAGTATTTCCAGTAGCACACAGGTAATGATCACCCATGCCATTTTACATTTCCTGAAAGCCTCCTGCATCTCAACTTTGTCGGTTTCCCCCCAGACCTATGGACATGATGTTTGAATTTCCCTTCCCTTTTCTGTGCTGTATGAGCCACTGCGTGACCTCGGCTTGGTTGGCCCATGGACTAATGCTAAGTTACCTCGGTATGTGTAATTCACAATGTTCACAATACGTAATTGATATGTAATGTGTCATACATTTGTAAATAAGACAGCCTGAGTCCTGATTGATTTCAGTGCAATGTGTGATTTATTATTAGTGCATAGATATTGGTACATGATGGTGAAACAGTGATGGGTGGGGGTGGAGTAATGTCCATGGCGGAGTCCAGTTCTCAGTCTCACAGGTGCATTGTCCATACGCCTGTGGCAGGATGGAGAAGGGGCAGTTCAAGGTTTGACAGGGTGGCAATGTGGGACAGTGGGAGGACTTCAGGGGGTATGTGATGCTGGCGGGGGACTTGACATCCTACTCTGTCGGTTTTTTTGATCTCAGGCTCCTTTTGCGGGGCGGTTGTTGTTCAGCAGGAGGTGGGGTTCTGGGGGCTGTCGTTGTGGTGGGGCCTCCTGTCCACTAGCGCCGGCGGAGGTGGTAGGCTGTTCCTGTTCCTGGCTAGTGACAGGGGCCCTGTGTGATGCCACATGGTCCCGAAACGTGTCCTCTATGCGGTTCAGGGCCTGGACTATGCTCCCCATAGCGGTTGAGATGTTGCTGAGTTGGTCGCTGAACCCCATGTAGCGTTGCTCCTGCTGTGCCTGGATCTCCTGGAACCTGGCCAGTACCGTCGCCATTCTCTCTTGTGAGTGGTGGTAGGCAGCCATGATGGTGGTGAGGGCCTCTTGGAGAGTGGGTTCCCTGGGCCTCTCCTCCCCCCCTGTCGCACAGCAGCCCTCCGAGTTGCCCTGTTTCCCTGGGCCTCTGTCCCCTGGACGGTGTGCCCACTCCCACTGCCCCCAGGTCCCTGTTGTTGTTGGGTTGGTGGGTTACCCTGGGGGCCCTGTAGTGGTAGACACACCGCTGCTTGACCTGTTCTAGAGACAGAGGCATGGGCCCGCTGGGTGGAAGCTGTGCGGTTGTTCCCAGAGGGGGTTGGGTCTGCAGTGGCCTGTGTCTGGGTGAGGGGAACCGACTGCCCAGAGGTCCCCGATGGTCCGGGCTGGTCGTCAGGTTCCAGGTCGACAGAGCTGCTGTCATCACTAGTGGCCTGTTCCGGGGGTGGGATGGACATTTCTGGTCCCTCCTGACCGGTGTGTTGTCGTTCGGGTCCTGCATGGGGTAAGAGGGTATGGTTATTGTTTCTGTGTGTGCATTAGCTTGCGTTTTATAGGTGCCCTTGTCCCCCAGTGCTGGCATTCCCTTGGGGGAGGTGTTGTGAGGGTGTTTTGTGGGGGGGGTGATGGGTATGTGCAGTGGTCATGCTTAGGTGATGGGTGTCCATAGTTTGGGGGTGGCATGCAGGGGTTGGTGTTGGGTGGGTTGTGCTGGGGAGACATTCTCAGGGAGGATGTGTGCTGGGGGGTTGGGGGTGAGGGTGGGGGTTAGCATGCTGGGGGTGGGGTGAAGTGGTTGGCCTTGTACTTACCAGAGTCCATTCCTCCGTGTACTCCAGCGAGGCCATCAGGATGCAGGATGTTGAGTACCTCCTGCTCCCATGTTGTGAATTCGGGTGGAGTGGGTGGGGGTCCCCCGCCAGTCTTCTGCACTGCGATGTTGTGTCGCGAGACCATCGAGCGCACCTTCCCCCGTTGGTCGTTCCATCGTTTGCGGATGTCCTCTCTATTTCTGGGATGCTGTCCCACCGCGTTGACCCTGTCCACGATCCGCTGCCAGAGCTCCGCCTTCCTCGCTATGGTGGTGTGCTGGACCTGTGAGCCGATGAGCTGGGGTTCCACTCTTATGATCTCCTCCACCATGACCCGGAGTTCTTGGTCCGAAAAGCGTGGGTGCCTTTGTGGTGCCATGGGGTGGAGTGTATGAGGTGTGGGGTGGTGTATGTGATGATGTGTGTGTTGGTGTGTGGTGCTTTGTGCTTCTATGTGGTGTGTGTGATGTTGCGGTGTGCCTCTGTGTGTCTGGCTATCTATTCTCTGATGTGTGTCTCTCTCTCCTTCGTCTCTGGTTTTCGTTGGTAGGGGTTTGTGGGTGATGTGGGTGTGTGTTTTATATGGTATTGGATGTGTGGGAGTGGTGTGTGTATGGGTTTCAGGTGTGTGCCTTTCAAATTGTCCAATGTGGTAGGGGTTTGTAAAGGTGTGTGTATTTTGACCGTGGCGGGGTCTACCGCCAATGGAATACCGCGGTTGAATGACCGCCGCGTCGATTTGCGGGTCATAATGGGATGGGCGTATTTCTGTTGGCGTGGCGGTGGAGGTTTGGTCTTCTCCAGTTTACCGCTGGCCGCTGATGTGGCGGACTGCAGTGGAGGGCGGAATTTTGGAGGTTTGGCAGTTGTGGGTCAGAATGTCCGTGGCGGCTGACCGCGGCCGCGGCGGTATTGTGGCGGCCTTCTGACCGGCGGTAAGCGGCTTTTACCGCCAAGGTCAGAATGACCCCCTCAGTGTTGCATAAAAACTCTTATTTCATTTTTGAAGTGTGTCCCCTTTTCTGATTAAATGGAAGCTGTCATTATACATCTAGGGATCAAGGGCCAGATGTAGCAAACATTTGCGAGTCGCAAATGGCCCGAATCGCTATTTGCGACCTCGCAAAATCCGAAATGGGATGCAAAAATCCCATTTCCGAAATGCAAATAGCGATGCGAGCCATTACTGACTTACAAAATTCGCAACCTGATTTTTCGACCCGCAAATAGGAAGTCGCAAATTGCGAGTCGCAAACCATATGCAAAAGTCAGTCGCAAATTGCAACTAGTCGCAAAAAGCCCATTTTGCACATCCAGATTACCACTGATTCAGAGCAGGTGGTATCCAGAACCAAAGTATAAAAGGAGACCCAGAAGGCATCTGGGTGACTCAAAATGGCTGAACTGTACGTGATAGCATGGAGGAGGAGAGTCCAGGCCGCCCAGCAGAGGAGGAGGAGGCAGAGACAGGAGAGGATATACCGAACCAGGCAGACACTTTTTCAACAAACTGAGGAGGAGATACATGACAAATATAGACTGAGCAGTGCTGCAATCTTAGAATTAATTGAACTACTGAATCCTCAGCTTGAACGACAGACAATGCGCGACACATATGCAAGTGCTATGCTCACTGCACCTCTTGGCCTCGAGTAGCTATCAGGGGGTGATTGCTGTGGCAGGTGGGGTATCCCAAAGTACACTCTCACGATTCTTCAGATCATTCCTAGATGCCATACTCACACACATGTCCAGATGTATATACCTACCCAGGAATGAGGCAGAAATTAACAGCACCAAGTTGGAATTCTACAGAATTGCTAACTTCCCTCATGTTATAGGGTGTGTGGACGGGACACATATACAAATCTGCCCTCCTGCAAATCTGGAATATGTGTTCCGCAATAGGAAATGTACCCACTCACTAAACATCCAGGTGGTATGTGACGCCCATAATGTCATTACTGACATTGTAGCTAAATTTCCAGCGAGTACACATGACTCATACATATTCAGGCACAGTGGGATACACCAACGCCTAGAACGTGGGGAGTTTGGAGACAGATATCTATTAGGTATTGCTGACTACACCCTGAAGCCTTACATACAGGTCACTGTGGAAACCATTCATGCCCTGCTAAAATTGCTTATTTTTGTCAAACAGGTGACAGTGCATATGCCCTGAGACCATGGATACTTACCACGTACCTAACACCTGGCAATCAGAATGAGAGGCGATATAACAGTGCTCATCGGCGGACCAGAACTGTCATTAAGAAGACCTTTGGTTTGTTAAAGGCAAGATTCAGATGCCTCCACTCCAGTATGCCCCAGAAACAGCATGCAAGATTGTTGCCGCCTGTGCAATCCTACACAACATTGCCACCAGACGTGGGCTACATCTCACCCCTGAAGACACAGACATGGAGGATGAGGAGCAAGAGCTACCACACTGACAGCCTGGGGATAGAAGCATCGCAAATGAAGGAAGTGTTAGGGTTTGTGCACAGCAAAGAGCATGTCCCCTCTCACTGCACTAGTGGGTTCTGTAATAGCTCCCTTTTAAACTTACTATTGAAAGCCTTTCTTGTTATCTCACCTTCCCCCCCCCACCCCAGGCTTCTGTGTATGTTGTTTAATGTGCTGTTTTGTTTACACATTGGGCCTTGCTTTTACCAAGGCTTCTTTAAAACACTCCTCTCTAGGCCATGTGTTAATTTAACTCATTTGCATAATAACTGAAACTCTGCACACCTTTCAAGAACATGTGCAGCATGTGAGGACCACACCCAGCTCTTCAAACCACACCCAGCTCTGCACACCTTTCAAGAACATGTGCAGCATGTGAGGACCACACCCAGCCCTGTCTATAAAAGGCAGCCCCCGAGCCTCACCCAGTGCTTGTGCTCGTCTACCTCCCGCTTACCTGAGGACAGATCCCTCGGCGCTGGCACTCCTGCTCTCTACAGACTTTCATTGACTTCAATGGGCGCAGCTGCTGGCTCTTCCTTCTTCCGGTTTCCGGTTCCTCCTTGCCTTAGCCTCTCTCCTACAAGCAACCTGCAAAAGAGAAAGAAGACAAGGTTAGACTGATCAATTACTCTTGCCAGCAACAAGTAAGTGCAAAACTTTTATTACCTGAAAGAACTTTGACAACAATTTCTGGATTCGTGTATAGACAATTTGAAACAAGATACCTTCCACAAACATTGTGATTCAAACTCTTTGTTACAAGAATACTTTGCGGAACTTTGTGAAGCAAACATTTTTTAATTTTTTTTTTTATGGAACTTTTAAGAATCGAACCGTGGAAACCATTAACAGCAAGGCAAACAGTCAATCAAGGACTTGCACAAATTACATGCTGTATTTTGACGTAAAAGTACAGTATTTGTTTTATATAAGATTCTGGAAATATGGGAAAAGTGAGTCTGCTATTGGGAATTTAGGCTTTAGTTATATTAAGATGAATGTTTGATATTGGTAATTCTGATAACGGTATTTGTTTAATGTTTTAGAAGCTTTAGAGTAATAGAAAGCACATCCCAGAGCAGTAACACATTCCAAACCTGGAAACTAGAGACCAGGATCCAAGAGGTACTTTTAGAAGAAAATTTCTAATAAATAAAGGGATAGTCAGGAACCCAGTTAGGAATAGGTTGTACTTACCTGTTCTTTGTTTATGTTTCATTAGGCACCAGTTTCTACAAAAGTCAGAGAGGGCCGCAGATTTGTGCAGCACTTCAACAGTGGAAACGCAAGAACGGTGTTGTCTCTTTATTTTATTTTATCCACTTCCCCCCTTCCCTTGAGCTTCTGTTCTTAGTGCACTGTTTTAAAAACTAGTGTGCTGGAACAAGCAGTTTCAGGGTGGGGTCGGATTGTCTTCAACCTCCATCAGAACTGAACAAGGACTCAGGTGAGTTGGGCTTTGACAGAAGCACAAGCCTTAAAAAAAAAATATATATATTTCAGTTCTGGTGGACGATGAATATCGGGGAAGAAATAGAGGGCATTGACGTCACGGATATGGCGCAGGCCTTAAATGAGGACTTGGCTCATAATGAATCAATGTCTGGCATCTTGCAAAATATACAAGAGGAAATAGAGAGATTAAAGATGGAGAATACCTCTTTAAAACAGGATTTAAGCAGGTATAAATTTAGGGTATCTCAGTGGAACACAGCTTTTACGCCTTTGTTTAAAACCTCCTCAGAGACAGGGGCGCCATCAAAACATACAACTTTGCCTCCCCCAGTTGAGGTCACTGTTAATGTTCCTAATGCTGTGCCCTTAGCAGCACCTGAACGTTTTCATGGAGATAGTAACAAATTCCATGTTTTTATCAATCAATGTCAATTACACTTCGTTTGTAAGCCACAACAGTTCCCTACTGATGCTACGAAAGTGGCATTCGTCTTGTCTTATTTGGGTGGCACAGCAGCCAATTGGTCAATTCCTTTCGTGGAGAGAGATGATCCCATCCTCCATAATTGGAATCAATTTAAACGTACCATGACCAGCCTTTTTGCAAAACACACTTTCATGCAGGCAAGTGATAATGAGCTTTTAAATCTTAAACAAGGTAACAAGGATTTATTGACCTATCTCACTAGTTTTAATCGTTTACTCACCGAGACACAGTGGCCAGAAGAAAAGCGTGTCTCCCTTTTCTATAAAGGTTTGAGAGACGAGTTAAAAGACGTGCTGGCTCATATCGTTGATTTGCCAGAAGACTATTCGGACTTTGTAGATTTAGTTGTGAAATTAGAACATAGACTAGGAGAAAGAAAGGGAGATAAATACAAACTGGAATCACGGTTAACTTTTATTAGACACGAGAAGAAAGACCCAGATAATAAACTCCCTGAACCTGAGCCTATGCAAATAGGGACACTCAGAGGTCCACTCACATCAGAGGAAAAAGAAAGAAGGAGAAAACTTCAATTATGTTTATATTGTGGAAGGGCAGGTCACTTTGCCAGAGAATGTCCAGTAAAGCCTAAAAATCCACGAAAGGGTGCTGTTTCCTCCACCTCCTCAACTGAATCGGGAAACGATTAAACTCAACAAGGGGAGAGGTTACTTGTTCGAGAAAACATCTTAATCAAACCTCTAATGCTGCAGCCTTCATGGTACCGCACATACCTAGACATTTCATAATTCAGGTTGTTTTAATTGTTACTACCCAAGTGAGGCATTCTCTCCCTGTCCTACTGGACTCAGGCGCGACAGGAAATTTTGTGGATAATAAGTTAGCTGAAAACTTAGGACTTCCTATGTGCCTAAAGCCTTGTCCAGAAGCAGTATGTGCAGTGGATGGGTCAGAATTGACCTCTGGATTAATCACAAAACAAACAAGTCCACTTGTTATGGTCTGTCAGAACGGGCACACAGAGGTGATTAGCTTTGATCTGATAGATACTCCTAATTTTGGTTTGATTCTCGGGGTACCCTGGTTAACAACTCATAACCCAAAAATTGATTGGGTGAATAGAACTGTTACTTTGGATTCCTCTTTCTGTAGAACCAATTGCTATCAAGAAGCAGGTACAGAACAGAGCACAGTATTACACTGTGCTAGTGTTACACAAGATGAACCAAGTCTCCCTCCTGAATATTCTGACTTTAAAGACGTCTTTGATCCAGTAAAGGCTAGTGTGCTGCCCCCACATAGGTCTTATGACTGTCGTATAGATCTTATCCCAGGGGCCCCTTTACCTAATAACAGAGTATATGCTTTGACTGACGAAGAAACCAAATACTTAAGAACCTACCTAGATGACCTACTACAGTCTGGGTTCATCCGTCATTCCACATCTCCGGTGTCATCTCCACTCTTTTTTATCCCGAAGCCGGATAAATCCCTGCGCGCGTGTATCGATTATAGAGGACTAAATAAGGCTACAATAAAGAATAAATATCCTCTTCCTCTAATACCTGTGTTGTTGGATCAATTAAGACATTCTACTGTATACACTAAACTAGATCTGCGGGGAGCTTACCACCTGGTCCGAGTAAAAGAGGGGGATGAGTGGAAGACAGCTTTCAAGACAAAGTTTGGTTTATTTGAGTACACAGTAATGCCCTTTGGGTTATGTAATGCCCCTGCGGCCTTTCAGTTCTTTATAAATGAGGTCCTACACGAATTCCTGGACGTTTGTGTCATAGTATACATAGACGACATCCTCATTTACTCTAAGAACTCAGAAGAACATACCCAACATGTTCGTGCAGTATTATCAAAGTTAAAAGAAAATCATTCTTTTGCTAAGTTAGAAAAGTGTACTTTTAATGTCAGCAAGGTGGACTTTTTAGGATACTACCTCTCACCTCAAGGAATAACTATGGATGTAAAGAAAATCAGTGCTATTGCTGATTGGCTAGAACCATCCTCTGTAAAAGATATTCAGAAATTTCTGGGTTTCGCCAATTTTTATAGGAGGTTTATTTCACATTTTGCAGACATTGCGGCCCCAATAACTACCTTGTTGCGGAAAGGGCAACGATTTCTTTGGACTGATGAGGCGGCACACGCCTTTCAACTCCTAAAACAAAAGTTCACTTCAGCCCCAATTCTGAAACATCCTGACTTGCCATTTTTTGTTGAAGCGGATGCTTCACAAGTAGCTTTAGGAGGAGTTCTCTCTCAACGAGATGCAGTAGATGGCCAGTTACATCCTATAGCCTTCTATTCCAAAAAGTTATTACCAGCTGAACAAAATTACACTGTGGCTGAAAGGGAACTACTAGCTATCAAAGTAGCCTTTTCAGAATGGAGGCACCATTTAATGGGAGCCAAGTACCCAGTTACAATCTTTTCTGACCATAGGAACCTACAGTTTTTTGGATCACTTAAAGCACTAACACCACGTCAGATGCGCTGGTTAATTTTTTTTAGCACATTTGACTTTGTAATAACCTATAGACCAGATGCACAACAAATTCAATCTGATGTGTTATCTAGATACGGACATACTTCAGACATGAAACAAGATAAAATAGGAGAACCCATTATTCCTCCCCAAAAGTTTTTGGCACCAGTACAACAGAAGGATTTCATCACAGATCTATATAATGCACACATGCAAATAGCACCTCAGGATTGGTTAAAGGATTCCCATAACACAATACAACGAGGTTTATTGTATCACGACAACATGCTGTTAGTGCCCACCTCTGAATTACAAACACAGGTGATAATTTGGCATCACGCCTCACCGTTGGCAGGTCATCCTGGTTGGGTAAAAACCCTGGAAAATGTGCAAAAACACTTTTGGTGGGACACTATAAGAAAGGACATTAAGCAATTTGTCACTACCTGTCCAATTTGTGCAAGACATAAATCTTCTCATAAGGCCCCTGACGGCTTGTTAATACCAATGCCAACACCCAAACAACCTTGGCACACTGTGAGCGTAGACTTTATTGTAGGTTTACCACCTGTAAAATCTTTCACAACAGTGTTGGTTATAGTGGATTTTTTATCTAAAATGGCACATTTTGTACCATTACGGAAATTACCCGCGGCGGCAGAATTTGCCGATATTTTTATAAGGGAAATTGTGCGTTTACATGGTTTGCCAAGCAAAGTGGTGTCAGACCGAGGGAGCCAGTTCAACTCTAAATTTTGGAAAAAATTATGTAAAAAACTGAAAATAGATGTGGCATTATCCACTGCTTTCCACCCAGAGACAGATGGACAGACTGAACGACTGAACCAAACCTTACTTCAAACGCTACGTTGTTTATTGGCTGATTATTCTAGTGAATGGTTGGAAGCTCTCCCTGTAGCGGAGTTTGTTTATAATAATACTGAGCATTCAGCTCTACTTTGCTCACCATTCTATTTCTTGCAGGGGTATCATCCAAGAGCTATACCCATTTTGTTAGAAGATTCTCTGTTACCTACAGTAACGGATAGACTAACGAGGTTAGGTGACATACAAGACAAAGCCAGGAAACATTTATTAAAGTACAAGGAAAGCATGAAAAGACAAGCAGACAAACACAGATCTGAGGCCCCAATGTATAAAATCGGTGACAAGGTATGGCTCTCCACAAAGAACCTAAACATAGAGGGATCCCGAAAGCTGCAACCACGTTTCATTGGACCCTTTAGTATAACTGCCATAGTAAACCCGGTAACAGTAAAATTAGATTTACCAAAAGAATATCCAGTACATACTACATTCCATGTGTCCTTGCTTAAGCCGTACAATCCAAAAACCCGACCTGAACCACCACCTCCACCCATACCAATTAAGGGAAATCTAGAATATGAAGTGAAAAGCATAAAAGACTCAAAAAGAATTAGTGGACGTCTGTTTTATTTATTAGAATGGAAAGGATATGATGAATCTGAGAAGTCATGGGAACCAGCATCATATGTACATGCCCCACAGCTGATTAGACGGTTTTATTTAAAAAATCCAGGAAAACCCCGTCCTGTAGGAGGGCCTTTGAGGAGGGCAACTGTTAGGGTTTGTGCACAGCAAAGAGCATGTCCCCTCTCACTGCACTAGTGGGTTCTGTAATAGCTCCCTTTTAAACTTACTATTGAAAGCCTTTCTTGTTATCTCACCTTCCCTCCCCCCCACCCCCCAGGCTTCTGTGTATGTTGTTTAATGTGCTGTTTTGTTTACACATTGGGCCTTGCTTTTACCAAGGCTTCTTTAAAACACTCCTCTCTAGGCCATGTGTTAATTTAACTCATTTGCATAATAACTGAAACTCTGCACACCTTTCAAGAACATGTGCAGCATGTGAGGACCACAGCCAGCTCTTCAAACCACACCCAGCTCTGCACACCTTTCAAGAACATGTGCAGCATGTGGGGACCACACCCAGCCCTGTCTATAAAAGGCAGCCCCCGAGCCTCACCCAGTGCTTGTGCTCGTCTACCTCCCGCTTACCTGAGGACAGATCCCTCGGCGCTGGCACTCCTGCTGTCTACAGACTTTCATTGGCTTCAATGGGCGCAGCTTCTGGCTCTTCCTTCTTCCGGTTTCCGGTTCCTCCTTGCCTTAGCCTCTCTCCTACAAGCAACCTGCAAAAGAGAAAGAAGACAAGGTTAGACTGATCAGTATCTCTTGCCAGCAACAAGTAAGTGCAAAACTTTTATTACCTGAAAGAACTTTGACAACAATTTCTGGATTCGTGTATAGACAATTTGAAACAAGATACCTTCCACGAACATTGTGATTCAAACTCTTTGTTACAAGAATACTTTGCGGAACTTTGTGAAGCAAACATTTTTTTTATTTTTTTTTATGGAACTTTTAAGAATCGAACCGTGGAAACCATTATCAGCAAGGCAAACAGTAAATCAAGGACTTGCACAAATTACATGCTGTATTTTGACGTAAAAGTACAGTATTTGTTTTATAAAAGATTCTGGAAATATGGGAAAAGTGAGTCTGCTATTGGGAATTTAGGCTTTAGTTATATTAAGATGAATGTTTGATATTGGTAATTCTGATAATGGTATTTGTTTAATGTTTTAGAAGCTTTAGAGTAATAGAAAGCACATCCCAGAGCAGTAACACATTCCAAACCTGGAAACTAGAGACCAGGATCCAAGAGGTACTTTTAGAAGAAAATTTCTAATAAATAAAGGGATAGTCAGGAACCCAGTTAGGAATAGGTTGTACTTATCTGTTCTTTGTTTATGTTTCATTAGGCACCAGTTTCTACAAAAGTCAGAGAGGGCCGCAGATTTGTGCAGCACTTCAACAGTGGAAACGCAAGAACGGTGTTGTCTCTTTATTTTATTTTATCCACTTCCCCCCTTCCCTTGAGCTTCTGTTCTTAGTGCACTGTTTTAAAAACTAGTGTGCTGGAACAAGCAGTTTCAGGGTGGGGTCGGATTGTCTTCAACCTCCATCAGAACTGAACAAGGACTCAGGTGAGTTGGGCTTTGACAGGCAGACAGAGATGGAACCACATTGCAACCCAATACTTTGGCAGGACGTGGCAACTGTCACCACACTCACTAATGTCAGACACACATAGCCTAGTTGTGTAGTGAAACAAACAAAACCTTTTTATTACTAAACTATGTGGAAAAAGAATAGTGCTGTATGTCACAGTCTGTAATTGTCCAATTGCAATTAAGACACATTATAATTAATGTGCCTCATGTAAAGTACAGTCTGGTGGCTCACACCTTCCTCCTAGAGCGGCCACCATGGCTCATCCCTGGTGGGTCCCCTGACCCCTGCCGCGCACTACTATTCCGTAGCACACGGGACTCGCTGGCAGATACACTACTAATGGTTGACCCCTCCTCGCTATCCTGAGGGGTCTCCCCTGTGCCCCTTGCAGCCTGCCTGCTTTCCATAAGGTCCACCGCATGGCTGATGCGGCCAAGTCCTCGTGGCACATCCCCTGCAAAGTGCCCACGTTCCACCTGGAAGCTGACTGTGTGCCTTGAGAGGCCTGTAGTATTTGTGGCAAGACGACCAATAGATGCTGCCAGGCGGTCAAAGAGTGCCGCAGTGTGGCGCTCCCTGCGCCTTGCATGTCCTCGGTCTGCCACTAGGTCAGTCACCAGATGTTGGATGGCCTGTGTTAAATCCCCCAGATCTGCATTCATTCGGTTGAACTGACTGTTCACATTCGCCAGCCCATGTGTCTTGCTGCTCTGCATTCTATTGAGGGTACTGGTGATGGTCCTTAATTGTCTGTTCTGCAGGCGCTGACCATGGATGAGCGATGTCTCCAAGCCCGCAAAGAATGCTTCCCCTACCTCCTCCTGGGTCACCGACTGAACTCTGCGCTGGCGTCTGTGCATTCACCCAGCTGCTGGGTCTGTGCGCCTCTCCGTGGGGCTGGGCCCTGGTTTTGTTTCTGCTGCTCCCATGTCCCGCGGTTGTTCTTCAATGGACCCTGGTGGTGTCCTGCTGGGCCCTGCAATTTCACCGGCAGCCTCCTGCATTGGCT
This sequence comes from Pleurodeles waltl, assembly GCF_031143425.1. Lineage (NCBI taxonomy): Eukaryota > Metazoa > Chordata > Amphibia > Caudata > Salamandridae > Pleurodeles > Pleurodeles waltl. The sequence continues at coordinate 517,027,200 of NC_090440.1, read as the reverse complement.
CTAGCCCATGTTCTTCTCCCTGCCTGATGTCGCTGCTGGGGGTGTCTTGTGGGAGACCTGTGGGACATAGAGGATACTCTGTCAGTCTTGCACATCTGTTTTATGCCTCATAATAAACATTTGGCTATATTCTGACTACTGTACTACATTACCCATAATGCACTATTCTAGAGGTTGCTAGACTGGAATGGAGCTAGTCTGGTGGTGCCTGCTGCTGTGTACTGGGATAGTGTGTATACTGCATTTGTGGGCGTCAAAGCATATCTCATGGTACTCACTTTTGGATGTCCCTGGCGCTGAACTGTCCAGTTCTCCCATGCCCAGTACGGCCTCTGGCTCCAGGGTCTGCTCAACCATGCTTTCCAGGGCTGTGGGTGGTGGGACGGTTGATGGGCCTCCTCCGGTGCCCCTCATCTCCCTCATGCGCTCCGCAACCCTCTCCTTCGTCCTGGAGTGCAGGTCGTACCACCGTTTGCGAATTTCCTTGAGGGTGCGGTGGCTCACCCCTTTGGCATTGATCTTGTCCTGTATCTGCTGCCATATCCTTTTCTTTTGAGTGTCTGGGACACTCATTGCTGCATTCTCTAAAAGTTCATCATGATGCAGGCAGAATTCTTCTGTCAGCACCTCCAACTCTTTGTCAGATAATTTCACTTTCCTCCTCCTGCCAGCACTGCCTGTCTCCTCCATTGTTGCTGCAGTTCCTCTCCCCTGGGTGTGGCACAGCAGTTTGAAATGGGTGTGGTCCTCCCTTCTCCCAGGTGTATTTGATGACTTCCTGGTTCTGATGTCATCACCAAGAGCCAGGAAGTGGGTTTCCAAACTGCTGTGGTGCACCTGCAGGCAATTTGCGAGTCAGTCGCAATTTGCGACACCCTTCTTACAAATTGTGATCTTGCGGTGCAACACCTCTGCGACTCACAAATTGGTATCGCAAATATTTCTTGCATTTGGTTTTGCGAGTCGGAAATAGCGATTCGCATGGAGTTGCGATTTCCGATTCGCAAAATGTTTCTTACCTACATCTGGCCCCTACTCCTTTAACAATTCATATCTACAAGTATCTTATATATACCTCTATATCTATCTATCTATCTATCTATCTATCTATCTATCTATCTATCTATCTATCTATCTATCTATCTATCTATCTATCTATGTCTCTATATATAGATATGTATATATATATTTATATATATATATATATATATATATATATATATATATATATATAAATATACCGTACACCTACACAATTCAGGAACCACATTTCAGCAATAATTAATCAGAAACCTGACCAGCCTGCAGGCAATATTGTTAACCTTGTGGACCATTTACTATCAGATTTAAAGATTTTCCCTGTGGAACATGTCTTAAAGGAAGAACTACTGTACGTCAGAGAAAACATCTGGATGTGCCATTTAAAATCACTGCATCCTGATGGACTGAACATCACGGACAATACCGCCTGATTACTACATATCTCAAGAGATCTCAGGAGTCACTGATTCCATATTCCAAATAGAATCTTCACTTATGATGCTTTTGGAAAATCCAGCAGTGTCAGCTGTGCAGCTCTGAGCAAACCATCTTGTACTACTTGAGGAAGGCAGAAGCCAAAACGTTGTAGTGGAAATGTATTTTTGTTCTTTGGTGAGTGCATCTGTTTCAGTCCCTTCTAGGGACGTGGACCCTCAGTGGATATGACAGATCTCATGCTGATATCTGATTGGCTGCCAGCACTTCAACCAGAAAGTATTGGCAGCCATTTTAGTACTCGGACTCAGCCAACCCCCCAAAACAAGTTTTTAAAAAAGACGAGGGATTATGGGTAGGTATACCCTGACCCCCTAGGCTGGGTAGTGGTGTTCCCCAGGACCCCCCACAAGGGCCAAAAAGAAGGATTTTTATTTTTTTCCCATTAAGCTGTGGAGGATCCATGGATCCTGGGATTTTTTTTTACAAAAACAAGTGTGGTTTCCCATGTTTGTTTGTTTTTGAGCCCCCGGGTGGGCTAGGTCCCGGGGGCATATTATATTATGTGTTATGTGGAGAGGGCGCATGTGGCCCCTCTCCCTAGGGCCGATATGGGCCCTTAGGACTACCACCTCCCTGGGGCCAACATGTACTTATACACTAGAAACCGTGCTCTAAGATAACTACAACTTCCGGCCTCGCCATGCACTGCTACTTACACATTATATTACATCAGTAATGACATTTCTTTGACATCACTTATAATATAAATCTGACATTTGTAATAAAATTATTGATGAGAAAACTGTGTATGGCATGGCTGTGAGTTATACTTAACTTGGAGTATGAGTTATAGTGTCTTGAGATAAGTATAACTATAACTGTTGAATTTCCATGGTTTTGTGCATGTAAAATCTGAACCTAAATATAATGTCCCTCTAACCTTTGTTTTTTTTTTGTGAATGTCTAAGGTTCTTTTAATTCTATTTTCTAACTATGACATCCCTGTAACCTTTGTTTATTTTCAGTGACTATATATAGATATACATCTATATATCACCAAAAACCGTCTCTCATCTCTCATGGCTGGATCCTCATTAGTCAAACCATCCAGATTAGAAAAACATCCATGGCCACTTGTGTTTTTGCAAAGGTGAAGATTTATTGCATTCAGGCAACCAAAACCCGATGCGTTTCCGAAACCAAGTTTCCTTGTTCCCAGGTAAGAACACAGACAAACAATTACATTTTTCATCACCATCAGGCGTACATTTCAAAACACTAAAAACAGAATGTAGAAATAATTTGTAGAGAGAGTCTTTGTTTTCATGTCGGCCATTTTGAAATGTCTAGTTTCACAGTTATTTTGCTATGTACCTGTTGTTAAATCAATTTGATATTTTAATGACAGTTTTTAAATACATTCAGGGCATCAAATAACAACCACCCCTACTATTTGAAGACCATATATCATAAAAGACTGCCCCAAGGGAAATTACCAGGTCTAAATAACCTTATTGCTGAAATGTTGGCCCATTGACTTGATACAAGAGACCACACAAATTCCTTTGCAGTAAACAACATAAACCCTTACCCCTGTGGGCAACCTCGGAGATAGTCGGCAGTTTAAAAAAATCTAAATTGGGGCTATTACGTATCAAGACAATCAAGCCCAAGTGGGCAACCATAATGCATCTGATAAAAGGATACAATAGCTCTTTTGCCAGATTGACCCACCTCAGATCCACTCAAAAGATATTGGACCACTGTCCATCTCAATAGTCCGTGTATAAAAAAGAACGGAGAAAATAGTGCCACCACATCAGAAAGTTAAAAACAGATAAAATCAACATAATGTTCTATACAGACATAAAGAGAAAACTGCAAAATAAATGGCAAAAATCATACCAATCAATTATACCATTGTAATTCCTCTACCCCGCAACCTCAAATGCACTTGAATCAGTCCCCTACATCTACCCAACTTCTCATCCATGTTCAGCCCAATACGATGCAAGGTATTTAAACCAATGATTTTTCTTGCCTCACGTTTCCTTAATTTCAAGGTTCGCTTTCCCCCTCTTTCTTTGACTGGAATTCTGTCCAATACAACATTTTTTACATATTGACTTTTTGCTCATGGAACATTTTAAAGTGCCTTGCTACAGGGTAAGACTTGTCTTCATGCAAGATTGTCCTCATATGATCCATCGCTCTCTTTTTTGCCACATAGATTGTGCTCCCTATGCAAAATGTATTACATGGGCAGCAAAGAGTGTATACACAACAGTCCAAATTACAGGATAGGTGTTTCTAAATAACATATGGTTTGGATATTGTCACAATGTTTACATGCCTTACATTTCCCACAGGTGTAAAAATCCTGAACAGGGTTACTAGTATCTGGCTGAGGCATCAGGCAGTGACTTAAAGATTCTTTCAAGGAGGGACTTATCCTGAATGTAAATCTTGGGAAGTCATCTAAGTTACTAGCAAAAGCCGCATCATATTTCAGTACAGGCCAGAACTTTTGAAAGATCTTTCTCATCTCCTTGGTTTTACAATGATAGGAAATTATGAACATAATTGGTTCCCTCTCATATGTTGATTTCTTTTAGGTATCAACAAATCTTCTCTTTAAAACTTGGCTGACCTTAAATAGGGCCTTGTTAATGATATATGTGGAGTAACCCCTTACTAGAAAGCTCCTTGTCATAATTTCTGCTTCTTTTCAGTAAACCATATCTGAGCTGCAGTTCTGCTGGGCTCTCAATAATTCCCAAAATGGAATGCATTGTATCAGGTTTCTTGAGTGGCTACTTCTAGCATGCAACAAGCTGTTTCAAGCAGTTTTCTTTCGGTAAAGCACACTTTCAAGTTTACCATTTTCTATGTAACTTTAACATCAAGAAATTCAATCACTTTGAGATCAATCTGACAAGTGAATTTTAAATTCAATGAATTACCATTTAAAATATTGACAACTGCAGATGCAGATTCAACATCTCCTTTCTAGATATAAAAGATATCCTCAGTATAGCTGACCTAGAGGACCACATGGTCCTCAAATTGACTGATGTTCCAACCACCTGTACCTCCCACCAGCCAATGTAGAGACCCACATAGCTAGAGGCAAAACAAGTGCCCATCTTGGTCCCCTGGGTCTGATGATATATCACCTTGTTAAAAATGAAGAAGTTATTGGTAAGACAGACAGGGATAATTTCCAAAAGCATTTCTGTATGCATTAGATATGATAGGGATTGTGCTCTAATAGAATGCCTGATGGCTTGAATCCCTAGGTCATGTGGTATACATTTATATGTGCTATTGACATCAAGACTCATGAGTAGCAGATCATCTTTCCAAGTGATGCCATTGATAAGACGTAAAATGTATCTCTAATATATGAGGAGAGTGTTTCTACAAAAGGGTGCAAGAACAAATCCACACATTTCGATGTGTTTTCCAGTATACTCACTCTGGACGAGAAAATCGTTCTACTGGGGGGATTTTTTGAGTCTTTGTGTAATTTAGGTAAAAAATACACGCTGGTGTCTTAGGAAATTCTACCTTTGCGAATTGATATTTTTCCACTTTAAGTAACTCTTTGTCCCTCTACACTTCTAGATTCTCTAACATATTAAATATTTGCTTGCGTCATAGCAAACGTGCTGGAATTCTCATAGCTAGTGTCACCATGCAACTGTCACATACCTTTACATATCTAAAGTTAAAACTACAAAATTCCTTCCCTTATCAGATTTCTTTAGTGCAATCCCTCATTGCTTTGTAGTGATCTGATCTTCTCTGTGGTGGGGCTCAAGGCTATCCCAGTACACAAAACCTCTGTGACTTAATTTACTCATGTCTTTGATTACATCTCTTTCAAACACATTGATTGCATTGTTGAAAACATGTGGTAGGAACACAGATGTAGGTTTAAAGTCACTAGGACAACTGAGGTAAATGTCAATGTTTGTGTCTAGTAAGTTTAGAAAAGGATCAGGTTCTGGGGTCACATATTTGTCAAACTCACACAAGGTATGCAGCAATTCGGCATCACTAATTAATAAATTGGATAGTCTGATATCATTCTATTCCTGCATACTCCTAGGTTTGGTGGCAAACCACTTCATTAGCCTAAGTTTCCTGATAAAGTGAAAAAAATAAAGTCTGCTTTGAGTATAATTGAAATGAGCCGTGGGACAAAAAGGTAATCCTAGGGACAATACCACAATCTCAGACTCAGTAAGACCAACATCTGAGAGATTGACAACTGTTAATTTGTCTGTAATTTTAATGCTGTCTGGCCCCTTGTTTGTACTCCCACTGGGTCTCCTGAATGTTCCTTTATTCTGCCCCTTCTGTAGGCACCTTTTCCTCCATGACCCCCCTGATTTCCTCTTCCTGGCTGTATCGCTAGCCTCCCCTGGGCCATGAGATCGAACTCCCTCAAAATGTTTTTTTGCTTCTCCAGCATCAGACTGTATTGCAGCATCTTTCATTATTATCATGTTCTCTATCACATATAGCAGTCATTGACTCCTGACAAATGGCCTCCTTTATTGATTCTGCTAGTCCTCTTTCAGGATTGCAACTTCCCACTATCCATTCACTTGTGCTGGGTTGATTGCCTCTGATGTAATCATATTTCCTTCCAAAAATCAATATCTGACCTCTTTTATAATCAATCTGATCTCTCACAAACTTATGTTGCATCTTCATTTTTAGCTCTTCTGCTTTATTGAGTTTATTGTCAATTCTATTCATCTACTTATCAAATTATCCTATTGTACATTTTTATTTGAGCTACATCACAGTTTTATCAGTCTCAGCAAGGAGGTTTTCACATTCCTTCCGTTTGTATTTTATCAGAAACTTTAACATATTAAAACTGCGTTGATGATTGTTTGTGGCCATTCCTCAATCATTTCTTGGTTAATAGATGTCAGAATCACAAATATTCTTAGCCTCCTAGTTATGGCACCATGAGCCTCTACAGGAACTGACTGAGGAGGCGATCAGCTCAAATTAATTTGGCCCAGTGAAGGAGGATTCAATCAACTTTGACTGACAGCCCAAGGTTATTATAGGCCTAGTTTCAAAACATGTTCATCGTGTTCCACAGGTTATAATGTTGCTCGGGGATGAGAGTTCAGAGACCCAAAAAGAGCCCAAGACTTGAATTACCTGGAATACCTACAAGGATGTGGAGGGAAAGATCTGAATCCGGTAAGTGCTGAGAGCCAGGAGTGGCAGCTATGTGGTGAGCAAGAAACATAAAACGCAGAGAGACTGAGGTCTGCTGAGGCATGGTGAGCACTGTAGGCGGGCATTAGCATGACCACTAGACAGACCCAGTCATATCAGTCTCAGTATAGTAAGTATTAAACAACCCCACATCCCATCACATCCTACATGTGGTTGTCCGTAAACTGTAGCAGTGAATCCAGCAAGACATCTTCCCATTATAATAATTCCAAAGGGGATCTTCATCCTGTTTACAACCGACATTTTCCCACTTTTGCTTCTCTTTATTTCACATCTCATTTTGAGCATGCCTCAATTCATTTAATGTTTATACTGATAGGCAAAAGGTTTTTCAACTAATTCTGATTTTTCAATTCTCTTCATGTATAATGCACTGATCATTGTGGCATAATATTTTGCAAGATATTGACATAGTATCCATATTGGACCTCATTACAACCCTGGCGGTCGGTGTGAAAGCGGCGGTACTACCACCAACAAGCCGGCGGAACAAAAAATTGAATCATGACCGTGGTGGAAACTGCCAACATAGACAACCACTTTAACACTCTGACCGCCACGGCGGTACAAACAAACAGCTCGGCGGTCACTGCCAACAGACAGGCGGAAGACAATGTACCGCCCACACTATTATGAGAGGCCAATCCGCCACCTTTTCCGGGGAGGAACCAACGCAAACAAAAACACAGCGGAAACAGGACTTGGTAGGGAAAACACTCACCTCTCCACACCCCACGAGGAACCATGACGCCATGGAGCCAGAACTCCAAATACTCCCTGCGATGGTATTCCTGCTCCTCTATCAGAAGCAGCAAAGACGGCGGCGATGACCACGGTGAGTACTGCACCTATAACACAGGGGAGGGAAAAGAGAGTGACTGTCAGAGTCACCAGATCCTCTGGGTCTGTGCACGTTCCCAACACGTCCACCACTGAACAGCTCCAAGACTCTGATAGATAAATCACAGAGACTGAGAGAGTTCAAGAGGGGATTAGGAAGGGAACAGCTGGGAAGGAGACCTGTAGTAAGAAAAAGGTTAGAACACACAATATGAAAATTATGTCTCCTGAAATCAATACTAGACTATGATTCTAAGCCTAGTCACTCTGAAAACATGAACAATCTAAGAGTTAACTTTAAAATGACTAAGTTTCAAGATGGCCGGATACCTGTAAGGGAATCAAGATGAATTAAATGAAAACTTTCTTATTCAAGTACTTTCCTTTACATGAGAATCCGAAACAACATTCTGACTAAATTTTAAACCAGTCATATAAATTCTGTTTTGAGAGAGTATACTAGGACCATACAATATTGCATCTAGAAACTCTGGCCTTCTGTGTACTCTTAAAATGTTTCAACACAAATTGCGCATATTGCAGATATATATATATATATATATATATATATATAGTAAACACCATAAAAGGATTGTGCACCATGAACAACACAATATGGATTCAGGAAACAAATCACATAACTTGTCAACTCGAATATTACATAATAAATATCTTAGAATAGTGGCATACAATAAACAACATGAAATAAACTTGAGGAGAGAATCGTGCGTCTTGCCGATTCGAGTGTCACCATGTAAAATACCAAGAAATGGTAGCACGCAATGAATATCAAACTCAAATCATCATTAATCGAATCGCGCGTCTTGCCTATTCGTAAAACACAATGTAAATGTCAAGAAATAACAGCTCACAATAAATAACAAGATCAAAGTACAATGAAACAAATCGCGCTTCTTTTGCCGATTCTTAAGCCACCGTGTAAATGTCAAGAAATGGTAGCACGCAATGAACAACAAAGTTAAATTCTCATGAAACGAGTTGCGCGTCTTGCCAATTCGTAAAACATCATGTAAATGTCAAGAAATAGTAGCGCGCAATGGACAACAATGTTTAAACACCATAAAACGAATTGAGCGTCTTGCCGATTCTTAAGCCACCATGCCAATGTCAAGAAATGGTAGCACTCAATGAATAACAAAGTCAAACCTTTATGAAACAAATTGCGCGTCTTGCCTATTTGTAAACTACCATATAAATGTCAAGAAATGGTAGCGCGCAAGTAATCTGTTACTTATTTAAGAATTAACCAAGAATATGAAAATTCTCAATAACGGTGTCGGAACAGTCCAACCACCGTCTTACCGCCTGGAACAATGATCACCAATGAAGGATGAAGGGCAGAAGACTGGAAGATCGAAATAGGCCACCGGGACAGGAGCTCAGGAAGAAGCTGCTGCTCTGCACCGGGACCTCTGAATAGTGAGCACGGGGAGTTGGGCTGGCTCTCTTTTATAGAGTCTTGGCCCAGCCCAGAACCACGCCCAGGCATGTTGCAGGGAAAGTCTCTGGAAGGCCCTGGAAAGGGGCCACGCCCTAACACACTCTGAAAACCTGCAGCAATACATTGCAAAGGAACAGTATATGTAAGCATATTAAAAATACATTTTCAGGATTGAACTCTGCAATGCAAAAGGTTAAACCACAACATATCAGCACAATGCATAAATTACGTTGTTTTGAGAGTGCTGGGTTTTTGCATTTTTGTCGCCAATAGAGCGCGTACTGCTCTGGTGTTGACAGTGGCACACACACGCAACACCCCACCCCCACCCACAACAACATACACACAAATACATGCTGCAACATTACATATACACCCCCGCCCCCTTTCAAGAACGCAAGGACAAAAGAAAATGAGTTGAACGATTGTAATCATGAAAAAAACAGTTTTGTTCTCTCCGTTTGATGTCTGGTATTGAGTGTGGGCCTCACCCATGCATTTTGGGCCCAGTGGTCCACAGACAATTATTGGTGCACTATCTGGACTTGTGTAGTTGGTGTGCATAATTGCACTCGACAAACACTGTCTGGGCTGGAGGCTGTTGTGAGGGGGATGGTTGTTGGGTGGGTGTGTGCCTGCGTTTGTGTACTTTGGAAGGAGGGCTCACAGACACACTGGTAGAGGGCACAGGGGATGTGTGAATGGAAGTGGGGGTGGTGAGTGCATGTGAGCGGTGTGTGGTGATGGGCGTGCTGGTGATGGAGGTAGTGACTGAAGATGTTGTGCATGCAGGTGTGAGTGGAGACGAGACAAGGAGGGAGGAGGGCGACGTGGAGGAGGGGGACACAGTGGAGGCAGTGGATGTTGGTATGTCTGCATGGGAATGAAGCTTGTGTGAGTGCCTGTGGGATGTGTGGTGCTTATGTTTGCCTGAGCCACCCTTGTGTGATGAGGTGTGTGCATGCTGGTCTGATGGTGTGCTTGGGATAGGCTGAGGTACAGGGGATTGGGTCTGGGTGGAGGAAGTTGGAGGGGGGAGGCTGGACACAGGGGCAATGGCTGCTATCAGTCCTGAGGCCAAAGCCTGAAATGTTCTCTGTTGGGCTGCCTGGCCAGAATAAATGCCCTCCAGGTATGCATTTGTTTGTTGCAAATGCCTCCCGACACCCTGGATGGCATTCACAATGGTAGATTGCCCAACAGTGAGGGATCTCAGGAGGTCAATAGCCTCCTCACTGAGGGCAGCAGGGCTGACTGGGGCAGGGCCTGAGGTGCCTGGGGCGAAGGAGATGCCCACCCTCCTGGGTGAGCGGCCACGGGACACACGCTGAGGGGCTGCTGAGAGGGCGGTGCTGGTAAGGGGGGTGGCGGCTGTACCTGTTGATGTGGAGGGCACAGAGGGGCCCACCACCGCAAGGGAGCTCCCATCAGAGGAGGAGTCGCTGATGCCACCTCCTGTCCCCGCCATGAAGCACCCCTCGCCCTTTGTCCCACTGGTGGCTTCAGACTCCGTTGTCTCGCCCTCAAGGGCCAAGTGGGATGTAGCTCCCTCCTGCTCTGGTGCCACTGCTCCTCCGCCTGATGATGCTATTGCACACAAGAACAGGGAGACCACAAAAAGGGTGGGGGAAAGACAGAAGAAATACAAGTTCAGTGCATGCTATACCACTATTGTTGGCAGACACTACAGACACAGCATGCACTTGGAGTTCCTAGATTAATCACATGCCCATGGGGTACAAGGCCTATGCCTGATTGCTGCACACATGGAAGTCACAGGAGCCTGACTAGGTGTAGATGGCTCTTACCACTGGTGGGGGTGGGGTGCCACATAGCATGCCTCACAAAGGGTCCTTGCCTACAAAGCTCGCCCTGGCCTAGGGTGACCCACTGCCCACCTCCCCCACTCAGACATCTCGTAATACGCCCAGAGTCAGATGGATGTGAGGGTACTCACCCCCTTGTGGCTGCTGTGATGTCCTCAAGCTCCCATCCAACTCCGGATACGCCAGGATCTGGAACATCAAGGGGGTCATGGTGCGACGGGCACCCCTCCCACGTTGGGAGGCCATCCCCAGCTGGGCCTCCGCCATCTTCTTGCTCCAGCGGCGAATGTCCTCCCATCTTTTATGGCAGTGGGTGTTCCGTCTATGGTGGACACCCAGGGTCTGGACGTCCTTGGCGATGGCACGCCAAATATCCTTCTGGTGGGCGCTGACCTAGAGGAATAGTACAGGGGAAAAGGAAAAACTTTAACCGTCCGGACAGTCACAATCATTGGCCCACATTACCACCTTTGCCCTGACGCACATACACTCACCGTCCGCACATGCAGGCCTCAGTCCCTCCCCCCCATGTATCTTCCATCCACACCACTCCAAACAGGCATTGCCCATGCAGCATGCTCACAGTGTACTCACCTGTTTGCCTGGAGGACCATAGAGTAGCGTGTACTGGGGAGGACCCCATCCTCTAACTTCTCCAACTCCTCCGAAATGAAGGCAGGGGCCCTTTTCCCAGACACATGAGCCATCGTCACTTCCAGCCTGAGGTCATAGCAGCACTTGCAGTGTAGGTCCTCTCCTGTCGAAGGTCAGGTATCAAGTGAGTGAACAGACAGAAAATGGCAGTCACGTCCGCGGCGGTGCCTACTGTCATCGCCGGCGTACATCGTCATTGGCTCCTGGGACCCATAGGGTCCAATGCTAACCAATGCAGGATTGCACTGCGGTCTTCGACCGCCTAACGCGACGGTGTAGAACGCCAGCGCAGTTACCTCATATCCCCTTGTCCCACCTTACAGGTCAGGCAGCCGCCATTTCAGGGGGCCACATGGCATTAATATTAACTGCGTCACACCTATTTAGGCCTTGCATACACACAGTAACAGGCACATTGCGGATTTACAAATGTATGCTAATGACATTTAGTAATACCTCAGTGTTGGCTGACTCTCTGCCGTCTGTTTTCCTCCATAGGGCACGTCTGCTGGGGCAGGTGGTGAGATGGCGGCATCCTCCGGTGTACAGACCGCTGGTGGACCTGTCGACAATGGAAGAGAGACACATAATAGTCACCTACAGACTTGATCGTGCAACAATCCATGAACTGTGTGCCCAGTTGGAGCCAGACCTGATGTCAGCAATCCGCCATCCCACAGGAATCCCCCCTCTAGTGCAGGTCCTGTCAGTACTCCATTTCCTGGCAAGTGGGTCCTTTCAAACAACAGTGGCCATTGCACCAGGGATGTCGCAGCCTATGTTCTCAAATCTGTTGTCCAGAGTGTTGTCTGCCTGCTTAAACACATGCGCAGCAACATCGTTTTCCCTCAGGTGGAGGATTTGCCTACAGTGAAATGTGACTTCTATGCCCTGTGACATATCCCCAACATCATAGGTGCCATTGATGGGACACATGTGGCCTTGGTACCCCCCACAGGAGTGAACAGGTGTACAGAAACCGGAAGAGCTACCATTCAATGAATGTGCAGATGGTGTGTTTGGCCGACCAGTACATCTCCCATGTGAATGCCAAGTTTCCTGGCTCAGTGCATGACGCTTACATTCTGAGGAATAGCAGCATCCCTTATGTGGCACCGTGTGTGGCTAATAGGTGAGGACAAGAACCCTATACCCTGTGAATAGTTGTCTGGGTCGGGGGTTGTCCCTAAGGGTTAGTGTGTGTCTAACAGTTGTCCCTCGACATTTGCAGGTGACTCTGGGTACCCCAACCTGCCATGGCTACTGACCCCATTGAGAAATCCCAGGACAAGGGCAGAGGAACGCTACAATGAGGCACATGGGTAAACTGGGAGAGTGATCGAAAGGACCTTTGGCCTCCTGAAGGCCAGGTTCCGGTGCCTCCACATGACAGGTGGTTCTCTCTACTACTCACCAAAGAAGGTGTGCCAGATTATCGTGGCCTGCTGTATGCTGCACAACCTGGCTTTGCGACGACAGGTGCCCTTTCTGCAGGAGGAAGGTCCAGATGGAGGTCCTTTGGCATCTGTGGAGCCTGTGGACAGTGAAGAAGAGGAGGCAGAAGAAGAGGATATCAACAACAGAAACAACGTTATCCAGCAATACTTCCAGTGAGACACAGGAAGAAGATGTCACTGCCTCACACCTCTCATACAATTGTTAGAGCCATCATATGTCTGTCACTTTCACCCAGTGTATGGACCTTGATTTGTCACTTTGCCTTTCCATTTCACAGATGTGGGTCCCACTGTGTAACCTCTGCTATATTACCTCATGGACTAGAGCTGTTTACATCGGTATGTTGACAATACAATCGACATTGCTATATTCCATAGTTATTGCAAATACACATTTGTGAAAGCACAGACTGACTCCAGCTTGTTTTGTGATTCAAGGGTGTTTATTTCAGTGCAGAATAGTGGATGGGGTTGTAAAATGGGTAGGGGTGATGGTGGAGGATTGTCCATGGCAGAGTCCAGTCTATTTGTTTCACAGGTGTATTGTCCAAAGGGGCATAGGAAGTGGAGCTAGGGCAGTTGATGGATGGACAGGGTGACGAAGTGGGACAGAAGGATGACATTCAGGGGGGTCTCATTTCCTGGCGGGGGTCTTGGCATCGTTCTCTGTCTTTGTCCTGGATCTCAGGGACCGTTTGCGGGGTGGTTCTCCATCTGCAGGTGGTGGGGTGCTGGTGTTGTGGTCCTGTGGTGGTGCCTCCTGTCCACTAGCGCCAGCAGAGGTGGTGGGCTGTTCATCATCCAGGCTAGTGTCAGGGGCCCCTTGTTGTGCCACAGTGTCCCTCCTGTTGTTCACAAGGTCCTTCAGCACCCCTACAATGGTGTCCAGGGTGGTGTTGATGGACTTACGTTCCTCTCTGATCCCCAGATACTATTCCTCCTGCATCCGCTGGGTCTCCTGAAACTTGGCCAGTACCATTGCCATCGTCTCCTGGGAATGATGGTACGCTCCCATGATGTTGGAGAGGGCCTCGTGGAGAGTGGGTTCCCTGGGCCTGCCCCCCTGTCGCACAGCAGTCCTCCCAGTTCACCTGTTTTCCTGTGCCTCTGTCCCCTGAACCGTGTGCCCACTGCTACTGCCCCCAGGTCCCTGATTTTCTTGGGTTGGTAGGTTTGCCTGGGTTCCCTGTAGTGGTGGACACACTGCTGCTTGACGTGTCCTGGGGACAGAGGGATGGACCTGCTGGGTTGGTGCTGTGCTGGTGTTTCCTGAGGGGGAGGCTCTGTGGTGGCTTGTGCCAGTGTGAGGGGAACCGACTGTCCCGAGGTCCCAGATGGGCCGGGCTGGTCATCTTGATCCAGTTGGACAGAGCTGCTGTCATCACTGAGTGGCCTCTTCTGTGGGGGAGTGGACATGTCTGGAACGTCCTGTCCAGTGAAATTGGGTAGGGATCTTGCAGGGGTGTAAAGGCATGATTATTGCATCTGTGTGTGCCATTGTGTGCAATGGGTGGGTGATCCTGTACCCCAGTGCTTGCATTCTTGTGTAAGACCTTGTGTGATAATTGGTTTGTGGATCTGTGTGCGTATCTGTAGTGGACATGCTTTGGTGATGGGTGTCCATGCTTTAGTGTTGCATTCAGGGCTTGGTGTTGGGATGTGTGGGTTGTGATAGTGGGACATTTGTGAGGTGTTGGAGTGATGGGGGTGAGGGTGGGTTATGTGAAAGCATGCAGGTAGGGTGGGGGATGTAATAGTTAAGAGTTGACTTACCAGAGTCCATTCCTCCTTCTACTCCTGTGAGGCCCTCAGGATGCAGTATAGCCAAGACCTGCTCCTCCCATGTTGTTAGTTGTGGGGGAGGAGGTGGGGGTCTGCCGCCAGTCCTCTGAACTGCAATCTGGTGTCTTGAGACCACGGAACGCACCTTCCCCCGTAGGTCGTTCCACCTCTTCCTGATGTCATCCCGTGTTCTTGGATGCTGTCCCACTGCGTTGGACTTGTCTACGATTCTGCACCATAGCTCCATCTTCCTAGCTATGGAGGTGTGCTGCACCTGTGATCCGAATAGCTGTGGCTCTACCCAGATGATTTCCTACACCATGACCCTGAGCTCCTCCTCAGAGAACCTGGGGTGTGTTTGCGGTGCCATGGTGAGGTGTGGATGATGTGTGGGGTGGTGTCAGTTGTGATGTGTGAGGGGATGTGTTTGTGTGTGTTGTCTGAGGTGCGTGGATGTTGTGTGAGTGATGGGGTGCTAATGTCGTTGATGGTTGTGTCTCTCTCTGGGCTTCTTTCTCAATTTTGGTCATAGGGGTTTGTGGGTGATGTGGGTGTGTGTTTTATATTGTATTGAGTGTGTGGGAGTGGTGTGTGTATGTGTATCAGGTGTGTGTATTTTGACTTGTCCAATGTGGTTGTGTTTTGTAAATGTGTGTGTATTTTGAGCGCGGCGGTGTGTACCACCAATAGAATACTGCGGTTAAAAGACCGCTGCGTTGATTCGTGGGTCGTGATAGTGTGGGCATATTCCTGATGCCGTGATGGTGGAGGTTTTGTAATCAGCAGTTTATCACTGACCTTTGGTGTGGCGGACTTGGGTGGGTGTCTGGATTTTGGCGGATTCCGGGCTGTGGGTCGTAATAGTTGTAGCGAAATTCCGCCATCCACAGCGGTGTGTTGGTGGTCTTCTGCACGGCGGTAAGCGGGATTTACCGCCAATGTTGTAATGAGGGCCATAATGTCCATGCTAATGAGCTGCACATTTTACAAGTGCCATCTTTGATGGCAATTTTTAAAGCATACAATAAATCAAGACTGCATGGTCTGTTACGAATTGGCATCCCATCTGAAGTCATAAAACCTCATTGTGACCACAATTAGCCAAAATCATGGACTATGCCAAAGTGAAGTTGACTATTACTGTAGATTGTGCAGAAGTTACAGACAAACAATAACTCCATAATGCAAGTCAATGTGCAAACTGCATATGCTGCTTGTAAATTTCTCCTCTCTTCTCTCAAACATGCACCATCCACGGAGAAAATAAAATCAGACAAATCAAGTGATACATCTTGAATATCTGCTTTTGGCTTAATCCACAATTCTGTTACATCAATGCAACCATGCTCAATTTCAGGTACATTCTCATCATCGTCATCTTTTGAAAGTGGCAAAAGAATAGTAGGATTTGAAATACTACACCTTTTTATTGACACATTTGGCATTGCTAGTATGATTCATTTATATTTACCATTGGTAAGGTGTTACATTTGGGTCAAAAGTGTTTCCATTTTAAAGAGGTACTAACAAGATTAATGTATAACCACTGAGAATTGAATCAATCTATATAATAGCAAAAGAAGTAGCAGCTAGTTGGACATCTTGTCTTAGATTTCCAGGCAAAGCAGCAACAAGTAGGTCTAGATTTCCAGAAACCAAACACTCCTAGAAGAACTATTAATTCTGTTGGCATGGTGGGTGGATTCATTCGATAGCTTCTTTTTTAATCTGATGTCCTGGATAAGTAACCTTCGTCTGACAATGCTGAACCTTGCAGGTGAAACTTCATGTTCATTATCAGCTAAATAATTCAACAATGCTATAATGTCCAACTTACATTCCTCTTTTGCGGCAAACATTAAATCATCAATGTATTGAATTGTGAGAAATTGAGTTGTTGGTTGACTTTGGTGTGAGCCCTGGTCAAGCAAAAGCCACAATCCCTTGGATGGTGAACCTTAAAAAGTGACTAAATAACCTAGGTATAATTCTGGGTAGCTTGGCACAAAAAGCAGTCAGGCTAAACATTGAGTCAATGTGTGAAGTATTTATGCATTACTCAAACAGTAATAAAGTAAAAACACAACACAAGAAAGTCCCAAACCAATTTTAGAAAAATAGAGTACATTGTATTAAATTTTTTGACACCAACGTGACAAAAATCCAATCAGTAGAACCGGAGTTATACATTTTTAAATTTTAAGATTCAAATTAGCATCTAAAAGAGCCAACCACCGACATCTGGTCGTGCGAAGACCAGGTCAAAGTCAAAAGTTACGTCTGACCATGTGTTAAGATGATTTCCAGCCGCAAACACTAATGAGCACAGGAATCGGTAGGTTGTGCATGTTTATTCTTCAAAGAAGGAAATATCGAACAAGTAGTTTCCTTACAAAGTAATAGCCCCGGCTGCAACGGACCTGCCGCCTCTTCTCCCGTCGCCTTCTTCTCAACTGCCCACGAATCCTTCCCCACATTCATTCCACAACATTCACTCCTCAACATTCTCCCGTTCGCCGGCTCCCACTTGTCACGCGCGAGCCAATTACATATAACAAAGATCTTATCTACAATACAACACCATGATGAAGTGCAGTTCAGATTCAAGAGGTGGATTGGGCCCGGTCTGTGCTTACGTTCAGACTTTAAATCATTTCTGAAGAAAAATGTCTCAGAAGGTAGATGTTCTTAGGGCAAGGCTGTAGAAGTTCCAAAGAGGGAGCGTCAACCGATGGCCATAAGGTGAAGCCGTGGTGAAGATTTTCATCTTGGGGCTTAGTTGCCAAAATAGAAGTTGAAAATCTCCAGTGAGACGAAGCAGAAGACTGTAGCCAAAGACAGTTCCACAGGGTTGGATACTCCTACACAAGGTTGGCGAAGGGCTGCTGAAATGGATTTGCTGCTATGCAGAAGAATGTAACAGGAGGAGGAAAGTCAATCTGACCGGTGATGCACTGCGGGCAGATAGGCTAGCAGGTTGGCCCCCTTCTGCTCCTGGTTCTCAGAGCACTTTGTGGCCAAATTGTGTCTATGTCCTCAGTTTTGGAAAATGGTCATCTGGGCACATTTAGTGCCACAACCAAGGGCCCAGGAGTGGATGGAGACTACATGGGGTTCAGTACTCACTCAGGCTGTATCCAGATGTGGGTTCAAAATGCTGGGAGCCTATCATTGTCCCTGTGGCCTTGAACAGGAGGCCAGCAAACTAGCCCTTGGAGTCACTTCTGGTAGTCCTGGGTGCAGGTGCTCAACAGCAGGGCTGGCCTATCAGGGTTCAAGGCAGGCTCCAGGAAGCAAAGCAGTCCTTCCGGGTACAGCAGCAGTCTGGCAGAGTGCACAGTGGGTCACAGCAGCAGGAAGTCCTCTGAGAGTCCTTCTGCAGGTCCACCAGTGAAATGAAGATTGGGCCTGAAGGTCCTATTTTTATACCATAGTGCCCTTCTTCTGGAAGGTTGGAGAAATGTATGGAAAGGTTCTTTGTAGTTCTTGGAATGTCCTTACTCCCCTGCACTGGCTCCAAGCTGGCTGCAGTGACAATGAGGGGTTGTTAGGCCTATCGTGAAGAGACAAGGCACAGCCTATTCCTATGCAAGTGGGGTTGTTCTCTGCTCCGCCTCCCCCATCCTGCCAATTGATGGCCCATTGAGGCTCAGCTAATCCCACATTTGTGAGACTGTCTGGGAGGAATTCACAAGGTATGTCAGCTACACCCGGCCATGTGACCCAAGACCAGCTGCAGGCACAAAGGGCTAAGGGCAGGAAAATGGCAACTTTCCAAAAGTGGCATTTTCAACATTGTAATGAAAAATCCAACTTTTCCCCTATTGAGGGATTATCATTACAATTCCATAGATACCAAACATAATATATCCACCTTCTTTTGATTAGAATTACAACTTATTAAACTAATAAGAATCCCCAATGTTATCCTATAGGAGTGGTAGGCTTCACACTAGTAAAAATGAATTTGAGTATTTTTCACTACCAGGACAGGTAAAACCTACCTTTTAATTACACAGCACCGTGCCCTAGGGACGACCTACCTTGGGATGACATATGTAATAAAAGGGGAGTTTAAGGCTTGGCCTAGGGGTTTAAATTCCAAGTAGGCATGGCAGTGTAACACTGCATTCAGGCTGCTATGGCAGGCCTGGGACATGTTTTAGAGTGCTACTTAGGTGGGTGGCACAATAAGTGCTATAGGCCCACTGGTAACATTTAGTTCACAGGCTCTGAGTATATCATATGCCATTCTACAAGGAACATACAAGTAAATTAAAAAGGCCAATTAGGTATATGCCATACAAACCATGTTTAGGGGAGTGTGCACAGACACTTAAGCAATGGGTAGCAGTGCTAAGATCCACCGGAAGCAAAAATCCAGCAAGAATGGGAGACAACTAGGTAAATACTTTGGGGAAAGACCATGCTAATACTGACAGATCTCACATGAACTAAGAGAGGCTCATGGGATAACTCCTAAGATTATAAATATTTTTTAAGTACTTGGAAAAAGATAGAAAGGGATTCTGTATATTATTGTGGGATTCTTCCACAAATTAATATATTATCGTTAATTCTGAACAGAAAAAAATATTGCCTATCCTCATGTAGAGGAATGGAGAAAAAGGTGTAATACAAATCAGTCAGTGTGAGCCACTCTGGATCTGCTGGAATCTTAAACAAAATCCCTGCAGAATTTGGTACCATGAGACAAAATAAGACTACTATCTCAATAATCTTTCTAAGATCTGGAACTATCTCCAACTTCCCATTAGGTTTTCACAAGTCTATGAAAGGTGAATTTAATGGACTTCCCAAGTCGTCCTTAAAAATGCCTTGTTGCACCATCTTTTCAATCACAGAAGTGATCCCTTTCTTAGCTTCACAAGAAAGTCGGTGTTGGGCAATGCGTGGATACACTGCATATGACTTCACAGTAATTGCACCTGGCTTTGCACTTAGGGCAACATACTAAAGGTTAAAAAAATAGCCTGACAGGTTGTGCTGTACTGTTCCCAATGGAGCAGTGTTAAGATTGATTTGCGTATGTCTAGGTTCAAACTGAGGTGGCACGGTGTGCACAATAACAAAGACTGGGATGTGCCCTTGAGTAATTACCAGTAGCAAAGATTAATTAAAGCATTCCATCCATCACTTTTGTGTATACTTCAGTGTGTCACCCTAAGTGGCTGTGCTGTGCTCAGACGTGGGTCCCATGCAGTCTGTCACTGGAACCATGCTATACCAGGCTGATGAGCCCAAACAAGGGTGAAACTGGTCCTGGGTTACTTGAGGTCTGGTTCAGGGAGGACCAGGACTGGCAGTTCGGGCTGGACTGTTACCACTAGAGCAGGGTCAAGACTGATTTTCATATAGCTTGGTCCAGACTGAGGTGGTATGGTGTGCAAAATAATGATAGACTGGGATGTGACCCGAGTAATTACCAGTGGCCAAGATTAATTCAAGCATTCCATCCATCACTTTTTGTATACTTTAATGTGTCACTGTAAGTGGGATGGGTATGCCCAGATGTGCGTTCATGCACACACTGTCACTAGACCCAACCTATACCTGGCTGATGAGTCCAAACTAGGGCAAAGCCAGTACTGGGTTGCTTTTTTCTGGTTCAGGGAGGACCTGGCCTGACAGATGTCACTGGACTGTTCCAGGTGGAACAGGAACAAGGCCGATTTGCATATAGCTTAGTCAAAACTGAGGTGGCATGATGTAAAATTAACAATCGACTTGGATGTCGCCCAAGTATCTAGTGGCTGAGATTAATTCAAGCATTCCATCTATCACTTTTTTGTATTGTTTAGTGTATCGCCCTAGTAGGACAGGTACACACATATGAGGGTCTCATGCACACTGGAAAACAAGCTATACCTGGCTGATGAGCCCTAAGTAGGGCACAATTGGTCCTGGGTTGCTTGTGTTCCAATTCAGGGAGGTCTTGACCTGGCAATTTGGGCTGGACTGTTGCCATTGAAGCATGGTGAAGACTGTTTTGTATATGGCTTGGTCCAAACTGAAGTGGCACGGTGTGCAAAATAAAGATTGGTTGGGATGCGGCTTTGAGTAATTAGCTGTGGGTGGGATTAATTCAAGCATTGCATCCATCACTTGTTTGTATACTTTAGTGTGTAATTATAAGTTAGCACCGTTATTAAAACCTGTGCCTTGAAAACTTCCTCAATGTTTTGTTGGACTTTGGAACTGCTCACCATTTATCTGAGGCACCAATCCTTGCCCTTTGTGCTTAAAGAACACAGTCTGTGTCACCATCGCTTATTTTGCTGGAACCTTTCTCTTCAAATGTTCATTGACCTAAGCATATTTTTCCATAACCACCAAAAAAGTCTTGTAACTCAGCAAACTCCTAAATGGTTCTTCATCTGGTCCCTTCACCATCATCTTGCATTCAATCCACAAATCCTTTGGCACTATGACATAATAACAGTCCTGTCCACCTCTTCATACCATTTATCAGGCTCCTCTCAAAGCTTTTGGAAAATCTTTTTTGAAAACCCATAAATTATGTCTGCTCCATGGTACGTGAACCTAAGCAGAACCATTGGCTCCTGACGTTTCTCTCAATCACACTCAGAATATCTCACCACTCTGCTTCTTCAATCTTCAGAGTCTATGAAATCCATTCTCCCTTGTGTCTTTCCACAGTCTCCCAATCTTGTATTAACTCCACAATCTCTTTTAAAGTTGCTCTTGTTTTTATAGTTGTCTTTTTTCAAATTTCAGCTTTTATTATCACTGTTATGTAGGACCTATGAATCCTTCTTTTATGCAAATTCACAACTAGTTCACTAGCCATACCCTCCATCTTTTCATATGCACAACATCCTGCCTTTCCTGCTTCCAAATTCTAAAACACTATCTCATCAAATGTGAAATTACAAATTGCAATTAGCTCTTGAAACAAAAGTTGTTACAAATTCACTTTACTTGTTGAAGCACCGTCCTGAGTACCTTTTGTTAGACTCTTCTGTATTTCTCCCATGTTCTAATTCCGCAACCTCTCAACTCAATTCTAACTCTCCATCCTCAGTATAGGGTTGTGGTCTCCTTGTTTATAATTCATCCAACACTCCTTTTTCTTTATACGTTCCATGGTTTACTCTTTGCCTGATTCTCAGCTATCACATGAAATGCATCAACAGTTTCAATACTTTAGCATGCCATTTTTCCTTAAATGCAACTTAGCATCCATACAGTCATGGACATCTTTACCAGCGTGACCCTACAACATTTTCTGATATGTATCATACTGGTCCTAGTACCCCATTCGCTCAGTGCTTCGCTTTGTCACGGACTGGTTGTGGAACTGTATTAAAAAAACATCGTCTCAAGTAAGCATTTTTCTTTAAATTAAAAGCAACATTGTCAGGAAATTGTAGCTTTTTATATATTTATATAGGCAAGTGTGCTTTTCATCATTCACAAGCATTTCATAGGCAGGACTTCCAGCAGGCAATGGTGATTTTGCATCAGCTAGCAATTTAAATTTAGACTTGCACAAACCTGTACCCATTGTAAATTCAATCTTCATAATGCAATACACAGTCAAACTCAATATAACTGGAACATGATAGCTTCAATCCTAATAATATAGAAAAACAAGACTATATAACCTCTGTCTGTGTACCGGGAAACGGGATAGAAATCAAACTCACCACAAGAGCAGTAGCACTTCAAGACAGTACAGAACCACACACCAACATAGGCTTCAGTCAGAGATGACCTTTGTTTGCACCTGGGATAGTTTAGCTTTAACAATGTGCACTATAAACTACTGCTATTTCTCTCCAAATTTAGTACATTCAGAACTAGACTATTCAGGAATAAAAAGAATTCTAGCTATCGCGTCAAGAATTTTCAATTCTATTAAGGACACGGAGGCGAGGATTATGCTTTCTCTTTCTTTACTGACTTAAACAGCAGCCAATGAAATACAAGTAACAGAAAAAACTACAACACCCAGGATACCTAACATCCTGTCACATGGTCCAATCACCATCCATGTCCTCTGCTATGAGTCCTCTGACCTATGAAGTCACTTCCTCTTTCTTTGTTCAAACAGATAATGTCAACTTGAAAACGCAAACTTCTTACACCATCCCGAATCCGGAGACATAAACTTCTTCTCCATACTGAAGAACCGAACTTGGAGACTCAATGCCGGAGAAATAACCGGTAGAACATAAGAACTCAATCTTTCCATGAGGATACGATCTTCAGGCATTCTTCTGATCAGAAGCTGTAACAATAAACAGGTAGGTAATTTCCCATAAAATATACGTTATCTCCAACTTTATAATTGCAAATAATGGGAGGGTTAAATAATAATATATCATCATATATACAAAATAATTGATAATAAATAATCCATAAATATAACATGGGAGGGATAATCCTCACCTCCATGTCCTTAATAGAATTGAAAATTCTTGACGCAATAGCTAGAATTTTTTTTATTCTATGTCAGGACCGGAGGCTCCGATTATGCTAGTTTAAAGCTGTTCCATCACCACACTGGCTACATCCAATACAGGTTTATGATAAAACTTACGAAAAGTATTTTCTGAAGACCAATCTGCGGCTTTCATTATGTCCTCTAAACGAGAACCCAAAGCAAATGATTTTGAAGCCATAGTCCCTCTAGCAGAATGGGCCCCAAAAACAGAGGTATCAATACCTGCTTCATTCATCAACCATCTCATCCATCTAGCTAAAGTAGCTGAGGAAACTGGTTTAAAAGGTTTTTGCAAAGCAATTAACAATTGACCTTTAGCATCCTGTCGAAATTCTTCTGTGACAACTTCATAATCTTTTAAACATTGAACTACACATAATTTTGAATTTTCCGTATAAACTGGATAAGATACTGACCTGCAATTTGTTTTAGTTCTCCTTGTCACCGAAAATGAGACCCCTTCCGGAGAAAAAGTTCTACCTGCTAAATCTAAAGCTCTGACGTCCGATACTCTTTTACAAGAAACAAAGCATAAAAGCATGGCTAGCTTAGCTGACAACTGCTTGCGAGACAAATATCTGTTGGTAGGCCAAGAATCAAGAAATTTTAATATAACATTAACATCCCATAAAACAGAATATTTTGCTTGAGGTGGTTTAGAAAGACGTATCCCCCTCAAAAGCTTGCAAATTAATGGATGTTCCCCAATAGGCTTGCCTTCTAACTGTGAATGCCCTGCTGAAATGGCAGATCTAAAATTATTGACCGTCCGATAGTCTAATCCCGAACTGGCTAGTTCTGCTAAAAAATTAACAATCAAACCAATATGCGATTCCACTGGATTGCCACCCCTTCCATCACACCAACTAGACCATCTGCGCCAGGCTGAATCATATCTCTTATGGGTACTACTGGCCCAGGCCTGTTTAATGAATTCCGCAGCTTGTTGCGAAACATCTGGGGTATTCCATCTCGACCTGAAATTAACCAGACTAGAAGTGTTAACTTCCCCGACAAGATCAGAGGATATTGAAGGCCCTCTGGACTCAAAAGAAGATTCGGACGAGGAGGAATCAGAAGAGGAGAGGCACAGGCTAAATGTAGAGCACTGGGAAACCAAGGCTGTGCTCTCCAGAACGGAGTCACCAGAACAATCTGTTTTCTGTCTCCGCACTTGAGCTAGAACTCTGGCGATCATCAGAAAAGGAGGAAACGCATAACCTCGAAACTGGGTCCAGTCCTGAAGAAAAGCGTCTGTTTTTAGCACATACGGGTCTGGACGCCAGCTGTAAAATTTTTGAATTTGGCAATTGAGACGAGAGGCAAAGAGGTCCACTTCGCAATTGCCCCATTCCTGGACTATCTGGGCAAAAATTAGAAGATCCAGCTTCCAGTCGCTGGAGTCTAATAGGTATCTGGAATTCCAGTCTGCTATGACATTCTAATCCCCAGGCAGATATTCCGCTATGACCACTAAACGCTGGGTTAGGCAAAAATGCCAGAAATCCTTGGCAATCTCCGCCAGAATTCTGGACTTCGTGCCTCCCAATTTGTTGACATACCTCACTGCTGATATGCTGTCCATCCGTAATAGTATGCAACAATCTGTTTTCTGCGGGGAGAGGCTCTTTATAGCAAATGATCCCGCTAGAAGTTCCAAACAATTGATGTGAAGAGTTTGTTCCCACTCTGACCATCTGCCCCCCGTCACTATGGAGTTGCATCGGGCTCCCCAACCCCATCTGCTGGCATCTGACTCTATCACTACCTCCGGGTGAGATCCGAAAATTGCTCTGCCGTTCCAAGCTTCCATGTGATGAAGCCACCATTGAACTTCTGATCTTACCTCGGCAGTCAAAGGGATTTGTTCTGAGTAACTCAGACCCTGTTGTAGATGTCTGATTTTGAGCCTCTGAAGTGCTCGATAATGTAGGGGCGCAGGGAATATTGCTTGAATAGATGAAGCTAGTAAGCCCACTACCCTGGCTATATTCCTCAAAGAGACGGTCTGGCAAGCTAACACCGATCTCAGTTCCCTCTTGATGTTGCGTATCTTCTGAGAGGGAAGAAGAAGCTGACATAAAATGGAATTTATCTGAAAGCCCAGAAAATCTATCACCTGTGAAGGTTTCAACAATGACTTCTGAACATTGATCAGGAAACCTAAATCTTGTAGGAGACTGATGGTCCAATCCAAGTGTAAGATTAGGACTTGTGGGGACTGAGCCATCAGCAGAATGTCGTCCAGATATATAATCAACCTGACTCCCTTGGATCTGAGGCATTCCATCACAGGTCTCAGAAGCTTCGTGAAGCACCAAGGGGCTGACGATAGGCCGAAAGGGAGTGCTCGGAACTCCAGGCACTGACCCTTCCACTGGAATTGTAAAAATCTCCTGTGGGGAGGAAAAATTGGAATCGACAAGTAGGCATCTTTTAGATCCAGTCGAACCATCCAATCCCCTTCTAACAGAATGTCCCTTAGCATGTGGATACCCTCCATCTTGAAATGTAGGTACAGGATCCACTGATTGAACTCCTTTAGGTTCAAGACTAAGCGGTGGCCTCCCCCTTTCTTGTCTACTACAAAAATTGGGCTGAGGAAACCGCAAGGATGAGGGTAAGAGAATTGCACGGCTCCTTTGTCTAAGAGAGCTTGCACTTCTTTGTCTATAAAATCTTGATTTGCTTGGGAAAAACACATTATTACCGGAGGGGACAGTTGTTTGGGAGTGCTGACAAACTCCAATCGAAAACCTTCTACTGTTTGGAGAACCCATGGATCTCCGGATATCCGCTTCCAATTTGCTAAGCAAGATGCCACTCTGCCCCCTAGTTTGACCTGAGAAAATTGAATAATGCTCACCTGTGAAACTGGAGTCTTGAATGGCTCCTTGCTGGCCTCTGCGATGACCCCTACGGAAACGGGGGCGACCCCCTCTGTGCCGTGTGGGGTAGAAGGTGGAGTCCTGATCCCCGTACCAGCCACCTCTGCCTCTCGGATAGTAATTTTGGGGACTGTTGAAGGAGCTGCGGCCGGACATACGTCCTCCGAAACGACCGGCCCTGACAAAAAGGCCTCGTTTAAAAACCTTCTTGAGTGACATTTGTGCCTTGTCAAGCGAAGAAAAAGTGGAACAAAACTTGGCTAAGTCTTTGATAAATGATGAGCCAAATAAAAGTCCATCGGCAGAAGGACCCGCTTCCGAGGACGCAAGATCTGACAATTTGGGATCTATGCGCATAAGCACAGACTTCCTGCGTTCTGCCGAGATGGCACAGTTAGAATTACCTAGTAGGCACATAGCTCTTTGTGCCCAGCCTATAAGGACATCTGTGTCCACCGGAGTGTTAGATTCCTTGGCCACATATGCCAATTCCAGGATCTTAGTTAAGGGTCCTGAAAGATCCAATAGTTTGTCCTGACAAGTCTGCCAGGAACGGTCTAAACCTTTTTTGGGGTCCTTGGCGAATTTTTTCATAAAGGTGACCATAGTGGGGTCTATCTCCGGAGTATCGGAAACCTTACCTTCTAGGTCGGGTCTGGGGCACTCTGCTTTCAAGCGTGATCTAACCTCTTTATCGAAGCTTTTACGTAGATTAGCCTGGACATATTGCGCTACCTCAGGAGGGGGAACCCAATTGGTGGATCTGGGATGAATGATTTCTGTGGGATCAAAGTCCAAAACCTGGAAGGGAGGAGCGGTTTTCTTACTTTTCTTACTCGGTAAGGGAGCGTCCGAATCATCTGAATCATCAGAAGAGGAATCTTTATCAGAGGAAGAGGTAGAAAGGGGGGTCCCCTTTTTTGAGCTGTAATTATGTTCGCCACTGCGTTTTCTATGCAGTTTCTCGAAAGCGTCAGTATGGACACCACTGACCTCTGCACTAGACTCCAGATTTTTTGCTTTGTCTTTGACTTTTTTAGGTTTGTGTTGAGGAGTTTCCTGAGTCCAACCCTGTGAGCGAGCGAAATCAAATATTTGCCCTGAAAAGGGTCCCAAAACCCTCACTAGAGCATCATTTACTGACTGCTGTACCCTGGTATCAAGGGCTTCCACCAGGTCAACTTCAAGTTGATTGCCCAACTCCTCTGTATAGTACTCAGCTTCTTGTTCATCCCATTGAGCCATGGCTACAATATGTATCAAAGTACTGAGGAGTAAGAACCTTTTATTCAGGGATCCAACAGGGGGAGTGCAAAAACCCCAATATCAGGCAAGAAAAAAGAAGCCCCTAAGATTAAAGTGTGGAGGAAGCAGCCTGAAAGGCACTCTAGGCAGCAGCCTAATATGTAATTTTACAACCCAGACAGGTTCTTAACTGGGCGTCAGGGAGGAATGACAACTATTTATTTGCGTGAGGAGGCACAGACAGGCACACAGCATTCACGAGTCGATCCTCATCAAAATGAAAGTGGATCGGCTCGAAAATGCGTGCGCGCATGTGCGCGCTAAAAAAGGGAAAAGAGACTGCCTTAGAGCAGCTCCGCTCCCGCTTCCACTCCACTTCGAGGATCGGGCCGAGAATTTGGCAAAATGCCACAAAAACGAAGCGCGCGAGCGCTTCTACAAATATACCGATAGCGCGCTGAATTGCGACGCTTGGATCGGTAATACTTTAATCATTAAATACACAATGTAAAATGCATAACATTCAGAGAGTAAAATAAAAGTGTACTTATCTGCTGCGAAGCAGCAAAGAAAGAGGAAGTGACTTCATAGGTCAGAGGACTCATAGCAGAGGACATGGATGGTGATTGGACCATGTGACAGGATGTTAGGTATCCTGGGTGTTGTAGTTTTTTCTGTTACTTGTATTTCATTGGCTGCTGTTTAAGTCAGTAAAGAAAGAGAAAGCATAATCGGAGCCTCCGGTCCTGACATAGAATTCATAAACTCAAAAACTTAAACCTGGCACCCCACATTTTTTTCTTTCTACAGACACTATACCTAGCTCGCAAGTTCTCCAAAATCCAAAATCTTCACATAAAATACATTAAATCTTGGCAGTGTCAGTGCCAATCTGCTGCCGCGGCAAACTCGAAAAGACCGTCAAGAAGATGATGTACTGCTTGCTCTATTTAGATCTATTGCGGATGATCCAAAGACTGCCACAACGAAGTGCTTATCCCAGACGACCGGCTGGCGGGTTCCTGCCGACCCCATTTTGATGTTACAATCCCACAGGTGGTATCACCTACTCCAGCTCCCTCTGCCTCAACCAGCCAATCACAGCGCACACACACATACATACACTTACTGACTCACATAAACAACTGGTAGCACAACATCACAAGTACAGGTCCCCTTCCAATGTCCACATATGGACATAGTCGACGCGTGTGAATGTAAAATCACTGGGATGACAGCATTAATTTTTGCAATAAATACTGACACCACAATGACATCTGTGTTTGTGTGCAATATGTGTCATGTACCAGTGTGTCCCCATCCGTGTTCCACACAAATGTGTTCCCAAGATATGCATGTCACAGTAATGAAAAAAATGACTGTGATATGTATATGACTGCAATGGTCCCGTGCCCGTATGCAGTAACCACACAACATACACAGCCAATGTGGGTTACCTACCTGTCAGTCAAGTGACGAGGGCATGTTTTCTCCGTGTTCCAGTGGCAGCAGCGTCGGAAGGTGTTGTCCAGTCATGTCCAGTCAAAATTGGAAGCCTACTAGGGGAAAGGTAGGATTTTACCTCATTTCCCCTCACAATCCTCCAACTCTGGTGTCGAAGTCAGACTGCCCCAGTTGGCTTGGTGGTAAGGAACATCCAAATCTCCTTGGTAGTGAAGGTAGCTGGAGTCCCACCATCAGCCCTAATTCTCAAAGCCGCCTTTGAGACAGCTGAAGATTCCTGTTCAGGAGGACTTGGGTGCTCTTTTGCCTATGGTCCCGCCAATATCTAAAATGGGCGGGTCGACCACCAAGGCAGTGGACTGATTTTCCAACAGAAAACCGGCAGCAGAACAGTTACCGCCAAAATCTAAATTAGGCCCATAGTGTCAAGGCAAATGTATCACAACAATATTTTGATGGACCATTACTAATGAGCAGCAATATCTTACTGCAAAATAAAATACCATTACACAACATAGGAACAATTACCAACAAGAACTCCCCATCGCAAAACACACCATGCTAGACACACCACAAACTCATGAAGTCATACTCATCAATCCACCTTTCACACTGGACCACCAGATCACCTCTTTGCCACACTGCATACTGGGACTGTTTCACAGTCCATCTATCAACGGGTCACCAATCTTTAGGTGCCTACGTGAGGGTCTAATTATCTACTTATTTGCCTCTAAGCCCTTAGCCTTTTCTCCACCGATATCTGATTAATTACTTTGCCTGTGTTCTCTAACAAAAACAGTTGAAGCTCACTTAATGTTAAGGGGAGGGTCAAATCGAGGAAAATTGTGAATTTCTGGGCTCAAATAATCAATCAAGACTATTACTGAACAATATGCATAACTAGACTTCTTCCAGGTCTCAGGTTGTAGATTTATATGTCAAATCAAGAATTATAGCAAGCAAAAAGATATTTAGAACCAGAAGACAAACCCTTTCACTGCTAGACCCCCCCATGCTCCAATGGTAAGCAATTTTTTGGTTATTTGGGGTAGTTCGCACTTAGGCCTCCAAAACCTTTGTCCACATAAGCTAGCCACACCAAATTTGTGTCCCTTTTCCCCAACATCCTGTGGATACTAACGGTACCCAGGGTTTGTGAGTTACCCTGGAGATGACTGAGAAATTAGGCAAAATATAGCTAAAACGTTTTTGGTGAAAATGGGGAAAAAGTGCTGCAGAAGAAAATGTCTGTTTGTCCCTGCAAATGGCATCAATGAAAGGTTTAAGGTGCTAAAATCACCATCTTCCCAGCTATCAGGAACAGGCAGACTTGGTTTGGAAACCAACTTTTTTTTAACACAGTTTTGGCATTTTAGTGGGAGATAGCAAATGTTTTCAATTTTTTGTGCTTTCAACCTCCTACCAGTTTATGGTGAAAACGGTTGTAAACCGATGGTGGATCTTGGAAAGCTATACATTTCCAAAAACTAGACAAAATTCTGAAGTCAGCCATGGGTCATTTTTATAGATCCTTCACGGTTTTCTCAAAGAAACCAAGTGTTGAAATAAAAACAAATTGAAAGTTAACAGGAAAAAATATGCATTTGTCACAATACTTTCATTTGTAACTTCTCACCACAATGGCCAAAAGCTATATGCTATTACATCTACTAGACCCTTCTGGTTCCGGGGATGTATAGGGTTTCTGGGTTATCCAGGAACTTAACGTACCCAGAGCCAATAACTGAGTTGCACCTTGCATAGGTATAGAGCAATTCATATGGTAAAATATATATAGTGAAAAAAATCTATGTATTTCTGAAATGGGCACAATATATGGAATTTTGAAGCAGGAGTTTTTTGCACATTTCTGAATTTGTGGCATCTGAATTACAGGGAATTTCTCAAAATGACTTCTTTCTTACACATTGTCTTACATTTGGAAGATGCAAATGCAGAGAAATACAATTGGTAATAACACTTGATCTACTTTTCTGTGTTCCCCTAAGCCTCCTGATAAAAATGGTACCTCACTTGTAGTGCCCACGACAGGAAACGGCCCAAAACACAACATGGACACATCACATTAGTTTTTCGCAATATGCCTAACTGTGGTATTTGGGTCCTAGCTCAGCCAGCACCTAGAGAAACCAAGCAAACCTGTACATTTTTTCAAAACTAGATACATAGGAAAATCCAGAATGAGGAGTCTTGCATGGCTCTCACCAAGTTGTTTTACCCAGAATCCTTTGCAAACCTTAAACTTTGACTACAAAAACACAGTTTCCACACATTAAAGTGATGGAACGTTCTGGAATCTTGAGAGAGCCACGAATTTCCTTCCACCCAACATAATCATAAGTCTTCTGCTGAAAACAGTATGTCACTCGTGTGGGTAGGCCTAGTGTACACGACAGGCAACAGACCAAAACACAACATGGATACATCAAATTTGTCCACTCAATACTGACCTGTTTTTTTGCAAAGTCAGTAGCTGTGGGTTTTGGGCCCTAGCTCAGCCAGCACCTAGGGAACCCTAGTAAACCTGTACATTTTTTGTAAAACTAGACATCTAAGGGAATCCAGGATAGGGTGATTTGGGTGGCTCACACTGGAATGTGTTACCCAGAATCCCTTGCAAACCTCAAACTTTGACAAAATAAAACACATTTTCCTCACATTGTTGTGATGGAAAGTTCTGGAAACTGCAGGGAGCCACAAACCTACTTCCACCCAGCATTTTCCTAAGTCTCCTGATAAAAATGGTACCTCACTTGTGTGGCTAGGCCTAGTGCCCATGTCAAGAAACGGGCCAAAACGCAACATGAGTATGTCAAATTTTTCCATGCAAAATGGACCAGTTTTTAGGTTGATTGCGTAAGCGCTCTGACGTGTTGTAATCTATCTGTGGGCTTTTAATTACATCCACCACCTGCCCATCACTATCACTCGTTCATGGGCTTGCCTTTCAAAAATCCTTTGTTATCATTATCATTGGTAAATGCTTTACGTTTGTCCCTCCTTGGGGCAGTTTTATTACCGCCTTGGCCATGGAGGACACTCTTACATGGATAATTGCACGTTTGCTGATACGTTTAACTGTGAGCGAACGTCTTTTTCCTTTTGTGTCTCTCATTCACGCTGATGGAGGCCATGTCCCTTTGTATTGGCTTGCTTATGTCAACTGTTTTACTTTTCATTTTCAATTTATGTGACAAGAAAAAACAAGTTAGGAATTTACAACGCTAATAGCTCTAACTCTAGCAAACTCGAGAGCCATTGCATTGCAAATGCTTGTTTTCAAAGTGGGTAGCTGTGGTTTTTGGGCCCTAGCTCAGCCGGGCTGTGCCACCTGTGTGCCTGGGCCTAGTGCCAGTGAAAGGAATGGATCAAACGAAGGACAATTGAAGCCCTTACGCGGGGACTCCTTACAACCTCGCTTGGATCACATTTGGTTATAAATTCTGAGGGTGCTGGGCACAGGGGCCAGTGCACTGGCTTTCCACCAGCCTTTTCATGGTGGGGTACCCTCCATGAAAAGGCTAGTGGAAACTGGAATTGTTATCAGTACCCGCAGCACTGAACTAAGCGCTGCCGTGGCGGACCACGACTCTGACAGCTGCCACCCGGTCAGAAACCTTATTCCTGGCGATGGCGTCAGTCCCCTGGCGGTTCGACCACCAGGGTCGCAATTTGTCAGTCAGACTGCCAGGAGTGTGGCAGTCTGACCGACACCGCAAGTCTGGCAGTCTGAAGCCTGCCAGACTCGTAATGAGGCCTTATGTTCTTTTGGTTGCAGGGCAGAAGAACCCAAAGGATTTTCCTCAGGCGTCTGAGAGACCAAAGCAACAGATGAACACAGTGCTTATCTGTTGATCTGAAGTTAAATTACAACTAAGCCAAAATCCCAGATTTATCACTGCACGTTTGGGAAAGGGATGTTTCCAGATCATTAGACCACCATTGAGATCCCCAAAGATTGGGCTGATTGCCATCCACCAATATGTCCTTCTTGCTGCCATTTATTTTCAGGCAGTCAACACCCATATACTCTGTCACTGATGATAGGCATGATTTGAACTGTAAGGGTATCCTGCCTGAATTGGGGGTAGGGAAATGACAACCTGGGTTTACAGGGCGAATTTCCGAGTGCAGCGAATATTGTAGAATTTTGACTGCCATGCTCAGAACAGCCCATAGAGGGCACTGCAGTAAAAACTACACATTTTCAGGCCTACTAGAATAATATTAGAAACAAGGTCCTTAAAACACAAACTACTCCCAGCTGTAAAACAAAAGTTCCAGCCATGAGAGAGCTTAAAAAGACACTGAATGGTGGGAGAGGTTACTATTTTGGGCCCCCCAACCTAGTGTCAAAGTAGAAAGAGCTTGTTATGCTGAATGGTTTGGTGGTGGTCCCATTGTCGTAGGACCACCACAGACTGAGTTATGGGCAACAATGTTTTGTAATAGAAATGCCCCGCAAAGCAATATGGGGCGAGTTTCCCGAATGCAGTGAATATTGTAGTATCGGCTGTCCCGCTGTGCTAAGAGCTGTGTTGACGAGTTCTGTTTTTTCTTTTTAAAATGTGCCAGTTTGTATATTTTTCAACTGCTAAACTTGTATGTAAGTGGTACTCATGCATAGCACTCCTCTGATCGAGTTTGCGCTATCTGAAACTTGATAAAAATAAATGTATAAAAAAGAACCCCCCCTAGCTTGCATCTTTTGAGAGCAGACACCACAAAGAAACAGTGGCATGCCCAAAAACAAAGAAGAGGAAGAAACAACATATGTCCATGGAGGGCAAAGTGAAAATGCAAAAGAAAAATGTAGTGTGCTGACACTAAGGTATATGGACGATCGTGCATTAATCCATGTAACAGGGTCAGTCTCCAAGGCAGTAACAAAACAGCCTCAAGGCGGGACAAATGCAAAGCAATTACCTACGAGATCAAGGGAATTTTGAAAGGCAGGCCAAGGAATGAATGAAAGTGATGGACATGAGATGGCCATGGTTAAAGCCCACAGAGTAGATTACAGCATGTTGAGAGAGCAGCGCATGCGAGCTGCTAGGCTCAACCTAAAAAGGGAAGGATATGAACTTCAAGCCTTAAATAAATGATAATAAATAAATTGCAGTTTCAGAGCAGACAACAAGCAGTGTATAACGACACATCTTCAATATCACTGGAAATGTAACTGAGCACATACATGTTTATTCATTTTAGTGGCAATCAGTTGGGATGCCCAGTGACATTCTTCATTGGCCATCCCACCTCCTCCCTCCAATTCCTATTAGACTGTTTTCTCCTCTTTTCTGTTTTGTGGACCACATAAGACTAAAACATTTGACAGTTTGACATGGAGTGGGTTGGGAGCCTTTTTCTTTGAAGGGGCTCTCTTACTAGGTTAACATGACAAGAGAAAACATATACTAAGAAAGTAAAACACTTTTGAGTAAATGACTTTTATGTTGAGCTAAGACATAGTAATATCAATCGAGAGTATTATACATTTTTAAATCTATTATGTAGGATATTTTATGGAGCCTTGCATCGTGCACTTGAGTAGCCCAAGGTGAAATGTATTTAAGCCAGTGTAATTCATGTAATTTTGGGATTTCCGCACTATACTTGTTACACAATATTCCTGCAATTACGCTATTATGCAGCTTTATGCAGTTATGCACCATTTGTGGTAAAAATTCACATTGAAATGTGTCATTGGGAACAACAGAATGTGAGCAACTCATATTCACAATGCTTTTCTTAATTGATGAGAGAATGCATTTTGTGCTTATCAAAGTTCAAAATGGCAGATTTGAATTTTGCATAAATACATATAATTCTGCTGACATTTTGTACAATTACACAAAAACAGATTACATGAATTTTGCACATCCCTACTGATGAGTGACGCCTGACTGTTATGAGAAATGAGGTGTGTGATTTGTGTTTTAACACAATATTGAATAAAAAATATTGTGAGTCAAAAATATTGTGGCTAGAATACGGGGTGCCCACTAGGCATTGCAGTGCCGGCCTAGTGAGGAGCGAATCCCGATGATGATGCCAGTCATCCTTAGTGATGCATGAGGGCTCGCGCTCCTGAGAGTACAGGTCTTTCCCTGCTTTCTTCTTCTTTTTCTTTGTGGAACAGTGTACCTATATATAGTTATTATCACAGGGAGACTGTACACTGGACCAACAACTCTCCCAGTCCCTCTTTTTGTGTTAGCATTTATGTACAGCAGCTTAGCTGTGGGACTTATTTGACTGTTACCCTGTTTTTCATATCCTCCCCGAATTGCGGTCAAGAGACCCACACTATGGATAATTTTCAGGGTCTGAGCTACGATGATGAAATGGTAACAGCAATTTTACAAACACCTTCCATACTATATAATGACGGCTCTGCCCCTTCGGGCAGTCTCAAAACTGAATGGGACAAATTATCCACCTTGAAACGAGAACTGATTAAGACCGTAATGCACGGAACAATCATGACCGAATATCTTCGTGCCAACATCGCTCCAAATGGTCTTTTAGTGTCGAATATACCACGCATTTTTCTGCAAGATCTAGCCTTCAGAAAAGACTGGGCTCAAATAGCCTGGAAGTGTACTAGAGATTGGTTAGTATTGATTATCAACACTTCCAAAAGGCTGGCGGATACAATCACGATCCAGATCAATACCATTGAGAATACCTTGAAAACCATGGTTTCGATTACCTCATTTAAATGCCGTCTCGCCGAAATTACTGCTGAGTTAAATGAAACTAAAGAATTTTTGACTCAGCAAAAGGTCTCCAAACTCCAAAAAGACATTGCACGATTCAGCCGAGAAAAAATCTACCCCTACATTAAAGATGATTTTGAAGGAGATAACCGATCTCTATCATCCGATGAGGCTCCATTACCACTCAGAAAATCTCGTAATTATAGCAGTGGATCCTCTTCGGATGGATGGAGTACAGACGAGAATCTACCACAACAACCTTATTACAATTACCCTCCGTATCCGATACATCAAGCAATGCCGTGGCAAGCTCCCTTTCCCTTCTTCCAACCACGACCCATGATGCCTTTTGCCCCT
This sequence comes from Pleurodeles waltl, assembly GCF_031143425.1. NCBI lineage: Eukaryota > Metazoa > Chordata > Amphibia > Caudata > Salamandridae > Pleurodeles > Pleurodeles waltl. The sequence goes on along the minus strand of NC_090440.1, from coordinate 516,991,238 downwards.
CCTTTTTTAGGCCGAGGTCGGGGCAGAGGCAGAAGGAGAGGAAGAGGCAGACGCGTCCAATGGTCCAGAGACGAGCCTCAGATGATCACCAGGAGCCAGTCCAAAACTCCTCCATCAATGACTTAGTTGTTAATCTTTCATCTAAACAACTCTCAGAGGATGAAACTTCTGTACTAAATAAAGGATTAGGCTTTGTTCCAACCCCTCAAGTTGATTTTTTTCACCTACAAATTGAATTAGCACAATTTTTTCGGAAGATTCGGTTGCAATTTTTCTTTAGAGATAAAACAGAGGAACCTTTAGCCCTCGATTCTGGTCTTAAAAAACCTTCGACCTTTGTTCCATCTCCTGCAGTAATGCCCAATGAAGTCTTAACTTTTGAGAAAGCAGTGCTATCCGATGTTAACAACCTTCATCCTAAACCAACCTTTATCAATATTCCGACAAAAGAAAGGAGGGCGCTCACCGCACTAGCATCCGACCCTGAGATAACTATAAAACCTGCTGATAAGGGAGGAGCTATAGTGGTTATGAATACCGCTGATTACAGAAGTGAATGTTTGCGCCTCCTAAGTGATTCTACGTACTATGCAAAAATCAATCGCGACCCTACAGAGAGACTTCAGACACAAATCAGAACTATGATTGAAGAAGCAAGAAATAATTTGTGGATTTCTCCCAGGGAAGCAGCTTTTTTGGATATACAGCATCCACAGATACCTTATTTCTACTGTCTTCCAAAAATTCACAAACAAAGGAACCCTCCACCTGGACGTCCTATAGTATCAGGATTGGGCTCAATTTTAGAACCACTTTCCATTTTTTGCGATCATTTTTTACAACCTTTAGTAAGAAATTCTTCTACTTATTTGAAGGACACCAAAGAGGTGCTCAATCTGATCGAAACCATCAATGACGGGGAGAATACACAAGCGATTATCACACTTGATGTAGAGGCTCTCTATACCAATATTCCTCAAGAAGCTACTTTGCATGTCATAGAGACTGCCTTATACGAAATATCACCAACTTTGTCTTCCCCTGCAGCTTTCATTCTACAGTGTGCGAGATTAGCCCTGACTGAAAATTTCTTTCTTTTTGAGGACCAATTTTACCATCAAATTCAAGGTACCTCCATGGGGAGCACTTTTGCTCCTAGTCTAGCATGTCTTTACATGTATGACTTTGAGAAGAAACACATATTGTTGCCAACGAATCCGTTTTTCAACTCTATAAGACTTTGGCGCCGGTATATAGACGATATTTTAATTCTTTGGCAAGGTCCCATTATGAAGGCAAGGGAACTAGTAACCTGGATTAATACCCTTGACCCCTTTTTGAAATTCACAGCCACAGTTTCTGACCATCAATTACCATTTTTAGATCTGATGATCTCTATAAACAATGGGAAACTTCAGACTAGTGTATATCACAAACCCACGGATCGTAACTCGTTGCTTCTTTATCAGAGCCACCACTCTAAAGCCTTGCGGGATAATTTACCCTTTGGTCAATTTCTACGATTAAGACGGAATTGCAGTTTACTCACTGAATTTGACCGACAATCTGAATCTCTTCAAAAAAAACTTTGCGAACGGAATTATCCATCCAAGATCGTCAACCAAGCCCGTAAAAGAGCCAGGAATAACAATAGAGAAGCACTACTGATGCCCAGAAGACAGTGCCCCCAGGCGAGGTTGACTTGTGTGTCTACTTACACTCCATTGTCAAACTCCATTAAGAAGCTGATTAATAAGCGATGGTCCATCCTTACTAGTGGAGGCCACAACTTACCGAAACCTCTCTTCGCTTTCAGACGAACTGCCAACATTAGAGACTTAGTGGTACACACACGTCCACGTATCTCACACAATTCGTCCAATCAAACAACTCTATGGGACCTCCCACCTGTTGTGGGACATTATCCGTGTGGCCACTGTAATGTCTGTGGTCTCACAAAACATTTGAAACAACTTGATTTTGATTCGATTGGCCCATGGTATCTCAAAAAACATACCAACTGCAACACAAAAAATTGTATATACATGATCACTTGCCCTTGTGATCTTCGATACATTGGCATGACATCAAGACCTGTCAAGACTCGTATCAACGAACACAGAAGCAACATTAGGTGTAAGAAGCTCATCACTAAGTTAAGTGTTCATTTTTTGGAGGCACATCACTCTCCAGATGACCTATGGTGGGTGGTAATTGAAGCCCCATTTATCCGCCCTAATGATCCCAGAGCACTTTTTAGAATCGAACAAAAGTGGGTGTTTAAACTGGGGACCCATATACGAGGTCTTAACGATGACATCCCTTGGACCTCTCTTTCTCCTTAGAGTTCTTTGTAGCTAACTGGTGTTACTCTCTATACTTCATTCTGATGTGACAGATCCAGTTTATAATGTGCCCTATCGAGATTATTCACACTACAATTTACAACTAAGACCCTTTCCAATATGGGCTTTGATGATCCTGAGACATATAGCCCAGTGTTTTACGTCTCTGCTGGCTTTATTTTATTTTCCAATATATATACCCCTTTTCGGGTCTTCGCCCAGGTTTTGCATTACATACATGACCCCTAATAGCACTGACTATATAATATTTCGCTCTGGGCTCCTAATCAACATTGGCAATTAGTGGGTACTTTTCCCACCTTTCCCACTATTTTCTATTCATTTATTTCCTCTGTGTCCGAATTTAACAGTATATATAGTGGTGATTTCATCTACTGTCCTCCACAGCGTTTTTAGGTCCTGAACTACAAGTGCTCATACACTTGTAGTCCCCCTTCGACCTTTGATCCGCTTCGGATGTTTGTAGTCCTTTTTCTGTTTCGCGCAAAAGACGCGCTGTGCACAGACGCGCGGAATCCTCCGGCGTCCATTTAAGAATCAGGAGGGCTCCCGACCCGGTTGTTCGTCGGGCGGCAGTCTCCGTAGGATAGGTCCGAATGTAGGACCTGGTGACCGAGTATGTAAGTACAGGGCCTGACATTCGACTAAGAACGTCAGGTCGGTCTCACTTGATACTGTTTTCTTAACTCTGTCACTATTTCTGGCGAGACGGTTAGTGTGCTAACCTTTTTCTATATGAACACTAGATAGAGATTATGCGTGATAATTATCCGACTTTCCACATTTTTCCTTTATTAACTATTTATGTACCTTCTTGGTCACAATCCTCCCCAAGGTTACGTTGAACAACAACAACAAATATACGGTTTCTTTGGGAGTCCTTCCAACATTATATTTGCTTGTGTTTGATTGTACATCTATTTCTGAGCACCCACAATGTTATCTGCAGCACTTGATTGCAGACATTTGATTCCTTTATGTTATCTTTGGACAGTCATCTGCCATTTACTTTTTTACCTTTATTCACAATCAGTGTCACTACGAGTCCTAGAGACGCCTTCCCCTTGGAACCTGTTCTCAAGTAGGGGGTGGTAAGCATTTTTCTTTGTGATATCCCATTCACTGCTATTAACCAAAATGTGGTTGCGTCATTTTCTATGAGATTTTCTGCGTTACATTATAACAGTGACATTTGTTTCATTGCCTTTTGGCTTTTTCGTTTTTCTATGTGTTGCAGGGTACCTGGTTTACCAGTCAACCTGAGTAAGTGACTGGTTTCTATATATTTCTAAAGAGGTCTGTTATTTAGGTATATGGGTCCTGATGAAGCGTCGGTGGATCGGTATAGACCAATAGACGCGAAACATGTCGACCAAATCATAGAAGTGCCTTATAATTTTTAGGACACTCTAATTTTTGTTTATATTTTTTGAAAGCTGTGTGAGCATAATCCTCAACTTTACTTTCAAAATTGTTTTTAACCTTGGTCTTCATCCTTACTATATTTGACCGATTAAATGATGAAGTTTATGGATGACTAACCAATTTTAAATCCCTCTTTTCTTTTCGATGGTGACTTTTAGCATCTTTGTTGTGGACTTTTGAATTTTTCAGTCACTATCTCAGAACTCGGCAGAGAGCCCCCATTACGGGGTGCCCACTAGGCATTGCAGTGCCGGCCTAGTGAGGAGCGAATCCCGATGATGATGCCAGTCATCCTTAGTGATGCATGAGGGCTCGCGCTCCTGAGAGTACAGGTCTTTCCCTGCTTTCTTCTTCTTTTTCTTTGTGGAACAGTGTACCTATATATAGTTAGAATACTGTGATGTCAAGAAGTATTCTCATGGTACATCCATATGGAAGCATCTGAAAACCATACATACAAGGATGTATGAGAAGATAATCAGTGAGAGGGACATGGTGACTCATTGTGACAAATGTCAGTGGGACTACAAATGTTATATGTTGCCTAGTCTAAGGATGCTGTCAACAATCATAATTGTTAATTTTGTTTCACCTCGTTTCACCTTCACTTTCTCTGAAGGACTGAAGCCATTTGCTTCTTCCAAGATCCCTTCCCTAACTCCTTTTACAATCCTTGTTATTATTTTCTGTAAGAAAAAAGCCACAGTAAATAAAACTTTCTTTCAGACAATTCACCCCTAAAAGCATTTCTTTTTTGAACCACTTTATCTTGTCTAAGAAGGAGCTAACTACATGTTTTATGTTTTTGTACAATTGTGTGTTTAAGTGTTTGTAAGTTTTTCTACATATACCTGTATCATGCCGTGCATAAGAGAAATCAAAGTAGCACAAATGATTACTTTAATATTCACCAAGGGGAAAAACCTATAAATTATTAAAGAAGTCTTTAGCAAGTGTTTTGCAATATCATCTAGAAGGCTAAACTGCACGTGGATGTTTAAATGGCTGCATGGTTGTCCCAGTAGATGTTTGAGGCTGTATGGGTGTATTAGTGCTTGTGTAAACATCTCTCTGGTGGTGTGAGTAACTGTTTGTGGTCTATGAGTGGTTTTGTAAATGGCTGTGTAGGTGTGGGAATGACTGTGAGAGTATCTCTCTGGGTGTATGAATCTATGTGAGTAGGTGTGTTGATGTGAAAATTGGTATGTGAGGGACTGTATGGGGCTGTGAGTAGGTTTGTGGGTGGCTGTGTGGGTGTATCAGTAGCTGTGTGAGTCACTGTATGAGTGTGTTAGTGGAGATGTAAATGTCTGCATGGGTGTGTGAGTGGCTGTGTGAGGAGCTGTGTAGGTCTGTGAGTGTGTGTGTGACTGGCTATATGGGTGTGTGAGTGGGTATCTGAGTGGCAGTGTGGGTGTGCCAATAGCTGTATGAGTGACTGTGAAGATGTGTTAATGTAGATGTAGATGTCTGGTTGGGTGTATACGTGGGTGCATGTGTGTGAGCGGCTGAGTGAGTGTGTGAGTGGCTGAGTGAGTGTGTGAGTGGGTGTGAGATTGGATATATGGGTGTGTGATTGGATGTCTGAATGGCTCCGTGGGTATGTCAGTAGCTTTGTGAGTGACTGAGTGTGTTAGTGGAAATGTAAGTGTCTGTGAGCGTGTGTAAGTGGGTGTGTGAGTGTCTGTGTGGGTCTGTGAGTTGATGTGAGAGTGGATGTATTGTGTGTGAGTGGGTGTCTGAGTGGTTGTGTGAATACCTGTATAGGTGTGTTAGTGGATGTGTAAGTGAGTGTGTGAGTAGCTGTGTGAGTGTCTGAATGAGTGTGCAAGTGGGTCTATGAATGACTGAGTGGGTATGTGAGAAGAGAGTATATGTTTGGGTGTGTGAGTGGGTGTGTGAATGACTGTATGGGACTGTAAGTGGGTGTCTGACTATGTAAGTGGATGTAAGTTTTTAAAAATTGTAGGTCGGGGCACCCTCACAATGTATTCAAATACAACACTGGAAGACCTAGGCCCACATTATGAACATGGCGGTCCGGATCGCCGTGCTGGCGTTGGCGGAAATTTCCGCCACCCGCATGGCGGTCTGGACCGCCATATTCTGAACATAGGGAGATCGCCACAGGTGGACCTCCTCCAGGCAACCGCTGCCAGGCAGCCTGACGATGGCGGTGTTCCTTATCCAACAGGGCAGCGGGGCAAGCAGCTTTTCCCGCCAAGTTCATAATGAGGGCCCTAATTTGTAAACCACATTATTTCAATAGGCGGTGCCATTCATCTTTATATGAAAGAAAAAAAGGAAATATGAATCAGTATTACAGTTTATAAAATTATGAATTAAACTTAGACATTTTAGCAATGCATAACTTTATAATATCAATACATCACTACACATTTCCCAAGCTCTAATGCGATGTTTCAATAAAAATCGACATTTAAGTTTCCATTTTTTTACTAATCTCAGACTGTATACTTACAGAGCTTAAATGATGTACTGTATATATTGCACACACCACACTTTTTTACAGATCATTTTATCTATACTTGCAGTACTAATCCACAGAAACATATACTGAAAATGAGAACTTCATCATTATAAGTGCTTCAGTAGCACTACTAGATATATAAGGCACACCAGCATAGGCAAAGCCTTATAAAGACATCATCCCTGGAAGGCTGTATGATGTCATAAATTCTGATGAGTCATCTACAGTAACTAGACTATTCCACTTCTACAACTGTCTACCTCCTTAGAATGTTGGTTCAAAAAACAAAAGATAGAAATTTGGTAACTTCCAAGACAATCTTTGCCTGAATATATGGTTCATATCATTACATTCTGTCCACCCACTTCTACTTTTTTAATACCAACTCTTTCATAAAAAATAATAGCAATTGTAGTGTGTGTTTTACCAGAAAGAGATATTTGTCCTGGTTTAAAGTTAGTACTCTCAGTACCTAAATTATTCCACCTGCTCTGCATCTTTATTGCATTAAAATGACGTACTTCCCAGTTCTTGTTACACAAAAAGTTGACAAAACACCTGTTTGACAATTTGGACACATTATTTTGTGTAGCTTTTCTCACTAATCTCTCAAAAGTCACACTTTTTGAATAACAAAATGCTGTGATTCTATTTGTGTAGTTGATGTGTATGAGAAATCTTCACATTCATGATGCTTTGAGTAAATAAGTTCAAATAATTTATTAACAGCTATCGCCCCTTCTTTTAAAACAGCAAACATCACCATTAAAAACTCCAGTGCATTTGTAAAGGGTTATGTCTTTGAGGATAGGGCCCCTCCCTCTGCCTATAGTAATCTACCCACAATAGACATAAAGAAGGATGGTCTTTATTCCTTCTATACCAATTTTTTCTGTCTTTTATCGGTTGTAACCATTGTTGTGTTCCAAACTGTATTTCTTTTATTCTCCTCTCTCTACTTTGATTGATCTATGTACTCTTTTATGCGTAGTCCTTTACCTTTGACCGTTTCTTTTATTGTATTTCTTTTAGGGGTTCCGTGATGCAGGCTCGAGTTTCGTTTCAGTGCATGGAAAAAAACACAGAAGAGAGCAAGGAGGCAAGTGTGGAGTTTTGTTTTCTTATTTTAGAAATAAGGGAAGGGGTTTTGTGAGAGGACAGTGATAAGTATACACACACCTTCAGTGACCATCTCTTTTCACTTATTTAGGTGAATTTGCCGGGTGATATGGTGAGTAAAACAAATAGAAAGGGGGTAAATTTGAAAGGAAGAGGGAAAAAATTAATGAATGGAAAAATTACTATAAAGAGGAGAGGGTTGTATTGATACTAGAATCACCCTCTCTGACTTGATGAAATATTAAACAGTTTTCCCTGTTTTTTGCTGAAGTTAATGTTGTATTTATGTCTTTCCTGAGACCTACGTCAAGGGTGATCCCTCTCTCTCTCTGGAGAACCCCAAAAAGGTACTAAAACCGCATATACGAGCACATACCTGTGTCTTCCCTCGTGCTCCTCTCCCAGCGGCGCCTCCAAGTTGGACAGGCTCTCTTTTGGCTCCCTGCTGTCAATTTCGGTGTTTTCTCCTGCCGGCTCCTTCTCTGCACCAGCACCCGTTTCCTCTGCGTCTTTGTTCTTCATTTCCTGTTTGCTCACGCTCCTCCCACTTACTTCCGGGTTTAAAACATCGTCATGATGTTTCAATGCTGATGGATCCCACCTCCCGGTGCCCCTGTTACAGCATCCTCTTGAGTATTTTGAGTAAACTGTACAGATCCACTACAAATATCTACTGTGTCTTGAATTACAGATGCAGAATGTATTTTAGTTCTCTCACTATGCAGACAGTTTAACAAAGTGCAGAACACAATACAATCTGATGTTTCTCTTTAATTGTATCTACCACATGAAGTAATGCAAACAATACGTGTACCACAACATTAACACAGTTGACATCAGAGAGGTTTGAAAACTGGTTATCAACAATATCTCCCTCATTTACAATTTTGGTTTCTTAGCAACTTATTTCTTCCCATTCAATTTTTTCCTTGCAACATCATTACTGAACTGCTTTGAAACTTTTCCCTTTGGACAGATGGAACGTTTCTCATATTCTGGATACTGTCCTAATGGAGGAGCATACAAACTTCTTACACAGTTGTATTCAGTGACAGCTTGAGTCGGCTTTTACTCTGAGTCTCATCAAATGCAACTAGATACAAACCAATGTCCTAACTTGAGACATAGCTAGACCTTCCTTAAACACTGTTCGACCAATATTAATAAATGCTGCATCTAAACTTAAACCTTCTGATTTATGAATAGTAATAGCATATGCTAGAGAAACTGGAAAATGGTTCATTCGAACATATAAATCTTTCACAAGCAAAAACATGCAGTGCAGTGTCCAGTTTGTTGTGTATTGTCAATCTGATCACACTGAAACACAAAGTATTCCACCTTATTTCTATTATGAAAATTATTAATGAACAACTTTATCCCTAGCACCTTTAAGCAAACCTTCTTCAACATTTACATTTCAGTACAAAATCACTCAACAATTTTGCATAGACTTAAACATTTCTACAATCCTGCAGTTAGTGAAATAGATGTTTCTAATTAATCTTGTTTGCTTGTAACTGTTCATTTAGAAATACAGTGATACCCTGGTGTTCCATTTTATCTATTGCTTCAGTTTCACAAATGGTTTCTTTCTCCAGTTCCAGCAATTCATTGTTGAAACTTGAACAGGCCTTCAATGTAGGCATGGGCACACATTATGTTTATCATCTGATTTATACTGAACACTAGTTCTGCTGCAATCTTCATTGTTGGATAAACATTTTTAGTAAGACAACTTTATAGAGATACATCCTCCCTCTTTTGAAAGAACATCTACTCTAATGTAATTACAAATATTGCCATATTCATTGTTAGATGTTTGTTGCATATGCCAGCTTAATTTCTTCTATTTGAAATTTAATCAAATATTCGCATTTCCAGTGCTTCCCAAAGAATTCCTAGTTTCATTGTGCAGCAATGTTTTGAGCACAGGCTGACCCTTCACAGGAGTAAGTTGAGGAGATATCCAAAAACAATGAAATGTTTTCCTCCAAATAGGAAATCATAATCAATTCTTGTAATGTGATTTGATAAAGGTGTTTTGACCTATTTCTGGCACTGTATGGGGCACTGCACATTCATTACTGGAATGGAATTTTGATGGGAATTGGGAGAAGAAGTGGTGAGACTGCTGGAGGTGAAGAACTGTTCATCTTCTCTCCGTTCCTGTGTTGGGGCATCATTGAATAGATTAATATTCATTCAGAAATTGTGTGCAGCAGTTTTTAACGAAATTGGCGATGAGTAACAGCACTACCTGGCTCTACAGAAAAGGACCAGCATGAGCAACTATCCCTTATGGGTGAAATGCACACTTAAATATGGGCACACAGTGGAATCGGAAACTTAAGACTGGTATCAATCACACAGTAAGAATTTGTATACACAGCTGTGCAAATCTGATCTGTATAACCTATTCGAGCATGGAGGTACATGAAAAAATATATTTGCATTTCTCTGTACCAACTGTCATCTGCAACTCCCATTCCAACAATGGGCCGAACGCAAAGCGCATGATGTAATGCATTTACGTATGGGAGCCATTTTAGTTTGGGTAGTGTAACAACGTAATTGGTGGCCACATTTAAACTACAATTCTTCTTAAAGCTAAAATTCCACTGTGATTTGGTCAAAGGTGAAGGAGAGACAGCAGCTACAGAGATAATGGCTACCAGCCAGGATCATCTATTTTTTGTCAGACGACTGTAACTGTAACGCGCAGTGTGCAATTTTAGTAAGGCAGGATCATTTATCTTTTTACATGTGATTTTGGCAATACCTGCATTGAAAATTTTAATAGCAAGTAAAGACTAGATCTATTTGGCAAGTTATTCGGAAGGAAGTAGATATATATTCTTTATTTTCTACACTTCTACATTTAGGAAGCCCATACCACCAATACCATGTCTATGTAGTCAGTTGTCTCTCTTCAAAGAAAATCTTTGAATATGTCATATATTTATAGTTCCTGTATGATACATTGCTAAGATTTATATTGTGATAGTCCACTCAATAAATATGGGCACAGGGAACATCTGGGAATTGTCACCTCCACAAGCCTTTTTATCTGCATCTGGGGAATCAAAAGTTAAATGGGAGGAGTGGCATGACTATTTCATTTCCACCTTCAAAGATGATCATGATTTAACCCGTGTAAAGAAAAGAAAATACTTCTCCATTGCTTAGGCCCTGGTGAGTTGAAAATATGTAACTGCATAGAAAAAATAGACCTGCAGATCAGAGGGATGTTTTAAAAAATGCTTTGGAAAACTTGGACACCTATTTTAAACCCACCCTGTGTGTAGCCATGGATAAATATAAATAGTTTCATAGAAAGCAAGGCAAGGAGGAGTCTATAGAAGACTTTGAGGCAGCTTTAAAGAACTTGGGCCCACATGTGCAAAGCATTATTCTAGTCACAACTTGAAAAATGCTTTTTGGGATGTACAGGGCCCAAACTGCGATTCAGTAACTTGTTACCGAATCGCAAAAACACGGTATTCAGTATTAGGAAGGGGCGTCCTTTCCTAACACCAAATCTAAATGGTATGTATGATTGTTTTGTGACCATGAATGCTGTCGCAAAACAATTGCAGTTAGCACCAATTTCAAATTACCTTTGTGAATGCATGCAAAAACATTTTTGAAGAGCTGGCAGTGGTCCCACGGACCACTGCCTACGCTTCAAAAATGAAACTGAAACGTTACATTTTCTTTCTTTTTAAACACAGCCTGTTTTCCTTTAAAGGAAAACGGGCTGCATTTAAAAAAAAAGATTGCTTTATTTAAAGGCAATCACAGACATGGTGGTCTGCTGACACCAGCAGGCCACCATCCCTGTGATTTTTGTGATTCCCAGTGGGTTGCAAATTGCGACCTACTTCATTAGTATTAATGAGGCAGGTCTATTTGCGATGCACCGGGAATCGCAAGAGAAACTCAATGGAGTTTCTTACATTTGGAATTGCGATTGCCTAATTGCGTTTCGCATGGAATCGCAGTTAGGAAATCACAATTCCAAATATACGCACATGTGGCCCTTAGCCCTTAACTGTCATTTTCGAGTACTGCACGATGAATTGATTTGTGGTCAAATAGTCATCCAAACAGCTAATCCATCAATTCAAGACAATCCATGGGCTAAATGTGAGTCACCACTGCAAGATGTCATTAACACTGAAGAGAGCAGAGTTAACTGGGAAAATACAACTGTAGATACAGTGAAAGGAGCAAAACCTCCTCAGAGACAACAGGACAGAAAAACTGGAAAGCAGTATGAAGAGAAGAAAATGGATGTGCATGCTACATCGAAAAAGTGTTACAGATGCGGAGGAAGTGCACATTTATCTAATGATTGGAAGTATCCTGCCCCGAAACAAAAATGTTCAAATTGTTGGGGAGTAGGACATTTCCACAATGTATGTCAGAATGGTAGAAATAGGAATGTATTAATATTGGACTCTGAGAATGATAAACAATTTGAGAAAGCAGATGATGAGGATTTTAACATATATGTTTTGAAGATTAATGAAGATTTTCTAAGTGTGGATGGTAGGCATAAGAAGCCAACATGTAATATGACTTTTGGTGGAGCAAGCATATCTATAGCGGCAGATTTGGGATCTACATATACAATAGTCAATAGGGATGTTTGATGTGATCAATATGCTCCTGTTGTGGGTGACAATTTAGAGAAACCTGACATTTCTCCAAAAATATTTAGGGGCTAACTCATAGACATGGTGGGTTATGGAAAAACTATGGTGGTCATTCTGACCTCTGCGGTAAAAGGTGCTTACCGCCGGTCAGAAGACCGCCATAACACCGCCGCTGCCGCAGGAAACCGCCACAGTCATTCTGACCCGCAACAGGCAAACCGCCAAAAACCCGACATCCACAAAAGTCCGCCACACCAACGGGCAGCGAAAAACTGGCGATGACCAAACCTCCACCGTCACGCCAACAGAAATACGCCCATTCCATTCCGACCCACGAATCCACATGGCGGTCTTTCAACCGCGGTATTCCATTGGCGGTACACACCGCCGCGGTCAAAATACACACACAGCTCCAAAACACTGCCACATTGGTCATTTTGAAACACACACACCTGATACACATATTAACACCACTCCCACACACCCAACACAATATAAAACACACACCCACATCACCCACAAACCCCTACGACCCAAAATTATTGACGAAGGCCAGAGAGAGAGCACAGAATAGACAATCCCACCACATAGAGGCACACAACACCATCACCCAAACAACATCCACGCACAAAACACCACACACTACCACACACACCACACTCATCACCACAAACGCCACCCCACACCTCATCCACACCACCCCATGGCACCCCAAAGACACCCCAGGTTTACAGACGCTGAACTCAGGGTCATGGTGGAGGAAATAGTTCGGGTAGAGCCCCAGCTCTTCGGGCACAGGTGCAGCACACCACCATTGCCAGGAAGATGGAGCTATGGCAAAGAATAGTGGACAGGGTCAACGCTGTGGGACAGCATCCACGAAATCGGGACGACATCAGGAAGCGGTGGAACGACCTACGGGGGAAGGTGCGTTCCATGGTATCAAGGCACAACATCGCGGTGCAGCGGACTGGCGGCGGACACCCACTTCAACCCCCAGAATTTACAACATGGGAGGAACAGGTCTTGGCGATCCTGCATCCTGGGGGCCTCGCAGGAGTAGGCGGAGGAATGGACTCTGGTAAGTGGAATCTCAACTACTTCATCCCCCCCACCCACCGGCATGCCAAATCATACCCCCGCCCTCCACCCCACCCCATCACACATCCTCCTTGCTAATGTCTCACCATCACAACCCACCCATCCCAACACCAAGCCCTGCATGCGACCACAAACCATGGACACCCATCACCTAAGCATGCCCACTGCACATACCCCCGCAAACCACCGTCACAACAGCCCCCACAAGGGAATGCCAGCACTGGGGTACACGGGCACCCACCCATTGCATGCTATGGCACACACAGAAGCAATAACCATACTCTTATACCCCTGCAGGACCCGAACGCCACAACACCGCCCAGGAGGGTCCAGAAATGTCCATTCCACCCCCAGAAGAGGCCCACAGTGATGACAGCAGCTCTGTCTCCCTGGACCCAGATGACCAGCCCGGCCCATCGGGGACCTCGGGACAGTCGGTTCCCCTCAGACAGCCACAGGCCACAGCAGACCTACCCCCCTCTGGGAACACCAGCACAGCACCCACCCAGAAGGCCCATGCCTCTGTCTCCAGGACACGTCAATCAGCGGTGTGTCCACCACTATAGGGCACCCAGGTTAACCCACCACTCCAACAACAACAGGGACCTGGGGGCAGTGGTAGTGGGCACACGGTCCAGGGGACAGAGGCCCAAGGAAACAGGGGAACTGGGAGGGCTGCTGTGCGACAGGGGGGGGACAGGCCCAGGGAACCCACTCTCCACGAGGCCCTCTCCTCCATCATGGGAGCATACCACCGCTCCCAGGAGACGATGGCGACGGTCCTGGCCAGGTTCCAGGAGCTCCAGGTACTGCAGGAGGAACAGTTTATGGGGTTCAGGGAAGACCTCAGAAGCATCAGTTCCGCAATGGGCACCATCGTACTGGCTCTCAATCAGATTGTCAGCACATTGCGGGACCATGTGGCACCACAAAGGGCCCCTGTCACTAGGATGGACCAAGAACAGGCTACCACCTCCGCCGGCGCTAGTGGACAGGAGGCCCCGACACAAGAACAGGCCACCAGAACCCCACCCCCTGCAGAAGGAGAACCACCCCGCAAGCAGTGCCTGAGAGCTAGGAAGAAGACAGAGTAGGATGCCAAGACCCCCGCCAGGAAAGGATACTTCCTGATTGTCGTCCCACTGTCCCACATTGTCACCCTGTCCAACCTTAAACTGCCCCTGCTCCACCTTCCACAGGCATATGGACAATGCACCTGTGAGACTGAAAATATGGACTCTGCCATGGACATTCCTCCACCATCACCCATCACCGAATTGCAACCATTTCCCTAAATTTTACACTTTAATAAACACACTTATTGCACAAAAATAATCTGTAGTCTGCCTGTATTTTTGAACAAATGTATTACACAGAACCGTGCCAAAATGTCCAGTTACATTGTGATGACAACATACCACTGTCACACAGCTGTAGTCCATGGGGAAACAAAGAAGAGGTCACGGAGTGGGGCCCACATCTCTGAAATTGGAAGGGAAAGACACAACTCAGTGAACATACACTTGGGTGGAAACTCAAACAGTAGAGAGGCAGGAGACTTTAAGTAAATGTAAATTCCGGTGTTGATTCTTACCTGTATGTTATTGAAAATACTGCTGTATTACTCTGTCCCTGTTGTCTGTGTCGTCCTCTTCGTCTTCCTCCTCTTCACTCTCCGCAGGCTCCACAGCTGCCACAACACCACCATCTGGACCATCCTCCTGCAGGAAAGGCACCTGGCGGCGCAAAGCCAGGTTGTGAAGCATACAGCAGGCCACGATGATATGGCACACCTTCTTTGGTGAGTACATTAGGGATCCACCTGTCATATGGAGGCACCTAAACCTGGCCTTCAGGAGGCCGAAGGTCCGCTCGATCACCCTCCTAGTCCGCCCATGGGCCTCATTGTACTGTTCCTCTGCCCTTGTCCTGGGATTCCTCACTGGGGTCAGTAGCCGGGACAGGTTGGGGTAACCAGAGTCACCAATTAGCCACACACGGTGTCTCTGAAGTAGTTCCATCAGGTAAGGGATGCTGCTATTTTGCATGATATACGCGTCATGCACTGACCCAGGGAACTTGGCATTTACATGGGAGATGTACTGGTCAGCCAAACAGACCACCTGGACATTCATGGAATGATAACTTTTTCTGTTCCTGTACACCTTTTCACTCGTGCTGGGGGGGACCAAAGCAACATGTGTCCCATCAATTGCACCAATGATGTTGGGAATATGTCCAAGCGCATAGAAATCACCCTTCACCGTAGCCAAATCGCCCACCTCAGGGAAAACAATGTAGCTTTGCATGTATTTCAACAGGGCAGACAACACTCTGGACAACACCTTGGAAAACATAGGCTGTGACATCCCTGATGAAATGGCCACTGTAGTTTGGAATGACCCATTTGCCAAGAAATGGAGTACTGACAGAACCTGCACTAGAGGGGGAATCCCTGTGGGTTGGCGGATGGGTGACATCAGGTCTGGCTCCAGTTGGGCACACAGTTCCTGTATAGTGGCTCTGTCAAGCCTGTATGTCAGTATGACATGTCTTTCTTCCATTGTCGACAGGTCCACCAGCGGTCTGTACACGGGAAGATTCCTCCATCTCCTCGCAAGTCCCAGCGGTCGGTGCCTAGGAAGGACAACATGAAGCACAGAGTCAATCTACCCACAGGTACGTTCCCACAGCTTGCACAGTACACGATTATCAATGCATTGAGTGGCTTGTATGAGCGTTGATGCAAGGCCTAGGTATGTGTGACGCAGTAGATTTTAAGCCATGTGGGCCCTTGAAATGGCGGCTGCCTGACCTGTGAAGTGCGACAGTGGGATGTGAGGTCAATGCGCTGGCGTGGCACACCGTGGCGGGAGGCGGTCGAAGACCGCGGTGCAAAGCCGCATTGGTTAACATTGAACCCTAAGGGTCTCAGGAGCCAATGACGATGTGCGCCGGCGGCCGCGGTACTCACCGCCGCAGTACGCACCGCCGCGGGCGTGACCGCCATTTTCTAACTGCTTAATCACTCGATACCTGATCATCCACAGGAGAGGACCTATACTGCAAGTGCTGCTGTGACCTCGGTCTGGAAGAGACAATGGCTGCTGCGACTGGGGAAAGGGCCCCTGCCTTCACTTCTGAAGAATTGGAGAAACTCGTGGATGGGGTCCTCCCCCAGTATGCGCTACTCTACGGTCCTCCAGACCAACAGGTAAGTACACTGGGAGCATGCTTTGTGGCCAATGCCTGGGTTGAGTGGGGTGAATGAACGATGGTGGGGAGGGGAGCGAATGAGGCATGCATCAAACGACAGATGAGAGCATGTGCCACATGGCAAGGGTGGGGATGGGGGGCCACTCACATCGAGCATGCAGAAAATGATTGTTTATTTTTCTCCCCCTGTACATGTCACATAGGTCAGCGCCCATCAGAAAATCGACATTTGGCGTGCCATCGCCAAGGACGTCCGGACCCTGGGGGTCCACAACAGACGGGGCACCCACTGCCGCAAGAGGTGGGAGGACATCCGCCGCGGGAGCAGGAAGACCGCGGAGGCTCTGCTGGGGATGGCCTCCCAACGTAGGAGGGGTGGCACTAGTCAATTGACCCCCCTGATGTCCCGGATCCTGGCGGTGGCCTACCCCGATTTGGATGGGCGCGTGAGGACATCACAGCAGACACAAGGGGGTGAGTACAAATACATTCTGCTGACTTTGCGCACATTGGAGGTGTCTGGGTGGGGGAGGAGGGCTGTGGCTAACTCTAGGTCAGGGCGATTTCCGTAGGCTAGGCCCCTCCAATAGGCATGGCCCTGTGCCCCGCCCCCCACCTCTGTAGGTTGCCTAGTACAGCTAATCATGGCCCTGCGTCACCTATGTGTGGATTTGTCGTCCATAGGCTTGTAGGCCATGTCCCACGGATTGAGTAGTATACCCCAAGTGCGCAGCGTAGTGCAGGGGGCTTCTGTGTCTGTCCTCTCCGCCAACTGTGTCGCCAATGCATGCACTCAACATGTCTTTATTTCTCCCCCCCCCTTTTTTTGGTGGTCTTCCTGTTCATGTGTGCATTAGCATCATCAGGCGGAGGAGAAGTGGCATCGGAGCACGAGGGAGCTGCATCTCACATGGCCATGGAGGGCCATGCAACCGACTCGGAGTTCACCAGTGAGACGGAGGGCGAGGGGAGCTCCACAGCGGGGACATGTGGTGACACCAGCGACACAGACACGTCCTTGGAAGGGAGCTCCCTTGTGGTGGCGGCAACATCCGTGCCCACCGCAACAACAGGTACAGCCGCCACCCTGCGCACCAGCTCCGCCCTCCCAGCAGCCCCTCAGCCTTCGTCCCGTGCCCGCTCACCCAGGAAGGTGGGCATCTCCTTCGCCCCAGGCACCTCAGGCCCTGCCCCAGTTACCCCTGCTGCCCTCAGTGAGGAGGTCATTGACCTCCTGCGGACGCTCATTGTTGGGCAGTCTACCCTTTTGAATGCCATCCAGGGTGTAGAAAGGGAGGTGCACCGGAGTAATGCATACCTGGAGGGCATTCCTTCGGGACAGGCTGCCCATCAGCGATTGTTCAACGCTCTGGCCTCAGCACTGACGGCAGCCATTGTCCCTGTCTCCTGCCTCCCTCCTCCAACTTCCTCAACCCAGTCCCACTCCCCTGTACCTCTGCCTATCCCAGACACACTTACAGACCAGCCTGCACACACCTCAACACCCAAGGGAAGCTCATCCAGACATAAGCACCACACATCACACAAGCATTCACCCAAGCAACATCCACATGCAGACATGCCAACAGCCACGGCCTCCTCTGTGTCCCCCTCCTCCTCGTCTCCCTCCTCCCTCCTTGTGACGTCTCTACTCACACTTGCATGCACAACATCATCAGCCACTACGTCCATCACCAGCACGCCCACCAGAACACTCCGCACACGTGCAGTCACCACCCCCACTACCATTTACACGTCCCCTGTGTCCTCTCCCAGTGTGTCTGTCACCCCCTCTTCCAAACCACACAAACGCAGGCAGCCACCCACCCAACAGCCATCCACCTCACGACAGCCTCCAGCACAAGCACCTGCACCCAAAGACACCAGACTTGACTCACCTACAACCACATCCTCTTCCTCCACTCCCATACCCACTACACCTACCCTTCCCACTGCTCCTAAAAAGTTTTTCCTGTCCAAAATTAACCTCTTTCCATCACCTGACCCACCCCCTCCATCTCATAAGACTCCAACCAGCACCTCAGCCACCACAAAACCTGGACCTACAAGGACAATAGTCCAAGGATTTTGGAGTCCAACACCTTCAAGGCCAGCTACTTCGGCTAGCAGTAAAGATACAGCCAGCCCACCCCCTGGAAAGAAAACCAAAAAAGCCAGTGCCCGGCACGAGAGGCCAGAGACAGCAGGCTCCAAGGGCACTACCCTGGCACCGTCAGGAAGTGGGGTGCCACCTGGCACACCGACAAAGGGAGGAAAGGGCCACAGAGGAGCAGGGAAGGGTGGCAAGGGCAGCACGCCCGACAAGTCCGGCAGCAGGCGAGCTGCCCAGGAGGGCCCCACCAGCCCCATTCCAGGGGTGAAGGAGGACACCCACGGGCCCGGGACGGCAGCACAGGAGGGCCCCGCAAGCGAGAAGACGGATGTGCACGAAGGGCACGGCAGCCACATGTCGGGTGGCGAGTGAGATCCATGTCATGGCCGGATCTGGTGCCCTGGAGACACATGTCAAGCACCGCTGAACAGGGCACCGCCGTCTCAAGAACCGCTGAACAGGGCCCTTCAAGACAAGCACCGCTGAACAGGGCACCGCCGTCTCAAGAACTGCTGAACAGGGCCCTTCAAGTCAAGCACCGCTGAACAGGGCCCTTCAAGACAAGCACCGCTGAACAGGCCACCGCCGTCTCAAGAACCGCTGAACAGGGCCCTTCAAGACAAGCACCGCTGAACAGGGCACCGCCGTCTCAAGAACCGCTGAACAGGGCCCTTCAAGTCAAGCACCGCTGAACAGGGCCCTTCAAGACAAGCACCGCTGAACAGGGCACCGCCGTCTCAAGAACCGCTGAACAGGGCCCTTCAAGACAAGCACCGCTCCGCTGGGCCCTTCAAGTCAAGCACAGATCCGCTGGGCCCTTCAAGTCAAGCACCGATCCGCTGGGCACCGCCGTCTCTGCACCGCTCCGCTGGGCCCTTCAAGTCAAGCACCGCTCCGCTGGGCCCTTCAAGTCAAGCACCGCTCCGCTGGGCCCTTCAAGTCAAGCACCGCTCCGCTGGGCACTGCCGTCTCTGCACCGCTCAGCTGGGCCCTTCAAGTCAAGCGCCGCTCCGCTGGGCCCTTCAAGTCAAGCACCGCTCCGCTGGGCCCTTCAAGTCAAGCACCGCTCCGCTGGGCACCGCCGTCTCTACACCGCTCCGCTGGGCCCTTCAAGTCAAGCACCGCTGGACAGGGCACCGCAGTCTCATGCACCTCTGGCCCATTGGCAGAAGGGGCAGGGTAGGATCTGTGTCGGCCAGGCCTGCACGAAGCACTCTGGGCACCATGCCTCCTCCAGAACCAGTGGAGTCTGTAATCCACTTGTTTGACTGTGGCTTTGCACTCCCCAGGATGGCACAGTGGGCAATCCACCCACTGTAGAGACTTGTGAGACTGTGCCTTTGCACTCCCCAAGATGGCACAGTGGGCAATCCACCCACTGTAGAGACTTGTGAGACTGTGGCTTTGCACTCCCCAGGATTGAACAGTGGGCATGGAGGCCCCTCGTGGATCTGGCGTCGTGGACTCATCTGGCTGAGGTGCCCCCCCTTCCCTTCCCCCTGAGGTGCCTGTAGTTTTGATATCTGATGCCCCTGCAGTGTTCTCTCCAATGGATTCGGGTATCGTGTGTGGGCTTTGCCCATGTGTTTAGGCCCATTGGCCCACGAACAATGGCTGATACCCAATTTGCACAGGACAATTTACATTTGTATATATAGTTATGGATGTTGGATATATTTTTTAACTTAGCCGTTCAATATACTTCAAGATTCATGAACAATTTATTTTGTCTTTGCATTCTTCTGGGGGGTTTGGGGGGGTGTCACTCTGAGTTGTTGCTCTGCATTGATGTGTATGTAGTTGTGGGTGAGGGTGAGGGTGGGTGTGTCGCGTATGTGGGTGCCCGTAATTTTTTGCCTCCCCCCTCCCCTGTGTCGTAGGTGCAGTACTCACCGGTGTCTTCTGCGCCGGCGTTCGTGCTCCTGGTAGAGGAGCAGGAAGACAATAGCTGGTAGGATGTGTAGTTCGGGTTCCATGCTGTCCAGATTCCTCGTGGAGTGTGTAGAGGTGAGCGTTTTCCGTTCGTAATGTCTGTTTCCGCCGTGTTTTTATCGGCTGGGCTACCGCCCCGGAAAAGGTGGCGGATTGGTGGGTTGTGATAGGGTGGGCGGTACATTGTCTCCCGCCTGTCTGTTGGCGGTGACCGCCGCGCTGTTTGTTTGTCCCGCCGTGGCGGTCGGAGTGTTAAAGTGGCGGTCTCTGTTGGCGGTTTCCGCCAGGGTCAGAATTCCATTTTTTACACCGCCTGCCTGTTGGCGGGTTGGCCGCCGCTTTAACACCGACCGCCAGGGTTGGAATGACCCCCTATATGTTTCATAGGGTGGTCCATCAGTGCTTCAGTGGATGAATCAGGGGAATTTGGAAATTACCTTGAATCCAAATAGCCCTGAGTATTTTCTATTGTTACAACCTAATGAAGAGTATAGATGAGACATATTGACAAAATGTGGCAAGTTCTTGTCAAGGAAAACAGGAAAACTTAAAGGATTCCAACAGAAGATTGTTTTAAAACCTGATGCTGTGCCAAAGCTACACAAAGCCAGTAAAATTCCCATTAAGTTTAGGGTAGAGGTGGAAATTGAACTTGAAAAACTGTAGTCAGCTGGAGTAATCAAGTTGGAAGGTAGAATCAGCAGAATGGGTGGCACCTTTGGTAGTAGCCAAATGAGCAAACAGTAAACTCAGATTACATGTGGACCTCGGGGCCTTTAACAGAAATATTATTGTAGATCAATTTAAATTGCCAGAATCAGTACGATATTATCTTGCACTAAGGGAATAAAATAGTTAATCACACTAGAATTGACCTCCGCTTACCACCAAGGTCCCCTGGATTCTGAGAGTAAGGGCTTAACAACCTTTGTAACTTCTTTTGGCTGTTTCCGATTTAAAAGGGCTTCCTTTGGTTGTGACTTCTGCAGCAGCCATCTTCCAAAGATTGATGTATGAGCTATTTAAGGGCATAAAGGACTTAGGACCTGATTTAGATGTTTGCGGTAATGCTGCCCCCATGAAATTTTTCACTGTAAACCCGTTCGCTGCTGCAGTGGTCCTCCCGCCGTGTTTAGATGTTGATGGTCACACAGAGGAAAAACCACATTCGAACCGCTGTCTCCGCCAAGAAACATCAGCCGTGTTGAAAGGTGACAAAGGGAAAAGGGGATGCTGGCGGGACCGTAGCCAGCCTTCCCACTGTGCAGATTTAGATGTGCCTTACCGACAAGGAAAAAGTGGTGTTTCGACCTCCACTCCTTAGTTGGTGAATTGGGGGTGAAAAGTCAACTTTTTACCACTTCCCCCGTCTCCGATTGGACACAACTGGAAAACACCTGCCAGCGCTGCTGCCACCGACCCAGGAAGAAAACAAGACCCCTCCCAGTCCACGGACTACAGGGTAGGGATGCCCCATTGCCAGGGTATGTTGGGTGGGGACCACTGGAGACATATACATGTCACAGTAATTTTTTTAATTACTGTGACATGCATATGTTGGGGGCACAAGTGGATCAGACACGGGTGGGGACCCTGGTACACAACACATATTGTACACATACACAACTATCATTATGGTGTCAGTATCCACAGACAAATGATTGTTGGCACCACAATGATGGTACACTCACACTTGTCAACTGTGGACATATGTGCACATTGCCAGGGGACCTGTACCTGTCATGTTGTGCTGCAAGTTGTGTGTATGAGTCAGTACATGTGTGTGTGTATACATGTGTTGCATTAATTGCCAGGGTGAGGTGCGAGTGTTTGTGAGTGTGTTTGTGTAGGTGAGTGTGTAGTTGTGTTGTTTGTTGTGGTTACGTGATGTGTGGGAGCAGTATCAATTGTGTGTGTATGTTGTGTCATGGATGTGTGTCAATGTGTGTTTTTGGCATTTATGGGTTGTGTCAAGACAGACTAGCAATGGGTAATTGTGTGTATGTGTTGTGTTTAGTGCGGGGATGCACCTATGACTAAGTGACAGTGTGTGTCACTTACCTACCTTCCATATATAGTATAGAGTCCATTGAGTCCCGCTGCCATCTCCTGCCGTCAGAGAACCAACACCAGTACACCGCCTGCAGGACTACCACATCTGAATACGGTGGGGGGAACACAGCTGCCTTGATGGTCTTCTCGGGCCTGCCTCCGATGCTGCCTGGTGGTAACATCACCAAGATCTAAATCAGGCCCTACTGTTATTTGAGGATGACATATTACTTATGGACAGGAACAAGGAGAAACATGACCAGAAACTAACACAGGTTGTGCATATTCTGGAACAAAGGGGTTTAACAGCTGAGT
Source organism: Pleurodeles waltl (assembly GCF_031143425.1). NCBI lineage: Eukaryota > Metazoa > Chordata > Amphibia > Caudata > Salamandridae > Pleurodeles > Pleurodeles waltl. Next base: position 516,968,447 of record NC_090440.1, on the reverse strand, counting down.
ACATCAATTACAAATTTTCCAGTAGCCAAGTTGCACATCTGGAGCATGAGATTACAGGAGAAGTTATTAAACCTAAGAAAGAATTGCTTGAAGCCACAAAAGGTTCACCCACTCCAAAAAATAAAGATGAGATAAGATCATTTTTGGGATTGCCAGAAATCTATTCGAAGTTTATAAAACGTTTTTGCAAAAAAACCTATCAACTACGCCAGTTGTTGAAATTTAAGAACAAATTTGAATGGTCTGAAAAATGCCAGGAGGCAAGGATTTCACTAAAAGATGATATAGGTAATGCACGTCACCTTACGAGGGTACAATCGTACCCTGCAGAGTGTGCTAACCACGGATGCAAGTGGCAAAGGAATTGGCCCTGTCTTGTCCCAGATTGGAATGGATGGCAAAGAATGTACAATTGCATTTGCTCCTCACTCCTTGACACCCACAGAGGAGAAGTATTCTGTGATTCAGCAAGAGGCTCCTGCTTGTATTTGGGGCCTTGGGCATTTCAGGCAATACATTTGGGGTGTTAGAGTCACTTTGCATAGTGAATACAAACCTCTCACAAAAATCTTGACTACGAATGGTTGGTATAATGCATCTCCTAGACTAGCTCAGATATCCATGAAGCTAATGGAGTATAAAAACAATGTGCAGTACATGCCTGAAGTAAAAAATGTAGTAGCTGTTTTCTTAAGCAGAATGCTTCTACCTTTGGAAGTTGCAGAGGAGAAAGATGATGATGATGGTGTTTTGCCAGTGTTGATGAGGCACTTACAGAATCTCCTGAATCTTTAAGAACAAAATTGTTAGAAATTTGCCATAAAGGACATGACTAGGTGAAGAATGAAAAACTTGTATTGGTTGCTGGGGCTAGACAAGTAGATAGAAAGTTATAAATTGTGTTCAATGTTTGAATGCTGACAAAACACACTACACATTCAAACCACCTCTGCACTCTATAAGTCCCAACATGCAATGAGGTAGAATAGGTATTGACATTAATGGAACCCATTTGGAAGAATAGGAGACAATGGTATGTATTTGTTATTATTGATCACTTCTCAAAATGGCCAGGAGTGTAGTTGTGCAAAAGGCAGATGCTACTAAAATAGAAAGTGTTCTTGATATGTTATTCCCAAAATGGTGGTAAGTTATAATGGACCACAATTAATTTCAGAAATGTTTAAATCCTTTTTGCATAGGAATGGTATCAAGCATGAGACAGCCTCTGTATACAATCCAGCAGGGAGCAGCGGTGCTGAGAGTTTCAACAGAGTCATTAAATGGATTGTTTAATTGGCAAGTGCAAACAGTTGAAACCGTGCAAACCGTGTCACATTGGAATGGGTGATTAGGTGAGAGTGAAAAAAGATGGAATTGTAAGAATAGAATACTCAGAGCCTTTGATGGTAAAAAGATTGTTTTGCAACTCTACACTCGAAAGTGATGGAAATGTGTGGCATCTCAGTTTTTATCCTTGTGTGAGGGAGAAAGGAAGGATGCAACTCTGCAAAAAGAATGTACAAGTGTGGGAAAGGAGTCTAAATGGATGGAAGATGCAAGAAAGGATATAGTGAATACGCATGACCAACACCAAAAAGATACTGAACATTAAGTTCAAGAACACTGGAAAAATTAACCAAGGCAGTCACCTATATCTGAAACATGTGATTCTAGGGAAAGGGAACCTGGGGCATCAAATCCAGCTGTATCTAACCTTTTTACAGGAGGTCCAATTAGTAAACGTGGTCGAATTATAAACAGACCAAAGAAATTAGATGATTATGTTTGTGGGTAAGAGAGAGACCTACCTATTCCTGGTATATAGGTTTCCCAGGATCTACAGGTTGATTAACCATATGATTTTCCAGTTTATGTTATGTTATGTTACAGCGGATTTATAAAGCGCATGTACACTCAAAAGGGTTTCATGTATTTTAGTTGTTGTAAGAATGCCTCTTTTGAAGTATTGTTAAGGATTTCAAACTGTTGGAATGTATTGTTATTATGTTAAACCGCCTCAAAAAGTTTAAAGCAAATTGTTTTTCTTGTTTGAAGGGGAAAGATGTGTCGTGATGTGATGTAATCAAGGTCTCTTGATGTATTCAGGGAACCGTGTGGGGCACTGTACATTCCTTATTGGAATGGAATGTTGGTGGGATTCTGGAGGAGAAGTGGAGAAACTGCTGAAAGTGAACAACTGTTTATCTTCTCTCCATTACTGTGTCATGGTGTTATTAAATAAACTAGCACTCAATCGCAACTTGTGTGCAACAGTTCTTACATCTGTTCTTGGGACCTCTTACATTCTCAAATGCACAAAGGCAAGCATTAAGTTTGAGACCACATTCACTTCATCAATGATTACAAGTTTCAACCTTTTTCACACTCTTGGGACTTCATGACAAGCCTCACTAGGTAACTTTCGGTATTCCAATTTGTTGCTAAGTTCCACAGGCAGCATCAAATTTGATGCAAAGTACTACCATTGATATTGTGTGAAGCTAATCCAGTAGGTGCTGTAACCACACATGATAAATTTCACTTTGTAGTATTTTGTAGAAAAGCAGTAAGAACTTGTATTAAGACAATTGTACCAGTGCCAATGTGACAGTTGACGACATACAACAGTATAGATTTAAATGTTGATATTGCACTCTTTCTTGTCATAAAGTAATCCATACTCAGCTGTAGCTTTCACCTCTATATAGATTTGCATTTGCTCATCATTTAGCTGTGCCACTAAATCTGCCAAACCAATTGTTTCCCATCTGGCTTGCTCCATTGCATTCTCCTCCTCATTCATTACAACTGCAACCTGATTATAAATTATTGGCTGTACAAGTGTGTCCTGGCTTTTAGGATGTGAACTTTCGTTACTTTGAGAACTATTCTTAGCTACTGTTCTGCTTTGCTTCAAACCGAGAGGAAACAGTGCCAATGAATGCAGCACTCTTTAGTTGAGTAGTGAATTTATTAAGGTACTTCCCAGATATCAAATAAAAGCGCATGAAAATATGAACTTCAGCATTTAACTTTAATGCAGTAAAACATGTGTAGTTGCTAAAATACTCACAACAGTTAAAAAGTGCAATACATCAACTATGAATATAGGCAGTGAACCTTTATATATGCCGAGCATGCTTGGAGTGAAATGGGAACATCTTGAGTCCTAACTACGTAAAAGCACACAGTCCTCTGGTTATATTGACAGGAATATATGTGTAGGTAGTATTACCACAAGAGAACAACCACCCCACCAGTAGTTTAATGAGCTTGATGTGACTAGCAGCAGTCAAGATAAGCGATTATTCATGTTTTTACACATTTTATCATTTTTATGCTCATACAGTACTTTTTGTTCCCACTGCATCTCCTGAGGAGACTCCATGGTTGCTTCAAAACGCATTTGAGCATATTTTCTGATTTTATAAGTGGCACAATTTAAGTTGTAGCAGACATCACCCATAGTAATATTGTCAGTAATCACATATGTTATGTTATCCCATTTTTCATCCTTTACCTCTTGGCAAAACCTACAATACTCGTAAGGGGTGAAGTAAGTCAGTACATCACTTTCTTCTGCTGCTCCATCTTTGTTGGTGGCATTAAAGATTTGCAACGAAACACTGGCAGGAGTCTGTATGGCGACTAAACATGTGGAGATAACATCAATGGTATGCTTCATATTCGTCATGCAGAAATCCGATCTGTTGAGCACGGCATGTGCCAAATGGATACAAATAGTCTCATTCTGATGCAGTTAAGGTATCGATTGGCGTGGTTGGTCAACCACTTTGGAGCTAGTGGCTTTTGGTCCCTCCCGACCCCACACGGACACGCCTGAAAACCAACCAAATAGCGCAATCAGCACAAAGACACTTCGCAATATGATCTGTAAAAGAGAAAAGTATGATAATTCTTGCAAATAACATTTATCTGCTGGTACATGCTCCCATTTTTCCTGTCCTGGTTTTTTGGCTAATAACATGTTATCTCTGCCTTTTGCTATAACTTCTACTGATTCAGGAGGACGATTTTGAGATTCTACCCATACCTTAGCACCAGGAAGAAGGGCTAGGGCAGTCCCCTTTTTAACTTTCTCCAGTTTGTATTATCAAGTAAGTGTCTTCACTGTTCAACAAAATTGCTTAAAATTCTCCTTTGTAGTCTGCATTGATCACTTCCCCCAGGACCTGAATACCTTTGAGTACAAATCCAGATCGAGGAGCAATCAATCCGAAATGCTCCAGGGAATCTGTATTCCAACACCTCTTCCAAGAAGCGTCAAGTCTTGTGGTTTCAATATGTACATTTTCAAAGCATGCAAATCAATACATGCATATTCTGGTGTTTCTCTGTATAAAGCTAAGGGCCAGATATCAAAGTGTTTTGTGATCGCAAACGTAACGTGTTACCGAATCGCAAATTGGAATTCCGACTTCATACTGATTCAGTATTAGGAAGGGGTGTTTCAAGGGCGTCCCTTCCTAATACCGAATCGCAGAGGTATGTATGATTGTTTTGTGACCGTGAATGCGGTTGCACAACAATCGCAGTTACCACCAATTTCAGATTGGTGGTAACTCATTCGCAAAGGAGACGGGGTTCCGATGGGACTCCCTCCACTTTGTGAATGCATGCAAAAAAAAAATTGAAGAGCAGGCAGTGGTCCCAGAGACCACTGCCTACTCTTAAAAAATAAAAATAAAACTTTTCATTTTTCATTTTTAAACGCATCATGCTTTCTTTTAAGGAAAATGAGTTGCATAAAAAAAAGATTGCTTTATTGAAAAACAATCACAGACATGGTGGTCTGCTGAGCCCAGCAAGCCACCATCCCTGTGATTGTAGCCATTCGCAATGGCTCACAAATTGCGACCTACCTCATGAATACTAATGAGGTAGGTCCATTTGCGATCCCTTGCAAATTGCAGTATGAAACTCCTGGAATTTCATACATTCCAATAGCAATTACTTAATTGCAAATTGCTAGAAATTAGGTAATCGCTATTGGATAAAATGATGCATCTGGCCCTCAGTCTCCTGGTTTTATTTCCCAATACATGATGGTGTTTGTTGCTACATGGAGTTGTATCTGTACATCTGGCCTGCTCTCTCCAGTTTCTCAAAGTCCCATCAGATAATTTTCATAATTGGCCTTTCAGTAAGCCGTTCATTCTCTCAGTCATTCCTGTAGTTTATGGGTAATAGGGAATATTATAATTCCATTCTTGTTGTGTTGTGAACAATAATCTTGTACCAATTTACCTTTGAAATGTGATCCGTTATCACTTTGGATTTGGGGTTGGGCTCCGTAATACAACATTAACATTTTTATGGTGTTGAACTAGGTAGCGTGTTGACATGGGAATGCAATAAGATAGCCAGAATAAGTGTCCACCACTGTGCAGGCTTATTGACACCCGCAACTATTTGGTAGTGGCCTAATGTGATCAATGTGCCACATCTGCCCCGGCAACTTCCCTCTCCCCAACTGACCTCTGACAGTTTGCGGGACACATCTCTGTTGTGTGTGTTGACAAATAGGACATTGAAGAATGACTGTTTTGATCAGATCTAGGGGAATGTGCATCCCTCTAATCTCTGCCCAACTCTTAGTGGCCTTCTCTCCCAGTGTCCACATTTTGGTGTACTTAGCCATCCCCAACAAGTCAGAATCCTGTGTCGCCACTTCTGCTTCTGAGAGTTTGGCTTTATCGTCTGCAAGGTAACTAACCATCATTTTAGTGAGTCGGTGGGACAGTGGGCATCTACATGCTATACAGTAACAGTACTTTGCTCTAACATTTCCCAAATTTCCTGCCACAGCTCTTTACCCCACACCTACTTTGAATGTATTTGCCAGTTGTGAGCATGCCACGTGGGAAGCAAGGTGACTAACTCATTGACAGCAGACCAAGAATCAGTATGAATGTGACAGGTCCCAGGCAATTCTTGTTTCAGTGCCTGATATACAACATACAATTCTGCATATTGACTACTCTTCCCTTCTTCGGTAGTAGAAAGCAGCTTCTTGGTTATAGTATTATATGACACTACCTTCCAATGTCTCTTGGCTCCCACATATTTGGCTGAATCATTTTTAACTATACTTGCTTCCTATCCTCAGGGGACAAGGACTCAAATGGCTCACACCATGGGTGACTCTTTTATTTTGGGTACCTCCTGCATTACCTCATCATCCTGCACAGGGGCCTGTGCGACCTGTTCATGCAGGGCCACTGTTCCTGCTGGTCCCACTCGGGCCCTATCCTTTATGTACCACTTCCATTTAATCACATTAGCTTCCTGTGCATGTCCTATTCAGTGCATTTTGGGTGAACTCATCACCCACTGCATTATTGAAATCTTAGGTCTCAGAATCACATTATGACCTAGGGTCATTTGCTTAGTATCCACTAGTGCCCAGTAACACACTAGTAACTGTTTCTCAAAGGGAGTATATTGCTCTCCAGCATCTAGTAACTTTTTGGTCCAAAAGCCCAAGGGCACAGTCTTTCTTTCCTGTTTTTGCCGCATGCTCCAATTTGCATATTGCCCCTGAACGGTTACTTGTAACTCAATATCTCCTTCCTGTACTGGCCATAAGTCTTAAGCCTGTTGAATCACCTCTGTTGCCAATAAAAATGCACACTGCTGCTGCTCTCCCCATTCAAACTCATGTTTCTTTGGAGTCACCTTGTACAAAGGGACCAAAATCTTACTCAAGGGAGGGATATGCTGTCTCTAAAAGACAAACAATCCAATCAATCACCGAGTCTCCTGCTTATTACGGGGTGTGAAATTCCAATATATTTTGTTTTGCCTGTGGCAACACCTCCCTCTGCCCCAGATTCCACTGGATTTCTAGAAACTTCACATTTTGAGAGAGTCCTTGAATCTTCCACAAACCTGTCCAACTGAGTCTGCAGTTGTTCTTGTGTTTCTCCCTGAATCATCACATCATCAATATAATGAGACAATTGCACCCCAGGAATGTCAGATACCTTACCCTGTGATGGTGTAGTGCTGACCTGTAAACCTTTTGGATTCCCATATATTAAAGAGGCCTCCAATCCGGTGTTTAACAAGGCCCGAACCTTTTGTACATTTCAATGTTTCCAGTGATTTTCTAAATCAACATGGGGTCTGTCATCTTTACGAGCCCAACCCTGTACCGGATCTTGGCCTGTTTTCTAATCTAATTTAAACCTGTCAACTTTTGCCCAAGTCAGGTCTAGATATATGCTCTCATGTCCACCAGGAGATTCCTCTCCTTCCCTGTTTTCAGCAGTTAACTAATCACTGTCCAACTCTTCCTCTTACTTCCCCCATGAAGAAACATTTTTCTCCTTCTCTTTTCCTTCCTCCTGCATTTGTGACCTGCCCTGATTCACTCGTTTGTTATCCGGCTTATTAACTTTTCTGCTGCCCTCCTTTCTGTCCAGCCCTCACTTATGGTACATCTCCTACAGACTCTTAGTATCTATCCCATCTATCTGTTCTTTATTTACACCATCCTTCAGTAACACCATAAACATGTCTCTCCTAGATTTTCTGTTATTGTCTGTTCGACCCTCAGACCTTAAGGCTCTCTCAGGTTTCATCCAGTCTCTAAACTCTCCTAGCTCACAAACTGCCTCTAGCACATCATTTAATGCCGGCGGATGTTGGTATGTCTGCATCTGGATGGTATTTGTGTGAGTGGCTGTGGGATGAAGTGTAGTGCTTGTGGTTGCCATGTCCACTCTTGTGTGTTGTCCTGTGTGCATGCTCGTCTGCCTGTGTGCTTGGGATAGGTTGGGGTTGAGGGGAATGAGACAGGGAAAAGGAAGGGGGGAGGGTGGAAACAGGGACAATGGTTGCCATCAGAGAGGAGGCCAGAGCCTGGATTGATCTCTGTTGGGTCACCAAGCCAGTGTGAATGCCCTCCAGAAATGCAGTGGACTGTTGCATTTGGGCTGCCAGCCCCTGGATGGCATTCTCAATGGTTGACTGCCCAACAGAGATGGCTCTCAGGAGGTCAATAGCCTCCTCACTCAGGACAGCAGAGCTAACTGGAGCAGGGCTTGAGGTGCATGGGGCGAAGGAGATGCCCACCCTCCTGGGTGAGCAGGCATGGGCAACTCGCTGTGGGGCTGTTGGGAGGGCAGTGCTGGTACGTGGGTGGTGGCTGTACCTGTGGCTGGGTTGGGCACAGAGGTGTACGCCACCACCAGGGAGCTTCCATCGGAAGAGGTATCCATGTCCAAACTGTCCCCTCCAGTCTCCGCCGTGGTGCTCCCCTCGCCCCCCGCCCCACTGGTGCCCTCACCGTCGGTGGACTCTGCCTCCTGGGTTCTGTGGGATGCAGCTCCCTCCGTCACTGGTGCCTCTACTCCTCCGCCAAATGATGCTAATGCACATAAGGACTGGATGACAAAACAAAAAGGGGGGGAAAGACAAAGGATACACTTGGTCAATGGCAGCACCAACACCACCGTGGCGTACACAACACACTCACACACAGGGAACAGCCCTACGCATTAGGTAATGCACTACCAATTATAATGCTAGTTACTAGGCCATGGGTCGGCACAGATACCGCCAACTGCAGAATATCTGGGACCCACACACCCCTGCCCAGTAGTGGGCATCACATCAGAACCCTGCCCAACATGGGACCTACTCTGCAATGTCAGGCCTGGCCTAGGGGCACCCAAAGGCTCACATCCCCCACCCGGATATCACCCCACCAGGCTTAAGTAGTAATGAAGGGCACTGTACTCACCCACTTGTGCTGTGTGCTGGCCCCCACGTGCCCATTCAGCTCCAGATAGGCCACCGTCAGTATGCGGGCCATCAGGGGGGTCAGGGTTCGACGGGCACCCCTTCCTCGTTGGGAGGCCATCCACAGCTGGGCCCATCCACCAAACCCCCTACAAAAGGCCATCACACACAGCACTCCATGCATTCATGCCCCATGCATCGTACTCACAGTGTACTCACCTGTTAGTCTGGAGGCCCATACAGAAGTCGGTACTGGGGTAGGACCCCATCCACCAGTCTCTCCAATTCCACTGAGGTGAAGGCAGAGGCCCTTTCCCCAGTCACATGAGCCATGGTAGGTTCCAGACACAGGTCCCAGCAGCACATGCAGTGTAGGTCCTTTCCTGTTGAAGGTCAGGTAGCAAGTGAGTGAACAGATACAAAATGGCGGTGACGTCTGCGGCAGTGCATACCGTCACCGCCAGCATAAATCACCATTGGCCACTGTACCCCATAGGGCCCAATGATAACCAATGAGGAGTTGCACGGCGGTTCCCGACTGCCTCCCGCAATGGCGCACAACATCAGTGGAATTACCTCATTTCCACCTGTCCCTCCATACAGGACAGGCGGATGCCATTTCGGGGGTAGGGGGGCAGGCCATGGATCCTAACTGCGTCACAGTTCACAATTTCACATTCTGGACATATTGTAACAATCACAATATGCATTGTACTGTAGTGGTTACAATGTACAGATAATGACCAGCTGCTCACTTTTTTGCCCCATAGATTGCAACCGCTGTGGATAAATATGAAATGGAGACATCCCCGTGTACAGACCCCTTGTGGACTTGGCAACAATGGAGGACAGGCACATTATCCTTACCTACAGACTTGACAGGGCCACAATGACAGAGCTGAGTGCCCAATTGGAGCCTGACCTGAAATCTGCTATCCGTCACCCCACTGGGATCCCCCTCTTGTGCAAGTGCTATCAGTGCTCCATTTTTTGGAATAGGCTCTTTCCAAGTGACAGTGGGCTTGGCAGCAGGAATGTCACAGCCAACGTTCTCAATAGTGCTGACTAGAGTGTTGTCTGCCTGATTAAACACTTGTGCAGCTACATTGTTTTCCACCAGGTGGATGATTTGGCCACAGTGAAGGCTGACTTCTATGCAATGAGACATATCCCCAACATCATTGGTGCAATTGATGGGACACATATTACATTTACCTCCCCCCGACATAATGAACAGGTCTTAAGAAATCAAAAAAGTTATCACTCGATGAATGTGCAGATGGTGTGTTTGGCAGACCAGTACATCTCCCATGTCAATGCTAAGTATCCAGGCTTGGTGCATGATGCTTTAATACTGAGGAATAGCAGCATCCCTAATGTGATGCCCTAACTCCAGAGGCACAGGGTGTGGCTAATAGGTGAGCCCTGGTTCCCTCTAGTGGATTTTGATGTATGGGTATGGTGTGGGACATAAAGGTTAGTGTGTGGTTAACAGTTGCCCCTTAATATTTGCAGGTGACTCAGGTTACCCAAACCTATCATGGCTAATGACCCCTGTGAGGAATCCCAGGACAAGGGCTGAGGAACGCTACAATGAGGCACATGGGCGAACAAGAAGGATTATTGAACGTCCCTTCGGCCTCCTGAAAGCCAGGTGTTGGTGACTCCATCTAACAGGTGGATCCCTGTGCTACTCACCAAAGAAGGTCTGCCAGATGATCGTGGCATGCTGCATGTTGCACAACCTTGTCTTAAGACGCCATGTGCCTTTTCTGCAGGAAGAGGAGGCTGGAGATGGCCGTGTGTCAGCAGTGGACCCTGTAAACAGTGAAGATGAGGCGGCAGAGGATGAGTATGAAGACAACAGAAGCGCAGTCATTCATCAATACTTCTAATGTCACAGGTAAGACAGTGTTATTTCACATTTCATTGACAGTTTGATGTGTGACATTGTCACTGGCAGGCTGTGAATTTCTACTTCTATGTCCAGTCACTGTACCAATTGGCATCTCTTTATGCAGATGTTGGTGCCCCACTATTGCTCCTGGTGTGTTCACTGCAGCCAAATACAGGTCTTTCCTATGTTAACATTACTGTACATTTGAACTGCAATGTTTAAAGCTTGTTAAAGGAATACACACTTAAATCATTTGCTATACTCCATACTTGTATTTTTTCAAAGTGTATTTATTGCAGTGCTCTGACGAAAAGGGAGAAGTGCTATGGGCTGGGGTGATGATGGGGGAAAGTCCAGGTTAAAGCCCAGTCTATTTGTAGCACAGGTGCATTGTCCAAGGGGGCACAGGAAGGGGAGCAATGGCAGTTCAAGGTGGACAGGGTGACAGAGTGGGACACAAGGTTGACAATCAGGAGAGACTTATTTCCTGGTGAGGGTCTTGGCAATAGTCTCTGGCTTCTGCTTGGATCGCAGGGAACATTTGTGGGGTGGTTCTCCTTCTGCTCTGCAAGGAGAAGGGTGCTAGTGGCCTGTTGGTCCTGTGGCAGGGCCTCCTGTCCACTAGCAGCAGCGGAGGTGGAGGGCTGTTCTGTAGTCTGGCGAGTGTCAGGGACCCGCTGGTGTGCCACTGCCTCGCTCATACTTTTGCCCATGTCTTCCAGCACCCCTGCAATGGAGACCAGGGTGGTGTTAATGGACTTCAAGTCCTCCCTGATCCCCAGGTACTGTCCCTCCTGCGGCCCATGTTCTCCTGCATCTTGTCCAGGATCTGGCCCATCATATCCTGGGAATGCTTGTATGCTCCCAGGATCGTGGTGAGTGCCTCCTGGAGAGTCAGTTCCCTGAACCTCTCCTCCCCCTGGCGCACCGCAGTTCTCCCAGCTTCACCGTTGTCCTGTGCCTCTGTCCCCTGAACCGTGTGCCCACTGCCACTGACCCCAGGTCCCTGATTGTCCTGGGTTTGTGGGGTGCCCTGGGGTCCCTATAGTGGTGGACACTCTACTGATTGACGTGTCCCAAGGACAGAGGTAAGGGCTGCTGGGTGGGTGCTGTGGTGGTGTTTCCTGAGGGGGGAGGCTCTGTGGTGGTGTGAGACTGTGCCTGAGTAACTGACTGTCGGGAGGTCCCTGATGGGCCAGGTTGGTCTTCAAGATCCAGGCGACCAGAGCTGCTGTCATCACTGTGGACCTCTTCTGTGGGGGGACTGGATGTTGCTGGCACCTCTTCTCCGGTGAAATTGGCTGGGATATCTGTGGGGATGTAAATGCAGTGTTATTGTTTCTGTGTGTGACATATTGTGCATGGGTGAGTTGCCCTCTATGGTTGTTATTGCCCTGGCAGCTTTGCCTTGTGTGAGTTGGTATTTGGTAGGCTAGTTGATTGTCTCTAGTGTGCATGCTGCAGTGATAGGTGTCCATGCAGGGCTGTGAGTGGTCTCCATGCATTATTATGGCATGCAGGTCTTGACATTGGGATGAGTGGGTTGTTATGGTGGGGTGTGTGGGAAGTGGTGGAGTGCTGGGAGTGAGGGTAAGGGTGGTGGTATGTGATGGCATGCAGGTGGGGGCAGCTGATAGTAATAGAGAGTTGACTTACCAGAGTCTAGTCCTCCTCCTACTCCTGCCAGGCCCTCAGGATGCATAGTTGCCAAGACTTGCTCCTCCCATGTTGTTAGTTGTGGGGGTCCACTGCCAGTCCTCTGTACTGCGAGCTGCTGTCTTGCTGCAATGGATCGCACCTTCCCCCGTAGGTCGTTCCACCTCTTCCTGATGTCATTCCTTGTTCTGGGGTGCTGTCCCACGGCGTAGACCCTGTCCACGATTCTCCGCCAAAGCTCTATCTTCCTAGCAATAGATATCGGCTGCACCTGTGATCCAAACAGCTGTGGCTCTACCTGGATGATTTCCTCCATAATGACCCTTAGATCCTCCTCAGAGAATCTGGGGTGTCGTTGTGGTGCCATGGGTGTAGTGTGAGTGGTGTGGGTGAGGACGTGTAGGGTGATGTGTTGGGGTGTGTGATGTAAGGTGTGTGGGTGGTGTGTAGGTGATGGTGGTATGTGCCTCTGGTTGTGTGGGTGCTCTTGCTGTCTTTCTCTGCTTGCAATTTTTGGTATTCGTAAAGGGTTGTTGGTAATGTGTGTGTTTTATAGTGGTGTGGGTATATTGGTGTGGTGTGTGTATGGGTGTCAGGTGTGTGTAGTGTGAATTGTCCAATGTGGTGCTGTTTTGTTAGTGTGTGTGTATTTTGAGCGCAGCGGTATGTACCAGCAATGATTTACCATCATTGGATGTCCGCTGTGGTGATTCGAGGGTCATAATGTTGTGGGTGTTGTTCTGTTGGCATAACAGTGTGGGTTTTGATACCACCAGTTTATCACTAACTTTTAGGCTGGCAGATTTCTGTGTGTGGCTGTATAGTGACGGATTGGTGTGTGTGTGTCATAATATGGTTAACGGATATCCGCCGCGGTGGCGGTATGTTGGCAGCAGTCAGCATGGCGGTAAGTGGGATTTACTGCCAATGTCATAATGAGGGCCTAAGTGTCCAACATATATGTTTTTACAATGTTTATACTATCTGGCTCAAATTCAGCAAGATATTGAAATTCTGTCAAAGATTTCAAAACTCTGTTTTGAGTTGATACTAGGCCTAAACTTTTCCAAATAATTCCTTTTGATGTAGAATATAAACTAGCAGAACTCAAGCGATCACACCATTCATAGGTTCCAATTTCCGTTGTGAAAGCATCTTCAAACTGAAGCTGTACAGTTTTTTGTTAGAGACTTTTCAGTGGCAATCTCTTCCCTCACATCTTTCATCTCTGCCTCTCAGATTTTCTTATGTATAAAGTAACATAACAAGCAACAGTTCTAGAGTTGTCTGCCACAAATTGAATATCCATATTGTCATTCCACATTTTTCAAAATGACAGGATTGTAGTCATTAATATATTTCCAATCCTTTGTTCTCCTGAGGTAGAGGTGTTTTTTGGTAATTTTCGAGTAAGCGTATGTCTCACTGCAGACATAAAACTGTTCATTCTTCCTTTTGAAATAACAGGTCTTGAAAATCCAAAACAAACTTATGTGTAAAATTCCCCTTTGTTCTGTATTTCCACTGAGAGTACTTTTCACATCTATGTGATTGGCAACACAGTACTTGCTGCTTTAGGCTTTTTTCCTCAGTGTCTTTTGGGTTGATACATGTAATATACTGCTCTATGCAAGAAAGTACAGACTTTGTTGTGTAGCCATTTTAGTTATAGCTCCATGCACGTTATTTTAGCACACTAGGCCTGCCGCTGTGCACTTTAACCCAGATATATTTTATTTAGCTCCATTTATTATTTAAAAAATAGCCACATTTGCGGTCTTGTTTTATTTCTCTCTATCTAGCTGTTCTTTGCCTAGGCCAGCACTGTGTTCTTAAAGGAGACATTTCGTTCACTCTGTGCTTCTCTCAAGGCTGCAGTAAGATAGGTTGCTGGTAAATGTGGTGACGCTTTGTCTCTGGTATTCATAGAAACATACACATCCTAACATAGGGACATTTTCTCAGAATATCAGCTGTTTTAGCATAAAAACACTTTACTGTCCCATACACGTTAGAGGGAGATTCCAGCCAGATAACCACAACTGTATTCTGATTGCTGAACGCTTCGCTACATCTGCTTATGCAGACTTCAGGCCTCTTGCTCAGTTATGAGGGATGATGTCTTGTCAGGGGAACCTGAAGGGCAGAACTAGAGCTTAACATGTTGTGCTCTAATATAGCCTAGGTAGGAATTATTTTAATGACTCTGGTGACACCATGGTAGCGTTATTTTTATGCTTTACTCTCCTTGTCACAATTTTAATCCGGTCATGCTTTATCGTCCTAGTTATTGCAGTACATTCTTTATTATCTAAGATGCAGTAACTTCATTAAAAACCTAATTGAAACATATACTGCCTCTGTTTGTCCTTGTGTATGTGAGATTAATGTAAATGAGAGAAACTGATGCGATCTGAGTGACCACGATTTCCCTGAAGAGTAAATTGTGTCATGCGCTCGGCTGCCCAATCATCTCTGCTCTTGGGTGGAGATGAGGCACTGCTAGTTAGCCCAAGCAAAACACGGATTAGGCTGACAGGTGTCACATGTAGTGGGTTAGCCTCAGTCCCCTACACCGCAGGTGATTATGCTGCTCAAATCCAGTAGTCTCATTAGAATAATGAGGGCCTGCGCAACATGACTTTGCCAATGTTTGGTCATTTTCTAATTTTCGGGTCCTCCTGAGTATCTCTGTCTCACTACATACAAAGACACCTCAGTACTATATACGGAGACGTCTGCGGTTTTGAGAACTTTCTCCTCGGCTAAGTAGGGAGTACCTAACTAATGCTGTAGGTTATTCAAGCTTGAACTTTAAAGGGATAATCCCCATTTGGTGTGCTTATCTCTGAGCAAAATTTACCATTCATTATGGTGAATCCACAACAGGTAGCAATTGCAGTCAATATGCGACCACCCCTTACTTCACATTTACTGGCACATGGCCTAACGGCCCAGGTGGGTCCAGTCATATTCGTTGTTGAGGCTCACCCAGCCTATAGAACAGAACTTTTTGATTCTTGGGTCACATTTCCAGCAGTCAACGGGAACACCAATACATTTCATCACTATACACCTGCAAATGTACCTGCACAATACAGAGAATATTCATATCTAGAAATATCTCTATCTTATCAAGAACATAATAATTGGCTTGATGACGCCCTACCCCACACACTTTTACATGGTGGGCTAGGTCCTCTAAGTAATGATGGTCCTACCTGGCGTTTATTGGTCACTTATACATCTCACTCTGTTGCAGCAAACCTAACAGTAGCGGAGGTCCGTCGTTTATATGCTGATATGACGGCAATATACAGACGATTAGTAGTTTTTAATGCAAACATTAAACACAAACCCAGCACGTGCTGCACCAGCGCATCCACATGCAGTAACGCCAGGCCTTAATCCTGCGACTGTACATTTGATTATAGGTAAAGTACCCGCCAAATGAGAAGAAATTCCGTTTTGGTTATCTCAAAAAATAAACGCACTGGAAGCAGTATTTCCCCATATGGGACCTCAGGATAAACACAGAATATTATCTATGTGCTTGCCATTTGGGATGGTTCCCAATATAAACAACTGTAATACATGGGGCACGGTATTTGCCACGCTCTATACTACCACACACGGTACACTGACACTTGCCAATTTACTGGAAGTGTTGAAACAAATTCAAGATGAATACAGGGCTGTGCCGGCCCTGGACTTAGGCATGCAACTGATGGGCTACTTTGCCACAGTATCCTCAATTATATTAAGTAAACCTTAAAGGGGAAGCGGTCGCACTAGCAGTGCGCATGCAGCTCTGGGATGTTACTCCACAGGATCAAGAACGCGAGCTGCCAAAGATTATCGCAGATACCTACTCTTGCAGTAGCCGACATAGTCTTGGGGCCAGACTAACAAAACCACAATTTCAGGGTAAATCTAATAAAGATTCTATCAAGTAAGCGCCTGAGGGTACTAAGAAACGCTGGGATAAAAGACAACAAACACCTAAAAAAGAAAGAGGAGAATCTCCGCATACGGAGACCCCAAAGAATAGATATAATCTCAGAAATAGAGATAATATAAAAACGCCTGACAGATATCAATATACTGACACACCCCAATCTCGTTTCTTTCGGGACTCACTGGAAAAACGCAGTGAGAGAGGTGGGCGGTCAGAGCGGAGAACTGAGTTCGTGAAACCGGGACAGCAATCACAACGCTCAACAGAAGTTTCAGTTAAAAAAGAAGAGAAACTTCCCCAACAAAATCCCAATTCAAAATGAAAAAGGTGGTAGCAGTTGCAGTCCGACATGCCGCTCAAAAGGAGGGCTCTATTAAAGAACAATAAGTGGGCATTAGCGCTATTAGACAGCGCAGCAGAGATACCAATAGTTTGCCGGAATCTTCCACAGCATCTGGAGGTGAAAGCATCTGATGACTTCCTACAGGTAGAGACAGTGGACATGTGTGTCTCCACGCCTTATAAGGTGTACAAAGTAACGCTACAGTTAGAAGGCGACATTGAGCGCATAATCGATGCAATCTTTTGGGACCGCGTCGTAAACATATCTGATATTCTACTGGCCGAAAGGGATTGGCCACCTGGATTTGTCCATACCTGCCCATATGGGGAAGATGTTATTAAACCTTCTTTCTCGCCTCTTGTTCCTGAGGAGCTCGCAGAATCCTACGCTATTGATTGGGCATTGGCGCAGGCCCCCAGCTTTATATTGCAACCACATTGGATGGGATAAAGATTCCCCCTACTATGTAATCCCCGTTTAAAAATCAACCACTACCCCAATATCCAACAAACATGATGCCAAAGTACCCGTGGAGTACCAGGGCATAATCGAACCCTGTGTCTCACCCATGAATAATCCATTATTCCCAGTAGCTAATAAACCAGACCATTCGTACAGAATAGTCTTAGACTACAGACATTTAAACAGTCATACACGCACATACGCTATACAAAACTCACATAGCATAGCACTTATGAACAACATAGGCGGTCATTACAACATTGGCGGTAAAAGCCGCTTACCGCCGTGCAGAAGACCGCCAACACACCGCCGAGGAATTCCGCCACAGCCATTATGACCCACATTTCGCAATCCGCCAAAATTCAGACACCCACACAAGTCCGCCACACGAAAGGTCAGTGATAAACTGGCGAAAACAAATCCTCCACGTCACGCCAACAGAAATACGCCCACACTATCACGACACACGAATCCACGTGGCGGTCTTTTAACCGCGGTGTTCCATTGGCAGGACACAACGCTGCGCTCAAAATACACACACTCTTACAAAACACTACCACATTGGACAATTCGAAATACACACACCTGATACACATACACACACCACTCCCACACACCCATTACAATATAAAACACCCACCCACCTCACCCACAAACCCCCAAGACCACAAATTCCGAAAGAAGGCCAGAGAGAGACACCACCAGCAAGAACAACTGCATCCACAGGTACACAAGACCATCACCCACAGAACGTTCACGCACCTCACACAACACCCCACTACATATAAGCACATTTCTCACCACACACATCACCTACACCACCCCATGGCACAGCAAAGACACCCCAGGTTCTCGAAGGAGGAGCTCAGGGTCATGGTGGAGGAAATCGTCCGGGTAGAGCCACAGCTATTCGGAGCACAGGTGCAGCACACCTCAATTGCAAGGAAGATGGAGCTATGGCGAAGAATAGTGGACAGGGTCAACGCAGTGGGACAGCACCCAAGAAATCGGGAGGACATCAGGAAGAGGTGGAACGACCTACGGGGGAAGGTGCGTTCCGTGGTCTCAAGACACCACCTGGCGGTTCAGCGGACTGGCGGCGGACCCCCCCCACCTCCTCCCCCACAACTAACAACATGGGAGGAGCAGGTCTTGTCAATTCTGCATCCTGAGGGCCTCGCAGGAGTAGCTGGAGGAATGGACTCTGGTAAGACAAATCTTAATTATTACATCCCCCACCCTACCTGCATGCTATCACATACCCCCACCCTCACCCTCACCCCCAGCACCCCAAACTCCTCACATATGTCCAAACATCACAAACAACCCATCCCAACACCAAGCCCTGCATGCAACAACAAAGCATGGACACCCATCACTAAAGCATGCCCACTGCACATACCCATACAACCCCCTAAACCATCATCACACAAGGTACCACACAGGAATGCAAGCACTGGGGTACACGGTCACCCACCCATTGCACACCATGACACACACAGATGTAATAACCATCCTTTTATACCCCTGCAGGACCCCTACCCAATGTCACCGGACAGGAGGGTCCACACATGTCCACACCACCAACAGAAGAGGCTCACAGTGATGACAGCACCTCTGTCCAACTGGATCTAGATGACCAGCCCATCCCATCAGGGACCTCGGGACAGTCGGTTCCCCTCACACTGGCACAGACCACCACAGACCTTCCCCCCTCTGGAACACCAGCACAGCACCCACCCAGCGGGCCCATACCTCCGTCCCCAGGACATGTCAATCAGCTGTGTGTTCACCACTAGAGGGAACCCAGGATAACCCACCACCCCAACAACAACAGGGACCGGGGGGCAGTGGTAGTGGGCACACGGTTCAGGGGACGGAGGCCCAGGAACACAGGAGAACTGGGAGGGCTGCTGTGCGACAGGGGGCGGACAGGCCAAGGGAATCCACTCTCCACGAGGCCCTCTCCTCCATCATGGGAGCCTACCACCACTCCCAGGAGACGATGGCAACGGTACTGGCCAAGTTTCAGGAGACCCAGCGCCTGCAGGAGGAACAGTATTTGGGCTTCAGGGAGGAACTCAGAACCATCAGCTCCACCCTGGGCACCATCGTAGGGGTGCTGAAGGAAGTACTCAACACCAGGAGGGACACTGTGGCACTACAAGGGGCCCCTGACCCTAGCATGGACGATGAACTGCCCACCACCTCCGTCGGCGCTAGTGGACAGGACGCCCCACCACAGGACCACCACACCAGCACCCCACCCCCTGCAGAGGGAGAACCACCCCACAAATGGTCCCTGAGATCCAGGACAAAGACAGAGCACGATGCCAAGACCCCCGCCAAGAAATGAGACCACCCTGATTGTAATCTTACTGTCCCACTTTGTCACCTTGTCCATCCTTAAACTGCCCCAGCTCCACTTCCTATGCCCATTTGGGCAATGCACCTGTGAGACTAATAGACTGGGCTCTGCCATGGACATTCCTCCGCCATCACCCCTCACCATTTCACTACCCCCTCCAATATTGAGCACTAAAATAAACACTCTTAAAGCACAAAACAATCCGGAGTCTGTGATTTCAAAATAGTGTATTATCAATTGCAGTGACAAAATGCTCTTTCAATTATAATGTCACCATACCTATGTCACACAGCTCTAGTCCATGAGGAATCTAAGCAGATGTCACACAGTGGGACCCACTTCTGTGAAATCGTAAGGGAAATTGACAACTCAGTGACCATACACTGGGTGAAAACTACAGACAGTAGAGAGGTAGTAGTGTTAAAGTACATGTAGTAGGCAGGTCTGTACTCTTACCTGTGTCTCACTGGAAATATTGCTGGATCACTGAGTCCCTGTTGTTCATGTCTTCTTCCTCTGCTTCCTCGTCTTCACTGTCCACAGGCTCCACAACTGCAACAACACCGCCATATGGATCATCGTCCTGCAGAAAAGGTTTCTGTCATCGCAAAGCCAAGTTGTGAAGCATACAGCAGGCCACGATGATCTGGCACACCTTCGTTGGTGAGTAGAATAGGGATCCACTTGTCATATGGAGGCACCTGAACCTGTCCTTCAGGAGGCCGAAGGACACCCTCCTAGTTTGCCCATGGGCCTCATTGTAGCGTTCCTCTGCCCTTGTCCTGGGATTCCTCACTGGGGTCAGTAGCCATGACAGGTTGGGGTAACCAGAGTCACCTACAAATGGTGAGGGACAACTGTTAGACACTCACTAACCTGGAGGGATATCCCCAGACCCAGACAACCATTCCCACTGACTTGCCTCCAGGTGCTCACCTAATAGCCACACATGGTGCCTCTGGAGTTGACCCATCACATAAGGGATGCTGCTATTACGCAGGATGTAGGTGTCATGCACTGAGCCAGGGAACTTGGCATTCACATGGGAGATGTACTGGTCTGCCAAACACACCATCTGTACATTCATAGAATGATAGCTCTTCCGGGTTCTGTACACCTGTTCACTCCTGTGGAGGGGGGGGGCCAAAGCCACATGGGTCCCATCAATGGCACCTATGATGTTGGGGATGTGTCCCAGGGCATAGAAATCACCTTTCACTGTAGGTAAATCCTCCACCTGAGGGAAAACGATGTAGCTCCGCATGTGTTTCAGAAGGGCAGACAACACTCTGGACAATACGTTCGAAGACATAGGCTGGGACATCCCTGATGCTATGGCCACTGTTGTTTGAAATGACCCACTTGCAAGGAAATGAAGCACTGACAGCACCTGCACTTGAGGGGGGATTCCTGTGGGATGGCGGATTGCTGACAACAGGTCTGGCTCCAACTGGGTACACAGTTCCTGGATTGTGGCACGGTCAAGCCTGTATGTTATAATCACATGTCGCTCCTCCATTGTTGACAGGTCCACCAACGGCCGGTACACCGGAGGATGCCGCCATCTCCTCACATGTCCCAGCGGACCTTGCCTATTAAGGACAACAGTGAGCACAGAGTCAAACAACTCAGAGGTACGTACCCACAGTTTACCCAGAACACCAATCATACACAAAAGGTGGCCTGTATGTGTGTTGAGTCTAGGCCTAGGTATGTGTGACGCAGTTGGAAATGAAGCCGTGTGGGCCCCTGAAATGGCGGCTGCCTGACCTGCAAAGTGGGACAATGGGATGTGAGGTAACTGAGCTGGTGTTCTACACCATCGCGGTAGGCGGTCGAAGACCGCGGCTCAATGCTGCATTGGTTAACATTGGACCCTATGGGTCCCAGGAGCCAATGACGATGTACGGCGGCGGTGACGGTACACACCGCCGCGGACGTGACCGCCATTTTCTATCTGTTCAATCACTCAGTACCTGATCTTCGACAGGAGAGGACCTACACTGCAAGTGCTGCTGTGACCTCGGTCTGGAAGAGACAATGGCTCGAGTGTCTGGGGAAAGGGCCCCTGCCTTCCCATCGGAGGAGTTGGAGAAGCTCGTGGATGGGGTCCTCCCCCAGTACACGCTACTCTACGGTCCTCCAGACAAACAGGTAAGTACACAGGGAGCATGTTGTATGGACCATGCCTGTATGGAGAGGGCTGGATGTAAGAAGGAAGGGGGGGGAGTGCTGCGAGCATGAAACAACTGTGAATTCGTGTGCCACAATGGCAAGGGTAGGGATGGGGGCCAATCACTTTGACGGTGCAGCTGGTAATAACTTCCTTTTCCCCTGTACATTTCATGTAGGACAGTGGAGCCCAAGTGCGCGGCGTAGTGCAGGGAGCTTCTGTGTCTGTCGTGTCCGCCAACGGTAGCGGTAATGCATGCACTCAATGTCTCTTTCTTCTGTCTTCCACCCCCCATTTCTGTGGTCTCCTTGTTCCTGTGTGCATTACCATCATCAGGCGGAGGAGCAGTGGCACCGGAGCACAAGGGAGCTGCATCCCACATGGCCCTGGAGGGCGAGACTACGGACTCAGAGTTCACCAGTGGGACGGAGGGCGAGGTGAGCTCCACGGCGGGGACAGGAGTGGACACCAGCGACACGGACTCATCCTCTGATGGGAGCTCCCTTGTGGTGGTGGCAACATCTGTGCCCCCCGCATCTACAGGTACTGCCGCCACCCCCCTACCAGCACCGCCCTCCCAGCAGCCCCTCAGCCTTTTCCCTGTGCCCGCTCACCCAGGAGGGTGGGCATCACCTTTGCCCCAGGCACCTCAGGCCCTGCCCCAGTCACCACTGCTGCCCTCAGTGAGGAGGCCATTGACCTCCTCAGGTCCTTCACTGTTGGGCAGTCTACCATTTTAAATGCCATCCAGGGTGTAGAAAGGCATTTGCAACAAACAAATGCATTCCTGGAGGGCATTCATTCTGGTCAGGTGGCCCTTCAGCGAGCTTTTCATACTCTGGCCTCAGCACTGATGGCAGCCATTGTCCCCGTCTCTAGCCTCCCCCCTCCAAATTCCTCCACCGACCCAATCCCCTGTACCTCAGCCTATCCCAAGCACACCTACAGACCAACATGCACACACGTCAACACACAAGGGAAGCTCAGGCAAACATAAGCACCATACATCCCACAGGCACTCACGCAAGCATCACACACATGCAGACACACCAACATCCACTGCCTCCACTGTGTCCCCCTCCTCCTCGTCTCCCTACTCCCTCCCAGTCTTGTCTACACTCACACTTGCATGCACTACCTCTACAGCCACTACGTCCTTCTCCAGCACACCCACCACCACACCCCGCTCACGTGCAGTCACCACCCCACTACCATTCACATGTCCCCTGTGTCCTCTCCCAGTGTGTCTGTGACGCCCCCTACCAAAATACACAAACGCAGGCACACACCCACCCAACAGCTATCCACCTCACAACAGCCTCCAGCGCATGCACCTTCACCCAAAGTCACCAAACGTACACTTCCTACAACCACCACCTCTTCCTCCACTCCCAAACCCCCTCCAGCTACCCGTCCCAGTGTGTCCCAAAAACTTTTCCTGTCCAACCTTGACCTCTTTCCCACACCTCCCCCACCCCGTCCGTCTCATAGGTCCCGAACTAGCACCTCAGCCACAACATCTCTGGGACCAGTGGTGCCTGTAGTCACCTGAATATGAAGTGCACCGGCCACCAGGGAAGCCAGTGTGGCACGGAGCCACAGCACAGACAGTCCCCCACCTGTGAAGCATCAGAAGTTGGCCAGTGCCCGGTCGGGAGAGGGGGAAGACTCCAGCCACCAAAGCCGCTCCCAGGGGTCCCGGTGGGAGTGTGGAGTCAGCTGTGACACCTTCCAAGGTTGGGAAGGGCCACAAGAAACCCGGCAAGTCTGGGAAGAGCAGCACGGCGGAGAAGACTGCTATCATCCGTGATGCCCAGGAGCCCACCTCCAGCACAATCCCAGCTGCCCAGGAGGCCCCTGCCAGCACCAGCCCAGCTGCCCAGGAGGCCTCCGCCAGCACCAGCCCAGCTGCCCAGGAGGCCACCGCCAGCACCAGCCCAGCTGCCCAGGAGGCCACCGCCAGCACCAGCACCAGCCCAGCTGCCCAGGAGGCCCCCGCCAGCACCAGCCCAGCTGCCCGGGAGGCCACCGCCAGCACCAGCCCAGCTGCACAGGAGGCCACCACCAGCACCAGCCGTGCTGGGCCTTGAAGTATTGCCAGCAAAAGCCCCGCTGGGCCATGAAGGACCACCAGCAAAAGCCCCGCTGGTCCATGAAGGACCGCCAGCAAAAGCCCCGCTGGGCCATGAAGGACCGCAGGCAGCTGAGACCCTTCAATGGAGACCGCCATCTCAAGCACCGCTGCACAGGGCACTGCCATCGCAAGCACCGCTGAACAGGGCACCACCATCTCAAGCACCGCTGCACAGGGCACCGCCGTCTCAAGCACCGCTGCACAGTCTCAAGCACCGCTGAACAGGGCACCGCCGTCTCAAGCACCTCTGCACAGGGCACTGCCGTCTCAAGCACCGCTGCACAGGGCACCGCCGTCTCAAGCACCGCTGCACAGGGCACCGCCATCTCAAGCACCGCTGAACAGGGCACCGCCATCTCAAGCACCGCTGAACAGGGCACCGCCGTCTCAAGCACCACTGAACAGGGCACCGCCGTCTCAAGCACCGCTGGCCCATGAGCGGCAAGGGCACTGACGCAACTGAGTCCGTCACTCGGTGAATGATGCACTCTGGGCACCAAGCCCCCTCCAGAACCAGTGGAGAAAAGGTATCCACTACCCCAATCCTTTGCAGGATGAAGCACTCTGGGCACCAAGCCCCCTCCAGAACCAGTGGAGAAAAGCATCCACTACCCCAATCCTTGGCAGGATGAAGCACTCTGGGCACCATGCCCCCTCCAGAACCACTACCCCAGTCCTTGGCAGGATGAAGCACTCTAGGCACCAAGCCCCCTCGAGAACCAGTGAAGAAAAGCATCCACTACCCCAATCCTTTGCAGGATGAAGCACTCTGGGCACCATGCCCCCTCCAGAACCAGTGGAGAAAAGCATCCACTACCCCAATCCTTGGCAGGATGAAGCACTCTGGGCACCATGCCCCTTCCAGACCCAGTGGAGACTGTCATCCACTTGAGAGACTTTGGCTTTGAACTCCCCAGGATATGGCAGTGGGCAACCCACCCACTGTAGAGACTTGAGAGACTGTGGCTTTGCACTCCCCAGGATAAAGCAGTGGGCAACCCACCCACTGTATAGACTTGAGAGACTGTGGCTTTGCACTCCCCAGGATATGGCAGTGGGCAACCCACCCACTGTAGAGACTTGAGAGACTGTGGCTTTGCACTCCCAGGATATGGCAGTGGGCAACCCACCCACTGTAGAGACTTGAGAGACTGTGGCTTTGCACTCCCCAGGATATGGCAGTGGGCAACCCACCCATTGTAGAGACTTGAGAGACTGTGGCTTTGCACTCCCCAGGATTGAACAGTGGGCATGTTGCCCCCTCGTGGATTTGGCGTCGTGAACTCAAGCGGCTGAGGTGCCCCCCCTTTCCCTCCCCCTGAGGTGCCTGTTTAGTTGCTCTCTGATGCCCCTGCAGTGTTCTCTCCGTCATGGTCGGGGATCTTGTGTGGGCCTCGCCCATACCGTGTGGTCCCAGTGTTCCACGGACTTTCTTAGTGCACTACCTGGACTACTGTGCTTGGTATATATTATGTACATGGTGTATATATATATTTCTGCCTACTTGCTTTTAATATATTACAATGGTTACACTCATTTTCTATTGTCTTTGCATTCTTCCGGGGGGTTTGGGGGGTGTAACTGTGATGTATTGATATGCATTAATGTGTGTGTTGTAGTGGGTGAGGGTGGGGGTGGGGGTGTTGCATGTGTGTGTCCCTGTTTTTTGCCTCCCCCCTCCCCTGTGTCGTAGGTGCAGTACTCACCGTGGTCTTCGCCGCCGGCTTTCGTGCTCCTGGTAGAGGAGCAAGAAGACTATTGCAGGGAGGATTTGGAGTTCCGGGTCCATGGCGTCCTCGTTCCTCGTGGGGTGTGTAGAGGTGAGCGTTTTCCCTTCGGGATTCCTGTTTCCGCCGTGTTTTTATCTGCGGTGAATCCGCCCCGGAAAAGGTGGCGGATTGGCCTGTCATAATAGTGTGGGCGGTACATTGTCTCTTGCCTGTCTGTTGGCGGTGACCGCGCGCTGTTTGTTTGTACCGCCGTGGCGTTCGGAGTGTTAAAGTGGCTGTCTTTGTTGGCGGTTTCCGCCACGGTCGTAATTGCTAATTTTTTACCGCTGGCCTGTTGGCGGTCTTACTGACGCTTTAACACAGACCGCCAGGGTTGTAATGACCACCATAGTGCGTAAAAAATACAAAACAACACTGGACATTTCCAATGGTTTCTTCTGCCAAAATATAGCATCTGAGAGTAGAGACTGAACATTTTTTAGCGCCCTAGGCTCCCACCGAAAAAAATCTGTCTGTTACCCCAGGGATACAGGAACAGTCCAGGGCTGTTCGCGGCTCGTGTGACTTCAATATTGCACGGCATTGACCCTGAAGCATTATCCTGTGTAGATGATATTTATCTCACGGATGATAAATTGCTGCAACATTTAAGAGAGGTAGCTCGCATTGTTGTGGGATTTGCTGAACTCGGTTACAATTTCAATTTAAAAAAATCCAAAATAGCCTTCCTTAGCGTCCTGTTTCTGGGATATGAGCTATCAAGTGAAGGAAAGACCCTAGCGCCACAATTCCTTTCAGTTACAACCTCCAAATACAATTAAAAAACTCCAATCCCTATTGGGCTTCCTCAATTTTGGCAGAACTTACATTCCTGATTATGCATTGCGCATAATACCTTTATATGGCTTAATACGTCCTGACTTTTCAAGTAAATTTTGGACAGTTGAACCCACATGCATTCTCAGAGCTTTGCAAACAGACATGCTTGCAGCACAACACCTACACACAAGGTACAACAACAAAAAACATCTGGTCATCAGAGTAATTGCTGGTGCCATTGGTTTCACTTATGCAATTTTCAATGAGGGTGAGACTGTCCTGGTCACATTTGTTCCACATTTGAATACTGTAGCAGAACAACGCTTTGCTTCCATTGAGAAAATTCCCACTGCTGTTCCGATGGTCGTCATTAAAGAAAGACCACTAGCCCAAGGCAAATGCAGTATTGTTGTCTCTCCAATCCCAGCCATTGAGGCTGTTACCAAGGCCAGCCTTCCTAACGCTAAAGCATTACATCCACGTTGGATTCAATGGGCACTGTCTTTGACAGCCACCGATGTTGACTACATTTTTGACCCAAAATTACAAACTCAAATTGTTTTGCAATATGAACTAGAATACCCATTTCCAGCAAATACACTACCTATTGATCAATATCAAAGAGTCATGTACACCGATGGCTCAGCGCAACCTGCTATTGGCACAAAACATCAATACTCTGCTGCATGCGCAGTCGTAAGTAGCTATATGGAGGATAATAAATTTTGTCCCCAACATACAGACACACAAACTCTAGGGGATTGCACAGCACAATTAGCGGAGCTAAAGGCTCTGGTGATGGCACTGGAACAAACGGATCCTGCATGGCTAACACTGATTGTTTGTGATTCATACTATTGTGTCCAGTCCTTCAATGAATACCTGCATTACTGGCGCCAGAATGGGTTCACAGATTTTAAAAACACCATCAAACACAGACTTCTGTGGGGGAAAGAAGCGGATCTGAAGGAAATGCTACCAAATGTCCATGTTGTACATATTCTTGGACACCAGTGCATTGGAATACACGTTGCTGAAAATACAGTGGCTGATGAGACAGTGAAATCAGCAGTAGCTACAGCTGTTGTGACTGCAGTAACCCGTTCTGGAATGAAACCGGACGATGACATATGGGCTGCTGTGAAAGCCACAGCTGAAGGCATGCCCTATCCAAAAGCATTTCCTGCTAAATATTCCTACCGAATAGGAGGCTGCCTAGACGGCGAAGTAAAGACACCAGGCGTTGGGGTCCGAGTAATTTCCAACAAAGACATAAGAACAGAGTTGATTAAAGCAGCACATAAGGGGGCAGCATCTGCCCATGCTGGCGTGGCGGCTACAATATCATTGTTGTAAGCACGTCATCTGTGGACAGGTCTATACAAACAGGCCAAGCAGTATGTCCTTTGTAGTCACATCTGCCAACAAATTAAGGGTTCCACCGCCAAACACCCACCGCAGCCACCCCTCCTAATTTCCTACAAACCACTACAATGTGTGTACTGTGACCATTGTGGTCCCCTAACACCGGAGAGTGCATACAAATACATTTTAGTCGCTATTGACTCTTGCCTCAGATTCCTATGGGTGTGGCCATAACTCTAGGCTGATGCTCGGACTCGATTTGCGAGTCTTTATAGGTACATGTGCAGTTGCGTCTTTCCACTCAGACCAGGGCCCTGCTTTCTCCTCAAGGGCATTCAGGGATGCCATGGCTTCATTATGGGTCCAACTGCATTACTCGTCTCCATTTCATCCTGAGAAAATAGTGTCATGGAGCGCTGAAACCGTGATTTAAAGCAGTCCTTAACAGCCAGAGTCTTAGATATGGGTCACAGTTGGCTTAACCACCTGTATGGAGTCCAGAAAGCACTTAACAATCTGCCTTGAAGGTTACTGGGGGGTCGTACTTCATACAAGTGCCTGTTTGGAAATCAAATGCATGTTCCAGATCTTGATGGTCCTGGCATGGAAGCGGCAGAAACACCTTTTGACACAATGAACGTGTCACTGTCTTGCAGGAATTATAACAGTTCCGTGACGACAACACTTCTGCCAATGCTGCCTCCACAGGAAGTAAGGAGGTACCAGTAACACCTACCGGCTGGATTCCTAAATTTGGGGATCTAGTATGTGAAAAGGTTGTTGTGAAAAAGGGGTTCAGTCCTTCTTATTGTGCACCGGTCCCAGTTTTGGGAATACATGGTATCAGAACTGTCATTCTACCACCGTTGGCTGGTGCTAAAGAAAATCACTTTATATCTATTGGCAATGTCAAGTTACACTATGTGGCAGAACTTGCACAGAAGACCAAGAGGAACAGCCAGTAGTTCCTTAATCCCTCTCACTACTGGTCAAAAAGTCCCTCTATGGGTTTTAAGAAGCAATGCTGACACCTCGCCGAGCTTGGGGAGGGTGGAAAATGATCTTGCATTAGTTCCACTAACATCTGTTACAACAAACAATACTGAAAGTACTGATTGATTTGACACAACTTCAATACAGACGGATGGCGTCATTTACTATGAACCACCGCAGGAGACCCCTAGCAGTTCTCCTCCTACAAATACGGCTCCAGCTTTTGCACTAACTGCTTCTGGATACTTCACCGACGTCAACGACACCTTTTCTGACTCATTTGCCTCTTCTACATCTGAACTGCCAAAAACACGTATGCTGATAAACTGGCTTAAAACAAATTACTTTATTTTCCCATGGAACTATCTGTGGCTTTCTTTGACTGTATTAGCTTTCATCCTTTAGATTGGCTTTGTGATAACATTCTTTCTATTAATACATGGTCATTTTCTTCCTGAAAGATGAGGTCCTAAACCCCATTTTTCTTCTCACAAGGTCCGTAGAGACTTATCCTTCGAGAACATTTCCGCTACACCAATTCCTGATGAGATTGTTTGGGATAAAGTAACATTTGACATATACGGCACAACAGAGGTCATTCAAATACCATATGTGTTTAAACTTTCAATGAACGATGTAATAATACCCTGAGTTGTTTCTGATGACTGGGATGTAAAAACAGTTGATTCCACATTGACTGAATTGTAGTATTATATTGTATTTGAAAGTGCAGATGCTTATCAATCTAAAGAGAATTATGGTGATATGTTTTGCTATAATTATTATGGGCACCATTTCGTTCACAGAGCAAGTACCCCAAAGAATACATTTAATTACACACAATGGGAACATTGTCCAACTCCACTACAAGGGAGTTCTAAAACGTATTCTGAAAAGTTTGCATATTTTTCTGGGCAAGATGTTAAAAAAATGCAGTCATATTATTTTAAATTGCCATCAATGGAAAATGTACATATATTATTGACAGATACGAAATTCATTTATTTGGATTCCTTTATTTCCCGGTTGGCTATAAAAGGCTACGAATATGTGCTGAAGTCAATTGACTTAAAAAGTGTGTCAGGAACTAGAAATTGGCAAATAAGGGGGAAGGGAGCTTTATTCGGAGCATGCCTGATACCTGTTCAAAATTCATTTTTCAATGAAACTGTATAACAAACTAGTTGTTTAGGCTTAGCAAAGATTAAGGAATTGAATGTGCCCAGTATTCCTGCCCCTGCAAACTTAAAAAAATGGAAAAAATATGTAAATGCAACTGAAGATCAGCTCGATGAATGGGTCCAGAATAGCACATTTAATGCTTCACTGTCACGTCTTGGCAGGTGGTTATTGTGACCAATAGATACTAATGGGTATCATAAACGTTTTATAAGCTCCACTGGGGTTTCAGAACTAGTAGGCTGGACCCTCGTTATGTGTCATCCGAACATGCGGGTATAGTAACAATATACAGTGTAGGGAAACTATACCAGCAATGGTTGAAGAGTTCCTCACTAGATACTATTAGAGAACACCTCAGTCTCCTGTCTAATAACACTGACATACAGGCCTTCCTGTTAGGCCCCAGAAAACAACGCAGAAAGCACTTCTTATATGCAGTATATAATGAAATTTGGAAGCTTTCCCAACAAGAAGCTGCTGCCCAGTTAAGGCAAATAGACCAGGAAAACTTACATACAGCATTAGCTGTTGTGGATAATGGGATTAGTACCCTGTCCGAACAGATATACACCATAATTAACATCTTCTCTTCTGCAATAGACATAATACAAAGTAATATGTCTTCATTACACCATGGACAGAGTCAACTAAGGTCCATTATGCAGTTGGGTTGGACACTTCAAACATTGAAGGCAGGTCGCGTTCCCTGGCACTATGTTAGCACAAGGGACATATTTTCTACATTTAATTTAACACGATAACAACAACTAATGGCTAAGAAAGAAGTGACTTATGTCATGTTAAACATCGAAAAGTTGCCTTTTACTGTGGCTGAAATACCATCTGCTGAGTGGTTAATACACTGGGTCATTAATCTGCCGATTTCAACATTCCAATTCACGTCCTGTTTAAAACACATTCTAGTAGGCAGCTATGAGAGGCTGGAAGCTAGTTCCATCCATGAGGTGTGGGAGCTTCCCATCTCGTACAAATGTCTCAGTGGCATGAAAGAGGTCTTTCTTAGCGATAGTGAATGAAAGATTTCTATCAGCCTTTCAATGGTTTGTAAACAGCTGTCCTTGCACGGCACATGTAAAGTTACGGCAGCAAACTTGGCTTGTTATATGAATGGGAAGGTGAGGTCAATGGCATCAAGGCACAAAGTTGCGGTCCAGAAGACTGGGGTAGAACCCCCACCTACACCCCCCGAACACACCGACTGGGAGGAACAGGTACTGCCCATCCTGCACCCTGAGGGCCTCACTGGACTCACTGGAGGAATGGTCTCGGGTAAGTCATCTACAATTATCCCATATCCACCACACATGTATTTCATGCACCAGCTCACCCCTCCAACTACCACCAGGATCACACTCCACCCTGGCCTCAATCACCACATCCAGGCACCTTGCATGCCCACAAACCCACTAGCAGGCTCACATCCCTCCCCCTGTGCACAGCCACCCATCCCTGCAAGGTATCACAATGGCACTACACGCCCTACAGTGCACCACCACATCCAATGCAAAATGCAATGGAAACCTCACAAAAGGTCCCTGCATGGCCCAACAGGGGAAAAAACTGCACAAAACAGGGCAGAGCTGTTCATCCTCATCCCCATTAGTAAATGTAACATACATGTTCATTCCCCCCCACAGGCACCACCACCCATGCCACCCTGATGGAAAGGCCAAGGAGTGCCAGCGCCCCACATGGAGACAGAGGCACTACTCAAGACACTGGAGAGGGTACTGTGGACACTGAGGAATACCCTGGTCCATCACACAGTCCTGGACTGTCACCCTCCAGCAGCCCCACC
This sequence comes from Pleurodeles waltl, assembly GCF_031143425.1. Taxonomy (NCBI): domain Eukaryota; kingdom Metazoa; phylum Chordata; class Amphibia; order Caudata; family Salamandridae; genus Pleurodeles; species Pleurodeles waltl. The sequence goes on along the minus strand of NC_090440.1, from coordinate 516,936,776 downwards.
CAGGACACCACTGACACCCCTACCACCCAGCCACCAACATCCGCACATGTCAAACGACCCCAAACCAGTGTATCCAGCCACGGACTGGTGGAACACAAGTACAGAGACCACAGTCTCCACTTACCAACAGGCAGGATGACGATGGCCTCAGTACAAGTGGTACCGACAGACCTGTGCAGGGGACACAGGGTTCTAGGCCCAGTGGGAGGGTATCAGTGGTCCAGGGGGGAAGCCAAAGGATGGATGCTGCAGCCCAGGAGGTGATCTCTGAGGTCCTGGGAGCATACCACTATACCCAAGACAGGATGGGCCAGATCCTGGCTTCCCTGGAGCAGAGTCAAAGGCTGCAGATAGCCCAACATCAAGAGACCATGGAGCAGTGGAAACAAATCAATGCCACCATGGCCACTAATGCAGGGGTGCTGTAGCACCACCACCCAACCCAGCCTGAGACCCCACAAACCAGGAGGCCCCTACCACTGACCACGACACAGACCAGCCATCAACCTCAGCAGCAGCAACTGGACTGGTGTCACTGTCTAGGGACACACAGGAGACCAGCACCCCTACCCGTACAGCCGAGCACCAGACACTCAAACGGTCCCTTAGACCCAGATATGGCACTGGAACGCCTGCCAAGGCCAAGGCACCCTCAAAGAAGTGACTTTGACATGAGCTGTCTCCCAAGTGTACCACTGTGCTACCATCCTCACCGGCCAAGAGCAACTCAACAACTTGCAAGGTACAGATGGACCTATACCCACTGCCACCAATCGCTTAGACCATGTAGCCAACATGGACATCCACCATCAGCCCACTCTCTATCACTGTAATGCGCACCAATACATTCCTGACAACAAATAAAACACATGTACACCAATTCCTATGTCCCCTGTCATTATGTTGAATCAATTGTAAATGTGAATGCATTTGCCAGTTAAATTCAATAATCAGAACTTTATTGCAGGAATGGCACCCCACACACAACATTGTGTGGAGTAAACAGAAATGTACAACCTGTTGCTTATCATGGCACCTTAAATTCAGGTAACAGTGTCAATGACTGCATACCCCACATCCCCATAGTGAATAAGTCAGACTGACATTATGCAGTGCAGACAACATCATCAGTGAACAGTACCTCATTGTTACTGGAAGTATAGTTGGATCCTCCTCTTCATCATCACCATCACTCTCATCCCCTCTCAGAGGCAGCAGATCTGGATATACAGCACCCTCCTCCTCCAGTAGGGGGATAGATTTCCTCACAGCCACGATGTGCATCAGGCAGCAGGCCATCGCTATTCTACACACTTTCTCAGGGCCATAGCACAGGGATCCCCCAGAGAGATGGAGGCAACAGAATCTAGCCTTCATGAGACCTATAGCACGCTCTATCACCCTCCTAGTACATCCATGGGCCTCATTGTAATTCCTCTCTGCATCTGTCCTATGATTACTCACTGGTGTCAGGAGCCTATGCATGCTGGGGTAGCCAGAATCACCTGCAAAAGTGGGTGAAACAGAACTGTAACAAACTACCATCACTTGCAGACAGCCTGGCTGTCGGCTCTGTGCAGAAAAAGTGTCAAATACACTCACCTATGAGCCATCCTCTGTCCCCTTGTAGTTGGTCCATCATGTGTGGCACAATGCTTTTCCTCAGGACAAATGAATCATGGACTGATCCAGGGAACATGGCATTCACATGTGAAATGTACTGGTCTGCAGTACACACCAATTGTATGGTCATTGAGTGGAATTCTTCCTGTTTCTGTACACCTGTTCACTTACTCTTGGCGGATGAGAGCTCTGTGGGTGCCATCGATGGCACCTATCACATGGGGAATTTTGGCTAAGGCATGAAAGTCTGACTTGATGGCAGGGAGTTCAGCCCTTTGGGGAAACTTCACATATGTTTGCAGGTGTAGTACAAATGCATCCAGGAATTTGGACAGGATAAGGCTAAACATTTGCTGTGAGAACCCTGCACCCATGCTCACTGTCACCTGACATGAGCCTGTGGCCAGGAAATGGAGTACAGAGAGCACTTGCACTTCAGTAGGGATGGCATGCTGATTCTAATTTGCTGGTCTCAGTACAGGATCCAGTAATGCACAAAGTTCATGGGTAGTAGCACAAGTGAGTCTGTAGTTGATAATGATGTTGATAATGATGTGACCTTCCACCATGGTCTCCAAATCAACAAGAGGTCTGTACACAGATGGGGCCCTCCCTACCCACATAGGTCTGTACCTAGGAGCATTGGAGAACACATGTGAGAGACACACATTAATTTGCACAACCTGTTGTGTATAATACACTGCTGTACAACATGTAGGTTACACACAAGCATTGTAGAATGTACAACTGTAGTGACATGTTTGAACTGATACATCTGGACTGTTGTGGGCAGTAAATAGTCATTTGGGCTTGCGATCTAGGGCTGGGGTCCATAGGGCCTGCATGGAGCTCATTACCAGGAAATATCTGCGTAGCACTTTAAAAATGGCAGCCCCCTGCCATCCGGATATGTAGCAGTGGAAGTGACCTCATACCGCTAGCGGTTGTTGTTATAGCGTAAGACGGTGTTCACCACCATGCACCCATCTATTGGCTAACATGGTTGTCAATCAGGAATATGGGCCTATCATGATCGCTGCCGGCAGTGACGGTGCACACCGCCGCGGAGCATACGCTATTTTGTCAGCCCCGGTTCACTTGACTCCCAGATTCCTTGCATAGAAATACTCCACTGAGTGTGCTACTGTGTCCTGACTCTGTTTACTCAAATGGCAAGAGTTACAGGGGAAAGGGTCCCGGCCTTCACCACGGAGAAGCTTGGGAAACTGGTGGATGGGGTCCTACCCCTGTATGCCAAGTTATATGGGCGACCGGAGGTGCAGGTGAGTAGGCAGATGGCGTGCATGGATGTGTGTGATGTTGATGGATGCCTGTCTGCATGTGTGCAAGATTTGTAACTGCACAGGTGTTGAATGTTTGACAATCAGAGTGAGTGAGGTGGTGGAATGATGTTGTTAAGTGTCCGTCCCATAGGGGACGTATAGCCAGCGGTATCAAGTGGGCATTGTCTGACCTCTGTGTTACTTTTCTGTGTGTTCCCTACAGGTCTGTGCCCATCAGAAGAGGGAACTCTGGCAGGCCATCGCAAGGGAGGTGCAGACCCTGGAGGTCTACAGCCGGCGGGGCACCCACTGCAGGAAGCGGTGGGAGGCCCTGTGGTGCTGAGCCAGGAAAACCTGTGAGGCCCAGCTGGGGAAGTCCTCCCAACGAGGAAGAGGGGCCCGTCGGGCCCTGACCCCCCTAATGCACCGCATCTTGGCGGTGGCATATCCAGACTTGAATGGGTGCTTGAAGGCTGCACAGCAGACACAAGGGGTTGAGTACCAAGACCATTTTATGCCTCCTTGATAGATGTCTGAGTGTGCTGTAGTATGTATGCTGTCTAGTGACAGGGACTCTGACTGGTGTCTCACAGCAATACGGCCCCCATGGGCAATTAGATGATTAGGGGCAGGTCTGAAGTTCCTCAGGTCCTTCTGTAATGTGGGAAATGGTTGTATGCTAGGGTTGTGGCCACTAGTCAGGGGCATAGGCATGACTATAGCTGTAGGTGCTGCGTGTTGATGTATTAGCTGGGTGGGAGTATGAGTGAACCAAATATGTACATCCATTCAGTGGTGTTAACATATTTCTCTCCTGTTGTTTCTCCCCACCCCTGTACTATTGTGTTGTCTATGTATATCAACATTATCTGGCGAGGGAGCAGTGGCACCGGCGAGTGGGGATGCAGAGGCCCATGGTTCCAAGGAGGCAGAGTCGACCGACGCCAAGGGGACTAATGGGTTGGAGGGCGAGGGGAGTACCACGGGGAGGCAACTACCACTGGAGGTAGTCACTCTGATACCTCCTCCGATTGGAGCTCTCTGGTGGTGGAGGACCCTAGTGGGCCCACCCATACGTTGCCATCTTCCACCACCCCCATACCATCACCGCCCTCCCAGTTGCTCCCCACCCAGTTGCTTGTGCCTGCTCACCCAGAGGGTGGGAGTCTCCTTCGCCCCAGGCACCTCATCCCCGGCCCCAGTCAGCCCTGCTGGCCTCACTGAGGAGGCTATTGACCTGCTGAGGACCACCTCTGCAGGGCAGACAACCATTGTGAATGCCATCCAGGGGCTAGCATACCAGATGCAGCAGTGCAGTGCATGCCTGGAAGGTATTCACGGTGCCATGTCTGTCCCACAGAGATGTTTTCAGGCTCTGGCCTCCTCTTTGACGGCAGCCAGTGTCCCTGGTCTTTCTGTCCCCCTCCAACCACCCCTACCCCTTCCAGCACCCCACTTCCTTTACCCATCCCAAGCACACGTTCAGACAGCCATGCACACACCTCAATACACAAAAACCATACAGAGAAACACAAGCACCACACTTCCCATCACAGACATACACACAGCCAACATACAAAGGCACACACAACAACATCCACTTCCCCCAGTGTGTCCACCTCTCCCGAATCACTATTTGTCACCTCTACATGCACACTCACAAGCACTGCACCCTCAGTCACAGTTGTTGGCCTCATTCAGTCACCACAACATCAGACACCCAGTCAAGCACCACAGACACCACACCTGCACTTACCATACTTACTATGAGTGACACTAGCAGCACACTCACCAAACTTGCAGGCACTCAAACAACATCCATTTACACTGGCAGCCTGTCTTGTCCCACTGTGTCTACCCTCCCCTCCTCCCAAGCCACTCAAATGTTCCCAGACACCCACCAAACAGATATCCAACACACCTCAGCATACTGAACAGGCACCTGTATCCACGACAAGCACACACTACACCCGTTACGAGCACTCCCTCCACCTCCGCTCCTACACCTTCCTCAATGTCCACGCTGACTGCCCATAAAAAACTTTTCCTGTCCCGTGTTGACCTTTCCGAACCCACTGACCCACCCCGTCTCATCCCTAAACGTGCCCACCTCCTTGCCCTGTCCACTCCTTCCACATCCAAGTCCGCCCCTGTCCGCCCTTCGCATTCCCGTGCCCTTTCCCCAGTGAGCCACATGCTGGCCCATGTCCATCTGCCACCCCCCGGTCCAAACCCGCTCCCCCACCTTCCAAGGCTAAACCCAAACCCTCTCCACCTCTCAAATGGAAGCCCAAGCCCTCCTCCCAGACGTAAGTCCCCACCTCGCAACCCCCCACCCCTGTTCCCTGAGGTGCCTGGCTGACCCATTGATGTCTCTTTATGGTGGAGTACCATGTGCACCTGTGGGAGTCAAGTTCGGGCCATTTGGGCCTATCAGTCTTTTTGTGTTGGACTGACCAATGGCCCCATTTGGACAATCCGCTATAACATTTGTAATAAAGTTTGTGTGCCCAGTGTTGGTGTTGGCACGCTCTGGATACGTGGATCATCATTTCATTGTGGGGGGTGTTGTGCACATGTGTGTACTTTGGGCAGGTTGTCTTGGCCTTGTGTTGGGTAAGTACCTCTTACTCTGGTGTGTATGGCTTGTGATGTGGGGGACTGGGGGTACATTGCAGGGTGGGTGGAGTGGGTGGGCATATAACTGTGTCGTTTCTTACCTTGTTTAGTAGGATGCAGTACTTACCGTTGTCGTCTTCGTCAGCAGTCATGGTCGTCGAGGTATATGGCAAGGAGCAGGACTTTCATGATTTCTAATTCTCTGTCCATATCTGCTTCAATGTGTTGTGTGTGCCTCCTGTGAGTGTTTCCTTTTATTTGGGTAATTTCTTCCAGGCTTTGAGTGGTGGTGGTTCCCACCCTGGAACTGACGGTGATCTTGTGCTTCATTATTTGTTCAGTGGGTGGGGCCTTTCCGTTGGCCTGTGGGCGGCCTCTTCTGTAGTTGTCGCCACTCCTCTGCTGGCGGTGAGTGATTTTAAGGCTGCTTGTTTTTCATGTGCTTCATTATTTGGCGGCCCAGACCGCCAGCCTGTTACAAATCAAGATGGTGCACCTGAATTTCCCAACATACTGTTCGGCTCACCATGGTGATAATACCATTGGTCCCAAGTTGTCATGCCATACAAATGGATCAATTTGTACTTGAGCTTTTCATCTTTTCCTTGAATTTTTTCAATGAAGTCTTTTACAGACATATTTTGTAGATTAGACCCTGTCTTAAAAATATGGTTAACAGCATCACTTTCATACAAGAGATGGAATACATATGGAATACTTTGTCAAAATCTAGGGTCTTCTGAATATAATCTTGTTGACCTATACTCTGCTGCAGGTATTTGCACAGGGCAGTCATCATACTGTTTGCACACACCAATTGGAAATAGTTGAGGAAAGCATCAAGCCTCTGAACTTTTTTCCCTGTAGCTTGTTTCATCTGATACAGTTCAATGACATCCCCATAACCTCTTTTGAATGCACTGGGTGCATACTGTAATGCTCATATATTTTGCAGATCTACTTCTATCCACTTTTCAAATTGTCCGCTTTAAGGCAACATTTCTTCCTTCATGCAACTTCCATGTTCAACAACATCTACATCTTTATAGTACACATTATTCTCTTTAAGATTCAGTGAAGATTTCTTCACCTTATTTACATGCACTAGTTCCTGACAGATTTCTTTGCTTTTTGTGCGCACATCATTCATTAAAATAACAAGCGGTTCTTCCATATCTCTTCCTACACCCACAGGTTCAATATTGCATTTAAAATCTAAAGGTAACTGTACTTTAAGCCCTTTCTGAAGCTAAGTGGGTGGTAGTTTCCCAGTCGTTGGTGCCATACAAACTATATGGAAAGGGGGTACAGATTGTATGGGTATTCCTTCACAAACATTCAGATGTCAAAGTTTCTCACAAATTTCAACCATCTCTAACCTATTGTGTATTGCTCTAACAGTCATTTTGTTGTCCTTTAATTTGTCATAGCAGTACTTGCATATGATCTGGCTTGTCGACAAATCAAAATGTTCCTCCACAAACATAACCATGCAAATTCTAGTCACTTTTCTCTGTTTTCTTCTTCAGCTTTTGAGCACACATCAGCATTTCAAGTTTGGCCTTTGTAGTGGGTGCACCAGCAACAAATACAAACAGAGGGCCTGATTTAGATATTAGCAAAAAGAACAGATGATAGATGTAATAGGGAACAAATGAAACATTCACCCCCAGTCACAGATCTTGGTTTTAATCAATCATTTTTCCTGCTTACCATGCCACCCCAGTTTGGACCCAGCCATATGCAAATCAGTCTTGACCCTTCCCCCATTGGGAACAGTCCAGTCCGAACTGCCAAGCCAGGTCCTCCCTGGAACAGAAACAAGCACCCTGGGACCGGTTTCGGGGAATCACCCTTCATCAGCCAGGCTAGATTACATCCACAGTGAGCACGGGACCCATGTCTGGGCATACCCTTCCCACTCAGGCGACAAAAGCAAAATCTAACATTCACGCCCAGTCCCAGTCACAGATCTGGATCTAATCCATCATTTTTTCTGCTCACCATGCCACCCCAGTTTGGACCCAGCCATATGCAAATCAGTCTTAGCCCTGCTTCCCATGGGAACAGCCCAGCCCAAATTGCCAAGCCAGGTCCTACCTGGACCAGAAACAAGCATCCTGGGACTTATTTCGGGGTATCACTCTTCATCAGCCAGGCTAGCTTCAATCCAGTGACACAGGGAGCACGGGATCCACTTCTGGGCATACCCTTCTCACTTAAGGTGACAAAAGCAAAAAAAACAGATGATGGATGGAATGTGGAATGAATCAAACATTCACCTCCAGTCACAGATCTGGATTTAATCCATCATTTTTTCTGCTCACCATGCCACCCCAGTTTTGAACTTGCCATATGCAAATCAGTCTTGACCCTGCTCCCCATGGGAACAATCTAGCCCAAACTGCCAAGCCAAGTCCTCCCTGGAACAGAAACAAGCATCCTGGGAACCGGTCTCCAGGTATCATCCCTCATCAGCCAGACAATCTTGAATCCGGTGGCACAGTGAGCACGGGACCCACGTCTGGGCATACCCTTCAAACTTAGGGCAACAAAAGTAACAAGAACAGATGATGGACGGAATGTGGAACAAATCAAACACTCACCCCCAGTCACAGATCTAGGTTTAATCCATCATTTTTCCTGCTTACCATGCCACCCCAGTTAGGACCCAGCCATATGCAAATCAGTCTTGACCCTTCTCCCCGTGGGAATAGTCCTGTCCGAACTGCCAAGCCAGGTCCTCCCTGGAACGGGAACAAGCATCCTGGGACCAGTTTCAGGGAATCACCCTTCATCAGCCAGGCTAGATTACATCCAGTGGCACAGTGAGCACAGGATCCACGTCTGGGCATACCCTTACCACTTAGGCGACAAAAGCAAAATCTAACATTCACTCCCAGTTCCAATCACAGATCTGGATTTAATCCATCATTTTTCTGCTCTCCATGCCACCCCAGTTTGGACTCAGCCATATGCAAATCAGTCTTGACCCTGCTTCCGATGGGAACAGTTCAGCCCGAACTGCCAAGCCAGGCCCTACCTGGACCAGAAACAAGCATCCTGGGATTGATTTTGGAGTATCACTCCTCATCAGCCAGGCTAGCTTCAATCCAGTGGCACAGAGAACACGGGACCCACATCTGAGCATACCCTTCCCACTTAAGGTGACAAAAGCAAACAAAACAGATGATGGATTGAATGTGGAATGAATTAAACATTCCCCTCCAGTCACAGATCTGGATTTAATCCATCATTTTTCGGCTCACCAGGCCATCCCAGTTTTGATCCAGCATATGCAAATCAGTCTTGACCCTGCTCCCCATGGGAACAATCTAGCGCAAACTGCCAAGCCAGTTCCTCCCTGGACCGGAACCAAGGATCCTCGGACTGGTCTTGGGGTATCACCCCTCATCAGCCAGACTAGCTTGAATCCAGTGGCACAGTGAGCACGGGACCCATGTCTGGGCATACCCTTCAAACTTAGGACAACAAAGGTAACAAGAACAAATGATGGATGGAATATGGAACAAATCAAACACTCACCCCAGTCACAAATCTGTGTTTAATCCATATTTTTTTCTGCTCATTATACCTCCCTAGTTTGGACCCAACCATATGCAAATCAGTCTTGACCCTGCTCTCCATGGGAACAATCCAGCCCGAACTGCCAAGACAGGTCCTCCCTGGACTGGAAACAAGCATCCTGGGAACCGGTCTCAAGGTATCACCCCTCATCAGCCAGACTATCTTGAATCCAGTGGCACAGTGAGCACGGGACCCACATCTGGGCATACCCTTCAAACTTAGGGTGACAAAGGCAAAAAGAACAGATGATGGGTGGATGCAGAACAAACCAAACAGTCACCCCCAGTCACACATCGGGATTTAATCCATCATTTTATCTGCTCACCATGCCACCCAGTTTGGACACAGTCATATGCAAATCAGTCTTGACCCTGCTCCCCATTACTTCCTATAGGATTTAGATTTCTGTGGACTACAAATCCGTCACCGTTGTGACATCCACCAATATCTAAATCAGGCCCATAGTTTGGTTTCTCTGTAGAAACTGCATTAAACTTTGCTACTTCTCGTCTAAAGTTATCAGTACCAATGCCTGTGTTTTTTTCCTCTACACCTGAAAATACCAACTTCTCATTTTACCCACACTGTTTTTCAGGACTAAAGAAACATAAAAGAATACATTCATGCTGTACCATACAGAAGTGCATTTTTCATTTCTCCTAAACACAGTGCAGGACGTTTTGCAAAGTAAAGTCTTCTAACTAAATTTTGTATTTTTGAATGATGAACAGCCAACATTTGGAAATGATGAAAAGTACTTTTTCACTCTTTCACAGATAGACATGCCAATGACTGTCCTTGTAAATTTGAATATTTCCTCACTCTGTATGTATCTAATGCTTGTAACATTGCAATTCTCAGCTTCACTCTTTTTCATTGAAATTGACGTAGAACATTTCTTCATGTATCAATTGATTCCTCATGAATAGTATAAATGCTACTACACTCCCATTTATACACGAGGCATATCTATGTCTACCTTGTACCTCTTTACCTACCTTTTCTTCTTCATTTCTAGGAACCATTTCTTTTTTTGCAATGGGATTACCATCTTTTACTTCATAGCATCGGCCAGTTGTTTCAACTGCATGACCTAATGTATTCTGTTGTAAGTAGCTATCTTCTTGAACGAAAGTCTCAGCACTAGATATATGCTTCCATTTCACCTTTGAACTTTTTGCAAAATTCACTTTTATTAATAAGCCTTTTTTGGCTTCCTTTCTTCCTAGACAACACTGTTTTATCCAGTGTTGTCTTTCTGTTCAGTAAAAAATAAATAATTTGTGCTTCAGAGCAAATGCCTCATCAACACACTCTCAATATATTGCTTTAGTTTCAGTGCTGCCCTTCTCCTCTTATACTGCTTCATATTTCATACCAAATTCTATATTACACTACTTCTAAACAATCTCAATCATATTTTTTTTTAATTCTCTTTGTGTCTTTGTCAAAGCAGGTGTTTTCTCATAAGATTTTTCACTTTCAGTCTGATGTACTCCTTCTCATTTGTAAGATGATTTGAAACTTTGCTTTTTATATGACGCTTTTTCTGCATTTTGCATTTTTCCTCATATAGCTTTAACAAACTCCTTAGTTCTCTCACCATCACCTCTTTTTTCCAGCACGTTCTTCCCATCATTTCCTTTTTTACTCTCTCTTTCTTCTTTTTTCCTCCTTTGTGTCTTTCTCTGCATTGGAAATCCTTCTCTTTAAACACAATTAGATATGTGAAAAGCAAGTATAGAATACATCTAACTTTACATTACATACTGTCGATTACATACTATAAGTAAGTGAGTAGCTACATAAATTGTTATGTCAGTGTGTAAGAGGCTGTGTAAGTGTCTGAGTATGGGTGTATAAGTCAGTATAGAAGTGGCTATATGGGTGGGTGACTTGCCGTGTGAGTGGATATGTAAGTGAGTATTTCAGTGCATGTGTGGGTGTGTCATTGATGTGTTAGGAGCTATGTGAGAGTGTGACTGGGTGTGTTAGTGACTGTTTGGGTGTTTTGATTGATAACTAGCTGTGTTAGTGGGTATTTGGGTGTGTAACTGTGTGTGTAAGTGGCTCTGTTAGTGGTGAATACATAAGTGCTATGTAGGTGTGTGAATGGATCTGTAAGTGTCTCTGTTGCTGTCTGACTGGGTGTGTGAGTGGCTCTGCAGTTTTGTAAATAGGTATGTGAGTGGCTGTATAGGTGGGTGACAGGATGAATAACTGAATGGGTGTGTAAGTGCATGACTGTCTCAGTGCTAGATACACAAATTACTGTCTAGGTGTGTGAGTGGGTGTGACAGTGCCTGTCTCTGTGTGTGAATGACTATGCAAGTTGATATATAGGCAAGTAAATGGCTGTGTGAATGCTTTTATGGATGTGTGACTGAGTGCGTCAGTCAATGTCTGGCTATACGAGTGGTGGCTACATAGGTGCTTTTGTGGGAGTGTTACTGGGTGTGGTCAGGCCTGACTGACTGTGTGAGCTGGTATAAATTAAATACTATTAACTTGCATACTGTAAGCAAGCTCCCAGATCTAATTTCAACAGATTAATTCATACTGGCTTAATGAAACAACTATATTTCCAGTAAATCAATTCTGTTTCCTCCTTTCCTGTTCACTATATTTTATGTAATGTTCTCATCTAACCTCTCTTCTATTTTGCCTTTCCCTAAAGTGTCTAGAAGCTATACATTTTCTTTCAGCTTATATACACTCATAGTTTTTAGGGTTGAGCCTGCGTCGCATGCGCTTGCAAGATGCTTTAGTAGTTAGAAAATGGCTCGGAGCCCCGTCCATGTCACGTCAGTGTCTTTCATTGGTTCATGGGTTGCCTGTTAAAATCTGCTTGCTTTCATTAGTGGAAGGCATTTATACGTCATGTCTTTTCCGGTGGTTAGTCCTTCTCGAGCGCAGCGACCAAGTAGTGAAAACATGCGAGGCTCGCTGTTTTCCGTCCAGTTTGTGGACTACTTTTTATCTTTTTTTCGCAGCACGATCTCGCTTGACAGAAGTCGAGCGCTTTCCATGACATCAACCCTGTTACATAGTTAATTGCACTTTTTCCGGTTATGTAGATAATTTCACTTTTGCCGATACGTTTCAGTATGAGTGAACTGTAGCAGCGTGATTGCGCTCTTTTTTTCCATATAATGTGGTAAGAAAAGTCCGGTTGGGAGTTTACAACTGCTAATAGTTCTAACTCGGAGAAATGCGAGACCCGTTGCATTGCAAATGCTTGTTTAATATACTTTTGTGTAGTACAACCTAATTAACAGACTTGTAAAATCTCCTTGCTGTTGTCCAATTTTCTTTTAATATATGTAAATATCTGTCTTCCACTGCAAATCTCAAGTCAGAAACATGGCCTTGCTCATCCACTCTTAGTACAAAGTACCAATAATCGCTACCCTTCCCACTGTGCTTTTGTTCATACTCCTGTACTTAGCAAATCAAAGACTTCCTTTCATCTTTTATTTTTGTTATACCCCTTCTAAATCATCACTATTTTTTAACCCTTGCTATGTTTCCTGCAAAGAAGCCCAATTTGGTAGTTTTTTGTGGCTCAACAGATTCAACATGGGGCTCAGCGCGCCCCCCTATGTGGTCTGCAGTGGATCTGCAGTTGCGCACAAAAGCCCTTAAAAGCATTCTTCTGTCAATGTTTTTCACTTATATTTTATTTTGTAAAATATTGTCAGTTAAAAGACATACACTCCCTACTGAGCAATTTTTGCAGTCTCCTTTGTTCCCTTTCCCCACACACTTTTAGCTCTGTTTCCATAATAATCATTTTTCCAATTGTCTCTGCCTAGCAGTAGGTCAAAAGTTCTCAAGACTTTCTCTCAAAGGCATGCAAGCTTCACATTAACTGTAACATGCATTGTTGACTATTTGCAATCCCAAGCATATCAAAAAACATAACTTTCTTTTTATTTTTCCAAAGCCAACACAGAGTTAGTTAATTGTTTCTTACAAGCACTACCTAATTTTAGTTTCCTGCACATCTCCATCATCCAAATAGGTTATTTAATATTTTACTTGCTGTTCTCCATTTTAACTGTCTTTCGTCTTCAAAACTGCCTCATTCTGCTGCAGCCTTTTCCTGTGTGCTACTCCTGCTTGTCTCCAAAAAGGTCAGAGGCTGGATTGTGGGACATAGTTTTGTGTTTTGAGCCAGAGAGAGTGCTAGAAAGAGTGGCATTGAAAGGGAGCTGGGTTTACGTAATGTAGACATTTCTTGGGTTGGCAGGCCAGAGAAGGTTTATTTTTTTTAAATAAACCTTTAGGCGAAATTAAAGACCTGCAGGCTGAAAGGCTACACAATGGGACTACCGGTTCCAGCAGTCCAAGCTGCTCAACCCAGCCAGGAGGCAGAAGGGCAGCTTCTGATTGGCCCCTGCAGCCCTTAAATGAACAGAGACACTCCTGTCAGCGACTGGAAGAGGCTGGGCCATCCCTCTTGAAGTGAAGAATTCATCTCTCGACTGCTGGTTTCTGCCAAATCCTGACAGCAAAGAACTATGGGTAAGAGTAAAGCCAGTGTGATTGCTGCAAGCACTATCGACAATTGTGGTGCTGGTTCAATAACTAATTGCCTGACCTCTGCAATGTCAGCAATGAACTCTGAGATCGACTCCGTGGAAGAGAGGCTCGGGGTTGTTAGGAAATCCTTGACCCTTTATCCTTGGATAAGAGAGCTAATCCGCCAACAACTGATCCTGGAGAAACCACTAGTCCTGAAGTGAGGGGGAGACCAACGAGTTCAGGAAAATTACCTTAGATCTACCAAACTGTTTTTCCTTGTGGGAGGATTAGATGTTTCTATCAAACCAGTGTGGTATCACCATCCTACTGGCCAAGGCTCCAACTAGGACATTGCAGCTTCCCAGCACAATCAAAGGAAAAAAGCTGCTTTATGCACAGGGTATGAGGAAAAGAGTAATGGGAAGAACCGCACTACAGCAGCTCAACTGATGAATAAGGGAGGGGGCCCAGAGCCAAAAGAACTCAAAGGGTCGGGGGCAATCAACAGCGCATAAGGGGTGGGCTTTCTGCCTGGAAGGATTATTTTTCAGACTATTGCCTACCCTGACTATGGCACTGCAAAGTATTGACAGAACACTGAAGGATCACCTTACAAATGTGCAGTCTAAACTACCTGAGCCACCTACGACCATCAGGCACAATCCCTGCCTTGCTGAGTCTACACTCCCGGCCATAACTGCTACTGTAGAAGCTGTAAAGATAAGGGAACATCTGCATGTCAATTTGGCAAACCCGGGCACCTCAACACAGTTCTCAAGTGTTGGTCCTGAACAGGGCTCTACAGGAAAGTTTATCACTGCAGCACTTCAAAATCTGGCTCCACCACAAAGGGCCTGAAAAAGAAAAATTCTCCCTTCAGAGTGCACACTGTATATAGTTGTTTTGTAGAACATTCCACCTTTGGAATCAGGCCCAAGAGGAATCAGGCCAACCACTGAAGAATGAGTTGATCCACTGGTTGTGCATCACCTTTGAATGCATCACACAGAATGCCCTTTCAAATGGAATAATAGGGGTTTGGAGGGTGCAATGGTTGGGCCACACCCACAAGACAGACCAAGGAGATTGTGTTATAATTAACTTTTGGGACACAAGCCTAGTAGGGTATATAGTGGACAGACTTGGCAATCTTCAAGGCCTTCCCCAAAGAATCCAGCTGGTTCCTCTGGGTTATGGAGGTTTACTATACTGATACATAATCGCTTTGCCATCCTGGAAGAGGTTGACTGACCGCTGAGAGGGCTTGAGGCTGAGGCTGAGGCTGCAGAAGCCTTATCCATGGGACTCAGAGGCCATGTAGAAATAGCTAGTAGTATTTCAGATCTGGCCAACTCAGATAGATTACCTAGTCCAATAACTGCAACAAACAGTCAACTCCAAAATACTCCACCACTCGAAATTGGGTACCATGACATGGGCACTAACATCCAGTCACCACTTGGCCCACCAACAGAAGGATCGATCTGGTCCATTGCTTGATGGGGCCTTGACAGCACTAGATACCACTAGTGCTCCAACCATGACCCCTGATCTTAGTATCTTTTTTTGGAACATTGTGGTTATTAGCAGCAAATCTGCTGACCGAAACTGGGCCTCTCTAATCTCAGAACCAGATTGTATGCCTCCAGGAGACTTGGTCACAAACTAATACCTGTTTACACCTGCAACCCCTCTTCCTGTGAGCACCACAGTGGTGTCCTTCTAACTCTAATAAGCACCATCTGGGCAGCCAAGGTGGTGAAGACTTTTGTGGACTCCCTTTATTTTCAAATAATCTGCTGTTCATGGTCTGGGGCACCTCTAGTAGTTCTCATAAATTTTTATTATAATAACTTTATTAGTATCAAGGTTAACATAATTGAATCACGAGCTTGCACTGTAGGTGTGCTCCTATCAAGTCTGAAAGAGGATAATGTAATACATTGGGGTGGAGATTTTAATTTTAGACTTTGTCCAATTGCTGATGACCATAATTGTGGTTTAGTGGCTAATGATTTTTCAAATATTTTGTATTTTGTCCACAACCTATGCGGTGACAAACTGAACAGGCTCCTTATGACCTATGGTCTTATCCTTAGAGTAGACTTAGTCGCAAGCGAAATCCTACAGGAAGTAACATTTACAGGTAGCGGTTCCACATTTTGTTGCACTGTCCAAGTTTGGGTCTAGGAAGGTTTTAAAATTCTAGATCCTAAATTGTGCAATCAGTGACCACAATGCATTGGCCTTAAGTCTAAATGTGGAGCTGCCTCTGATACCTGTGGGCAGAATGGATTGCCCAATTAAATACACCAGGAATGGGGGGATACAAAGGAAGAGGAGGGATATTGATGCAAAAGATTTCCTAGCCCAGCTTGTGGAGAATCAAAGGGCCCAGTTTGAGTTCTGTCTCAGTGACAAGCTTGGCCTGGGGGCTTTTCTAGGTGGTTTTCTGAAATCTGCATGAAGGCAAGGGATCAATTAACAGTACATATTTGCCGACGCTGCCAGAGGTCAAACAAGTGGTTTGACAAATCCTGCTTGTGAGCTCACTCTAACCTTTTAGAAGCCCTCAAAAGCTCCCCATGGGATGCCAACAAATATTAGGCTTTGTAGGATGCATTACAAAGACACTATTACGCAAAGAAAAGTAGAAATCAGGGGAGAGTTCTGGGAGCAGTTGGCCTGTGCCTCCATAAGGAATGATGGAGCACAGTTCTGGAAGATAGTTAATGCTCCCTTCTTCTCTAGTAGCCCTAGTACCCGCATCGAGGTAATCATACCTGAGTATGAGTGGGTCAACCATTTTACAGAGTTGTATGATTTTAATGACCAAACAGTTAATGAACCTGGTGATGTATTAAATTCATTCAGCCCAGCATGCACAGAGGAGTTGACAATAAGAATGGGGGATATTATTTTGGCAATAAACAGATGCCCAAGTCAGAAAGCTCCTGGACTAGATGGGGTCCTTCTCAATCTTTTTTTTAAAAGAATGTGATCTTTTGGGCCCCACTCTTGGTGAACGTGCTAACGAGTGCAATTAATGAATCACCCAAGTCGTGGTCATGGGTGAGGATTGTGCCTATCTTTGAAAAGGAAGATAGAAGCGACCCACCATGTTATCAGCCAATCTCTCAAAAAGATGCCACAGTTAAGATACTAGACAGAGTCTTGCTTGCCCAACTAAAAAACTGGGCTAATGGAAAAGACATTTTAACACTGGCACAATATAGTTTTGACAGGGACTACAGATGGCAGATCAGTGCCTGAACTTGCAGTTATGCACTAAATAATGAGTAAGTATGTGGACACCAAAGAGGGTTGCCTGTTTCTGGCATTTATGGGCTTGAGTACAGCATTTGATAACATCATAAGGCAGAAACTGTGGACCTTGCTGCTAAGTAAGGGTGCCAGTACCAATGTTGTTCATCTCCTTGCCCAGCTGCATGAAGATGTAGAAGGCAGGATTCGGTACGGGCCAAGAGGGGAATTAACTTCTTACTTAAAGATCAGAAAGGGTGTCAGCAAGGTTGAAAACTAGCATCCTTTCTTTTTAGTTTTCACATTAATGGCCTTGAGGACTGACTGATCGAAGCTGCAGCTGAGCCAGGTGTAGTATAGAGACACAACATTTACCCGTACTTATGTATGCAGATGATTTCATCCTTATGGTGCGAACAGGGAGGGGTGTCCAGAAACTCCAAATAGTTTTGTAACTTTTATAACTGATCTGGATCTTTCTACGAACTAAACTAAATCATACACAATGGTCGTGGGAAACTACAAAGTAGGCTAACTCCCTTCTGCATTGATGGAATAGCCCTCAAATGTGTTTCCACAATCTCCTATCTGAGATTACCATTTGACAATAGGAACACCTGGCTGCACCACAAGGGGGTAAGGGTCAAACAGTTTGAACTAGCAACAGCGTCCCTTTGCAAATTTGCTTCCAAGCTGGGGTCTATGTCCCTTGTCGCTGCAATTACTATTTATAAAGCCAGACCCATTTCAATTGCTACTTATGGGAGTGGGGCGTGGGGGCATAATGACCCTTTAACCTTGCAGAATAGTGAAAACAAATTCTTGCGTGGACTTATGTAATTTCCTCCCCGCAAACCTGCCACTACACTGCATGAAGAATTAGGTTTATATTTTACATCACCTGATGTAGTAAGGATGGCACCAACCTTACTCTGGGTGTCAATTTGGTGCAGGCCTGAACAGAGCTGGTGCAAATAATGATCTTTGACTGCCTAAATTGAGCAGGGTCACTTATGTTTGTAAAAAATGAACTCAATGCCATTGATAGATCCAATTTGTTTCTTAATCCAAACTCAGATCAGACCTCTGGTAAAAAGAGAATAGTTGGATTGAGATGGGAGGGTGTTCTAAAGAAGGAGATGGTGGCAGCCTACCTCCCCCTCTGTACAGCACCCCACATTGAACCATACTTACTAAAAGTCCGACGCCACCAGAGACACTATGGCCCTCATTCTGACCTTGGCGGTCGGCGGAGAGGCGGCGGTTGGACCGCGAACAGACCGGCGGTATTAAAAATGGCATTCTGACCGCGGCGGTCACCGCCGCGACCGACCGCCACTTCCCCACTCCGACAGCCACGGCGGTCATGACCGACGGGCTGGAGTCTGCGCACTCCGGTCCGGCGGTCGACCCAAGACCGCCAACGGTATCATGACCCTGCTTACCGCCGCGGTTTCTGGCGTTCGGGAACCGCCATGCGAACCATGGCGGTAGGCACTATCGGGGCCAGGGAATTCCTTCCCTGGCACTGATAGGGGTCTCCCCCACCCCCCACTGCCCCCCCGAGTCCTCCCCCCACACCCTCCACCCCCCTGCCACCCCCCAGAGGTGGTACGAACCCCCTCCCCACCCCCACCCCGACATGCACATACACGCACCCTGACATGCACACATCCCCAACATGCACATATACACACCCCCTACACACACATACACAACGGGGACACATACCCGCACACATACATGCCGACATGCGCACCCGCCGAACTACACACATCGCCCATAGGCACAGCAGCACTCCCCGCCCGCATGCACGCACTCACACACCCCCTCTACACACTCACACGCACACCCCCATGCACGCACACATCACACAACACCCGCCCACCCCCTCCCCTCACGGACGATCAACTTACCTTGTGCGTTGGTCCTCCGGGAGGCGACGGGAGCCATAGGGACGTGACCGCCAACAGAAGACCGCCAACAGAAGACCGCCACACAGAAATGTGGGTCGTAATTCTGGGGGCGGTGATCTGCTGGCGTGGCGGTGGAGGTTGACCAGTCTCCACTTTCCCGCCGACCGCCAGTGTGGCTGCTGGCGGTATTCCGGCGGAACGCTCCCAGCGGTCGGAATACGCGCAGCGGCATACCGCCGCGGTCGGCGGTCTTTACCGCGGCGGTAACTCGGCGGTCTTGCGAAAAGACCGCCAAGGTCAGAATGAGGGCCTATTTGTCAAGATTTAGATTGGGCCTGTCCCACTTTTTGGTACCTTACCCCTCTAAAGTTTTTGTTGTGAAAGACTTGATACCTTGCACATGCAACTCAAATACCGCGCAATCGCAAGTACATATTTTTTTTGTGAGCTGTTAAGAGAACAAAGATCTCAGTTTCTGTTACCTCTTTTGAAAACTCTAAACATCAGGAAATGCAAGGACGCTTTGGCCTACCAACAATTGCTCCAGACTGACTTAGTATGCACAACAGTATATAGATACATTTCCTCTGTTGTCAAATGTAAGAGAACGCTGGGGAAACAAGAGCAATATATTGCGTGAATGCTCATGTTTTTGTGGATCTACTGACCAGTTACCCTTGTTTTAAAAATTATTTTAAAATTGTCCACATAATTGTTCACATTTTTACATATTGAGGTATTGTATTTTTCTATCTGATGGATTATCTGTTGATTTTGTATGATTGTCTAGCTGAGTCAGAGAGGACTGGGCAGGAATATAATTTTTCTAGGCATTGCGATTTTAGGCTTTGGACTAATCTTTTAGTGGCTAACCACTGGAAAGAAAACAAGAACAGATCATGTTTACAGGTAGCATCAATTTTTTGTTTGTCTAAACATTTTCACTAAAATACAGATTTTTTACTGCTTGATAATTATTTGCACAGATTCCCAACTGTATATTCTATAGACGGTTAATGCACTTTACAAGTTGATTTTAACATGTGTTTGTATGATTTTATGGTTACTGTAAACCAAATAAAGATTTTAAAATAAAAGAAACAAACTTTTTTTATTAGTTTTTTGTTTAACCAACAACACAAGCAGTGCCAAAAATCCAGTTACATATACATTGCACAGCATAAGAAAGCAGTATAACTGTCTCCAATGATGAACAGCTCAATACATCATAAAGAAGGATATTATGAGGACACAGAAGAAGACATACAGTATAACATATACTAAGTCATAGAGCTGGACTCGCTTGTAGAAATCAAAAACACACCTGGCAGTACCAACTCCTATACAATACCTACAGTTTCACCTCTCACCCCTGGGTCCAGAGTCAGAGTCTTCACCACAATTAAATCTATCCAGCTGTAACCTTCTGCCCATCACATCACTGGCAGCCCTTTCATATGTTTGGGACATGTGCAAGTGATGTGCTTCCGCTACCCCCCCACTCAAGGACACCTTTAAGCCAGAACAACACCTGTGGCGTCCTGGGTACCAGTCACCCAGTGCTTATACAGGAGAAATGCAAGCTGGGAAATCTCACAAGGGATCTTCAACCCCTTTGGACCTTCCACCACCAGCCCCAATAGGCAGGCCCCGGTCGTAAAGGGGATTGTGAGGCCAGCAGTCGCTTCAATCATGGGAAATACGTCCCTCCAGAATGGGGGTACAGCAGCCCACAGGGGTACAGCAGCACATCCTCAGACAAGATGCAAAAAGGTGACACCCACCACACTGTAAAGCGCATACTTTGCAAGCCCTAGTGGGATCTATCCTGTTAAGGTGGGAAGGGTGACATAGGTGTGATGCAGATAAAGTGCAGCAGCTTAACCCTGTTATTGCAGGACAGTCCTCACCAATTCACATGCATGTTCCCAGTCCACATCTGCAATGGGTTCTCTCAGCTCAGTCTAAAGCACCTGCAGAGCCTTGTATGGAGGCTGTGTCATATCTCCCCAGAAAGCCTTATAGAAAAGAGTGATCAGATGTCTGCCCTCACCCCACTGTAATAGGCCACCCAAAACCTGGAAGGGCTGAGGAGTTCCCAGAAAACCGCTCCATACCTCCCACGTAATGTTTGCTAGCTTGGCATAGTGTAGGAAGTGCCCTGGCCCTACGAGAAAGGCATCCTGTGCCTCCAGGAAGGAGAGAAAAAACTCACCTGGATACAAGTCCCCGGCTACCTGACAAGCACCCGCCCTCCACTGGGCCATAGACATATCAGAATCTATTGCTTGGAACAGCACCAAATCCCAAAGAACCAACATTTTGTCAAAATGAGCCCGCGAGGCACCTTCTTAACTACTGTCTTCCATATTGCAGCTGTGTACCTGACCAGATATGGAAAGGGGCACTGTGATCACCCCCCTCGCATCAGTAAACGGGCCAATGTATCTTCACCAAGCAGATCCTGGAAAAGCTGCTTCTCATATTGTCGGCCACTGCAAATGTGCAGTGAAATAATAACACTGCATATCGGGAAGAGCTAAGCCACCATCCTCCATGTCCCTTTTGATGACTGTCAGAGCCACACTATTTCAACGCCTGGCCCAGATCAATGAGACCAACAAGCTGCTTAAAAAATTGTGGACATATCAGGAAAATTGAATTTTGTACTACATATAGACAGCGTGGGAGAAAAAACATTTTGGCATTTGCTGCACTACTCCTCACCAATAGGGCCAATTTATTACAGAGCCCAATCAAACCCACCATACCCCCAAAACCCTGCAGAGGTGTGAAGCTTCCATAGGTGTAACCATAATGCCTAGATATCAGAAACTCTGTTTCCCAATGGATCCCCAGCCCTGGAAGCTGCTCTGGAGGAGTCCTCACCAGCCCCCCAAAGGGAACAACAGCGTCTTCCAAACATTTACCTTTAAGCCAGATACCCAGTTAAAGTCAGCCAGCAGCCTCACCAGAGAGGTTTAAAGTGGCATCAAATGCTGCCTTTGGTTTCAAGCATCGCAGATTGGCAACATCCAGACCTCATGATTGTGCACTCAGGTGGCAATGACCTAGACATTGTGCGCTCAAGTGGCAATGACCTAGACACAATTACTGGGGTAGGACTGGAAATTCTAATGAAGAGTACCTTTGCTAAATTAATGCTCCTTTTCCGACACACTGCCTTGGTGTTCCCCAACATTTGCCAAATATTGAAGTGGCAATGGTCAGCCCAATTCTGTCCCCTGATACATAGAGAAATCTAGGAAACATGTCAATAAAGCTGTTTCTGCATTTTTCTGTGATGACAACATGGGATCTATATACCATATCTGTCAGAGTCACCAGATCCTCGGGGTCTGTGCACGTTCCCAACACTTCCACCACAATATTCTGATTAGATTTATCACAGAGTCTAAGAGAGTCCAAGTGGGGAAAAGGGGATTAGGACGGGAACTGCTGGGAAGGAGACCTGTAGGAAGCAAAAGGTTAAAACACAACATCAAAATTACATCTCATGAATTCAGTACCATGCTACAACTCTAAGCTTCGTCTTTTCCAAAAAACATGAACAACCCTCGAATAGTCCTAAAACTGATTAGGCTTTAGATGACCGAATACCTGAGGAGGAAACAGGAAAAGTTAAACAGGACTTTCAGATTCGAGTACTTTCTTTAGCATGAGAATCAGGAAACACTCTGAGCAATTTCTAAACAACCATATGAATCTCCTTTTAAGAATACATATCAGGAACACACAGTATTACATCTAGAATTCTGGTATTGTTGTGTTCATCTCAGAAAAACATTGGGAAGTGAATTGCGCACATTGCAGATTTTTATATGAGTATTAAACACCATAAAGGATTGTGCACCATGAAATCACACAACGTAGATTCAAGGAATAAATCACGCAACGTGTCAACTTGAAATGCTACCAAGAAAATGTCTTAGAATAGTAGCGCACAGTAATTTACATTATTTATACACGAGGAAAGAATTGCGCGTCTTGCCGATTCAAATGCCACCATACAAATATCAAGAAATGGTAGCGCACAATGAACAACATGACAAGCACTCAGGGAAAGAATTGCGCGTCTTGTCGATTCAAATGCCACCATGCAAATGCCAAGAAAAGGTAGCGCACAATGAATAACATGAAAAAACACACAAGGAAAGAATCGCGCGTGTTGCCGATTCGAATGCCACCATGTAAATGCCAGAAAATGGTAGCGCACAATGAACAGCATGAATTACACACAAGAAGTGAATCGCGCGTTTCGCAGATTCGAATGCCACCATGTAAATGTCAAGAAAAGGTAGCGCGCAATGAACAACAAACTTAAATGCTCATGAAACGAGTTGCACGTCTTGCCAACTCGTAAAACATCATGTAAATGTCAAGAAATATCAGCGCGCAATGAACAACCATGTAATAACGAAGTCAAATCTTTATGGAATAAATTGCGCGTCCTCCCTATTTGCAAACCACCATACAAATGTCAAAAAATGGCAGCGCACAAGTAATCTGTTATTCATTTAAGAATTAAAATCAAGAATACGAAAATTCTCAATTACGGTGTTGGGAAATGTCCAAACACCGTCTTACCGCCTGGAAACAGTGATCACCAATGAGAGATGAGTGCAGAAGACTGGAAAATCCAAATAGGCCGCCGGGACAGGAGCTCAGGAAGAAGCTGCTGCTCTGCACCAGGACCTCTGAATAGTGAGCACTGGGATTTGGGCTGACTCTCTTTTATAGAGTCTTGGCCCCACCTAGAACCACGCCCAGGCATGTTGCAGGGAAAGTCTCTGAAAGGCCCTGGAAAGGGACCACACCCTGCCACACCCTAACTCACTCTGAATGACTGCAGCAATACATTGCAAATGTACATTATTTATAAGCACCTTAAAAATGAATCTTTTGGATGGAATTCTGCAATGCAAAAGGTTAAACAATAACATATCATCACAATGCATAAATTACATTATCTTGCGAGTGTTGGGTTTTTGCATTCTAGATGCCCGTAGAGCGCGCACTGTCCTGGTGTTGACACCAACTTGTGTTTCCATATGGATGGAATATATAAAAAAATTGAGTCCATTTCACAGATGGAGGCAACAGGGTGTTCCTCAACAACTTAAGAGACGGCATCCTGTTCTATCTGTAATGGTCATCTACACACCATAAAAACAAAGGCTCTTTTCAGAGCCAACCGTTTGCCCAAACACTGGTTGTTTTTGTTTTCAAATCCTTTTTTTCTAATTTCTCACTCGGATCCGCAGATCTGCCGTGGATCCTCAGCCAAATAAGAGGTCTACTGGCTATGGTGCAGGAGGATCCACAGTAGATCTCAGGATCCATTCCCAAACACAAGCACACATTCAATACAAAACCACAAAACACATTTAATACAAACATGTTCTGCTGCAATTTATAACTGTATCACTGCCTGTGTGTGGGTGTGTGAGTAGCTGTATAAGTGACTGTGTGGGTATGTGGGTAGCTGTCTAGTACCTGTTTGGGTGTGCAAGTGGTTTTCTGGATCTGTGAGTGAGTGTATAAGTCACTGTATAGGTGTGTGAGTAGGTGTGTAAGTGGCTGTGTTGATGTGTATGTGGTTTTGTATGTGGGTGTGTCACTGACTGTGTGGGTCGGTAAGTGGGTGCATAAGTGGCTGTATAGGTATATGAGTGGTTCTGTGGGTGTGTAACTGCTGGATGTGTGAGTGTGTGGTGGGTATGTGAGTGGGTATGCTAGTATTGTTGTGGGTCTGTGAATGGGTATGTAAGTTGTTCTCTGGGTCTCTGAGTGGGTGTGTGAATAGATATATGAGTGTGTAACTGGGTGTGTGAGTGGCTGTATGGTGTCTGGGTAGGTGTGAAAGTGTTTTCTGGGTCTCTGAGTGGGTGTGTGAGTGGATTGTGAGTGGTTGTGTGAGTGGGTAAGTGGGTGTGTGAACGCCTGTGTGAGTTGGTGTGTGAGTGGTTCTCTGGGCCTCTGAGTGGGTATATCAGTGGCTGTATGGGTGTGTGAGTGCCTGTATGGATGTGTGACTGGGTGTGGGAGTGGCTGTGTGGGTGTGTGAGTGTTTTCTGGGTCTCTGAGTGGGTTTATGCGTGGCTGTGTGGGTAGGTAAGTGGATGTGTGAATGTGTGGTGGGTCTGTAAGTGGCTGTGTGAGTCTCTGAATGGCGTGTTAGTGGCTGTATGGGTGTGTGAGTAGGTGGATCAGTGGCTGTGTGGGACTCTAAGTGGGTGTGTGAGTGGTTCTCTGGGTCTCTGAGTGGATGTATTAGGGATTGTATGGGTGTGTGAGTGGGTGTGTAAGTGGCTGTATGGATGTGTTAGTGGATATGTCTGTGGTTTTATTGTATGGGTGTGTGAGTGTTTTTCTGGGTCTCTGAGTGGTGGTATCAGGGACTGTACAGGTGTGTGAGTGACGGTATGGATGCATGACTGGGTGTGTGAATGGCTGACTGGATGTGTGAGTGAGTGTGTCAGTAGCTTTCTTGGTCTCTGAGTGGGTGTGTGAGTGGTTGTGTGGGTGTGTAAGCAGGCTTGTGAGTGTGTGGTTGGTGGATGTTTGAAAGGATTTCTCAGTGGCTGTGTGTGGATCTCCCAGTGGTGTAACAGTGGCTGTGTGGGTGTGTGACTGGGTGTATCAATGGGTTTGCTGTATGTGTAAGTGGCTATGTGGGTCTGTGTGTGGATGTGTGAGTGGATGTATGGGTGCCTTCCTGACTGTGTGAATAGTTGTGTAGGTATGTAATTGGGTGTGTGAGTGGGTATGTGAGTGTCTGTTTGGGTGGTTCTCTCGGTCTCTGAGTGGATGCATTAGTAACTTTATGGTTGCATGAGTGGCTGTATAGATTTGTCAGTGGGTGTGTGAGTGGCAGTGTGAGAGGGTGGTTCTGTGGGTGGGTGTATGTGTTTTAATTGGTGTCTGGATGCGCGGATCCATTGCAGATGCAAACGGAGGGCCATGCTGAGTACCACAGTGGATCTGAGGATCTTTCGGCGCCCCTAGAAAAATATTTTTGGACAATTTCTTGTCCATGAAGGGCCCCTCACTGACCTCCCCATCAGTGCCATTGGGTCAGGGTACCTCTTCCCCGACCCCTTCTATCACTTTTAAGTTTTTTTTCCCCCGGGATCCGCAGGTCCTCCACGATGATCTGCGGTGGATCCTAACCTCTACATATACATAAATATTTTTCCTTTAAGAACTCCAAAACTAATGAACAGATTTACACCAAATTACAAGAAGCAGCCTTTTCTGGACCAAGATATGACTTTTCTGCCAACTTTGGTGTAATTCCCCATCCAGCAGTTAAAGATGTAGTTGTATCTAAAATCACCTTGGAAATTGCATGGGGAAAACAAGTCTTGGGACCCCCCTTTTTCTCAGCCCCCACAAATCACCATGAAACTTTACAGACAGCAGCTGAAGTGACTGTCACACTAGTTGCGAAGATTTTGTGAAGATTTGTCTAATGGTGCCAAAGTTATTAGGAAAAAAAAAATGCTTTCTCTATGAAAACCAGATCCTAACTAGAACTACCACTAGAAGGTAATTTATTTATATATATATATATATATATATATATATATATATGTACTGTATGTATATGTCACAAAAAATCGAAAGGCTTATAGGGACACTGTTGTTAGATTCAGATTTAACACAAAAAAACATAGAAATTGAGCTGTTAGGGTATTTCAAGTAACTATAATTCATGCCCTAAGGTAACTATTATTCGTGCCCCACCATGCACAGTTTTCTCATCACTAATTGTACTGCAAATGTTACAGTGATATTATCAGTCATGGAAAATTTCATGAGTGATGTAATATCTGGGGTAATTAGCGGTGCGTTTCTGCTGAACTTTAAACTAAGAGAAAATTAAGCTAAAGAATGCAAAGAATGTAGCACTCGTAGTCTGAGTAATTCATTTATTAAGGCACTTCCCAGATTTCAAACGAGGGCATACAAAAATATAACATGAGCATGAATTCAGCAAAACACATGCAGATACTAAAATAATCACAGCAGTTGAATAATGATGGGCCGAAAAAGATATGTATGCAGTGAATGAATATATATATTTATGTATGCACACAGCAAAGCTAGATAATTCAGAATTAAAATGATGCATCACCATGGGGGTAGACTTTTTCATCCTTGCCAACATCAAGCCGAGGAGTCCTGTAGAGTTGAGCCAGTAGGAGATCCTGTCAACATGGGGCATTTTACCCTGAACCGTGTGTCCACGTTCAGGAGAACTCCTTCTAACTCAGTGCCAAGCCTCCCTACCTTATATACCTTAAACAAAGACAAGATGAAGGTTCTGGCAACCTCCCCCTCCCTTGGCGTAAGTTATGAAATTCAAGTGCTGGCTGTGCTCGGTCTGTGTGAAAACATGCAAAGGAACGGGCCATGCCCCAATGAGCATTCCTGAGACAGAGAAGCTGTACTTTTCCTTGATGGAAATATTCCCAGGGCCGAAGCCTTTGCTTTTCATGTACCTTCCAAATCCCCCATGTTTTGTTCCAACACGGTGTAACCTTGTGCTAGGAAGAAGAGCATAAACACGTTCTGTATAGAAAACAAGTTATGTGTGGAAAAATACGTGTACTGCCGATGTGATGGCATCTGGAGCTAAGCTTAGCACAAAATAGAGTCAGTGGTCAAAATAGAGTCAGTGGTCAAATACAGATAGCAGTACAAGTCAAGTGCATGGCTAAGATGCAAGTTATAGTTACCTTAGGGCATAAGTTATAGTTACTTGAAATAATTCTAGCTATTACAGCTGAATTTCTATGGTTTTGTGCATGTAAAATCTGAACCTAACTATAACGTCCCTGTAACCTTTGTTTCATTAGTGAATTTCAAAGGATTTTTTTAAATTCTATTTCCTAACTATAAAGTTCCTGCCACCTTTGTATTTTCTGTGAATTTCTACTTTTTTTTTATGTTAAGTAATATGCCTATTGCAATGTATGGTGAAAGGGGGCTGGGCTGGACACAGGGCCGCGTTCTCTAATTTCCTCATTTACTGCAGTATCCTCAGTAGAAAATCCTCTCAGGTTTCCACTTCGATTCCATCAAGATGGCATTCAGATGTGGCACAGCTTTGACATAAATTTAGAATGTTAGCACTCTAGTTACTCATTAGAACACTGTAAGCTGCTGATCATCAGGGAGTTAACTGGCAGTCTGCTGCTGGTGTTGGAAGTGCATTTTTCAGTCTGCATGTCAGGATGTTTTAATAAAATAGAACAGAAAGATATTTGAGAACTCACTTAAAGCATGGGCTAATTTTTCTTTCTACAGCGCAAACCATAATTTCTATGACTGCATGAACCCCTCATGTTGTTCCTTTCTAGGTTTAATGTTTTAAGTTTTACCAGTTTGATCCAATCAACATGGCTTCAGGTGTGCCACACGTTTGTCATAAGTAAAGCCGTTAGCGCTCTAGTTGTTTTTTAGCACACTCTGTCAGGCTGCAATAGAATACAGGGGAATCAACTGACACGCTGCTAAGGTTGGAAGTTCATGTTTTACTGAGAATTTCTGACTTCATTCCCATATGGCTGAGAAAGATAGTGTGAATTTACAGAACATATGCTCTAATTTTACCTTCTGAAGGACCTTCCATAACTCTAAGGGAATTAAAACGGGAAACACACTTTTTTTAAACCCCCACAACAAGATTCTTGGGCACACATTTTTTGGAACATTTCGTGAAAATTCTTCAAATGGCACCAAAGATATAGCCTAGTCAAAAAATGCTTTTTCTATGGAAAGTAGGTCCTAACTATAGCTACCTACTGGTGACTGCCAGTAGGTCTTATATATATATATATATATATATATACATATACAGTCTGCTACATGCTAGCAGTAGTCACCCTAAAAATCTGATACAAAGTATCCCATATGGTGAACTACTGCATGCTCAATGAAATTGCAGTTCCAATGTTGCTTTCTTTCAAGAAGTCGAGACAATGACTAAAAGATTCCTCCAAAGAGGATATAGTAAATCTGTGATTGATAAGGCCATAATAAAAGTATCTCAGGTCAACAGACAAGACGTATTGATTAGGAAGAATAGAATAGGACAAGCAACCTACTAGGTTCATTACAACGTACCATAGCAGCATCAATGAGCTAAGAAAGATTTTGAAGAACTTTTGGCCTGTTTTAAAAACTGATGAGAAATTTGCTTAAAACCTAGAAGAATACCCACATTGGCAAATGTAAAGCTTGTAGACACAGTGACAACACTAAAAGAGTGAATTTTCCCACTAGTTTGAAACCTTTTGTTATCAGAAAACATTTATCATGTACTTCAGATTATTGTGTCTATACACTAATCTGCCCTTGTAATGAATTTTACATCGGCAGTGCCATCCATACAGACCAGAAATGAGTACTGGAGCACCTGAGGGCAATTGGACAGAATGATAAAACCCATCCAGTCGCTAGACACTTTAAGGAATTTCATGACCAATCTGCTAAAATTTGTGGTTCTGGACAGAATCCCAGTTAGAGAAAGACGAGGAAACAGAGTATTAGAATTGAGGAGACTGGAATCAAGACTTATCATTGGTCTT
The DNA here is from genome assembly GCF_031143425.1 of Pleurodeles waltl. Classification (NCBI taxonomy): domain Eukaryota; kingdom Metazoa; phylum Chordata; class Amphibia; order Caudata; family Salamandridae; genus Pleurodeles; species Pleurodeles waltl. The sequence goes on along the minus strand of NC_090440.1, from coordinate 516,907,337 downwards.
AATACGTTGCAGCCAATTGGTCTCAATATGTACAAGGAAATAGCAATACATGTAGGTGATTAGGAGTCCCGAGTTTCTTAGGGCCAGATGTAGCAAAGTCCCAAATTGCGAGTTGCAATTTGCGAGTCCCAGCGACTCGCAAATTGCAACTCGCAATTTGGGATGCAGAAAGGTGTCTCAGACACCTTCTGCAAGTCGCTATGGGGTCGCAAAGACCCATCTCATTAATAAAATGAGGTGGGTCGCAATTTGCGACCCATAGCGATTCAGGGCACTCACGGGGATGGTGGCCTGCTGGGAACAGCAGACCACCATGTCCGTGACTGCTTTTAAATAAAGCAGTTTTTTTTTTCTAAGTGCAACCCGTTTTCCTTAAAGGAAAACGAGCTGCACTTTGAAAAAAAAAAACGAAACCTTTAGTTTCGGTATTTTTCAGGGTAGGTAGTGGTCCATGGAACCACTGCCTGCTCTGAAAAATTATTTTTAATGGCAGACACAAAGGGGAAGGGGTCCCATGGGGACCCCTTCCCGTTTGCGACTGGGTTACCATCCACTTCAAGTGGATGGTAACTGCGAGTCCATTTGCGACCGCGTTTGCGGTCGCAAATGGAATTACATCGCATTGCGAGTCGCAAATAGGAAGGGAACACCCCTTCCTATTTGCGAGTCGGAAATGCATTTTGCGAGTCGGTTCCGACTCGCAAAATGCATTTCTACATCTCAAAGTGGCTTTAGCGACTCGCAAGCGGCGATTTTCGCCGTTTGCGACTCGCTAAAGCTTTGCTACATCTGGCCCCTAGAGTGTTAGTTTTGATGCCCCCCCGTTATTGAATAGCGATCTGTCTCTAAAAAGATTTTCATTGCAGTGGTTTTAATCATGTTTTTAATGTTTTGTGTATGTTTGATTCATTTCACAGGCAGTTTCACTTTGGGTGAGACATTGATGGACTTATATGAAGAACAAGAGTCAGTTATTTGGATTATAAACATGATAGCGAAAGAGCTATTGTATCCTTTTCTGTTAGCCCACTTGGGCTTGATTGTTTAATATGTAATGAGGAACAATGAGAATTATCATTATTATCACTTTTATGATTTTGGGAGTTTTGGAAAAATTGAAAATGATTTATTTGTCTTTAGTAATTTGCCCACATGCTCTTTATTTGTTGCGACCAAAATATGTATGAAAAAATATGTATGCACTAATCTTTGTTCTGTGATTGTTTGTTTTGGAATTGTTACTGAGGATTAATCTGTATTTTATCCATTTGATGAAATTCGACTTAACTAATGATAGACATATAGGGGATCATTATGAGCCTGGTGATCACCAGACTGCCAGGTTCACGTTGGCGGTCACACTGCCACGGTTGTGGTGGTGTGACTGCCACATTAGGACTGTAGTGGAGCTGCCACGGTTAAACCGCTGACACCGCCAGGCTGCTGCCAGCCTGCAGCCTGGCAGTCCCGGCGGTTGTAATCAAAGCAATGCTGCCCTGGTGATTACAAGTCCCCATCCATCAGCCTGTCCATGGCAGTTTATACCGCCATGGAAAGGCTGGCGGGATGGGGGGCCCCTGCACTACCCATGCACTTGGCATGGACAGTGCAGGGGGCCCCATGCACAGCCCTGTTGCGTATTCCACTGCCTGAATTACGAGCAGTGAAATGTGCGACAGGTGCTTCTTCACCCGCTGCACCGTCACATTGAAACCAGATCCATTAGGAGCCGGCTGCAATGTTAAGGCCCTGTTCCATGCTGGCCCGGCGGGGAACTCAAATTATGGGTTCAGGCCGACCGTGTGGGCTGATGGGTGGATGACTTTGGCGGGCGGCCTCTGCTGCCGGCCAAAGTCATAATGGGGGCCATAGTGTCTTCCAAGTTTTCTTTATCATGTAATTATAATGCTGTGTTTTGTAAATTGAGTCACAGAACATCCTTTTATGGATGAAATCTGTTTATTGATATTTTGGATTAAGGAAAAGAGAAGGAAACATTGTACACCGCTATGCACCTACAACCTTACAGGCCAGCAGCGTTGGTGACTCTCCTCTCATAAAATTTTAGAAGGATTTCAGCAGAGAGTGCTGCTATAGTCTGTATCTCATGTGCAGTGTTATCAGACAGTCAACAGTCAACAATCAACAAGAACAATTGGCAAAAAACAATGAAGTAGCTCCCCCCTGTCGTTACGACGTAATTCCCTTACTTTCCACCACCATGGGCACTTAGACTAGTTGTCCGCTAACCCCCAGGATCCAGGACCCAAACAGAAGGGTTGGGATGCTCACGTGAGGATCACCTGTCCTGCAGTAGATGCAGGGTTTTTCAATATGCAGGGCAAGTAAGTTCATTAAATTCAGTGGACAGAATCTGTATAAAGGGTCCCCACAATGCAGACGTTTCTTCTGCTCGCTTTTCGTCCGCCAGCGATAATTTCTCCATTGGTAGAATGAACCAGAGTTTATGGAGCCATGAGGTGTAGCTCGCAATCTTGTCCGTGCCCCACAGGGCTAGAATTGTCTGGTGCACCGCTTTGAGGGCAAGGGCAATCTGCTGTCCTCTCAAGGAGCAGAGGGGGAAGGTGAGAGGGTTGGGCAGGCCCAGAATAGTGTATGTTGGAAATCTGGGAATCTCTGTGTGGAATACTCTATCTATTTTGTCTATGATGTTACTCCAGTATCTTTTCAGCTCGGGACTGTGCCATAGCAGGTGTATGAATGTGCCGTGTTTCCACACCCCCTCCAGCAAAGCTCAGATTTAGTGGGGTCCCATGTGTGTATTCTTGCAGGGGTATAGTACCAATATGTTGCTATCTTATAGGCTGTTTCAGCCCCTGGTATGTTGTGAGCTGTATGATGTTCCCTGTAGTGTATTCCTTCCCACTCCTCTTCTGTTAGGTCCCTCTCCACCTCAACCTCCCACCTTCTCTGTCCTTTCGTTTTGGGGAATGGTGTGGCTGCTTAAAGGTGCTTATAGATTTCAGAAATCAGCCGCTTGTCATCTTTTTTAATCAGTAGCCATTTCTCGAATGCTGTGAGTGTTCTCGCTACCAGGGGTTTGACCGTTGGTTGGAGCTCCCAGTGTCTGACCTGGTAATATGTCAATCTGTCTGCCTCTGTTAGCCCATATGCCTCTTTTAGGCGATCGAAGGGTATAATGCCATCTGTGTCGAATAGACTCCCCACCCTTCTGCAATCCCCATCATGCCATCGCTGAAAGCCCTCGGATTTCAGAGCAGGGGTGAGGTCGGGATTCGAGCAAATCGGAGTCATAGGGGAGGGAAAGGTCGTCATACCGTTTCTGGTCGCCACCGCGTCCCATACCCGGAGAGTCGCGCCAGTGATAGGTGAAGAGTATAACCCCGTCGCTCTATGTCTGCGCTGCAGTCAGGGCTCCTTCCATATATGGGACCCTGCGCCAGCTTGGTCCATGAAGCACCAGTGTTTCTCGGTGAGCGTGTGGCTCCACTCCAGCATGAAACATAACTGAGCCGCTTGATAGTACTTCAAGAGACATGGGACCGCCAGCCCCCCCTATCTTAGGAAGGTACAGTGTGTGGCGCAAGATGCGTGCAGGTTTCCTGTCCCACATAAATTTTGATATCGCCGTCAGAAGTGTAGCTATGGTGTTAGATGGTGGGGCAAGGGGGAGTGTTTGGAATAGATAGATTATGCTCAGCAGGATTGTCATTTTTATTGCAGCAATTCTGCCGAACCAAGAAAGTTTATGTTTTCCCATGCCTCCAAGTCTTTTAGTACCGCCTTGGAAAGGGTGGCATAATTCATGTGGGCTGTTTTTGTGGCCTTCGTTGATAGGTCAATACCAAGATACGGGACGTGCGAAGATGTCCAGATAAAGGGGAATCTGGAGCGCAGTTCCTCCTCGTGCTCAGGAAGGACCAACAGGTTCAGAATTTGAGATTTCTGTGCATTTACTTTGAAGCCTGAAGTGAAACTGAATGTGTGTAAAGCGTCAATGAGCGCTGGTAGTGAGACCATGGGTTCTGACAGAGTAAGGATCACATCATCAGCATAGATACTAATAATGTGGTAGTCGCCCCCAAATTTTATGCCTGTTATAAGGGGATTGGCTCGCAGTCTTTGTGCCAGGGGCTCCATGTAGAGAGCGAAGAGGAGGGGGAAAGCAGACAGCCCTGTCTCGTTCCTCGCCTTATCGGAAATGGTAATGACAACGTGCCGTTGACTCGGACCGCTGCTTTGGGTTCTTGATAAACACATTTTATCCAAGTCAGGAGCATCAGTCCGACCCCAAAGCGCTCTAACACCTGGAAGAGATAGGGCCAATGCACCCTGTCAAACGCCTTCTCCACGTCAATAGTAAGGAGGAGTGCCTCCCTGCGCGATCTGTGCCTTTTGTCTATAAGATGTAAGAGTCGCTTTGTGTTGTCTCCACATTGTCAATGGGGTATAAAACCCGCCTGATCCGGGTCAATAAGCCCTGGCAAATAAGGGTTGAGGCGTTGTGCTAAGATGCTAGTGAACAACTTGGCATCAATTTTTAGAAGGGAAATGGGTCGGTACGAGCAACATTCCTCTGTGTCCTTCCCGGGTTTGTGAATTACAGTGATAATCACATCTAGCATGCTGGGAGCAAGAGTTTTGGTTTCTGTGAAAGAGTTGAAGAGTCATGTGAGTATTGGGGCTAGCTCAGGACAGAACGTTTTATAGAAAAGGGGGATGTAGCCATCCGGACCTGGCGACTTCCCGACCTTAAGACGGGAAATAGCCGATATCACTTCTTCTATCCGGATTGGTTTGTCAAGGAGAGCTGCATCTTTTTCCAAGAGTGGATTAATTGTGCAGTCAGCGAGGTACGCAGAGGGATTCAGGGCGATCGCGGTGTCTGCCATGTATAACTCCCTGTAGAATTCAGAAAATGCTTCCGCAATTTGTGTATCAGTGCGCACCTCACCTCGGGATTGGGAGCGCATCATCTTGATGGTATTAGCGTGGCGTTGTGCCCTTAATTTGTGGGCAAGAAGTTTCCCGCAGTGATCGCCCCCAATGTAGTATTTATGTTTTAGCAGTGCAATAGCATACTCGGCCCGATCCCAGTCTAATTGTTTCAGTTGGAGGTGAGTTTTCTCTAGTTCCCTCCAAACTCTTGGGGCTCCCGTATGTTTGTGGGAGCGCCCCAGTGCAGCCACCCTCTGCTCCAATCACACTCTCTGTTCTCTCTGGGCCTTGTTTTCCTTTGTCGAGAGTGAAATCACCTCTCCGCGTACTACCACTTTGAGTGCCTCCCAGAGTGTCTCCAGATGGGCAAGCCCATCATCATTGTGGCTAAGGTAATCTGTGATCATCTGTTCCACCGCGTCTATGACACCCCACGACTGCAAGATCGTGTCCCGAAAACACCAGCCAGGACCCGGAGCTTGGTTGAGGTTGAATCGGGCTGTTAAAGTTATAGGAGCATGGTCCGCCAGAGCCCGGGGCTCTATTGTGGTCTCCTGGACCCGAGATCGGAACTCAGAAGAGGCCAGAAAATAATCTATGAATGTATAAGTCTTTGTGGCAGCTGAGTAAAACAAATAGTCTTGAAGGCTCGGATGAGCCTTCCTCCAGATGTCATCTAAGTCGCAGTCTGCAATCCACTGCAGACCTGCTGGAGTAAGAGCCCCGTCTGCCCCTGCCGTTGCCCTGACCGGTCTAGGTCATTGTCCATAACAAGGTTGAAATCACCACCCACGAGTATAGCTCTGTCAGGGGTGATGAGCGTCGAAGAGAGAGCCTGTGTCATGAATGATTCTTGCTGTGTGTTAGGTGCATAAATGTCAGCTATTGTGAAATGGAATGAGTCTATTCGCACTCTGTAGGCTACATATCCGCCCTTTATCTCATGAATCTTGGCGATGAATTCTCCAGGGAACGTTTTAGAAACCAAGATCGCCTCCCCTCCATGTTTAGTGGGAGCTGAAGACCAGTACTGTTGGGGAAATCATTTGGAATGCATTCAGTATGTGTCTTTGGCCAGCAGGTGTGTCTCTTGTAATAGGCATATATGGCTTTCTGACCTTTCAAGATAAGAGAGAATCACCAGTCTTTTCAAGGGATTGTTAAGGCCTCGGACAATGAGGCTTAGGCACTTAAATGTCAAGTGTATGAATGCGGGGTGAAAAGCTGTGGCATCCGTGCTCTGTGAAGAAGCTGGACCTGAGGGCAGCCCTGGATGGAGTGTCTGTGTGGGGGTTTATAGGCATATGCGCCATAAGGTGATTCTTGCGGGGGAAGCATATTATTACTAACAAAACGGCACAACAGGTACACATCTAACAATGGTTAAGTCCTCTATAGGAAGTCCAAGAGAAAGCGAGGATTCGAACAGGGCTCGGGGATATCTCGTAAAGTCTAAGTGCGGCGTCCAGAGGCCCCGTCGCCCAGGCCCCACGTCAGTACCCATCAACTCCAGGCTCCCAGGGCGGCCTGCAGATGTCCCTATCAGCTTCTGGCAGCAGGCGGCGGCTATGGGCTGTCGCTGGTAGCAATGCTGTTAAAAAAGGATTGTCTCTCGAGAGCTCTCTCCGTGGAAGATGGCCGCGGCGGTCTCTGTTTCTGTTCCTTTCGTCGCCATCCAGAGCGACTTTCAGGGGCTCCCTCTCGGGGGACTTCACCCCTTGCTCTGTCTCCTCCAAGTTTAGGATCCGTCGGGCCTCGTGAGGCGATTTCACCTGTCGTGTCTGGTCCCCCCAGTGGAATATAAGTCAGAAGGGGTGGCCCCAATTGTAAGGTGTGGAGTTGGCCCGGAGGTAGTCTGTGGTGGGCTTGTGTTCCTTACGCCTTGCAGTGTAAGCAGAGAGAGGTCCTGATAGAGCAGCAGGGTGTGCCCCCTAAACTGGATCTGGGGTAGATTCCACGCCTTTTAAAGGATATCTTCTTTGGTCATAAAATTGTGGACAGACGATAGGATGTCGGGAGGGCGCACCCCAGTGCCCTTTGGTCGACCGACTCTGTGGTCCTGGTCCAGTATGATCTCCTGCTTACTTTCTGGGCCCAGGAGTGAGCGAAACAAAGCTGTAGCATACTCTCTGATGTTTTCTCCTTCAGCCCCATGAGGAGCCCCTCCAATGTGTATATTGTGGCAATAGGAATGATTTTCTAGATCCTCGGACACGATCTGCAGTTGCTACTGTTGTTCACGCCGGCAAATGATCTCCTGTTGAAGTTGTTCGACTTCATCACCTCTGGGTACCTCATTGTTCTCCATACCGGACACTCTTTCCCCTAATGAGGTGAGATCAGCGTGTACCTCACGCATCTCCTGGGAGAAATCTTTTCGTAGCTCCTGAAGATCCGTCCTCAGAGAGTTGGATAAGAAGGTGAGGAATCCCTTTGTAACTGGTGCTGCCCCGTCGTCCTCAGCATCTCCTTTTTCTGCAAGCCCTTGTGTTTGGGCAGTAGCATCAGCATGCTTGCCCTGCGATGGGTGGGCTCTAGTCAGCATCTCCCGGACTGATTGATCTGTCTTGGGTTTGGTGGAGGCCATCGCCCTTCGCAGCTCACGGTGGGATTCCCACTCTGACTCTTGTGTGAGGGCAACCCCTTCTGACGTGCTCTAATGCTGCGCACCACTGCGGACCGATCGACCCTGCCGAGCTCTTGCCTCCCGCTGCACTGCACACCCGGTTACCAGGACCACAGGCAATCAGTTTTCAAGAGGGGCAGGAGGGCCCAGCTTTCCCCGCCCATCCTCTTCAGGTCCTCCAGGGGCCCACAACTAGGGTCATCAGCATTTCAGAGGGCTGGGGGTCCGGGGCCGAGCACCGCAGCCTTGTTAACCAGACCCCATCCCATTACCTCCGTGGCCTGGTCCGTGACGCCAGCTCCTGGTTCTCAGGCCAACCGGCCCACCCCTCGTCTGCGCTGCCGGGCTCGAGTCCTCTCGTCGGGATCTCACCCCGCCACGTGGGGGCCGGAGGCTCGGCCCTTGCCAGTCAGCGCGGCCCACGTGTGTCTCAGGCCTCTCTGATGGCCCAGTCAGGCGTAGCCCCTCCGCGGATTCCGCCTCAGCGCCGAACCGCTCCACTCGGCCCTCTGGGTTGCGGCAGTGCTCCGAAGCACTCAGGAGCGGTCAAATTGGTGGGCCCGGGGCAGCTATGCTATTTCTCCAGGCCCAGGCCGCGGATCGCTCCCAGACGCATCAGTTTACGCCGCCGTCTTGGCCATGCCCCAGAACATCCTTTTAAAGATGGTGACACTGTTTTGACAAAACTGGCTATTTTTGACAGATGGAGTCCCATTATGAGTCTGGCAGTCTTAAGACTGCCAGACCCACAGTGGCAGTTGGACCGCTGTGGTCGTTGCGGTCTGGCCACCACATTATGACCATGGCTGAGACGCCTCTTTCCAACCGCTCACACCGCCAGGTTGCCTCCAGCCTGCAGCGTGGTGGTCCCAGCGGTTGTAAGCCGCCAGGGCAACCTGGAAATTACGAGTACCCATACCGCCAGCCTTGCCATAGCGGTTACACCGCTGTGGAAATGCTGGTGGAATGGGAGTGTCGGGGGACCCCTGCACAGCCCATGCACTTGGCATGGGCAGTGCAGAGGCCCCCATGCACAGCCCCGTTGCGCATTCCACTGCCCGAATTATGGGCAGTGGAATGCGCGATGGGTGCTGCTGCACCCACCGCACCACCACATTGGCGCCGGCTCCATTAGCCAGCGTCAATATTAAAGCCCTGTTCACCGCAGGGCCAGCGGTGTTCAGGCTGCACAGGCAGCCTGATGGAGGAACGGGTTTGGTGGACAGCGGAACTCATAATGAGGACCACAGTCTGTTTTCAATGTTACTTGGTTTTTGTTTGCACTTAGCATTTAAAAAAGAGAGAGTTGAAGGGCCAATTACCCGTGAACAAGCAAACTTTGTTTCCGAAATGACTTGGGTTTCTGGATGGGCATTGAAAATCTTCACTTCAGCAATGTTTGTGTGATGAAGACTCATTATTGATATCTGTGGCGAGATGTGATGATTCGCCTGGCCGGATTTATGTTTGTTTTTAACATATACATACAGATATATATATAAAAAACAATTGACAATAAAGTCAAAAACACGGCACTCCAAGGATTCCAGTTATCTAATATTTAAGGTATTTCCATGAACAAGACCTTATTGGTCGAAATGTGTCAGGGAATGGCTGTTTTGATCTATGGAAATACATGAAATATTAGATAACTTGAATCCTTGGAGTGCTGCGTTTTGACTATAGATATATATATATATATATATACATGAAGAGTGAGTGGGGGGAAACCTTAAGGGCTCCCTCATGGTCCCAGATAGCCCGCATAGGGTATTTTATTTACTTTTTTTTTCAATAAATAAATCAAGAGGGGCCGTGGGGAAGCCCTTAAAGGCTCCCTCGCGGTCTTAGATAGCCCACAAGGGCTGAAAAAAACAAGAACAAGAAATAAAGCCGTAGCTCAATACATGTGAAGGTCTCAAAACTTCACACAGAGCTATGGGTGTTTGAGTCCAGCTGGACTAATTACCATATATATATTTATTTTTTACTAAAATATATATATATTTTTTTAAACATATTAATTTTTTATTTTTAATTAGAGACAAATATCTCATTCTAAGTATATCAGACATCAAAGCCTAAAAAACTCTATGGCCCTCATTCTGACCCTGGCGGTTTGTAACCGCCAGGGCAGAGGGCAGAGGAAGCACCGCCAACAGGCTGGCGGTGCTTCCGGGGCAATTCTGACCGCGGCGGTAAAGCCGCGGTCAGAAAAGGGGAACCAGCGGTTTCCCGCCGGTTTTCCCCTGCCCCAGGGAATCCTCCATGGCGGCGTTGCATGCAGCGCCGCCATGGGGATTCCGACCCCCTTCCTGCCAGCCTGTTCCTGGCGGTTTACACCACCAGGAAGAGGCTGGCGGGAACGGGTGTCATGGGGCCCCTGGGGGCCCGTGCAGTGCCCATGCCACTGGCATGGGCACTGCAGGGGCCCCCTAACAGGGCTCCATTAAGATTTTCAGTGTCTGCAAAGCAGACAGTGAAAATCGCGACGGGTGCCACTGCACCCGTCGCACCCCAGCAAATCCGCCGGCTCCATTCGGAGCCGGCTTCATCTTTGCTGGGGCTTTCCCGCTGGGCCGGCGGGCGATCTGCTTGAGATCGCCCGCCGCGCCCACCGCCCGCCGGGGTCGGAATGACCCCCTATATCTCTCCCTCTCACTTTCTTTCTCTCTGTCTCTCTTTCTCCCACTTAGACACTTACGAACCCACTCACAGTCCAACTCGGACATGCACCCACTCACACACCCACCTCAAACCATCAGACACCCACTCACAGACCCACTGTCACCCTGATGCACCCACTCACAGAACCAAGCATACACTGACACACCCAGTAAAACACTGATGTACACATTTTCACACCCAGACAGACAATCTGACAGCCTCTCTCTCCCCCAGGTACACCTTATCACACCTATTCTCACACAGAGAAGCCGCAGCCAAATTCCGCTGCACATGGACGAAGAGCTGTGCACATCATGGTTTTGGGTTAGGAGGTGTTGGCCACAGGGTCTGGCTGCATGCCAGGTCTTGCTGGCAACCCCCCCCCTTGCACACGAATGAAGGCTGTGAATAGTGTAAGGTTGGGTGCTTTTAGGGGGCTGGCTAAGGGCCTGGCCAAAGGCCATGTGCAGCGGCGGTTGGTTTAACATATAGTAATTAAAATTACTATGGTGGTCATTATGAACACGGCGGGAAACACCGCCGACCGCCTGCGGCGGTGAACAGAAGTCTGCCGTTGGCGGTGAATGGAACCCCGCCATATCATGAATGAAAATTCCAACCCCGCCAAAAAACACCAGACCACCACTTCCCGCCATGACCCTGTCGGCGGGAATCCCGGACCTCCCCACCCCCCCACCTCCGAGCACACCCACATACCGCCCTCCAAATAATGATGCACAAATCACCTTGGCGGACAGTGGAGGCCGGACGACCATTGGCGGTTCCGCCCGCCACGGGTGGCAAGTGGACTTAACAGCAAGAAGTGCACATATTAGATAAGCGTGCAACCCACACACCTGACACACATCCATAACCCCATAAAACACCCTTAGACATACCCCACAACCGTTTGCAATGAAACCAGTCCAAGAAGACGGAGAGCACCAGCGGCAGACACTGAGGCGGTCATTCCAACCGCGGCGGGTGGCGGTAGCCGCCCGCCATGCGGTTACCGCCGAATGACCGCACCGTGGTCAAAAGACCACGGCGGCCATTCTGGCTTTCCCGCTGGGCCGGCGGGCGACCGCCAAATGGCCGCCCGCCGGCCCAGCGGGAAAGCCCCAGCAACGATGAAGCCGGCTCCGAATGGAGCCGGCGGAGTTGCTGGTGTGCGACGGGTGCAGTGGCACCCGTCGCGATTTTCAGTGTTTGCTTTGCAGACACTGAAAATCATTATGGGGCCCTGTGAGGGGGCCCCTGCACTGCCCATGCCAGTGGCATGGGCAGTGCAGGGGCCCCCAGGGGCCCCACGACACCCGTTCCCGCCATCCATACCGCCAGGACCAGGATGGCGGGAAGGGGGTCGGAATCCCCATGGCGGTGCTGCAAGCAGCGCCGCCATGGCGGATTCCTTGGGCCAGGGGTAAACCGGCGGGAAACAGCCGGTTGCCCTTTTCTGACCGCGGCTTTATCGCCGCGGTCAGAATGGCCCTGGAAGCACTGCCAGCCTGTTGGCGGTGCTTCCGCGGTCCCCGGCCCTGGCGGTCATGGACCGCCAGGGTCGGAATGACCCCCTAAATGCCACCGTACATGAGATGCACACCGACCCACAGAAGAGCACCCTCACTGCGTTCCCAGCCCCAACACCATTCACCACACTCACCATGTCACCCCCAAACATCCTCGCTTCACAGAAAGGGAGTTAAGGACCATGGTGGAGGAGATCCTGAAGGTGGAGCCACAAATATTCGGGTCCGAGGTGCAGCCTACACCCATCGCAAGGAAGATGGAGGTAAAGCAGACCATTGTGAACAGGGTCAATGCAGTGGGACACCATCCACGCACCGGGGACAACATCCGGAAGAGATGGAACGACCTGCCGGGGAAGGTCAGGGGCATGGCATTAAGGCACCACATTGCAGTCCAGAAGACTGGGGGAGGACCGCCACCAACACCACCAGAATACACAGACTGGGAGGAAAAGGTTCTGGCCATCCTGCACCCTGAGGGACTCACTGGACCCACTCGAGGAATGTTCTCAGGTAAGTCATCAACATATACACCATACCTGTAATGCATACACCACCCCACCCCACCCACACCCACCAGGACCAACACCCCACCCAGGCAACAGCCACTAAATCCACCTCCCCCGCATGATCACAAACCCACTAACAGGCCCACCTCTCTCCCGCTGTGCACAGCCACCTACCCCTGCAAGTACCCACAATCGAACAACACCCCCCACCACAATGCAATCCCACAGTCAAAGTTAAATGCAGTGTCAACCTCACCAAGGCACCCTGTAAGGCCACTGAAAGTAACCCCAGCACAAAATAGCCCAGTCCTGTTCACCTCAAACGTTCATGCAGCTGTAACAGATATGTCTATGTCCCCCAACAGGCACCAGCACCCATGCCACCCTAACGGACGGGACAAGGAGTGCTAGTGCCCCCCAGGGAGACAGGGGCACCTAACAGGACACTGGTGAAGGATCCCTGGGCACTGATGCGCAGGCAGACCCCTCACACAGTCACCATGCAGCAGCCCCACCCAGGAAACCACAGTCACCCCTACCACCCAGTCAAGACCAGGATCCCGGGGCAAGTGTCCCCACACCAGTGTATCCAGGCCACAGACTGGTGGAACACAGGTAGAGAGGCCACAGTCTCCCACTCCCAACATGCAAGAATGTGAGGGCCCCAGTACAAGTGGTACTGCCAGATCTGTGAAGGGGACACAGGCACAGGAGGCTAGGGCAAGTGTAAGGGTGTCAGTGGGCCAGGGGAAAGGCCACAGGATGGATGCAGCAGCCCAGGACATGATATCAGAGGTATTGGGGGCCTACCAGCATACCCATGACAGGTTGGCACAGATAGTGTCCACCCTGGAGCACAGTCAGAGGATGCAGCAGGAACACCACCAACAGGCCATGGAGCAGTGGAAACAGCACAATGCCACAATGGTCACCATAGCAGGAGCACTGCTGCAGCTGGTACAAACCCAGTCTGAGACCCACACAGGACAGGAGGCCCCCACTACAGCACCGGACACCCACCATGAGATTACACCATCAGCAGAAACATCCCAGGAACTACCCTCACAGGAAACCCAAAGGCCTACCATGCCATCCCCTGAAGATCAACAGCAGGCGCCCAAACGGACCCTCAGGCCAAGATATGGTACTGGAACAAGGCCCCCTTAAAGAAGTAACTCAGCAACAATCTGCACAGCAACCATCCCACTCAATCAGCCACCACACATTGCTAAGAGGCAATATGAACTAATGTAAGAAAAGATGGACCCATCAATACTACCAACAAGGCTGCCACCATGTTGGCTTTGAGGACACCCACCCCTTACGACTTTCCATCACTGTAAATAGCACTATTTACTCCCTGCAACCAAAAAAACACATATCACACCTGTAACACTGTCCCCTGTGTTAAATTGTGAATAAAAAGTATGGATGCAACTGGCTGATAACTACTTTATTGTCAAATCTTTGCATGAAGGGAGTCCTGTGTGGCTAAATGGGGGCCCTACGTAAATGCAGAAAATATCAATTTGTACCATGCAGAACTGGACCATGTTTCACCTATCATTATCAACCCCCCTTTTATGACTGAGCACACTGACAGTATGTGTCACAAACCCCAATGTTAACCCAAAGTCCCACACAGTTACTGGAAGTCGAGTTGTATCATTTGGGTCCTGGAATTGACATCTTCCCCTTCCTTATCATCACCATCACTCTCCTCCCCTCTCTGAGATAGCTGGTCAGGACATACAGCGCCCTCCACCTCCAAAAGGGCGATAGAATGTCTCACTGCCACGTTGTGCAGCATGCAGCAGGCTACCACTACTCAACACACCTTTTCAGGCCCATAGACCAGGGAACCCCCAGAGATATGTAGACAACGGAATCTAGCCTTCAGGAGACCTATTGTGCGCTCTATCACCCTCCTAGTACGTCCATGGGCCTCATTATAATTCCTCTCTGCATCCGTCCTAGGATTCCTCACTGGTGTCAGGTGCCAACACTAGTTTGGAAAGCCAGAATCACCTAGAAAAAGGTGCAATACAGAGTAGACATTGTTAAGCTCCTTAGTCAGACAGCCTGGCTGTCTGCTATGTGTCAGTTAATGACAGACACACTTACCTATGATCCACCCTCTGTCCTCTTGGAGTTGTTCCATCCTCTGTGGCACACTACTGTTCCTCAACACAAAGGAATCATGGACTGAATCTGGGAACAAGGCATTCACATGTGAGATGTACTGGTCTGCAGTACATAACAATTGGATGTTCATGGAGTGAAAGTTCTTTCTGTTTCTGTGCACCTGTTCACTGACTCTTGGGGGGATGAGCAGTATGTGGATGCCATTGATGGCACCTATTACATGGGGTATGTTGGCAAAGGCGTAGAATTCAGACTTGATGGCAGGGAGGTCAGTACTTTGAGGGAACCTCACATAGTACTGCATGTGTCGTACAAATGCATTTAGAAATCTTGTCAGTACCATGCTGAACATTGGCTGTGAAAATCCAGCACCCATGCCCACTGTCACTTGAAATGAGCCTGGGGCCAGGAAACGGAGTGTGGAGAGCACCTGCACTTCAGTAGGGATGGCATGCTGATTACGATTTCCCGGAGTTAGTGCAGGATGCAGTAAAGCACAAAGTTCCTGAATTTTTGCACGTGTGAGTCTGTAATTGATTATGATCTGATGCTCCACCATGGTCCTCATATCCACAAGTGGTCTGTACACCAATGGTGCCCTTCCTCGCCACAAGGGTCGGTACCTACCAGGTGTATCAAAAAGGTGTGATGAACACACAGACAGAGGCACACATTGTCATCAATTGTGCACTGCATATTTCATTGCAGTGACTCAACATTAACTGCTTCTTGACAGATCTACATCTACACCTCAATGAGGGAACAGTGTTTTTCATGTGTGGTATATTACGGAATGGTCACATGCATAGGTGCTTCATGTGGCTAGTAGGGCCTGCATTGTGCACAGTTTTATTTATAGATGCATAGTTACAGCCAAAATGTCTGCCCACTGTAATCCAGGCCTTTTGTTGTGGAAGTGACCTCATACCGCTAGCGGTTGATGCCACAGTTTAAGGCGGTGTTTACCACCGTTCGCACCGTCATTGGTTAACATGGATGCCAATGGGAAATCCTGGCATATCATGATCACTGCCGGCAGTGACAGTGCACACCGCCGCGGTACATACTCGATTTAGTCATCTATTATTCACTTGACTCCCTGATCTCCTGCGGACAGGTACTCCACTGTGTGTACTGCTGTGGCCTGCCTCTGGCAATGGATGTGGCTCGTGTTGCAGGGGAAAGGGCTCTGGACTTCACCCAGGAGGAACTGGAGAGGCTAGTGGGTGGGGTCCTGCCCCTCTACGCAAAACTGTATGTACGGCCAGAGGTACTGGTGAGTCTGGGTTTGGGGGTCACTGTTTGGGTGTAATGGATGGTGTTGAATGGACATATGTGTGCACCTCTGAGCCTGCATGGGCCATGGTACATGGCATGCTGCGTGTGTATGGCATGTAAGTCTGAGAGTACTGTCCATCCCATAGTGGACAATTAGCCAGTTGTACCTATCTTGCAAGTGCCTGACCTCTTTGTTACATATCTGTGTCACCCTTTTAGTTCAGCGCCCACCAGAAGAGGGCACTTTGGCATGCCATTGCCAAGGAGGTGCGGACCCTGGGGGTCTCCAACCGGCGGAGCACCCACTGCAGAAAGAGGTGGGAGGATCTGCGGCACTGGGCGCGTAAGATCTGTGAAGCCCAGCTGGGGAAGTCCTCCCAACGTAGAAGGGGTGCCCGTCGGGCACTGACCCCCCTCATGTGACGTATCCTAGCGGTGGCGTACCCAGACCTGGATGGGTGCTCGAAGGCTGCACACCAGTCACAAGGGGGTGAGTACTCATGTCACTAACCTCAGTCTGGAAGGATGTCTGTGTGTGCATTAGGGTTCATGCTGCTTAGAGCGAGGGACTCTGACTGGTGTCCATGTACATTATGGTCCCCAAAGGGTTTAGGGGTGTCTTTGTCAGGTCTCCTACACGTTGCCTCCTTAAGTAGTCCAGGGGATGGGTGTAGAGCAGTATTCTGGTCAGTTGTCAGGGGCATGGCCATGGGCATAGTAAATGGTGCTGCCTGTTGGGTGTGTCTTCTGGGTGGGTGTATGTCTGGCCATTATGTACCTCCATTCAGCTATTTACAAGTGTCTCTCCTGTTTTGTCTCCCCATCCCTGTTCTCTTGTGTTGGTTTGGTAAAGCAGTAACATCTGGCGCGGGAGCTGAGGCACCGGCAAGTGGGGAAGCAGCAGCCCACGGATCCTCGGAGACAGAGACATCTGACGCCCAGGGGACCAGTGAGTGGGAGGGCGAGGAGAGTTCCACGGGGGAGGCAACTACCACTGGAGGTAGTGACTCCGAGACCTCCTCCGATGAGGGCTCCCCGGCGGTGGCGGACCCTAGTGGCCACACCAGACACTGACTAATCGACATTACCCTAGAGCATTATTAATCCGGCATATAAGAGGGCCTGTAATAATCATAGAGAAGCATTACTGGCACCTGTGCTTAGGGAACCGGAAAATCGTTTGACATGTGTTTCTACATACACCCCTCTGTCTAATTCTGTTCAAAAACGTATTAATAAGCATTGGAATATTCTTCAGAGTGGTGGTATCCAGATCTCGAGACCTCTTTTTGCTTTTAAAAGATCTCCCAATATACGAGATCTGGTGGTCCATACGCGTCCTTGCCCAACACAGGACACAGGTAGACAATCGACTTTATGGAACTTACCACCGGTCACTGGTCATTACCCATGTGGCTCCTGTAATGTTTGTTCACTCACGAAACTAATCGACTGCCTAGACTTGGAACATTATGGCACGTGGCACCTGAAAAAACATACCAACTGCAACACACAACAGTGCATTTATTTAATCTCCTGTCCTTGCAATGTGAAGTATGTTGGGATGACAACCCTTCCGGTCAAACAGAGGATCAACGAACATCGGAGCAACATTAGATGCCCCCGCATCATGACGAAATTGAGTTCTTATTTTTTAGAAACTAACCATGGCCCGGACGATTCGTGGTGGATTGTACTACAGGTTCCAAGATTCAACAGCAATGATCCCAAATATCTATTCAAAACTGAGCAACGATGGGTGTACAGACTCAAAACCTACAGTGAAGGTTTAAATGACGAGATTCCTTGGAATACCCTGACAATATAACTGCCTCCTTGATCACTTTCTTTCCTAGGGTTCCTCTGATGGGTCCTGAGCCCGCTCTCTAATTGTATTTTTATTTTTGTTGTTACTTTTAGCCTTTGAATGTGGACCTTGTTTACATAATGCTTTTACGACCATTAGCCTTGAAAATTCTCTGCCTTTCTCAATAGCTTCCACTAGTTCCAGTTAGTTTTACCCAGTTTAGAACTGTGCAGACTGTCAGTTCTATTATATTCCATTACCTGCACTTATTACGTTCTCTTTTTAGATTCTGGAAGCCCACTCACACAACATGTCCATTTGGGGCACATTAATACCAGTAAGATGGCCGCTGCAATTTTGATACCATTTCCGATTTGTAGCCGTTCTTTGATGTTGTTTACCTTGGGTTTTAACTGCTCATCCACGAGCTGAATTAAATTTTCCCCTTTAAGGTTATCATTTTTTTATAAATACAGAAGAAGACACTTAAACATCAGTTTCAGCCCTTACTCTTGACAGTATATCGGTTTAAAGTGTTTTTTAGCCTTCATGGTCCATCTTAGCATGCTTTGCTAGATGTTCCAGTATGGCCGCTAGACATTGAAAGAGTTGTCCCTCTTCCTTGTCAGTTATTCTTCCGGGTAGCAACGAGCGTGTTGCTTCTGGATTCAGGCGCGATTGGACGCGTCTTCATTACTGTTTATAGGCGGCCCCTCTGCGCCTTTACCAAGAATTGCAGGTGCGCGCCGAGGGTAGGTCTCTCGAAGAACCGAGGACGTAATGAAGTAAGTCGATTCTGCCGGGAGTTTTAATCCTTACTTCCGTTCTATTTTGCCCGTGTGGACGGACATATCACTTCGATAATTACATTGTGATACCTCGACTCGACATCACAAGGCTGCATTCAGCCTTCTTTGCCTGAAAGTTTTTTTATTATCAGTGTCACTATTACCCCCAATATTTTCCATGTGCCCCACTTTTGGACTGATACTTTTGTACAGGTTTCTTTACTGTGTTTCTAAATTGACGTCTGCTGCATTTTATTCACAGACAATATGACTTGTTTCACTAGATGTCTTTGATGTCTCTATAAATTTCTAGAGAATAGTATACCTACAATCATTGCATTTATTGATTATGTTACTTTTATGTTTAGTAATTCTCCTTGGTTATGGCTAGCGCCTTCCTAGGAAGCTCACTCTCGATTATGGGATGGTAAGCCTTTCCTTGATACCTGCTTGTGACACACTGGGTTTTGATTGCTATAATTACATTACACCGTATGTGTGTCTTTTGTACTTGTGCACTAACATACTTTTGATTTTTACTAATATGCAGGGCGACTGTGTGACCAACTGACATTGACAACTTGTCTACATTCCGTAAGTGACATCTCAGCACTTTTTATAATAATTTTGGATAGGAGAAGTAGTATTCTCGGTCCTGACGAAGCGTCGTGGGATCACTCGTTGACCATCAAGATGCAAAACATGTAGACCAATTTTGATAGGATTAGGCACACTACCTTTTTCCCTTCTTAGAGTGTAGTGGATCATCGTTCCTGTAGACACTCTGTTTTGTTTTTAACCTTAGCCTGCACCTTTTCTCTGACTCATTAAAGTGATGTTTAAGGTTCAGAGCTAATTTTACCTTTTTTCTTTCTCTCCTACATTCTTTCACACAATATTTTTTCTTTCCCCAATCAGCATTCGTTCCAGACCCTAACCTGGCAAATTGCCTTCGGTTCAGCACCATCCCGGTTCTCGGGATGGTCCACCAGACATTGCAGTGCCGGTCTGACGAGGAGACAGCCCAGTGATGAAACTGGTCATCCTCATGGGTGCTTGAGGGCTCTCCTGATACTATGGGTATCCCTAGCTGATTTCGTCCCTGCATCTTTTTCACTTTCTTAACAATTTTGGAACAGTGTACTTATTTGATTTATAGCACACCACTACAGTGACATCTTCCGCCACCCCCAATTCCATCACCGCCTTCCCTTCTGCTCCCCGCCGAGTTGCCCTTGCCCGCTCACCCAGAAAGGTGGGCGTCTCCTTCGCCCCAGGCACCTCCTCCCCTGCTCCAGTCAGCCCTGCTGCCCTCACAGAGGAGGCTATTGACCTCCTGAGAACCATCTCTGTAGGGCAGACAACCATTGTCAATGCCATCCAGGGGCTAGCATCAGTGGTGCAGCAGACAAATGCCTATCTGGATGGCATTCACGGTGCCATATCTGCCCTACAGAGATCTTTTCAGGCTCTGGCCTCCTCTTGGATGGCAGACAGTTTCCCTGGCCATTTCGTCCCCCCTCCAACCTCCTCTACCCCTTCCAGCACCCCACTCCCTTCACCCGTCCAAAGCACACATTCAGACACTCAGCCAAGAACATCAACACACAAGAAGCACACTTTTAAACACAAGCACCACACCTCCCACCACACGCTTTCACACAGCCAACAGACACATGCACACACAACAACATCCACTTCCCCCAGTGTGCGCACCTCTTCCACCTCCCTGTCTGTCCCCTCTACATCCACACCCTCATGCACTGCACCTTCAGTCACTGTTGCTGCTTCTCTTATTGCACTCACCACAATAGCAGCCATCCATACATGCACCCCATACACCACACCTGCACTCACCACAACTACTCTAGTTGACAGATGCAGCACACTCACCAGACTTGCACGCACCCACATAACAGACATCCACACTAGCTGCCTGTCTTCTACCACTGTGTCCACCCCCCTCCTCCAAAAACACACAGACACACCAAGATACCAACCCATCACACATCAACCACACCACAGCATACTGTCCAGTCACCTGCACCCAATACATGCACCCCTACACCACATACATCCACTGCCTCTGCCTCCACTCCCACGTTCTCATCCAGGACCACCCCAATTGCTCTGAAAAAACGTTTCCTCTCCTGTGCTGACCTCTTCCAACCCACTGGCCCACCCCGTCTTGTCCCTAAGCGTGCTCACCTCCTGGCCCTTTTCACTCCTTCCACTTCACAGCCCACCCCTGTCCACCCTTCACATACCTGTGCCCCTTCCCCAGAGAATAAAAAGGCCCGGGCAGAGCCTAGTCCGTCTCTCTCCACCCGCTCAAAACACCCCCCCCCACCTTCAAAAGACAAGCCCACCCCCCTCCACCTTCCAAACAAAAGTCCAAGGCCCACCCCCGTCGCAAATCCCCACCCCCACCACCCCCTGCCCCAGTTCCGTGAGGTGCCTGGTTGCCCCTTTGTTGCCCCATTAGGTGGAGTACTGTGCACTTTTGGGAGTCAGGTTGGGTCCGTTGTGGCCCATGGCACTTGTAGCCGTATGGACTGGCCATTGGCCCTGTTTGGAGTATTTGGTTCTGTGAGCTTTAATAAAATATTTCTGTGTGGCCTGTGTTTTGGCTGCACACTATTGAACCCCGATCTTTCGTTTCATTGTTTATGGGTGTGGTGCATTTGTATGTACTATGGGCAAGTTGGATTTGCCTTGTGTCGGTTAAGTACCTCTTGCTGTGGGGTGTATGACTTGTGCTGCTGCGAAGGGTTGGGGGGTGTTGCAGGGTGGGTGGAGTTGGTGGGTATGTAACTGTGCCCTTCCTCCCTTGTTTCGTAGGTTGCGGTACTTACCGCCGTCGTCTTCGTCGGCGGTCTCGGTCGTGGAAGTATATGGCAAGGAGCAGGGCTGGTATGATCTGCAGCCCTCTATCCATGTCTGCTTCCGCGTGTTGTGAGGGCCTCCGGTGAGTGTTTAGTTGGATTTGGTTAATTTCCACCTGGCTTTGCGTGGCGGTGGTTCCCGCCCCGGAACTGGCGGCGGACTGGTGGTTCATTATTTGATAGGCGGGTTGGGCCTTTCCGTCAGCCTGTGGGTGGACACTGCCGTCGTCGGCGGCACTCCTCTACTTGCGGTGGGTGGTTTTCTGGATGCCTGTCTTTCGTTTGGTTCATTATTTGGCAATCCGGCCCGCTCCTCTGTTGGCGGTTTTTACCGCCGCCGGCGCGGTACGGACCGCTGGTTCATAATAAGGGCCTATATGTTTAAAAAAACATAGAATTTCACTGAAAAAACAAGGTTGACATGTACATTATAGTTAGGAAATAGAATTACAAAAAACACTGAAATTAACTTAAAAACCCAAACTTTACAGGGAAGTCATAGTCAGGCTCAAGTTTTAACAGTACCAAACCATAGAAATTCAGCAGTTATAGTCAGAATTACCTCAAGTGCCCTAAGAAACTATGTGCCAGATGTATCAAAAAACGAAATTGCGGGGCATATTTATACTCCGTTTGCGCCGGAATTGCGTTGTTTTTTTTTTACGCAATTTCGACGCAAAACTAACTCCATATTTATACTTTGGCGTTAGACGCGTTTAGCGCCAAAGTCCATGGAGTTAGCGTCATTTTTTAGCGTGGACACCTACTTTGTGTTCATTATATGCAAGGTAGGCGTTCCCGTCTAAAAAATCGACTCCGAGGCATGTGCGTCGGATTTATACTCCCGGGCAAAATTCACGCCCGGGAGTGGGCGGGTCAAAAAAAATGACATACGGCCGCTTTTGCGCCGTTTTTTAGCGCCTGCAAAAGGCAGGCGTTAAGGGACCTGTGGGCTCTGAAGGAGCCCAGAGGTGCCCTCCCATGCCCCCAGGGACACCCCCTGTCACCCTTGCCCACCCCAGGAGGACACCCAAGGCTGGAGGGACCCATCCCAGGGACATTAAGGTAAGTTCAGGTAAGTTTTTATATTTTATTTTTTTGTGGCATAGGGGGGCCTGATTTGTGCCCCCCTACATGCCACTATGCCCAATGACCATGCCCAGGGGACATAAGTCCCCTGGGCATGGCCACTGGGCAAGGGGGCATGACTCCTGTCTTTGCTAAGACAGGAGTCATTTCTATGGGGGTTGGGAGTCGTAAAAAATGGCGCAAATCGGGTTGAGGCGAAAAAATTGCCTCAACCTGACTTGCCCCATTTCTTGACGCCCAAGCCCCATATCCCCCTACGCCGACGCTGCCTGGTGTACGTCGTTTTTTTTAACGCACACCAGACGGCGCCGGCGGCTAACGCCGGCTAACGTCGGCTAACGTCATTCAATGAATAAGGCGCCCGCATGGTGCTTCAGAATGGCGTTAGCCGGCGCTAATTTTTTTGACGCAAAACTGCGTTGGCGCAATTTTGCGTCAAAAAGTATAAATATGGGCCTGCATTTCTTAAATAGCGAATTTTAAGAAATCGCTATTTAAGAAATGCAAAATGGTATGCATGAATTTTGCGATTCGGTAATAGCGATTTCTTAAAATTCGCAAATGCTATTACCGAATCGCAAATTGAGAATCCGACCCCATTTGCACCTATGGGCCTGTTGCAAATGTTTTTGCATTTCCTAAATTGCGAATTCCAATAAGGAATTCGCAATTTAGGAAATGCAAATCCCATGGTGCTGGGGGCTTTAGGCCCCCTCTGCTGCACCCCAAAAATATTTTTACGGACATGTGAAGCACACACATGCCTTAGGGGCATGTGTGCACTACATGTGAATTTTGAAAATGCATTTAAAATGCATTTTTAACATTTGTGCATGGTTACCACCAAACTTTTGTTGGTGGTAATTGCATTTCCTAAATGCCCAATTTGCATTTAGGAAATGCTTGATACATGTGCTTAAGAAATCGCAAATAAGGATTCCTTATTTGCGATTTCCTATTTAGAGAATCGCAATTTGCGATTCTCTAAATGGGGTCGCAATTTTAAGGAATCGCTATTTTAGCGATTCCTTAAAATTGCGCTGCGAATGCCTTTCATACATTCTGAAAGGCATTTTTGCATTCGCAAACAGCAGAATTTTGCAATTCGCACCATTTGCGAATGCAAAATTGCTTGATACATCTGGCCCTTAAACTCACGCCCTCACCATGCACTGCAAAATACCCCACAAATTGCAGCAATCATGCCATCTTTCATAACTTAATTGATAATATAAATGTAATATATATATATATATATATATATATATATATATGTATATATATATATATATATTTATATCATAAACATATATATACACACACAAACACATATATTATGTATATTAGTTTAGCAAGGTAACTATAACTCAGGCTCTTGCCATCCTCTGCTACTTACCCCATATATTACATCAGTAATTACATCATTTATAATATAACTGCAACATTTGCAAGAAAATTATTCATGAGAAAACTGTGCATGACGTGGGAGCGAGTTATAGTTACCTTAGGGCATGAGTAATATTTTCTTGAGATAAGTATAACTATAACTGTTCAATTTCTATGGTTTTGGGCTTAAAAAAATCTAACCCTACCTATATCGTCCCTCTAACCTATGATTTTGTAGTTAATTTATACGTTTTTTTCAATTCTATTTCCTAACTATAACGTCTCTGTAACCTTGTTTTTTTCAGTAAATATATATATAGATATGTATATAAATATATATATAGATCTATATACACACAAATTACCTAGTGGCAGTCACCACTAGGTAGCTATAGTTAGGACCATGCTTTTATAGAAAAAGCATTTTTTGACTTGCCTATGTCTTTGACACAGTTTGATGAATCTTCACTAAATATTCCCAAAAAAGTGCCTGGTAATTCTTGTTGCGCGCGGAAAGTTTCAGGGTGATCCGACAAGCAGGGTCTGAGAAAAAGTGTGTTTCCAATGTTAATTCCCATAGGACTTTCGAACAATGCTGTACCCCGAACCACAGGACGGAATTACACCAAATTTGGCAGAAAGCTAGCTTCCAGTATGCAGATTGTGCTTTCGCATATTTGGTGTAAATCGGTCCAGTATTTTAGGACATATTTAAGGGAAAACAAATGTGTATATCTGAGGTTGCGATGACCTCGGGAAGATTAAGAGCTCGCACACGGCAAAGGCATAGCTTTGATTGGCTGCCAACACTTCAAATCAGGAACTGTGGGCATCCATCTTGGGACTCTGCATCAGCCGAACCTCACAAAAAAAGTGTTAAACAAAAAAGACAATGGGCCAGGGTAGAGTCACCCTGACCCCTTAACTCTGGTGCTAAGGAGACCCCCCCCCCCCCCGCTGGGAAAAAAATATATATATTTTTTTTTACAGTGAAATCATGACTATGTCACAAATTTATGGGACAAATTAAAACAAAACCAAGCACACTTGTTTTTAATAAGCCCCTGTGTGGGCCAGATCCCAGGGACATTGCTTTTTGGGGGGTCCTGGTCACCCCACAGCCCTGGGGACCACCTGCTCCCTGGGGCTATTGTTAAAGTAAATGCAGGAGGCCAAGTGCCCCCCACGCTCCAGGGACCACCACCTCCCCAGGCTTTAAACTAATATGGTGCAGGAGCTGTGCCCCCCAGCAGACCCAGGGGCCACCACCTCCTCTGGGCTTTTAAGTAATATGGTGCAGGTGGCCCCCGGCCCCCCTGCAGCCCCATGGACCACCACCTGCCCAGGGCAAATAGTGAAAAAAAGTAAAAGGGGTCCATTTCAGACCGCTGTAGCCCCACAGACCATCCCCTCCCCGGGGCTATTTCCACATTGGACCCACTGTGACCGCCTCCCCCAAGGGCTGGCTCCTGCTATGTCCCGGGATGCCCACCCCCGGGACATAACTGTTTGCTTGATGGGAGCTGACCACTCCTACCAAGCAAAAGCAAACAAACTCAGCTTTCTGACAGTGGGATCTGTCAAACAGGTCCCGCTATCAGAAAGCAGAGTTTTCATCTGGGAAGACAGATGAAAACATTGATCCAGCAAGCAGGGAGCTGCTGTTAAAAGCAGCTCCTTGCTCGCTGGAGCAATGCCAGCTCACACAGCAGGCAGGAGCCAGATGGGACGGCACCAGATAGTCCATAAAGGGTTCCAAAAAAAGTTATCTGCAGGGACCATGGGGGAGGCCTTGAGGCTACCCCCATGGTGCGAGATAGCCTGTAAATGGCACAGAAAAATATTTTTTAAAAACCTGTGGCCTAATGGTCAAGGACTTAGACCCTCATACTGAAAGTTGAGGGTTCTACTTAAGGAGTGCCTTTGATCATTTCTCTGCTTCAATTTTTTTTAAACTTCAAACTATAAAACCCATTTTCTGTCTAGGTGTGAGCGTGCATGCATCAGTGTCTTATTGGGTGAGTCTGCCCAGGTCTGTGAGTGGGTGTGTGAGAGTCTGAGTGGGTGAATAACTGTCTGAGTGCATCTGTGAGTGGGTGCATGAAGGTCTGACTGGGTCTGAGTGGTTGCGTGAGTGTCTGAGTGGGTCTCCGAGTGGGTGTGTATGTGTCTGAGTGTTAGTGTAAGTGTAAGTGGGAGAAAGACTGAAAGAGATAGAGATAAAGAGAGAGAGAGAGAGAGAGAGAGAAATAAGGAGAGAGAGAGAGTGAGAGAGATAGAGAGTTTTTAGGCTTTGATATGTGATATACTTAGAATGAGATATTTCTGCACAAAATAAAAAGAAAAAAATATTTTTTATTTAAAAAGAGTAAAATCACCTTTCAGTATGAGACTTAAACGTTTGTAGTTAAAAAAAATGTAAAAAGAGGGAAACGAGTTCAGCTGGACTTGCACCCTTAGCGCTCACTGTGAAGGTCTGTGACCACACTGAGCTTTTCATTGTTTTTTTTTTTTACTCATTATTTTAGTCCCTTATGGGCTTTCGGGGACTGCAGAGGAGCTCTCAAGGGCAGTCCCTACATTTTTAAAAAACATTTTATTTTTATTTTTATACAAGCCCTTTTCAGGCTATCCAGAAGCACTTGGGAGGCCTTAAGGCCCCATTGCTTCAGCAACCGAAGAGCTGCTTTAAGCAGCAGCTACATGGTTGCTCAGCAAACCTTTCATCTCTGTCCCCTACATGCGTACCTGCGTGCAGGGCACAGAGATGAAAGCTTCGGTTTTTGACAGCAGGACCTGTATGACAGGTCCCGCTGTCAAAAACCAAAGTGTTTACTGTGGCTTGACTGCAGCTTCAAAGCTGGTGCCAATCCACAGCAATCAGCTGTGTCCTGGGGTGGTCACCCCGGGACATAGAAGGAGCCGGCCCTGGGGGGTGGCGTCACCAGGATCATTAGTGGCTCATTGAGGGAGGCTGCATGGCCCCCTCCAACTTACAAGAAGCCCTGGGGCAGTGGTGGTCCCTGGGGCTAATAGGGGTCCGGAACGACCCCTTTACATTATTTTGTATTTGCCCCGGGGAGGTGGTGACCCCTGGGGCTGTGGGGCCCCCCACACCCTATTGCTTGATTGTCTGGGGAGGTGGTGGTCCCCAGGGCTGCAGGGGGGCCAGAGCAGCACCCCTGCACCTAATTTCTTAAATGCCCATGGGGGGAGTTGCGCGTCCCTGCTCATATTTCAATATTCACTCTGGGGAGGTGGTGCTCCTCAGGGCTGTGTGGGAGCCTGTAGGGCCTCCCCACTTTAAAAAAGCATTTTGCCCAGGGTGATGGTGGTCCCTGGGGTGCGTGGGGCCGAGCGGCCCCTGCTCATATTTCTAAAATTTACCATGGGGAGGTGGTGGTCCCTGGGGCTTATAAAAGCCCAAGTAGGGGGCCCCTGTGCACCACCCCCTTTATTAAGCCCCAAATGCCCCAGGGACCTGGCCCACCAGGGGTCAAAAAAAAGAAAAAGCTTTTTTTTTTTTTAATCTCAGAAAAATCCACTGATCCATCTGCTTTTTAGCCCTGGTGTGGTCCCTCGGGCCCCCTAGCACCAGGGCTAAGGGGTCAGGGTGACTCTTCCCTTGACCCTTTTCTTTTTTTGTGCTTTTTTTCCTGGGACTCCGCTGAAGCCGAGTCCCAAGGTGGCTACCAACACTTCCTTGTGTTGGGCACCAATCAGATATCAGCACAGAGACAGTTGAATCCGCGAAGGATCCGCGTCCCTAGATATCTATAAAGGGAAATGTTTTTGCCCTTTACAAACCAAGTTTAAACTACACAAACTTTAAAAATGTAGTTATAACTTTCATTTACAAGTTACCAACCACCTTCAAATATTATAGTTAGTGTTGTGTGGTTAGCGAGTGCATAGAAGGTCCGCTACTTAAAGTAATTTGAAGGTGGTGGATAAATTGTAAATTAAAGTTATAACTATAAATTTTGAATTTTTAAAGTGAGTGTAGTTTGGTTTGTAAAGGGCAAATACATTTTCCTTTCTATAACTAAGCTTTAACCTTTGTTTTTTTCATTGAACTTCAAAGTAAAGTGTAAAAGCATATCCTGGAGTAGTGTATAATGGAGTGGCATACAGTGGAGTGACACACACTGAAGAGGCATAGAGTGGTTTTGCATAAAGTGGAATAGCATAAAGTGGACTGGTGCAGAGTGGAATTGTGTACAGTTTTATATCATAGCGTAGAGAGACGTAGAGTGGAGTGTTGGACAGTGGAGTGGCGGTGAGTGTAAAAATGTATAGTGGACTAGCTTACAGTGGACTGGCATATAAAGGAGAGGTGTAGACTAGAGTAGCATACAGTGGCATGGGGTAGAGTACAATAGCATACTGTTGAGTGGTGTACATTCGAGTGGGGTTGAATAACAGAGTGAAGTGGCATAGAGAGGAGTGCCATACACTGGAGTGGCATAGAATGCAGTAGCGTACAGAGGAGTGACATACAGTGGAACAGCCTATAGTGGAGTGTTGTAGAGTAGAGTGGCATACAGTAGAATAGAGTACAGTGGAGGGGCGTACAGCAGAAAGGCGTGGAATGGAGTAGTGTCCATTGGTTTTGCATACAGTATAACAGCTTAGAGTGGAGTGGTGAGGAGTGGAGTATCGTATAGTGGTGTGGCACAGAGTGGACTAGCGTATAGTGGAGTGACTACACTGGTGTAGCATAGGGATGTACATGAAATTTAGCAGCAATGTAGATTATGGAGTACAGAGTAACACAATACAGTGAATTGCACTGCCTTGCATTTTTCCAGATTTGCCAATCAACATAGGACCATGCGCGGTGGGTGGCCTTGCTTTCCTTTGTAAATCTGACTTAGGTATTGCATTGCTCACATGACACCATGAGTGATGCAAGAGTACCGCTATCAAATAATAGAGCTAGGCCTTAGTTAGGTGATGGCTGTTTTTAAAGAATGCAAAGGCAGCCATCTTTTTTTACTACACTTTGGCTGTGGTCAGTATTAGGGCCTTAGCTATATGTAAGTAGTAAGCCCTTAGCTTTTGTCACCTTACTTAAGTGGTGATAGGTAGGGAATGTATTTAGATATCATTTTTATATTTGAAATCATTTTACAGCCATGTATCACTGTAGTTTCACAAAATGTGAAATTCTGTGAAAATACTGCAGTGACAGTTATCACTAAGTTTAAATGCTTTATAATTAAAAAAAGACATACCATACTTAACTGAAATTCCCAAAAAGCATAATCTCAGCACTATAATGTACAAGCTTGCCTAATTTCATGTAAATCTGTTCAGCCATTTTTGAGCTACGTGAAATACAATAGTCAATGTAAAATGCATTGGTGAAAAAACGTATTTTGGGACACCCTTTTTTATTTGCACTTACTTAAGTAGTCACCACAAAAATTAAGCTTACATCATCTCAAAATGAAGACAACGCAGTAGTCTGGAAAGTTTTATGGTGATTCGTCAAGCGGGTGAAAAGTTAGTAGGGAGCTAATATCCGAGGAATTCATACAGTGGCAATCAGGTTTAATGTGATTTGTTTATTTGCATCTATCATATTTCTTATGTATTTGCTTATTGGTTTACATACTCATGTGACCATAAATGTGTCTTTTAGTTGTTCATGTAGTAATTCTGAAACTTTACATAAGTAGTCTAGTTTTTTGTTGTTGGCTTCCTTTCTACTTTTAGTAGGATTATGCTACATATGAAAGCCAAAGTGAATCAAAGGCAATCATTGTTACTTTTATTTTAAAAAATCAAGATTATTGTTTTCTTAGTGGCCAATTATCATGTCCTTCAAATGTAGTTTGTGTGGCTCACTGTTAGGTTATCTTTTCATTTTGTTGCACAGGGGTACGTAAGAAAGAATATTTTTGTTCGGCGTCTTGGCCCAGTTTTAATTTGTGAGCCAGAGAGCATGCAAAGAGAACTTATGAAAATTAAGATGTATTCCATTTGTTATGTATTTGTTTATAGGTTTCCATTACCATGTGACCATTATTAGGTCTTTCAGTTGTTCATGTAGTAAATCTGAAATTTTACATATTCCGTCAGGGTTTTTTTGGCTTCCTTGATAATTTTAGTATTATTGTGCTACAAGATATGATTAAATTGAAAAACTTTATAACTTAAGAAATGCTTACTCTACTTACCTGCAGTATCCAAAATGATAATCTGTGCATCCTAATATCTAATGCTGCCAATTCTCAGGAAACTCTGACTGGCTTTTTTCATGCTACCTGAAAACAAAAAGTCTGTGTAAAATGCTTTGGATTTCAAGGCTGTTTTGGTATTCACTTTTTTTCTTTACACCCCCGGGACCAAACACTGCAAAACGTTTAGTACGCCAACAATAAAAACAGAGGTAGCATATTTAGGTGAATTTCTCAGTGACAACAATTGACAATTTGAACTAAAAAAAAATCACAGAAATTCACCAGTTATAATTAGCAGCGCTAATTATACCTTGCACCCCTGTTACAGATCCCACTGTCAAAAAGCGTAGTTTTCATCTTTGTTCCCTGCATGCAGCTATGCTTTGCTCCAGCAACCACGGAGCTGCTACTTAAAGCAGCTTCTTGGATACTGAAGCAAATGCAGGCTCATGTAGTTGGCGGGAGCCAGCTCGGACTGCGGGGGTTGGCTCCAAACTGGGGTGGCATGGTGAGCAAAAGAATGATGGATTAAACCCAGATCTGTGACTGGGGGTGAGTGGCTGAAAAGTTTCAGCACTCCGTTCATCATCCTTTTGTGTTGCTAAAGCGGACCGCGGGGGAAGCCTTGAGGCTTCCCCCACAGTCCCAGATAGCCTGTTTAGGGTATGTAATAAAACATAAATATTGAGGGACCACGGGGTGAGGTCTTGAGGTTTCCCCCGTAGTCCCAGAGAGCCTGTAAATGGCATCTAATAAAATATTTTACAAAAATAATAGTCCAGGACCATGGGGGAGGCATTGAGGCTTTCCCCCCAGTCCCAGATAGCATGTAAAGAACAGATTGTAAAATTTAAAAAACCTTCAGGGACTGGGGGGGAGCCTTTGAGGGCTCCCCTGCAGTCCCAGATAACCCATAGAGGACAAAAAAAATCAATATATTAAAAAACACAAAGAATAGCTCAAGTGTGAAGATCACAGACCTTCACACTGAGAGTTGAGGGTTTGAGTCCAGCCGGAGTCTTTTCCCTTCTTCATTTATTTTTTTTAAGTGCAAATGCTTAAGGCTCATACTGTAAGGTGATTTTACTGTTTTTAAAAGACAAATACATTTTTCTTTTCAAATTGTGCAGAAATACCTCATTCTAAGTACATCATACATCAAAGCCTAAGAAACTATATCTCTCCTTCTCTCTCTCTTTCAATCTCTTTCTCCCACTCAACCATCCACTCAGACACTTAATGCACCCACACACAGACCAACTCAGACACTCACACACCCACTCACAGACCAACACAGACTCCTTTGCAACCCACTCACAGCCCCACTCAGATTCTCACGCACCCACTCACAGACCCAGTCAGACAGTTACACACCCACTCAAAGACCCAGTCAGACTCTCATACACCGACTCACAGACCCACCGACACCCTCGTGCACCCACTCACAAACCCACGCACACACTGATGCACCTACTGAAACACTGTTGTATGCACTTTCACACAGAGACAGACACTCTCACCCCCCAGATACAACCTCTCACACCTATTCTCACACCCAGAGAGGCTGCGGCCTACTCCTGTTGTGCATGGCCAAAGGGCTGTGCACAGCATGGGGTCGGTGGTCAGAGGGGTTTGGCTGCAGGGTCCAGTTGCAGGCCAGGTATTGTGGGCAACCTCCACTGCGCATGGGCGAAGGCCATTCACGGTGCAAGGATGGGTGCTTATAGGGGGTTGTCATCAGAGCCTGGCTGCAGTCCAGGCCATGTGGCCAACCGCTCCCATGCATGGCCTAAGGTAACTATAACTCACGCCCTTGCCAGGCACTGCTACTTATCCCACA
This sequence comes from Pleurodeles waltl, assembly GCF_031143425.1. NCBI lineage: Eukaryota > Metazoa > Chordata > Amphibia > Caudata > Salamandridae > Pleurodeles > Pleurodeles waltl. The sequence goes on along the minus strand of NC_090440.1, from coordinate 516,875,680 downwards.
AATTACGGCACTCATGAAATCTTTGATAACATCATTGATAACATCAATGTAATATTTGTGGTAAAAGGTTTGACGAAAAAACTGTGCATGGCAAAAAGTGAGCTATAGTTATCTTAGGGCAGGAGTTATAGTTACTTGAGGTAACTGTAACTATAACTGGTGAATTAGTATGGCTTTGTATGTTTAAAATGTGAGCCTAACTATAACATCCCTGTAACCTTTGTTTTTGTAAGTGAATTTATATATATTTTTTTAATTCAATTTCCCAACTATAACCTGTAACCTTTGTTTTTTACAGTTATATGTATATATATATATATATATTCCAAAGTACACTACTGGGCCTCGTTTTTTTAACACACAAATGGATGAGGCCTTACGGCATACCCTGCTGCAGAAGGGGATTTTAAAATTTACTGGGGATTTACCAGAACTGCTTTGGTGCGAAACTGAGCTCTGAAAACAGATTTGTGGGGATCTAAGAGTTCAGCTGCCTATAGAGGAAAGCTGGATGTTCATAAGAAATGTAATTATTCTAGAGAGCGCAGGTAGGAGCAAGCTTGGACAGATGTTTATGAGGCAGGGGGATCTGCTGTTGTTTTTTGAAGAAAGGTACTATCAGGTCTTGTTTCTACCATAGGGTAGTCATCTTAGATTGAACAAAAGATTGAACAAGTTAGTGACACGGCGATACATATATGGGCCAAGAGATTAAGAAATCAGGCACTACAATCTTAGAGCGAAGAACCAGAGGGTAAGGAGAGGATTTTTGAAAGATCATTTGTGATCTTCAGACAAGACAAACTGGTCAGTGTGAGAAGAAAAAAAGTGGGGCATGCTGGATGAGAATGGGATTCAGGGGCCTTATGCTGACTATCAAAGGAAAATTGAATTGAGATAAGGATATTGGCCCTCATTACAACCCTGGCGGTTGGTGTTAAAATGGTGGTAATACCGCCAACAGGCCGTAGGTAATTACCGCCAAATCATGACCATGGCGGAAAGATCTCCGATATACAGCCAATGTACTACACCGACCACCAGGGCGGAAACATCAGCCACCACGGCGGTAGCCGCCTACAGCCAGGCGGAAGTCAATATTCCGCCCACCGTATTAAGACACAGGAAACCGCCACCTTTTCCGGGGCGGTACCAATGACATCAAAAACTTAGTGGAAACAGACCTCAGAAGGGAAAGGACTCACCATTGGAGATACAGGGAACAACCACGTCACCATGGAGCCTGAGCTGCATGTCTTCCCCATGATCTTCTACGTGCTGCTTCACCACGAACATCAACACCGGCGAAGATGACGACGGTGAGTATAGCTGCCTAGCATACAAGGGAGGGAGGGAGGAAAAAGAGAGTGACACACACAGGCAATCCCCCCAGCCCCCATACACACAATCAGCTTCATCACAAAAACATTCTTACCCCGTATCTAAGATGAATAATGGAAGGACAAATTGATTTAGAAAAAGGGAATGTAATGAGAGCAACACATCAAGATAAATAACTTAGATAAGATAATAGATATATACATATGTACACAAAAAGGGACACAGCCCAGTCCACAATGTTTGTAGGCCAATTGACCACAGGCCAAAGTCCAAGGCCACACATGTCACCTGCATCAACACGGAGAGAACACTGCAGGGGCATCAGTTGATGAATATGCAGGCACTTCAGTGGAATGGGGGGCAGGGGGCACCTCAGGCCGGAGATAGAACAAGACCACTGGTTCTGGAGAGGGCAACATGCCCTGTGCTTGGTCCTGGGGAGTGCAAGGCCACAGTCTCTGGAGTGGGTATCTTTCCCACTGGTTCTGGAGGGGGCCTCGTGCCCTGTGCTCTTGATCCTGGGTAGTCTTGGTGATGTGGGTGTCATACCCCCTGGTTTTGAGGGGGGCTCTTGCCCTGTGATCTTGATCCTGGGTAGTCTTGGAAATGTGCGTGTCATACCCACTGGTTCTGGAGGGGGTCTCGTGCCCTGTGTTCTTGAACCTGGGGAGTGCAAGATCACAGTCTCTCAGGTGGGTGTAATACCCACTGGATTTGCAGGGGACAGGCCGCACAGAAGGCCATTGGAGGCAGGATTACATACTGTCCGCCGGCGGGGACGGCTGCTCAGTGGTGGTGCTGCTGCTGGTGGGGAGATGCTCCTGCCCATCCCCTGCAACCTCAGATGGCTGCCCACTGTAGGTGGGGGTGCTGTGGGGTGGGGAGGCTCCTGCCCATCCCATGCAACCTCAGACGGCAGCCCACTGGTGGTGGTGGTGCTGCTGGGGGGAGACTCCTTCCCATCCCATGCAACCTTGGACAGCTGCACAACCATGGTTGGTGGTAGGGGCTCCATCGCAGTTCCTGCCCCAGGCCCCTTGCTTTTCCTGCCTTCTGCCCCCATGCCCCTTGCCCTTCCTGCCTGCTGGTGCAGGCTCCTTTCTCTTCCTGGCAGCTGGGGCAGGCTCCTTTACCTTCTGAGCAGCTGCTGGGGCAGGCTCCTTGGTTGTTTTGACAGCTAGGGCAGGCTCCTTTACCTTCTTAGCAGCTGCTGGGGCAAGCTCCTTGCTCTTTCTGGCAGCTGGGGCAGGCTCCCTTGTCTTGAGGCTTCCTGATGCGGGCTCCTTCACCTTCAGGACATCTGGCCTGGATCCTTTTCCACCACGAGTGGGTGTGGTGATGACTGGGCCCATGGACTGGGTGGCTGAGGTGCTTGGCTTGGTCCTCCCTACCCTGGCCATACATGCAGGACAGGGAGGGGTAGGGAAGAGGTCAATGGTGGATATGAATTTTTTTTTAGGGACATTGAGGTGGGAAGAGGGAGAAGGAATGGGAGTGGAGGAAGAGGGAGTGGTTGTTGAGATGTCTGTCTGCTGATTTTGGGTGCAGGTGCATGGGCTGGATGCTGTTGTGAGGTGGATGGCTGTTGGGTGTCTGAGTGCTTGCGTTTGTGTACCTTAGGAGGGGGGAACAGACACAGTGGGAGAAGACACAGGGAACGTGTGCATGGCTGTTGTGGAGGTGTCTGCCAGTGAGGTGTGTGTTCTGCTTGGTATGGTGATGATGTAGTGCATTCAGGTGTAAGTGTAGATGGATCTGGGGTGGAGGATGAGGCAGGGGGAGAGAGTGGAAACAGTGGATGTTGGTGTGTCTGTGTCTGGATGGTGTTTGTGTGAGTGCCTGTGGGATGAAGTGTGGTGCTTGTGTTTGCCTGAACCACTCTTGTGTGTTGTCTTGTGTGCATGCTCATCTGGCTGTGTGCTTGGGATGGATTGGGATTGGGGAGAATGGGACTGGGAAGAGGAAGTTGGAGGGGGAGGGTAGAAACAGGGACAATGGCTGCCATCAGAGAGGAGGACAGAGCCTAGATCGATCTCTGTTGGGCCACCAAGCCAGTGTGAATGCCCTCCAGGTATGCATTAGTCTGTAGCATCTGGGCTGCCAGCCCCTGGATGGCATTCACAATGGTTGACTGCCCTACAGAGATGGATCTCGGGGTCAATAGCGTCCTCAATCAGGGGAGCAGGGCTAACTGGGGCAGAGCCTGAGGTGCCTGGGGTGAAGGAGATGCCCACCATCCTTGGTGAGCAGGCACGGGCAATACCTTGACGGGCTGCTGGGAGGACGGTGCTGGTACAGGGGCAGTGGTACCTGTAGCTGGGGTGGTCAAAGATGTATCCGCCACCACCAGGGAGCTTCCATCAGAGGAGGTATCTCTGTCAGAACTGTCCCCTCCAGTCTCCGCCATGGTGCTCCCATCACGCTCCGTCCAACAGGTGCCCTCAGCGTCGGTGGACTACGCCTCCTGGGTCCTGTGGGATGCAGCTCCCTCTGTCGCCAGTGCCTCTGCTCCTCCACCAGATGATGCTAATGCACATAAGGATAGGATGACAAAAGAAGAAAGGGGGAGAGAGAGACAAAGGATACACTGGGTCAATGGCTGCACCAACACCACCGTTGGCGTACACAGCACCGTCACACACTGGGAACAGCCCAATGCAATATAACATAGCACTACCAGATAAATAGTTAGCAGCCAAGCCATGGGGAGGGGCACACACTGCCAAATGCGTCACACCTGGAACCCACCCAGCCCGGACCAGTTGTGGATGCCTACAAGCTAACAAGATTCTCCCTTCTGGACCCTAGCCACCAGGGGACCTTTGCTGCAATGTCAGGTCTGGCCTAGGGGCACCCAGTGACACAAATCCCCCGCCCGGATACCGCCCTACCAGCCGTAAGTTGTAATGATGACTGTACTCAACCCCTTGTGGCTGCTGTGATGCCCTCAAGTGCCCATCCAGCTCAGGATAGGCCACCACCAGTATGCAGGCCATCAGGGGGGTCAGGGTTTGATGGGAATCCCTTCCTCATTGGGAGGCCATCCCCAGCTGGGCCACCATCGTCTTCTGTGTCACAGGTCCTCCCACTGTTTCTGACAGTGGATGCTCCACCTGCCGTAGACCCCAGGGTCTGCAGGTCCTTGGCGATGGCACGCCATATACCCTTCTTTTGATGGGTACTGACCTGCAGAGGCAATTCACACAGGAAAATGGAATTAGTCAAACAGTCCTGCATGTTACACTTAAGACCCACCATACCCCTTCACTTCACCATTTACACACACATGGCTCAGCACACAACCAATACGCCGCCCAGAGCACATCCACCCACCCCATTACACGAGGCCTTCACACACACCACTCCATGCATTCATGCCACATGTATCATGCCCACAGTGTAGTCACCTGTTGGTCTGGAGGCCCATGCATCAGTCGGTACTGGGGTTTGACCCCATCCACCAGTCTCTCCAACTCCGCCGAAGTGAAGGCTGGGGCCCTTTCCCCAGTCACGCCGGCCATGGTAGGTTCCAGACAAAGGTCACAGTAGCACATACAGTGTGGGTCCTCTCCTGTTGAAGATCAGGTATCAAGTGAGGGATCAGATAGAAAATGTGGGTCACGTCCGCGGCAGTGCACACCGTCACCGCCGGCACAGATCACCATGGGCCACTGTACCCAATAGTGCCCAATGTTAAACAATGAGGAGTTGCACTGCAGTTCCTGACCGCCTCCTGTAACGGCGCACGTCAGCGGAATTACCTCACTTCCACCTGTCCCTCCACCCAGGACAGGCAGACACCATTTCAAGGGTGGGGGCAGGCCCTGAATAATTGCTGCGTCACTGGTGAAATTAGGACATACTGTAGAAATCACACTGACCCATTACAAGTTAACAGCATGCAAAGTTCTGTTGTAGCCCCATTGTTCAGTTTTTGACCGGCTCCTCACTCTTTTGCCCTATAGATTGCTACCGCTGCAGATGAATAGGAGTTGGAGACATGCCCCCCTGTACAGACCCCTGGTGGATTTGGCAACAATGGAGGACAGACACATTATCCTTACCTATAGACTGGACAGGGCCACAATCACAGAGCTGTGTGCCCAATTGGAGCCTGACATGAGCTATCCATCATCCCACTGGGATTCCCCCCTCTTGTTCAAGTTCTATCAGCGTTCCATTTCCTTGCAACTGGTTCTTTCCAAGTGACAGTGGGCTTGGCAGCAGGACTGTCACAGACAATGTTCTCAATAGTGCTAACAAGAGTGTTATCTGCCCTGATTAAACACTTGTGCAGCTACATTGTATTTTCCCAGGTTGAAGATTGGCCACAGTGAAGGCCGAATTCTATGCAATGGGACATATCACCAACAGAATTGGGGCAATTTATGGAACACATATTATATTTGTCCCCCCTCCGTCAGAATGAACAGGTGTTCAGAAATTGTAAGAGTTTCCACTCTATGAATGTACAGATGGTGTGCTTGGTGGACCAGTATATCTCCCACGTCAATGCTAAGTATCCTGGGTCGGTGCATGATGCCTTTGTCCTGAGGAATAGCAGCATCCCAAATGTGATGGGCCAACTACAGAGGCATAGGGTGTGGCTAATAGGTGAGCCCTTGTTCCCACCTAGTAGATGTTGGGGTATGGTGTGGGCCATATGGGATAGTGTGTGGCTAAATGTTGTCCCTCAAAATGTGCAGGTGACTCTGGTTACCCCAACCTATCATGGCTGCTGTCCCTTGTGAGAAATGCTAGGACAAGGGCAGAAGAACGTTATAATGAGGCACATGGGTGAACCAAAAGGATAATTTGAAAGAACCTTTGGTCTCCTGAAGGCCAAGTTCCGGTCCCTCCATCTGACAGGTGGATCCCTGTGCTATTCACCCAAGAAGGTCTGCCAGATAGTAGTGGCATGCTGCATGTTGCACAACCTTGCCCTGAGACTCCATGGCCCTCATTACAACCCTGGCGGTCGGTGATAAAGCGGCAGTAATACCGCTAACAGGCCGGCGGTAAAAAAAAATTGAATCACGACCATGGCCGAAACCGCCAACACAGACAGCCACTTTAACACTCTGATCACCACGGCGGTAGCAACAAACACCGCGGCAGACACTGCCAACAGACAGGCGGAAGACAATGTACCGCCCACACTATTACATGGCACCAATCTGCCAGCTTTTCTGGGGCGGTACCAACGCCATCAAAAGCACGGCAGAAACAGTCTTTGGAAGGGAAACCACTCATCTCTCGACACTGAACGAGGAACCAGGATGCCATGGAGCCCGAACTACAGGTCCTGCCCATGTTGCTGTATCTATTAATACACCACGAAGTGGAAAGAAGGCGACAGCGGCGACAACCACGGTGAGTACTGCACCTAGCACACAGGGGAGGGGAGGAGGGAAAGCGAGTGACACACACACACACAAAACGCAACACCCCCACCCACAACACACACACATTTATCCAATAACATCACAGGTACACCCTGTCACCCCCTGGAAGAACGCAAGGACCAAACGAAATGAGTTTAACTAGTGTAATATTCGAACAATCAGGTGGCCCAAGAGAACAGCAAATAAGCAGTATACACAAATATTTACAGCAAGTATACAAGTCCGTACACTGTCCCATGAAATGTCCGTGGACCAGTGTTCCCAAAAAGCATGGGCGAAGCCCACAAAGGACACCTGCCTCAAAACGGAGAGAACACTGCAGGGGCATCAGGTCGATAAAAAAACAGGCACCTCATCGGGAAGGAAAGGGGGGCACCTCAGCCGGTTGATGGTACGATACCACTGCTCCTCGACGGGGCTCCATGCCCACTGCTTTGTCTTGGGGAGTGCAAAGCCACAGTCTCTCAAGTGGGTGGCTTGCCCACTGCTTGCTCCTGGGGAGTGAAAAGCCACAGTCTCTCAAGTCAGCAACATGTTGCACTGGTTCTGGAGGGGGCTTTGTGCCCAGAGTGCTTCATCCTGCCAAGGACTGTGTTAGTGGATGCTTTCTCCACTGGTTCTGGAGGGGGCTTTGTGCCCAGAGTGCTTCATCCTGCCAAGGACTGTGTTAGTGGATGCTTTTCTCCACTGGTTCTGAAGTGGGATTTGTGCCCAGTGATGCTGCACCTGAGGTGTGGGATGTTGACTTCGTCTCAGCTGGGTGTCACAGCCACGCGGCGTACCCAGAACAGGTAGCATGATACTCCACGGAGGCAGCCCCACACTCCATCCTGCGGTGACTTAGGCTGCCAATTGCTGGATCATGTCAGTGATTGAAATGGTGTCTCAAGTGGTGTGTCCAGGGTCCAGGACATCACCTGCAGACTCTGACGGCTGCACACTGGGGATGGAGCTGACATCTGACAGAGTGACATCGGCTTTGCACGTGGCGGTGCTGATGGTGGTGCAGGCGGCGGTGGCTGCGGCGGAGATGCTGCCAGTGCTGGCTGTGGTGCAAGTGACTGTTGGGGTGGATGGAGACACCATATTGTCTCCGACAGCCTCGGATGGCTGATCCTTGGGGAGGATGCTGCAGACTGACGTTGTGGCAGCGGCGGTGCAGGTGGCGGTGCGGGTGGCGGTCGGAGCGGCGGTGGTGACTGTGGTGCATGTGGCTGCCATCCCTGATGATTTGGTGGTCACCAACCTCTCCCCAGGTGACATCGTGCCCAGAGGTGATGTGCACTTTGGCTTGTGGCCCTTCCCCATCTTGACAGTCGCTGCAGGGACCTTCGCACTGTCCACTCTGTGTTTGTGCGAGGCCTTGCTGGGTGGGTGGTGTGACTGTCCCCTGCTGGAAGCTGGTCCCCTTTTGAGCTTTGCAAGTGGTGGAATAGGATGGTCCTTCTTTTCTGTTGGTGACACACTGGCAGCTCTGACGGGAGTCCCCTTTGACCATACTGGAGTAGCAGGGACCACAGCGGATGCAGATTTGGTGGCTGAGGGGCTGGTCTGGGATCTAGACATCCTGGCCCTAGGAGAAGGACGAGGGGGAGGTGTAGGGAAGAGGTTCAGGTTAGCTACGTAATTTCTTTTAACACACTGGGACAGGAAGATGGAGAGGGTTTGGGAGTGGAGGAAGAGGTAGTGGTTGTAGGAGGTGTACGTCTGGTGATTTTGGGTGAAGGTGCATGGGTTGGAGGCTGTTGTGAGGTGTGTGTGTGCCTGTGTTTGTGAACTTTGGGAGGGGTGTGGTGGTGGGTGTGCTGGAGAGGGACGTAGTGGCTGTAGAGGTAGTGCATGCAAGTGTGAGTATAGACAAGACTGGGAGGGAGTAGGGAGACGTGGAGGAGGGGGACACAGTGGAGGCAGTGGATGTTGGTGTGTCTGCATGGGTATGGTGCTTGTGTGAGTGCTAGTGGGATGTGTGGTGATTATGTTTTCCTGAGCCACTTTTGTGTGTTGATATGTGTGCATGCTGGTCTGATGGTGTGCTTGGGATAGGCTTAGGTAGAAGGGATTAGGTCTGGGTAGTGGAAGTTGGAGGGGGGAGGCTGGACACAGGGACAATGGCTGCCAGCAGTGCTGAGGCCAGAGCCTGAAATGCTCTCTGTTGGGCCGCTACTCCAGAATGAATGCCCTCCAGGTATGCATTTGTTTGCAGCAAATGCCTCTCGACACCCTGGATGGCATTCAGAATGGATGACTGCCCAACAGTGAGGGATCTCAGGAGGTCAATAGCCTCCTCACTGAGGGCAGCAGGGCTGACTGGGGCAGGGCCTGAGGTGCCTGGGGCAAAGGAGATGCCTACCCTCCTGGGTGAGCGGGCACGGGAAGCACGCTGAGGGGCTGCTGGGAGGACGGTGCTGGTAGGGGGGGTGGCAGCTGTACCTGTTTTTGCAGTGGGCAGAGAGGTGCCCGCCACCGCCAGGGAGCTTCCATCAGAGGAGGAGTCGCTGTCGCTGGTGTGCCCTCCTGTCCCCATCTTGGAGCTCCCCTCGCCCTCCGTCCCACTGGTGCCTTCACCCTCCTTGGATTCACCCTCCTGGGCCATTTGGGATGCAGCTCCCTCCGTCTCTGGTGCCTCTGCTCCTCTGCCAGATGATGCTAATGCACACAAGGACAGGGTGACAAAACAAGAAGATGGGAGAGACAGAGGAGATACATGGTCAATGCCAGCAACACCACTACCGTTGGTGGACACAACACGTAGAGAGCAGCCCTATGCACTAGGCCATGCACTAGCAGTTAGTAGGAAAATCACCTGCCCATGGGGGACTATGCCTAACACCATTTGCTGCACACCTGGAACCCACAGGAGCCTGACTAGTTGTAGATGCCCACTAACACTATTGGGGTTGGAGTGCCTAAGAGCCTGCCTAAAAAGGGACATACCCTACCAAGTTCTCCCTGGCCTAGGGGAACCCACAGTCCACAACCCCAACCCAGACACCTCGTAAGGTGCGCAGAGTCAGCTGAATGAGACTGTACTCACCCCCTTGTGGCTGCTGTGACGCCCTCAAGCGCCCATCCAACTCCGGATATGACACCGCCATGATTCGGAACATCAGGGGGGTCATGGTGCGACTGGCACCCCTTCCACGTTGGGAGGCCATCCCCAGCTGGGCCTCCGCCATCTTCTTGCTCCAGCGGCACAGGTCCTCCCATCTCTTGCGGCAGTGGGTGCTCCGTCTATGATAGACCCCAGGGTCCGCACTTCCTTGGCGATGGCACGCCAAATACCCTTCTTCTGGTGGGCACTGACCTAGAGGAAAGGTACAGGATGAAAGGAAATTACTCTCCTGTCCGGACCGTCATACTCATTGCCCACCAGTTCCCACCCATGCCCTGACACACATACACTCACCATCCTCACATGCAGGCCACAGCCCCCCCACATGTATCTCCCATCCACACCACTCCATACATTCATGGCCCACGCATCATGCTCACAGTGTACTCACCTGTTTGTCTGGAGGACCGTAGCGTAACGTGTACTGGGGGAGGACCCCATCCACCAGTTTGTCCAACTCCTCCGGGATGAAGGCAGGGACCCTTTCCCCAGACACATGAGCCATTGTCGCTTCCAGACTGAGGTCACAGCAGCACTTGCAGTGTAGGTCCTCTCCTGTTGAAGGTCAGGTATCAAGTGAGTGAACAGATAGAAAATGGCGGTCACGTCCGCGGCGGTGCGTACAGTCACTGCCGGCGTACCTCATCATTGGCTCCTGGAACCCATAGGGCCCAATGATAACCAATGCTAAATTGCTTGGCGGTCTTCGACTGCCCACCGTGACGCTGCACAACGCCAGCGCACTTACCTCATTTCCCCTTCTCCCCCTTACAGGTCAGGCAGCCTCCATTTCAGCGGGGCACATGGCATGGCACCTAACTGCGGCACAGCACATTTTGGCAGAAATGCGGACAAAGTACGCCACACACGGATTTACTCACATTACAGCAAAAACACTTGTGCAACCTATGTGGTACATGACCCTCTGCTCACCATTCTCCTCCATAGGGCACATCCGCTGGGGAGGGTGATGAGAGGTCGTCATCCTCCGTTGTACAGTCCCTGGTGGACCTGTCGACAATGGAAGACAGACACATCATTATCACCTACAGACTTGATCGTGCCACATTCCAAGAACTGTGTGCCCAATTGGAGCCAGACCTGATGTCAGCTATCCGCCATCCCACAGAAATACCCCCTCTAGTGCAGGTCCTGTCAGTACTCCATTTCCTGGCAAGTGGCTCCTTTCAAACTATAGTGGCCATGGCATCAGGGATGTCTCAGCCAATGTTTTCTAACGTGTTGACCAGAGTGTTTTCAGCCCTGCTGAAACACATGCTCAGCTACATCGTTTTCCCCCAGGTGGAGGACATGCCCACAGTGAAAGCTGACTTCTATACCCTGGGACATATCCCCAACATAATCAGTGCCATTGATGGTACACATGTGGCAATGCCCCCCCGCAGAAATGAACAGGTGTACAGAAATCGAAAAAACTACCATTCTATGAAGGTGCAGATGGTGTGTTTGGCAGACCAGAACATCTCTCACGTGAATGCCAAGTATCCTGGCTCTGTGCATAACGCTTACATTTTGAGGAATAGCTGCATCCCTTATGTGATGGGCCAACTCCAGAGGCACCGGGTGTGGCTAATAGGTGAGCCAAAGGTCCCCACATAGTATGAATAGGTGTCTGGGTATGGGGTAGTCACTAAGGGTTAGTGTGTGTCTAAAAGATTTCCCTCGACATTTGCAGATGACTCTGGTTACTCCAGCCTCTCAAAGCTACTGACCCCAGTGAGGAATGCCAGGACAAGAGCAGAGGAACGCTACAATGAGGCACATGGGTGAACTAGGCGTATTATTGAGCGGACTTTCGGCCTCCTGAAGGCCAGATTCCGGTGCCTCTATCTAACAGGTGGCTCCCTATACTACTCACCGAAGAAGGTGTGCCAGATAATTGTGGCATGCTACATGTTGCACAACCTGGGTTTGCAACACTAGGTGCCTTTTCTGCAGGGGTATGGGCCTGATGATGGTATTGTGGCAGCTGTGGAGCCTGTGGACAGTGAGGAAGAGGAGGCAGATGAAGAAGATATTGACAACTGAAACAACATCATCATGCAGTACTTCCAGTGAGACACAGGTAGGAGACTGGCACTGCTCATCTCATATCTGACTACTGTAGGACATTGTGTAAGTCAGCCTCTTAACCGCTGTGTATGGACACTGACAGTTCACTTTGGCTTTCCATTTCACAGATCTGGGTACCTCATTCTGCCTTCTGCTATATTTACGGCTGCCCAACAACTGTCATACATTGGTATGTGCAAATGAACATTTACATTGATATTTGCGGATAAAGTTGTAATTATACATTTGTGAAAGTACAGTCTGACTCCAGATTGGTTTGTGATTCAAGGGTGTTTATTTATGGCTAAGGTGTATAGGGGTAAGTAGAAGGGGTTGAGGTGATGGTGGAGGAAGGTCCATAGTAGAGTCCAGTCTCTCAGTGTCACAGGTGCATTGTCCAATGGGGCATAGGAAGAGGAGCAATGCCAGTTCAAGGTGGACAGGGTGACAGAGTGAGACAGAAGGGTGACAATCACGAGAGTCTTATTTCCTGGCGGGGGTCTTGGCAATGTTCTCTGACTTCTGCCTTGATCGCAGGGACCATTTGCGGGGTGGTTCTCCTCCTGCAGGGGGTGGGGTGCTGGTGGCCTGTTGGTCCTGTGGCGGGACCTCCTGTCCACTAGCGCTGGCAGATGTGGAAGGCTGTTCATCGTTTGGGCTGGTGGCAGGGGCTCGGTGGTATGCCACTGTCTCCCTCATGGTGTTGGCCATGTCTGCCAGCACCCCTGCAATAGTGACCAGGGTGGTGTTAATGGACTTCAAGTCCTCCCTGATCCCAGGTACTGTCCCTCCTGCAGCCGCTGGGTCTCCTGAAACTTGGCCAGTACTGTGCCCATGGTCTCCTGGGAATGGTGGTATGTTCCCATGATGTTTGATAGTGCCTCGTGGAGGGTCGGTTCCCTGGGCCTGTCCTCCCCCTATCGCACAGCTTCCCTGTTATCCTGTGCCTCTGTCCCTGAACCGTGTGCCACTGCCACTGACCCCAGGTCCCTGTTTTGCTTGGGTTAGTTGGTTTGTCTTGTGTCCCTGTAGTGGTGGACACACTGCTGATTGACGTGTCCTGGGGGCAGTGGCATGGGCCTGCTGGGTGGGTGCTGTGGTGGTGTTTCCTGAGGGGGGGGAGGTTCTGTGGTGGGTTGGGACTGTGGCAGGGCAACCGGCTGTCCAGAGGTCCCTGATGGGCCGGGCTGGTCACCTTGATCGAGGCGTGCAGAGCTGCTGTCGTCACTGTGGGCCTCTTCTGTGGGGGGACTGGATATGGCTGGCACCTCCTGTCGGGTGACGTTGTGTAGGGGTCCTGTTGGGGTGTAAATGCATTGTTATTTTATCTGTGTGTGCCATCTTGTGCAATGGGTGTGTTTCCCTGTATTACTGTGCTTGCAATGTCACCTTGGCCCTTGTGAGAGTGGTGATTGTGTGCCCTGGGTGAGTCTCTCCCTTGGACATGCCTTGGTGATGGGTGTCCTTGCAGGTCTGTGATGGGTGTCCATGCATTGGTGTAACATGCAGGGCTTGGTATTTGGATGGGTGGTTTCTGATAGTGGGGTATATGTGAGGTGGTGGAGTGATGGGTGTGAGGGTAGGGGTGGGTGTTTGTGGTGGCATGCAAGTAGGGTGGGGGATATAGTAGTAAAGATTTGCCTTACCAGAGTCCAGTCCTCCTGCTACTCCTGAGATGCCCTCAGAATGCATAATTGCCAAGACTTGCTCCTCCCATGTTGTTAGTTGTAGGGGAGCAGCTGTGGGTCCACCGCCAGTCCTCTGTACGGCTACCTGGTGTCTAAATACCACGGAACATACCTTCCCCTATAGGTCGTTCCACCTCTTCCTGATGTCATCCCGTTTTCTTGGATGCTGTCCCACTGCGTTGACCCTGTCAACAATTCTCCATCATAGCTCCATCTTCCTAGCAATGAATGTCTGCTGCACCTGTGATCCGAATAGTTGTGGCTCTACCCGGATGATTTCCTCCACCATGACCCTGAGCTCCTCCTCAGAAAACCTGGGGTGTCTTTGAGGTGCCATGATGTGGTGTGTGTGATGGTGAGGTGAAGCGCTGTGTGGCCGGAGGAGGGGCAGGAGGCCTTTAAATTTGTATCGCGCTCCTGCCGTCGCGGGAAGCGCTGTGTGGCCGGAGGAGGGGCAGGAGCCCTTTAAATTTGTATTGTGCTCCCGCTGCGCGGGACGCGCGGGCGGCGCCTGGGCAGAGCCCGGGCCAAGGGCGGGCCCGTCCTTCGCCCGTCATCAACCGGAAGAGGCCGGGCTGGGCCCCCCCCTAACGTCTACTCCTTCCGCCAGTGGTAACTCCATCTGGGTGCTGTGTCAGATACTGTGTGAGTCTATTATTAAATATGGGGAAAACAAAGACTAATGTTCAAAAGGGGGAAGGCGGGTCCAGCTCCCTTCAGTCCTCCATTACTAGTTATTTATCTTCTGTGATGGGGGCCATCGAATCTGAACTTGAACATGTAGAAGAAAGGATTGGGGCTGTCCAAAGTACTGTACAACACCCCCCCTTGGAACCTATCGTCCACATTTCCACCTTTCCAAGAACTGGTCTTTTATCACTGATCTTGCCTCTGAATACCAGTCAGTTGGGCGACGATATACTTCCCACTACCGACCGAATCAATTCTTCTCACCCATTAGCTATTTCTCCTCTTGAAAGCTTTTGTTCTCAGGCCGATTCTCCTCCTTTGAAGAAGAGGAGAGCCGGGAAAAAGCCCAAAAATACAAAAAAGGCCCTGGGCTCCAAAAAGAAAATACCTACCTTCCCGGCCCAAAGTGACCAACCCCCAGTCTCCCTGGTCTCCTTCCCCGAATGTCCTCTGAGTAAGGATGCTCCTGAAGACCGTTCTAGTATTATTGACTTGACACTCAAATCCTTTTGCGCAACTCTAGAGGCAAAAATTACCACTTTGATCGCTAGGAAGCTTGATTGCTTTTGTAATGACGTGACCAGGTTTTTATCTAGTTTTTTAAAACCAGGTCCATTAAGTACGGGAATACATCATAGCCCTGAACCAGCCTATCAATCCACTCCTCCCTCTACTTTGGTATCCCAAGGAGTAAGTAACTCTTTGCTTGATCCACAAGCCGTCTCTGGTCAAGGAACTCTCGTTGACAACCCTGCATTAGGGCCGACAAGGGAAGTTTATTCCTCTAGGTTGCATGATAAAGGTCCAAATAAACTTACTAACCATGCAGACTTTTTACATTTACCACCTGCCTGCAATCCGTACGTTCTGGTTCTCTCAAACGTTCCTCCTCTGGAGTGCTCCAAACAAGAAGATACCCACTCCCTAATTAGAAAAGCTGGTCACTGGTTGAACTCCAATTTCAAACCTAATTTCTTTCATAATGATAAGATTCTCATGGCCCGAAGAGTGAGGAGGGTAGGATATTCAAAGGTATTGGAGGAGGGAGACTATGTTGTTTTAAATTTTGCTAATCCTCGTTCAGTAGACCATTTTTTGACCAATTTGGACCACTGTAATATGTCAACTAACAGGATTCAAATACATCCCCTGTGTCATTTTTACGACCCTGTGCTCCTACCAAATCGCATTGTCACTAATTCAAGTATTCACAGACCAGACCCAGAAAGGCTTCATTTACAGGTTAATGTACCCTCTAGCAACCGGTTCTCGACTCTTAGTCACCTTGACGAGAACGATTGACTATCGGTGATCCACCCCTGTTCTTCTAACATGGAGAGACCGAAGGCTGGGAACGTCCACGTTGAATGTACCTGGGACACAGAAAAGCCTGTAATGGATCTGAAAGTTCCTGTAAATACCAAAGTTCTAATGTCATGTCCTGTGTCTAGACCATTAACCCTGCTTAGCTGGAACATAGCAGGGCTGCGATCCAAAATTGACAATTCGGACTGGAAGAGCTTTATTTCCTCTTATGATATAATTTGTCTACAGGAGACCTGGTCCAAAGATACGTTCCTTCTGAACGGTTTCACCTCTCTGTGTCAGCCGGCATTAACCTCCCAAATGGGGAGAGCTAGCGGCGGCCTTTTAGTTCTTGTTTCCGTACATCTTCCGCTTTTAAATGTGTCCTTAATCTGGTCTTCCCTTTATTTTATGGTTGTCTTGGTCTCTATTAGTGGCCAAAAGGATATCCTAATTTTAAATTTTTACAATAACATTCCTCGGGGCCTCCTTATGGGTCATCTGGAAGAGGTAACGGACTTCATAGATTCTTCATATGTTTTGCAGAATAGTGATCTAATTATTCTATGGGTGGGCGATTTCAATACTCCTCTGTGTAGCAAAGAACACATGGACTTGTGTGCCTTTCCTGCTGAGGGCAGAGAGTCAGTAATTCATTTTAACCATACTTCTGAAGGAGATGCCTTAAACCTTTTTACTTGTAAATTTGATCTGGTTCATGTCACCGAGAAATTGGCCCCCGACACCTGTAATACACCAACCTTTACAGGGAATTTGAGGGGGAGTATTATCGACTTCATACTTATCGGCTCCTCTGATTTTTATGTAATTCAAGAATTTAATATTATGCCTCATTGTGCGAGCGATCATAACCCCCTTAGCATTATATTGGACCTAAAAATTATCCAGGCATCCAAGAATAAAAGCTTGAGCGCTGCTACTGTTTATAATCCAAATTGTGGCATACGTTTAAAATGGGACAAAATAGATCCAAAAATTTTTAACCAGGAAATTGTAAGAAGTAGGTCTGACTCGATTCATATGTGTTTGTCCCAGCAGTTAGATCCTGACCGCATAGTGCGTGAATTTGAATCTTTAAGCACTGACATTTCACGCGCCCTGGCGGTGGACAGGCCCGCGAAGGGGCCAGTGGCCCACAGATGGTTCGATTCTGCGTGCTCATCCGCCCATAAAAAACTCAAAGACGCACTTAAAGCAGTTCCTCTCTCCCGTCAATTAGTTAAAATAGCTAGAGCCGATTATAAGGCTGCCCTTGACAAACGGAAATAAGAAATTAGGTCTAGGGCCTGGGGCGAACTTTTGGCTGCATCTGAGCAGAAGGATACTTCTAAATTCTGGAAAGTGATAAATCACTCTTACTATTCTGGCAACAACTCTTTGGCCAATGACTGTCTTATTGCTGAGGACGTCTGGTTAACTCATTTTAGGAAAGTCTTCTGTTCAGGAACTTATGAGAATTCGCATGTAAATCCTTCTGCACTTTTTATTTTAGATTCCAAAACTAAGGCCCCAAATATTATTTTTGATCTCCACGAGGTCAAAAATGCTATTGATAGATCAAGGCAGGGAAAGGCTCCTGGCCCCGATGGGGTTCCCGCTGATCTTTTTAAATCAGAAATTGATCTTTGGGGTCCGTTAGTTACAAATGTGTTGAATAGTGTGGTAAATAGTAACGTGCCCCTCTCATGGAAATCGGCTATTATTGTCCCCATCTTCAAAAAAGGAAATAGACAAGATCCTTCTTGTTACAGACCAATTTCTCTTATCGATTCGACGGCAAAGATTTTAGGTAGCGTGATCTTGTCCCGTTTAGAAGATTGGGTGTCCAAGGCCCAGATTTTATCTCCTATTCAATTTGGTTTTAGACCCGGTGTAGGCACAGTTGAGCAAGTCTTAAACTTGCAGCTGATACTCAGCAAATATGTGATAGTCAAAAAGAGTCTATTCATATGGCTTTCATTGATCTAACCAGTGCCTTTGATATGGTTAATAGGTCAAAGTTACGGCAAATTTTGGAAGTCTTAGGCTGCGATCCGGCTCTATTGGAGCTTATTAAACGCCTACACACAGATCTAACGATTTCTATTCAGGCCGGCTCACATGGGCAGAGAACCTCCCCCATCCCGTCAACTAGGGGTGTAAGGCAGGGATGTATCTTAGCCCCTTTTCTTTTTCTGATATACATTAATGGGCTCTATGATTCACTGGTAAAACATGCAAAGGACATACCGAAGATGGGCCAGAGACAACTTCCAGTTTTATTATATGCTGACGATGCAGTTTTAATCGCTCGTACTGCAAACGGTTTACAGGGACTACTGGATGCATTTTATAATTTTATGTTGAACCTTGATCTGAAAGTAAATTACCCCAAGACTTTCGTTATGACTTGTGGCCCACGTAATACAAAGTCTAAACAATTTACTATGGGAGGGCACACTCTTAATAAGGTCAAAGAATTTTGTTATCTAGGCATGTACATGAGTTCTTCTTTGTCCTGGAAGACACACATTAATTTTAAACTCCAACAGCTGATAAGGAATAACGAAGCAATCTTTCGCTTTTCAAATAAACTAGGTCACAGACCCCCTGCACAGATGAAAACTCTTTACAATTCTAAATGCACTGCATCAGTCCTTTATGGGGCAGGCGTCTGGGGCTATAATAAAATACCGTCTCTCCAGAGTGTTGAAAATAAATTCCTGCGCAGATTATTGTTGGTCCCAAAATGCACTGCAAACATAATCTGCCATGAAGAACTTGGTCAGTGCTTTTTGGAGGATAGGGTCTTTATGGCTCCCCTACTGCTCTGGATTAGATGTTGGTCAAACCCTATGGCAAGTTTGGTCCAAGACTGTATCTCTGATTGTCTACAATTGGAAAATTCAAATAGGATTCCCTGGCTTATGTTTTTGCAAAACTCTTTTGAGAACCTAGGGCTTAGATACATGTTTGATGATCCCCATTTGTTAACCACAAGCTCTAGGTCTGTCTTGAAGTCTACTTACTCCAAGCATATATCAGAGCTGAGATTTTATAGTTCCCTGAAATTGAAATCTTTTGATTCCTACTCTCGGATTGTGACTGTTCCATGCCTTGAACCCTATTTGACTTGGTTTTCAAGTTTTAGAATAATTTCTTTTTTAACACTTTTTAGACTTAATCTAATTCATTTTAAGGTAGCTTTCTCCGAACCATGTTTTTGGAAAAAGGACTTACCACTTTGTCCCTGTGACTCCAAATCAACTCAGAGCACTTTGCACTTTTTTCTTTTTTGCCCTTTATATGCTGCTCCTAGAGGGGCTTTTATTTTACCCACGTTACGTCTTCTTAGACCCATTCATTATAAGGAAGCCCTACTATATCTTCAGAGATTGCCAGATATCCAAATTTGTCACCATGTATTAGACTTTGTTACAGCTTCTTTAAGTATTAGGAAAAGGCCTACTCCTTTAAAAAAAAAAAAATATGTATGTATAGTATATCATTTTAAAGCTAATATTTGTACTTTTCTGATTTTGTGATTTTTAATCATGTCTAGTATATTTATCTGTGTATGTCAAGGGGTTTCAGATTGGATGCTCATGCGGTGTTTTTAGTAATGGTTTTAAGTTTTTTATTTTATATTATTTATAGTTTGTTAAATGTGTCTTGGTTTGCACTTTTATGGCAATTGCCGAATAAAGCTATTTGACTGACTGACTGGTGAGGTGATGGGTGATGTGATGTGTGGGATGATGTTTTGGGGTGTGTGGAATTTTGTGCGTGGATGGTGTATGAGTGATGGTGTTGTGTGCCTCTGGATGCTGGTGTGGTCTTTGCTTTTCTGTCTCTCTGCTTCTTCAAAAAGTTTCGTTGTAAGGGGTTGTGGGTAATGTGGGTGTGCGTTTTACATTGGATTGGGTGTGTGGGTGTGGTGTGTGTATGTGTGTCAGGTGTATGTATTTTGAATTGTCTAATGTGGTTGTGTTTTGTAAGTGTGTGTGTATTTTGAGCGTGGGGGTGTGTACCCCCAATGGTTTACTGCGGTTGAATGACTGTCGCGTTGATTCGTGGGTCGTGATAGTGTGGGCGTATTCCTGTTGGCGTAACGGTGTTGGTTTTGGTACCGCCAATTTATCACTGACCTTTGGTGTGGCGGACTTGTGTGGGTGTCTGTATTGTGGAGGATTTCTAAGTGTGGGTCATAATACCCGTAGCGGATTTCCGCCACGGACACGGTATGTTGGCGGCCGTTGGCACTGTAGTCAGCGGACATTACCACTAGGGTTGTAATGAGGGCTATGTGCCTTTGCTGCAGGAGAAGGAGGCTGGAGATGCCCGTGTGGCAGCAGTGGACCCTGTGGACAGTGAGGATGAGGAGGCAGAGGATGAGGATGTGGACAACAGGACATCAGTGATCAGACAATGCTTCTAATGACAAACAGGTAAGACAGTGTTACTTCACTTTTCTATTACATTTGTTTGAATATCTGTGGCACTGGTATGCTGTTTTTTCACACTTCTATGCCCACTTACTGTACCTTTTGCATATTCATTTTGCAGATGTTGGTGACCTCACATATGCTCCAGGTGTGATCGCTGCAGCCAGCTACAGATCATTAATCTATGCTTATTTTCTGTACAGTTGAATTGCAATGTTTGTACCTGTTTCACTGAATACATACTTGAAAAAGTTGACATACTCGACTTCTTTTTTTTCCAAGGGTGTTTATTGAAGTGCTAAAATATAGAGGGGCAAGTGCAATGGGATGGGGTGATGATGGAGGTAAGTTCAGGGTATTGTTCCAGTCTGTTTGTAGCACAGGTGCATTGTCCAGGGGGAAATAGGAAGGGGAGCAATGGCAGTTCAAGGTGGACAGGGTGACAGAGTGGGACACAAGGGTGACAATCAGGAGAGTCTCATTTCCTGACAGGGTCTTGGCAAGTGTCTCTGGCTTCTGTCTGGATCGCAGGGAACGTTTGCAGGGAGGGGTTCTGGTGGCTTGTGAGTCCTGTGGTGGGTCCTGCTGGCCACTAGCGGCAGCAGAGGTGGAAGGCTGTCTGGCTAGTGGCAGGGGCCTGCTGCTTTGTGACTGCCTCCCTCATAATATTGGCCATGTCAGCCAGCACCCCTGCTATGGAGATGAGGGTGTTGTTGATGGCCTACAAGTCCTCCCTTCCTCTGGTACTGTCCCTCCTGCAGCCGCCTCTTCTCCTGCTCATTGTCCAGGATCAGGCCCATTGTGTCCTGAGAATGTTGATATTGTATTGTATTGTATTGTAAGTGTATTTATATAGCGCTTACTACCCCTGATGAGGCGTTGAAGCGCTTATCGGCGAGTAGCACGCTACTCCGGAACCCCAGAGGAATTAGTGGTGGATTAGTATAGGGAAATAGGAGTAGAGTATTAGTAGGAGTTCATTTGAGTGGAGGATATGCAAGTTTGTTAGATTGATTGACTAGAATAATAGAGGGAAAAAGGAGGAAGAATCCAGAAGTGTTAATGGGGAGTTTATAGTAATAGGATGAGGCTTGAGATGGGTAAAGGAGAGATGGAGGAGGGAGGAGTCTGTGGAAAGGGAGTAAGGAGATCATCGTAGAGAAGGGGTTTTGGTTGAGTCAAAGGTTAAATAAATGAGGGAGAATTTAGTAGGGTTGTTTGTGAGATCATAGTCTTAAAGTGAGGGGTGGGGTGAGCCAGGAGCGGTAGAGGAGGGAAGAGCTTAGGCAGGGTTATTTTAGAGATCAAAGTAGTAAAATGGGTTTGGGATGAGTCAGAGTGTGCTCCTAGGATCTCTGCAAGTGCCTCCTGGAGAGTCGGTTCCCTGGACCTGTCCTCCATGTGGCGCACAGCACTCCAACAAGTTTCCCTGTTGGCCTGTGCCTCTGTCCCCTGAACCGTATGCCCACTGCCACTGACCCCAAGTCCCTGATTGTCTTGGGTATGAGGTATGACCTGGGGTCCCTGTAGAGGTGGACACACTGCTGATTGACGTGCCCTGGGGACAGAGGTATGGGTACACTAGGTGGGTGCTGTAGTGGTGTTTCCTGATGGGGGAGGCTCTGTGGTGATGTGTGACTGGGCCTGGGTAACCGGCTGTCCAGAGGTCCCTGATGGGCAAGGTTGGTCATCCAGATCCAGAAGACCAGAGTTGCTGTCATCACTGTGGGCCTCTTCTGTTGGGGGCTGGATATTGCTGGCACCTCCTCTCTGCTGACATTGGCTGGGGTACCTGTGGGGATGTAAATGATGTGTTATGGTTTCTGTGTCAGACATATTGTGCGTCCGTGACTTGCTCTCTTTGGTTGTATTTGCCCTGGCATCTTTCACTTGTGTACGTTAGTGCATGGTGGGATGATTGGTTCTCTATAGCGTGCATGCGTTAGTGCTGAGTGTCCATGCAGGGCTGTGAGTGGTGTCCATGCATTGGTAGAGCATGCAGGGCTTGGCATTGGGATAAGTGAGATGTGATGGTGGGGTGTGTGGGAAGTGGTGGAGTGATGGGAGTGAGGGTGAGGGTGGGGCTATGTGATGGCATGCAGGTGGGGGGGTGATAATAGTGGAGAGTTGACTTACCAGAGTCCAGTCCTCCTCCTACTCCGGCCAGGCCCACATTATACAGGATTGTCAAGATTTGCTCCTCCCATGTTGTTAGTTGTGGGGGAGGAGGTGGGGATCTATAGCCAGTCCTCTGTACAGCGAGCTAGTGTTTTGCTACAATGGAATGTACCTTCCTCCATAGGTCGTTCCACCTCTTCCTGATGTCATCCCTAGTTCTTGGGTGCTGTCCCACGGCGTTGGCCCTGTACACGATTCTCGGCCATAGTTCCATCTTCCTAGCTATCAATATCTGCTGCACCTGTGCTCCAAAAAGCTGTGGCTCTACCCTGATGATTTCCTCCACCATGACCCTTAGCTCCTCCTCTGTGAAGCGGGGGTGTCTTTGTAGTGCCATGGTTGTTGTGTGCGTTGTGAAGGTGAGTGTGTGTTAAGTAAAGTGTTGGGGTGTGTGATGGGGGTGTGTGAATAGTGTATAGGTGTGAGTAGTGTGTGGCTCTGGTTGTGTCAGTGGTCTTGCTGTCTCTCTGGTGGCAATTGTTTGTAATGGTAAAGGGATGTGGGTACTGTGGGTGTGTGGTTTATAGTGGTGTGGGTGTGTAGGTGTGGTGTGTGTATGGGTGTCAGGTGTGTGTTGTTTGAATTGTTCAATGTGGTGTTGTTTTGAATGTGTATGTCGATTTTGAGCACCGTCAATGGTTTACTTCCGTTGAATGTCCGCCGGGTTGATTCGTGGGTCATAATGTGGTGGGTGTAGTTTTGTTGGCGTAACGGTGTCGATTTTGATACCACCAGTTTATCACTGTCCTTTGGTCCGGCGGATTTCTGTCTGTGGCTGAATAGTGACGGATTGGTGTATGCGTGTCATAATATGGTGAATGGATTTCTGCCGCAGCAAGTTGGTGGCAGTCAGCGTGATGGTAAGTGGGATTTACTGCCAATGCCATAATGAGGGACATTGGCCCTCACTACAACCCCGGCAGATGGTGATATTTTGGAGAAAAGTACTGCCAACAGGCTGGGGGTACCTTTCCCCAAAATATGACATTGGCGGTTTGGCTTAAATCAAACTGCCAATGTACCACTCCGTCTGCCATGGCGGTAACAGCCGCAGGGCTGGAGACTTCAGTCTCCAGCCAGGCAGCTGACACTGTCCCACCCACTGGATTATGACCCTGCCTACCGCCATGATTTTCGTGTCTTCCATACCGCCACGACAAACATGGTGGTAGGCACTATCAGTGCAATGGAATTCCTTCCCTGACACTGATAGGGGTCTCTCCTGCCCTCCTCTCCCTCCCTAGAGTCCTCCCCCACACTACTGATCCCCCTCCCGACGCGCACATTCACGCACCAACATACACACGCATACACACATTCATGCCCACATTCATCCACGCATGCATACATACATTCACACACACATCCACACACAATGACATACATACAAGCACAAACGCATTCACACAACACAACATACATGCACACTCACACCCATTCATGCACACACGCATTCCACACGTCACACAACCGCATGCTCGCACACAGACACATACACCCACACCCACCACACACAAACACCCCCATCCCCCTCCCCTGTTGGAGCACCCGACTTATCTGCTTGCAGGCGGTCCTCCGGCAAAAGACAAGACGTGGCACTGCTGCCAGAAGCAGCGTCCGCCAGCAGAACACCGCCAGGCTGTATCATGGATCATGATACGGTCTGCAGCAGTCTTCTGGCGTGGCGCTGCTGCTGGCAGCAGTGCCATGTTACCGCTATCCGCCGCCATGATGGTAGCCGGAATTCCGCCAGCCTTCTGGCGGAATTCTGGCTACAGTCATAATATGGGGGATGGTAGGTAGCCACAGTGTTTTGGTGGCTGTCGCCGCAGTGGTACGCGGTTTTTGCCGCCAAACACATAAAGAGGGCCATTGTCAATTTTAGCAAGGAAGAAATAGGAACAATCATTGCAACGTTCTTGCAAAGAGGAAATAGCTGGTTTGGCGAAGTTATGAGGGGATAGCCTATGTTGTGAGGTGAACAAATCTGCTCTCTTGACTTAGAAATGACTGTGCAGACTCTTCTTGGCAGCTCCAAAGACAGCATTTACTAGCTGTCGTGACAGTGA
This sequence comes from Pleurodeles waltl, assembly GCF_031143425.1. Taxonomy (NCBI): domain Eukaryota; kingdom Metazoa; phylum Chordata; class Amphibia; order Caudata; family Salamandridae; genus Pleurodeles; species Pleurodeles waltl. The sequence continues at coordinate 516,851,374 of NC_090440.1, read as the reverse complement.
GAAAAACACTGTGGACTACACCTCAGCTCTGCACAACCTGCCTCAATGGATTTTCTCAAAATCCTGTTCACAGACAGATTCCTTTACTTTACTTTATTACACATGATTAATAATTCATAACTTGCAAGTTTATAGATTAACAGGGAAAACACTTGAAACCATGTTACCCCACGACCCCGAATTCCTATGTTAGGAAATTACTGGCTCTTTATTATACATTCAACAAAGATTTATGACCGAGCATTCCTTGACCAATAAATGTGTTCATCCTCTTTTGTCAATGTACTTTATTAAAAGTGTGTAGAGAGCATTGTGGGTCTGAGACTCCTGAGCTTTTGGAATTTGGTTTCTTACCTGCACCCATTGTAAATCACGCACCTGTGTATTTTGGGCTGATTCAATTATATGCCCAGTATCTAATCAGTCTGTGATCTGTTTGTAGTCACGGGGAGTGTGCCGGGGGACTTGTGTCCTAATGTCGTAAATACATGCAGGTTAGTTAGACATGAGTTCGCCTTTATCAGATGACCCTTTCGTGTTTCACACTCCACTACAACCTTTGACCTTGCTTGTGTGAGTGTGGGGGTTTGGCCTACACTGCTTTTTGATTGTGAACAGCAGTGAAGCCTCTATTGATGCTTGATGTTGCGCAATGTTTTCACATTTCATATTTGTCGTAATCCATTTGTTTTTCACATTTCCTTCAACATTCCCCCCTCTTGTTGGTATTTCAACTAGTTTATCTACATCTTGGTCTTTGGTACTAAGTGACACATATTGTTGTGAGAATCGAATACTTGTGCTGGTGTACTAATCAAAAACATCCCTCCTGACTTAGGTGGTCATTCCTAGTGCGGCGGTAACTGGACCCCCACACCGGTGGTGGTGAGGAGACCGCCACCAGGGTAGCGGTACAGACCTCCACACAACGAGTAAGGCGCTGAACCCAACGTAACACAGACAACTGACTGCCAATACCGCCACCACCGACGAGCAGCATCTGGCGGCAGTAGCCAACTTCAGGCTGGCGGAAACCAATGTCCGGGGTGGGCTGACCACAATTAAAATCTTGGCAGAAACAGAAAGTTCAAAACAAGAATGTGACAGGGTGAGATATCCAAGGAGGTATATAAGGTTTCTATTTAGTCTATAAAGTGCTTGTCTCTATCTATTATTTGATCAGTTGTACTTTATTTGTACACTATACAGAGGTATAATTCTTCTTAGACTATTTTGGGATCATTGTCTTTTGTATTATGTCTCTGGTTTCCTCTCTGTCTGACAGTTTCTTTGTTACCTCCAAGGACGTCAGGAATTTTTCCGTCTTCCACTCCCACACAGCCAGTGAAAGAAGGGGAGAAAAAACTAATGGAAAGCAGTTGTCAGGTAAGTAGTCTCTCTTATCTTAGTGTCTGTTTCATTGCTTTTTTTTACTGTTTTCAGTGTGCATGCAAGTTGGGGTGATTAGGAGGTAGGGGAACCCTCTTAGTGAATATACTAAGGGGTTCTTTTTTATGTGCTGTCCAATGGCCCAGTGTTGGTTTTAGGGTCTCTTTTATTTTATTTTATTTATTTTGATTTTCTTGAATTGGTGCAGGTTAGAGAAGGAAGCAGACATAAACTAAAACAAAACTATGGTGCGCAGATAGTGCTTTCCTCTATTATGGTTTGGCTCCTGAGGCAATAGACCTCTTCACCTTTCCCACCAGCCCTGATAGGTGACCACGCAAGGTCACCTGCAGGGACGTGGCTGGCTTCTATGCTCTCCCTGTTCCTCGAGTGGCTCTCTGGCTCTCCTCCTCGGTTCCGACTTTGATTCGGGTCAGCTCTCCTGGACGTCCACATTCCTCGCCTCTCTACTCCTCCTCCTCCAGCCGTCCCCCATCCTCCTCGCGAACGTCACGGCTCTCGCTTTCGTCCTCTCCCATCCTGCCATGCTCTCCCTTTGTTTTAGCTTTTTTCTGTGTCTGGAAATCCTGATTGACGTAAGCATGTTCCTTCGTGCTTGCGTCCACTACGCTCTTGGGAGTACCCCTGGGGGACTCTCACCTCGGCCCGTCCTCCAGGTATTCCCGAGCCCTGTCACACTCGCACTTCCCCGAGAGTGGCTGTTGTAGCCACAAGTCAGTGGGATATCGTGATAAATAGTCATTGTTGGTCAACAAGGATCATGGAGTCTGTTGGACCTGAAAGATAAAGGGTTGGAGGGATAGGAACCACCGAAGTACCCTTGCATTTGAGTCCTAATGTCTAGACACCCAGGTTAAAGGGGCATGGTCCGTGAGGAGTAAGAAAGGCCTACCCAACAGGTAGTGGAGGGCCTCAACAGCTTATTTGATAGCCAAACATTCTTTCTCCAAGGTGGGATAGTTCTTCTCCCTTGGCAATAACTTTCTACTAATGTACACAATAGGATGTGGGTGTCCGTCGCCATCCTCCTGCAAAAGGACAGCCCCTGATACCTGACCTGACACATCTGTCTGTAAGGAAAACCGTTTATTAAAGTTGGGGCATTGTAACACAGGTTCAATAGTTAGGAGTTTTTTAGTGCCAGATAACTTTGATACTGGGTATCTGTCAACTGGTTTATCTTGTTGAGCTGAGCCTTTTCTAGAATGTTTGTTAAGGGTGCTGGTATGGGGGAATAATTAGATATTAATCTCCTATAGTACCCTACCATTCCTAAAAAGGCCCTTATGTCTCATTTACTTTTAGGTAATGGTATCCGTTGGATGGCATTGACCTTGTCCATTTGAGGTTTAACCTTCCCACCCTCAATAACATAGCCAAGATAATTGATGGAAGTATGGGCTATCTTATATTTTTCTACATTTGCGGTCAATCCTGACTCTTGCAGGGCTTGTAGCACTTTGGACAGTTGCTTCAAATGTTGGTCCCAGGTGTGGCTATATATTACTATGTCATCCAGATACGCTGTTGCGCATTCCTGGTGGGGTCTTAAAATTACATCAATCAACCTTTGAAAAGTAGCAGGGGCTCCATGTAGTCCAAAAGGCAATACTGTAAACTAATAAAGTCCAGAGGGTGTAGAGAAGGCTGTCTTCTCTCTATCTGAGGGGCTTAAAGGGATTTGCCAGTATCCTTTTGTCAAATCTAGGGTGGTAAACGCATGTGGAAAACGCATGTCCTAGGCGCTCAATTAACTCATCGACCCGGGGCTTGGGATAAGTATCAAACTGGGACATGAAATTAAGCTGGCGAAAGTCAATTTAGAATCTGATACTTCCATTTGGTTTTGGAACCAAAACCACTGGAGAACACCATGGACTAGTGTATGTCTCTATAATCCCTGCCTCTGATATGTCCTTCACCTCTTTCTCTACCAGCTGTCATTGTGCATCAGGAAGGAGATAGGTTTTTTGTCTAGCAATCTTTCCCTCTGGTGTTCTAATTTGATGTTGAATCAAATTAGTCCTACCTGGTGTTTTCAAGAATACCGTCTTGTTTCTTTCGATCACAGATTTTATTTGCTTTCTTTGTTCATTGGTTAGTTCTCCTCCATAAGAGAGTTCTGTTACCTGCTCTATTTCTTCTGGGTTGGATAGTAGAGTAATGTCTAAGGGGTATGTTTTGGTAATGAATAAGGCTGAGTTGGATGGAGGGAGAGCGGTATCATTCTCTTCACACTTTGTCAGCAAGTTAATATGGTATATTTGGCTTTTCCTTTAACCCTCTGGGATTTCAATCCTATAGGTTACAAGGGTTATTTTCTCCTTTACTGTACAAGGTTCTTGCATTTTGCCAAGAGTTTTTTGTCGTGTCATTTGAGGGTCAGAGAATCAGGACTTTACTGTCTATTGATAGTGCTTTTAATTTCTTTCCTATGTCATATTGATTCTTTTGTCTTTCCTGACTTTCTTCGAGATGGGATCTTACCTCTTCCCATACCTTGTGTACATTTTCTTTTAACTCTCTGGTGTAGGTCAATATATCTTGCAACTCTTCATCTGTTTCTTCCCACTGCTCTGCTGCCGTATCTAACAGAGTACGGGGCTGCCTCCCAAATAACAGTTCAAATGGACTATGTTCAGTTGGTGTCTGAACATAAGTCTGAAGTACTGGGTTTTTCAGAACCCAGCGGTGCCAGGGAACACACCCTAAGACTTCGAGTCCTTCCTGTTTCAGACTACAGAAACACAGAGTCTTCTGGGTGAAGTCAAAGATCTTGTTTATTGGCTGCAGCCAGTAACAGGTATCCTAGAAGTACAACACGGTGTATATTCTCAGGAGACTGCTTCCTTTGCAAAACTAACCTTCTCTTTTATACAAAATATTATGCTTTAGGCAAACATTCCTTATTTTACAGTTGACCATTCACATATTTTCACTACTAAGAAATAGCAGGTTTATGATGACAAGCCCATATTTCAGTTTGTCCAGCCCTCAATCAATTACCCGGCAAGGCTTAGTACTTTCATCAGATATCAACGGACCCCCAATATAAACGGGCACCTCCTCCTTGTAAAGCAAGTCATAAAGAAAGAAACAGGGACAGGTGTGTGTAAGATTAGGCATGGTTTGTGTGTGATGAAAGGTTTATGATGTGTTGTGCCTTGATACTAATCTCATTCGGCCACTGGGAAAGAAACTGGCCGAACAGGTTTGGCTTCAGGCAGTGGAGTCAGCTTGCCCAGGTCACAGAGGAGTCAGCAAAGGTGTACGTGTCCTTCAGACTCGTTTTCAGCATTAGACATTGGCCTATGTGAGGGCAATCACAAAATGGCTGTCGTTTAAATGGAACACGAGGGTTCAAGACGGAAACTCTGATATTCGGGTGATTTTGTTACCCGAATATGAATACAATGCTTGTGCATACTATTCTGATCATTCCCGGTCTGCTGATACCAAAATCGTTGTGATACGACGATGTTTATAACACGGGTCCAGAATTTTCAGTACCACAAGTCTGGATAGCATGTAAAACCAAAGGTAACTTTTTGTCCCAGTCTTTTCCTGTCTCAGTTATGGTATTTCTCAACATACTTTTGATGGTTTTATTGCACCTCTCCACCAGTCCATCTGCCTGTGGATGATAGACAGAGGTACGTATTTGCCATACTCTTAGCAGCTGACAGTTTTCAGCCATTAAACGGGACATGAAGGGGGTTCCTTGTTCAGAAAGGATTTCCCCTGGGAAGCCCACTCTCGAAGAAACCAATCATGGCCTGTGCTATGCTTTTGTTGTGATACTGGTGAGTGGGATGGCCTCAGGGTATCTGGTAGCATAATCTACTAAAACCAATATGTACTGATAACCTTTAGATGAAGCTGTAAGTGGACCCACCAAGTCCATTTCTACTCTGGAAAAGGGTGTTTCGATTATGGTTAACGAGATAAGTGGGGCCTGTTGTTCATTACTGGTGTTAATCAATTGACATTTGGGACATGCTCGACAATGTCTCCTGATTTCACTGAATACTCCTGGCCAATAGAAACAACGTAGTAAGTAATCTTCTGTCTTTTCTCTACCAAAGTAAGCTCCCCCTACCTGACCATAGGCCAAATGGAGGACCTGTTCCCTGTACCTTCGGGGAACAACTAGCTGTGTTTTCAGAGGTCCCTCTTGTTGGACACACCTATATAACAACACGTTTTTGACTAACAAATAGGGACCCATCTCACCTGTAGGGTTAGTGACCACTGTAGTCCATGCATATTTGAGGGTAGGGTCATCCCTCTGGCATACCATGAATTCCCCTGAATTGGACAGTACTCTTTTCTCTTCAGGAACACTTTCCACGTCTCCCCATGTTTTATTCAACCGATATGCTGCTTTTTTAGTTCTTTTCTGACTTTTGGTCATTTGATCTTTATGTTTAATTTGTTCAATTTCCTCCTGGGAGAAAGGTGCTTCCTGCAACCATGATTTCATGGGATTTTGCCTGTTGATACTATCCAATAAGTGCTGAAAAGCAGAATAATCAGTGCCTATAATAATGTCCTCTCATAGATGGGGAATCCCTCCCACCCGGACTTTCTCTTCCCAGCCTCTCCAGATTATAGATATCTCGGCCACTGGATATCTCTTATTGTCCCCTTGGAAACATGTAATAACTACTGTCTCTTCTTGTAATCCTTGTTCCTTACTAACCATTTTTTCATTAATCATGCTCTGGCTGCTCCCAGAATCAACTAGATCCTGTTTGGGTATTTGGTTTACAGTCACGCTGGTCATGTATTGGGGAGTTTTCCCTCCAGCCCACAAGATTCTTCCTCAGGCCAGTCCTACCTCCATTGGTTCAGGGGGTGGGCATTTGTGGGGACAATTCCTTGCGACGTGTCCTCACTCTGCACAGTTATAACATTGGGGGTTGGAAAAGGGTTCCTTAATCGGGAAACACCCAGTTGGGTTTTTAGCTATAGGAAATCCCAGAGGAGTTTTCATGAGTGTGGGAGGATGTGGAGGCTTTTGAACTGGTGGTAGACTTTTTCCCTGGGTCACTCAAAAATCAGGGGCTTTGTGATACGCACATGCCAACTCAATTGCAGAAGGAATAGTAACATTGGAATGTTGTCTTATTCAATTTCCTGTGTTTACGGGCAATGCATCTAATTATTGTTCCAGTATGATGGCCTGTAAAAGTTCCTCTTAGTTCTCTTTGTGGGATTCAACCATTTACATCCCTCATCCTGTACTCTGTAAAATGAATCCCGTGGAGTCTCTGATGGATTCCACTAGGTCTGACGGAAACGTAAGTAATAACTGTCCATGTCCAGTCCCACTCGCTCTAGTATGGCCTTCTTTATATCACTATAAGGTTTTACCCCACCTGGGTTGACAGCTTGATAAACTGATTGCAGAGTTCCTGTCAAAAGGGGTGCGATATACCGGGCCCAGCACTCACATGGCCAAATGGCCAATTGGCGGATGTGGCAACCCTTTCGTAATTATTGAAGAAGGAGTCAGGATCTTCTCCTTCCTGATGTTTTTGCAACACAGAGCTGGGTACCCTTGAGTGTACCCTAGTAGTGGGGATGGTTTCAGTCAGTTTCTTGAGGGCTGTTTCATGTACCAACTGATTACTAGCTATTATGGTAGCTTGATTCTTTAATGCAATCTTCAGAGCGTCTCTATCACAACAGACCGCCTTAACTTGTTCTTCCCTTAAGAGCTGTAGGTGTCTTTGCCCTTCGACCAACTGGGCGATAATGTCAGCGAGGGTTGGTTTCACCTCCATAGCTTCCTCCCCTGTATAGACCATCTTCTAATCCCACTTCTGACACCACTGTGACAGGGTGAGGTATCCAAGGAGGTATATAAGGCTTCTATTTAGTCTATATAGTACTCGTCTCTATCTATTGTTTGACCAGTTGTACTTTATTTGTACCCTATGCAGAGGTATATTTCTTCTTAAAGTATTTTGGGGTCAATGTCTTTTGTATTATGTCTATGGTTTCCTTCCCGTCTGACAGTTTCTTTGTTCCCTTCTAGTACGTCAGGAATTCTTTCATCTTCCATTCCCACACAGCCAGCGAAAGAAGGGGAGAAAAAAAAAATGAAAAGTCGTTGTCAGGTAAGTGGTCTCTCTTATCTTAGGGTCTGTTTTATTACTTTTTCTTACTGTTTTCGGTGTGCATGCAAGTTGGGGTGATTAGGGGGTAGGAGAACCCTCTTTGTGAATATACCGAGGGGTTCTTTTAATATGTGCTGTCCAAGGGCCCAGTGTTGGGTTTAGGGTCTCTTTTATTTTAATTTCTTTAGTTTATTTTTCTTGAATTGGTGCAGGTTAGAGAAGGAAGCAGACATAAAATAAAACAAAAACTATGGTGCATGGATAGTGCTTTCCCCTATTATGGTTTGGTTCCCGAGGCAATAATCCTCTGCACCTCCAAGTGCCTGTGATTTCCTGTGCTCCAAACCCCCTACTCGGTCCCTCCCTACCTTTCCCACCAGCCCTGATAGTTGACTGCGCAAGCGGTCCCATACCTCGGAGAGCCACGTCCCTCTAGGGACTTGGCTGGCTTCTCAGCTCTCCCCGTTCCTCACAGTGGCTCTCCGGCTCGCCTCCTCGGTCTGACTTTGATTCGGGTCAGCTCTCCTGGGTCCCTGCATTCCTTGCATCTCTCCTCCTCAGTTCCTACTTTGATTCGGGTCAGCTCTCCTAGGTCTCCGCGTTCCTTGTGTCTCTGCCACTTCTCCTCCAGCTGTCCCGCGTCCTCCTCGCGTATGTCTTGGATCTCGCTTTCTTCCTCTCCCATCTTGCCGCGCTCTCCTGTTGTTAGAGATTTTTTCTGTGTCCGGACATCCTGATTGATGTAAAAATCCTCTGTGCTTGCGTCCGCTATGCTCTTGGGAGTCCCCTTGGGGAACTCCCACCTCAGCCCGTCCTCCAGGTATTCGTGAGCCCTATCACAGAGACACTCACCTCCAGGTACACAGATGCATCTGTGGCCACCATGGCAAACGAACTGCAAGTCCTCCCAACTTTGTATCTCGCCACACACCTTCAGGGCCAGCAACAACGACGAAGACGACAACCGTAAGTACGCGAGGAAATGGAACTCACCCACACATACCACATATTCCCGGCATGGACAGTGAAGGCCATACACACACACACGCACATGCATACAAATGTACCATACGCACACACGAAATACGTAAAAGCCAAGTACCCAGTACACACACAAAGCCAAGCAGACACATGCCAAACACACAGCACAACACACACAAACACCACCCAACACAGTCATACACATCCATAAACAATAACCCCAATCACGCAAAGACAACTAGACCACAAACACAATGCAGTCAAAAACATACATTTTGTGAAACACCACACATCCACACACACCATAAACTGTAAGTAGCAATGACACACAATCAATAGCAGTGAACACACATCCAAACAATGACACAGGTGAAAGATCACGTACAACCAATATATAAGGAAATCCACAGGAACTGTACCATACACACGGACGCACACAACACCCCATATAATCCCACAAGCAAGCAGTGAGACACATAACAACATGCACATGGCACAACCCATCTACCCAGCACATGCAACAGCACAGACACAACCCATACAGAGACCTCACACACTATTGCGCACAGATGTCACACCACCATGTAGAAGGAAACCAGGACACGCATCTCATCTTGCCAACCATAGCAATGTGGGCAAATGTATTTGGAACCATCAAAAATAAATAAAATATATGCAAAATGTGCCAAATGGCAAGCCAAATTTGCAGAAATGCAGAACACATAGTCCATATATCATGGCCCCAGCTTGACTCCTGACAGCAAATAGGCCTCCATGTCATAGGGGCATCAATTGGACATGCAGGTACCTCAGAGGTAGTGGGAGTGCTCGTGTGACGTGTTGGTGTGCTGTACGTGGATGCTGGTGTGTGCAATATGTGCATGTCTGTGGTGGGTGTATGTTGGGTGGGTGAGTGTGTGCGTGTGCATATCTTGGGAGGAGGGGGTAGAGATGCAGGGAGAGGGAATAGAAGACGTGTGAGTGAATGTTGGGGTGGTATGTGCAAGTAAGGTGGATGTGCTGCAGAGGTCAGAGAAGGTTTCAACGTGAGTGTGGATGTGGTGTGTGGGGTGGGTGCCTATGAGTCTGCTGTTGTGGTGATTGAGGGTAGACAGGAATGTTAGCAGGACCAGTGTATGATGATGCAGTGCTGGCAGGTGTGAATGGGGATGTGACTGTAAGGTAGGCAGTGTAGAAAGCTGTCAGAGTCACCAGATCCGCGGGGTCTGCGCACGTTCCCAACACATCCACCACTGAACAGCTCCAAGACTCTGATAGATAAATCACAGAGGCTAACAGAGGTCAAGAGGGGATTAGGAAGGGAACAGCTGGGAAGGAGACCTGTAGTAAGAAAAAGGTTAGAACACACAATATGAAAATTATATCTCCTGAAATCAATACTAGACGATGATTCTAAGCCTAGTCATTCTGAAAACATGAACAATCTAAGAATTAAGCTTAAAATGACTAAGTTTCAAGATGGTCGGATACCTGTAAGGGAATCAAAATGGATTAAATCAAAAAACTTTCTTATTCAAGTACTTTCCTTTACATGAGAATCAGAAAAACATTCTGACTAAATTTTAAACCAGTCATATAAATCCTTTTTTGAGAATGCATACTAGGACCATACAATATTGCATCTAGAAACTCTGGCCTTCTGTATACTCTTAAAATGTTTCAACACAAATTGCGAATATTGCAGATTTATATATATATATATATGTATATATATATATAGTAAACACCAAAAAAGGATTGTGCACCATGAATAACACAATATGGATTCAGGAAACAAATCATATAACTTGTGAACTCGAATATTACATAATAACTATCTTAGAATAGTGGCATACAACAAACAACATGAATTAAACTCGAGGAGAGAATCGTGCGTCTTGCCAATTTGAATGTCACCATGTAAAATGTCAAGAAATGGTAGCACGCAATGAATATCAAAATCAAATCATCATTAAACGAATCGGGCGTCTTGCCGATTCGTAAACCACGATGTTAATGCCAAGAAATAACAGCTCACAATGAATAACAAGATCAAAGTACAATTAAACGAATTGCGCGTCTTTTACCGATTCTTAAGCTACCATGTAAATGTCAAGAATTGGTAACGCGCAATGAACAACAAAGTTAAATCCTCATGAAACGAATTGCGTGTCTTGCTGATTCGTAAGACATCATGTAAATACCAAGAAATACCAAGAAATGCTAGCGCGCAATGAATAACAAAGTTAAACCTTTATGAAACAAATCATGCGTCTTGCCGATTTGTAAACCACCACATAAATGTCAAGAATGGTAGCGTGCAAGTAATTTGTTAATCATTACAGAATTAAACCAAGAATATGAAAATTCTCAATAATGGTGTCGGAACAGCCCAACCACGTCTTACCGCCTGGAACAATAATCACCAATGAAGGATGAAGGGCAGAAGCCTGGAAGATCCAATAGGCCGCCGGGACAGGAGCTCAGAAAGAAGCTGCTGCTCTGCACCGGGACCTCTGAATAGTGAGCACTGGGAGATGGGCTGGCTCTCTTTTATAGAGTCTTGGCCCAGCCCACAACCACGCCCAGGCATGTTGCAGGGAAAATCTCTAGAAGGCCCTAGAAAGGGGCCACACCCTAACACACTCTGAAAACCTGCAGCAATACATTGCAAAGGAACAATATTTGTAAGCATATTAAAAATAAGTTTTCAGGATTGAACTCTGCAATGCAAAAGGTTAAACCACAACATATCAGCACAATGCATAAATTACGTTGTTTTGAGAGTGCTTGGTTTTTGCATTCTAGTTGCCAATAGAGCGCGTACTGCCCTGGTGTTGACAAAAGTGTCTGTTGTTGTGTATGCAGATGTGTGTTGTGTGTGTGCATGCCTGTGGGCTCATTTCTGGCGCTTGTGGTTTTCTTTGTGCACCTTATCTGTTGTTATGGGTGTATGCTGGTCTGTAGGTATGCCCTGGACGGGTGTAGGGAGAGAGGTTGTGGATTGTGAACAGGTAGCTGGAGGGGGGACGGAAAATGAAGGGACACTGGCTGCCATCAACAAAGAGGCCAGAGCCTGAAATGATCTCTGTAGGCCAGACAAGGCACTATGAATGCCTTCCAGGTAGGCATTGGACTGCTGCATCTGGGAAGCCAGTCCCTGGATGACATTCACGATGATTGTCTACCCCACAGAGATGGACCTCAGGCCACTCAAAATGTGGGACAAAGGACATTGAACAGACCTGTTGCCCTGGAGCCCCATACAACCACCCATACAGGGGTAGGACCCCTTTCACCAGTTTATCCAGCTTCTCAGCTGTGAAGGCTGGGGCCCCATCCCATGCAGTGCGTGCCATCGTGCTCCAAGATTCAGGGCACAGCAGCACACGAAGTGGAGGTCTTCCTTGCCCGAATGCCAGGAGTCAAGTGAGCTTGCCCATACAAAATGGCAGTCACGACCGCAGAGGTCATGACGGTCACCCATGATTGTCATTGGTCCCAGTTTCCCATAGACGTCAATGTTAACCAATGAGGAGTTGCACAGCGGTTCTGACCGCCTCTTGCCATGATGACTGCCCGTGGCAGAATGAAGTCACTTCCATCTATCCAATGCATGCAGGACAGGCAGATCCTATTTTAGTATGTTCCATGACTGTCCTGGGTTCACACTGTGTCATTACCTGCATATAATCACAAAATAATTAATATAGGTTACATTTTGTTGATAATCACATATGTAGTGGGTGTGAGGTGACATCACCACACTTGTCACTACATATGTCTTTATTGACAATCCGTATGGTGGAACATGTGGAAAGTCTATGTTTACAAATCCTGTACATGTCCCTTGTCACAGGGATTATGTGGCATTGTCTGTATAGGAATGGAGTGTGGAGTAATGTGTCTTTCCACAACATCCAACTTACATGACCAATAGTTCAAGACTGTTGTATGTCATTCTTGGTGCACAACATTGTGAGAGGTGCCCAGATTGTTGTTTGTCTCCCTGCCTAGATACCGCCAAAATTGTCAAGATTGTCACTCACCTGAAAAGCAGGATGTCTGCATGGGCGATGGTATGCCCCCCAATTTCCTGGAACACCTCTCGGCACTTCCTGGTGGACACAGAAACCCCAGCAGGTGTCCCAAAAGGAAAGGGGAAGTGGAAGAGAAAGAGACAAAACACTGCCACGTCCTGCTGGTCCAGCCAGGAACCCTGTATCTTTGGGGGCAAGTCGTTGTTGACAGAGTGATAGTAGAGTTAGTGCACTCAACTTTCTTGAAACTGAATCTTTCTTTCTGATATGGGCACAGAAGCTGTAGAAGAACACCGGGAGGCTCCAGCACTTTTCTTGGATAATAATAACTGTTGGTACAATTACTAACACTGTATTACCAAAAACCCAAACTGAGTACCATAACAATATGTACTGCGACACTAGGGCTGGCTTTACAGAGATTCACTGTTGCACACTACAATTAGAACTGTGGTTGCACTTATCATGTACAAGAAAGACAAACAAGGGCATTAATTATATCACGTATAACTTTCCTGCGTGCATAGGGTTAAACTGAAAGGAACAAAAACAATCCAAGAATTACAAATGTCCACTCTGGGTTTAAACAGTTAGGGTGGCACAGTTTGGTTTGGTTTCACTGTGTGTGTGAAAAACCCTTCAAAAGCAAATTCCTCAAATCTGAAACACAGGCATGAACGACACAATTTAAATCCAAGAGTTAAGCTATTAGAGAAAGAAAAGTCACGTAAATGCTCTTTTAAAATTGCACTGTCACTTTTTGTAGTGCTTGAGCTCAAGCAGAGTTCCTGAAGCACATTTAGGCAAGTAACTTCAATAATAATGTAGAATGTTCAGAAATGCATTTGTCTCTTCGAGATAAGCACTCTGCCAAATTACGAGGTCTGAAATACACCAGCTGTTCTAGGAAAGCGCAGCGCTCAAAGAACAAACTCCCTGGAGAATACTAGTCACTTAGCTGCAGTCTTTTCCGGAGTGCTGGAGGAATGCCTGGTGTCAGCTCGTACAGGAACGAAGAAAATAATTGCCTCAAAAGTCCTGAATACGATGATGACAGCAGGGGCTGGACTGCCAAATCAGATGCTGAGATCAGGAAGCAAAACAAAGCCAAGCAGGGAGGCATGCTTCACTCTGCTATTTATAGCCAATCAGGAAAGCAGTTGAGTTTCCACATGTGGATGAGTCACCACACCCAATTAGAAGCACATGTCTACACCTGCTCACATTAGCAAACAAGAATTGGTAAAACAAGCATTGATAAAACCAATTGTGTAACACAGCACATTATGGGGCATATTTATACTCCGTTTGCGCCGAATTTGCGTCATTTTTTTCGACGCAAATTAGACGCAAAACTAACTCCATATTTATACTTTGGCGTTAGACGCGTCTAGCGCCAAAGTTCGTGGAGTTAGCGTCATTTTTTTGCGTGAACACCTTCCTTGAGTTAATGATATGCAAGGTAGGCGTTCCCGTCTTAAAAAATGACTCCGATGCTATTGCGTCGGATTTATACTCCCGGGCAAAAATGACGCCCGGGAGTGGGCGGGTCTAAAAAACCCGCATTAGCGCCGGATTTTAGCGCCTGGGTCAGGGCAGGCGTTAAGGGACCTGTGGGCTCAGAATGAGCCCAGAGGTGCCCTCCCCTGCCCCCAGGGAAACCCCCTGCCACCCTTGCCCACCCCAGGAGGACACCCAAGGATGGAGGGACCCATCCCAGGGACATTAAGGTAAGTCCAGGTAAGTATTTTTTCTTATTTTTTTTTGTGGCATTGGGGGGGCCTGATTTGTGCCCCCCTACATGCCACTATGCCCAATGACCATGCCCAGGGGACAGAAGTCCCCTGGGCATGGCCATTGGGCAAGGGGGCATGACTCCTGTCTTTGCTAAGACAGGAGTCATTTCAATGGGGGATGGGCGTCGTAACAAAATGGCACAAATCGGGTTGAGGCGATTTTTTTGCCTCAGCCTGACTTGCACCATTTCTGGACGCCCATACGCCATTTTCCCCCTACGCCGGCGCTGCCTGGTGTACGTCGTTTTTTTAAACGCACACCAGACAGCGCCGGCGGCTTACGCCGGCTAACGTCATTCAATAAATTCGGCGCCCGCATGGCGCCTCAGAATGGCGTTAGCCGGCACTAATTTTTTTGACGCAAAACTGCGTTAGCGCACTTTTGTGTCAAAAAGTATAAATATGGGCCTATGTTTACTTAGAAACATGAAGGTTTAACCAAGAACAGAGATATGATCTAACCCTAATCCCTGGGGATGCTGACAGATAACGCAGGAGGCACCTTGGGGATTCCTGACAAATATGGAGTGATGAGGAATGCACCAGTTTACCGGCCCCTAGTAGATCTTGAAACCATGGAAGAGCGCCACATCAACCTGCCATATTGACTGAATCATGTGTCCATCAGGGAACTGGTTGCCCAGTTGGAGCCAGACCTCCTGCCGGCTTTGAGAAATCCCCATGCCATCCCTCCAACAGTCCAGGTGTTGGCAGTCCTGCATTTTCTGGCGAGTGGCTTGTTTCAGGTGACTGTGGGACTGGCTGAAGGGATGTCACAGCCCAGGTTCAGAAAGGTGTTACAGGATGTGCTGGATGCCCTACTCAAGCATGTGAACAGGTACATAAGGTTTCCACAATGTGCTGAATTGCCCACTGTTAAAGCAGCCTTCTACAATATATCACATGTCCCACATGTACTAGGGGCCATTGATGGGACTCGCATCGCCGTGGTACCTCCGAGGGCCAATGAATAGATCTATAGAAACTGGAAGAGTACATATTTGCTCAATGTACAAGTGGTGTGTCTTGCAAATGAGTACATAACACATGTAAAAGCGAAATTGCTTGGATCGGTACATGATTCCTAGGTCCTGAGGAACAGCAGTGTCCCTGCATTGATGTCACAGCTACAGGGAGAAAGGGCCTGGTTAATAGGTAATTGTACTGCTCTCCATGTCATGTGTTTGATACTCCTCCCTACACAATCTGTACTCTGCTTAGCATTGTTACCTATCGTCATATCTCCTTTTCCACACAGCTGACCCGGATACGCCAACCTGCCCTGGACCTTGACACCTGTTAAACATCTATCTACAGGAGGGGAGAACAGGTACAATAAGGTACATGACCGGACGAGGCAGGTGATTGAAAGGACTTTTGGCCTCTTGAAAGTTCGATTTTATTGTCTCCATGTGTCTGGTGGTACCCTACAATACCGACCAGGGAAAGTCTGCTAATCTTTGTTGCATGCTCCATAATCTGGCCCTCAGAAGGCACATCCCACTATTGGAGGAGGGGGAAATTGATGCTGGAGCAGCGGTTGGGTCCGGTTACTCTGATACTGAGGAGGAGACATACGAGGATGAGGCGCATGACAACAGGACTGACCTGATTCGTCACTACTTTCAATGATGAACAGGTATGTGTGATTTGTATGTCATGTGCACTTGGACTATGTATTGGTAAAGCCAGTCTGTACTCAGATTTTGCATGCATCAAGGTGTGTGTGGGGACTACTGCCTTCCATCTTGGTTTCCAACCCTGGAAAGGTAGCTGACTTACCATGAGGAGTAGTGGAAATGCATTGCTGCCATTGACATATGTGAAATGCTGGTGCCATAACAGAACATCCTTATGGTTGTACCATAGGTTATGGATCCTCAGTCTGCCTGTTTGGTTAAATGTAAGGGGGACTTATCAGTCTTGTCCTGCTGTGTAGGCCTATCATGCTGCATTGTCAGTTGCTGTGTGGCAACTACCTGTTCCTGAC
This sequence comes from Pleurodeles waltl, assembly GCF_031143425.1. Classification (NCBI taxonomy): domain Eukaryota; kingdom Metazoa; phylum Chordata; class Amphibia; order Caudata; family Salamandridae; genus Pleurodeles; species Pleurodeles waltl. The sequence continues at coordinate 516,835,032 of NC_090440.1, read as the reverse complement.
TATTCAGGGAGGTGATCTGTAGAGGATGTTACCTGTGTTAATTTCTTTACTTTCCTACACATGTGCGTGAGTGACAATGCAGGCCCTTGCATGTGTGGCATCATAGCCGCTGGGGCAGTCATCCTGTGTTTGTGTTCAACTGCAGTTGATGTAGGAATATGGAGTACATGCCTTACAACATTGAGCCTAATTCCATGTAATTGTCCCTCTTCAGGTCACATGTCTGGTTGCAAGCTGATTACTGATATGCCTGTTTGCATCTTTGTAAACTGGATGTTACCACAATATGGATGTACTTAGAAACCTGCTGGAGATTCCTACTACATCTGTCACTTTGACATTCTTGTAGTGCCGATGTGTGTTTTTGATTGTTGGTTGTAAACAGAAATCCACGTTAAACAATGAAGACACAAGCGCCATGACGTGCACAAATTGGTGCTTATTGAGTGTTTTATATCACAGTCCAGAGGAGTGGGGACTTGATTTAGGTGAAGATCAGAGTGGGTGGTCCAGCTGTTTGTTTCACAGGTCCTGTATCCATTAGCCTTACGATGATGGGAACTTAGCATTGGACAGCCAACAGGGTGTAACAGTGGCACTCAAGGTTGACAGTTCAGGAGAGGGATCACTTCCTGGTGGGGGGATTGCTCCTTGCCTCAGGTCCTACAGGATGTCTGGATGGCCGACCTCTTTTACGGGTGGGTCCCTCAGCTGCAGGGGTAGGGGTGCTGGTGGCCTGCGGGTCCTCCTCCTGGGCCTCCGTTCTAGTAGCAGGTGTTGATGTAGAGGGCAGTGGTGTTGTGTCTACTGGATGGAGCCTGCTGTTGGGTGGAGGATATACACACAGTGTTGTTGTATTCTTTGAACTCCCCTAACATGGAGACCATTGTGGCATTGAGTACCTGCCACTGCTGCATGGACTCCTGGTGGTATTCCCCCTGCAGCTTTTGGGTCTCCTGCAAGGTGGTCAGTGTCCGGCCCATCTTGTCCTGGGATTGCTGGTAGGCTCTCAGTACTCTGAAGACGGCCTTCTGGGCAGTCGTGCCCTGTTGCTGCCTTGTCCTTTGGTCCACGATTGCACTCCCACTGCCACTTGCCCCCTGTGCCCCTGGTGCATTGTGCCCCCTCCCCTGACGCCAGGACTGTCATTCTTTTGGGATTGCAATGTTGACTTATGCCCCTCTCCTGTGGGGCGCACTGATGTTTGATGGGACTTTGTGACAGAGGTTTGGGAAGGTGAGCTCTGCTGTGCAATGGATGACACAGGGGAGGTGGTTTCAGTTATGGGCAGGGTGAGACTGGTGGTGGAGGACCGACCACTCATGCCTGATGGGCCAGGTGCGTCATCCCTGTCCAAACATCCACGGGATTTCTCCTTTATTGGATCTGCTTCCAGGCCTGGGCTTTCTGTCACTGGCATCCTCTGCTTTGTGGCAGTACTTGAGAGACTTGTGGAATGAGAGGTATTGTGTCAGATGATGGTATTGTACAGGTGATACACATGGTTGCATGCCATAATTGACTGGATTTGCAGGGCAGTAATGGCACTGAAAGTTACTAGACTACTCCTTGTGTTTCCATCAGTGGAATGTTGCAATGGACCTATTTTGGGCAATAGTTTGTATTAGTCTTGCTACTGTAATTGCCATGTACTGATGGGCATTCCAATTACTTGTTGTTGAAGGGGAGTGACATGGTTTATTGTGCAAGTGCAGAGATGTGAAGTGGATGTAGCAGTCATGAAAGGGTAAGGAGTGTTGCATTGTGGTAGTTGTAGTACTTGCTGCAGTGTGAGGTATCCATGCACTAGGTGGGCCTGTGAGGGAATAGAGTTAGTAGGGAGCTGTGGCATGCAAGGGTGAGTATTGGGCCCATGGTGGGTTTGTGCACCTTAGGGTGGTGTGAGGGGTTAAGATGGTGGTGGGGGTACATGCTGTGCACAGGGACATGTTGGCTGGGGAGTGTAGTTGACTTAACAGTGTCCAGGCCACCAGGTATTCCTGTCAGCCCCTCTGGGTGTAGGATGGCCAAGACCTTCTACTCCCAAGATAATAATTCTGGGGGAGGTGGCAGGGGCCCACCAAAAGTTCTCATGATGGCGATTTGGTGCCTGGAAACCATGGCCTGTACCTTCCTCCGTAGGTCGTTCCACCTCTTCCTAATGTCCTCCCTTGTGCGTGGATGGTTCCCCACAGCGTTCACCCTGACAATGATCCTCTGACATAAGTTGTTTTTCTGGGCTATGGATGTCTATTGGACCTGTGCTCCAAGCAGTTGCGGCTCCACTTTGACGATTTCGTCGACCATGACCCTCAGCCCCTCGTCTGTGAATAGTGGGTTCTCCATGGTGTCATGGTGGTTGAGTTGTGGGTGGTGGGGTGTGTGTTGTGCAGGGATGCTGGGTGTGCTGTTTGTAGATGTGAGTTGGGGTGATAGGATGTGCATGTGGTTTGTGGTGTTTGTGTGCAGCGGTGATGCGCGTATTGTGTTTCTCTTGATTTTGTGTGTTGTGTGATGCGTGTTCAGTGTGATGGTGCCTGTGACATCTAGGTGAAGTGCTTTCTTTCAGTGTGCTCTTACCTCGCTCTGTCTAACTTTGTAGGTGCAAAGGGTTCTGATATGTGTGGGGATGTGTTTTGTAGTGCTTTGATCAGGTGTGTGTGATGTGTGAATGTGTATCAGGTGTGGGGTATTGGTATTGTCCAATGTGGTGCAGTGTTCTAGTGGAGGTGTTTTTTTCCCTTGGAGTTTCCGGCCACCTATGGATTGGTGCCGTGCTAAGACCACGGTGCTGATTTGTAATTAGTGATTTGGCAGGTGGGATGTTCCCTGCATGGTGGTGCAGACGCTTCTTTCACGCCGTTGTTCAGGCTGACGGTGTCATTTTTTTGGTACTTTTTTGGTGGTTTTGTGTTGGTGACTCGTAATAAGGAGGTCTTCAGATCGCCATCACTGGTGGTCTTTCGGCACCCGCATACATGGTGGTCTTCGGTAAAGCCCGCCAAAGTCAGATTGACCACCGAAGTGCCTAGTTTCCTAGCACATGCTAGTACTGCCTGTAATACACAGTACATTAGGAGCAAGATTACAGCCGTTGGAAACAGAGCCCCCAACAATCCTGACATCTAGGATGGTAGTGCTGAAAAAAACCCACTAAACCAACTAACTGGGGCACCTCCTTCATCTATCATTTTACACTGCAGATTATGTAGAGTTTGTATTGCGTCTGACAAAGTTCCATTCTCTGCATCATTTGCTGGAATAAACATGCAGCATGCAGTACCTAGCATCTTACAAATGCCCCCTTGCCCAGCCGTCATAAGGTCAAGTACATAACGGTGTTGCAACACAATTATCCTTAGGGCATGCAGTTCTTCCTTTATGGCATTAAAGCCCTCATTTGCGGTGCTAATGACCTTGAGGAATTCTTACCTTATGGTCTGGACCCAACATGCGATTGCCTTAGCTTGAACAAATGGCAAGATGCTACCAAAGAAAAGCTCAGTGTCACTGAACAGGCGGTGTTCTTGAGGGATTTCATTCTAGGTGCTTGTGCCATAGTATACTACAGTTCTCTTCTTCCGGCTCTGATGTAGTATGGTCGTTGAACGGCTCATGGGGTGCTTTTGCAAAGCGGATATGTTTATTCCGGGTATCATCTAAACTGGAGCTTGCAAAGTTCCCATGTAACAAAGTCCGCCCCAGTTAGGTGGTAACTGGACATAACTGGGCATACAGTTTTTCTCCACACTGCCAGAAGAAGCCTACTAGGTTGGAGGTGCCCCTCTGCAGGTCAGCTTGGAAGACTGAAACCCTGCAACCAATATTCCAACCAACGTCCACTGTCCCGTTTCCCCTAAAACATAAGGAGATATAGGTTAGTTTCATAACTGTTGAAGGCCCTCATTACAACATTGGTGGTAAAAGCCGCTTACCGCCGTGCAGAAGACCGCCAACACACCGCCGCGGATATCCGCCACAGCTATTATGACCCACAGCACGGAATCCGCCAAAATTCAGACACCCACACAAGTCCGCCACACCAAAGGTCAGTGATAAACTGGCGATAACAAAACCTCCACCGTCACGCCAACAGAAATACGCCCACACTATCACGACACACAAATCCACGCGGCGGTCTTTCAACCACGGTATTCCATTGGCGGTACACACCGCCGCGCTCAAAATACACACACATTTACAAAACACAGCCACATTGGACAATTCAAAATAAACACACCTTAGACACATACACCCACCACTCCCACGCACTCAATACAATATAAAACACACACCCACATCACCCACAAACCCCTACAACAAAAACACAGATAGAAGGCCAGTTAGAGACACTCCAAACTACTACCAAGCATCCACAGGCACACCAGACCATCACCCACATAACTTCCACGCACCTCACACAACACACCACTACATATCAGCACACTTACCACCACACACGCCACCCCACACATCACCCACACCACCCCATGGCACGGCAAAGACACCCCAGGTTCTCTGAGGAGGAGCTCAGGGTCATGGTGGAGGAAATCATCCGGGTAGAGCCACAGCTATTCGGATCACAGGTGCAGCACACCTCCATTGCAAGGAACATGGAGCTATGGCGAAGAATAGTGGACAGGGTCAACGCAGTGGGACAGCACCCAAGAAATCAGGATGACATCAGGAAGAGGTGGAACGACCTACGGGGGAAGGTGCGTTCCGTGGTCTCAAGACACCACCTTGCGGTTCAGCGGACAGACGGCGGACCCCCACCTCCTCCCCCATAACTAACAACATGGGAGGAGCAGGTCTTGGCGATTGTGCATCCTGAGGGCCTCAAAGAAGCAGATGGCGGAATGGACTCTGGTAAGTCAAATCTTAACTATTACATCCCTCACCCTACCTGCATGCCATCACATACTCCCTCCCTCACCCTCACCGCATCACTCCAACTCCTCACAAATGTCCCAACATCACAAACCACACATCCCAACGCCAAGCCCTGCATGCAACACCAAAGCATGGACACCCATCACCAAAGCATGCCCACTGCACATACCCATACACCCCCCTAAACCATCATCACACAAGGTCCCACACAGGAATGCAGGCACTGGGGTAAACGGTCACCCACCCATTGCACACCATGGCACACACAGATGTAATAAACATCCTTTTATACCCCTGCAGGACCCCTACCCAACATCACCGGACAGGAGGGTCCACACATGTCCATGAACAGAAGAAGCCCACAGTGGTGACAGCAGCTCTGTCCAACTGGATCTAGATGACCAGCCCGGCCCATCGGGGACCTCGGGACAGTCGGTTCCCATCACACAGTCACAGGCCACTACAGAGCTTCCCCCCTCTGGAAACACCAGAACAGCACCCACCCACCGGGCCCATAACTCTGTCCCCAGGACACATCAATCAGCAGTGTGTCCACCACTACAGGGAACCCAGGCTAACCCACCACCCCAACAACAACAGGGACCTGGGGGCAGTGGCAGTGGGCACACGGTCCAGGGGACGGAGGCCCAGGAACACAGGGGAACTGGGAGGGCTGCTGTGCGACAGGGGGAGGACAGGCCAGGGGAACCCACTCTCCACAAGGCCCTCTCCAACATCATGGGAGCCTACCACCACTCCCAGGAGACGATGGCAACTGTACTGGCCAAGTTTCAGGAGACCCAGTGCCTGCAGGAGGAACAGTATTTGGGCTTCAGGGAGGAACACAGAACCATCAATTCCACCCTGGGCACCATCGTAGGGGTGCTGAAGGAAGTACTCAACACCAGGAGGGACACTCTGGCACAACAAGGGCCCCTGACACTAGCATGGACGATGAACTGCCCACCACCTCCGCCAGCGCTAGTGGACAGGAGGCACCGCCACAGGACCACCACACCAGCACCCCAACCCCTGCAGAGGGAGAACCACCCCACAAACGGTCCCTGAGATCCAGGACAAAGACAGAGAACGATGCCAAGACCCCCACCAAGAAATGAGACCACCCTGAATGTCATCCTTCTGTCCCACTTCTTCACCCTGTCCATCCTTAAGCTGGCCCAGCTCCACTTCCTATGCCCATTTGGGCAATGCACCTGTGAGACTAATAGACTGGACTCTGCCATGGACATTCCTCCACCATCACCCCTCACCATTTTGCAACCCCCTCCAATATTGAGCACTTAAATAAACACCCTTGAAGCACAAAACAATCTGGAGTCAGTCTTTGATTTCGGAATAGTGTATTAGCAATTACTGTGGCAAAAAGCTCTTTCAATTGTAATGTCAACATACCTATGTCACACAGCTCTAGTCCATGAGGAATCAAAGCAGATGTCACACAGTGGGACTCACATCTGTGAAATCGTAATGGAAAGTGACAACTTAGTGACCATACACTGGGTGAAAACAAGACAGTAGAGAGGTAGTAGTGTTAAAGTACATGTAGTAGGCAGGTTTGTATTCTTACCTGTGTCTCCCTGGAAATATTGCAGGATCACCGAGTTCCTGTTGTCCATGTCCTCTTCTTCTGCTTCCTCGTATTCACTGTCCACAGGCTCCACAGCTGCAACAACACCGCCATCTGGACCATCCTCCTGCAGAAAAGGCACCTGTCGTCGCAAAGCTAAGTTGTGAAGCATACAGCAGGCCACAATGATCTGGCACACCTTCTTTGGTGAGTAGAATAGGGATCCACCTGTCATATGGAGGCACCTGAACCTGGCCTTCAGGAGCCCGAAGGTCCACTCTATTATCCGCCGTGTTCGCCCATGGGCCTCATCGTAGCATTCCTCTGCCCTTGTCCTGGGATTCCTCACTGGGGTCAGTAGCCATGATAGGTTGGGGTAACCAGAGTCACCTGCAAATGGCGAGGGACAACTGTTAGACACACACTAACCTGTAGGGAGAAACCCAGACCCAGACAACCATTCCCACTGTCTTGCTTCCAGGTGCTCACCTAATAGCCACACACAGTGCCTCTGGAGTTGACCCATCACATAAGGGATGCTGCTATTCTGCAGGATGTAGACGTCATGCACTAAGACAGGGAACTTGGCATTCACATGGGAGATGTACTGGTCTGCCAAACACACCATCTGCACATTCATGGAATGATAACTCTTCTGGTTTCTGTACACCTGTTCACTCCTGCGGGGTGTACCAAAGCCACATGTGTCCCATCAATGGCACCTAAGATGTTGGGGATATGAACCAGGGCATAGAAATCACCTTTCACTGTAGGCAAATTCTCCACCTGAGGGAAAACGATGTGGCTCCGCATGTGTTTCAGCAGGGCGGACAACACTCTGGACAACACGTTGGAAAACTTAGGCTGGGACATCCCTGATGCTATGGCCACTGTTGTTTGAAATGACCCACTTGCAAGGAAATGGAGCACTGACAGCACCTGCACTTGAGGGGGGATTACTGTGGGATGGCGGATAGCTGACATCAGGTCTGGCTCCAGCTGGGTTCACAGTTCCTGGATTGTGGCACGGTCAAGCCTGTTTGTGATGATCACATGTCTTTCCTCCATTGTCGACAGGTCCACCAGCGGTCTATACACCGGAGGATGCCGCCATCTCCTCACATGTCCCAGTGGACGGTGCCTATGAAGGACAAAAGTGAGCACAGAGTCAACCAACTCAGAGGGACGTACCCACAGCTTACACAGAAAATGAATCCTAATCCGAAAAGTGGCATGTATGTGTGAGTCTAGGCCTAGGTATGTGTGATGCAGTTAAAAATGAAGTCATGTGGGCCCCTGAAATGGCGGCTGCCTGACCTGTAAAGTGGGACAACGGGATGTGAGGTAACTGCGCTGGCGTTGTACACCGTCACGGTAGGCGGTCGAGGACCGCGGCGCAATGCTGCATTGGTTAACATTGGACCCTATGGGTCCCAGGCGCCAATGACGATGTACGTCGGCGGTGACGGTATGCACCGCCGCGGACGTGATCGCCATTTTCTATCTGTTCAATCATTCGATACCTGATCTTTGACAGGAGAGGACCTACACTGCAAGTGCTGCTGTGACCTTGGTCTGGAAGAGACAATGGCTCGAGTGTCTGGGGAAAGGGCCCCTGCCTTCACATCGGAGGAGCTGGAGAAACTCGTGGATGGGGTCCTCCCCAGTAAACGCTACTCTACGGTCCTCCAGACAAACAGGTAAGTACAATGGGAGCATGCTGTATGGGCTATGCCTGTGTGGAGTGGGGTGGATGTAAGATGGGGGGGGGGGAGATTGCGGGGTGCATGAAACGACGGTGAGTGCATGTGCCACATGGCAAGGGTAGGGATGTGGGCCAGTGACTGTGACGGTGCAGTTGGTAATAAGTTTCTCTTCCCCCTGTACAATTCATGTAGATCAGCGCCCACCAGAAAAAAGATATTTGGCGTGCCATCGCCAAGGACGTCCGGACCCTGGGGGTCTACCACAGAAGGAGCACCCACTGCCGGAAATGATGGGAAGACATTCGCCGCTGGAGCAAGAAGACGGCGGAGGCTCAGCTGGGGATGGCCTGCCAATGTGGGAGGGGTGCCCGTTGCACCATGACCCCCCTGATGTTCAGGATCCTGGCGGTGGCGTACCCGGAGTTGGATGGGCGCTTGAGGGCATCACAGCAGCCACAAGGGGGTGAGTACACTCTCATCCTGCCGATTTTGCGCACAGTGGAGGTGTCTGGGTGGGGGAGGTGGGATGTGGGTTTCCCTAGGCCAGGGCGAGTTTAGTAGGCAAGGTCCCTCCGTAAGGCCGGCCATGTGGCACCCCACCCCACCTTTGTAGAGTGCCAAGTACACCTAGTCATGCCCCTGTGTCATCCATGTGTGCAGATGTCGTCCATAGCTTTGTATGCCATTTCCCAGGGATTGAACAGTGGAGCCCAAGAGCGCGGCGTAGTGCAGGGGGCTTCTGTGTCTGTCGTGTCCGCCAACAGTAGCGGTAATGCATGCACTGAACATGTCTTTCTTCTGTCGTCCCCCCCCTTTATGTGGTCTCCCTGTTCTTGTGTGCATTAGCATCATCAGGCGTAGGAGCAGTGGCACTGGAGCACGAGGGAGCTGCATCTCACATGGCCCTGGAGGGCGAGACAACAGACTCGGAGTTCATCAGTGGGACGGAGGGCGAGGGGAGCTCCACGGCGGGGACAGGAGCTGACATCAGCGACACGGACAGATGGGAGCTCCCTTGTGGTGGCAGCAACATCTGTGCCCCCTGCATCTAGAGGTACAGCCGCCACCCTCCTTACCAGCACCGCCCTCCCAGCAGCCCCTCAGCCTTTGCCCCGTGCCCGCATCACCTTCGCCCAGGCACCTCAGGCCCTGCCCCAGTCACCCCCGCTGCCCTCAGTGAGGAGGCCATTGACCTCCTCAGGTCCCTCACTGTTGGGCAGTCTACCATTTTGAATGCCATCCAGGGTGTCGAAAGGCAGTTGCAACAAACCAATGCATTCCTGGACGGCATTCATTCTGGTCAGGAAGCCTTTCAGCGAGATTTTCAGACCTCATCACAGATGGTAGCCATTGTCCCTGTCTCTAGGCTCTCCCCTCCAACTTCCTCCACACAGACCCAATCCCCTGTACCCCAGCCTATCCCAAGCACACCTTCAGACCAGCATGCACACACGTCAACACACAAGGGAAGCTCAGGCAAACATAAGCACCACACATCCCACAGGCACTCACGCAAGCATCACACACATGCAGACACACCAACATCCACTGCCTCCACTGTGTCCTCCTCCTCCTCGTACCCCCTCCTCCCTCCCAGTCTCGTCTACACTCACACCTGCATGCACTACATCTACAGCCACTACTGCCATCACCAGCACACACACCACCACACCCCGCTCACATGCAGTCACCACCCCCACTACCATTCACATGTCCCCTGTGTCCTCTTCCAGTGTGTCTGTGACACCACCTCCCAAGATACACAAACACAGGCACACACCCACCCAACAGCTATCCACCTCACAACAGCCTCCAGCGCATGCACCTTCACCCAAAGTCACCAAACGAACACCTCCTACAACCACAACCTCTTCCTCCTCTCCCAAACCCCCTCCAGCTACCCCTCCCAGTGTCTCCCAAAAACTTTTCCTGTCCAACCTTGACCTCTTTCCCACACCTCCCCCACCCCGTCCGTCTCCTAGGGCCCGACTCTCCAGGTCCCAACCTAGCACCTCAGCCACAACATCTCCGGGACCAGTGGTGCCTGTAGTCACCGGAATCTGGAGTGCACCGGCCACCAGGGCAGCCAGTGCGGCACGGAGCCACAGCACAGACAGTCCCCCACCTGTCAAGCATCAAAAGTTGGCCAGTGCCCGGCGGGAGAGGGGGAAGACTCCAGCCACCAAAGCCGCTCCCAGGGGTCCCGGTGGCAGTGTGGAGTCAGCTGCGACACCTTCCAAGGTGGGGAAGGGCCACAAGAAACCCGGCAAGTATGGGAAGAGCAGCACGGTCGGAGGAGACCGCCATCATTCCTGCTGGCCAGGAGGCCACCGCCATCATCCCCGCTGCCCAGGAGGCCACCGCCGGCACCTGCCCTGCTGCCCAGGAGGCTACTGCCAGCACAAGCCCCGCTGGGCTAGAGAGGACTGCCAGCACAAGCCCTGCTGGGACAGAGAGGACCACAAGCACAAGCCCCGCTGGGACAGAGAGGACCGCCCGCACAAACCCTGCTGGGCTAGAGAGGACCGCCAGCACAAGCCTGCTGGGACAGAGAGGACCGCCACCACAAGCCCCGCTGGGCTAGAGAGGACCGCCAGCACAAGCCCCAATGGGACAGAGAGGACCGCCAGCACAAGCCCCACTGGGCTAGAGAGGACCGCCAGCAGCTGAGTCACTGCAAAGGAGCCCGCCGCCTCAAGCACCGCTGAACAGGGCACCGCCCCCTCAAGCACCGCTGAACAGGGCACCGTAGCCTCAAGCACCGCTGGACAGGGCACCGCCGCCTCAAGCACCGCTGGACAGGGCACCGCCGCCTCAATCACCGCTGAACAGGGCACCGCCGCCTCAAGCACCACTGAACAGGGCACCGCCGCCACAAGCACCGCTGGCCCATGAGCGCCAAGGGCACTGATGATACTGAGTCTGTCACGAGCAGGATGAAGCACTCTGGGCACAGAGCCCTCTCCAGAACCAGTGGAGAGATACATCCACTACCTCTGTCCTTAGCAGGATGAAGCACTCTGGGCACCATGCCCCCTCCAGAACCAGTGGAGACTGTCATCCACTACCTCTGTCCTTAGCAGGATGAAGCACTCTGGGCACCATGCCCCCTCCAGAACCAGTGGAAACCGTCATCCACTACCTCTGTCCTTAGCAGGATGAAGCACTCTAGGCACCATGCCCCCTCCAGAACCAGTGGAGAGATACATCCACTACCTCTGTCCTTAGCAGGATGAAGCACTCTAGGCACCATGCCCCCTCCAGAACCAGTGGAGACTGTCATCCACTACCTCTGTCCTAAGCAGGATGAAGCACTCTGGGCACAGAGCCCCCTCCAGAACCAGTGGAGAGATACATCCACTACCTCTATCCTTAGCAGGATGAAGCACTCTAGGCACCATGCCCCCTCCAGAACCAGTGGAGAGATACATCCACTACCTCTGTCTTTAGCAGGATGAAGCACTCTGGGCACCATGCCCCCTCCAGAACCAGTGGAGACTGTCATCCACTACCTCTGTCCTTAGCAGGATGAAGCACTCTGGGCACCATGCCCCCTCCAGAACCAGTGGAGAATGTCATCCACTTGAGAGACTGTGGCTTTGCACTCCCCTGGATGGAACAGTGGGCAACCCACCCACTGTATAGACTTGAGAGACTGTGGCTTTGCACTCCCCATGATTGAACAGTGGGCAAACCACCTACTGTATAGACTCGAGAGACTGTGGCTTTGTACTCCCCAGGATGGAACAGTGGGCAACCCACCCACTGTATAGACTTGAGAGACTGTGACTTTGAACTCCCCAGGATTGAACAGTGGGCATGTAGCCCTCTCATGGATTTGGCGTCGTGCACTCAACCGGCTGTGGTGCCCCCCCTTTACCTCCCCCTGAGGTGCCTGTTTTCTTGCTCTCTGATGCCCCTGCAGTGTTCTCTCCGTCATGGTCGGGGATCTTGTGTGGGGCTCGCCCATACCGTGTGGGCCCAGTGTTCCACAGACTTCATTGGAGCACTACCTGGACTACTAAGCTTGGTGTATATTTTGTTTATGGTGTATATATATATTTTTGCGTACTTAATTTTAATATATTACAATGGTTACACTCATTTCATTTTGTCTTTTCATTCTTCTGGGGGGTGTAACTATAATGTATAAATATGTATTAGTGTGTGTGTTGTAGTGGGTGAGGGTGGGGGTGGGGGTGTTGCGTTTGTCTGTCCCTGTTTTTTCCCTCTCCCTCCCCTGTGTCGTAGGTGCAGTACTCACCGTTGTCTCCGCCGCTGGCGTTCGTGCTCCTGTTAGAGGAGCAAGAAGATGAGGGCTGGCAGGATGTGCAACTTGGGTTCCATGGCGTCCGGATTCCTCGTGGGGTGTGTAGAGGTGAGCGTTTTCCCTTCGAAGTCCTGTTTCTGCCGTGTTTTTGTCCACGGTGAATCCGCCCCGGAAAAGGTGGCGGATTGGTAGGTTGTGATGCTGTGGGCGGTACTTTGTCTTCCGCCTGTCTGTTGGCGGTGACCGCCAAGCTGTTTGTTTGTACCGCCGTGGCGGTCGGAGTGTTAAAGTGGCTGTCTTTGTTGGCGGTTTCAAACATGGTCGTAATTCCAATTTTTTTACCGCTGGCCTGTTGGCGGTCTTACCGCTGCTTTAACACTGTCCGCCAGGGTTGTAATGACCACGTAAGTATTTACAATGCTGTCTACTCAGGTGTAGTGTGGAATGTTTTAGTCTCAGATGGGGGTACTTTTCCTTATGGCATCCTGGGGAACATCAGTGCCATCCCACAAAGACATGGCCCTACAGGAAAAGTTGATGTTGGATGCCACTGATTATGTGCAAAGACTGATCCTCTGACTTAGCCCATGGCCTGCGGACAAAATCTGGGTGCAAGGTGTTTTCAAAATAGCTGTTACACTTGGTTGGTGGGTATGTTACTTCTCAGAAACCTAGGTCTAGGACCATCTGGAACCAATCTATGGAGGTTGGGCACCCTGTTTTTCTCATGCGTGTTTTTTCCTCTCTTATCTCTTGTCTGTCTGTAAGGATGTACAGTACTTCTTGTGGCATTAACTAGAAAGCGTACTACTCTGACGTGCGTCATTTGCATTTGGGCTTTTATGAAGCCAGCGAGCTATGTTTCATGGTACATCCTTCATGGAGTGTAGTCTGTCGTAAACCAGTAGCTTGGGAAATCAAGGAGCACACAAACCATGACTCATTTGTAGTTTCTGTACCTATTTCTGACGTGCTAATACCACATATTGTTTGACAACTTAGCATGAGTGTTAGGGGTCTCATTGTTACTAGAGAGCTCTCTTCAGACAAGAAAGATTTTAGAGTTTAGAAACACTTTGCTAGGAAAGAGGAAGAATGATAGATTTAAGAGATAGAAGAGAAATACAAAAAGAAAAATACACATCTTTGGTATTGTCTATTCAAAAGATCATCCACAAAACATAGTTGGAGGAGGGATCTTTCTGGGTGACAATCTTCATCCCCCCCTTGTTTAATTTGAACTGTGCATTGTTTTTGACAAGCAGCTTGGTCGTGATATACCTAAGGTTTCCTGCCATCCACTTTGTGAGCTGTTGATGTAGCCATGGTGACTGTGTAAGGACCCTCAAAATGTTTCTTGTTCTATTAGTCTACTTTTACACTTTACACATTTTGTTAATTCACACAAATACATATGGATTTCCTCACTCAGGCCCTCATTACGACTCTGGCGGTCCTATGATCTGGCAGAGCAGACCGTCATATTACGACTTTGGCGGTGTTCCGACCGGAACACAGCCAAGTCGCCACCATTCCTGCCAGTGAAGGTGGGCCACGGCGGCCGGCAGTAGGCATCTCCAGGCTGGTGAGAAGCATGTTTCTGCTGACCATATTATGAGGTTCCGTTCCACCAGGATTTCCGCTGCGGTTGCCCCACCACGAAAATGCTGGCAGAAACAAACCACATAAAAGGGGACACTCACCTTCAGGAACAAAGGCACGTCTGCAGCCGCCATGGAACCCGAACTGGAAGTCTTCCCAAGTGCTCCTGCTTGCCATACGTCTCCAGAACCAGCGACAAAGACACCAACCATAAGTACACCCGCCTAGCACACACTGGAGGGAAGGACATTAGTACATAAACACACGATATACACCTGGCACGGCCGGCGACGGCCACACACATATGCAAACAAACACCCGTAGCAGCACACACACACAAATACAAACACTCACACACAAACCACACACAACAAATCTCACATATGCAGCACATACATGCAGCAGGAAAGCCAGGACAATTATGTCACCCTGGACACCAAGGGGTCCCTGGTGCAGGTATATTCATTTGAAAACCAGAAAGAATAAATAAATATATACAAATAGACCTACTGACCAGCCCAACTGTATTGTGCACTCCAGGCACACAGAGCCATGTCCATGGCCCTAACTTGACTCCTGACTGCAAAGTGGCCTCCACATGGCAGGGGCATCAATGGGGCATGCAGGCACCCCAGGAGAGGTGGGGGTTTGGGTTTGGAGGGGCGGGCCCTTTGGTTTGGGTTGGGGTGTGGCCTTTGTCCTGGCTTTAGATTTTGGGGGCGGGAGGTGGGCTTTTGATTTGGGAGGGGAAACCTTGTCCTTGGTGGGGGTTGATGTCTTAGGTGGGGGAGGGGTGTGGCTGGTACAAGGTGCAATATGGGAGGCTTGGGAGGTGGAAGGCAGGGGTTGTGGGAGTGGAACAGGGCAGTTGGGGGGACTTGGTCAGTGGGAGGGAACAGGGAAAACTCATGCAGGAAATGTTTCTTAGGGGCACAAGGTTGGGAGTGATGTTTGGGAGTGGAGGGAGAGGGAGTGGTAGGAGAAGTGTAGGGTTTGGTGCCTTGGGTGCAGGTGCAAGCGTGGATGTCATGGGTGTGCTCTGTGACTGTTGGGTGTGTGAGTGTGGGCGTTTAGGTGTAGTGGGAGGAGGGGGAGGAGATGCAGGCAGATGTCAGGGGGATGTGTGAATGTATGTTGTGGTGGTGTGTGCAGGTAGGGTGCATGTGTTGAATGTGGGGGTGTTGACAGTTGTGCTGAGTGCGCATGTGGTGTATGGGTGCATGCATGGGGGTCTGCTATTGTGGCAACGGTGGTTTGAGTGCACTTGTGGCAAGATCAGGGACTGATGAAGTGATGACTGCAGGTTTGAGTGGTGTAGAGCCTGTGAGGGGAGAGGAGGTGGGATAGTCCGTGTAGGAAGTGGATGTTGCTTGTGTCTGCATCTGAATGTTGTGTGTGTGCATGGTGGTTGTGTCTTTTGCCGTGCCTGTGTTTGTCCTTGCAATCAGGGTCTGTTGATGTTGATGCATGTTGGTATGAAAGTGTGCCTTGGAGGGGTGAGGGGAGAGGGATGTGGGACTGGGAACAGGTTGTTGGAGGGGGATGGAAGCAGAAGGAACACTGGTTGTCCTCAATGTGGACGCCAGATCCTGAAATGATGTCTACAGGGCAGACAGGGAACAATGAATGCCTTCCAGGTAGGCATTTGACTGCTGCATCTGTGATGCTCGTCCCTGGATGGCATTCACAATGGTTGACTGCCCCACAGAGATGGACCTCAGGAGGTCAATAGACTTCTCATTGAGGGCAACAGGGCTGACTGGGGCAGGGGCAGAGGTATCTGCAGTGAAGGAGATGCCTGCCTTCTTGGATGAGCGGGAACGGGCAACTGGGTGGGGAGCTACAGGGAGGGAAGTGCTCGTAAGGGGGAGACGGACAAGGATGGTGCTGGGTTGGGCAAGGATGGTGCTGGGATGGTTTTGGGATGGTCCATGGTGCCAGGGAGCATCCATCGGAGTAGGAATGTTAAGATGTAGTCATCGATCCTGTCTCCCCTGTGGCACTCCCCTCACCCTCTGTTGCACTGGTCCCCTCGGCTCCGCTGGTATCAGCCTCCTGGGTCACCTGGGCTGCAGCTTTCCCACTCACCGGTGCCCCTTCTCCTTCACCTGATGATGCTGACGCACACAAAGACAGAATTGGAGAGGGAGGCAGGGCGGCAGAGAAAGGCAGGGTGCAATGGGTCAATAACCACCCTACATTCACACAGAGTAACAACAACATCATATGCTGCTGTGCCATCAATCAATCAATCAAAGAAATTTATAGAGCGCGCTACTCACCTGTGAGGGTCTCAAGGCACTAGGGGGTGACAGCTAGGGGGGAGGAGGGTCACAGCCATGTCTTGAGGTTTTTTCTGAAAAGCGGGAGGTTTTGCGATGGTTGGTGGGGAGGGAGTTCCAGGTATTGGGGGCGAGGTAGGAGAAGGACCTGCCTCTGGTGGCGGTGCGTTGGATGCGGGGGATTGTGGCTAGTGCGAGGTCGGTGGATCGGAGGTGGCGTGTGGGAGTGTGAAAGTTCACTCTTTTGTTGAGTTAGGTTGGGCCGTTGTTGTGGAGGGATTTGTGTGCGTGGATGAGGATCTTGAAGGTGATCTTCTCTGTCTATGGGGAGCCAGTGAAGGGATTTGAGGTGTGATGTGTTCGTGGCAGGGGAGGTTCAGGATGAGGTGTCCTGGTCTCTGTGGGAATCCATTTGAAGGTTTTTTTCAGCATGCGGAGTGTGTGGAAACAGAAGGAGGTGACTGCGCTGATTTGCTGGGTCATGGAGAGGGAGGGGTCTAGGATGATGCCACGGTTGCGTGCGTGGTTTGAGGGGGTGAGTGCGGGGCCTAGGGTGGTGGGCCACCAGTACTCGTTTTGTTGGAGTTGAGCTTGAGGTGATTTGTTGTCATCCAGGTGGCGGTGTCAAGGAGTGCAGCGTGGAGGTTGGTTTTGGTGGTGGTGGGAGTGCGGCCACGCCCTCTCCTGTACATGCCACAACAGTAGGAGATACCATGGGGGACCAGGCTGTGAAAACTGACAATGTTGGAACAGTAGCACTCATGTAATTAATAAGGGACAACCTAGTCACACTTGCCCAGTACTTGGTACATTCCAATGGCCATGTGTGGGGACACGTCCTGTACACTGTACTCAACAGAATCCGGATTGGTAGTTAGCATTCCCACTAATCCATTGACTAATAGCACAGTGACATCTGGTCCCATTGTACCCCTCTACACATACGATACATGGCAGCAGATTGAGGACACACTAATTACCTCACTCACAGTGGTAGGCTGAAACTGATGGCAATGCCCTCCCACCTCACTTGTACTGATGCTGATGGTTGGAGCTTGGATCAGGGTCCCTGTTGAGGGTCAACACACAATTCCCAAGTTTATATTTAGCTGTCTGCATGGTATGGGCACACATTTATGAACCAATCATGCAAGGGTGGCTGATAACCATAGTCGTTGTGCTACTAACAATGACTTACGCTACATCATTCCACTAGTGGGAAATACGAAGCCATACAGGCAGAACATCATCGAGGTGTCAGTATGTACTTTCCCCCGTGTGGCTGCTGTGCTGCCTTCAAGGGCCCATCCACCTCAGGGTAGGCCACTACCAAATTGCGGGCCATTAGGGGGGTCAGAGTCCTACGGTCACCCCTCCCTTGTAGGGAGGACAGCCCCAGCTGAGCCTCTGTGGTGTTCCAGGCCCAGCGTCTCAGCTCCTCCCACCAATTACTGTGGTGGGTGCTCTGCCGGGCATGGACCCCAGGGTCCACACTTGCTTGGCGATGGCATGCCAAATCCCCTTCTTTTGATGGGCGCTGACCTGCTTCGGTGACACAGACAGAAGGACAAAGTCATGTAAATTGGCATTACAGGGTCAGCAGTGGACATCACACATCTAACACATTTCTTGGCCATAGTCACGTGCCCTCACACCACTTACGCTCAGACTCCTCACCCATATCCAAGCATCCACTCTGTCTGCCTCGTCCCAACTCCTCACTTCCTCACACACATCGCAATCACACATGACTGCGACATGAGACTCACTTGCTGCTCTGGTTCCCCATACATCTGTCCATAGAAGAGTAGGGCCCTATCCACAAGCTTCTAAAGCTCTTCGTGGGTGAAGGCTGGGACCCTATCTCCTGCAGGACATGGCATCTTGCCTTCCAGAGTCAGAACACAGCAGCACACGCAGTGGAGGTCTTGCTTGCACGAGTGTCAGGAGTCAAGAGAGCTATGTAAAAGTAAATGGCGGTTATGGCAGCCACGTACATGACAGTCACTACCGGCAGTGATCACCATTGGACCCAGTCTCCCATAGGCAACAATTGTCATCCAGTGAGGTGGTGCACGGTGGTTCAGATCGCCATGACGTATGAAGCTGGCAGAATCACTACCAACTGTCCTGTGCATACAAGACAGGCAGCTGCCATTTTACATGCAGAAAGTTAATAGTTTATGAATCTTATGTGCGTCCTGGATGATACGTAGTGACTACCGCATAGATTGACAATGTCGACACATTGCATACATCAAAGTTTGACTACTCCTCCCTCCTGATCCCAGGTACGCTGCGAAGGTGATGATGAGACATTCCACTGTGAACTGGCACCTAGTTGACCTGACTACCCTGAAGAAGAGGCACGTAATTCAGATGTACCGTCTTAACCGTCAGACCATCATGCAGCTGTGTAGCCAGTTTGAGTCTGATCTGTTGTCTGACATAGGTCATATTCTGCCATCCCACCCTCAGTGCCGGTGTTGTCTGTCCTCCACTTCCTTGTCTCAGGGTTGTTTCACATGACAGTGGGCTTGGCAGCAGGGATGTCACAGCCGATGTTCAGTAATGTGTTGAAGGATGTACTGTGTGCTTCACTCAAACTTCTGCCCTCCTACATAATCTTCCCTCAACATGCAGATCTGACAACTGTAAAGGCTGTACTCTATGATTTGGCACATGTCCTTCATGTGATAGGGGCCATAGATGGCACCCACATTGCCTTGGTCCCACCCAGGATGAATGAACAAGTGTACAGGAATCATAAAAAATTTCATTCCATTAATGTACAGGTGGTGTGTCTCGCTGATTACCACATCATGCAGGTAACGGGCAGGTTCCCTGGTTCTGTCCAACATATACATTCTGCGGAACAGCAAAGTCCCACACATGATGGCACACCTACAGAAACTGGACATAGCTTATAAGAATGTTTCTGATAGGAGGTGTGTCCTGTCATCTCACATCAATTCACAATCTACTATGAGTCCCCACTGGTACTGAGATGTGTCCTACTTTTGTGCACACAGGTGACTCTGGGTACCCAAACCTTCCCTGGCTGCTGATACCTGTGAGGTATACGACAACAGATGGCGAACACCGCTTCGATAAGGCCCACGGGAGGACGAGGCATGTCATCGAGAGGAACTTTGGCCTACTGAAGGCAAGATTCTGCTGCCTACATGTGGCCATAGGTTCCCTACTCTACAAACCACTTAAAGTCTGCCAGATCGTTGTTGCCTGCTGCATGCTGTACAATCTGGCCCTGAGATGTCACATCCCATTGCTGGATATAGAGGAGGTGGCAGCTGGACCAGTGGCTGATGAAGGGGACATAGTGAGTGATGAGGAGGAAGATGATGCGGATGCAGCCGACTACAGAGCAGAGTTGATCCAACAATACTTTCCATGAGAAACAGTATGTGCCATGTGTAATGTATGTTACCTGTACTCCTATCTGCATTTTACCATACCTCCTCCTGGTGTCTGTCATCAGTGGAGTCATTGAGTGCAGCTCACCCTCTGGGTGGGGTGGTGAGGGGACATTTTGCCCATCGGAGGAGGTGTTTCTGTACAAATGTGAGTGCTACTTCGACTGTGATGTTGTGTAGCATCACTCATGCATTTTATTGTCCATGTGCTATTTTCTGTGTACTGCTTTGCCAACTGCAGTTGTCGTACCAAGTATGGTGTTGTCGTCAGTATTTCTATCATTCCTCACAGTCCACAATGGGAGAATGTGTCACCCAACTTTTACAGCCTGTGAAAAATGGCTTTAGGTGAGATTTGCCAACTGTGAGGGAAGGACTATTGGGGATGGATGTCGTGGAAATGTAGACCTGACATGGCAATATGGTTTGTGATTCCACATGCTAACACACACTAGGAATTACACACTTGTGCAGCATGTGTATTGAGTGGCCCGCAGTGTGTCCTATAATGATAGTTATCCCTTTCTTGATCTATTTGCAGGACATGACATTTGTGTGGGGCAACTCTGGTTCCTGCCTTGCCTGGTGGCTCCCTTGACTCATGGATCCAGATTATCTCTGCCCTACCATCAACCTTGCTGCATATTGCATCTTCTGTCTATCTTACAAACATTTGCAGGAAAGTTGTTTGACTGTGATGACATGTCATTCAAATGTGATTCTCACCCATTACAATAAAGACACATAGGCACAAGCTGTGCTCAAAGGTGTTTAATGTTACTCACAAGTGTAATGTGTGATGAGTGGTGTCAAGGTGGGTGTAATCATCTGAGTAGTTGTCCCACCTGTAGGTAGTCCGGGTCCAGTATCCAAGGGGGAATGGGTAAATGGAGCCTGACAGTGGACAGTCAACAGGGTGTGTCAGTGGCAGACAAGGGAGAATGTTCAGGAGAGACTCACTTCCTGGCAGTTGTCTTGGTCTCGACATCAGGTCCTGCAGGATGTCTGGATGGATGTCCTCGCTTATGTGGGTTTTCCTCAGCTATGGGGGAGGGATGCTGGTGGTCTGCGGGTCCTCTGGCAGGGCCTCCATTCCACTTGCCGCCGCAGAAGTGGAGGGCTCATTTGGAATGTGGCTAGTGGAATGGGCCTGCTGGTGGGTGGATGACACACTCTGAGTGGTGGTCAGTTCCTTCAGTACCTCTGCAATGGAGACCATAGTGGCATTAAGGGTCTGTCACTGCTGCATGGCCTCATGGTGGTATTCCCACTGTAGCTTCTGGTACTCTTGGACCGTTGCAAGGGTCTTGCCCAGTGTCCTGGGACTGGGACTGGACTCCCAGGATTTGGGTGATGGCCTCCTGGCCAGTCCTTTGTTGTGTGTGCCCCATCCTTTGGGCCACAGGTGCCCTCCCACTGCACCTGGCCCCCTGTGCCTGTGCCCCTGGCAGTGTGCCCACTCCCAGTTGCACCAGGACCTTCATTGTCTTAGGTGTGTGGCCTTGACTCTGGTCACTGTACTGTGGGAACACTGCTGGTGTGGGGATGTAGGGTTGACTGTGCTGTGGTAGACACATGGGAGGTGAACTCAGATGTGTTCAGGGTGGGGCTGGTGGTGGCGGACTGACCAGTTGTCCCAGATGTGCCAGGCAAGTCATTAACATCCAGACATCTACTGGGGCCTTCATCCTGGGGAGGGCTTTCTGTCTCTGGTATGGGCTGCTGGGTGGCAGTGGGACCTGTGGATGGAAAGGGAGGGAGTTACATTATGGTTATGTTGTTGTTGGTTCATCGTCAGGTGCTTGGAGTAGCTTGATGTGCTTCCCAGTCTTAGCAATGACAGCAGCAGCACTGCAGACATTGCTTGCATGTGACATGTTGTGACATTATTACAATTTGACATTTCAGTTTAGGGATTGTGAATTGCATTGCTGTCAATGGGCAGTGTACACAGAGTAGTGCTGTGTTGGGACGCAGTCGTGGCATCCAGTTGATGTGGTATGTACTATGGTTGTCCGTGCAGGTGTTCCATTGTGAAGTGGAACTATACATTCTTGATGTGTGGGGAGTGATGCATTGTGGGAGTTGAGGTGCTTAACATTGTGTTTGATATTTGTGCATTAGGGTGGCACTTTGTGGGGGTAGTGGCAGTTTGGTGGGTGGAATGCAGAGGATAGGTGTGGGGTGATTGGTGTAGACGTGTACGATAGGGTGGATTAGGGAGTGTTGGGTGGCGAGGAGTGTTGTTGACTTACCAGAGTCGAGTCCTCCGATGATTGATTATAGTCAGGTCCTCAGGATACATGATGTCCAAGACCTTCTCCTCCCACAATGTGAACTCAGGGGGAGGAGGTAGGGGTCCACCGCCAGTCTTGTGGAGTACAATCTAGTGCCTGGATGCCATGTAAGACACCTTCCCCCGTAGGTCATTTCACATCTTCCTGATGTCTTCCCTTGTGCGTGGATGGGTTCCCTCTGAGTTGACCCTGTCATTGATCTTTCTCAAGAACTCAATTTTCCTGAATATCGAGGTTTGCTGGACCTGGGCTCCGTACAGTTGTGGCTCTACCCTCACAATTTCAATTCATCATCAGTGAAACGCAGGTGCTACTGATGGACATGGTGGTTGTGGGTGGGGAGTATGTGTTGTGTGTGTAGGGTTCAGTGTAGTGTGGTTGGTCGGGTGAGGGTGTTTGGTTGTGTGTGCTGGTGGTACCTGGTGTATGTGTGCAGTGGTGATGTGTGTATTGTGTTGGTAATGCAGTTGTGTGGTGTGTGATGTTTTGAATGTGTTTTGCTGCCTATGGTTTAGACGTGCAGTATGTTCCGTTGGTGTGTTCCTCGGTCTTTTGGTTGGTAATTGTCAGTGTGAAGGATTGTGGGTGTGTGTGAGGGTGTGTTATATAGTGCAGTTAGCAGGTGTGTGTGGTGTGAGTCTGGTGTGGGGTATTCAAACTATCCAATGTGGTGTCAGGTTCTGGTGGAGGTGGTGTTTTGACAGCGGTCGTTTAGTACCGCCAATGGTTTACCACCGTGCAATGCCCACTGTGCTGATTTGTGGGTAATATTATGGAGGGTGGGGTGTTGTTGGTGTGGCGGTGCTGATGGTGGGACCATCTCTCTCCCGCTCTCGGTCGCCCTGGTGGTGTCAGATTTGTGGCTGTTTTTGGGCAGCCTTCAATATGTGTCTCATAATACTGCCTCCAGAACAGCGGTCTTGCTACAAGACCGCCAAAGTCGTAATTAGGGCTCCCTGAATTTTATTTCTAGTGGCAGGGACTTGGACATTGATGGATCTTCCTGTCACTATCTGGTGAGAAGTCAGGTAATGGTCTGAGCTCAGGGTATTCCTTAGAGAGAACAGTGCTATTGGCATGCAGTGTAGCCACTTTTAATTTAGGGTGGCACACAACTTGCTGGTTTTACTCTTCAAGAGGCCATTCTGGCACTGTACAATACCATTACTTTGTGGGTGATATGTGGAGGACAATTTGTGCTTTATACCTAATAGTGCTGTTAGGTCTTCAAAAATTATATTAGAAAAATGAGTACCATTATCCAATCTTATGGCTCTGGGATCCTTCATCGGGAAATCACTTTGGGAACTAGGAACGTGGCTGTTGATTTGGTATCACAATGGATGCATGGTCCTGCCTCAATCCATCTGGAGAATGGGCATACCACCACTATGAGGTACCTGTAGTTGTTGCACCCATCAATCATATCCACAAAGTCCAAATGAAGGGCCTTAGAGGTACCTTGTGGTTGTGGAATGGTGGAGCTTACCACTTTTAGAGTGGGGTTAGTGGAATACTGCTGAAAAATCTTTCAGCTACATGGATACATGGTTATTGTGTCATGCAAATTGGGGACAACCCAGTTCTGCTGTATTTGGGTTGTCAAATAGTCCCCAAAAGTGTGAGCTGGTAAATAAATCTGATCCAGGGCAATTGCAAGCAAAGCTTGTAGCACAACTGGCTTTACCACCCTCTAACCCATAACTGCTTTTGGTGTGGTGACGCAGCCTCCTGTAGCTCCCTCAGGTGTGATCGTGCTGACTCTGTGTAGTGGGGTGTGTCCTTATCTATGGTAATTTTTGCATTGGCGTCCACTGGGGGGAGTCTGAGCCATGAGGAAAGGGGCAGGTTGTAAATCTGATGGTAACTTTGGGGGTGTATACTTGGCTGCATCTTTAACTGTCTGATCCACCAGCACGTTACTCTTGAACATGAAATCCTGTCTGTGTGTGCTGCAGATTTCACTACTGCCACTGCCTGGGGTAGCACCAATGCCTCTACCAGGGCTTATGAGAGTTCTCTGTGCATCACAGGACTACCATCTGACTTAAGGAACCCTCGGCTACTCCATCTCATGATACTGGACTGTACAGTGGTTGTTACATATGCTGTGTATGAGTATATTGTAACTATTTCTCCCACTCCTGACTTAAGGGGTGCTATTAATGCTGTTAGCTATGCTGCCTGCGCCAAAAAGTGTGCAGGCAGGGGTAATTATTCTATGACCTGTAGTCTATCCAAGGAGCTGTTTCACTGAGCCCCAACTACTTCTTCTCCTGTGAGTCTCATCCCTGTTTCTTGGTCGATTGTGGAGGAACCGTCCACAAAATAGATAACTCTGTCTGGTATAGGGTCCTCTATGGCTTGACTGCATTAATTGAGACTATGGCCCTCATTATAACATTGGCGGTAAATCCCGCTTACCGCTGTGCAGAAGACCGCCATCACACCGCTGCGGCCGTGGAAATCCGCTACAGCTATTACGACCCACAGGCCGGAATCCGCCAAAAACTAGACACCCACACAAGTCCGCCACACCAAAGGTCAGTGCTAAACTGGCGATAACAAAACCTCAACTGCCACGCCAACATGAATACACCCACACTATTACGACCCACGAATCCACGCAGCGGTCTTTCAACGGAGGTATTCCATTGGCGGTACACACCGCTGCGCTCAAAATACACCCACATTTACAAAACACAACCATATTGGATAATTCAAAATACACACACCTGATACACATACATACACCACTCCCACACACCCAATACAATATAAAACACACACCCACATCACCCACAAACCCTTGCTACCAAAATTGAGAACGTAGCACAGAGAGAGACACCACCATCAACAAACTAGCATCCACAGGCACAGGACACCATCACTCACACAACATCCACGCACCTCACACAACATACACAAACACATCCCCTCACACATCACAACACACACCACCTCACACATCACCCACACCAAACCATGGCACCGCAAAGACACCCCAGGTTCTCTGAGGAGGAGCTCAGGGTCATGGTGGAGGAAATCGTCCGGGTAGAGCCACAGCTATTCGGATCACAGGTGCAGCACACCTCCATTGCTAGGAAGATGGAGCTATGGCACAGATTCATAGACAGGGTGAACGCAGTGGGACAGCATCCAAGAACACGGGATGGCATCAGGAAGAGGTGGAACGACCTACGGGGGAAGGTACGTTCCGTGGTCTCAAGACACCAGATTGCAGTTCAGAGGACTGGCGGTGGACCCCCACCTCCTCCCCCACAACTAACAACATGGGAGGAGCAAGTCTTGGCTCTACTGCATCCTGAAGGCCTCGCAGGAGTAGCAGGAGGAATGGACTCTGATAAGTCAAATCTTAACTATTACATCTCCCACCCTACCTGCATGTTATCACATACCCCCACCCTCACCCCCATCACTCCAACACCTCACATATATCCCACTATCACAAACCACCCATCCCAACACCAAGCCCTGCATGCCACAACAAAGCATGGACACCCATCACCAAAGCATGTCCAATACAGATACCCACACAGATCCCCAAACCAAATATCACACAAGGTCCTAGACAAGAATGTAAGCACTGGGGTACGGGGTCATCCACCCATTGCAACCGATGATACACACAGATGCAATAATCATGCCTTTACACCCCTGCAGGACCCCTACCCAATGTCACCGGACAGGAGGTTCCAGACATGTCCACCCCCCCACAGTGATGACAGCAGCTCTGTCCAACTGGATCTAGATGACCAGCCCGGCCCATCTGGGACCTCGGGATAGTCGGTTCCCCACACACTGGCACATGCCACCACAGAGCCTCCCCCCTCAGGAAACACCAGCACAGTTCCCACCACTACAGGGAACTCAGGCAAACCCACAAACCCAAGAATATCAGGGACCTGGGGGCAGTGGCAGTGGGCACAAGGTACAGGGGACAGAGGAACAGGAAAACAGGGGAACTGGGAGGACTGCTGTGCGACAGGGGGAGGACAGGCCCAGGGAACCCACTCTCCATGAGGCCCTCTCCAACATCATGGGAGTGTACCATCATTCCCAGGAGACAATGGCAACGGTACTGGCCAAGTTTCAGGAGACCCAGCGGCTGCAGGAGGAACAGTATTTGGGGATCAGGGAGGAACTCAAGTCCATCAACACTGCCCTGGTCACCATTGTAGGGGTGCTGAAGGACCTTGTGAACACCAGTAGGGACACTGTGGCACAACAAGGGGCCCCTGACACCAGCCTCGATGATGAACAGCCCACCAGCTCCACCGGTGCTAGTGGACAGGAGGCACCGCCACAGGACCACGACACCAGCACCCCACCCCCTGCAGATGGAGAACCACCCCATAAACGGTCCCTAAGATCCAGGACAAAGAGAGAGAACAATGCCAAGACCCCCGCCAAGAAATGAGACCACCCTGAATGTCATCCTTCTGTCCCACTTCTTCACCCTGTTCATCCTTAAACTGCCCTAGCTCCACTTCCTATGCCCCTTTGGACAATGCACCTGTGAGACAAATAACTGGACTCTGCCATGGACATTCCTCCACCATCAACCCTGACCATTTTCCAACCCCCTCCACTAATTTGCACTTAAATAAACACCCTTGAATCACAAAACAATCTGGAGTCAGTCTGTGCTTTCACAAATGTGTATTTGCAATAACTAAGTAAAATAGCAATGTCCATTGTATTTCAACATACCTATGTCACACAGCTCTAGTCCATGAGGCAATACAGCAGAGGTCACACAGTGGGACCCACATCTGTGAAATGGAAAGGCAAAGTGACAAGTCAGGGTCCATACACTGGGTGAAAGTGACAGACATATGATAGGTCTAACAATTGTATGAGATGTAGGAGGCAGTGACATCTTCTTACCTGTGTCTCACTGGACGTATTGCTGGATAATGTTGTTTCTGTTGTCGATATCCTCTTCTTCTGCCTCCTCTTCTTCACTGTCCACAGGCTCCACAGCTGCCACAAGACCTCCTTCTGGACCATCCTCCTGCAGAAAAGGTACCTGTCGTCGCATAGCCAGGTTGTGCAGCAGACAGCAGGCCACGATGATCTGGCACACCTTCTTAGGTGAGTAGTAGAGAGAACCACCTGTCATATGGAGGCACCGGAACCTGGCCTTCAGGAGGCCGAAGATCCGTTCGATCACCCTCCTAGTTCGCCCATGTGCCTCATAGTAGCGTTCCTCTGCCCTTGTCCTGGGATTTCTCACTGGGGTCAGTAGCCATGACAGGTTGGGGTACTCAGAGTCACCTGCAAATGTCGAGGGACAACTGTTAGACACACACTAACCCTTAGGGACAACCCCAGACCCAGACAATCATTCACACGGTATACAGTCCTTGTGCTCACCTAGTAGCCACACACAGTGCCTCTGGAGTTGCCCCATCACATAAGGGATGCTGCTATTCCTCAAAATGTAAGCGTCATGCACTGATTCAGGAAACTTGGCGTTCACATGGGAGATGTACTGGTCGGCCAAACACACCATCTGCACATTCATCGAATGGTAGCTCTTCCTGTTTCTGTACACCTGTTCACTCCTGCGGGGGGGGTACCAAGGCCACATGTGTCCCATCAATGCTACCTATGATGTTGGGGATATGTCCCAGGGCATAGAAGTCACCTTTCACTGTGGGCAAATCCTCCACCTGAGGGAACACAATTTAGCTGCGCATGTGTTTCAGCAGGGCAGACAACACTCTGCACAACACGTTTGAGAACATAGGCTGGGACATCCCTGATGCAATGGCCACTGTTGTTTGAAAAGACCCACTTGCCAGGAAATGGAGTACTGACAGGACCTGCACTAGAGGGGGCATTCCTGTGGGATGGCGGATAGCTGAAATCAGGTCTGGCTCCAACTGGGCACACAGTTCCTGGATTGTGGCACGATCAAGTCTGTAAGTGATAATGATGTGTCTGTCTTCCATTGTCGACAGGTCCACCAGCGGTCTGTATACCAGAGAATGCTGCCATCTCCTCACCTGCCCCAGTGGACGTGCCCTATGGACGAGAACAGCGAGCACAGAGTCACTGTGGTAGTAAAAAAATAATTTATTGCACACATTTGTCAATCCACAATGTGCCTGTCACTGTGTGTATGCAAGGCCTAGATAGGTGTGATGCATTTAAAAATAATGCCATGTGGCCACCTGAAGTGGCGGCTGCCTGACCTGTAATGTGGGACAAGAAGATATGAGGTAACTGCGCTGGCTTGTACACCGTCGCGGTAGGCGGTCGAAGACCGCGGCGCACTCCTGCATTGGTTAACATTGGATCCTATGGGTCTGAGGAGCCAATGACGATGTACACCGGCGGTGATGGTATGCACCGCCGCGGATGTGACAGCAATTTCCTGTCTGTTCACTCACTTGATACCTGACCTTCGACAGGAGAGGACCTACACTGCAAGTGCTGGTTTGACCTCAGTCTAGAAGCGACGATGGCTCATGTGTCTGGGGAAAGGGCCCCTGCCTTCACTTTGGAGGAGTTGGAGAAGTTAGTGGACGGGGTCCTCCCCCAGTACACGCTACTCTACGGTCCTCCAGGTGAGTACACTGTGAGCATGCTGTATGGGCAATGCCTGTTTGGAGTGGTGTGGATGGAAGATACAGGAGGGGGGACTAAGGCCTGCATGAGCGGACGGTGAGTGTATGTGCGTCAAGGCATGGGTGGGAACGTGGGCCAATGACTGTGACAGTCCGGATGGTTAAAGATCATCCTTTTCCCCTGTACTATTCCTCTAAGTCAGCGCCCACCAGAAGAAGGATATTTGGCGTGCCATCGCCAAGGACGTCTGGACCCTGGGGGTCCACCACAGACGGAGCACCCACTGCCATAAAAGATGGAAGGACATTCCCCGCTGGAGCAAGAAGACGGAAGAGGCCCAGCTGGGGATGGCCTCCCAACGTGGGAGGGGTGCCCGTCGCACCATGACCCCCCTGATGTTCCGGATCCTGGTGGTGGCGTATCCGGAGTTGGATGGGCGTTTGAGGGCATCACAGCAGCCACAAGGGGGTGAGTACTGTCACATCCATCTGACTATGTGCGCATTACAAGGTGTCTGGGTGGGGGAGGTGGGCAGTGGGTTACCCTAGGCCAGGGCGAGCTTTGTAGCCAAGGACCCTTTGTGAGGCAGGCTATGTGTCACCCCAACCCCACCAGTGGTAAGAGCCATCTACACCTAGTCAGGCTCCTGTGACTTCCATGTGTGCAGCAATCTGGCATAGGCCTTGTACACCATGTCCCTGTGATGAATTAGGGAACTCAAAGTGCATTGCGTAGTGCAGAGGGCTGCTGTGTCTGTAGTGTCCACCAACGGTAGCGGTATTGCATGCACTGAACATGTCTTTCATCTTTCCCACCCCTTTTTGTGGTCTCCCTGTTCTTGTGTGCATTAGCATCATCAGGTGGAGGAGCAGTGCCACCGGAGCAGGAGGGATCTGCATCCTGCATGGCCCTGGAGGGTGAGACAACGGAGTCTGAAGTCACCAGTGGGACGGATGGCGAGGGGAGCTCCACGGCAGGGACAGGAGCAGAGACCAGCGACACCGACTCTTCCTCTGATGGGAGCTCCCTTGCGGTGGCGGGCCCCTCTGTGCCCACCGCATCTACAGGTGCAGCCGCCACCCCCCCTACCAGCACCGCCCTCCCAGCAGCCCCTCAGCGTGTGTCCCGTGGCTGCTCACCCAGGAGGTGCGCATCTCCTTCGCCCCAGGCACCTCAGGCCCTGCCCCAGTCAGCCCTGCTGCCCTCAGTGAGGAGGCTATTGATCTCCTGAGATCCCTCACTGTTGCCATCCAGGGTGTAGCGAGGCAGTTGCAACAAACAAATGCATACCTGGAGGGCATTCATTCTGGCCAGGCATCCCAACAGCGAGCATTTCAGGCTTAGGCCTCTGCACTGATGGCAGCCATTGTCACTGTGTCCAGCCTCCCCCTTCCAACCTCCTCCACCCAGACCCAATCCCCTGTACCTCAGCCCATCCCAAGCACACCATCAGACCAGCATGCACACACCTCAACACACAAGGGTGGCTCAGGCAAACATAAGCACCACACATCCTACAGGCACTCACACAAGCATCATACACATGCAGACATACCAACATCCACTGCCTCCACTGTGTCCCCCTCCTCCACGTCTCCCTCCTCCCTACCTGTCTCATCTCCACTCACACCTGCATGCATTACATCTTCAGCCACTACCTCCAGCACCAGCACGCCCATCACCACATACTGCACACATGCACTCACCACCCCCACTACCATTCACACATCCCCTGTGTCCTCTCCCAGTGTGTCAGTGAGCCCTCCTCCCAAAGAACACAAAAGCAGCCACACACACACCCAACAGCCATCCACCTCACAACAGCCTCCAGCCCATGCACCTTCACCCAAAGTCAGCAAACGTACACCTCCTACATCCACTACCTCTTCCTCCCCTCCCAAACCCCCTCCATCTACCCGTCCCAGTGTGTCAAAAAAGTTTTTCCTATCAAATGTTGACCTCTTCCCTACATCTCCCCCTCCCCTGTCTGTCCCCTAGGGCCTGCCTTTCCAGGTCCCAACCCAGCACCTCAGCCACCACATCACCGGGCACAGTGGTGCCAGCAATAACGGGATTTTGGAGTGCGCCAAGCAACAGGGCTGCCAGTGTCCCAAGGAGTGAGGGCAAGGACATTCCCCCACCTCCAAAACTGAAAAAGTTGCCCACATCCCAGAGGGAGAAGGCGAACACACCTGCCACCAAGGGCTCAGGCAAAACAAAAGTGGAAAGTGGCAAGACAGCTGCGCCACCATCCAAGGTGGGGAAGGGCCAGAAAATCAAAGGCAGGTTCACGTCGACACCAACCTGCACGGCGGACAAGACCGCCACTAGCACCGCCACCTGCACCGCTGCCACAGACACCGCCGCCAGCAGCGCAGACACTGAGCCCGCCACCAGCACCGCAGACACTGAGCCCGCCACCAGCACCGCAGACACAGCCCGCCACCAGCACCGCCGCCACAAAGACCGCCACCAGCACCACAGTCAGTGAGCCCACCACCAGCACCGCAGTCAGTGAGCCCGCCACCACCTCCGCCACCACAAAGACCGCCTCCAGTACTGCAGTCAATGAGCACGCCACCAGCACCGCTGCCACAAAGACCACCGCCAGCACCGTTTCCACAGAGCCCGCCGCCAGCACCAATGCCACAGAGCCTGCCACCAGCACCGATGCCACAGAGTCCACCGCAAGCACCGCCGCTACTGACACCGCCGCCAGCACCACCAGCGGCCCGCGACATCCTGAGCCAGTGGCACCACCGCAGACATGGCTGCCATCCCCAGTGGTCAGTCATACGAGGCTGGTGGTCAGTTCAAGAAGCCTGGCCAGCTTGCATGTTGCACCACCGTCAGTGGAGATTCACATCCACTACCTCAGTCCTTGGCAGGATGAAGCACTCTGGGCACAAAGCCCCCTCCAGAACAAGTGGAGAAAGGCTTCCACTACCTCAGTCCTTGGCAGGATGAAGCACTCTGGGCACAAAGCCCCCTCCAGAACCAGTGAGGATTCACATCCACTATCTCAGTCCTTGGCAGGATGAAGCACTCTGGGCACAAAGCACCCTCCTGATCCAGTGGAGAAAGGCATCCACTACCTCAGTCCTTGGCAGGATGAAGCACTCTGGGCACAAAGCCCCCTCCAGAACAAGTGGAGAAAGGCATCCACTACCTCAGTCCTTGGCAGGATGAAGCACTCTGGGCACAAAGCCGCCTCCAGAACCAGTGGCGAAAGGCATCCACTACAGAGACTGTGGCTTTGCACTCCCCAGGATAAAGCAGTGGGCAAACCACCCACTGGAGAAACTTGAGAGAATGTGTCTTTGCACTCCTCAGGATAAAGCAATGGGCAACCCACCCACTGTAAAGACTTGTGAGACTGTGGCTTTGCACTCCCCAGGATACAGCAGTGGGCAACCCACCCACTGAAAAGACTTGTGAGACTGTGGCTTTTCACTCCTCAGGAAGCAGCAGTGGGCAAACCACCCACTGGAGAGACTTGACAGACTGTGGCTTTGCACTCCCCAGAATAAAGCAGTGGGCAACCCACCCACTGAAAAGACTTGAGAGACTGTGGCTTTGCACTCCCCAGGATAAAGCAGTGGGCAACCCACCCACTGAAAAGACTTGTGAGACTGTGGCTTTGCACTCCCCAGGATGCAGCAGTGGGCAAACCACACAGTGAAAAGACTTGTGAGACTGTGGCTTTGCACTCCCCAGGATAAAGCAGTGGGCAAACCACCCACTGGAGAGACTTGACAGACTGTGGCTTTGCACTCCCCAGAATAAAGCAGTGGGCAACCCACCCACTGAAAAGACTTGAGAGACTGTGGCTTTGCACTCCCCAGGATAAAGCAGTGGGCAAACCACACAGTGAAAAGACTTGTGAGACTGTGGCTTTGCACTCCCCAGGATAAAGCAGTGGGCAAACCACCCACTGGAGAGACTTGAGAGACTGTGGCTTTGCACTCCCCAGGATACATCAATGGGCATGGTGCCCCCTCATGGAGCTGGCGTCGTGCACTCATCCGGCTGAGGTTCCCCCCTTCCCTTCCCTCTGATGTGCATGTTTCATTTCGATCTGATGCACCAGCAGTGTTCCCTCCGTTTGATGTCTGGTATCGAGTGTGGGCCTCGCCCATGCATTTTGGGCCTAGTGGTGCATGGACTATGAATGGTGCACTATCCGGACTTGTATGGTTGGTGTACATAATTGTTTATACTGTATTTCAAGTTTTGACTAATGGATTTTAATTGATTACAATCGTTACAATCATTTCCTTTTGTCATTGCGTTCTTCCGGGCGGGGCTGGGTGGTATAAATGTAATGTTGCAGCATGTATTAGTGTGTGTGTTGTTGTGGGTGAGGGTGGGAGTGGGGGTGTTGCATGTTGCGTGTGTGTGTCATTATCTTTTACCTCCACCCTCCCCTGTGTTGTAGGTGCAGTACTCACCGTGGTCATCGCCGCTGTCGTTCGTGCTCCTGGTAGAGGAGCAGGAAAACTATCGCAGGGAGGATTTGGAGTTCTGGCTCTATGGTGTCCTGGTTCCTCGTGGGTTGTGTAGAGGTGAGTGTTTCCCCTTCCAAGTTCTGCCGTGTTTTTGTTTGTGTTGGTTCCGCCCCGGAAAATGTGGCGGATTGGCCTTTCATAATAGAATTGGGTGGTACATTGTCTTCCACCTGTCTGTTGGCGGTGTCCGCCATGCTGTTTGTTTGTACCGCCGTGGTGGTCGGAGTGTTAAAGTGGCTGTCTTTGTTGGCGGTTTCCGCCATGGTCGTGATTCCATTTTATTTACCGCCGGCCTGTTGGCAGTCTTACCGCCGCTTTATCACCGACCACCATGGTTGCAATGAGGGCCTATATGTCGCACAGTTGTGTTCGTCCTTCTTGGGGTTTAATACTGGGTGGGTGAAGAATGTTGCAGGGTTGACCATGTGACACTTCACAGCCTTCGAGGACTGTAGTTATGGTATCACCTCATATCCTGTCACTCTCTGAGTAGTCAGAGTGGTATTGGCCTTCTGGATTATAACGAACACTGCATATTCTGCATAGAGCGTCATTGGTGCACCCATAACTATGGGGGTGTTCTTCTGTACTGCAAGTGCTGCAGTGGTCTGGGCTTGTTAACATGCATGGTGCCCCTTCATGACCAAGTCCAGCTGCCCATTGAAGTACGCGATTGGTTTGTGTCCTAGCGGGTACTTCTGTGTGAGGATGGCTGTCATCACCTGACCATTGCAGTGACAGAATAGGTAGACCTCCTTGGTGTAATCTGGAGTTCCTAGGACAGGAGCATTTGTTATCTCATCCTTCAGTTTTTGGAAAGTTTTCCTCACCTCTGGTGTCCAAATTATCTTATCCTCTCTATCTCTTGCCTGTTTGATAGCCATCAATAATGAGGCTATTAGAGTGCTAGAATCAAATACACATTGTCTCACCTAGTTACAGAGGCCAAGAAATTCTGTATTCTGCTGGCTGTTTCTGGCTCTGGCATTTGCCAAATGGAGGCTACCCTTTCAGGTGTTACACATCTATCAAATGCCAACAGTAATTGTCCTAAATTTTGGACTTCTTCCTTGAGTATTGAAGTTTCCCTTCTCACTTTGTATCCTCTCTGGGCAAGAGTAGTTAGAAGAGATATAGGCCCTCATTATGAGTTTAGCAGGCGAAAAAGGCCACCTGCCAAACTCCGACGGTCAGGTCACCTCCAGTGTGGTGACCTTCCTGTGGCCACTATTACTAGTTTCCCACTGGATTAACTGGCGGAAACATAGTTTCTTCTCAGATTTGCTTCTCAAATGCTCTGATCCATTTACCTGTTTCCTCTGTAAGCAGTGACAATTGTTTTTTGAGGTTTTCCTTGTCCATTTGGGGCCAAGGAACATAGGCCCTTATTACAACATTGGCGGTAAAAGCCGCTTACCGCCGTGCAGAAGACTGCTAACACACCGCCGCGGCAGCGGAATTCTGCCACGGTCATTATGGCCCACTGCTCGGAATCCGCCAAAATTCAGACACCCACAGAAGTCCACCACACCAAAGGTCAGTGATAAACTGGCGAAAACAAAACCTCTGCCGTCACGCCAATAGAAGAACGCCCACACTATCACGAGACACGAATCCACGCGGCGGTCTTTCAACCGCGGTATTCCATTGGGGGTACACAACGCCGCGCTCAAAATACACACACATTTACAAAACACTGCCACATTGGACAATTCGAAATACACACACCTGATACACATACACACACCACTCCCACACACCCATTACAATATAAAACACACACCCACATCACCCACAAACCCCTATGACAAAATTACAGAGAGAAGGCCAGAGAGAGACACTACAAACAACTACCAAGCATCCACAGGCACACAATACCATCACCCACATAACTTCCACGCACCTCACACAACACACCACAAAATATCACCCCACTTATCACTACACACACCACCCCACACATCACCCACACCACCCCATGGCACGGCAAAGACACCCCAGGTTCTCTGAGGAGGAGCTCAAGGTCATGGTGGAGGAAATCGTCCGGGTAGAGCCACAGCTATTCGGATCACAGGTGCAGCACACCTCCATAGCTAGGAAGATGGAGCTATCGCGAAGAATAGTGGATAGAGTCAACACAGTGGGACAGCACCCAAGAAATAGGGATGACATCAGGAAGAGGTGGAACGACCTACGGGGGAAGGTGCGTTCCGTGGTCTTAAGACACCACCTTGCGGTTCAGCCGACAGGCAGCGGACCTCCACCTCCTCCCCCACAACTAACAACATGGGAGGAGCAGGTCTTGGCGATTCTGCATCCTGAGGGCCTCGCAAGAGTAGATGGAGGAATGGACTCTGGTAAGTCAAATATTAACTATTACATCCCCCACCCTACTTGCATGCTATCACATACCCTCACGCCATCACTCCTCACAAATGTCCCAACATCACAAACCACACATCCTAACACCAAGCCCTGCATGCAACAACAAAGCATGGACACCCATCACCAAAGCATGGCCACTGCACATACCCATGCATCCCCTAAATCACCATCACACAAGGACCCACACAGGAATGCAAGCACTGGGGTACACGGTCTCCCACCCATTGCACACCATGTCACACACTGATGTAATAAACATCCTTTTATACCCCTGCAGGACCCCTACCCAACGTTACCGGACAGGGGGTCCACACATGTCCACACCACCAACAGAAGAGGCCCACAGTGATGACAGCAGCTCTGTCCAACTGGATCTAGATGACCAGCCCGGCCCATCAGGGACTTCTGGACAGTTGGTTCCCCTGACACAGTCACAGGCCACCACAGAGCTTCCCCCCTCTGGAAACACCAGCACAGCACCCACCCAGCGGGCCCATACCTCTGTCCCCAGGACACGTCAATCAGCAGTGTGTCCACCACTACAGGGAACCCAGGTTAACCCACTACCCCAACAACAACAGGGACCTGGGGGCAGTGGCAGTGGGCACACGGGCTAGGGGACGGAGGCCCAGGAACACAGGGGAACTGGGAGCGCTGCTGTGTGACAGGGGGAGGACAGGCCAAGGGAACCCACTCTCCACGAGGCCCTCTCCAACATCATGGGAGCCTACCACCATTCCCAGGAGACGATGGCAACGGTACTAGCCAAGTTTCAGGAGACCCAGCGCCTGCAGGAGGAACAGTATTTGGGCTTCAGGGAGGAACTCAAATCCATCAATTCCACTCTGGGCACCATCGTAGGGGTGCTGAAGGAAGTCCTCAACACCAGGAGGGACACTGTGGCATAACAAGGGGCCCCTGACACTAGCCTGGACGATGAACTGCCCACCACCTCCGCTGGCGCTAGTGGACAGGAGGCACTGCCACAGGACCACCACACCAGCACCCCACCCTCTGCAGAGGGTGAACCACCCCACAATTGGTCCCTGAGATCCAGGACAAAGACAGAGAACAATGCCAAGACCCCCGCCAACAAATGAGACCACCCTCATTGTCATCCTTTTGTCCCACCTTGTCACCCTGTCCATCCTTAAACTGCCCCAGCTCCACTTCCTATGCCCCTTTGGACAATGCACCTGTGAGACTAGTAGACTGGACTCTGCCATCCTCCACCATCATCCCTCCACCATCACCCCTCACCATTTTACAACCCCCTCCACTATTGAGCACTTAAATAAACACCCTTGAAGCACAAAACAATCTGGAGTCAGTCTGTGAAATAGTGTATTAGCAATTACAGTGGCAAAATGCTCTTTCAAATGTAATGTCAACATACCTATGTCACACAGCTCTAGTCCATGAGGAAACAAAGCAGATGTCACACAGTGGGACCCACATCTGTGAAATCGTAAGGGAAAGTGACAACTCAGTGACCATACACTGGGTGAAAACGACAGACAGTTGAGAGGTAGTATTGTTAAAGTACATGTAGTAAGCAGGTTTGTATTCTTACCTGTGTCTCACTGGAAATATTGCAGGATCACAGAGTTCCTGTTGTCAATGTCCTCTTCTTCTGCTTCCTCGTCTTGACTGTCCACAGGCTCCACAGCTGCAACAACACCGCCATCTGGACCATCCTCCTGCAGAAAAGGCACCTTTTGTCGCAAAGCTAAGTTGTGAAGCATACAGCAGGCCACAATGCTCTGGCACACATTTTTTGGTGAGTAGAATAGGGATCCACCTGTCATATGGATGCACCTGAACCTGGCCTTCAGGAGAACGAAGGTCCGCTCTATAATCCGCCGAGTTCGCCCATGGGCCTCATTGTAGCGTTCCTATGCCCTTGTCCTGGGATTCCTCACTGGGGTCAGTAGCCATGACAAGTTGGGGTAACCAGAGTCACCTTCAAATGGCGAGGGACAACTGTTAGACACACACTAACCTGTAGGGATATCCCCAGAGAACCATTCCCACTGACTTGCGTCCAGGTGCTCACCTAATAGCCACACACAGTGCCTCTGGAGTTGCCCCATCACATAAGAGATGCTGCTATTCCGCAGGATGTAAGCATCATGCACTGAGCCAGGGAATTTAGCATTAACATGGGAGATGTACTGGTCGGCCAAACACACCATCTGCACATTCATGGAATGATAACTCTTCCGGTTTCTGTGCACCCGTGCACTCCTTGGGGGGGGGCCAAAGCCACATGTGTCCCATCAATGGCACCTATGATGTTGGGGATATGTCTCAGGGCATAGAAGTCACCTTTCACTGTAGGCAAATCCTCCACCTGAGGGAAAACGATGTAGCTCCACATGTGTTTCAGCAGGGCAGACAACACTTTGGACAACACGTTGGAAAACTTAGGCTGGGACATCCCTGATGCTATGGCCACTGTTGTTTGAAATGACCCATTTGCAAGGAAATGGAGTACTGACAGCACCTGCACTTGAGGGGGGATTCCTGTGGGATGGCAGATAGCTGACATGAGGTCTGGCTCCAGCTGGGCACACAGTTCCAGGATTGTGGCACGATCAAGCCTGTAGGTGATGATCACATGTCTTTCCTCCATTGTCGACAGGTCCACCAGCGGTCTGTACACTGGAGGATGCCGTCATCTCCTCACATGTCCCAGCGGACGGTGCCTATGAAGGACAACAGTGAGCACAGAGTCAACCAACTCAGAGGTACGTACCCACAGCTTACACAGAACACAAATCATAATCCAAAATTTGGCCTGTATGAGTGTTGAGGCAAGGCCTAGGTATGTGTGACGCAGTTAAAAATTAAGCCCTGTGGGCTCCTGAAATGTTGGCTGCCTGACCTGTAAAGTGGGACAATGGGATGTGAGGTAACTGCGCTGGCGTTGTACACCGTCGAGGTAGGCGGTCAAAGACCGCAGTGCAATTCTGCATTTGTTAACATTGGACCCTATGGGTCCGAGGAGCCAATGACGATGTACGCCGGCTGTGACGGTACGCACCGCCGCAGACGTTACTGCCATTTTCTATCTGTTCAATCACTCGATACCTGATCTTCGACAGGAGAGGACCTACACTGCAAGTGCTGCTGTGACCTCGGTCTGGAAGAGACAATGGCTCGTGCGTCTGGGGAAAGGGCCCCTGCCTTCGCATCGGAGGAGTTGGATAAACTTGTGGATGGGAACCTCCCCCAGTAAACGCTACTCTACGGTCCTCCAGACAAACAGGTAAGTACACTGGGAGCATGCTGTATGGGCTATGCCTGTGTGGAGTGGGGTGGATGAAAGATGGGGGGGATATTGAGGCGTGCATGAAACGATGGTGAGTGCATGTGCCACATGGCAAGGGCAGGGATGGGGGCCAATGACTGTGACGGTGCAGTTGGTAATAACTTTTCTTTTCCCCCTGTACAATTCATGTATGTCAGCGCCCACCAGAAAAAGGATATTTGGCGTGCCATCGCCAAGGACGTCCGGACCCTGGGGGTCTACCACAGACGGAGCACCCACTGCTGTAAGAGATGGGAGGACATTCGCCGCTGGAGCAAGAAGACGGCGGAGGCCCAGCTGAGGATGGCCTCCCAACGTGGGAGGGGTGTCCGTCGCACCATGACTCCCCTGATGTTCAGGATCCTGGCGGTGGCGTACCAGGAGTTCGATGGGCGCTTGAGGGCATCACAGCAGCCACAAGGGGGTGAGTACACTCTCATTCTGCTGATTTTGTGCGCAGTGGAGGTGTCTGGGTGGGGGAGGTGGGCTGTGGGTTTCCCTAGGCCAGGGCGAGTGTGCTATTTAGGTCCCCTTGTTCTGGCAGACCCTGTGGCACCCCACCCCACCTGTGTACAGTGCCAAGTACACCTAGTCAGGCTCCGTTGTCATCCATGTGTGAAGATGTCGGCCATAGCCTTGTAGGCCATGTCCCAGGGATTGAACAGTGGAGCCCAAGTGCGCGGCGTAGTGCAGGGGGCTTCTGTGTCTGTCGTGTCCACCAACGGTGGCTGTAATGCATGCACTCAACATGTCTTTCTTCTGTTCCCCCCCCCCCCTTTTTGTGGTCTCCCTGTTCTTGTGTGCATTAGTATCCTCAGGCAGAGGAGCAGTGGCACCAGAGCAGGAGGGAGCTGCATCCCACATGGCCCTGGAGGGCGAGACAACGGACTCAGAGTTCACCAGTGGACGGAGGGCGAGGAGAGCTCCACGGCGGGGACAGGAGCTGAGACCAGTGATACAGACTCGTCTTCTGATGGGAGCTCCCTTGTGGTGGCGGCCACATCTGTGCCCCCGCATCTACAGGTACAGCCGCCACCCCCCCTACCAGCATCGCCCTTCCAGCAGCCCCTCAGCCTTTGCCCCGTGCCCACTCACCCAGGAGGGTGGGCATCACCTTCGCCCCAGGCACCTCAGCCCCTGCCCCAGACACCCCTGCTGCCCTCAGTGAGGAGGCCATTGAACTCCTCAGGTCCCTCACTGTTGGGCAGTCTACCATTTTGAATGCCATCCAGGGTGTAGAAAGGCAGTTGCAACAAACAAATGCATTCCAGGAGGGCATTCATTCTGGTCAGGCGGCCCTTCAGAGAGCTTTTCAGACTCTGGCCTCAGCACTGATGGCAGCTATTGTCCCTGTCTCTAGCCTCCCCCCTCCAACTTCCCCCACCCAGACCCAATCCCCTCTACCTCAGCCTATCCGAAGCACACCTTCAGACCAGCATGCACACACGTCAACACACAAGACAAGCTCTGGCAAACATAAGCACCACACATCCCTCAGGCACTCACGCAAGCATCACACACATGCAGACACACCAACATCCACTGTCTCCACTGTGTCCCCCTCCTCCTCGTCTCCCTCCTCCCTCCCAGTCTGGTCTGCACTCACACCTGCATGCACTACATCTACAGCCACTACTTCCATCACCAGCACACACACCACCACACCCCGCTCACGTGCAGTCACCACCCCCACTACCATTCACACGTCCCCTGTGTCCTCACCCAGTGTGTCTGTGACGCCACCTCCCAAGATACACAAACGCAGGCACACACCCACCCAACAGCCATCCACCTCACGACAGCCTCCAGCGCATGCACATTCACCCAAAGTCACCAAACGAACACCTCCTACAACCACAACCTCTTCTTCCACTCCCAAACCCCCTCCAGCTACCCGTCCCAGTGAAACTTTTCCTGTCCAACCTTGACCTCTTTCCCTCACCTCCCCTACCCCGTCAGTCTCCTAGGGCCCGATTCTCCAGGTCCCAACCTAGCACCTCAGCTACAACATCTCCGGGACCAGTGGTGCCTGTAGCCACCGGAATCTGGAGTGCACCGGGCAGCAGGGCAGCCAGTGTGGCACAGAGCCACAGCAGGACAGTCCCCCACCTGTGAAGCATCAAAAGTTGGCCAGTGCCCGGTGGAAGAGGGGGAAGACTCCAGCCACCAAAGCAGCTCTCAGGGGTACAGGTGGGAGTGTGGAGTCAGCTGCAACACCTTCCAAGGTGGGGAAGGGCCACAAGAAAGTCAGCAAGTCTGGGAAGAGCAGCACCGCGGAGAAGACCGCCATCGTCCCCGCTGCCCAGGAGGCCACCACCATCATCCCCGCTGCCCAGGAGGCCACCGCCATCATCCCGCTGCCCACAAGGCCACCGCCATCATCCCCGCTGCCCAGGAGGCCACCGCCAGCACCAGTCCTGCTGCCCAGGAGGCCACCGCCAGCACCAGCCCTGCTGCCCAGGAGGCCACTTCCAGCACCAGCCCAGCTGCCCAGGAGGCCACACAGCTGCCCAGGAGGCCACCGCCAGCAACAGCCCAGCTGCCCAGGAGGCCACCACCAGCACCAGCCCAGCTGCCCAGGAGGCCACCGCCAGCACCAGCCCAGCTGCACAGGAGGCCACCGCCAGCACCAGCCCAGCTGCCCAGGAGGCCACCCCCAGCAACAGCCCAGCTGCCCAGGAGGCCACCGCCAGTACCACCCCAGCTGCCCAGGACAGGACCGCCAGCACCAGCCCAGCTGCCCAGGACAGGACCGCCAGCACCAGCCCCGCTGGGCCAGACAGGACCGCCAGCACCAACCACGCTGGGCCAGACAGGACCGCCAGCAGCTGAGTCACTGCCAAGGATCCTGCCGCCACAAGCACCGCTGAACAGGACACTGACGCCACAAGCACCGCTGCCAAGGACACCGCCACAACAAGCACCGCTGCCAAGGACACCGCCGCCAAAAGCACCGCTGAACAGGACACTGCTGCCACAAGCACCGCTGCCAAGGACACCGCCGCCACAAGCACCGCTGCCAAGGACATCGCCACAACAAGCACCGCTGGCCCATGAGCGCCAAGGGCACTGACGCTACTGAGTCTGTCACGAGCAGGATGAAGCACTCTGGGCACAAGGCCCCCTCCAGAACCAGTGGAGAGATACATCCACTACCTCTGTACTTGGAAGGAAGAAGCACTCTGGGCACAAGGCCCCC
This sequence comes from Pleurodeles waltl, assembly GCF_031143425.1. Classification (NCBI taxonomy): domain Eukaryota; kingdom Metazoa; phylum Chordata; class Amphibia; order Caudata; family Salamandridae; genus Pleurodeles; species Pleurodeles waltl. The sequence continues at coordinate 516,792,955 of NC_090440.1, read as the reverse complement.
TCCAGAACCAGTGGAGCGATACATCCACTACCTCTGTCCTTGGCAGGATGAAGCACTCTGGGCACAAGGCCCCCTCCAGAACCAGTGGAGAGATACATCCACTACCTCTGTCCTTGGCAGGAAGAAGCACTCTGGGCACAAGGCCCCCTCCAGCACCAGCGGAGAGATACATCCACTACCTCTGTCCTTGGCAGGATGAAGCACTCTGGGCACAAGGCCCCCTCCAGAACCAGTGGAGAGATACATCCACTACCTCTGTCCTTGGCAGGATGAAGCACTCTGAGCACAAGGCCCCCTCCAGAACCAGTGGAGAAAGGCATCCACCTGAGAGACCATGGCTTTGCACTCCCCAGGATGAAGCAGTGGGCAACCCACCCACTGGAGAGACTTGAGAGACTGTGGCTTTGCACTCCCCAGGATGCAGCATTGGGCAACCCACCCACTGGAGAGACTTGAGAGACTGTGGCTTTGCACTCCCCAGGATAATGCAGTGGGCAACCCACCCACTGTAGAGACTTGAGAGACTGTGGCTTTGCACTCCCCAGGATAAAGCAGTGGGCAACCCACCCACTGTAGAGACTTGAGAGACTGTGGCTTTGCACTCCCCAGGATTGAAGAGTGGGCATGTGGCCCCCTTGTGGATTTGGTGTTGTGCACTCAACCAGCTGAGGAGCCCTCCCTTTCCCTTCCCCCTGACGTGCCTGTTTTATTGCTATCTGATGCCCCTGCAGTGTTCTCTCCGTCATGTTCGGGGATTGAGTGTGGGCCTCGCCCATGCCGTGTGGGCCCAGTGTTCCTCGGACTTCAATGGAGCACTACCTGGACTACTATTCTTGGTGTATATATTTGTTAATAGTGTATACATATCTTTGTGTCCTGGATTTTAATATATTACAATGGTTACACTCATTTGCTTTTGTCTTTGCATTCTTCCAGGGGGTTTGGGGGGTGTAACTGTAATGTATCATGCTGTATTAGTGTGTCTTTTGTAGTGGGTGAGGGTGGGGGTGTTGCGTGTTTGTGTCCCTGTTTTTTCCCTCCCCCATCCACTGTGTCATAGGTGCAGTACTCACCGTTGTCTTCGCCGCCGGCGTTCGTGCTCCTGGTAGAGGAGCAAGAAGATGAGGGCTGGCAGGATCTGGAGCTCGGGTTCCATGGCGTCCGGATTCCTCGTGGGGTGTGTAGAGGTGAGCGTTTTCTCTTCGAAGTCCTGTTTCCGCCGTGTTTTTGTTCGCGGTGAATCCGCCCCGGAAAAGGTGGCGGATTGGTAGGTTGTGATACTGTGGGCGGTACATTGTCCTCCGTCTGTCTGTTGGCGGTGACCGTCAAGCTGTTTGTTTGTACCGCCGTGGCGGTCGGGGTGTTAAAGTGGCTGTCTGTGTTGGCGGTTTCCGCCACGGTTGTAATTGCAATTTTTTAACCGCCGGCCTGTTGGCGGTCTTACCGCCGCTTTAACACCGACCGCCAGGGTTGTAATGACCACCATAATGTTGTTCCCGAGGGCTCTTATGTTTCAGAGGCATCTGATGTAAAGGGGTGGTAGCGCGCTGGGGATGATGCTGTTTGGTGTATCGCAGCCATATACTCAGACATTTCTTCATGGAAGGGTAGTCCCAATCAGGATCACCCTCACCATACAGAATGCAGTCTTTAGGATTTGCCATATTGTGTGGGTCAAAGGACCCCTCTTCTGGACAGGGACTCATCTGTGGAGCTAGCTGCTCAGTCCAGTCTACTAAGTTTTCTACAAATGGCATGAAGAACTGCCAGCTATCTTCTCCTTCAGCATTGGTTTCACTTGGGGGTGGGGCCTGTGCTGTGTGAATTTGCTTGTGCACTCATTTCCTAGGTGGGCTTGTTGTGGAAAGTGATCCGTCCTTACTTGTTCCCATTCCGGGGTCTGGCTGGCCATGAGTGCTATTGAATTGTAGCTGCTCAAGCTCTGTGACTTGGGGCGTCCTGCTTCTAGGGGTGCATCCCGTTCTCTCCCCCTTGTATCAATTGGGTTAGGCAGTCTCCATGTGCCCCTTGTGCAATCTAGATCAATGAGTAGTTTTTCCTCAAGACCGTAAATATGGTAACTTGCTTCTTGGGTTTGGAAGCGTTCACCCATGCTTTCCACACGTTGGCGTATGGATTCTATCCTGTCTGCTTATTACCCAAGGCTCCTCTGAGTTTGTTCTGTACAGTCATCGTTATGCTCTTCTCTCCTTACTTCACTTTTCTCTCTCCTGTCCTCACTGCGAGATAGCCAGTCCTGCACACTTTCTGGTGAGACTATTACACTCTTCCTCTACTTCTGCCAAGGTGGCGGACTTCTTTCAGTCCTTTGTACCTGTTTCCTTCCTTGGGTTGCAAGTTTTCCTGCCGTCTCTTCAGTCCCATGCACATCATCACTCCGAGATGCATTCCCTGCATCCCTTCATTGTGGGTGAATGCTTGTTTCCTAAGTATCCTCCCTGAAGTGGCCCTTTTCTGAGGCAACTATATAGTTGCTGATGAAATATGGGATTGGTCCTCTTGGGGAAATGTAGGGTCTAGATGCAGTACCAACTGTGCCTCTAATTGCTCTGAAAATTGTGGATCCCCTATCCTGGTTTGCTGTCTCGGATTGCTTGCCCTCTTTGGTTTTGGTATTCGTGGGGTCACCTTGGGGTCGCTTTAGGGGAGTGTAAAGGAGTTTCAATTTCAGGGTTTTCATATCCTACTGTGGCTTATTGCAGCTGCACTAATGGGTAGATGCTGGGCACAGTGGGTGTAGTGCTTGTAGGATCATATGAGGGGAGGAACAGAAGGGGTACTCGAAATCTCTTCCTGTGAGGAGTCTTTAATTTTCACTGTCACAGTGGGTTCCTCATCTGACCTGTGTCTCCTGCAGGATTCACCTGGAAAGCCCCCCCCTCGCCCCACCCCTTACTGCCACCCCTCCTTGTCGAGGTTGGGGTGGGAAAGTTATACTTTTGTAATTTATTTCTGTCACAGGGGAATACCTTCTGCATATGTTGTAAGGAGGTCTCCATGTTCAGGTGTTCTTAATCTTTTACCTTTTACTTTTCCGCTACCAGGTTTCTGTAAGTTTAAAATGAACACACATATCTGGTGGGAAACAACGTCATCTACTTTTTCTACTGTACCATTTTTACAATAGGTTTTCAATTATTTTCTTTGTAGGTCTTCCCACTCAGACTTCTGGGACACATTACAGTTCAATTTTCCATTATATGCAATGTACATTTAAAAAAAAAAGTTTGCATATTTATACAATACCTCACAACAACATCAGACTGTGGCCACACTCCATTCTACTGCACATGGTCGCCTTCAGGCACTCAGAAAACCAAAACTTCAATAAAAACAGTTTGCATGTGTTACCCTTACGGTCTTGCTGAGTCACAAGGACATACTTCTGTTGACTGAGCAAGACGTGCATGCAATTCTTCAACAATAAAAAAGGCACATCACACACAAATCACATATGTTACGCTTACAACCTTATTGATTTACAAATACATATTTCTTTTGCAACGCATGTACGCAATCCTTCAACACTAAATGCAAGTGAAAGCCTTACAGCCTCACTGATCCACAAAGAAAAAAACACAAATCGCACGCAAGTAGCATGCGTTACCGTTAGGGCCTTACTGAATGACAAAGAAAAAACACAAATCGCCACAAGTCCAAGCGTTACCCTTGCGGCCTTACTGATTCACAAAGAAAAAAAATAATTCACACACAATTCGCATGTGTTACCTGTACGGCCTTACTGATTTACAAAGAAAAAAACACACAAATTGCACGCAAGTCACATCAGTTACCCTTACGGCCTTACTGATTCACAAAGAAAAAAAAAGAAAAATCGCAAGCAATTTGCATGCATTACCTCTATGTCCTTACTGATTCACAAAGAAAAAAACCACAAATCGCACTCAAGTTGCATACATTACCCTTATGGCCTTAATGATTCATAAAGAAAAAAGACAATGATTCACAAAGAAAGAACACAAAACATACGCAAGTTGCATGAACGTTATCCTTACGGCTTTCCTGATTCACAAAGAAAAAAATCACTAATCGCATGCAAGTCGCATGCTTTACCCTTGCGGTCTTACTGATTCACAAAGAAAAAACACAAATCACATGAACTTACATTAGAGTTACCTCTGCGTTTAGTATTGCCAAGAAGAGCACTCTTATTTAAAAGGAGGATCGTGGCGGTCCCCAGAGCCTTTCCAACCCCGTGCACAGGCAGAACTTAAGTTAACTTGGCTTCTGCTCATCTCATCAAATTTGTGCACACTTATCTTTCTGCATCAGAGGGCAGGAGGACTTCTGGTGCCTGCTGTTAGGTGGGGGTGCAAAGGAACCACCTGAGGTGGCTCGCCAACTGTTGCGGGATGAACAAATACGCTCTCTTGACTCAGAAATAACCATGCAGGCTCTTCTTGGCAGTTCCACAGACAGTATTTACTAGCTGTAGGGACAGGGAGAAAAACACTGCGGACTGCACTTCAGTCCTGCAAGACTTGCCTCTATGGAAAACACTCAAAACCATGTGACCCTGTAACCTCGAATTCCTAGGCTAAGACGTTATTCTCTCTTTATTATACATTTGAAAAAGGTTTATGACCTAGCATTCTTTGACCTATGAATGTGTATGTGCTCTTTTGTGAATGTTATTTACTTGAAGTGTATACTGACAGCATTGTGGGTCTGAGACTCCAGAGTGTTTGGAATTTGGTTTCTTCCCTGCACCCATTGTAAATCACGCACCTGTGTGCTTTGGGCTAATTCAATAATGTGACCAGTATTTAATCAGTCCCTGATCTGTTTGTAGGCACTGAGAGTGTTCTGATGACTCATCTGCTAATGTCATAAATACCTGAAGGTGGTTCAGACAGGAGTTTGCCTTTACCCAATGACCCTTTTTTGTTTCTTACTCCGATACATCCTTGAATGAATTTTTCACCTTGCGTCGTTCAGTGTGGGGGTTTGGCATTAAATGCTTCTGGATTGTGAACAGTGGTGGTTGCACAATGTTTTCACATTTCGTATTTGGGGTAATGCATTTGTTTTTCACATTTCCTACACCACCTATTAAAATGTTCAAAAATTTGTTTGGATTTTTTAGCTCTATTTTTAAGGATATAGTTGCCTTAATATTGAATCTGGGTGAGATGAATTAGCAGCTTGTAGTCTTGTAAGGTCTGGCAATAAAAGACTTTACCTGTGAGCATGCAAAATGTCATACTCACTCATAATATTCAGTACAAATTTTTATATCCCTGAAAAAGGAGAAAAGCCAAGTGGCTGACATCTGACAGCGGAATTATGAGGCTTAAAAGGAAAGGAGGCAGCAAGAGCTATTGATCCATTCGTGGAATGATTTGGTACCTAGCTCAATATCAGTGGAGATGGTGGATGAAGTTTTAAAAAGAGATGAAACAACTTGATCAGTTGAGAAATGGTACAAATGCTTAGAGAGCTGTATAGTGTGGTCAGCAGAGGTTAGGGCAATGGGTACGGTGTAATTAAGGTAAAAATGGTGGGATGATTGGACCAAAGAAGAGGATGAACGTGGATGATTGCATATGAGGCAGAAGAAAAAATGTACAAAGATGCTCAGAAGCAGACATGAGGGAATCCAGCAATCTGTAAACCACCACACACATAAAGGTGATTTTGGCTGTTCATGAATGGCCACTTAAAACATTTCTGTGCCGTCAAACGAAAGAACCTTGAGCTCTCAATGGAAAGCAAAGTTTAGAAAACAATTGCTACGGAATCACCCAGCTGTGTAAAGTGGTCACACATAAGGCTAGAGGAGAAGGCGGAGACTGCAATAACAAAATCGCTGTTAGAACGCTCTTTGAGTTGGACCTTGTTGAAAAAAAACATCGTCAATGTCTTCTTCTAGGATAAAATCATGCAAATTGATATTGTGCTTAACAAGAGATCATAACCATAAATGGGGAAAATAGGTGGATGTGCGAGATTAACAAGCCAAGGTCATAAAGAAGAGGAGGGCCCAGCGGTAGGGTAGGGGACGCAGGTGTACATCTGAGGGAGATAAGAATGTCACACGTTAGATGGCACTTCCCCCTTCAATATGGCGCCTGCTGAGTGGCAGCAAATAAAGAAGCAAATGATGAAAGCAGCTTATCAATAACATCTTTAAAAATACAGTCAGGCAGAAAACGTCTGTTCAATGGCTGCATTGTTCGCCAAGCGACAGCGGTGCCAGCTCTTCTAGTCCCCATCATCTCCAAAAGAGATTTCCACTCATCAATGGGTAAGAAGAGCCGGTTTGAATATTGATAGCTGCATTGCATTTGGTTGATAGAAAGGGCATTAGTGCATGGGCGTAGGAAGTGTGGGGGATGTGGGGGATGTATCCCCCCCAGATTTTGGAGGGTGGGGGACACGGGGGACGAAGGTGGGGGGGACAAGGGGACACAATAATTTCCCCTCTCACATCTGTCATTCAGAGGGCCATTAGTGCACAAAAGCGCTACTTACGATAGCCCTGTACAGTCAAATCCTCCAAGCTGATGGTAACCAAATGAAGGTGAGCCAGGAGGCCCCCTGTGCCCTCTGCCCTTTTGTCCTGTTCTAAGGGTGCTCATAAGAACAATGGGCACAGGAGGAGAAAAGAGTTTTGGATGATTACTGTCACCTGCTGCCTTGAAGAGGAGCACTGCAGGATGCCTTCAAGAGGAGCTGCAAAACAATGAGGAAGATCTAAAGAGAGAACAGAGTCCCACTCACTGTGATGCCTGCAGGCTAGAAAGGAGACTCTGTGAAACACAATATTTGTATTTGCCTAAGATCACACCAGTTGGTGAAACAGTGAAGTCGAGACTGAGCCCAGATTTTACATTTTTACACAACAATTTAGCTATTAGAAGGGTATATTTTTCTAACATTTATGTTTAATGTTTTGTTTTCTAGGTAATGAAGTGCTTGATTACAGCGTGGCTAACAGGGAGAAGCCATATTTCATTTTGGGCCGTTATGCCTAGCGTTATTATTTATGTTGTTGTTATCGTTACATACTTCAGCATATTGAAGTATATTATCTTTTCTCTATCTTTTCTTCACTTTACACTGAAACAATCTACCCTATGCCACTGCACCCTACACCACTTTTCTCCACTCTGTGCCACTCTACGCCACTGCAATCTATGCTGTACCACTCCACTCTACACCACTGCAATGTATGCTATTCTACTCTAACCATTGTACACTACACCCCTGCACTCTGCCAGTGCACTATTCATCACTTTACTCAAAACCAATGCACTCTATCACACTGCCAATCTACTCTGCACCACAGCACTCTATTCCACTGCTTTCAATGCCACTGTACTCTGCACCACAGTACTCTGCACCCTATGTCACTCTACAATACACCACTGTACTCTGCGACCCTCTAATCTGCAACATTGCACTTTCTGCCACTGAACTCCACGCCACTCTACTCTGCACCACTGCACTCAATGCCACTGTGCTCTGTCCCACTGCACTCTTTTCTGCACCACTGCACTGTAATCTACTCTACACCACTCCACTGTAGGGCACTTCACTCTACTTTGAAATCATCTCCTCTATGCCACTGCAATCTACGCAACTCTACTCTATGCTATGCCAGTCTAATCTATCTTGCACCACGCCAATGTACCCTGCACCACTCCAATCTGCTCTGCACCGCTCTATGCTACTGCACTCTACATCACTATGCTCCACTCTGCAACAATCTACTCTTCACCACTATACTGTACTCTGCAGCAATCTACTCTATGCCACGGCACTCTATGCAACTCTAATCTACTCTGCACCTCTGTACTCTAAGCCACTCTTCTCTACTCTGCATCACTGCAGTCTACACCAATGCATTCTATGCCACTCTACTCTACACCACTGCCCTTTATGACACTCTACTCTGCAACACTGCACTCTGCCACTGAACTATACTCCTCTCTACTCTGCACCACAGCACTCTACTCTGCACCGCTCAACTATATGCCACTCTACTGCACTCTACACCAGCGTACTATATGCCACTACACTCTATGCCACTCTACTCTGCATCACTGCACTCCACCACTGCACTCTACACTAGTCTACTCTACCTTGCACCACTCCACTCTACCATGCACCGCATCACTCTATGACACAGTACTCTGAACCACTGCAATCTATTCTGTGCTCCCCTCTACTCTTCACCACTCGACGCTACTGCACTGTACGCTAAACCAGTGCAGTATTCGACAATGCACTCTACACCACTTTACTCAAAACCAATGCACTCTATACCACTACACTCTACACCAATCTAGTTTGCACCACTGTACTCTATGCCACTTCACTCTAGACCACCCAACTCCACTCTATGACACTTCACTATGACATTACACTCCATGATATTAGACTCTGACACTCTATTCCATTAAACTCTAACACTTTCTCCACTCTGTAACTCCCTACACAACTCCCTATACGCCACTCCATTCCACTTTACTCCACTGTATGCCACTCCACACCACTCTATGCCACTTCAATCTACGATACTCTGCTCAATGCCACTGCACAACCCTCTACGCCACTCCAATATACAACAATGTACTGTGCTCAACAACACTCTACCCAACTTTCTCTATGCTAGTTCACGTTACTTTACTTCACTCTACTCCAGTTCACTCTTCTTTATGCCTTTCCACTCTACGACACTCTGCCACTCCACTCTATGACACTCTATTACACTGTGACACTACTCCACTCTAATACTACTTTATGGCACTGGCGCTTGATTAGAGATTCAGATCTCCATTGATTGCCTTCTCACTCATATGAGACGTGAGTCCGATTTATCTTCGCCGTTATGGTTACAAGCACTCTGTAACCCTTTTAACTCAAGCTTAACGAAGGCTTAGGATGATCCTGATACTTGTCTAGGGGATCAAAATATTGACGGCCAAAGTACCTTGACTTGAATTTGTGATATTGTACATAAGTTGGCATTAGCATAGGTACTATGAGCTAATGACTTCTTGATTCACTATTTGAGTCATTCATGTAAAAGTCGGTGTATAAAAACTTGTAAATCATTGTTGTGGATGCTAACCTTGTAGGAAAGTAGTCTCTTTCTAGCTTGGTTACCCCCACATTTGGCCTGTTTGCCAGTGTGTTTGCGTGTGTCTACTGGGATCCTGCTAATCAGGACCCCAGTAGTTATGCTCTCTCCCTTAAATTATGTTTTTTGCATACTGGTGACCCAGTATTTCACCCAAAATTGGCATATTGGTGCCCCCTTATAAGTCCCTAGTATATGGTACTTAGGTACCCAGGGAATTGGGGTTCCAGGAGATCCATATGGGCTGCAGCATTTCTTTTGCCACCCATAGGGAGCCCATGCAAAGGCTTCTGCAGGACTGCTATTGCAGCCTGCGTGAAAAGGTGCATGCACCCTTTCACTGCCAGTTGCACTGCACCAGGTCACTTATAAGTCACCCCTATAGCAGGCCCTCCAGCCCTGAGGGCAGGGTGCAGAGTAACTGTGTGTGAGGGCATCTCTGCACTAGCAGAGGTGCCCCCACGACCTCCAGGACCATTTTCCCAGACTTCCTGAGTGCGGGATGCCATTTTACACATGTACTTGAAATAGGTCACTACCTATTCCCAGCTACATAATGGTAACTCGGATCATAGGTATGTTTAGTATCAAACATGTTGGAATCATAACCCAAGGCTTTTGCAAGCATTGGTTGTATGATTTTATGCACTCTGGGGGCTCCTTAGAGGACCCCCAGTATTGCCATTCCAGCCTTCTGAGGTTTTCCAGGCAGGCCCAGCTGCTGCCACCTCTCGGACAGGTTTCTGCCCTCTTGTTGCTTGAGAAGCTCAAGCCCATGAAGGCAGAATAAAGGATTTCTTTTGGGAGAGGGGTGTTAGACCCTCTCCCTTTGGAAATAGGAGTTACAGGCTTGGGAGGGGAGCCTCCCCAAGCTACTGGCAATGCTTTGAAGGGCACATTTGGTGCCCTCCTTGCATAATCCAGTCTATACCGGTTCAGGTACCCCCTGTCCCTGCTCTTGCACGAAACTGGACAAAGGAAAGGGGAGTGACCACTCCCCTGTCCATCACCACCCCAGGTGTGGTGCTCAGAGCTCCTCCAGAGGGTCCCTGTGTTTTGCCATCTTGGATTCCAAGTTGGCAGCAAACTCTGGGAGCATCTGAGTGGGCAGTGCCAGCAGGTGGTGTCTGAGCCGTCCCCTGATAGGTGCTTACCTGTTTAGCTGACCAATCCCCCTTTCATGGCTATTTAGGGTCTCTCCTTTGGGAGGTTCTTCAGATTCGGATTGCAAGACTCCAGCAGGAATCCTCTGCATCCTTTACTTCACCTTTTCACTGAAGAAACTGCATCTGGACCCTCCAGGAACTCCACAAACTGCAACAACGAAGCAAAGACGACTTCTGCAACATTGTATCTTCAGCTCTTGCCAGCATATGCAACTGTTTCCCGGTCGTGCATCCTCAGAGGACAGCCTGTCTTCAGCCTGCACCAGAAGAATGAACGAATCTCCCTTGGAGTGAAGGAGTCACTCCCCTGCTTCAGCAGGCACCTCTCTTCAACGACGACCATCTGCTTGGGTCCCCTCTCCTGTTGAGTTGCATGGATCCTACATCACGGGTGGTGGACTGAAGTGGTTCCGATGGTCCTGACGTCCTACTGTCCAACTTTGGTGGAGGTAAGAGCTTGCCTTCCCACGCAAGACAGTAACCCTGTTCACCACGTGTTTTTCAGTTGCCAAGGCTTGTTGGCATCCTTCTATGAAATTCTTTGTGCACAATGTAACTCTGGCCCCCAGCACTCCTTCCGGCAATGCACAGCTTCCTGAGCGGTTCTCTGGCGATGTGGGATCCTTTGTTTTTGTGCTGCGTCGGCCTCCTTTTGCAACTCCTTTGTCCCTGTGCTGGAGGACTCCTGTGTGCACTGGCTGGTCTTCTGTGGGCTCTCTGAGTTGCTGAGAGCCCAATCTGACTCCTCCTCCTGGGTAGAGTCCACCAGGTCCCTCCTGGTCCCAGGCAGTGCCATTTTCCACTAACCGTGAGCTTTGCGTGTGCCAAGGTGCGTTGGCAGAATCCAGCGACGCAACCAGACTGCAATCATCCATCCGGTGTGGGATATCATCTGCACCAACCAGGAACCCGCATCCATCTTCTTGGGTGCAGTACTGACTGTTGTTCTTCACCAGAGGTTCTTCTTTTGCACATTGATTCGGGTTAGCAGGGGCTCCTGTCCTCCCTGGACTCTTCTGTGCTTCTTGGACTTAGTCCCATTCTTCCACAGGTCTTTAGGTCCAGGAATCCACCCTTTGTGTCTTGAAGTATCTTCTGGTTCTTGCATTATCTTCTTTCTCATGTTCGTGTGTGTTCTAGGAAAGTTACTGTCATTTACTCCTGTTTTCCTGGGCTCTGAGGTGGGTTCTATTACTTACCTTTGGTGTTTTCTAATACTCCCAGTGCCCCTCTACACACCACACTTGTCTAGGTGGAAAACCGACATTCGCATTCTACTTTCTTAGTATATGGTTTGTGTTTACCCTAGGCCCATTTCTAACCATTGTGATTTTCACTAATTGCACTTTTCTAACTTTTTATTGCTGCATACTAGTGTATATAATTGGTGTATTACTTACCTCCTAAGGGAGTATAGTCTCTATGGTATTTTTGGCATTTGTGTCACTAAAATAAAGTACCTTTATTTTTGTAACACTGAGTATTTTCTTTCATGTGTGTGAGTGCTGTGTGACTACAGTGGTATTGCATGAGCTTTGCACGTCTCCTAGATAAGCCTTGGCTACAGCTACCCCTAGAGAGCCTGGCTTCTAGACACTGCCTACATTTCACTAATAAGGGATAACTGGACCTGGTATAAGGTGTAAGTACCATAGGTACCCAATACAAACCAGGCCAGCTTCCTCTAAACCACTGTACTATATAGGTTACTTTTTACATTTTTCTTGTAATTGGTGACATTGGGTCATCCAGATAACGTGTGTAATGCCCGAATACAAGTCTTTCTCGATTTCCCCTGTTGATGTTTTCCCACTACATTTGATCTTTTATATTGTGATTGAATAAATGTATGACACAATCCATTTGCATACTACTTTAATATCATTCTTTATGGGAGTGGTGTTGCATTTTATTCAAGGGACCCCTGTTCCTTTAAAGTTAGTTTACTGCTCCATTTTAGGACACTCTACTTACTCCATGACACTACACCACACCAGTCGATGACACATCATTCTCCTTTATGCCATTAACTTTGAGCCATGATGAATAGTAGTCTCACTAGTGTACAGCATGGCTAAAACACATTGGCAAAGGCAATAGAACTTGCATAGGCGAGACCTATTGGCTTTGCCAATGCTTGTTTATAAGGTATGAACTTCAAGGTGACTTGCAATATCCTTATGTACGCAGGGGGTATTTTACCCCATATAATACATGGTCACACCACCAACTTTCCCACAAACCACTTAAAACCTTAGTGCATAGCTTCTGACATTCAAAGCTATGAAAGTAGAGCAGAAGAAAGAAAAGCAACATTCCATTTTTTGCTTTAAACAGCTGCATTAATTATGCTCTGTGACCTGGTCTGCCTTTTACCTTGGCTGCTAGCTCTGGCAGAAGGCATTGCAATGTCAGAACTCGACTGTAATAACCCTATCATAGTCATTTTCCGATGTCTTTTCTTTATAATCAGTGAATGTCTTTTCTTTACACGCAGTGACTTGGTGCACCACAAACAGCTGTTTCTAGAGAAATTAGTGACTGCAGTTTATACAGAGATTAGAGAATCCATGTTTATATAGCCTGTAACTGCAAGAGCTTCTTCAGTTGAAATGCTTCTAGTTATGACTGATGTGGAGCTGAGCTGCCCAAGATCACACACAGGAGTAGAAGTGTTATTAGAACTAAGGTTTCCGAGCACAGTTTACAACTCTTGTACGTAATCGCTTTTGATCTCTCCAGTGCGGTTCCAATTGGCATGAGGCGAAGGGCATGATGGGTGTGGGGCGCAAAGGGTATGTTCTTCCTTTTTACCCTCCTACCTTTATTGGCTTGGTGCATGAAGATGCAAGGTTAATCAACATGTTATTTTCACATTTGAGCTAATTACTTTGTGAATGTAAATAACAATAAAAGATACTTTCAGACTGTGTAAACATGCCTTCCTTTCTCCCTATTTCACTTCCAATATATATGACTGTGTATATTTATCGGAGCCTGCAGTTCGTAAACAACGAGCGATTTGTATAGGGTTGATTGAAAGTCCCCAAGGCTGTCCCTGTCCCCCCCAGAAATGTATTGTCCCCTACGCCCCTGCATTAGTGGGTACTCAAAAGCTGAGCGTCATCGCGTCTTTCTGCGGTTTAATCTGCCAATCACAGCCCTGCTGTGTGTGACAAATCTGGAGTTAGAACATCGCAGCGCCTTCAATTTTCTGAACGTAAACGTACGAGAAAGTTGGCTAACAAAGGACTCCCTGGCAGTGGTGTAACATATGCTTCTGCAGCCCCTGCGGCACGGTGGCAGGGGCATCCTACAAGAGGCCCACATTCAGGCAAATAACTGTGAGATCTGTCAGAAAAGGGACGACCAAGGGTCCCTCACCATCTTCGGCAGGGGTGACCCATCACTTAGCATTATTCCACTGCTGATACTACAGGTCAGTAACTGCTTGTGTAACGGTGCACAATTGCATCATTCCAGACACGTAGGTCTGTAAGCAATAATGGAATACCAGTTCTGTAAAAAGTCAAAAAATCTATTCTGTTGCCCATGGCAATTGATATAAAATTGGTGTCTTGAGCTGAACTTTTATCTAAAATCTGAGTTACCTTTAGTGCTCAAGCGTGCCAACCGCATATAACTCATATGGGACTATCAAGAGAAAAACCTAAAGTGCATGCTGTCTCAGCTTCAGAGGTATATGAAAAGGTGAATGTTATTTGGTGTGTGCAGTCTGAAGCTGAACCTGTTCATAAAGGTCTGGGGTGCCATGGATCCATGACTATGCAGCATAGAACAATGAGTCCATGGCTCATATTTGGGTAGTAAAATCAAAGAATAATCAGAGTTCAGTATGCCCCTCAGGCCTCCAGATCTCTGCACCTGCTACACCAATGATAGCCTGCTGTAAAAGTTCCAGAAGGAATCTGTAGCACTACAAAATCAACCAGTAAATGAGCAACTTCTCCTTTCCACACATTAAAATAATGTCTTTTACATTAGTGCCCCTCCAAAAATCCAACTGTACTTTCACCTTTAATCTGCTAGTGTTATTGTTGGCCTTTTTACCAAGTACTGGAATAAGCATAGTTCTGAAATGGGAGTTATGCACCTTTAATTTAAAGTGTTAGTATAAATGCCCCCTCTTGTATTACACACTCGGTAAATAGGGTAGCTATTAACCTGCACAAAAAGCAAAACTACAGGTCCCAAAATACAATGTACGTTTGGGAGCAAGACAACATTGGATGCAATTATCACACATTATGGGGCAGGTGCTACTTTTAGATGGGAGCAACGACGTTTCACACTTCAGCTCTTACCTCATTATGTAATGCTGCTGCAAAGTAGAACCCAACTCCTTGCAGTCCAGCTTAAGGAGTACGTTGCGCAAGTCTTGAATGGGGCATGAACACTTCATGAATATTGCAGCTCTTATACAACCATTTCCAGAGCCTCATAGTGCACACAAGGGGTTCAGTTCTAAAATGTGTCCTTTCACATTAACATGAATACTTTTTTGTACTTGCAATAAAGTGTCACTCAAAATGTCACACAAAGGGCACTGAAATGTCACATATAAGCAATCTGAAAACGTGGCAGCTCAGTGTGCATGTGCAGCATGGCAGGGTTTTTAGGTATGATATCTATACACACCAGAAGAATACTTAATCTTTTGGTGAGAGGATATGGTTAGTGTTGTGAAGACAGCCAAGGATGTCGCATCGCTGCTGAAAGCAGAAAAATAAAGGCATAATAAAAGTATTTTATTATCCCTTTTTTCCACTTTCGTAGGGCGGGGTCAGCCTCCTCCCGTCAACAAGTGGAGGAGGAGTAGTGGTGTGCTTCTAAGTGCGCTTGTCAGTTTGGCCGTGCGTCGGAGGCTGGCCAAACTGACATGCGCACTTAGAAACTCTCCATCCAGCTGTATTTTACAGCCAGGTGGAAATCAAGTACAGTGCCCCACTCCCTCCCTAAGCGGCATTTTGGCTCACTCAGGTAAAACGTGGCACTTCTTTCATGCTGTGTGACAGCATCAGAGAAGTGTTGGTATTGTTTGAGGAGTGAATGAGAGGTGGCAGGAGTGGTGGGAGCGGCAGATCACGGAGGGGCAGGTAAGTTTTATTAAATTTTTACTGCCCCCCCACGCTCTCCACTCCCAACGCTGTTCCCCTAGCTCCCCTCCCTCTTCCTGGCAGCAGCCACGACTGAAGACAGCCTTACATGTGTGAAAAGGTTTACAATGGAAGAATACTGGAGGAGCAGGAATGCATGGGTCCAATGCTGCAATGAAAGAAAATAATAGTGTTTTGATTTTAAAGCATGAACAACACTTGTGAGTTTGTGACATGTAAAGTAGTCAGCATGGTAACATTTAGCTACACCTATCATGTAATAAATTAGTTTGTATAATGGTAAATATTATGGTCTATGCATTATTTTGACTAGGGTTCAAGTCCTACCTGCAGTTATTCATTTTTTTTAATGAAGTGAATTAAAAAGCGCGCAGCCCATCTTTTTTCTAAAAGGGGCCTCCACATTGATATAGCGAAGAGAAAACGAAAGGATTTTCCCAGGCTTTCCCCACCAGTACTTACTACATTTCCCGATACACTGCAGGCGGGTGCTCTGTGCGAGGCATTCTGCTTTGATACTGACATTTGGCATTTGGCTTTTTGACATTTTGCGCTGACTATGCTGCTATTCTCTTTTTACCCTCGATCAGGCTTTGAGCATTTTAATAGTTTTGCATAGTTTTTAACATTTATTATGTTCTTGCACTATTTTCTACTCTTGCACAATACTACTTGTTGCTGGGGGTGGGGCTCAGCTGTCTTTATGTGCAGGCCCGTAGCATGTACTCGGCATGCTTTTCAATTACTACATTCTCCGATACACTGCGGGTGAGTGCTCCATGCAAGAAACTCCCCTTTAAAACTGACATTTGGCATTTTAAAATTTTGAGCTGACCGTGCTGCTATTCTCTTTTTAACCGTCAGTCAGTCTTGAAGCGCTTTAATGGTTTTGAGTTATTTTTAACATTTCTTAAATCCTTGCTCTTGTTCCGTATCACATTGGAGTATGAATATGAGGCTCCGATTCCACACGCGCTTCCACACTCACCGCGCGCATAAATAATTTACACGGGACACGCAGTTGCTTTGCCACGGCTGCCGAACTGCCCGCGCCTGGCGTGTGCAGCCTCTTTATTTCCTTTTTCCCACGTCAGGGGTCTCAACCATTTCCCCTTCTAACAGCAGGGGGAGATAACTTTCACAGCTGGCAATGACACGGGCTGTGTAAACAGACACCTCTGTCCGCCGGGTAACTTGGGGAGGTCCCAACATAACATTCCTCCTCAACTATAAAATAAATTTAAAAACTAAAAAACAGGGAGATATAACATATAAACACTTTGTTCAAAACGTGCTCAGAAGAACAGTATTTTCTACGTACCTACACATTTCCTTTCTACTCAAATACTTTCGCTGACCTCTTACTCACTGCGGTTAATCGATATCACACTGTCCCCGTTATTCACATACATAGTCCTTCAGTCTCTCTGGTGGTGACAAGCGGGGTCGCAAATGGTACCTGCCCATCCCTCTTCTTCGAATCACCTCACGGCTGTCTTCCTCCACTGGCACTTCTCCCCGCTGGTTCTCCTCGGTCTGTGCTGGGACCTCCAGAGGTGCAACTTCTCTCTCTCCTACTTCATCCTGGGTTTGTGAAGGACTGCTCCTCAGCCCGTTCTCAGCGGAGGGACCTGGTCTCCTGAACTCTTCGTCTTCTCTCTCTTGACTCCTCTTGTTTCGGCTCCCTTGACAATCCAGGTGATCTCCGTGATATGTCTTGAAACACAATATGTTCCTTGTCACTACTTCACTTCCTCTTGTAGCGGTCATAAGCGTTCCTTTTACTCGTGTGACTGTCCACAGACCTGATTCGAAAGGTGTTTTGAACTTTCCTCCCGGATGTCGATTCTTCATTAGTACCACCTCCCCTATCCTCAGATATCTGGTACATGCTCTCCTTTTCCTTGACATCCGCTCATTGTGGACCTGTCTTTGTTTCAGTCTTGTTTCCACTTGTCTTTGCCTGTCTTTCATCTGTCCATGTGCCGCTGTCATGGTTTCCACTTGGGGAATTGTGTCCCTTACTTGTCGTTGCATACAAATATGGCTCGGGGGTACACCGGTGGTGCTATGGGGGGGTCAGGCGATATTCTCTCAAGAATTCAAAAATGGCACAGTCTATGTTTTTCTCTCTCACTACCGCAATCCTCAGTACTTTGTTTAGGGTCCTTATAAATCGTTCAACTTCTCCATTGGCTTGAGGCCAACGTGGAGTGATTTTCCGATGTTGGATAGCATGTGATGCCAGATATGCAGCAAAGTCATGGCTAGGAAACGGGGGACCATTGTCAGTTCTTAGTTCTTGTATCATCCCATGGGTGGCCATTATTTTCTCTAGACAGGGTACCACTTTTTCCGTGACCGTAGATTCTAGAAGCTCGACCTCTGAATATTTTGAGAAGTCATCGATCACCACCAGCATGTGTCTTCCATCCGGTAAACTCCCCAGATCTGCGCTCGCTCTCTGCCAGGGCGTTGATGGAATGGATTCTGTGATGATGGGGGGTGGTGGATCCGTCGGCCCCACCAATTGACATACATGACACCTCTGTATGGTCCTCTCCACCCGGGTGTCTAGGTCTGGGAACCACACTTTACTTCTCAGTCTGGCCTTAGTTTTTACCATACCCTGGTGGGCGGTGTGGGCCAAATCCACTGTCCTTTGCCCCAGGCTGTCCGGGATGACCAGCCGACTTCCTCGCAACAGGCAGCTTTCAGGCGACACGGCCAGCTCATGCCTGACTCGAAATAATGTTTGTAGGTTGTGATTGGCCTCCTCCGTTCTTAGATTCAGATTCTGTTTCAGCAGGTGCCATCTCCATCACTGACACAGGACATTGCCAATTGCAAAACCTCATCTTCTTTTGTTGCGTCCTGTATTTCCTTCAGGGACATTGGCAGTGGCCGGTATCTCTCCACTACCAACTTCACATACTCCTCCGTATTCTCAGTCTCCACTTCTTCGGGCACGGTAATTGATCTTGCGTGTCTGGACAAATAGTCTGCTGGGTTTTGTGCCCTGGGACGGTATACCACAGAGAGTTGGTACCCTTGTAGTTGAAGGATCCATTTTTCAATCCTCGGGGGAGGCTGTGAGGCTGTTTTGTTGAACAACGGTATCAGTGGCTTGTGGTCAGTGTATACCACGAATGGGTGACCATATATGTACAGATGATAGTGGCGACAGGCCCAATTGACTGCTAACGCCTCCTTCTCTATGAGTGAGTATCTTTGCTCCGTTACTGTCAAAGCTCGACTGGCGTACGCCACAGAGGCCCAGTCACCATCTTTCTCCTTTTGGGACAACACGGCTCCGAGACCTGTTGGGCTCGCATCCACTGATAGCTCTGTTTCTTTTGCTGGGTCGAAAAAGACTAGAGTAGTCTCTGCCGATAGTGCCTGCTTCGTGTCCTGAAATGCCTTTTCCTGCGTCGCATTCCACTCCCACGGAGTGTGAGCCTTAGTTAACTCCCGTAGGGGGCCTGTGAGGGAGGTTAGATTGGGAATGAATCTCCCGCAAAAACTTACCATCCCCAGGAAGCTTTGAACACCTGTGACTGATGTAGGGGGGGGTGCTGACTTTCTGCTACTTTCTCTGGATCAGGTCGGACTTCTTTCTCTGAGAAGTGATATCCGAAGAACGCAA
This sequence comes from Pleurodeles waltl, assembly GCF_031143425.1. Lineage (NCBI taxonomy): Eukaryota > Metazoa > Chordata > Amphibia > Caudata > Salamandridae > Pleurodeles > Pleurodeles waltl. The sequence goes on along the minus strand of NC_090440.1, from coordinate 516,773,875 downwards.
TGTCTCTCCTCAGAAATTCACACTTCTCTCGATGTAATGTCAGTCCATGGGTGTGCAGTCGTTGGAATACTGCTCGTATCCTCTGTAGGTGTGCCTCAACTGTGGGTGCATGTACTAGGATATCATCACTTACATTGATGACTCCCTCCAGGCCAGCCAGAACGCCTCTTATTGTGTCCTGGAAGACTTCAGCCGCGCTGGCGATCCCGAAACTCAGGCGTCGGTATCGTCTTAGTCCCACATGGGTGGAGAAAGTGGTGATGGCTCGAGACTCCGGAGCCAACATTATTTGGTGATATCCAGCTCTTAGATCCATTTTTGAGAACCATTTGGACCCGCTGACCTCCGCCACTATGTCATCCACTGTAGGGGTGAGGTGACGCTCCCTCCGGATCGCCACGTTTGGGAGGCGCATATCTACACATATGCGTACCTCCCCTGGTTGTTTGGGTTTCCTGGTGATCACAATGGGCGACACCCATGGTGTTGGCCCTTCTACCGTCTCAATTATGTCCGCTTCTTCCAGTTTCCTTAGTTCTGCCTCCACTTGTGGGCGGAGATGAAATGCGATGCGTCGGTGCTTTAACGCTACTGGTTCTATGGACTTGTCAATGTGTAGTTTTATTTGACGGTCTTTCAGGCAGCCAATGTCTTGGAATAGATCTGCGTATTCTTCCTGTAGGCTTTCTATCTCCCCCACGTGGATGCTGAACGCGAATGTCACCAGTTTCAGTTCTTCTGCAGTGTGGCAACTGAGCAGCATCCCTGTTCCTCTCTTAGTGACATACACCTTGGATTGTACCGTTACATCACCATGATTGATGTCCGTCACGAAAACTCCCGCCATTGGGAGGGGTCTTGTTGATCCGAAAGCGAATACTTGTACTGTCGTGCGCCGTAGAGGGGGGTGATGCGGCATTCGGTCAAAATCAGATTTCGCCAGTATATTAATTGAGGCTCCTGTGTCAATTAGGGCCATTACTTGGTGTCCCGATACTTGGCATTTTGGGATTTTCTTTCGGCTCTGGCATCCTGGTTCAGTTGCATGGATTATGTACACGGTTCCTTCTGGCTCATCATCGTCATCCATGTCGGGGATCAGGTATGGTGATTGTACTGCTTTGGCCCCTTGACTTGTCTTTTGTCTGTCCCCTCTCGCTCTGGTATTTGAACGGCAAACTTTTGCGAAGTGATTTAGTTTTTGGCAGTTGGTGCACTGTTTTCCCAGAGCAGGGCATTTACCTTGGTGTGGGAACGTTCCTCCACACATGTAGCATGAACGGTGCGACCCTGTCGATCTTGACTTGTCCTTCTTTTTTGTCGCGCTGCTTGATGCTCTAGCATTTATTGGTTCTGTTTTGATAGTTTGTGCGAGCGCCGATTCCATGTGTGCTGCTCTTACCCTAGACAACTCTTTTGATCTGCCCATCGTCAGCATGTCAGCCATGGTCATGCCTGGGATCTGGAGGATGTGTTCTCTTAATTTTGTCAAGTGGCATCCTTGGATAAATTGCGCTCTCATTTCATCATCGGGTCAGGCAATGTGCAAGTGCTTGCTAGTTCCTTTAATCTTGCATAGTATGTGTCTACCGATTCATCTGATTGCTGTCTGGCTTGTCGCAGTAGGAACCGTTCGTAGTCAGGATTTGCCATGGGTTCAAAATATGCGGTTATTGCCCTTTTTAGCGTTTGGTATGTGAATGGGGGCCCTTCTTCAGCCACTGTTTTGCTGATTCTGTGTAGCATCGCTCCTCCCATGTGGAGAAGCATCGGTCTTTGTCTATCCGGGTCTAGTGCGACAGCTGCAAAATAATTTTCCAAACTTTCCACCCAGGATTTCCATTTTGAGGCCTCTGCTGATGGGGGCCCTTCCATGATAAAAGGCTCTATGACTGGGAACGTGGCCATTTTTTTTTTTTTTGTGTGACCCCCTCTTTATTTCCTTGACCTCTGTCTATTCTGTGTGTATTCTGTTGTCCTTCTCTGTTTATTCATCTGTCTGTATATATTTTATTTAATTGTATTTTTTTTTATCCTGTTTGCCCTTTTCCTTTCTGTGTATTGCTCTGGGGCCCGGTTATCTGTGTCCCTTCATTTCTGGGCCTCGCTTTTTTTTTTTTGTGGTTGCCGGCCGGTCTCCTAGGGCCCAGTGTGGGGGCAGGGTGAAATGTTCTTTTGGAGTGCGCATCACCTGCTTTTGTAGTGTTCCTCTCGCGCGGGGCGTCGGTGCTCACTCCCGTATTTCCAAACTGATGTCTTCACCACCTTTAATTTCGCTTCGAGCGTGTTTTCCTTTCGGCGCGCGTTTATGAGCTGCCGGGGGTCGTGCCGCCGCTCTTCCTCCACGTGGGGTTTATCTCCCCCTCGTCGCCAATTTGTTCCGTATCACATCGGAGTATGAATATGAGGCTCTGATTCCACAGCGCGCTTCCACACTCACCGCGCGCATAAATAATTTACACTGGACACGCAGTGGCTTTGCCGCGGCTGCCGAACTGCACGCGCCTGGCGTGTGCAGCCGCTTTATTTCCTTTTTCCCACGTCAGGGGTCTCAACCATTTCCCCTTCTAACAGCAGGGGGAGATAACTTTCACAGCCGGCAATGACACGGGCTGTGTAAACAGACACCCCTGTCCGCCGGGTAACTTGGGGAGGTCCCAACATAACAGCTCTATTTGCTATTCTTGCACCATACAAATTGCTTCTAGGGACTAGGCTCAACTGCCTTCATATGTAGGCCTGTGGCGCGGGCATGCACAGCGAGCACACCTCATGTGCGCTGCTGGTACACCATAGGTAAGCCCATCCGCGCCCAGCACTAGCCTCTATGCCGATTTAATTACAGGTAAAGTCCTAACATTGAATTTCTTAAAGGGCCTTAACCCGAGTAACAATTGTAATCATTGTAAGTTGGTATCTAATTCCTTAAGAGGATCTGTTGTCTGTTATGGGTGTAGAACGGAATTTGGGACTGATACTGAGTCACTCCTGGTTATATTACCTAATATCGTTCCATCCTCTCGCTTTTTACAGGGAGGATTGATCAACATTTGCTCCCTGAGCAAACATGCTCACGAAGTACATGACCTAATACTTGACAACCAGCTGGACGTTGTGTTTATTACTGAAACCTGATTAAAGCCATGGTCAGACCCTGACATTGCAATTGCCCTCCGTCCAGGGTTCACAATGTTAGGGCAGAATAGAGAGGAAGGCTTTGGAGGCGGCATAACTATTATTTTCAGAGACTCATGCCAATATAGTCCTTTTGACATTGGCCCAATTAAAGGAGCTGAAACCCTAGGCTTCTGCCTTAAAGTTATCGGGACACACTTACAGTGACACCAATCATTAGTGTAAAAAGTCATTTATTTAGGACAGGATTTAACCAGAATACATCATTTAAACTTTCAACGTATACCCCAACATTAAAGAACCCCAACTCTTCAAGATTTCCTTGTTCATCTTTCTTTCTTCCAAACCCTCTCTTCGCTTCTCCTCCCCTAGACACTCCCCTATTCCTTTCATGCCCTACTTGCTTCGTGCATCTCCCCCACTCTTATCCTTCACCTCCTTGTTTTTCCCCTTGGAAGGTGGTCAAACCCGCATCTGGCTCTCCACCCTTCCCCATCTACTGCCTTACCCTATATTGCCACCTGCCCTGACGCTCAACAACCCTCTCCTAACCCCTTTTCGTAGCACCCAGTGTCGCCATCTCCCCTCCTACTTCTCCCAAATGCCAGGTGGGTGGGCGTTCAAATTCTGCTCCTCACAACGGTCGGCGCGGAAAGAGTCCGATCCCTCCTCCACCCCCCTTTAACCCCTAAACCTAAAACCCTCCCCCACTTACCTGTGGCCAATCCGGTTACCTTGCGTCACTTCCTGTCCTCCCGAAAGTGCCAGCGGAGAGACTAGAGCGAGTCTCTCTCTCCGCGGGCCCCTCCATCGGGACACACTTACAGTGACACCAATCATTAGTGTAAAAGGTCATTTATTTAGGACAGGAGTTAACCAGAATACATCATTTAAACTTTCAACGTATACCCCAACATTAAAGAACCCCAACTCTTCAAGATTTCCTTGCTCATCTTTTGCTCTTCGAAACCCTCTCTTGGCTTCTCCTCCCCTAGACATACCCCTATTCCTTTCATGCCCTACTTGCTTCGTGCATACCCCCCCACTCTGATCCTTCACCTCCTTGTTTTTCCCCTTGGAAGGGTGGTCAAGCCCGCATCTGGTTCTCCACCCTCCCCCATCTACTGCCAACCAGCAAAACCCACTTGACGTTTTGCTGCCCCACCCCGGGAAACACATCCCTTCTCTCTTTTTTTTTGATTTTGAAAAAAAACACTACAACCTAAAACGTTTATGCTTGTTCCCTGAATCACAACTTCTCACCCACAACTCCCCTACCAACAACCTCAACTCTGTTAAGTAGTATGCATTTCCCAACTGAGAAAAGTGCACCCCATCCGCTCTGAACAGTGCCTCATCCTGCTCTTTGATGTCCACATGCTTCAAAACCTTAATCCTTTGTGCCCAACAAAATACCCTCATGGCCCTGTTCAATTTCTTGCGAGCCCACTCTATGGCTCCATGTTTAACTGCCCCTCTCCAAACTTGTCTGGGCACAAATTCCGTCCATACCAAACAGGTACCGTGTAATCTCTGTTTTAGGAGTTCCAGATCTCTCTGCATGTGCTGTATTAATGTGAGCCCTGGTAGCTTCACAAGGTCATTTTCCCCTAGGTGAATCAGCAGCAAATCAGGACATCCCCATTCCGGCAAGCTAGCAGTAATAAATGGAAGCAGACTTCCCCACCTCATGCCGCTTTTGCCCCATCAGAAAACTTCATGATGCCTGCTAGGGAGTCCCATCGCCCTGCAGTAAATTTGTTTTTCAGCAAACTTCGCCGCCCAGTGAATAAAGGAATGGCCGACAAGCCATGTCAACATCTTGTCCTTCTGTGGGCCTGACACACATCCTGCAAAGAAAAAACACTGTAAAGGCTGTCACAAAGCGACAAAACCCCCCACCCAATTTGCCTCAGCTAACCAGCCCTGCCTATTTCCCAGAAACTACATCACAGCCTCACATAGCGCTCGCAGCATCTAGATTTCCATCTACCTATGGCCTCAATTCTGGCCTAGTCCCATCCCAGATGAGCCGCCGCTGTAGCTGCCCCAATCCTAAATTAATGCATGCCAAAATCCATTGGTCGCTGACCTGTCCGTCTCAGAGCCATCCTCAAAACCTGCAACAGCTGGTAGCTAGTAAGCTTTGCCCCTGTCCCATGTACAAACACACCATTCTCTCCTGTCATGTGTAGCCTTTGTTTAAAAGTCATCCATTCCCCCACCGGGCACGCCAACACATCCCCTCCCCTGTTAAGCCATACCCATTTCCCTTTCCCCATCTGGTCCGTCTTCGAACGCCTGAGCCAAATACCCAAACGGTCCCCATGCATACAAACCTCCCTGACCTTCACCCCAACCGCTTTTCCTACCCCCAGCAATTCAGACACTCAGAATGCTCCAAAAAACATCCAAACCAAACACAGGCGAAATAAAGCCAACTCATACTCATCCGTGCAGCATACTGGCAACACATGCAATAGCTCTAGAAGTAGTTCAAAAGTGATGGGCTCTCTGGCTGATTTACCCAAACTGGCCCTAACCCTAACCCAACCTTTCAACATCTTACCCAACAAATCATTACACGCTGGATCAGAACCAAAGAAAAGTTTCCCGTAAAAGGAAACCCCAGCCAATTTCCCTCCGATTGTCGCTGGAGATAAACCCTCCTCAATCAGAAAAAGCACGAAGAGCAATGCGCGTGCCTCAAGATCCTGCGGTCCTTGTGACCAAAAATTGCCCAAACACAACTCAAAAGATTGAAACTCCAACCATGCAAGCCTGTAACTCCGCCGAGTGGATACCGCTAAGGACATCTCCACCAGCCCCGTGATCATCACGCCCCCCACTCCCAAATGTCTGCCGGGACCGCAGTCTTGCTCCACTCTGCTCCTGGTGCCAATTCGTGAAAACGTTGCCACTGTGAACGAGACAGGGAATCTGCAATCTCATTGTAAACCCCGGGTATGTGTGCAGCTTTGAAAATAACATTTAAAGATAAACAACAAAGCATAAATTGGCGCAATAAGCGCAGCACTCTGACGTCCCTTGCTCGCTGTCTGTTGACGAAATTAACGACTGTCATATTATCCACTTGAAAAACCACTGTCCGGTTAGCTAATTCCTGCCCCCAAACTGCCAGTGCCACCAGGAGTGGAAAGAACTCTAGGAAGGCAATACTCCTCCCTTGCTGCAGCCATTGCGGGGGCCATGTTTCCGCGCACCACCTCCCGTCCCAGTAGAGTCCGAAGCCAGAAGCTCCGGCTGCATTGGAAAAATGTGGACTTGCCACACCGTGTCAGTATCGCAGAACGACATGGCTACCCCATTGAAGTCTGCCCGAAAGGCTTCCCACACCTTAATGTCTTCTCTCACAGCCAACAAGACCCGTATCCTGTGGTGTGGTAGCACTGCCCCTGACATAGCTAACCCTAATCGCCTACAGAAAGTCCTTTCTCCCCTCATGACCCTGCATGCAAAATTAAGGTAGCACAACAGCTTTTGAGCTGTTCTCAGGTCCATCTTGCAGAGCACCCGCACCATGGCCAGAAATTTCAGCATCTCTTTTACTTTTGGCGCTGGCAACCTGGCCACCAGAGCGTTCACGTCCAATTCTATGCCCAAAAAGGTTAAAACTGACAATGGCTCTCCCGTCTTTTCCGAAGCCAAAGGCACTCCCGTCTGCTGAGCTAGTCCCTGAAAGGCTGCCAACACCCGCCCGCAGGCCCCAGATGTGGCTGTCCCTACAAATAGAAAATCGTCCAGATAGTGAGTCACCGTCCGGTGGCCACTTTGCCTGACAAAAACCCACTGTAAGAAGGCACTGAAGGTTTCAAAAAGTGCGCAGGAGATTGCACAGCCCATGGGCAGCACCCTGTCAACATAAATGGCCCCATCCAGCTGCATACCCAGGAGGTCAAAATCCACTGGATGTATTGGTAGCAACCTGAAAGCCGACTGAATGTCACATTTTGCCATCTCCGCACCTCGCCCACACCTTCTGACCAACCTGACGGCGTCATCCACCGAGGGGAAGACCCCATTAGTGTCCTCAGGTGCGATAAAATCATTGACAGACGCTCCCTCAGGCCATGACAAATGGTGAATCAGCCGGAACTCACCCAGTGCCTTTTTGGGCACGAGCCCCAAGGGGGAGATCATCAATTGTGCGGTTGGACAGTCATAAAATGGCCCTGCAATTCTCCTGAGCGACACCTCTTTCGCCAATTTGTCCCGCACTACCTGTGGCTGTTCTTTGGCAGACCTCAAATTGTCCGCCCATCTCCTACTTCGGGGACCCTGGTAGCCCACCCAGAAACCTTCTCGAAAACCCCACTCCAACTTACAAGCCTTATTAGAATCTGGATAAATGCGTAACCAAGGCAGCAGGGTCTCTAGCCTAATTGGCGTAGGACCCTTTTGGTGCAGTAGCACCCTGCGTGCCCCGTCCTCTGGAAGCCCTCCATTGCTCCGTTGGACTGGAGAGGGAAAAACATTGGGTGACTGGATGACGGCCCCCGCACTTGAAGCAGTCATGTTTGAACTAACACGGCTGCTGTGAGCAGAACCCTTTATTGAAGTTCCAACAAGCCCCCGTGGTGGGCACCGGGGTCTTGTTACCCCCGCCTGCCCCTCCTTGGGCGGGACGAGACTGAAAAGGCTTGTAGACTACTGGCAACCCACTTGCCGTATGCGTGGATGCCGAGGATTGAGCTGAGGCCATCCATTGCATCCATAATTCTGGGTCTACACCCTAGCCCTGAACTCTTCATCATAGCTCAGATATGCGAAGCCCCCAAAATGCATCTGTGCCTTCCGCATGATGTCCATATATTTGAAGAGCGCTATGGCTCTGGCCGGATATTTTTCACATTAAATACTGGCAAAAATCAAAAAGGCTGACGTCCAATTATCCATCGTACTAGGAACCATGGGCCTGCGCGCTAACTCCCACCCCTCTTCCTTGGATCCTTCCTTGGCCTGTATACCCCTTCAAGAGCTTAAAAACATCTACATATTCATGCTTCCAAATTTGCGCTTTGTTTTTGTCCACCACATGTGATCCAAGTGGCATGGCCAAACCCATGTAAGGGCGCCACTTCCTATGACTTACCCCTTCCTTGTCTTCAGTCCCCGTAACTTCCCTTGTCTTCTGAGTGACCGTTTCCGGAACTGTTGTGGAAGGAGCCTCCTTAGCCTTATTCGCATCTCCCTCCTGCCCTAATCCAACGACGGTTGTCTCCAGCACTGACCCGTCCCACACACCAATGGACTTGCGCGTGCATGAACCCTTGGCGACCCCCCATCACCCCAAACCGACCACCATCTCCCCTTACCTCTATCCATTGCCCCAAAGGCCGCGCCGCTTTCTTCAATAACTGACCCCGTGCCGTCATTTGACGCACTCCAGTTGGCCCTTCAGCCGACCCGGTGTCCTGTAAAACAAAAGCAGAGGAAGAGGTTGCGCCGCACTTGCACCCTCGCCCCCCTCGTGACACATAATCAAGCTCAACCTCATCATCGCCTTCCCACTCACACCTGTTCGCGACATAGCCCTTCGGTTTCGCTGACATCTCAGCTGTTGCTTCCTGTCCCACATGGCGCAAACCATCCGTGTGGTACCCACGATCCAGCAGTGTAGTGCAGGCCGCCGCAGACCCCTCTATTGCTTCAGACCAACGTGTTAGGGCCGTGTTGCGCCCCGTTGGTGTCGCCTTTCCTCTGCCAACCTCAGCTGCTGGCCTGCTTCTCCCCACGTGGCCGTGTGCGCCAATGGGGCTTCCTGTGCCAACTGGCCCTCCGGCCGCACAAGCCTCCTGGCCCCTCCCTCCCTTAGCCTGTGGCACCCAATCCCAGCTCCCTGCACCCGAACTGGATGGCTGTGGCCCCCTGACGTAAGGTACCTCCAATGCCCTCTTACTCGTCTCGCCCCAGGCTCCTAACTCCTTCCGGTCCCTGCACAACTGGGCCCATCTGGCCTCAGTTTCTGTGACGACCCTGCGTTGCTCCATAATCCTGGCTTCCAGGTCCCACGCCTCCGCCAGGTCTCAGCCTCCCTGTACCAGAGGGCCTGAAAGCGCCTGGCCCCACCGGCCCATCACCTGCCCTGGCCTTGGGTATCTTGCCCTGCCTGGGTGTTGTCTTGCGTTTGGCCACCCCCGCCCTTTGCAGTGTATTTTCCGCGTTTTTTAGCCGGGGCCCCGGTGCCCCTCGAGGGGGAAGGGTCCTCCCAGGCAAGAAAAGTCCAAAGGGGCCCACACACAGTTAGGCCCATGGGCCGGCCCCCTGTGTCTGCATGTAATCAGAGTCCTTGCCCCCAACCATAACTATCTGGTCCCAACCTGTACTGAAACTGGGCCTACCTCCCCAGTGGCCCCCTCTGTCTCCTGACGTGGGCCCGATTCCCCTTCATTTATGGGCTGGGGTCTTGGAGCACCTCGCACTTGTCCCCCTGCAATATTGCCGGATTCCTGGGGCCCCACCCCCTCCCTGTCCCTTTCGGAATCTGGTGACTTACATGCGGCAATGGCAGCCGCTACCCGGCTCGACGGGGCCCGCGTCGGCCGCATCATTCCGACCCAGGCCTGGTCCAGAACCCCAGGCCTGAGCAAGTCGGAGCGCCCAGCTTCGCCCAAGACGCGAAGCGCGGCCTTTATCTCTTGAGTGTCGTGGCTGGTTGCCATGGCGCTGGGCGGTGACAGTGGCGAGAGCCGCGTATGTAATTCAACACGAGGCCACAAAACCTTGCGGCCTCAAATTGATTCTAACGCGCGCACACACTCGCCTGCCTACACAAAGTTCCCACGACCCGCCAAATTCCGCTCCTCACAACGGTCGGCGCGGAAAGAGGACAATCCCTCCTCCACCCCCCTTTCAACCCCTAAACCTAAAACCCTCCCCCACTTACCCGTGGCCAATTCGGTTACCTTGTGCCACTTCCTGTCCTCCCGAACGTGCCCGCGGAGACACTAGAGCGAGTCTCTCTCTCCGCGGGCCCCTCCAATCCCTCTTCGTCAATTGCAGTATGTTTGCTGTATCATCACACTGGCCATATATCTTCATTCCTCTCTGCGCTAAGCAATGCACTCGCCTCTCCTCTAGTCCACTATGCCAAATTTATGATTTTGGGAGAGTTTATTGTCCATTTTGATGATTATACTAACCTTGAAGTCAGCAATCTGATAGTTACCTTCAAGATATTAGGACTCACCCAAAAGGTTATAGCTCCCACCCATAGGTTGGGTCACACCCTGGATGAAATTTTTTCAAACCATCCCAAGCTCTCTTTAAAAGACCACATCTCTCAATCTTGGTCAGATCACACCTTAAATCTATTTAAATTAACTGACACCACCCACAACATAAAAAAGCATTAGTAAGAGAGGAATTTTAAGACTTGCAAGTGGAAGGCTGTGAGATCCAGCCCTGACCTAATTCCTACTCTGAACGGAACTGTCCCTACCTGAAGGGGAACCAGCTCAAGTCCTTTTATAAATGGATTCAAAACTCTGCATAGGTGTTAGCTTCAGTTACACATTCTAAAAATGGCTGCTCAAACGTGTCAGAGTGTAAATGATGCCTAGCTTAAAAGCAAGACGATCTTAATCAATTCAGGGTCACTCAAACATTATATCATAGATGGATAAAGGAAGCAAAAAATGCATTATACTTAAAAAATTGAAGAGTTTAGATTTGACTCAAAGGTAATTTTCAACGTTGGAAAAACATTTTTGCAACCAAAAGCATTAGCTAGGGATATATCCCTTCCTAGATTCTTTGTGACCGTAGCTCGGATTTTTACGAGGATAAGATATCCTCTATCCAACAAGGCTTCAGCTCTACTTCAAGTATCAACATATCAAATGACCCATTCCCTGTAACTAATAACACATCCTTGAAGGAAGGGCTAACTCAGATTCATGAGGTTTTCCTAACTCATTCGTCTCAGGTGATTCTTTCTTGCAAATCAGGATCTCCGTTTGACCCCTGTCCCGCAGCCATAATACATGCAGCCAACAATGTAGTAAATACAATTATTAATCACATAATAAATAATTAATTTAAAAAGTGAAAGTTCCTGATGAGTGGAAATTGGCGATTGTTAAACCTTTAAAAAGGAAATCTTTGGTGGTGGGCCCTACCACTCTGTCCAATTTAAGGCCCAACTCCCTCCTTCCTATGTTAAGTAAGATCCTGGGAAAAATTGTCAATCAACAACTCATTATTTCTTGAGAATTCCAATTTACTGCACTTCCGACAATCTTGATTGAGACCTAATTTCTCAACTGAATCAGCACTCCTTGAGGTTGAGGTTTCAGAATCCATTAAAATGACTTTGGATTCAGGAAACAATAATGTGCTGACACTGTTAGACCTATCTTCTGCTTTTGACACCATCTGGCATAAAATCTTATTGCAACAGATCCAGAATTTCAGACAGTGCTTTAGATGGAATAAAACAATTTCTGACTCACTGAAAACAATCACTATCACTTGCACAATTTTTTTCTCCAGAAAAAAAGGTTAGGATGGGAGTGACTCAGGGCTCTTCCTTAAGCCCGGCCTTTTTAGCATTTATATGACTCCACTTATCATTAATTGCCTTATATGGAGTTGACATATTGTCATATGCCAATGACACTCAATTCTGTCTTTGGACAAAAACTAATCCAGCTCAGAAATCAATGTTTATAACTGCTTAGCTGCTATTTTTCGGTGGGTACAAGATAACAATCTTAAATGTAACTCTGAAAAAACTGAAATACTTTTATTTGGGAAATCTAATTGATTTTCCCCTGGACAATGGTGGCCAAGTATGGCTCTACCTCCCCAGCTACTGTAAGTGTTGCATAAAATCTTGTTGTGAAATTTGACAATGACCTTCCCTTCATGCCTAAAGCCTTGGCTGTTGCAGGTAAGTGGTTTAGCCCCTCAAAAGCCTTGACATTTTTTTTCTATCTTTTACCTTTAGCGGCCAGAAAAACTGTGACTTTTGCCCTCATTTCCTCAAGACTAGACTACTGTAATAGCCTTTATGCTGGCTGTACCAAACATCTAATTCATAAATTGCAGATGGTACAGAATACAGCAGCCAGACTGGTTCTACAGCTCCCAGTTGGAGCTCTGCATCAGCCACTCTTCATACTTTGCACTGGCTCCCGATCCACAAAAGGATCCTGTTTAAACTACTTTTGCTTTTTAACAGGGCATCAAAACATACAGGATTCAGATACTTTAATGATCGGTTCTGCCATTACTTGCCTCAAAGTTCTCTAAGATCATCCCCAGAGAATCTTTTGAAACCCTCTCCTTTCTGACTAAAATCTCAGGGTGGAAAGTCTTTTTCAGTACTAGGATCTAAAGCATGGAACCTCCTTTCTCACAGCATGTGTTTCATTGAGGCTGAAGTACATTTTAAAAAAGAACTAAAAACGTGGTTATTTCAAGCTTCAGATGTATTGTGTAATTCGCTAATCTAGGGTCATCTGCATAACGTTCTAGATTTATAGAGTTTTTTAGCATAACACCAGGATGCCCCTCGGAGTGACGGTTGCACTTTATAAATACTTCATTCATTCATTCATTCAGTACCAAAAAGGAACGCTCTCCAGATCTAGCCAGGTGGAACTATGGAATCTTTGCCAGCAGCGCCATAGCATTGTAATGGGGAATTTATACTAAACTAGTACATGAGGCATGGTGGACGATGGTCAGCGCTTTAAACAAAATTTTCTTCCCAATGAGGAGCCAATGTAGCTCCCTCAGATGGGCAGACACAAATTCCCTTCCAGATAATTGCAGAATGAGACATGCTGGCGCATTATGTACCACTTGGAGTTTCCTAATCTTATATTCTGGAACCCCTAGATAAAGGCAGTTTGAGTAGTTCAGCCTAGAAGTTATTAGTGCATGGACAACTGTTCTGCACACATTTAATGCTATGAGGTCAAGAAATATCCTAATGGACCAAAGCAAACCAAAACAGGTCCCTGCTACTGACACAATCTTGGAGTCCATAGATAACATTTCAACCATGTCTACTTCGAAATTCTTGGCTGCCGGTGAAGGGGAGGGAGAAGGGGAATGTTCTCTTGAACTCTACCTTCAAGGAAGGATTTTAACCAACGCCATACCAAGCCACCTATGCCTGTCTCCGCCATCCTCTGCAGTAGCACTAAATGGGATACAGTGTTGGGATCTAGCAAAATTAAAGCAGCACTTTTCCTTTCATCCAGAGTGGATTTAATGATTTTAGTCAATTCAAGAAGTGCAGGGTCCATACTGTGGTGTGGCTGAAAACCTAATTAGTACTATGGAGAAGCTTATTGTCCTTCATGTATGTAGACAGCTGGATATTAACACCTTTTTCTAGTATTTTAATGACCGCAGGAAAAAAGGAAATATGCTGGTAGTTATAACAGCTGAATCTGCAAGAAGATTTTTTTAAAAGGGGAATCACTGTGGCCCTTTTCATAAAAACTGGGACAGATGCTGACTTCAGGGAATAGCTAAAAAGCTTAGTTGATACTGTGGCAACACAAATGGCGAATAGTCTAAATAGGTCTGGAGAAACCAGGTCCACAGGAGAGCCAGATATGCAATCAAACTGTTGGCTCAGTGAAGGAGAAGGGCTTCAGCTTATTCAGGGAGCAAGACAGTGGGATTTATATCAGGTTCTGCCGCTGACCAATGTATCGGTAAACAGGGACCAGCAGGATGAGGGCATTCTAACTCCCTAGGAGCTTATCCTCAGAGAAAGAGGATAATTGCTTGCAGAGCTTTTCTGAGGCACAGATAGGCAGGTTACCTGATGCAGGTTTCAAATAAGATTTTACAATTTTAAAAATGTCCGTAGAAGAATTCTCAGGTGGTTCGTCTGGGCAGCATAGAAGGAGCATTTAGCATTTTTAATAGCTATCTGGTAGTCCTCCAAGGCCTGTTTATGTGACGCCGTGCTTAACCGAGGCGTCACTTTTGTCAGCCGCAGTCAGGCCGGTGCTCTGAGTATCGGAGCGCCGTCCTTACCGCGTTCCGTGTTTTTGCATTTCTTTGACGGCGCGTTTCGGGAAGCATATTTCGTGCTCCCGGTTGCGCCACCCTTGCCTGTTTTCCTGACATATCTTCTTGCTCTACCTGGTGAAGGGGGACTCCTCTTCTTTTCTTCTCTTTTTTCTTATTTCTCTCTGTTCAGTTCGCCTTTTCTTTCTTCTGGTCTCCATGTTGTCTTCTTTGTGTCCCTTTTTCCCAGCATGCTCTTTCCTTTTAAACTGCTACCTTTTTTCCTATTCTTTTCTATGGGTCTTTCCCAATCCAAGATGGTGTCGCTCTCTTTTTCTGTTTTGTCACTTCCTGTCTCCTTGTATATAAGTCATTCAGTCCTGGTCTTCTTTGCGTTGCAAACACTTCCGCCTGGTGGTGATCCTCGCTCCTGTTCGTCGTGCTTTTTTCCAGTTCCTGTTGCTTTGATTGAGATTTTCCAATTTTTCCTTTTTTCATTTTGTTTTTCTTCCCTCTTTTTCAGGAGTTCCTGTGTAGAAATGTTTCCCACATTTCTTTTTTCCTCTGTGTCTCCTTCTGGAGGGTCCGGTCTGCTTAATCGTTCCCTGTCAAGTAGCATTGTGGCTACTAGAAAGGGTCGCCCTTATCTTGGTCAGTCCAGAACCAGCAGAAGACGGGGTGCTCTTTCAAGTTCTTCAGCTAAAGGTGAGAAGCATCGTGCAGACTGTGACAGTTTATAGCAATCTTTGCAGGCAGGGCTAAATCCACAATTGCCACTGCTCTTCTAAGTCTTTACACTGCTTTTTTGATAGACAAAAGTTCTGGCGAAAACCAGGGTGTGGAAGGACTTCTTTCAAAGGGTGAAACCTTTTTGGTGGGGGTGAACAAACCAACCGCCTCCTGCAACCAATTACTGAATAACCCGGCGTCTTCATTCATTGCATCAGATAAAGTCGGTAGAGAGGTCCTCAAAAAAGAGTTCATTTTGGCCTCATTGAATTTGCTTTAAAGTTTTACCTCTAAAGGACCCTGATTAATAACCCGAATTTTATTGATCTCAGCATCCCAAGAAAAAGGAATCAGAAAATGATCTCACCATAGAATGGGCAAAGGAGGGTCGGTTGAGGATTAGAGAAAGATTGGAGAAGATTAGGTCAAGTGTATGCCTGTCTTTATGTGTTGCCCGCATGACGCATTGAGAGAAATTAAGAGGGTGACAGGACTAAACCCGCTGAGAATTGTATGAAATTACAACCAAATATAGATTAAAGTAGCCTAGCATGATCAGATTGGAATACTTAAGAGCCACTGTACAAACCTTCTCATCCCAAGAATAAAAAATCTTAAATTGGACCCAGAGAGCAATATACTAGATCTCCTGAAAAAGAGAGTTGAGGGCCAGCAAAGTACAGTCACTCATACCTTCAGCCCTCCAAAGATTGTTAAAATGGAGGGTGCTTGCTGGAAACCATTTAGAACAATAATCACTACTGCCACCCATCCTTTTGTTTACCTCTCTGATCTCTTCTGTATATGACAAATGCCAAAGGAATAGTTTGACAAATGTGTGGACCTGACTCTGAATGCATCAACTTTCCGTTAAAAATAAAAATAAGGCATCCATGTTAGAATCCACAAGCATGTGTGGAATATGTAGGGCATGCTTTGGCAGGGAGTGCACATTCACTAAACCAGCTTCTTCTAATTTACCCAAAGTGCTGTGTGGCATGTGGGAAGCATGTGTTGGCACGTCTGACCTTAATAAGTAAACTTACAAGGGGACGCGAATAGGTCGATGAACCTTTTGACTCGCAATTGAGATGTTCCCACCATAACTCCAGCTCATGCAAATCAATGATTAATAACCAATACACAACATCAATAATCAACAATAATCAATAACATTAATAATCAATAGAGTCAGTAATTGTCATGCACAATGACCTTTCAGCCATGAATAACCACACCTTTTAATAAAAGTTAGAACGTTTATTTCACTATATGAACAATGCTAAGGTCATGTAGCCTAATCTCAAAATCAAATGAAACGCATACAGAAACAAACATGGCTGTCCAAAATGGCAGAAGAAACATAATCTAATTAAATTTTTAACAAAGTAAACTGCGTCAGTTTGATTACATACATTTGAGTTCAGCAGAGAAATTCATCAAGCATTATTCCTTATTAGCAGACTTTCATTAGTGAGGATCCTTAACTAACATCAGATTAGCATCAGCATGTTGGGCTACATGCAAAACAATTTAGTAACACAAATTTGGAAAAACATCTTACGATGGCTTTATCAAAACTGTGCAGTTGATACCTAGAAAGAAAGAGTAACTATGCATGATGATCTATATTCTAAATCATAATACCTATCCTCAGTGTGGATCAGCAAGCAGAGTCAGTCTTCGTCCTCAGGACATCAGTCGATCAGCAAGGCATCAGGATTCAGCATCAAAATTCAGAAAACGCAAAGTCTTTAAGCAATAAAGTTAAGCATGACTCTTGTCAAGACGCAAAATGGGCAAGAATGAGATATGGTAAACGTGGAATGCGTAAGGCAAAAATGCAAAATGCGGAATGCTGGGTTCTCTTCAGTGCAGTCTCGTTAAATGAAAACTACTAAAGCTATATCTCAAATCCCTATTGGTCAAGTAATTGCATGTTCACACTTTGTCCAAGAAAACTAAAACTCCAACTCTATGAATTATACTATTACTCTGTTCACATGCCGTTGATCGATTGTCCTGCAATGTCCTCATCATTCGGCTCATCAGGTAACAATATTGTTGTAGCTTCTACTCCAGACATTATCTCCATTGTTCTCCTCCTGAGAAAGTCAGTCTCACACATTTTATACACAAAATGTTCCATTAGCAAAAACAGCATCTTCTAGCCGACTGGTTCGCATGAGAAAACATTTCAGCTATGAGCACATTTAAACAATGCAAACAGAAAATCACATTTTAACTCTCTAGGGCAGCCATTTATTCAAACGTCAAGAAATACAGCTTTGACATGAGGCCTGGAAAGTAGGTTCAGTTAAAGCCTACAATTAATAAATCTAACACATAATATATAACTCTTAAATGGCATATTTCTACATTAGTCAACCATATATTCAACATTTCACAGTATTAAAATATCAATAAGTACACTTTGTGAATATTGACGGCCACTCATCGTAATCACATTTTCAAAGGCGTGCATTATTTTTCTACGTTATTATGTTTTCTACAGAAATCCATTATTCGGAATACATGAACACTCATTAACAATTTTTATTAAAACACCTGCGCTAGCAATCCCCCATCTGATGACTAAGCCCCTCATTATGAACATGGTGGCAATCACGCTCTGCTGGCGGTGGAGGTAACTACGGCCAACAGGCTGGCGGTCCGGATCACCAAATAATGAAGCACATGAGAAACAAGTTGCGGTCCATCCACACACCGCCATCATTGTAGTACTGACGATGATGGAAGAGGCCACCCACAGGCCGACGGAAAGGCCCCACCCGCCCAACAAATAATGAAGCACAAGACCGCAGTCAGTTCCGGGGCGGGAACCACTACCACGCAAAACGTGGTGGAAACTAACCAAATAAAAGGAAACACTCACCAGAGGCACACACAACACACCAAAGCAGACATGGAGAGAGAGTTGCAAATAATGCCAGTCCTGCTACTTGCAATATACCTCCATGACCGTGACCTTTGACGAAGGCGACGACGGCAACTACCGTAACCTAGTAAACATGGAAGAAAGGGCATAGTTACACACCCACCCACCCCACCATCCCTGCAACACACTCCCAACCCCTCCCACCATCTCAAGCCATACACACCAGAATAAGAGGTACTTACCCGACACAAGGCATCAAAGACCTGCACCAAAGTACATACATGTGCACACCACACCCCCACAATGAAACGATGAACCACATCTCCATATTGTTCTAACAGCACCACTGGGCACACAAACTTTAATAGAACATCAAAATGATAATGTTCAAATAAGGTCATTGGCCAGTCCATGCAGAATACCCTGAAGGGCCCAAATGGCCCGGATTTGACTCTCACATGTGCACAGGGTACTCCACTGTAAAGGGACGTCAATGGGGCAGCCAGGCACCTCAGGAAACAGGGGCAGAGGGTGGCAGGGATGGGGACTTACGCCTGGAAGGAAGTGGCTTGGGCTTATGTTTGGGAGGTGGAGGGGGTTTGGGCTTGCCCTTGGAAGGTGGAGGAGTGGGCTTGGACCGGAGGGTGGGAGAGGGACCTGGGGCAACATGGGGCTTTTTCCTCTCTGGTGAAGGGGTACGGAAATGGGAAGGGCGGACTGGGGCGGACTTGAACGAGTAAGGAGTGGACAGGGCAAGGAGATGGGCACGTTTAGGGACGAGACAGGGTGGGAGAGTGGGTTCAAACAGGTCAACACGGGAGAGCAAAAGTTTCTTAGGGGCAATTGGGGTGGATGTGGAGGAAGGTGTGGGAGTGGATGTAGAAGGAGTGCTTGTACCAGGTGTAGGTATGCTGGATGTGGATGCAGGTGCCTGTACAGTATGCTGATGTGTGGTGAATGTGTGTTGAGTGGGTGTCTGGGAAAGTTTGAGTGTCTTGGGAGGAGTGGGTGGACACAGTGGGACAAGACAGGCTGCCAGTGTAAATGGATGTTGTCTGGGTGTCTGTAGGTCTGGTGAGTGTGCTGCATGTGTCCGTCAATGTAGTTGTGGTGAGTGCAGTTGTGGTGTCTGGGGTGGATGACTGGATGTCAGATGTTGTGGTGACTGCAAGAATGGGGCCATCAGCAGTGACTGAGGGTGCAGTGCTTGTGGGTGTGCATGTTGAGGTGACAGACAGTTAGGCGGGAGAGGTGGACTCACTGGGGGAAGTGGATGTTGTTGTGTGTGCCTTTGTATGTTGGGTGTGTGTATGCCTGTGGTGGGAAGTGTGGTGCTTGTGTTTCTCTGTGTGCTTCTTGTGTGTTGAGGTGTGTGCATGGCTGTCTGAACGTGTGCTTGGGATGGGTGAAGGGAGTGGGGTGCCGGAAGGGGTAGAGGTGCTGGGAGGTGGGATGGAAAGACCAGGGACACTGGCTGCCGTCAAAGAGGAGGGCAGAGCCTGAAAAGATCTCTGTAGGCCAGACATGGCACCGTGAATGCCCTCCAGGTATGCATTGCATTGCTGCATCTGAGATGCTAGCCCCTGGATGGCATTCACAATGGTTGTCTGCCCTACAGAGATGGTCCTCAGGAGGTCAATAGCCTCCTCTGTGAGGGCAGCAGGGCTGACTGGGGCAGGGAATGAGGTGCCTGGGTCGAAGGAGATGCCCACCCTTCTGGGTGAGCGGGCAAGGGCAACTGGGTGGGGAGCAACTGGGAGGGTGGAGATGGCATGGGGTGGCGGAAGATGACAAAGAATGGGTGGGCCTACTAGGGTCCACCACCACCAGCGAGCTGCCATCGGAGGAGGTATCAGAGTGACTACGGCCAGTGGTAGTTGCCTCCCCGTGGTACTCCTCTCGCCCTCCAACCCACTGATCCCCTTGGCCTCCGCTGACTCTGCCTCCTTGGAACCGTGGGCCACTACATCCCCACTCGCTGGTGCCACTGCTGACTCGCCAGATGATGCTGTTGTACACAAAGAACACAAGTGCACGGGGCGGGGAGACAAAACATGAGAGAAATTTGTAAATACATGTATGAATGTACATGCTTGGTGCACACACAACCACATCCAGCTTACACACCTACACGCAGCACCTACAACAATAGTCATGACTATGCCCCTGACTAGTTTTCACTACCCCTTTATACAACTCATTTCCCACATGAAACACGGACCTGATGAACTTTGTGGACTACACACATGGGGGACCATGGCCAGCCAATGCACCCACTAGTCCATGGGCCCACAAAAAATCCTACAGTATAGGAAGATCAACCCCCATGGGTCTATTTAGACCGCCGACACCTGCTCCACACCATTTCCGTGCTTATGGGAGGCAGGACTGCAGGAACACACCTGTCAGAGTGCCTGGCACTAGACAGCATACAAACCACAGCACCCAAATACATCCATCAAAGTAGCATTAAACAGTGTTGGTACTCACCCCCTTGTGGGTGCTGTGCTGTCTTCAAGCACCCATCCAAATCCGGATATGCCACTGCCAGAATACGGGCCATTAGGGGGGTCAGGGTCTGACCGGCACCTCTTCCTCATTGGGAGGCCTTCCCCAGCTGGGCCTTGCAGGTCTACCTGGCCCAGTGCCGCAGGTCCTCCCACTGCTTCCTGTAGTGGGTTCTCTGCTGGTGGCAGACCCCCCAGGGTCCACACCTCCTTGGCGATGGCTTGCCAGAGTCCTCTCTTCTGATGAGCGCTGACCTGTAAGGGACACATATAGAAGAAAAACAGACGTCAGAATATGCCCATCTGATACAGCTGACATGTCGTCCCCTATAGGACGGAAACTTCACAGGATCATTTTAACAACTCACTAACAGTACATGCCACACAATCTATGCCTGTGCAATTACAAATCGAGCACACATGCATATAGGCATCCACCACCATCACACACATCCATACAAGACAGCCACCAACTCACCTGCTCCTCTGGTCGCCCATATAACTTGGCATACAGGGGTGGAACCCCGTCCACCAGCTTCTCCAGCTCCCCTGTGGTGAAGGCCGGGGCCCATTCCCCTGTGACTCATACCATTGGAGTAACCAGAGTCAGGACACTGCAGCACACTCAGTGGAGTACTTGCATGCACGGGAATCGGGAGTCAAGTGAAATTGGGGTGACGACATGGTGTACGCTCCGCGGCGGTGTGCACCGTCACCGCTGGCGGCGATCATGATAGGCCTAGTTTCCCTATTGACAACCATGGAAACTAATGAATGGGTGCATGGCGGTCCAACGCCTTCCGCCATGACAATTACCGCCAGCGGAATGATGTCACTTCCACTCCTTCATATCTGGATGGAAGGAGGCTGCCATTTTGCTAGCACCACTTATATTTTTCCTGGGCAGGGGCCCCATTCAGGTCCTACCAATCCCAGTCCTTAGTCGCCTGCCCAACATGAGTGTCTGTTCTTCACATTCACCCATCTTATGCCATGTATCCACACTGACATGCCATTAGACCAGAGGTATCTCTGCATACATGTGCCTAACATTGTACATCATACATCGCTTGTGTGTGGTTAACCTACGTATTGCACACCAGTTCTTCATTCACAACATGTTTTGCATGTGTATGTGTGTCCCTCATATATGTTCATTCCTCCCATAGGTACAGACTCATGTGGCGAGTGAGGGCCCCATCTGTGTACAGACCTCTTGTTGATTTGGATACCATGGAAGAACGTAACATCATTGTCACCCACAAACTCAATCGTTCAACAATACAGGACCTATGTGCTTTACTGGATCCTGTACTGAGACCAGCTAATCGGAATCAGCATGCCATCCCTACTGGAGTGCAAGTGCTATCTGTACTCCTTTTTTTGGCTACGGGCTTATTTCAGGTGACAGTGGGCATGGGTGCAGGGTTCTCACAGCCAATGTTTATCCTCATCCTGTTCAAATTCCTGGATGCATTTGTATAACACATGCAAACATATGTCCAGTTTCCTGAAAGGGCTGAACTCCCTGCCATCAAGTCTGGATGTTATGCCTTTGCTAACATAGCCCATGTGATAGGTGCCATTGATGGAACCCACAGAGCTCTCATCCCCCCAAGAGTGAAAGAACAGGTGTACAGGAACAGAAAGAACTTCCACTCAAAGAACATACAATTGATGTGTACTGCTGACCAGTACATATCACATGTCAATGCCAGGTTTCCAGGATCAGTTCATGATTCCTTTGTCCTGAGGAACAGCAGTGTGCCACACACGATGAAACAACTACAAGGGAACAGAAGTTGGCTCATAGGTGAGTGTGTATGAGACTGGATCAGTACATAGCTGAAAGCCAGGCTGTATGCAAGTAATGGCAGTTTGTTAAAGTGCTATTTTGCCCACTTTTGCAGGTGATTCTGGGTACCCCAACTTGCAATGGCTCCTGACACCTGTGAGGAATCCCAGGACTGATGCAGAGAGGAATTATAATGAGGCCCATGGACGTACTAGGAGGGTGCTTGAGTGCACTATAAATCTCCTAAAGGCTAGATTTTGTTGCCTCCATCTCTCTGGGGGATCCCTGTGCTATGGCCCTGAGAAGGTGTGTAGAATAATGGTGGTCTGCTGCATGCTGCACAGCTTGGCTGTAAGGAGAGCTATTCCCCTTCTAGAGGAGGAGGGTGCTGTATATCCAGACCTGCAACCTCTGAGAGGGGATGAGAGTGACGGTAAGGATGAAGAGGGGGAAGATGTCAACTCCAGGAACCAGCTGATCCGCCTATACTTCCAGTGACTATGAGATATTGTTCACTGATGCCGTTGTCTGCACTGCATAATGTTCGTCTGACTCATTTGCTTGGGGATGTGGTGTCTGTAGTCATTGACACTGTTACCTGAAGACTGAGGTGGCATGTGCCATGGAAACAAACATGGTGTACATTTTGACTTACTCCAGACACTTTTGTGTGTGGGGTACCATTCCGGCAATAATGGTATGATTATGGAATTGACTGGCTAATGCATTCACACTAACAATTGACTACTCGTAATGACAGGGGACATATTAATTGCTGTAGATGTGTTTTATTATGTATCACAATTTCATGGGTGCGCTGCACAGTGATAGGAAGTTGGCTCATGGTGCATATCCAAACCAGGTACATGTGCTCAGCGATTGGTGGCAGTGTGTATTGGTCCATATGTCCCTTGCAAGATGGTATGTTGGTATTGGCGGGTCTAGATGTTAGCACATGGGCACACATGGGAGACAGTTCAGGGCAGAGTCACTTCTTAGCGGGGGCCTTGGTCTTGGCAGGTGTTCCAGTGCCATATCTGGGTCTGAGTGCATGTTTGAGTGACTGGTGCTGTGCTGCAGGGCTAGGGGTGCTGGTCTCCTGTGTGTCCTCTGCCAGTGCCACCAGTCCAGTTGCTGCTGCAGATGTGGATGGCAGGTCTGTGTCCTGGCTAGTGGTATGGGCTTCCAGGTGTGTGGGGGTCTCAGGTTGGCTAGGGTAGTGGTGCTGCAGCATCCCTGCAATGGTGGCCATGGTGGCATTGAGCTTCTTCCATTGCTCCATGGCCTCTTGTTGTTGTGCTATCTGCAGCCTTTGAATCTGCTCCAGGGTGGCCAGGATCTGGCCCATCCTGTCTTGGGTATGGTGGTATGCTCCCAGGACCTCAGAGATCACCTCATGGGCTGCAGCATCCATCCTTTGGCCTCCCCCCCTGGGCCACTGATACCCTCCCCCTGGGCCTAGCCCCCTGTGCCTGTGTCCCCAGCACAGGTCTGGCAGTCCCACTTGCACTCGGGCCATCCTCATCCTGCCTGTTGGTTGGTGGGGACTCTGGCCTCTGTACATGTGGTCCGCCAGTCTGTGGCCTGGAGACACTGGTGTGGGGTCATTTGGTCAGAGCTGATGTTGGTGGCTGGGTGGTACGGCTGTCAGTGGTATCCTGGGTGGGGCTGCTGGAGGGTGACAGTCCAGGACTGTGTGATGGGCCAGGGTGTCCATACATCCCTCTCTAGTCTCCTGAGTGGGGCCTCTGTCTTCATGTGGGGTGCTGGCACTCCTTGGCCTTTCCGTCCGGGTGGCATGGGTGGTGGTGCCTGTGGGGGGGGGGGAGTGGACATGTATGTTAGATGTACAAAATCGGATAAGGATGCAAAGCCCTGCCCTATTTTATGCTGTTTATTCCCCTGTTGGGCCATGCAGGGACCTTTTGTGGGATTATCCTTTTATTTTGCATGGGATGTGGAGATGCATTGTGGGCGCAGTAGTGCCATTGTGAATCCTTTCAGGGGTATGTGACTGTGCATAGGGGGAGGGATGTGGGCCTGTTAGTGGGTTTGTGGGCATGCAGGGTGACTGGATGTGGATGTTGTGGCCTGGGTGGGGATGTGGTCCTGGTGGTAGTTGGAGGGGTGGGGTGGTACATGTATTACAGGTGTGGTGGATATGAAGTAATTTTAGATGACTTACCCAAGTCCACTCCTCCAGTGAGTCCAGTGAGGCCCTCTGGGTGCAGGATAGCCAGAACCTTCTCCTCCCAGTTGGTGTAGTTGAGGGTGTAGGTGGGGGTCCTACACCAGTCTTCTGTGCCACAATGTTGTGCCTGGATGCCATAGACCTCACCTTCCCACACAGGTCATTCCATCTCTTGTGGATGTCGTCCCTTGTGCATGGATGGTTTCCCACTGTGTTGACCTTGTTTACAATCGTCCGCCATAACTCCATCTTCCTGGCGATGGGTGTGTGCTGCACCTTTGCCCTGAATAGTTGTGGCTCGACCTGGAGTACTTCAGCCACCATAGTCCTTAGCTCCCTATCTGTGAAGCGTGGGTGCTTAGGGGGTGCTATGGTGTGTGTTGGGTGGTGTGGCGTTCTGGGTGTATTGGTGAGGGTGGTTTTGTGTACATGTGTGTGTGACTTTTGTTATGTTGTGTACAGTGTATGCGTGTAGTGTTGTCAGTCTGATTTGTGCAATTGGCGTTGCAAAGGATTGTTGAGGTGTGCATGTGGGTGTTTTATACTGTTGTGGATGTGTGTCAGGTGTGTGGGTTTCAAAATTGCCAATGTGTGCATTTGTTGTTGTTGGGTCCCTGTAACCTTGTGGGTGTGGAGGAACCACTCCAGACTGTGTTATAGTCTTAAAAACAAAGGAACTTTATTGAAGATATTGAATGTGGCGAAAAGCAGGTAAGTTTGTTTCAGTTTTGTGTTGCTGGATTTTAGGTGGTGGGATGTTCTTGAGGTTTGGTCTTTACTCGTCTCTTTCTGTCTCTCTTGTTCACAGGTCGTTCCACGGGAAGCGCATGTGGAGAGAAGAGAATAATAGCTGTAAGTGACCGTGGTACTAGTATCTCTTTTGTTTCCTTATACTTTCTTTGTTGTCCCTGTCTTACTGTTCTTGACAAGGTTACATTTCTCACATTAGCTCAGGTTAGTACGTGCTTTTTATTCTGTCTCTTATTGGTCTCATTCCTATTCTTTCTGTCTTTGTATTTACCTTCCAGCGCTCAACCGTTCCTGTGCTCGGGTCTTGGCTGGCCCCTTAAAGGTGACAGTGGTCTATGGTGCCCGAAGGTAAGTTTTTGTATCTTTCCCTTGTCCTTGTTCGTTTCTCTCTCTCACCCCTTCCCTTCTCCCCCAGTGCTCGTGCATTTCTGTTTTCGGTGTTTGTCCATCCCCCTCCCTTCTCCCCGTGTTACCTTTTCCCCCCTTCCCCCTCCCTTCTCACTCCGCTCCTTCATCTCTTTTGTACTTGCACTCATTCAGGGACGTAGTCCCACGCACCTGAATAGCCACGCTTCTCCTGAAGCGTTGCAGGATGCTGCGATTCGTCCTCCCGGTCACCTGGAACAGGGTTGTCTGGCAATCGTCTTCCGGTTTCTCCTCCGATACCCGGACGGTACCGCCGGCGCTGGTTCACAAGTGGGCTCCGCTCCTCGTCTTCCTCCGCTTGCTGGTTCTCGGCAGTTGTTGTGTCACCCGCTTTCTCCTTCCAACCTCTGAACGTCGCAAGTGCTGACAGTGGCACATTTGACCTTCTGGCGTCCCGCCACTGCAGATCTACTGACCAATCACGGGCAAAGTGACCAGGAAGCTTCGGAGCAACAGGGGCAGAGTCAGCACAAGTGAGAGCCATGTGCGGGCGAACTGGTTTCAGCCCGTCACAGTCCCTTTGCTGGCCCTGGCGGTCCGTACTGCCAATGGTCCTTCGATATCCACTATCTGCCACGGTGATTTGTGCACCATTATTTGGTGGGCGGAGGATTTGTCTGCTTGGCGATGGCAGGGTGGGGTGTACAGCCTTTGCACCATCATGGGCCCTGGCGGTGGCTGGAGGTTGCAGGATTTTTGGTGGTTTCTGTTTTTGGCATCATTATATGGTGGTGTACTGTTCACCACCACTGGCGGTCTTCTGTTCACCATCGCCACAGCGGTCGGCGGTGTTTCCCGCCATATTCATAATGACCACCTAAATGTCTCATCGCACTCACAAATGTTTGCATCAGCTAAAATTTTGACAATTTGATTCCTTCAAACCTTGGTTCCCTTTTTGCATTTTCCCTGTACAATTTTTCCCTTTTCTTTTTTTTCTTTTCTTCCCCCTCTGCTTATTCTTTGATCTTTTCAATTTAATTCTAATGCATAACTTACACAATCCCCACATTCCAATTAGGCAAACCACAATTATTAACATCGCTTGCAATATTTTCAATAGTATCCCATTCCAAAAGTTGCTGATCCAATTTCCCACTAAAGCTAAATCTTTGCAATCTTTTCCCAAACACCTGGTTCTTTCAATTCTTTCAAATCAACACTTTCATTTGTCAGATTAGTAATTAAGCCTCTCATTTCTTTACTATTATTAGGGATATACGAACAACAATGCCTAGAATTAATCATTCCACAGACTCCGCCATCCTTTCGCTAAAAAAAGGTCTAAAGCAAGATGATTCTCTACCAGCAGCTAACTCAGCATCCATCAGGAGTATGGCTCCTGAAAAAATTGTCAGAATGTTATCCACAATAGTAGAAAACTTTCAAATCTTTATCAAATTCAGAATGACTCCCACTGAAGGAATCATTGCCCCAAATATATCTCCTACTATACCAGAATAGGATTCCCTCCTCTGTCTCCTATGATGTAATTCAGTCACTTTTGGAAGCTTCTTTAAATCATCCATTTGATAAATCTTTGGGTAAACTATCCCCAAATAACATGGCCCATACCTTCCATCCACCTTGGAAGATGGTAATAAGCATTAAGACCACAGAAATAATAAATCCCAGGAATTGCCAGGTCAGGTCCATTCATCATGAATGTCCATTTACTCTAAAACAAAAACACAGGCTTACATTCACTCGTTCCCACAAATAAAGTGTCAGTGCGTGATTTAGGCATGTATATACAAAGTTTCTCTACATGTTGTGCATCTAAAGCTAATTTCCCCTGCGTTTTAATTGCACTATAAGCATAATCATTCCAGTAAGTCCTTTTCTCTAAGCCTTTTTCTAACTTCTCCTTCAATGCCTTCCTCCTGTCATCTGCGTGATCTAAGAAGCTTTTCTCTAAAGGTGTAAGAAAACCTGTCAGATTATTCATGTGAGCATAAGCTGTGCCAAACGTCAATGTAGGTTCAAAGAAACCTTTAACTATTACTATGTCATTATCCCTAGCTCTACTCCAATACCTAATTATAGGGACAAACATAAACACCATGTCATAGTTTGAGTAAAAGTACTGAATGCACTCCTGATTATAAAATCTTGTTAGTAGCAGACTACAACGTATTCCATATGTTAAAAACAAGCTATGATATGCAACTCCTTCCTCAACTGATGAAGTAATATGCGTACACATATAACAATTCCTCGCATCTATCGTCTCAACATACTCACTCAACAAGATATAGAAGACATTAGAAAAAAGTTTTCCTTGCACATTAGTATCCCCATGCAACTACTTCACATCTAACCTAAACCTTTCTATTGCAGTTAGTGCAGTAGTTGTTTCATTTTTTTATTTTTTTTTTTTATTTTTTTATTATTGAAGATGTACATACACCAAAACAAAAAGAAGGCTGAATAAATACAATAAATACATAGTATAAATACATATCATTACATAAATTAATTTCATAGATCTACAGCAGACAACAAGACCACTAAAAGGGGACATGTGGATAACCTATTCAAGACCTTAAACTACAATAAAGTGCAAAAATTGAACATAATTAATTAAATACATCCCCTACAAACATGATTCAATTATTACCTATCCACTGTGCAAACGGGGCCCAGATAGCTTCGCCCATCCGCCTACGCACGCGGCCCTTGCACGTATAAGAACCCATCTCTAGATAAAACATTGAGCACATCCGAGCCAACCAATGGTTAAAAGTTGGTGGAGTCGACTCCAGCCAGTCAGATGCAATACAGCAGCGGACCACAGACATGGCTAAAAACAAGAACCTCTGTGAGTATTCTAGGTGCACCACTCCATCAATTCCCAATAATACTAGTTGTGGCGTAATTTCCACCTCCTGATGAATTAGCCTAGTTAAAAAGTTAGCCATATCAGTAAAAAATTCATGTAGCCTACTGCAATTAAAGAACATATGTACCAGGTCGGCCGACACACTCTTACATCTGGGACACACCACCCCCCTTAAACTGCCCCAGTTAGATAGCTTAGCGGGGGTATAGTATAGATGAAAAATAGTCTTATAATGTTGGGCTTGTGGCCCAGCGGATAATATAAAACGCTGTGCCATATCTAAAGAGGTACGTACTGACACTTCAGAAGCTCCAATATTCCGAGCCCACCTCTCCGTCTGTTTGCTCAAGTCATCTAGCATTAAATTCAAGAAGAGCGGATATAGCGAGCAGACCCGCCATCTTGTGGAGTTATGAAGATCCTCCATAACTGGGATTTTATCCCCCACTTGCCCAGCTGCTGATGTAAAATTTACCCCCCAAAAAATGTCTGATTTGCAAATATTTAAAAAAATCTTTAGTGTCCAATGAAAATTCCCTTGTCAATTCTTCAAAAGATTTAAGGTGGGTATTCCCATAAAAATCACCAATACACCGAACACCACGCTGAGCCCACCTGGCACAGTATTCATCCTTAAAAATGTCAGGAAGTACCGAAGAATTCAAAATTGGGGTGTAAAAATTAATCCGGCCAATTCCAATTTTTTTTTAACATTGGTCCACACCTTAAATGCAGCCCAGACAGTCTTGAACTTAACTTTTTTAAAATAACTAGGCTCCACTGTTCTCAAAAAAGCTGCATTGGCATGTCTTCCTCAAATCATATTATATATAGTAGGACAAATTTTGCCAAAATCTCTGTTATCAACCTGGTGACTAATTAATGGTTGGATATATTGCAATGCAGATACCCAGTAATAAAAAAGAAAATGAGGGGCCGCCCCCCCCCCCTCTCTGGGTAGCACTAAATACTTATATGCCCGCCGTACTTTTTTAAAAGACCAAATAAAACTACTCGCTAAACTCTCCATATGTTTAAACCATTCTTTGTTCATTTCCAGCGGGATAGTATGGAAAAAATATAAGACCCTAGGTAAAAAAATCATTTTAATAAGATTGCATCTACCAATAATCGTTAATTGCAAATTGTTCATATGATGCAACTCTTTCCTGGTTTTAGCTAAGACAGGGGCAAGATTACTCTCCACTATCTGGTCCAAATTGGCCGACAATCTGACACCTAAATAAGTCACTTGATTGGCCCTCCTGTTGTCTTCAATAATGGCCCACTCATTGCCCAATATTTGGCATTTGCTCCTATTTAATGCATAGCCTGAAATCTCGCCGAACTCCGCGGCTAGTTTCTCTATTTGTTCAATCGCCCTCCCTGGTTCAGGAGTAGTGATGGCTATGTCATCAGCATATGCCAAAATTTTAAACCTGCCCTCCGCCATTACCATAGGCGAGATCAAAGTATCTTGCAATAACTTCCTAATCAAAGGGTCTATATAGAGTGCAAACAATAAAGGGGAGCAGGGACAGCCCTGTCTAGTTCCTCTTGTAATATAGAAGGGTTCTGAGGTTGCCCCGGCTAGTTGAATTCGAGCAAGGGGCTTCTGATATAAACTTTGTATAGCCCTGATAAAGCCATCCCCTATATTAAATCTACTGAGCACTGTCCATAAATATTTCCAGCTCACCCGATCGAAAGCCTTTTCGGCGTCTAATAATATTAATGCCATCGGGGCCGCCATAACCTGAGATGCGTCTAACATGGTGATAACACGCCTGACATGATTGGCGTTCCCCCGCCCAGGAATAAACCCATGTTGCCAAGGGGAGACAAGCCCACCAATAATACGACTAAGCCTAACCGCAAGGATTTTGGCATACCATTTAGCATCCGCGTTTATCAATGAGATAGGTCGGTAGGAGCCTGGTAAAAGTGGGTTCTTCTCTTTTTTAAAAAATATGACAATATTAGCGTACAGCCATGAGCCCGGCACCCGCTCTCCAGCCTGTACTGATGTAAAGAGTGCCAAAATATCATCCTTCAATTCCTCAAAAAAAGTTTTAAAGAATTCTATTGGGATCATATCAGGGCCAGTAGCTTTCCCATTAGATAGAGCAGGTAAAGCCGAGATAATCTCATCCAACTCAATGGGGGCAGTCAACTGACAGCCCTCATCTTGCGATAACTTTGGACACACCATATCACTCAAATACTGAGCAATAATTTTGTCTCTATCATCCGAGAAGAGATTTTCCTGCTGGTACAATACAGAATAATATTCTTTAAACACCTGTAGTACTGACGTATCTCCATACACAATCTGCCCCATCCTATCTTTAATTGCCAAAATGGCACTCCGAGCCGCCTTTTGTCTAGTCTTATATGCAAGCACCTTACCCACCCTCTCACTAAACTCATAACATTCCTGCGTGCGAATCTGGGCTTTAATATTGTCTTGATCTAGATACAACTGAATGATCTTGGCCTTCATGACCGCAATCTTGTCCAAAGTGTCTTGTATTGGAGCATTATTCCTTGCAAGCCCCACTATCTGACTCTCCAGAGAAGCCAGTTCAATCTGGGCCGCAGATATAACTAGGTGCTGTTGTTTCTCCTGCCTAAGGGCGTAGCTCAGAGTTTCCCCGTGGATAGCAGCCTTTAAAGCATCCCATAACATCCCCGGTGGAACCGTACCCCTATTAAAACCCAGAAACTCAGTTAACCATACTTTCATCCGTGACACATAAGCTGAGTCAAGCAGCAAGCCCCGGTCAAATGACCAGGGTTTTAAATGTCGCTCCTTACGCAAGTCCGGAAATTGTACTACCAAAGGATTATGGTCAGATATGACCCTAGGAAATTTTTCCACCAAAAGTCCTTCGCATAACGATGGAGACAAAAAAAAATAGTCTAACCGGACCGACTTTCGGTGGGGATATGAAAAGAAAGTGTACTCAGGATCCATAGGCATACAATGCTGCCATGCATCCACAAGACCATGAGTCTGCACCAACATTTGTAAGGTGCGAAACACCTTCGGTTTTCGTCCCAAATATGAACCCTGATTCTGTAAAGGGATATTAGTCTCAGTATGTATATTAAAGTCCCCACATATAATAAGCGGTAAGGCCCAGAGCACAAGTTCAGTATTTAACATCTAAATACCAGCCGGATCATCAAAATTAGAACCATAAATAGAACACACAGTAAAATTCGATTGTCCCATAACACACTCTATTATAACCCATCGGCCCATGTTATCAACCCTCTTCTTGACCACCTTAAGAAGATCTCACCATGTAAGTATTGCAACCCCTCTAGTGTTAGTTTCCTGGGTGGTGTACGCGACTAATTGGAAACCAGGAAAATCCAGCAAATGCTTTTTAGCCGGAGTAACATGCGTCTCTTACAAACAAATTATATCCGCCCTTAATGTTTTGAGCTCATGAATGGCAAGACGTCTTTTCTTGGAAACGTTTAGCCCACATATATTTAAGGTGCCCACCCGCAAAACATTACGGTCCCCCAATAAAAAATCTAACAAATACACCTAAACTTACATCTTGTTTCATCATACACCTAATAATCTCCTGTGCCTTCAAATACATATTTCTGTGCATCTCCCAAGCAAAACCTACCCAGTCCCCAAACCACCCCACCAATCCCCACCCCACCCACAAAAGGAGACCCTACCTCCCACCCACCCCCCACCCTACCAAATGAGGCTTCCAGACTGTAGTCTGTAAGATGGACAAACAGCCCCCCCCTTTGAAGGGCTCCTGCGGCGATTCCTAAATTAAACAAGTTTACTAACAAAAAAGCTGTTTCCCCTAAAAACTAAACCCCCATAAACCAACCATTTCAATAAGAGTATCCCTCCTCCTTTTCTTCTCTTCCCAGGCTACCCGCCTCTATCACCCGCCCCTTTTTCATTTTCTTTTTTTTTTAAACATATATCAACAGTTAAGTCAAAGATCGCAGGTACTCCTTGGCTTTGATCTTGGATAAGAACACTCGTATCGTCCCTTTATATATAGTCTTAAGTCGAGCCGGGGACAGTAGATAGGCTTCCGCTCCCTTCTCCTGGAAGGGGCTAATCAGTTGTCTCAGGCGCCATCGTCTCTCTACCGTAGCATGACAAAAGTCGGGGCGGGAGAAGAATGTACAGCCCTCACAGCTAATCCTTCCATCAGGGCGGGCTTTCTCAAAAACTATTTGGCGCAACAAATAGTTGCCAAAATAGACTATAAAGGCCCTAGGCTGTTGCTGGGCTGTTCCACTTGCTCCTGCTAATTGTTGATTTCTCAGATGTAATGGAAACCGATGGGCTCTCTGTATTTCTTTCTCCCACTCCCATCCAGTCTGCTCCGGGAATGCTGCTTTAAACAATCTAATTATAAAGGCTCTTGAATCCTGCCCTTCTACACCTTCTTGTATCCCAATTAAGCGCAGGTTGTTACGACGTTGCCGGTTTTCAAAGTCCTCTACTTTCCACTGAATATCAGAGAGCTGAGTCTCATGCATAGCAGCTTGTTTTGTCACTGCACCCAGGTCTGACTCCAGCGCGTCCGCCCGGCACTCAATAGCAGCAATCCGCTCCCCGATTTCAGAACATGTCTTCGCAACCTTGCTGACTGCCACTTGTAGCTCCTTCGTGGCCACCCTGGCTTTCTTGCTGTCCCTCTGTGTTTGCTTATGCTGTGACGTGATGGTCTGATAAATAAGATGCAGAGAAGGGGAAGGGGGCCCAGTCTCTGCATTCAAAACATTAACCTCTGCCTGAGCTGGAGCCACTGAAAGATCACCCATGCTGTGCAGTAGTTGTTGTGTTTCTGTGTAATCCCAGGACATAGCTCTCGTCTTAGAGGCCTTCTTTTTTTTTTTCCTCTTCTCACTAGACTCAACAGCTTTGTCTAGTCTGTATACCTCAGTCTGTTTTGATTGGCATTTAATTGCGGTGCCCCTCAGCACAGAAATAGGGGTTAAAGGGGCTGTAGAGCTATCACATGTCTCTGAGTCTATGGAGGGGCTGGTGCTGGCCTCATCCGAGTCTTGAGATTGATCCGACAGGGAAAAAAATTCTCCCCAACTTCACCCTGAACTAATGAGTCCTCTCTACCCTGCCGGAAATCACGGATCACCTCCAGAGTGCAAGCCAGAGTTGGCGGGTCAGTGCTTGCAAATAAGCATGCTGCTGCTGCTACTTGCTCGCAATACCCTGCCCCTGTCACCACTTCTTGCGCCAGCCCTACATTGCCTTGAAACCCAGGGGCATGTAACAGCTGGTCAGTCTCCCCTTCAGATGCTGCTGCAAGACCATTACCCCCAACACAAGAAACAGAAGCCTGTGGGGATCCCCCAGCAATACAACTTACAGTTTTGTGTGTATACAGAGATCCGCTGCCACCAACATCGGTTTTCACCTGAAGCAACCCTCCACTATCTGCAGAAGCCAGGCGTCCTGGGCCAGAGCTGTCACCATCCACAATCAGCTCCGCTGCATCTCGTATAAGCCCAATATCGGAATCCTTTATACTAATGCTGCCCCCAATAGGGGCTGAATTATAAAGAATTTTGAACATCCGGGGTATAGTCACCACTTCCTCCTTTCTCCAATCTGTTTTGCGCCATTCTTCACCCTGTGTGTCTGCCCCAGGACCGCGGAACTCCCTGGAGCTGGATGTCTGCCCTCAGGCGCATTCTCACCGCTGCCTGCGTTTCCAAAGCCGCTATTCCTGGAAATCCGAGCGGGGGGTCCAGAGGTCGACGTTCCTGCGACCCTGGTTTTAGCCGGCTGCCGCGTGCAACTTTCGGGGCCATCCGCCGCTGTTTGCCGCGAGGGGCTAAAAAAATAATAAATGTCCAGACCAGGAAGCCACGGCCGTTATGGCTAGAATTGCCGAGGTCGCCCAGGGAACTCCTGTTGAATCTACTGACTCCGCGCGTAATACCACTTAGCGGGTAATTACCGCGAATACAGGCAGGTGTGCCCCGGTCTGAAGCCGCCCGCATAATCCTCCCCGCAGGGGAAACAGAAACGCTGTACAGGAGCCGGGGGGGAAGAGAGCTCCGACCGCTAGAAACTCGCGGCCGCCATCTTGCCTCGACTTTACATGCCTTGTTGACAGCATGGAGTAGTTGTTTCAAAGGCAGAAGTATGGTTGGCTTCACTCTTATCAAGAGCAGATGTACCCACAATCAACACCAGAAACAGTATCCCATACATAATCCCCAAAGCGATACTCATATATTTACATTGCCCCGTATTCCTGCCCTGCTGGGTAATATTACTCATGATCTGTAGAGAATCAGAAAGCAGAAGAAAATTTAGAAAAACTGCAGCAAAAATAAAAAACAAACAGCTCTTCTTTCAGCAGTTATCTACAGCTTTCAGACTCGCTTTCAGGATCCCTTGTCAAAATCGGTATGCAGCTTGTCAAAATCAGGTTTCAAAAGTCAAATCAGGTTATCAATGTCTCTTCCAGTTACTTTCAACAGTTTCTTTTTTCAATTTTTTTTTCTCTCAGATTGTTTCAACAGTCCAGTTCATCAGCTTCCTTCAAGTCCCAAAATACTGACCTGGAACGTCTCTATCAAAACAGAAAGACAAAAACTCTTGCTGCCATTCACTTGTAATTGCATACACCCATTCAGGACCTGCGTATCTCCGACTTGTTATTCTCTTTCTTTTCAACTTTCGGTTGCCATTCAATTCTCCTTCACTCAGATCTTCTCTCCTTGTTGTATAAAGTTCTTCCTCGATTGTTGCCTCAACAACCACTTCCTTTCCCTTTCTTTGTGAGTCCGGCCACCTAGCTCCTTTCAATGGACCTTTTGTCTTCAGAGGCGAACTTGAACCTTCTCCTTGTTCTGCGGTGTTTTCTCTTCACGGACCTGCAATTGGTTCAGGAAGAGTCAGATCACAGTGATTTTGATCCACCTCAACTCCTTTCCCCTCTGGGTCTGGCAGTTGCTCTGTTTGTCTCTCAAGATAATCTGCTTCTGGGAAAGCCCTCCTCTGACTAGGCTCTCCTGCTGCCTCAATTGAGATAGGCTCTTCATCACCCTCATGGAGGTCTTCTCTTTCGTCTCTCACAGGACTGACTGAACCGTCCTCAACGGGCTCAGATCCAGTCTTGGTTCCTCTTTGTTCTCTTTCCGGCCCTGAGTTTTCTTTCACTATTGTCGGTACTCTCAACAACTCCTCTTCCTCATGATCCAGTGGACATGCCTCTTTCTTTGTGTGACTGGCATGAATCCAATTCGGAATTACATCTCAATTAACAGCTGTGGTAGTTGTCAGAACAACCTGGAAGGGTCCTATCCAACGAGGCTCATAACAAGTCTTCCTCACGTGTTTCCGGACCACAACCCTGTCTATGGCTCTCAGGTTGTGCCCTGGGTCATGGATCGGTGGCAGTGTGGTGGCTTCCACTTGCTGAGAGAAAGAGCAAACCACATCAGCCAGACCTTTGCAGTAGTCC
Source organism: Pleurodeles waltl (assembly GCF_031143425.1). Lineage (NCBI taxonomy): Eukaryota > Metazoa > Chordata > Amphibia > Caudata > Salamandridae > Pleurodeles > Pleurodeles waltl. Next base: position 516,738,107 of record NC_090440.1, on the reverse strand, counting down.
AACACCATATCATCTGTAATGTTGACAAGTGTATTGGCAGGCACCGCTGGCAACCTCATGGCTCGGCCCATAAGGATCTCATGAGGCGACAATCCTGTGTTCGTGTCAAGTGTGTTTCTAATTAACATCAAAACTAAAGGCAATACGTCAGGCCATTTCAAATTCGTAGACGCACACATCTTTGCAACTCTTGACTTCAAGGTGCCATTCATCTGTTCTACTAGGCCTGATGCTTCAGGGCGGTACCTACAATGCAACTTCTGCTCAATGTTCAATGCTGCACACAGTAACTTAATTACTTCATTGTTGAAGTGACTTCCCCTATCTGATTCTAAGGATATCAGAAACCTGAAACGCAGTATCAGTTTCCTAAGCAGTACTTTCACTACTGTGAAACTATCTATCATTTCTTTGTGTAGGGTAAGCTTCAAACTAGTGACTAAAAATGTAAACAATCATCAACACATATCTCAAACCTCCACGCACAGGCATTTCAATAAAATCCGTCTGCATTCTGCTGAATGGACCTCCCGCTCTTCCAATGTGGCTCAAATTAACCACTGTTCCTTTCCCCGTGTTCAATTGTTGGCAAATGACATAATGATGGCAAACTGCTTCAGCAGCTTGTCTTAACCTTGGGTTGAACCAACCATGTTTGAACAATCGAATCATTACATCCCTCCCAATACGTGGTTGACCATGATAATACCTAGCCAATTAAGACAACAGACTATTTGGCAAAACCAATTGACCCTCTTCTGAAACCCACAAATCATCTTGTCTTTGCACACATTTCATCTTGCTCCATGGATGTTTTCCTCCCTGTCAACATTATTCTGCAACATTTTCAATTCCTCCAAGGTGTCAATTACTTTCAACGCAAAACTTGGACATGTTCCATCTTCTTCAGGTAACAGTTCCCACATATCCTTGAACATTTCAATGCGCAAAACCTTGCGACTTGATCCACATATCCATTTCCCAATGATACAAAGTCCTGCAACTTCATATGTGCACTGCATTTCACCATGGCAATCTTTTCAGGCATTTGAATAGCATGTAAGAGTTCTTTATTCCTTTCACCATTTCTCACTGGTGAACCAGAAGAGGTCATGAAACCTCTCTTTGACCACAACTGGCCAACATCATGAACTATTCCAAACCCATACTGGCTAGCCATATAGATTGTAACTTTCAGCTGAGCAGAAACATAGCACGCTGTAGTAGGGGTTACCAGTTCCGCTACTTGGGCAGAATACACTCCTCAAAACCAAGAAGCGTCCAAAATACCAGTAATTGTGCACACAGCATATCCGGCTCTAGTGTCCCTGCATTGTCCCTCAGACAGGGACCATCAACAAAGATAATTTGGTCATTTTCTTCCAATTGGGTATCTCTAATGTCAGGTTTCGGTTTTGTGCACAAGTCGGTTACTTCAAGACAATCCTGCTCAACATCTTTCACTTGCTGAATTTCAACATTTTAATTTGGGAGTATGGTTGCCGGGTTCAGCACTGTATATCTTTTCAATGGCACATTTGGTGACCCTAGAATACTCGTTTCATATCTGGTCAAACTCGCACCAATCAAATATTGGGTTTTAGTCCTTGCAAGTAGAATCTCAATAGAGTGAGGGACCATTACAGTCAGGGGAGATCCCATCACAATGCCTTCACACTGTGTAAAGCTTTGCCCAAATGCTGGAAAAGCCCGCAAACAACCTGGTAAGGCTGCTGCAACTGAGTCCAAAGTAGCTGAAAAAATATGCTAGTCGGCGATTTACACCTCCATGGACCGGTGTCAGGACAGACAAAGAGCATGCATCACGCTCATGACAAAATAATGATAAAGGTTTCATGTAGTCAGGCATACTCAAAGCTGGAGCCTTGCACAAACACTCTCAATTCAATGAACGCTTTCTTCCCAGACTAGTCTAACACTATAGGATCAGTGACTTCCTTATGAGTGAGCTTCTGCAATAGTCTCAAAATGACTGAAAAATTTAGAATCCATTGGCGACAGTAGCCTACCACCCCTAAAAAACATCCTGACATCTCTGTGTGGTCGGGGGATTTATATGCAATATGGCTGCAATCCTTTCCCTGGATATCTTTCTTGATCCCTTCTCAGTCTGGGGACCCAAGTATTTCACAACTTTCAGACAGTATTGCAATTTAAGCGGAGACACTTTGTGACCATTCTTTCCCAAATGGTTCAACAGGCAATCGTATCATACTTTCACTCATCCATTGTTTTGGACGCAATCAGCAAGTCATCAATGTGCTGCACCAAGGTCAACTGCAAAGTCAATTCTAACGACTCCAAATTCTTCTTCAAGATCTGATTAAATATGGAAGGTGACTTTGCAAACCCATGAGGAATTCTGCACCAACAATAAACTTGATCCAAAAAATTTAAACAAAAGAGAAATTGCCTATCCTCATAAAGAGGCACAGAAAAGAAGGCTTGCGACAAATCAATGACAGTGAACCACTCAGTATCACATGGAATCTGAAACATTATCACACCTGTATTTGGCACCACGGGCCAACATTTGACCACAATCTCATTTATTTTCCTCAAATCCTTGACAATTCGAACTTTCCCACAGGGACATTTGCAAACCCATTATCGGTGAATTACATGGACTGCTCAACGCCTCCTTCAAAAGCCCTTGCCTTACAGAGTCTGCAATGATCTGGGCGACCTTCATAAGGACATCTTGCGGCATGTGGTACTGCGGAAGTTGAGGGAAAACTGCATTCAGCTTTACAGTAACTTTAACTGGCTCAACTTCCTTTATCAGACCTACTTCTTTTCCTGTCAGATCCCACACTCTCTCCTCAACTGTTCTCTGCAAATCAGAATGAAGCTCTTTCACAATGAACATGGGGAACAATTCAATCAGAGGGTACTCCTCATTTGTAGTTTCACTTTCTAACTCTGAGGCTTGGTCATCTTCGTCATCACTATTCGTCTAAATCTCAATTTCTTCATTTGAACAAGTAATCAAACATTTTGTTTTACACAGCAAATCTCTTCCCAGTAGGAATACCGGACTTGAATTGCAGACTACAAATTTGTGCAATCCAACGAAAGTTGCCAATTTTAACCTGAACTGGTTCTGTAATCGGGTTGGTCAAATACTGATTCGCTACTCCTACAATCTGAACTGTTCTACGTGAAAGGGGCAAGTGGGGAACTTCACACTTCTCACTGTAGAATGTGTAGCTCCTGTGTCAACCAAGAATGAAACTCTGTGACCGATAACCTTTCCCTTCACATAGGGACCTCTTTAATCTACTTCTAAGGAAGTTGCAAGCACACATGGCTCCTCATCTGAACTGTCACTCATCTAATCGTCATTTATTCCATTCTCACTGTGTAACAGGAATTGGTGCATTGTGTTATTACTTTGGTTAAGCCTCTGACCTGTGACCTGTTGAGAAAGCATCATCTGTTGCTGTTCCATTGGGGCTTGAGCTATTTCTAGGTACCATGAGAACCTGTTGTTGCATTGGCTGCAACTGTGTCATTTGTACACATGGCATTTGCACCTGCTGCATGGGCTGAAAATTCTGCACATGATTCACATTATTTTGAAAATTTGAATTAGGACCTCTCACTCTCGGCCGTCTCATGTTCTGGAATGAATTAATGTCATTACCTTGCTGAATGACACCTTCCTGTACCATTATCGGACACTCCCGTTTCCAATGTCCAACGGCTCCGCAAACGTGACATGGCAATAACTTCTTCATTCCCTGCACATCATTGGGAACCCCTACAGTACCCAAGTCTGGACCACAATTCACATTACCTCCGTGACCTCTACCTCTCATCTCGGGCTGAAACATAATTTTCCCCTGCTGCTGCTGCGGTAACTGTTGCGGAAAATTCCCTTGCATTCCCATTTTAGCTGCTTTAATCTTCATCACCATTGCCTTCTCTTTCAGCTTTTTCTTCTTCATTTCAATGTCATCACTACAGTATTTCACATACTGCAAAACCTCATCAATCGGCTTTGCTTGCCAGAAAATCAAATGACTTAATCATTTGGCTAATTTCAGGTCTCAATCCTTCCACAAATCTGAACACAAAATGAATCATGTTTCTCACCTCAATTGTCTCTGTACCACTGTAATGCTTGAACACCTGCAACAATCCTCTCATAATATGCTTGTATTGACACCTTTGCTTCCTGAGCTGTCCTATCAATCCTGTGCTAATCAATATTGCTGGGCGAAATTCTCGTGTTAAAAAATGTAATCACCTTATAGTAATATTTCATTACCTCAGGAGATGGTGCACCTGTATCCTTCTCTCTCTCTGGTTCGCTTGTTGGCCAATCTACACTCCTCTTACACTCGATCCACAGATCAGCCTGAAGCACCATCTCTAGTAATGTGTTCAAGTCCTCCCACAGGCATTTCGTAAGTTTCACAAACCTGTCAGTCTGCTGATACCACTCTACTGGCTTCTCTCTCAATCTTGGATAATCATTTCTAAACAATAAAATGTCACTTCTGCTCCAAGGGACATGAACAAAGGCCCATATTTATACTTTTTGTGCTCCGCATTTACGTCACTTTTTGTCGCAAAAGTGGAGCAAACTTATAAAATATAATTGTATTTTGTAAGTTTGCGCCGCTTTTGTGTCAAAAAGTGACACAAATGCGGCACAAAAAAGTATAAATATGGGCCAAAGTTCCTTCCTTCTCTCTGTTAAAATTTTCACTGGATCTTTATCCTGCTGCACATTTGCAGCCAGCTCCACAGAATCCCTTTTTCTCTTGTCTCTTTTCTTCACCCATCTGCCTTCCCATTTGTCTAATGCTCCCCAGGTCTGGGCACTTTGAAGCAATTCCTTAAGGTGTGCCTCCATTACGGTAGATCTCATTTGTTCAAAATCTTTAGTCTCAAAATCTAATCTGTAACCCCTTTTCAAATGCTTTGTTTTCTCTTTTTTCTATGCCATAATTCTCCACCAGGTCTGCTAGTTTCTGATGCACATTGCTCACTTCCCTCATAATCTTCGGGCACAAATATCTCAATTCTGTCTCTGTGTAGGATTCTAACCTGTTCACCCCCATAGTTCCCTTAATGAGTTCACCCGCTTCTATGCTGAGGCTGGCAGAATTCAAACACTCCTCTCCCTTAGGAGCACTCTGTGTGGTATTCAGCCTGTCTAACCATTCAGTCAACTACTGAGCTTTCAAACCTTGCAACAAAATGTTACTTGCTTGGACTGTTTGCACATGCTGTGCAACTGCATTTGGGGTCGGCGGTGTCAACAATTTCAAACTCTGGCTAACATTTGACCCTGTCACAGTATCTAGAAGTGCTACAAAGGGATTAAGGTCTGCAGTGATCTTGACTCACCAAAAGTCTGTCCCACAGGAGAGACTACTCGAACATTTTCATTATGACCTCCCCTCATTATACTCTGGGACATTGCTCCCTGTTCAGCTACAGTAGTTTTTTTCTGTGCAAATAAGGGTACGGCTAGACCAACAGTAATAGGTAACGATATAGCATCTGGGGTTGTTCTGGTACTTACGCTCTGTGAGAGAGTAACTCCCATATTCTGATTCATCATTGGAGACATATCTGACCGTGTCCCTGTTACTGGAGTGAATCTTGGCATGACCTGTGGCTGCACTTGGGGCAGTAAAAGTGGAGTTGGTTCACTCTGAACTGAACCAACATCGGTCTCGGATAAACCTGTTCCATAGGCACCATTACGTTCAAAGTAATTTCCATAATGGCCACATCAGTGTAAATTCTCTGAATCTGTGGCTGTTGCACCTGATTTTGCACTATAGGAGTAGTAGGCACATTAAGACCACTCTGTATCACATTCTGTGTCAGGCTAGCATTAACCTACATCGGACTCATTGTCCCATTAAGCTGTGTTGGAGCTGTCCGATCAGCACTGGTACTCAGACCACTGTCATGTGCTGTATATGGTGGTGGGCAATTTCTCAATAACCGTGTAATAAACTCATCATTATCTGATTCCTCTCCACCGTTGAAGACTTTCTAGCCTCCCTACTTTCGGACGGACTTCTGTTAGTCTCTCTAGTAGCTTTCCTTCCTTCTCATTGTCCTGCGTAATTGCCGGAAACAACTTAATTCCGTGCAAAGTCTCCATCCTCCAAACTCTCTGATCACTGTCCCACCTAGCCTCTGTTAATGTCTTTTCTGCCTTTCTCACTCTCCTCTCAAATTTCTGTTGCTGTCTGGATACTAGCTCCCAAATCGCTAATGCCTCAAACTGTGCTGGTCTCGGAAGGGGCTTCAATTCATATGGCACCATCCTTAAATGCTCTAAAACCCTCAAATTGAACGTCCCATTTGTAGGAAATGCTAAGTTCCAATTCTTTTCTGTCACTTTGCACCATTACTTTAGCTAAAGACATGGTGCAACACCCTTCTCTTCCATTACATTGTAAGGTGGTGTACCTTCTGGCGGTGTAGCCTCGCCTATACTCATTGTAATATACGTATCTCCCCTTAAAGCACTCTTTAAAGCTTTGAAAAAATTCATCTTTTCGACCTTTTTGTTATTCAAAATCAAATCAGGAAGTGACTTTTAATCCCAGAATTCCTTTCACCTACTTTCTCAACCAATTGCCTCTCACAGACAGCTGCCAATCCGTGTGTTACCCTTCTCATTAACCGACCTAGCCCAGTGCGGCTCCAATGACGTCACACTCACACGTACTGTGGCTGACAAAGTTTTGTGGCTCATCCTCTCAAACTCCGATTTACACAAACTAATGCAAAAATTGCAAACACAAATCAAAAACCAAAACCTAAATCTGCTAGTTTACTACAGGAAAGGTAACACAATCGCTTCAGAAACCTTATGGATTTTTCACTGACGGCTCTTGCTCTAACAGCTACTCCTTCTTTCTCAGTTTTCCATATTCGCAAGCAAAATTCGACCCCCCAATTTTGCTCTCAACTGATCAGTGGGTCTGTCCTGGTGCACATAGGACTCACCAAATCTCAGTCGACATTTTCTTTCACCCACTTTGACTTACACTCTGACTTGTCGACCATGCCCGATCGACCTACTAAACCAGATAGATTACAACATAAAACCCAAGTATCTTATGCACTTTTCAATACACTCCGGAGTCTTAGACCACGCATGGTCCATACATCAACAGCCACGTGGACAATTTTTTAGCACAATGCGCCACACACATGTGAAGTTCAACGACTTCCCTACTCTCACACTGCGGAGTGCACACACTCCTTCTACAACTTCATTTGGAGATCGCAAACTCCCTCACCCCTCACCATTCACCTGCAATTTGCATAAGCTGTGCAAGCGCAACCTGCTTCATTCCCCCTGCCACTAGAACGCCGGGAACATCCACAAACAACCACGAGCAGGATCTGAGATTCTGGGAAAGTTATTTCTGGACTTAAGGGAACATTTTCTCTCCAATTAGCATCATTGAAAAATAAAATCCAAATCTCAGTAATAATGAACCTTCACCTCTGTTACTATATCTGGACGTCTATGATGGACTGTTAAGGAGACTAACCCTCACCTCTCTTACCAACACTGTTAACACCTGTTACTCTGTACCTGACATCTATGATAAGCTCTTAAGGAGACTAACCATTACCTCTGCTACCATCTGTGTTAGCGCGTCTGATCTTAATAATTAAACTTACAAGGGGACGCGAATAGGTCGATTAACCTTTTGACTCACAATTAAGATGTTCCCACCATAACTCCGGTACATGCAAATCAATGATCAATAACCAATACACATCAATAATCAACAATAATCAATAACATCAATAATCAAGAATCACTAATTGTCAAGCACCATGACCTTTCAGCCATGAATAACCACACTTTATAATAAAAGTTAGAATGTTTATTTTCCTATATTAACAATGCTAAGGTCATGTAGATTAATCTCAAAATCAAATAAAACACATACAGAAACAATACTGGCTGTCTAAAATGGCAGAAGAAACGTAATCTAATTAAAGCTTTCACTGCAACACATCCTAAGTTACAGTACAAATTTTTTACAAAGAAAACTGCGTCAGTGTGATTACATACATTCGAGTTCAGCAGAGGAATTCATCAAGCATTATTCCTTATTAGCAGAATTTCATTAGTGAGGATCCTTAACTAACATTAGATTAGCATCAGCATGTTGGGCTCCATGCAAAACAATTTAGTAACACAAATTTGGAAAAACATCTTACTATGTCTCTATCAAAACAGTGCAGTTGTACCTAGAACGAAAGAGCAACTATGCATGATAATCTATATTCTAATTCATAATACAGATCCTCAGTGTGGATCAGCAAGCAGAGTCAGTCTTTGTCTTCAGGACATCAATCGATCAGCAAGGCATCAGGATTCAGCATCAAAGTTCAGAAAACGCAAAGTCTTTAAGCAATAAAGTTAAGCACGTCTCTTGTCAAGACGCAAAATGGGCAAGAATGAGCTATGGCAAATGTAGAATGCTTAAGGCAAAAATGCAAAATGCTGAATGTTGGGTTCTTCTCAGAGCAGTCTTGTTAAATTAAAACTACTAAAACTAAGGTGGTCATTACAACCCTGGCGGACGGTGTTAAAGCGGCGGTAAGACCGCCAACAGGCCAGCGGTAAAAAAATTGCAATTTCGACCGTGGCGGAAACCGCCAACAAAGACAGCCACTTTAACACTCCGACCGCCACGGCGGTACAAACAAACAGCGCAGCGGTCACCGCCAACAGACAGGTGGGAGACAATGTACCGCCCACACTATTATGACAGGCCAATCCGCCACCTTTTCCGGGGCGGATTCACCGTGGATAAAAACACGGTGGAAACAGGTATCCCGAAGGAAAAACGCTCACCTCTACATACCCCATGAGGAACGAGGACACCATGGAACCGGAACTCCAAATTCTACCTGCGATAGTCTTCCTGCTCCTCCACCAGGAGCACGAATGCCGGCGGCGAAGTCCACGGTGAGTACTGCACCTACGACACAGGGGAGGGGGGAGGCAAAAAACAGGGAAACACACACGCAACACCCCCACCTCCACCCACTACAACACACACACTAATACATGTTGATACATTACAGTTACACCCCCCAACCCCCTCCCGGAAGAATGCAAAGACAAAAGGAAATGATTGTAACAATTGTAATCTATTAAAATCCAGTACTCCAAAAAATATATACACCATAAACAAATATATACACCAATAATACAAGTCCAGGTATTGCACCATTTATAGTCCGTGGACCACTATGCCCAAAATGCATGGGCGAGGCCCACACTCGATACCCGATCAAAACAGAGAGAACACTGCAGGGGCATCAGATAGAAATACAACAGGCACCTCAGGGGGAAGGGAAGGGAGGGCACCTCAGCCGGATGAGTGCACGACGCCAGATCCACGAGGGGGCTCAATGCCCACTGTTCAATTCTGGGGAGTGCAAAGCCACAGTCTCTCAAGTCTCTACAGTGGGTGGTTTGCCCACTGTTCAATCCTGGGGAGTGCAAAGCCACAGTCTCTCAAGTCTCTACAGTGGGTGGGTTGCCCACTGTTCAATCCTGGGGAGTGCAAAGCCACAGTCTCTCAAGTCTCTACAGTGGGTGGGTTGCCCACTGCCATATCTTGGGGAGTGCAAAGCCAAAGTCTCTCAAGTCTCTACAGTGGGTGGTTTGTCCACTGTTCAATCCTGGGGAGTGCAAAGCCACAGTCTCTCAAGTGGATAACAGTCTCCACTGGTTCTGGAGGGGGACTGGTGCCCAGAGTGCTTCATCCTGTGAAGGACAGAGGTAGTGGATGGATCTCTCCACTGGTTCTGGAGGGGGACTGGTGCCCAGAGTGCTTCATCCTGTGAAGGACAGAGGTAGTGGATGGATCTCTCCACTGGTTCTGGAGGGGGACTGGTGCCCAGAGTGCATCACTCACCCCGTGACGGACCCAGTTGCGTCAGTGCCCCTGCCGCTCATGGGCTAGCGGTGCTTGAGTTGGCGGTCCTTTATGGCCCAGCGGTGCTTGTGCTGGCGGTCCTTCATGGCCCAGCGGTGCTTGTGCTGGCGGTGCCCTGTTCAGCGGTGCTTGAGTTGGGGGTCCTTCATGGCCCAGCAATGCTTGAGTTGGCCGTCCTTCATGGCCCAGCGGTGCTTGAGTTGGCCGTCCTTCATGGCCCAGCGGTGCTTGTGCTGGCGGTGCCCTGTTCAGCGGGGCTTGTGCTGGAGGTACCCTGTTCAGCGGTGCTTGAGTTGGCGGTCCTTCATGGCCCAGCGGTGCTTGTGCTGGCGGTGCCCTGTTCAGCGGTGCTTGAGTTGGCGATCCTCCATGGCCCAGCGGTGCATGTGCTGGCGGTCCTTCATGGCCCAGCGGTGCTTGTGCTGGCGGTGCCCTGTTCAGCGGTGCTTGAGTTGGCGGTCCTTCATGGCCCAGCGGTGCTTGTGTTGGCGGTCCTTCACGGATTAGCTGGGCTGGGGCTGGCGGTGGCCTCCTGGGCAGCTGGGCTGGGGCTGGCGGTGCCCTCCTGGGCAGCTGGGCTCGGGCTGGCAGTGGCCTCCTGGGCAGCTGGGCTGGGGCTGGCAGTGCCCTCCTGGGCAGCTGGGCTGGGGCTGGCGGTGCCCTCCTGGGCAGCTGGGCTGGGGCTGGCGGTGCCCTCCTGGGCAGCTGGGCTGGGGCTGGCAGTGGCCTCCTTGGCAGCTGGGCTGGGGCTGGCGGTGGCCTCCTGGACAGCGGGGATAATGGCGGTCTTTTCCGCCGTGCAGCTCTTCCCAGACTTGCCGGGTTTCTTGTGGCCCTTCCCCACCTTGGGAAGTGTCACAGCTGACTCCACACTCCCACTGGGACCCCTGGGAGCGGCTTTGGTGGCTGGAGTGTTCCCCCTCTCCCGCCGGGCACTGGCCAACTTCTGATGCTTCACAGGTGGGGGACTGGCTGTGCTGTGGCTCTGTGCCACACTGGCTGTCCTGGTGGCCGGTGCACTCCACATACCGGTGACTACAGGCAACACTGGTCCCGGAGATGTTGTGGCTGAGGTGCTACTTCGGGACCTATGAGATGGACAGGGTGGGGGAGGTGTGGGAAAGAGGTCAAGGGTGTACAGGAAAGGTTTCTTGGACACACTGGGACCGGTAGTTGGAGGGGGTTGGAGATTGGAGGAAGAGGTGGTGGTAGTAGGAGGTGTACGTTTGGTGACTTTGGGTGCCGGTGCATGCGCTGGAGGCTGTCGTGAGGTGGATGGCTGTTGGGTGGGTGTGTGGCTGCGTTTGTGTACCTTGGGAGGGGGCATCACAGTCACACTGGGAGAGGACACAGGGGACGTGTGAATGGTAGTGGGGGTGGTGACTGCACGTGAGCGGGGTGTGCTGGTGGGTGTGCTGGTGAGGGACGCAGTGGCTGTAGAGGTGTAGACGAGACTGGGAGGGAGGAGGGAGACGACGACGAGGGGGACACAGTGGAGGCAGTGGATGTTGGTGTGTCTGCATGTGTGTTGCTTGCGTGAGTGTCTGTGGGATGTGTGGTGCTTATGTTTGCCTGAGCTTCCCTTGTGTGGTGAGGTGTGTGCAGGCTGGTCTGATGGTGTGCTTGGGATAGGCAGAGGTACAGGGGATTGGGTCTGGGTGGAGGAAGTTGGAGGGGGGAGGCTAGAGACGGGGACAATGGCTACCATCAGTGCTGAGGCCAGAGTTTGAAAAGCTCGGTGAAGGGTCGTCTGACCAGAATGAATGTCCTCCAGGAATGCAATTGTTTGTTGCAACTGCCTCTCTACACCCTGGATGGCATTCAAAATGGTAGACTGCCCAACAGTGAGGGACCTGAGGAGGTCAATGGCCTCCTCACTGAGGGCAGCAGGGGTGACAGGGGCAGGGGCTGAGGTGCCTGGGGCGAAGGTAATGCCCATCCTCCTGGGTGAGCGGGCATGGGGCGAAGGCTGAGGGGCTGCTAGGAGGGCGGTGCTGGTAGGGGGGGTGGCGGCTGTACCTGTAGATGCAGGGGGCACAGATGGTGCCGCCACCACAAGGGAGCTCCCATCAGAGGACGTGTCCGTGTCGCTGGTGTCAGCTCCTGTCCCCGCCGTGAAGCTCCCCTCGCCCTCCGTCCCACTGGTGAATTCCGAGTCCGTAGTCTCGCCCTCCAGGACCATGTGGGATGCAGCTCCCTCGTGCTCCGGTGCCACTGCTCCTCCGCCTGATGATGCTAATGCACACAAGAACAGGGAGAACACAAAAAGGGGGAACGACGACAGAAGAAAGACATGTTGAGTGCATGGATTACCGCTACCGTTGGCGGACAAGACAGACACAGAAGCCCCCTGCACTACGCTGCGCTCTTGGGCTCCACTGTTCAATTACTGGGAAATGGCCTACAAGCCTATGGACGACATCTGCACACATAGATGACACAGGGGCATGAATAACTGTACCTGGCACTCTACAGAGGTGGGCTGGGGTGCCACATGGCCTGCATTACGGAGGGGCCTTGCCTACCGAACTCGCCCTGGCCTAGGGAAACCCACAGCCCTCCTCCCACACCCAGACAACTCCACTGCGTGCAAAGTCAGCAGAATGAGAGTGTACTCACCTCCTTGTGTCTGCTCTGATGCCCTCAAGCGCCCATCCAACTCCGGGTAGGCCACCACCAGGATCCTGAACATCAGGGAGGTCATGGTGCGATGGGCACCCCTCCCACGTTGGGAGGCCATCCCCAGCTGAGCCTCCGCCATCTTCTTGCTCCAGCGGCGAATGCCCTCCCATCTTTTCTGGCAGTGGGTGCTCCGTCTGTGGTAGACCCCCAGGGTCCAGACGTCCTTGGCGATGGCACGCCATATATCTTTCTTCTGGTGGGCGCTGACCTACATGAAATGTACAGGGGAAGAAGAGAAGTCATTACCAACTGCACCATCAAAGTGATTGGCCCCCATTCCTACCCTTGCCATGTGGAAAATGCATTCACCGTCTTTCATGCACGCAGCACTCTGCCCCCTTCCTTCTTACATCCAGCCCTCTCCACACAGGCATAGCCCATACAACATGCTCCCTGTGTACTTACCTGTTTGTCTGGAGGACCGTAGAGTAGCGTGTACTGGGGGAGGACCCCATCCACGAGCTTCTCCAACTCCTCCGATGTGAAGGCAGGGGCCCTTTCCCCAGACGCACAAGCCATTGTCTCTTCCAGACCGACGTCACAGCAGCACTTGCAGTGTAGGTCCTCTCCTGTCGAAGATCAGGTATCGAGTGATTGAACAGATAGAAAATGGCGGACACGTCCGCGGCGGTGCGTACCATCACCGCCAGCGTACATCGTCATTGGCTCCTGGGACCCATAGGGTCCAATGTTAACCAATGCAGCATTGCGCCGCGGTCTCCGACCGCCTACCGCGACGGTGTACAACGCCAGCACAGTTACCTCACATCCCATTGTCCCACTTTAGAGGTCAGGCAGCCGCCGTTTCAGGGGCCCACTTGGCTAGGCCTAGTCTCAACACACATACGGGCCACCTTTTGTGTTTGATTGGTGTTCTGTGTTAACTGTGGATACGTACCTCTGAGTTGTTTGACTCTGTGCTCGCTGTTGTCCTTCATAGGCACCGTCCACTGGGACATGTGAGGAGATGGCGGCATCCTCTGTTGTACCGACCGTTGGTGGACCTGTCGACAATGGAGGAGCGACATTTGATAATCACCTACAGGTTTGACTGTGCCACAATCCAGGAACTGTGTACCCAGTTGGAGCCAGACCTGATGTCAGCAATCCGCCATCCCACAGGAATCCCCCCTCAAGTGCTGGTGCTGTCAGTGCTCCATTTCCTTGCAAGTGGGTCTTTTCAAATAACTGTGGCCATGGCATCAGGGATGTCCCAGCCTATGTTTTCCAACGTATTGTCCAGAGTGTTGTCTGCCCTTCTGAAACACATGTGGAGCTACATCGTTTTCAATCAGGTGGAGGATTTGCCTACAGTGAAAGGTGATTTCTATGCCCTGGGACATATCCCCAACATCATAGGTGCCATTGATGGGACCCATGTGGCTTTGGTCCCCCCCCCACAGGAGTGAACAGGTGTACAGAAACAGGAAGAGTTATAATTCTATGAATGTACAGATGGTATGTTTGGTAGACCAGTACATCTCCCATGTGAATGCCATGTTCCCTGGCTCAGTGCATGATGCCTACATCCTGCGGAATAGCAGCATCCCTTATGTGATGGGTCAACTCCAGAGGCACCGTGTGTGGCTATTAGGTGAGCACCTGGAAGCAAGACAGTGGGAATGGTTGTCTGAGTATATCCCTACAGGTTAGTGGGTGTCTAACAGTTGTCCCTCGCCATTTGCAGGTGACTCTGGTTACCCCAACCTGTCATGGCTACTGACCCCAGTGATAAATCCCAGGACCAGGGCAGAGGAACGCTACAATGAGGCCCATGGGCGAACTAGGAGGGTGATCGAGCGGACCTTTGGCCTCCTGAAGGCCAGGTTCAGATGCCTCCACATGACAGGTGGATCCCTATTCTACTCACCAAAGAATGTGTGCCAGATCATCGTGGCCTGCTGTATGCTTCACAACTTGGCTTAGTGACGACAGGTGCCTTTTCTGCAGGAGGATGGTCCAGATGGCGGTGTTGTGGCAGCTGTGGAGCCTGTGGACAGTGATGAGGATGAAGCAGAGGAAGAAGACATGCAGAACAGGGACTCAGTGATCCAGCAATATTTCCAGTGAAACACAGGTAAGAATACAATCCTGCCTACTACATGTACTTTTACACTTCTACCTCTCTCCTGTCTGTCGTTTTCACCGAGTGTATGGTCACTGAGTTGTCACTTTCCCTCACGGTTTCACAGATGTGGGTCCCACTGTGTGACATCTGCTTAAATTCCTCATGGACTAGAGCTGTGTGACATAGGTATGTTGACATTACTATTTCAAAAAACATTTTGTCACTGTAATTGCAAATACCCTATTTTGAAATCACAGTCAGACTTCAGATCATTTTGTGCTTTAGGTGTGTTTATTTAAATGCAAAATATTGGAGGGGGAAGTTAAATGGTGAGGGTGATGGTGGAGGAGTGTCCATGGCAGAGTCCAGTCTATTAGTCTCACAGGTGCATTGACCGTATGGGCATAGGAAGTGGAGCTGGGGCAGTTTAATTATGGACAGGGTGACAAAGTGGGACAGTAGGATGACAATCAGGGTGGTCTCATTTCTTGGTGGGGGTCTTGGCATCATTCTCTGTCTTGTTCCTGGATATCAGGGACCGTTTGCGCGGTGGTTCTCCGTCTGCAGGGGGTGGGGTGCTGGTGTGGTGGTCCTGTGGCGCTGCGTCCTGTCCACTAGCACCGGCGGAGGTGGTGGGCATTTCATCGTCCATGCTAGTGTCAGGGGTCCCTTGTAGTGCCACAGTGTCCCTCCTGGTGTTGAGTACTTCCTTCAGCACCCCTACGATGGTGCCCAGGGTGGAGCTGATGGTTCTGAGTTCCTCCCTGAAGCCCATATACTGTTCCTCCTGCAGGCGCTGGGTCTCCTGAAACTTGGCCAGTACCGTTGCCATTGTCTCCTGGGAGTGGTGGTATGCTCCCATGATGGAGGAGAGGGCCTTGTGGAGAGTGGGTTCCCTTGGCCTGTCCGCCCCCTGTCGCACAGCAGCCCTCCCAGTTCCCCTGTGTTCCTGGGCCTCCGTCCCCTGGACCGTGTGCCCACTGCCCCCAGGTCCCTGTTGTTGTTGGGGTGGTGGGTTATCCTGGGTTCCCTGTAGTGGTGGACACACAGCTGATTGACGTGTCCTGGGGACGGAGGTATGGGCCCGCTGGGTGGGTGCTGTGCTGGTGTTTCCAGAGGGGGGAAGGTCTGTGGTGGTCTGTGACTGTGTGAGGGGAACCCACTGTCCAGAGGTCCCCGATGGTCCGGGCTGGTCATCTAGATCCAGTTGGACAGAGCTGCTGTCATCACTGTGGGACTCTTCTGTGGGTGGAGTGGACATGTGTGGACCCTCCTGTCCGGTGACGTTGGGTGGGGGTCCTGCAGGGGTGTAAAGGCATGATTATTGCATCTGTGTGTGCCATGGTGTACAATGGGTGGGTCACCCTGTACCCCAGTGCTTCCATTCTTGTGTGGGACCTTCTGTGATAATGGTTTAGGGGGGGTGTATGGCTATGTGCAGTGAGCATGCTTTGGTGATGGGTGTCCATGCTTTGGTGTTGCATGCAGGGCTTGGTGTTGGGATGGGTGGTTTGTGATATTGGGACATTTGTGAGGAGTTGGAGTGATGGCGGTGAAGGCGAGGGTGGGGGTATGTGATAGCATGCAGGTAGGGTGGGGGATGTAATAGTAAAGCTTTGACTTACCAGAGTCCATTCCTCCACCTACTCCTGCGAGGCCCTCAGGATGCAGAATCGCCAAGACCTGCTCCTCCCATGTTGTTAGTTGTGGGGGAGGAGGTGGGGGTCCGCCGCCAGTCCGCTGAACCGCCAGGTGGTGTCTTGAGACCACGGAACGCACCTTCCCCCGTAGGTCGTTCCACCTTTTCCTGATGTCCTCCTGATTTCTTGGGTGTTGTCCCACTGCGTTGACCCTGCCCACTATTCTTCGCCATAGCTCCATCTTCCTTGCTATTGAGGTGTGCTGCACCTGTGCTCCGAATAGCTGTGGCTCTACCCATACGATTTCCTCCACCATGACCCTGAGCTCCTCCTCCGAGAACCTAGGGTGTCTTTGCCGTGCCATGGGGTGGTGTAGGTGATGTGTGGGTTGGAGTGTGTGGTGATAAGTGCGGTGATATGTAGTGGTGTGTTGTGTGAGGTGCGTGGAAGTTGTGTGGGTGATGGTGTCATGTGCCTGTGGATGCTGTTGTACTTGCTGGTGGTGTCTCTCTCTGGCCTTCTTTCTGAATTTTTTGTTGTGGGGGTTTGTGGGTGATGTGGGTGTGTGTTTTATATTGTAATGGGTGTGTGGGAGTGGTGTGTGTATGTGTCTCAGGTGTGTGTATTTTGAATCGTCCAATGTGGGGATGTTTTGTATGTGTGTGTCTATTTTGAGCGCGGCGGTGTGTACCGCCAATGGAATACCGCGGTTGAA
Source organism: Pleurodeles waltl (assembly GCF_031143425.1). Classification (NCBI taxonomy): domain Eukaryota; kingdom Metazoa; phylum Chordata; class Amphibia; order Caudata; family Salamandridae; genus Pleurodeles; species Pleurodeles waltl. The sequence continues at coordinate 516,721,025 of NC_090440.1, read as the reverse complement.
AGACCGCCGCATGGATTCGTGTGTCGTGATAGTGTGGGCGTATTTCTGTTGGCGTGACGGTGGAGGTTTTGTTATCGCCAGTTTATCACTGACCTTTGGTGTGGCGGACTTGTGTGGGTGTCTGAATTTTGGCGGGTTCTGAGATGTGGGTCATAATAGCTGTGGTGGAATTCTGCGGCCGCGGCGGTGTGTTGGCGGTCTTCTGCGCGACTGTAAGTGGCTTTTACCGCCAATGTTGTAATGACGGCCTAAGTCTCAAATCCCTATTGGTCAAGTAATCTCATGTTCAAACTTTGTCCAATAAAACTATAACGCCAAATCTATGAATTCTACTATTACTCCATTCACATGCTGATTGGTTGTCCTGCAAATGCCCTCATCAGGTAACAATATTGTTGCAGCTTCTACTCCAGTCAGTACCTCCAATGTGCTCAGTGCTTAATTTGTAAATAAAAACGTGCCAGTGCCCAAAGTCCCCCTCTTAAATAGGCGGCTGCTGCAATTAAATGTGCAAACACGGAAAACTAAGGCAGCGTAATCCTGAAGCCAACTCAGGCCTCTTTAATCCATTTACAGCCACTCCTTGGCCCTCAGCTCACTCTTGCAGCTCTCTGCTTTCTCCCATTGTGACGCTTTTTCGTTTTTCTCTTCCTCCGTCTTTCCCACATGTGTCTTTTGCTCGCAGTTAATGCTTGAGGCAGAAAAATAAGCGCTGGCCCTCACAAATAAGTGCCGGTGCTCAGCACCGGAAACAACAAGCACAAATTAAGCACTGATTGTGCTCCTCCTGAGAAAGTCAGTCTCACACATTTTACACACAAAATGTTAGATTAGCAAGAACAGCAACTTCTAGCAGTCGGTTTTCATGAGAAACCTTTTCAGCTATGCCAACAATTAAACAATGCAAATGGAAAATCTCAGTTTAACTCTCGAGGACAGACATTTATTCAAAGGTAAGAAATACAGCTTTGCCATGAGGCCTGGCAAGTAGGCCAAGACCTTCGCTAAGTTAAGGCCTACAAATAATAATAGGTAATTCATAATGCATTACCCTTAATATGACATATTACTACATTAGTCAAACATATATTCAACATTTCACAGTATTAGAATATCAATAGGTACACTTTATGAATATTGGCGGCCACTCATCGTAATCACATTTTAAAATCTGTGCATTATTTTTCTTCGTTATTATGTTTTCTACACAAATCCATTATTCAGAATACATGAACACTCATTAACAATTTTTATTCGAAAACCTGCGCTAGTTTGTGGAATGAATTATAGTGGAAGAAGCAGAAACATAGGAGCCAGTGCCACAGTTGAAGATAGGAAAGGTTATTTGCCTGCTAGGCATGAACAGCACCTGCAAATTTGCATCATGTATGAAAACCTGCATGATAATAGAAGTATTACTGCACTATAGATATGTTAAAAAGACAGACCTATTCATACCAAGAAAATGTAGTCTTTTGTAGTATTTAGCAAATTAGCAAATCCTTTCCTAGTGTTCAAGCCCCACCCTCAGATATATATATTTTGTTTTAATTTTTTTTTTTTTTAACCAATTGAAAATGGATCTCTTTTGAAATCACCCACTGCACAATCTGGTAAAGTTTGGGCACGGTTAGGCATGAAACAGGAAGTCAGAGATCTTTGACATGTTGTCACACTTGGCATTAGCTATCACACATGTCAGATACCAGAGTGACACATGCCAGGAATGGGTTTCTATCCTTTCTGTTTCTTCACATGCCAGGCCTCTTTTCAAGCGTATTTTTGCTCGAATCTCCCCGTTCATATTTCAGACTGTGTTTGGCCACTGTTCTTGTATTTTTTGTGTATGCAGCATGATGATAAGTCTGCCCTAAGCGATTAATTTAAGAAACTACTTGCTGTGCACTCACTGCCCTAGTGCAGCCATGTTAGGTGGTGGCAATCCAATAGAAAAAAAGGGGCTTTCCCATTTAACTAACATATGTATACATCTCACTGACAGTTTGGAGTGAGCCTTTTTTTAATCTCAGGCAGATTTACGTTTACTTTTATCAGTTTCAGGGAGATTTGGGGTGTATGGCCATGATTTCAGATGTCCTCAGCTGAGCTTAGAGACACACCGCCCTTTTAAATTGAGAGAGATTTACGCTGTTGGAAATATTTGGATAAGTGAAAGTGCAGCCTAGGGGCGAGGTATGGAGTGAGGGCAGCTGCAGTGAGCCGGAATTCAGAGGTACTAACGACCCCTCCTTCCGCAGTTTGAACATGCCATTTGTCCTCCGTGCTGTCACATCTCTCAGCACACCTAGTCCTCGGTGCACATCACCAGTCTCTGTGAAGGGCGTGCTGCCCTTCAGTCACACTCTGCACATATCACAACCTTAGCCAAGCTGCCTTGGCAATTCCCTGGCAGAACAGTAAAGTGCCCTACAAATTCGATCGGCACCTGCTGGTCTCTCTTTGCCACCCTTGTCTCCCTTAAGGCTCTTGTCGTGATAGTATGTAAAGGCGCTGACTTAAAAAATCCACTCACTAAAGTACCAGCTCTAGCCAGATAAGGTTTTTGATTTGTGCACTGTTCTCCATGTTCTTGAGCTTGTATTGGTCAGTGGTGGCTGGTGATATTTGAAAGTGGTGGGCGTAAAAGTTGTCAGATGAGTGTTACATTGCGAGGGAGTCCTTCTAACATAAGGGGAGTTGGGGGGTGGGGTGGGTGTAGGTTCAAGGAAGGAGGGTTTCTTCTCCTTGAGGAAATTTTGAAAAAAAAGATGGCAAATGGTGCTTTTTAAAGTAAATGTGAGAAAGCAAGAACGTTTATAAAGCTATTGTAAACATATAGGCCCCCATTATGACATTGTGGTCAGCTGACCGCCACACTGGCGATGGCGGTAGTACCATCGCCAGGCCGACGGTGAAGACTGCCAAATTATGACCATGGTGCCGATCGTTCCCATAGACAGCCAATGTACACCCGAACCGCCAGTACGGTCTGTCCACTGACCATGGCGGTAGCCCTCTTCAGGCAGGCGGAAGACAACAACCTGCCCACCATATTATGACATAGCAGACCACCAGGATTTCCGGGGCAGGATCACCGCCACCAAACGCCTGGGGGAAACTCCATCATAGAGAAGGAGACACTCAGCCTCAGGGACACAGAGGAGTCAGCGGCCGCCATGGAACCAGAACTGGAAGTCATCCCGATGTTGTACCACGCGAGGGCAGTCCAGGAGCACCAGCGCCGATGAAGGCGACGACGGTGAGTACTGCCGCCTAGCACACAAGGGAAGGAGGGGAGAGTGACACACACACACGCACAACACACACCATACACACATACCACACACCCAGAACCATCTGCAGAGAAATCCCACACCAACATATTCTGGAAGGAAAGAAAGCCAGGATACATACCTTTGGTCTAACCACTGTAATACGTTGGGTATTGTGAACTCAAGAATATAAAATATCAATATTTACAGATAGGGCCATGGGCCTGTCCAAGTGAAGTACAATGCCATAGGCAACGTCCAAGGCCCAACTTGACTCCTGACAGCCCAGTCATTCCACTGGGCTGGGGCATCATGTTGTAAATAGGCAGGTACCTCATGGGGTGGGAGGGCTAGGGGGTGATGGCAGGTGGGGGGGTTTCTTCTTGGGAGTGGGGTCCTTGGGCTTGGGTTTGGGAGAGGACGGGTCCTTGCCCTTCTGTTTTGGGGGGCGAGGAGTGGACTTGGGACAGGGGGCCGGGGGCCACTCTTTTTCACCCTAGTGGAAGGAGTACTCTTAGGGGGAGGAAAAGGAGTTGACTTGGAGCTGGAGGTATTGGGCTGGGACTTTTTTCTTATGGGCAGGTTGGGGGGGTGGGGGAGGGAAGAGGTCAAGGTGGGAAAAGGAAAGCTTCTTAGGACAAATCGGGTATGGTGTTGGAGGAGGAATGGGAGTGGAGGTAGAGGGAGTGGTTGTAGGGGGAGGACAGTGGGTGCAGGTGCATGGATAGTGTGTGTGTGAGGTGGATGGCTGTTGGGTGTCTGCGTGGGAGCAGTTATGACTCTTTCGAGGGGGACAGACAGGGTGGGTGAGGACAAACAGGACGTGTGTAGGTATGTTGTGGTGGTGTCTGCTAGTGAGATGGGTGCGCTGAATGAGGTGGTGATGGTGGTAGTGGTGACTGTGCATGTGGTGTGTGGGGTGCATGTCTGTGTCTGCTGTTGTGGTGACTGTGGGTAAGGTTGTACAGGTGGCAGGATCTGGGACTGATGATGCAGTGCATGCAGGTGTGAGTGCTGATGTGACTGTGAGGGATTAGAAGGAGAGGGAGACAATGGAGGCAGTGGCTGTTGTAGTATTTGCATCTGGGTGTTCGCTGAGTGCGTGCTTGTGTAGTGAAGTGTGGTGCCTGTGTATGTCTGTGCGAGTCCTGTCTGTTTTTCTCTGTGCATGCTTGTCAGATTGTGTGCGTGGGATGGGTTAGGGGAGAGGGCTATGGGACTGGGAACAGGTAGTTGGAGGGGGGACGAAAGAAACAGGGACACTGGCTGCCGTCAGAGAGGAGGCCAGGGCCTGAAACGATCTCTGTAGGGCAGCCAAGCCACAGTGAATACCCTCCAGGAAGGCATTGTATTGCTGCATCTGGGATGCCAGCTCCTGGATGGCATTCACTATGGTTGACTGCCCTACAGAGATGGATCTCAGGAAGTCAATAGTCTCCTCATTGAGGGCAGCGGGCTGACTGGGGCAGGGCATGAGGTGCCTGGGGCGAAGGAGATGCCCACCCTCCTGGGTGAGCGGGCACGAGCTAAGGGGTGGGGGGCTACTGGGAGGGCGGTGCTGGTTCGGGGGTGGCGGAAGATGAAGTAGCTGCGGTGGTCCTAGAGGGGTCCGCCACCACCAGGGAACTCCCACTGGAGGAGGAATCTGAGTCTGTAGTGGTTACTCTTGTCTCCCCTGTGTTGCTCCCCTCACCCTCCAACCCACTGATCCCCTCGGCGTCTGTGCTCTCCGCCTCCTAGGTCCCGTGGCCTGCAGCTTCCCCACTCGCCAGTGCCCCTGCTCCTTTGCCAGATGATGTTAATGCACACAAGGACAGGATGAGAAAAGGAGAGAGAGTGAGGGAGAAAGAGAGGACAGGGTCAGTCACAGCACCAACAGCACATATGGCATACACATCACAATCCCTCACTGGGACTTACATTGCGCAGTATCGACCACAGTGACAAACCATTGCCTAGGTACAACAGCAGTAAGGAACCCAAACACTACCAACTGCACACCTAATGGGACTAACTAAGCCCTGTCAGCCATGGTATGCTAGCTACTTAGCAATACCAGAAATGCATAGCACCCTACATAGCTAAGCAGGACCACACAGGAATAGCTAAATCGGCATATTGGGGCATCCACTGGCAAGAACCTTGCACTCAAACCCCATGGCAGGCAACATATCCAAAATACCACTCAGAGTGTACTCACCCCTTTGTGGCTGCTGTGCTGTCTTTAAGCCCCCATCCAACTCAGGATTGACGACTGCCAGTATTCGGGCCTTGGAGGGAGGCTGTCCCCAGCTGGGCCTCTGCGGTCTTCCGGGCCCAGCGTCTCAGGTCTTCCCACCATTTCCTGCAGTGGGTGTTCCATCGACTGTGGACCCCCAGGGTCTGTACATCCTTGGCGATGGCACACCACAACCCTTTTTTCTGATGGGCGCTGATTTGTAAAGGAGACATAGATAGAAGGACACCATGAACTCAACAATCCAGTCTGTCACACAAATGGCTCACATACTGCATTTGCCCCTCATAAAGTTCACACATGACCCATACCTCTGCATACACATTGCATGCAGCCAACCACCGCCAAATGACACACTGCCAGCACACACATACATCTACATGCAGCTATGTCGCAACCAGCATACCCATTATGTACTCACCTGTTGGTCTGGAGGCCCATACAACAGCCCATACAGGGGTAAGACCCCATCCACAAGCTTCTCCAACTCCTCAGATGTGAAGGCTGGGGCTCTTTCCCCTGTAGCATGGGCCATCGAAGGTTCCAGACACAGGTCACAGCAGCACATGCAGTGGAGATGTAGTATTGTGGAAAGTCAGGAATCAAGTGAAGTGCTAGAAAGAAAATAGCAGTCACATCAAATGGTGGTCACATCTGCGGCGGCGAACACCGTAACCGCTGGCGTTGATCATCATTGGTTTTTGTACTCCATAGAGCCCCATGTTAGCCTAAGAGGATTTGCACAGCGGTGCAGACTGCCTCCCACCATGACGCCTAATGCCGGCGGAGTGAGGTAACTTCCACCTGTCCCTGCATACAGGACAGGTGGTTGCAATTTCCCACTGCTGGTACTCATGTTGGGAAGATATATGTGCATCATTGCTATCGACTGTTCACACCTAGACAATTCCAGTCTCCTACATACATACATGCTCTGTGTACTATGATGTACTGTGTCCATCGGTCCTGTAGTCACACCCATTTCAGTTTTGGCTCACTTAGATACCAACCACTGCGGAGGATGAGGAGGCAAGCACCCGTGTACAGACCCCTTGTGGACTTGGCTACATTGGAGGACTGGTAAATCATACTAACTAACCGTCTGGACAGGGCCACCATTGCTGAGCTGTGTGCACAATTGGAGCCTGATCTAATGCCTGTTATCCAGAGCACTACAGCAATTCCCCCTATAGTACAGGTACGCTCAGTGCTCCACTTCCCGACAACTGGTTCTTTCCAGGTGACTGTAGGCTTGGCTGCAGGAATGTCACAGCCAATGTTTTCTATTGTGCTTGAAAGGGTTTTGGCTGCCTTGCTCAAACACATGAGCAGCTACATCGCATTCCCCCAGAGTGAAGATTTGCCCACAGTGAAGACTGGATTCTACGCAATGGGACACATACCACATGTGATCGGAGCCACTGACGGGACCCATATTGCCTTGGTCCCTCCAAGGGCAAATGAGCAGGTATACAGGAATAGGAAGAGTTACCACTCAATTAATGTCCAGGTGGTGTGCCTTGCAGATCAGTACACATCACTGCCAAGTATCCTGGATCTGTGTATAATGCTTATGTCTTGAAGAATAGCAGCATCCCACAGGTGATGGCACGACTACAGAGGCACAGAGTGAGCATGAGTTTTCACACAATGTTTGTCAGTGTGTGGCAACTGGTGATGTACACCATGCCAATGTAAATGGGTAATGTGTGTACTTCCAGGTGACTCTGGCTTCCCAAACCTGTCCTGGCTGTTGACCCCTGTTTGGGATCCAAGAACAGGGGCTGAAATTCGGTACAATGAGGGACATGGCCGCACCAGAAGCGTTGTAGAACGCACATTTGGCTTACTGAAAGCCAGGTTCAGCTACCTCCATTTGACAGGTGGGTCCCTATGCTATACCCCTAGGAAGGTGTGCCAGATTGCGGTGGCATGCTGCACAATTTGGCCCTCAGATGCCATGTGTCCTGTCTGGAGGAGGAGGGGGTGACAATGCACCTGTGGCAGCAGTGGATACTGAGGATAGTGAGAAGGAGTAGGAGGAGGATGTGGACAACAGTACACATATCATACAGCAGTACTTCCAATGACACACAGGTAAGACTCTAGAGCTGCTAAATTCTCCATTTCTGTGGTGTGCTGTGTGCCAGCTATGTTGAGCCAATCAATGCATTACCCTTTCAGTTGACTGTCACTTATGCCTTCCCTTTTTGCAGATGTTGGTGTGGTAACAACAGTGTACTGATGCGATGGCTACAGACTGCGCACATATGTTTGATGGAATGACATTTTACAGGACATTTGCACAGTATGTTACAGTCCATTACACATTACATTGCACATTTCTGTCTGATAAAGCACAATTACACCAGTTGTGTTCAAGGGTGTTTATTGAAGTGACAATACTAAAGGGGCAGTGCAATAGGGTGGGGTGATGGTTGGGCTAAACCTCATTCTAGTGGTCCATTTGATCAGGAGCAAAGGTACATCGTCCATGGGGCGATAGGATGAGGAGCAATGGAAGTCCAAAGTGAACAAGGTGACTCAGTGGTACACAAGGGGGACATTCTGGAGGGGATCATTTCCTGACAGTAGTCTTGGTCTCTGGAATCTGCCTGGGTTGCAGGGAACATTTGTGGGGTGATTTTTCTGCTGCAGAGGGAGGGTGCTGGTGGTCTGTGGGTCATGTGGCAGTTTCTCCTGTGCACTAGCTGCAGCAGATGTTGATGGCTACTGAATGGAGTGGCTAGTGGTAGTGAGCATCTGGTGTACTCTGTTCTCCCGCATGGTGTTGGCCATGTCACCCAGCACCTCTACGATGGAGGCCATGTTGGCATTTATGCCCTGCAACTGCTGCATCACCTCCTGGTGGTGTAACCCCTGCAGCTGCTGATTCTCCTGCATGATGGTGATGACCTGGCCCATCCTGTCCTGGGATTTTTGGTATGCCCCCAGGACACGTGTGAGTCCCTCCTGGGCAGTCGTTCCCTGGGCCTGCCCTGGCGCACAGCTGACCAGCCACTGTCCCTGGCCCCCTGTGTCTGTGTCTCCTGAACGGTGTGTCCACTCCAACTTACACCAGGACCTTCTTTGGTTTGCCTGTGTGGTGTCGGCTCGGGTCCTTGTACAGGTGGGCACACTATTGATCGATGAGCATTGGGGACAGGGGATTGGGGATGTTGGGTGGCTGCTGTGGTGTTTTAGTCGGGGGCTGTGGTGGACTGACTGTGTGATGTTGTAGCCGACTGACCTATGGTCCCAGATGGGCCAGGGAGTTCATCCAGCTCGGGACATCCATAGTTGCTGTCATCACTGGGGGCATCTTCTGGTGGGGGACTGGGTTGCCGTGGCACCTGCTCGCTGCTGACATTGGCTGGGGCACCTGTGGGGATGTAAGTGATTTGTTAGGGTCATTGTTTGTCACATTTTCTGCATTTCTACCTTTCCCTATGGGTTTGGTGTTGTCCTCCCACCTTTGGCAGTGTATGGTGTTGGATTGTGGAATTGGTAGTACTACATGTTGTCCGTGCATTGCTGGTGGGTGTGCATGCACTGCTGGGAGGGGTGTGCCTACAGTGGGTAGGCCATGCAGGAGTACAGATTTACCTTTGGTTATTGGGTTGGTGCATTGTATGGGTGGAGTGGGGTGAAGGGTGTCAGGGTGAGGGGGTGACTTGCCATGCAGGGATCGGTGGTGGTAGGTATGTAATGGTGACTTACGCGTGTCCAGCCCTCTAGTGACTCCAGTGAGGCCCTCAGGATGTAGGATTGCCATGACTTGCTCCTCCCATGCTGTCAGCTGTGGGGGTCCAAAGCCAGTCCTCATGATGGCAACCTGGTGCCTTGATGCAATGGAACACACCTTCCCCCATGAGTTGTTCTTCCTCTTTCGGATGTCATCCCTTGTCCGTGGACATTGTCCCACGGAGTTCACCCTATCCACGATCCTCCGCCATAGCTCCATCTTCCTGGCAATGGAGATTTGCTGCACCTGTGCACCAAACAGCTGTGGCTCTACCCTGACGATTTCCTCTACCATCACCTGCAACTCCTCATCTGTGAAATGGGGTGCTTTTGTGTGGACATGCCTAATGTGTGTTGTGTGTGTTGTGCAGAGGGTGTTCAGTGTTGTGGTGGGGTATGTGGTGTGTGATGCGTGACGGATGTATAGGTGGATTTGGTGTGTGTGTGCAGTTCTGTAAGGAACTGGCCTGGCAAGGTGTGGCAGTCTTTTTGTGTTTGCAAGGGATTGTGGGTTGTGTGGGGGTGTGTTTATAGTGTTATTGGTGGGTGTGTAGGGTGTGTGTTAATGTGTCAGATGTGGGATCTTTGAACTGGCCAGTGTTTGCTTGTAGTGGTGATGGGTGCCCAATTCCGCCGCGGAGGTGTGCACCACCAATGATTGATGGCCGTTGAATGTCCACTGTGGTATTTTGTGGATCATAAATTGGAGGGCAGTGTTTTGCTGGTGTAGCGGTGTGGGTGGTGGTGTCACAGTTTTTCGCCTTAGTTGGGACTGGCGGACTTGTGGTTGTGGCAGTTTTTGTTGGTTTTGTGTTTGTGTGTCATAATCTGGCGGGCGGATTACCGTATCCGAGGCGGTCTGCTGGCGGCCGTCACCACGGCGGTCTTAGCAAAAGACTGCCAATGTCATAATGAACACCATAATCTTGAAATATTAAAAACTTGCCCAATAAGGTCTGGCAGACCAGGTTTTACAGTTGATTTCCCTGATATTACCACAAACATTGCTTGCAGGAATTTCAAATGGATAAAATCTCCCCTACCTTGCAAACTACTTCCGCTATTTGAAAACGTTGCTCCCCCTCCTTTTTTGAGCTATTTGATTTAATAATGGGTCTACTATTTTCTGGTACGTGGCACTGGGATTATTTTCTGTCCAGGTCTGACCATACCTGTTGCAATTATCCTTGGGGAGCTATGGAATTAAGATGCACCCATGACTAGCAGCCTACATGATTCCAACCTCTAAATTCTGTGACTATGTTAAGTTCCCATCAGTCACAGTATGATTTGATGCAAAAAGAACTGGACTCCTTTTGTGCCTACAGCACTCCTGTCAGCAGAAATGCTACTACTGCAACATGTGGAATAAGCGGTGATGCTAGTGTGCTCAAAGGGGCACAGTATGGTGGGAAAGAGCATTGTATGGCATATTGGCCCTCATTACAAATATGGTGGTATATACCGCCTACTGCTGCAGCGACGGACGCCAAAAGACTGTCGCCGCGGCTACCAGCTGTCTGCCAAATTATGACTGTAGCCGGAATTCCGCCAGAAGGATGGCGGAAATCCATCTGCGGCCATGACAGCGGATGGCGGTAAGGTGGCGCTGCTGCCAGCAGCAGCACCATGCCAGTAGACAGCCGCAGACCGTATGATGACACATGATACAGCCTGGCGGTGTTCTGCTGGCGGATGCTGCTACTGGCAGCAGCGCCCCATCCCGTCTCCTGCCGGAGGGCCCCCTGCAAATCAGGTAAGTAGGGTGCTCCGACAGGGGATGGGGTTGGGGGGTGATGTGTGTGTGTGTGTGTGTGTGGAGGGGTGTAATTCTGTGCATGCGTGTATCCAGGTGTGACATGCGTGTTGTCCGTGTGTGCATGTATGGATGTGTGAGTACGTGAATGTTGTGTTGGGTGAATGCGTGTGTGTGTTTGTATGTATGTCAGTGTGTGTGGGTGTGTGAATGGATGTATGCATGCGTGGATGAATGTGGGTATGAGTGTGTGTATGCGTGTGTTCGTGTGTGCTTTAAGGTGCTTGTATGTAGTGGGGTGTGTGAGGAGAAGGGGGGGTGAAGGTGAAACCCAGAGAGGGGGAGGGGGTGGGAAAGACCCCAATCAGTGACAGGGAAAGAATTCCCTGTCACTGATAGTGCCTACCGCCATGGTTTTCGTGGCGGCAAGATTGCCACGAAAACCATGGCGGTAGGCGGGGTCATAATCCTGCAGGCGGGCTAATGATGGCCGCCTGGCTGGAGACTGCAATCTCCAGCCTGGTGGTCGTTACCGCCGTGGCAGACAGTGTGGTACATTGGCGGTATGGCTTTGGCCATACCGCCAATGTCATAATATGGGGAAAAGTACCGCCAGCCTGTTGGCAGTACTTATCTCCATTTTACTGCCATCCGCCAGGGTTGTAATGAGGGCCATTGTTTTCGCTCCTTTTACGACGTGTTGGTATGTATGTGGGCTTCTAACCACACCCACTGCATGCTCATCACTATCACTTGTTCATGGGCTTGCCTTTCAAAAATACTTTGTTTTCGTTGGTAAATGATTTACCTTTGTCCCGCCTTGGGGCCGTTTTATTACTGCCTTGGCCATCGACCCTGGTACATGGATTATTGCACTTTTGATGATAACTTTGACTGAGTGAACTTCTTTTCCCTTTTGTGTGTCACCTTCGCGCCCACGCTCATGGCGGCGGTGGTGATTTGAATCGGCTCACTTATGTCAACTGTTTTACTTTTTATTTCCAGTTTGTGTGGCAAGAAAGGTCCAGTTAGGAATTTACAACGCCTATAGCTCTAACTCGATCAAAGGCGAGACCCGTTGCATTGCAAATGCTTGTTTATATTTGCATCATCTTGGATCGTTTTTAATCTACTAACCCACACACTTATTTCCTGAAATCAATTATGACGGTTGCTCATCATGGGTAAAAAAACGCAAAAATACTGCTATCTTTATTGGCGTTTCATTGCCCACGACGAGCAACCATCATGATTCATTTTGGAAATAAGTGTGCGCCTTAGTAGAGTTAATATCAGATGCTCTAACGCACATATAAAATACCCTGGGGGAAGTGGAAGCTGGAAACCAACAATGTAAGCATTCCCTAGTAACATTGCGCGCCAGGATGTTTTGCAATTTTGTTTCTTAAACATGAGATACAAGAGGTGAGACTTTACTTAAGCATGTATGGCTAGCTTACAGTGTTGGTTTATAGCTTTCACTTACTCCTGTACTTTTTAGGGTCGAGCCTGCGTTGCATGCGCTCGCGCATGCGTATCGCAGCGAGACGCTTTACTGTTTAGAAAAGGGCTCAGAGCCCTGTCAACGTCACGTCAGTGTTTTTTATTGGTTCATGGGATTGCCTAATAAAATATGCTTGCTTTCATTAGTCGAAGGCACGCATACGTCATGCCTTTTCCGGTGGCTAGCCCTCCTCCAGCGCAGCAACCAAGTACAGAAAACATGCGAGGCTCGCTGTTTTCCATCGGGCTCGTGGACTTCTTTTTCTCTCATTTACGAGCGCGATCTCACTTGGCAGAAGTCGAGCGTTATCTACATAATGCACTTTTGCCCGATAGGTGAAAAGTCAGGTTAGGAGTTTACAACGCGATCAGCTCTAACATCAGCAAACGCGAGACCCGTTGCATTGCAAATGCTTGTTTCATTTGCATTTGGCAGCTTCAAAAGGTAATCTATCAACGCCAACACTTATATGCAATACAATTCCTATAAGTAAATACTGCCAGCTTTGTCGGCATTTCGTGTGCCGCAGCCATTATGTTTTATTTTGGGAAATAGGTGTAAGCCTATTAGATATGCGTCCAAGGCTTCAGTGGACTACAAACTACTGGGGGAAAGTGAAGTTGAAATCTAACACTGTAGCAACGGAGGTCTGCCCACTCCCAGCTCCAAGCCTGCCTAGATCAACGAGAGAAAAAAGAACCGACTCAATCCATCCAAAGAAAAAACAAAACCTAACTCATCATTTTTCGGGGAAAGCAATACAAATATTCATTGAGGGATTTACCTGCACCTTTACCTTTTCAAAGCATATTTCCATTTGTCAAGTAAAAATCGGAGTTTTACTTTAGAAGTCAAACCGGAGCACGACCCAGAAACTCCTCCAGAAACCGGTTGGCGCTTTCAAGAACGGTGATAATGTATTTAAATAAAATTAAGACAAATGAGAACTCGTCACTGTAATGGTGTTTTCTGAGCATTCAGGCAGTTTTTGTTTTTTAATATATTTGTGAGTGACAAGGGGAGGTACCTTAGAAGTATAGCCGTGCCCCACAGGAACGGATTAAAAGTAGAATTCTTGAAAAGATAGGCCTCGGCCCCAAGCCCACGTGACGTGCTTCTTCAGATGTGAAAAGCAACAGCAACACACTACTCTCGTGACCAGTGATGCTTCATATGTGCGGACACTAAAGGCCTATGCTTGTCTCTTACTACTCCTGAGACAATGCAGACACTGATCCCTTGCTGTTTGTGTTAGTAAACAGTATCAGAGCAGTGCCTGGGTTGTCTAGGGCAGGCGAGCCATGCACTCCACAGGAGACCAGGAGGCACTGGATGTTGTTCCCCTGTCTCACTAACGAGGTGCAGGTTGGAGAAGCCTCAAGTGAGCATGCCAGGTCGGACAAAGGCACCCGTCCAGCCTAACATGCGCACTTCAATTCCAGATGTTTCCACTTTTCTGATCAGTCTGCATTCCGTTAAGCCCCACCCAAAACCTCACAGAAAGTCACCAGTGGCTGAAAATGAGCACAGCAGCTGCCGTGCAGACAGAAAAAAATACATTAATTTGTTTACTTAATACCAGTACCAGATACAGGGGTCGACGCTCCCACGCTCCAATAGAGGGGCTGCCCTAGGTATTGATCGGAAAACTCTTCCATGTCAACATTGAAATAGTAACTAGGAACCGCTACAAATAATATTACCCATCGGGCGAAATGGCGTACAAACCACAACTCACCATTTAAGGGGTAAAAGGTCGCTTTAATAGCACAGGTCTGGTATAAAACATTAACCTTGGCAGTCAAGCCTTACAAACCTAAAAGTCCTCACTAATACATATATCTTCCTAGACCCCGCCCCCACCCTCTAAAAAACTTACCCCTCATCAATACCCCTTTCCCATCCCCACCTTGACCCGACCAATCCAGTACCCATCTGTCCTGCTGTCCACCTTCTGTAGTTACCCTTGACTTTCCTCCCTTTTGTTCCTTGTCAAAACTCCCTGACCTCTCATCCTTGTGCATCTGTACCCTTCCCCCCAAAGCATGTCTGTGAAAAATCCACCTAATGAAGCCTACCACCATCCACCGGCATGGCCACAGCTAGATTTCCACCATCCTTCTGGCGGAAATCTGGTTGTGGTCATAAGAGGGCAGACGGCTGGTAGCGTGGCGACGGCCTTTTGGTGGCCGTTGCTGCGGGGGTAGGGTTTTTTTACTGCCGGGGTCTTAATGTGCCCCTATATGTTAATAACTAAAACCAAATAAATAAATTAAGAAAACTTTAGCTAAGTAATATTTAGCCTAAAAGATAAAAAGAACAGAAGCTCGATCAAAAAAAAGTGGGAGGGTGGGTGGGCCGGTAGGTGGGCCCAAATTTAAACAGGACGCCTAAACTGGCTGTGACAAAACAACCAAAGAGGCCGCCCACACCTTGTCCCTCATGTATAAACCCCCCCTTACATCCACCTTTCCGCTGACCTAAACAATCCCTGCCAACCCTGTGGTGGATTCTACCACTGACTCCCGGTTAGCCGGGGGGAGACCGGGCAAGCCCTTGCTCCCCTCAAGCCCTCATACCGTAGCCCTGTACTCTTGGGAGTCTCTGATTGCTTTTTAAATCTCGCTGGCTCCGTATAGCAGTTATACATTTGCACCAACTTACCACATGAAAATGGTGTGTTTTCAATTGTACTTATAATTATCAGAAAGTAAATGCCCTACTGACACATTCCATGGACATTAATTCACTAAATTGCCAGTGGTAGTGGAAGTGACATCGTATGACCTTTGACCCAATCTTCCAAGGAAGTGATGTTACTGTAATTGATATAATTGAAGTTAAGGAACCCATAACAATTGCAAGAAATACTAACATAGACAAATGTATATTTTATATACAATTATTTTAATTAGGATGTACCATATTCTAGCAAGGCAGAGGCCCCCATTATGACATTGGTGGTAAATGCCGCTTAAAGCCCTGCCAGCTGCCGCCAACATAACGCCGTGGCGGCGGATAACCACCAGCCCAAAGGTCAGTAATAAACTGTCGGTAGTAAAACCCACACCGTAACGCCAACATAACTATGCCCACAGCATTATGACCCACGACGGACATTCAGTGGCGGTAAACCGTTGGTGGTACATACCACCGCGCTCAAAATACAGACACTCAAACAAAACTACACCACATTGGACAATTCAAACTACACACACCTGACACACATACACACACCACACCCACACCACTATAAAACACACACCAACATTACCCACAACCCTTTAAGAAGACAAACCATTGCCAACAGAGAGAGAGAGAGAGAGAGAGAGAGAGAGAGCAAAAGCACCCACACATGGGTGGAGCCACATATCATCATCACCTATACACCATCCACGCACCTTAAATCACACACCCCAACGCATCACCCCACACACCCTCCCCCACACCACTCACACTACACCCATGGCACCACAACGACACCCCAGATTCTCTGAGGAGGAGCTAAGGGTCATGGTGGAAGAAATCATCCAGGTAGAGCCACAGCTATTTGGATCACAGGTGGAGCAGACATCCATTGCTAGGAAGATGGAGCTATGGCGGAGAATCGTGGACAGGGTCAACGCCGTGGGACAGCACCCAAATACAAGGGACGACATCAGGAAGAGGTGGAACGACCTATGGGGGAAGGTGCGTTCCACAGCAGCAAGACACCAACTAGCTGTACAGAGGACTGGCGGTGAACCCCCGTCTCCTCCCCCACAACTAACAACATGGGAGGAGAAAGTCTTAGCAATCATGCATCCTGAGGGCCTGGCAGGAGTAGGAGGAGGAGTGGACTCTGGTTAGTCAAATCTCTATTACTATCACCCCCCTACCTGCATGTCATCACAACCCCCCACCCTTACCCTCACTCCCCACATGTCACCACCTCCCACATACCCACCATCACAACCCACTCATCCCAAAACCAAGCCCTGCATGTATCACCAATGCATGACACCCCTCACAGACCTGCATGGACACCTATCACCACTGTATGCACACTGGAGAGAATCACCTACCCCACCAAATAGCAACTCACACAAAGGCAAATCTGCCAGGGCAACAACAACCATAGAGGGCAACACACCCATGCTCATGATGTCACATGCAGAAACAATAACACTTCATTTACATCCCCACAGGTCCCCCAGCCAATGTCACAGGCGAAAAGGTGCCAGCAACATCCAGTCCTCACCCAGAAGAGGCCCACAGTGATGACAGCAGCTCTGCTCGCCTGGATCTGGATGACCAACCTGGCCCATCAGGGACCTCCGGACAGTCGGTTACCCAGGCACACTCTCACACCACCACAGAGCCTCCCCCCTCAGGAAACACTACCACAGCACCCACCGAGCGGGCCCATACCTCTGTCCGCAGGACATGTCAATCAGCAGTGTGTCCACCACTACAGGGACCCCAGGCCACCCCACAAACACAGGACGATCAGGGTCCTGTGGTCAGTGGCAGTGGGTACACGGTTCAGGAGACAGAGGCACAGGACAACAGGGAAGCTCGGAGGACTGCTGTGTGACAGGGGGAGGACAAGCCCAAGGAACCGACTCTCCAGGAGGCACTCACCGCGATCCTGGGAGCATACCAACATTCCGAGGATACGCTTGGCCAGATACTGGACAAGTTGCAGGAGAACATGAGGCGGCAGAAGGGACAGTACCTGGGGATCAGGGAGGACTTGAATGACATCAACACTACCCTGGTCTCCATTGCAGGGGTGCTGGCAGACAGGGCCAACACTATGAGGGAGGCAGTGGCACCCCACCGGGCCTCTGCACTAGCCAAACCGATGAACAGCCCTCCACCCCTGCTGCCGCTAGTGGACAGGAGGCCCGCCACAGGACCATAGGCCACCAGCACTCCCCCTGCAGAAGGAGAACCACCCAGTAAACGTTTCCTGCGATCCAGGCAGAAGCCAGAGACTATTGCCAAGACCCCTGCCAGGAAATAAGACTCTCCTGATTGTCACCCTTGTGGCCCACTCTGTCACCCTGCCCACCTTGAACTGCCATTGCTCCCATTCCCATGCCCCATTGGACAATGCACCTGTGATACAAATAGACTGGACTCTAACCTGGACTTTCCTCCACAATCACCCCAGCCCATTGCACATCCCCCTCTACTTCTTAGCACTTAAATAAACACCTTTTGAAAAAATACAAGTATGGAAATTGCCAAATGATTTAAGTATGTATTCGTTTAACAAGGTTTAAACATTGAAAATCAACTGTACAGTAATGTATACATAGGAATGACCTGTAGTTGGCTGCATTTAACACACCAGGATCGATAGTGGGGCACAAATATCTGCAAATAGAGATGCCAAAGGGTACAGTAGGTGGCCATAGAAGTAGGAAAATCAGCCTGCCACTGACAATGTCAAATACCAAAGAGTCATTTAAATGTGAAGTTACACTGTCTTACCTGCGTGTCATTGGAAGTATTGTTGAATTATTGCACTTCTGTTGTCCTCATCCTCATCCTCTCCCTCCTCATCTTCACTATCCACAGGGTCGACTGGTGCCATATGGCCATCTCCAGTGTCATCCTCCTGCAGAAAAGGCACCTGGCGACGTAAGGCAAGGTTGTGCAACATACAGCATGTCACAATGATCTGGCAGACCTTCTTGGGTGAGTATTACAGGGATACCCCTGTTAGATGGAGGCTATGAAACCTGGCCTTCAGGAGGCCAAAGGTACTCTATAATTCTTCTTGTTTGCCCATGTGCCTCATTGTAACGTTCCTCTGCCCTTGTCCTGGGAGTCCTCACTGGGGTCAGTAGCCATGAGAGGTTGGGGTAACCAGAGTCACCTGCAAATATCAAGGGATACCTGTTAGCCAGACACTAACCATTAGGGCCAACCCCATACCCATACCCATACACCAACATATACTGGGTGGGGACCATGGGCTCACCTATTAGCCACAACTGGTGCCTCTGGAGTTGAGCCATAATATTTAGGATGCTGCTATTCCTCAGGATAAAGGCATCATGTACAGACCCATGATATTTAACACTGACATGGGAGATGTACTGGTCTGCCAGGAACACCATCTGCACATTCATGGAGTGAAAGCTCTTTAGATTTCGGAACACCTGTTCAGTCCACCGGGGGGAGACAAAAGCAATATATGTACCATCAATTGCCCCAATAATGTTGGGGATATGTCCCATTGCACAGAAATCAGCTTTCACTGTGGCCAAATCCTCCATCTGGGGGAAAACGATGTAGCTGCACATGTGTTTAATCAGGGCAGACAACACTCTGGTCAGCACTATTGAGAACATTGGCTGAGACATTCCAGCTGCCAAGCCCACTGTCACTTTGAAGGAGCCAGTTGCCAGGAAATGGAGCACTGATAGCAATTGCACAAGAGGGGGGATCCCAGTGGGGTGACGGATAGCAGAGATTAGGTCAGGCTCCAATTGGGCACACCGCTCTGTGATTGTGACCCTGTCCAGTCTATAGGTGAGGATAATGTGCCTGTCCTCCATTGTTGCCAAGTTCACAAAGGGGTCTGTACACGGGGGTATGTCTCCAGGTCCTATTCATCCGCAGAGGTTACAATCTATGGGGAAAAATGGTGAGCAGCTGTTCAGTATCTCTTATTTCCAACCAATACTCTTCACTGCATGTTGTGATTGTAACAATATTTTGTTGGAGAGGTCCAAATGGTGCATATGTGTACTGTGATGCAGTTAGGAGCCATGGCCTGCACCCCCCCTGAAATGGCGTCTGCCTGTCCTGTTTGGAGGGACAGGTGGAAATGAGGCAATTCCGCTGACGTTGTGCACCATTGCGGGAGGCAGTCGAAAACCGCTGTGCAACTCCTCATTGGTTAACATTGGGCCCTATGGGGTACAATGGCCAATGGTGATGTATGCCGGCGGTGACGGTATGCACCGCCCCAGACGTCACTGCCATTTTGTATCTGTTTACTCACTTGCCACCTGATCTTCAACAGGAGAGGACGTATACTGCATGTGCTGCTGTGACCTGTGTCTGGAACAGACCATGGCTCATGTCACTGGGGAAAGGGCCCCTGCCTTCACCTCGGCAGAGTTGGAGAGACTGGTGGATGCGGTCCTACCACAGTACCAAATGCTGTATGGGCATCTAGACCAACAGGTGAGTACACCGTAAGTACGATGCATGGGACGTGGAGTGCTGTGTGTGAAGGCCTCATGTAGGGGGGTGGGTGGTGGATGGGCCCTGGGCAGTGTGCAGTATATATGATGGGCCATGTCTGTGCTAATGGGGATGGGAAGGGGCATGGTGGGCCATGAGTGTAACAGGCTGAACGGTCAGACTAATACTTTTCCCTGTGTCCATTTCCCTGCAGGCCAGCGTCCATCAGAAAAAGGGTATATGGCGTGCCATCGCCAAGGACGTGCGAACCCTGGGGGTCTACGGCAGACGGAGCACCCACTGTCAGAAACGGTGGGAGGACCTGAGATGCTGGGCACGGAAGACGGCAGAGGCCCAGCTGGGGATGGCCTCCCAACGAGGAAGGGGTGCCCGTTGAACCCTAACCCCCCTGATGGCCTGCATACTGGCGGTGCCCTATCCGGAGCTAGATGGGCACTTTGGGGCATCATAGCAGCCACAAAGGGGTGAGTACAGTGCACCAATATACAACTAGCACCTGGTGGGGTGGGATCCGGGTGGGAGATGTGGGCCTGTGGGTGCCCCCAGGCCAGGCCTGACATTACAGAGTAGGTCCCATGTTGGGCAGGGTTCTGATGTAAAATACCTCCAACCAAGCTAGTAGGCATCCACTACTGGGCAGGAGTCTGTGGGTCTCAGGTATGCTGCAATTGGTGTTAGGTGTCCCTATCTATGGCCTGGTGACTAGTATTGTAGCTGGTAGTGCATTGCCTAGCATATAGGGCTGTTACCTGTGTGTGTGTGTCATGTACGCCAACGGTGGTATTGTTGCTGCCACTGACTAAGTGTATCATTTGTCTCTCCCCCCCCCCTTTTTTGTTTTGTCACCCTGTCCTTATGTGCACTAGCATTATCTGGCGGAGGAGCAGAGGCACCAGCGACGGAGGGAGCTGCATCCCACAGGACCCAGGAGGCTGAATCCATGGACGGTGAAGGCACCAGTGGGATGGAGGGCGAGGGGAGCACCATGGCGGAGGCAGGAGGGGACAGTTATGACACGGATTTCTCCTCCGATGGAAGCTCCCTCTGTGCCCACCCCAGCTACAGATACAGCCGCCACCCCAGTACCATCGCCGCCCTCCCAGCAGTCCCTCAGCGAGTTTCCCTTGCCCGCTCACCCAGGAGGGTGGGCATCTCCTTCGCCCCAGGCATATCAGGCCCTGCCCCAATTAGCCCTGCTGCCCTGAGTGAGGAGGCTGTTGACCTCCTGCAATCCATCTCTGTTGGGCAGTCAACCATTGTGAATGCCATACAGGGGCTGGCAGCCCAAATGAACCAGACAAATGCATTCCTGGAGGGCATTCACACTGGCATGGCGGCCCAACATAGATAAATCCAGGCTCTGGCCTCCTGTCTGATGGCAGCCATTGTCCCTGTTTCTAGCCTCCCCCCTCCAACTTCCTCTACCCAATCCCATTCCCCTCAACCCCAACCTATCCCAGGCACACAGTCAGATGAGCATGCACCCAGGACAACACACAACAGTGGACATGGCAAACACAAGCACCACATTTCATCACACAGGCACTCACACAAACACCATCCAGATGCAGACATACCAACATCCACTTCCTCCACAGTGGCCCCCTCCTCCTCGTCCTCCACCTTCCTCCCAGTTGTGTCTACACTCCCACCTGCATGCACTACATCCTCATCCACTACCCCAATACCAGCACACCTAACAGCACACGCCCCTCACTGGTAGTCACAACCCCCACTTCCATGCACACGTCCCCTGTGTCCTCTCCTACTGTGTCTTACCCTTTCCTCCCAAAGTACACAAAGGCAAGCACTAAGACACCTAACAGCCATCCACCTCACAACAGCATCCAGCCCATGCACCTGCACCCAAACACAGCAGACTGACACCTCCTACATCCACTCTCTCTTCCTCCACTCTCAAACCATCTCCCTCTTACCACCCCAGTGTCCCTAAGAAGCTTTTCCTGTCCACCACTGACCTCTTCCCTCGCCCTCCCCCCGTCCCTCACGTCAGGCCAGGGTGGTCAAAACCCAGGCAAGCACCTCAGCCACCCATTCCAGGGGCACAGTAGTGTCCACAGCTACACCAGGTGGGAGAGGATCTCGGGGCACCAGGCAGCCACACTGATAGGGTGCCTGCATCATGTGCTGCAAGGAAGGGCAAGGAGGCACCCCCAGCTGCTGCAGGGAAGGGCAAGGAAGCATCCCCAGCTGCAAAAAGGAAGGACAAGGAGGCACCCGCAGCTGGTAAAAGGAAGGGCATGGAGCAATTCCTGGCTGCTGAGAGGAAGGGCAAGGAGCAGTCCCCAGCTGCTGCCAAAAGGAGCAAGGAGCCATCCCCAGCTGCTGGCAAGAAGGGCAAGGGGCCTGCACCAGCAGGCACAAAAGACAAGAGGCATGGTGCTGGGACTCAGTCGGAGCCCCCACCACCAACCATGGTGGTTCAGCCATCCGAGGCTGCAGGGGAAGGGCTGGAGCCTCCCCCCACCACTGCCAGCACCGCCACCAGCACCACTGCCAGCAGCAGCATCCCCAGTGGGCAGCCATCCGAGGCTGCAGAGGGAGGGCTGGAGCCTCCCCCCACCACTGCCAGCACTGCCACCAGCACCACTGACAGCAGCTGCAGCCCCAGTGGGCAGCCGTCGGAGGCTGCAGGGGAAGGGCTGGAGCCTCCCCCCACCACTGCCAGCACCGCCACCAGCACCACTTGCAGCAGCAGCCCCAGTGGGAAGCCGTCCGAGGCTACAGGGGAAGGGCTGGAGCCTCCCCCCACCACTGCCAGCACCGCCACCAGCACCACCACTGCCACCAGTGAGCAGCCGTCACTGCCGGTGGACAGTGTGTAGTCCTGCGTCCATGGGCTGTAGTGAGGCCTGGCCCCAGCAAATACTGTGGGTCTGACACCCAGGTGAGAGACTGTGACCTTGCACTCCCCAAGTTCTGCATCACAGGGCATGTTGCCCCATCCAGAACCAGTGGAGATGCCATCCACTCACCCCATCCTTCCCAGGATGAAGCTCACTGGGCACAACGCCCCCTCCAGAACCAGTGGAGAAGCCATCCACTCACCCCATCCATCCCAGGATGAAGCTCACTGGGCAGAATGCCTCCTCCAGAACCAGTGGAAGAAGCCATGCACTCACCCCATCCTTCCCAGGATGAAGCTCACTGGGCACAATGCCTCCTCCAGAACCAGTGGAGAAGCCATCCACTCACCCCATCCTTCCCAGAATAAAGCTCACTGGGCACAATGGCCCCTCCAGAACCAGTGGGCAAGTCACCCACTTGAGAGACTGTGGCCTTGCACTGCCCAGGACCAAGCACAGGGCATGTTGCCCCTTCCAAAACCAGTGGGCAAGTCACCCACTTGAGACACTATGGCCTTGCACTCCCCAGGACCAAGCAGTGGGCACATCACCCACCTGAGAGACTGTGGCCTTGCACTCCCCAGGACCAAGCAGTGGGCAAATCACCCACTTGAGAGACTGTGGCCTTGCACTCCCCAGGGCCAAGCACAGGGCATGTTGCACCCTCCAGGACCAGTGGCGTTGTACCATCTTCCGGCTGAGGTGCCCCCCCATTCCCCGTCCCCCTGAGGTGCTGTCTAGTTTCGACCTGATGCCCCTGCAGTGTTCTCTCCATGTTGTTGCTGGAGTGAGGTTGGGCCTTGGACTTTGTGATGTGGCCCTGTGGCCCACGAGCATTGAGGACTGGGCAGTGTCCCTTGCATTGTAAATATGTATATACTTTTTTATTTGGATGCACGTAGTTCACCTATATTTATCTTATTACAGCCTTTTTACACTATAGTAGTTGTCCTTCCGTTATTCCTGAGGGGTATGGGATGTATATGTTATGTTACTGCATCTGGTTGTGTGTATGGTGTTGGGGGTGTTGCGTGTTGCATCTGTGTGTCACTTTCTTTTTCCGCCCACCCTCCCCTGTGTGCTAGGCGCCAATACTCACCATGGTCGTTGTCACCGGCATTGGTGTTCGTAATGGAGAAGGTAGAAGAGCATTGGGAAGACATGCAGCTCAAGCTCCATGGCGGCGTGGTTCTTCCCTGAGTCTCCAGAGGTGAGTCGTTTCCCTTCTGTGCAGTGTTTCTGCCAGGCTTTTGACGTTGTTGGTACTGCCCCGGAAAAGGTGGTGAATAGGTGTGTCGTATTACTGTGGGCGGTACATTGTCTTCTGCCTGGTTGTTGCCGGTTACCGCTGTGGTGCCTGTTGGTTTCGCCCTGGCGGTCGGTGTCTTAAAGTGGCTGTCTGTCTGAGCGGTTTCCGCCGTGGTCATAATTTCCTATTTATTACCGCCCGCTTGTTGGCAGTATTACCGCCGCTTTATCACCACCAGGTTTGTAATGAGGGCCAGAGTCTTCACCAACCCCACATACTCAGGAACAGCCTTCATATGATGAAACACAGTCACAGGCATGCTGTTACCTCAGACATTGCTAGTGCTGCCCAATATGTTCCTTGTGAGAAAACGAGGCCAGCATCCCTCTGCCTAGGCCCAGCAACCACATATTTCACTGAGAAAGACCATAATAATTTTATAGGTTTGTGGACTTTTGGATCCAGTACAAGAACACATTTGCAAATCTGTACCTGCAAAGTTATACTCTAGATGTGGAAGTGTTAAAATCAAAGGCGCTTCAATGTCTTTACAGGTCTCAAAATTACATCAGAGAGCATCGATCTTCCTATGTCAATTACCTGAGTGTGATAGTTGCTGTGAAAATCATGAATGGAAAATAACATCTATCTGACATGTCTATAGTTTTCACATCTCATTGATTTCAGCAAACCTATGTTTTTATGTTCAGCCCAGACTGTGGTTGTGTGCTTTGCACCTTCTCCATTAATGAATATTATGATGAGAATAATGTATTTTTAACCTACGCGTGTGAAATGTGCCAACGGGGAGTGGCCACCAATGTATACGATGATTAACTAAATTGACTAATAATTAATTATTGATGTACTAATGTGTGGTTTTGTATTAGTATTAAGAGTTATATGTTAAGATTTTGCTAACATTAATTACTAGGCCTTAGTTAGCATGAGTCGTGGCCTAGCTGCCGGTCTCATATTAAATGTGTTTTTCTAACGTGCAATGTGCTGACTTGCTGAAGGACATGTAGCCGTACTTTTCCAGAAGCTAGAAGGTGTGTGTAACCGTAGTAAATTTGTTCTCATGAGACCAGACTTGCTCAAGGAGACAATCTTGCTGAATGCAACAGTGTAAACTTGCAACAGGTACAAGGTTGCCTGATCTGGTAAAGACAATGGGACTACTGACTGAGCCTGCGAGAATAAAAGTTTGTACCTGACATTCTACCCATTGGAGACGTCAATTACAGGAGCCAATGAACTACGTGAGAACTGTACTAAAGTGAAAATCCTAGTGAGAGGACAAACCAATTATTGGTTGGAGATAATGATGCACCAAAATTTTCCCAATTGGAAATTAGGAGACTGTACAACAAGATCAATATAACACCGTGTCACAAGGAGAAATCAGCCATTACCAGACTTCTGCCCCTGCCCTCACCTGTTGTTCGAGAGACGTTTTGTCTTTTACTATTCAAACCATGCTTACCCTTGTCTTGCCTGATTCATACTTTTCCTCCTAATGAGGGAAGTGTTCCTTATTGCCTGTCTTGCTGAACTTTGCTGCGTTTCCTGGCTGATGGCGAATCAACTGATGTCCTGAGGATGAAGACTGAATCTGAATGCTGACCCATTATGGAGGGTAACTATATGATGATTAAATTGTAATTGTCTGTTTGCCTTTTCTTTCTAGGTACCAACTGCTTCCTTTTAAAAGAGCCCATAGATAGATGTTTTCTAAATTTGTGTTGCTAAATTGTTCTGCATGAAGCCCAACATGCCAATGCTAATTCGAGCTAGTTAAGGGGTTCACTAAACGGACGCAAATATACAAATGACCAAATCAATGCTTTGTTGAATAATGCACTAATGATACTCTGCTAAAGTTAATCCATGTTGACGTCCTGCTTTGTTCTCATATTTATGATCTTTGCTTTGATGAAATCTTATTCGAGTTGCCATATTGTGACAGTGCTAATGTGTTTTCTGGTATTGAGACTAATACATTTGCTAGTAGAGTGTAATCAATAGGGAATACAATATTGTAAATCTTACAACATTTGGCGTGGTTATTCATGACTGAAAGGTCATGGGCTGTCTTGTTTTTCTTAATGTCATTAACTAACTTGATTGATTTGCTGTTGTGAATATTGATGAGGTTATCGATCTATTGATTGACATGTTGATTAGTTATGTCATCTTAAGGAGTCTCCAATTAGGGCCAAAAGATTAATTGGCCTAAAACGAGTCTCAGACTAAGTAAATTACCTAGGGCGGGACACGTTATTAGTTCTGGTAGCAGAGGACAGTTTAGGCCCTTTGGGGCCCTAGGACGAGGGACCATTGTTTTAGAATTGTTTTCGAAATAATGCACATTGAAGAGATGAGGTGCCCCTAAGTTCCAAATGACTTTCCCGGAATCTCGGAGCTTGCCGAAGTGAGTTGGGTATGTTCTCGGAGTTCTAGTGATAGGTATGCGTAACGTAGAATTTGCGCTTGCTCAGCTTATGCATATCACAGGTGAATTGTGAAGGTTTGTGAGAATTTAGACTAGGTAATATTTTAGTAGGAGTGGGCCTACTTCGTAGTATGAGATTAGGGAAGTCGGTGAACTTCATGTGAGTGTGGCGCTTTGTGCTCAAATATTGTCCACGTGGTTGTTGGTGATGTACGGACCCAGCGTGGTATAAGACTCCGGAGTATATTGATCAGTGTATGAGACTCTTGGTTTATGTTGTAATTTGCTTGGTTTAATAGGTCAATCAGGCGTGGTTGACGAGTCGAGTTTGAGTCAAAGTGTGTGAGTGAGAACCTTCGATGGAGATTTGGTAAGTTCTAAAGTGCACTAGGACGAATCATTGACAAGTCGTGAGTGAAATTTGCGGGTTAAATTTTGCTTGCGAGTGCGGGATCTGAGAAAGAGAGAGTAGCGGCCGAGGCTTCAAGTAAAGTCTGTAAAGTTCTGAAGCGATTGTGTTACCCTTCCTGTAGTAAAACGGCAAATTTGAGTTTGTTGTTAAGGTGCTCACAATATATTGCATTAGTTTTGTGTGGATCTAGAGTGAGGAAGACAAGCCGCAAGACTTTGTCAGCTGCAGTGTGTGTGAGTATGACGTCATTGGAGATGTGCTGGGATAGGTCTGTTAGTGAGAAGGGTCGCGCACGGATAGGCAGCCGTCCGTGTGAGGCAATTGGTTGAGAAGGTAGGCGAAGAGTGTTCTGGGAACTACAGTCACGTCCTGATTAGATTCTAAACGAAATAAAAGATGCAAAAAATTAAGTTTTTCAAGGCTTTAAAGAGCGCTTTGAGGGGAGATGTGTACATTACAGCGAGTGTGGGGGAGCCTACACCACCAGAGGATACTCCGGCTTATGCCGTAATGGAGG
Source organism: Pleurodeles waltl (assembly GCF_031143425.1). Classification (NCBI taxonomy): domain Eukaryota; kingdom Metazoa; phylum Chordata; class Amphibia; order Caudata; family Salamandridae; genus Pleurodeles; species Pleurodeles waltl. The sequence continues at coordinate 516,693,804 of NC_090440.1, read as the reverse complement.
AGAAGGGAGTCGCGCCATGTCTTTGGCTAAAGCAATGGTGCAAATTGACAGAGAAAGATGGGTGTTTGGCGTTTCCAGAGAATGGAACCTTTAACATAGGGGTTCTAGAGAATTTGCAGAAAGTGTTAAATGAGCAAAAGCCGCCTCCGAGACCAGCTCAGTTTGAGGCGTTAGCGATTAGAGAATTAATGGCCATACAACAGAGGCAACAGAAATTTGAGAGGAGAATGAGGAAAGCAGAAAAGACTCTAGCGGAGACTAGATGGGATAGTGAGACCAGGATGTGGAGAACGGAAATAATAGACGGAGTTAGGATGTTTCCGGCAATAACTCAAGAGGCCGAAACACAGAGGAGAAAGGCCACTTGTAAAACAGATAAGGGCTCTAGTAAACAAAAGGAGACTCAGAAGTCTTGGATAGATGCAGATGATTCAGATGATGATGAGTTTCTCAATCAGTTGTTACATGATCGACCACCACCATATGCCATAAATGACAATAGACCAAGTACTAGTGCAGGTCCTGTAAGTTCGACACAGAATCAGGTGACCACGAATACAGCACAGGCAAACAATGTTACCACATCAGCTCCGATACAGAATGGTGCTAGTATATCCACTGCACCCGAGACGCAGATACAGTTGCAGCCACCACCAGTTCAGAGGCTCTACCCTGATGTCCCAGTATTAGAAATGACTACAAATTTGATGGTGCCGCCTGATCCAGCATAAACGAAATCAAAGTTAGTACAGATTGAGCCAACTCCACATTTGCTGCCCCAGCAACAGGTGGTTCCGAATTATACTTCGGTCACAGGACCGCAATCAGTTACAGCACCTATAATGAATCAAGCTATGGGAGTCAATGCCCCACCGGGATTGGGAAATGGACAGACACCAGCTGCTATATCTTTGCCAATTACGGTTGGTCCGCCGGTACCGCTGTATGCGCAGGCGAAGCCTAGTGTGTGTGACCAAGGAGTAATGACTCAAGAAGTGATAAGAGCAGGGTTCACAGAAAGCGCCCAAGGGATGACACCGGGAGAACAGACAGGGAGAGGTCTAGATCCTTGTTGGACTTCAGTCCGATTGGGGTTCCGTTAGAAACCATGAGACAAGCAGGCTTGGGCCTACTGACTCCACAGGTACTGAGTGCAAATACGTCACAAACTCCGATGGTGCCAGCTGGAAATATCTCGTTGCAAGGTTTGACAGGGCAACAATTGAACGAATGGTTAGAAAAGCTTAACACTCCACAGACTACTCCTGTGACAGCAGAGCGGTCAGAAAGAGGGGAATACCTGAATTTTGTGAGGTTGGGGGTGGAAGCAGCTGAGGTAGTTGAAGGGAGCATGGGAATGAATAGATTAGAGTCATACACTGAAGCAGAATTGAGATATTTGTGCTCTAAGATAACCAAAGAAGTGAGCAAGGTGCACCAGAGGTTGGCAAATTTGGCAGACAAATACGGCATAGATTTAGACAATACTAAGCATCTGAAGAGGAATTATAGGTTAGACTTCGAACCTAAAGATTTTGATCACATGAAGTCTACTGAGATAAAGGCACACCTTAAAGAGATACTACAGAGAGCTCAAGTTTGGGCTGCATTAGAGAAGTGGGAAGGCAGATGGGCGAAGAAGAGAGATTAGAGGAAAAGTGACTGCTAGGAACAGCAGCAGGCGAAATGCTACTGATGAGAGAAACAGCTGGAGGGGTTCTAGTTCATGTACCGTGGTCTAGAGGTGACATTTTGTCATTCACAAATGATTACCCCAGGTTGAGGGAAAAGCCGATAGAATGGTATCAGCAAACGGATAGGTTTGTGAAGCTTGCGAAATGTCTTTGGGAAGACTTGAATACCCTGTTTGAGATTATAGTTCCAGCTGATTTGTGGCTTGAGTGCAAGAGAAGTGTGGATTGGCCGATGTTGGTACCGGCAAGGTACATGGTTACAGGAGCACTGTCTCCTGAGGTGATTAAATACTACTATAAGGTGATTGAGTTCTTGAAGCAGAAGGTGTCGCCGCAGAATATTGATTGGCAGAAAATTGATCGAACGGCACAAGAAGGCAAAGAGTCGATACATGCTTACTATGAGAGGTTGTTAAAGGCGTTCAAACACTACAGTGGCACAGAGGTCATGGAACCGAAAGACATGAATCACCTTGTGTTCAGGTTTGTTGAAGGATTAAGACCAGAGATTAGCCAGATGATTAAGAATCATTTGATCTGTTGGCAAGCAAAGCTGATTGATGAGGTGTTGCAGTATGCAAAATACTGTAGTGATGAGATTGAGTTGAAGCAGAGAAAGCTGATAGAAAAGATGATGGTGATGCAAATCAAAGCTCAAAATGACATGCAAGGGATGAAAAAGATGTCACCATGCCATGCGTGCAAGGGCGTGGGACACTGGAAGCGGGAGTGTCCGATGATGGTGTAGGATGGTGTTGTTCAACAAAGCAATGATGTTGGTGCGTTTCAAAATATGAGGGGTCCAAGAATGAGGGGTCCAAATCCGAACTTCCAGAATAACATGGTTCAGATGCAGGGTCTCCAGCCCATGCAATGAATGCAAATGCCACGTGTACAACCAGTGCAGGTGCAGCAAGTACAGCAGCAGATTCCCGAGGTACCTAGACAACAAATGCAGCTGCCCTTAGCTCTGATGGGACAGCAACAGGTGATGCTTCCTCAACAGGTCACAGGTCAAACAATGAGTCAAAATAATGCAGTACAACAGTTCCCATTGCGTGGTGAGAACGGAATAAACGATGAATGGTCGGATGACTGTTCGGATAGTGAGGAGTGCAGGCTTGCAGCGTCCCTAGAAGTAGATCAGAGAGGACCTTATGTGCAGGGGAAGGTGATGGGTCACAAGGTTTCATTCCTGGTTGGCACAGGAGCTACACGCTCTACGGTCAGAAGTGCAGAGGTTCCGAAATTGCCTCTTTCAGGGCGTACAATAAAAGTGGTGGGAGTACCTTTCAGGGATTGCACAGGTTTGTAGTCTGTGATTCAAGTCCTGTGTCCCTACTGTAAGACGAGGTGTTCAATCACCTGTTCCAATGAAGGAATTGAGGCACAGACAAACAGTGATGATGAAGGGGATGATGGTCAGGTCTCAGAGACGGAGACCACAGATGGGGAGTACCCTTTGATAAGCTTTTTTCCTATGTTCACAGTGACCGATTTGCCAACCGAATTACAGGGAACAGTCACAGAGAAAGTGTGGGATTTGACAGAAAAAGAAGTGGGACTGATAAAAGGAGTAGAACCAGTCTAAGTAGATGTGAAGCCTAATGCCGTGTTTCCCCAGGTACCACAGTACCACATGGCACAAGATGTCCTTATACAGGTGACACAGATAATTGCGGACTTTGTGAAGCAAGGGGTCCTAAGAGAAGTGATGAGCAGCTCATGCAATTCACCAATTATGGGATTGAGAGAGCCTTGTGGGAAAGTTTGAATTGTCCAAGATCTGAGGAAAATTAATGAGATAGTGGTAAAATGCTGCCCCATGGTGCCAAATCCAGCCATGATCATGTTCCAGGTTCCATGCGATGCAGAGTGGTTCACAGTTGTGGACTTCTCCCAAACGTTCTTTTCTGTGCCTCTTCATGAGGATAGCCAATTTCTCTTCAGTTTCAAATTCTTGGACAAGGTTTACAGTTGGTGTCGAATCGCCCTCCATCTTCAATCAGATATTGAAGAAGGATTTGGAATAATTAGAACTGCCTTTTAATTCGACTCTAGTGCAGTACATTGATGATTTGTTGATTGCGTCCAGAACGAGAGATGACTGCTGGTATGATACTATTGCCCTACTGAATCACTTAGGGAAGAACAGACATAGGGGGTCATTTTGACCCTAGCGGTACGGGACCGCCAGGGCTAAAACGACAGAAGCAGCGCCAACAGGCTGGCGGTGCTTCCAGGTGTATTATGACCGCGGCGGAAGCGCCACAGTCGCACCGCCGGGGCCAGCGGTATTCCGCCACTTTTGCCCCGGCGGTGTTAATCCGCCTGGGCAGCGCTGCTTGCAGTGCTGCCCAGGGGATTACGAGTCCCCGACCGCCAGCCTTTTTCTGGCGGTTTGCACCGCCAGGAAAAGGCTGGTGGAATGGGGAGTCGTGGGGCCCCTGGGGGACCCTGCACTGCCTATGCCACTGGCATGGGCAGTGCAGGGGCCCCCAGACAGGGCCCCATACAGCTTTTCACTGTCTGCTATGCAGACAGTGAAAAGCACGACGGGTGCAACTGCACCCGTCGCACAGCCGCAACACCGCCGGCTCCATTTGGAGCCGGCTCCTATGTTGTGGCCGTGATCCCGGCTGGGCCGGCGGGCGGAAACCAGGTTTGCGCCCGCCGGCCCAGCGGGGATCTCCAAATGGCCGCGGCGGGGGTGCAGCCGCATTGGCGGCCGCATGGCGGTCAGATCTTGGCGGGCGGCTGATGCCGCCCGCCAAGGTCGTAATGACCCCCTTAAAGTGTCCCCAAAGAAGCTGCAGTACTGTCAGAAAGAAGTGAAGTACTTAGGCCATCTGATTGAGAAGGGGTCAAGGAGAATATCCAAAGAAAGAGTGACAGCAATATTACAGATGAACACCCCAACATCCAAGAGAGACGTTAGGATGTTTTTGGGAATGGTGGTCTACTGCCGCCAGGGGATTCCAAACTTCTCAATTATCTCTAAGCCTTTGGTGAGGTTGACCGTCAAGGAGGTTAAGTATGGCCCGGATACCCTAACTATGTTCGAGAAAGAGATGAGGGCATTCATTCAGCTGAGGGAATGTATGTGCAGGGCTCCAGCTTTAGGTATGCCTGACTACACAAAGCCTTTTGTCCTGTTTTGTCATGAACGTGATGCTTGTTCTTTGTCTGTCCTGACACAGGTCCATGGAGGGGCAAACCGCCCAGTAGCATTTTTTAAGCTTCTTTGGACCCAGTCGCAGCAGCCTTACCGGGTTGCCTGCGTGCAGTTTCAGCAGGTGGTCAAAGCCTTACTCAATGTGAAGGTATAGTGATGGGACATCCCTTAACAGTAATGGTCCCACACTCAGTCGAAATACTACTCACCCGAACCAAGACGCAACATATGACCAATGCCCGCCTGACAAAATATGAAACGATTATATTGGGGGTCACCTAATGTGTCATTAAAATGCTGTACTGTGTTAAACCCGGCAACTTTGCTTCCTAATGAAAATACAGATGTTGATGATGCCAAAGAGGTAGAACATGATTGTCTTGAGGTAACAGAAATGTGCACCAAACCGAGACCTGACATTAAAGATACCCAATTGGAAGAGAATGATTATATTATCTTTGTTGATGGTTCATGCCTGAGAGACTCAGTAGGAGTACTGAGAGCCAGATACGCTGTGTGTACAATCACTGGTCACCTGGAAGCAACCTGACTCGAAAGAGTGTACTCTGCTCAAGTGGCTGAATTGGTTGCTCTGACTAGGGCATGCCATGCCGCTGACAAATTGAAAGTCACTATCTATTCTGATAGCAGATAGAGATTTGGAATTTTCCATGATTTTGGCCAGTTGTGGTCACAGAGGGGTTTCATGACTTCTTCTGGTTCTCCAGTGAAGAATGGTGAAGAATTGAGGAGTTGTTGCACGTGATTCAGTTACCTCTTCGAATTGCCGTGGTGAAATGCAGCGCTCATGTGAAATCACAAGACTTTGTGTCAATGGGGAACGGATATGCAGATCAAGTCGCAAGGTTTTGTGCATTGAATTGTATATCGTTCAAAGATTAGTGGGAACTGTTACCTGAAACTGAAAATGAGACATGCACAGGCTATGCATTGAGGGTGGTTGACACGATGGAAGAGTTAAAATTGTTGCAGGGACGTGCCAGCAGAAAAGAGAAACGTTCATGGCTTAAAATGCAATGTGTACAAGGACCAGATGATTTGTGGGTTTCAGATGAGGGGAAAATGGTTTTGCCTAACAGTCTCTTGTCACAGTTTGCAAGGTTTTACCATGGTCAAGCACATATTGGGAGAGACGCCATGATCAGGTTGTTCAAAATCGATTGGTTCAATCCAAAATTCAGGCAAGCTGCAGAAGTAATCTGTCACAGGTGTATCATCTGTCAGCAGATGAATGCAGGGAAAGGGACGTGGTAAATTTGAGCCAAATTGGGAGAGCAGGATGTCCATTTAGCAGAATGCAACTGGATTTTATTGAGATGCCTGTGTGTGGAGGTCTGAGGTACGTGTTGGTGATTGTGTGTATCTTTAGTCATTGGATTGAAGCTTACCCTGCACGTAGGAATGACAGTCTCAAGCAAAGTTGCTGCTTAGGGAGTTGATACCACGTTTCGGGTTCCCGATCTCTTTAGAATCAGATAGAGGAAGTCACTTCAACAATGAGGTGGTTAAGCTCTTTTGTGCAGCATTGAACACTGAACAGAAGTTGCATTGTAGCTACTGTCCTGAAGCCTCAGGATTGGTGGAACAGATGAATGGTACCTTGAAGTCGAGAATGGCGAAAATGTGCGCAGCTACCAATTTGAAATGGCCAGATGCATTGCCCTTAGTGCTAATGTCAATGAGAAATACACCTAACAAAAAAACAGGACTGTCTCCTCATGAAATTCTCATGGGCCAAGCTATGAGATTGCCCGCAGTGCCTGCAAATGCTCTTGTGAATATCACGGATGATATGGTGTTGGACTACTGCAAGGGTCTGGCTGACGTGGTCCGCTCTTTCTCTCACCAGGTGGAAGCAACCACATTGCCACTGATTAATGATCCAGGTCACAATCTGAAAGCTGGTGACTGGGTTGTTGTCAAGAAACATGTGAGGAAGTCATGTTTGGAGCCACTTTGGAAGGGGCCGTATCAAGTGATACTGACAACTACTACTGCTGTGAAAATGTGCGGGAATCCCAAACTGGATCCATGCCAGTCACACAAAGAAGGTGACGTGTCCAACTGATGAGGAAATTGAGTTGTCGAAAATAACAGCTACAGAAAAGGAAGTCTCAGGGCCGGAGAGTAATCAAAACGGGAACTGAGACTATAGGAGAGCCCGTTGAGGACGGCTTGGTCACTCAAACAGCAAACGAGATCCAGAAGGGTGACGGTGAGCCTATCTCAACTGAGGCACCAAGAGGACTGACCCAAAGAGAGGTTCTCCCAGAAGCAGACGGATACAGGTTTGAAGTAGAGCCCCTGACAGACCCAGAAGGCGAAGGAGTTGAGGCAGACGACAGTCAAAGTGTTCAGACTCCTCCTGAGCCACTTGCAGATCCAGCAAGAAAAAACACCATAGCACAAGAGGAGGGCATTGATCAGCAACCTGAAAAGCGAACAGTAAAAGAACACTGAGAGGAGATAAGTGGCCAGAATTGCAAGCTGAAAAAGGGAAAGTGGTCATTAATGAAACAATAGAGGAAGAGGTCGATACCACAAGGAAAGAAGACCTGAGTGAAGGAGAGTTGCAGGGTGACCGCAAGTTGAAAAGAAAGAGAATAGCAAACAGAAGATACGCAGGCCCTGAATGGGCTTATGCGACGTCAGTGGAGTGGCAACAAGAGTTCCTGGCTTTCCGTTTTGATCGTGAAGTTCCAGGTCAATATTATGATACTTGAAGTTGGCTACAAATAAAAGAGACTGTGTTAAGCTGAAATTGAATAAAGGGAAACCTGAGAAAAGAGACTGATAAATTACCGGCTGTGACACTGTTAACCTGAATTGACTTTTGAAAATCGATTGTGACAAGCTGCTAACTGGATTGACAAAGGACCTTGGGGGTGAATGAGAACGCTGTAAATATTTGCTGAAGAAAGACTGTGCTTAGCTTTGCTGAGAAAAAAAAAGAATTACTAACCATCCTCAAATTAGTTGATTACACTTATAGTACTTTACTTTCTGATTCTTTACAGATCATGCCTAGGTCAGGAGATGACGTTGAGGGGAATAAGCGCTGGAAATATTTGGGTATTGCTTTGGGTGTTATGTGTGTGATATTCATTATATCTTTGTTTGGGGAAATGCGTTTGGTGGATGAGAGTGAAGCTAACAATGCTACAGTTTCTGAGACTGCTACACTAACTCCATGGGAGAAGTTTGAGCAAGATACAAAGTATTTGCATGATGAAACTAATACAAAAGGGGAGCTGTCTACTAACATTTTCTATCGCTTGCTGAGTAAGTATGTTGACACTATGGATGCAAAGGCTTGTTATGTGTGTACACAAATTCCTCTTTCAGTCCAAGAGGGGGTTACATACCACAGTTTGCCATTAACCTATGGGATTAGTTGTAGTCTGCTACTAACGTGTTTTTATAACCAGGAAGAAGTGCAATATTTTTACTCTAACTACGATTTAGTGTTCTCTTATGTGCCTATCATAGAAGATTTGAATAGTGTAGCTAAGTATTATGCTATAAAGCTAATTAAGGGATTCTTTGAGCCTAGAATGACAATTAGTACTTCATATACGCACCGCAATAATTTGACATGTTTGCTTACATCTGTAGAAAAGAGCTTTCTAGATCACACTGAAGATCGAAGGAGGGTTTTAAAGGGGAAATTAGAAAAGGGCTTGCAGCAACGATCATTTCTTAGTAATAGCAACAATGGGATTAGGGAACAAGGGAAGCTAGCTTTAGATGCGAAACATGTAGGTAGGCTTTGCATTATGCAACCAAAATCATACTAAGACAATGTGTTTCTGGGAACGAGTGAGAGTAAGCACATGTTTTTGTTTCAGAATGCATGGACTTTCATGCTAAATGGAATGGATCAAGCGATCCCAGGGGCTTATTACATTTGTGGACTTAGTGCTTATTACCGTCTTCCAAAGGGATGGTATGGGACATGTTATTTGGGAATAGTTTTTCCAAAGATCTATCAACTAGATGATTTAAAGAAATTTCCAAAAGTGACAGAATGACTTTGTGCTAGACAAAAGAGAGAAACTGCTGCTGGTGTAGTAGGAGAAATATTTGGAGCAATAATTCCTTCAGTGGGAGTTGTTTTGAACTCCATAAATATTCGAAAGTTGTCTACTATTGTGAATAACATGCTGACAAACTTCACAGGGGCTGTTGGATACTCCTGATGGATACTGAACTTGCTGTGGAGAGGGCTATGACTCTTCAAAACAGGCTTGCTTTAGACATTCTTTTAGTGAAAAAAGGCGGAGTCTGTAAGATGCTTAATGAGCGTCAATGTTGTGCCTATATACCTGACAATAGTAATGAGATTAGAAGTATGATTACTAACCTAACAAAAGATAGTGTAGATTTGAAGGAACTGAAAGAACCAGGAGTCTGGGAAAAGGTTGGAGAGGGATTTGCGCATGTGGGAAGTTGGTTTAGTAGTCTTTGGCATGGATTCTTGGGAAAATGAATACAGGGAATAGTAATTGTTGTGGCTTGTTTATTTGGATTATGGTTATTGAGCAAAATTTGTGAAAGGGGTAAAGAAAAATTGGCAAAACATAAAGCGAGGAGGGAAGAAAAGAAAAGGGAGAAAATGTTCAGGGCAAATTATGAAAAGGCAAAACAAAAAAGAAATTGAGATGAAAAACATGAAAAGGTGAAAGTGTCATCAGAGGAGGGATTGTTGGAGTGTAGTTATTATAATCAAAATTAACATGAAATGTTTGAAAATTAATGAGTAATGATGTTGCATAGAAAATTTATTTATGTATTTTTAACCTACGCGTGTGAAATGTGCCCACGGGGAGTGGCCACCAGTGTATACGATGATTAACGAAATTGACTAATAATGAATTATTCATGTACTAATGTGTGGTGTTGTATTAGTATTAAGAGTTATATGTTAAGATTTTGCTAAAATTAATTAGTAGGCCTTAGTTAGCATGAGTCGGAGCCTAGCTGCCAGTCTCATATTAAATGTATTTTTCTAAGGTGCAATGTGCTGACTTGCTGAAGGACATGTAGCCGTACTTTTCCAGAAGCTAGAAGATGTGTGTAACCGTAGTAAATTTGTTCTCATGAGATCGACTTGCTCAAGGAGACATTCTTGCTGAATGCAACAGTGTAAACTTGCAACAGGTACAAGATCGCCTGAACTGGTAAAGACAATGGGACTACTGAATGAGCCTGTGAGAATAAAAGTTTGTACCTGACATTCTACCCGTTGGAGACGTCTATTACAGGAGCCAATGAACTACATGAGAACTGAACTAAAGTGAAAATCCTAGTGAGCTGACAAACCAATTATTGGTTGGAGATAATGATGCACCAAAATTTGCCCAATTGGAAATTAGGAGACTGTACAACAAGATTAATATAACACCGTGTCACAAGGAGAAATCAGCCATTACCGGACTTCTGCCCCTGCCCTCACCTGTTGTTCGAGAGACGTTATGTCTTTTACTATTCAAACCATCCTTACCCTTGCCTTGCCTGATTCATACTTTTCCTCCTTATGAGGAAAGTGTTACTTATTACCTGTCTTGCTGAACTTTGCTGCGTTTCCTGGCTGATGGCGAATCAACTGATGTCCTGAGGACAAAGACTGACTCTGTATGCTGACCCATTATGGAGGGTAACTATATGATGATGAAATTGTAGTTGTCTGTTTGCCTTTTCTTTCTAGGTACCAACTGCTTCCTTTTGAAGCCCAACATGCCAATGCTAATTCGAGCTAGTTAAGGGGTTCACTAAACGGACGCAAATATACAAATGACCGAATCAATGCTTTGTCGAATAATGCACTAATGATACTCTGCTAAAGTTAATCCATGTTGACGTTGTGCTTTGTTCTAATGTTTATGATTTTTGTTTTGATGAAATCTTATTCGAGTTGCCATATTGTGACAGTGCTAATGTGTTTTCTGGTATTGAGACTAATAAATTTGCTAGTAGAGTGTAATAAGTAGGGAATTAAATATCATAAATCTTACAAAATTTGGAGTGGTTATTCATGACTGAAAGGTCATGGGCTGTCTTGTTTTTCTTAATGTCATTAACTAATTTGATTGATTTGCTGTTGTGAATATTGATGAGGTTATCGATCTATTGATTGACATGTTGATTAGTTATCTTGTCTTAAGGAGTCTCCAATCAGGGTCAAAAGATTCATTGGCCTAAAACGAGTCTCAGACTAAGTAAATTACCTAGTGCGGGACACTTTATCACTATTCATGCTGTATATTACGCCTTCACTCCCTCTGTCTCTGTTCCTTTTTCCCCTGCTTCGGGTCCTTCCCTTTTTTTCCCAGTCCCAAAAAGGAACTGTACCTTGTGTAGCCATGTTTCCTCTGGAATGTAGCTGGGTTCTGGTGCCTGTAGTCTCCTTAGGGTCAGTACTCCGTCTCTCGAGCCCTTCTCCTCTGTTCTCCCGCCGCTGTGTCCTTCTTCTTCTCTCTTCCCCTCCTAACAGGTTTCTTCTGGGTTCTCCTTTCCTTCGCTCCTCTGTTCGTCTCTTTTCTCATCCTCTCTGCTTTCTGCTGTCCTCTTGGCTCACCCTTGTCCTCTTCTCCTTTGGCGTCCTCTTCTCCGATCTCGTCCCAGAAGTTATAGCAATTTCAGTGTGAGACGCTCTCTGGCATACCCCTGGGGGACAGGGTGGATGGCTTCAGGCTTGCTGCTTCGTCCTCGGCTGTCCGCCCGCTGCCGGCTTCACAATCACAGGAAATAATTGTAGGAATGAAAAGGACTTACAGTAGTCAAGTGGTCCAGTGGGGGGTTATTTGAAATAACCAGTACCCATTGGAAAGTTGAAGAAATTAAGTTTTCCTTGTGCAGGAACATATTTGTGCCAAGGCTTGACCCCCAGGTTTGGTCTTCTGGGTCTCCTGAGTATGAGTGTACCAGACATATATGGGTTTTCTATGGGTTCATGGTGGCCACAGGCAACAAAATGAGATCAGTGCATTTTGGAAATAAGCAAAATACCAGTTTAGGTACCTATTTTCTGCTCACAGTTATCACCCCTGATGTTTATGCATAAAATCAAAAATCATATATTATTAATATCTACGCATCATAAGGTTTCTATCACTGGGCGCCAGACCACCCTCATCCTGATTAGTCGTAATAAAATGGTGAACAAGAAATGTGTTGGATTTTCACCACTGTTTTCTTCAAAACATGGTAGTATTGGTCATTGGTGGGTTTTGCATGGGGTTGAGTAATGATCCACACCTGTGAGTATTTTTTATGATGGAAACAGGGATATCTGACATATTTGGGCACAGGGTCAAGCAGAACCCCAGGCTTTTCTGAAAACTAGAGGCACAAGGAGATCCACAGTTATCTGCCTTGCATAAATCCCAACACATTTTATTATCCACAATCTGCAGCAAATATCAGAGGCTAGTTAAGGAAAATCAAAATGTTTCCGTTTTCTGTGAGATAAAACTGCAGATCTTCAGGTAAATAAAAAAAAAGTCATAGCATTCCATGTTCCCACTCTTTACCTAATAAAAAAAGGTACTCGATATGAGTGGGTTGGCTTAATGAACAGGACTGGATTAGGTCAAAATTGTTATCATGGAAAGACCATATTGACTCTATACTGGCTTCACACAACATAGGCTCAGATCGAGGACCTCAGCTTACCACACATTTCTAGAGAACCTAAATAGCTTAATTGGGAGAGTAAACGTATAAATCCAGCAGCTAATATCCTCAACCTGGCCAATGTTCCTGGTGCTCAGTGCAGCTCTGTAGATGTCCTCCTTGACGATAGACAAGCCACCCTGCGCATCAAAATATCACCATAAAGTATCTTCTATTCCTCCCTCCTGCACCACTCCAGCTTTTCCCACCCACGTCTTCTTTGACTTTTTCTTACGTTTCCTAGCTAGCTGCACTTTCAATTATTTCCTTCTCTTCTCGTGTGTACTTTGGCGTTATTTATTCCTCTCTTTCCTTCTCCTGAGTTTCCAAGCTTTTTGATTTATCCAGAAGGTGACAGGTTGGAACTTTATGGAATACCAAAAATACCTTGATGAAGAAGAGAAACACATTTCTAGTCTTTTTACTTCACGTGGCCGATTTTCATGCACCACCGCCCCAATGCTTCGCACGGCGGAAGTGGGGTTTTCATTCGCGCCTTCGGTTTCCTTCCCACACGTCAGGTTCGTCACTGTAGGCTCGCAGGAGACGCTGAGCGCAGCGCACGTGCCGCAGCCTAAGGCAGCTGCAGATGATGGGAAGAGACGGGTCCCCAGGCTCCCCCGGTATCTCTTCCCACTCTGACTTCTTCCTGGCTCCCCCACTCCCATTCCAGCGGTGTGTGATTGCGCTTGTCAGCTGAGAATAACACTTGGGATAAGTGATGCTTTAATGCAACTAAGGTACTAAAAACGGCCTCCCTGTGGTGCGCAGGGCTCGGTTTCAATCTTTGGGATGTTACAGCTTTGTCTGAGCCAAATAAAAGATTAGAAACACACATTTCAAACTGAACGAAAGCAGAAATTATAAAGTTACATAATTAGGTAGAACTTTTATTTGGTGATTGCATGTTGCTGAACACAGAAATACATATTAGAAACGGAATAGGTCACGGGCAAACAAGTTCTTCTAAGTTGTGAAACTTATTGGAACAGCCTTCTAAAAGAACAGACATGGCATTTGAGGAGATCTGATGATTTTTATAATTTTGGGAAGCAGATACAAATTATGATTTTAATACTGAGCGGTCAATATATTAAACAATCACAAAACAACGTTCAGAAGAAAAGATCTTCAATTGTATTGAAGACCCGTTTATTAAACTTTGCCCTGTCCCCTTTATTTGCACCGTTGAGTCCAGGAGCCTTCGGAAGGTGTCCAGTGAGTTATTCCTTCTTTGCTGGAAGAACTGACAGTTGTGCTGACACAGCACTTCTTTGGCGATTCTAGTTACCTACCAAGAAAAGATGTGTCTTGCCATTTGGCCTTTTCTGGGCCCAAACAACCTGTCTTGCTCATGCAAAAAGCCCACATCTATTCTTCCAGAAAAGGCGACACAGTCGCCCAGGTCGGTTTTGCAAAATCGCAATCAAACAAAAACAATCACTGGCAGTGCCAATAGGTTTTGCCTTGACAAGCATGCACCTTTTGTATTAAACATACGCAAAAAAGGCAAACTTATTTAAAACCTACAAATGAAAGAGTGCCTTAGCAGCCTAGGCACACCAGCACTGGCACTGAAGTGCACTCCTTTTCAAGCAGCAGCACACATATGAGCAAGCAAAATGCCCCCACTCATATTTGCAATATAGCCAATAGATGAATTGGGTAACCCACTGCCCCCATGCTGTATGTTGTGGTGGAGGAAACAAAATGTGAATGACACTTAGACAAAGGGTGAAGAGATATGCCTGGAAGCCTCTGCAAGTATATATAAATGCATATATTTTATAGTGAGTTTTCTGGAAACAATGAGGTTGGCGGGCCGGTTAAATCTGTCTGTAGGCCAGACCTTAAGATACAAACAAGCTCTTGAGTATCCAGCAGGCTTCCCTCGGTCAGCGATCAGTGGAGGCTACCTTCTTTAAAAAAATAAAAGCCAAATTCAGGAGGCACTGTAGCATCATTATTTTTGCTTCTTCTTTCTGCCTGTGAGTCAACTGCACCGTGACATTAGAGCTGCTTTGACAGCAGTGCAGCAAAAAAGCAGTGGCAAAGCTAATAGGTCTCACCTATGAAACTTATTGGTTTTGCAAGGGTTTTTAGCAATTTTTTACATCATGGTAGGCTATGCATGCCAAAAAAGGCCACCGTTTTTTGCTTTTTATTTACCAACCTGAGATAGATCAACAAATTTTAAAAAAAGGGTGCAGAAACGTTTTTTTAAATGTGGAATGAAAGCACTTAAAAATATAATTAAAAAAATAAAACGGATGAGTGGGTTGTCGGAGCAAGGGGAAGCAAGATGTCAGGTGAGAAAGAAGCAACATGCCAGGCGAGGGGGAGAAGCATCATGAGGGACAGAACACAGGGACAAAGGGAGGAGAAAACAGCCAAGAAAGAGCCACATAGAGCGCAGGGGAAGAAGACACGGGTGAGAGAGAGCAACATGAGTACAGGTGGAAAAGAGAGCACATGGGTGGGAGAGAGAGAGAGACAGAGACGAATGTGAAGTGTGGAGAAGAACACATGAATGGAAACCACATGCACTTTCAAGTAGTGCTTAAACAAAGAGAAAAAAGTAGTTCCCTTAAAGCGAGCAGAGAAAGCATACAAGCCAGTTCATAAAAGAGATGGCACAGAGGCCATGTATGGGCCAAACACAAGAAGGGCAAGCTAAAGCAATAACAGCCATCAAATAGGAAGAGAGCATGTGAGAGAGGCAGTAAAGCCAACCCATGGTATGTAATCGGTGGGCTGCCAGATTTTGCATGGTAAGCCCTGAATATTTCTTTCACTACCGGACTGCTTGTGCTATCTGGTAAGCTCGACCTAAAAAGAGGACTTCGTCTGAACCTGATATGAGTGTAAAACAAACTTTGATATTTATTTTCCACTCCTGTACTCAAAACTGAAAAAAAATGTTGTTTAGATGTTGCACAGAAAGAGGCTTGTTCTAAATTTGTAGCCAAGGGGTTGAGAAGTTGAAGTTAGGGAGTGAGTAAAATGTCATAAGCTTTCATGCAAAACAAGAAGTCGGAAATTCATATACTCACCCATGGAACCTTGCCACTGAGCCCCACAATCCATAATGCATTTGCAGATTGCACTTTCATTTAATGAATGTCACTAGTAAGCTGAAAATGATGGAATGCTGCTTCCGGGGTTACACAAACATTAATCCTAGTAGTCAAGTCGAGGCACAAGCTTGTATTTAAAATTTTTGCTTTCTGTCTTATGGATGGCACCACAGTTGGAGCACAGCTTTTATACCAATGGGCTCACTAGTAGAGTTACTCAATTTGAGCCATTGACAGACACATAGAGCCTAATGTTTATTACCATTTGAAAACCAGGGATGTAAAATTTGCACACTGACTAATTCACAAATGAGAATGCAGTTTGCAATGCAACCTATATACTAACAATGCGTCACATATTGCCCATTCACAAATTTACCTGCCTAGTGATTATTCATTAGGCAGATCACAACTTTGCAACTGCCTGTGATTGATTGCAATTTCAGGAATTGAGGCCTGCAGGGGAGAGAAAACCTCCATCCCTTAATTTGCATTCCTCAATGGGCAACTTATTAAAATATTAATAAAGCAGCCTGTGTCCATTAAAGGGACAGGCACTCCTTTAATTAAAATATTATTTCCTTTAGAGGAACACATTGCGGGGAGTACTGCCTGCTCACCCTGAGGCGCCGACACAATTCCCATAGGGCAGTCTGTCACATTGGGTCAGCTTTTCCTTTTAGAATCAGTTACTACCATAAGTTGGGGTGTTACCTGATTAATGGTTTGTAAGTGCTGTCACAATCCGCTGATACATACACTCCATTGCAAATCCCAAATACCCCGATTCGTAAAGGATTACAAAATAGCGTTTGCTACTTGGAAACACTTTTGAGACTTGCAAAAGGACATTGATACTTTTTCAAAAACTGTTTTGCGGTCACACAACCCCGTGTTTTTACAAATTACAGGCTTTGAGGTTGCAAAATATGTTTGTACATGAGGCACTCCTTGAAAAATTTAGATTGTGGGAGACCCATACTTGGGCAGTAGCGATAATTGTGCACAGACTAAAGAGGGCACCTTTGCTCTTGTGCAATGTCCAATGAGGTTTAAGTGTGAGCAGATGCGTTGAAAAAGTGGTGCATGGAGAACAAAAATCTCTGAGGTGGAGGGGTAAAAATAGCATATGAACCACTGCGTTTTAGAAGTCCTCGAATTAAGCAAAATTTGAACAGTTACTTCAGGGAACAGGCATATTTCAGATGTGTTACTTGCAGCTTCCACCAATGTATTAATGCTGGGATGAATGAGTTCTTAAAGGGGCGTGGCATTGATGGTTGCTGAGAGTTTGCTTTCAAATATTACTGGAGAGTAATAACAGGACTATTCTGATTATGTGATGTTAAAGAGCAGGAAGTGACATTTCCTGCAGAACTGTCCATCTGTGGCATTGTCCGGCCAACTCCGCTTTGTCTATTGACCAGGATTATAGTTTTAGTGCCTTATTGGTAATTTTGTTTTGAACACCATAAAATCAATGTTTGAACTCCATGCTTTGTATAGGTTCAAGTTGGTCAAAGGTTGCTTAAGTACAGTTGGCCAGGTAGGCCTGTCATTAGGCTGAGACCCCATTTCCTACCAGCTTTGGAGCAGCTCTCAGCTTCCAACATCATTTCATCATTGCACCCCACCTCACTGGTGCTTAATGGAATAAACCAAACTCCAATCTCACCTGTGATTACGAGATATACTTTGGAAGGCGGAAGATGTGTTTGAACAGGAATAATTGGAGCTGGCTAAGGAAGGGGGCATCTCGTCTTTTTAATAATTCAGAGCCGTAGGTGAGTGATGGAAGACCTTTTGCTCCGATTACCTAAAATAAGTAAAGCTGCAATGTACTTTCTAGCTTTTTTTGTAATAGAATAAAAGCAAATTGTAATTTGTGGGTCAGACCCCTCTTTTGCAATAGATACTCTTTATATGATAATCTTGCATCCAACATGACTCCTAGATATTTATAGGATTTAACTAGCTCTACTGGCTTGCCAGCAGCTTTCCACTTGAACTTAGTGTGACTAGCACTTGGTTTTGCTGAAAAACACATAATTTTTGTTTTATTGTGATTACGTTACAGGCCCAATGTTTCCAAGTATTCTACCAGCTTGGAGATTAGGCACTGGAAACCCATTGGCATCTGGCTGAGCAGCACAATATCATCCCCGTATTGTAAACATTGCACTGGTTCATTTGCTACTTTGGAGGGTTTGCTTACTACTTCTGCTAGTCGAGAATCTAAGTCCACCATATAGGTGTTAAATAAAGCTGGCGCGAGCACAGATCCCTGCTTTAATCCAGTCTGCATGGGGATTTTCCAGGTGGTTTTGTCACTATTGCCTATTTTAACTTGCACCTGTTATCTGAGTTCAAGTTGATTACGGCGTCCAGAAGCTTTGGGAAAAGTCCCCAGCTGGGCATCTTTGCCCATAGTCGATGTTGTGTGACCCTGTTGAAAGTAGCTTTCAAATCGACAAAGCAAGCATAGAGGGCAGAGTGTTTCCTTTTATATTTTTCTGCAAGGAAGGAAACTGCAAGAAGATTAGTCATAGTATTTATTGCAGCCCTGAATCCCATCTGTATTTTTGGAATGATCTTGGTTGCTGAGGCCCAAACTTCCAGGTCGTTTAATAAGTTAGAGGCTAAAATCGTGGCTTCCACATCTATCAATCTATAATTTGCCAGGTCAGACCGTGAGCCAGAGTTGAAGATGGGGTGCAACATGCTGCCTCTCCACTATGTTAGTATAGATTTACTTTTAAAGACCTGCGTAGTCATGACCTGTTCACACACACAGTCTTCTGCCTACCCAACCGTAACAAGACATCCCGGATGCACCCACGAGGAAAGCACTGGCATCTCATTGATTACGTCATAGTAAGGAGAAGGGACAGGCAGGACGTTAGAGTGACTAAGACCACGTGCAGTACAGACTGCTGGACAGACCACAGATTCATCCTCTCAAAACTCAACATGCACATCCAGTCCAGGCGATGCCTGCAGGGGAAAGAGACCAATAGGTGACTGAAAGTCAGCAAGTTAGAATGAAGAGTGCGCCAGAACCTCAGTGAGGACCTCAGCAGTAAGCTTGACCAACTCAGCTTTGGCACAAATGGTGCAGAAGAGGTCTGGACAGCTTTTAGTGATGTGGTCTACAACACCGCTATCGCTCACACAAGCAAACAACAGGAATGGGTTGATGACAATGAAAAAGACATTCAGAAGCTGCTGGATGAGAAGTGTGAAGTCTTCAAATCCCTCCAGAAAGACACTACATCTGCCTCCAAGAAGACAGCCTACAACTCCATCAAAAGCAAGGTGCAAGCAAAGCTCAGAGAGATGCAAGACTCCTTGCTCAGCAGAAAGGCAGATGAGATGCAGAAGTACGCTGACAGCAACAACTTCAAGCATTTCTATGATGTCCTGAAGACCAACTATGGGCCACAGTTCTCTGGAACATCACCACTGCTTGGTGCCAATGGGTCCATCCTGCTCACTGACAAGAAAGCCATCCTGAAAAGATAGGCTGAGCACTTTAACATTGTCCTGAAGAGGCCTTCCTCTATCAGTGCCAAAGCTATTGGCTGCATGATGCAAGTTGCCAACAACACCTCCCTGGTAGAACCTGCAAAGGAATCAGAGGTCAAGGAAGCAATTAAGCTTCTCTCCAATGGTAAAGCATTGGGCTCGTACTCCATACCAGCCAAAATTTACAAGGCAGTCTTGTTACAGAAGCTCACCGAGCTCTTTCAGACCATGTGGCAACAGGAAGTTATCCCTCAGGAGCTCGAGGATGCCTCCATCATCCATCTCTACAAGCGAAAGGGAAACAGGCAGTCTTGTGACAACCATGGAGGAATCTCTCTCCTGGCCATTGCCAGCAAAACCCTTGCCAGAATCCTCCTTAACTGCATCATTTAACACATGGAAGATGGACACCTGCCAAAGAGTCAGTGCGGCTTCAGAGAGGGCTGAGGGACAGTGGACATGATATTTGCAGTACGTCAACTACAGGAGAAGTTCCAGGAACAAGACAGGGACCTTTATACAACGTTCATGGACCTGACCAAAGCCTTTGACACCATCAGTCGTGAGGGGCTATGGCGGATCATGGAGAAGTTTGTCTACCTAGGCAAATTCATCCAAATGGTCCACCAGTTCCACAACGGCATGCTTGCTTGAGTACTAAACGATGGAGATGCCTCCGATGCCTTCCATGTCACCAATGGAGTCAAGCAAGGCTGTGTACTGGCACCCACGCTGTTCAGCATGATGTTTTTGGCCATGCTGTCAGATGCCTTCTGCGATGGCGAAGAAACCAACATCAAGATCAGATATAGGACTGATGGCAGGCTTTTCAACCTGTGGAGGCTGCAGGCAAAGACCAAGGTTGAAGAGGACTCTGTGCACAAGTTCCTGTTTGCAGATGACTGCGCACTCAACGTTGCCACAGAGGCCCAGATGCAGCAGAGCATGAACTGTTTTTCCACTGCCTGCAGAAATTTCAGCCTCACAATCAGTACCAAGAAGACTGAGGTCTTGCATCAGCCCGTACCGCAGAAGACGTATACGGAACCACCTATCACCACTTAAGGGGAAATCCTAAAGGCTGTTGACAAGTTTACATACCTCAGCAGCACACTCTCCAGATCTCTGAACATTGACGATGAGATAGACGCACGCATTGCCAAGGCAAGCTCTGCATTTGGAAAGTTGTGGGAGTTAGTGTGGGAGAGGAGAGGCGTCAAACTGTCCACAAAGCTGAAGATGTATAAGGCAGTCATACTGCCCACACTGCTGTATGCTTGTGAGGCATGAACTGTGTACGAGTGCCATGCTAAAATGATGAATCGCTTCCACATGAACTGCTTCAGAAGGCGGCTGAAAATTACCTGGCAGGGCAAAGTTCCAGACACAGATGTCCTCTCTCAAACTGGTCTGCCAAGTATCTACACCTTGCTGAGGAGATCCCAAGTCAGATGGGCAGGCCACCTTGTACGTATGCCAGACATATGCCTCCCCTAGAGACTGTTCTATGGGGCACTGGCGGAAGGCAAACGCACACAAAGTGGGCAGAAAAACACTTCAAGGACACACTGAAAGTCTCTCTAAAGAGCTTTGGCATTGACCCAGACTCCTGGGAAATCCTAGCACAAGACCGCCTGAAGAAGCTGTATCAGCAAAGGTGCTACCTCCAACTTTCATAGCAGGATTGCAAATGCACAGAAGAACCGTGAGCTGTGCAAATTTATAGCCAACTCTTTGCCAACCAACCCAGCAGACCACTTGTGCCCGACTTGCGGCAGAGCTTTCCGAGTACGCATTGGACTGATCAGCCACAGCCAGACACACTGTACCCAGTCAACCTCCTCAATGTAATGTCCTTGGTTATTGTTGACAACGACGCACAAACACCACCATAGATTTGGTGGTAAAGACCAGATTAAACAGCAGAGTGAGGTACGAGGCCCAAAATTGTTGATCATATTTAAATAGGCTGTTGGGAAGGCCTTTTGGGCCAGGTGTCCCGTCTGATCTCATTTTCATAAGAGTAAGTTTCACTTCTGAAGCTGACAGACATAGGCAATCTGAAGAGGTTGGCAATGAAGATACTATGGAAATCCTTTCTACATTTAGAAAGGTGGGCAACATTACATTTGCTGATGGATCTCCTGAGAATGCTGCAGCTATGTGAGCTGACCAATCCGCTTCCAAAATACCTGAGTTATGATGGCAGAATCTCCCATTTGCAAGGGAGTTGATTCCAGCCCAGAAGATTGCTGTTTTTAATTTTACTTGCATGTAGCAGCTATGACCATACTTGAGTCTGATAGAAGTACTTGGCTGACCAGATGGCCTTTTAATACGCTCACCTTAAGTCTGCTGTTTGTTTCCTTTTGTCATGGCCAGTCTGTGGATCTAGTTTCCAAAGTTTTCTAATAACTCTGTTTGATTTCCTTTTTTCCAGCCGGAGTGATGTTGAAAACCAGGCTGCCTCTTTCCTGGAGGTTTTACGACATTTGGTGTGATTATTTGAAAAACGTGCGATAAGCGCCACTGTCATGGTCTCCCAACACTGCAACAGGAATAGACCTTGTGATGGGCTCTGCTGGGATATGAAATTAAATATAAAATGCTTGATGGGCTCTGTCCCAGCTCCATTCAAAACTAGAAGCCTAAGATTCTAAGCGCTTGATATCTTGACTAAATCATTTGCGTGGGGGGCTCTGGGTGGAAACTGTAATACCGCATTCTGAGCAAAGTGATTGCTCTCCAATCTTTTATACTATAGTGTATAATCATTGCAAACAGCTCAGAATCCACAAATGTATAATCCATGATAGAGGTGGTCTTATTCGTTAGCTTTGTAAAAGCTGCAGGTTGGTCTTGGGGGAGACAGCCATTTAGTGAGTAAAGACTACCGACTACCTTGAGGTAAAATCAAATTACTGGCGGGATTTTTTAACTGGCACCTGTAAATTAAATTTGACTTGATTTAGAATTGCTTTTCAGTAGATGCATATTGAAGTCCCCTGACAGGACCAATTGTGCTTGTGGGAATGTATATTGTAAAGATTCAACAAGCGCTAGTTAGACTTCTAGCTTTCCTGCTTTGCCTCTCTGATTGGGATGAATATATACATTACAAATTAAGAGACTAAAGTCACAGTCTAAAGTTAATGTTGGCGGAGCTGAGAGTTTGACACATTGTGCCCAAGTTATCCCCAGGTCAATCTGTTCTTGATGCCACAGCAGGTGGGATTCGACATATATAGACCTTCCGTCTGTGGCTCTACTGGTCCTGTCTGTTTTTATTGCTTCTAAATGAAATGCCTTGAAGCCTATGATTGGAGTCAGCTTTTCCGCCCAGGTTTCCTGCAGCAATAAAATGACAACCTTTTGTAGATGGGTAATGAAGTTGTCCTCGCCCACCTTACTGCTAATGCTGTTTACATTCCATGAGCACAATGATAAAGCACAGGGGCTGTAGTTGCTTACAATACATGTATGCATTCACGATACCCTCTTGCCCCCGATACAACATGTGGCATGGTGTTAAAAGAAACTTGCCTCATTTAATTTGTAGCTCCTGGGGCCGTATTTGTTTGTAGACTCTTGAGGTTCTATAGTTAGTTGGTCAATGGGGCCAATTGCTCTCCTAAGCACCCCAATGCTAGAGATGCCCCCTTTCGATAATTGTTTCTGTTGTGGATGGAGGGGGGCTTGAATAAAGCTCTGAAGCTGGCCTTATCAGTTCAATACCCCATCTGGAGAAGCTATGCTTACGTTGCCATACTACTGTGGCAATCCTTGGGTTCGACGAAGTGCCAACCGTCATTTCACTGCGTACTAAGGCTGGGTTGGGTTTGAACTGGACACGTTCAATATGGTCTGTACCAAAATTGTAGGTGTTTGAGATTGTCTATAGCCCAAGGCCCACTTCTCAGTATCCACAGCCTATGATGGCAAGAAACCCAAAGGTAGGCACCGCTGGTTCAATAAAATGTGCCGGTCCTTAAATAAGCACCTAATCCAAGCTATTAAATCCAAGGATGCCAACGCCATCCGCTTAGCTAGGAAGTCCTACAAGTCAGCCATACGCAAAGCCAAGCGTGACCAAGATGATAAGTGGTGGACAGCACTTAGCGACGCTGTGCGCGAGAGGAATTGTAGTCTGTTCTGGTCCCTGGCAGCGCGAGGCCCAGAAAGCAGTGGACTGAACATTACAACCAACATCGCCCCGAAAGGCTGGGTAGACCATTTTAGTAGGCTGTACTCCCATGACCAGGATAGCCCCACTCCTGTTCACATGGACCCCTGCCTAAACACTTCTTTAGCACCCACCACCGAAGTGCCCCAGCTGTTCTCTCAAAGTGACATAATATATTCCCTAGGCACCATAAAACGCGGCAGGGCCCCCGGCTCGGATGGTGTTCCAGCAGACCTGTTCTCAACCGACATTGCATCCTGGTCAAGATACCTCACCATCATAGCGAATGCAATAGCATCTGGGGCGCCTATCCCTGAGTCCTGGAAAGGGGCTATTGTTGTCCCGATCTTTAAAAAGGGGCGACAGATCACTCCCCTGCAACTACAGACCAATTAGTCTAATTGACTGTGTGCAAAAAGTCTTCTGCCACTGCCTCTTGGGAAAGATCGAAGACTGGATGACTGAACATGATATCCTTAGTCCCCTCCAAGACGGTTTCTGGAACAAATATCTACCACTGACCAAGCCCTCAGGTTCCTATTTTTATACTGGAAAACAGTGCTCATTGGTAAAGGGAGCCTATAATGTAGCTTTTGTGGATCTAAAGTCTGCTTTTGACCTAGTATCTCGCAACAAACTATGGGACACTCTCTCCCGACTATGGGACACTGTGGGAATCCCGGAGCATATCCTAGCACTATTGATACAGCTCCACGAGGGCAACTACGCACGAGTCAGGTGGGATAACAAGGGGCAACTAACTGATAGAATCCATGTATCAAGGGGTGTGCGGCAAGGGTGTGTCCTTGCCCCGACCCTCTTCTCTCTGTATATCAATGAAATCGTCCCCTCCCTGCTTAGAGTGGAGGCTGACGCACCATCACTTGGCACACAAAAAATCCCTGTCATGCTCTTTGCAGATGATACTCTCCTGATATCCAAGACCCCTAGTGGACTAAGGAAACTCCTCACGTGCTTTGAGAAATTCTGCTCAACGCGGGGACTTGAAATCAATGCCTCTAAAACACAACTAATGACCCTCAATCCCCATAGATCTTTTAGAGGAAATTTACACTAGAGGGCACCACACTTGAGAAGGTTGGCATTTGCAGCTACCTGGGTATAGCATTGACTGACAACATGTCTTAGAAATCACACATAGGAAAGCAAGCTTTAAAACTAAAGCAAACACCCGGGGTACTATTAAAAGACTTTCACCTCACACACACAAAAGCAATTCGCCCAGCAAACAGATATACGAAGCCCAGGCTGTGACCTCAGCACTTTACGGAGCTGAACTGTGGGGTTACGCCAAAATCCAAGACATAACCATAGCTGAAAACAACTTCCTAAGAAACCTTGTGTCCCTTCCGCCAAGCACTCCACTGTTCCCCCTTTTTAAGGATCTTGGTATAAAACGCATCGGTCATAGAGCTTGCCTACGCCCTTTCCTGTACTGGCGGCGTCTCTGGACTACCCCAGAGCTTGAAACCTTTACTGTAGCCCTGCAGGTTATTTTAAAAGCTGATCATCTTCACAACATCCCTTGGCTACGGTACATTAAGGGGTCACTTTACTCACTCGGGCTCAGTGAACTCTGGAATTCACCAACCTCCTCTGCCTTTCCCTCGAAAAGCGAACTAAAGAAACTATATTGGCAAATGGTAGATCACGAAGATCTAGGGGCCGCACTTCACACTACATTATCTTGTGACTTTGTTGATTTAAAAGAGACATGGAAGTGTGAGGTTTTTTGGGACATAATCATGGTCCCAAGGGAAAGGAAACTGTACTTTCAGCTCCGCATTGGAACGCTACCACTAAGACTTTTCACCAGCCGCTGGTCATACAAAGAATCAACCGCTTGCCCAGCCTGCAAAGCCCCCATTGAGAACCTCCCTCACGTCCTTTTTGCCTGCCCCGCGTACACCGCCTCACATACGAAATGCCTGGCCCCGGCATGCAGACTGCTGGGAGTCCGCAGCTCTGAAATAGCCCTGTGAATCCTCAGATCAGACACTAGGCCAATGCTAGTGTTCGCCGTTGCCAAGTTCCACGGAGCTAGCTGGATTGCTATAGGGACATTTTTATCTGTTTAATGGTTCCAACAAGACTGTTCCATCACACTGTGTGAGTGTATTTTATCCTTATTCCATTTTATCATTATATGTATTGTTATATTTATTACATTGTGTATTTATTTGTATTTATTGCTGCTATGCGCTTTTATGGCTCTTGTAGCCGAAATAAAGTTCCTTTGACTTGACTTGACTATAGCCCAAGGCAATTTTAAGATGGCCACCCTGTTTAAAGAGCAATGCCTTCCTCTAGTCCTGTAATGCGGGATAAATTCAATCATGACTAATTCTTGTTCCATGGTATCTTCAGCTGATTGAGGGGTCTTCTGGCTAAACTGGATGAGATTCCAGGTAGATTGGACTGTGTGCTGTGGTACCTGTTCCATTCGGGCGTTGGCCAATGACTCATGAATATAATCAGCTGTGGACATCTATTCTTGAAATCCTACCAGGGCTTCTGGGCTTAAGAGAATCTGATAATTGTGCTCAGGTACTCTGTATCCTACTTTCCATATCATGAGGCTGAGCTTGCAAGCTTGCTGGGCATAGGGAAACCTGGCTTGAGCTAGTTCCTGGGGTGATTTTGTCCTGATGATCCTTTGGCTCAGTGTTGGAATGCACCCCACCCTGGTCCGATGATTTGGGACCTTCGATGGCAAAGAGCACTTTGGCGGGTGACCTTGGTACATTGTTTTGAGCTGTTTGAGCAAGGTCCCTCTTTTCATGGTGGGTGGACTCTGTTGGTATTGACTGGTTAAAAAAGTGATTTCTTTGTTGGAAAACTGGATACATGGGCCGTAACCCCTGCTGGTCTTTGCCTACCTGGGGAAGATTTTGAGTTGAAGCTGCTTCTCTATTCAGCTTGTTGTTCCTGGCCTTAGTGACAACCGGATTAAAATTTTGGAGCAGTCCGAACTGCGGCATGGTAAGGAGGCCCTGTGATAGGCTGTACTCTCCATGCGTTTGTGTCTCAGATAGTTCCTCTATGTGCCATTTCTTAGCGCTCAGCTCAACATACTATTCGATGACTGACTGGACCTTATGGCTGCACTCAAATGATGATGCCTGCTCGGGTGCCTCCTGCACATAGGTAACTGATTGTCTTCCCGATTGGCCCGCCAAGGGGGTAAGTGGTCGGTCTTATCACAGTGTACTATTTGAGATGAGTTAAGTGCCACTGATGGATTTGAAGATTTAACGTCGGCTAGAATTTCTGCCAGAATATTTGGCATGTTTCTTAAGTGATCCAAGAACGAGGAGCATAGGCACAAATGGTAAGCTGTGTCAGGGTTTTTCTGCACCCGCCTGATCAGAGTGTTTAGCTCTTGTAGCTTTTGATCTATACCGACGACACGGACCACCAAGGAATTCAGTAGGTCAACTTGGATTTCACGTTTTTCAGAGTGGTATGATAGGGCTGAGGAGATCACCTCCATTGTACTCAGAAGCAGGATGCACAAAGTGGGTGGAACATGTCCGTTGCTTCCCATGTCAATGCTGGGCACTTGGATGTGCTCCTCAATGCCAGTGTGCTTATAGTGAGCCCTCAGAGTAGGTGGATTATGTGTGTTGTTTCCCAAGACGTTGCGGGGCACAGACGCAGGCTCCTAAGTACCAGTGCACTTATGATGAGGTGAGCCGAAATTGTACCCTACTCGCTACACGTTACTGGCCTTTGCCAGCATGCTGGTTTCAGATTGTGCTGTGCCATTGCACGACTGGATCATAATTGGAGAGAGCAAGATGTTGTCATGCTTTGGGCCAGAATTAGTTGTGGTGTCATGCTGCTCCATGGCACCATAATGATTGTCTTCAAAAGGGCTCAATAGAAGCTCTTGCCATAAAACCGAGGCTTCCAAGAATCTTTCAAGTGGCGAGTTGACTTGACTTAGGTTGAACAAGAAGTCAGAAGACTTCCTTGGAATGAGCCTTTTAGAAGTTTTATTGTTTTCCATGTTGAGGCTGGAGTTGAACTCCCCTACTTGTGTGCACTTGAGCTATGACCTGGAGTTGATTTTGCTTACTAGAGCAGAAAATCTTCTTCTTGGTGGAGGCCGGATAAAGGTGGGTATTGTCAGGCATGTAGCATTGGTCAGAGGTGGATAATACTATTGGAGATTTTAGAAAATCAGTAATTTTAGCATTCCTGAGACTCTTTAAGGCAGGGCTCGGACTAGCAGGGCTATGCTTACTGATTCCGGTTGCAGCTATTGGCGTAACTTTAACCTTGACCCTACATCTCTTGGCAGATTTTATTACACCACAAGCCTTGCCAGACCTCATTGTGATGAAGTGACGAGTAGGCGCAGGAGAAAAGACTGTCAGTTAATGATCACCTGGTACTGCTGAGCGTAACAGTCCTTATTATTTGACTGGAAAACTGAACGCAAGTGTCAAACAAGTTGATAAGCCTTAACTTACTGACCGCTCCGGCCACCAAACATGAAAGATGGAAAAATGCAGATTATCAGAAGTGGAGAAATCGGGTAGAGAATGGACGACACCTCCGAAACCCACCATCCACCAAAAGGCGCAGGCCCCATGAACATTGACTGAGAGGACATGCTAGTTGAACTTGAAAATTATCAGCCATTGGAAGGCGCTTCCACACACTACCCTATCTTGTGTGGTTGACCAGGTAGGGGGCATGAGCAGGCCCATTGTGGAGGAGGGACCAATGTCTCACTTCTTGCGCCGACCTACTCTCTTGCAGTTAAATGGAGGGCGTGTGCGCACTTCACTCAGTGCTTGCCTGCAGCTTTTGCTTGTACAAGTGTTGTTGGTTACAGCTTGTTTCACCCAGGTGGGGGGCCCGACCACACCTCTTAGGCAGTTGCAGTTTGTTAATAAACGTTGGACCACACTGCCAAACCACTCCCTATTAAAGTGGTTGTCAGGGATGGGGGGCAGGTGCACGCACGTCATAAATTAAAGCAGACCACACCAATGTCCCACACTCCTGCCTTAGCGGAACTCCTGCGGCTGGTGACATGAAGGCAATATAGGCATGCTGCACTTCTTCCTAATGTACCAAAGCTTCAAAGGACCAGAGTAAGTGATTAGGTAAGTGCACTGAGCAGTTAGCTGGACGACAAATTGGTCAGGGCCAAGTTGTGCCCTGAAGGTTCAAAGAATCAATTATGGTGCACAATTAAAAAGATGAAGCTCAGCTCAGTTCATCGGTGCACTGTCAGCTGGCCTATATTGCCATCACTGTGACAGCATTATCCATGTCTTTCAAATAGTGCTCAAAAATGGGAGACAAAAGGCCAGGAAATACCACACTGTAGCTCCGGGCACTGGACTGATGCGCACAAAGTAACTGCTCCTTTTGGCCTAGGGGGGTGTAGAAGATGAATAACAAACAGGCCCATCGCGGGCACAAGCTACACCGGCCTATTGCCGGCCACCTCCGCACCATTCTGTGGGACCCGAGGCTCTAGGCCTGAATGGCACCCCCCCATCTCACCGCGTAACTATGTGAGCGGGCTGCATCTGCAGCGTTCGGATGCTTCCTGGCGGTAACAGCTGTAGGGTGGCAGGGCGGGTGGGCAGACTGGTTGGGCGTGTTGAGGTGCTCTGGGTTTCCCTGATGGCAAAAGCTACAGGGTGGGCGGGTCAAGCGAGGCACTCAGCAGCTGATGTCCAATAGCTGCTGAACTGCTGACAAACAATTTACTCAGGAACAAAGAGCCTCCGCCTCACCCAGCCTTCAATTACCCACCCGCCAACGATGCACCTCAGGCGCGGCCTTGCCGCGCTTCACTTCTCTGTATACAGTTCACTCACTCATCAGCTCACTTATCCACTCGACCCTCCCCTTGTTGCGTTGCGTCTGACTGGTGAACACATAAGGAGTAGAGAAATCTTCCTCCGACAGAACGATATATTGCTTCATTCCTGTAAGTTGGGTGGAACAAGCACTGGATGA
This sequence comes from Pleurodeles waltl, assembly GCF_031143425.1. Lineage (NCBI taxonomy): Eukaryota > Metazoa > Chordata > Amphibia > Caudata > Salamandridae > Pleurodeles > Pleurodeles waltl. Next base: position 516,664,446 of record NC_090440.1, on the reverse strand, counting down.
GGGGGAGTCAGGTTCTCCCTGTGCATTTCAATGGGCACTTTGATTCAGTGACAGATCACAAGGAAGGGGCCTGGACACATCTCAGGGAGAGGTTGACGGGGCTTATAAGAGAAACATAAACAGTAGGGCTGAGGGCCCAGGATTAACCTTTGATGCACAAATCACTGTGGCTGACATGCAGGTGTGAACTCTGGTCACTCCCATGAATCCTGTGGCTCAATCAGCTTCAGAGTCCTGTCTACTGTGACAGACATCTTCCAGGAGAAAGGATGAATGTGAGAGACGTCCATTTCAAAGAAGCAGAACCCCAACATAAAAGTTCAAAGGTCCAGATCCTAATTCACATTTTATGTCTGGAAAAAAACTATAAGTAGGGGAGTTTGAGACCCCCAACCTTGTGATCTGCCAAGCAGCCAGCCAGACTGCATGACCCGGGGAAGCTCTGCAAGACTTCTGCCTATGACAAGATCTAAGGGTATTTCCTGCTAGCCTCCCTGCTGGGTGAGGGAACATTACCCAGGGAAGTCAAGACAACCTGCCCTGGAGCACCAATACTTGCCAACTCGCTAAGACTGGTATGCCAATGATGGAGAGGAGTATGTTGGAGGAAATGAGTTCCAGAGAGAACCCCAGACTTGTGGGGATCTTGAGCAAGACGTAAGGACAAGTGCTGCATCGATCAGGTCTTCACGGTGTGCAGCGTTGTGAATTTGGCATCCCTGTATGCCAGGAGAGTCTGTGTGCACCAAGGACAAGTTTTTCATTGATTGGGCTGTTGCCCGTGTGCAGCAGTGTGGAAGTTGGTGACCCCTATGTCAAGAGGGGCCGCCATGTGCCAAGGAACTGTGTTGCATCGATCAGGCTGTCTCCCATGTGCAGGAAGTTGCCACGACCCCATATGCCGGGAGGGTCCTCAGAAGAGGCAGGCTGTGGCTATTGTGACCCAACAGTGAGGTTGCCAGGAGGGGCTGCTCAGCGCGATGATGCCTGAGGTTTAGGTCATTGCCTGTGACCCAAAACTGCTGCAACAACCAACACGAGGGAGCTTTTGTATCCAAGGAGGCCTAAGGACAGACAGACACCATCAGAGCCCCACTGGCAAGGAGCCTTCCCCATCCCGAACAAGGAAGAAAAATAACTTATCACGTGTGGCTGGAACCAGAGCAACTCCAGTCAGGATGCTGGTCAGCGTGGCTCAGGAGAAAGAGCTGGCACCTGCCAGGAATGCATGCAGCCTGACTTTGCCGATCCAGGCCAGGACCGCACTGCACTTCTGCCAGGTTTTGCACCGCTGGAGCAGGTAAGCTAAGAACGGAACCTACCAGGCCCTGGGGGATATATCGCCTTTGGTTTCTGCATCCCTACTTGACTCTAAATGACTACACCTTACTAACTGAGTCCAAGAGGAGGAACCCTAAATGAACAGGGTGTAATTGTTTACATTCCCTGGATGTTACCGCATTTGAATGGGAAATAACAGCACACCTGTTATTTGGAAACTAGGTAGTCTGGGAGTGGCCTGACAACTACTAGGGTGCCTACCTCAAGGGGGACTGTGTTCTTGCTTTTTGAATGCTGCTTACCTTTGCATGTGTATAATTAGACTTATTTAAAATGCTTCTTTTATTTTAAATAAGTAGTTGACTGGACATTGATTTATTTTGTGCATTGCTTGCACGTTAAGTTATGAGTCTTGATCACTAAATTGTATCTACACTTCCCTCCGAGGGAGTCTTGACGGCTTGACCTATGCTACTAACTGAGAGTCAGTTGCAGTAGAGGGCGCTTGACCCAGTTGAGCTGGGTCCATAGTAGGGATGGCCCGGGGACACCAAGGGTACAAGGCCTCAGCCACCTCGGTTGGTCCCAGTAACTCATGTGTGCTCGTGGCACCGTGAATGGGGTTCTGATAGTTTTTCTGGAATCTAAGAAATGCATGTATTTTAAGTTTTTAAGGACATAATTGATGGTTATCTTCATATGCTGATCGGGGGATAATTCCATAATGTGGATTCTGTTCCAGAGAATTTCCAAATGAGGTTTACTTGGCATTACATTTCAGTGTTTTGATGCTTAAGGACCTTCTGTAGCTACCTGAATCTCACAATACGATCACTAACCTGGATAGGCAGACTGTTTTTCTGAGACTGATAGCCTTGTGGACGAAACAGACCACAGACATGTTATCTTCATTGGGTAGCTAGAAGATGGCTTTCGGGATTAAGTTTATGTGGTTGAATTTTCCTGTTTCTTTTTGCAGAAGATTGAAAGGATGGCTTTCAGAGGACCAAAAAGGTTGAGGAAGGCTACTGATCGAGGCATTTCCATAGTCATTGTATTAGAAGACCAGCCCTTGGCCTGCTGATCAGAAACCCAAGTATGGTTGTAGGTTTTCGATATTTTGTAGCACACAGAGCAAGTATCTTATAGGATGGTACTATCTGATTGGTTAGGAATCGTGGCCAGCTTGGGGTCCATGCTAAAGATCAAATATTTGTCCTGAGGAGAAAAAGTAGGAGCGAAACATTATAACTGTAGTTCTTTTACGCATGCTAGATCAAACTGGGGCATCATTTTCAACAGGAAAAATTATATTTTTTGTTTAGCATGAGAATAATTTTAATGTCCTCTTTTCGCTTTTCTACTTCTGTGAAGATTAGATTGCCTTATGCATTTTCCAGTTATTCCATTGCTTGTTCTGTTTAGGGCCTCTAGACACTCTGAATAGGGCGGGCGGGACTCCTGCCACTTTTTCAAGGATATCCAGCGTCCGTCTAACTTTCAATAAGGTCAATCGAGTTTCTGATGACTGTAGTAATGGACTGGAAGTGTGTGAAACAAGCAAATGATAAACTATGTAGGTAAAACGAGGAATTTTTAAAGTATGTATGTTAGATGTGTATGTGGTATACATATGGCGTAAACCTAGCCAAAAGGCAGCAAAGCTCTGTACAGGGTCAAAGCCAAAGGTACAGTCAAGGAGGAATAGAAGTGGCAAGTGAGTTATGAGAATGTCAAGCTCGGATCTTGTGGCCGATGCTTTGAGATTCTTCTTGGTTTGTAGAAAGGGCCACTTCTCTCCAGAGGAAGTACCAGACACCAGGCTGTACAGGTAGTCCTGCAATGCTTGAGAAAACAATCCAACAAAGAGGAAAAAAACTGTAGACCAGAAAAAACTCTCTAGTTGACCAACCCAACCAACAGGGGAACAGCAGAAGAAAAGTAACAGGAACTGGAGAGAGTGCGTCGAGGCCAGTGGAGTCCAGTGAGTGAACAAGAATTCAAGCACAATTGTAACGCAACTAGACTTCACACTGGACCTCCTTTTATAGGTTAAATCAGGAAATAACATCATCCTAGAAGAGTTTCAGCTATCTTTAATTAGGAAGAAAAAATAAGAAACTATGTAATGCCATGTATATGTAACTGTAATGGTAAAAGAGGACAAGTTGTAGCCCAGTAATTAAATCCCTACCCAACCCCTCATAAAAATAGTTAAATGAGGAGTTCTTCCACATCAGATGCCTTCCAAAACTCGGCATGCAGGGAATAATGCCCCATACGTCTTTGTGTGGTCAGAAACCCAGACTCCAGGAGGAAGCCACGTAGCTCAACCCCGTGCAGTGAGAACGAGGTAAGGAAGAATCCCTACAGAGGTTGTTACTGCAACATCGTGTATTGTTCTTTAAATAGGCATGTCTTCAGCTCCTTCCTAGATCAGAACAGGGCTCAAGTAGTCCAGATGGGTACTGGGATGTCATTCTAGACCATGAATGCATAGAGAGCAAGACAATTGACTTATTTTCTTCTTTGTTTTCACACCAATTTGTTTCCAGTATGACAGTAGCCTGACTGCAGGTGTGCCAAGAACTGGCGAGCTTGTCAAACGAGGATTGTGGTTGTGATGGCTTTGTGAACAATGCAGCTGTTCTGAAGACTGCAGGCTGACAAGGAGAGTCAGTGATGCTCCATCAGTTGGAGATGAGGTGGTAATCTTAATTCATGTTCGTGATGAGTCAGTGGAGGAGAAGACAGTGACCAGGTGCGTCTGTACGGTTACTCATACTAAAATGTGGAATCGAGAAGGCTCTGATAGATCAGCGATGATGTTTCATTGTAAAAACCTCAAGAAGGGACTGGCACGAGAACCGAGAAAGAATTCTGCCTGTAGCATCCTCGGTACCCTGAGGGCAGTACACATTGTGTTCATAAGGGGTAGACACAAGGCACATTATTCGGAGTCGAGTTCTTCAGGACAGCCACACTACTGTAGGATAGAAGCTATTGTATATGTTTCTGCAACAATCTAGACCTGCACGCTCTGCTTCTCACAAAGGCTCAGAAAGTGGCGGGGAGCTGCCAGTGGAGTGCCTCGCATGTAAAAACATATCCATCTTTGTGTCAGTCACATGATGTATGTGCTAATCTCAGGGCTGCCATAATTCATCGCGTTCCTGCAACACACTTCTTCATAATGTGCCTTTCTCCTGTTCCTTTCTCCGTTGCGGATTGGCTCCCCTTCTTTTGTTGAATGGTCCCCTAAACATGGCCGTGTCCGGTCCACTGTACAGCAGTGTTCTCTCTCCTATTCATTAACATTTTGATCCTGTTCCTAGTTCCCAAGCTTTCTGCTCAGTGATTTTTTATTGTTACTACTAATTGGTGCATGACTGTTGCATTGCTTCCCCCTTGTTTTTCTGCTTGGATGGCTGGCTCCATTTGCACCCCATTTTCCCCTTCATACGTTATGTTGGATTTTTAGGTGCTGTTGTTTCTCGGGAACGCTCCCCCTACAAACATATATACTCTTCCTTGATCGTCGGTTTGAAGACCTCTTGCCCGAGAATGACTGCTGTCTGCAAGCCAGAGTTACTGCTCAAGCCTCATTCCACATACAGCCCTGGTCAAGACAGCCTGTGTGGTATCTGAGGCTAATGAACAGAATATTATCCAGGTAATTTGCAGGTTGAAGGCCTAAAATGTAGTATATCTTCCTCGTCAGAATCGTAATCTTTACTATAACCAATTGTTTTGTGAAAATACTATTTCAAGATGAAGTATTTTAATTATCCAATAAATATATCAATGTATAACTCTAATCTCACCTTCTGTACATGATGTGTAAATATTTATAAAATGCGTGAATACTGTGAGGTTTTAAAATCGTATTTGATTGATATAGTCAGAGTTATATTTCATTTCATTCTATCCGTTTCCCCCACACTCCTCCAACGTAAAATATATATATGTACATTAGAAATACGTTAAGCAATGTAAGAAACCGGTGTATTTCCTATTTGCTTAGAAATGCGGATTGAACATATCCTTCCTCGGCTTTTTGGACTTTCGGAGGTGTCATAACGTGGTTGTGCGCAAATTTCCATAAAAAGGAAATAAAACTCTGGCGATCGAATGTTTCCTGGGTAACTCTTGTGTTTTTGAAGTCTCAGGTGGTCTGTTCATATTTCACATACTGTGATGTCTTGGTGGGAAAATGTTACAGGACCCCCCTGATGGTGTGTGGTGTCACAGATATACACCTATGGTGCATTCACTGTTTATGACATCACACTCAGTGGAAAGGGAACCAAAGGAGTGAGCACTGCATTGAAGAGACTGAAGAGGCGAGGGTGCTTTGTGCACTCGTGAGACCTTCTTTCTTATAAATTATAACGAAGAATATTTACCACCACTGGTAGGAAAAGGTTTATATTGCATGTTTAGTCCTGGGATTGCGAGCTGCGACAGGGGCACCCTAACACCGCTGATCAGAGAAGAGCAGGGGCCACTAAAGGAATACACAGGATGCAGCCGATGTTCCAGACTTTGACGAACGTACAGTGCCCTGTAATCTGATAAAGCATAACTGGGATCATCTATCATCTAAACCCTGGCATTAGAGACTCACCAGAGCATTTAAACAGCTGCGCTGACACCTGGGCGTGAAACATTCTGCATAGAGTTATTATCTCTTCCTCGCGCCTCCTGCAAAGACAGATCCTCTCATTGAAGATTCTAATAGGAACCAAGTACCATCTGTTGTTCGCTGGTAGCATTTGTACCTAATTAAAGTCTGTGTCTGATCAGGTCACTGGTGCTAAGCAAATGAAATCTGTGTTATTGTCATCGGCAGACTCGGGTGTGTGATCCGCATCCTTTTCTAAGCAGCTTGCAAATCATAAAGCCTCGAATCTCCAGCCTTCACCTTAACATGGCTACACGTCCTTCACCTGCCCTTGGGTATCTTGAGTACATCAGGCCTTCATCATTTTTACAACAGCCTTTTAAAGTCTTGTTTCACCTGGTCTTGTCTCGAGTAAACCCAACACTGAGTACTGTATACATGAATGTGTGCATCCAGCTTACAGCTAGTCAAGAAGTCCAGTTTACATCTAGCTTTGAATTTCCAGCTTACACCTAACTTTGATTATCCACCTTACACCTGTTATGTTATGTAGATTTGTGGAGCTCACTGTCAACTGGGGGTATCCTGGTGTGTGTCAAGTGTGTGTTTAGCCACGCCCCTGACCTAGTCTGATGACTCAAAAAGCCAGGTCTTCAGCTTCTTGCAGAATTCAAGAAGTGAGGAGGAGGCTCTTATGTGTAGCAACAGCCCATTCCACAATTGAAGAGAAATGCAGGAGAAGGATCAACCGCCAGATCTATTTTTCTATATGTGTGGGATTTGTGCAAGTAGGAGTCCGGATAAGCGGAGTTATCTGGAAGGTTTGTGAAAGCAGATGGGATTGTTGAGGTATGCTAGGCCAGTGTCATGTAATGCCTTGAAAGTGTGGGTGATGAGATTGAATCATGCTGTTTTGTGAATGGGGAGCCCGTGGAGCTTCCTTAGGTGGGAAGTGATGTGAGTGCGGCATAGGACGTTTGAGAGTGATTTGCGCTGCACAGGTCTAAAAGGTCTGCAGGTTTATGGTGAGTTTTTTCCCTGCTCCTGGTGGAGAGAGTTTACTTGCTTTGCTTGTGACCAGGGCATGTGTGACAGTTTTCCGGGTGATGACTGGAAGTAATTTGAAACCGGCTTCTTCAGGATATGGAAGCATGAGGTGGTGATGACACTGACTTGGGTGGTCATGTCGAGTTTGCTGTTGATGATGATCCTGAGGATCTTGTCATGAGTGGTGAGGGTGGGTGTTGGTCCTAGCTCTGTTGGCTACCAAGTTGAGTTCCACAGTGATATGCTGTTCCCAAAGATCACCATGATCTTCGTCCAGTGGGTGATTTCAGTTATGCAGACATTGAACCTAATCCAGGTCCAGGGCATCTTGTCCCTGAAGGAGAGAATGAGTTGCATGTCGTTGGTGAAAGAGAGGACGTTGATGTCATGAAAGCAGATGATGCTAGCCTTGAATATCCAGTCTACACCTAGCCTAAACTATCCAGCATACACTTAGCCTTGAATATCCAGATTACATCTATCCTACACTCTCCTGCTGACACCAGGCTTTGAATATACAGCTTACATCTAGCCTAGACTATCCAGTTTACACCTAGCCTTGAATATCCAGTGTACACCTAGCCTTGAATATCCATTGTATACCTAGCCTAGACTATCCAGCCTACCTCCAATACAATATACAGTTTACACTTAAACTTGACATCCAGCTCACACCTAGCCTTGAATGTTCTGCTTACGTTTGGCTTCCAATGTCTTCCTTCACTGGCTTTGAATCTCCTGCTTGCACCCAAACATGCATAGGCTGTTTACACCAGAATGTTTTATGAACTATGCTGGAGAGAAGACACACACACAATCTTATTCCAATTGTAGTATGGGTGGCGATGGGACAGTGTGTTTCCATGTCTGGGTAGTAGAACCTTGTCTCTGTGCCCTGGCAGTTGTGATTACAAAGTTTTATTGGTGGGACAAGCATGAGCCAGCATGGACATTAGCCTTCTGTGGCAACATATTGATTTCAATATTGAGGTCAAGGTGCAGTCAGCGCTCTCTGCATTTGAAAGACATAGTCACACAATTACACCTTTAACAGATGCAATCAAAGACGTTTAAAGACAAGGGCAAAGTTGACAACTGCCCAGGGCCCTCACCTTCCAAGGGGCTCCCTGTGAAGTGAACAATCTCTGCTACTGACCCCTGTCTGTTCTATTTCTCTCTCTCTAATGCTCCCTCCCTCCCTCTGCCTACCTTTATCCCTGACTCAGTCTCTCTCACCTATGTTATCTTAAGGGTTTCTGGGGTCCCAGGCAAGACGTATGTCAGCATTTGTGTAACCCTGTTAAAGTTTAACATATAATGTGTTATTGTTTGGCATTATAAGGGCATGAATTATCAGGAAATGCGTAGTAAAATTCAAATGTGTTCCACATAGGGAAAATATCTATAGATGAGAGTCTTGAACAAGGCCTGCAAAAGACATAATACCCACACATAATTTGGACAGAGAGGGGTCCATGTTGTGTTCTTGTAAGGGACACATCTCACTGTAGAGTATGGTGGGAGGTTGAAAGAGCAGTAGAGAGACCAGTTTTTCTAAACCGGCTGCTCTGTATTCACTAGTGAAGCAATGCTTTTGGTGGGACCCTGGATACTCTCTACACCTACTGATGCATACACTGATTTAGAAGGCAGGTACCTCCTGGGGAAGGCGATCCTCCTATGATGTACCTACACACTTTATTTCAACCAGGCTGACTTTGTGAGAGTCCAGGGTGTTTTTACAGCCCTACTGACAGAGTATGGAGGTCAACTGTGGTAACAATGTAGTTCTTGACATGTCCCACTCTCTGCTGCTGACTGCTGATGCTAAAAAAGGGACAGGGTACTGAGAGACTGGGTTACTGCTGGGGCCTGTTAAACTCCTACACCACCCCCCTAAAGAGAGTAATCCTTTTATTCTGGTGTGCATGATCTGCAAATCCACCTTGATGCCATACACACTCTACTAGTGCAATACACGGTAGGGTAGTTCATTTAGAATATCTTTGCAAAACGATCTCTTACACAGCCCTCTCCTAATGGCAATGCAATGAGGCATGGCAGGTCTAGACATACCGACTTGAACGATTCAGGCCTCAGCACTAGAAAACTCACTGTTTTGAACCACCTTAAAAAACTAAATACAAAATTACTTTGATGACGGTGAGGGCACTGCATCGAGCACTGGTTGAATGTGGAGCACTGAAAGCATTCATTAGGTGATACTGCAGTGAACAACTGTCATAGCTAAACAAGTCATAGAATAGGAAATGTGGTCCGTAGAAAACTAATGCAAGACCTGGATGACATTATAACTAATAGAGTTGATGATAGCAAAGCTTTGTTGGAGGGCAGGGCGAGGCCGGCACATTTGATGGAATGCTTGAGATCCCTGGAATATATATCTTATATGGCCAGGAAACATTAATATAGTAATAAATCTGGAAGACTACTGGTCTGGCCAGGCCTTTACAAGGATTATGACAGTCCCAATTGCTTACCCCTTGTGTTTATCAGAGGGGTAACCAACATGAAAACCTATACCACATACAGTATTCAATGAGATGCCATTTAATGTAATACAACTTTAAAGACTTTACAATGTAATAACAATCCACCCTGAAAGGCCTGTTGCCACTGACATATGCTTTTTAGTATAAGTAAGTCAGACTTACTGCCTTTGTTGTAACTTTTCATAATGAACAGGTCAAACTTTATGAAATATGACTTAACTTTCCCAATTAAACAACCATGTTTGTTTCCTTTATCACCAGCTTGTCCCATAACCAACGTATGCCTAATAACACAATAACAAAACAAAAGTGGAGAACTGCTTCTCATGCGACAGAGTCTGGGAACACCTCTAACCTCACAAAGACTTGGATTTGAGGTGAGCCACATATTAGGGAAGATCTCAATGTACCCTATTTTATTTAGGTTTAGTTTGCATAAGAACATTTACACAAGTGTATATTTGAGATCACTGTACAAAGCCATCACCATGGACAGTTTTAGGAAGTCCTGACAGATAGGGCATGTCAGGAGCACATTACAAAGGATGGACTACGGTAAGTTTAGGAATAACCCAGCATGAATAAATGAATCAACAAACAGTTTTGTCAAGGATAGATTCTGGCAGTATAAAGGAGAAGCAGCCTTCCATATCAGCAGGAAGGGACCCCCTGCTATTCAGATACTTATCAAGAAAACTGTAGTATGGCATTGAACATGGTGTGATCTGAGACCTGCTGTGTTTGGTATATCAAGATCAGGCGTGGGGTGTTCCCTAGGATAAGCATACTCTGAAACATGGCACCAACAAGACAACATAGATGGCCTCTGCAACTGTACATTTGATGGAATCGAAACAGCCATACATGTTATACAGTCTTCCACAAAACATCTTGTGCATGTAGGAAAAGAATCCTACCCCTGTTTAAGACTCATGGCATCTGAACTTGCAAGGTTTGCCGAAGAATAAACCTGCCAGTGATTTACAGTGCAGTTGCATACTAAAGATGGTCACCCGAAAGACGTCGATGCAGTGGCACATATGAGATCTGAAATGTTTTTGCTGTTGGTGGCCTTATCCTTGACATGATCATAATACACTAAGGGGGTCATTCTAACTTCGGCGGGCGGCGGAGGCCGCCCGCCAAAGTTCCCCCGCCAGAACACCGCGGTGATTCTGACTTTCCCGCTGGGCGGGCGGGCGACCGCCAAAAGGCCGCCCACCCGCCCAGCGGGAAAGCACCAGCAACGAGGAAGCCGGCTCCGAATGGAGCCGGCGGAGTTGCTGGTGTGCGACGGGTGCAGTTGCACCCGTCGCGATTTTCAGTGTCTGCCACGCAGACACTGAAAATCAATGTGGGGCCCTGTTAGGGGGCCCCTGCAGTGCCCATGCCAGTGGCATGGGCACTGCAGGGGCCCCCAGGGGCCCCACAACACCCGTTCCCGCCAGCCAGGTTCTGGCGGTGAAAACCGCCAGAACCAGGCTGGCGGGAAGGGGGTCGGAATCCCCATGGCGGCGCTGCTTGCAGCGCCGCCGTGGAGGATTCCCTGGGGCAGCGGGAAGCCGGCGGGAAACCGCCGGCTTCCCTTTTCTGACCGCGGCTTTACCGCCGCGGTCAGAATGCCCCCGGAAGCACCGCCAGCCTGTTGGCAGTGCTTCCGCGGCACTCTTCCCTGGCGGTTTTCAACCGCCAGGGTCAGAATGACCGCCTAAGTATTTTTTAATGGTTGTTATTTTACGATGATCTGTATTTATTGTAATTACCTTTTGTTAAAATGATGATGATGATTATTTTATTATTATTATTGTTGTTATCATCATCATCATCATCTGAGGACGACTGTACTGGGCATACACTTTCCTATCAGGCAACCGGTCCATACACGCAGGCATCTGACATAACTTTTCCTAGTGGACCAGCCAGTTCCATACCATTACCAATGGTTAGACATCACAAGCAACTCAGGCCTACTGTATGGGACATAACCTTTCCCATAGGGCACAACGTGCAATACAAGCACTCTTTTTCATTGGAAGCTCACACCTCCTGCCCAATCAAAAACTTCTAGAGAAGAAGATCAACATACAGGTAAGACCCTATATCCTTCTCAGTAATGCTTCTTAAAGCTATTTTGGGCGATCACATAAAGTCTGACAGGGCCTGTGATTTCAGGACGTAAAAACACAAAGAATGCACAATGCAATACATTTAGGATCATTCCTTACGTGAGAATGTGAATTGAATAGATATGAAATGCATGGTTTTAAATGCAGGGATGCGACCTACATGGCGACCTGTATCAAAAAAGTGAACACAAGCACATTTCGCCCATATACTGCGCTTAACGCAAAGCACGTGGGCTTGAGAGCACTGTCCACATCTGGCGTCTCTCCCGTCACCCCTCCTGGAGCCTAGGTATGGCAGTCCACCGTACTGGGGACTGGAGTCATTAATCTAGCCCTGTTTTCATTATTCCTAAAAGTATGGTGCTCTAATTTGAGGCATTCAGTTCATTAATTACTTAATGTTATTAAGACATTTTAAAAAATACAGCGCTCTCTCGGGATGTGGTTTCCTCTCTCGGTGTTACTTCAAAGCCTCGGTGTTTTTCTCTTGTCCTTGTGCCAGCCCCAGATGTGTATTTGATTTATTCTACTTTGAAGGGGGAAATCTTGTTTTCAAGTGAGATGCCGATGCGATCCTGAGGAGGAAGCGAGTACTTGCAGGGAGCACCAGGCTCCTCCATGACACGGCCGTTATGTTATCGTTACATGTTTTGTTACGTGTTTCATACGTATTCTGCAGCTTATTGGCGCTATAGAAGATAACACAACGAATGATTAAGCAGAACATCATTAAAAACGCAACAATTGATGTATTACGGCCTAAAAAGTAAAGTCTTCAATTTTTTTTGCCAGATGCGTTTAGGGAAGGGAAGGAGCAAGGTTCCAGCGGCAGCACCTTCATTTCCTTGGCCCGATTCACAATCATTTAGTCATGGGTAGGTTAACTCTTGAGATGCTCCAGGGTTAAACGGCAAATGCAGCATGCTTACAACAGTTGCATGGAAAACCAGGCCTGGCTAAAGTCGCCCTTATGGCCCCGAACTAGAGGATTCTGGGAGCTGTACATGCAGATCTCTTCACTGAGCGTGCAATATAGCGCCAACTCCGATGGTCCATACTTATCTTAGTGCCTCGTTGTCTTTAACGAAATACACGTGCTCTGTGTCTCCATTGAAATAACCATCATTTAGCGAGCCAACAGCCCCGTGGCTTGGATGACACATTTCAGAGAGCAGTGTGCTTACTGGAGAGCTTAGCTATACAGGCCCGGTTCTAGCAGGTGGGCCCACCCAAACATGACCTTTAGCCCTCCCAGTAACAGCAAAAGAGGCCAAACGAAAGCAACTGTTAAGTGCATTGTCCATGTCCACAAATGTGATTTTTTTTCACTTTAAGTTAATTATCAGTCAGGGGTCAATTATAAATCTCTAGAATACATTTTATTGTGCATTGCTTTAATAATAGTTGTTTTACTTGTGTACTGATAGGGAGACAAATACAGCCTTTCATTGATTTCCCTTTTTTTCTACTGTCTGAGACAAAACTCTGGGATGCCCCTAAAAAGAAAACAGCCCGGTGGTGACCTTACCTCATGTCTAAGGCACTCTGCAGTGCGGAGTTGTGTTGGGGAAGAGGAGATGGGGTTTCCCTTCCAATGATGCAGCAGGTACAGTGGCACCAGAGCCCAGGTTGTAGGCTACCTCCAGAATTGTCGAAAATTGAGCACACATTGGCCCACCCAAAAGCACCCTTGGCCCATTCATATATAAATTCTTGGAAACGGACTTGTAGCCATAACACTATATACTCGGTACTAGGTTTTCAGGTATAGGTCGTCTTTTAACAAACAAGTGCATTCTGGGGCTTTACTACATCTTTGTTTCCTTCAACAGAGCCAAGATTAGCGTTAAGAATTGTATACGTGGTGTTCTCCCGGGGCATGGGACGATGTGACAACCCTAATTCTAGGCAAACGACAAAGAAACTCCAACTCCCATAATGCAAGGTGACTCTTGTTAAAATGCAAGACATGAATGGGGTCTGACAGGCCACGACAGATGTGCAAAGAAAGAACAAGATGAGATGGTTCGAATACATGGAGATACACACATATTATGAATAACCAAACGCATTTATAGCTGCAAAGTAGCTGTATCTCAGGGGAACCATACCCTGGGGTTTACAGGAGTGGGCGTGCAGGTATGGCTGCGTGACTCAATGCCTCCGTGTGCAAGGTTTGGTAAGTGTGTCACATGAGGTTGGGCCACTTGTTAGTTATGTTCATTTTAGAAACAGACCAACGTTGAAAAAGCAAGCAACCCAGACAACAGAACAAATGGAAAGTATACAGAAAAATACGCATTTCGAAGGCTTTGGAACCTTTGGGTAGGGCTAGTAGCTTCGTTAGGTGTATTTGTGTTTAGCTTGGCAGCAGAAGGTAGGTATGGCGATGAAAGCTTTGGTTTCCTCCAACCTTCCTTTCTGTCTGAGGATGTAAGTCTAATTAAGGGCAAGGAAGATCGGTGGAACCTGTTCTCCAGCTCCCCGTGATAAATCTGCACATCACGCCGAAGCCTCTCAGATCAAACCTGTTATGTCTGCAATGATTAATGGAATCCCAGGAAGGGCTCCACCGGGGTGCGAGGTGTGTTTTGTACCTGTTCCATTTATTTAATGCTAAACAAATTTGCATGTCATAAATCATATTTGTCTGAAAATTAAAATGCAATAACTTACCTCGGCAGACTTGCAATTTACTTTCAAGCAAAAGTGTTTATATCAAGGGCAAATGTATCCGAAAATAGAAAGAAAAACGAATATTAAACAAGCATTGATAAAGCCAGTAGCTTTGGACTGCATACAGTGAAAGGTTCCCACAAATGATACTACTGTCCCAGAAACGGCATTGCGAGACTGTAATTGACACGGCCGTAAAGATAGAACCACATCCAACAGAACCAGACCACAGGCTCGATACAGACAAGGCCAACTTTAAATGAAGATGACAGACAAATGACTACATTCTCCATTGTCGATCGCAAAAGGGACATCACTGCATTTCCCAGCATCCACCTTTACAGGACGTGTTAACACTGATTCCCGACTAAAGCACTCTAAAGAAAGAAGCCAGACGAGCAAACTTCATTTTCTTTCTTCAACCCCTACAGAAAGTGATATAAATGTATTTTCCAGCATCCATCTCTGCAAGATGTCACATTGCAGGTTTCCTTCCAAAACCATCTTTAAAAGAAGAAGCCAGACAAACAGACCTTATTACTCTACATCTCTCACCCTCGTCCCAGTCATAGCAAATGAGGGGATGTCACCACACAACAGGATCAAAGCAGGAGGAACCTTGAAAGCTAGCCCTACCCAGCCCACCTGGGTGCCACAGTGGGGTCTGGCACTCCTGGCTCCTCCTATTTTGTTTTCCTGCATAACTGGATCAAGGATGCAGGAGGTCGCTGCCTGTCTTGGGCCTTGTTACCTTTTCTTGCAGGACCTGGGCTGGTATAGGTCTCCAATGTGGGAGCGGTGTTGCCTGCAGAGAGGATGCTGATGGGGATCCTCTTCTGAGACGAACTGCTGGTTTCTTCCTTCAGTTGGCTGAGGATGAGGGGAAACTAGCCATTATTTTCGTCCTCTGCCTCATGAGGTGTGCGGAGGGAGCTTGCTGCTGCTTTAGGAGGATGTGTAAGTGTTCTTGCATCTGCAGAAGGACGGGCCTGCTGTGCGCATGGGTGAATTCAGTGTGTAGTGCACGCTTCTGTCAGTATAAATACAAGGCGCAAGTAAGTGTTTTTTGTGGTATATATGTGACTGAGCAATTTTGGTGATTTTTGTGGCACTTTGGTGATGTTTGGCAGCAGTTAGCTTATTTCCATTGTGTCAGGATGGGCAAGCATGCATCACAGAGAAGGCACACTTCACTTTCTCCTTCATCTTCTTCAATCTCGACTAGACCTCAGAAATGCAGAAGGTGAGCTAGTGAGGAAGGGAGGAGAGGATTAAGACTTGCCCCCAGACTTTGACAGCCTTTAAAGAGGATCTTCTCTTCCTGCTCCAAAGAGGAAGACGTCTGAAACAGTTTATGATTCAGGGGATTGAGATACACCTGATGAGGCTTCATCTTTTGCAGTTATTGGAAGACATGTTAGATTTGTTAGATCTAATTAGGGATTATATGAGCCTTTATTCTCTGGAACCTCTAGGTACCTCTGGTGAATACCCCAGAGACAATTCTAGTAGCTGTTTAACGTGGGATTGCTCATTCATCAGTTTGTGTTGGATGTTATCAAGTGAGAAAGGAAGGATCCTGATAAAATGATGTTGCCTAGATTCATGGCCAAGCTGTATCCTCTTAAGAGGATGAACTCAGTATTGTTGGACAATGTGCACGTTGGTTCAGTTGTGGCAAGCTCTCTATGGCTGGAGAGAATATCTTGAAGGAGCCTTCAGTTTTGAAGATGGATTCTGCTTTATAGAAGGTTTTCTCATTCTCTCATGTTGCTATGAGGGCTGGATTCTATGGAGCCTACATAATGCAATCTCTGATCTTGGATTTCAAAACGCCCTTTATGTCTATCAAGGATTAATCTGATTGTCCTCTTTTGGAAAGTATGGCACGCCAGTTAGAGTTTCTGTCTGATATCCCATTTGCGGTTGTGACATCAACAACTCTGGCAGGAGGTGCTTCCATAGACTGGAACACAGACACAGCACAAAGGTCAGATGCTCTTAAGAGGGTTCAATTTTTTTTTACCCTGAACTGGAGGATAAGCTCCATTGTATTTTTGAGGAGAGGAAACATTCCTCTTCCTTTCAGCATCATTCTTGAAAAGGTCCAGGTTCTTTCAAATCAAAATTGTCTTATCATCAACCTTCAGGGAGACAGCATGGGCAAGAGCAATCCTCCAGATTTCGGGAGAATTCTTCCTTCAAATCCTTCAGAAGCAATAACAAACAAAACCTCAATAATCAAAGATCCTGACTAGGGAGAGAGATCTCCCTTATGTTGGAGGTCGGATTCAGTGATTTATTTCTCACTGGTAAGGAGTGATCTCAGATTGGTGGGTGCTTCAAGTGGTTGCCAAATGATACAGACTAGAGTTTTTGTCAGACCCAACCCTGAGGGGGACCATTCGTGCTTCTGTGCCTGCTAGATCAAACCAAGAGAGGAGCATAACGGATGGGAATTTTAGCTGTTAGGAGAAGGGAGCTATTATTCCAGTTCCAAAAAAGAAGAGGGGAAGGGAGTCTACTCCATTGTGTTCCTAGTCAAAAAATCACCAGGAGACAGCAGCCTAGTCATAAACTTTAAGAATCTCAACACTTTAATAAGGAGCATAAAATTCAAAATAGAAATATGGACGAGGATCATGCTGTTGATTCCAACAGTTCATTTCCTCACAACATTAGATCTCATAGATGCATACCTACATGTGTCAATTGCGAGTTCCCATCAGATTCCTGAGGTTTGCAGTGGAGGATCAAAATTGGGAGTTCTAGGTCCTTCTTTATTGGTTTAAGTCAGTTCCAAGAGAGTTTACAAAAACGATCCCTCATCTACACCTGTTGATTGCACATCTACATTTGTTGGGGATCCCAATCTTCCCTTACTTGAACAATGGGTTAATTCAAGTACATCCAAGGAACACATTCATTTGTTTTGGGAGCATATGAGGTTAACCATATCAAACTAAGGTCTCACTATCTCAAAGTGCCAGCTGTCTTCGACCAAAGCTTTGGTTTTTATAGGAGAACAATTCTGAACTGAAGTAGGGAAAGTATTCCTGCCAGAGCAAAGGATCATTCACCTTTAGTTCGCTCTTTGGGAACTATTATCCAAAGAAGAAGCTCTGGCCAGACGATGGATCGAGGCCACATGGCATCTTTGGTTCGTACAATTCAATGGGTGAAACTTCATCTTTGTTCACTCCTGTGGCATCCTAATAGCTGATGGTCTTCGACAGTGGACTCCTTAAGCTAATTGGTCTGTTTGTCAAACAAAATCAGAGACAATTTGGCTTGATGGTTGAACTCCCAGAACATCTCTGAGGACATCAATATCCATTAAGAAACTTCTTTGGGTCATACAACTGATGCCAGCTCTCTGGAATGGGGAGCAGCACTTGTGGTGGAATCATGTTGACTCAGATGGTCTCTTGTGGAAAGTCAAAAGCCTTCAAATTGGAGGAAACGTTTGGCAATCTTCATAGCAGTCAAATTGTTTCATCACATAATTGAAGCGGAAGAATGTTTTGATAAAGACGGACAACACAGTAGAGGTTTCCTACATAAAAAATCAGAAAGCACTTGTTTCAAGAGCCTCAACATTATAGCTGTCCAATTGGGTTCTTGGGCTGAGTAGAACTTGTCAAATTTGTCAGTAGTCAATATCTGACTCTGTCCAGGTTGGCTTTTCAGACAATTTTCAAACATTTCGGGAGGCCCTACTGGGATCTATTTGCCTCAAGGACCAATTTCCTTCTTTGCAGGTTTTGCTCCAGATTTCCAGAAAAGGGAGCCTGGGGAATGGATGCTTTGATGATGAAGTGGCTGAGGTATCTGCTCAATACTTTCCCTCACTTTCCGATGCTCCACAAAGTTCCCCCAAGTTCCAACTGGAAGTAGGAGTGCTGATATTGGTGGTCCCATTTTGGCCAAGGAAGTCTTGGTTTCCCCTTCTAAATCCCTAGTACTGGTGGCCCCCTTGGATACTTCAGAAATTCTCTTCTCCTTTCAAGATTTCTCTATTTCCTTTTAAGCTTCAATTCAAAGTCAAATCTCTTAGCAAAACATTTATCTTCTTCTTTGGTGGAGGTGATTCAGAGGTCTAGGAAGTCTTCCAGTTTGAAGTCCTAAAAAAAACACTAGACGTTTTTTGACACATGGGCTCTCACTACAGATTTGGCAGTCGGAAAACTCTGACTGCCAAACTCGCAGGGAGGAGGCAGTCATCATACCAGCTGCCTCTCCCCTGGTCGTATTATGGCGTTCCCACTGGGCTGACCGGACATATTACTATGTTCCTGCCCTTCAGACTTGCGTGAATAGTGCTACGATATTGATCTTGGCTCCCTTAAGGGAGCAGAGGCCAATATAGTAGCACTATAGCATTCCAACAGTGCGCATTCTGAGGGTGCTGGGCAGGGGGTTCCCTGCACTGCCAATGTCATAGGCATGGGCAGTGCAGGGCCCCCCTGTGGCTCCGAGCGCTGTGTTTCCGCCAGCCTTTTCACAGCAGGGTCCCCGATATGGAGATGTTGGCAGAAACAGGAATTGTGATGAGCACATCGGCGCTGAGTTCAGAGCCACCGTGGCTCACCACGAGTCTGACCAGCGTCAGCCTGTCGGGAACCTTGTTTCCGGCAGTGACGGCGGCCTCCTGGCAGTCAGATTGCCAAGGTCGTAATGTGGTGGTTGGGCTGCCTCGAGTGCGGTCGTCAGACTGTCACCGCAAGCCGCCAGATCGTAATGAGGCCCATAGTGCTCTTCTCATAATCTATCTGCACCAACTTGTAATTTCTATTCAGAGTTAACATTTCTTTTGGATGGTTTTCCCTTGAACCTTTTTGTATCAATTCTAAAGGATTGGTGGTTTGTTATCAACGGGGAATTTCTGAGCCTTTATCTCTGATGGACTCCCTTATTTTAAGGCTTTTTAAAAAGCTTTGCGGTGACTAGACCTGTAAAGAATCCTATTCACCCTTTTTGGGATTTTCCTACAGTATCAAAGGCATTAAAATGTAATCCTTTTGAGCCTTTTGAGAGTGTTGACCTGAAATTTAGTATAATTAAAGGTATTCTCCCTAGTTGCCATGACATCTTCTGGTAGGACTGGAATTTGGTGTCTCTGAGATGTTTCCCCTCTTACGTTAAATTCATGTATGATGGAGCTGTTTTGAAACCTGACCCTACATTTGTTCCTAAGGTTTACTCTACTTTTCATAAGTCTCAAGAAATTCTTCTTCCTTCTTTCTTTCCTTCCCCTGCAAGTGCTGAGGAACAGTTGCAGTGTTAAAAGGGTTATTTTGATGTATGTTGACAGGTCACAAGAATAAAGACTGATAGCTTGTTAGTGACTTTTGCACAGTGTGGAATGGGTAAAAATGCTTCTGCTGTGATCCTCAGCAGGTGGATCAAGTTTACTACTATATTGGCTTAAGAGGACCTTACTTCGGCTCTTCCTGTCGAGGGGTGATCCACAAGGGGAATGGCTTCTGAAGAGGGTATTGATTCAAGAAATCTGTGGAGCTGCAACATGGGCTTCAGAAAACACTTTCATTAAGCTTTATCGTCTTAGTTCTCTTTCAGGTTCTCAGCTAAATTTGGGAACAGGTGTGTTGAGTTCAGCAATATAAGGCAATAATGTGAACTTCTTTGGTCTTTTTGTATGGATTAAAGTTTGGTGTTTTTGTATAGTTAAGCCTGTTATGTGTTTGAGATGAGTCTGTGAGTGTTGGGAGGTGTTGGGAGGGGATATCACCTCATTTGTTATGACTGTGACAACGACTAAACTAAGGGTACTAAATATTAGGGTACTAAATATTAAGGATACTAAGTATTAACAGTAAGTTAATGGGGCATTCTCTAACTTCCATCTCCATAGGAAGTGACATCATTCGTTTCTTGCTGAAACTATGTTTAAAAGAAGACGTCAGTTAAAAGGACTTAATTCTCCATTAACCATCTCTACAGGAAGTGACATGCTTGCATTTCCCAGCATTACCGCTACAGGATGTGACCACTGAATTTCTCAGGATCCACTCCCCCAGGAAGTGACATAATTTCTTCTCCCTACTTCAATCAACTGCTCAGCATGTCCCACTGGCCAAGATTTTGAACTAAGGGCAGTCAACGATCGGGCATTTTCCAACAAGTAAGATCCTTTGGTTAAAACCGCTATTCCTCTACAACCTACAAATGAAGATGTAATAAATGCTTCAACCATAACCTTGCACTGCCCATCCCCATAATCAAATATTGACAAAACCACAGAAACACTTGCATAGTATCCTCACAATGCATAGACCTAACATCATAAGCAACCCAAAAACCCATCCCCACAATCTCAAGCAGAGAAAACCACACAAATACTCGCATAATATCATCACACCACATAAAACCAACTTCACAGGCATCCCACTAATCACCACACACCCTCATTCTGCTGAACACGTGCTCAATAAGTCTTAGTACTCCAGACATCACAAACCTTATCACCTATCAGAGCCTTCACATGCTCTTCATCTGAGAAACATGGTTAACTCTGATATCCTCTCACATAATAGACATCCTTGTTTCCACCGGTCAATGGATCCATCATGCAGAACGTTCAGATAAGAAGGGAGGAGCCTTCTCTGTCATAAATAAGTCCTCCTAGCCTTGCACCATAGGCAAAGAACTGAGTCCCAACTCAGTATAGCTCAACACATGGCAATTTTAACTCTCTGCACGTCAGTCTGCCACCTTTCAGCACATCTACAGGTAGAAAAAAGACTTATCTGACAAAACTAAAGGACTGTCCTAGCAGCACTGGCACTGAAGTGCACTAAATTTCAGATGAATGTACAATGTATAAATGACTGCATTCTATCTGTAGTGCACCACATCCAGCGTAACCATTTATTCACCGCCATGCTGAAAAGTTATTGTGCCTAGTCTGTTATTGCTTTCCTGATTAAGATGGCCACAACACATGGAAGCAAAATGTCGGCCATCCTGGATAAGTACTACAATGATAAATTATGCACAGCATCCTAAATAGACAGCTGCCCAGTTCACAAAAATGCCAGGGGTAGCAGAAGTGACATCACATGCCCTTTAACCTCCACTTTCACTAACAGAGACATACTTACACATGCACACAAAATCACACATACACTGTCTCTCACATAAGCACATTCTCACTCGCAAGCACTTAGAATCATTTTTAATTACCTCAGCTGCAATAGAATGGCATATTCTAGTTAATTTTACTCCATTTTATTACCTAATAGTGAATCATATATTTTTGTACACTATTAGTGTAATCAAAATTGACAGAAATCAAAAAGAGTGGAGCCCCAACTGACGTCCATAAGGACGAACTGCCACTGTGTTCCTGGCACTAAATTTACCACCTCTGAGGCCAGGGGTCGCAAAAGGCAAGCTAGGGGGCGCAGCTGCGACCTCTAAATGACGTCCATGGTGTTTACTGAGCAGCCATCCTAGATTGATATTATGCATAATGTATAATTGTTTGCCGTTCTAAAATGACACAATCATCTATACAGTTCTTGGCTATATTTGAACCTGCGTCTAAAGGTAACAGCCATGTTTGATCTTTAAAACGCTGATATACTATGTACAATATTATTCCAAGATCACTGCCTACTGCAGCTAGGACGTGTGAAGGGGTCGTTATGCATACTATAAATACACCTCTACTTCAAGCTCCTTGTGTCCTGTCAACTTAAAACTGTGTTAAATATTTTTGCAATATAGTTTATTTGTTTCAAAATAAAAACAAATGGCTAGATACAGGGACAACACATTATGTTTCATTTTTTCCCTGTAGAGTTGTGTGTGTTTTATGGATGAGGGAGTGGGTGAATGAAAGGAGGAGTCAGAAGATGTATAAATGGATATACGAATGCGAGGATGAGTGACAGAGTGCATGTAGGATGATCTATTGAGTGCCAAAACGCATGTGTAACTGAATAGGGACAGTAGCCAGATCTATTGGCAATTGCCAGTGCTAGTTTACACACTGTTCTTACCTGGCTTTGCAGCTCACTCAGGGAATCAAAGGCAAAGAGGGAGTTGAGGCCAACCTTCTCTTCCAAAGATTTTAGATCTTTGGAGCTTTTCAGTTTAAGTAGGCAGTGGTGAAGACGTGGGTCTCAGGAAGTCTAAGGCAGTGTAAGGTGACAATTCTAGGGCTCTGTTCTCTGAGAAATATTCTGTTATCATGCTTCTGGCGTGCTGTTCGTTGGAGTGTTCAAAAACGTTAAACCTAAGAATCTATGCATTTGTATACATAGAAGTCCTCAGTGCGCTTTGTGTACAGGGCATTCTTTGGAAATAGGGTCTCATTATTTGGTGGCCAATGCAAAGCCAATGGTTGGGTGATGTGATCAGAGCAATGCAGTCCAAAGATGATGTGGATAGTGTAGTTTTGGATCCTTTGAACTTTGCCCATGCTCTTGGCATAGAGTCCTACATAAATGGCATTGCAAGATTCCAGGTGTATTTTGTGTGTTGTGGTATGCTGGAAATTATTGCACTTACATTAAATACTTTAGAAAATAAATGGAACAAGGATGAAGGAAGCTTTTGGCAGATTATGAAGAATGAAGACTGCAATGACAAAGGCATTTTTACCAGGCAATGCTCGTGGATACACTACTAGCAGAGTTTGGTTAAACCTTTATTTTATTTTGTAGGAGAATATGTTTGTTTTTGTTTATTTAGCCAATTTTCAAAACATCGTCTTACAGAAATAAATCCTAAAATACATATGTAAAATCTTCTAAGGAATTTAAAACATCAAAACATTTCCATTAAGAAACACTCCTTTCTACAGAACCAATTAGCAAAATAATCAATCAGAGGAAAGAGTAAAGTGCAATAGTAAAGGACATACATAAAGAGCTTCTTATCTCTATAGAAAGACATCCAGCTTAAGGAAACTCCACAGACACATTTTGTTAGTAATTTCTTTCAGACCTTGGATCCCAAACTCAATGTGATACGATGTTTAAATTGATAAAAAAACAACTGAAGTACCTTTCCTGAAGCAACTACAGAAAGGAAGCCATCTGTATAGTTCCTGGGCTACGTCAGAACCTACACCAATCAACAAAAGAACATTATTATTTGAGTTATCTTAATGTAGTTTGATATCAAGCAATTTCATTTAAAAAATGAGTAATGCTTCCACCCAGGTAAAGGAGTGACACTTTAAAAATATAGAGTGCAATACTTTTTTCCTCACTATAAAAGAGAGACCACAATCAAAGAAAATGCAATGTCATAATTTACACCGAGATCACACATGCACCCGCCATTATTTGAGGCCAGTCTGGCCCTAAAGCCTCTAATTATGCAGAAAGGGTCTATCCTAATGCCAATTTTTAAGATAAGCTCTTATATAAATTTATGAAGAATCTCAAAAGGATGAGGGAAAACATCATCCGCCACCATCCAGTTATAAAAGTGCCTCACTGAGGTTTTACATGACAGATAACACTTGTCTTTGATCTTACTGAATTTAGGATCCTTTAAATTCAGCATTCTCTTGACGATGGAAAGTGGCATAGAGTCAGACTAAGAGTCAGACTAAGAATTAGACACAAAGAACTTTAGCTCTTGGGTTTAATTGTTCTAATCCACCTCTTATAGCATTCCAATTATAAATAGAGAGCTTAGCTAAATTTCAAAAACAAGTTAATGAATATAAAGACCACAGCGATTGAGGCTAGGTGGTCTAGGTGGCCAAGGTTCCCATGTGCCAAGGACAAGACCAGCTCATCCTGCACCCGGCCCATGGGGGGGAGTGCTAGCGCTCCCCCCGTGGGCCAAGTCAGGGTTGGAAGTGGAATCGCTTGCCACTCCACCCCAGACCACCCCATGGCATCTGATGATGTCAGCACGCAACCACGCACTGACCTCATCAGAGGTCATCTCCCATTGCACTGGAAGCTGAGCGGGAGGTGGGGACAGGCAGAGGAATGAAAGGAACAGCAGGCAGAGGCATGAAAGGAAAGGAAAGGCCTTTCTTTTCCTTTCATGCCTCTGTGTGCATTTCTGCATCCCAACCGTGAAGAGATCAGGCTGCAGAAATGCCCACTAGGCACCAGGGAGCTTCTTAAAATTTGTATTTATGGGTAGGTGGGCAATTTACTATTAGGCCTTTTCTGTCCCCCCACCCCCGGGGGCAGATCGGCCTATTTTTGTATGGCCCATCTGCCCCAAGGGGGGCAGAAAGCCCACCAGAGACCAGGGAAATTTGTTTTTAAAAAAAAGAGAGTGGGGCTATGGCCATACCCCCACCCCAAATAAATGGGTAATGGGTAAATGCGTTGTTCTGCCAACCAGTGGGCAGAAGGGGCAATTATCCATGATCTATTCCCTGGGGGGGGAGTCAGAAAGCCTACTAAATGCCAGGGAATAAAAAAAATAGTGGCCTGGTGGCTACCAACCAGTATGGGCATGGTTATGCCCCCACCACTGAAGGGGGTAACAGTCCTTCAGCTCTCCCTCCCACACACTAAAACATCTTATCCCACGGCAAGCAAGAGGACATTTGATTAGTTTGGGTTTTAGTTTTACATTTGGGACATGAGAGTTTGTCTAACTCTCAAAATCATCATGGAATGGTGAGGGCTGCACTTTTTGGACTTTGGGACGCTATGATCTAGAAAAATCTATGAGACCTAGACACATCTGAAAAGTAAACATCTGGGTGAGTCCAGAGTGGTGTGCTTCACATGCACCCCATGCCATTTTTTTACCCACAATGTCCTGCAAACCTCCAACTTCGCTTGAAAACACACATTTTTGTGAAGGAACCTTCCAGAATCTGCAGGAATCCACAAATTTCCTACCATCCAGCATTGTCATATCTATACCGATAAAAATTCTGCCCCACTTGTCAGCCTAAATACTTTTTTTCCAAACTGCCCTTTTGGACCCGCTTTGGTTCCCCCTCATTTTCGACATGTTTTTGACTCTTCTCTGTCACAGGCACTTGGCCCACCTACACAAGTGAGGTATCATTTTTATCGTGAGACTGAGGGAATGTTGGGTGGTAGGAAATTTGTACCGGTGTGGTGATCCCACACAGAAATGTGGGAAAATGTGATTTGTTTTAGCTAAATTTGAGGTTTGCTGAGGATTCTGGGTAAGGAATCACTGGGGGATCCATGCAAGTCACACTTCCCTGGATTCCTTTGGGTGTCTAGTTTTCAGAAATGTTTGGGTTTGGTAGGTTTCCCTAGATGGCTGCGGAGCCCAGGACCAAAAACGCAGATGCCCCCCACAACAAAAACAGGTACTTTTGTATTTGATCATTTTGATGTGTCCACATAGTGTTTTGGGGCATTTCCTGCTGCGGGCACTAGGCCTACCCACACAAGTGAGGTACCATTGTTATCGGGAGACGACAGGGAACGCTTGGTAGATAGAAGTTTGTGGCTCCCCTCAGATGCCAGAACTTTGCAGCACTGAAATGTGAGGAAAAAGTGTTTTATTTGCCAGATTTGAGGTTTGCTAAGGATTCTGGGTAACAGAACCTGGTGAGAGCACCACAAGTTACCTTATCCTGGGTTCCCCTAGGTGTCTAGTTTTCAGAAATGTCCGGGTTTGCTAGGTTTCCTTAGGTGTCGGCTGAGCTAGAGGCCAAAATCCACAGCTAGGAACTTTGCAAAAAACAGGTCAATTTTCTTTGGGAAAATGTGATGTGTCCACGTTGTGTTTTGGGGCATTTCCTGCTGCAGGCACTAGGCTTACCCACACAATTGAGGTGCCATTTGTGTTGGTAGTCTTGGGGGAATGTTGGGTGGAAGGAAATTTGCGGCTCCTCTCGGATTCCAGAACTTTCTGTCACCGAAATGTGAGGGAAAAGTGTTTTTTTGCCAGATTTTGAGGTTTGCTAAGGATTCTGGGTAACAGAACCAGGTGAGAGCACCACAAGTTACCCCATTTTGGGTTCCCGTAGGCGTCTAGCTTTCAGAAATGTCCAGGTTTGCTAGGTTTCCCTAGGTTTCGGCTGAGCTAGAGCCCAAAATCCACAGCTGGGCACTTTGCAAAAAACATGTAAATTTTCTTTGGGAAAATGTGATGTGTATACATTGTGTTTTGGGGCATTTCCTGTCACGGGCACTAGGCCTACCCACACAAGTGAGGTACCATTTTTATCGAGAGACTTGGGGGAACGGTGGGTGGAAGGACATTTGTGGCTCCTCTCAGATCCCAGAACTTTCTGTCACCGAAATGTGAGGAAAAAGTGGTTTTTTTGCCAAATGTTGAGGTTTGCAAAGGATTCTGGGTAACAGAACCTGGTGCGAGCCCCACAAACCTGGATTCCCCTAGGTGTCTAGTTTTAAAAAATGCACAGGTTTGGTAGGTTTCCCAAGGTGCCGGCTGAGCAAGAGGCCAAAATCCACAGCTAGGCACTTTCCAAAAAACACGTCAGATTTCAATGTAAAAATGTGATGTGTCCATGTTGCCTTTCCTGTCGCGGGCATTAGGCCTACCCACACAAGTGAGGTACCATTTTTATTGGGAGACCTGGGGGAACACAGACTAGCAGAACAAGTGTTATTGCCCCATGTTTTTCTCTACATTTTTTCCTTCCAAATGTAAGACAGTGTGTAAAAAAAAAGACGTCGATTTGAGAAATGCACTGTAATTCATATGCTAGTATGGGGACCCCAGAATTCAGAGATATGCAAATAACTACTGCTTCTCAACACCTTATCTTGTGCCCATTTTGGAAATACAAAGGTTTCCTTGATACCTATTTTTCACTCTTTATATTTCAACAAATGAATCGCTGTATACCCGGTTTACAACGAAAACCCATTGCAAGGTGCAGTTCCTTTATTGGATCTGGGTACCTAGAGTTCTTGATGAACCTACAAGCCCTATATATCCCCGCAACCAGAGGACGTTGCTTTTGAAAATCTGACATTGCAGGAAAAAGTTACGGAGTAAAATGTGGAGAGAATTTGCTGTTTTTTTCACCACAATTTCTATATTTTTTTTATTTCAGCTGTTATTTTCTGTAGGATCTACACAAATGACCCCCTTCTGAATTCAGAATGTGTTCTACATTTTAGAAATGTTTGGCCGTCTGGGATCCAGCATTGGTTTCATGCCCATTTCTGTCACTAACTGGAAGGAGGCCAAAAGCACAAAAAATAGTAAAAATGGGGTATGAACCAGTAAAATCCCACAATTGTGTTGAAAATGTGGTTTTCTGATTCAAGTCTGCCTGTTCCCGAAAGCTCGGAAGATGGTGATTTTAGGGCTACAAATCCTTTGTTGATGCCTATACGAGGTGTGGGTGTAACATTTCCCCCTGCCAGCCTACCTAACTAAGAATAGCATCAGCATGTGGGTCTTCATGCGAAAACAATTTAGTCAAAAACATTAATTTGGAAAAATCTGTCTAAGAGAGAGGTTCTGTATAATAGCGCAGTTGGTACCTAGAAGAAAAGGCATACATTAATCAGTCACATTATTATAGCTACCTATCCAACATGGATCAGCAACGAGTCAGTCTTCGTCCCCAGGTCATCAGCAGTCAGCAAAGTATCAGGTTCACAGAAAGCATGCCTAATTATCGGCACTTCGGACAACGTCTCCTGACGTCATCAACTTTCTCCTCTCCACTCCGATTTTGCTCCTCTTGTCATAACTTTTTATTAGGGTCTCTCAGTCCGTCCCACTAATTGCTAATTGGTCAATTTTCTCAGAAGTTATGACTCTAACCTATAGTTTTTGTTTACTAAATCTAAGATCCAGTTCGGGCTTCAAGTTCCATTAACTTGATTGGTCCTTCTGTTGATGAGAACATCCTCCGGCTCTTCAGGTAATGAAATTGCTGCATACAAGTCTTTAGTCAGTGGCTCTATTGTTCAAGTCCTGGGAAAGTGCATTTAGCCTACACTACACATAACTGTATCAAATTGTCTTCATCATCTCCTGACCGCTGGTACATTTGGTCAATGTTCTAGCAGAGTCATCTGAACTCTGCACAGTTCAAGGTCCTTCGCTCCCGTTACCAGTCCTCACAAGCCTTGTCGAGCCTTCACGTTATAAGCGGCCAAGGCCCAGCGAAACCAGGCCTTTGGTTCAGCTAAGTTAAGAATGCGAATTAACACAAAACACAGGTTATACGTTCAGTTATGATATATTAGTACATTTTGGATATATTTGTCTCATATTTTAGCATCTTGTTAATACAAATGGTGACCACTCCCCGTGGGCACATTTTGCTTACGCACATTATTTTCTACTATCAGCTTCTTTATTGAATTTTCTCATTAATAAACATGCATTAATCATAACAAAATTCTTATATTAGCATATCTGCTTCATCACGGGAAACCTTGCGCAGGCTTGCCAGCACTCTCTCCTATTCGTTCTGCATTAACTCACGCCCTATATCACACTCCCAGATTTGCCTGAGAGGAGCCAATAGATCTTGTGTCATGTGTGAGAGTACTTTTGAGAGCCAAGAGATCAAGTGGCGCCCATCACCCACTGTGTAAAGTGCCTGTGTTAGAGGATCTGTAGGGGGCTCAGTGTCAATAATGCACCACAAATGCTCAAGTTTGGCCACAAGGAGCCTATGAAACAGACACTAGCCCACGGGGACAAAAATGGGATGAGCGCCCCAACCTGAAATAAGTCACCTAGAGTGGTCACGCATGTGGAGTCCCGTAGCATCCCTCTCTCCCATCCAGTAGCCTCCCGTATGCATATAGCATAGGGGGAATCTCAGGAGTATACAATGATGCATTCAGCAAAGTCTGCGGTGCCTGGCAATGGCATTTATATGCCACTTGCAGAAGGCTCTGGTAACTCTGAGCAGGGAACAAATAATTCCTGTACTAAACTGATTGCTCTAGGCCTCGATTCTAAGCACACTTCCTCCAAGTTGTGCCGAGCTAGGCAACAAGTGGGCCACTTGAGCTGCGCAGCCTGATAATAGTGTTCAAAAACTGGGGCGCCCATTCCGCCACTCTCTGTCGGGAATTGCAATTTATGCAATGCCACTCTATGCCTCCTTTTATCCCATATGAGGCTGCCTGATATCGCACTTAACCTCTGAAATGTGCTGCAGGGGATACAGAGCAGGAAATCTGAAGAAATCTATTAGGCGTGGCAACATCACCATTTTAGAGAGAGCCATCTGGCCCTGTACTGTGAATGGAAGATAACACCAAAAGGCAATCTGAAGCAGCATGGTATATATCACCCTCATAAGATTGCCATTAATTAAATCTTGAGTCCTGTGATAAATATTAATGCCCAAGTAGCGAAAGGTGCTTGACTCCCACCTGATTACGTGCATGCCAACCGCAATGCTACACGCAGGCAATCTGGGTGTATCAGGAACAGACATGATTTAGTCCAGTTGACTCCCACGCCCGAAGTGGCTCTAAAATCATCAGAGATGCGGGCCATCTCTGCAACACCATCCATCCTGAACATCTTTCATGTACACTAAGGGGGTCATTCTGACCCTTGTGGTCATTGACCGCCAGGGTCAACGACCACGAGAGCACCGCCAACAGGCTGGCGGTGCTCTCAAGGGCATTCTGACCGCGGCGGTTTGGCCGCGGTCAGAAAGGGAAAACCGGCGGTCTCCCGCCGGTTTCCCGCTGCCCCCAGGAACAGGATGGCGGTATGGGGTGTCGTGGGGCCCCTCGGGGCCCCTGCAGTGCCCATGCCAATGGCATGGGCACTGCAGGGGCCCCCGTAAGAGGGCCCCACAAAGAATTTCAGTGTCTGCTTAGCAGACACTGAAATTCGCGACGGGTGCAACTGCACCCGTCGCACCTTCCCACTCCGCCGGCTCCATTCGGAGCCGGCTTCCTCGTGGGAAGGGGTTTCCCGCTGGGCTGGCGGGCGGCCTTCTGGCGGTCGCCCGCCAGCCCAGCGGGAAAGCCAGAATGGCCTCCGCGGTGTTTCGACCGCGGAGCGGCCATATGGCGGTTCCCACCAGGCGGGCGGCGACTGCCGCCCGCCGGCCTCAGAATGAGGCCCTAAAACATCATTGGGGCACAGGGAGATTATGTGGTTTTCACCGCCTACAGGAATACCCTACCCAATGCCAGATTGGTGAAGATTTTACACAAAGAGTTCCATTGCCAGGGCAAAGAGCAAAGGGGAAAGGGGGCAGCCCTGATGTGTGCCCCTCCCATTTGGAAACAGACTAGAGATCCTGTGGCCTATTCTCACCCTCACAGGTGGCTCAGTGTAAAGTTTTATCAACCTAAAAAGACTAGCCCTGATGTAAGACCATGAACATATATTCCCAATCAAGGGTGTCAAAAGCTTTCCCAAGGTCTGAAACCAGGCAAGCATGACAGGGCTTCTTCCAATATCCTATGCAATCGACAGATATTGAGAGCCGTGGATCTGCCCAGAATGAACCCATTCTGATCAGGGTGGACAAGTGTCAGCATATGTTCCAGGAGCTGCGCCACCAGCACCTTACTAAGAAACTTATAATCAGCACCCACCAACAACAGTGGCCTATAGGAGGAGACCTCTAAGGAGTTCTGTCCCGGCTTTGGGAGGGACACCAGAAGGGCTTCCCACATAGACGGAGTAAATGACCAGCCACAAGGGTGGCAGTGTACAATTCTACCAATTTTGTAGCCAATATGGCTTCATAGGTTGAATAGAATTCAATTGACAAGCTGTCTAGACCTGGGGTTTTACAGGTAGGGGAGTCCCGAATAGCACCCCTAATTTCCTGCTCTGTTACAGGGCCATTCATGACCTTTCTCTGTCCCGCAGGTACAGCTGGCAGTGGTGCATCAGATAAGTAGTCTGGGACCATGAGCTGTTGAAAATGGGGCGTATGGTTGTAAAGGGCCTGGTAGTGGATACCGAATGCATTAATGCTTCCTCGGTGGTGGCGATTGTGCCTAGGGAAATTCGGTTGGTAGTCACTGGCACAGTGCCGGATGCACTCCATACTAGCCATGCCAACAGGCGTCCTGGTTTATCTCCTTCCGCTTGGACTCTTTTTTGATAAGGCTTGTAATCCAGGCACCTCAATGACTCAAGTAGCTGGGCATGGCAATTTCTAGTGTCAGTTAGTGTGAGTCTGGTGTCCTCATCCTCTATTCCAGCACGCTCAAAACCCCCAAGGAGGTTTCCACATGGATGAGGTCCCGGCTGAGTATGCACTGCTCTCCCAGAACTGAGTGTATGCAATGCCCTTGAACCACAAGTTTTTAACATGTCCCACTCTACTAGTCGTTTGGAGGCCATGTCACTGTTCTCCGTTATACAATTGTTTAGTGTGACGCAGACAGAGTCTCAGAACCCACCATCCTCTAGCGCCGTGGGCTGCAAGCGCCATGTGAGTACCGAAAGGATGAGGTCCCCCCACACAGTCTGCCATAGAAGTGGGTTGTGATCTGATACATTCTTCTCCAAGTACATCTGACGTGCCCTTAAGCTGTTTGGCGGGATGGCAGAGGAAACTGCCAAGCCAGACATGGAGGTCATGTGACGAAGAGTAAAAGTAATATTTCCTAGCAGCTAGATTCAGGGCTCGCCATCCACTAAGGACCAGTGTTTAACCACCTGCAACAGTGCATGTGGTAGAGGATTGGGGAAGAGGAGGGTAGGACCTGTCTGTTTCAGGGTCCAGAACACAATTAAAATCGCCCCCAAATATCCAGGACCAACGGTTCAGCAGTGAGGATATGCATGACAGAAAAACTGCCTGTGCAACATTTGGCAAATACAGACTCCCCAACAACAACTCCACCACCTCGAACCTCCCCATCACAAAAACATAGCACATCTCCTGTTCTGTCTGATCCACTTTGCTTTGAAAGGGCACTACCAGTTGTATTCATCTCAACGCTTCTGTACCATACCCAAATAGGCCATGCAGAAATATTACCCCATCCAGCGTTTTTGGAGAGAAAGGTCTTCTACCCTCGCTAGGTGTTTCCTGTATGAATGCCAGATGTGTCCCACATCTTTTGAGGTACTGATGGACCGAGTGACGTCTGGCAACCATTCCCAGTCCTCGAAAATTCCTGATAAGACACATTAGTTAAGCTAGTCAGCAATCAAAACGGAGAGGTTCAGTCAACCACAGTTAGCGTAATAATGTAAGTTCTTGGGCCCTACAACGTGGCATTCCTGTGGTGTTAGGGCACCCAAAGGGGAAGCCAGTGTGAGCATTGTGTGGTATATGCTGTATTTGATTCCGGTGGTGGTAGAGAGGGACCAACATTAGCTACAATAGTCCAGGGTCTCCATAGTTTGGGAGACAGGCAGCCAGGGCCACATGCAGCAGCAGCCACCAGCAAGCAGACAGCAAGTTGTCTTACAATTAGAGCAAGGCAGCGGCTCTCTGGGGCATGACGGGGAGCAGGGTGACCGAAGTGCTGAGCCAGGATGTTGCAGAGTGTCCATCAGAGGCAGTGGCTGTGCCAGGATCTCGAAGAAGAACCGCCACAGGGAAGGGTGAAATGCTTTTGTGGCATGCCTGTGCAGGTGTGGGAGTCCCAGAGGCACCAGCAACCGGTCTGTGTGAACCACCCGGGCACTGTCTTCTCCCTTGTCAGAGCAGTGCCAAGGTGGGCTTCTGTGGCATAGAATCGCTAATGTTGGATGAGGTGTGTCTCCACTGCTCGTCCCAGTACCAGGCATTCCCAGGCTCGTAAAGAGGTATGTTTTTCCATTTGACAGCAGTTTTAGTTTTGTGGGAAACAAGAGGGATTACTTAAAATAACCCTCCTCTCTCAAACTTGCATTTCACACCTATAAAGTATGTTCTCTGATGCTGGACTATCATAGCATAATCAGCAAAGGAAGATCTGTGCATTTTCAAATGTGACAAGGCCCAGCAACTGGGCAGCTTCCAATACTGTGACCCGGTCTCCAAAGTTCTGTAATGTAGCCACCACAGGTCTCAGGGAATGACCAGGTGTGGGCTGCACAGCAGGGACCCGTTGGATGCACTCAACTGTGAAGTGGGGGGAGAGCCCCTCAGGCACGATAGGAGTGGACAACCAAGTGTCAAAGAAGGCAGTGGGGTTGCCAACCTCTGCTCTCTGCAGTAAACCAACGATTGGGACATTGTTGTGTCTGGAACAGCTTTCCAGGTCATTCAGCTTCCATTCTAACTGCTTGATCCTGCTGGTAAGGTCACCAACCTGCTTGGCGAGAGATTTAGTTTGCGCCTGTATTTCAGAGATGGTGGATTCTGTACCTTTCACTCTATCTGAAAGTGTTCTCTGGTCCTTTGTCAGTAGTCCTAATTTCAATCCCACCGCATTGACCCTACCTCCAAGGTCCAGCCGGGTTGCTATGATGGCGTTGAGCATGGTGTTCAACTTAATGTCCAAGGAGTCTACATCCGATTAGGACTGATCCCCTGCAGCGGTAGGAAGTGGCATTGTCCCATCGACTGGGTCTCCAGTAAGAGGCACACTATGGGGGAGGGGGGCTTTCCTGACTTCTGCTGCACTATTTTCATTGCTTACGGTGCCCACTCATGATTTCTCCTCCACAGGAGGTGATGGCATTAGCTAGCCATCGGGGAGGGCACAATACAGGCCAGCTGTCCCCTGGCACAGGGCCCAAGGCTCAATTGCACCGAGAAAGCACATGCAGCCAATCCCCACTCCTCCAGGACTCTCCCCCTCAAGGAGCCCCTCTTCCTGGTCCCAGGCAGACAGCAGCTCAGCCTGAGTGTCCCCCGTGCTGAGCAAATGCTCTAAGAAGGGCACTGCAGGGTGGGCTCTACAGTCCAGCCCCCAACAAGGTCCAATTTATGCTTGTGCAGAGAAGTAGAATCCAGACAAGAATATCAAATGGAAAAGGGGTGGCAATCCCAAGAAGCAGTCTCTAGGACCCTTCTATCACAAGCCGTTGGATCTCTCAGTCACAGTTCCTGCTGTCCTCTAGCCCGGTTCCAGGCTCCCACCTCTCCTCCCGGCAGTCACCAGCGCTGCGGGGCCCACCATAGAACAACTCTGGCTGGGGGCAGGGGGTGAGAGAAATAGCGTTGTGTGCAGCTTGTGGCCTCCAGCCACTCACAAGTGTGGCCTCTGTCCTGCCCAGTTGCCTTGAAGGCCTTGCAGCTCTTGCAACACCACTCTGGCCTCTGGTACTACCGCTGACGCATTAGCAGGCAGTCCTCTGGTCCCTCCTCATACAAAGCTTCAGGGGAGGGCCATCTTGCCACCAGCGATGGCCTTTCCTGTCTTCGGGGGCCTGAGATGTTGTCTGATAACAGGCCATCTCATTGGAACTTCAGCAAAACGTTTCTTCTATCTTGTGGCACTCTGCCACACACCCATATGATCACTCAGCTTACCCACCACTTCATCCATGCATTGCAAGGAAAAGACCATCCAACTAGATCACTCTCTTGGTACTCATAAATCTATGCCCTTTCTCAACTCATTTTTTTCGTTTACATGCTACTACAATCACTGACAACCACAGTGAACAGTCTATAGGTTCAATCACTCCTTGCTCATAGAGTTTAGCAAGCACAGTACTCAATTCTTTGTTAATACTAAAAGGACATTCTGGAAACTATATTTGAAGGGAGCAAATCCTTCTTTTACCTCTATCACCAGTTCATACCCTGTAAACTTTCCCAATTGTTCTTAAAATATGCCTTTATTTCCAGCAATCATTTTATTTACTAACCAACTCTTCTCCACATTGCTCTATTTTGACATCAAAACAATTTGATGCTTGTAAACCAGATTACCGAGACACATACTGATGACATCACAGCCAGGAAATATATCGTTGCAATGCCACTCTCAAGCACAGGAGCTTGCAGTGAGGACGTTTTTGGACTCCCAGAAAATGGCAACTCAGGAAGGGTAGGCTGAGGATTCCTCAAGAAAGTGGAAGCACAAATCCTAGGATGATTTTTGGACTGCGGAGAATGGTGGGTCTGCGAGCACAGAGCTGCTGATTGTCACATCGCTTATCAGGAAGTGCGGGAGCAGCTGATTAATGTGGTGGGCATCACAGCATTTCTGATTGTGCCGTATCGGCGCTCCACATCCTGGTGCACAAGAGAGGTGAACTTATGAGCGGCCCTGCTGGGTAAGAAGGAGGATGGAGTGCATCAACCAGATGATACTGGGTGGTTCTGGAGAGGCAACCTTTGCCTTGCTGGTGGAGGCACCCTGGCAGACGTGGAAGCATGCAGTAGATAGGGGTGAACCCCTTTCTGCCCTACAGCAGTGTCCTAGCGCATAAGGTACTGGCCATATGGGAACATTGATAGAGCCTCTTTTATATGCATTTCATTTTAATAACAGAGGTTATGTGGTGCCCCTTCTGAATCAATGTTGAGCAAGTAAATGATTCAGGTGCTTGGCTTTCAATCTGGGGGTGCAACAGCAACATTTGGATGCAGGACTAAGGCACTCTGCAGAAGGGGCTGGTGCATCTTCAACGTCTTTCTGGCTAGAAGGTCATAATCAACATTGCCAAAGGACTGGGAGATACCGGTTACTGCGACATATGTAAGCAGGCAACTCTGTCACTCTTTGAGTACGACAGTGTCTGGCAGCATTGCCCTACATGTGGTTGTGGACGGACCAGTTGGATGCTGTTGCTGGATGATCGACAACCTGCTCAGCATTGGTCTGGAGGTGCGCTGGTGCGACGTCATCAGCTCGTATCTGTCAGTGTGATTGGGACTTTGTTAGATATGGTGGTCTGACTGCACTGGCCCTTGACCTCACCTACTGATTGAGATCCTTTAAAATCATGTGAAGAACCCAGCCGGTGGGGCTACAGCTGAAGGTGGTAAAGTTGGGATGGTGGCCTAATTGGCTAAGGTTGCTCATGGTCAATCCTGTGCCATTCAGCGTAATGCTATACTAGCAGCTATAGGTGCTAACAGAGACTTTCTGGAGAGCATAATAGGCTCCTTAGTGGTGGACATAGGTCTGCTAAGAGATGATCACCAGAAGATGTCAGAACGGGTGCATAAAGTGGAAACTACTGTGTTGGAGGTTACTCCTACAATAGGAAACCTCAAAAGACAGGTGGCAGACATGAGAGTGAAGATACAAGCACTGGAAAGCAGAGTGGATCACCAGAAAGGCAGAGTCAGGCGGAATAACATAATGGTAGTGGGACTGCCTGAGAAACTTGAAGGTGACTCAATGGTGTCTCTCTTGGAGTACTGGCTGCAAAAGGTGGTGGCACCAGAGGGTCTGTCCACATTTTATGTGCTGGAAAGAGCACACAGAGTTCCCGCCCAGCCCACATGGCCTAATGTGCTGCCCCAATCGGAGGTGGCAAAACTGTTGCACTTTTCTGGAAGGGGTTACATATTAGAGCAGGCTAGATCTACAGGACCTTTTGTAGTTGAGGATGCAAAGGTGTCTTTGTATCCAGACTTCCCAATGCTGGTCCAGTCTCAATGTGCATAATTACCGTCTGCAAAAAGTTTCCTGTGAGAGCGTGGCTTGATTTATGCACTGTGGTTTCTAACATGCTGAATCAGAATGAGAACTGGCAATTGCAGTAGCGGCCATACTGAGCAGCCCAGGTAGAACCCTGATGGCAGGTAACACACTGACAGAGACTCAGCTATAGGGTCAGAGAGTATTGGAGGTTCTAAAACTGGCACTTGCCCAAAATTACACCCAATGCCGCAAATTAAATAATATGAGAATGCACTAATTGGCCCCTCCCAATGATACTCCTGTACTTTACTTTCTGGAGTAGGCCCTGACTGACTAATATCCTTTTAAGACATTCAGTGCAAAGTCATGGGACAGCCAGGAGCCATCAGACTCCTTTGATTCTGTTGGTTAATTTTCTTTCCCCCTCACAGTGCTTACTTGAGAGGCCTAAAGAGGCTTCATTGGATATAGTCAAGATTTCTACTAGTTTAGGCAGAAAACTCTGTCATCACAGTTCTCTGAAGGTAATGCTGGGTATGTGTGAAGCTGATGATATAATCAAATTTTTGTTTCAACTTATGAGGTCATGCTTGAATGGTGAAATGGAAAACGATAATATATGTGACTCTATTAGAGGGAGACCACTATATAAAATCTACTAAATATTACTAAGTGATGTCTTTGTTGTCACAATTAGGAGTCCAGGTTAAGCTGGTCACATGGAGTGTCAAGGTCTGAACTCCCCCAGCAAACAATATAATATTCAAATGTCGAACCCTGATGGACAGGCAACACAATGACATAGACTCAACTGTAGGGTCAAAGTGTAGAAGGTTTTAGAGCTGGCATTGTGCAAAGTTACTCCCATACTGCAAACAAAATAATATGACAACGCACTAATTGGCCCCTCCCAAACAAATTTGTTTCTTGGAAGACGAATCCCTACATATTTCAGCGGCTTTGAGTTTTGCCTGGGTGATTGGCTGTTTTCTAATTGCATTGCATGAGGGCTTGGATAGGTTGGACCCTCCTCTCCCGGCATCCAGGACGCATAGGGTGGCAAAGGCCTTTGATAACTGGATGGCAAATTGGGAGACAGTTGATAGCTGCAGGACACATAGGGGGTCATTCCAACCCTGGCGGTCGGTGTTAAAGCGGCGGCAAAACCGCTAACAGGCTGGCGGTAAAAAAAATGCAATTCCGACCCTGGCGGAAACCGCCAACAGAGACCGCCACTTCAACACACCGCCCGCCACGGCGGGACAAACAAACAGTGCGGCGGTCACCGCCAACAGACAGGCGGGAGACAATGTACTGCCCACCCTATCACAACCCACCAATCCGCCACCTTTTCCGGGGCGGTAGCCCCGCCGATAAAAACACGGCGGAAACAGCCATTTCAAACGGAAAACGCTCACCTCCTTACACCCCACGAGGAATCTGGACAGCATGGAACCCGAACTCCACATCCTCCCAGCGATTGTCTTCCTGCTCCTCTACCAGGAGCACAAACGCCGGCGCAGAAGACAACGGTGAGTACTGCACCTACGACACAGGGGAGGCAAAAAATTACCGGGACACACATATGCGACACACCCACCCTCACCCTCACCCACTACAACACACACATCAATGCATAGCAACACATCACAGTTACCCCCCCAGGCCCCCCGTAAGAATGCAAACACAAAAGGAAATGATTATAAACATTGGAATATATTGTATTACTGGCTTTAAAATATATCACACATCTAAAACTTTATATACATAAATTGTCCAGTCCGATATGTGTATCAGGCATTGTCCGTGGACCACTGGGCCCAAATCACATGGGCAAAGCCCACACAGGATACCTGACTCCAACGGAGAGAACACTGCAGGGGCATCAGATCCCAAAACTACAGGCACCTCAGGGGGAAGGGAAGGGGGGGCACCTCAGCCAGATGAGTCCACAACGCCAGATCCACGAGGGGCCTTCATGGCTACTGTTCCATCCTGGGGAGTGCAAAGCCACAGTCTCTCAAGTGTACACAGTGGGTGGGTTGCCCACTGTTCCATCCTGGGGAGTGCAAAGCCACAGTCTCTCAAGTCTCTACAGTGGGTGGGTTGCCCACTGTTCCATCCTGGGGAGTGCAAAGCCACAGTCTCTCAAGTCTCTACAGTGGGTGGCTTGCCCACTGTTACATCCTGGGGAGTGCAAAGCCACAGTCTCTCAAATCTCTACATTGGGTGGCTTGCCCACTGTTCCATCCTGGGGAGTGCAAACCCACAGTCTCTCAAGTGTACACAGTGGGTGGGTTGCCCACTGTTCCATCCTGGGGAGTGCAAAGCCACAGTCTCTCAAGTCAATATCAGTCTCCACTGGTACTGGAGGGGGACTAGTGCCCAGAGTGCTTCGTGCAGCCCTGCCCGACACAGATGCGGGCCTGCCCCTTCCGCCAATGGGCCAGCGGTGCTTGAGATGAAGGGCCCAGTTCAGCGGTGCTTGAGACGGCGGTGCCCAGCGGAGCGGTGCTTGAGATGAAGGGCCCAGCGCAGCGGTGCTTGAGACGGCAGTGCCCAGCGGAGCGGTGCTTGAGATGAAGGGCCCAGTTCAGCGGTGCTTGGGATGAGGGGCCCAGTTCAGCGGTGCTTGAGACGGCGGTGCCCAGCGGAGCAGTGCTTGAGATGAAGGGCCCAGTTCAGCGGTGCTTGAGACGGCGGTGCCCAGCGGAGCAGTGCTTGAGATGAAGGGCCCAGTTCAGCGGTGCTTGAGACGGCGGTGCCCAGCGGAGCAGTGCTTGAGATGAAGGGCCCAGTTCAGCGGTGCTTGAGACGGCGGTGCCCAGCGGAGCAGTGCTTGAGATGAAGGGCCCAGTTCAGCGGTGCTTGAGACGGCGGTGCCCAGCGGAGCGGTGCTTGAGATGAAGGGCCCAGTTCAGCGGTGCTTGAGATGAAGGGCCCAGTTCAGCGGTGCTTGAGACGGCGGTGCCCAGCGGAGCGGTGCTTGAGATGAAGGGCCCAGTTCAGCGGTGCTTGAGACTGCGGTGCCCAGCGGAGCAGTGCTTGAAATGAAGGGCCCAGTTCAGCGGTGCTTGAGACGGCGGTGCCCAGCGGAGCAGTGCTTGAGATGAAGGGCCCAGTTCAGCGGTGCTTGAGATGAAGGGCCCAGTTCAGTGGTGCTTGAGACGGCGGTGCCCAGCGGAGCGGTGCTTGAGATGAAGGGCCCAGCGTAGCGGTGCTTGAGACGGCGGTGCCCAGCGGAGTGGTGCTTGAGATGAAGGGCCCAGTTCAGCGGTGCTTGAGATGAAGGGCCCAGTTCAGCGGTGCTTGAGACGGCGGTGCCCAGCGGAGCAGTGCTTTAGGTGAAGGGCCCAGTTCAGCAGTGCCTGAGACGGCGGTGCCCAGCGGAGCAGTGCTTGAGATGAAGGGCCCAGTTCAGCGGTGCTTGAGACGGCGGTGCCCAGCGGAGCAGTGCTTGAGATGAAGGGCCCAGTTCAGCGGTGCGTGAGACGGCGGTGCCCAGCGGAGCGGTGCTTGAGATGAAGGGCCCAGTTCAGCGGTGCTTGAGACGGCTGTGCCCAGCGGAGCGGTGCTTTAGATGAAGGGCCCAGTTCAGCGGTGCTTGAGACGGCGGTGCCCAAAGGAGCGGTGCTTGAGATGAAGGGCCCAGTTCAGCGGTGCTTGAGACGGCGGTGCCCAGCGGAGCAGTGCTTGAGATGAAGGGCTCAGTTCAGCGGTGCGTGAGACGGCGGTGCCCAGCGGAGCAGTGCTTGAGATGAAGGGCCCAGTTCAGCGGTGCTTGAGACGGCGGTGCCCAGCGGAGCAGTGCTTGAGATGAAGGGCCCAGTTCAGCGGTGCTTGAGATGAAGGGCCCAGTTCAGCGGTGCTTGAGACGGTGGTGCCCAGCGGAGTGGTGCTTGAGATGAAGGGCCCAGCGTAGCAGTGCTTGAGACGGCGGTGCCCAGCGGAGTGGTGCTTGAGATGAAGGGCCCAGTTCAGCGGTGCTTGAGATGAAGGGCCCAGTTCAGCGGTGCTTGAGACGGCGGTGATCAGCGGAGCAGTGCTTGAGATGAAGGGCTCAGTTCAGCGGTGCGTGAGACGGCGGTGCCCAGCGGAGCAGTGCTTGAGATGAAGGGCCCAGTTCAGCGGTGCTTGAGACGGCGGTGCCCAGCGGAGTGGTGCTTGAGATGAAGGGCCCAGTTCAGCGGTGCTTGAGATGAAGGGCCCAGTTCAGCGGTGCTTGAGACGGCGGTGATCAGCGGAGCAGTGCTTGAGATGAAGGGCCCAGTTCAGCGGTGCTTGAGACGGCGGTGCCCAGCGGAGCAGTGCTTGAGATGAAGGGCCCAGTTCAGCGGTGCTTAAGACGGCGGTGCCCAGCGGAGCAGTGCTTGAGATGAAGGGCCCAGTTCAGCGGTGCGTGAGACGGCGGTGCCCAGCGGAGCGGTGCTTGAGATGAAGGGCCCAGCGCAGCGGTGCTTGAGACGGCGGTGCCCAGCGGAGCGGTGCTTGAGATGAAGGGCCCAGTTCAGCGGTGCTTGAGATGAATGGCCCAGTTCAGCAGTGCTTGAGACGGCGGTGCCCAGCGGAAAGGTGCTTGAGATGAAGGGCCCAGCGCACCGGTGCTGGAGACGGCGGTGCCCAGCGGAGCAGTGCTTGAGATGAAGGGCCCAGTTCAGCGGTGCTTGAGACGGCGGTGCCCAGCGGAGCAGTGCTTGAGATGAAGGGCCTAGTTCAGCGTTGCTTGAGACGGCGGTGCCCAGCGGAGCGGTGCTTGAGATGAAGGGCCCAGCGGAGCGGTGCTTGAGATGGCGGTGCCCAGCGGAGCGGTGCTTGAGATGAAGGGCCCAGTTCAGCGGTGCTTGAGATGAAGGGCACAGTTCAGCGGTGCTTCGGATGAGTGCCCAGTTCAGCGGATCAGCCGATGGCGTGGAGGTCATTCGCCACCTGACCTGTGGCTGGCTGCGCCTTCCTGCCCACCTGGGATGGGCCTGGTGGGGCCCTCCTGGGCTGCAGTACCGGGCCTGTTGGTGTCCTCCTGCCCACCTGGGATGGGGCATGTGGGGCCCTCCTGCACAGCTGGGCTGCTGGCGGTCTTTGGCGGTGTGCCAGGTGGCACCACACTCCCTGCCGGAGCCATGGTAGGGATTTTGGTCCCAGGTGTTTTAGGCCTCTTGCGCCGGGCACTGACAATCTTCGCATGTTTTTTGCGGCGGTGGGCTGCCCGTGCCTTGGCTCCCTACTGAGCTGGCTGCCCTTGAGGGTGGGGGACTCCACAGTGCATGACAGACTGTCTTCACAGGGCCCGCTGTTGTGGTGGCTGAGGTGCTGACTGGAGTCTTTTTAGATGGACGGGGTGGGGGAGTTGTTGGGAAGAGGTCAAGTTTGGAAAGGAAAATAAGTTTAGGAAGAGAGGGACGGGTAGGTGTAGTAGGTATGGGAGTGGAGGAAGAGGTTGTGGTTGTAGGAGTTTGAAGTCTGGTGTCTTTGGGTGCAGATGCTTGGGCTGGAGGCTGTCGTGAGGTGGATGGCTGTTGGGTGGTTGGCTGCCAGCGTTTGTGTAGCTTGGAAGAGACGGTGCTTGGAAGAGGGGGTGACAGACACACTGGGAGAGGACACAGGGGACGTGTGAATGGTAGTGGGGGTGGTGACTGCACGTGTGCGGGGGGTTCTGGTGGGTGTGCTGGTGATGGACGTAGTGGCTGAAGATGTTGTGCATGCAGGTGTGAGTGGAGAGTTGACAGGGAGGGAGGAGGGAGACGAGGAGGAGGGGGACACAGTGGAGGCAGTGGGTGTTGGTATGTCTGCATGTGGATGTTGCTTGTGTGAATGCCTGTGTGATGTGTGGTGCTTATGTCTGGATGAGCTTCCCTTGGGTGTTGAGGTGTGCGCAGGCTGGTCTGATGGTGTGTCTGGGATAGGCAGAGGTACAGGGGATTGGGTATGGGTGGAGGAAGTTGGAGGGGGGAGGCTAGAGACAGGGACAATTGCTGCCATCAGTGCTGAGGCCAGAGTGTTGAACGATCGCTGATGGGCAGCCTGACCCGAATGAATGCCCTCCAGGTATGCATTACTCTGGTGCACCTCCCTTTCTACACCCTGGATGGCATTTAAAAGGGTAGACTGCCCAACAATGAGCGTCCTCAGGCGGTCAATGACCTCCTCACTGAGGGCAGCAGGGGTGACAGGGGCAGGGCCTGAGGTGCCTGGAGCGAAGGAGATGCCCACCTTCCTGGGTGAGCGGGCACGGGGCAAACGCTGAGGGGCTGCTGGGAGGGCGGTGCTGGTGCGCTGGGTGGCGGCTGTACCTGTTGTAGCGGGGGGCACGGATGTTGCCGCCACCACAAGGGAGCTCCCTTCAGAGGACGAGTCGCTGTCACTGACATCCGCACGAGTCCCCGCTGTGGAGCTCTCCTCTCCCTCCGTCTCACTGGTGAAATCCGAGTCAGTTGCATGGCCCGCCATGGCCATGTGAGATGCAGCTCCCTCGTGCTCCGATGCCACTTCTCCTCCGCCTGATGATGCTAATGCACAAATGAACAGGAAGACAACAAAAAAGGGGGGTGGGGAAAAATAAAGAAATGTTGAGTGCATGCATTGGCGACACCGTTGGGGGACAGGACAGACACAGAAGCCCCCTGCACTACGCCGCGCACTTGGGGTCGACTACGCAATCCGTGTGACATGGCCTACAAGCCTATGGGCGACCTCTGCTCACATACATGACACAGGGCAATGAATAGCTGTACTTGGCACCCTACAGAGGTGGGGGGCGGGGGCACAGGGCCATGCCTTACGGAGGGGCCTAGCCAACAGATATCGCCCTGGCCTAGGGATACCCACAGCCCTCCTCCCCCACCCAGACACCTCCACTGCGCGCAAAGTCACCAGGATTTGAGTGTACTCACCCCCTTGTGTCTGCTGTGATGTCCTCACACACCCATCCAAATCGGGGTAGGCCACCGCCAGGATCCGGGACATCAGGGGGGTCAAAGTACGACTGGCACCCCTCCCACGTTGGGAGGCCATCCCCAGCTGAGCCTCCGCCGTCTTCCTGCTGCAGCGTCGGATGTCCTCCCATCTCTTCCTGCAGTGGGTGCCCCGTCTGGTGGACCCCCAGGGTCCGGACGTCCTTGGCGATGGCACGCCAAATACCGATTTTCTGGTGGGCGCTGATCTATGTGACATGTACAGGGAGAGAAGAATAATCATCACCTTCTGCATGCTCGATGTGAGTGGCCCCCCCATCC
Organism: Pleurodeles waltl; assembly: GCF_031143425.1. NCBI lineage: Eukaryota > Metazoa > Chordata > Amphibia > Caudata > Salamandridae > Pleurodeles > Pleurodeles waltl. Next base: position 516,620,538 of record NC_090440.1, on the reverse strand, counting down.
CCACCCTTGCCATGTGGCACATGCTCTCATCTATCGTTTGATGCATGCCTCAATCGCTCCCCTCACCACCATCTTTCATCCACCCGACTCAACACAGGCATTGGCCACAAAGCATGGTCCCAGTGTACTTACCTGTTGGTCTGGAGGACCGAAGAGTAGCGCATACTGGGGGAGGACCCCATCCACGAGTATCTCCAACTCCTGAGCAGTGAAGGAGGGGCCCTTTCCCCAGTCGCATGAGCCATTGTCTCTTCCAGACCGTGGTCACAGCAGCACTTGCAGTGTAGGTCCTCTCCTGTGGAAGATCAGGTATCGAGTGATTAAGCAGATAGAAAATGGCGGTGCTTACCACGACCGCCGGCGCACATCGTCATTGGCTCCTGAGACCCATAGGGTTCAATGTTAACCAATGCAGCTTTGCGCCGCGATCTTCGACCGCCTACCGCCACGGTGTGCCACGCCAGCGCATTGACCTCACATCCCATTGTCGCACTTCACAGGTCAGGCAGCCGCCATTTCAAGGGCCCACATGCCTTATTTTCTACTGCGTCACACATACCAAGGCCTTGCATCGACACTCATACAAGCCATTCAATGCATTGGGAGTCGTGTTATGTGCAAGCTGTGGTTACGTACCTGAGTGTTGATTGACTCTGTGCTCGCTGTTGTCCTTCATAGGCACCGTCCGCTGGGACATGCGAGGAGATGGAGAACTCTTCCCGTGTACAGACCGCTGGTGGACCTGTCGACAATGGAGGAAAGACATGTCATACTGACATACAGGCTTGACCGAGCCACTATACAGGAACTGTGTGCCCAGCTGGAGCCAGACCTGATGTCACCAATCCGCCAACCCACAGGGATCCCCCCTCTAGTGCAGGTGCTGTCAGTACTCCATTTCCTAGCAAGTGGGTCATTACAAACAACAGTGGCCATATCATCAGGGATGTCCCAGCCCATGTTTTCCAAGGTGTTGTCCAGAGTGTTGTCTGCCCTGCTCCAACACATGCGGAGCTACATCGTCTTCCCTGAGGTGGGGGATTTGGCTACAGTGAAGGCTGATTTCTATGCCCTTGGACATATACCCAACATCATTGGTGCCATTGATGGGACACATGTTGCTTTGGTCCCCCCAGCAGGAGTGAACAGGTGTACAGGAACAGGAAGAGTTATCATTCCATGAATGTCCAGATGGTGTGTTTGGCTGACCAGTACATCTCCCATGTTAATGCCAAGTTCCCTGGCTCAGTGCATGACGCGTACATCATGCGGAATAGCAGCATCCCTTACGTGATGGGTCAACTCCAGAGGCACCGTGTGTGGCTATTAGGAGACTCTGGTTACCCCAACCTGTCCTGGCTACTGACCCCAGTGAGGAATCCCAGGACAAGGGCAGAGGAACGGTACAATGAGGCCCATGGGAGAACTAAGAGGGTGATCGAACGGACCTTCGGCCTCCTGAAAGCCAGGTTTAGGTGCCTCCATATGACTGGTGGATCCCTAATGTACTCACCAAAGAAGGTGTGCCAGATCATCGTGGCCTGCTGTATGCTTCACAACCTGGCTTTGCGCCGCCAGGTGCCTTTTCTGCAGGAGGATGGTCCAGATGGTGGTGTTGTAGCAGCTGTGGAGCCTGTGGAGAGTGAAGAGGAGGAAGGCGAAGAGGACGACATAGAGAACAGGAACACAGTAATACAGCAGTATTTTCAATGACACACAGGTAAGAATCCACACCGGCATATTACATATACTTAACCCCTACTACCTCTCTACTGTCTGACCTTTTCCCCCAGTGTATGGTAACTGAATTGTGACTTTCCCTTCCGATTTCAGAGATGTGGGCCCCACTGCGTGACATCTGCTTTATTTCCACATGGACTACAGCTGTGTGACATTGGTATGTTGGCATCACAATGTGAATATGCCATTTGGCACGGTAAGGTCTAATACATTTGTACAAAATCACAGCCAGACTCCAGATTGTTTTATGCAATAAGTGTGTTTATTACAGTGCTCTAAATTGGTGGGTGGTTGCAAATCGTTGAGGTGTGATGGTGGAGGATTGTCCAGACTATCAGTATCACAGGTGCATTGTCCAGATGCCTGTGGAAAGTGGAGCAGGGGCAGTGTAAGGTTGGACGGGGTGTCAATGTGGGACAGTGGGATGACAATCAGGGGGGTATCCTTTGCTGGCGGGGGTCTTGGCATCTTACTCTGTCTTCTTCCTGGATCTCAGGGCCCGCTTGCGGGGTGGTTCTCCTTCTGCAGGGGGCGGGGTTCTGGTGGCCTGTTGGTCTTGTGTCGGGGCCTCCTGTCCACTAGCGCCGGCGGAGGTGGTAGGCAGCTCTTGGTCCATGCTAGTGTCAGGGGCCCTTTGTGGTGCAACAGTGTCCCGCAATGTGGTGACTACCTGATTCAGAGCCACTACGATGGTGCCCATAGCGGTACTGATGTTTCTTAGTTCTTCCCTGAACCCCATATACTGTTGCTCCTGCAGAAGCTGGATCTCCTGAAACCTGGCCAAGCCCGTCGCCATCGTCTCTTGGGAGTGGTGGTATGCTCCCATGATGTAGGAGAGGGCCTCGTGGAGAGTGGGTTCCCTGGGCCTGTCCCCCCCCTGTCGCACAGCAGCCCTCACAGTTCCCCTGTTTCCCTGTGCCTCTGTCCCCTGGACCGTGTGCCCACTACCACTGCCCCCAGGTCCCTGTTGTTGTTGGGGTGGTGGGTTAACCTGAGTGCCCTGTAGTGGTGGACACACCGCTGATTGACGTGTCCTGGGGACTGAGATATGGGCTCGCTGTGTGGGTGCTGTGCTGGTGTTCACAGAGGGGGGAAGGTCTGCTGTGGCCTCTGGCTGTCTGAGGGGAACCGACTGTCCAGAGGTCCCCGATGGGCCGGGCTGGTCATCTACATCCAGGGAGACAGAGGTGCTGTCATCACTGTGGGCCTCTTCTGGGGGTGGAGTGGACATTTGTGGACCCTCCTGCGCGGTGACGTGGCGTTCGGGTCCTGCAGGGGTATAAAAGTATGATTATTGCTTCTGTGTGTGCCATAGTGTGCAATGGGTGGGTGCCCGTGTACCCCTGTGCTTGCATTTCTGTGTGGGGGCTTTTGTGACGGTGGTTTGGGGGGGGATGGGTATGTGCAGTGGGCATGCTTAGGTGATGGGTGTCCATGCTTTGTGGTCGCATGCAGGGCTTGGTGTTGGGATGGGTGGGTTGTGAGGGTGAGACATTTGCAAGGAGTAGGTGTGATGGGGGTGGGGGTGAGGATGGGGGTATGAGTTGGCATGCTGGTGGGGTGGGGGGGATGAAGTAGTTAAGATTTGACTTACCAGAGTCCATTCCTCCGCCTACTCCTGCGATGCAGGATCGCCAAGACCTGCTCCTCCCATGTTGTAAATTCTGGGGAGGAGGTGGGGGTCCGCCGCCAGTCCGCTGCACCGCGATGTTGTGCCTGGATACCATGGAACGCACCTTCCCCCATAGGTCGTTCCACCGCTTCCTGATGTCGTCCCGATTTCTTGGGTGCTGTCCCACAGCGTTGACCCTGTCCACTATTCTGCTCCATTGCTCCATCTTCCTGGCAATGGTGGTGTGCTGCACCTGTGTCCCAAAGAGCTGTGGCTCTACCCGTATAATTTCCTCCACCATGACCCTGAGTTCAGCCTCAGAAAACCTGGGGTGTCTTTGCGGTGCCATGGGGTGGTTTGGGTGATGTGTGGGGTGGATTGTGTGGTGCTAAGTGTGGTGATGTGTATTGGTGTGTAGTTTGAAGTGCGTGGTAATATTGCTGGGTGACAGTGAATTGCGCGTCTGGGTGCTCGGGTCTCTTATCTCTGTGCGTGTTCACGAATCTCTAGGAGTGGGGGTTTGTGGGTGATGTGGGTGTGTGTTTTATATTGTGTTGGGTGTGTGGGAGTATTGTTTGTATGTGTCTCAGGTGTGTGTATTTTGAATTGTCCAATGTGGCTGTGTTTTGTAAGTGTGTGTGTATTTTGAGCGCGGCGGTGTGTACCGCCAATGGAATACCGCGTGGATTCGTGTGTCGTGATAGTGTGAGCGTATTTCTGTTGGTGTGACGGTGGAGGTTTGGTCTACGCCAGTTTCTCGCTGGCCTTTGGTGTGGCGGACTTTTGTTGATGCCTGTATTTTGGCGGTTTGCCTGTTGTGGGTCAGAATGACCGTGGCGGTTTACCGCGGCCACGGCGGTGTTATGGCGGTCTTCTGCACAGCGGTAAGCGCCTTTTACCGCCGAGGTTGGAATGACCCCCATAATCCTGGGGGTCGTGAACACTCCTGTTATTCAGATTTGCATGATTTGCATGTCCGACTGGACACATTTATATGCTGTCCTCGAATGTATGCTATGGTCATGTGCACAGAATATAATACCAGCACGTATTCCGATCACATCCCCTTGATTATTATCCTGCAGTGGAACACCCCTAGAATGAAAACACCAGCATGGAAACTGAACACCATCTTCCTGGAGGATACTGCATTCAGAGTCTCATTGTGGAAGCAATTACTAAGGGCTAGATTTGGTTGTGAAGGGACCAATTGGACACTGTCAGCTGATTGACAGCCTACTCAGCATTGGTCTGGGGGTGTGCTGGTGAAGCTTTATCAGCTCACATCTGTCATTGTGAGTGGGGCTTTGTTAGACATGGTGGTGTGACTGGACTGGCCCTTGAACTCACCTACTGATTGAGACCCATTAAAAGCACGTGAAGAACAGAGTCAGTAGGGCTGCAGTAAAGTTGGGATGGTGCTCCAATTGACTAAGTTTGCTGATGGTCAATCCTGTGCGAATAAGCTTGATGCTATACTAGCAGCTATAGGTGCTAACAGAGACCTGCTGGCAAGCATAATGGACTCCTTAGTGGTGGACATAGGTCTGCTGAGAGAGGATCACCAGAAAATGTCAGAAACGGTGCATAAAGTGGAAACTATTGTATTGGAGTTTATCCCCACAATGGGAAATATCAAGCAACAGCTGGCAGACATGAGCCTGAAGGTACAGGCACTGGAAAGCAGAGTGGATGACCAGAAAGGCCCAGTATAGTGGAATATTATAATGGTAGTGGAACGTCTTGAGAAAATTGAAGGTGACTCAATGGCGACTTTCTTGGAGTACTGGCTGCAAAAGGTGGTGACACCAGAGGGTCTGTCCCCGTTTGAGGAGCCGGCAAGAGCACACAGGGTTCCAGCCCAGCCCACCAGCCCTAGTGTGCCACCCCGATTAGTGGTGGCAAAACTGTTGCACTTTTGTTACAGGGACTACATATTAAAGCAGGCTAGATCCACAGGTCCACTTGTAGTTGAGGACTTCTTGATGCTGGTCCAGTCTCAATGTGCATCATTCCTGTCTTTTGAAAACATTACCTGTTGTTTCCAGCATTCTAAATAGGAATGGGAACGGGCAATTGCAGCAGTGGCCACACTGAGCAGCCAACGTAGAACCCTGATGGACAGGCAATACACTGACATAGACTCAGCTATAGGGTCAGAGAGTGTCAGAGGTCATAAAACTGGCACTTGTGCAAAGTTACTCCCAAAACTGCGAACAAAATAATGTGAAAATGCACTAATTGGCCCCTAGGGAGGACCACTATATAATATCTACTATATATTATTGAGTGATGCCTTTGTTGACACAATTAGGGATCCAGGTTAAACTGGTCACATGGAGTGTGCAGGGTCTGAACTCCCCCAGCAAACACTATAATATGCAATCTTATTGTAAGAGAAGAGGAGCCCAAATTGCATTTCTTCAAGAGATGGCAGGCCTTACAAAAGAGTAGTGAGCCATCTATATTTTACAACAAATTCTGTGTATGTCCTTAGTGTCTTGATTTGGATCAAGCCGGGCATACCCTTCAAGTCCGTGACTAAATTAACTAATCCAGAAGGGAGATTTGTAATGATGGGAAGCTTATAGGGAAAAGACATCATTTTGATAAACATTTATGCACCAAACACAGAACAAATTCATTTCTTGGAAGACGTGTCCCTACATTTGTCAGCAGCTTTGAGTTTTCCTTCGGTGATTGGACGTTTTTTAATTGCATTGCATATGTGGACTTGGATAGGTTGCGCCCTCCTCTCCCTGCGTCCGGGACGCTTAGGGTGGCATAAGTCTTTGGTATCCGAATGGCACATTGGGAGATAGTTGATAGCTAGAGGACACATAATCCTGGGTGGTCGAGAATACTCCTGTTATTCAGATTTGCATGATTTGCATGTCCGACCGGATACATTTATATGATGTCCTCAAATGCATGTTAAGGTCATGTACACAGAGTATCATACCAGCACGTGTTCCGATCACAGCCCCTTGATTATTATCCTGCAGTGGAACACCCCTAGAATGACAATACCCTCATTGAAACTGAACACTGTCTTACTGGAGGACACTGCCTTCCGGGCCTCATTGGGGAGGCAATTACTAAGGGCCTGATTTAGATACTGGCGGAGGGTTTACTCCGTGACACTCATGACGGATATCCCGTCCACCGTATTACGATCCCGTTAGGGTGTAATGGGATTGTAATACGGAGATAGCTAGGGGAAGGGTATCTGGGTTCAACAGACTGCTGGTCGAATTTTACCTGACATATATAGATGTGCTAGTCCCTAAATTAGCAGAGGTCTTTACTTCATCCAGTAATACGGGGATTATACCGAAGATTATGAGTGAAGCAGTTAACTTTTCACTCCTCAAAACAACACAAAGAAGCAACACAAGTGGGCTCCTACCGACAGTCGTCAATGCTAATGCTAATGTTGTCTACAAAATAGTAAGAAGAATTTTAGCAAATAGGTTACTTCCAAAAGTGAGCACCATGACCAAACTGGGTTCATCCCCAGAAGAAGTGCCATGCCTAATATCAGGAGCCTGATCCAGGTATTGGACGACCTTTTAATGGCAAGCTGCAAGGCCTTAGTACTTGCAAATGACATTGAAAAGACCTTTGATTCCCTTCAATGAGAATTCTTGGATGCAGTGCTGTCCAAAATGGGACTGGGTCCTGGGTTCTTTGCGTGGGTTAGACTGGTGTGTACCTGCCCAACCACCAGAGTTAAAACAAACAATTTAACATCAGAACTCTGTACATTTACTAGAGGACCAGGACAGGACTGTTCGGTCTCCAGTACCAGCAGTGGATCCAATTGCTTTGATGATCCTACAGGGGGCCGGCTATGAGGGTATACAGATGGATGGTTGTCCACTATTTGTTTCATTATATGCAGATGATATAATGTTACACCTGAATGGGGAAGAGGCAGATGTGTAGGGTGCAGTTAGGGTGCTGGGAGATTTCAGAAGGCTTTCATGGTTAAAGGTGAATTGGGACAAATTGTGCGGATACATGTTTAAAGTGCTGCAGGATATGAGCAGACGACAAGGGCGAGGCATAGTGATCAAATGGGAACCCACCAAAATAAAATAGCCAGGACTTTGAGTTTACAGGTTTGATCTGTTACTTGAAGGGAACATTATGATAACACTGACTTCTCTCAGGCAAGCTATTATATTCTGGATTATGCTTCCTCTGTCTGTCAGTTAGGGTTAAATCTGCTTTGTTGAAAGTGAATATGTTAACACATTTTTTATATCCTTACCCATCCAGATGCCTAGAATGATGATTTGTGAAATAAATCACATTTTAGTGGATTTAGGGGGTGATTCTGACCCCGGCGGGCCAGGGTCGGCGGGAGCACCGCCAACAGGCTGGCGGTGCCCCGCAGGGCATTCTGACCGCGGCGGTTTGGCCGCGGTCAGAACAGGAAAACCGGCGGTCTCCCGCTGGTTTTCCGCTGCCCTCATGAATCCTCCATGGCGGCGCAGCTTGTTGCGCCGCCATGGGGATTCAGACACCCCATACCGCCATCCTGTTCCTGGCGGTTTGCCCGCCAGGAACAGGATGGCGGTATGGGGTGTCGTGGGGCCCCTGGGGGCCCCTGCAGTGCCCATGCCAATGGCATGGGCACTGCAGGGGCCCCCGTAAGAGGGCCCCACAAAGAATTTCAGTGTCTGCTTAGCAGACACTGAAATTCGCGACGGGTGCAACTGCACCCGTCGCACCTTCCCACTCCGCCGGCTCCATTCGGAGCTGGCTTCCTCGTGGGAAGGGGGTTTCCCGCTGGGCTGGCGGGCGGCCTTCTGGCGGTCGCCCGCCAGCCCAGCGGGAAACACAGAATAACCACAGCGGTCTTCTGACCGCGGTGCGGTATTCTGGAGGGGGGAACTCTGGCGGGCGGCCTCAGCCGCCCGCCAGAGTTAGAATGACCCCCTTAATGTGGAGGAGGTGGGGGCGTACAGTAGCGCTGTCAAAGGTGTCACTTCTGGTAGAGGAGGCGGACTTGCCAACCTGGACTTTGAGCTCTAGTACCTGGCTGCTCAATTACAGTGCTAGGTGTGGGAATTTGTTGGGACAAAGTGGTGGCTTAAGATCCTGAGGTTCTCTCTCCCATTTTAATGTAAATACTGTTTAACTCTTTTTAAAATGTGCTTGTTGAGAATGAGGGCATATTGGTCAGGACTTATGGGTTTGTTTGGGCATGCGCCCTTCAGAGAACATGCACGCACTTGTCCTACCATAGGGATATAACCATAACCTAAATAATGGGCTAGCCACACGTTGGAAACTGGAAAGGTTTGTGGCAGTGGGATGAGAATGGCTTTACTGTGTTGGGCATCTTATTTGCTTGGAGTTCCATCCTGGGGTTTCAGAAAGTCTTTTAGGACTATGAAATACCATTCGGGCATTTTCTGTTGCCTGGGGGCTTTATTAGGGGCCATACGAAGGTGGTGGAAAATGGGCATAGAAGAACACTTCAAGCATGAGTGCCCACAGTAAATTGTTTTGCTTAGTGGCAGAACTAGAGCGATTGCTCTCTTGTATCACTCCCCTCTGAAATCTGTTGGGGGTGACATCACAACATTGTACAATTAATAGGCTGATGTAATTGACACACAAATTATTGATGCTGATTGCGCTAACATCCTTAAATACTCTTATAAGGTATCCAGGATTGCTAGATTCAAGCTGATTCAATATTATTACCTGCACCACGTGTACATCACTCCCAAAAGAATTAACTATATGTTTCCCAATGCACAAGCAGGATACCCTAGGCGCAATGACGAGGGGTCTGATTTCTACCGTATGGTCTGAGCTTGCGCAACCCTTAGAATATTTCTCCTTTAAGTTATTAAGAGGGCTACTGATCAAGAGATCCTCACCACTTCGAAGGTGTGTCTACTGGGCCACTTCCCAAAGCACACTGCTAATTGGGTGATGAACAAACTCTTGTCTCGTTCAAATCTGCAGCATTGCGATCTGTCACCCTAGATGACGTCTGAATATGACTATGTCGCCAATCCAGGGACTGTGGTTTTGGTACATTACATTTGGAGGGCTAGTATTGGGATGTTTTGTGTCATATGGCCCCGTGGTTCAGCAGCTGCATTACAGGTGGTATGGGTGTGTTATAATGGTATAAGGCAGTGTCTTTAAATTTGTTATAGCAATAAAAATTGTTTCACAATTATTTTGTACATTGATGTTACATGGAATGCTACATTTTAACCTATATGTCAATATTTCCTTTGAAGGGCATCACTGACTACATTATTGAAATCACCTATGATAATGATGTCACTGTTAAAGTTTGTTTTACTTGTAATGCTGCACACTGACAATAAACCTACCAGTTCCTTGAGGTCCAGCAAGGCCCACTGGTCACTAGCTACACATTCTTATATAGCAGGTGGAAGAGAGAGGCATTTGTCTGTTTTATTGACAGATCTACATTTGGGACTTTCAAGGACCTCAAGCAAAATATGAATCTCTCTAGGATAAGCTTCTTCACCAACCTGGTTTCCTGGAGAAAAAAAAGAATGAATTGGATTGGACTACGCATGTACATTTCTTTGTCTTTAGTATCTTGCAGACAGCTGAAGAGTGAAGATGCGTTGCAAGCCTGGCCTCTATGATACCATTTGCTGAATTTTCTGTGGGGTACTACATTGGTAACAACAATGGGGATGCTAATAATATTCATTTACACAGTTCAAACGAGGAACTGAACTGTCCCTTGCTAGTTAAAAACAGATGTTATTATTACTGTACTCATTTTATTGTTCTCAAGATGATAAAAGGTTGAGTTGAGCAGTCAGGGATAGAGTCACTGAAGTTTATATATAGATTTCTGCCGCAAGACCATTAACCCTAGAGCTATTTCATTGTTATCTGCTGTCAAATGTAATTTGGGTGTGCGATGTAGGTTTGCAGAAAAGGTTAAGCATGCGAGTATTAATAGGGTCTGCAAGTGTCACAGACTCCCAGTAGTAGTCCATACATTCAGTTGTATACACCACTGAGTAGGGAAGTATCAGGTGCAATAAAGACCACCCATTTGCAAGTTTTTGGAGAATCTCATTCGGAGTTTGGTACTTATCGCACTGAGGGCCAGATGTTTCAAACTATTTTGCAGTCGCAAATGGTGTGAATTGCAAAAATCCACAGTTTGCAAATGCTAAATAGCCATGTTGAATGTATGAAGGACATTCGATGTGCAATTTTCAATAATCGCTAAAATAGTGAGTCCCTAAAATTGCAACTCATTTTTGCGAATCGCAATTGAAATTTGCAAATAAGGCATATTGTGACAGCAAAGCAGTTGCACTAGTATGGCGATTTACAGATCTGCTGAACCCATCCAACCTACCCATCAATTGGGGATGGTGCCTACGGTGGGTGATATGGTCCTGCTGCATTACAGTGCAATTGTCATCTCCCTTAGATTATCTGCTGTAGCTTTCTGTCCTTCCTGCACTGTTGCATTCAGCTGGTACATGTTGTGATTGAGAGACACCAACTGCCTGTGCATTGATTTCATGTGCTTACATTGTAGGCACTGCACCTTTAACATGGAGGACTCCAGACCACTAAACAGAGATGTGCCCTCACCTTCCACTGCGCTCTGTCTGACATCTAGCTCTGCGTCTCCTGAGGGGAGTATACTGGTGCTGGAAAACGGACTGAAGTCTGTGGGTGTGTCTACCACAAGAAGGTGGTGTCTGCAAGTCTTGCAAGTCATCAGAGTCCTGAGTAAACTCAGGGAGTGATTCCACTGTTGCCGTGCGTCGGGGTGGTGCTGGTGTAATGAATTCAATGATTTCGGTCTTAGACCATGGCTGGCTTTTCTCATTCCCCCATGTTTCTGTTTCTGCTGCATCTGGTGAAGGAACATCTGCAACATCAGTGCGCAGTATGTCAGTTATAAAGTCATTTTTTTCATTACTCAGTTCACAGTTACAATTTTTAGTAAACAGTTTCCTTGGCATTGTGTCTCTAATTGTCTTTCGTATTGTCTCTCTGTTTGGTTATACACAATGCTGCAATGTTTGTTCTCGGTGGACTGTTGGAGTAAGGACTTCCACTCCCATCAGGCATGGATGGGTAGCATGGAAAGTGTGGCATGGACTATTTTTCTCAGTACAAAGTAACATGGCATATATCTAAGGGACAATTGTACATGCACATAAGTTGATTCAAATAATTATTGCCCTTTGCTGGTGCCTGTTGTGCCTGAGGTGTCTATGTCGGTGACACCAACTACTGCTTCATGCTGCAGTGTTGACTCCACCATGTATTCCAACGGGGTGGATGGTGTCTGGATGAATGGTCCTCTGCCAGTGCTCCTTGTGTCCTTCAGCCTGCTGGCTACCCTCTCCTTGGCATGTGAACGTAAGTCGTATCCGCGCTTGCGAATCTTCTCAGTCATGCGCTATGCAGCACCCATCATGCTGATTTTATCCTAGATGTCACTCCACATTTTTCTCTTCTCACTTTCCGGAACATGGAGTGAGTTTTTCTCAAATAACTTATCATGGTTCTTGACAATCTCTTCTGTGAGCACCTCCAATTCCTGCTCACTGAACTTGGGCTTACTCTTTCTTCCTCCTGTCTCCTTGCCATTCCCTTCAGTGGCCATTGTGTCTGGCTGACTCTCCTGAGTGCATCCCTGGTGTTGTACTATGAATTTCTGCCTGCTCCTGTGGCTGAGGATTCTGGAAACAGCATGCACTAACTTCCTGGTTGTGATGTCATCATGAGGCTCCAAAATGCAAAACTCAAATTTGTGATTACCAAATACTGATTTGCTATTTCACCAAATCACTATTTGGTAATCGCTGTTTGCGATTGCGATTTTATGGTCATCGCAAAATATTTTGCGATTGCCTTGTTACATCGCATTTTGTAAATTCCAAATAGTGATTCAGTATAACTCGCTATCTGGGATTCGCAAATGAAGGGCTTCATACATCTGCCCCAAAATCCTCATGGTTTGGTAAATACTGAAGGTTTTTGACTGGGTAAATACCAGCAGGTTTGACCTGCTGATATCAGTTAAAAAATTCATAACTGCCTTAGGAGCCCTAACATCACTTAGTACACATATTGTAATGATGGGCTTAGTTAGTTTAGGAACTTTCACAAACATTGTCTGCGCTTCAATGAGGCAAAGTGAGGCAACTAATATATGTGGCCACCGAACTATGGCCACAAATAATAGCAAAAGTGTCAAACAAATTACCTTACTTTCTAGATATGGCGAGTGCTCCAGAGGCAAAACATTTTTTTTGCCTGCTGTGCTGTTGGACGTTGCTGCCTACAGACTATGAAAGGACTGGTCTAATTCTACAAGCACCATCAGCCACAGGCACTCATAGCATATTCTGCACTTTTTACATACAGCAACAACCTTGATGCTGTTATGATTACTAATGTAGTATCATCAAAGCATTTTAATGTTTCTCAAAAGATGTATCTTTACCCAAGAAATCATTTGATGATTTTTTTTTTATTAAAAGAGAGGAGCATGCCTATAAATGGCATTTATTGTTCTGTGTGTGCAGAATGCATTGCATCTTCAATTTCTTGTAAAAGGGCTGGCTTGGGCTGTATGTGAACCTGTATTAACAAATGGACAATATTATATTCAGTCCCACTCTTCAGGAAATTAGTTGCACTTATTACAGCTGTTTCTCTTACTTCATGTGGTATCTTCCTTTCTACTCCTCCCCTGTGAGACTTGGATTTTTCTGAGCACTATGATCTAGAATGTTGGGAAATCTAATGACAGCTGGAACTGTGCTAGTGAAACGGTTCCTCTTGACTGAGCTCTGGCTTGGGTACCCTGAATACATTTTGGAAATATAATCTATACAGACTCCTGTGGTGAATTAACCATTTTACACTAGCGACGAGGACAGAATGTGAACTGTGACACCTCAACACACCGTGGAAATTGACTGCCCCAGCAGTTAGACATTAGGCAAAAGGTTCTCTGCAGAAATCCTCTTCAAGTTTTCCATATTATTTTTGGGCCAATGTCTGGAAAGAACACCTTTCTTCTAGAAAACTTTATTCATAGGAATGGATATGTGACAGTCATCCTAATTGTGAGGAACTCGTGCTTTGGGTGCCAAAAGTGAGTCTACCATTATGCATTAACCTTTCAATTGTCACACACTGCAGCGACTTTAAAGTCTTACATAATAACGAACAATTACAGAATTAAAATCCTAACAATCCATAACTAGTCAAACAACAGAACACTCTTCCTCTTTTAATTGCTGCACCTGTTCAACTGTGTACATTAGTTTTAACTGAATTGAAACTGAATTGACTTGGTTATGAAAGTTGTGTTTTTTTGTGGGAACCTCTAATTTTCAGAAGGTTTTTGTATAAACTGTATGAGGCATGTTTGTTCAGTTTGGTAAGTTGTTATTTTCTTCAAATTATAAGTTGTTATATTTATAAGTAGAAATTATACCTCTAGTTGTCTTTTGGATCCTCTAATTGGTTAATTTTGAGCGTTATTTACTTATAAAAAAATCTTGAAGAATATTATTGCCTTAGGACATAGCTTAACGGCTGTGTCGCATACATGTAAATGTATTAATTTTGAATATGCACTGCATTGCTGTAAGCAACACGCAAGTTACTTATTCACAAAAATTGTGGTGTCAAATAGTTTTTATTGATTAACTTTAAAACTCAGTTAGGTTAAATATAATCGTGTGCTGCATTACTTGGAGTGGCACTGTAATATAGGGGTAGGAAGCAATCAGACTCCGGATCAGAATAAAATATAAGAACAACGTTTATTCTGAAAATCGCAGGTAAAACAAACTCACAACTGAATCTTCCGTCCAGCTCTCCGGCCACAACCAACTGACACTGTGGAACGAAGAATCAATCAAACGCTTCGAAAAGAGTTCCATATTACATAATGCTTTTTTATGAAAAATGCTTTACCCAACTTAAGCATGCTACATCACCCTCTTCCCTTAACAAAACAACAACCAAACATAAAAGCAAATAAATAGAATAAATACAAAAAAACAAATTCACAAAACTTTGCTGGCAATGCTAGTGTTCTAGATCTTTGAAAACACTCAACCCGGTGACATGCATTTTCCCCAATGGTATTAATCTAAGATGGTATACTAGATGCTCCTTGATCCATTTGACTTGTACTACTAACCTTTTCTGTTTGTCTGATATGTGAACAAACATCAGTGGAAATCATAGAATTGTCCTCCTCATTATTATGACACGTTTTGAAATAAATTTTAGCCTGTGTTTTGGAAATTGGTACTACACTCCTTATTCCACCACCCTTTATTTTTTAACAAAACTGCCGCTTTGCTTGTTTTAATCACTCTTACAGGTAAAGTACATTTTTGATTCTCTCTTCCTTACTTTGTTAGGTTTCTTGATAAGGACCCAATCATTTACTTGTATACAAACTTCACGTGTATTGTGTTTAGCATCAAAATACTCCATTTGCTTAGACTGATTGGACAAAACGTTCTCTCTAAAATTGCTCCCATTCAGAATGTCTCTTTCAGTATCTGTTTCTGTGTTATCATTAAGCCAGGCAGGCAACAGATTCGTCTTCGCTTCTTTACCACGTAAGGCACGAAATGGAGTTACTTCAGTGGTAGAGTGAGGTGAAGTCAAATACACCCACACTTTTCCCTTCAAAAATTAATTAACATCAACATTTGAAGAAAGTGCTGTTTGTACACCCTCTTTCAAAAAACAATTGACTCTCTCAACTAAACCATTTGACGATGGACTGTACAGCGCCACTTGCAAATGAGCAATGTCATGTTCATACATTAAATCTTTAATTTCTTTCGATACAAAGTGTGTTCTGTTATCTGTAACAATGTATTTGGGATTTCCTTCAACTAAAAATATTTTTACTAAGAACCCAATAGCTGATTTGGTACAAGGTGTTTCCACAAATGCAAAATATATCTACTTTGAGAAATAATCCACCGAAACAATTTAAAAATTCTGTTCACTAGGTAAAAGATGGAAAGGGCCTGAGAAATCCATTGCTACTTTAGTCTATGGACCCTCTGGAAGAGATACTGGCAACAAAGGTTTATGTGTGGATTTCCAATGTTTGTCAGAAACAATGCACTGTGGACATTTTTCTATTAAAGCTGAACCGGATTTATCCAAACCTGGCCAGCAAAAATACTGTTTACGTTTCTTAGACGTAGATGAAATACCTAGGTGCCCTGCATGTGTTAATTCAGTGAGATGGTCACGTAAGGAAAAAGGAGGTACAAATAAACTGTTGCGTGTGCATACATGGTTCTCATATGACAATTCCAAAGACACCTGCGCAAAACACCTCAATTCATGTGCTAGTGACTTTGTAGGTGGCCACCTAGCTTTAATGTACTGAACTATTTTTTCAAACACTCATCTTGCATAGTAGCTGTCAACCACTCTTGCTCCGAAAGCGCACCCTTGCACACAGCAAGTACATCCATTACTGCTACAACACACTCCTCGTCTTCAAACATCCTTCCATACTTCTCATCCAAGGGTAGCCTCACAAACAATCTGCACAATAATCTTCCCCCCTTGAAGATATTTGATAATGAAATTATATTCTTGGAGTTTAGACAACAATCTAATAAGACGCACAGAAGCTTTACCAAGGCCATTCACACTCAACAAATAAACAAGAGGTTTATGATCCTTGTGCAAATCAAAAGACATTCCCCAAACATATGTTTTGAACTTTTCTACTGCCCACACACAATCTAAGGCTTCTCTCTCTATAGTGCTTTAATTTGCTTCAGCCTCTGATAGTGTTCTTGAAGCAAAAGATAATGTATCCTCCTTGCCTCGTAACCACTGTCCAAACACTGCCCATATTCCCTTGAGGCTTGCATCAACTTTAATAAACGATTTTCCTTCTGGCTCAAATGGTTGTAGAGAAGGAGCTGATATAACGAGCTCTTTAATGTCTTTAAAGGCTTGATTTACCTGTTCTGACCAAATTAATTTGGCTCCTTTTTTTGATTAGTGAGTGCAAAGGCTGTATTGATAAGCTGTAATCTGAGACAAACCTTGCATAATATTCACAAAGAGCAAAAAAAGACTTGAGTGAGTCCTTGTCAGTGGGTGGTGGTGCATCCATTATAACTTTTGCATTACCAGCTTTAGGTTTGATTCCTGATTCTGGAATTGTGTGCCCCAAGTATTCTACCTCTTTGGTCATAAGTTTGCACTTATCTATCTTGACTGTCATCCCATGTTGTGCTAATATGCTCAAAACATTTTCCAGCAAAACCATGTGTTCATTTTTGGTTTTTAGTAAAAACAAGAATATCATCTTGTTTCACCTCTCTAAACAAATTATCCATCAACTTTTGAAAAACGCTTGCTGCTTAAGCATGCCCAAAAGTTAATCTTAAATATTTATAAGCCCCAAAAGGTGTAACAAATGTCGTCAAAGATTAAGAATCTGATGTAAGTGCTATCTGAGGATAAGCTGAATGCAAAACTATCGTTGTGAAATATTTGGCATCTCCTACATTAGCTAACATCTCTTGAATGTGAGGTAACGGATTACAATCCACTACTATGTTTTGATTAAGTGATCTAAGATCCACACAAAGTCTCAAGGCACCAGATTTCTTCTTTGTTATAACGGTAGGTGACACCCATTCAGATGAATCAGTGGTTGCAATCACACCTTCCTTTGTTAATTTCTGCAAACGTTTCTTCACATCACTTCTCTCACTCAAAGGTACTGGTCTTACTTACTATGCACTACTGGAATAGCTCCTTTTTAAAGTTTAATATGATGCTTAAACCCTTCTACTCCACCTATAGTATCCATAAATACTTTTGGAAATTTCTGTGCCATCAACTGTTTATCATTTTCCTCACTTTCAATATTTAAAATTGGCATTTCACCAAGAACCACTGGTTCCTTATGACCAGGACGCAGATATATACCTAACCTCGCTAAATCTTTCCACCCCACAATGTCTCGTCCCTTAACTGCCACGTAATTCTTGGTATTTATTATTCTACCCAGACATTCAAGTTGAGAAATAAAGTAACCTAATAAATCTACATATTGTTCTCCAAATGCCTTTGGACATATGTCAGCCAGTATCAATTTTGTACCCTTAGGCCACAGTTTGTAAAAAGTACAATCAGCTAGAATATTTACAGGAGCACAGAAGTCTGCCATCACTGTAATTCTTTTATCATCAATAGTCACTTGACAAGAAGGTCCTTTAATACTTTTTCGATACTTAAAAGACCTTCTTCTTTTGAGTCTATGTTTATTGTCAACAGCACTTTTGAAAATGTATTCCTGCAGTCTTGCAAATTCTCTTCCTAATTAATTAAACTGAGACTGTTGATTTTTGTTTTGTTGAAGACTCCTACTGATGCCATACATACAGACTGAAAATGTCCTATTTTGTGAAATCTGTTACATTTTACTTGTGCCAGACACAATGAAGAATTTCCTATGTGATTCCTGGATTCACATCTATAACAAGTGTTGCTGGTTTTCCGGAATTTGTTCTCCTTACTTAAAAAACATATAGATGAAGCTACATTTGAAACACAATTAATAGGAGACAAACCGCTCTGATTAAAGTGTTCATCTCCATGGTTTGACATCATCTGAGTAGTAACAATAGACCTTTCCATACTTTTTGCTATTTCTATAGTTGCCATTAAAGATGAATTTCTGCATGTCAAAAGTCTTTCTTGTATCTTCTTTGAAAAACAATTGAAAACAAATTGATCCCTTATGTACACGTCTACACTATTTTCAAATTCACATTTAGATGCTAGAACTCTCAGAGACTGTGGAGGCAATATATTCCTCCACAGTCTCATCACAGGATTGCTTGCATTTGAAAAAAATATGTCTTTCCAATAGAACACTTGGCTTTTCCGAATATTTTTTGCACATGCGCTCCTTCGCTTCCAAATACACATCCCAGGGTGTGTTCTCTTTAGTGGGTGCAGATATTACCGGAAGGTTGTCAAAAACTCTTTGTCCAGCTATACCCAGATGATTAAAAAGCAAAGCCATTTTCCTGACTGGCGAATACTCAATTGCGTCAAAAGCGGTGATATAATTTTCAAATATACGTAACTATTCCTACCATTTGATGTCAGGTTTACCGTGTTTTTGCAAAAATGGTGGTATTTGAATTACTCCCTGTGATGTTGCCATAGAGACAATTAGTAAAAATCTTAGCCAAGTAATGCCAAAAATATATAATTATATGTGAATACCCACAAAATATGCTTTACTTTGTATACGTCTAATGCTGCAGTAAGAGTAGTCTGATCAACATTTTTATGTTACCAGATATTTTCATTAAAAATAAGAAAATAGAAATTCCAAACAAAGTTTTGTTAATTTTTTTTTTTTTAATATATGTAAAATCTCTGCTTACAATGGCCCCATAATCAAAAAACTAATGAATGGCCAAAAACGAACTGACAAAATCACGTTGATGTTCTTTTTTTTTTTTTTCTTTTAAATTTTTCACTAAGAAGTCCCAATCCAAAATGGCTGCCAAAACCAATAGCTGACGCAAGACGTCTTCGTCTCCTCTTTGTCGTTCCCACACTGCACTGCGTGTACAGTTCAATGTGCACGCAGCATCAAGAGCGCGATGTGCATATTCAAAGTGATGCATGCGCCGCTTCAAAAACGTAGCTGTGGAAAACAACTAAACTCAATGCTGCACCGCACAACACCAGCCACATCTCACCATCGAAATTTGCTGCCGATGTCGCGAAGGTAAGCCTGTTGTTTTATCCTATTTCTTTTCCTTAAAATTTCCTTCATCGGTCAGTTCGTCATTCGTCGAGGTTCGCCCCACTCCTGGTACCGAATGTAAAATAGGGGCAGGAAGCAATCAGACTCCGGATCAAAATAAAATAAAAGAACAACGTTTACTCTGAAAATCGTAGGTAAAATGAACTCACAACTGAAGCTTCTGATCAGCTCTCCGTCCACAAACAAATGACACTGTGGAACGAAGAGTCAATTGAACGCTTCGAAAGGAGTTCCATATTACATCATACTTTTTTATGAAAAATGCTTTTCCCAACTTAAGCACGCTACAGGCACGCAAGTGTGTTTCAAAACTGATAGCGATTGAAATTGCGTGCCGCTTGAGCTGCTTTGAGCTCCAGGACCTAACATATTTGCTTGTGCCATGCCATATTTCAACATCGCTGAATGATGTGCTTGCGTGCCGCTTAGATTGTGCAACTCGTGAGCATTAAGAGAGTGACATTTTGTTTTAAATAAGTAAAAGATGAATGTGCTCCACATTTCAAGGAAGCGGAACGCGTAGATTGTTATTGTAGTTAAATACATTTGAAAAGTTGTTTGACTTGTGAGTCTGTCCCTCTCAAACCATCCCGAGGTGAATAGAAAAAAAGAAGGACTAAATAAATGTAACTAACACAAGATTTGGCAGCCATCTTTGTTTGGGCTATTTTAGATTGAGATATATATATAAGTTTATTCTTTTTTTAAGGGAATTTCAGATAACCATCAACTGTCACCTTCTGAGTTTCAATCACAGTGACAGACATCTTTAGAGGGTAAAACAGGTTTTGATGAACAGTCTGTAACATTGAAATGGCGTCTGAAGAGGGCTGTATGGGTTTATCTATTAAAGAGAGAGGAATTAGTTAGGATAATTTAGGGCACCCCACGACAACACCCGCACCATGCATTATGCACGGCAAGGACTGACGCCCAATCCTGGGCCTCCGGCCTTGCCACGGCAAATAGAACAGAGCGCGGCTGGAAAAAAGGGCTGCGGCGGGCCCCG
Source organism: Pleurodeles waltl (assembly GCF_031143425.1). Taxonomy (NCBI): domain Eukaryota; kingdom Metazoa; phylum Chordata; class Amphibia; order Caudata; family Salamandridae; genus Pleurodeles; species Pleurodeles waltl. Next base: position 516,600,312 of record NC_090440.1, on the reverse strand, counting down.
CGACCCAAAAAACGGACCGCAGCCCCCACCGTGGCCCAAGAGGGAGGTGCCACGGAAGCCCGTGGCATGACAGTAGGTCCCCCCCGTGGCCCCAGGTTTGTGAGCGAAAAGACGGAAAAAACGACAGACCAGAAGAGGGGCATGAACTGAAGAGGTGCCCTCCCGGGAACATTCGTTCATAGGATAGCCCTTCCAATGGATGAGGAACTGAAGACGTCCACGGAAGTATCGAGAGTACCAGATCTCCTAGACCTCGTATTCAGGCACATCATCAACCAATTGAGGAGGAGGACAGGAAAATTGTCTGTGAAAAGGATCAGGTACATAGGGTTTAAGCTGAGACACATGAAACACAGGATGTATTTTCCAAGTCCGAGGCAAACGAAGACGAACAGAAACGGGATCGATTTTTTGAAGAATCAGAAATGGACCATAATACTGGGGTTTGAATTTATTTTGGGATAATCAGAGAGGTAAGAATTTAGAGGAAAGCCAGACTTTATCATTGATTTGATAAGACGGGGCCTCACAGCGTCTCTTGTCAGCCATTTTCTTCATGTGTATTTTGGTGGTTTGAAGATTAGAATGTAAAACACCTTGGACAGTGCGTAGTCATCAAACAAAAGTTGTGATGGCAGGGAGTGTAGATGATTCTCTGAGAGTAACAGGAAAGGCCTTAGGACGGTACCCATAAGAGCAATAAAATGGAGAGACCTTTGAGGCACTGTGCACTGCATTGTTATACGAAAATTTGGCGAGTGGTAAGTACATAGACCAATTACTTTGCATAGCATTGCAGAAACTACGTAGATACTCTTCAAGATCTTGGTTTAGACGTTCTGTCTGTCCATTTGTCTGAGGATGGAAGCCACATGACAGAGCACATCAATTTTGAGTGTTGTACAGAATTGTTTCCAAAAGCGTGAGATGTAGTGGGAACCACGGTCCGAGACGATGACTTGAGGGAGGCCATGAAGCTGAAAGATGTCCTGAATAAAGGTTTGACTTAATTCTTTTGCAGTGGGTAACTTCTTTAATGCAGTGAAATGAGCCAATTTAGTGAATGAGTCAATTTTCACCATCACTACTCGATTCCCAGCTGAGGGAGGCAGAGAACACATGAAGTCAGTGGATGCAGTGTGCCACGGAGCTGGTGGAACAGGTAAGGGATGGAGCAACCCTGCTGGTCTATTACGAGGTTTCTTCGCTTGTGCGCAGATAGGACAAGAAATCACATAGCTTTCAGTGTCTGCTTTAAGAGTGGGCCACCAAAAGGAGCGGTGACCTGCGTTTGGGGAATCGTGGCACATTTATAGGGCCTCTGTTTGGACTGTTTTGGTAGGCAGGAACAATGCTTTCTTGTGATAATAGTATTCCTTATCCTTACGTAACTGTGGACGTAATTTATTAATTTCAGTTTTATCAAGATTAGAGTACTCAGATTTAAGTTTGGCAAGAAAGGATTGTACTAACCCGATGATTCTATCAGGTTCAATTAAGTTTTGTGTAGTAGAATCGCTACATTCAGGATAGCATTATGATAGCGCATCTGCCAAAATGTTTTGGGAACCAGGGATATACTTTATGTAGAAGTCGTATTGACTGAAAAAGAAAGCCCATCGGGCTTGATGACCTTTTTGGCATTGAAAGTTTCTTAAACACTGCAAATTCCGGTGATCTGTTCTTGCCTCAAAGGGTTCTTTAGATCCCATAAAAAATTGTCTCCATTCTGTACAAGCCGCCTTCAAGGCGAGCAGTTCTCGTTCTAACACTGAGTAATTACGTTCAGAGTCGGACAGTATGTGGGAAAGGTAAAATACGGGATGTTCTAATCCATCATCACTTTGTTTTTGCAGTAAAGCGGCCCCTATTGCTTTTTCTGAGGCATCTGTGAAAAAAATGAATTGTTTGGTGGTATCTGTATGCTGTAAAATGGGGGCCTGTGTGAAGGCACGTTTTAGTGCTTGAAATGCAGTTTCCTCATCTTTGGTCCAACAAAAACCTTTCCGTAGATTTTCTTTCTTAATAGTTCGCGTGATATGACTGGTCTGCTGGGTGAAGTCAGCCATGAATTGACTATAGAAATTGGCCAATCCTAGAAAACACTGGGTTTCTTTGATGGAGGAGGGGGATGGCCAATCCAGAATGGCTTGGACCTTGTCTGAGTCCATAGCAATACCTACTGTAGAGAGCGTTCGGAGAGCCATTCGGGCTCTCCTCTAATGTGTAGCGTGCTCTGCGTGCCTGGGAGGGGCGCAGAGCACGGGTATAAATGAAGTCGGAACTACGGTGACGCAGTTCCTGGTGTGCTGCCATACAAGCACTGTCTCCGTCTCGTTATTGGTGTGCTCTAAGGGCGACACCACATTAGCGACGAGCGGGAATTTTCCTATTCTGCACGTTTGACGAAGAGAAAAAAACAATAAGAAACGAGGAGAGGGTCTTTCCCCCCTCCTCGGTGCTGATTTACCGTAGAGGGTGTGGTGCGGCGTCGGAGAAAATGGCGTCGGAGGCACTGTTCGCCTCAGTGAAAAAGGTGATTGGTGTCCCTGGCTCGGTGGAGACCCAACGCCTAATTGCCGATTGCCGGCCTGGAGAGCTTGCGGCCCGGCTTCCTACCCGGGAAGAAGGAGGGGGGTGAGCCACGCCCACGCCCCAGGGGAGCTGTCACGTGGGAGCGGAGCGCTCGTAAATACAGGGGTTTTGTTGCTTAGCAGCAGTAACAGTGAGCGCTGATCGCGTGCGTGAAGCCTGGAGGCTTCATCGGTTGAATTTGAGAAGGGGCGTGTCCCTCCATATCGACACCGGAGGCTGTATGAAGCCTAGGGCTCCAGACCAGAGCCGGTCAACAGAGGCCTGAAGAAAAAAAAAAAAGCTGACTAAAAAAAAAAAAGAAAGAAAAAAGGACAAGAATAATAAAACACATTAGCAGTAAGGAAAAGAACAACAAAAGAAGAACAATTAGAAAAAAAATATATGTAATAAAGGAGTGCAAAAAAAAATATATATATTCTTTTTTAAACGAGTGTATTGGGAGAGTGCCAACATGAGTGCTCCACAACAAGAAAATGCAAATGCGCCACCACCATCAGGAAATCTCCAGCTCCCGGCGCAGTTAAATAACAGTCTTCATTCTTCAGTCATATCGTTACCCCCGTTTAGCCAACTGATTGATCCGGCCACTGCTGCGCCAAGGTGGCGCCTATGGATAAATCGACTAGACAACTAGTTTTGTGCCACTAGGGAAACGGATGGAGCAGTACGAAGGTCTTTAATGTTGCTGATGGGCAGAGATGAACTGCAAGAGCTGTTTGATTCCCTCCCAGACACAGGGGACAAATCTGACTTTGATGCAGCTGTAACAGCTTTAAATAGACATTTTGATCCTCAACTTAACTCCGACTATGAAAGGTTCAAACTTAGACAGGCGCAACAAACGGAGTGTGTGTCAATGGACATGTTTTATGCCAGATTAAGAAAGCTAGCAAGTTTGTGCATGGGATTTAACCAGCAAGAAGAGATCTGGGCTCAGATTATCCAGGGTTGCAGGTCCAATGCCTTAAGAAAGCTTATTCTTCGACAGCAGGGTATGTCCCTTGACGAAATTCTAATTCTTGCACGGTCCCATGAACTGTCTGCGGTGCAGGCAGATGCAATGGCGGCTGTGAGAGATCAGTCGTTAGCTGCAGCGTCGTCTACCCGTTCAGTCCAAGTGAAAGAAGAGCAGGTAGATGTTGTTCAGGCACGCCCGGCAATGCCGCGCAGGCCAAACCTTGCAAGACCCGGTGAACGTGTTTGTGGGAGCTGTGGTTACGAACACCGAGCTAACATGGGATGCCCGGCAAAAGGACAGTCTTGCAACCGTTGTGGTAAAGCAAATCATTTTGCAAAAGTGTGCAGGTCCTGGAAAAATAATCAAGGGGATCAAAAGGGAAAATATGCTAATGTCAGGAGTGTATCCAAGAGTGCTGAGGAGGTGAGAGACCACACAGCAGCAGGTAGCCCCGTCTTTGAGGAAGATGAGGAAGAGGACATTTTTGTGATTTCATTCGCGGGCGGGAGGCAACAAAAAAAGAGACCACCTCCCATGAGTGATGTACAAGTCAATGGCAAGTTGACATCAGTACTTATTGACACAGGAGCCTTAGTCAACGTTATGGATGAGACCCTGTATCAGCAATTGACCCCCATACCACCACTTACCCCGACTGCCAACAGGATATACCTGTGGATATAGGATGGTGGACGAGAGCCTTTGCCTCTAAAAGGAACTGTGGAAGTGTCAGTGACCAGTGGGGATCGGTCAGCAAAGGCAAAGTTCTATGTGGTAGCAGGAGATCGAGGTACTCTGTTAGGGTGTCACAAGGCAGAAGATTTAGAGCTGGTATTCTTCGCACGTCAAGTGTATGACTCTCAGGGAGAACGCCTCCTCAGTGAATTTCCACAACCCTTTGAGGGGTTGGGGAGGTTAAAAGGAAAGCGTGTCAAACTTCACATAGATCCGAGCGTTGTCCCTGTGGCCCTGAGGCATCGTCGGGTGCCATTCCACTTGCGGCCTGCCGTCGAAAAGGAGTTACAACTGCTTTAAGACCAAGGAGTCATAGAAAAGATAGATAGGCCTATGCCCTGGGTCTCACAGTTGGTGATAGGGCCAAAACCTAAGCAGCCTGGAGCTATTCGTCTCTGCGTGGACATGCGCTTGCCTAATAAAGCCATTCGAAGGGAGAGACACATAACGCCCACTATGGACGACATCATAGCTGATCTGAATGGGGCGCAGTGGTTCTCAAAACTAGATCTTAATGCTGGATACCATCAGCTGGAGCTAGATCCTGAGAGCAGGAACATCACCACTTTCTCATCGCACGTGGGGCTACGGAGATATAAGAGGCTGAGTTTTGGGGTGTCCTCGGCTGCTTAAGTATTTCAGAATGCTATCAGAGAGACTTTGTCCGGATTACCGGGGGTAATCAATTTGAGTGATGACATCCTGATACATTCCCGGACGAGGGAAGAACATCATCATCATCTAAGAGCGACGTTAAAAAGACTAGTAGAAGCTGGACTGACCCTTCACAAAAAGAAGTCTGCCTTTTATCAAACGTCAGTAGAGTTTTTTGGTTACATCTTTTCAAAAGATGGTTTACAGGTGGATCCTCGGAAGGCTGAAGCGATTCGTCAAGCCTCAATCCCACAAAATCCCACGGAAGTCCACAGCTTCTTAGGGATGGCCACGTATTGTGGGAGGTTTATACCACAGCTTGCCACCATGTCAGAGCCTCTTCGACAACTCACTAAAGGGCAACGCCGCTGGGAGTGGACTCCCGACACACACAAGGCGTTCGAGGACATTAAGGCAGTGTTGTTGGATAGGTCAACCATGGCTTATTTTAACCCCGGTAGGCAGACAGAAGTGGTGGTGGATGCGAGCCCTGTTGGGCTTGGAGCTGTTCTTCTTGAAGAGCGAAGACATCAAGAGTGGATTTCTGTTGCATATGCCAGCCGTGCTTTGTCGGCGGTTGAAACGCGATATGCGCAGATTGAGCGCGAAGCTCTAGCTATTTGGTGGGCATGCCGGCATTTTCATTTGTATCTGTATGAACATGAGTTTCAAGTAGTAACTGATCATAAGCCGTTAGTCTCTTTGTTTGCGGGTAGCCCACGTCTCGCTCCTCCGAGGATTGAACAATGGACTGTTCTACTTCAGCCTTATCGATTTACAGTCATTTATCGACCTGGGACAAACAATCCGGCAGACTATCTGTCTCGCCATCCATCTCCTAAGGTATTTGATTCTCACCAAGAACAAGATGAAGAAAGCACTGAGGATTTTGTCAGCATGGTCGTGCAGTCGGCATGTCCCAATGCTCTTCTCATAACCGACATTGTGAACGCTACCAAGGATGATGCGGTACTGATTCAAGTGAAGGAGGCGTTGAGTTATAAGAAATGGAAACACTTTCTAGAAAAAACAAATGCATCCAGCTCAGGTCAGAAAGTGGCCATGCAGGGCATATGAAAGGTGCGGGATGAATTGCCCACAGATAATGACGGACTGATCCTGAGGGGAAGAAGAATTGTACTTCCTCAGTGTCTGTGGTCTCAGGTGATCGAATTGGCTCATCAAGGGCATCAAGGTGCTCCCAAAACAAAAGCCAGATTACGTGGCAAAGTGTGGTTCCTGGGGATGGACAGCCAAGTTGATGAAATGGTGGCAAAGTGTCACTCCTGTATCATCACATTGGCGGAACCGCCGAGTTGCCCAGTGGTGACCGAACCAGCCACTTTGAAACCATGGACAAAGGTGAGCATGGACTTTGGGAGTTTTCCAGATGGGAGGCTGACTGTCGTCATGATAGATTCATATACCAAATTCCCTGTGGTTGAGGTCATAGCGTCAACGGCGTTTGAAAATGTGCGGCCAGTTCTTCAGAAGCCTTTTGCATTGTTCGGGCTACCCAATGAAATCAGGACAGACAATGGGCCTCCATTCCAGGGGCAAGAGTTTCGTTCATATCTTGATGGGTTGGCTATTCGTCATCGTAAGATCATGCCGTATTGGCCTCAGGCGAATGGTGACTGTGAGAGATTCATGCGAACTTTGAATAGGGCTCTCAGGATTGGAGTTGAGCAAAGGGAGGAAAGTGAGCAGTGACTGTATCCCAGCCGGTCCAAGGTGGAAACCACCTGTGTTGGATGTGAAGGCCACTCAGAGACGACGGGAAATTACTAATCAGAAAGCTAGTGGAAAGCGAAGAGCCAAATATCGAGACTTTTGGGAAGGTGATCGAGTGGTAGTGAAAAGTCGGAGAGGAGGAGGAAAATTCCAGACAGCGTTTGAACCTGAAGTCTGGGAGGTCATCGGCGTACAAGGAGCAATGATAACAGTGGCCAGAGGAAGACGGAGAGTGACACAAAATGTGTCACACTTTCGCAAAGCTGGTGTTGTTGTCCCTGCAGAAGAAGAAGGAGAGCTGGAGGACGTCATAAGCGGCTCGCCGAATAGACCTGAAGAGACTGTGAGTGTCCCGGGGCCAGTGTTGGTTGAGCAAGCCATGCCGTGTGATGCTCCTGGACATGGGGGTTTACGTGCCAGAAATGCAAGGTACGATTTACGCCCCAATCCTGCCCCCAGCAGCCAGCTGAAAGATTTTGTCTGTAAAGCAGGCCATGTGTGAGTTGTGTTGTATTAACATTTTTCGTGACTGAACATTGATGACGCCCGATATCGTTGGTATGAAGAAATATCCGGCGGTCAAAGTGAACAGTGTTATTGTATGGGAAAATGCTTTTTTCTTGGGTTATTTTATTCAGTATTATTGTTCTTTCTTTCTTTTATCTCCCCTAGCACTTTCACCCCTGTTGGGGTTTGTGCGCTGATGTTCGTTTGGGTGTTGTACATTTACAAAATGATTCTTGTCCGTGTGAAGTAAAACATGGGAGGGATGTAGAGAGCGTTCGGAGAGCCATTCGGGCTCTCCTCTAATGTGTAGCGTGCTCTGTGAGTCCGGGAGGGGCGCAGAGCACGGGTATAAATAAAGTCGGAACTGCGGTGACGCAGTTCCTGGTGTGCTGCCATACAAGCACTGTCTCCGTCTCGTTATTGGTGCGCTCTAAGGGCGACACCACACCTACTTGGTTGATATGATACCCCAAGTATTTCACTTCAGTCTGATCAAATTCACATTTTTCTGGTTTGCATAATAGATGATGTTGCCTAAGACTTTCTAGTACTTGGAGTGCATGCTTAGTGTGTTGTTCTGGGCGAGTGGAGAATATAAGAATATCATCCAAATAGACAACCACTGTTTGGTGTAAAAGGTCAGAAAAGATAGCGTCCATAAATCTCTGAAATATGGAGGGAGCGTTAGTTAGAACAAAGGGCATTACCCGATACTCAAAATGGCCAAAAAGAGTTCTGAAGGCAGTCTTCCATTCATCACCCTCCTTTATCCTTAAAAGATGGTAGGCGCCCCTAAGATCTAATTTGGTGAACCTCTTTGCTCCTCTGACGGCTTCTAAAATATCTTTAATGAGGGGCAGAGGATAGCGATCTTTAGTAGTGATCTTATTTAATCTGCAAATGTCTATGCAAGGAAGTAAGTCCTTTGTCTTCTTCGGCACAAAAAAGAGGGGAGCCCCTGCTGGTGAAGAGGAAGGGGCAATCAGACCACTTTGTATATTCTCTTCTAGATATTCTTTAAGAATCTTCTTCTCAGGCTCGGTAAGAGAATACATTCTCACAAAGGGAACTACAGCATCAGATTCCAAAGGAATCGGCACAATCATATTCTCTATGAGGCAGAAGTACTGGTTTATCAGGTTTCTGAAATATGTCTGCATATTCCAGATAATGACTGGGTACTCCTTGGAGGAGGTTAATGGAACAGCCTACTTTGGGTCGTGTTAATAACATTTTCTTCGAGGACCAATACGTTCCTGATAAATAACAGTGCTGTTGACAAAATTGAGAGGAAAGTGAAATGGTTCTAGTTTCCCAATTAATATAGGGATTGTGCTGGGTTAGCCATGGAACACCTAGAACTATGACGTGATTTGGTGAAGATATCAGATCGAAAGAAACATGTTCCTGATGTTTCCCGAATTGTAAACACAAGGTATTGATAACAGGTCCAGAGGCTAGAAGAGAACCATCCACTGTATGAACTTGCCCTGGTATGTCCTTGGGCACCCGAGGGATTTTTCTTTCCAAAGCCATTGTTTGATCTAAGTAGATACCACTGGCCTCACAATCCAACAGGGCTAACACTCTTTCTTCTTTGCCATCAGCTAATTGTAAGGTGATAGATAAAAGGAAAGGAACAAATGGAAGGCATCTCAGAACATCCCATCCTCTCCCTTCTCACAGAGGACGGGAGTTGACGTTTCCCAAGGGCTTTGACGGACGAAACGGGGCACGTATGAATTAGATGACGGAAGCACCACAATAAAGACATAGGCCCTCATTACAACCTTAGAGGTTGGACAAGGCCGACCGCCAAGGTTGTACCGCCAGACGGCCGCCCATGCGGCCGGAAACCCGCCGGCCGCATTTCGACATCCCCACTGGGCCGGCGGGCGGAAACAGATGTTGGCCGTAACATTGCAGCCGGCTCCTAATGGAGCTGGCGGCAATGTGGCGATTCGGCAGTGTCAACATCAGGACAGTGCGCGCTCTACGGGCAGCAAAAATTCAAAAACCCAGCCTTTATGCAAGAGCATAATTCAGACATTGTGTTTATATGCAGTATGTTAACCTTTTGCATTGCAGACTTTAACCTTGAAAAACACTATTAATGATGTTTGCAATAACTGTTCATTTGCAAGGTATTGCTGCAGGCTTACTTAGTGTGTTAGGGTGTGGTCCCTTTCTAGGACTTTCTAGAAGCTTTCCCTATAGCATGACTAGGTGTGGTTTGTGGGCTGGGCCAGACTCTATATAAGGGAGCCAGCCCAGCTCCACGTGCTCACTATTCAGAGGTCCCTGTGCAGAGCAGCAGCAACTTCCTGAGCTCCTGTTCTGGAGGCCTACCTTGACGTTCCAGGCCTGCCCGCATTGTATTGGTGATCCTTGAGCAGGGCGGTAAGGCAGAGGTCGGGCTGGGCCTCTGACCCCATTCTCAAAGACTCTCGAGTTTTGGGCCTACTTGTAAAACTTTCAGAGTGAGCAAATCATTGCTCTCATATAAACCTTGATGTTCAGATCGGCTACGGCTTGCGCGATCATTTCATGGCATTTGCATATTCTTGTTCGAATCGGCAGTGTGCGAGATTCATTTCCTGCATGTAAACCTTGATGTTCAGATCGGCAACAGCTTGCACGATCATTTAATGGCATTTGCATATTCTTGTTCGAATCAGCAGTGTGCGCGATTCATTTCCCGCATGTAAACCTTGATGTTCAGATCGGCAATGGCTTGCACGATCATTTCATGGCATTTGCATATTCTTGTTCGAATTGGCAGTGTGTCCGATTCATTTCCCGCATGTAAGCCTTGATGTTCAGATCGGCCACAGCTTGCGTGATCATTTCATGGCATTTGCATATTCTTGTTCAAATCGGCAGTGTGTGCAATTCATTTCCTGCATGTAAACCTTGATGTTCAGATCGGCAACAGCTTGCACGATCATTTAATGGCATTTGCATATTCTTGTTCGAATCAGCAGTGTGCGCGATTCATTTCCCGCATGTAAACCTTGATGTTAAGATCGGCAATGGCTTGCACGATCATTTCATGGCATTTGCATATTCTTGTTCAAATCGGCAGTGTGTGCAATTCATTTCCTGCATGTAAACCTTGATGTTCAGATCGGCAACGGCTTGCGCGATCATTTCATGGCATTTGCATACTCTTGTTCATATCAGCAGTGTGCGCGATTCATTTTCTGCATGTAAACCTTGATGTTCAGATCGGCAACAGCTTGCGCAATCATTTATTGGCACTTGCATATTCTTGTTTGAATTGGCAGTGTTTCGCGATTCATTTCCCGAATGTAAACCTTGATGTTCAGATCGGCAACAGCTTGTGCAATCATTTCATGGCATTTGCATATTCTTGTTTGAATTGGCAGTGTTTCGCGATTCATTTCCCGAATGTAAACCTTGATGTTCAGATCGGCAACAGCTTCTGCAATCATTTCATGGCATTTGCATATTCTTGTTCGAATCGGCAGTGTGCGCAATTCATTTCCTGCATGTAAACCTTGATGTTCAGATCGGCCACAGCTTGCGCGATCATTTCAATGCATTTGCATATTCTTGTTTGAATCGGCAGTGTGCCCTATTAATTTTCCGCATGTAAACCTTGATGTTCTGACCGGCCACAGCTTGTGCGATCATTTCATGGCATTTGCATATTCTTGTTTGAATCGGCAGTGTGTGCAATTCATTTCCTGCATGTAAACCTTGATGTTCAGATCGGCAAAGGCTTGCGCGATCATTTCATGGCATTTGCATATTCTTGTTCGAATCGGCAGTGTGCGCGATTCACTTCCAGCATGTAAAACTTGATGTTCAGATCAGCTACAGTGTGCGCGATCATTTCATGGCAATTAAAACTTTGGTGTGTTGTGTTTGTAGAGATGCACACATTTCTCCCAAGCTTTTGAATTTCCCGTGAAGATACTTAATTCAAAATGCGACCTTCCTTGTGCATACTAAGTTCCTAGTACAGTTCACGTTGTTTCCAGGGAATGTTTCAGATAGCCTTTGTTCTCATGTAAAAATGCAATGTTTGTTCTGAAACATTATTCTAGAAGGTTCTTGTATTCTAGACAGTATGTGATATTTCATGAGAAGCTCATGTGAAACATTGTATTAACCCATTCTTGATTTTTTCCAGGTACCTAGATTTCTTGAGGTCTAGCTAGAGTCACTTCTTCGGTTATCCATGGTTACAGTATGAGAACCGTAGTCTAGTGAAAGTCAATTTGATTATATCTTGATATTGTGTTGTTTAACCTTTTGCTTCCTACAGGTCTCCTTCCCCAGCTGTTCCCTTCCTAAACCCCTTTTCCCCTACTTGGACTCTCTCAGACTCTGTGATATTTCTATCAGAGTTTTAGAGCTGTCTAGTGGTGGACATGTTGGGAACGTGCGCAGGCCCCGAGGATCTGGTCTCCCTGACAGAATAGTGAGCCCACAAATTTATTATCCTCCTGGTTTGTGTTTGTGCTCAGCATGGCCACATTGGACGAGTTAGTCAAAGTTATCACGCAGCTCCAAGCAGAGGTAGTGTCATCAAAGGACATAGCAGCCAGCTTAGCTGAGAGAGTGAGTCAGTTGCAGGAAAGGGTAGAAAAGATGGAACAAAGTCCTTTGAGTGTGTCTTGGCCTGGTCCTGATTCCCAAGCTTCTGGAGGTAATCCTCCTATGAACATTTCCCTCAATGTCCCCTCAGCTATTCCCTTGGCTCCTACAGAACGTTTTTCAGGTGATCCCCTGAAAGCGCAATCTTTCTTGGTTCAAGTGGAATTACATTTTGCCTGCCGACCACACACTTTCCCTGATGCCCAGTCCAGGGTGGCCTTCTTGATATCTTCCCTGACTGGGGACGCAGCCACCTGGGCAATCCCTCTTGTGCGTAAAGACAGTCCCCTGCTTTACAATTGGAGAAATTTTGTTTGTGAGTTTGAACGAGTGTTTGATCGAAGAACAGTGACATTGTCAGCAGATCGTGAACTATTAGACTTGCAACAAGGTAACCAAGATCTAGTTTCTTACTTAGCTAATTTTAATCGGCTGGTAAAACAAGGTCCTGTCCAGAAAATTGCAGCCAATGTACAAGTCGAGCCGGAACACTAGATCACTCAAGATGTAAAGAAGGGTTGCTCTTGGGTGTCACTGTGGACCCTTCACAGTCTAGACATCTCATGCTGGGCATAAAAGTTCAAGTAAAGAAAAGTAACTATTTCAAGAAGACCCTTGTAGATTCTGGGGCTCCTGGGAACTTTGTTGATGCCCAATTGATTTGCGCATGGGGGATCCCATGCACCAAGAAGAAGAATCTAGAAATAATACAAGCAGTGGATGGAAAACTCTTGACTGGAGGCCCAGTAATTCTTCAGACTGTCCCCTTGTCGGTGATCTGTGATAGGGGAAATCGAAGAACCAAACATGAAGAGAAGCTCATCTTTGATGTGATCCATGCTCCGCAGTATGGAATTATCCTTGGCTTACCATGGTTAACTCATCACAATCCTGAGATTAACTGGGCAGAACGGAAAGTCGTGTTCTCTTCCGCCTTATGTAGTAAGAAATGTCTCCAGACGTCTCGAGTCGCCAAGAATTGCAACTCTCACATAGCCACTGCAGCAGAGAAAGAAGTAAAGTTGCCCAGGCAGTATTCATCCTATGAAGATGTATTCGATGAAAAAGAAGCAGAAAACATGCCTCCTCATTGACCTTATGACTGACAAATTGATCTAACTCAAGGTGCGATACTCCCTAGCTGTCGTGTGTACGCCTTGTCAGAACATGAAAATCAACACTTACGAAAGTACCTAGATCAATTCTTAGAGAATGGCTTCATCCGCCCTTCCAAGTCTCCTGCAGCCTCTCCTTTGTTTTTTGTCCCTAAGGCAAATGGGGACCTTCAAATCTGTATTGACTACAGGGGTTTGAACAAGGTCACAGTCAAGAACAAATACCCCTTGCCTCTGATTCCTGTCTTGTTGGAACAAGTGAAAAAAGCAAAGATTTATACTAAGCTCGATCTACGGCGTGCTCACCATTTAGTCAGAATGAGAGAAGGCGACGAATAGAAAACTGCGTTCAAGACAAGATTAGGGGCCAGATGTATCATCACAGCCCTTTGCGATTGGGTAATAGTGATTTTTAAGAAATCGCTATTACTGACTCGCAAAGTGGCATGTATCACATTTGCGATTCGGTAATAGCGATTTCTTAAAAATCGCAAATACTATTACCGAATCGCAAATTGCGATACCGGCCCCATTCGCAGCTATGGGCCTTTTGGCCCATAGCTGCGAATTGTTTGCATTTCCAAAATTGCTATTTCTGAACCAGAAATCGCAATTTTGGAAATGCAAATCCCCAGGGTGCTGGGGGCCTATGGCCCCCTCTGCTGAACCCCAAAAATGTTTTGGGGGACATGTAAAGTACACACATGCCATAAGGGCATGTGTGCTTTACATGTTCAATTTAAAAATGCATTTCAAATGCATTTTTACATTTTGCACCAGGATACCACCTGGTTGCAGTCCATGGTATTTTGCATGTGCAAAATGCCATTCTGCGAAAAATTGCAATTTGCGTTTTTTTGCAGCATTGCCTTGCGACCTGGAATTTGTGAATCGAAATTGCGACTCGCAATTTCCAGGTCGCAACGCAAGAAATCGCAATTTTAGCGATTTCTTATTTGTGGTCTGCGAATGCCTTTCATGCATTGCAGACCACTGTTTTGCACTCGCAAACGGCCGAATTTACCGATTCGCACCGTTTGCGAGTGCAAACCTTTTTCATACATCTGGCCCATGGTCTCTTTGAATACACCGTCATGCCCTTTGGACTGTGCAATGCTCCAGCAGCATTTCAATTTTTCCTGAATGACGTCCTTAGAGAATATCTCGACATATTTGCAATAGTCTATATCAATGATATTTTGATCTACTCTGACAATGAAACCGAACATGTACAACATGTCAAGAAGATTCTCACAGCTCTTCGAAAGCATCATTTATTTTGCAAACTAACCAAGTGTGAGTTTCATGTTACCACAGTTGAGGTTTTAGGGGTTATTCTTACCCCTCAAGGTATGGTCATGGCAGAAAAGAAAGTACAAGCTGTATCTGATTGGCCCACTCCAAAGACTGTTCGAGATGCACAGTGCTTACTGGGTTTTGCAAACTTTTATCGCAGGTTTATAAACCATTTCTCTCAAACAGTGGCACCAATCACCAAGTTATTGAGAAAGAAGGAAAAATTTGTATGGTCTCCAGAGGCTGACAGAGCCTTTTCAACTTTGAAAGAAGCTTTTTCCACTGCCCCAGTCTTGACTCACCCTGATGTGGATCTTCCATTCATAGTCGAAGCAGATGCCTCAGATATGGCAATTGGTGCAGTCTTGTCACAACGAAGTAAAGACACTGGCCAACTCCATCCTGTAGCTTACATGTCTCGAAAGCTGAACGAAGCCGTACAGAACTACGTCATTGCTGAAAAAGAGCTTCTGGCGATCCGTGATGCCTTTAAAGAGTGGAGGCATCATTTGTTGGGTGCCAAGTACACTATCACAGTGTATACTGATCATCGCAATCTCCAGTTTATGAGTTCAGCTAGACTTTTGACTCCTCTGCAATTACGCTGGATGCTGTTTTTTTGCTGAGTTCGATTTTGTGGTAACTTTTCGTCCCGGTAAAGATAATCGCAAAGCAGACGCCTTGTCCCGCCAAGAGTCTACCATGTTGCCTACAATCCAGCCTTCCAGAGCTATCATAGCTCCAGACAAAGTCCTCTGCATCATAAAAACCGAAGACTTCTTTGAATACATCTCTAATTCCTTCACCATTGAGAAATGGCAGGCATGGGCTCAAGCAGATCCCAAAAGATCAATCAAGCAAGGACTACCTTTCCATGACGCATGTTTGTTCGTGCCCACTACCAAGCTTCGCAAGTTAGCATTTCATTGGTTGCATGTTATACCTACGGCAGGTCACCCAGGCACTCCTAAAACTCTTGAATTAATCCAACGCTACTTCTGGTGGCCTACTCTGGAAAAAGACATCAAAACAATGGTCACTAACTGTGAAGTCTGTGCTCGCATCAAGACAAGTCATTCAAAACCGAAAGGTTTGTTGCAACTGCTCCCAACTACACGTCGACCTTGGGAACACATCTTGTTAGACTTCATTACAGGTCTACCAGTTGTTCAACAGCACTCAGTAATCCTGGTGGTGGTAGATAGTCTCATGAAATATGGACATTTCATTGCCTGTAAGAAATTGCCCACCTCCAGTGAACTGGCAACCATCCTACTGAATAGAGAGGTCCGTTATCACAGGCTGCCGGGAATGATTCTCTCCGATCGAGGATCGCAATTTGCCTCCAACTTCTGGAAAACGTGGTGCAAAATGCTGCAAGTTACATCCACACTATCTACTAGCCATCATCCTCAAACAGATGGCCAAACTGAGAGACTGAATCAGACATTGAAGCAATACCTGCGTGCTTACACTGAGAAAGCACTTCATTCTTGGACATCAATGCTCTGGTTAGCTGAACTAGCCTACAATAACTCGTTTCACACCTCCACTGGTGTCACACCCTTTTTTGGCTTGTTTGGCTATCATCCTGATACCTTGCCCATCATGATTCCTCAAGAAAGTTCTCTTACACCAGCTGTGTCGGAAACCTTTCAACACCTCCACCAAACCCAGAAACTGATACAACAGCATCTAGAAAAAGCTAAACAAGAATACAAAAATCATTACAAGAAACATTGTGAAGGACCTCAGTATCAACCAGGTGATAAAGTGTGGCTTTCTACAAGACATATAGACTTCAAGAAAAAGCACATGTTTAATCCCAAATTCATAGATCCTTACACTGTCCTCCACCAAATTAATCCAGTGACTTATAAACTACAGTTGCCCCGATCACTACGTGTTCATCCGGTGCTCCATACTTCCCTCCTGAAAAAAGCAGTCCAGAAGGTACGCTCCCAACCAGCTCCAGTTCTAGTAGGAAGTGGAATACGAAATTAAACAGGTGTTGGACTCCAAACTTAGAGGTCGTAACCTGTGGTATGTGATCTCTTGGAAAGGTTACGGTCCTGAAAGTAACTCATGGGTCTCCGCATCTGACATTCATGCTCCACGACTAGTGAGACGTTTTCATCATCTTAAACCAGGCCCTAGAGCGCGTTTGGGAGAGGGGAGTACTGTCAACATCAGGACAGTGCGAGCTCTACGGGCGGCAAAAATGCAAAAACCCAGCCTTTATGCAAGAGCATAATTCATGCCTTGCGTTTTTATGCAGTATGTTAACCTTTTGCATTGCAGACTTTAACCTTGAAAAACACTATTAATGATGTTTGCAATAACTGTTCATTTGCAAGGTATTGCTGCAGGCTTACTGAGTATGTTGGTGTGGGTGTGGTCCCTTTCTAGGACTTTCTAGAAGCTTTCCCTGCAGCATGACTGGGTGTGGTTTGTGGGCTGGGCCAGACTCTATATAAGGGAGCCAGCCCAGCTCGACGTGCTCACTATTCATAGGTCCCTGTGCAGAGCAGCAGCAACTTCCTGAGCTCCTGTTCCGGAGGCCTACCTTGATGTTCCAGGCCTGCCCTGCATTGTATTGGTGATCCTTGAGCAGGGCTGTAAGGCGGAGGTCGGGCTAGGCCCCCAACCCCGTTCTCAAAGACTCTCGAGTTTTGGGCCTACTTGTAAAACTTTCAGAGTGAGCAAGCCATTGCTCTCATATAAACCTTGATGTTCAGATCGGCAACGGCTTGCGTGATCATTTCATGGCATTTGCATATTCTTGTTCGAATCGGCAGTGTACGCGATTAATTTCCCGCATGTAAACCTTGATGTTCGGATCGGCAACAGCTTGCGCGATCATTTCATGGCATTTGCATACTCTTGTTCAAATCGTCAGTGTACGCGATTCATTTCCCGCATGTAAGCCTTGATGTTCAGATCGGCCACAGCTTGCGCGATCATTTCATGGCATTTGCATATTCATGTTCGAATCGGCAGTGTGCGTGATTCATTTGCCGCATGTAAACCTTGATGTTCAGATCGGCAACGGCTTGCGCGATCATTTCATGGCATTTGCATATTCTTGTTCGAATCGGCAGTGTGCGCGATTCATTTCCCGCATGTAAACCTTGATGTTCAGATCGGCAGCGGCTTGCGCGATCATTTCATGGCATTTGCATATTCTTGTTCGAATCTGTAGTGCGTGATTCATTTCCCTCATGTAAACCTTGATGTTCAGATCGGCCACAACATGCGCGATCATTTCATGGCAACGTGCGCAGGGCCCGAGGATCTGGTCTCCCTGACAGGCGGGTGCAGCAGCACCGGTCGCGCTTTTTACTGTCTGCCAGACAGACAGTGAAAATCATGGCAGGGCTGTGCCTGGGGGCCCCTGCAGTGCCCCGCGACTCCCCTTCCGCCATGGACAGGCTGGCGGGAAGGGGAGTCAAAATCCCCAGGGCAGCGCTGCAAGGACCGCCAGGACAACCATGGCGGAAAACTGCCGGTCCCGGCGGTGTGAGTGCGGCGCTACCACTGCGGTCAAAATATGGGAAATTGTACCGCCAGCCTGTTGGCGGTACGATCGCCACTTCAACCCTGGCGGTCTTTGACCGCCAGGGTTGTAATGAGGGCCATAGTACTTTCCTTTGTCGAGTTTCACGCTCACTAGTCGAAAAAGGTCCACGGGCCATGTCAATTTGCACAGGTTCCTCGTCGGTAGTTCCTTTAGATTCAGGACAAGTCTCCTCAGAACAATGAGGAATTGTGCATGCAGTTACTGAACGTGATGGTATACAGCTCTTTTTCTTCTCCATCCTACGTTCGTTATGATGGTATTCTCTAGCGAAAGTCAATTCCATCAAATTCTTGAGGCCCTCCACTCTAGCGGAATGCACTAATTTGTCTTTGATTTCATCCCGAAGACCTCTTCAATAAAGATTAACAAGGGTAAGTTCTACCCAAGAGGTTTCAGCTGCCAGTTGCCTAAACCGTGTTATATATTGTAAGACGTCCTGAATCCCTGGTTGGATGTCGCATAAGGCTTCTTCTGCCGAAGATTCAAGTCCAGGACGCTCAAACATTTGCTGAAAGGCAGTGATAAAGGCTGAAAAATTAGACAGACCGGAATCATTGGAGGTTACCAGAGGAGTTTCCCAGGCTAAGGCAGGGCATGACGGGGCACTGATTAGATATCCAACCTTGGTCTTGTCTTGCACAAATTGTGAAGGTCTATATGCAAAGTAAACTATTAGGGCATCCAGGAATTCTCACAACTTGTTAGGATCCCCAGAAAAATGAGGTGTAGTGGCAGAGATGGTAAGAGCATCAGTGGTCCTGGAGGTTAAGGCTTTTCGTAAGGCCGCATTTTCGTTTCGTAGCTGTTGTAGTTCCTGGGCTTGTTGTTGGATAGTCAGGAGCAATGTTTGGCTTGTTTGTTCTGCATTTATCGAGGGATACTCCGTGATACTGGACCACGACCGGAGTTTTGGGTGTTGCAATCTGTCACGATTTGCCTTTGGCTTACCGTCCAGGCCAGATGGGGATGGTGTGCGGCCTTGGTTCTTGCAAGTCCTGCTCTGGCCGAGGCAGGGGCGACCCCTTCCGGTAGCCATGGTGCTGCTGACAGTAGTACGCCACCACAGTCCATGCCCTCTAGAAGGAGTCCAAGAGGAAAAACCCCATAGGGTAAAAACCTCCGGACAGAAACTCCCTGGAACAGAAGGAGAACACAAGAAAATCAGAACGTCGATGCCAGGAATATCACAGGAAGGACAAAGGAAAAACAGGAGCAAAAACTGGAGTCCAATAGAAGACCAGCCAGAGCGTGACCACCACAGGCGAAGTGTTGCAACGCAAAGAGAAGAAATATCAATCCCCTTATATACCCCTTGACAGGAAGTGACAAACAGGAAGAAGTAAAACAGCCATCTTGGATTGGGAAAGGGGCTATAGAACCAGATAGGAAAAGGCACCATTGTAATAAGGGAAACAGATGCATGCAGGTAAAAAGAAAGGAGAATGGTATGCTGGGAGAGAGAGAAATATGGCTCAACCAGAGAGAGGAAGAAAAAAGAGAAGGCCCTAGAATGGGGCACCAGGTAAGTGCAAGGACCGAGGGGGGGTGCAGGCACCCCACGACAACACCCGCGCTGCGCTTTATGCGCGGTGAGGACCAACGCCCAATCTTGGGCCCCTGGCCTCGCTGCAGCAAATAGAACAGAGCGCGGCCGGTAAAAAGGGCCGCGGCGGGCCCCGCGATCCGAAAAATGGACCGCAGACCCCACCGCGGCCCGAGCGGGGGTACTGCGGAAGCCCGCAGCATGACAACAATTCAGTGGGTCTAAGATCTCGATATTCCCGGATTTCACTGTGTCGGTGCAGATGGCGAGCAGAGAATTTCTCCTGACAAAAAGAGCCTTTCTACATACGGATGTCAAGTACTCACTGCTATACTTGGCAAAGCTGCACGTCACTCATGCTGGCAAAACCCTCATCTTCATGGATCCCAAAAAAGCCACCAAATTCGCCAAGGCTATCCTGATAAAAGCTGATACCACATCAGAGGTCGACGCAGACCTGATGGAGCACGTCTCAGCGATACGGATTACCTGGGCTGTAAACAACTGGCAGACAGGAGTGACTGGCTTGACTTGTTCTGATACTGCGATTCAAGAACCCCCCCACCAAGCCCATCTGTCTGTTATCAACATTGCCTGTGGTGGGGAGAGGTGAAGGGGGGGTGATGTGTAATGCATGCAACACTCCTTACATCAATATCACTGGGCTACTATATAGTCCTGACTGGTCTGCTGTTAGCCTCAAATGTCTGGTACTGCTCCACCAAGGGAGATTGGATGCCCCTACTGGCGTTTCTCCGGCCACCCAGCTGTTATGCAGGGAAGAGTTGGTCCCTGTGGAGGTCCCCTCAGGATGCGTCCCACTATCAACGGCGTTTTACTGTGGACTGAGATGTTTAAATGGGTGGGAATGCATATTTGGCCTAAGTGGGGGGGCAATGTGGGTGGTGGGTGGGAAGTTATTGCTTTGTTTTTCAAAGTTATAATTTGGCTGATGAATGTATTCAGTGTTTTCACCTCTGATGTCACTCAACACAATCACTTCCCATATCTGTGGACACACATCAGGAACTCAACATATTTGCTATCTTTAAAACACTGTGCATGCATCAGATTAAGGTCTTAACATGGAATATTCAGGGTCTCAACAACCGCCACAAAGCGTGCCTGGTCTTCGCATATCTTCAGCGACACGCTATAGATGTCTGCTTCCTTCAGGAGTTACATCTCACTACAAATACACATGCTCAATTACGCTTGAGCTGGGTTGGAGTGCGACATGCAGCCTACCACTCCAACTATGGTCGGGGTAGTGATTCTTTTCAAAAGAGTCTTACCATGGCGCATGCATCAAGCAATCTGTGACACACAGAGCGGATTTGTCATAATTTCAGGAATCTTGCTAGACCAGCTGTCACTCTTATTGCTGTATATGGCCCTAATACCGATGGCCTCCTATTCTTTATTAATGTTTGACATTTAGCTGGAACAATGGGTCCCGGGGTGATTCTGTGGGGGGGAGGGGTTTCAATATAGTGCTGCAGCCTGACTTACACAGATCTAGTACCACTAGACGCCCACACCCCTAGGCAGCAGTGCAGCTCTGCAAAATCATCGATGACTTCGACCTGATGGATCTTTGGGGGTCTTGAAACCCTGGTCAGAGAGAGGGTATGTGCCTCACGACGGCGCACTCTGCGTGGTCTTGTCTTGATCTTTGGCTGGCATCAAGAGATGTAATGACCTGGACAGTTCAGATCTCTCATTTACCAAGGACACTTTCTGATCACCCTCCCGTTTTACTGGAACTTAAGCTTTCATCTGGGGTGCCCTGCATCTTCTCACAGAGGCTCCCAGCGGGGGCCCTGCGAGATCTGTTTTTTTGGGAGGACATTAGGAAAGCTAAAGTGGAATTCTTCTAGCACAATATTAATGGAGAGACTTCGAGGTCGACTTTATGGGAAGACTTCAATGCTGTGATTAGAGGAGTATGCATAGCGATACAGGCAGGCGTGCTCTGCTCCCTATGAGCCGACCTTGAACACTTAGAGGTGGAGATCAGAGAACTCGAACTTCGATTCTTTGAAGAACACCATATCGCATCCATCCATAGTAAAATATCAGATTATGAGGAGGTGGCGAAGCGGGTGGCGAACTATCTTGGAAGAGAGACGCGTGCTAGGCGGTGTGGAGAAGTTGAAGGACCGAGCAAGACTGAGGCCCAATTGCTCCGCAAGCCGTGGGTGAGTATGTTACAGAGCTACGTGACGAGCAGGCTAATGTGTATATGTGCACAGAGGCTGTGCAGACCCTCATGACCGACTTTTCTTCAACTCTCTACTGTACCCACCAAGGAGCGGACTCCCCAGACTTCCTGGGATACTTTGACTCCATTCAGCTCTTATGGCTTGAGATATCCTTCACAATAGAGGAAGTGATCGGGATCATCAATGTAATGCCAGCCAGGAAGGCGCCTGGCCTTGATGGCTTTACGGTGGCATTTTATAAGGAATATGCCTCTTTCATTGCTCCTCACTTGCTGGTCATGTATGCAGATTCGCTATCTACCGGTATTCTACTGGCGTCTCTGTGGGAATCCCTCATTGTGACTATCCTTAAACCGGGCAAGGACCCCCGTAGGTGCGACTCGTATTGCCCATTGTCCATGATAAATAGAGACAACAAGATACTAGCCAAGCTTCTTGCTTCACGTCTCCTGCCGTTATAGCAGAGTATAGTGCGCCTTGACCAGATTGGTTTTGTACTGGATAGCTCCACAAAGCACAAGTACATTCTTTGCTGTTCTACACACCATTAATCCTAGCCTCTCTGTTGCAGTAGTTTTTCTGGAAGCCACCAAGATGTTCTATCCCCTTGAATGGCCATACATCTTTGCTTTGCTTTCGTGCCTAGGTCTGAGCTTTCATTAAGTTAATTTAGTTGCTGTATACAGGTCCGGTGGCTTGAATGTGTGTGAATGGCAATGACACTGTAGCCTTTGGAGTGACAGCTGCCCTTTGTGACCAATTCTTTTCATGATAGTTATGGAGACGCTCGCTGCTCGACTTCGCCAGCACCATGCTCACTGCGGTCTTCCCTTCACCCCACACAGGGTTCTTGTTTCACTGTATGCGGGAGATGTTATGCTATATGTTAGAGACCCACAAGTACAATTAAGAACCTCTCATTAGAGAAATTATTGGCTTTGGTGGGTTCCCTAGCATAGAGATCAACTGGGCGAAGTCAGTTATTTTTCCATTGACCAATGCAGTGCTCCCACTTAACTCAGACTTCCCATTCACATAGGCGGATGGTCCTGTGAAGTATCTTGGGGTGTGGCTTAGTAGAGACACATATGAGCTGTGGAAAAGCAACTATGGCCAACTGCTCACATGGCTGGAAGATAGACTTGAGAGATGGAGGCGCTTGCCTCTGTCGCTGATGGGTCGCCTGGCTATTGCAAAGATGGTGATCCTTCCCAGATTTCTTTACCTCTTCCTGAACCTGCCACTCTTGCTGCCACCGCACTTTTGGTGCCAGCTCTGGTCGCATCTTTTCTCTTTGGCTTGGGCTGTCAAACAGCCTTGCATTGCCCGGGAAGTCTTGACCCTACCGTTTGGGCAGGGAGGACTGACTGCTCCGGACATGGATTTGTACTACTTCTATTCTCAGTCTCATTTTGTACATTATTGGCGATATCTTATACAGTTTCTTGCCCACACGGTATCACGCCGTTCTTGACTCCCCAGCTGCGGTGGTGCCTGTGAAG
Organism: Pleurodeles waltl; assembly: GCF_031143425.1. Lineage (NCBI taxonomy): Eukaryota > Metazoa > Chordata > Amphibia > Caudata > Salamandridae > Pleurodeles > Pleurodeles waltl. The sequence goes on along the minus strand of NC_090440.1, from coordinate 516,577,242 downwards.
CTGGTGGTATGTACGATATGGGCATGGAACGCACTCTGATGCAGAGCACATCTTGAGCATCATTTTGCTCCTGCAGTGCCACTTATCGATCATCCTGCATTTCCTGTTACTGCCGACTTAGGGACGCGCAGTAGGCTATGCAAACTGAACCTGACATCTATGTGTGACATTTACCCCAGTTGCACCTTTATTGCGTTACTGCAGTCTCTTCCGGAACATGGTACAAATCTCCTTGATGTGTTCAAATACTATCAACTTCGAGCAGCAAGTTGTACATTATACAGCATGTTCACTGAGGTCCTACCTATGTTCCAGACACTTCAGACAAAGCTGACCAATTCATCCCCTCATAAACTGATAACGCAGCTTTACTCCACAGCACCAATTTGCACCCCCAAAGGTAAGATGGCATGGGACTCAGATATAACACCAGTTCTTACAGATGAACAATGGCTATTTTGCTGCATGCAGGCACGTGTGCTTTCTCCTAACTAAAGGTTCTGCTTTATTAGTTTTAGATATATACACCGATTATACTACAGCCCAGTGAACGTACTCTGCATTGGCTTTGTTGCAGATGCGTGCTGCCCACATTGCTCCCATCTCTCTGCAGATTTCTTAACTTCCCTGGAACTGCCTTAACATCTTTGATAATTAGACTGAAATATGTACTTGAATTCAAGCCATTACAGGGTACCGACTTGAGTGAGCTCCTGTGGTAGTGTTGTTGGGATATGTTAAAGATGTTCCTGCAGAAACCCATCAACTAATAGCAATTCTTTTACTGCTTGCTAAGCGTAGGGTGGTGATGCGATGGGACACATACGCTGTGCTGATTGTAGCAAATTGGCTTGCTGATGCTGCATACTATCAGGAGCAGCTCGTGGCTTATTGGGAGCTTATGCCTCTAAAATCCCATCCCCAAAAAATCTGGCTTCCCCTTGAGCGATACCTGCATGCCCAACCAGATACTGAGTGAGATGGAGTAAATGCTGCGCCCTCGACTAAATCAGCGGTGATACTGACAGATTTTGCCCTTTGCGCTCTCATGAAGATTGGGCTTAGTAACTTCACCTGATAGACCTTCTCATCCCTGTCGTTGTAGACATACCCATTGGCTCATGTGCATGTGAGTGACTACTCTATACTCCCCTCCCAGTTTCACGTTGTTTCCTATCTGCCTCCTCTACGCTTGCCATTACTCTCTTAAAAGACTTCTTACCTTGCAACATGCATAATATATGTTAATTTGTATGCATAATGTTGTTCGAGACGGACTGTATCTCCTTGCTGTACTCTGCTGTGTTTGCTGTTTAAAAGAAATAATAAAATGTAAAAAAAAAAAAAGAATTATAAACCCACACTGATGCGTGTGTTGGATTTAATATAAAATGTACCTAGAGGGCACCTGATGAGGTGCCCCCTGCAAACACTAACAGCCCTGGCATGTTTGCTGACTGGTCTTAGCCAGCCTGCCACCCCCTGATGGAAGTCTGGACTCCTGGGGTGAGAGCCTCTGCTCTCAAGAGCCAGAACACAAAGCCTTTCCTGGGTGAAGGTGTTACACCTCCTCCCCCAAGAGGGCACCCTGCACCAGTGGTCAACTTCAAAGGCATTACCACTTTTGAAATCTGACCCCCGCCTCTGCTGCTAGCAGCAGATGTCTGCCCAATGGTTTTTCCCCCACTTTGAGTGAGAAAACTGATAGGAAGGCTTAGCTACAGAAGGGAGAGTGCCCCCCCTAAGCCTGCACCACCTCTCAGGTTTGCCAGGCAAGGTGACCACTCCATTTAATTTTCCTTCATAATGGATGGCAGGAAAATAGCCAATCAGGGTTAGGGATGTGACTCATTCCCACAGGAAGTGATCACTTAGTGGGTATAGCCACCCTAAGGTAGGTGGCCCATTGGCCACTACCAGGTACTCCCCCTAACGCCCACTAAATGCAGTATTTTGGGGTATCCCTACACCAACAGATTAGTTTTGACAGACACAAGAGGACCAGCAACAAAGAAGACCTGAGGCAAGAGAACAGAAGCCCTGCTGCAAGAAGAAAAAGGTGTCAAACCTTGTCTGTTGCACCAAGGACTTGAGAGTCGCTGCTGAGGGGTCGCCTGGACACTAAAGGACTCTAAGAAACCTCAGAGGACTTTCAGCCTTCTGACAATTGCTAAAGAACCTCCCTCTGCGTGAAGGTATCACTCCCTGCACACCGCAGACAAGAAACCAGTAAAGTCCAGTTCACTGACTGGCCGCTGACCAAGGAACCGGATGCAGCAGTCCAACCAAAATCCACATGTCAGACCCCAAAAGACAAAACCCTTCAGGGTGCCAAGTTTGGTGGCACTGCGACTTTCAGGGCATGAGACATACCATTGCTCTAGGTTTTGGACCACCAGCGCGGACACTCAAAAGCAAAGTCCACTTCAGTCTCTCAAAAGCCCAGAAGCAAGCACTAGTCAAGGAACTTCAGGACACCCAAGAACCACCCCCCAGAGTGTCCCTGTGGACCTGCAAACTACCCTCCAAGTGACCTGCTCCTGGAGCTACGGAAAAGAATGACAACTATGATTACTTCCATATTTTATCCAAAATTTGAGGAATGTAAAAAACTGTGAGTGGTTCATTGGAAGAGTATGGGTGCAGAGTAGAGGAAAACAGAATGGATGGTGAACATTAATTGTAGATTTCCTATGTAAAACCTTTTCAAGGGGTAAGTACTACTACTATAGCTAGCTGGATTTTGGAAGTCATGAAACAAGGAGGAGTAAATGTGGAAATATTTAAAGCTCATTCAATGAGAAGAGCTATGGCAAGTAAAACTTGTTGGTTTGGAGAAAAACTAGAGGGTATTTTGAAGGTAGCTGATTGGTCGAATTAGGAAACATTTGCAAAGCATTATTTTAAACCAATTGAGCATATGTCGGAGGTAGTGTTGAAGGGCTTTCAACATGCATAATGGAGCCTTCGATCTTGTAATGAAATGGTGATTCTCAGATTAACATAGAAGAGAATCAGGATTTCATTAAAGACACGGAGGGTTATATTACTCCACCTTTCTCTCCCAGAATTTGAGATATATTGGTGTGTTAAGAGTATTTATATAGCACTATAGAAGATTATTATTGTAGTAAGTTTAAAGTGATATGATATTGAAAAATACTTTTGTACAAGCAAGTAAATTTGATTTTTGTTTTTTAGGATCTTTTTCGTAAAGGAAAGAAATGAGAGGATTTCGCATCTCATGAAATAGACAAGATCCACACAGTCTGTCAATTAAAAAAGGAAGTGTGTTTTGCTTTTTGACTACTAATTATGGATTGTTAGGATTCTAATTCTGGAACTGTTCTTTATTATGTGAGACTCTAAATGTGCTGCAGTGTGTGGCAATTAAAAGATTAATGCAGACTATTAGCCTCTGTGTCTTTAATGAAGTTCTAATTCTCTAGTCATGTTAATCTGAGAATCACCATTGTGGTCTACCATTTTTCTTTGTTTTTCTTTCATTGAATGGTGTTGTGAATGCCCTTTGAAAACAGATTTGACTTCAATTTCAAATTGCAAACAGAATAAAGGAAAATCACAAGCCGATTTTCTTCACAGGATTAAGGATGTGCTGGAAAGATATTATGAAGATGGCTCCTGTAAGCTGTACGTATTTCCATTGTGCAGAAATTGTCACAGAATATGTAAATTAATTTAATGACTATTTGTATTGGATGGTAAATGAAGAAGCTGAACCAATGTGTTGTCTCACAAAAATGTAAGAAAGAGAAGTTATATCTAAACCGATGTCATTCAAATTAAAAAATATGAAACAAAGTGTGAAGGGTAGAGGATGGGAAGGCCTCACTAGTGTGGACCAAATGGCGGATGGAGGAAGGGAGAATAGGAAGGGGAGCACGTGAGGTAGAGGGTAAGTCCCTGGTGCAGGAGAGTCATGTTTTGCCTGTGTGTAGTTGGAGCATTAGGAAAGGACAAGAATTGCCCTAATGCTGCTTCGAATGTGGCTGTTTTCAATGGCCTGTCCATATTTAATAGGATCATGTAGAACCCAGACCCTGAATACTAAGACAGTCTGAGAGTGCACAATGTGCTTTGAAAACCTGCTTCCTGCAGTTCAGAGAGGTCCCATTGTTCTTTGTATGATGAACAGTAAACCCATTACTTGCCTCAGGCGCAGGCTGCTCTGCCCTGAAAACTTGTGAACTCTCATCATTACCTCTCATGGGCTAGTCCATAGACCCAGTCATTGTTTCAGACCATGTTCCACAGCACATTTCTGACCTAATCTCCATTACCATAGGTCCCATGACGGACAAGCATGCAACTCTTACCTCATCAAACAATCTTTTGGGTTGGGACATTCCATGCAAGCTCACATTCACTGCATTCTACACACCTTATGTAGTGTACCTAAATATACCTAAAAATACAGAGAATTAGTATTTTCATTGCTGTATCAAACAAATTGTCAGCATGTTACAGATAACATTGAAATGTCCAAACACCTAGCTGATTTGCTTCCTCAGGTGCCATCCACATTATGGTCTTCAGGGGCCAACAGCATGAGGAATATCTTTTTATGGAACCTGTGAAAATAAAGACCACCCCAATGACACTTCTGCCACAGTATCCCCTAAAGTCAGAAGTTGAGGCAGGGATCTGATCTGTCCTTATCAACTTTATTTAAACTTTTGCTTTTTTGCCCCTCTCAAATAATAAAATTGATCTTGGAGCAACACTGACGTTTGATGCAAGTTTTGCCTAATAACAAAACCTTATCCTTATAAAGGATCCGGAGAAGAACAATCTTATCTATCTAGTGGGCACCTCACCGCCATTTGACTTACGTTTTGTTGTTGGAGGACTAGGGTCCATTGTCCTCTGGCGAAGTCCCAACGTAACTATAAGGCATTTATCAGGGAGTCTTGTGGTTTCCTGGACCCTTTTTTCTTGTTCTTTGAGTAACAACTGTTAAACCACAATATATGACTACCCGTTTCAAGCCTATGATTAATAACGACTGAAGGATGTCAAGTCACACAAATAGACGGGAATCACGCATTTCCAAGCTTGACCAAGTTTTCCACTCTACAGGTTCTGGCATTCCAAGCTCCACAACTATTAATCTACTATCAGCCAAAAGCACCTTTCAAGCACTAGAAAAATCACTTAAAAAGGAAACTTCCAAATGGTGGGAAGTAGCTTCCCTCAAAAAATATCTGGAGAACGATCGAATCCCACGAGGTCTTAGAATTCTGATCTTCCCACCTACTGACACCACTTCATCAGAACATCTACAAAAATGGGAAGCCAACCTCAAACTGGCATCAACCAATATGATTAAACAACTGATCGAAATATCGCAAGATGAATATGAGAAACAATGAACAGAAGTGGACAAACTCACCCAAAATATAGAGGAAGCCAACTGGGGTGAAATCACTACCAAAAACTATGCCATTCTAAACAATATAATTGACCGATATGAAGAGGATATCATTCAAAGAAAAGTATCTACACTTCGCTTTTGCTTTTTTGCCCCTCTCAAATAATAAAATTGATCTTGGAGCAACACTGACGTTTGATGCAAGTTTTGCCTAATAACAAAACCTTATCCTTATAAAGGATCCGGAGAAGAACAATCTTATTTATCTAGTGGGTACCTCACCGCCATTTGACTTAGACTTTATTAAACACTAGGTTTTGGTACCGATTGTTCACAAATTTAATACACTCATCTTTCCTATAAAGAAGGCAGGAGTTAACAATATATTTAGATTCATGCAGGATCTGCGCAGTTAACAATGTGGTTATTCCTAGTTTCCCTGTGGTCTCCATACTACCACCATCTTTTCTTGTATCCTTGGGAATGCCTAATGGTTTACAGCAATCAATCTGCGTTCTGCCTTCTTTGCCACATCCATCCACAAAGAGAGTCAGTTCCTGTATGCATTCTCATTCCAGAAATCTCAGCTTGCATGGTGTAGATTTCCTCAAGGCTTTAAAGAGTCTCTGCTAATCTTTTCCCAAGCTTTAAATAAATATTTGGACACTTTGGTCTTTTCCAACAGCTCTACTGTAGTGCAGTATATTAATGATTTATTATTGGTCTCTGTTACGTTAGATCACTGCAAAGTTAACTGTGTCTATCTCCTCAATTAATTAGCTTATAAGGGGCATAAGGCTTAAAAAGAGAAATTGCAATATTTCCTCCCCCTGGTGTGTTATCTTGGTCATGAGATTTCTGCAGGAAAGCATCACTTATCATCAGAACGGATTAAAGACAATCTTAAATTGACCGCCCAGTGACCGTCTCCGAGGTATGAACTTTCTTGGGTATGGCTGGAGACTGCAGACACTGAGCCGTTGGATATGCTACTATGGCAAAGCCCTTACAGAACTATATCAGAAGGACACCCCTGAACCTTTGCAGTGATCTATGAAGTGAAACACACATTTGTACAAATGAAACAAGCCCTTGCGTCTGCACCTGCTTTGTGGCACCCTGAAGATGCCAGACCATTTACACCATTTGTCATGAATGTGATGGATTTGCCCTTGAGAAATAATGGGGGCATCAGTAAAAGCCTGTAGCATACAATGGCCCTCATTATGACCCTGGCACTCTTTTGACCGCCAGGGTTAATGTGGAGGTATTACCACCATCAGGCTGGCGGTACACACTGCCACATTATGAGATTTGCGGGTTGGCTGCAGCCAACCTGGCACTTCTCCACTCATACCGCTAGGGCGGTATGAGCCACCGGGCTGCAGATGTCTATCTCCAGCCCGGTGGCCAACACAGTACCGCCCATGGCATTATGAGCCGGCCTACCACCATGGTTTTCGTGGTTTTAGCAACGCCACGAAAACTATGGCTGTAGGCCCTACTGGTGACAGGGAATTCCTTCCCTGTCACCGGTAGGTGGCTCCTCCACCCCCAACACACACCTGATGACCCCTTCATCGAAACTCACTCCCCCACCCGATACACAAACTACCCCCAAACCCCCTCGATCCACTCACTCACCCCCACCCCCTCTGATCCACTCACTCAACCCCCTACCCCCCATACACGCACACATCAACAGACACACACACACCACACAACTAACCCTACCCCCCACAGCCACACACACACACATCACTCCCTCCCTCCGCCCCCCATAACAGTGACAGCGCCCCTCACCCCACACACACCCTCCCCGCTTACATGCACATAGACACCCACAAACACCACACATACACCCATTCACTTACACTGGCATACACGCATTCATACACACATTGGCATACACTCATTCATACACGCATACTTCCAGACATACTCACACACATTCTTACACACAATCACACTGCCATGCGGACATGCACTCACTTCACCATTGTTACACACATTCACTCACACACAAACAACCACGCAAACAACACAACACACACAGACACATTCACACACACACTCACACATTCATGCCCACACTCAGACACACACACCAAACTCCCCATCCTCCTACCCCCCTTCCCTGTCGGACACCCGACTTACCTTGTTCGGCAAATAGGTTGTCTAGCAGGGAACGGGAAGGGGTGCTGCTACCGCCAGCAGCGCCCCGCCAGCAGAACAACGCCTGGCCGTATGACTGGTCATAATACAGTTGGCGGAGTCCTTCTGGTGGGGCGATGCTGGTGTTAGTAGCTCCAGCTTACCACTGTCCACCACCATGAGCACTGCCGGACTTCCACCCTTATTGTGGCGGAAGACAGGCAGTGCTCATAATATGGCAGACAGATGGTAGCCGCCGTGGCGGTTTGTTGATGGCCGTCACCATGGCGGTAGGCGGTATTTACCGCCAATGTCATAATGAGCCCCTATGTTTCTGCTTTAGAACCTGAAGCGGCTAGGCTCCTTCCAGTTCTCTGCTTGGTAGCCATAGTGGCTTGTCTTGTTGAAGCATCTGAAAAAATAACATAGGGTTCTGTTCCCCACTCTGTTGTTGCTCTTCACCTCACCACCACCCCTCAGCACCTTTCTCCTGCCAGGTTGTGCCAGTAATAATAGTTGTTGTTGTCTGCCTCCCATAGTTTACTAATCTGTGGCTCTACTCTTAATCTGGCATCTCTGATACCCACCAGTGAGGAGGGAGAACCCCATGATTGGCTTATGGTGACATGTAACAGAGCACCACAATGATCTCACAAATGCACCCATTCAAAACTGTGAACTGATATATTTTGTGGATCGATCATGCGTTAGAAATGACAAAAGTGAGATGGTTACAGGTTATGCTATGTTTACTGAATCAAATTGTCAGAAACTGTCCCTTGTCCATTGTGAGACATGCCTAGATTGCTGAATTTGTTATCCTCACACAAGCCTGCATAACAGAGACCACAAACCCCAGTGCACTGCCCACCTCTCAGAGGTTATTCATAAATAAAAACAAAGGGACAGTGTAGTTTCGCAGATCCCACTGATAAACCTTTCCATTTCGGCTCCTACCTTCTACATACTCTTTGGACCTCCTTAATTTCCTTTGTATACCACGGGGCTGAGACTCTTTTCTTAGTCCTAGTACGCACTTTCTTCAGTGGAGCCACTTCTTCAAATGCTTCTCTGACCCAGTGATCAAAATCCTCCACCAGCAGCCTATCCCGATTTTTATCAGGGGCTAACAGCAAACCATCCCCTTTTAGTTTGCCCCAATTCCTGTAATACTTGAAGGTGTTCTGCCTTTAGCTAAGATAATCTAGGGAAAAGTACAAACTGGCTATTAAAAAAACAAAAGAAAAGGTTCTATGCACAGAAGATTAGGAGCGTGGTTAATGTCCCTAAAGAATTGTTTAAAGTGGCAAGATCCTTAGCATCCCCCCCCCAATATCTCAGGATATTGAGAATTCACAAATGCAGGATTCTTTAGAGACCAAAATCTAAAGATTCAGTTTCCCACCCAATGCACAGAGGTTGTTGGGCCAGAAGTTGGGATAGCTGATGGGGCAGATAGGGGGCCGATTTTGGTGGAAGTTTAATCTCTGGCTACTGAAAAGATCAAGGCGGTCATTCTGACCCTGGTGGTTGAAAACCGCCAGGGCAGAGTGCTGCGGAAGCACCGCCAACAGGCTGGCGGTGCTTCATGGGCAATTCTGACCGCAGCGGTAAAGCCGCGGTCAGAAAAGGGCAACCAGCGGTTTCCCGCCGGTTTACCCCTGCCCCAAAGAATCCTCCATGGCGGCGCTGCTCGCAGCACCACCATGGGGATTCCGACCCCCTTCCCGCCATCCTGGTCCTGGCGGTAAAAACCGCCAGGAACACGATGGCGGGAACGGGTGTCGTGGGGCACCTGGGTGCCCCTGCACTGCCCATGCCACACAAGCACACCAGCAACTCCACCGGCTCCATTCGGAGCCGGCTTCATCTTTGCTGGGGCTTTCCCGCTGGGCGGGCGGGCGGCCTTTTGGTGGTCGCCCGCCCACCCAGCGGGAAAGTCAGAATGACCGCCGCGGTCATTTGACCGCGGTGCGGTTATCTGGCGGTCTCCGCCCGGCGGGCGGTGCCCGCCGCCCGCCGGGGTCGGAATGACCCCCCAAGTCCCTTGTTACAGGGATTATTTCAGGCTCACCGGACGACCCCTGTTCACCAAGGGTCACATGGTGATTACACCTTTTGCGGAGGCACTAGAAATGGTGTATGCTGAGGTGCTGGAATCAGGGGTGTTTCCACCAATTTGGAAAGAGACAATGTCATGCCCTTGAAAAAGAATCTTGGAGGGGACCCAGGTGACCTAAAAAATCTACGTCCCATTGCCTTCCTGCCTGCTCCTGCCAAGGCCCTAGAAAAAAATATCAAACATGAGCTAGCCAGCGATCTGCACACACATGGTTGTTTGGACCCTTCTTAGCATGGGTTCCGAAAAAAACACAGCACAGAATCCGCACTCATTGCTACTACGGATTTCATTGGCAGGCAGGTTGATTGAGGGTGCCACTATCCTAGTATCACAGGATTTATCAGACGCTTTTGATGCCATCTTTCCCCAGTTAATGGTACGATTGTATCAGGCAAGACTGAGTGAAATGGTTCTTGGAATACTGAAGATGTTCGTTTGTGGCAGAACAATTACAGTTAGCTGCTGGGATTTTAGATCAGCTCCATTTCAGCTGCCCCTGTGGAGTGCCCCAGGGATCATCCCTCAGCCTGACTCTCTTCAATCTATATGTGAACCCACTGGCAAAATTGGTTCGCTCTTTTGGCGTCCAGGTATCTTCTTATGAGGACGATACCCAGATTATTGAGTTTATTAGAGACAACTGGGAAATTGTGGCAGACAGGTTCCAAGCTTGTATGAGGGAATTTAGTCATTGGATGGGCCAGAACAGGCTGAAAATGAACGGGGATAAAACCAAGATTCTGATATTTGGAACAGGCACCTCTATTTCGTGCGACCGCTGGTGGCCCGAGTCGTGTGGGACTTTGCCAATCCCCATCAAAGCAGTTAAGAATCTGGGGGTCATGTTTGATTCTTCCCTGACCTTTGACATGCAGGTCAACAGCGTAATGAGTGCATGTTTCTGGTTGGTCAAAATCTTAAAAAGAGTTTTGCCTTTCATACCCCAGAAGTTCAGAGTGAAGGTGGTTCTGGCACTTTTTATACCAAGACTGGACTACTGCAACACTTTGCATAAATGAATCATCCCTGAATAAGCTTCCGCTTATTCTAAATGCGGTTGCCCAGTTGGTGCTTGGACTGCCTACATTTTCATCTGTCAAGGAGGGCCTTAGGGAGCTGCACTGGCCGCCTTTTAGGAAGTGTATCACCTTCAAGGCTTTGTGATTGACTTGTTAAGACCCCCATTCCCAGGGCTCAGGATATATACAAGATGTTCTTAAGTGGTACTCTCCATGTCGCACTTTGAGGTTTGCAGACCTGAGGTTGGCTCTGGTACCTCACTGTAAAAAAGTAAAATGGGGCCATTGGGCCTTTTCAGTGGTGGCTGTGAAGCTTTGGAATTCTTTTCCAGCCCAGATTAAACAAATTAATTATTTCTTACTGTTTCGTAAGCAACTCAAAACCTGGCTGTTTTTACAGTAGTCTCAGACTGTATCTGCTTCTGCTCCCACCACCTAGTGTTTCGATACATTCTTGTCTGAATGCACTTTAAAAGTAGAAAATACATACATACATAGATGCGAGGTGATCAATGTGATAGCCACTGTCTTGCAATCCGGAACCAGTAGAGAAGTTCTTCAGGGATTAACGAGACAATATTGTAAGCAATTTAATGATGAAAAAGCAAGTACTCGTGATATAGTTTATCTGTAGATTGAAGTTGAGGGAAGTATCAAACAGAATCCCTAGGTTCTTGACTGACACCACAGGTGAAGGGAGGGGCCCACTGGATTCCAGCCACCACAGCTATGACCAGATCGAGTTCTGTGCTCCGAAGACCATGACTTTAGTCTTCTCAGCATTAGGCTAAAGAACGTTATCCTTCATCCAGCTACTCACACCAGCCATACAAAATTTACAATTTTCAGCGGTCTCAGATAGATTGTTGCTGAGTGACACAATAACTTGTGTTTCGCCGGCAAATGATAAAACTTGGAATCCAAAGGATCTCATAAAGCTGTCACTGGGGAGACATACAAGTAAAAAAGTGTGGGACTAAGTGAGGAGCCTTGCCGCACCCCACATGGTAAGCTGAATGCCTTAGTCCTAAACTGGCCACAGCTTACTACCTGACACCTCTCAGTAAGAAAAGAATGAATCAGTTCTAGCACCTTAGCACTTACCCCTATTTGCTGTAGCCACTTGATCATGTGTGTAGGCAAGACAGCGTGAAAAGCTGCCGACAGGTCCAATAGGACCAGGACAGCAGTCCCGCCCTGATCAACCTGCATTCTGATAGAGTCGGTTGCAGCAATAAGTGCAGACTCAGTTCTATGGCCGCTCCTGTAGCTGTTCTGAGAGGAGGCATTGTTAGTGATGTTCACCTTTTGTAAGGAAATTTCAGAAAATGATGAGTCAGGCATAGGAAGTGACAGGAACCATACAGGACATGATTCTTTGGTTTGCACTCTTTGTATAAAGAAATGCATTAGCCATCTTAAATTGGAATACTGCCTTTAACCCAATTGCATGTTTTTCATGTGGGCGGTAATCATAGTTGGATGCTATATTTCTTCCACCATCACATTCCCACTGGGCTTCTGTTCTTTGGTAGATCAGCAGCGTACAACCCCTGCCCAACCTTAAGAGTCATTCACAGAAGGTAAGAGCTGAGCATCTGAGTCACAGAAAAGCCCTTGTAAGCAGGTGAGAGCCTGACATAGTCACATCCAGGCCTTGGATAGGAGCCTGTGGAATGCATGAGCCCTACTATGGTAGGTGCTCTGAGGATGGCACACACTATGAGCCTGTTTCGGCATGGAGAATTGCAGACCACGATTAGTGACAAGAATTTGATGCTCCTGAAAGATATTTTCATGAACAAATAAAGTGAAGGGGTAAGACCCATTAGAGGACCATGTAGAGCAGACGTACCAAGCAATTTAGAGGTTGCAAACCCTCTAGTTTGGCAAATCACAGGGTTTGTGACCACTAAATGACTTTTTACACTGAGCCTCTTTAGTAATTTGGTAAAGGCTCACAGAATCACCAAATGGGTTTGGAAATGCATTCTGGAACATAATTTGTAAGGAGTGTGTTTAGGGCATCCCTTCCAAACTGGGACTCTAAATGCACCACTGGTGCATGTATTAATGGTTTGCAACCTCAGTTTCAACTGCAAACCATTGATAAGTTAATGTCTTCTCAAACGAGATGGTAACTTTATTTGCAAAGGGGGAAGGCTCCATAAGAGACCCCTTTGGATCTTCCTCCTTGTGAATACCTCAAAAACATTGTTTGGCACTAGGCAGTGGTCAATCATGGGTTTGTAAGTGGATATCAAGACGCTAGCAGGTACTAGCAGCTCACATAAATAGCGAGGTCTTCAGGGTTCTTCAGAATCCTGGAAGAGAGATGATAGTCCTGAGTTGCATGAGGAGGCTGTTCCAAGTCTTTGCTGTGATGTGGGAGAAGAGGTGTCCTCCACTTCTGCTTCAGTAGATGTGGGGAGTATGAGCAAAAGACAGGGAGGCAGAGCAAAGTTGTCTAAATGGTTGGTGGCAATTCAGGTGGAGGTTAATGTAGGTGGGCCCTTGGTTGTGTAGAGCCTTGTGTGTGTGGGTTCGCAACATTTCTTCTGTATGGGAAGCCAGTGGTGTTGCCTGAGGAGGGGTGTGATGTGGTTTTGTTGGGAGAGGTTGAGGATGAGTCTGGCTGTGGCATTTTGAAGGGTCTGAAGTCACTGTAGGAGGAGTTTGTCGATTCCTACTTAGAGAGCATTGCTGTAGTCCAGTCGGCTGGTGATGAAGGCTTGTGTCATGGTGCATCTGGTGTCCAGGGGTAGGCACTTGAAGATCTTACATAGCATGCACAGGGTGAGGAAGCAGGCGGATGAGATGGTGTTGATTTCTGATTTCATGGTATGTCGTCAATGATAATTCTGAGGTTTCTTGCATGGTTGGAGGATGTGGGTGCGGATCCGAGGTTTGAGGGCCACTAGAAGTTGTTCCATGAGTTGCTGTTGTTGCCGAAGTTCAGTACTTCCATCTTGTCTGTGTTTAGCTGCGAGTAGTTGTTCTTCACCTACCCAGCAACGCTTATCATGCATCTGTGGAAGATGGTCCTGATGGTGTCGTGGATGAGTGAGAGGATGACTGGGGTGTCTTCCCTGTGGGAGATTAAGTTGAGACCGTAAGATCTGATGATGCTAGCCAGTGGGGTCATATATACGTTGAAGAGTGTGGGGCTGTGGGATGAGCCTTGAGGGACACCTCTGACGATCTTCTTAGGTTCGGAGATGAAAGGTGGGAGGCAGATCCTCTGTGTTCTGCTGGTGAGGAGAGAGGTGATCCATCTGAGTGTGTTCCCTTGAATGCTGAAGTGGTGGAGTCTTTCCAGCGTGTGGTGGGATATTGTGTTGAAGGCTGCCAAGAGGTTAAGGAAGATCAAAGCTTTGATTTCTCCTCAGTCGAGGAAGGTTCGAATGTCGTTGGTGGTTGCAATTAGGGTGGTCTCAGTGCTGTGATTGCTGGAGAAGTTGGATTGGGAGGCGCTGAGTAGCTGTTTCTGCTCTAGGTGTGTTGTGAGTTGCTTGTTGATTAACTTTCCAGTACCTTGGCTAGGAATGGAAGCAGGGAGATTGGTCAGTAGTTTCTGAGTTCTCTAGGGCTGGCAGATGGTTTTTTGTTTAGTGGTCTGACTTCAGCGTGTTTTAGGCTTCAGGAAATGATGCAGTGGTGATTGAGTTGTTGGGTTGGATTGTGACCCACTTTAAATCCTTATTTTGCAAACTGACCTATTAATACATAGGTCAGTTACTTGTTGCAATAATCATAGCAAGTTGCCATCAGTATTTTGCGATCATATCTGCATACAGCTGGCCCATTGTTTCCTATTCTAGCCACCAAGGTAGGCAAGGCTACTTTACTGTTATTTCCTTTTGTGCGGTTTGTCTTCTCCAATCGGGTAGTGTCCTTACTCCTTGTTAAGCGGTGAGATTCCAATTTTCTGCCAGGGGATGTGCCAGGTCTTGAAGTTGAAGCAGCCCTTCAGTGTAAATCTATCAAAGTGGGCATGCTATATGCCACAGTGTGAAGGATGATCCTCGTTGGTGTTAAAGTTCAGTCTTGCACTACTGTGAGAAGAAAATTGGGCAGGGAAACGTGCTTCTGAAATCTGCCTCATAAAGAAAGGACCTGTCCTTGCAGAGGAAAGAGCGATAATAACATTATGCCTGTGTTATCTTTACAATGCGATATTTGAAGGATATGTGGTGATGTGATCTTGCATTTGGGGTGGGACAGGAGGAGAATCTATCCAGTTGCATTTTAATGATTCAGTCTTGGACATCTTACTGATGTTGGCAATGAAAATGATTTATCTCTTGAATGGGCTTTACTTTAGATAGCCTCGTAGCATCCATGTTTGGATGACGG
Source organism: Pleurodeles waltl (assembly GCF_031143425.1). NCBI lineage: Eukaryota > Metazoa > Chordata > Amphibia > Caudata > Salamandridae > Pleurodeles > Pleurodeles waltl. Next base: position 516,562,199 of record NC_090440.1, on the reverse strand, counting down.
AAAGGGAGCTTCTGAGATGGTTCCTGTCCGTGGAAACGTTGAGATATAGTTGAGACTCATGTGCCTACTGATTAACTTGATCCCATTGTTGATGGGGAGGGCCCAAAAGAGCACAAGCTACAGGTTAAAAATGAACTGGCAGAGAACAGACCATTGACAGACTACCCAGACTGCTGGCAAATGGTAGCAATGGGATGCATTCATCATGATGTGCTGTGGTCTGTCAGATAGATAGGAGGAGAAACACTGAAGTACAGTTTCAGTGAATCATATTTATATTGATTAGACTGACTTTGTTGAAGGTCAGGAAAGATTAAGCACGGTGTGGGACACGGCTCACTTATATGTGCTGTGAGGAGGGCATCAAGCATAGCTTTACAGTGGCACTCTGTATGCGTGCCATTATGGAGCCTGATTGGTAGATGTTAGAAGCATTTGGTGTCCTTTTACTAATTTATTTTGATGTCTTAGGACGTTTCTATTTTTCTGTCACTCCAGTTCATTCGGGTTGATAGTTGGCTAAGTTGTCGTTGAGGGGACTCTTTTAACAGCTGAGTATTTTCCCCGTTTCAATGCAGCCGGTGGAGATATTTTGCATGAGTAAGGTGCTAGTTATGTTCAGAAGGTGTGTGACTGGTTATAGATGATGGATTTCGAATGAACGCAAGGAGGGTGTTGCCTTCATGAGGCTGCTGTAGATTGCTCTTTGATGGGTGGTGAAAGTGGTTTGAAGACTGTCCGCCTTAAGTATTAGAGAGGAAGTGCCTGTTTACTAGTTTAGTCTGCTCCCTGATGTTGAGCGTATCTTTTAGAAGTTGTTGATAGGACTGAATTTATCCTTTCAATGTTGAATGATGGGGGCTGACACAGAGCTTTATCAGAACCTTGTGATATACAAGAATGGCTTTATTTTGATTGAAGAATTAGGTGGTGGTTGTGCAGTAGGGGACTATTGCTGTTGACATAAGTTTTATTCTTTTTGCATTCACATTTTTCTGTTATTGTACGCCTTTGTGAAATGTTCCTTGACATTTCTTTTCTTGTGAGAAGACTGTGTTTTAATATCAGAAATTTCAGGGAAATTTCAGCATTCCTGGTGCAATGTTTCAGAGAGATACGGATGCAGACAATGGGCTGCTGGGGGCATCCAGGAGTTAGTTTATGTCGACTGTTGAGTGGCCGTGAGGGTGATACAATTATGCATCATTGCTTCAATATGGGGGTCCTTACAGGAGCTTAGCTACTATTAGTGCATCAGGTGCGGGAGTACCAGAATCCAGGGGAATGGCGACTTCAGTTTTAGCTGCGTTTAACTACATAACTGAGGGCCAGTGGTCCATGGCACCATTGCTATGTTACTGGGTCCTTAAAGCAGTAGCGCTGTAGCTTGAATGCTTTTGCTTAGCTGCAGCACTGGAATGGTGTGTGTTAGATATAGAATGAGATGTTGAATTGATCAGGCCTATTGGGGGATGCAGTTTTGCCTGAATTGTGAGTAAGTTCTTGGTTGTTCTGAGTGATGCTGAAGTTTCCTTTGGAGACTGATGAGTAGGCCATGTTTTAACTTTTGTACTTGTGGTTCCCGAAGATTATTTTTTATGTAATCGAAGAATCTGATGGTAATGAAGCCTGTGAATTCGCCAATGATGATATCACTAACTTTGATATCTATGTGTAGATGAAGCTGAAAATGAGTGTTTGGGATGCCAGGTGATTGAACTGCAGGTACAAAGAGAAGTTGGAAAGGTTTTGGATTATCTAAGACAATATGAAGTTATGGATGGCAGTGAGGCCTCCACTATTGTTGTGCATGCACATAATGTACTTTATGTTGCAGATATGAGGATAATAACTCACTGTGTAGAGCAGAACAGCAGAGACTCTGCATCTTAATTGCTTCTTCAGGCGCTACAGGGACAGAAGGCCTTGGGTCTACAGGAGTTCGCTAAACCAGGTCACTGGTCACTGAAAGGTTTGAGGCATTTAACAATAACTGTGTTGATAAAACATTTCATTTTTAAGTATAATCCAAACTTCTTCAGTTGTTTTGGATCATGAAGAAAGAAAAGGGGCATATCAGTTATTCCATCTAACACGTAAACATAAACTTTACAGAATAAAAAATATTATCCTTTTGCCATTAAAATTTCTGTCAGATCAAAGGAGTAAGATGGTTGATAAGTGGGTTCTGGGTAGTGCTGTTGGTCTAACACATAGGGGATGCAGGTCTTTGTATACCAATATTGTAGTCTTCTAGGTATTATTTATGGGATACAGTACTTCCCAACTGCTCATTCTGAGGATATTACAAATGACTGAAGAATTCCCTGTGTGCATAATTATACACAGATGGGGATAATGTCTTTCTTAAATGTGGCTCCTCAACCTAGTCCAAATGGCCCGGGGAGCAGCAAACTCCCTGTGGCATGAAATCCTCTCCATCCTTTCATTGCATGCCTGGTCCGTGGTCTCTTCCAAGCTTAACATAAAATGATGGGGGGCACGGCAGAATGTGAAGAATGTTAAGAAGGACCCTTGAGTCTTCCATATCTCACAGATATTAATTGGCCTTGGGTGGAATGGGGCCCTTCTGCAGGACTTGGGGATCCATGAAGGTGAGGGGTCCCTGCACTAAAGGAGCTCCTGGTCTCTGCCGAGTACCAGGCAAGGAGCAACGCCATGAGGCCTGAGACCTATGCCCTACAGAATTGCCCAGTTAATTATTGCACAAAGCCAGAGTGTTGCACGACCAGAGTTGCAATGGCCACAAAAGATCAACTGCTGTCACGCACTCTCCTAGCTGTGAGATGGCCGTGTGCAGGCCAGTTGGTCAGGTCCCAAAAACAATGTAAGCATGGATTAGCCCTATAAAGTCTGGCCTCCAGGGTTGCTGGCTGCCTTCTCTTTGGTGGAGAAAGTAAGCAGGCAAGTGGCGGTCTGCACGGCTTGCCAAGTTGGAAAATATTGAGTAATTGTTAAACACTCATATGGAGTAAAATGAAATAAGGATAACTCCAGCAACAGGATTATTAGATCTTAGACCGGATCCCACATGCCATCCTGATAGCACACCACATACAACCAGCGCTTCGTGATGCGCTACTTCCCTACAGGCAAAGGTTGCAGCAGCTGTCTCTGTGCTACAGAAGTGCTATTATTAACACCTCCAAAGAAGGGTGATGTGTTCTTCACCACAGCTGAAGTGCTCACATTTCCTGACTTGTCAAGCTTCAAGCTGTTGTCTCCAAAGACTACTGTGTGGATCAATGACGCGGCTTCCTCTTACGAGTTAAGGTTGGAGAAAACAGGTTAGAGGAAATTTCTTCCTCTGCATTGTAGTATGATTTCCACCTGAGGCAAAGGCGCTTCTCACCGCCCCTCTATGCCTGCGGAGTCCGCTATTGTCACCCCAGCTGTTCATTCTTGGAGCCACTCTTCCCTTAATAAAACATTGAAAACTGGGCCGCAGTTTATTTCCATTTCTGTTTCTCCAATCGCAGGTGGGTCGTTATCATGCAAAACATTAACCAGATTTACATAATCATTAATAAAGACTGATGGCACTACTGACTTTCATTCTGTTTCATTTCTCTTTTGCTGGGGGTGTGGGATGATAGTTTGTGGTATTTTAGGCTTAACTTGCTACCTTTCCAACTGTCCTTCTGCTGTCGCACTTTGGATCACGAGTGCCATGTCTTCACCATGCGGGGGGCATTTCACCCCACACCTTAACTTCTGGTCTCCCCAGGAAGACCTTACTTTTAGCATCCTAAGGTTCAAAGTTAGGGGTCATCTTACATCTGGTCATTCTTGCGACCTTGCCATCGGTCTTGCAAGGGGATGGCTGTCATTACTACCAGGGCGTGTGTGACATAAGCCCCCAGACTGCACTGTTCTAAGGGCTGGGATCAAGCTTCCCGCTGTGGCTACTGGAGTTGAGTGCTTGACGTGGACCTTTTACGCTCATCAAAGACAAATCCCATAGGCTCCCATGCTTGCCACCAGCCACAGGCGTTGACTGTACCTTCCTGCTGTCTTTTGCGCCTTTGCAGCACATTTCAGGGTAAATTGACAACTATTTTGCACAGGATTAGCATCACAAAAGTGATGCTAACCAGCACAAAATGTTTTTTCCTCACTTACTTTCCAGTGCAAAACTTGTTTTGCGCTGCAAGTTCCCTTTAACGTAACGCAAAGCAGCATGAAGCACTGCTTTGCGTTACTTTGTGCCAAGGGGGTGTTTCCTTGGTGGTAACCAGGGGGCGACTCCCCCGCTAAGGCAGAGGAGCGTTGCCCCACTCGATTTACCAGAAAGGAAAAAATTAAATTATAATAACGTACACTATGTTATTATCGTTTTATTTGTATTTGCTGGGAGGGGCTGAAGGGAGGGGGCCGGAGGAGGGCTATGTGAACACAAAGTGCACATGTCTTTTTGGCCGGCCGTGTTGGGCTGGGTAAAAAGACATGCGCACTTTGCATGTTCTCTACAGCCAGGTAGAGAACATGCCCAGGCTCCTATTTCCAGTCTGAGAGGCAAAGCAAGCCTCCAATCACCTCCAATCACAGGCTACAGGTGATTGGCCTGTAGCCTGTGCAGCTGGGAAGAGGAAGAGGACAGAGGGGAAAGTAACACGTCCCCCCTATAAGGTAAGTGATTTTAGTTTTTTACATTTTTTAAAAATGCACCCCCGCCCCTTCACCCCCTGTCCCACCCCGCCACCCCTGTTAAGTGGCAGCCGCCACTGGTGGTAACGAAACATTAGTAAACAGGGTTTTGCGCCAAAAATTAACACCATTCGAAAAGAGGCGTTAAAAGGAGAAATGTTTTCATTTCTTTCTTTTCTGACTTTGCATGTTTGCTGCACTTTGCAGCACACATACAAACCAGGAAAAGTTTTAAAGTGTGTCTAAGCATAGTATTTTGTACTGGAAGGGTATCGTTCCAGTACGAAACCTATGCTATACTGACTCACACATCCTTGCACTATTGCGCAAAGGGGTGTGTGTGTGCGCCGTCGCTAGGGAGAGGGGAAGAGAGAGCCACATTTCTGTAGATATGACGCTCTCCTGTTCCCTCCCTGTCGGGCAACGCAGCTCAGCATATTTGGGTGCTGCGCTGTGATGCTTGGCACCTTTGTAATTCTGGACCCTAAAGTTTTGGGAGCTTTCTTTAGCGCCATCCGCGTCAAACCCAAGAGCCCCACAGAAGGAGGTTCCTCAAGAAAGAGAAGGGGATACCCAGACTCTCAGTCCTGTTAAGACTCCAGACCCTTCGTGCAGTTTGCTGGCTGGACATTCGTTCTAACTCGGGCCCTCAAGCCGCTCTCCCCCCTTCCTCTAATGAGTCAGCGAAGACACTCTGCTAGCGCTAGAAGGCTGCAGTTTATTATTAATTTTTGTTTCTCCAATGGCAGGTGGGTCATCAGCATGCAAAACATTAACTCCAAGCAATTTGTTTACATAATCATTCATAAAGACTGATACCATTCCTAACTTTGATTCTGCTTGGTTTCTTTTTTGTGTGACAGTGTTTTTGCTGATTTATACGGCGGGAACTCGACCGAAGATTTTGGGAGCGCTTTACCTGAGCACCAGTTACACCACAGACGGACACATTCATTTTCTCCTAAGGCACCAGGACTTAAGTGATTTGCCCGAAATCACAGGACGTTGAGCCGGCTGCTGCCATTCTCTGGGCCGTAAACGCTAAGGCTCTCGGGTAGGGACAACCTTCCACCTGGGAGTTCTTCACCTTGCGGGGGAACAGATGGCCATTCCTACTGCCACGCCGCTAGCGTCTTTCCGCCCTGGGCCCTCTCTCTCCAAGCACTGGAGACTCGGGCAAAGCACACTGGAGTGATCACTGGCCTCACTGCGCCCTTTGAGAGGACGCCGGTCTCCTGCATTGCAGCTCGTATCTTTACCATTGGGAATGGACCAATCTAACAAACCCTTACTACTTATCTGAGAATGAAACTCAGAGCTGGAGGCTCACATAAAAGGTGCATTTATATCACTGGCGAATGTGTAAATCGAAAAATATTTTCTCGATAAATATTAAAAGTGACTGCATAAAAGCCCCATTGTGTGTCTCTTCTGGTTGGAAAGATGCTGCTTAAAAGCAGTTGCCCTGGCCTTACTCAGTTGCAAGGAGTTTACACTCAACAGAGAGCTCCTCCGATCTGCAGCTATTAAAACCAAGACCATACTTTGTAATCATTAAACCAATACCCGGCTTGGGCTGAAAGGTTGTGACGGCCGTTCTACCCTACAATCATTGTTCATTAATCTATAACATCTGTTTATCAAATAGCCATTCAGCCCACTCAGAGCCAAATTCCACCATTCTTTTCACCATCCAACCGAGAGAGCAACTAATTATTAAAAACGTTAATTATTTTGCCATTCAACACATTTTATATGCTGAATTTAATACTTTTTATTGTATTTGTTGTCAAAAGAAATAGTGCAAACAGAATACAGATGAAAAGGCAGCACAAAATGGGAAATCAAGAGAGAGCGGGAAACATGGCTCCAGTGAGGGAGGGAGCAGAGTCCATGGATGGTGGCCATTGTGGTCAGAGGGGCCCACTGAACTCTGATAATTACTGTATTTACTACCCCAACAGCAGTCAGAGGGGCAATTTTGATTGCCTGCACCAGGACCCATGACATTCTTGCTAGGCTACTGCCTGCATTATTCATGGTTTTCTTTATTTTGAAGAATTACATTAAGAATGAACAGCACCACATACATGGTTCTGTTTTAAACTATACAAAGCACCATTTACTCTCCCAGTCAGAACAGCATGCACTAAAGAAGTAAATGAAACAGAATGCTTACAATCCTTTTCACATACAAAGTCTTATGATAAGCAAGAGATTGTGGGCCTGATTCTGACTATGGCGGACGGCGGAGGCCGTCCGCCATAGTCCCGCCGCCAAATGACCGCACCGCGGTCAAAAGACCGCGGCGGCCATTCACACATTTCCTCTGGGCCGGCGGGCGCTCTCCAAAAGAGCGCCCGCCGGCCCAGAGGAAATGCCCCTGCAACGAGGACGCCGGCTCAGAATTGAGCCGGCGGAGTTGCAGGGGTGCGACGGGTGCAGTTGCACCCGTCGCGTATTTCAGTGTCTGCAAAGCAGACACTGAAATACTTTTTGGGGCCCTCTTACGGGGGCCCCTGCAGTGCCCATGCCATTGGCATGGGCACTGCAGGGGCCCCCAGGGGCCCCGCGGCACCCCCTACCGCCATCCTGTTCATGGCGGGTTTCCCGCCATGAACAGGATGGCGGTAGGGGGTGTCTGAATCCTCATGGCGGCGGAGCGCGCTCCGCCGCCATGGAGGATTCCCCCGAGCAGCGGAAAGTCGGCGGGAGACCGCCGACTTTCCGCTTCTGACCGCGGCTGAACCGCCGCGGTCAGAATGCTCGTGGGAGCACCGCCAGCCTGTTGGCGGTGCTCCCGTGGTCGGTGGCCCTGGCGGCCACCGGCCGCCAGGTTCAGAATGACCCCCTGTGTGCTGAAAATATGACTTTTCAAACTAATAGCTGGTTTTGGCTATTTTGGTTGGCCTGCTACGTATGATTCCAGAAAAGATAATATTGCAGAAATTATTTTATAGATATCACGAAAATCATCTCCACAATTGCTGGAATTCAGTTTGCCTCCTAGTAACTTTACAGATATATCATGTATAAAAAACATGCCCACCAAGTATTATATGCTCTATGCTCTTTAGCACTGAGTGCAGCAGTATCTAATCTTAAAATAAAAAAAATAAAATATATATATATATATATATATGTATATATATATATATATATATATATATATATATGATCCCTTTATTGGTAGAGCCCGGTGGCAGCATCTATAAAAGAAAAATCACATATGATTCAGAAACAAAAACTATGATCTGGATAGACAGATGATTGTGTGGTAAAGATAGCCACAATTAATCTTCAGGTATGTCAACATTGTTCCTGAGAGGCTAGCACTTAGCTTAAACCTAGCGTACTTTGTTTGTTTGGGGCAAGCCCAAGGCAGGACACAAATCCACCCCATTATTCAGACAATCTAGATCTGTAGGGTTTATTGTCCAGCCTACTGGTTCAGATCACGGATGACAGAGTGCCCAGAAGTTATGGCTAGCAGGAGCCTCCATCAGAGGGTTCAGCGTGCCACATTTGACCTGTAGACCAATAGAGCAATATGGGTAGGGATGAATAATAAACAGTATTAAAGAACACAAGATGACTACAATCACTGAGCTCCAGGGGCAAAAACTGCAGATTTATAGCCTGTTCCTTGCTGACTGTGACCACGTTTAGTGAGGGTTAAATAAGCTGTCAGGGTGCACACTGATTGTACAGCCCATATAAGCTTAGTGTGCCCCTCAGGGTCACCCTTGGATAGGGTACGCAGGTTCTAAGGACACAACAGGCACACTCCCCCACAGGAGGGTGCAGTAAACACATCACCACATGTGGGGAAATCTAACCTAGGGTGGGGCTTAATTGAAAAGCAAGATCTTCAACTTCTTGCAGAGTTCAAGAAGAGAGGAGGAGGGGCTGATGTGTAGTAGGAAGCTGTTTGATCCTTTGGGAGTGTGGGATGTGTGCAAGTAGAAGTATGGCAAAGCACAGGTGTCTGGATGGCTGGCGAAAGAAGGTGCGACTGTTCAGATAGGTGGGACCTATTTTGTGCAGTGCCTTGAATGTGTGAGTAATCAGTTTGAACTGAGCACATTTGTGTATCAGTAGCTCACTGAGCTGTGATGTGCTGTAAATTCTGTGTTGGAGATTGGGTATGAGTCTGGCTTCCGAGTTCTGGATGTTTTGGGGTCTTCTAGTGAGATGCCTGGTAGTGCCAGAATAAAGGATGTTCCTCTAGTCCAGCGTGTTTGTGATCAGGACAGGGCATGAGTTATGGTTTTACTGGTGTTGCATGGGAGCCATTTGAAGATCTTCATCAGCATCTTCAGGGGGAGGAAGCAAAAGACAGGGATGATGTTGGTTGTACCATCATGGCCAGTTTGTTGTCAATGATGATCTCAGGGTTCCTGGTGCTAGTGCTGTGAGTGGGTGTCGGTCCAAGTTTGGCCAGCCAACAGGTGGAGCCCCATGGTGAGGTGTTTTTGATAAAGATAACTACTTCTGTCTTGTTGGTGTTGAGCTTAGACAGTTGGACTTCATCTAGTTAACTTCGATCATGCAAGAGGTGAACCTGTGCCTTGCGTCTGGAGTTTGTCTGAGAAGGAAAGCATGAGTTCTGGTTTTCAGTGCAGGAGAGAATGCTAATGCTGAGCGTGCAGATGAAATTGGCCAGCGGATGACAATGGCCTGTTTGAAAGGCAGGCAGAAATTTTCAAACATCCTTTACACCTTTCACTATTGTGCAGTTCTCAGTGCAGGTGTGAGTTCATTGTAAAGGTACTCCAGGCAGAAAACCTGGAGGCTAAAATGAAACATGCAGATGAATTAAGGGAATCAGGATCTAATCATGTGACTATGAAATGAAATGAGTTGGAGATAGGAGTAGGCTGCAGAACAAACTAAGAAAGCATCCTACCACAGCTGTAGTGGGATAGGGCAGAGCCAGCAGGTCTCAAATATAGCCACATTTAAATGTGGATCTTTGGGGCAGACCAACAATCCTGCAAACATCCTGCAATTGAAGATGCATCCCGCCTCTGAAAGTGGGTGAGTCACAATCCACAATGCCGTGCTGCTGAGCATATCAGGCATGGGGAAAGAAAACTAGCTGAGGCTTATATACAGGGGTTCCTTGGTCTACCTGGTGCATTACTATGCAGAAAAGGCTGTAGCATAGATAAATGGTGCTTGGATGACAAAGAGAATAACATTGCCGTCTGTGGTGGTTCCTGGAGGAATTGCAGCTGTGACTGGGACATGGTGCAAAACCCCATGGAAAAGTGAGTGGAGGTGAAGGCAGCACAAAACTCTAACAATAAGAGCATAAGTTGAGCAATCTATTGTGTTCCAAGGCTAAATGAGGAATGGAACTGGTGACACTGGAGGTCTGCAGGTTGGGCACTGATAAAACAGTTCTGTGGCAAGATGCTGGCCTGAGCCCACCAGAGATTGACAGAATGGCCCAGCCAGCGGGGAGGGCTGCAGCTATGGGCCCCTACACCCCAGTTACAGTTCTAAAAAAGTGAACATAGATAACTAAAAACACCCAGCGCAGGAGTAGAACTGGACAGCACCCCGCATAAATGCACAGATTCGCTCCACCTGCTGAGAGGAAACAGCAAGACTGCCAGATCCACACATGGGCCCTGTGTCTGGAAGACCATTGAGACGACGGAAGAGTCAATCTCACTAAGAATGAGAGAGAGAGCACATTCAACAAACCAAGTGAAAATTTACTCTGTGGTAATGTATACCTAGGGGATCCTATCGTTGTTAGTAACCACTGTGAAAAAGGGGCATTAATATGGGTAAAACAGATCAAAAACAGCATAAAATCTCATTTCAATTCAGAAAGTCCATCTGCATTATAAATAGAGATCAAAGCTCACTGGGATCATCAAACTTTCAACCTCTGGTACCCTTAAATTACAGCAAGTCCATTGTATAGGATATAAGTCAGAACCTCTGAACAAAATGTGGTAAGATAGACATGTTGCCCTCCTGAATGGATTGAAAGACTGAGCATTGTAACAAACAGGCTACTGAAATGGATCAGGGGAATTTTATATCTCATATATTGAGGACATTGAGGCAACAAGGAATGAGAAGATCCTCATGATGGAAAAAGTACTTGAGGTCATATGTTCCAAGGATGAGGACCTTGAGGATAGGCCTGGATAAAATCACTTAAGAATTGCAGGCCTTCCTGAATCTACCAACAAAGGAAATATGGAAACTTTTGTTGAAACTCTCCTGTTGGACCTGCTTGAAAGGGACAGTTTCTCATCAGCTTTCATCACAGGATAAGCACATAGACCCTTGGCTGTTATGACAATATCTGGGGGTCCCCATGGGCCAATTATCTCCCAGCTGTTGAATTACGGAGATCATGATATTGCACTGGCATATGAAAAACATGCTTCAACTACTCAGGATTCTGCAGAGCACTGTTTCCAGTTGCACAGCAGGAGGCATGTTGCTCATTTACTGTTGTTAAACAAAAGCTGCAATCCTTGAACATAACATACAGCATGATGTATTCAGCCCAACTAAAATTCATAATTGAAGGTGAATATCCTGTCTTCGGGGACCCACAGCTGCCACTCAAGTTCCTCAAAAAACACATGAAGAGAAGGAAGGGCATGTCCATCCGTAGAACTAGAGACCAACATGAATGATCATTACTAAATTTGCTGCCTGTTTTCTTTATTGTTTTGACTACAACTGTTTTAATTCTCCCCACTTCCTCTTTTTCTGAAACTAATTAAAAAACTCTTAAGTGCTCATTGGAATGGCTGACCTCCCAGGACGTTACACACCTACATAAATAGATTATTGCTGATAAACGTGGTTATGTGCACATAGGGCAGTGTGATAAACAAAATCACGTATGCATAACTTCAGGGGAAGGTGGAGTGTTGTGAGCAGACAGTATAGTAATGCTGCGTCCACCACAGTGCTATGGCAGTGGGAGATGGAATCTATTTTCTTGGCCCCTGAGTGTGATTTGTTCCACCCCTATGACTAAATTCCTTGCCAGTTGTGGAGAACAGTGTGGGTGGTGGATGATCCCTTTGAGTGGGGCTATATGGCAGCTGTTCTTAGAAAGCTGGGGTTAGGGGATGTGCTATATTGTGGATATTTTTCTACACCAAACTCAGAGGTAGAATCAATCACAATATGTCTTGTGAGGCAGGTATCAAGAGTGCCCACTGTCTTCACTCTTACGTGCTTTAGCTTCTGAACCACTGGTATGTCCATTACCAAGGAATCCGACTCACTGAGAGACGACTGATAGTCCTGGTATATGCAGACTATGGACCTCATTACAACGCTGGCGGTCGGTGTTAAAGCAACGGTAATACCGCCAACAGGCCAGCGGAAAAAAAATTGGAATCACGACCACGGCGGAAACTGCCAACGTAGACAGCCACTTTAACACTCCGACCGCCACGGCGGTACAAACAAACAGCGCGGCGGTAACCGGCAACAGACAGGCGGAAGACAATGTACCGCCCACCCTATCACAACCCGGCAATCCGTCACCTTTGCCGGGGCGGAACCAACACAAATAAAAACACGGTGGAAACAGTACACAGAAGGGAAAATCACTCACCTCTCCACACCCCACGAGGAACCAGGACGCCATGGAGCCAGAACTGCAGATCCTTCCGGCGATGGTCTTCCTGCTCCTCTATCCAGAGCTCCAACGACGGCGGCGACGACCACGGTGAGTACTGCACCTACAACACAGGGGAGGGGGGTGGGAAAAGAGAGTGACACACACACGAAACACTCCCACACCCACCATCACCACAACTACACACAAATACATGCTGCAACATTACATTTACACCCCCCCCTTGAATAACACAAGGACAAAAGGAAATGATTTGAATGATTGTAATCAATAAAAATCCAGTAGTCAAAACTCCAAATCCAGTATATACAATTATGTACACCAACTACACAAGTCCGGATAGTGCACCAATCATTGTCCGTGGACCACTGGGCCCAAAATGAATGGGTGAGGCCCACACAAGATACCCGACTGGAAATGGAGAGAACACTGCAGGGGCATCAGATCGAAATGAAACAGGCATCTCAGGGGGAGGGGGGCACATCAGCCTTATGAACGCACAACGCCACTGATCCATGAGGGGGCTCCATGCCCATTGATGTATTCTGGGAAGTGGAAAGCCACAGTCTCATAAGTCTCTCCAGTGGGTGGGTTGCCCACTGCTTTATCCTGGGGAGTGCAAAGCCACAGTCTCACAAGTCTTTTCAGTGGGTGGGCTGCCCACTGCTTTATCCTGGGGAGTGCAAAGCCACAGTCTCACCAGTCTTTTCAGTGGGTGGGTTGCCCACTATTTTATCCTGGGGAGCGCAAAGCCACAGTCTCATAAGTCTTTTCAGTGGGTGGTTTGCCCACTGCTTTATCCTGGGGAGTGCAAAGCCACAGTCTCTCAAGTGGATAACAGGCTCCACTGGTTCTGGAGGGGGCTTTGTGCCCAGAGTGCTTCATCCTGCCAAGGACTGAGGTAGTGGATGTGATCCTTCACTGATTCTGGAGGGGGCTTTGTGCCCAGAGTGCTTCATCCTGCCAAGGACTGAGGTAGTGGATGTGATACTCCACTGGTTCTGGAGGGGGCTTTGTGCCCAGAGTGCTTCATCCTGCCAAGGACTGAGGTAGTGGATGCCTTTCTCCACTGGTTCTGGAGGGGGCTTTGTGCCCAGAGTGCTTCATGCCCAGAGTGCTTCACTCTGCCAAGGACTGAGGTAGTGGATGCCTTTGTCCACTGGTTCTGGAGGGGGCTTTGTGCCCAGAGTGCTTCATCCTTCCAAGGACTGAGGTAGTGGATGCCTTTCTCCACTGAAAGAGATGCGTCATGGAAGCTGCCCAGGCTTCTGGAGCTCACCATTAGCCTCGGATGACTGACCACTGGGGATGGCAGCCATGTCTGCGGTGGTGCCATTGGCTCAGGATGTCGCGGGCCGCTGGTGGTGCTTGCGACGGTGTCAGTCGCGGCAGTGCTTGCGGCGGGCTCTGTGGCGGCGGTGCTGGTTGTGGGCTCTGTGGCGGCGGTGCTGGCGGTGGGCTCTGTGGCAGCAGTGCTGGTGGCGGGCTCTGTGGCAGCGGTGCTGGTTGCAGGCTCTGTGGCGGCGGTGCTGGTTGCGGGCTCTGTGGCGGCATTGCTGGTTGCGGGCTCTGTGGCGGTGGTGCTGGCGGCGGGCTCTGTGGCAGCGGTGCTGGCGACAGGCTCTGTGGCAGCGGTGCTGGTTGCGGGCTCTGTGGCGGCGGTACTGGTTGCGGGCTCTGTGGCGGTGCTGCTAGTTGCAGGCTCTGTGGCGGCGTTGCTGGCAGCAGGCTGGCAGCAGGCTCTGTGGCAGGGCTCTGTGGCAGCAGTGCTGGCGGCGGTGCAGCTGACGGTGCAGGTGGCAGTGCAGGTGGTGGACTTCTCCGCCGTACAGGTTGGCATCGACGTGGAAAGAAGGTGTGACACTGGCCCCTCAGTCGGTGCCACCATGCCCTCTCCTGACCTGCTCTTCAGTGTCTGTCCCTTCCCCACCTTTGATGATGGTGCAGCTGACTTGCCACTATCCCCTTTCGTTTTCCCTGACCCCTTGGTGGCAGGTGTTTTCAGCTTCTCCCTCTGGGATGTGGGCAACTTTTTTAGCTTGGCAGGTGGCGGAATGTCCTTGCCCTCGCTCCGTGGCACACTGGCAGCCCTGATGGTTGGTGCACTCCAATAGCTCGCTGTTGCTGGCACCACTGTGCCTGGGGATGTGGTGGCTGAGGTGCTGGGCTGGGACCTCGAAAGCCTGGCCCAAGGGGACGGACGGGGGGGAGGTGTAGGGAAGAGGTCAATATTAGCCAGGAAAAGTTCTTTAGACACACTGGGACGGGTAGATGGAGGGGGTTTGGGAGTGGAGGAAGAGGTAGTGGTTGTGGGAGGGTTACGTCTGCTGAATTTGAGTGAAGGTGCATGCTGTTGTGAGGTGGATGGCTGTTGGGTGGGTGTGTGCCTGCGTTTGTGTACTTTGGGAGGAGGGCTCACTGACACATTGGGAGAGGACACAGGGGATATATGAATGGTAGTGGGGGTGGTGAGTGCACATGAGCGGTGTGTGGTGATGGGCGGGCTGGTGATGGAGGTAGTGGCTGAAGATGTAGTGCATGCAGGTGTGAGTGGACACAAGACAGGGAGGGAGGAGGGAGACGTGGAGGAGGGGGACACAGTGGAGGCATTGGATGTTGGTATGTCTGCAAGGGTATGATGCTTGTGTGAGTGCCTGTGGGATGTGTGGTGCTTATGTTTGCCTGAGCCACTTTTGTGTGTTGAGGTGTGTGCATGCTGGTCTGATGGTGTCCTTGGGATAGGCTGAGGTACAGGGGATTGGGTCTGGGTGGAGGAAGTTGGAGGGGGAGGCTGGACACAGGGACAATGGCTGCCATCAGTGCTGAGGCCAGAGCCTGAAATGTTCTCTGTTGGGCCGCCTGGCCAGAATGAATGCCCTCCAGGTATGCATTTGTTTGTTGCAAATGCCTCTCAACACCCTGGATGGCATTCAGAATAGTAGACTGCCCAACAGTGAGGGATCTCAGGAGGTCAATAGCCTCCTCACTGAAGGCAGCAGGGCTGACTGGGGCAGGGCTGAGGTGCCTGGGGCGGAGGAGATGCCCACCCTCCTGGGTGAGTGGGCACGGGACACACGCTGAGGGGCTGCTGGGAGGGCGGTGCTGGTAGGGGGGTGGCGACTGTACCTGTTGATGCGGGGGGCACAGAGGGGCCCACCACCGCAAGGAAGCTCCCATCAGAGGAGGAGTCGCTGTCACTGCTGTCACCTCGTGTCCCCGCCGTGGAGCTCCCCTTGCCCTCCATCCCACTGGTGGCTTCTGACTCCGTTGTTTCGCCTTCCAGGGCCAGGTAGGATGCAGCTCCCTCCTGCTCCAGTGCCACTGCTCCTCCGCCTGACAATGCTATTCCACACAAGAACAGGGAGACCACAAAAAAGGTGGGGGAAGACAGAAGAAAGACATGTTCAGTGCATTCAACACCAGTACCGTTGGCAGACACTAACGACACAGCAGCCCTCTGCACTACGCCATGCACTATTGTTCCTAGATTATTCACATGGGGTACAAGGCCTAAGCCCGATTGCTGCACACATTGAAATCACAGGAGCCTGACTAGGTCTAGATTGCTCTAACCACTAGTGGGGTTGGGGTTCCACTGAACCTGCCTCTCAAGGGACCTTGGCTACCAAGCTCGCCCTGGCCTAGGGGAACACACTGCCCACCTCCCCCACATGAATGTGACTGTACAGCCTTGTGGCTGCTGTAATCCCCTCAAGCGCCCATCCAACTCCGGATACACCACCGCCAGGATCCGGAACATCAGGGGGATCATGGTGCGACGGGCACCCCTCCGACGTTGGGAGGCCATCCCCAGCTGGGCCTCCGCCGTCTTCTTGCTCCAGCGGCGAATGTCCTCCCATCTTTTCCGGCAGTGGGTGCTCCGTCTGTGGTGGACCCCCAGGATCTGGACATCCTTGACGATGGCACGCCAAATATCCTTCTTCTGGTGGGCGCTGACCTAGAGGAATAGTACAGGGGAAAAGGAAGATCTTTACCCGTCCGGACCGTCATACTCATTGGCCCACGTTCCCACCCTTGCCCTGACGCACATACACTCACCGTCTGCTCATGCAGGCCTCAGTCCCCCCCCATGTATCTTCCATCCATACCACTCCAAACAGGCATTGCTCATGCAGCATGGTCACGGTGTACTCACCTGTTTGTCTGGAGGACCGTACAGTTGTGTGTACTGGGGGAGGACCCCATCCACTAATTTCTCCAACTCCTCTGAAGTGAAGGCAGGGGCCCTTTCCCTAGACACATGAGCCATCGTTGCTTCCAGACTGAGGTCACAGCAGCACTTGCAGTGTAGGTCCTCTCCTGTTGAAGGTCAGGTATCAAGTGAGTGAACAGACAGAAAATGGCGGTCACGTCCGTGGCGGTGCGTACTATCACCGCCGGTGTACATCGTCATTGGCTCCTGGGACCCATAGGGTCCAATGTTAACCAATGCAGGATTGCGCTGTGGTCTTCGACTGCCTACTGTGACGGTGTAGAACACCAGCGCAGTTACCTCATATCCCCTTGTCCCACCTTACAGGTCAGGCAGCTTCCATTTCGGGGGGCCACATGGCATTAATAATAACTGCGTTACACCTATCTAGGCCTTGCATACACACAGTAACAGGCACATTGCGGATCAATAAATGTGTGAAAATGAAATTTTGTGATACCTCAGTGTAGGCTGACTCTCTGCTCGCTGTTCTCCTCCATAGGGCACGTCCGCTGGGGCAGGTGATAAGATGGCGGCATCCTCCGGTGTACAGACCGCTGGTGGACCTGTCGACAATGGAAGAGAGACACGTAATAGTCACCTACAGACTTGATTGTGCAACATTCCATGAACTGTGTGCCCAGTTGGAGCCAGACCTGATGTCAGCTATCCGCCATCCCACAGGGATACCCCCTCTAGTGCAGGTCCTGTCAGTCCTCCATATCCTGGCAAGTGGGTCTTTTCAAACAACAGTGGCCATTGCATCAGGGATGTCCCAGCCAATGTTCTCTAACGTGCTGTGCAGAGTGTTGTCTGCCCTGCTGAAACACATGCACAGCTACATCGTTTTCCCTCAGGTGGAGGATTTGCCTACAGTGAAAGGTGACTTGGACATATCCCCATCATCATAGGTGCCATTGATGGTACCCCCACACAGGAGTGAACAGGTGTACAGAAACCGGAAAAACTATCATTTGATGAATGTGCAGATGGTGTGTTTGGCCGACCAGTACATCTCCCATGTGAATGCTAAATTTCCTGGCTCAGTGCACGACGCTTACATTCTGAGGAATAGCAGCATCCCTTATGTGATGGGACAACTCCAGAGGCACTGTGTGTGGTTAATAGGTGAGGGCAAGGACCCTATACAGTGTGAATAGGCGTCTGGGTGTGGGGTTGTCCCTACGGGTTAGTGTGTGTCTAACAGTTGTCCCTCGAAATTTGCAGGTGACTCTGGGTACCCCAACCTGTCATGGCTACTGACCCCAGTGAGAAATCCCAGGAAAAGGGCAGAGGAACTTCTATGAGGCACATGGGCAAACTAGGAGGGTGATCGAAAGGACCTTCGGCCTCCTGAAGACCAGGTTCCAGTGCCTCCATATGACAGGTACATCTCTCTACTACTCACCAAAGAAGGTGTGCCAGATCATCGTGGCCTGCTGTATGCTGCACAACCTGGCAGGCGCCTTTTCTGCAGGAGGATGGTCCAGCTGGAGGTCTTGTGGCAGTTGTGGAGCCTGTGGACAGTGAAGAAGAGGAGGCAGAAGAAGAGGATATCGACAACAGAAACAACATTACCCAGCAATACTTCCAGTGAGACACAGGTAAGAAGATGTCACTGCCTCACACATCTCATACTATTGTTTGAGCTATCATAAGTCTGTCATTTTCACCCAGTGTATGGACCCTGACTTGTCACTTTGCCTTTCCATTTAACAGATGTGGGTCCCACTTTGTGCCCTCTGCTATATTTCTCCAGACCTACAGCTGTGTTTCATCGGTATGTGGACAATTAAATTGACATTGCTATATTCCATAGTTATTGCAATTACACATTAGTGAAAGCACAGACTGACTCCAGATTGTTTTGTGATTGCTATGTGTTTATTTCTGTGCAAATAAGTGGAGCGGGTGTAAAATGGGCAGGGATGATGGTGGAGGAATGTCCATGGCAGAGTCCAGCCTATTTGTTTCACAGGTGCATTTTCCAAAGGGGCATAGGAAGTGGAGCAAGGGCAGTTAATGGATGGACAGGGACAGAAGGGTGACATTCAGGGGGGTCTCATTTCCTGGCGGGGTCTTGGCAATGTTCTCTGTCTTGTTCCTGGATCTCAGGGACCATTTGCGGGGTGGCTCTCCATCTGCAGGGGGTGGGGTGCTTGTGTTATGGTCCTGTGGCGGTGCCTCCTGTCCACTAGCGCCAGCAGAGGTGGAGGACTGTTCATCATCCAGGCTAGTGTCAGGGGCCCCTTGTTGTGCCACAGTGTCCCTCCTGGTGTTGACAAGGTCCTTCAGCACCCCTACAATGGTGACCAGGGTGGTATTAATGGACTTCAGTTCCTCCCTGATCCCCAGATAGTGTTCCTCCTGCAGCCGCTGGGTCTCCTGAAAGTTGGCCAGTACCGTTGCCATTGTCTCCTGGGAATGATGGTACGCTCCCATGATGTTGGAGAGGGCCTCGTGGAGAGTGGGTTCCCTGGGCCTGTCCTCCCCCTGTCACACAGCTGTCCTCCCAGTTCCCCTGTTTTCCTGTTCCTCTGTCCCCTGAACCGTGTGCCCACTGCCACTGCCCCCAGGTCCCTGATTTTCTTGGGGTGGTGGGTTTGCCTGGGTTCCCTGTAGTGGTGGACACACTTCTGCTCGACGTGTCCTGGGGACAAAGGGATGGGCCCGCTGGGTGGGTGCTGTGCTGGTGTTTCCTGAGGGGGAGGCTCTGTGGTGGCTTGTGCCAGTGTCAGGAGAACCGACTGTCCCGAGGTCCCAGATGGGCCGGGCTGGTCATCTTGATCCAGTTGTGCAGAGATGCTGTCATCACTGTGGGACTCTTCTGTGGGGGGACTGGATATGTCTGGAACCTCCTGTTCGGTGACATTGGGTAGGGGTCCTGCAGGGGTGTAAAGGCATGATTATTGCATCTGTGTGTGCCATCGTGTGCAATGGGTGAGTGACCCTGTACTCCAGTGCTTGCATTCTTGTCAAGGTCCTTGTGTGATATTTGTTTTGGGATCTGTGTGGGTATCTGTAGTGGACATGCTATGGTGATGGGTGTCCCTGCTTTGGTGTTGGTGTTGGGATGGGTGGGTTGTGATAGTGGGACATATGTGAGGTGTTGGAGTGATGGGGGTGAGGATGAGGGTGGGGGTTTGTGATGGCATGCAGGTAGGGTGGGGGATATAATAGGTAAGAGTTGACTTACCAGAGTCCCTTCCTCCTGCTACTCCTGTGAGGCCCTCACGATGCAGTATTGCAAAGACTTGCTCCTCCCATGTTGTTAGTTGTGGGGGAGGAGGTGGGGTCCACCGCCAGTCCTCTGTACTGCAATCTGGTGTCTTGAGACCACGGAACGCACCTTCCCCCGTAGGTCGTTCCACCTCTTCCTGATGTCATCCCTAGTTCTTGGATGCTGTCCCACTGCGTTGACCCTGTCGACGATTCTGCGCCATAGCTTCATCTTCCTAGCAATGGAGGTGTGCTGCGCCTGTGATCCGAATAGCTGTGGCTCTACCCGGACGATTTCCTCCACCATGACCCTGAGCTCCTCCTCAGAGAACCTGGGGTGTCATTATGGTGCCATGATGTGGTGTAGGTGATGTGTGAGGTGGTGTGTGTTGTGATGTGTGAGGGGATGTGTTGTGTGTTGTTTGAGGTGCGTGATGTTGTGTGAGTGATGATGTTGTCTGTGGATGCTCATGTTGTTTCTGGTGGTGTCTCTCTCTGGCCTTCTTTCGGAATGTTTGGTAGTAAGGGTTTGTGGATGATGTGGGTGTGTGTTTTATATTGGATTGGGTGTGTGGGAGTGGTGTGTGTATGTGTATCAGGTGTGTGTATTTCGAATTATCCAATGTGGTTGTGTTTTGTAAATGTGTGTGTATTTTGAGCGCGGCGGTGTGTACCGCCAATGGAATACCGCAGTTGAAAGACCGCCGCGTGGATTCGTGGGTCGTGATAGTGTCGGCGTAGGTTTTGTTTTCGCCAGTTTATCACTGACCTTTGGTGTGGCAGACTTCTGTGGGTGTCTGTATTATGGCGGATTCCGAGCTGTGGGTCGTGATAGCTGTAGTGGAATTCCGCCGCCGCAGTGGTGTGTTGGCGGTCTTCCGCACGGGGGTAAATGACATTTACTGCCAATGTTGTAATGAGGGCCTATGTCTAATACCCAGAAATGATTCACTCCCCAAAAACTTGGGAGATACTGAATTTTAGTGGCCTTCAAATATACTGGAGTAAAGCGTAGATATTTCCGCTGACAGAGGACACAAGGCAGTGTGCCAAGGAATTCTCATTGCAGTGGACTGAGGACTGCATGCGCTGTTTGGGACTAAAGGTATATTGGATGGCAGCAAATGTAACTCAGGATAATTATGGAGTGGCGCAGGGTAAACTATTGGATAGAGTGGCCAAATGAATTGAAGTCCCTCCTTAGCATTCATGAAAATAATAGTCCTTTGCAAACTATTGTATTTAGTTCTTAATATACCAATAGTTCAGCTAGCATGGTTTTTACCTTATGAGAAACCTTAATGATAAACCCTGCATCCGCCTACAAACAACCTAGAGTAAGTTGGTCTAGTCTCACACTTTTGTATTAATGTTGTAGCTTATTCGCAACTGACTTCCAATTATATTTTCATATAGCACAGGCACAGTTTGCAAATTTTTGGCTCAGTGGTCTGTCCCACGTACCACAGCTGGGATGGAGGTGGTGGCTATGCTCCGTCTGATAACTGGTATTCATATCTTTATGAGCAGAGAAAGGAATGACCTCAACCTCGTAAGATGTACGAGATTCTTCTGGAACTGGATGAATCACCAGTGGGGTGAGGGAATTCTCTTCTCACCCTCCTCAGATCCAGATCCAGAACGGGTTCAGGCTGCCAACGCCTCAAAGAAATGAGCAGGCCAACGACTGAAATGGCTCGGAATGTCATGATTGGGCAACCTATTCACACACAGGACTTTAAAGCCCTTGATCTGTTAAGAGTGCCGTGAGTGTATGAGAGCCGAAGGCACCTCATCACATTTGGATATCAGTATGCTAGACCACAACATATCATATCACACAATTATCGGTAGCTGATATTTCGAACAACCCAGTGAAGAGTGGGGGCCGCTGTCACCGGAAAACCCGTCTCGAACAGTCAATAACTGATGATCAAGGGACCTACTGTTGTACTCAAACGAAATAGATTTCCGTAGATTAATCAAATTTAAATGTATCCAATAAGTTTACTACACATCAACTAAGCTTTAAGCTATCGGCTTGATCCTAGAAGCCATTTGTGCAAGATGCCATCAAGGAATGGAGCTGACCTAATGCAGCTGGCTAGGCGGGTCCTGGGATGCAGATCTACCAGGTTAAACTATTAATAGAGCTTGGGACAATGGTGCAATATAAAATAGACCCTTCCCCACTGATTGCATTATTGGGTTTTGTAAAATAGATTCGCTCTCGTGAGTAGAATCACTGCCCATTCACTCCTTTTAACCAAAATTAGAGTAGCAATGCTTTCGGGGAGAGGCCCCATTCCCAACTCATAGAATGGATCAAACATTTAATATATCGTAATGACGCTTCAGACACATATATCTTGCTCTTACCATTCACACCTCGACCTGGGGTTATCTGCCCTCCGACAAAACAAAATTTATTGTTGTAGGCACACAGTGAGTAAACCTGTAAGATATAATGGCATTAGCAGACTCAGCTGACGAAATGAGAATCAAAGTCGCTATGTTGTTAATAACCGGATTGTAGTGGTGTTATGTCTTTATTTGCATAAAGTATGAACATAATGCTTGGACTGGACTGTTTCTGGATCTAGGTCCTATTATTATTTTTTATTAAATTGACTGTGTTACTGAATTGTACCAGTGTTGCATTTTGAAGACTGCAGAAAGAGCTAGGGAGTCAAGTGGGTGTAGGAACAAGTACTTTATTGAGGAAGAAGTTACAGGTAAGTGAACCCCCGCCAGGAGCTTAGATGTAATCATCTCAGTCCCCAGCTGTATGCAGAAACTCTGTCTGACAGGGAACAGTCATACTAATGGCATTACACATTCCTGTTGACTCACAACATTCCACACCAAACTAGAACAGAAAACACACAAGGTTGAACAAAAATCACAATACTACAAAAATGACAAACAAACAACTGCAGTGGGAGAGTTGGAGAAGGCTCTGAACGGTTCTGGAACAAGGAGTCTACATTTATTACTGCTTGGCTTCAAAGAGGGCTTGAAAATCCTTGCCATAGCTCTATGGAGTTATTCAGTAAGTAACTTGCAGCCGGGGAGATAACACCTTAAAGTGCTGATAGGAAAATATTGGAGAGGTAGGGCTCTGAGATGCATTTTTGGGGGTTCAAGATGATCCATCACATTTGGTAACTCTTCTATAGGACTGCGCGATATTTTACATTTCATTTGAGGAGGCAGAAACGTTTATCAGACAAAGAGGAGAGTCGGCCATCTTGTGATAGCCAACATGAACCAGATAACTGTATACATGAGTATCTTGTAAATTCTGCCACTGATAGAACCCACATAACTAGAAACCCTCCGAAAGGAATGCCCACACATCATAATCACAATGCTAAAGGCACATTGAGTGTAAGCCAGACACTACAAACTATCTTCTGCTGGATTTTGCTGAAGAGGGTGAGTGCTATTCAACACATATTCATTCTTATGTGCAGCGATGAGATATTTTACAACATTTTGTCAGTGACAGTGCAGGAAAGAGAAAGATTTGTAAGGGGTTGAACATTGCCTATGCAGACACTATATTATCTGATAGTGGGTTGGTCGGGCCGTGTTGGCTTTTAAGAACTATCCTGTCAGAATAAGATCTAGACAGCAGTTCAAGAAACACCCCAATTAACTAAGCCTTATTGAGATGGGTAGCAGATAGAAACCATACATGTGTATTAAATGATCAAAATTAATTACCGAAGGCAGATGAAAACCTGAATCACACTATTTTTATTTTTCAGGGAAATAAACTAGTGCCCTTTTTTAGGGCACTTTTTAAAGGCCTACAGTGGACTACGTGAAAATTATGTCATGTGCATTTTAAATTTGTTAATTTGATTTCTGAGAAGACCCTTCTCAGTAGGCCTAGCCAAAGTCAATCCACACATGTATTTCTCTAAAAGCATAAAGTAAGACCTGAGGAGAGAAAGGAAGCCAGTGGAATTTTGGAATTGTACACAGATGTGTGCAACAGCAAGCATAGGTTTTGGTGCATACTGGGAAAACATGCCTCTGATGAAGAGAACATTGTCAAACCCCAAAAATATTGGGAGCTTGGGAAGAAACAAAGTACAAGGAGACATTACTCGTGTGATGTGTCTTCGTGGTATAAGCTTCTCAAAAATGTTAGAATCACCCTTATTTTTTGCATGTAAATATTCACCAAGGGGGCATATAACAATGACTTTTAAAACAAGCTACTTTCTCATGGGGATGGCATTCCAGTTTCCAGGTCAAAGAATGTTGATGAGTGATGATGGTAAAAAAAGAAGGCAGCTCTTAAAAGACTGGAAGGAGTCTCCACACCAGATTTGGAGACCCTGGTTGGTACACTGATGTGTGTATGCTCTCCATCTAATGAACATATCCTCTTTGGTAAGAAATGTTTTAGAGCTCTCACGGTTATTGAACTGTTTATACCATATTTTCATATGTTTCAACAAGCTATGGTGAGTTCTGGTTCATTAAGTAACAGGGAACCCCAGGGAGATCATACACTTAAAATCATCCTACGTCAAGACAGATCACACTGGAAAGGGGGGGTGGGTATTCATGGAGTACAATCAAGTGTTTCTTGCATCCAGTTACCAAAGCGCACTTGGGGGTGAGATCACGGTAAAGTTTGGGACAGTTGACAAAGAAAGGTCAGCTTTAGATCTATCTGTTGAGCAGTGTTATGAAGGTGACACTACAAAAATGTTGTGTGGGGCATTGGCCATTCTTTTAGAGTTGGTGGGCAATTCAGTTGCCATAAGCATTGTGCCCAAAAAGATGTTGTGAAGACCAGCTGAAGTAACTCCATCAGCGCAAGAGCTGAGTTTGCCCAGTCATCAGTATCCGTGAAAGTGAGTTAAGAGATGAAGTGGAATATGGACAGCAGGGCCAATAGGGATGCCTATGGTTGGTACAGGGTGAATAGTGAACAGATGGGGATATTCCGTGGGATACATATGATTGGCACAAGTACTGTAATTGGCTAGATTACCAATAGCCAGAATGAATATGTAAAAGGCTTAAATTGTTACATGTAATGGTGTACGGGTTGTCCACCCATTTTCAATCAGTTACTTCTAGGCTGGGCCAGTGGAATTGACCTTGTGTCCTTTTCCTCAAGGATTTTTAGCTGAAGGGAACTTTGGCCCCAGGAGAGTTGACATGACAAATGCTAGTAGGTGCATAGCATGAATAGGCTGGCATAGTAAGAGGCAGGCTCATTCGAGAACCAGGAATGCTGAACTCCACTTGCAAAGGATGCCCTTCAAAATAGCAAAATACCTGAAAGTAGGAACTGTCACATAGCTGTGTTAATGTTCTGTAG
Organism: Pleurodeles waltl; assembly: GCF_031143425.1. Classification (NCBI taxonomy): domain Eukaryota; kingdom Metazoa; phylum Chordata; class Amphibia; order Caudata; family Salamandridae; genus Pleurodeles; species Pleurodeles waltl. Next base: position 516,537,116 of record NC_090440.1, on the reverse strand, counting down.
ATATGTGTGTGCGTTTTTGCAGGCCTTAGATGAGCGTGTTTGAACGTATGTGTGCATGTGTGTTTGCATGCCCTAGTTGAAATTAGCATTAATAAGAATAAATGTCCGGGATATACCTTTGTTGGTGATGGACATTCTACAGTGCTTTGCGAGTGAAATGGGGCCATACGTACGAAAGCTTTTTCCCATAGACACAGAATGGGTAAAATCCTTTGATACATCTGGCCCATGGTCTCTCGGGGATGAGACCTGCCATAGCAAAAAAACGGACATTGAACTAGGGCCTTATGAGGCACTACATTATCGTCCAACTGGCTAAATAAAAAAGTTGTTGGCTGCCTCCCATGCTGTGGCTGCAACAAAACATCACAGGAGGTTATTTTGTTTGTAGCGTGGGGTACGCATTACACAGTGGAAACGGTTGTTTAGCTGTGTGGTCCTAGGGATTAAGATACTATTTAATTCCAGTTGACTAAGCTAGTTATCGCATTTATGCTCTTTGAGAGACATACCATGGCAGCATTTTCCACACATTAAGTCGTTATTAAAAGCTTTGTAGCCTGGTTCTCTGCTGCAGCGCTGCCGGTCATTTAAATAGGTAAATATCTACAAATCTTTACATCTCAAGTGAGAACCATGTTGGAGTCTCAAATTTTTAATCCCCTAGATAAGTAGAAGTTCTGTGTTGGTAATAGCTGGAGCTGCGTGGAGTGTGGTGGTCTCAGTTATTGCGGGATGCACATTGTGTTGCCATGTTCTTTGTTCGAGGCCCTCCCATTAAAGAAGAGGCAGAGGCCAGGAGAGCACGATCTCATCCTGTTGTAGCACAACAGCTGACTCTGCCATGTCGCAAGCTTTAAATACTAAGGGCCAGATTTACTAACCTTTCACACAACGCAGTGTAGCAAGGCAACTTGTTGCGCTGTGTTGCGTGAAAGGGAGACAGTAGAAGTGCGCCACATCTAAAAAGATATGGCGCACTTCTGCTCTCTTGTTGCGCTGGTGCACTTCAGGCAGCCGAATACCAACGCAGTACCTGTGTTACAAGAAGGATTGGTTTTGTGCAGGAGGGGACACCTTCCTGCACAAAAACAATCTCTTCAGGGATTTTCCTCTTTCTATGTGTGCTACAAAATGCAGCACACATAGGAGGAAATCATGAGGAGAAAAAATATTTTTTTATTCTCATTACACCATCCTCTGTGAGGTGTAAGAATTTCACGCACTCCCAGGTTTACAAACCTCTGTAAATCTGGGATTTCATGAAATCCATGGGGGATGCATGGCAACACCCATGTTCAACCCATGGAACGCCACCCAATATGAGATGTAATGCAATGCAATGCAATCTGCTGCATTGCGTTACATTTTTTTTTTTACAAACCCACGCACGGCGGTGCAAATTGCTCCTTGAGTGGCTTTGTAAATATCTACTAGCATTTTGCATCATGGATGCCTCACAAAAGTAGTGCACCATGACGCAAAATGTTAGTAAATCTGGCCCCAAGTTCCACTAAACACAGCTAATCATTACAGACACAGGCACCTGTCAACAGTGCTGCTCCAGAGAAAGAATGGGTAAACTCTCAGCAGCATTTAACCAATTGCAGAAATCTTGAACTGCACAAAAATAAATGATTAATAAAACATTCAGGGCTTGATTTAGAACTCGGTGGATGAGTTACTCAGTCACAACGGTGATGGATATCATGTCCTCCGAAATAATTATCCTATTATTTCCAATGGGATTTAGATTTCGGCAGATTGGATATCAGTCACCATTGTATTGGAGTAACCCGTCCCCCAGTATCTAAATCAGGCCCTCAGCCATTCATCACTATTCACCCAGCTTAAAGAAACCAAAGTAATACAGTCCTATAGACAACAGCCATCTCTCTTTGCTGTGGTTGACAATGAAAACAAATGAAGGGAGAATGGTAAATCCTTCCACTTTCAAATTAGGTTCAGGAGATTATAGTGACTTTGTCCAGTTTCATGCATTTAGTTTTGGTGTTGGTCGTACTACGATGATGACGACTTCTGATCCCAAATGCTGGCCATACATAGATGTCATTAGTAGCCTCTTGTTATCCATATTGTTCTGTCATTGCCCACCATCTGGGATTGACAGGCAGTATATTATTGTGCTTTCAGTCTAGATATTCACTGATAGTGGATGTGGCTACCATGGGACCATTGTGGACCAACGAGTGGACATTTTTAGGCAAATATTTTGCTTAATGGTAATCCTCATTCGACTGGAGGCACCTGAAGAACACCATGTACTACCATGCCCCTATCTTGCTTCAGGGTGAGGACTGCATGCCTCTTTTTTACTCTGTCTGCATCTGTGCTGTTGGACACCTGATATTACTTCTCAATTCAGGACAGCAATATACTTTTTAAATCAGATGATGTTGAGACCTGCTGGTTACAAGGCACACCTACTATCAAGACTTGACCTGATTAGTTACCAGTAATCTCTATCACTCCAAGTTCTAGTCTTCCTTGTCCCATTCCTTAGTGAATGTGAGAACATGTTTCTACTGGCAGACACATATTAACTATTTAAGCAAACACACTTAAAAACTGCAAATATAGCTTCCTTCTTACTGTGAAATAAAGGGGAAGGAACCATAAAACATGTCTTATATCTACCATGCTTATAATTATAAGATGTTTTCTGACCACTGTTCCATTCCCTGAGTAGGGCCAAGGGGCACCCTTGGACTGGGTCAAGGAAGACCGAGACTCAGTCGGAGTAATGAAGGTTCCCATTCCCAGTCCTTATTATATGGGAGTATAGCCAAGCAGTGATGGGCAAGCAGAAAAATAAAAGAACAATACATATACTGTTGTCACCCCATGACTTAAAGAAAGCTCACATTAGTTTTAATCCAAAACTGAATTCAGACCTCTTTCACCAAATATTGCAGAAACACCACCACCGACCTAGAGACATCATTGTGTCATGAACATATGTTTGCCTCTCCAGTAAAGGTAAACAGACATCTTTCATGGTAGCTTCCTTTAGCAGTGGTCAGAAAAAAATCATACCTCTGGTAGATCTTCCTTGCACTGTTGAGGCTAAAGTTAAACCTTTCTTCTCATATGCCAGTAGAACTGCATGTTTGAGCCACCTATTCAATTTGATGAAAAGAGGAGTAATCCTTGTTCTACCAAGCCAAAAGTTACAATCAGTGACTCTACCTTTCTAAATGGAATCATTCTGTCTTCCAAAATCTGTAATGCACTGTGGCCATCAAGCACAATACTTCTGTGAAGATCTAAGATAATGCCTCATGTAGGTCCATTAAATCTTTACTAGCACCTCATCCACACAACTGTACATTCCAAGGCCAGGCTCAACTGATTCTGAATGGAACTTCCAAGTCAGATTATCACCTACCTGGTATGCCCACATTAACATTCCATTCTGCTGCAGTCTACATACTCACATATTCTTACACTGGTTACCACACACCTCCCCCTTTACAAATAGAAAACAAAAAAAATGAAGAAAAAAAAACAAGCAGTTTAACAATATACTCATAAAGGTTACAACAGACACAGCATGTAACATAGTGACATTGAACAAATCACTATGATGTACAACCTCTGTAGGAAACAATTCTATTTAGGATCCAAATTCTCCCATTGTCCACCTTGATGCCATTAGGAAATACTTTTAAAATTTTGTGCGGCCTACAGAACTTGGAACAACCAGTATTATGCGGTTCCTACTTTGATAATAGGACTCTGTGTTTAGGATGGCAGCCAAGTGTGGGAGACCGAGGGCAACCCACACCATTAGTGGCTATTAGCCTAACTCCTGGCTAGCTCACAGTGCCTCTTCCAAACCTCTGAACCCATAGCAGTCAGTGGTGACTATGGCAACCTGAACATTACACACCGACTTATCAGGGAAGTCGTGGAAACAGATCGTACCCCTTTCCCTCAGTTACTCACACATGCCAAGGCAAGATGTGAAATAGGATTTCAATACATATATTGAAACAATTGCAATTTCATATAAAAAGCATGTGCTACGATAATTAGGCAGATGAAACAAAGCAAGGTAATCAACATTACAATCAAGGTAAAGGAGATAAAAAACCCCACCATGATGTATGTGGTTCTAGATGTTCTAGAGGTTTCTACCTAATCCTATATCTACGTCTGAGAGCATAGTGGTTATAACCCTCTGTCTGGTCTGACCTGAGGGATCATCCCCCTAAACCTGGATAGAATATCAGGAATCGGCCTGTCATATAAATGACAATCCTCTCAGAGAGTAGGAACATCAGCACCAGCAAGACTGTCTGTCATGCAACACGTGTCCCAGGATGGTCATGACCGGAATGGCCACTATCCTCCTTGGGTCCATGTATCGTTTATGTACTAACCCATGTCACATTGGGATCACAGTTCTGATGTTTTGCAGTGTCTTGAAAATAGAAGCTGGCTCCTTGACTGGCAACACAAGTTAGCATATCTTGTACCACATTTCACAGCCTTGGACAAAGAGTACTGATTATATGTAGTGCAAGGGCTGATTAAATGAGCAGCATACTCCTTCCTTTCCCAGAATAAAGCAAGTGATAAAATGTGTAAAAACCATCACTAAAAAAGCAGCCTTTCTAACAAGAATAAAATGCATATAAAATGTGGATAAAAAACAAAAAGTAAAATAAAGTTAAACAGGGGTGCCCAACTAGGGTAGTAAAAGAGTCTTCATGACACCCTCCCCTTGCCACTAATGGAGTGCAGATTCTAAAGACATCTAAAAAGAGTAATAAAACATTAAAATCCTCTAAAAGTGTCTCTACAAATATCCACACCAACAAGCAGAGCATGTGGAACAAAAGCAGCCAATTTAAATTGATAATTTCCAAACAGGTCCAAATTAAAAGTGGACCTGTTTTGCATAAGGTCATCTAAAACATCAGTCGAAGTGGAATCCAAGAGAGACCCTGCTTCGGGAGACGATTATCCCACCAAAGCCTCATCCAAAAGGCCAAAGGAACAAACATGATCGAAGTACTCAGCTGCAGCTGAGAAGGCAGCTTTCCGTGCCACGTAGGAAGAAAGGACTTCTGGAGTCGTAGCATCCTTGTCCAAGTAAGGTGGCTCATAGAAGGCGCCACAAAGCAACCATATTCTCACAGGACAACTCTGAAAAGGAACATCAGCAGATTCATGTAGAAAGTACTTGTCACTGAACAAGGCACACTTCCGGTGCACTCTTGAAACTTCACCACAAGCAAAGGAAACAAGCTGCACGCAACAAAATACGGGTCAAATGACAGTGACCTGTCCTTGTTCAGTTCCTCCAACAATGATACTCCAAAGTTCTGCATCATGCGATCATGACACAGTTGGATAGGTAGTAGCTTCATCGCTTTTGGGCTATGAGAAGGGGCCTCCATTGTAGAGCAAAAAGAGCAACAGCAAGATACAGCCAATCATTGTCAATGCAAGCAGTATGCCTTCAAAAACACACAAAAGTGAGTGTATGACTAAAGGTATTACTCCAAAGACAGTCTGGAATGTATTACAAACCCACACCCTATCACCTTCAACAATAGTATAACCCCTCGGCCTTGGAAGCATTAAAGATGAGACCCATAAGTTCACCGAAGTGTCTTGGAAAGTTGGTACTTAACAGTATCTCTGCTGATGACCTTGCTACTTGTAGGTTATAGGTTTCACAGGTGGATGTAAGCACCACATGTTTTTGAAACACGTGTTTTCAGCCTGCTCAGCCTCAGCAGGCTCACCCTTGAAACAATTGTGTTCTTAGCTTGTTCAGCCTGCTCAGCTTGTTGAAGTGGACATTGAAAGTAGAAATGTGAGGCCACAAATTTGCTACTTTAATCTCATGCGTTTGCTTAAATAACAAATGTCCACAGCAGGTCACTAGTTGAGAAACAGAAATTACACATTGTCCACCTGATCTCATTCCATAATAGCCTTGATCGCTCAGCATCAAGTAACTTCCATTCAAAAGTAACTGAAACACCCGACAAATCAAAGGAACGGGAATACCCTTCAAGTAGCAGGCGAAGTTTGCCTGTTTACAAATCATTTAATGGCTTCCAGAAGTTTCACAGTCACTACCACTTAAAAAAGCTTCCTTTTCTTCACACATACACTTGTATTTGAAAGGCAGTTCCCATCCCTCATGAATAAAACTCTTCAATAAACTCTCTAACCTGCTTACTGGAAAATGTTTCAAATGTGAAATGAATTGAAAGGTCGATAACAACAGGGATATCACTCCATGTACTCACCACACTGATGATGGTGTTTCGGTGTTTCAGTCACTGTAAAAGGCAACTTTTCTAACTTTTCCATGTTAAGCATGGTAGATGTGGCATCTTTCTTCATTATTAGTTTATTATTATCAGTTGTTTACGTGTTGGGTTAAATGGTGCAAATAACTCTTTCAAATTTATGTGCTTCCATAACACGCAGTTTGATTTTTTTTAAAGTGATGTCATTTTGTATAATGTCTATTGCAGATGGCACAATGTTGTTTAGTGTGTAAATGCGGGTGGACAATGTTTTCATATCATCATCAAAGACGGCTAATGCTTCCTCTAAGTTTGCCTCATCTATTTGCCTTAAACGAGCAGCGGCTTCCCTTTGTGAAAATGTCCATTTTGCGCTGTATATTGCATATTGGTTTTGTAGAACTTAATAAGAAATCTTGCAAACCTATGTCCTCAGAGAGGAGAGAGAGGAGTTCTTTAACAGTTGTCAAAGTGGAGTGTTGCAACCATTGCTGACGTAATTTACCCACTCTATGGCCCTCATTCTGACCTTGGCGGGCGGCGGAGGCCGCCCGCCAAAGTCCCGCCGTCAGGTTACCGTTCCGCGGTCGAAAGACCGCGGCGGTAATTCTGACTTTCCCGCTGGGCTGGCGGGCGGTCGCCTTCAGACCGCCAGCCAGCCCAGCGGGAAAGAGGCTTCCACGATGAAGCCGGCTCGGAATCGAGCCGGCGGAGTGGAAGCTGTGCGACGGGTGCAGTTGCACCCGTCGCGTATTTCACTGTCTGCGCAGCAGACAGTGAAATACATGTAGGGGCCCTCTTACGGGGGCCCCTGCAATGCCCATGCCAGTGGCATGGGCACTGCAGGGGCCCCCAGGGGCCCCGCGACCCCCCCTACCGCCATCCGGATCTCGGCGGTCCGACCGCCGGGATCTGGATGGCGGTAGGGGGGGTCGGAATCCCCGCGGCGGTGCAGCAAGCTGCGCCGCCGCGGAGGATTCAATGGGGCCGCGGTACACTGGCGGGACCCCGCCAGTGGTGCCGGTCCGACCGCGGCTTTACCGCCGCGGTCGGAATCCCCATTGGAGCACCGCCGGCCTGTCGGCGGTGCTCCCGCGGTCCTCCGCCCTGGCGGTCTTTGACCGCCAGGGTCAGAATGACCACCTATATGTGTTGACCATATCTGCATGTTGTGTGTTGATATAACAAGCGTCTGTGCTGCTTGCTTTAAAACCCTGTGTAGAGTTAATAAAATTGTGCTTGACAACCATTTGTTTCCACTGGCCACAATAGCCACCCGTCTGGACCTTAAAGTGTAGAAATAAATGTGCCATTCTTCACCATACCATTGAGCTGTTCTTCTGTGAAATTCACGGTTTGCCAATTTTCATACTTTGCAATTGAGGGAATACTGGGCATATTCATATATTTGACTTTTGCTTCACTAAGACAAGTTGTTTGTTGAACAGTTTCATTAAAAAATCATTTGCAATGGTATAAACATGCTTTAAATAAGGCATCTTTGCCCTGTACTTGCAAATCCTTCTTTCCCCAGACTGATTTTAAATCAATTGTCTTCTTCCAATATTCATAGCCCTGTATCACCAATTGAGAAAACAATGAATATGAATACATTTATTTAGTGTTGATCAGCAAAGTTTTCCTTGCTTTTATTGGAGGCAATTTGAAATAATATGACTCAGGATTAGTAGCATCATGCCCAGAAAAATACATGGTTTTGTCTCCATATATTTTGGAACTCCGAACTGGTGGAGTTGAATAACGTTCCCTTTGTGTATAATTAAAAACTGTATGTGGAGTACTTGCTCTGTGTAGATAATGGTGTCCATAATAATGGTAACAGAACATTTTGCCATAGTTTTCAGAGTTTATGTGCATGTCTTCACTTTAAAATACAGTATAATAGTTGAGCTCAAAGAGCATAGAGTCAAATGTTTTTACTTCCCAGTTATCAGCCACAATACCAGGTATAATGATATCATTCATAGAAGTTTTGAAAACATACGGAATTTGAAAGTTTCAGTGCGGCCAAAAAACTCATATGGAGCTTTATTCCAAACAATTCCACCAAGAACTGGAACAGCAGGAATGTTCACAAGGGACAGGTCTCTTCACACTTTGTGAGAAGAAAAATAAGGCTTTAAAACCTCATCTACCAATTCAAAAGAGCGTCCAGGAAGATAATGCCCATGTATAAGCAAAAAGAAAACAATGACAAATCCAATCCACAAGACGGAAGCAAGCAATGCTAGTGTGATCCACATGATCATGGATGGATCAAATAAGTGTGTTTAAGCCATTTGAAAAACCTTACATATAGCATGAACATAAGTGGTTGTTGAAGTTAAAGAAAAGTCGTGTACGTTGACAAAGTATCCAGAAGCAGTATGTGCAAACACAGGAGCCGGTGTAGGCAAGAGAGAACTGGTAGATGCCTCTAATGGTGGTTTATCATAAACAACTCGGTTTGTGATGCAGTAGAGGACTGTAGATTTATGTCTGGGACATTTTTTGTGCACGTGGTGGGAACTAGAATCAACAAAAGTTAATTTTCCGTCCAACCCAGGGGAAACAATTTCAGCGTTGTCTAATGCTTGAAGGGATATCTCTTGTATGGTAGAGAGGGGATAGGGGACTAGCCAGAAAACCTCGAGGTCTACTGTGTAGGATCGGCCACATGATGCAACTTTACTTGATCAATGAAGACAAAACATTTGTCTTTGCAATCAGCAAGCAGTGGTAGAATCACAGTTCTGGTATCTTATATCTCAAGAACCAGCACCGGTGCTCTGTATGATGGGCCGAACTCCTTTTCACAGCAATCTTTTCACAAATGAGACCCCCAACTTTTGGGCAGAAGCAACACCCTCATGCACTGCTTGAATTAATTCTATCCAACGGTCTTGGTTGGGATAACATGATCACCTACCCCTGGAATTGTTACACAAGCAATGTTTTGGACACTTAAGTGGCAGTAATATTTTGCTGAATATGCTTTTGGTATGGGGGCCCCGCAACCGAAGCATTCATGGCAGCCAATATTTTATCATCCACAGTCATTTGAGAACAAGTTATTGCAGCTACAATTGCAGAAACAACTGCAGATTTGGCCTCTTAATTGGCCAATGAATTCCCTACAAGGTGTATTCCGACACATTGATGGCCAAATGTGTGCATTACATGAGTCCATGGCAGTTTGTCTTTAAGCTCTGCCACCTTCGCCAGAACACTTCATGCTTGATGGTGTTTCCTTTGGAGTCTCTGATTCCATTAAGGTGCAAGTATTGTTGGTTTTCATTAAAAGACTGGACACAATAGTATGAATCACACACAAGATAAGTGTGGGGAATTCAGGACTAATATGTTCCAGTTCTACAATCAATGCTTTTAGTTCACAAGTTGTGCGGTAAAATCCACAAGGGACTATGTAAAGGTTTCTTGAGGGTGGAAATCTCAATCTCTCATCACTCCATAAACATCTGTGAAAGCTGTGGAGTACTAATATTTGGTACCAACAGCAGGTTGAGCTGGACCATCAGTGTAAATAATATACTTATGTTGACCTAGAGGTATGACGTTGGTGAGCAGGGGGGACTCAAGTTTGTATTGGTGAAATTCTTGAGTTTGCAATTTGGGGTCAAACACGTAATCTACATCAGTGGCAGTCAAGGAAGTGGCCCATTGTATCCATAGTGGATGTACTGTTCTTGCATTTAGAACACTAGTCTTGTAACTGCCTCTAAAGCAGGTACTGGGGCTACGACCATAATGTTTTTTGCCTGGGACATTGGTCTCTCCTTGATCACAGCCATCTGAACTCCAGTCAATATTTTTCCAGTGGATGCAACTGCATTTCAGCATTGGAATATAAATGTGGTTTATATGCAATCAGCACTGTCACCGACTCCTCTTACCTCCTGGTCATCACCTGTTCGGCCTCTTCTGTGCAGCTCCACCTGTTTGCTGCTGCTGCTGCCTCTGCTGTGAGCCACCTGAGAGCCTGTCTGACTCTCAGTTCGAGACACACCTCCACCCGCAGGCTCCCACCTGTGGCTCATCCCTGGTGGCCTAGTGGCCATCTGCATATAAGTATCCTGCTTTCTCTCTTTACTGCTTATTTTTATTTCATTTATTTAATTTTTTCTTTTTTTCTTCTCTCTTTCTCTCTCCTTTCACTCCCCATGTTTCCCACACCTCTGCTGACCCTGTGGCCCCGCCCTCATCCTCTCTGTGAAGCACTTTCCCACCATCCCCCAGCCTCCCAGCTGACCTGGTCTCCCACCTTCCTGCCCTTCTTAATGGCGGCCGCATAGCTGATGCACTGCTGGCACGCCAAAGGCAAGCCCATCAGCACCCATTCATGCCTGGACCGCACACAGCGACACAATCCCTGTCCCTCCGACCTTCCATAGGTACAACACGAAGACCCTCCACGCGCTGAACTCAGGACGATCCCCCGCCTGCCGTCTCACATCACTCAGGGACATCCATGGACTGTTCTCCTGCCTCCACTGCCACCACACCCTCACCCTACACAAAACACAGGATCCGCCCTCCGAGGAACCATTGAACACCAACCCGGAGCATCTCAGCTGCATCCTCCTCAACAATCGCTCGCTCCACAAACACGCCGTAGAACTCTGGACTGCACTCACCCGAACATCGGCTTCCTCACTGAATAATGGACAAACCCAGCATCTGCACCGAACATTGCCATCCACAGTGACTACAAACTTCTCTGCAAAGACCGGCCTTCTCGCCCTGGCCATCATACACAAAAGCTCCCTCTGCTTGACAACCAACGCAGAACACTCCCCCCTCATGGAGCACCTCCATTTCCAGATACACGCCACACCCAAGTCAACCTTCCGCGGCATCCTAATCTACAGGCCACCCAGCCCCCGTCCTGCCTTCAGCGACTCCATCGTCAACATCATTTTTCCTTACACTCTTGCCTCCTCCAACTACTTCCTCCTCGTCAATCTCAACTACCACATTGACAACAGCAACAACACCAACACCGCTTCCCTGCTCAACAACCTCGCCACAGTAGGACTAAAGCAACTGGTCACCTCACCAACGCACATCGCACGACACACACTCTACGTCATTTTTTCCACCAGCAACAACATCACTGTTGACAACACCTCCACACTTCACTGGACTGACCACCACTGCATTCATTTCACCATCACCTCACCGACCATTTACCTCCAAACAGTCCGAGCCCCAAGCAGAAAATGGAACAGGTTCACCAAGGAACAGTTCTCCAACACCCTCAGCAAGTCTCCCCAACCCCTTACCGTTGACACTAACATCTCAGCATGGAGCTTCCACCAATGGATCGCCGAATGCACTAACACCCTAGCACCTCTTTGTAAGAACTCAGCTAAACATCACTGCAAGAAGGCCAGCTGGTTCTCCCTCGCACTCCAGGACTCCAGACGCACCAGCAGACGGCTAGAGAAAAGGTGGAGGAACAGCAAGTTCCAGGAAGACTTCGAGGCCTCACCACATTTCAACAAGGCCAACACATCCATCACACCCGAGCTCCAACACACCATCAACTGTTCCATAGAGCCACCTTCTCAGAGGAATGGAAGCACGCCGAGATCCGACCGCTCTTGAAGAAACCCACTGCTGACCTCCTGGATCTCAAGAATTTTTGCCCCATCTCTCTACTGCCTTTCCCAGCCAAGGTCATCAAAAAAGCCATTGACGCTCAGCTCTGTATGCACATCAAGGACAACAACATCCTGGACACCTCCCAATCAGGCTTCAGGTGCAATCACATTACAGAAACCACCCTCCTCGTCACCACAGATGACATCCGCTTGCTCCTTGATTATAGCCATACAGCAGTCCTCCTCCTAGTGCACCTATTGGCCGCCTTCAACACGGTCTCACCTCACCCTCTGCTCCAGGCTCCACAAGGCCGGCATCTGCGAAAAGGCCCTACAATGGATACGCTCCTTCCTGCCGGGCCGAACACAGAGAGTCAGACTCCCGCCTTACCTGTCAGAACCTCCGGAGCTCAGCTGCAAAGTTCCACAGGGCTCCTCCCTGAGCTCCACACTTTTCAATGTCTACTTGGCCCCTCTCGCATCCATCGTTAGGGACCACGGGCTGAACACCGTCTCCTACACCGAAGATACCCAGCTAATCATCTCACTGACTGAAAACCCCACTACGGCCAAGAAGAATTTACACAACGGGATGGAAGCCGTCGCCACCTGGATGAAGGACAGCTGCCTCAAGCTCAACTCGGAAAAGACTGAGATCCTCATCCTGTGAGCATCTACATCAGCCAGGGATGACTCTCAGGGGGCCACCGACCCTTGGCACCTCCGCAACCCGACAAACCACTCACACAACCTTGCTGTCACCCTGGACTCATCGCTCACAATGACCCACCAAGTCAACTCAGTCGAATCCTTCTGCTTTCACACACTCCAACTTCTTTGAGGCCTACAAATGGATCCCAAAGGTCTGCTGCAAAACTGTAACCCATGCCCTGGTTACCAGCAGACTCGACTATGGCAATGCCTTCTATGCCGGTACCGCCTAGAACAACCGCAAGAAATTACAGCACATCCAAAACGCATCTGCCAGACTCATCCTGGACTTTCCCCCCGCCGGGAACAAATCTCCATTGACCTAAGAGACCTCCACTGGCTCCCTATCATGAAGAGAATTAACTTCAAGCTCCTAGTCCACGCTTACAAGGCCCTCCACTACCTAGGACCCGCCTAGATCAACCACTGCATCACCTACTCCCCCACCAGACCTCCTCACTCTGCTCAACAAGCAGTAGCCACAACACCCTGCACACGGAAGACCTCAGCTGGTGGGTGATCCTTCTCCTACCTCATGGCAAAGAGCTGTAACACCCTGCCCCTGCACCTCAGGCAGTCACCATCGCTACCTCAATTCAGAAAGGACCTTAAAAACTTGCTCTTTGACTGAAGCTCAGGGGACAAACCCCCTTAGTGCATTGAGACCCTTATGGTTGAGTAGTTGCGCTTTATAAACCCTGATTTGATTTTGATTTTTTTTTAGTTGAATGTTACATAGATAAAGCCAATAGCACCCGTAATTATCCGGATGACCGGATTTGTTTTGTTTTCAAGTGTAAGTGTTTTGGTTCAAGCATGTCAGTCTGTAACCACCTCAGTATTTGTGTGTGTTGTGGTGTCCAATGTTTGCTTGAAAACTCTGTACAGAAAGTGGTTTTATGGATTGCACATGATCAGGTATTTTTGATCTGCCAAGGTTAAGGAATCCTAACAAGGATTGCAGTTTTTTATGGTATTTGGTTGTTGCAGTTGTGCACACTTCTCAAGGAAGTGTGGTGCCAGACTCTTCCCCTCATTTGAAAGCTTATATCCCAAAAACAGGACACTGAGGAATGCAAGTTTTGTTTTCATAAAATTTAATTTGTAGCCATGTGAGAGGGGGTAGAGCTGTGTGAGGTGGGAGATGAGGGGGCAGTGGGAGTGTGGAAGCTGACAAGGTTGTTGGAAGTGCCAGGGAGTGATGTGTTGGATTTAAATTGTTTGTTGTGTAATTGTGTGGCGTGGAATTGGGTGGTGTGAAGTTTTGTAGTGGAAATATATGGTAGGCCATTGACATACCTTTGAATGTTGTTTCCTAGAATGATTTCTCATGGTAAGTTACTAGGAAAAGCAATAATTTGCTCTTGTTTCCAAAGCACGTTGTAGCAGAGTGGTCTTGTTTGCATGATGCGAAAAAATCTCACCTAGAAAATCTTTTCTCACCAGGCATCTCCCATAAACTAAACAGATCCAATCAAATAACTGCAACCATGGATATCTTTAAAATATTACATCTCCTTATTAAATTTCACCTCAGACCCTATCACAGTCAGAAGGTGAGAAGTCCCTCTTGATGCAGTAAAGTAACTTCACTGTCCAGCTGATAATGTGTTTACATTTATCAGGTAGGGCTTGTTTATTATTAAAAGTGGGAGAAATAATCTATAAAAAATTATTCTTTAACTATTATATTGCTATAATTAAATCTGAATCTCCAGGGGAGGTGTGGCAGAAAGCAGGACATGATATGACTCTACTGAGTCTGAGCAGACGGCTCATGTTGCAGTCACAGCCTGCACTGGGCGGACCTGTCTGGCAGGAAGAAAGTACCACAAGTACCAGAATGCAGTGACATTGCTCACGTGTGCACGGGGCAGCTCAAACCCAGTAGGGCATGGAGAGTAAAAAAAAAAAACACGTTTTGGTGGTGGGTTAACATCCTGTGATTCCGGGCACATTACGTATTCTTCTCGTGCCTAACAAATGAATGTCTCCATCTGTAATTCAAATGGTGATCACGTAAAGCACTCTGATACCTTGTGTCGGGTTTGCGCTATATAAAACTTGATAAAAGAAGATATATGAATAAGAGTGCTGTCAGTGTGTGAATATTAGGCAGTAGTGTTTTGCATATACAGAATTATAAATATTGCTTGTATTATGTGGCTCATTTTTTCTCCTTTTTCTAAAGCTACTCACTTTTTTTTTATTTTGGGTGAATGAACCACAAAGTACATAACCCAATATTGGAGCACTGTATATAAATACAAGTTGTGTTGTTGAGAAAATATACATGAGGAAATAATATGGTAATGCTCCCTGCGAGACCGAAGCCTGTATATATATATATATATATATATATATATAAATATATATATATATATATATATATATATTTATTTAATGAATGGTTTGATACGCCTCCCTGTGAAAGAAAAGTATCATGCACTTGGAACGTGCATATACATGGTACCTTCTTGATAGGAAATAATATTAGAACTGCCCAAAAGAATAATACCCTTCTCCCCAAAATGTATTTATTTATGTCATAAGGGTGCGTGAATTAGAAATGTTGCAATTGTTTAATTGGTACCGTAACAGTAGCGGTGATGCGCTTCAAACTAAAAAAAGATCAATTGCTTCAAAGCATAGTGCTTATACCTTTTTAGGAAACAGATAGCTTCCATATGCGCATATAGACTCCTTTGATGCTCTGCAATTTAAACCCAAATAAAAAAGTGCAACTGATTTCAGTTACAAAGTTAAAGTGGCGCAAACATTTGCGGCCGGTAACCTTTTAGTTAACTGTTAGTACCTTTGCAGGTTGGACACATTCACCTTTGCTCTGAAATCAGCGCCAGGATGGAGTGCGATGTGGCCTAAAGAGGAAGAATACCTGCAGGCTTTGATTTGGAAGGGGCATATTCAAATGTTTGAACCAATACATTAGCATGCCTATAAAGATAGGCATCGCAGAATCACACAGCATTTGTGTTTTTTCCAGACACAAGGGAATAGCTTACAGTACTATAAATCAGAGGATGTCAAACCTCCCACAGAGACAGGACACTGGTTCCCAAGAAGCAAAGTCAGTCGCTGTAAGTCGTAACAACATATGGTGTAACTGTTTTCTAAGGTACACGTTAGCAGTGTCGCGTTTGGGCTTGTTCAAAGCTATTTCTTTAGTTGATTTAAAGGGAGAAGCACAGTGCACCATACATTAGAAACTCATTTTTAACAAATTTCTTTGTAGTATACTGTGTGAAAGTTTAATTTACAAGTGATGGATGATACCTGGAAATAGATGAATTGGTTTGGGAAGAGAACAGTGGCAAAGAATACCAGAAATGGTCACTTACAGCGAATGTTAAAAGTGACAAGCGAAGGATGGTATGTGGGACTAATAAAATCGGTCTGGAAAGAGAACACCGGTAAAGCGAATAAGGGAGCGCAGTCAGTACGAAGGAATTGAATGGTTGTTTTCCGGACACAGAAAACCAATTACTAGGTGTTTCATGTGAGGCAATTTTTTTGCTGTTAGTTAAACAATGCCCTTTTTGCTGTATAATGTGGGTTATTAAACACAAAATACAGCCACACGTATAGGTGCGTTTTTTTTCATCAATTGTAGCGTTTAACTAGACAAGTGTTGGCAAAAAAAATGAATGGATTAAATCTAGACATTGCATAAACACATTCCCTTTTTGATAGGAATGTTAAACACAAGTTAGTTTATGCCCTGAAACAAAAGACAAGCACAGTGCTTGGTAAACATGCATACACATGCTACCTCCTCTCTAGAAAATGATTTTTTATGGAACCAATTCACAAATACAGGCTTACATTACAACAATGCTTTGAAGATGCCACGAGGCAGAATAAAAGGAAAATACTATGGGTGTGATTCTGACCGCGGCGGACGGCGGTCGCCGCCCGCCAAGCGGTTCCCGCCGAAAGACCGCGGCGGTCATTCTGGCTTTCCCACTGGGCTGGCGGGCGACTGCCGAAAGTCCGCCTGCCAGCCCAGCGGGAAACACCCTTCCCACGAGGAAGCCGGCTCAGAATGGAGCCGGCGGAGTGGGAAGGTGCGACGGGTGCAGTTGCACCCGTCGCGAATTTCAGTGTCTGCAAAGCAGACACTGAAATTCTTTGTGGGGCCCTCTTACGGGGGCCCCTGCAGTGCCCATGCCATTGGCATGGGCACTGCAGGGCCACGACACCCCATACCGCCATCCTGTTCCTGGCGGGTGAACCGCCAGGAACAGGATGGCGGTATGGGCTGTCAGAATCCCCATGGCGGCGCAGCAAGCTGCGCCGCCATGGCGGATTCCCATGGGCAGCGGAAAGTCGGCGGTACACCGCCGGCTTTCCGCTTCTGGCCGCGGCTGTACCGCCGCAGTCAGAATGCCCGGCGGAGCACCGCCAGCCTGTTGGCGGTGCTACCGCCGACCTCCGCCATGGCGGTAATTACCGCCAGGGTCAGAATGACCCCCTATGTCCTTAAACAAATGCAAGTATATATACACTGCCGTCTCGATAGGAAATAAAAAGAAAGTTTATTTACGTTTACAAAAGTAAAGCTAAGCCCAATGCACTTTAAATGCTTATAAACACACGCTCATATTACAACAATGGCTTAAAGATGCCACGGGCAAGAATGAAAGGAAAATACTATGTCCACAAACAAATAAGTGCATACCTCCTTCATCAAAACAAAAAACTAGTCTAAACTACAAAGCACAGTGTCCGTGAAGCGGGTGCTGCGCTGATAAAATAGAAGCTGCCTGTGTGGCGTGTTAATAAAATGAAAGCTGTAAAACCTGCAAAATCATACATGCTAACTTCTTGATTAAAAAAAAGAATAACCAGAAACATAACGCACAGAGTTTGTGCTGATAAAATAAGAGCCACACGGGTGAGTGTTGATAAAATGAAAGCTGTGGGACCTGTAAAATCACACACACTACCTTCTTGATTGAAAAAAAAGAAGAAACATAGCACGCAGTATCCATGAAGTGGGTGTTTGATGATAAATTAAAATCTGCACAGGCGCTGTGTTGATAAAAAGAAAGCCACACGTCCTCTATGCTCATATTAAAACTATGCCTTTTTGCTGCACCAGCAGGAAACAAAGTAAAAAAATAAATAAGTCCCTTATGCAAGTTTGTGCTGCCTGGAATTAGTACATTATTGCATGGGGGCAACAAGCAACCGAATGTCAGCAACATGGGAGGAGGTGGGATGGACGAATGCTGCAATAAAATTCAAGCAGCTACGGCTGAAGTACCCACAGTGTAACAGGAACAACAAATAAATGATAAAGTAGTCCATCAGAGCAAGAGGTAAAGATCCATAGTGGAATTATACAGTAGTTAGTCCCTGCTACGAAAGAGAAAAAGGACGGACAAAGAGTCAGGACCGACCACTAGCAAGCAAAGATTTTTAACAGGCACTGAAACAAACAAATAAGATTGCTTTAGGCCCTCAAGAAGTGTACTAAAATATAAAAGAGGTTGTACACTTACACTTGACCTAATAAAAAAGGGATAACTGAAATGAACTAGGTAAAAGGGTACAGGCCACAGGCCTAGAGCTAAAATAAATGTGTCGATGAATAGTGCTAAAATAACCCCACAACAATATGAATTATCCAACTTAGCTGACTTAACTTAGGGGAACAAGGGGTTGTCCATTGGAGATACACAGGGTTCTATTACTCCCTGGTACTATAGCTGTGAGAGAATGTCCCTCACTGGAGCTTTTACTTCATGTTTTATAGGGTATTGTGTTTGTACTTGACCATGTCCCCCACACTAAAATTATGGTATGCAACTACCTTCCTCAAATCAAGATTAAGGGGGTCATTATGAACATGGCGGCTAACACCTTTGCTCGCCGTGGTGACGGTGAACAGAATCCCGCCATTGGCGGTGAACAGAAACCCGCCATATAAAGATGCAAAAATCAGAATCCGACAAAATTTTCCCTGCCACAAATCACCGCCAAGACCTTGTCGGTGAAAATGCTGGACATCCCACCCCGCCACCGCCAAGCACACAAATTCCCTGCCCATCAAGTAATGAAGCACAAATCACCACGGCAGTCAGTGGAAGTCGAACGACCATTGGCGGTACAGAACGCCACAGCCAGCAATGGGACCCAACAGTAAGAATTGCACACATTGGCAAGTTTGAAACCCACACACCTGACACACATCCACAACACTATAAAACACTCACAGACACACCCACGATCCTTTGCACCGCCAATAGTACAACTGAGATTGAGAACTCCACAAGCAGAGACTGAACACCACAACACATGAATCACACACCCAACCACACAACAGCACCTTCACCTTGATCCACACAACACACCACTCACAACACTCACCATGGCACCCCCCAAGCACCCACACTTCATAGAAAGGGAGCTAAGGACCATGGTGGATGGTATACTGAAGGTCAAGCCACAATTATTCGGGCCCAGGTCCAGCACACACCCATCGCCAGGAAGATGAAGCTATGGCAGACCATTGTCAACAAGGTTAACGCAGTGGGACACCATCCACGCACGAGGGACGACATTCGTAAGAGATAGAACGACCTGCACGGGAAGGTGAGGTCCATGGCATCCCGGCACAACATTGCGGTCCAGAAGACTGGGGGAAGACCTCCACCAACACCACCTGACTACACTAACTGGGAGGAAAAGGTACTGGCCATCCTGCACCCTGAGGGCCTCACTGGAAGAATGGAATCTACAATTACCCCATATCCATCACACCTGTAATGCATGCACCACCCAACCCCACCAACAGCCACCGGGACCACTACCCCACCTAGGCCACAATAACAACATACAGTCACCCTGCATGCCCACAAATCCACCAACAGGCCCACATTCCTACCCCTGTGCACAGCCACCTACCACTGCAAGGAATTACAATGGCACTACTTCAGCCACAATGCACCTCCACATCCTAAGCAAAATACAATGGCAACCTCACAGAGGCACCCTGCATGGCCCAAAAGTGGAAAACCTGCACAAAACAGCCCAGCCCTGTGCACCCCATCCGAATCTGCAATTGTAACAGACATGTCCATTCCCCCCAACAGGCACCACCACCCATGCCATCCTGACGGACAGGACAAGGAGTGGCAGTGCCCCCACATGGAAACAGAGGCACCACACAGGACACTGGAGAGGGAACCCTGGACAGTGAGGAATACCCTGGCCCCTCACACAGTCCTGGACTGTCACCATCCAGCAGCCCCACCCAGGACACCACTGACACACCTACCACCCACCCACCAACATCAGCCCAGGGCAACCGGCCCCACACCTGTGTATCCAGGCCACAGACTGGTGGAACACAAGGATAGAGGCCACAGTCACGACCTACCAACAGGAAGGAAGACAATGGCCCCAGTGAAAGTGGTACCACCAGACCTGTGCAGGAGACACAGGCACAGGTGGTTACGCCCAGTGGGAGGGCATCAGTGGCCCAGGGGGGAGGCCACATGATGGATGCTGCAGCCTAGGACATGATCTATGAGGTCCTGGGAGCATGACACCATACTCAGGATAGGATGGGCCAGATTGTGGCCACCCTGGAGCAGAGTCAAAGGCTGCAGATAGCCCAACACCAAGAGACCATGGAGCAGTGGAAACTGATCAATACCACCATGGCCACCATAGCAGATATGCTGCTGCACAGTGTCCAAACCCAGCCTGATACACCCACAGACCAGGAAGCCCCTACTACAGGCCAAGATACAGACCAGCCAACAACAGCAGCAGCAGCAACCGGACTTGTGCCACCATCTGAGGACACACAGGAGACCAGCACCTCAATCCGTACAGGCCAACACCAGGCACCCAAACGGTCCCTCAGGCCTAGATATGGCACTGGAACACCTGCCAAGACCAAGGCCCCCTCTAAGAAGTGACTCTGACAAGAACTGTCCCCCAAATGTGCCACTGAACCATCATCCACACCGTGCAATAACAACCCCAAAATATGTAAATAACAGATGGACATATTACCACTGCCAACAATCGCTGAGACCATGTAGCCATTATGGACATCCACCAGTAGCCAACTCCCATCACTGTAAAGAGCACCATGGCATCCCTGACACCACATAAAACACCTGTTCACCAATGTAAATGTCCCCTGTCATTATGTTGAATCAAATCATAGTGTGCATGCAATTGTCATTGATATAATGTATTCATATTTGTTTTGCAGGAATGGCACCCCACGCATAACATGGGGTGGTCCCAACAGAAATATCTAACAAGTTGTTCATAATGTCACATGTCCCATGCAAACCTGGTCACATTGACAATGTCTATAGACCCAACACCACCACAGAGGATAAGGCATACCAACAGTATGCAGCACAGACAACCACAGCATCAAATAGTACCACTTAGTTACTGGAAGTACAGTTGGATCAGTTGGTCCCTGGAGTGTACACCTTCCCCCTGCCCATCATCACCATCACTCTTATCCCATCTCAGAGGAAGCTGGTCTGGATATACAGCACTCTCCTCCTACAAGAAGGGAATAGATTTCCTCACAGCCACGTTGTGCAGCATGCAGCAGGCCACCACTATTCCACACACCTTCTGAGGCTCATAGGCCAGGGATCCCCAGGAGAGATGGAGGCAACGGAATCTAGCCTTCAGGAGACCTACAGTGCGCTCTATCACCCTTCTAGTACATTCATAGGCCTCGTTGTAATCTGTCTTAGGATTCCTTACTGGTGTCAGGAGCCAAAGCATGTTGGGGTAGCCAGAATCACCTGCAAAAGTGGGAAAAACAGGACTGTCACTGACAACCCTCAGTTGCAGACAGCCTGGCTGTCAGCTATGTGCCAAAAAGTGTCAGACACACTTACCTATGATCCATCCTCTGTCCCCTTGTAGTTGTTCCATCATGTGTGGCACACTGCTGTTCCTCAGCAAAAAGGAATCATGGACTGATCCAGGGAACATGGCATTCACATGTGAGATGTACTGGTCTGCAGTACACACCAATTGAATGTTCATGGAGTGAAAGCTCTTCCTGTGTCTGTACACCTGTTCACTTACTCTTGGGGGGGATGAGAGCTATGTGGGTTCCGTCGATGGCACCTATCACATGGGGAATGTTGGCAAAGGCATAAAAGTCTGACTTGATGGCAGGGAGTTCAGCACTTTGGGGAAACCTCACATAGGACTGCAGGTGTCGTACAAATGCATTCAGGAATCTGGACAGTATGATGCTAAACATTGGCTGTAAAAAACCTGCACCCATGTCCACAGTCACCTGAAATGAGCCTGTAGCCAGGAAATAGAGTGCAGAGAGCACTTGCACTTCAGTAGGGATGGCATGCTGATTGCGATTAGCCGGTCTCAGTGCTGGATCCAGTAATGAACAAAGTTCATGAATAGTAGCACGTTTGAGTCTGTAAGTGATAATGATGTGATGCTCCAACATGGTCCCCAAATCAACAAGTGGTCTGTACACTGATGGGGCCCTCCCTGGCCACATGGGTCTGTACCTAGGAGGGGTGGAGAACACACTTGAGGAACATACATTGATCTGCCCAACATGTTGAACATTGAGCACTGTTGGCATACAATTAGATGACACATATGCATAGTGGGATGTTAAACTGGAGTGCCATGCCCCCAATGATACATCTGGAATGTTGTGGTCAGTAAATGTATATTTGTTCATGCATATGGGGGCTGGGGACAATAGGGCCTGCATGGGGCAAATGAGAAATTAATAACTGCGTAGTCATGCCCAAAATGTCTGCCCCTGTAATACAGATATGTTGTAGTGGAAGTGACCTCATACCGCTAGCGGTTTTCGTAATGGCGTAAGGCAGTGTGCACCGGCGTGCGACCATTCATTGGTTAACCTGGTTGTCAATGGGCAATATGAGCCTATTATGGTCGCCGCCGGTGGTGATGGTGCACACAGCCGCGGAGCGTACGCCATCTCGTCACCCCAACTTCACTTGACTCCCGGATTACGTGCATGCAGGTACTCTACTGAGTGTTCTGCTGTGTCCTGACTCTGGTCCTGGAAATGGCACACGTGACAGGGGAAAGGGCCCTGGCCTTCACCATCGAGGAACTGGACAAGCTAGTGGATGGGGTCCTACCTCTGTACGCCAAGCTCTATGGTCGACCAGAGGTACAGGTGAGTAGGCGGATTGGGGGGCATGGATGTGTGTAATGGTGGTAAATGGATGTAAACATGTGTGCACAATTTGACACTGTACAGTTGTGGGATTCATGACATGCTGCGTGTGTGAGGTGCTGTTATGTTGTTGTAAATGTCTGTCCCATAGGAGACGTTTAGCCAGCTGTATCTAATGGGCATTGTCTGACCTCTGTGTTACTTTTTCTGTATGTCCCATATAGGTCAGCGAACATCAGAAGAGGGGACTCTGGCAGGCTATCGCCAGGGAGGTGCGGACCCCGGGGGTCTACAACCAGTGTAGCACCCACTGCAGGAAGCAGGGGAAGGACCTGCGGAGCTGGGCCATGAAGACCTGCGAGGCCCAGCTGGGGAAGTCCTCCCAACGAGGAAGGGGTGCCTGTTGGGCACTGACCCCCCAAATGCGCTGCATTCCTGCGGTAGTGTCTCCGGACCTGGATGGGTGCTTGAAGGCTGCACAGCAGACACAAGTGGGTGAGTACAGAAACCATTGTATGTCTCCTTGATGGATGTGTGAGTGTGCTGTAGTATGTAGTATGTATGCTGTCTAGTGGCAGGGACTCTGACTGATGTCATTTTACATAATGGCCCCCATGGGAAGTTAGATTGTAAGGGACAGATCTGCAGTACTTCAGGTCTTTCTGTGATGTTGGAAATGGCTATAGAGCAGGGTTAGTCAGGGGCATAACCATGTGTATAGCGGTAGGAGCTTCATGGTGAAATATATGCAGGGTGGGAGTATGTGTGAACCAGTTATGTACCTCCATTCAGCTATTTACAAGTGTCTCTCCTGTTTTGTCTCCCCATCCCTGTTCTCTTCTGTTGTCTGTGTACATCAGCATCATCTGGCGAGGAAGCAGTGGCACCGGCGAGTGGGGATGCAGCGGCCCACAGTTCCATGGAGGCAGAGTTGAGCGACATCAGTGGGTTGGAGGGAGAGGGGAATACCACGGGGGAGGCAGCTACCACTGGAGGTAGTGACTCTGATACCTCCTCCGATGGGAGCTCCCTGGTGGTGGCGGACCCTAGTGGGCCCACCCATTCTGTGTCATCTTCCGTCAGCCCCCATACCATCACCGCCCTCTCAGTTGCTCCACACCCAGTTGCCTGTGCCCGATCACCCTGAAGGGTAGGCGTCTCCTTCGCCCCAGGCACCTCATACCCTGCCCCAGTCAGCCCTGCTGCCCTCACGGAGGAGGCTATTGACCTCCTGAGGACCATCTCTGTAAGGCAGACAACCATCGTCAATGCCATTTAGGGGCTAACAGCCGTGGTGCAGCAGACCAATGATGGCATTCACGGTGCTGTGTCTGGCATACAGAGATCTTTTCAGGCTCTGGCCTCCTTTTTGATGGCAGCCAGTGTCCCTGGTCATTCCGTCCCCCCTCCAACCACCACTACCCCTTACAGCACCCCACTCCCTTCACCAGTCCCAAGCACACATTCTGACAGCCATGCACACACCTCAACACACAAGAAGTACACTGAAAAACACAAGCACCACACTTCCCACCCAGGCATACACACAGCCAACATACAAAGGCACACAGACCAACATCCACTTCCCCCAGTGTGTCCACCTCTTCCGCCTCCCTGTCTGTCACCTCTAAATGCACACTCACAATCACTGCACCCTCATTCACTGTTGTTGACCCCATTCTGGCAGTAACCACAACATCAGACATCCATTCATGCACCCTAGACACCACACCTGCACTCACCACGACTTTGGTTGACACATGCAGCACACTCACCAAACCTGCAGACACACAGACAACATACATTTACACTGGCAGCCTGTCTTGTCCCACTGTGTCCACCCCCCTCCTCCCAAGACACTCAAATGTTCCAGGACACCCACATAACAGACATGCACACCTCAGCATACTGTACAGTCAACTGCATCCACGTCACGCGCACCTACACCTGTCAAGACCACTCCCTCTACCTCCACTCCCACACCTTCCTCCAGATCCACCTTGACTGCCCCTAAAAATCTTTTCCTATCCCGTGTTGACCTATTCAAACCCACTGGCCCACCCGTCTCATTCCTAAACGTGCCCACCTCCTTGTCCTGTCCACTCCTCCCACGTAACAGCCCGCCCCTGTCTCCCCTTCCCATTCCAGTGCTAGCTCCCCTGTGAGCAGGAGCCCCGTGCTGGCCCAGGAACATCTGCCGCACCACAGTCAAAGTCCGCTCCACCATCTTCGAAGGCCAGACCCAAGCCCCCTCCACCTCCCAAAACGTAAACCCAAACCCCCCCCAGACTTAAGTCCCCAACCCCACCACCTCCTGCCCCTGTTCCCTGAGGTGCCTGGATGCCCCATTGTTGCCCCTTTAAGGTGGAGTACCATTTGCACTTGTGGGAGTCAAGTTGAGGCCATTTGGGCCCTTTGGCCTTTTGAATATGGACTGGCCATTGACCTTCTGTTGGACTTCTGTTGCTCCTGGAGCGTAATAAATGTTTGTGTGGGCAGTGTTGGTTTTGGCACACTCTGGATCCGTGGTTCATCATTTCTTTGTGAGGGGATGTTGTGCATATGTGTGTACTTTGGGCAGGTTGACTTGGGCTTGTGTTGGGTAAGTACCTCTTGTTTAGGTGTGTATGGCTTGTGCTGTTGTGAGGGGTTGTGAGTGTGTTGCGGGGTGGGTGGAGTAGGTGGGTATGTAACCTTTACTTTTTCCCCATGTTTACTAGGTTCTGGTGCTTACCATTGTCGTCTTCGTCGGCGGTCTCGGTCGTAGAGGTAAATGGCAAGGAGCAGGACTGGCATGATTTGCAACTCTTTCTCCATGTCTGCTTCGGCGTGTTGTGTGAGCTTCCGGTCAGTGTTTCCTTTTATTTGGTTCGTTTCCACCTGGCTTTGCATGGCGGTGGTTCCCGCCCCAGAACTGACGGCGGTCTAGTGCTTCATTATTTGATGGGCGGGTAGGGCCTTTCCATCAGTCTGTGGGCGGCCTCTTCCATCATTGTCAGCACTCCTTTGCAGGCTGCCTGTTTTTCATGTGCTTCATAATTTGGAGGGCCAGACCACTTGACTGTTGGTGGTAGTTACCGCCACTGCCGGCGGTGCGGTCTTTACTGCCGTGTTCATAATGAAGGCCTAAATGTACGAGTTGTTACACTTTCCATCGCTTTGGAAAGTCCATTTTCAGACTCCCATTGTATACTACTGGTCTTCCTCCAACACTTTCAGCCTGATCACAGCTCTGTGTTGGCATTCCTGCCTCTGAATAGCTCGAAAGGTACCTTCCCCCCCGTTGTAGAGTGTGGAGCGATCCTACATGCACATTTACAATTTTTCAGGCCTTCCTTCCAACTCCTACCAGCACACATTTCCAATTGAACACACCCCTTTATCGCTCTATTGAATCTTTCCACAGTACAATTACCTTCAGGGTGATCCAAGTAACATTTCCTATGCTTTACGCTGTTGTGAATAAGAAAACTTTCCATTTCTCTTGAAACAAATTTCGGCTCATTATCTGTCATAATTGGTTCCTGTAAACCCTTGCTGCAAATATCTTACTAAATAAATCTGTTATTCTTTAGTCTCTCCTCCCCCCACAATTCCTTTTACAAAGCTCATCAATAAGAACCAGAAGGATAATTACATGATCCTTTGTTATGTAATAGTACCACAATGTCCATGGCAATCACTTCTCAGGGTTTACTCGGCAGATCTCTTCATGCCATGGGGGATCTCCTCACCTTACACAGCTTATCACTCCTTTTATAATTCAAGCACTCTCTTACCAACCTCTTAATCTAAATGTCCACTCCTGGACACCAGTAGTCCATCCTTTCTCTCACTTTAGTGTTGCTCATAGCCTGGTGTCCCTCATGTCCAAGTTTCATAACTCTTTCTCTGAGTGCAACAGGCACAACTAAGCTCATCCAAGGCAAGATAATACCATTCTCACAAGACAATTCATGTCTCACTTTCCCGTACAGCTCTAATTCAGTGTTTTTATCCTTCCCTGAACTCCATCGTTTCTGAAGTGCTTCACCCACCTTTTGCAATTCTTCATCTTCTGGAAAAGCAGCCAACCATTCATCCTGTGATATGGTTCCTTACGTAAACACACACACCTTCAATTGCTCATCAACATCAAGTTCTTCCTCCTCCGCAATAACACTATGGGCCTGATTTAGAGTTTTGCAGATGGGGTTACTCCATCACAAATGTGACGGATATCCTGTCTGCCGTATTACGATTCCATTATATCCAATGGACATCGTAATACGATAGACGGGATATCCGTCACGTTTGTGGCAGAGCAATCCATCTTCCAAACTCTAAGTCAGGCCCTAACTCTAGACAATCAGAAACCTTGTTACAGAATCCAGGAATGTAGCAAACATCAAAACAATATTCCTGCAATCCCACTTTTCACCTGCCTATGCGCATGGATACTGCATCAGGACCCTCCATGTTCAAAACCTCAACCAAAGGTGTATGATCCGTCAATATAGTAAACACCTTCATCCATGAAACCTTTCTCATTTATTCTTTTGGCCCAGAACTCACTCAAGGCTTCTCTCTATGGTTGAATAGTTAGCTTCCGTACAATGCAAGGATCTTGAGATATGTGTTCTACTACTAAACTCACTCTCATCACACTCCCTTTGTAGCAACACAGGACCTAAACCAACAGCACTTGCATCCGTCATTATAAAACAATGCTTATTGGAATGGGAACATTGCAACTTGTTGGCACACTCAAGGCCTTTTTTTTACATCAACAAATTCTTTCTCACAATCCTCACTCCACAAGAATTCTTTTTTCTTCTTAAGTAGCTGTCTCATATTAGTTGTCCTTGATGCCAGATTGGGGATAAATGTAACATGAAATTCCACCTTACCCATAAAGGACATTAACTCCTCCTTCGTTGATGGACTATGAAACAACAGTATGCCTGAAACCAACTCTCTTTTGGGACAAATAACATCACTGTTTATGCTATGTCCCAAATACTGGAATTCTTGCCTTTCTAGCTAAGTTTGACAGTCAATCCACTCTTCCTTAGCTCATCCGAAACCTGCCTCACCTTCAAATCATGTATTTCTAGGGTTTCACCAAAAACTAGAATGTCATCCTGGAAACATTTCACTACCTCCAAGCCCCCAAACAACATATACATAACTCTCTGGAACACAGCTGCACCCGACGCAAGACCAAAAACCATACACACAAAGTGGAAAATGCCAAAAAGAGTCATGAAAGCAGTGGGATCTTTTGAATCAGGATGCAGCCTTATCTGATGGTATGTTGCTGGCAAATCCAGAGTGGTTAAAAATGTAGTCTCATGTAACAAAGTCACCATCTTGTTATTATTAGGCGGAAGAACATGGTCAACCTACATATAATCTGATCTCTCCTGATGTTTATGGGCTACTAGTATGGGAGCCATTCATTCCGAGCTTTCTACCGGCTTAGTGTTCCCTTCATTACATAATCGTTTCTGTCCCTTTTCTACTGAAATTCTCATGGAGATGGGTATAGTTCTAACTTTACAAGCCATGATAATGGACCCTTCTCTGAGGCTCAAATTGATGGACCCAGCCTCTTAAGCATTCGATTTTCTCCTCAAGGACCTTCAGAAATTCATCCACAAATTTGACCTTAGTATCCCCAGTTGTCTTTACCATCTCAAGACTTTGTACATTAGTCAAATCTCTTTATATCTTTGATATAATCCTCTCTCAGTCTTACAGCAGGAGAGGCATTGGGGTCCAAAAGAATACCAAGATGCCTTTGGTGTGGCCAACTCAATACACTGTACCCCTTAACAGGAACATAAACTTTACCATGAATTATGCTATTCTGAAATTTTGTGCCAACCCTCTCAGTTCGACGGTCTGTCCTTCATATCCCCCAGGTCCTTTCAAAGTTACTTTGTCACAGAACTCCTTGTCAAACAAATCATTGGAAATTAACATGAGCCAAGCAACAGTCAGTAAGCGCTTCCATACATAACCCATCTGCAGAAATGATATCTTTGAGACACTTCTTCTTCCCAACCTCAGTTGAGACAAATAAAATGTAATCATCAACGAACTTGACAGACTCAGAGGATGTTTCATTGACCATACCCACAGTTCTGCTTGAGCGACAGCATTTAGCGAAGTGTCCTTTTTTACTTCATTGTTTGCATACTGCACTCAGAACTGGACATTTTTAAAGGAGGGAACATGCCCCACATTCCCACATCTGTAACACACCCCCTTGATCCTAATTTGAGCAGATTGAGCTATTTTACTTTTGTTCTCCTCAACCTATTTATCAACTTTACTAACTCCTGGTTTGGCATTATTAGCCAATTCTTCTACACAAGCTAAAGAACGGTCAATTGTTTTTAGCTATAGCAATAACATCATTAAGTGTGGGATCATCTTCAACCAGAGCTCTTGTCTAATTATATCAGAATGACATGGAAGCATGAATTGGCCCCTAATGTGCTCCTCTACAGAAGCCTCAAATTTACAAGAACAGACAGTTTCCTTAGAATGGTAACATATTCTTCCTCACTTTCATTGCTCCCTCATGCCAAAATGAAATCTTTCCATCACTGTTCTAACTTTCGAAAGAGAATGCAGATCAATTTTTTTTATATAGGTTTCAAACTAGTTCAAATACTCTTCTTCCTAATACTCCTCCAAGTCTGGTAAATTTTCAAAAACTTGTCCTTTACACACCAAGCAGTGCATGAGAAGAGACTTTTTTCTATAAGGTGTGAGATTAGATCCACATACTTTGACATAATGAACAAATGCTTTCTTCCATTTTGACCATTTAATTTGAGGTTCTCCTGCTGAGGTGAGAAGGAATGGTTAAGGTAGTCTGCATCCTGGACTCCTGTGTATGAAAAGGTTAACACAATAATAACAAACAAAGCAACCACACACTTAACAATGAAAAGATAGAAATAAAACTAGACGAAGGAAATGATAAGCAAAAAAATTACAACAGAACAGTGGAGATAAAAAAAAGAAATCACAAGTTCCTGTAAATAGTGAATTTAGGGTTCGATTTTTTTTACCCACAAAGTAGTAAACCATAGGGATTAAGCACAGACTTACAGAATAGAGGTCTGCGGTCTGGACACTAATTCCCAGGGCACCCACTTGATGCATGAATGAAAACTTAATGAGAAGCAGAGTTCAGTAATACTGCTGAAGGGCACAAGAATAGAAGTCGCTGGTCTAGACACCCACGTGGTGCAGAAATTACAATTTATAATTCAGTAGTACTGCCAGACAGTAGAATAAACCAAGACCAAAGAGGTAGGGCATAGAGATACCAGTGTTGGTAAATGAAGTAAGGCTTGATGAACAAAGTGCTTCTCTGATGGAACGTTCTCTGAGCCTCAGCTTGCTGGGGTTGTACTTGTCGAGTGAGCTTGCTAAAGCACTTCACTAGTGGAGCCCGGGACTTCACTGCAGCAAGAACCTAGCAACGTAGAGTAGGCTGAAGGGTTCTTGTCTGAGCAGGAGTGTTAATGAACGGAAGCTTGAGGCACTCATGGATGCCAGAGAAGGCATCAGTAAAGTGTGGCCAGTAAAGATACAAGAGCCACTAAAAATACAAAAACTCACTGATGCTTCTCAGAACAGTACAAGAGAAGAAGAGTAGTGTCCAAAACCTGTCCAACTGAAGCAGTCGGAGGACCATTAATTCTCTTCATAATGTCACAAGTTATGCCAGAAATATGCCTCTCACCACCAATAGATGAAAGGCTGTAGAGGTTGTGTTGAGGTTCACCCCTGCCCCGTTTTACCACTGTAAAGATCCAAAATAACACCTCAAATAAGTTCAAGAAGTCTTTATTTAAGAGCACCCCACCTGCACAACTGCACGCTCTTAGGCCAGGCTCAAATGACTCAGAATGAAAATCCCAGGTCAGATCATCTCCTACCTTGAAGACCCACATTAATATGTAATTCTACTATAGCTCACGTACCTACAAATTCTTACAGTGGTTACTACAACTTCCTCCTTAGGGGAAGAAGGAGATGGGAAAAACACTGGTATCAACAATGTTGTGAGATGTTGTTGTGGGTTTCCCTTAGTCCTAGGCTTGACATCTTTATTTCAGCTTTAGGCCTGAAGTCTGTGTCTTTAAAGGCACACACATTTTCTTCATTTTAATCATTTTGATATTTATTAGCAGAGCCAGCTTTTTATCTCATTGTTTTTATATTTTAATCAGTTGCCTTTTCTGAGAAGGCATTGTTTGTATTGTACATTTTTTCAGCACCTCCACAGGCATTTCACTCTGTGCCTGTGGAGGTGCATCTCAAGGATGTTATGCTCGGTACATGATATTCTTATGACAATTGCCACTCCAGGAGGTAGGAGGCAACCCTCAGCCACAGACATATTGGCACATCAGACCTGTTCGTAGAACACTGTTATATAAACACCATGTAGGCCTAAAGAGGACAGAGGGTGTTACAGTCATGCCTGTCCAGGAACATACACCATTCCATTGCCCGCTTTGCTGATCCTGGCACTGACTGTTCAGCCAACTGGAAGGATTGCCAGCAGACAACAGGCAGACCCTGTGAGAAAGTAGCCTCTTTCTAGCCTTGTTACCCCCACTTTTGGCCTGTTTGTGAGTGTATGTCAGGATGTTTGTCACTGTTTTCACTGTCTCACTGGGATCCTGATGGCTGGGCCCCAGTGCTCATAGTGAAAACACTATGTTTTCAGTATGTTTGTTATGTGTCACTGGGACCCTGCTAATCAGGACCCCAGTGCTCATAAGGTTGTGGCCTATATGTATGTGTCACTGGGACCCTGTCACACAGGGCCCCAGTGCTCATAGGTGTGCATGTATGTGTTCCCTGTGTGGTGCCTAACTGTCTCACTGAGGCTCTGCTAACCAGAACCTCTGTGGTTATGCTCTCTCATTACTTTTAAATTGTCACTAACAGGCTAGTGACCAATTTTACCAATTCACATTGGCTTACTGGAACACCCTTATAATTCCCTAGTATATGGTACTAAGGTACCCAGGGTATTGGGGTTCCAGGAGATCCCTATGGGCTGCAGCAATTCTTTTGCCACCCATAGGGAGCTCTGACAATTCTTACACAGGCCTGCCACTGCAGCCTGAGTGAAATAACGTCCACGTTATTTCACAGCCATTTTACACTGCACTTAAGTAACTTATAAGTCACCTATATGTCTAACCTTTACCTGGTAAAGGTTAGGTGCAAAGTTACTTAGTGTGAGGGCACCCTGGCACTAGCCAAGGTGCCCCCACATTGTTCAGAGCCAATTCCCTGAACTTTGTGAGTGCGGGGACACCATTACACGCGTGCACTACATATAGGTCACTACCTATATGTAGCTTCACAATGGTAACTCCGAATATGGCCATGTAACATGTCTATGATCATGGAATTGCCCCCTCTATGCCATCCTAGCATAGTTGGCACAATCCCATGATCCCAGTGGTCTGTAGCACAGACCCTGCTACTGCCAAACTGCCCTTCCTGGGGTTTCACTGCAGCTGCTGCTGCTGCCAACCCCTCAGACAGGCATCTGCCCTCCTGGGGTCCAGCCAGGCCTGGCCCAGGATGGCAGAACAAAGAATTTCCTCTGAGAGAGGGTGTGACACCCTCTCCCTTTGGAAAATGGTGTGAAGGCAGGGGAGGAGTAGCCTCCCCCAGCCTCTGGAAATGCTTTCTTGGGCACAGAGGTGCCCAATTCTGCATAAGCCAGTCTACACCGGTTCAGGGACCCCTTAGCCCCTGCTCTGGCGCGAAACTGGACAAAGGAAAGGGGAGTGACCACTCCCCTGACCTGCACCTCCCCTGGGAGGTGTCCAGAGCTCCTCCAGTGTGCTCCAGACCTCTGCCATCTTGGAAACAGAGGTGCTGCTGGCACACTGGACTGCTCTGAGTGGCCAGTGCCACCAGGTGACGTCAGAGACTCCTGCTGATAGGCTCCTTCAGGTGTTAGTAGCCTATCCTCTCTCCTAGGTAGCCAAACCCTCTTTTCTGGCTATTTAGGGTCTCTGTCTCTGGGGAAACTTTAGATAACGAATGCATAAGCTCAGCCGAGTTCCTCTGCATCTCCCTCTTCACCTTCTGATAAGGAATCGACCGCTGACCGCGCTGGAAGCCTGCAAACCTGCAACATAGTAGCAAAGACGAATACTGCAACTCTGTAACGCTGATCCTGCCGCCTTCTCGACTGTTTTCCTGCTTGTGCATGCTGTGGGGGTAGTCTGCCTCCTCTCTGCACCAGAAGCTCCGAAGAAATCTCCAGTGGGTCGACGGAATCTTCCCCCTGCAACCGCAGGCACCAAAAAGCTGCATTACTGGTCCCTTGGGTCTCCTCTCAGCACGACGAGCGAGGTCCCTCGAATCCAGCAACACTGTCCAAGTGACCACCACAGTCCAGTGACTCTTCAGCCCAAGTTTGGTGGAGGTAAGTCCTTGCCTCACCTCGCTGGGCTGCATTGCTGGGAACCGCGACTTTGCAGCTACTCCGGCCCCTGTGCACTTCCGGCGGAAATCCTTCGTGCACAGCCAAGCCTGGGTCCACGGCACTCTAACCTGCATTGCACGACTTTCTAAGTTGGTCTTCGGCGACGTGGGACTCCTTTGTGCAACTTCGGCGAGCACCGTTTCACGCATCCTTGTAGTGCCTGTTTCTGGCACTTCTCCGGGTGCTACCTGCTTCAGTGAGGGCTCTTTGTCTTGCTCGACGTCCCCTCTCTCTGCAGGTCCAATTTGCGACCTCCTGGTCCCTCCTGGGCCCCAGCAGCGTCCAAAAACGCCAAACGCACGATTTGCGTGTAGCAAGGCTTGTTGGCGTCCTTCCGGCGGGAAAACACTTCTGCACGACTCTCCAAGGCGAGAGGGATCCGTCCACCAAAGGGAAAGTCTCTAGCCCTTTTTGTTCCTGCAGAAGCCTCAGCTTCTTCTGTCCAGTCGAAGCTTCTTTGCACCCGCAGCTGGCATTTCCTGGGCATCTGCCCATCTCCGACTTGCTTGTGACTTTTGGACTTGGTCCCCTTGTTCCACAGGTACCCTAGATTGGAAATCCACAGTTGTTGCATTGCTGGTTTGTGTCTTTCCTGCATTATTCCTCTAACACGACTATTTTGTCCTTAGGGGAACTTTAGTGCACTTTGCACTCACTTTTCAGGGTCTTGGGGAGGGTTATTTTTCTAACTCTCACTATTTTCTAATAGTCCCAGCGACCCTCTACAAGGTCACATAGGTTTGGGGTCCATTCGTGGTTCGCATTCCACTTTTGGAGTATATGGTTTGTGTTGCCCCTATCCCTATGTTTCCCCATTGCATCCTATTGTAACTATACATTGTTTGCACTGTTTTCTAAGACTATACTGCATATTTTTGCTATTGTGTATATATATCTTGTGTATATTTCCTATCCTCTCACTGAGGGTACACTCTAAGATACTTTGGCATATTGTCATAAAAATAAAGTACCTTTATTTTTAGTATAACTGTGTATTGTGTTTTCTTATGATATTGTGCATATGACACTAAGTGGTACTGTAGTAGCTTCACACGTCTCCTAGTTCAGCCTAAGCTGCTCTGCTAAGCTACCATTATCTATCAGCCTAAGCTGCTAGACACCCTATACACTAATAAGGGATAACTGGGCCTGGTGCAAGGTGCAAGTACCCCTTGGTACTCACTACAAGCCAGTCCAGCCTCCTACATTGGTTGTGCAGTGGTGGGATAAGTGCTTGAGACTACTTACCACTCTTGTCATTGTACTTTTCATAAGAGAAAAATATACAAAACAAGGTCAGTGTATATACACATAGCCAAAAAGTTTTGCATTTCCTCTTTTCACTCTTTTCTAAAGTGCTGAAAAGTACTCCTAAACTTTCAAAAAGTTCTTAAAAGTTTAAAAAGTTTTTTTCTGTCTTTCCAAAAAGTTCTGAAAACTTTTGTCTCTTTCTCTATCACTTTAACTCTCTCTAAAAAATGTCTGGCACAGGCCAAAGTGTTGATCTGTCCAAACTTGCATATGACAACCTTAGCTGGAAAAGAGCAAGGAGTCTCTGTATAGAGAGAGGTTTGAGTGTAGGGAAGAATCCTGCCTTGGAACTGTTAATTAACATGCTTAGAGAACAAGATAAGGCCATAGGTGCCCCATCTGTTGAAAAAGTACCTAATAGTTCCCAATCTGATTCAGGGACTCCCCCAGGAAAAGATTCAGGAAAGAAACTTCATAACCTGCCCATTACTAGACAATCTAGCATAGATGGTAATGATGATGAGCCACACCAAATAAATAGTGTTGTCTCACATCATAGCAAAAGCATTTATTCTCACCATACTGGTAGTAATGTTTCTGTAAACCAAGCTGTTAAGTTGGCTTCTGTAAGGGACAGGTCTCCTTCTGTTCATTCCCATCATAGCTCTGTTTCTAGAAATGTCCCTCCCACCAACCCTGATGACAGAATGTTAGAGAGGGAACTCAATAAGTTGAGGGTGGAACAAACCAGACTGAAGCTTAAAAAGCAACAGCTGGATTTGGATAGACAGTCTTTTGAATTAGAGAAGGAAAGACAGAAGTTGGGTTTAGATACCCATGGTGGCAGCAGCAGTAATCCCCATAGTCATCCTGCAAAAGAGCATGATTCCAGGATTCTGCACAAGATAGTTCCCCCTTATAAGGAGGGGGATGACATTAACAAGTGGTTTGCTGCACTTGAGAGGGCCTGTGTTGTACAGGATGTCCCTCAAAGGCAGTGGGCTGCTATCCTATGGCTATCATTTAGTGGAAAAGGTAGGGATAGGCTCCTTACTGTGAAAGAAAATGATGCTAATAATTTTACAGTTCTTAAGAATGCACTCCTGGATGGTTATGGCTTAACCACTGAACAGTACAGGATAAAGTTCAGAGAGACCAAAAAGGAGTCTTCACAAGACTGGGTTGATTTCATTGACCATTCAGTGAAGGCCTTGGAGGGGTGGTTACATGGCAGTAAAGTTACTGATTATGAAAGCCTGTATAACACAATCCTGAGAGAGCATATACTTAATAATTGTGTGTCTGATTTGTTGCACCAGTACCTGGTAGACTCTGATCTGACCTCTCCCCAAGAATTGGGAAAGAAGGCAAACAAATGGGTCAGAACAAGGGTGAACAGAAAAGTTCATACAGGGGGTGACAAAGATGGCAATAAGAAGAAAGATGGTGAAAAATCTCAAGATAAGCATGGGGATAAGGGTAAAACCAAAGATCCCACTTCAAATCTTAAACACTCTTCAGAGGGTGGGGATAAAACTAATTCTTCCTCTTCTTCTCAACCTGCACACATTAAAAAGCCTTGGTGCTTTGTGTGTAAAAACAGAGGCCATAGGCCAGGGGAGAAGTCCTGTCCAGGTAAACCCCCTGAGCCTACCACCACTAATACATCAAGCTCTAGTGCCCCTAGCAGTAGTGGTACTAGTGGTGGGACTGCTGGC
The DNA here is from genome assembly GCF_031143425.1 of Pleurodeles waltl. Lineage (NCBI taxonomy): Eukaryota > Metazoa > Chordata > Amphibia > Caudata > Salamandridae > Pleurodeles > Pleurodeles waltl. The sequence continues at coordinate 516,500,784 of NC_090440.1, read as the reverse complement.
AACAGTCAAGCAAAGGGTGTAGTTGGGTTCACTTATGGGTCCATAGTGGAAACTGATGTAATCAGTCCCAAGACAGTTTCTGTCACACCTAGTGGCATTGGCCTTGCCACACTGGCTGCTTGTCCCCTTACAATGGATAAGTACAGGCAGACAGTTTCAATAAATGGTGTTGAGGCCTTGGCCTACAGGGACACAGGTGCCAGTTTCACTTTGGTGACTGAAAACCTAGTGCACCCTGATCAACACATCATTGGACAACAGTATAAGATTATTGATGTCCATAACTCCACTAAGTTTCTTCCCTTAGCTATAATTCAGTTTAGTTGGGGTGGAGTTACTGGCCCTAAGCAGGTGGTGGTATCACCTAGCTTACCTGTAGACTGTCTCTTAGGTAATGACCTAGAGGCCTCAGGTTGGGCTGATGTAGAGTTTTATGCCCATGCAGCCATGCTGGGCATCCCTGAGGAATTGTTCCCTCTCATTTCTACTGAAATGAAAAAGCAAAGGAGAGAAGGCCTAAAAACTCAGGAACCCTCTCCATCAACAGGTAAAAAGGGTATCACAGTATCCCCTAACCACCCTACCATTCAGGATACCATTCCTGTGGTGGGAGAAACCTCTCCTGGGGTGGCACCTGTTCAAAGGGAATCATCAGTTGGCACAACTGTACTCCCTGAGGTGGAAGTACCTCTCTGTGGGATAACTAACATTGGTGAGAAAAAGAGCACCATTTTAGTTAACATGGAGCATCCCTCCAACCCTCCCAGAGAAACTTTAGTGCAGAAACTCTGCACTGCCTCACAACACTTAGGACAGCATCCCTGCCCTAGTGTGGAGCTGATAGGACAGCATCCCTGCCCTGCTCCAACCCAAGAGAAACAGCATCCCTGTTCTCTCTTCCAGCCATATGAACAAAGTTTTTGCCCAGCTATGGCTTTTCTGAGACAGCATCCCTGTCTGGCATTTCCATCACTACAAATAGGTTCAGTGGACAATTCCCACTGCTCTAAACTAAAACTTACTGATAGAAACTCTGAAAATACATCTTCACATTGTTGCTTAGCTAAAAAACTTCAAACAGGGTGGTTTACATCCCCACAGGGAAGTAACCATATAGTGGATGATAAAGGGAGTAACCAGTCTATTGCAGAGCTACTCTCTACTTATCACCACTTAGACAATAAAGTCTCAACTGGCCAAGGTTAGCCTTATTGTCCTTCGTTTGGGGGGGGTTGTGTGAGAAAGTAGCCTCTTTCTAGCCTTGTTACCCCCACTTTTGGCCTGTTTGTGAGTGTATGTCAGGATGTTTGTCACTGTTTTCACTGTCTCACTGGGATCCTGATGGCTGGGCCCCAGTGCTCATAGTGAAAACACTATGTTTTCAGTATGTTTGTTATGTGTCACTGGGACCCTGCTAATCAGGACCCCAGTGCTCATAAGGTTGTGGCCTATATGTATGTGTCACTGGGACCCTGTCACACAGGGCCCCAGTGCTCATAGGTGTGCATGTATGTGTTCCCTGTGTGGTGCCTAACTGTCTCACTGAGGCTCTGCTAACCAGAACCTCTGTGGTTATGCTCTCTCATTACTTTTAAATTGTCACTAACAGGCTAGTGACCAATTTTACCAATTCACATTGGCTTACTGGAACACCCTTATAATTCCCTAGTATATGGTACTAAGGTACCCAGGGTATTGGGGTTCCAGGAGATCCCTATGGGCTGCAGCAATTCTTTTGCCACCCATAGGGAGCTCTGACAATTCTTACACAGGCCTGCCACTGCAGCCTGAGTGAAATAACGTCCACGTTATTTCACAGCCATTTTACACTGCACTTAAGTAACTTATAAGTCACCTATGTGTCTAACCTTTACCTGGTAAAGGTTAGGTGCAAAGTTACTTAGTGTGAGGGCACCCTGGCACTAGCCAAGGTGCCCCCACATTGTTCAGAGCCAATTCCCTGAACTTTGTGAGTGCGGGGACACCATTACACGCGTGCACTACATATAGGTCACTACCTATATGTAGCTTCACAATGGTAACTCCGAATATGGCCATGTAACATGTCTATGATCATGGAATTGCCCCCTCTATGCCATCCTAGCATAGTTGGCACAATCCCATGATCCCAGTGGTCTGTAGCACAGACCCTGGTACTGCCAAACTGCCCTTCCTGGGGTTTCACTGCAGCTGCTGCTGCTGCCAACCCCTCAGACAGGCATCCGCCCTCCTGGGGTCCAGCCAGGCCTGGCCCAGGATGGCAGAACAAAGAACTTCCTCTGAGAGAGGGTGTGACACCCTCTCCCTTTGGAAAATGGTGTGAAGGTAGGGGAGGAGTGGCCTCCCCCAGCCTCTGGAAATGCTTTCTTGGGCACAGAGGTGCCCACTTCTGCATAAGCCAGTCTACACCGGTTCAGGGACCCCTTAGCCCCTGCTCTGGCGCGAAACTGGACAAAGGAAAGGGGAGTGACCACTCCCCTGACCTGCACCTCCCCTGGGAGGTGTCCAGAGCTCCTCCAGTGTGCTCCAGACCTCTGCCATCTTGGAAACAGAGGTGCTGCTGGCACACTGGACTGCTCTGAGTGGCCAGTGCCACCAGGTGACGTCAGAGACTCCTGCTGATAGGCTCCTTCAGGTGTTAGTAGCCTATCCTCTCTCCTAGGTAGCCAAACCCTCTTTTCTGGCTATTTAGGGTCTCTGTCTCTGGGGAAACATTAGATAACGAATGCATGAGCTCAGCCGAGTTCCTCTGCATCTCCCTCTTCACCTTCTGATAAGGAATCGACCGCTGACCGCGCTGGAAGCCTGCAAACCTGCAACATAGTAGCAAAGACGACTACTGCAAGTCTGTAACGCTGATCCTGCCGCCTTCTCGACTGTTTTCCTGCTTGTGCATGCTGTGGGGGTAGTCTGCCTCCTCTCTGCATCAGAAGCTCCGAAGAAATCTCCAGTGGGTCGACGGAATCTTCCCCCTGCAACCGCAGGCACCAAAAAGCTGCATTACCGGTCCCTTGGGTCTCCTCTCAGCACGACGAGCGAGGTCCCTCGAATCCAGCGACGCTGTCCAAGTGACCCCCACAGTCCAGTGACTCTTCAGCCCAAGTTTGGTGGAGGTAAGTCCTTGCCTCACCTCGCTGGGCTGCATTGCTGGGAACCGCGACTTTGCAGCTACTCCGGCCCCTGTGCACTTCCGGCGGAAATCCTTCGTGCACAGCCAAGCCTGGGTCCACGGCACTCTAACCTGCATTGCACGACTTTCTAAGTTGGTCTCCGGCGACGTGGGACTCCTTTGTGCAACTTCGGCGAGCACCATTTCACGCATCCTCGTAGTGCCTGTTTCTGGCATTACTCCGGGTGCTACCTGCTTCAGTGAGGGCTCTTTGTCTTGCTCGACGTCCCCTCTCTTTGCAGGTCCAATTTGCGACCTCCTGGTCCCTCCTGGGCCCCAGCAGTGTCCAAAAACGCCAAACGCACGATTTGCATGTAGCAAGGCTTGTTGGCGTCCTTCCGGCAGGAAAACACTTCTGCACGACTCTCCAAGGCGAGAGGGATCCGTCCACCAAAGGGAAAGTCTCTAGCCCTTTTCGTTCCTGCAGAAACCTCAGCTTCTTCTGTCCAGTCGAAGCTTCTTTGCACCCGCAGCTGGCATTTCCTGGGCATCTGCCCATCTCCGACTTGCTCTTGACTTTTGGACTTGGTCCCCTTGTTCCACAGGTACCCTAGATTGGAAATCCACAGTTGTTGCATTGCTGGTTTGTGTCTTTCCTGCATTATTCCTCTAACACGACTATTTTGTCCTTAGGGGAACTTTAGTGCACTTTGCACTCACTTTTCAGGGTCTTGGGGAGGGTTATTTTTCTAACTCTCACTATTTTCTAATAGTCCCAGCGACCCTCTACAAGGTCACATAGGTTTGGGGTCCATTCGTGGTTCGCATTCCACTTTTGGAGTATATGGTTTGTGTTGCCCCTATCCCTATGTTTCCCCATTGCATCCTATTGTAACTATACATTGTTTGCACTGTTTTCTAAGACTATACTGCATATTTTTGCTATTGTGTATATATATCTTGTGTATATTTCCTATCCTCTCACTGAGGGTACACTCTAAGATACTTTGGCATATTGTCATAAAAATAAAGTACCTTTATTTTTAGTATAACTGTGTATTGTGTTTTCTTATGATATTGTGCATATGACACTAAGTGGTACTGTAGTAGCTTCACACGTCTCCTAGTTCAGCCTAAGCTGCTCTGCTAAGCTACCATTATCTATCAGCCTAAGCTGCTAGACACCCTATACACTAATAAGGGATAACTGGGCCTAGTGCAAGGTGCAAGTACCCCTTGGTACTCACTACAAGCCAGTCCAGCCTCCTACAGACCCTTGCTCGTCTTTCAGGTATGGGGTCAGGGCTCTTTTCATAGACTGGGATAGGCAGAGAGGCCAACACCATTATGCTTTCAGGTTTTAGACATTTGGGAGTAAGTAGAAATCATTAGGTTTTGTAATAATACCTCGATGGTGGGATTGTTCATCTTCTTCACTTTACTGGTAACCATAATCACTGTATCATGCTTCACCTGCCTAATTATCACAGCCACGTTGTTTTATAATCAAATGCAGAGTCTTCAATAAATATATTGAAAGCTATCTTGTATTTCTTCGTTTGCCTTGGCATGTGTGAGACTTTGTGTAACTGAGAGAAAAGGTACAATTTGTTCACTACAACTTCCCTGAGGAGTCGGAGTGTCATGTCTTTAGGCTGCCACAAATCACCCTTACTTTATAGGTTGGGGTGAGATGCTGCAAGCTAGCCGACTAAGTCAGGCCAACAGCTTCCAGACGGTGTGGGACTGAGTCAGTCACACACATGCTCAGTGCTAACGCCCTTTAACTAGGCAGCCTTACCCCCAAGGTAAGAGTCCTACAACAACATGAAATGGATAAGCAACTGTAGACAAAAATGGAATGACTTGGTCTCAGGGTGGCCTTATCCAAAAAAAAAAAACTAAACATAGGTTCAGTATACAGCAAGGCACCAAGTTCTCCTATTGTTTTGCCAGAAGAGATTGTAGCTCAACAAAGAACCTTAAAGTACAAAACTTTTAAACCTGCATAATCCAAAGGCTTGTAAGGAAAACCCTAGAGAGACCTTAAAACTAAGGGGCAGATTTACAGGAAAGTGGTGCATTGGTCCCGATGTGCACTCTTCTTGTGTCACCCTTGACCCCCTAATGACACCATGGTTGTGCTGTATTTACTATACGGTGCAATGGCAGTCGTTACCACAACAGCGTCAAAATTGTTGACGCTGTTGCGCCGCGTTGCTGCACTAACGTAAAAAATGTTGACGCTAGTGCAGCAAAGCACAGAGAGGTGCCTAGATTATTATGGGTGTATCACCTTAACGCCTGCCCTGAGCAGAAGTTAAAAATTACGGAAAAAATGGTGCAGTGAAATCTTGTAAATTTCACTGCACCATTTTTTGGACTTCTTGCATGGGAATGCCCTCCTTGAATACATTATGCCTGGCGCAGGTATAATGTGGCGCAAGGGTGTGCAAAGTGGCACAATGCATGCCTGCATGCATGAAAGCCAGGATTGGTGAAGTTTGCTCCAAAGTGTTGCTTTTGAGGCAAGATCTCCGAAACATTGCAGACCATGTAATGGCCACAGAGGATAGGGTGTCTGTTGAAAATGGTGCTTTTTGCAGGGTCCAAGGATCTTCACTCAGCCAGACACTTTTCAACATCTACATGGCACCGCTTGCCAGGATCATCAAACAACACAAGCTAAACATAGTCTCCTATGCCAATGATACCCAACTGATCCTCTCCCTGTCCTTGGACTCTGTAAAGGCCAAGAGAAATTTCCACAACGGGATGAGAGCAGTTGCCGCCTGGATGGAAGCAAGCTGCCTCAAGCTCAACTCGCTCAAGACAGAGATCCTCGAAATCGGCTCCACCCCTTCCACCTGGAATGATTCCTGGTGGCCCACCGCACTGGGAAACGCCCCCGCAGACCAGGCACGCAACCTGGGCATCATCCTGGACTCCTCTCTATCCATGACCTGCCAAGTCAACGCCGTCTCTTCGTCATGCATCCACACCCACCAACTCCTGCAGAAGATTTTCAAGTGGATTCCCTCTAACAGGAGGAAGACAGTCACCCATGCACTCAGCACTAGCAAACTGGGCTACGGCAACGCACTCTAGGTCGGCATCACCAAGAAACTTCAATCAGGACTACAAAGAATCCAGAAGGCAGCAGCCAGACTCATCCTGGACATCCTATGACACAGCCACATCTCCTCCCACCTCAGAGACCTACACTGGCTCCCAGTCAACAAACGCATCACATACAAACTTCTGATCCACACATACAAGGCACTGCACAACATAGGACCAGTATACCTCAACCACTGCCTCACCTTCTACGTACCCAACAGACATTTCCGTTCTTCCCAGCTTGCCCTTGCAGCCGTCCCGAAGATTCAGAAAAGCACAGCAGGAGGAAGATCCTTTTCCTACCTAGCAGCCCAGACATGGAACACGCTACCTCCCAAGCTCAGGCAGACCACATCACTTAAACAGTTCAGGAAGGACATCAAGACGTGGCTCTTTGACTGAGCAGCACACCTACAAACATCACCTTGAGACCTATGGATGATTAGCCGAGCTCTACAAATCTCTGATTGATTGAATCTCTGAATGATTGATCCCCAAACATTTTGCCACCGACCTCCTGATTCTGACTGTGTGCTGCACTTAATTTTTGCTGGCTTTAGGATTCTGGACACTTTGCCACAGCTGATCAGTGCTAAAGTGCAAGTGCTCCCTGTCTAAATTGTATTGGTTTATCCATGATTGGCATTTTTGATTTACTAGTAAGTCTCTAATAAAGTGCGCTATGTGTACCCAGGGCTTGTAAGTCAAATTCTACTAGTGGGCCTGCAGCACTGATTGTGCCACCCACATGAGTAGCCCTGTAAACACGACTCAGACTTGCCACTGCAGTGTCTGTGTGAGCAGTTTTAAACTGCCACATCGGCCTGGCAAGTGCACCCACTTGCCAGGCTCAAACCTTCCCTTTTACTACATGTAAGTCACCCCTTAAATAGGCAGCTCCATGGGCAAGATGTGGTGTCTTTGAAAGGTAGGACATGTACTGGTGTGTTTTACATGCCCTGATATTTAAATACTGCTAAATTCGTTTTTCACTATTGCAAGGCCTATCTCTCCCATAGGATAATACAGGGATTGCCATGAAATATCTTTTAAGTGTAATTTCCCATTGGGAGCAGATAGAGGTTTGGAGCTTGGGGTCTCTGAACTCCCAATTTAAAAATATATATTTTGGTCAAGTTGGTTTTGGAATTGTGAGTTTGAAAACACCACTTTTAGAAAGTGTGTATTTTCTTGCTGAACCATTCTGTGCCTCTGCCTGTCTGCTGAATGCACGTCTGGGTCAGGGTGACAGTTGGGCTGTTTGTGTATTCACTTTAGACAGTCACTGAAAGGGAGCTGAGGTGTACCCTGCATATCCTGATAGCCTATCACCAGGCCGATGGGTCTTCCTGAACTAGAGTGGTGGGAGGAGCTGACACTTGCAACTGAATAGGGCTGTGCCTGTCCTCACACAAAACAATCTCCAGACCCCTGGAGTGTGTCTGGGGGCAGGGAAGGGAAAGGTGGGTCTTGTGCACTACAAAGACTTCTCTTTGATGTTTACCTACTTCAAAGACAGAAAGGGGTATACGTACTTGACCTCTGACCCCACATAGTTAGAATGCTTCTGGACTAAGGCCATTCTATCAGGAAGAAGAGCTCGATGCTGTGGGAGGGACTGCCACTCTGCCTGTTGCTTTGTTGATATGACCTGGTGCTTGCTGTTTCTGTCCTGGTAGTGGAGGGACTGGACTTTGCTTTTAACATCATGTTTTCCAAGGTTCTCTAAGGACTTCAACTGAGCTTGCCTCCTGTTAAGAAGTCTCAGGGACACCAAAGACTTCAACTGCCAGTGCCTGGGCTCTTCTGCTGAGAGTCCTGACTTGCCACATGGTGCCAACACCAGTCCCTGGGTCCCCTGGGACTGTTAGCTGGTGACCTGAAGGAGAAAATCCATGCACCGACACATCGCAGCTGAAAAAGCGATGCAACACCTGCAGAATTGACTCATCGCCTGTTTCACATTGAAAAATTGAAGCAGGTCCTGCACAATTGACACAGAGCCTGTTTCACTGCAGTTTCATCATCACAGCGTGTCTGGATTTTCCATGCATCATCCCTGAGTGTCAATTTGTCATCAACCCCGCACCACAGTAAGGAACTGAGGCTGCGTATCTAGAAATCAATGCATCGCATTTACTGCGAGGAAAGATTCAACACATCACTTCCCCTGCTAGTAAGGAACCAACCTATCACCTCACCTGCAAGGAAAGAATCAATGCACAACCTGTTCTGCGCAGTTAGGAACTGGGTGGTGGTGCCGGGGGTTATCTTAGCTGTGTGACTCCCTTACCCTGACTAGAGTGAGGGCCCCTACTTGGACTGGGTACAAACCACTGCCAACTAGAGTCCACATTTCTAAGTGTCTAAACTGGAAGACACCACACACTCCCTAGGGAAGGATCTGACAGAGGTGAAGACAATCACTAAAGACTTGCTGAGGAGAGTGGATGATGCAGAGAACTGGGCACGGTGCAACAACCTGAGACTGGTGGGCTTCCTTGAGGGAGAAGGGGGGTCTAACATGGCAGACTTCTTGCAGCAAAGCTCCACTCCATCTTCATGGCTGATACATTTTCCACTTGTTTCATTATTGAACGAGCTTTTTGAGCGATTGCTGCCGAGCCACTGCCTGGTGCCTCCCCCACGAGCGATAATTGCATGGCTTTTGAACTTTCAAAAATGGGATGTGATACTTAGGGACGCAATACAAATGGGCGTGATCAAATACAAATCCTACACCATCATGCTTTTCCTGACTACTCCCATGAGCTACAGAAACAGAAGACATTTGATGCAGTGAAAGCCAAGCTCCTGTCCAGCAGCTGCAGTATATGTTGCTCTTCCCTGTCAAATTAAAGGTGCTGTTCAAGGACAAGACCCACTTTTCTTCACACTTGGAGCTTGCTTGAAGAGTGGCCCCAGCTACAGTCTTCATAGAGTTTATCAAATGAAATGTCTGGACTAGGGGCCAGACCCAAACTCTGTAGGCAATAGGCAAACAACAAGCCCGAGATGGAAGAGATGGAGACAAATCCCTGGAGGGGGGCTGCGGGTGGTTGAGTGGCGGGAGAGAGATCTTTAGATTTAGAGGGAGGGATTCTGCGGAGGAGGAGCCAGCATTCCCAGATTGGCAGAGATGATAGGGCTACTCAGCTGATGACAGTTGGTGGCCTGTGAGAGGAGCTGCCACTCTGGTTTAGTGTGAGCTGTGTGTAAGGTGTGTGTGGGACATGTTGGGTGCATTAGAAGAGAGACTGTAAAACGCATGTTTGGTTTGGGTGATTTTCCTCTTTTTTTTCCTGCCAGAGTTGCTCGTTTGAATTTGGGAGTGTGTTGTGTGACTTTCATCTTATTTGAAATTTTGTGTTAGTTGTTGGGAATATGTGGGGGGGCTACAGACCTCTCAGGCCCTGCCTGTGAAGTAGTTGTCTTTTTGGAAATGAGGGTTTATACTCACAGGGGATGGGGGTTGTGGAGAGGTTTCAGTGAGTGTTGTTTATTAGTGGTTGTTAGGTTAATGTTTGAGAAGCGAATAGGCTGCGGACACAGTGCGGCTGTCAAATATGCTGCTGTGAGCGGATTGATATGCCACAGTGTACGTATGGCACAGACTAATGAGTTAGACACCTCTAGTCACTTTATCATGACCTGGAATGTTAATGGACTGGGCAATAAGGTCAAGCGAGGCCTGGTCGCAACTTTTAATAGACACTATAAACTCAATGTAGTCCTGCTCCAGAAGACCCACTTAATGGTAACCCAATGCTGTTTCTTATGTCTAGGGGCGTACACTACACAGGCCCATGAGGGGTTTACCTCACACTCTCTGGGGTAGAAATTTTGATCCAGAAGATGTCCCCCTTTTAGGTTCTGAAGACCTAGATAGATCCCGGTCTTTGGGGGAGGACAGATGTCACACATATTAGTGTTTATACACCCCCACGCCGGCAACAGTCCACCCTAGACCATATTGTTAGAAACAGACTCCTCCCTCCACATTGTGCAGGTGACTTTAATGATGTTATGGGCACACCCAGGGAGATGCCGCTAGCCCACTTTGCAAGCACACTGGGACTCTGATCTTTGGCACCATTAATGCCCAGAGGATATGGCATATTCTCCCAGACTCAGAGGGTGTTCTCTAGACTGGACTATATTTTTGCCCCGGCAGGTGATTTTAGTAGGATTGAAAAAACTGACTACCTGGCTTGGGTTTTGTGCGACCATCCCCTGCTTTGGCTTTCCCTGGGCAGAAGGTCCCACATTCAGGACTGGGATGGAAGTTAAATTCATGGGAACTATGAGATGAGGCAGTCTCATGGGACCCCCATGTGGACATTGAGCTCTACTTTACGGAAAATAGGGAGTCTGTCTGCACCACTATAGTTTTGTGGGAGGCCTACAAGATGGTGCAGAACATAATTGCAAATAAGAAGAGGAGAAACTAGAGAGTTTGAGGCTAATGAACGTCAGTTTGTGTGTGCTGAGGGTGTCCCCGGGGCACTTTCTGACCCCCAGATCCTTTGGTAGATCGCAGCCCTGCACACTGAATACTGTGCTCTAGCACAATGCAAGGCAGGGAACCAAATTCTAGCCACGCAGCACCACCTCTATGAAACAGGAAATAGGGAAAGTAAGCTGCTGGCATGGCTTAGTCAGTGGGAGGCAGAGGCTCACTGGGTGCTGTGTATTGTGGGTTGCAATAGTGAATCCTACACCACCAATAGGTGTATAGTGGAGGACTTTGCTAGGTACTATGATGCCCTCATTAGGGCGCGCCCCCTTGCCGGGGTCCAGCGAATTGTGGCCTCCTTTGACACAGTGACTATGCTGACCATCCCAGCGGAGGATTGAGTGGCCCTAGATGAGGAAATTACACTCCATGATATACAGGTGGCTATAGCAAAGCTAAATTTGGTGAAGACCCCAGGGCGCAATGTTCTCCCTGCTGAATTCTTTAGGAGAAACACCAGGATCCTTGGCCCTGCCTCATTAAAATGTTCCTTGAGGCCTGAGATGTGGGAGCACTGTCGCCTGACCTGCAGCGTGCCACGTTAGTGGTTATCCATAAACAAGGAAGCCAGCGACGAATTGTGATTCACATCACCCGATCTCGCAGCTCAATGTGGAGATCAAGATTCTGGTCACAGTGTTGGCCACTAGGCTCATTGGCATTATATCCACCCTGATCCATAGGGATCCAGAAGATGCTTTATACTGAGGAGGTCTACTAGATATAACCTTTGCAGGCTCCATAATTGACTGACGGTGGTCCACCCCCATATATTATTTTCTCTAAATGCCAAATAGGCGTTTGATGCTGTGCATTGACCATTCTTGTTGCAGAACTTGGAGAGATTTGGTTTCAGCTCCAAATTCCTGGCCTGGATAACATTGCTGTATCAGGCGCCCATGGCAACGGTGTGGTTCAATGGAGTCCTCTCTTCAGAGTTCCCCATTGTAAAAGGAAGTTGACAGGGCTGTCCTCTTTCCTCTCTCCTGTTCGCCCTTTCCTTAGCGCCACTGGCCTGTGAGGTCCGTAACCATACCAACATTAAGGGTTTCTGGGATACTGAGACTACCATGGAAGAGGAAAAGATCTTGCTGTATGCGGATGATATCCTCTTGTACATCACACATCTGGCAGAGACAATCCCCATGGTTTTTCAGGTCTTCGAATGCTATGGCGACTACTTGGGGTACACTATAAATTGGGATAGTCTTGTACCCCATTAGGGGGGGAACTGGACCTGGCTAAGGCTATGGATGGGGAGGAGTTCCAATATCTTGGGATCTATATGTCCTCAGACTGGGAGAGATGCCTCGAGTGGAATCTGAGGAGGGTGCTGTTGGATTCTCATGCTGATGCTGACCGTTGGAGAGTGGTACCATTGACATTACTGGGCAGCACTGCCATGCTTAAAATGATTACACTACTAAAATTCTTATATGTTCTCCAAAACACATATTATAAGATCCTGGATGAGATTTTTGTCAGGATTGATGGAGAGGTCAGAAAATTATTGTGGAACAATGGACATCCAGGATAGCGCTGAAGACACTGCAGTGCAACCAATATAATGGAGGTATTGCCCTCCTGGATATCTGGGTTTACTACTGGGCAGCCCACCTAATTGCCATCAATGACTGGGGGTATACATCTCATGATCATCCCACATATGTTTCAGAGAGGACTCAGTTTCAGCCACAGTCCTATTTGCATTATCTCTTTGGGGGAAAAAGTCCCGGACGGCTGCTGCCAGTGACCCAGGTGGTTATTGAGGTGTGGATCAAAGCTAACAGTTGTATAGGATGGGTGATTAGAGTCACCCAAAAGTCCCCGTTGTCGACGGGGGCAAGATTTTAAGGCAATTGGGAAGCTGAGGGGCTTTGGAGCTTGGGATCTCATTGGAATATCCAAGATCGATGATCTCCTCAAGGATGGGTGCCTTACATCCTTAGGTTCCCTTCAGCGGGATTATCAACTTCAAAATAGACAATATTTCAAATATGCCCAACTCAATCATGCTTGGTGTGCAGAGGGTCTGAAGGTTCATGACCTGCCCGAATATGACCCCCTAGATGGTAGGCTACTCATGGGAGAGATTGTGGAAAAGGCGGTCTACTTCACATAGAAAACGCTCAATAATAACATGCCCTGAAGAATCTGAGGGAAAAGTAGGAAAATGGGGTGGAAGAACTTGATGATACAGTCTGAGAGGCTGCCTTGATGCACCCAAGGGAGTTGGCTATTGAATCCAGATTGAGGGGTTCATTACGAACTTGGCGGGAAAACTCGCCGAGTTCGGCGCTGAAGGTTAACAGAAGATCGCCAGCGTGCAGAACCCCCCGCCAGCCACTTAAACAATATCCGGCTGGGCCGGCTGGTGGAAACAGTGTTTTTGCCAGCCAGCCCAGCTGGATGCAGGGCCTGAACATTCACGCCGGCTCCAAATGGAGCCAGCGGCAATGTAGCAGTGCGGCGGGTGCAGCAGTACCAGTCACGCATTTCACTGCCCGTAAATAGGGCAGTGAAATGCGCAACGGGGCTGTGCATGGGGGCCTCTGCACTGCCTATGCCAAGTGCATGGGCAGTGCAGGGGCCTCCAGGGGGGCCCGAGTCACCCATTCCGCCAACCTTTTTCCCTGGCTGGATAAACCGCCAGGGAAAGGCTGGTGGAACCTGACTCATTATCCGCACTGTCCTGTCGGATTGGCTCCAAAGTGGCAGTTCAGCCCTCCTGAGACTTATACAGTTGAAAATTCTCCACCGGGTCTATTATGACTGCGTCCACCTGCATAAAATGGATAGAGCGGAGTACTTGAGTGTCTGCGGTGTAGGGGAGACTGGGGCTTCTTCCTTCGTACCCTCTGGGGTTGCCCTAACATACAAACATATTGGAGAGTAATACTCAGTGAATTAGGCAGTATTCCTGGGGTGAACTTCCCAATTGGCCCCAAGTATGTTCTCCTTGGCATACCCACAGATGTGGATGCCCCACTTTATAAACTTCTTTTCTGCAACTTGGGCCTGGTGGTTGGTGAAGAGGGACGTGGTCAAGCGTTGGGTGTCTCTGCGATACCCTCCCTTCAGGAATGGAGGACGAGGATGTATTTATATATGGCGCTTGAGAAGGTCACTCACAAAAGAAGAGGTGGCCCACGTAAGTTCTGTAAGATCTGCGGTTCCTGGACAAAATATCATAGATGATGGAAATGTGACCTCATCGGCCCAGTCCTAATGTTTTATGCTTTGCTGCTATTTGTATTGGTATGATTCTTTGTCGCTTACTTGAGTGGTACTCAGTCACTGCATGTGAAATTTGTCCTAGTGGACACTGTGCTGCTGATCCCCGCTCTGGTTATTCTATTATTGTGAGTTCGAGTTTGCACTCCTTCTTATTGTGTTTTTCTGAAAAACAAAATAAATATATTTTAAAAAAAGATTGGAAACCTGAGAGGCAAGGGCTTGAGCAGAAGTATACAGGGTGGACTGGCTGATAGGCAAAAAAGTAGGAAGTAGGAAGAACATTAAGGCCAGTAAGGAACTACTAGCAGTACCTCTGGCTGACCTTTCTGGATCTTTTGCAGAATGTTTGTATGGCATAAAGATCTATTTTATGTATTTCCACCAGTTTTTCTTATCCAAGTCACCAATCTGTTCACTTGCCAAGCTTCTGGAGATTGAATGTGACTTCAAAAGCATCGAAGAAGGATATTCTCTATAGTGACAACAGGTCCAGCCAAATGCTTCCGTCCTCTGAATAGTATGATGGAATACTATGGGGTGGAGACTGAGGGATGTTGAAGATCGGAAAGACAGACTCAGCTGATCTGCTTGCCCATTCAGTCTTTCAGGAAGATACAATGCACTGAGATTGAGGAGATTGTCCTCCACCCAGAGTCAAAGCTTGTGCATCAGCAGAGCTAGATGGGAAGATCTTGTACCTCCGTGATGATTTGAGTAAGTTCTGACTATGTGTTCATGCAAGCAATGCCTGACCTTTCAGCCGAGGACCAAAGTGAAAAAGAGTCAGCTGAAATGCTCTCAGTTCTTTCCAATTGGAAGACATCAGGAGTTCCTGACTAGACTGTCCTATTTGCCCCAAACCACTCTCTTATCTAACATAGCACCCCACCCAAGGACATTTGCATCTTCTGTTATTACCCTAAGACTGGCAAGGAGAAAGAGGTAACCACTTGCATCTTCTGTTATTACCCTGAGACTGGGAAGGAGAAAGAGACAACCCCTTTTCAGAGATTCTGAATGAAGCCTCCCTTGGAGGTCTCCGGTAATCTGAGATTGAACCATGAAATTGTAGTCATAGGAAACTGAATTCCAGTTCGGTAACAGATAGTTTTTTAAAGGATAAAAATGTAGCCCGGCCCATGGATCAACTGTCTGGGTCATGTTTCCCCGGGCTACGGCCCACTTCCTGGCTGTGGCTTACTTCTTGGTAAAAAGCTCCCTCAAATGACTGTGACTTTCCCTTCTGGGTTCAAGAAGAAACGCCTTCCTCAATGCTGTGTAAAGCAATGCACCTATGAATTGGAGAGTCTGAGAAGGAATCAGATTGAATTCCTGTGTATTTATACAAAAGAATTGTGGTCCTAAAACACTCAGCAGATAGTTTTAAAATCTTCCGAGCCCTTAAAAAGACAAAAGAGGAAATCATACAACATTACAGAAAACTCAAATGCCATCAAAATTCATTTCACTAACCACTGTAGCCAGCAGTTTTGTGAATATTCTTGGAGCAGAAGCCAGACTTATTGGAGTACTTGAAATTGGTAATGTTCATTTAGAACACAGAAACAAAGAAACATCTGAGAGTTCTTGTGAATTGATACATTAATAGATGCCACTAAGGTCAACTGATGTCAGGAAATTTTCTTCGTTCCCAACAGCTGCAAACTGTTCTGCAAATATCAGATTGTGAATCTCTGGTAGGGATGTACTTGCTTACCTCCTTCAGATCCAGCTCCAGTCTGAAAACTCCGGACTGTTTTCGACTTGTAAAATGATTGAGTAACATCATGTGCCTTTTTCCTCGAGTGCTGCTGGAATTGTAGCTGCTTTGTCCAGCATTCCCTCAAGAGGTGCCCAATGCTGTACTGTATCCCCAAGTAACAGTGTTCGACAGATAAATTACTCTGGGGGGCAGTGGAAATTTATCAGGAACCCCCTTTGTACAATCTTCACGGCCGAGAATCAGAAATACTGTGTTCCCAAGTCTTTGAAAAATATTTGAGACAGCTGCCACCCACTTTGTCCTTCATCTGACTGCGAAGAAAGTCATGCTTTAGGGGATGTAAGTATATTGGCTGGTGGAGCAGCCTGTAATCAGGACTTGTCGGCAACAGGACCCCAGCCACGATCCCTGCCTCGAAAGGGTTGACTTCCACTTGAACTATGGGAAGGTCAAAACAGCTCCCTTAAAGCTAAAAACTGTCTCTAACTTATTATTGTACCGGAGTCATCACCTTCATGTTCCTCCTTCAGCTGATGCTTGAAGAGTTTTTCTTCAGAAAATTAAAGACACAGAAGTGCCCCCTTCTGGTGAGTATCTGCTTTTCACGATCTCATCCACAGATGTCTTCTAGCAGCTACTGTGATACTTAAGCAGTGCTTAATTTGTGCTTGCTGTTTCCAGTGCTGAGCACCAGCACTTATTTTTGAGGGCCGGGCGTATTCTTCTGCCTCAAGCATTTGCTGCGAGCAAAAGACACATATGGGAAAGACGGAGGAAGGGAAAAATGAAAAAGCGTCACAAAGGGAGAAAGTAAAAAGCTGCTAGAGTGAGCTGACGGGGCAGGGAGTGGCTTTATATGGATAGAAGAGGCCCGAGATGGCTTCAGGATTACGCTGCCTCAGTATTCCGTGTTCACACATTAAATTGCAGCAGCCGCGTGTTTAAGAGGAGGGCTTTGGGCACCGGCACCTTTTTATTTACAAATTAAGCACTGTACCTAAGGCAGCTGCAACTGCTACTACAGCACTGAAAGAGATATTACTCAGAAACGACACTAGATGTTCCACGATTCTGAGAGTCTCTGAGAAATCGGCACTCTGTTAGATTTGTTCAACCAGTAGCTGGAAAACTTTTAGCAGAGACTAGATCATATAATTAGAATAAGTGCTTGTGCTGATCACAATATTTGAGGAAGCATATGCTCCACCACTTTGAAGTAATCAATGTTTTTTCCTTCTTAAGGCTCTCAATTTCATATCCTGCTTCAAGAATACCTGAACCCCTTCTAGGATCCAGAAAAATGATGGTTAGGTTCCTTAATCTTTTGTTGACTCTCTTTTCAGGATTCTGTTTACTCTTCTCTGGAACATCCTTCCTCACTCCTTGAGATTCGAAGAGGAAATTCTACAGACTGGACTCTTCAATCTAGGTACAAAAGACCCAAAGTGGAGCTGAGAGGTACTCTCCATCCACCAACTGCCTTCATTTACTAGTCATTCAAATGCCTAATACTAAACCTTCTCTTTTTGGACTCCCACTTTTAGTGCTATTGCTTTAGAAGAAATACACAAGCATATTTCAGTGTTGTATACAAACTCCAGATATGGAACCTCTGGCTCTGGTATGGCCAATACATACAATCACCTTCCTTATTCACCTACTCCATGAAGGACTCTACCCATTAGTGACCCAATATGCAACTCCTCACAAAAAACCTTAAATAGATAAAAACATTGGTGCCACCTTGTTCCATGGCCACTGAAAGCAGGCTTCCACCAGTGAGCTTTAATCTGACAGTCCAATTTGATATGGGAGTTGAAGTATTAATTTAATTCCATTGTACCAACTGGATGAACACATTTCATGAACACAATGGGTGCCAAGGTGAATGGGGGACCATCTAGGAAAATAGAGGGGATACATGCAGACATGTCATCAATCGATTGTTTGTTTAGAACATCTTTTGGTAGGAGGCTCCAGTAGACCCATTCTAGAATAAGCACTGTCTCGAATCCTCACAGCACTTTTGTCACATGTATCACCAGAGTCATTATCATAGGCCCAGTACAGCCATTTTCATGGACACTGACTTGCTAGGGGAGGCCCTCTGTATCATTCTTTCCTTGCCCTTGTTGGCAACCTCTGATGCTTCCCCATGTAGCGTGGCCTACTCAACACCTGGTTTCCCCTCTATTGTGTTCCTTCTCCCCCACTGCAATCTTTGTTTCGCCACAGTATTTGATGGATTCATTCCTGATGCTCTCTCTTTAATCTTGTAATGACAAGGGAGAAGGTGAATGTGATGTAGC
Source organism: Pleurodeles waltl (assembly GCF_031143425.1). Taxonomy (NCBI): domain Eukaryota; kingdom Metazoa; phylum Chordata; class Amphibia; order Caudata; family Salamandridae; genus Pleurodeles; species Pleurodeles waltl. The sequence continues at coordinate 516,482,770 of NC_090440.1, read as the reverse complement.
GTGGTCTCTCTCTCTCTGCCCCTTATGGTGGGTGCCTGCAGCTGCCCTTGGGATCCCCTCACTCTCCCAATGTTATCTCTGATGCCTCTCCTCGTCTTCCTGAGTGTGGTGTTAATACTAGGCTTGTTGCTTATCTTTACATCCATGTTCATTAGCACCCCATGCCCTCTACAGTCTGGGGCAGCACCGGACGCTCCTTTGCCTTTCTTGCCTCACTGGGTCATCCAGTTCTGATTCTCAATCAATGTCCTCAATTTAGAAGGTATTTTATGCTTCTGTTCATTGTACCCCTGGAGCTCTACCTGACTTGATGCAGACCATAAACCTTCTGCTCACTCTGGGTTGTGTTTTGTGGGACCATATGATCTTTACGCACTTACTTGCCTCCTGTTGTTTGTTCTACATTCTTGTCCCCCTGCAGCCTTTCCCTGGCCTCCAATTGGCCCATGTGGCCCCACCCATCATATCCATTCTAGTCTCTTTGGTTCCCCCCTCTTGCCTCCCGTAGGTCTTCTGCAGCCTCCAATTGCTCCATGTAGTGCTCTTGCAGCCTCCTGTTTGCCAACGTACAAGGACCTCCTGCAGTCTCCTCTCTGCTTCCTTGTGCTCCCCAATCCCTCCTCGCAGCTCCTTACAATCTTTCTGTGAAACAAACCTTATTGTGATTCCCTATAGTATCCCTTCTGGTCTATTGTAGCCCTCTTGTATCACCTTCCCCAACAATGATGACCAGCATTTAGTTTAGTGCCTGCTTGAGCGATATGAATAAAGCCGTTAGTTAACCCACCTTACCATGAAATTGTGGATGCAAAACTTATCTTGATGTTGGCCAGATAGGATGTATTAGGATATGAATGTAGGGGCTGTTTGTTGTTTACAGATATGAAATTCACTAAGTACCTGTTGAAGGTTTGGAGAGACAGTCATGCATACACTAACTGCCATTCACACTGGGAAAAGTGTAAGAACTGTAAAGCAGAACAGAAATATACTTATGAACATTTAAATTCAAATAGTAATGACTCTTAATTATCCCCAGCCATCCTCAGACCTTCTAGGTAAATGTAAATGTAAGAAGGGGCTTCATGACCAAAGCCCCATAGTATTCAGTGATAGCTGCTTCATTATCTTACCCAAGTGATGTTTGGGACTATTTCACCAACATTGTAACCTGTTTACATGCATATCTGGATTAGGTTTAAACAGTGACAACATGACCTTATTAGACACTTACATATGTAGTGGGACTGTCAAAGTGGTATTCTATGAGTGGAGACCTGTAAAGCTTGTGTTATTTTGTGTAAGTAGTAACCACATATGTCTTATATGCTAATGTGATCCTCACCTACATATATCCAAACAGAGAAAGTTGTTCAGAGGCACTGCAGGAGTACGTGCATGATTGAACATAGAAGTTCATTAATAAATGGAATGTACTTTAAGGGCTTAGAAGACTGAGTGGAGGCTCTACATGTGGAATTTTTTCTAAAGCACTGAATGTAAGCCCATGTTTAGACCAAAGAGAAATAAGGAGTATGTCTGAAAGGTTATTTGTCCTTTCCAGTCTGACTGAAATATCAACAACTGAAGAGCTTAGGCTGACAGCCATGCCGATAGAATCGATTTCCTGTTAAATACTGTACACAAGCGCTATAAAGAAGAAAAAGGGGAAGCTGGGCACAGAGTTTGTTGAGGCACAGGTACCTTAAGACCAAAGTGACCTAAACTCTATAAGTTGCAGATCTCTGGAGTATTGTAAGAGAAAAAAAAGATTTGTCTGCCCCAAAGATTAGAGAGTGTCCTCTGTGCTCTCTTTCAGAGAATGCTACAAATTTCACCGCTCCTCTTTTTCTCACACAACTCTTGATCAAACAGCTAAGCTAGTTTGCATTCTTAAATCTGGAACACATCTTCACCCTTTGCCCTGTTAAAATCAGGCTTTTAGACAGACTATTACTGCTTATGTTAATCATATCGGTAATCTCTCATTGAATACAGAGGTACTTGTGTCCTTCTTAAAAAACTCTATGTTGATCTCTTGTACTTGGCACATTGTCATCCAAGATCTTTACTGCCAGAAGTGGTGAAAGTCTTAGAGCAATCAGTGGCATAGTAACTTCATATTTTGAAATATGAGTTGCCTTCATGTCTTCCATGTTGGTTTTTATCAGCACCAGAGAACTAAATTGGCCCAATTTCTGTCCTTCATGATAATATGATAATGACCCATAGTGGCAGTGCCTCAGTTCCTAGTCTCTTGTTTCAATCCATGGCCTTTTACACCTTAAATCAGAAGATCTTGCTTGACCACATCCAAAATGTCACAAACAACAAGGTGATGGAAGGAATGTTTGATTTAATCTTTCCAAGTCACATTCCAGTCCATAGCTTTTTCCCCTCTAGAACACTCCTGTCACATGCAAATCAGTCTTAATCATTTTCGAATATGAACAGTCACGTCCAAACTCCCAGCCCAGGTCGCCTCCAGACAGGAACATAACCAACCCCAAACCAGTTTTAACCATGTTGACCTCATCAATGAGGTACAGCTTAAGTCTTGTGGCACAGTGAGCACGGTACCTAATTCTGGATATATCCCTTGCACTTAGACTGTCAAATTCAACAAACAACATGGTGATGGAAGAAGTGATTGAATTAATCTCAGCCATTAATCTGATCGCTCAGAGCTGAATTCCAGTCCATCTTTTTTTCGCCCACCATGCTAGTCAGATACTTGACATATGTAAATTAGATGTAGGTGTGCTCCAGTGGTAACAGTCAAGTCGGAACTACCAGGCCAAGCTCCCTTCAAATGGCAGCACAAGCAACCTCAGAATGGTTTCAGCCTACTTAGGCCTCATCAGTTTGGTTTAACTTGAGCTATGTGGTGCAGTGATCACAGCACCAATGTCTGGGTATATCCATCCAACATATAGGTGTCAAATGAAACAAATAACAAGGTGATGGAAGGAATGCTTACATTAATTTTATCCACTGGTGAATACTTGGAGCAGCTTTTTTACCCACTAGACCACTCTAAACAAAGATCTGTCATAGGCAAATCATTCTTGGTCCTGTCTGAACAATCTAGACTGAACTGCCAGGATATGTCCCTTCCAGATGGGAACAGAAGCCAGACCAGTTTCATCATACTTAGGCTATGTCAGTGAAGTATAATGTTGTAGCTTTAAGTGGTAGAACCCTTCCAAAATGCTCCATCAACATGTTAAATATAATATCAGGGATATTCCACCAGGTTTCAGTAGGACTGGCTGGCAAAATGAACACCACCCTCTTGAGTTGTTTCTTCACTAATGTCTTCGTTTTACTCTACTTGATGTCCAGAGCTGTCAATTCATTTAGATTGTGCCTGTGGCATAGTGGGCAAAAAATGTTGCAAATGCAATCCAGTCAATTGCTGGGCACCGAGATCAATTCAAACATTCCTTCAATCACTTTGTTGTATGTTGCCCCCCAAATTGTTCTATAACTAGAACTTATTTACAGTGGTTCAAGTCTTTCTTGTCTAGTGGAACTCAGGCTGTGCTCCTTTTTTCCTATAGTTCATTATTCCATCAGACCCAGGGATCTGACTTTCTTCAGGCATCTTTAATGAGTCTCAGTTGTCCCTGACCCAGCTTATTCAAACTGTGTGCCACTGGCTTTACATCTATACAGATTACATCAAAATCTTTTTGAATCTTAAAGCTGATCGCAGTGCATCAACATGGAGGTTACACACCTGTCAGTAGTCACAGATTGGATGGGAAGGAACCTGCTGAAATTGAACAACAAAAACATTGAGGTTATGCTGTTCACTTCAACTAAAGATTGAGTTTGAGCTTATTTTGGCTCCAAATAACTGTCCTATATATGTGGACCAGATAAAAAATGTTAGGTTTATACTAGACAGGGAGCGATCCTTAGTACCACAAGTGAGTGTGGGCTCCCTTCTCTTGTTCCTTTCATCTGAGGGCCAACTTTAAGCCAAGTCTCAAATTATAAGTCTGGAAAACTCCATATTTATTATCTCCAGGCTGCACTCTATGTATAATGTAATCTGCTTCCCGAGAGATTGTTGAAGCAAGATTTGGCCATTACACACCACTGCAGAAATCTCTTCACATACTGAATATTAAAGACAGATTCCCTCTTGAGGAGTGGTGGTTGGTTCATGGGATAGTTTAAAGAACTAGGGAGTGATTTAAATGTTAGCAGACAAATGTAATCACTGTTGCCATAGTGGAGTACTTTACTCTTTCATTGGTAAGTCTCCTCTGCCTGTCGTATTTAGAGATGTCTGCTGCACCCGCGGACATCTATTTTATTTTCACGAACCACCATCACAGCAATTCCTGAAATGCATTGTAAAGTTGATAGACGGCTCTATCACTTGCAGTCGAAAACACAGTTCATTTTGCTGAGAGCTTGCACGCAGCACAGTTGCTGCACTCTTCTTAAACTAAATGACAACATCTTTCTTATGCCCTGAGATGACTTCGCACTTACTTGCTTGTACCCTATTCTGTTATTTTATAAGAATATAAGCCAAATTAACGCATCGCTGTGACCAGGTATATGTGCTGAATTTGGTGGCAGACTCATGTTCCATTTGATTTAAAACACTGTTTTAATATATATCAGCGTAACCATTTACTACTACTATTTATGCTATTAACATCTCATTCTTTTCCTCATTTTCTTCATGAGACATATGAGATCACTCAGGACAAAGGTCCTGCAACAGATCACCTAGTAAGCTGAGTTGGCCTCCCTGTGTGTGGTTTTATTTAGCATTGACTTAGAGAGTAAATCAGAACAGACATTGCACTAAATAATACACTTAGTGAACTTGTAAAGCATATCGTTATAAAGGGCCCCCCTAAGAATCTACTGAACAGGCACACAATGAGTGATCTCTTTTTTGGCACAGCAAGAATGTGATACAGTCCTCTTCGTAGATGGGACTATTTGGTGGGTTGCGGGATGGAAGTTTCTGTTCATTGTGTAAAAATCAACCGCACTCACAGTTATGTCAGGCCTGCATTTGTAATTGTTAGTTGTATATTTTGTGTATCTTGACAATCAGCGGAAAAGAATACAAAAGCAAGAGTTTCTCTTATACCATTAATACATGCCGACATTTACAGGGGATTATCTGGGAAACCATCCTCTAATAATGGCGAAGGCCCTTGTGTTTCAGCTAATATATCAACAAACTGTACTACACTGAGAAATACATATAAGCTTTGCTCACAGAAAAAAAATGTCACCACTATTTGTTATACGCAGATAAAGGAAAAGTATCTACTTATATGGTACTTGGCCTAGACTTCTTTTCTTTTCTCATGCAGTACCATGGGTCATCTCAAAAGAACTTACAATATTTATAATCAAGAAAACACACTTCTCTTGTTTTGGGATATCAACATGAAAATTGTCTATGTACATGTTTCATTGCATCACTGCTACACAAACAGGCCTTATTACTATTAGCCTTAGGGGGAATATACTGGTCATTTTTTGTATGTTTCTTGTTTTAATAGGTTTCATGTGTCCAATGTGGGACCAAGGTTTCTAGTTTATTCCAGGGATGTATACTTGCTACACAGCAGGGGACAGTGTGTGTCTGATGACATATGGCCTTGAAAACAAACAGTGATGCTGGAAAGGGGGCGTATTTTTCAGACTAGTTGATCATATATTCACCTCCACTACTCATTTGTCTAATATCTGAATGGATACCATATCGGAGTCTCCTTTTGTCTTTCATTTGCTAGTCTTCAGAAGCTACAGCTGCATGTAACTCTGCTAGTCTTTCAGTTATTTCCTGTAGAAATGCTTCTGTCACTACCTCCTATCATGCCAACATTAACCCACCCTTGCATTGGTATTGTCCCCCACGGTCCTCATAGACAGTACAGGATTAAACCCTATGGAGGCCCCTAGGCAGTCGAAATGTTGCCCCCCTCCCCACCTCTTGCAAATGATCTCCTAATACGTTTTTTTATTTTACCAACCAAACATTTTAATAAATCAGTTTTATTGCACAAAACTAAACATTACCAATACTAGGTTGCACCGAATTTTTCTTACAAACTGATAGAAGATGAACTTTTTAAGAGACAAGCAGCTATGTGAATCTGATGTCTATGGTTTATGTACTTTAAGTTGTTAATGGGTTCATTACTTTAATACAGTATTTTCTTAATAGAGTCTTTAATGTAAAGTTTACGTTTCTTTGAGTTGATTCATTTTTTTCTATCTTTTGGAAAGAATTTAAGAAAGCTTGATTGTAATTTTCTTTCAAGATCAAGTGAATATTATTTTGCTCCGTTGTCGCGGGCCCCCTAAAAGGAGTGGAGCCCATAGGCCGGTGCCTACTTTACCTATTTGGTAATCCGGGACTGCTCATAGAGTGAGTTTACTCAAATTCTCACCTCCTTTTAGTCTGAACGGGTAGTCGTGTCTAAGACAATGTATGCATCTGTCAATCTGTGCATTAACATATTTTTTCCATGATTCCCACCAACCTTGTGCCAGTCGTGCATTTTCTGCAGTGGTTCTTTTGGAATATGTGAACTGCTCATGCACCCAATGTAGAACGAAGGATTACAGTTTGCTGGGTATCACATACAGTATTGCTCATCTTTCACTCTCCATTCGACATCCTTCTTAGCTGCATGTTCCTCATCTACAGTATCAGGGATTCTTTTTTTATTCCATATTCCAAATTCCATATTCCAGAAAGAAAGACCCATACCCAGGTATTTGTGTTAGCTACTGCACATTGGTCTAACGCAGGTCCCAGGACTGAATCATGTTGTTGTGCAGACCTGAGATATTGAAAGCTGTCATGTATCATCTGGCATGATGCTGCCCAGGATGCTGCCTGGTTAAGTGTGCCACAGGTGTAAATTGTTTTTCAGTGAATATGGGAGCATTTTTGGAGGTGTGCTCTCTTTGCTAACTAATCTGCATACTGGTTATGTTTTGCAAAGGGGCCTGCATGTCCTGATTGTTACTATGTTTACTTGTGTAAGAATCTGCCATCTATGCTTACAATAGGGAAGGAGGCCTGCATGTATGCCAATGTGCGATTGGGTGTCATCTGTGTGAAATGAATGGTCTTGCAAAGGAGCAGTAGTAGGCGTATTCATGTAATATGTCCCTGTTATATTCATGGCTTAGCTTAGTATGGTCATAGCTTCTTCTTAGGATATGGGGGTACCATCTATTGCAGAATATATTTTTACCATAATGCGTGTAAATGCATTTAATAAAGTAGGGTCTCCCTTTGGAAGTAGGTTAAACAGTTTTTTCTACCTTAATAGCTGCTCTGCCCCGTCCGTCTGTGCTCTGAGTTATGTAGGGGGACAGACAGGAGAGGGGACTAGCTCAGGGGATAGTAATTTTAAATATTCAGCCTCAAAGTGATAGCGTTATGCTGAGAGTTTTTCTATAGAGGCAATGAATCTATGAGAATTTTCTTTGCATGATCTAATCACTTTGTTTTTGTTAACTTGTTTTGCAAACCCATGTATTTCTCCTGGTTTTTATGCTTCCTTTCCATCTAGGACAAGTGGATGGAGTGGGAGAGTGTCTGCTTGATGTACTGTAACCCCCTTTAGTGTACCTAAATCAGGATATAAGTTTCCTGACAGTTTCTTTTCAGGATGGTCCATGCAAAAACTGTCAAACTGACCTGTCAATCATGGTATTTCTCTCCTAGCCCTAGAAGTTGTGTTGTGAACTGTGGTAGGAAGTTGAGTGCAGTTTATTGACTTTTACATGCTCTCTTCTTTAATTGCATCCCTCTCCTTTATCACAAGGTGATCATTCACTGAGAGTCTATCCTATGAATCATATTTGCCCTCCAAAGTGCCTGCACTATTAGTCTGGGCTTATGTTTCTTGGAATATGCTGGGGATAGGACATGCACAATCTCTTGTGTCACTTCACCCCCAACTCTGGGATTTTTTCCATGTTCCTTCAAGGAACTGCATCCACTAAATCATTTAGAACTACCTCAACTATTTCGTTCCATTGGTGCTCTTCCATCTCGTTCAGGGAGACAGCACAGTCTGACCGAGCTCTGGCCATTACAGTGTATGTTAACTGACTTGATTCCAAGCGTGTCTCTAGGGATGACACTTCTGATGCTGAGTCCACGTTTGGGTGCTAAATATTCTGGAACACCTTCTCCATTCCTTCTGGGCAACCTAACTCAGACTACACCCTCCAACACAAGGAGAGTGGGGCTGAGCTCGCTTAAAGGTTTAAGGGGTTAAAACTGCTCACAGTGTAATGCTATTATTCGTTCTCCTGTATTGTGGGAAGAAAAGCGCACTAAGCGCTTAAATCTGTACTCAGTTTACTCATGACATAAGGCATGTGCATTGAGCGCATTTCCTTAAAAGCTGCTGTTTTTGTTTTCTACATGCGCAAGAGTGCTTTTCCTGCAAGTTTCTAGTCCTGTTTGTTACCTGCGCGAGGATCGCTTTTCCTCATCATTATGCTTATTTGTTCTGCGTGCGCAAGGACTACCTTTCAGTTTATTCAAGTTATGATGCATGCGCATGGAGCGCTTTAATCTTGGCTTTGCTACCTATCTGAGCCCCGCATGGACCACTTGCACTTGTTTCTGTTCATGGTGTACTATTCACACAGGAAGTGCGCCTGGTACGTCTACACCACATTAGTCTTTTTCTACTGGTGTTATTGGTTGGGGAGCTGCTCAACACATCCCTGAATTGGCAACCCACCTTTCTATATATTGTTTTTGACACACCAGCATAGATGGGTGCCCATCATTGAGAACAAAAGACTCAATGATGCTGTAACTGAGTCATATTCTTGTGTTAGTGAAGGGCTCTGACTCCTCAAGGATCTTTTATCTTGGATGATTCCACAATCCGGCTTCCATCAGTTTTCCAAAATGCAACCAACACCCCAACAGGTGCATACACATTAGCTCATCCACCTCTTCTAATAGATATCATTGAATAGGGTTGGGTGGAGGTATACAGGGCACATTTGTACATCCTTGCTATGACTGGTTCTTTCTTACTTTTAAGTGCAGTGGTTTACACTTAGAAGAACACCACTTCACACCATACCAGGACCTCCTCCACATGCCCCAACCTTCTTCCTTGTCCTGCTACAACACACATATGCAGGAGAAATGTAAGGAATTGTGGAGTTGGTTTGCATTGTCTCTGCAAGGCCTAATTGTGGGAGTAAGGTAAGGTCCGTAGTGTCTTGACAGATGTGCAGACCCAACACTCTGCACGTGCTGGAAGACAACTTGCCCCACCAAGACAAGTTTCCTGGAGTTTTGTGCAAGAGGTCATGTACAGTCTCCTCCCAGCAGGAATGTTGATGCTGAGATAGTTTAATTCCTCTTTGAACTGTCTATCCCCTTATCTTTATCAGTGCAGTCCTTGTGGTCCCAGATGTGGTAAGTGCTGGCCCCACCCAGATGCCAGGACAAGACAGCGAGATGATAAAGTGATGCATGCATCAGTCAAACAATTGAGCAAATCCCGCATATTCCTGAGCACAACTGTATTCTTAGTAATCCAAACACAACAGATTTCTTATTCCAACACATATCATATGTGACACATTTACACATTCTATTTCTTCACTATTCTCCCACCACTGAGTAAGGAATTTTACACAAGTTAGTACCTTGATTTAATTTGGTAATCTCTTTTACCACCAACATTAATTGCAAGACAACAAATGAATGATCATTCTGGTAATTTTTTCTACACCTTTCCTTCTTACTGAATAGCTAATTTTCTTAACTTTAAGTGTTTGGACCTGAGGGTTTGACAGTGCCAGTGATAAACTCCAATATGCTGGAGAGAGTGTATCAGAGCATTTAATATTCATCGTGATGCAAATAAGAACAAAAAAAACATTTTAGAGCACTGTCTAGGAAGGGAGGGCCATAAAGGATTTGAACATTCACCAATGGTCATTCGTACAGCAGGATAAGAGTAGGATGAATATGAGGAAGCAGTTATGAGGCTGAAGAAGCACGTCAGTGTAGAAAATATTATAGTGGTAAAGAAACACACTTTTTCACATAAACAATAAACTGGAGAATCTGTAAATTCATATGTAACTAGACTGCATGCATGTTTGAAAACTTGAAGGATCAACTTATCAGAGACCAGCTGGTTGGCAGATGCTACAATAAAAGGTTTCAGAAATGCTCATTAACATCACAACAGCTGTAGAAATAGATAACAGTATTGAATCATCTCAAGAAGATTTTAAGACACTTACCAAATCTGGTAGTGAACCCATTTGGGTAATTCAAAGTCTTAAATAAGCAAAGTGTAAAAAGGAAAAACTTCCCAGGAGTAAAGCCGTCGTCTTACCCATTGGTAGCAATAGTGGTTACAGGTGTGGCTCGTATAGACACAAGCCGAATTGCAAGTTCAGTCCTGCTTTAAAAAATTCCTACAGTAACTGTAGTATTACTGCACACTTCAGCAGGGTCTGCCGCAATGTGACTAAAACTAGGAAGGAGAATGTTGTGGCAGATGATTAAGATTTGCAGAAAAATCTGGGAAACAAGGTTTTGAGGGTGTTGATTCTCAAAGATCCTCAAACTTATGGTGACATGTGCAAGAGCTGTGTTGAACATATTCACATACATGAAGAACCAATTGACCTTCTTTTGAATTCAGGTCCTAGAATAACAATCATTTCTGACCGCACTTATGATTAACAATGGAACAGAAGGGTGATGAAAGAATCTGACATTTCACCATCTTTCTAAAGAGAATTTAGGAATTATCTGCTAGGGTATTTTAGAGCAACTGTAGAGCTTAATGGAACTTCAATCTTTGGCAAAGGTTATTCTCTGTTGAAGGGCAATATAACCCTGAATGGTATCATCAAGTTGTTCAGGATTGTATTGATGACAGGGAGGAAGGCACAAGTGGTTTCAGGCCATCTAGGAACTTAGGATAGCTGTGGTAATTTTGAAAGGGAAAAGCATGGTGTTTGGGAAAATTGCAAAGGGATACCACAAAAAAGGTATCTGCTAAGTTTCAAAGAAAGTTTGGAAGAGATGAAGAATTTTCCGCATGTGATGAAGCTTAAATATGGAAGTCTGCCTGTAAAGGAGAATATGAAAGGGTTTCCAATGAATGTGTGAAAGGAATTAGCTGCGTTGGAAAAGCTGTTTTTTGATTGATGGATTGAGGTTGTTAAAAGTTCATTGCGGGTATTGTTCATAGTCATGGCTCGAAAAACGAAATTAATGCTGTGCATAGATTTACACACCTTGAACCAAGCTAACCTTTTTTTCAGTGAATTTCTTAGGTTTTTAAAATTCCTATTTCCGAAATATAATGTCCCTGTAACCTTTGGTTTCTTCAGTGAATATATATGTATGTGTGTGTATATACATATATATGTGTGTGCATACATACTGCACCAGCAAAGAGGTGCGTTGATGCTTAAGACCAACGTTTTTTAGATGAATTATTGGAACAGCGACAGTGTCCGGCTTTGAGGATTTTGGATTTGCACAGGAGGAAGCAAGGAAATACTGATTTCCTGCGCGAGTATTTCACATTGGAAGATGACAGGAATTTGATGGACTTCCAAAGCGCCTGGTGCCCCTCCAGTATGAGGCACTATCTCATCGAGGAAATACGGTGAGCAGATGCCTCTCTAAATATCCCATGTAGCTGATGCAGCCCTGAATATGGAGTCCGGGGGACTGCGTTTTTCACTTGATTTTATGTGAGAACATGTTGAAAAGGAAATGGTCTGTGGATTTGTTTTACACAAGGAATCAAAGAGACTTTGGGAACGTTGTTTTAAAAGGCACGATCTGTTATAGAACAATACACTTTATCCGACCTCGGAGTAAAAGATGGATTTTGTGAAGTTCAGAGGAGCAATTATACATTTTGAAATGTATACTTTTACGAGGTTGGTGAAGTATTTTGAACTGATAATGCGTATTAGTACACACTTTAAGTGAAAGGAACATGCCCGAGAGAGGAGGTACTTAAGTGTTTCCAGGTGTGGGGAAATATTTGGACTACCAATCCCAGAATGCTCTAAATAAATCAGGATGTTAGTAGAGGAACGCAATTAGCAGGCAATACTACCTGGAAGAAGACATTATGTTGAAATGCGTTGTGGGGTCTGCTTGGAAAGCTTTCATTAATGAAATAAATGAAAAGTGGTTTGTACAGCCTCCATGAGTGCAGTGTCATTTTCTGGTGATTCATATGAGGGTTTTGGTCTTTAACCCTAACACTACACCAGCAGAGAGGTGCGTCGCTGCTTAAGACCAAAGTTTTTGAGATACATACATACATATATCACTATGTACACTATGTATATATCACCATATATATATGGCTTTATATATGTTGCTACTGTTATACGTAAGTCAATTTCCACAGGTTGATCATTTTTTGTTATGCTAATAACATTGGGGATGTTTGACAAATCTTTACTAACTTTCCAAAAAAACAGTTAATCTACCCTAACTGCTCCCTGGAAAGTTTCAGGAAGATCCATCAAGCAGGGAGAGAGGAAAAAGAGGTCCCAAAACCCTTTTTTCCTCATGCATTTTCTATATGGAAAATTGGACAATGATACAGAAAAAACGGCTGAACAGAATAACACTAAATTTGGCAAAAAAACTAGATCTTGCCTCAGAAAGAGTACTTTATGTGATTTTGAGTAATTCTATTCAGTAGTTTTTGAGAAATTAACATTTAAAATTGATAGTTATCTTGACAATTAGTCCCATGGGAGTCAAGTGATTACCTAAAGGCTTTCAGGCCAGGCGCTCATTATGTACATGCTACTTATTTTGAAGTAGTTCTCTGCCTATGAAATATTGTGGAAAAGTGAAGGCACACCCCCTTTCCAATACAAGAAGTGTAGATGGTTAGAGTCTGTGCATGCTTGCCCATGTAAAGCAGTGGATAGGTGAATGTGAAAAGGCCTCAATTGGCCTTTTGGGCATCCCCTGCCTGTGTATCCATACATAGATCACTGAGAACTTAGAAAACTTGTTTTAGTGTGCAGATGAGAGTGATTTTCTAGAACATTATAAGCAATCAAAATTCGTTTAGTCAGAAGCTGATTGTTAGTTCAGGTCACAGAGTGTTTAAAAGCAGAGTGACTGTGTGTATTCACACATTCTCCGTCCTGAACTAGCAGTCAGTTTCTGACTAAAAAATGCTCAGGATTATCTTTTATTCTTTTTTTGGCTAAAAAGTCATAGGTTTTACAGAGAGTTTTGAAGGGACCCTCATAAAATATTGTAATACTTTTATGGTATATCCGCTAATTCTCATCTTCCCCAAAGGTGCTTGCCCCCATGACCAAAGAAAACGTGACAACAAACAGAAGCTAAGTAATACAGTTTCATCCAATTTCCGTAAAAATGGCCTAAAGAGCTGTAGGCAGCTCAAAAACTTCGGTATGCAATTTGACATGGCCGCCTACCATTTTCAAGGTGGAACTGACATGGTTTCATTTATTTTTCTTTGTTTCTTACTTCAATCGCCTTTCATTTTTGCACCATTTCCTTTCCAAGTGGATTTTCAGTCTAAAATCAGTAAACTGAGCACATATTTGCATGTGGCAGGGTAGAAAAGTGAAATGTTGCTGAATCAGTAGATAGCATGGTCATCCCATGGATTATAGCAATTTCACAGGCTTAGAACCTAGAGCTGCCACTCAGTTTACAAAGGTGTTACAGGTACAGACAACAAATGTTTCCTTAAAGGTACATTAAGCTTGTCATGGGGGCGTGGTCACCGGCATCAAGATGGCGGTCGCACTCTAGGAGTGCTCTGGACCCCTCCATCATCCGCCGGTGTGAGGCCCGCTGTCCCAGCGCTGGGGAGGTGACGGAGCGGCGGGGGACCCGATTCCGGGGCAGAGAAGCTGCAGCGGAGCGGAGGATGGGCCCTGCTGCCAAGGTGGGGGCCGCAGGCCTAGGCGCGGCCGTGTGAACAGAGCGGGCCGCGGAAGGGCCATTGGGGCCTCTGTGGGCGGGCGCGACTTCGGGAGGGGCGTGCCTAGAAGTGGGGCGGCCCCTCTGAGCGGGTGAATGAGCCACGTCTGTGGCGCAAAAGAGACTTGGCGACCCGGGCCCTCCGGGCCTCGGCGTGTGGTTCGTGCAGCGGCGTGGGGCGGGGCCGGGCGTGGAGTGGAGAGGAGGATTTGGCGCTGCCGTGCCCGGACCTGGGATCTGCTGGTGCCCCCCCTCTGAAATTTGTGGTGGTAGAGGGAGAGCTGCGGGCCCTCGACCTGCCTGAACAGCAGTGGTGGCAATGCAAGCGGGGCCCCACAGATGTGAAAGCAGCTGAAGTGCTTGACAGACAACTGGAATGGTCGTGGCCCTGCTGGGAGGCGGCGAAGAGACGTGGGCCAGGAGGGGCCCCATGAAGGCGATGGTTGGTCAGTGAGGGGCTGGTGGCGTGGGATCGATGGGACGGAGTGCCCGATTGGGAACCTCTGTGGACTTTTGGGGGTGACCCGAGACCCTTATCCCCTGCTCCTGAAAGAGATCGGGGTAGTGCGCAGTTGGCGGTGGCACTTGGAGGAGCTCCGGGTGAGGAGGAAGAGATCCTGGAGGTGAGAGGTAAGTGGCGGACGGCTTCTGGATCAGCCTGTGGAGTGGCGTAAGGCTGTTGAGCCTAGAGTGGCGAACGAGTGCACTTGGGCCCTGGAATGTAGCTGCAGAGCCGGTTCTCGGGGTTGAGTCGGCACCCCCCGGCGGTGAGGTGCTGTGTTCTATCCGCCTGCCCAGAGATACCCTTGGAGATTGGAGGGCGCTGCTGGAGACCCGGTTCAGAGCTATTTTGCGACCACACCGACGAAGGGCAGCCAGCTGCTGTGGTGCTGCCCTGACCCCACAGCCAAGATGGGGAGAGACAAAGCGGGCAAGCAGCCGCCGGCGTCGCAGCAGTGTATACACCAGTTTACTACACATGGATCCTCTAGGGCAACGGGAGAGCCGGAGACTGAGGCGGCAGCCGGGGGAGTAAACACAATCCTTCAGGCGATCCAGGCCTCGCAGTTAATGGTGTAAGCCAAGGTCGGTGAAGTGAAGGAGGATGTGGGCCTCCTGCGCCAGGGCAGCATCAAGGAGGTTGAGGACCGTGTCTCACAGACTGAGGATGAGATTGCCGACCTTAAAATTAGGGTCGCCCAACTGCAGACCCATACCGGTGAGAAACACCGTAGAGCTGAAGATGCAGAAAACCGCTCCAGACGTAACATATGTGGCGAGCTTCTGAGGCCCGGGTCTATGGGTGGGGAGATAAAAATGGCAAGCTTCGCACTGGTTGGCAACTGGTCCAATGGCGGGGAGGATCGTCCCGGAGATCGTTACTGAGTCGGGCGGTATCCGGGTCGCCTTATGAGATTGCGAGGAGCTTCGCCACCTATTATTAAAGATTATATGAGGAGCGCCCTAGACTGTTGGCGGAGAGAAATTACCCCCTATTATATGAGGTGTCCTTCCTTAAGATTTCGGTGGCTGACAGAAAAGACCTGGACGAACCGGTGAGTGTAGAAGAGGTGGGAGCCGCCATTGCTGAGTTAGCGGTGGGTAAGACTCCGGGTCCGGACGGGTTTCCGGCTGAGCTCTATAATAAATTTTGAGACGTACTTTCCCCACATCTGCTAGCCATGTTTGAGGAGGCAGAAAAGACTGGGGGATTTCCACCAAAGCTTGACCAGGCAACTATTGTAGTAATCCCCAAGACGAAGCCACTGTCGCGGAACTGCTCGGAGTATTGACCAATCTCACTCCTCAACACAGAGGTTAAGATTTTCTCTACAGTTCTCTCAGCCAGATTACGAAAGGTGTTGCCCTCACAAATACATTCGGACCAGTGCGGTTCCATGCTGAGTAGGGGTACCAGGCATTGTATCAGACGGCTGCACGTGGCATTGGCTAATCGGACCCTCCTGATCTCCCCGCTGGATTTCGAGAAAGCGCTTGATATGGTGGATTGGTTTTATCTCCGGGGGGGGGGGGGCTGGAGAGGGCAGGGTTCGCCCCACGCTATCGGGCCCTGGTGAGGCTCCTCTACTCTAACCCTATAGCCTGAGTGCAGGTGAACGGGTGGTGTCAGATTTGTTCCCCATCCGGAGGGGAACTCGTCAGGGCTGCCCTCTCTCTCCGCTTTTATTCGCTCTAGTGATGGAGTTTTTGGCAAAGCTGGTTAGGGAGGATCCCTTGATTGATGGGTGGGCCTGGTCCATTGGAAGGGAGGATCGCATTGCGCTGCATGCAGATGATGTACTGGTGTTTTTAGCTAACCCGGCTAGAAGCGGGCCGCGGGTGTTGCAACCCTTAGGACTCTTTGAGTACGCGTTGGGTTTCGTGGTAAATCCCAGTAAGTCCCTCCTGGTCCCACTGAGCCCGGCCAGAGATAGCTATGATTGGCAGCAGGGTATCACCCTCCGCCGCAGTAGCTTTCGGTATCTTGGGATACATGTGGCACTCTTACCTGAGTTGGCGTTTTCCCTCAATGTAACACACTTGACTCGAAGTGTCAGGGAGGATCTCCAGCGCTGGCGGTCGCTCCCCCTCAACATTTTGGGCTGAATTGCGCTGTATAAAATGATGGTGCTTCCTCGGCTTCAAAATTTTCCCCATCATATTCCTAGGAAGTGGTTTAGTGAGATGGAGGCGATGGCGCAGTGGTTCTTATGGCATGGATCGCACCCCCGCCTAGCGCTCCGTATCTGTCAAGGGGATGTTTATGAAGGGGGACTGGGAATGTCCTCTACCTGTACTACTTAGCCATGCATCTATTGGTTATCCATGACTGTTTGGGAGGGGGATGGTCGGACCCGGCGTATCAGCTAGAACTCTTGACGATGGGCTTCTCTGGTTTGATTGGTAGGTTGTACGGTGATCCCCTGCCACGTATGGTTCCAGAGGTGACTGGGGTGGTGTTGGCGGGGTGGAGGGCTGCGCAGTGGACAACTGGGTGGTGGTGCTGCCTTACCCAGCAGACGCTGTTGTGGCAGGGACGGTGGCTTGGGGAGGTCTCAGAACTGCGGGATGCAATAAATGGGACCTTATAGGTATCTCCCAGCTGGGTGACATCTGGACCGGCTCCTGCATGCGATCATTTCAGGAGCTCCAGGAACGCTTTGAACTGCATTAGTCCCAATTCCACAAGTTCCTGCAGCTTAGGCATGCATTGCAGGTGCATATTCAGAACTCCTGGAATTCAGCCCCATAGAGGCCAAAGTTACGATGGGCGTACTAGGCCGGGGGGGGGGAGTGTCATGCATTTACTGCTCATTAGTTAGTAACACCACTCAGGCACTTGACAAGCTCCGAGAGCGATGGGAGCAATGGGTGGGTCCGATCGATGAGGGAGACTGGAGGGAGGCGTTGATGGCCCCACGATCCCTAGTTACGGCCTCCATACTCCGAGTGGTGCAGATATAATTTCTTCAGACGGCATACCTCACGCTTAACCAGATGTGTAAAGCGGGTCTGCGGCCCCAATCAGATTGTCCTCGCTGTGCAAGCCCCAACGCAGACTTCTTTCATATGGTATGGACCTGGCCCCAGATAACCTGTTATTGGAGGGTGGTACTGGGAGGAATCTCAAGAGTTATACAGGGGGAAGTTGAAGTGGCTCCATTGCTAGCTCTCCTGGGAGTGCTCAATGGGGTGGGAACCAGCAGAGCGCAGTGAACATTTGTGGGGGTGGCCTGCTTGGTGGCTAAAAGAGACATTGCAGCGAACTGGAAGGCCGAGGCCGCTCCCGCGATCACAAGATGGCGTCAGGGAGTGGACTGGTGTGCACAACAAGAGAAGATGGTCTATGAAGTACGAGGGCGCCTGGTCAAATACACAAAGGTGTGGGGGAGCTGGAATGGGGCAAGATGTCTGGGTTCATCGTAAGGGGATGTGTGCAGTCTGACAAATGGGGAAGTGGTTCCTGTATGTGCATTAGAGTATCATGCAATGGATTGATATGGTGTACTACTTTACCTGTCCTGATTGTACCAGTGACCTATCGGACTGTCAAGCTGTTTCACATAAAACTAATAAAAATGGTTTATCAAAAAAAAAAGCTTGTCGTCCATGGCCTCACAAAGATGATAATGCCATAAAAAGCTGTATCAAGTTGTACGATGAAGTGTCTTCCTATCGGTCATAAAATAACAACTATAGCAGTGTGTGTCCTCTGGCACCAGGAAAATGGCATCAGCAATGAGTGTCCTGAACCCACCATGAATTATCACTCAATTATCAGTTCTACTATGGCAATACCGTAATTTTCTTCCCAAAATATCAGCTTAATTCATTTTGAAAAAAAAAATGTCTTCCTAATTGTGAATTGTTTGTATTTTGGCTAAATAAACTAAATGCTCTCAAAGAAAAGAGTGTTCATTTTTTACTTTTAGCTCCCAAACCCCAGCATTTTATTTTCAGGCTATCCACTAGTTTGGCCCACAAATAGCATCTTGCGCTTTTCATCAAGTAACCTAATGTTCTACTAGCACACATGTAGATAATTTGCCTCATGTTCCCCTGATAAAAAAATGCCAGGGATGCCACCTGTATTCTCGTGGTAGGTCCAAACCTCACAGATGCTGACCATTTTACCCGAACGACCAACCAAAGACAAGGTCGCCCACACCTTGGATGGTCACCACTATGCCTGGGACATAATGGCAGGGATATCCACCTAATTCCAAGACCACCACTATGCCCACGTTGGCCAACATCATGTCTTAGATACTTAATTAGGGCAATGAAGGGTACCTTATTACTTGCTTAGTCCCTCAGGGCCAGTTTTTGCATTCGCAAACGGTGCGAATGGCCGTTTGCAGATGCAAAAATGCCTTTCAGTATGTATGAAAGGCATTTGCTATACAATTTTAAGGAATCTCTAAAATAGCGATCCCTTAAAACTGCGAGCCCGTTTAGAGAATCGCAAATTGCGATTCTCTTAATAAGAAATTGCAAATAAGGAATCCCTATTTGCGATTTCTTATGCACATGTATCAAGCTTTTCCTTAATAATTGGGCATTAAGGAATAGCAATTACTACCAAGTAAAACTTGGTGGTAACCATGTGCAAATTAAAAAAATGCATTAAAAATGCATTTTTTAAATTGACATGTAACACACACATGCCCCTTTGGCATGTGTGCGCCTTACATGTCCTGAAATATTTTTTTGGGGTGCAGCAGAGGGGGCCTTAGGCCCCCAGCACCCTGGGGTTTTGCATTTCCTAAATTGCGAATTCCATTTAGGAATTCGCAATTTGGGAAATGCTAAAAATTCGCAAATATGGGCCTACAGACCTATAGGTGCGAATGAGCTCAGAATCACTATTTGCGATTTGGTAATAGCATTTGCGATTTTTAAGAAATCGCTATTACCGAATCGCAAATATGATACATGCCATTTTGCGAATCAGAAATAGCGATTTCTTAAAAATCGCTACTAGAGAATCGCAAAGTGGATTCTTCATACATCTGGCCCCTAATTCTTTGTTTTTCTGTCCTTTTTTTAGACCTGCCCATCTTTCGTTTTATTTTCTTGTCCTTCTTCCCATCTTTCTTCTTTTCATATTTTCTTCTTTCATTCGAAACATCTTTTTCCTTGTTTGTTTCTGATGGTGTCCTAGTCCTATTGCTCTAGATTTCTTTCTTTTCAAGCACTTTGCTCTCTTAATCTGTTTCTTTGTTTCGATGTGTATTCCATATTTTTCCATCTTCACTTCTTTTTGTTATCCTATCTTGTATTCATCCTTTTGATTGATTGATAGTCATCCTTTTATTTATTCCTTCATTGCTTCCTTTCTTTCAGCCGTTATTCCTTTCTTCTTGCTTTTCACAGGTTCTTTTGCTTTACATAATTTATTTCATTCTTTTTATCTGTTCTGTTTCATTTCTTTCCTTACTTCTTTTTCCCTTTACTCCTTTCATCTCCTTCATCTCTTTCATCTTTAATCTTTTTACTCTCTTTCATCCCTTCTTTTCTCCTTCTTTCCTCCTTTTACTCATTGTTTCATCCTGTCCTTTTCATCATTTCTTTCATTTCTCTTTACCCTTGCGCTCCCTTGCTCCATTTGCTTTTCACTTTGCTTTGCTTTTTCTCTCTCTCTATCTGTCACTCTGTTTGGCTACGTTTGCATCTCATG
Organism: Pleurodeles waltl; assembly: GCF_031143425.1. Lineage (NCBI taxonomy): Eukaryota > Metazoa > Chordata > Amphibia > Caudata > Salamandridae > Pleurodeles > Pleurodeles waltl. Next base: position 516,462,572 of record NC_090440.1, on the reverse strand, counting down.
ACTCCCACTCATAATCACTTTGATAATGTTTTCTTGCACTGTAATTTATAATCTTGTGTTTGGAAACCTACATCTCTGATCATAGGTTAAATGTGACACAGAACTAAAGCATCTGGCCCTTTGGGAACAGTAGTAACCCCGTCTGCAGCTGCTGGAGTGGAGGGTTCATTATTGTTGTGTACCCAGCGCTTTGCTTTGTAATCCAAATCCAATGGGAGTGATGTGATCTTTCACACTTCTCCAACTAACAGCAAGTAGTTAAGGGGATAAGGGATAGGAGGAAAGGGACAAGAGAGAGAAACACAGAAACTAGATATAGTCAAGTTGCCTGATTGCATAGTAGGACTTGATCTGTTCTGCAAGACGACACGGGAAAACTCTTAGTATAACCGTGTAATGGACATTGGCTACCTGCTTCTGATGTTATGTCTGATATTCGAGGAAACTCTGTATTTCCCACTCTCTGTTTTGTACTGAAATTCAACATTGATCCTGAGCTGCAATATATTTAAGTTGATGTAGTAACAGCAAATAAAACAAAAAGTACCTTCAGTATTGTACAAAAACCTTTTGTGGTTCTGATTACATTCAGTGCAATGGCTGATACCTGTAATAGGAAAAATAATTTGGTAATACCATGTGGGTCTCCTAAACACTCCAACAATTATATTTTAATCAATACCTAAATAGCATACGTGTTCTAGGAAAAAGACATAATTCATGTAAAATTAGATTCCACTAACTTCTAACATAAAAGCAATTTAAACCAATACAGAGTTCTTAATCCTAATGGATGTCTCCTTGAGGAATACATTTTAGTTAAAGTGGCTTATAGAGCACACTACTCCCCTAAAAGGGTATCCTGGAATAAAATAATTGCAAATAGAGTGTGTTAGCCTGATGGAAGACTTTTTGTGAAAGCTAGCAGAAGGGCACATCTTGTTAAACTCCTTCTGAAAACTAACAAAGTACAAAATACTAGTTCACCATCCTGATGGAAAACTCCCAAAAAAATTAAAGAAGTGCATGTCTATATCCATATATGGAAATGGTACAAGAATACTACTGATTGCAAGATGTCTTTTGTTAACTTCTCAGAATAGGTTAGGAGGATTTCAGCTTCTCAACAATAAGTCCTGGCTACTATGTGTCACAATCTCCTAACTAGGATGCTATGGTTTACAAAGAACTTATAATCTAGGTGTTCAAGATGGCTGCCACCATCTGCAAGTCTTTTGAGAGCCCTGTGACTCCATGGAACATGTAGTCCTTTTCGGTTTTACTCAGTTGCTTAGCTTAGTGCATCCCTCTCAGATGTGAGGGTTCTGTCCAGGCAATGTCCACACTTTGTGTACCTCTTCATCCTCGTCTTGTTCTGAAGCCCTGATCATCAGATTTGGTGAAGCATATTAGGCAAGTCTAGCAAATAATGCACTTTCTCTGACGTTAGTGTGTCTATTATTTATGTAATCAATGTTAGCATTGCTGGCACTGTTTGGGATCTTCCTCCTGCTACTACTACCCAGTGGGATCTTGAGGGAGTAGAGATAGATGCAAATCAGTGCCGAACTGTGTCATTCTATTTCTTGTGTCATGAGAGGATATTGATCTGGGAATGAAGGTCACTGTTATGTATCTATAGTGACTAAGAGATCAGTTCAGAAAAGGGGCCACAGGCAGGTGTGTTATGTGATAAGAACGGTGACATCCATAATTTGGCAGCCTTCTGTTTCGGTGGTGCAGTATGATCTGAAACCAGATCAGCAGCCTTGTAGGATGGATTTGATTTTAACTTGGTCTTTTGATAGGATAGTGACTGTTTACCTTATGTTTCTTGGAAATGGTAGGTTGGTGATAAGTTGGTAGCTGGCATGGTATTCAGAGTGGAAGTTTGCTTTTTTAGTATGGAGGGAATCTTACCAGTTTTCAATGCACCACAAAAGATGCCTTAACTCAGTAGAGATGGGAGGATAGTTCCCTGGAGAAGAGTTTAAGGATGGCTAGATGAATGCTGTCTCCAAATGTGGTGGATCTGTGGTATGTTTGTTAGCAAGATCTGTATGAGGAAGCAATCTAAAAGGTATCCACCTCAGTATGTTGCATAGAGGGATTGGAGAGACGGCAGAAGGTTGCTTTGTGCTAATGAGATGGTGCTGGATCTAGTCTTAGTTTGCAGAATAATTGACTAATGACTTGTAATTGCCAGTCAGTTGAGTGCAGTATCACATAAGTCTGGGATCAAATGGAGTCAATGTTTGACAGCTTTGACAATGAAGCACAATACAATCAGTACCATGGTTCACTTAGAGGTGGTTATAGATTTTCTGTGGGAGGAATAGAGAACGTTTAGTCTCAGATTTGGGCTGGGTGCTGTTTCGTTTCTTGGTTGCTGATAGTTCATTTGGTGTTAGTGAAATTTTGAGGACACCATGACGCAAAGAGCTTTGGTTTTGTACAGCACACCTACGGGGACATTTGTTTATTGATGCTGACTTCCAGGTTCAAGTTAAGTAAGTGCAGGAGTGCAATTGGCATTGGATTTGGAAGAGGTTTTGATAACCAAGGTGAGGAGTACTGCCTTAGGATTTTTCAGATTCAAGTTCATGAACAAGCAATACTCTTGTTACGTAGATTCTGTTTGGCAGTGGTAGGTGGTTGGAATTGGGAGATGATGGTCGGGAAGGCAAGGTAGTCCATGCCATTTCCTGGTCACATAGAAGACTGTTTAACTATGAAGACCAGACTGACAAGGACGACTTTGGCCTGAGGTGGTTCAATTGATTGTTCAATGTGCATGTTTTCGAAAAGCTTCTTTCAAAGCCTGGCTGAAGGAAGTTAAAAGTCCAGGTGAAAGATGTTGTTGGATCAGATGATGGATGAGATGTTAATGAGGTCTATGATTTCCTCAATAAAGTTATTGCTGGGATCAGGCCCACAGATTGGACAAAGGTTGCGGTTTGAGAGGGGTTAATAATTAATGGCAGAAGGAGGCGCGCATACAGCCAGGGTGAAATGTGGATAGCTGAGAGGTCATAGAGATATATCATTTGTAGAACTTACTACGCCTACATTTCCAACATGAAAGCAGCAAAATATTTCTGTGCCCAAACAAGCATCAGGATTAGTTTCTAAAAAAGATACAGAGATCAATTGCCCATTATCTTCAAGGACTTTAGCTGCAGCAGGCAGCAGAAAGATGGATGTTATTGTGATCAATCATGTAGGTGGCTAGAGGATGGGAAATATGAATACGAAAAGGGTTTAATGAAACCCAGATTTTGATTTGGCCAAGAAACACAAAACTTTCTCTTCCTCCATTGGAAAAAAAAGCATTGGCAAATATAATATGTCTTTCCTATGCAAGCTGTTGGCTTTGGAAGTGTGTATGATCCACGTCGTACACTAGCGTGGCTGCTGTTCAGCATAGCTCAAAGTTATTGGTGTGGAGTGTGATGGGGTCGATTGCGGTAGAGTGGTGTAGATTTGGTAGATTGGAGTGGCCTAGCGTCGGTAGATTGGGGTAGAGTGGAGGGGGTAGATTGGGATAGAGTGCAGTGGAGTAGAGTGGGGTATAGTGGGATAGATTGGAGTAGGGTAGATTGGGGCAGAGCAGAATGGGGTAGATTGGAGTGGGGTGGGGTAGACTGGAGTTGAGTGGGGTACAGCGGGGTAGATTGGAGTGGGGTGAAGTGGAATGGGGTGGGTGGAGTGGGGTAGACTGGAAGAGGTACATTGAAGTGGGGTAGATTGGAGTGGAGTGCGGTAGATTAGTGTAAACTGGAGTGGAGTTGGGGTAGATTAGGGTAGATTGGAGCGGAGTGGGGCAGATTGTAGTGGGGTGAGGTAGAGTGGAATGGGATGGAGTGCAATAGGTTGGAGTGGAGTAAGGTAGAATGGAGTGGAGTCGGGTAGATTGGAGAGGTGTGGGGTAGATTGGAATGGGCTGGGGTAGATTGGAGTGTTGCTGTGGCCATTAGGCTACAACTCTTGAACCTAAGTGCATATGAATAAAGGGTGCCTAAAGTGCTTTCACTGGACTACATATGAGATGGAGGATTTAGGCACAGGTTGTAAGGAAAAATGAAGTAGTTGTTGTACTGCACAAAACTTAAATGATTTGAGCAGACACTTACTTTGTATGTACAGAGAAGACGTGGAATACATATGAGACTGAGGACACAGGTTTTAAGGAGTAATGGGTCTACTACAGTGCAGCCAAAAACTGAAGCACATACTTTGTGTTTAAAAGGGCACAGATGTATCCCAAATTTTTCTCTTGTTTGGTGGCAGCCTGGCCTGAAGTACATGACTAGACTGCTAATCTGGAAAGACAATCGGAGTCTGGTTTCAGACTAGTGCAAGCTTTAAACTGGCACATACTTTTTATGGGCAGAACGGAGGTGCAGCCTGCAAACACATGCAGTCATAAGGACTGCTTTAATATTATCTGCCATTTGTTTGGTGCTATAAGAGGAAGCATTGTACTGTAAAACAAAGTCACAAATTTCTTTAATAGTCCATGACATTTTTTTCGTTCTGTAAAAGGGAGCACTGAACGATTTTTTTTTTTTTTTTTTTTTACTTTTCTTTTATTGTTAATAACACAATGTGATACAAAGTCAGTGGGATCAGGGTCCCATCATTCGAAAGTAATTGCACATCAGTGATATTAAAAAAACAAATAAAAAGAAAAACGCATAAGGCACAAACAAGGTATCAGTCGTAACATGAGAACCTGAGGTAGAGTTCACTTCCAACATATTTTAGGCTATGTGGGGGGGTTTAGAGGGAATAAAGATATAAGGATGAGGGGTAGGTTATACCTGTTCAGACGAGGGGACCGGGAAGTGCCACCTAGGGAAGCAAGGGATGTCGCTGCGCGGATAATGGGTGTTGCAGCTCATGTCAACTCTGTGGTCAGTTTCGGCTGGAACCAGGTGACTATCAGATGACATAGGAAGGAGGATCTACTATGGAGGTCTGTTTGGAGTGTTGCTGGAAGGCGACGTTCGGGCTCTAGTGGGTATTTAGAAAGAGACGTGGGAGTAGAGGGGAAATAGAAGAGAGAGAAGGGGAGATAAGGAAGGGGAGAGGGGGAAGAGTACAGGGGGGGAGGTACGGGAGCGAGGGTAGGGAAGCGAGGGGGAGAAGGGGGAATAGACGCATGTGGGGGAGGGAGGGGAAAGGGAAGGGAGATGGGAACAGTGGTAGTTCCGGGTAGGGTACTATTGCCCCCTTGTGAGGAAGGGAGCCCATACCTGTAGGAATATTCGAGCTGGGTCTTGTAAGTTATAGATGATCCGTTTATGCATAGCAATGCGGATCATGGCTGTAATCCATTCCTCCGGAGTTGGGGGGGTCTCTGACCGCCAGTGTCTGAGTATGCAAATTTTTGCAGTAGCTAACGCTGTGTGCAACTGTCTCTTGTGTGGTCTAGGGAGGTCTGGTAGGGAGGTCGTATCTTGCAGAAGTATGAGGGTAGGGGGAAGTGGTGACGGAAGTGACATTACTTCAGCCAGAGTGGAGCTCACAGCGTCCCAGAGTGGTCGTACTGTTGTAGAGTTTACTAAGATATGTATCAGGTCACAGGATGTTTCTGGACATCGCCCGCAGTTCACATGCGGGAGGAGTCCGGTCCTATGCAGTTTCACTGGGGAGCAGTGCCATTCATGTAAGATTTTGAAGAGGCAGAATTTAAAGCGTGCTTCCCGGGTACCTCTGTCTAGTGCCTCTAGGATAGCTTCCCAATCATCTGGGTCTAGATCCTGCTGCAGCCGGGTTTGCCACAGTAGACGTAGTTTGTCCATTAGCGGTTGGGAGTAAAGCCGTAGAATAATTAGATCATAGAGACCCAACATTACTCCCTTGTGTTGTCCCCATTGCTGCAGGTAGGCCACTATCGGTGAGGGCAGGGATCCCCGCAGTGGGGGTGTATTCCCTCGGGAGACACAGTGCTTGAGTTGCATGCATCTCCATTCCTGGTTTGGGTGCAGGCCGAACTCCTCCCGTAACTTGGGGAAGGGTTTGAGCACATTGTTCTCCAGGACCTGTGAGAGGGTGAGGATGCCTGCCTGTTTCCATTGCAGCCAATGGAGTACTTCGCCACCAATGCGTAGGCCACTGTTGTGCCACAGGGGCGCTTGGGCGTGTATGAGGGGGTGGACCCAAACAGTCTGTGGGCCCTTTGCCAGGATGCCCTGGTCGCCGCCAGGATAGGGTTCACTGAGTTAGTGGCTGGGAGGTCTGCACGGTAGGGTCCACCAAGTCCTTCGTTCGCAGTCAGGAGTCGTTTTTCTACTGCTATCCACAAGGGGGGGTCTGGTATATTCAATAGTGTATTGGACAGCTGAGACATTTGGAGGGCTAAAGAGTAGTGTTCCACCGATGGGAGTCCCATTCCCCCATTTATACGGCGGGCCAAGAGCTTGGCTGGTGATAGCCATGGTCGCATTGTGCCCCACACAAATGATCTAATTAGTGCATCGACACCTCTTAGTGTGGAAAGGGGCACTTGTAAGGGCAGGAGACCTAGGATATAGGTGAAGCGGGGTACCGTCACCATTCTAACCGCTTGTACTCTGCCCCCCACATGGAGAGGCCTAACTGGGTCCATTTCGCAAAGTCTAGTTTCGCCCGCGTGATGAGAGGGTCAATGTTGTCCGCCACCATGTGTGCCAGTCCGGGGTTGACAAGCACTCCAAGGTATTTAAGACGTTTTGGCGTACACCGAAATGGGTAGCCTAGGAGTGCCGCTTTTGCGGTTACTCGCGATAGCGGCAGTGCCTCGCTTTTGTCCCAGTTAATACGGTATCCCGATAGGGCTGCGAAGTCCTCGATTACCTCTAATAGGGCCGGTATGGATCTTTCCAAGTCCGTGAGTGTTAAGAGGATATCGTCAGCGTAGAGGTATATCTTGGAGGTGCCTTCGGGTAGTGGTAGGCCGGTTATGGAGGGGGAGGACCAGATGTCTGCCGCCAGAGGCTCCATTGCCAGAGGGAACAGGAGAGGCGAGAGGTGGCACCCCTGCCGTGTACCCCTTCGGATAGGAAAAGGGTCTGAGAGGAAGCCTCCGCAGTTGACTCTGGCCGCATGTTGATCATAGAGCAGTCGTACCATGGAGATATATTTGTTGCCTAGACCAAATCTCTCTAGGGCCGCAAATAGGTAGGGCCATTGTATACGGTCAAACGCTTTTTCGGCGTCTAAGGACAGGGCCAGCGCTGTCTCCGGGGAGTCTCTGGACGCCCATAAAGTATGGCACAGGGTTCGTAGGTGGTTCCTAGACGTGCGGCCCGGTACGAACCCCACCTGTGTATAGTGTAATAAGGACGGGATAACTTTACGTAATCTGTTTGCCAGGACGCTTGCTAGAATTTTGATGTCCCCGTTTAGTAGAGAGATGGGTCGGTAGCTGCCGCATAATAAGGGATCTCTCCCAGGTTTCGGTATGACAGCTATTGTGGCATTATTGGATATGGCCCCTAGTGTCTGTGTTTCGCAGGCTTCATTGAGGGCTTCGCATAAGATATCAATCGCCTCTGCCCCTACCCATTTATAAAATTCTGCCGGGTATCCGTCCTCTCCGGGTGATTTGTGGTACGGGAGGTCAGAGATTACTTTATCTATCTCCTGTCTGCTTATTTCCCCTTCTTATAGGCTACGGCCCTCGTCTGTTAGGGAGGGGAGGTCTAGCTTCTTTAAGAAGGTGGTAGCTTGCGCTAGGTTGGTTGTGGTTTCTGGCGTGTAAAGGTGTCTATAGAATTGGGCGAATTTGTTTGCAATGGGCCTGCGGGTTGGTCAGTATGTCCCCGGAGGGAAAGCGAATGGCTGGGATGGCTAGAGAGGCTGTTCTTTGGCGGAGTTGAGCTGCAAGCAGTCGTCCCGCCTTCTCACCCTGTTCATAGTGTCTCCCTTGGAGTCTCTGTAATGCGAATTCGGCCTGGGTGGTGTATAGCTCATTAAGGGACATTTGGGCTTGCTCTAGACTTCGGTGGCCTGGGAGGGAGGGGTGTGCTGTATATTGTCTGGTTAGTCTGCGTATGTCGAGTTCCAGAGCCGCTTGTTGCTCTTTTCTGTCTTTGTTCGCTATCGCCGCATCCCGCATGAGCTGTCCCCGTATCAAGGCTTTGGCTGCGGCCCACATAGTTCGACTTGAATCAACCGTACCAAGGTTGTCTTGGGCGAAAGTGGTCGCATGATCCTGTAACTGCAACTTACCTTGGGGGGATCAATATAGATGGATCGCTAATCTCCAGGGTTTTCGGCCCGGGGATACCAGGCCTAAGCGGATGGCTATAAGGACTGGGGAGTGGTCTGAAAGGCCTCCCTCCAGTATGTCATCCTCCAGGGTGTGGGCCACAAGATTGTGGGATAGGAGAAAGTAATCGATTCGTGATTGGGTATTGTGCACCGGCGAGAGAAAGGTAAATTCTCTGTCCGTTGGGTGAGTCAGCCTTCAGTGGTCAACCAGACCATTATCCGCAAGTATATCAGACTGAATGGCTCTGTCTGCGTTGTTACTCGTGTCTAGAGGCCCGGTCCTGTCCAATGCTGCGTCCCGTGCTAGATTCCAGTCTCCTCCTATAACGTAGTGGGATGCCCCTATCTCGGTTAAAAGTCGATTGAGCTGGAGAAAGAAGAGGCGTTTAGACCTGTTGGTGCATAGACTGACCCCACACACAGTGTTGAGCCCCCGATTTTCAGCTTTGTAAATATGTATCGGCCCTCAGGGTCCGTCCACGATTTGACGACCGTGAAAGGGAGGGTTTTGCGTAAGAGGATCGCCACCCCGCTTTTTCTTGGGACATTCTCTGTATCGGGTGAGGGTGGGGTGCAGCTAAACAGGACGGTTCCTACCCAGTCACGTCGTAGTCTATCAGATTCAAGACTGTCTAGGTGTGTCTCTTGTAATAAGGCGATGTCTGCCTGCTTAGAGTTAAGGTAGGATAGGACTTTCTTCCGTTTGATAAAGTGGGTAAGGCCGTTTACGTTCCATGATATCACCCTCAGGGGAACTACCGGGGCTCCCATCTGGTTGGGCATCTTCGTTTCCTGTGTCCGCCTACCCGGGGGTATAAGTACAGGGGAGTGGGGTGGACTCTGTGAACTGAAGAGGATGTCGGGGGGGATGGTGGGTGCATTGAATACGAAGAAGAGTTGAAAAGACAATAAAAAGGAAACAGTGGGGGAAAGAAGAAATAAAGAAGAAGGTAAAGAAGGGAGATCGGGATACGAGTCCCGGAGTACACAAACTTTAACCGGCGGGTCTAAAACCTAGGCCAACTGAGCTTCGACGCCCGGCCAGCGGGCCCCGCGCCGGGGGGGGGTCAGCGCCCACGGGGCTCCCCAGACCTCTGCGTAGATGCCTCCAGTCTTGTCTGGGGGGGGGTGTTTGTGACCAGAGGACGGGGGGGAGAGGAGAGGTCCCATGTTGGTCGCGTCCCTGTGTGGGGGGGATGGGGGAAGGGCGAGGAAAGGACAGAAGCAGGTGTTGTTGTTATTGAGGTCGCTTCCCCTTGGTTGTTCTGAGGGGTTGTGGCATGTATATGCTCTGGGGCTTAGCATCTGTGGTCTGTTCTGCTTTACACCAGCGCCCATCATTATATCACTATTGCGTTTGTTAGTAGACCGGGGTCTAGAGCTCAAAACACAGTTCAGAATCATTTTGCCCCAACCCTGCCAGGGCAAGCCATTAGTGTGTAAGTGTAGTGCGTCAGTTCCCATATTGTCCAGGGGACGTTATAAATCGTGATTCTAGATGGAAGAAGTGATATGGGATATGGTGGGTGTTACCCGACATGAAGGGGAGGGACGTTGAGAAACAAGAGTAATCGGGAGTCACACAATCCAAACAGTCTAAGCAGTCCAAGGCGATTAAGGCCTTCTGGGGGGTGGGGGGCGGTTCTCCGTGGTACACTGTCTGGAGAGTATATATTAAAATAGAATACTCATCATTTTTCTGAGTCAGGACTCTTTCGTCATATAGTTCCTGTGTTTCCTGCAACGTTTCTATGACAGTCTGTGGTTGTTGATATCGAGGGCTTGTAGGAAAACTATGTCCATGTTGGTTTCAGGTAGCAGGCACCTAGGGATTCAGAGGGGATCAGGATTTGTCTCTGTCTGGCAGCTGTGTGTGCATCGCTACCGCCTGTAGGACTTGGCCCCTGTCATCAAAACTTTTTGTTAATCTCTCCAGGTCTCTGCCCCTGGTTTGGGGGTCTGTAGTAGGTCTTCCGTCGATGTCCAGAGCAATTTCCGATTGGCCCATTCCCCTAGTTTGGTTCTCTGTGTCTTGGGGGGGGGGGGGGGGTTGGGTTGTTGATTCCATGGGTTGTGTCGGATCATGCAGCCCCTCTAGGAATGACTTCAGGTCCTCTGGGTCATAGAAGGTTTGTGACTCTCCGTTCTTAGTTATCCACATCCTGGCTGGCTCGAATAGGCCGAATTTAACGTCCAGATGGCGAGGGCGAAGGGAGAGAAAGGCTCTTCTTCGATCTGCTGTTTCTTTGGAGAAGTCTGCTTAAAGGCGGATTTCGACGGGACCGAGCCGGAGTGGGCCTTGCCTTCGGGATAGCTGTAACAGTTGGCGGACCTGCCCGTGCCGGAGGAAGCAGGCTATGATTGGGCGAGGACGATCTTTTCCGTTTTGTCTCTTGAGACCAAGTCTATGCGCTCTTTGAAATTCCAGAGGGGGGTCAAATGTTATGTCGGCTGGTTTGGGGAGCATGTCCCGCAGGTAAGAGAGGATATCTGTACCCTCAATGCCTTCCGGAAATCCAAGGAAGCGGATGTTGTTTCTGCGGCTTCGGTCCTCAAGATCGATTAACTTGTTACGAAGGTACAAGAGTTCCTGATCTCTGTCAGTCTGTAAGACCTCTTGACTTTCCACAGCCGCTACTCAATGGTCCAATCCGGAGATTTGTGACTGGAAGCCTGCTATTTCCAGGCGCATGGATCTCGTTTCCGCTGTTAATGCTGACATGGCAGTGTCCATACCTTCCAGTTTGTGGCCTACTGCCGATATCTCCTGCAGTATACGATCCATTGATGCTCCTTGAGTGTCTTCTGACATGGTGTCGTGTGAGGGGGGTGGAGAGTCTGTGGTAGCAGGGTGTTTCTGTTGGCGCAAGGCTTCAGAGAAGAGTAGTTGGCGAGCAGGTTTACACAGTACTTTACCCGCCGTCTTGCCTCTGGGCATTGCGGGTTTCTCTATGTAGGTGAGGATCCAAGGGGGTGCCTGTCCGTTTCTCAATGAGGGCAATCAGCGTGGGCGTGTGGGCGGCAGAGGAGAGAGGATGGCGGAGGGGGGGAATGGGGGTTCAGAGTAGGTGGTGAGTTCAGGTGAGCACCTCTCTAAGTGTCCTCCTGGGAGGGCTGTCGGTGTATATATACAAGGGGAAGGATCTCGGTGTTGGCTCTATAGCGTTCAGCGTCCCACAGGGCTGTTCTGTGGGAAGAGGAGTTGTTTTGGAGCCGAGGTCCGATGTTATTCCTGGCCCTCTTTGCTCTCTATGCCTCGTTAGTTCTAGCTTTGTTGGAGGCTACAGTGGCTTTTCACTTTTCCTGTTAGTGTGGTATTACTTCTTTTGTTGTTATGTTTGTGTTGTTCATTTTCCTTTCTCTATCTTTTTCTCCTCTCTTTCTTTCTTTTTTTCTTTTTTATTCCTTACTCCTTGCTCCCTCCTGTTCTTGCCCCTCTTTTTATTAGGTAGTGTTTGCTCCTTTGCTCTTTGCCTTCTCCTCTTCCCGTCGTTTTCCTCCTCTCTCCGCATGTTGTTATATTCCTCTCTCTCTCTCCTCACTCCCGGCCCCTCTCTCACTCATCCACCATCCTCATCTCCGTACGTCTCTCATCCTCTCTGACTCACGGGCTCGGCCCTCACCTCTCCATCCTCTCCAGGGCCTCTGTCGTTTCTCAGGGGGCCTTCTCTGAAGCAGGTAAGGCCGGGGGGGTGGGGGTAGCCCTCCGTTGCACTCCGCTGGTGGTGAGGCCTCTTGTCGCCGATCCCGTCACCCCCGGCAGAAAGGGGGAGGTTGGAGAGGCATCGGGAGGCGCGTCATCGGTATCGGGCCACCTCCTGTTGTTGTTCTGGGCCGTGATGTTGGTTGGCTCCATTCTCCCCCTCCGGCAGCGGTCGATCGGGAGGAAGGGAGGGGGGGCAGGCGGTGTCCCGGCCTGTTGCCGGCTCCAGGGTTTGCAAATGAGCCGCCGCCAAGGCGCCGGTAGGGGCGGAGGGCGCGCTCCCTCACCTCGGGCTTCTGCGAGGGACACGTCTCTCCGTGTCGGGGTGATTCCTCACTCGAGGCCGCGGCTCAAAAGCCTGCCGTAGGCCTTAAGCCTGTTCCCCTCGCACCGCTCAACGCCTCCGGAGAGGGCGCTCCCCCCGCGTCACAGATGTCGGCCGTTCGCCGTCTCCAACTCCTATGTCGGCCCCCGCTGCGTTCGGGGGTCCCCTGGAGCGCCTCCAGCGCCGCCGCCACCGCCGCGTGGCCCGCCACCGTGCGGAGCTCGGCTCTCAGGTGGCCATCATGGATTGCGGCCAGACCACGCCCCCGCACTGAACGATTTCAAAACGATTAATGCAATAACAAACAAACCTGCAGGAAAGAAGTTAAAAGCAATCCAAAGGAGTAGTATAGAAGTGGAAATGGTGGCAAAAAAATACAAATAAAGAAGCACCCTGAATCTCAGCGCAAGCAGCGGAAGGACACTAATCAAATGAAATCAATTAGGACTTGGTCTATGCTCTAGAGAAATTAAAGGAATTGATGTGGCGCATATAGTGGCCAATTAGGAGGCAGCTAAAAACAATGGCAATTAAGCCAGATATGGTAAGTAACGGGCGGGCTCCAAGCCCTTATTGTATACAATACCCTTTGCACAACAGCGCATTAGGAGAGACCTAAAAAGCTATGCCAAGCATCACTATTTTTAATGGTGATAAGGCAGGTGCAGGGAAGTCATGGGTCATCATGGAGTTTTTGAGATGGCATCTAGAGACTGAGGAGTGGGGGTTTGAGAGGTCTTTCAAAATTTACAGTGTGTCTTTACTTGTAAGTAGTCATATATATTTGGCTAAAAAAATCTGATAAGCTATGCAAACTAAAATTCTAGCTCTAACAAGTCATACAAATGTAATGTGCACAAATGCTCAGCTTGCATTTAGTTTTCTCTGAAAGCTGAGGCGCTATTCTCTCCTGTACTCTTTTTGATCTGGGGTGGAGGAAGCTCTTACCTCCACTCTCAAAAATGCCAGCGTCTCTTACCCCATTTACGCTGATGAAACTCAGTCTGTGTGTTTTAGGTTTTGGTGGAAATGCAGTATCTGTTTATGTTTGTGTTGTTTTTACTTAAAGCCAGTCAAAAGAACATTGTGAATGCATATATCTTGTCATACCAAAACACATTTACAGAGCGACCAGTATGCTTTCACATCTTATTCGAATTTAAAACTAGCAAACAGGGTCAATGCTTTGCACATGTACGGTCACTGATCCGTGCATCATTAAGTCCTGTTCACTGTACTACACGCATTGGATTTTAACATATTGTGTGTGCAGACTTCGTTAGTTGGCGTGTGGAGTAGCCACTGGGAGGAATGTGAGACTGTTCAGGGTGAGGGGCAGAGACTAGGGGCCAGATGTATCATCATGGCCCTTTACGAGTCGGAAATAGCGATTTTTAAGAAATCGCTATTTCCGACTCGCAAAGTGCCATGTATCACATTTGCGATTCGGTAATAGCGATTTCTTAAAAATCGCAAATGCTATTACCGAATCGCAAATTGCGATACCGACTCCGTTCGCAGCTATGGGCCTGTTGGCACATATGTGCGAATTTTTTGCATTTCCAAAATTGCGATTTCTGAACCAGAAATCGCAATTTTGGAAATGCAAAAGCCCAGGGTGCTGGGGGCCTAAGGCCCCCTCTGCTGCACCCAAAAAATGTTTTGGGGGACATGTAAGGTGCACACATGCCAAAAGGGCATGTGTGCTTTACATGTTCAATTTAAAAATGCATTTTAAATGCATTTTTTAATTTTGCACTAGGTTACCACCTGGTTTAATTTCATGGTATTATGCATTGCGATGTGGATTTTGCGAATCGCAAATTGCGACTCGCAAAACCAGGTCGCAACGCAAGAAATCGCAATTTTAGCGATTTCTTATTTGTGGTCTGCGAATGCCTTTCATGCATCGCAGACCACTTTTTTGCACTCGCAAACAGCCGAATTTTGCGATTCGCACCGTTTGCGAGTGCAAAAAAATGTCATACATCTGGCCCTAGGTTCGATTTCTAATCAATCTACTTCAATAGCCTTGTGAATAGATCTGTCATTCATGTGCTGGGCCTTCTCGTGTTTTGGTCGTTTAATGTCTGCTGGAGGCCTTTTCCCTTTCACTCCCCTAATCAGGGTTGCCTGTTATCATTTTTAATAGCTATCTGTTTTAAAACTGTGTCCGAATTAGCCTTTTAGATAGGTCTGCCGCTCCCATCTTTACACATTGTCATGACTGCATTTTTGCTTCTCCCTACTTTATTTCCTTTGACTTTGGTCTATGTGCTTGGGGGTCGCTGGCTTTCCTATGGCTGCTGATCTTTTAGCTATATGCACTGCCACATAAGTAAACTTGGCTTTCATCTTGCCCATTTTAGTATAGGGCATCAAAAGTACCTCCAGATGACGTAGGGCCACTTTGGTTGTAGCCTTTCCTATTTCTTGTATTATAATCTCCCAATATTTCATAATGACTGTATACTCCCCCCCAAGAAAATGTGTAGTAGGTCTGCATTACCACTGCTGCATGTTGGGCACTTCTGGGGCACCAGAGAGTACATTCCGCCTAGTTGGTATGGTGTCAGGTAGGTGAAGTGTAGAATGTTTAATAGTATTAGTTTAAGCATTTGGGGGGAACATGGCGGTCTGCTAGTGTGCCGACTGCGGTCCCTGCCCTCCGCCACACAGGCCGCTGGCACTCTCGCTGCGGGGACGAGTCTCGGTTGCGTTTTATTTTCTTTTTTGTTTTGCTATACTTACACTGCGTTTGCAGTGGATGGGCGTTCCACATATTGGGGATCCCTTTTGACTGGGCAGGTCCACTGCTGTTGCCACGGTGGATTCGGACTGCCTGGTCCCTCTGCAAGCCCAGAGGGGCGGCGGCCAGGGTGCACTTCCAGGGTAGCAGAGGCAGAGCCAGCACAGGCTTGATCCCAGCTTTGCCATGCCTGCACCAGGATCCATGAGGTGAGCTGGCCTCGGAGCAGCTATATCTGGGTGATTTTGACATTTTGGAGCAGCCTTCGCCTCAGGCCCTTCCTTACCAGCCCTCCTGCATGATCCCTAGGTGCCCACCTGGGCCGGGGGCAAGAACATGGCTACAAGGGCAGAAGTTGCCCCCCTCGAAGGCTGGGTTGGACCCTCCAGCTTCTTTTGCAGCTCCATCAGTATTACCTCCTCTGGGTGCTGGGGCAAGAAGTAAACGTGTGGCAAAAGGTAACACCTCTAACCTTTCTATACCTCCAGATTTGCGAACTGAGGGAGAGGTTGCTCTTTCAAACTTTCAAGCCCCATCGGCTAAAATCATTGCAAGTTTGACCTCTGGGCGGCAAAAAGTTACCCCCTCCCTTAGGTCTTTCTTTAAAATATTAGACCAGTCCAGTGCTTCTCAGACAGCACCCACTTCCTTGGTAAACATGACGGCAAATATGTCTAATATGGCAGAAGCTCTACCCCCCTGCTGGTTTCACCACACAGCCTGGTTATGCAGGAGATAGATCAGGATACATCTGGGGGGGGCGTTCTGTGCTTCCATGTGAGGCAGAGTCCGATATAACTAATGTAGCTCATACGGATTCCCTCCTCCAGTCGTTACTGCATGAGATGAGAGACAAATTCGCAGTTTCTGAATCCAACCAAGCTAAAATCCAGGGGCTGCCATGGAACCATTAGCAATTAAACTACGCAGCTACGCACACATATGGGGCATCCCGGAATCCAATACCTATCACATTATATCCTTGTATGCAGACGATGCCCTAATGTACCTGCGCAATCACTCATCCCATATGGCAGATGTATTGCAGTTGCTGGACTCCTTCGCCCTTGCCTCTGGTTTGCATGTTAACTGGTCCAAATCAAGCATTTTCCCCCTCGCTTCTATCCCGGCTGACCATTATGAGGCGTTGCCACAATATAAACTACCTTGGTCACATACAGCCTTTAAATACCTCGGAGTGCAGATTTATCACTCAATCACAGACTTAAAAGAAGGCAACATTGATAGGGTGCTCAGCTCCACTCGTAGCTCAATACCTTTCTGGAGCTCACTCCCCTTGTCTCCCATGGGTCGCGTGGCGATAGCTAAGATGCTTATCCTCCCAAGGTTCTTATATTATTTTACTGCCCTACCGCTGTGCCTGCCACGCTCGTTCTTTAACAAATTGCAATCAATGCTAACTGACTTACTCTGGGGCAAAGACAGACGGAGAGTGGCGCTGGCCATAACACAACATCCGCAAGAGTCGGGTGGGCTGGGTATGCCTAACTTTGAAAGATACTATGCAGCTGCTCAACTATCATGGGTATCCGCATGGCTTCAAGAAACTCCCTCTGTTGAAGGCATAATGCTGCAAACACATATAGCGCCGCAGGGACTGCTGCTCAAAATGTTAACCACCTCTCCCGCCACACCTCCTAGACTAATATTATTAGAAGCAGCTCGCTTTTGCTGGCGTAGATACGTCCAGAATAAAGCCTCTTCTCTCCCTTACTCACCCTTGCTACCACTGTTCCAACTACCAGGCACTCAAGTCCTCTCAATGTACCATAACACACGTGGAATAAACACATTGCAACTGGGAGATTTATATTCTGGGTCTGTGATGCATACCTTTGCGGAAATGGTATCCGCTGGAACGATGCATAATGGGGCCTTTTTAACATATAGCGCCATAAAACGACTACTCAATAATCTCTGGGGCACCAATGACGCGGAGCCCCTGGAATCCTCACCATAGGTAGCACAAAGGGCACTATAACTAAACTATATAAAGCATTGCTTGAGCCGATATGCACCACCCTGCCACACGCGAAGGCACGATGGGACTCCGTCCTCCCCTCACCATTAACGCAAAAATCGTGGGCCGCCGCTCTCGCAATGGTTAAAACAGTATCCCGCAACCCTCGTCTGCGTTATACCCAATTCAATTATCTTCACCACTCATATTTATCACCAGCCCGCATCCAAAGAATATATCTGAGCACATCACCGACATGTCCCAGATGTGCCACACCGGCGGCTGACTTCTTTCATATGGTTTGGAGTTGCCACTCAATAAATTCGGCCTGGCAGCGTGTGACAGAGACCACTGCAGATATCTCAACCCATACCCTGGTGCCTACGCCCGACTCTTGTTTACTTGGCATACGCCACCGAACCAGAACGGATAAACAAACACATAAATTTATAGACCTGGCATTCGTGGTTCACGAACGATTAATAGCAACGCACTGGAAAGCCCCACATGTCCCCTCCCATTTGTCCTGGCTGCGTGAGCTACATAGCCGTGCGCAGGCAGAAGCCCAGACACTCCACTTACTGCGACAAAGGGGTCTCATCCAAGATGGCCCGAGGTCTGGGACACTTTTGTGGTGGCCATTGAAGCCAGAGACGATATATACCCCCGTAAGCAGGATACTATACATACCTACTACAACACTGCCTAAACATCGTCAACACTTCAACTATATTGTCCCAAACTCAACCACCCTCAACTGTACCCATTACTAACAACCTCACCCCCCCGCAAGGCATTTCTGCACCACGATTAGACACGCTCTAGGGGATAACACACGTATGTAGCTTATACCCAGATCACGTGCGGTCATACCTGCCTTGCACCCTGTCATTCCCATAGACATATACTGCACCCCTGTGGTGGCCATCTTCCTCTTACTCACACATACTAACTGCGCTCCCTCTTTTCTCTTTCCCCTCGCAACGTGAGGGATCACTTAAACTAGTAGTGACACTGATAGTGACCACCTGTGTCCTAGATCTGCAACCAGTTCACTCATAGCCCCCATGTCGAATGCTGCTCCCCCTTCCTCCTTAGCTCTTCTTGGATTTGCACTTTTTATGTTGCTTTATACTTGTTTTCCCCGTCCCTTATTATTATTAGTTTTCTTTTTTTTTTTTTTTGACACCTTATTGTGTAATAATGCTGTGTAAATTTATATAAGCGTGCTAATGGATCGCAAATTATCAACAGCTATTGTATTGATGTGTGCAGTTTGCGTTTAATAAACAGATTTAAAAAAAAAAAAGCTAAAATCCAGGGGCTCTGTGATGGTCTAGATGCGAAAATCACTAATCTTACAGAGAGACTAGGGGCTATGGAATCCTCTATAGGGGCAACACAGACAGAGGTGGAGTTTAATTCTCATGAGGTTCAAATACTGAAACGAAGTGAGAAGGACCTGAGAGAGAAACTGGAATCCCTGGAAAACCATTGTAGGAGGAATAATCTCAGGTTTTTTTATATTTCAGAAGGTATGAAAGGGGACAACATTAAAAACTTTATAATAAGACCATATCCCGACGGTGACCTCCCATGATCTGGCCTCAGAAATCCAAAGAGTCCATCGAGACCCTTTCAAGATAAATCCTAACAAGGAGAAACCTAGAAAGGTCCTGGTTAATTTAGCCTCATATCGAGTAAAGGAACTGATTCTTGTAGAAGCTCTCAAAGTTCAGGGTTTTCGGCATGAGGGTTGGTCATTCCTTATAAGAACTGATATGTCTAGGGCAACGTTAGATCGACGCTGGGAGCTGGGGAAGGCTTTGCAGGAGTTTAAGTCTTTGGGTGCCACTCCACAATTGAGGTTCCCCGTCATTTTGAGGGTAATGTGGAAAAACAAAATGTATAAGTTTTGTGATCCCCAAGAAGGTAAGGTTTTGATTGATCAGATAAAAGGGGAGAGCTAGTGGGTTGTGGAGGGCTGGGGCCTAAGGGTAGTATGAGCCACCCAATAAGGTTTCAAGAAGGGTTCCCCAGGGAGGGTTTGGGGAAGGGCAGTGTGTTATTTTTCTTAATGATTTGAATAAGGTCACAATGGGTGGGGAGCAGATGGGGTAAAATGAAAATAAAAATTGAGTCCTTGCACGATTGTATAACTGCTGAGGTTAGACAAGAGTTTCTTATTTTTAATGGGATAAGGACATGATGATGCACTCGGGTGATATATCTAAACTTAGAATTTGACCTGGAATGTAAATGGCCTTAGAGTGAGCAGTAGAAGAAGAATTCTGGAGTTCCTATGATTGTCCAATAGCCAGATCATTCTCCTACAGGAGACCCATTTAAGATATGAGGAGTGGATGAGTGTTCTTAAGTCACAAAGATGGATCACCCACTTTGTTTGTACTAATTGATCTTGCAATGTGAAAGGGGTCGCGATTATAGTAAAGAATAGCGTTTGAAGTCAGCTAACAGATATCAGTGCTGATCCTAGGGGGAGAGGGGTCTTAGCAAATATCAAGTTAGGAGGGCTCCAACACACTTTAGTATCCTATTATGGTCCCAACATGGATGACCTGGGCCCACTTAGGGATCTTTACGAGCAACTGATCGGAAGAGCTCAGAACATGATAATAGCTGGCAGAGACTTTAATGTTCTGCTTAATTCTTCCCTAGCTAGGTCCCCGACCGGCTTTTAGTACACCTAATATGAGAGCTTGCTTACACAATATAATGGAAAAGTTTGGACTGACTGATCCTTGGCGAAGCAGAATGGGACAAACCAAGGAGTTCTCTTTCTGGAACAAGAAACTCAGGCATGCTTCCAGAATTGACTTCTTCCTGATAAACATTAAACTTCTAAATAACTTAACGGCAATTTCCCACCAGCGAAGCCATCTCTCAGACCACACAGCTGTTCAGCTGACTATAAGTCTGTCTGACTCTCGTACCTGCACTAGATGGACACTGGATTGTTCTCTTCTGAGGGAAGAAGATATTGTTTTAAAGTTGAAAAGGGACCCCAAGGAATTTTTTGAGATAAACTTAGGTTTCGCTCCAATAGCCACGGTTTGGTAATCATATAAGGCCTTTATCCGTGGAAAACTGATTTGCTATGTTGCTTTTAGGGCCAGAAGAACCAGAACAACAATAGAGACTCTTGAGGATAAACTTCGTACCCTGCAAGCCCAAAGACTATCCTCTCAGAATGCAATAAAGCAGGCAGACCTACAGTATCAAATCCAGGAAGCCCAAAATTCACTTGAGGTCTTGTTAGACTCAATTGTGAAGTGTAGATGGGAAGCCAGTAAACTGGTGCATTTTGAGTACGGCGAAAGCTGTGTCAAGTTATTAGCTAGGAAGACTAGGTCTATTAATATTAGGAATAGGATTAAAGGAGTAATACCAGGCGAAACTGGCAGAATCTCCTCAGAAGACCAAGACGTTATAGGAGAATTTGTCAAGTTTTTTTCTGAATTATATAGAGACGACTCAGTGATTTCAGCAGAGGCGACTGAAAAATTGTTGAAGGGAGACACACTCCCCAGGTTAGATTCAGTTAAGAATTTCAGCCTCAATCAATGCTTTCTCCCTTGCAAGATAGACAGTGTTATTGCTGGTTTGAAAAATGGGAAGGCTCCCGGTCCAGACGGAATACCTGCCGGAGTAGATAAACTTCTAAGAGATGAGCTTGCGCCATTCTTGATCCAGTTAATGAACTCAATTCTTATAGATTCCTCTCCAGTACCGTCCTCCTGGAATAAAGCTATTATAACTTTAATACTAAAGCTGCAGAAAGATTCTAGAAAATGTAAGTCCTACAGACCTATTTCACTGCTCAATAATGATTATAACATTTTTGCACAACTGCTTGCAAGGAGGTTGGATAATGTGATCAGTGATTTAGTGCATATTAACCAGAAAGGCTTCATGAGAAATCAACATCTAGGGGACCTGACCCACGATCTAGTTGCTACAATTGATATTGCATCCACTTATACTAACTATATCCACAATTGATGCTGCCAAGGCTTTTGACCTGCAGGCGGTAATTAAAACTATTTACAAGGCTCCATCAGCTCGAGTTATGGTTAATGGCATTCTATCCCCACATTTAAGATCGACCGGGGGACACGACAGGGTTGCTCTCTCTCCCCTCTTCCTTTTAATCAGCCTCTGGCTAGGAGAATCAGGGTAAATCAGAGAATTATACCTTTTCAACACCACACCTGAAGGAAGCTCTATATGCGGATGATCTTTTGATATACACGCACAACCCCCAATGTGCTCTGCCAGCACTTTAGGAAATTATTGAAATTTCAGGTTACTTAATTAACACAGTTAAATCCGAAGTAATGACTTGGAATGGCCCTTTGGAAAACGCATTGGAGAAAGAAGAAATCCGATATTTAGGGGTCAAAGTGGTCAAGAATCTGGCAGAGATGGCTCAAGTGAACTTTGAGCATCATCTAAGGGAAAGAAAGAAGTTAGTCCTTCAATGGTCACACCTACGTCTCTTTTTAGGTAGAACTAATTTAATAAAGATGGTGGTACTACCAAAATTCACCTTTGTCTTTAACGCTATCCCTTTATCGTTTAAAAATTAATGGCTAAGGCGATTGCAGGGGGTATTAGTTAGCTTCATTTGGTCCTATAAAAAACCCAGAATAGCATTGAAAAAATTGAGCAAGAAAAAGATAGATGGAGGAATTGCACTTCAGGATTTTCAGCTTTACTACTGGGAATTCCAGCTGAAAAATGTTAGATCACTTCTTTATAAGGAATATCTTTCCCCTCAAATTCAGGCTCTGATAGGGTGTTTCCAGGACCAGGGTACACAGTTTCTTGGCCCAGGTTCTTGGCCCTCCCAAGTATTACAAAAAATGTTGGCTAAAAACTCTTTTTAATGCCTGCAGCATCTGGTATGCAGTAAGAAGAAGACTGGGTATTCCATATTACAGTGAGTTGGCCCCAATCTGGAATTCTCCCGGTACTCCGATGTGTCTCCAGGATGTACTAGCTAAGCCATTGATATAGGGAGGAATTGTGCAGTGGGAACAACTAGTCAGTGGGGGCTGTGTTAGCTCTTGGGAATCCTTATCTAAAGTGACTAATGCTAAATTATCTAGGTTCAAATACGTGCAAATTAAAGGTTGGTTGCAAGGAGAACCTGAGGCTGGGTGTTCTACGGGATGGGAGAAGGAAATTACCGGCCCACAGAACCAAAAGAAAGAGGTTTCAAAGTGGTATTGGGCATTTATACAAGCTGAAGATGCATCTTGCCTGGTGGACCTGGTGTTTCCCGCACTTGATCTTTCGTATCTCTGGCGGCCCTCCATGAAGATTCTCCGGTCTGTCGTTAAATCTGCCCCCCTTGTGGCGGAACCACTTGTTTACCATATATCGGGCTTTCTGGACCCCTAAAAGGCTTGCTAGAATAGCTCTTCAAGTTGAGATTAGTTGCCCGAAATGTGGCCTGGAGGGGGCAGATTCATCTTTGGTGGCAGTGCTCAGGGATTCAAACTTTTTGGGAATAAGTGTGTAAGTTGATCTTGTCTATTATAAATAGGCATAACAAGATAACTCTTCCAATGGTTGTATTTGGGTTATATGAGACTGCCGAGAGGAGGCTGTGTGATGGATTGGAGAGACCTCTGATGCATCTCTTTTTCTATTTGGTTCTGATAGCCCGTCTGGAAATATGTATTAAGTGGATCTCTAGTCTCCCTCTAGTCTCTAGTCTCTAGTCTCTGTTGTCAGTTAAGAGAATTTCTGATTTAGACTGTAGTAATGGCTCAGATAGGTCCCTTAGAATGTGGGAACCCTTTTAAGTTTTTTTAAAGGACCATCTCTGCAGGCATTAGGCCAGTGTCAAATAATTAGACTTGAGTTTTGGTTTCGGTAAGAGTCCAATGATTAAGTCTTTAAGATCTAACAACTAGGAGGATGGGGGCGGACTAGCTCTGCCCTCCCCCTAAGGCTGATGGGAGTCGCTCGCTACCTGAGTTCTGGTGGACTACCAGGCCGAGGTCCTGGGCCGAAACGTGATGTGGCTTATCTTGTCTGTATTTGGCTCTATATGAGAACTCAATAAAAATAAAAAAAATACAATAAAGTAGTATTAGTTTAAACCTAGCGTTCCAGGACAGAGATTTGGGGTAACCTACTATCTCCTTCCACTCCATGTCAGTGAACACTTTCCCTACTTCTCTGGATCATTTTTGTTTCTACGAATTGCAGCATTGTACTCATCATGCTTATCATCACCACGTGTAATGCGGTCAGGAATTTCTTTCCTTCTTCCCCAATCTTTAGCATTATGTCCAAGGCTATACCTGAGAATGGTGCGCCTTTGTATACGATGCATTCAACGTTAAGAACTGGCCTCTTCATACAAATCATCTAATATACACACCTCTGCTTTTTCCCTGGTTGCTAGAACAGATTTCAACATCAGTTGTCTCAGTTCTGGTAGGATCCATATTAGGAGCCCCAGGGCATGTCACCTTTCTGTGGGCTTCCTGTAAGAGTCTCCGCCAACTGTACCTAGCAACCTTCATCAGCATTGGCTGCCCATTGGGTCGCAATGCCAATCTTGGATGACAATACATTATCTCACACTCAACCTACTGAAAACACAGTTCTTTTGATCTCTTCTCCAAACAGTTCTTGCCAAGCATAGCTAATTCACTCAGTGTGCTGAACTGCCAACAGTCTATTGTGGATATCTTTAGACTTCTTCTCGGACGAGAATGTGAGCATAAAATCGCATATTAACTCATCGGCCTAAAAGGTACAGTGGGCCAGATCAAGAGTTTAGTGTGGGGTGCTCCACTTTTACCCAGTCCGACATTATTGGAGAGTTTTCGACATTCTGCCACTTTCCTCTTCTCTGTGGTTTGGTGGGGTCAATACTGAGCTGTCATGTACAGGGGTATTAATTGATCGGGAAGTTGTTATTTGATTTCCCCTTAATAGTTTATCCCAAATCTCAAGCAGTGTTTTGGCCGGAGTAGATATAAAGGTGCTGAGGGTGGATGGGATGTTGAAAACCTTCCATATTTTTTAAAGGTCTTTATTAGTTTTGAATGGGATTGCAAACCTTCAATATTTAACATGATTTTTAATTGTGGTGTTAATTTTTTTGCACGTGCTTTGAATGTGGCCCCTATATTAAGGCTAATGAATAAAAACTCGGCTACAAAAGCCACAAGGGTGAAAACTGTGTACCAGACAGAGGATTTTCTGAAAGATATTATCTTATCATACCCTGGTTCGGAAATGCATTTAATTTGGCCAAATAGGCAAAAGGCCTACCCAGCTTGTAGTCAGAGCCAGAACTCGTACAAGTGTTGGCTTATAAAGATTACTGTTGTATTTGTTCTCACCCTGTACACTCCTTTATGACTGTCTTGTATTTGAAAGTAACCTCTCTATGCTTGATTTAAATATCCCATTTATCACACAAATGCTGTGACGTCTCGGTACCCACAAAAACTAAATAAAGTTGTTAAGAAAGAAAGCTTTTTTGTTTTACCTATTTGATATACTACATGTGTTTCTCATTAACAAATCTGGAGCATTTACACTTACACTGATGTGTTCTAGGAAGAATAAGATATGGTGCAATACATATTTATAATGTCAGACATATAAAAACATATATTTGTCTTCATTGTTAGGCACATTTATGAAATCTCTCATTGAAAACTTTCTCCAATATTGTGATGAATTGCGATCTTTTCGACTCATGTAATAATCATTTCCTTTCATTTCAACTTTCTAATTTAAGAGCTCTCAAATGTGCTTGTAGTTCTTATTCTACAGTGCCTCTCTGGAACCGATTTTGCCAACCTTTGCTGTTAGTTGACTTAAGACCCTAGAAGTATGCTAGACTGTGTAGATTTAGGCTGTTCTTTTGAGACATTAGGAGATATCCTTGAAGGCAGGGTGGGTAGGAAGAAATGCACTCATACTTTGGGTGCTTCTGTTGGGAAAGAGCAATGGACTAGCTGTCTCCAGGAGACAGATTTTCCTGTGGCGCTTCTACAATGAAATTAAAAGATTAACATTTTGCAAGCCTACAACGCTAAAGGATCAGCCAGTAAGTGGAGAACTCAAGGAATAGATGTGCACAAAGTATGTATGTCAGATTTGTATAGCACAAACCTAACTGTAAGTCAGAGGAGCGTTGTACAGTGTCTAAAGCAAAAATGCAATCAACAAGTTATTGGACGGATAGTTTTTTTTTCTAAGAGCAAAAGTGGATTTTTATTGCACTTTGATTTAGTATTCTATAAAGGAGTGTGGAGCAGGTTTGGGGCAGTCCTGGTGGATTTAGGAATATTGTCCGACATCCTGTTGAAATAAATGGAGAAGGCCTGTTGCCTTGTTTTTAGGTTCCAGTCTACCAGACACCAGTCTGGTTTGTTAAAGACATCTTGGGGACATTCAGAAAGTTGACCTAGGAATGCATTCTGCCCTTTGCTTGCCATTGGCTTTGTGGTTTTTAACTCACATTTTCTTGCTTTCCATTTGCTGACTTAATGTTTTTTAGGTTGGCCAGCTTGAGTTCAGCCCTTCCCTTGCCAAAACCTTATTTACAGTAACCCTACAGTACCCTTATTTACTGCTCCCTTTCTGTGGACAGGCTTGTAAACCTTATTCTTATCTCATCACATTTTCTGAGGTCTACTGTCAGGTGCTGTCTTCCAAGGACTATTGTTTACTTTTCTTTCTTTGACTTCGTAGTAAGAGGGTTAAAGTGACAATTTTGCTGGGGTAGGAAAGAGTTTTTTTTCTAGCACAGGACCACATTTAAAAGAACTGTGTAAGAATTTCAGAAAATATCAGAATTAGGAACAGAATCAGGAAGTGCATTTTTTTTATTTCTGAAGTGTGTTGAAAACAAATACTTTAATATGCTCAAAACAAATCATTACCTTAGGTGATGCAATTTCCACACATTTTTGTCTGTGCACTTTATAGATTTATTAGTAAAACTGTATGTTTCTGCAAATGTAATGGTCATTTTAATTGAAAATGTGTTGTCTCTCATAGCAGTGTGCTACCACACCATGAATACTCCACTCTATGCCTCTCGACTCGACTCTGCACCACTCTATACCACTGCACTATACTCTGCAGCACTCCAGTTTATACCACCCTACACCACTGCACTCTCTGTCACTTCACTCTATGCCTGTCTACTCTACCCTTTGCCACTCTCCTGTATGTCAATGCACCCTTTGCCACTCTACTCTACACCAATGTACTTTTTGCCACTGCACTCTACACCACTCCACTCTAGGCCACACCAATCTACTCTGCACAACTCCACTCTATACTGCTGTACTCTATGACACTCTGTAACACTGCACTCTTTGCCAATACACCCCTCATCAGTCCACTTTTCTCTAACACTCAACTCTATGCCCCTGCACCCTATCCACTGTACGGCATTCTAATCTACTCTCTACCTGTGGACTCTATGCCACTGCACTGCACTCCACCCTGCACCACTCTACTCTACACCTTTTCACTGTACTCTGAAACAATCTATTCTACGTCACTGCACTCTATGCACTCTAGTCCACTTCACACCACTCCACACCACTGCACTCCACACCACTCTCTTCTTAACCACTGCACTCTACACCAGTGCACTCTCCACAACTGCACTCTGCGCCACTGCACTCTACTCTACACCACTGTTCTTTACACCACTCTACTCAACACTTCTCTACTTCACTCTGACTCTCTAATCTGCAAAACTGCACTCTCTGCCACTGAACTCTACACCACTGCATTCAACACTACTCCACTCCACTCTGCACCACTCCATGCTACTCTACTCTTACATCACGGCATTCTATGTAATGCACTCTATACAACTGCACACTATGTCACTGCACTCTACTCTCTATCACTGTACTCTACAACACTGCTCTCTATGCCACTCTATTCCACCCTTCTTCACCGCACTCTGACACTACTATGCAACACTGCACTCTCGGCCACTGAACTCTACACCACTCTACTATGCACTGATCCACTCTAAGCTACACTACTCTATGCCGCTGCGCTGCACTGTACAGAACTCTACTCTTCACCATTCTATGCTACTCTACATCACTGCACTCTATGCCATTCTACTTTACTCAGCGCCACTGCTTTCTGCATCACTCAACTCTATGCCACACCACTCTGAACCACTCTACGCCACCCTACTCTATGCCACTGCACTCAACACCACTCTAGTCTAGCCTGCGTCACTTTATCTTGAGTCACTCTGCTCTGTGCCACTCAACTCTGCACTACTCCACTTTGCGCCTCTGCACTCTACTATGCAACACTCTAATCTATGCCATGTCATTTTCTACCCTGCATTGTACACCGCTAAATTTAATGCCACTCCACTCAGTGCCACTGTACTCTATGCCACTATATCCTGCAATGCTGTATGCCAATACACTTTACATCAGTCCGCTCTGCTCTATGCCACCCCAGTGTATGCCACTCAATGTGACTCCACACTATTCCACCCCAATACAAAACACTCTGTGCCACTCCCCTCTACAACACCCTACTCCACTCTTCGTCATTCCGCTCTATGACACTCTATGCCAGTCTCCTCTATGCCACTAACTTTTACCCATGCTGAACAGGAGCCAGGCTGGTGTACAACATGACTAAAACACATTGGCAAAGCCAATAGCTCTTGCAAAAGCGAGGCCTATTGACTTTGCCAATGCTTGTTTATTTTTAGCATGTTTATGTTTCCAGGCTGCTGGAGTCGTGACTATGTGCATGCGGGGAGCCACCAGAAATGGTGAGTTATTCAGCCAGATATGTGGGGTTGCCAGTTTCGATGCCCTTCTCGATGATGCGGTTGGTTTTGAAGCTGGTGCAGACTGGCAGGGGAGCAGTGAAGTTCCGTCCGGATGAGGGTGGTGTGTTTGTATTTCAGCAGGCCTTTGATAAAGTGTGCTGAGGCATGTAGGATGTTCTTAGGGGGGTAACTGTGGAGTTTGAGAGGCCATGAATCAGGTTATTTAGGACTTTGAGACGCAGGAATACAAGGGCTTAAACAGCAGTTCTGGAGTTGCTGTCTGGAGGAATGGCTTCACTTCCCTTAGCAGAGGGAGCTTGTAACAAGCCGCCTTGGTTTTCTTGGCCATTGGTTCCTTGTTGAGTGTCCAGGGTGAGTCAGAATATCTTGGCAGTGGATAAAGCTTGGGGCTTGAGTTGAAGTAAGTTTGCGTTGTTCAGCCAGGTTTGGACCAATTCTTATTACTTGCAGTCTGAAGGCAGCTGCTTTCTCTTGTGTCCCTGTAGGGCAAAGGCAGTCTCATTCTTCTGAAAGATGTATTCCATTGAGTTGCACGTTAATAACAATTATTATTCAATCTGTAGTGTGCTCTACAGAAGTAGTTGTGATTATTAAAGAAATACAGAACATTTTAAACATTGTCGTTGTCATCATAACTTCCACATGTGCAGAAAAGGAACAATATGTGGTGCCTGATTCAATCTTGCCTCTTTCTTTCATGTCGCTGATGCACGATGGCAGCAACCTTTGTACGGGGGGCTTGGGGGCGAGAAGCACTCTTAACATTATATTTTTTTCAACAGTACTTACTTCAGGACTTTGCCATTTCTAAGTGCTACGAATAACAGGTGTTACCGTAACCCACGTGATCAGCTTAAAAACAACTAAAAGTAGAGTTGGCTGTGCCAGTATTCAGACTGTTGCAGATCACAACATGATGTCAGAAGCGAGCAGTTAAATTAACGGCCATCTTGCCGGCTAAAGATGGACACCTCACCTTTCTACTTACTTGCACATCCTTCTGTTAAGACATAATTTGGTGAGAACACTAGGACACTGTGACAAGGTCCGACGATAGAAAGTGTACTGATTAATTTGCACTGACGTCCGTGGTCAGGTCTGGGAGGAACATGAAAGTATGATAGGACATTTTTTTGGAGAAGCACGAACATCAAAATAATGATATAGAAGCCACGTCCTCGAGATGATGGAAGACAGAAGTGCTTTTCAGGGACCTCTAGGCCAGCAGATTGCATGTATCACCCCGGCTGTTGCAGCGTTATCTTTTCTCCTCTATAAACATGCCTAGTACAGGACCGAAGGGCACCCACAGCCTTACGTCTTAAGTGCCACTGAGCAGACAACAGAATTTTTTCCAGTGTCATAAAACACTATGCTTTGAAAAGCTTGGACTGTGTAGCTGTCTTTTCGAGATGAGCGTCCGGGCCAGGAAAGGAAGTACTAAGTATATTGCGTAAGTGCTAATGTCTGGCGCAGACTAAAACATTAAGCAATAAATGTTTGACAAGCCGAATAA
Organism: Pleurodeles waltl; assembly: GCF_031143425.1. Classification (NCBI taxonomy): domain Eukaryota; kingdom Metazoa; phylum Chordata; class Amphibia; order Caudata; family Salamandridae; genus Pleurodeles; species Pleurodeles waltl. The sequence continues at coordinate 516,433,184 of NC_090440.1, read as the reverse complement.
ATATTGAATCAGGCTGAAAGCTGAGTACAGCATGTGGTTTGTCTATCCAGCAGCACACATCATTCCGCAGATACATGAAAACAAAGCGATGGGCCTAGACCGCGAAGCAGTGCACTCTGGGAAGGTGTTGGAAGCGTACAAAGGATAGCTTCAGGCCTCTCATCTTTAAATTATGACATTACTCTGAATTCCAGTGACAAGCATTCAAAGTGCGTGCCTTCATAGGGTAGAATTTGCATACACAAACATATTGGGCCAGATGTACCAAAGTCCCGGTTCGCATTTCTTAAATGGCGAATTTTAAGAAATCGCTATTTGAGAAATGCAAAATGGTATGTAAGAAAATAGCGAATCCCTAATAGCGATTTCTTTAAATTCTCAATCGCTATTAGGGAATCGCTATTAAGGAATGGGACTCCATTCATCCCTATGGGCCTGGGTGTGAATGCTTTTGCATTTCCCAATTTGCGAATTGTGTACATGTCAAGCACATCCATGCCCGAGGGGCATGTGTGCGCTACATGGCACTTTTAAAAATGCATTTTCAATGCACATGGTTACCACCAAATTAGAATTTGTGATAATTGAATTTCCTAAATGCTCAGTTCGCATTTAGGAAATGCATGATACATGTGCACAAGTAATCGCAAATAGGTATTCAATATTTGCAATTACCTATTTAGGGAATCGCAATTTGTGATTCCCTATTGAAGTCGCAATATTAGGGAATCTCTAAAAATTGTGATTCCCTAAAATTGCACTGCACTGCCTTTCATACATCCTGAAAGGCGATTTTGCATTCACAAATGGTGGAATTTACTGATTCGCACCATTTGCGAATGCAAATTCCTTTGATACATCTGGCCCATTGTTCTGGAGTCTGGGGAGAAACTCCCTTGATAACCATAAGCAGTGTGTGTAATTTTTAGTGGACACGACAATCGTAGTCATGTCCCCACATAATCTTTTTTTCACATCTTAACATTAGATAGTTTTTACTAACCAACTCTTCATCCATACAGCTTTCGGCAGTCCCAAGTTTACTTCATAATTTTAGTATTCTGTTGATCTTGTTAATGGAATGGGTAAGGCTGGAGTTTCAGTGCTAGGCCAGAGAACACCTAAAGTGATGAAAATCCAAAGTCAGTACAGCACTTTGGGCCATAGCCCCTACTCAATTGAAAAGCGAACACATCAACTGAACACAGTTTAAATGGAGTTGTTTTCAAGTAGATAAAACATGGTAGCCGGATTGCCTTTGACTTCCATTGCCTTTATTTTCTGGAAGAGATTCAGTTGAAACACGTATACAGATTCACGGGCTGAATTTGAAAAATCAGGTGAAGTTAATGGTAAAATCGCTGCTTTTCCAAATTCACAATTGCAACAAACTTCTACCTACCTAATCATTGGATACAATAAACGTGGTTCAAACAATTAGTAAACGGAAATTGAGACTGGGTGACTGCCACAGTTAATTGGTAACCAAGCATAGTCTGTTCGTTAACTGACAGAATGGCCCATTGTGGTCTGTCTGGTGTAAGAAATTAGAGTACTAACAGAAGGGGTGAGAACCCATCTCAAGTAATAATCATCACCCTTGTCAGGGCGAACCACTAATGTCACTAAATAAAACTGTGCTTACTTAACCCTCAGTTAGCTTGACGCTTAACTTTAAGACAGTGTGTAAAATATTTATGCAGTACTCAATAGTAACAAAGCAAAACACGGCACAAGCAAAATTCCAAATCAATTTAGAGAAATAGAGAATATTTTAATTAATGAGACCAACAAGAAAAATCCAATATGTAGTGCCCAATATATGAATTTTTTAAGTTTGAATTAATAATAGCGCCATAAAGCATACAACGCCAACCACAGTTATTTGGTCGTACTAGACTGGGTAAAAGTTAAAAGTTCCAAAGTGGGGCTCAACAACATTGGGTTGCTGAAGAGCAAGATACCCATGCAGTCATCAACAAAGGCAGGAAAGATCTGTAGTCTGTCAAGAAAGGGACTCAATGTCAGTCCTGATGAAGCCCTCTACATTCTGACTTACAAACTTTTCTGGAAGTAAGATCTCATTCATCAGGGCAAACTAGCAAGCTGCAGCTCACCGGTGGTTAGATGTCAACGGTTGCAGCTTTGACTGTGATCCCGGTTTCTGACAGTTCTCCAGGCAGAAAGTTGGCAAAACAAAAAAAAATTAAATCCCACTTTATAATTTGGGGACAGGAAAAGTACACAGTAACACCAGCCAAGGGTCTAGGACTTGGGTGGGGGCACCACTTAGGTGTTAGGATTCAATCCAACAGAGGGTAGTAGCAGGGCTCCAGGAAGGTCAAGTTGGTACTGGTCAGCTGGGCAGTTGCAGTGTAAAGGCCTCTGGAAGGTTGTGTGTTCCTGTAGCTCAAACAGGAGGTCAGCCAACTGACTGATCGTTGGAGTCACTTCTATTAAAGGAAATAGTGTAAACCCAAGTTAACCAATTGAAGACAGCCTTGCAACAGTGAAAAATTACTTTGAAGGTTTTTAACTGCCAGAACATGTAACAATTAAATATGCATATCTTGCTGTTTAAATACCATGCACTCTGCCCCGTGGGCTTTTAATGTCTCCCTTAGGGGTGACATATAAGTAATAAAGGTTTAGGCCTGGCAATAAGTTAAAACTGCACATCCATGCTGAAGGGGCATGCCTGGAGACATGTTGTACAGTGAATTTCTAGTGGGTGGTACAATGAGTGGTGCATCCTACTAGTTTTCAGGCCCAGGTACTATTTACTAGGGACTTACAAGTAAATTGCATGTGTCAATTGGGATCATGAAGATTCTAACATGTTGAGACAGGAGAGCACAAGCACTTTACCACTGGTTAGCAGGAGTGAAGTGCACAAAGTCATTTGGCCAGCAATAACAGGTTCAGCAAAAGAAGGCACAAATCCAGGGGAAACTCACACCAAAGCTGGTAATTTCCAGCCTCTGCAGTTTGCGGAAACTTTATGATGAGGTGACCACACATAGCTGATTCATGCACTGCCTTATAAAAGATGGGACCAGCAAAAGATGCCATAAACCAAATAGAGTATTTTTTTGGCTTTTGGAGGAATTGTTAAAAAACACAAAACAAGGGTCTTTACTACTTGTAGATCCCTTTTTTTAGACGGTCTTTACCATTTGAAAATTCCAAAATGTAAGCATAGTTCTATAGAGAAGAGAAAATTCTCAGTTGAAACAGCCGTAATCGGAAAATATTTTTGCTTTCTTTAAAGCTTAAGTGTCCCAAAAAATATATTGCAAAAAATAAGCAAGACTTTTTTTAAAACCAATGTTATTGATTGCTTACATAGAGATATACAGTGCACAATCACTATCGATAGTAGCATACATTTAGCACATCTTTCTATCTGATCGTGTCATATGCAAGACAGGAGTTTCTGGTTCAATAAAACAACATCATGGCTGTAACTCAATTGATGAACAAGAAAGCGTCAACTTAGCATTTTCCAAGGTAATAACAGACAAGCACTTAGTATTGCACTAAAAAGTTGGACATGCTATTGGTTCACAACATTAACATCGATGCACAACTGACAAAATACATTTACATCAGTTTCTGAAAGATCCCTGGTATACAATTTAGGTCGCACATCAGTTTCAGCGCTCATCTTATCCAAACCATATGGTGTAAGGCACTAGAACCCCCCTAGCAACGAGGTTACAGACATGTCTAGCAATCTAGCCGCGGTCAGTGTCGCCCTCTTACTGCAGCTATTATCATTATGCCTTTAAGGCCGTATGCGCTCCCTATATGTTTGCAGTTCCTGCATGTAGATGCTCCAACCACTCACTATCGGAACCCTTCGCAATCCTCTCACTTCCTCTCTCCTTAGTGCCACCAATTCAGCTCTGCCCCATTTCAAGATCGCTGCGCACCAATGGGAAAGGGTCGGAAGCATGAGCGACTTCCAATTCATAGCAATGGCTTGCCTGTCAATGACTAACTCTAAATCAATGAAGCGATTAGTTACTATGGCTTTTTGGGGACAGTGAAATAGGCCCAGCAAAACAATTTCAGCAGTGTTTAAATCATCATGGTCAGTTAGTTCAGCAAGGGTCTCCGTAATTTGAAGCCAGAAGCGTCTCGATTATGAGTAGGACCAGAACATATGGATCATGTCAGTACCCAGATTGTGGCACCAGGGCATATATTATACTGTATGTATTGGATTTTTGTGTTTCTTGACACCTTTTTGTGATATGTCAACACTCAATCCTATTCCTTATCTAGCAATTCTCTGCCTATGTCCTGTTACCAGATTCAGTGATTTATCAGCAGAGGGTCGCGGGCCGTGTTCGCTAGTGTGCTGACAAGCCATGTAACCGGGCGCCTGCCACTTACTATAACATGTAGAGTGTGTGCTAGAGGGTGAGGGTCTGGTTCCAATTCCATTAGCTGCCAAAGAACCACCAGGATAGAGCGAATCTTGGCGTACGCCAAAAAGAGACCTCTCAGTATGCCCCCATCTATTTGCAAACGGTCAAACGGTTCCAATACCTTATCTTTGAATAACGAACCCACTGTGGCAATTTCCACTGCTGATCAGTACCAATTTGTCCCAACAGCGCTCAAAGCGGCTGCAAGGCCAATAGTTTAATTTCTGGGGAGTATTGTGATAGTGGGGGCATGAGCTTGACACCTCCCTTATAACTTGTGTGAGCTGTTATTAAAAGTGTGCTACTCTGAGAGGGCGGCGCAGCAGACAGGAGAAATGTTTCTTGGGCTATTCGTAATGTGTTGCCAGTGGTGTCCTGCCCTAGTTCTTCCAGTTGCCGGCCTGCCAACCATCCGGCCATCGTAGCTGTGTTGCGAGATATTAGTGTTCAAAGTTAGGAGTGCCAAGCCCTTCCTTTGAAATGGGGAGCTGCAGTTTGTGCCCGGTGTAGCGTGGAGCACGCCAAAGACTCTTCTAGGGACTATCAATGGGAGGTTATGAAAGAAGTACAGCAAGTGCGGCAGTATAACCATTTTGGACAGTACAATTCCTGAACTGTAAGAGGGAGCGTGCTCCAGAAAGCCATTTGTGAGCGTGCAGCAGTTAGAGCTCTCATAAGATTCCCATCTAGTAAGTCTGAGGTGGAATGCTAAATGTGTATGCCAAGGTAACGAATGGAAGAAGTCTCCCATTATATCTGTTGCAAGTCCGCTCAACCACTCTGGTGAACATTGAGAATGAAGGGAGTATAGGCAGGATTTAGACCAATTAACTCCCAAACCTGAAGTGGCTTTGAATTCAGATAAGACTTTGCTGCTAGCAGTTATGCCCTTCCGAATACCACAAATGTAAATCAGCACATCGTCTGCATACAGGGAGGAGGTATGTAGGGTTGCATCAAGGGGAATTTCCCACTTGCTGCCCTGTTATTGCAGTCTCTGGGCCAACAGCTTCATGGCTAGGGCAAACAGCAAGGGGGACAAAGGACACCCCCGCCTTGTGCCCCTTCTCATCAGTAAGGGAGGAGAAATGTTCCCTCCCATTCTCACTCTAGCAATGGGATCAGCATACAGGAGATGGATAAGGTGTTGTACATAGCATGAAATGCCAAAAGCTGTGAGAAAGGAAAACATATATTCCCAGTCCAGTGCATCAAAAGCTTTCTCTAGGTCTATGACCAGACAGGCACTGTATGGCCATTGGGCTGGCGCCCTCTCCATAACCCTGTGCAGTCTACAGATATTCAGTGTCATGGATCTTCCCGGCACAAAACCATTCTGTTCCATGTGCATCAGTTGGGGCAGCTGGCCCAGCAACCTGAAGGCAATAAGTTTAACCAGGATCTTGTAACCTGTACCTAGCATTTAAAGAGGGCGATCTGAAGACATCATCTGTGAGTCCCTGCCCGGCTTAGGGACGAACACAAGCAAGGACTCTCTCATGGAGGGGGGGAAGTCTACCCTTCTGCAATGCAGCACAGTAAACCTATAGCAACTTAGGAGCCAAGATTGGCAAATATTTTTATAACATTCGACAGGGTATCCGTCTAACCCCTGGGTATCCGTCTTAGCTGTTGCTAGCGCCTTTACTGCCTCATTTATGTGAATCGTTGTGAGGGGAGCGTTAAGAGCCTCTAAATCAGAAAAAGGGAGCACTGGTATTGTGGCCCCTTGAAAGAGGGCATGTATTTCTAAAGCTCTGTCTAGTGGAGGGAGGCCATAAAGATCCCTGTAATAGGCAGTGAAAGACTTGTGTATATCTACTTTGTTAGTAATTAAGCAAGTGGGGCATGTCCTGATTGCTGTGATGGGGGCCATGGGGTCTGAACTACGCAACAACCACACCAACAGGTGGCCCGATTTGTTCCCTCCGCATGCACCCAGGCCTGGTAGGCTTTAAAGTCCAGGCAACAGGGCTGCTTAACCAGTCGGGCATGTATCTCGGCTGCATCAGTAAGCTGGGGGTTCCCCCCAGGCTTTATGTTGTAGGAGTTCTACCTCCCGCAATGTATTTTCTAATTGTATTAACTCCTTATGTATTGCTGCTCGAATGCCTACCACGGTATGGATGCAGTGTCCTCGTACCACTGCTCAACCAGATGAGAGGTAGCGGTGCCCCAGTTATCCGTCAGATAGTGTCTCATAGTCTCCCATGTGGGCTCCCTAAATCCCAGGTCCTCCAGGGCAGCAGGTTGCAACCTCCATGTGGGCACTGGAGGCATCAAAGGCCCCCACCAGAATTGAACAAGCAAGGGGTTATGGTCAGAGAAAGTTTTTCCCCTGATATTCTGCAGTGATGGCCAGGGACTGCAATGGGATCTGGCAGAACATGTAGTCTAGCCGAGCGTGTAAATCATGGGATGTGGAGTAATATGAAAACTCCCTGTCTTCTGGGTGCAGCATGCACCAGCAGTCCTGTAGTGCCCACTGCCACCCCCACTGAGAGAAGTGTGCTGCCGTGGACACCACAGGCGACGTAGGCAAAGGTGGGCATGACTGATCGCAGTTGATATTGAGTACACTGTTGGAATATTCACCCAATATCCATGGAAGATGTGCCCATCTCACTAGGACTGCAGGTGCGTGAGGAAGGCCATCTGAGAGACATTAGGGCGGTAGACGCTACCTAGTAACACCTGCTGGCCATCCAGTAATGCCTCCACAAATACGTATTGGCCATCAGGATCTATTTCTGTGTCAATAGAGTAGAATGGGACTACTGCATGGACCCAGATCATGGCCCCACGTGCAAACCCCGAGTATGTAGTGCAATAGCATTGTCCGCACCATCTATGTTGTAACTTAGTGTCCTCTCCCCCGGCTATGTGCGTCTCCTACAGTAGCGCTATTTGCACCCTGCGAAATGGGATATACCTCTGTATTGCGTGTCTCTTTTGAGTTGTGCCCATCCCTCGGACATTCCAAGTGGTTATCTTAATGTCCAACATTTAACTATCGTAAGGGAGAATTATGTCTACTGTTCATTGTGGTCCCATGGTTAGATCTGTCCTTGTGCATGCTATGTATCTTCCATAAACCAGGTTATAACTAGAACTATTACCTGCAACTCCCATCCCAGGGCATCTTCGAACTCCGAGGTATGTCCAAACCTTTAACGTAATATCCCAGCCTTTGGGATCTCCTTTTAGCTCATTGGCAAGAGGCTTGAGCACCCTGGAGCAGGGTGGTGGGTGGATGGTCCACACATTGAATCAATTCGATTTTGCAGAGGTGGCGTGCACTCTGCCCGGCCCGCAATAGTTAACAACTTACATACTGTAACGCCCCATTTTGAATATGAAGAGCATTTTCCTACTCATCACACCCAGCTGGCAATATAGGAAGGTCAAAGAGGGAAGAGATACATTCATTCATACAACCGAGATCTTGTTAAATCACTGATTCTGCTGTTTGTGGGGTGACCTCCAGTAGTATTTCAGAGGGGGTCTTGCTGGTCGGTACCTCCAACTCTGATTCTGAGAGGCATCCTCCACTGTCCTGCAAAGGGAGCAACTGTCGCCAGCCATAGCGTGGAAGCCACCAGGGTATGCTTTTGCTCCATTTACGCCTGGACCGGGGTGGGGGCGCTGGTCATTTTGTCCTGGTTAGATTAGTTGAGAGTGTGCTTTCCTCGTTTCTTTCCCCGTGGCTGTTGAGTGCGGATTTGTGGTGAAGATGATGTAGAAGCCCCATATCTGCGCTGTTCTACGCAGTCCCAAGCATCCGTGGACTTGGTGAAAAAGAAGCTGGTGTCGTTATCTGTGACCTTGAGCCTAGCTGGGAACAGCAATCTTGACTCCTGTAAAGGAGGCTCTCTGCCACTGGACTACAGCTGCATAGTCAGGGAACAAATAAATGAGAGCATTCTAATGTTGAAATGGCACCATTATCCGTGTCTTCTATACGATCATTTATTTTTCCCTGCAGTTTAGAAGGCAAATCAACACTGGTCTAGGAGGTGCCCCAAATGGAGGCGTGCCAGCTGGTACTCTATAAGCTTGCTGTACTAAATATTGCGGGAGTAGGCAGTCTGTTCCCGCTGTTCGGGCCAACCATTCCTCCAAAAAACTGAATTGGATCTGAGCCTGCCGCTTCCTCCGGAAATCCCACCATTCGGAGGTTATTCAGTCAAGATCAGCCCTCCACTCAATGTTCCAGCTCCCGGACCTTGGTGTTGAGGAACTGGACCTGTCCCTCCAGTTCCTTAAGCAAAGGTCGTAAGTCCTTGAGTTCACTCTCCGTACTTGTCACCCTAGCGGACAATTTTGTCTGGTCTTCCCGCAATAAGTCAACCTCCACTGCAACCGCACCTACACGGCTATGCAGATCCTGCTGCGTTGCTGCTATGGCTTCTAGAATCTGGTCGAGCTTCTCATCATGGGGATTTGACATTGTGGCCTCCTGGTCACGTTGTGCTTCGGGAGAGGTGGCCACCCGTTCCTCTGTCTGGCGCTCCATCCAGCCAGTGCGTTGACTCCCCCTTCTGCCCAGGGCACCCAAGCAGTGAGTAGCTGTGGCAGGTAGGAAACGCAGATGGCAGCCACCTGCCTGGAAATTGAGATTCCACTCCCATTCAATGAAACCAGGTAGATGTTCCAGGCAGTTTACGTCAAACTAGTGAGGTTTGCAGAGGTGGCGAGGTGGAGCCCTGCGGCGCAGACCAGACAGCCAACGAAGCTGTGATGGGGTTCAAACATTCACCCCCGCGCCGTGGTAGGAGTAGTCTGTGAACAAAGTAGAGTGATGTAGATGATCTGGCAGTAGGTTGTCAATCAATAGGACCTCTCTGCACAGTTCAACCTCTTTAGACGCAGGCGATAAGAGTATCAAAGTCAGACCACCTAGATGTAGCCAGTGTCCTGCTTCACATCAACGCACCAGTCAACCACTCACTGCCTCCTTCCAGGGTCTTCACGGTGCCTATTCTGCAGCAGCGCCGCCCAGCACTTCAATTGATTAGGCCCCAATGGGACCTGTTTGCACATGGCGTCTTCATCTTTCTAGGGCAGGCATTCTCAGCACTGCCAGCCGAGTCGTACTCTCCCTTTCATGCTAGCCTATGTCCCAGAGCTGGGCCCCTCCATGTCGCACCTCTCCACTGGTTGCCAGTCCATGCCTCAGCCCACACAGCAGTAGCACCAACCTCGTGGCCCCCAGGCATGGGGGAAGGGCGCCCCATCCCTCGCCGTTCTCTTCAGCCATTTGTCAGCCTCCACAATTCAGCGCTGGGCTCACCTTCCAGCATGGGCCGCTTCCCCTCGAACAGCTCCTCAGCCCCCAGGCATGGGGACAAAGTTAAGGATCACTTCTCCACCGGCGGCGCCTCTTACCACCGTGCTTCAGCCCCAGGGGGGAGAGGGCCCATCTTCCATATGCCACCTCTTCACATCCTGCTCCAGGGCCCAAAGCATGAGAAAAAAAAGGGGGGGACCCCCTTCCCGTGTGTGCCAGCCCCAGGGGGATGTGGGGGCTCACCGTCTGCTATAGCCCATCCCACGTCTGTCCCCGCACAGCTCCCAGGCATGCATCAGCTCTGAGGGAGGGGTCCGTCGCAAGCTGCTCCTTTGCATTCTGGGCCACAGCCCCCAGGCACCAGAGGAGCAGGGAGAGAGGCCGCACCTCCTCTCGCAGCACCCCCACCTGCGCACTGCAGCCCCCGGCCGGGAGAAGCCACTCACTGCTGCAGTCCCACTGGACTTTGTGGACGAGAGGCCCTCCTCACTGCAGCCTGGGGGGGGGCGCCCTTTCATGAAGTGGACTCCGGCCACCCCTCTGGTTCAGGCCCCCCACGCAGCCATCTGTTCTGCGTCACCTGCCGAGAGGGCCACGTACAGTGATCTCTAGCGGGCCGTGCGGCAGAAGCTCCTTTAGTTCCCGTCCGCCATCTTACGGGACCATGCCATGCCCCCATAAAGAACAGGATTTATAGTGTGACATGTTCCCCAACAGACAAAATATTACTATTGGAATAAAAAAATCTCACCCACAATTTGTGGCATGCATAATCCTCATGTCTTGTCCATTTGAGGCGAAAACCTGCCTATATTTGTCAGACTATCCCTACTTTTATTATTAATCAACAGAACAGTACTTTGCTATGGGGTATGTCCTCTGGATTTTTCCCTAAGGCAAGTATTCCCTTAGAGTAAGTTAAGTTAGAACCACCACTCAGCACTATGTTTTGAGTGTAATAGCCTGTGTAAGTATGAAGTTTTACCCGATAGTATATACATGACGTTTGGGTTTATGGTTGCCATTGTGTGCCTTTTATCACTGTATAGATTTGCAACATTCATTTGGATTCCCTCTTTCCACCATGAAATTCTTTAAATTTAACATATTAAAAACAGAGAGCATTCTTGTTTGTTATATGTATTGTGTATTATGCTACCTCATACACCATGCACGCTACATGCATCAGATAGGGTTGGTTAGACACTAGGACTCAGATTTACCAAAAATTCACTCAAGCCAGTGCAGAAACTTTGAATCCTTTCAAGCAATACAGGGCAGCAACCAGAGTTGCTGTGCCGCATTTTGTGAATGGGAGTGAACAGAAGAGCGCCATATCTATTTAGATATTGTTCTATTTTCTTCTCCCTCCGCTGGCAGACTTTAGGCTGCCATGCGCCAACAAACACACCCTTGTGCCATAGTGCAAGAGTGTGTGCTTTCTGTAAGCAATAGTTTTTTAACTGGAAGGGCACCTGCTCAGTACACAAACTACTCTTAAACTCTTTTCCTGTTTTGTATGTGTCCTTTAGAATGCAGCATGCATGCAAAGTAGGGAAACAATGAGAACTGAAAACATTTCTTCTGATTACACCTGCCTGGAGGAGACATAAGATTTTGGTGTAAATATTTGTCTATGAATGTTTGTAGATAGGTATTTGGATCAAACCCCATGGTGGTTGCAGTAGTTGCATTGGAACGTCCCATGTGCCACCCATGGATCGCCCCCTTGCATTACTTTTGGGAAACTATTCAATGTAAATCCTGATTTGCATAGGATAGTAAATCCCAGCATAACACTTTGCATCAGGTTTGTGCTACAAAAGTAACAGAAACCCAGTGCAAAGCTTTAGTAAATCTGGGCTAGTGATCCAAGTCCTGAGGAAGGGCTTAAATGTTAGCTGAAATTTGTCACCTTATAATTAATATTCTGGTGCATTCTTGTTTGCATACGTAGCAGGGATAAGGTTGGGACTGAAACGTCCTCACCATGGTAATGGATGTGCACTCCTGCCCTGAGTGCCTCAACTATACTGATGTCTTCATCCCTAATGCTGATTTTTGTTGTCATAAGCAATCATGGATCATGTGTATGCGCCCTTACCTAGGCCTGTCTCATGGATTGCAGTCTTGTTGGTCCAGGAGGGGTACCCAAACCGCTACTCTCATAGTGGTGACAGATTACTGTCCTTGCTAGGAGTTAAGCAGCACAAGCGCAGTAGTAGCAGCATCCAGTGCAGTGTTCAGTAGGAGTGAACAAGTCCGTTTTAACTGAGCCGCTGGACTACAGGCTCACTCATTTAAAGTTCCACTGCTGTGTACTTAATTCACTCTTGGCCTACATTGGTTTGGTGTGTAGTACTGCACAGTGCATGTATGTTATGAATATGTGTTTGGTGTATGTGTGCCTGTGAGTGGTACCGTGCAGGGATAAGGCAGTAGTGTGCAGTGTGTGTTTGTTATATGCATCTGCTGGAAGTATGTGTGCTTGTGAGTGGTACAGTACATGAAGGATATAGTGCTGCACAGTGCTAGTTTGCTGTGTACATGTGCTGGATGTATGTGTTCCTGTGAACGGTACCAAAGAGGGATAATGCAGTACTGTGCAGGTTGTGTATGTCATATGCATGTGCTGGGTGTATGTGTGCATGTCAATTTCAAAATACATGAAGGATTTATTACTATGCAGTGTGTCTATGATATATGCATGTGTTGGGTACATATTTTTTGCCTAGTCGTGGTATAATACATGCCTGACTCTGAGTTCCATTTTGGGAGACTTAGGGCTTCATAGTGAAACATGAGGAGAGGAGGTAGAGAATCCCTCCAGACAGATTTGTGTATTTTTGCATTCCTGTAAACTGGGTAGGACACACTGGAGAAAAAGAGAGCCAGGCTCCCCCAGTAAACTTAAAAGAGTCCTCTCAGTCAAGAGATGGGGGCTGGTAAGAGAATCATCACCATCAAATACTTTATTTGGTTAAATTAGCCATAAAGTATACTGCAAATATACAGAACAATACAAGTTAAAATGAAGTACAATAAACTAAGAGATGGGAATAAAAGTTTAGTATTCAAAGTTCCTGAACGTGCACATCAAAAAAAGTAAGCCGAGTCATTCATAGAAGACAGAAATTCTTGAGTACCTATCAACAATATGCAAAATAACAGATATGTGAAAATCCATTGTTAAACAGATAAAAGTGAATGGGGAGCTAACGCCTTAAGGGAGCAATTTGTAGTCATAGCTACAAGAGAATCACAAAGAGTAGGGCTGAAGCACTGGACTAACCTTTTGATACACATATTGCTGTGGCTGTCATTCAGGTGTGAAATGCTAGTCACTCCCATGGCATGTTTTGTGAGGCTATCAGCATTGGAGTCACTCTTGCTATGACAAATTGCATTCTGGTGAAAGAGAGGACAGATGAGTGGGCACTTCAAAAGGAAGCAGTCCCACAACATAACCTGAAAAGACCCAGACTCGAAATCCCATTTGTTGTCTTGAAATTAATCATAAAAAGGGAAACTCAAGGCCCCAGAATTGTTAACTGTCAAGCAGTCAGTCAAGCAGCCATGGAAGGAGGAGAAGCACTGCAAGACCTCTGCCTGTGACCTGTACTGGATGCCAAGGCCTGCCAGTCTCCCAGCTCGGTGGGGAGACATCACCCAGGGAAACCAAGAACACCAGCCCTGGAGCCTGGAGCACTGGTGGCTGCCCGTTTGCAGAATCCAGTGTGCCATGTGATGAAGAGGAGAGTGTTGGAGGAACTGGGGAATCTTGTCAAGTCGATTCCCTTAGTGAGGTGTCAGGAGTTGGCTTGGGCACTGATCAGGTCATTGTCCATGTGCAGGGAAATGCAGTGACCATCGTATGAAAGGAGAGGGCATCTGTGAAGTAAGCTGTGATTGTCACTGTGCCAAATGGGTCATCACCCATGTGCAGTGAGGAACCAGGGACCTTGTATGCCAGGAGGGCCCAACATGAAGTGACTGCTGCAGTTGGAGGGCCTTGGCCTGTGTGCAGTGGAAGGCTGGAAACTCCGTATTCTAGTAGGGACTGCTGTAAAGAGATTGCCATGTTGATTGGGGCTTAGCCCATGTGTGGTGTTGAGCCAGTGACTATATGTGCCAGGAGGGGCTGCCTTGAAGAAATCTGCTGTGCTGATCGGGTCGTAGCCTGTGTGCAGTGAAGATACATTGAACTGCTATACCAGAGGTGGCCACCAGGACCAAGCAAGAAGGGTGACTTGGGTGGGATCATCACCGAGAAGAGGGGTGACCGTGGTGACCCCTACAGACCTGCATTGTGGATAAGAATCAGTGTCAGGATTTCCTCACAACTCCTTTCTACCACCACAACTCGCCAGGGTTTACCCAGCTTAGAGTAGCCATGAAGAACCTCCAGTCACTGTGGCTGCACAACTGCATTTGAGGAACTTGAGGACCGCCAAGTGCAGCATGCCTGAACTGCCTGCAAAGAACTTACCATAGACAGCTGCTGCAGTTCCATTGCCTGTGGAGGGGGCGTGCTTAGGGGCTCCAATCGCGCTGTAACAGCAGGTGCAGGTAAGACTGGTTTCAGGCCAGTCAGCCTTGGGGGGTAATTCTTTTCTCTCTTCACTTTTGATCCCCTGACTGCATACAATCAATATGTGAGATCTCCCAAAATCACTTGAATCCATTTGGGCAAGGTTTTTTCCTCTTTTCCACAGATGCTGACCGCCCTAAGATTTCAGTGCTTTCAATACACCACTGGCAAAATATTCAGTCAGAGCAGCTTTAATCCAGAATTCATGTCAAGGGATATTTTCCTTTGCAGCATAGAGCCTTGAATGTTGTGCAATTATAGACCATTTAGCTATGTGAGAAACCTACTTCGTCTCCATCACTGACATACTCCTTCGATTATGCGATGGGGTAAAGGCTGTTGGAGATTTGGTTATTCCATCAGCCACTCAATTTAGATTGGGCAGTTGAAAGGACAGTTTTACTATCCTTTACCGCTGTGAAATACCTGGTGGCAAGTGACACTAAAAACACTTCACAACATGGGACAAAGGGTCCTATTGTGTGGGTGGTAATTAGTTTTTGTTTTGAAGAAACAAAAACAAGGTAAAACTTTGACAGGCGGCTGTCCTGTTTGACAGAGACATCTGTCAAACTTTTAACTCAATGACAGAAATCTTCATGACACCGATTCCTGTCAATAACCCAGAGGACAAGTCTAAATTTGGAGGATGGGTTCTCTTTTAGGGAGATGGAGTATTTTGTTGCCCTGATGGAATGGTGTTGCCCTTATGCAATAAATCCGTGTTCTGAACTCTAAATCAGGCCCTTGATCAGGTTGCCATTGAACCACCAGCTGACCTTTGCATTAGGTAGTTGTGTTGCAGCTCAAGGTCAAGTGCAATAGAAAGAGCCTCTTGTGCAGTCTTCCGAACCCAGACCCTGACCAACATGTGACACTCTGGCAAGACGTGTCTGACTCTCAAGGGTCTGTAAAGTCTTTGTGTCCTGCAGGCTGCACCTGAGCTCCTGCTGCTCCTCTTATTACATTTGTTTTCCCTTCAGCTGAATGGATGGTCATGAGCTGGCATTTCCCTGTGCACCTGAAAAGTCCACTTGTACCATCACAGAAGCCTGTGCATGCACAACCAGGATGGGACAGGAGGACACATATGGGTCACTGACTGGATGCAACAATCTACTATGTGCAGTAGAGGCAGTCAGAACGTATTTCAGTCCTGATTAACCCCTCGGGTACAATGGACGAGGTGGTTTCATCCAGTGGCGTGGCGCTCAGGCGCCATGGTGTAACCACCTTGTCCTGGACCCGGCTCACGGGGAGAGCTAGCGCTCCCCCCATTGGCCTCCCACTCCCCTCCCATGGGCAGAGATGGAAGGGAATCGATTCCCCTTCCACCCTCGACCCCCGCCTTTCCCCCCTGTGAAATCTGATGACGTCAGCGCAATGCGGAAGAGAAATGCTCAGCATTTCCCTTCCGCTCGGGAGGAGGGGGCGGGGAGGGACATCAAAAGAAAGGAAAGCCTTTTCCTTTCTTTTGATGTCATTCAGAGCATTTCTGCAGCCTGATCGCGATGCGATCCTGCTGCAGAAATGCCCACTAGACACCAGGGATTTTGTTTTTGTTTATTTATGTGATAAAGGGAGCGGCCCCTTGGGCAAGGGCCGCTCCCCGGGTGGCTAATAATAATTAGACCTTTTCTGCCCCCCCAGGGGGCAGATTGGCCTATATTGATTAGGCTGATCTGCCCCCAGTGGGGGCAGAAACCAATAGACACCAGGGATTGTTTTTTTTGTGTTTTTTTGTTTGTTTATGTCATAAGGGCAGCTACCCCTTAGGCAAGGATCGCTCCCCTGGGGCAATAATGTTATTAGGCCTATTTTGCCCCCTCCCCGGGAGCAGATTGGCCTATATTGATTAGGCCAGTCTGCCCCCAGGGGGTGTAGAAGCCACTAGACACCAGGGATTTTTTTTTTAGTTATGAAATTAGCGTAAGGGGAGCACCCCTTAGGCAAGCGTCGCTCCCAGGGGGGCAAGTTTTTTATTATGCCTTTTCTGCCCCCCGGGGGTAGATCGGCCCATATTAATTAGGCCGATCTGCCCACAGGGGGGACAGAAGCCACTAGACACCAGGGATTTTTTTAAATTTTATTTATATTGACAAGGGGGGCAATCCCTTAGGCGAGGGTTGCTCCCTGGTGGGCAATTTTTTTATATTAATTAGGCCGATCTGCCCCCACGGGGGGCAGAAGCCATTAGGCACCACGGATGTATATATATTGATAAGGGGAGCGACCCCTTAGGCAAGGGTCGCTCCCCGGGGGTCAATTCTTTTATAAGGCTTTTTCTGCCCCCCTGGGGGCAGATTGGCCTATATTAATTAGGCCGATCTGCCCCCGGCGGGGGGGTAGAAGCCACTAGACACTAGGGATTTTTTATTTGTTTATATTGATAAGGGGAGCGACCCCTTAGGCAAGGGTCGCTCCCCGGGGGAGGGGAGAATTGTTTTTTAGGCCATTTCTGCCCCCGTTGGGGGCAGATTGGCCTATTTCTATTAGGCTGATCTGCCCCCGGGGAGGGCAGAAACTACTTAGGCACCAGGGATTGGTGTGTGTGTATGTGTGTGTTTTGTTTGGGGGGTCAGCCCCTTGGGCAAGGGTCGCTCCCCATGGGGGCCCATTACTGTTGGCCATATCTGCCACCTTGGGGGCAGATCGGCCTATATTTGGAAGGCCCATCTTCCCTCAAGGGGGGCAAAAAGCCAGCAGAGACCAGGGAAGATTTATTTTTCTAAATAAGGGGGTGAGGGCATGGCTATACCCCCACCCCAAATAAATGGGGCCAAAGTTGTTCTGCCTACCAGTGGGCAGATGGGGAAATTACCCCCTATCCACACCCTGGAGGGGGCAGAAAGTCTACTAGATGCCAGGCAATTAAAAAAATAAAAATAATGTGGTGGTGGCTACCAACCAATATGGGCATGGTTATGCCCCCACCCCAACTGAAAGGGGTAACAGTCTTTCACCTCTCCTCCAGCACACTAAAACATTGTATTCCACGGCAAGCAAGAGGACATTTGAATATTTTGGGTTTCGGTTTTACATTTGGGCCTTGAGAGCTTGGCTAACTCTCAAAATCGTCCCACTTGGAGTGGTGAGGGCTGCACTTTTTGGAATTTGGGATGCTGCCATGTGGAAAAATCCACAAGACCTAGACACATCTGAAAACTTAACAGCTGGGTGAGTCGAGGATGGTGTGCTTCACATGCACACGCACCATTTTTTTGCCCACAATGCCCTGCAAACCTCCAACTTTGCTGGAAATCACACATTTTTCCCACATTTTTGTGATTGAACCTTCCGGAACCTGCAGGAATCCACAAAATTCCTACCACTCAGCATTGTCTCATCTATACCGATAAAAAGTCTGCCCCACTTGTCAGCCTAAAAATTTTTTTTTTCATATTGCCCTTTTGGACCCGCTTTGCTTCCGCCTCAATTTCGAAATGTCTTTGGCTCTTCCCTATCACAGGAATTTGGCCCACCTACACAAGTGAGGTATCATTTTTACCCGGACACTGAGGGGAACGTTGGGTGGTAGGAACTTTGTCCCGGTGTGGTGATCCCACACAGAAATGTGGGAAAAATTTGATTTTTTAGCTAAATTTGAGGTTTGCTGAGGATTCTGGGTAAGAAAACACTGGGGGATCCACGCAAGTCACACCTCCTTGAACTCCCTCAGGTGTCTAGTTTTCAGAAATGTCTGGGTTTGGTAGGTTTCCCTGTATGGCTGCTGAGCCCAGGACCAAAAACACAGGTCCACCCCTACCCCCCACCCTGCAAAAACAGGTAGTTTTTATATTTGATGATTTTGATGTGTCAAGATTCAAGATAGTGTTTTGGGGCATTTCCTTTCGCGGGCAATAGGCCTACCCACACAAGTGAGGTACCATTTTTATCGGGAGATTTAGGGGAACGCTGGGTGGAAGGAAATTTGTGGCTCCTCTCAGAGTCTAGTACTTTCTGTCACCAAAATGTGAGGAAAAGGTGTTTTTTCTGCCAAATTTGAGGTTTGCAAAGGATTTTGGGTAACAGAACCTGGTGAGAGCCCCACACATCACCCCATCCTGGATTCCCCTAGGTGTCTAGTTTTAAAAAATGCACAGGTTTGGTAGGTTTCCCTAAGTGCCGGCTGAGCTACAGGCCAAAATCCACAGCTTGGCACTTTGCAAAAAACAGATCTGTTTTCTTTGGGAAAATGTGATGTGTCTATGTTGTGTTTTGGGCCATTTTCTGTCGTGGGCACCAGGCCTACCCACACAAGTGAGGTACCATTTTTATCGGGAGACTTGGGGGAACGCTGGGTGGAAGGAAATTGGTGGCTCCTCTCAGATTCCAGAACTTTCTATCACCAAAATATGAGGAAAAAGTGATTTTTTGGCCACATTTTGAGGTTTGCAAAGGATTCTGGGTAACAGAACCTAGTGAGAGCCCCACAAGTCACTCCATCCTGGATTCCCCTGTGTGTCTAGTTTTTAAAAGTGCACAGGTTTGGTTGGTTTACCTAGATGCCGACTGAGCTAGAGGCCAAAATCCACAGCCAGGCACTTTCCAAAAAACAGCTCTGTTTTCTTTGGGAAAATGTGATGTGTCTACGTTGTGTTTTGGGCCATTTCCTGTCATGGGTGCCAGGCCTACCCACACAAGTGAGGTACCAATTTTATCGGGAGACTTGGGGAACGCTGGGTGGAAGGAAATTGGTGGCTCCTCTCAGATTCCAGAACTTTCTATCACCAAAATATGAGGAAAAAGTGATTTTTTGGCTACATTTTGAGGTTTGCAAAGGATTCTGGGTAACAGAACCTAGTGAGAGCCCCACAAGTCACTCCATCCTGGATTCCCCTGGGTGTCTAGTTTTTAAAAGTGCACAGGTTTGGTTGGTTTTCCTAGATGCCGACTGAGCTAGAGGCCAAAATCCACAGCTAGGCACTTTCCATGAAACAGCTCTGTTTTCTTTGGGAAAATGTGATGTGTCTACATTGTGTTTTGGGCCATTTCCTGTCACGGGTGCCAGGCCTACCCACACGTGAGATACCATTTTTATCGGGAGACTTGGGGTAACGCTGTGTGGAAGGAAATTTGTGGCTCCTCTCAGATTCCAGAACTTTCTGTCACCGAAATGTGAGGAAAATGTGTTTTTTTAGCCAAATTTTGAGGTTTGCAAAGGATTCTGGGTAACAGGACCTGGTGAGACCCCACAAATCACCCCATCTTTGATTCCCCTAGGTGTCTAGTTTTCAGAAATGCACAGGTTTGGTAGGTTTGTCTAGGTGCCGGCTGAGCTGGTGGCCAAAATCGACAGCTAGGCACTTTCCAAAAAACACGTCAGATTTCAATGTAAAAATGTGATGTGTCCATGTTGCATTTCCTGTCGCGAGCATTAGGCCTACCCACGCAAGTGAGGTTATGTGCAAATAACCACTGCTTCTCAACACCTTATCTTATGCCCATTTTGGAAATACAAAGGTTTTCTTGATACTTATTTTTCACTCTTTATATTTCACCAAATGAATTGCTGTATACCTGGTATAGAATGAAAACCCATTGCAAGGTGCAGCTCATTTATTGGCTCTGGGTACCTAGGGTTCTTGATGAACCTACAAGCCCTATGTATCTCCGCAACCAGAAGAGTTCAGCAGACGTAAAGGTATATTGCTTTAAAAAATCTGACATCGCTGGAAAAAGTTACAGAGTAAAACGTGGAGAAAAATGGCTGCTTTTTTCACCTCAGTTTCAATATTTTTTTTATTTCAGCTCTTATTTTCTGTATGAAAACCTTGTAGGATCTACACAAATTACCCCTTTCTGAATTCAGAATTATGTCTACTTTTAGCTTTCTGGGATACAGAATTGGTTTCACACTCATTTCTGCCACTAACTGGAAGGAGGCTGAAAGTACAAAAAATAGTAAAAAATTGGGTATGTCCCAGTAAAATGCCAAAATTGTGTTGAAAAATGTGTTTTTCTGATTCAAGTCTGCCAGTTCCTGAAAGCTGGGAAGATCATGATTTTAGCACCACAACACCTTTGTAGATGCCATTTTCAGCCTTCTTCTGCAGCCCTTTTTCCCATTTAAAAATAAATAAAAATGAAATGTTCGCTGTATTTTGGCTAATTTCTTGGTCTCCTTCAGGGGAACCCACAAACTCTGGGTACCTCTAGAATCCCTAGGACGTTGGAAAAAAGGATGCAAAGTTGGTGTGGGTAGCTTATGTGGACAAAAAGTTATGAGGGCTTAAGCGTGAACTGCCCCCAAATGGCCAAAAAAAGGCCTGGCACCTGAGGGGGAAAAGGCCTGGCAGCGTAGGGGTTAAAGCGCCAGATGGTAACTTCGGAGTGGAGATTAGAAATTCCACTGGTTCAACGTCAGCACAGCAGACAGCCCAGGCCAGAGGTTGAGTGGCAGAGTCTCAGAGCATCGGGTAGGTAGGGAAATGTAGAGTTGTGTGATTACATTTTTGAAAACAGAAGACAAGAATCTTTCTTTTACTAATAGCAGTAACTTGCCTTCTGATCATCATTGGAGATTTCGTGCAAGAGCTAAGAATATGGCATAGCAGCTCTATAGCATGGAGTAAATAGAGAACACATCTTGTTTCTTTCACATTCGCCTGCTGTATATTTTGGCCCGGTCCCTTTTCTATTCAACCTGTAAATCGAAGTGTCACGTCTGACACGTCATAACAATGAATACATTAGTCAAAACAAGACACGACATTCCCCACCATTCAAATATTGTGAAGAGTGATACATCTCTCTGGAGTTTTAATGTTTCTGCAAGGATGACTATTTAAGATGGGACTGAAAGAAGAAAGTGAATAAAAGGAAAGAGAAGAACCCAAACTATCAGTGATGTCTTGACCAGTAGAGGGAAAGATATTCAATTTCACATCAAAATTTTACAGATCATCAGGGTGGGTGCAAAGTTCTTCCTCGAGATTTATATAATGCTCTGGTGATTCCCCTGTCGATGACAGATCACAGGGGTCTCGGTCTTCTTTTAGGGTTTAGGAAGTATGAAGAATTTCAGGTCACAGAGATTTATAAATGTGGAACTTTAAGTATGTATTCATTCTGAATGATAAGAACCTACAGTTTCAACATAATGGCCCAGACATTATTTTATTTCTTTACTTCCTGCTGACGTACATATTGTGTTTATATTCTAGAATGTGACTTATAGAAAATATCCTTTGATTGTTCGTCACATGGATACATTCGAGCACTAAACCTAGCATAAATTGTTTTGCTCATGAAGCCTGACACAAAAAATGGGTGATTGTCTGCAGAAATGAAGCTTGATAGATTCTAGCATATCAGCCTAACACAACTATCGTAAATGGCAGCTTCATCTCTACATCTGTTTTTTCATTTAACTAAGCATTTTATTAGGGACACTCAAGCGTTGTCAGTCTATTTTCATTATTGATAGATAGCTAGTTAATGTAAAATTCCCATTATTAGTATGTTTTAACCATATATTGTATTTTGTTATATCTAGCCTGTGTTGACAATGCAAAAATGTTTCGTATGTGATCACGATTTAGATATAATTACTTTTGTGCTCACAGCTGCTTGAGCACATGAGCAATCATTTTCTGAATGCCGCTTGTTAGCCTGGCTGCACCATCAGCCCCTTGGTTGCTGTGTGATCCGTTCTCTGATTGCCTAGCAGTAGACTCTTTAATTGCAGCCGCATCAGTCTCCTATAGAAAATACTGTAAAATCATTCTGCTATGTTTAAGGATCTTCTGTAAATGGGCAATGGAGGAGCCACCTGGACTAAAGGACATATGCACACACAAGTAACTGATTTACTGAATTCAGGATTTATGTAGGGCTTAGTGTTGATCTTATTTAATTATAAAGTTACCACTGTTTTGGCTTTCTTAAATATTTGTTCTTGTATTTTTTTAGTTCATAGTGTTAGGTGGGAAACACATTTTTGGGACCAGAGATAAATTTGGTGTTTACAGTCAAACATATTGAAATTTAAGATCCTCTTTCATTCTAAATTCAGGTTTGAAGTCAACATTTTTAAAAATGCTACTTTAAAAAATTTGCATTTTCCTGTCGTAAGCATTTGTGCCTTCTGCCAGTGTCCTGGTTCACGTGACTATGAATGGATTTGCGGTTGGGGTTGTGTATTCATTCCAGACAGTGACACAAAGGGAATTAGGTGTAGATAAGGTTTGGGAGCAGAGCTATATTCAGCCTCACTTATATTTGAAAGGGTGTTGCCTTCAGCACATACAAAGGAACCGGACACTAGTCTTTTGTCACCCCAGAACTTCTAGAAGCCTTGATAGGGAAAGGGACAAACCTTCCAGAACCAGATGAGGGGGTAGTATAGGGAATCCCCCCGCTTCAAAGGCTGGCATCAGGTATAAATATTGGACACCCAGAGACACTCTTCAGTACACTATTGGGCCTGTGGACACTACAGAAGAAGGACACCCTTGCTCCCCAAAGGACAGCCCTGCTGCTTGAAGTCAGCCTTGCTCTCTAGAAGACTGTCCTGCTCCTTGAAGCCTGCTGTCTGAGAAGGAATGCTGGCCCTACTATCTTCATCCTAGGCTATTCTGAGTGACTCTAAGGGTCAGTTGGCTGACCGCCTGGTCTGAACTACAGGTACACAACAAGCTCCAGAGGCCTTTCTGCAACCACCCAGCTGACCTGCTGCAACTGGACCTGCCTGAGCCCTTCCGGCCTCTGATAGATTGAGTCCCTGATCCCCAAGTGGTGTCTTCCCAGGTCCTGTACCTTTGACTGGCATCAGAGGGTATGCAGTTTGCCTTTCCCCAATCTCAATGGCTCCCAGACTCTTGGCCCATTTCCTTAGAGTGAAACTTTGAATGATCCCGGGTTTCTCTTTTTGCCCCAGAAATATTTGTTTGCCGTTCTCCCCTACCTTGATAAAGCTCTGGAGGAGAGTTTGCCTATGTCCCCTTCCCCTGTAGGATCCCCTTTTCTCTCCCTGTTGACTTTGAGGTGGGTGCACCTCTCAGCATGGCAGTTGGACAAAGGGTTTAGTGTCCAACTGCCATGGTGCCATAGCACCACACAGGATGGCAAAGGCAGTACAAGCTTTCAGGAGCCCTTCCCCTAGAAAGGCATACAACCATCGCTGGACATCATTACAGAAATGGGGTGTAAAAAGAATACAATAGCCTAGAAATGTGATCCCATTTTAATTTAGCAATTTCGTCAGGATTTCCTTGTCTTATTGCTTGTCGCCAGCAATGCTAAGTGTTCAGTGGGCTGCAATCAAAGCTTACAGGGACCACTGGGGAGGATCACAGAGTACTAAGTCCTTTACCTTGCGACTTTTAAATAGCTTTCTCTTTACATGTCCTCAATCTGTGAGAGATCTCCTTCTTGGTAACTGCCTTACGTGCCCTCGGTCTTACAATCTGGTCTTCCAAGGCTTTGGAGCATATATACGTGAAATTGTTGTCGTTCAAGACTTTTTTCTAGAGGCTATCTGCTAGAAGACTTAGGCCTTGATTTCTACTTTTTTTGTGCCTCATTACCGTCATTTTTTTAACGCGAAAACTGTGCAAACTTACAAAATACAATTGTATTTTGTAAGTTTGCGCCGCTTTTGCGTCAATAAATGACAGTAATGCAGCACCTTAATTCTCTGTTTTCAAGTTTTTTTACTCAATCATTCTTAGGACAGGCCCAGTGTTTCTTCCTAAACTGACTAAATTGTTTCACAGAAGACCTGATGCAGTTCAACCATTTTTTCACACTAAACCAGCCTCTCCAGGAGATAGGGTCTTCATTTACAAGATGCATGCAGAGCTGTCTCTGTCTATCTATATATCTAACAAAGAGGAGCTATTCGTTACTGTGCTAATTAGTTCATTACGTTTCATACATATCTCAGGAACTTGCAACCCTCTGCCACTATCAGGTGTAAGTGGAAAAAGACCAAGATTTTTTTAGCCTATTCAGTTTCAAGAAAGGAAGTGGCTGTTAACCGGGCTCCTGGCCAAACAATACATAATCTCTGCTATTTACCCAGTGGCCTGCAAAATAATACATAATCTCTGCTATTTTGCCAGCTTCAGTTGAAATTGTAGAGATGGCACAGAGTTTGTCCGGCATCCAAATAAATGGTGTGAAGGAGGCCTTTCTATAGCCGGTCATGAATTAAAGAGGAACAACATGGAATGGTAGGGTGGTGGCCATCTTGTAATGGGGATGCAACATTTGTGAGGAATTGGGAACTGATAACGCGTCCCAATCTAGATAATTTATTTGCTCTGGTACTCGTTTTAGGCCGATGAATCTTTTTACCCTGATTGAAGTCTCCTTAAGACGAGATAACTAATCAACATGTCAATCAATAAATTAATAACCTCATCAATATTCACAATAGCAAGCCAATCAAATTAATCAATAACATCAATAAAATTGAAACACACCATGATCTTTCAGTCATGAATAACCACACAGAATTTAGTAAGATTTATTATATTTATTCCCTATTGATTACGCTCTACTAGCAAGTTTATTAGTCTCAAAACCAGAAAACACATCAACAATGTCATAATATGGCAACTCGAATAAGATTTCATCAAAGCAAAGATCATAAACATTAGAACATAGCACAACGTCAACATGGATTAACTTTAGCAGAGTATCATTAGCGCATTATTCAACACAGCATAGATTCAGTCATTTGTCTATTTGCGCCCATTTAGTGAACTCCTTAACTAGCCTCAAATTAGCATTAGCATGTTGGGCTTCATGCAAAACAATTTAGCAACACAAATTTAGAAAACATCTATCTATGGTCTCTATCAAAATGTATCAGTTGGTACCTAGAAAGAAAAGGCAAACAGACAATTACAATTTCATCATCATATAGTTACCCTCCGTAATGAGTCAGCATACAGAGTCAATCTTCGTCCTCAGGACATCAGTTGATTTGCCATCAGCCACGAAACACAGCAAAGTTCAGTAAGACGGGTAATAAGGGACCCTTCCCTCATAAGGAGGAAAAGTATAGAACGGGCTAGGCAAAGGTGAGGATGGTTTGAAGAGTCAAACAGCAAAGTCTTTAAGCAGAGTAAGAAAGTGGCTGGGTGATAGCAAAAAGGCACGTAAGGGCTTGTAATGGCTGATTTCTTCTTGAGTTATATTAAACTTGCTGTACAGTCCCCTAATTTCCAATTGGGCAAGTTTTGGTGCATCATTATCTCCATCCAATAGTCCATCGGTCACCCCATTAGAGCTTTCCACTTTCGACAGTTCTCATGCAGCTCATTGGTTCCTGGGTTTGACGCCTCCAACGGGTAGAATGTCAGATGAGGAATAAGTGACATTTGTTACTCAAGTCAGTAGTCCCATTGTCTTCCCTAGTCTAAATTACCTTGTACCTGTTGCGAATTACACCGTTGCGCTCCACAAGAATGTCTCCTTGAGCAAGTCGGGTTCTCATGAGAAGATTCACTACGGTTACACACACATCTCTAACTCCTGGAAAAGTACAGCTTCACGTCCTTCAGCAAGTCAGCACATTGCACGTTAGAAAACGCATTTAATATGAAACCGGGCAGCTAGGCCCCGACTCATGCTAACTAAGGCCTAGTGATTAATTAGCAAAACCCTAACATATAACTCCTAATACTAATACAAAATCATACATTAGTACATTAATATTTCATTATTAGTCAATTTCATTAATCACCGAATACAATGGTGGCCACTCCCTGTGGGCACATTTCATACACATGCGTTAACGTTTACATTTTCTATGCAATTTCACTAAGCATTATATTGCAAGCTTCTCATGTTAATTATTAGATTTTAATCACACTCCATCAATCCCTCCTCTGATGACTCTTGTCATCACAAAAATGCTTTTCCCTTCACAACATTTCACTTTCTTAGTTCCTTCATTTCAATTTGTTCCCCCATTTTTGACTTTTCGTATTTAGCTTTGAATGTTTTCTCCCTTTTCTTTTCTTCTCTCCTCATATTGCGTTTTGCCAATTTGTCTCTAATTCCTTTACTAATTTTACATGATAACCATAGTACAAATAAACAAGCTAAAACAATCAATATTCCCTCTATTATTTTTGCAAATATCCCATGCCAAATATTACTAAACCAACTTCCCACTTTAGCAAGTCCCTTTCCAACCTTTTCCCAAACTCCTGGTTCTTTTAGCTCCTTCAAATCTGTACTATCTCTTGTTAGGTTAGTAAGCATACTTCTAATCTTATTACTATTATCCGGTATATAAGAACAACAGTGGCGCTCATTAAGCATCCTACAGACCACAACACTTTTCACTAAAAGAATGTCTAAAGCAAGCCTATTTTGAAGAGTCATAGCCCTCTCCGCAGCAAGTTCAGTATCCACCAGGAGTATAGCCCCTGTGAAGTTTGTCAGCATGTTATCCACAATAGTAGACAACTTTTGAATCTTTATGGAGTTTAAGATAACTTCCACTGAAAGAATTATTGCTCCAAATATATCACCGTCAACAGCAGCAGCTGTCTCTCTTTTCTGTCTAGTTCGATGTAATTCAGACACTTTACGAAACTTCCTTAAGTCATCAAATTGGTAAATCTTTGGAAAAACTATTCCCAAATAACATGTCCCATACCATCCCTTTGGAAGACGGTACTATGCATTAAGTCCACATATGTAATAGATCCCTGGGATCGCCGGATCCTGTCCATTTAACATGAATGTCCACTTACTCTGAAACAAAAACACATGTCTGCACTCACTCGTTCCCACAAATAAAGTGTCATGGTCAGCTTTCCTACGTGTAATGCATCTAAAGCTAATTTTCCTTGTGTCTTTATTGCACTATAAGCATAATCATTTGCAAACGTTAGTTTCTCTAATCCCTTTTCTAGCTTTTCTTTGAATGCTTTTCTTCTATCATCAGTGTGATCTAAAAAACTCTTTTCTACAGGCGTTAGTAAGCAAGTTAGATTGTTGCGATGCGCATAAGCTGTACCAAATGTCAGTGTAAGCTCAAAGAAACCCCTAACTATTTTTATACTATGATCTCTAGCTACCTTACTCAAATATTCATTTATAGGCACAAAAGAAAACACTACATCTAGATTAGAATAGAAGTACTGAATATATTCTTGGTCATAAAACCTTGTTAATAACAAACTACAACGTATCCCGTATGTTAGCGGCAAACTATGGTATGTAACCCCTTCTTGTACTGATGAAGGAATTTTTGTGCACACATAACAATTCTTCGAATCCATTGTTTCAACATACTCATTCAACAAGCGATAGAAAACATTAGTAGATAGTTCCCCTTTTGTGTTAGTTCCCTCATGCAAATATTTCGTATCCTGCTCAAATCTCTTCCATTGTGTTAGTGTAGCAGTCTCAGGAATTGAAGCATTGTTAGTCTCACTCTTATCCACCAATGGCATTCCCACAATCACAGCTATGATTACTATCGCACAAACAACACCCAGAATAATACCCATCCACCTACAAATCCTACTCCCCTTATTATTATCTCTAGTGTTAATCATGATCTGTAAAGAATCAGAAAGCAGAACAATATAAAGGCAAACAATCAATTGAGGAAGGTCTAAAGCTCTTTTTTTTCTCTCAAGCAAAGTCTTTCTTTAGCAAGTATTTGCAGCGTTTCACTCACTCCCAGGATCCTTGTCAAATCAGGTTAGCAGCTTGTCAAAATTGTTTTTTCAAGTCAATTCAGGTTAACAGTGTCACATCCGGTAATTTATCTGTCTCTTTTTCTCCCAGCTTTTCAGCTTTTCCTTCAAATTTAACAAAATCTTTCTTCTCTGTGGTCAAATTCAGGTACCGTAGTATTGACCTGGAACCCCTCTATCAAAATAGAATGCCAACAATTCCTGTTGCCACTCAGCTGATGTTGCATACGCCCACTCAGGACCTGCGTACCTTCTGTTTGCAATTCTTTTTCTTTTCAGCTTGCGGTCACCCTGCAATTTTCCTTCACTAAGATCTTCTTTCCTAGTCGTATCGACTTCCTCTTCTATACTTTCGTTAACAACCACCTTTCCTTTGGTTACTCGCGATTCTGGCCATTTGTCTCCTTTCAGTACCCTTTCGACTTTTCGTCTTTCTTGTGGCTGTTCTCCGCCCTCCTCTGATTCTGTGGTGTCTTCTCTTGATGGACCTGCAATCTGCTCAGGAGGAGTCTGGCCACTTTGCTTCTCTCCTGACTCTTCCCCTTCGCCTTCTGGGTCTGTCACAGGCTCTACTTCAAACCCGTATCCGTCTGCTTCTGGGAGAACCTCTCTATGCGTCGGTTTCCCTGGTGCCTCAGTTGAGATAGGCTCACTGTCACCCCTCCGGGTCTCAGCTCTTGCTGGAGTGACCAAGCCGTCCTCAACGGGCTCTCCTTCAGTCTCAGTTCCCCTTTGATTACTCTCCGGCCCTAAGACTTCCTTTTCTGTAGTTGTTATTTTCGACAACTCAAGTTCCTCATCAGTTGGGCATGTCACCTTCTTTGTGTGACTGGCATGGATCCAGTTTGGAATTCCAGCACATTTCACAGCAGTTGTAGTAGTCAGTATCACTAGAGCTCCAAACACGACTTCCTCACGTGTTTCTTGACAACAACCCAGTCACCGGCTTTCAGATTGTGACATGGATCATTTATCGGTGGCAGTGTGGTTGCTTCCACCTGGTGAGAGAAAGAGCGGACCACGTCAGCCAGACCCTTGCAGTAGTCCAACACCATACATCTGTGATATTCACAAGAGCATTTGCAGGCACTGCGGGCAATCTCATAGCTCGGCCCATGAGAATTTCATGAGGAGACAGTCCTGTTTTCTTGTTGGGTGTATTTCTCATTGACATCAGCACTAAGGGCAATGCATCAGGCCATTTCAAATTTGTAGCTGCACACATTTTTGCCATTCTCAACTTCAAGGTACCATTCATCTGTTCTACTAGTCCTGAGGCTTCGGGACGGTAGCTACAATGCAACTTCTGTTCAATGTTCAGTGCGGCACACAAGAGCTTAACCACCCCATTGTTGAAGTGACTTCCCCTATCTGATTCTAAAGAGATCAGAAACCCGAAACGTGGTATAAATTCCCTAAGCAGCAGCTTCGCTACTGTGAAACTGTCATTCCTTTGTGTAGGGTAAGCTTCAATCCAATGGCTGCAGATGCACACAATCACCAACACATACCTCAGACCTCCACACACAGGCATCTCAATAAAATCCATCTGCATCCTGCTAAATGGACCTCCTGCTCTCCCAATGTGGCTCAAATTCACCACTGTCCCTTTCCCCGTATTCATCTGCTGACAGATGATACACCTGTGACAAATCACTTCTGCTGCTTGTCTGAATTTTGGATTAAACCAGTCAATTTTGAACAACCTAATCATGGCATCTCTCCCAATATGTGCTTCACCATGGTAAAACCTTGTGAACTGTGACAAAAGGCTGTTTGACAAAATAATTTTACCCTCATCTGAAACCCACAAATCATCAGGTCTTTGTACACATTGCATTTTGACCCAAGCACGTTTCTCATCTTTGCTGGCACGTCCCTGCAACCATTTTAACTCTTCCATTGTCTCAACCACCCTCAATGCATAACCTGTGCATGTCTCATTTTCAGTTTCCGGTAACAAGTCCCACTGATCCTTGAACGATGTACAGTTCAATGCTCAAAACCTTGCGACTTGATCTGCATATCCGTTTCCCATTGGCACAATGTCTTGTGACTTCACATGAGCATTGCATTTCACCACAGCAATTTCAAGAGGTAACTGAATCGCGTGCAACAACTCCTTAATTTTTTCACCATTTTTCACCGGAGAACCAGAAGAGGTCAGGAAACCACTCTGGGGCCATAATTGGCCAAAATCATGGACAATTCCAAGTCCGTATCTGCTGTCAGTATAAATAGTCACTTTTAGTTTGTCAGCAGCATGGCATGCCCTAGTAAGAGCAACCAATTCAGCCACTTGAGCAGAGTACACTCTCTCGAGCCAAGATGCTTCCAGGATACCGGTGATTGTACACACAGCGTATCCGGCTCTTAGTACTCCTACTGAGTCCCTCAGGCATGAACCATCAACAAAGATAATGTAATCATTTTCCTCCAATTGGGTATCTTTAATATCAGGTCTCGGTTTGGTGCACAGTTCTGTTATCTCAAGACAATCATGTTCTACTTCCTCAGCATCATCAACATTTGTATTTTCATTGGGAAGCAAGGTTGACGGGTTTAACACAGTACATCGTTTCAGTGATACATTAGGTGACCCCAATATAATAGTTTCATATTTGGTGAGTCTCGCATTTGTCATATGCTGGGTCTTAGTTTGGCTGAGTAGTATTTCAATTGAGTGTGGGACCATTACTGTTAAAGGATGTGCCATCACTATGCCTTCACACTGAGTAAGGCTTTGACCAACTGCTGCAACTGCTCGCAAACAACCCGGTAAGGCTGCGACTGGGTCCAAAGTAGCTGAAAAATATGCTAATGGGCGGTTTGCACCTCCATGGACCTGTGTCAGGACAGACAAAGAACAAGCATCACGTTCATGACAAAACAGTACAAAAGGCTTTGTGTAGTCGGGCATACCTAAAGCTGGAGCCCTGCACATGCACTCTCTCAGTTCAATGAGTGCCCTCATTTCTTTGTCGGACATAGTTAGGGTATCCGGGCCATCCTTAACCTCTTTGACAGTCAACCTCACCGAAGGCTTAGAGATAATTGAGAAGTTGGGAATCCACTGGCGACAGTAGCCCACCATTTCCAAAAACATCCTGACGTCTCTGTTGGATGTCGGGGGATTCATCTGTAATATGGCTGTCACTCTTTCTTTGGATATTCTCCTTGACCCCTTCTCAATCAGGTGACCTAAGTACTTCACCTCTTTCTGACAGTACTGTAGCTTCTTTGGGGATACTTTATGTCCGTTCTTTCCCAAATGATTCAGTAGGGCAATAGTATCATACCTGCAGTCATCTTTTGTTTTGGATGCAATCAACAAGTCATCAATGTACTGTACTAGAGTTGAATTAAAAGGCAGTTCCAATGATTCCAAATCCTTCTTCAATATCTGATTGAAGATGGAAGGGGATTCTGAAAACCCTTGAGGAATTCGGCACCAACTTTAAACCTTGTCCAAGAATTTAAAACTGGATAGAAATTGGCTATCCTCATGAAGAGGCACCGAAAAGAACTCTTGAGACAAGTCCACAACCGTGAACCACTCTGCATCACATGGAACCTGAAACATGATCACAGCTGGATTTGGCACTATGGGGCAACATTTTACCACTAGCTCATTCATTTTCCTCAGGTCTTGGACAATTCGAACTTTCCCACAAGGCTTTCTCAGTCCCATTATTGGCGAATTACATGGGCTGCTCATCACTTCTTTTAGGACCCCTTGCTTCACAAAGTCTGCAATTATCTGCGTCACTTGTATGAGAACATCTTGTGCCATGTGGTACTGCGGTACCTGGGGAAACACGGCATTTGGCTTCACATCTACTTTGACTGGTTCTAATCCTTTGATCAGTCCCACTTCCTTTCCCGTCAAGTCCCACACCTTCTCTGTCACTGTTCCCTGTAATTCCCTTGGCAAATCGGTCACTGTGAACATCGAGAAGAAGCTTATCAAAGGGTATCTGTGGTCTCCGTCTCTGGCTCTGAGATTTGACCATCGTCCCCTTCATCATCACTGTTTGTCTGCACCTCAATCCCTTCATTGGAACAGGTGATCGAACACCTCGTTTTACACAACAAGTCTCTTCCCAGTAGGGATACGGGACTTGAATCACAGACTACAAACCTGTGTAATGCCTGAAAGGTACCAATCTCAACTTGGACCAGATCCGTAATCGGATTTGTCAGGAGCTCATTTGTCCTCCTACCACCTTTATAGTACGCCCTGAAAGTGGCAATTTTGGAACCTCTGAACTTCTGACTGTAGAGCGGGTAGCTCCTGTGTCAACCAGGAATTAAACTTTGTGACCCATCACCTTCCCTTGCACATAAGGTCCCCTCTGATCTACTTCTAGGGACGCTGCAAGCCTGCACTCCTCACTATCTGAACAATTATCCGACCATTCATCGTTTATTCCATTCTCACCACACAATGGGAACTGTTGTACTGTATTGTTTTGACTCATTGTTTGACCTGTGACCTGTTGAGGAAGCATCACCTGTTGCTGTCCCATCAGGGCGAAAGGCAACTGCATTTGCTGTCTAGGTACCATGGGAATCTGCTGTTGTATTTGCTGCAACTGTGCTGGTTGAACGCGTGGCATTTGCATTTGTTGCATAGGCTGGAGACCCTGCATCTGAACCATATTATTCTGGAAGTTCGGATTTTGACCCCTCATTCTTGGACCCCTCACATTTTGAAATGTACCGACATCATTGCTTTGTTGAATAACACCATCCTACACCATCATTGGGCACTCCCACTTCCAGTGTCCCATGCCCCCGCACGCATGGCATGGCAACATCTTTTTCATCCCTTGCACGTCATTTTGAACCACAACAGTATTCAAGTCTGGACCACGGTTCACAAAACCTCCCCGACCTCTGCCTCTTGTTTGCAGTTGTTTGCAGTAGGAACATTCCGTTCCCTTGAGGTTGCTGCTGTACCATCTGCTGTACTCCATTTCCCTGCATCCCCGCCTGAGCTGCCTTAATTTGCATCACTTTCTCTTTCAGCTGTTTCTGCTTCAATTCAATCTCAACACTACAGTATTTCACATACTGCAACACTTCATCAATCCGATTCGCTTGCCAACAGATCAAATGATTCTTAATCATCTGGCTAATCTCTGGCCTCAATCCTTCAACGAACCTGAACACCAGGTGATTTATGTCTTTCGGTTCTATGACTTCCGTGCCAATATAGTGTTTGAACGCTTTTAACAATCTCTCATAGTAAGCATGTATCAACTCTTTGCCTTCTTGTGCCGTTCGATCGATTTTCTGCCAATCAGTGACTTTCGGCAACGCCTTTTGTTTTAAAAACTCAGTCACCTTATTGTAGTACCTCATCACCTCAGGAGACAGTGCTCCAGTAATTTTGTCCCTTGCCGGTTCCTCTGTCGGCCAATCCACACCCGTCTTGCATTCAAGCCACAAATCAGCTGGAACTATAATCTCAAATAGGGTGTTCAAGTCTTCCCAAAGACATTTCGCAAGCTTCACAAACCTGTCCGTCTGCTGGTACCACTCTATCGGCTTTTCCCTCAACCTGAGATAGTCATTTGTGAATGACAAAATGTCACCTCTAGACCACGGTACATGAACTAGACTCCCTCCAGCTGTTTCTCTCATTGGTATCATCTTTATTGTTCCCGTGTCTGGCACAGCTTTCGCCTGCTGCGGTTCCAGGCAGTCGCTTTTCCTCTTATCTCTCTTCTTTGTCCATCTATCTTCCCACTTCTCTAAAGCTCCCCAAACTTGTGCACTCTGTAGTATCTCTTTGAGGTGTGCCTTCATTCCAGTGGATCTCATATGATCAAAATCTTTAGGTTTGAAGTCTAACCTATAACTCCTCTTCAGATGCTTAGTATTGTCTAAGTCTATACCACATTTGTCTGCTACGTTCGCTAACCTCTGGTGCACCTTACTCACTTCTTTGGTTATTTTCGGGCACAGGTACCTCAGTTCTGCCTCAGTGTATGATTCTAACCTGTTTACTCCCATAGTCCCTTCAACTAGCTCCGCTGCTTCCACACCCAACCTTACAAAATTCAGGTATCCCTCTCCCTCTGATCGCTCCGCTGTCACAGGAGTAGTCTGTGGAGTGTTAAGCTTATCTAACCACTCAGTCAACTGTTGCGCTGTCAAGCCCTGCAACAAGATATTTCCAGCCTGCATCGATGGTATCTGTGACGTGTTTGCACTCAATACCTGTGGTGTCAGTAGACCCAAACCTGCTTGACTCATTGTTTCTAAAGGGACCGAATCAGACTGAAGTCTAACAAAGATCTAGATCCCTCGACTGTCTGTTCTCCCGGGGTCAGCCCTTGGGAACTTCCTGTTCACCTCTTGAGTCATTACTCCTTGATCGCATACACTAGGCTTCGCCTGCGCATATAGCGGAACTGGCGGACCAACAGTTATCGGCAATGATATGGCGGCTGATGCCTGTCCGTTTCCCAATCCTGGTGGAGCATCAACTCCCATAGCTTGATTCATCATGGGTGCTGTAACTGACTGCGGTCCTGCGACCAAAGTGTAATTCGGGACCATCTGTTGCTGCGGCTGGGGCAGCAATTGTGGAGTTGGCTCAATCTGCACTAATTTTGATCTTGTGTATACTGGATCAGGCGGCTCCATCAAACTCGTAGTTGCCTCTAATACTGGGACATCAGAGTAGAGCCACTGAACTGGTGGTGGTTGCAGCCGTATCTGCGTCTCGAGTGCAGTGGATACACTAGCACCATTCTGTATCGGAGCAGATGTGATAACATTATTTGCCTGTACTGCGCTTGTGGCTCCCTGATTTTGTGACGAATTTTCAGGACGTGCACTAGTACTCGGTCCATTGTCATTTATGGCCTGTGGTGGCAGTCGATCATGTAACAACTGATTTAGAAACTCATCATCATCAGAATCGTCTGCATCTACCCAAGACTTCTGAGTCTCCTTCTGCTTGCTAGAGCCTTTGTCTGTTTTACAAGTGGCCTTTCTTCCCTGTGTTTCGGCTTCTTGAGTTATTGCCGGAAACATCCTAACTCAGTCCATTATTTCCCTTCTCCACATCCTGGTCTCACTATCCCATCTAGCTTCTGCTAAGGTCTTTGCTGCTTTCCTCATTCTCCGCTTGAATTTCTGTTGACTTTGTCGTATGGCCATTAATTCCCAAATCGCTAACGCCTCAAACTGAGCTGGTCTCGGAGGCGGCTTCTGTTCATTCAGCGCTTTCCGCAAATTTTCTAGAACCCCTATGTTAAATGTTCCATTTTCTGGAAACACCAAACACCCATCTTTCTGTGTTAATTTGCACCAATGCTTTAGCCAAAGACATGGCGCGACTCCCTTCTCCTCCATAAGCTGGCGTATCCTCTGGCGGTGTAGGCTCCCCCACACTCGCTGTAATGTATGTATCTCCCCTCAAAGCACTCTTTAAAGCCTTGAAAAACTTCATTTTTGTGTCTGTTATTTTGTTTATAATTGAATCAGGAAGTGACTTTAATTCCCAGAACACTCATCGCCTACCTTCTCAACCAATTGCCTCTCACGGACGGCTGCCAATCCGTGCGTGACCCCTCTCGGCAACTAACCTATCCCAGCGCAGCTCCAATGACGTCACACTGAGGTTGACAAAGTCTTGCGGCTTGTCTTCCTCACTCTCTATTCACACAAAAACTAATGCAATATTTTGTGAGCACTTTAAGAACAAAACCCAAATTTGCTGGTTTACTACAGGAAGGGTAACACATCGCTTCAGAACTTTACAGAGATTTCACTTGAAGTCTCGGCCGCTACTCTCTCCTTCTCAGATCCCACACCCGCAAGCAAAATTTGACCCGCAAATTCTACTCTCGACTTGTCAATGGTTCATTCTAGTGCACTTTAGAACTTGCCAAATCGCCATCGAAGGTTTCACTCACACAATTTGACTCAAACTCGACTCGTCAACCACGCCCGACTGACCTATTAAACCGCGCAAATTACAACATAAACCAAGTGTCTCATACACTTATCAATATACTCCAGAATCTTAGACCACGCCGGGTCCGTACATCACCAACAACCACGTGGACAATTTTTGAGCACAAAGCGCCACACTCACATGAAGTTCGCCGACTTCCCTACTCTCATACTGCGGAGTATGCCCACTCCTACTAAACATTACCTGGCCTAAATTCTCACAAACCTCACAATTCACCTGCGAAATGCATAAGCTGAGCAAGTGCAAATTCTACTTCACTCATACCATCACTAGAACGCCGAGAACATACCCAACTCACTGCGGCAAGCTCCGAGATTCCAGGAAAGTCATTTGGGACTTAGGGGCACATCATACCTCCAATTTGCATTATCTCAAAAATACTTCTAAAACAATAGTCCCTCGTCCCAGGGCCCCAAAGGGCCTAAACCGTCCTCTACTACCAGAACTGATAACTCGTCCCAATCTAGATAATTTATTCGCTCTGGGACTCATTTTAGGCCGATTAATCTTTTGACCCTGATTGAAGTCTCCTTAAGACGAGATAACTAATCAACATGTCAATCAATAAATCAATAACCTCATTATTATTCACAATAGCAAGTCAATCAAATTAATCAATAACATCAATAAAATTGAAACACACCATGACCTTTCAGTCATGAATAACCACACAGAATTTAGTAAGATTTATGATATTTATTCCCTATTGATTACACTCTACTAGCAAGTTTATTAGTCTCAAAACCAGAAAACACATCAACAATGTCATAATAATGCAACTCGAATAAGATTTCATTAAAGCAAAGATCATAAACATTAGAACATAGCATGACGTCAACATGGATTAACTTTAGCAGAGTATCATTAGCGCATTATTCAACAAAGCATAGATTCAGTCATTTGTCTATTTGCGTCTGTTTAGTGAACTCCTTAACTAACCTCAAATTAGCATTAGCATGTTGGGCTTCATGCAAAACAATTTAGCAACACAAATTTAGAAAACATCTATCCATAATCTCTATCAAAATGTATCAGTTGGTACCTAGAAAGAAAAGGCAAACAGACAATTACAATTTCATCATCATATAGTTACCCTCCGTAATGAGTCAGCATACAGAGTCAATCTTCGTCCTCAGGACATCAGCTGATTCGCCATTAGCCAGGAAACACAGCAAAGTTCAGTAAGACGGGTAATAAGGGACACTTCCCTCATAAGGAGGAAAAGTATAGAATGGGCTAGGCAAAGGTGAGGATGGTTTGAAGAGTCAAACAGCAAAGTCTTTAAGCAGAGTAACAAAGTGGCTGGGTGATAGCAAAAAGGCACGTAAGGGCTCGTAATGGCTGATTTCTCCTTGAGTCAAAAGATTATATTAAACTTGTTGTATAGTCCCCTAATTTTCAATTGGGCAAGTTTTGGTGCATCATTATCTCCATCCAATAGTCCATTGGTCACCCCATTAGAGCTTTCCATTTTCGACAGTTTTCATGCAGCTTATTGGTTCTTGGGTTTGACGCCTCCAACGGGTAGAATGTCAGATGAGGAATAAGTGACATTTGTTACTCAAGGCAGTAGTCCCATTGTCTTCCCTAGTCTAAATGACCTTGTACCTGTTGCGAATTACACTGTTGCGCTCCACAAGAATGTCTCCTTGAGCAAGTCGGGTTCTCATGAGAAGATTTACTACGGTTACACACACATCTCTAACTCCTGGAAAAGTACAGCTTCACGTACTTCAGCAAGTCAGCACGTTAGAAAACGCATTTAATATGAAACCGGGCAGCCAGGCCCCGACTCATGCTAACTAAGGCAGAGTGATTAATTAGCAAAACCCTAACATATAACTCTTAATACTAATACAAAATCATACATTAGTACATTAATATTTCATTATTAGTCAATTTCATTAATCACCGAATACAATGGTGGCCACTCCCCGTAGGCACATTTCATACACATGCGTTAACGTTTACATTTTCTATGCGATTTCACTAAGAATTATAATGCAGCTTCTCGTGTTAATTATTGGATTTTAATCACACTCCATCAAAAGTATGTGCTTAAACAAATGTACAGTAGTTTGTAGAAACGTAAGTGCATAAATTAAGCTAAGCTGTTTACAGATAAAACAAATTAGTAAAATCAATTTTGAATAAAAGCATTTGTTATTTTATTATTCAAATAAGAAACGTAGGTCTCAAACTTCTATTTCAAGAATTTCAGGTTGTGGCACACAGATATTTTGTGCTTCAGTCTAGGACTATATGGCTGTCTGCAAAGAAATACCAGTATGATTTTAAAGCATAGTACATAAACATTTTATTCACTCATGTGAACACACTATTTTCTAATGTTCATGACTCTCCTTTTGGCGAAGTTTGAGGGCTGCGCTCTTTTCAGGCTTCTTATGGAAGGAAGGTCTTGTACTGGCATTTAGGCTTCTTTTTAAGGAGGTTGTGTGAATTTGAAACCTGTCAACACAGCAGCACTCAACAAGCAGCAGCGAATAGAGAATGCAGACAGATAGATGGTATCTGGGTCCCTGAGGAGGGAGAGATACATATGGCAGGGAATTGTTGCTTTTGGACACTTGCAAGAGGTAAACTGAGTGAAACACTGTAATGGGGCTTCCGTGAAATGGAGAAGTGAAAGCAGTAGACCTGTAATTATGCATCTCAGTTATTTAAAGGAGTTTGCTCATTCTGCTGCCTGTGACTAAACATGTCTTTATCCTAGTCACCCAACAGAGTGGGTTTCAAGCATTTATACCTATTTGTTTCATGTCATGAGTGGCGCCTTTAGCCACAATGGCATGGGAGGTTCTGTTTTTAACATACTAAACAGGTTTTCAAGTGAACAAGGTATCTTCTGAGCCCTTATTTCTGTCAATGACAGTGCTGTCTCAGCACAATCTGGATGCAAAATAAAAACCTGAGTGACAGGCTTAAATGATGTGCCTGACTAAAGCCATAGGGGTGGGGGCTGGGGAAGGAAGGAATAGGACCAGTAGGATAAAAAGGGCCATGAGGTGGACCATAAGGAGGGCTAGGATGACCAGAGCCATTAGCACCAGGACAAGAAGAAACAGGCCCAAGGAGAACTAATCTACAAGGACCGGGGTTACCAGTGACAGAGGTGGACCAGAAATGAATAGGCGATGAAGAACAGGACAACAAGAAACAGGCCTAGGAGTACCGGGACCAGTATGAGAAGGGCTAGGAGTACCAGAAGAATGTGGAACAGGGGTCTCTGGACCTAGTGGACAAGCTCTTGAGAGAACAGTTGTAGAAGGACAGAGGGCCCTGAACCATAAAGACGAAGAGGTCTAGAAAGCCCTGAACCAGAGGGGATAGGAGGGCCTGGATCAGAGGGTCGAGGAAGACCAGGGCCAGGAGCAGCAGACCCAGGTAGGCATATCAAACAGGACCAGTACCAGGAGACCAATGGAAAGAAGGATGAGAGGCAGGACGGCCAAAACTACATAGGACAGATCAAAGGAGGGCCAGAGCAAATGGACCAGGACTGAGAAGCATACAACCAGAAAGGACCAGAGCTAGCAGGACCTGGAGAACCTAGATTAGCATGCCAGACGGGATAGAGAGGACCAGAAAGTATAGATCCAGTGGGACCAGGATCAAAGATCCATGAGGGTCAGACTCAAGGGGGTCCTAAAGCAGGGTGACAAGGATGACATGAACTAGGGTAATCCCCAACATAGGAACTACGAGGACCAGTGCCACAGGGATAGGAAAAACCAGACCAAGGACGGCCAATACTATGAGGACAACAGTAGAGGGAACCAGAGTCAGAAGACCAAGAACCAAGAGGACCAATACGACTAGGATTGGGAAGGAGGACTGAATAATAGGAGGGCCAAGAAAGCAAAGACCAGTGAGGCCAGCACTTGAAAAATCAGTACATAATGATCAGGCAAAAAAGTATTAGAACTAAGACCAGGA
This sequence comes from Pleurodeles waltl, assembly GCF_031143425.1. Lineage (NCBI taxonomy): Eukaryota > Metazoa > Chordata > Amphibia > Caudata > Salamandridae > Pleurodeles > Pleurodeles waltl. Next base: position 516,393,241 of record NC_090440.1, on the reverse strand, counting down.
CTACATGGACCAGGCGAACCAGGCACAGAAGGATTGGAAACAGGCAAACCAGAGGAATGGATAAACCAGGAGTGAAGGACCAGAGGACTGATGGATGAGGATTTGGGTGAGGGGGACCTGGAGCCTTCCCAGGATACAAAGGAACAGTTGCAGGAGTACAGGGGAATGGTGACCAGACAGACCAGGGACAGGAATTTTTAAGACTAGCATGAACCGGATGTCAAGGAACATCAGAATTGGGAAAGGCTAGGATTCTCTGTGGTGGGCCAGGACAGGTTTTTGCAGAAGCATGAGGGCAAGAAGCATGAGTACCAGATTAAAGAAGGCTAGGTAGATGAGGCTATGGCCAGTAGTACCAGGAAACCCCAATAAGCAGGACAGGGACTAGGAATACCAAGGATCTTGACTAGGATGACTGGAAACAGAGCTAAGAGAGTCATGAAGGTTAGAACCTAGGGAATGGGAATTAGATTCTATTCAACTGTATTCTTGGCATTTCTAAAGTGCATGGCTACCCAGTGGGCCTCCCAGCACTAACAGATCATACCAGTACCCATATCATAACAGAGTTAAATAAACAGCAACATTTTCAACTGCTTCCTAAAGCTTAATTCATCTTTAGTCTCTGTAACTTAATGGGCAGTCAATTCTATAATTTAGGAACCCAGTAGGGAAAACATCGCCTGCCACTTCGTGATTTATTGACCTTAGGAATTGTCAGTAGACATAGTGCAGTAGAATGCAATGTTCTATAGGGAAAGTAGGGACGGGCCAAAGGGGAACCCGTTTTAACCCTCTCAGTCAAACCTTCTACTGCTTACTTCCTAATAGGAGGGAAGTCTGATAGATTATCATTCAATACACGTCTAAAGTGAGACTAATCAGAAATCTTATAATGTTCTGCTTTACCTGCAAAAGTAGCATAGATTATACTAACTTTATAAAGAAAGTGCTTGGCCATCTTATTGCAACAAGATTCAGATGGAGGGGGTAATGTGCACATTTTGGAGGGATTTGTAAAGGATTTGACAATTTCGAACAGCTCCTTAGCTGAATTGGATGCATTTTCAATGTGAATAACATAATATGTAAAGCATGTTTCCCTAATAACATAATTATGTCTTTTTATTGCTTTCTTATAATTTAATTTACTATTTGCATCATATGCTTTACTCCTCTTCCGTTCCATCCTTTCACTTTCTTTCTTGAGCTCCAACAGATGAGTATTGAAAAAGGGGGCTTATCTCTCCGATTGGCCCTTTTTATGAGTCCTAACAGGTATAAGCCTTTCCAATGAAGACTTGATTCAGTCATTAAAGATTGGAATTACATCTGTTATCTCACTATTTACTTTAGTTGTACAATTTAAAAGTTTTTTTTCCCAATTGTCAGGGTGCAGTTTTTACAGACAGCGGCCTGATCGCTGAGTTCATCAAAGATAGTTACCAAGTGGAGGAGAGCAAAGTTACTGGAGAGTGGAGGCCAGGAGGTCCAGGGCAAAATGTCAATGCTGAGGAGGATCTGAACAAGGAGAAGCTGGATCAAGAGGACCAGGATCAATGGCTGCAGTACCAGTAGGACTAAACAGACAAGGAGCAGATTTAGGAGGACCCAAACCAGGAAGACAAAAACTAAAAAGGTCATGACATGAGAGGCCAAGTTGACCAGGACCTCTAGTACCATGACTAAGATGTTCAGGGTGAAAAGAACCGAAACTAGGTGATCAGCGCCCTCCAAAAGGAACAGAGGCAGATGGGCCAAGTCTGTGAGAATCAAGAAGGGCAATTAGGACCAAAGGAAAGGTTCATGATAACAGGCACAATAATACAAGAAGGACCATGACAACAGGGACCAAGGAGACCAAGGCTAGAATGGCTGGTGAGCCAAGTCCATGAGAACTGGGTGCAGGGTCAACCCTGCTTTAAGGATCAGGGTGAAGACAATTAGGCCAATGGGCACATAATCCTGAGAAGGACACGAACTATGAAAAACAGGAATAGCAAGACCATGGCCAGGAGTGCCAGGCAGGTGAGGCCAGGGTCACAGGTAATCAGAGCCAGTAAAATCATTATAGGAGGATCAAGAAACAAAGGACTGGGGGGGCAGGAAGATCAGAGCAAAGAGTGTCAGGACCTTGAGTACCTGGACCAGGAGGACTAGGGTGAGGGGGGAAAGGAGGATCAGGACCTGGGAGATCAGGATGACCACACCCTGGAGGTCCAGGCCATAGGGCTAGGAACAAGATGGCCAGGAAGATGAGTAACAGGATTGTTATGCGGTTCCTACTTTGGTAATAGGATTGCCTGTTTAGAATGACAGTACCATCAAGGGTGGGAGACTCAGTGCAAACCACACTGTTAGTAGCTGCCAGCCTAACTCCTTGCTAGTTCACAGAGCCTCACCCAAACCTTAAAATCTGTCGGGCTATAAAGTGATTACGGCAACCAGAACATGACACTCTGACTCCCCAGGGAAGTTGTGGAAACAGATCATTCCCTTTAATTCAGTTACTCATGCATGCCAAGACAAGACACAGGATGCAAAATACATTTTCAATACATTTATTAAAGCAATCACACTCTGGTATAAAAAGCTTGTGCTGCGATAATTAGACAGATGAAACACAGCAAAGTAACCAACATTACAATCAGGGTGAAGAGACAAACAACTCCACCATGTTGTGTGGTTCTAGGTGTTCTATAGATTCCTAACTAACACTATGGCCCTCATTAAAACCCTGGCGGTCTTTGACCGCCAGGGCTCTTTTAGAAGTTGCACCGCCAACAAGCTGGCGGTGCAAACTCTCATATTACGACTGCGGCGGAAGCGCTGCAGTCGCACCGCCGGGACCAGCGGTTTTCCGCCACGTTGGTCCCGGCAGATTTAATCCTCCAGGGCAGCGCTGCTTGCGAGTTCGGATTATGAGTCCCCTTCCCGCCAACCTTTTCATGGCTGTAAGAACCGCCATGGAAAGGCTGGCGGAAAGGGGAGTCGCGGGGCCCCTGGCCTTTGGCCTTTGGCATGGGAAGTGCAGGGGACCCCTGGCACTGCCCCATAAAGCTTTTCACTGTGTTTTGCACGGCCGCAACACCACCGGCTCCATTTGGAACCAGCTCCCATGTTGCGGCCCAGCGGGGATATCATAATAGCCACCGCGGTAGTGCGGCTGCATTGGCGGCCGCACAGCAGTTACAACTTGCCACCCGCCAAAGTTGTATTGAGGGCCTATGTCTACATCTGAGAGCATAGTGGCTGTAACCCTCTGCCCGGCCTGAGCTTAGGTATTTTCCCCAACCCCAGACCTGAATGGAACAGAAGAGGTCTGCCTGTTGTGTAGATGCCAATCCTCTCGGGAAGCTGAAGGTTTCAGTATCAGCAAAAGCGCCTGTCCTGCAGTACACATCCCAGGATAATCATGACTGGAATGCCCTCTACTGTCCTTGGGTCAGTGTGTAGTTTAGATAATGACTCATACCATACTGGGACCACAGTTCTGATGTAATGCTGTGCTTCAGTGATAGAAGCTGCCTTCTGGACTGGCAACGCAAGTTAGCACATGACAGCCTTGGACAAAGAGTACCGATTATATGTGGTGCAAAGGCTGATTACATGTACAGCTTGATCCTTGTCTTCCTATAAAGAAGAAGCTGATAAAATATGTAAAAGCCATCACTAAAAAGCAGTCTTACTAATCATGGATGAAAACATGTATAAAATGTGAATAAGGCACAAGCCATAAAACTAAGCTAAAGCAGAAGTGCCCAACTCAGAAACTAAAAGGGGCTTCACAACAGGATGGCCAGGCCTAGGATGACCACATCAAGGAGGACCATGATCAGTTTGTGTAGAGGCACAAGGACAAAGGGCAGGAGGTTCAGTACCAACCTTGAAAGACTAGAAATATTAGGAGCATGAGGATTATGGCCAGTAGGATTAGGGGCCGGAATAAGCAAAGAAGATCAGGGGTCCAGTACCAATGATAACAGTAGGATGAGAGCCAGGAGGACCACTCCTAGGAGTAGCAGAGGGACCATAGGCATAGGACCAGGGACCAGAGTACCACAAGGAGAGAACAACCAGAACCTGGGGTTATCAGCACCAGGGTGAGAAATATCAGGAGGTCCAGAACAGCCAGAGTCTAGAAGAATGGGAGGACTGGTCATGGATGTCAAGTAGGACCAGGACCAAAATGATGAGATTCAGAAGGACCCAGACAAAGAGGACCGTGACCAAGAGAGCTCAGACCATTGGGTGCAGAACCCGAAAAACCATGAGGATAAGGCACAGGTCTCAGAAGACCAGGATGAGCTAAACCAGGAAGCCAAAGGTTAGGAGGGTAGGGCTAAGAGGAGCAGAACACAAAAGACCAGGTGGATCTAGGGTACCAGAAGGGGTAGGAACCCATGTGCTAAAAATTGGATGAGCAGAGTGATAAAGATCAGAATGACAAGGGCAGGGTGTTGACATTCAAGAGGATCAGGAAGGAAGAACTAGGAGAAGGGAGGCTGGAAGGACTAGCATGGCTAGGAGGGCTAGAACCAAGAGTATTAGGCATACAAACACCCAAACAAGGAGGACAAGAAACAAAAGGAGCAATTCTAGTGGGCACAAAACCAGGAAGAGAACACAAACTAGGAAACCAGGAATAGGAAGACCAATGCTAGGCAAACCAGAGTGAGGGTAAGGAAGACTATGAGAATTGGACCTGGAGGCTCAGAAGAAGATGGGCAGGCGACCAGAGGAAACAGGACAAGAGGCCAAGTAAGACTACTAACAATGGACAAAAGAAGCTCAAGTCACAGAGGCCCATGATTTTCAGGACCTGGCATCCTAGGATAAGGATGACCAGGAGGAACAGAAGGACCAAGAAAAGGAAGGCTGGGATAGCAGGAGCTAGGATGACCAAGCTGGGTGGCTAGGAACAGGATGGTTTGAAAAAGAGGATCAAGACTAAGTGGACAAGTTTGTGCAGAATCAGGATGACAAGAAGCCATAGCCCCAGAGCAAAGAGTATCATGACAAGTTGTTGGAGTACCAGGCAAATTAGGTAGGGCAGGAGCAGGTAGGCAAGGGCTTTTAAGACTATAGACCAAATTGGGGAGGATTAGGTATTCTAGAAATATTAGAATAAGCAGGGCCAGGAACATGGCTAGAAGGACCAGAGGGGTCACAACCAAGGGAACCAGAGCCTGTAATACATATTGGAGCAGGAGGACACAATGACCAGTGGTACCAGGCCAGGACCAAAATGAAAAGGGCCAACCCACTAGGACCTAATAAGGAGGACTGGAAGCAGTACCAAATGGACAGGGACGAAGGGCAATCAGGATGACACAAACAAGGACATCTAGGAGTATCAGGTCTATGAGAACCAAGACAACATTGTTAGGTGGAGAAAGTTGCAGCAGGCTAGCATGATCAGGGTGAGGATCAGTATTACCAGGAGGCAGAGAAAGCACTAATACAAGGAAGGGCCAGAAGCGGGGCCAGGTAGACGAGGGTCAGACCAGGGTGACTAGACTGGTTAAACCAGGGCCAAGATGAGGATCAGAAGGACCAAACAACTCAGAAAAGAAGGACTTGGAACAGGACAAGAGGAAGATTAACACCAGAAGGCATAGAATGACCTGGAGAGAAGGAACAAGAGCAGGAGGACACATCTGTGATTCTATGCCACATGAATTAGGATATCAGTTTTGTGAATGGTTCTTGAATGGTTCTTAATTATGCTTCTTACGATGTCAACCCTCAGAAACCTCTACCTTTTTTAACCAACATATAGACCGGGTAAGTATTTGCTGAAAAATCAGAGCATGTAAAATAAATAAATAGCCAGGACTATTTTGTACTGACCTCTGAGTAATAGCAGATGCTTTTGGATGCTGGCACAGTACTCTAAGACTAGATCTGGCGGCAGAGGGGCTGAAACTTGCCAGATTGATCTAAAGGTGGATGTATGAAAAGGAATGTAGCCTGTGAAGAATGGCAAAAAGTGTTTGAGAAGCAAATGGGAGCTCAGGATCATAGAAAGGCTCTGATCATCAGAAGGGGGTGAGAGAGGCTCCAGAGAGATCATCTCAGATGGCCTAGAGAGGCATATTGAGTAACAAAGGGCTCTGATTGCCCGCTGTGAAAACACTGAGACTCAAGGCCAACAGTAAATGCTTCCACATGACTAGCAGCCTGTAAAACTCTAAGGGCTAGATGAAGGTTGATGGAAATAAAATGTGCAAACATATAGGGAAAACCAGCAAAGAGGCAATGAGTGTTAAGACCAGTAGAATAGTCTGTGTGACTTCCATACCTTTGAGTTGACATTCCATGTGTGTGCATGTCCGGTGGATATGTAGCAAGTGTGTAGTAATAAGACTACATGTGTGGTGAAAGTCTAAGTTCATGGTCCATTGGGATGCATTTTGCATGGCGTGGAGAGTAGATAAAGCTTCCCTAGAGACTGGAAGTAAGTGTATAACTTCATACTTGTGGTTGCAGGGAGGAGACCAAGAAAATAAAGTGAGGGAAGACAGATGAAATGCTAGCCACAGAAATTCTGTGATGTTCTTTTTAGCAAAGGGCTACTGATTAGTTCTTCCTAAGTACCGACATAGAATAGGTGCTACGAGTGAGGGGCAGTTTGGAGGTTTCTCTTATTAAAGGTGATAGAGCTTCTCAGCAGGGTTGACCTTTTGTCTGATGACTACTCAAGAAGGCTGCTGACAGCTGGGGTAAAAAATGCAAGCTTTCTTATGTCCTTGTTTTGTGTACTCCTGCTTGGAGCCAGCACTACTTCTTCTTTTGTATGAGAAATCACATAGCACACAGGCTGCATCTGAGCTACAGTCAGAACATGACATTTAAAAATCAACCCAAATCACCTCTGAAACCTCAACAATGGGTCCACATCATCTGTCTGGTAAACAAGTATAACAGTGGAACTAAGAAATGATCAATCTGTAGGTCTCAAAGTTGGAGGTAACAAAAAGTCTCTGTTTATTCAGTGTCTTATTTCTTACAATACAGTATTTACAGCAAAGGCAATAAATACAATACCTCTGTGAGTTTACTTTCTTGAGTGTCTTTGATCCCTATGTGGGTTTCTCTAATTTGCTGGAAATATTCAGTAATTTTTTAAAGACATCCAGTACAATTAATTATAGTCCTATTCCTTCTCAACAGAATACTTCCTCAAAGCAAAGGCCCTCGTAGGACAGAGTTTAAACCATCAACCCTACTTGGAGTAAAATCTAGCCGTAAGGGACAAGAAACATATAATGACCTCAACACCTTGGGAGAAAACTCAGAGAATGTGGGGGTAATTTGCTTTTTTACCAAAACTATTACAGGCTTTGAGAGTTTGTTTTTTAAAACAAAAAAACATTTAAAAAGTTTGCATGCCAACTGGTCACCATGTCTGATGGTAATGTTCATCAAACTTTTCCTGCATAGACAGGAACCACCATGACAGCAGTTCCTGTCTGAGGACCATATTCACAAAGGTAAACATACACTTTGGGTGTGATCTTACTATATTTTGCTATTCTTAAACTACGAATGTAGTTTTACGTGTAGTATTTTTATGACTGCAGATGCTATCCTATCTTTTAATATGCAAAGTTCTTCACAGTCGTAAGGATACTAAACGTAAAGTTACTCTTGTAGTTTGTGAATAACAAAAAAATAGTAAACTTACACCAAAGTCAACTTTGTGACTAAGGGCCAATGTAGTGAGGCGACAACAGTAAATTTTACTGGTGAATGTCCCGCAGGATGGAGGAGGTATTGCCCTTCTGTCATCCATTCCCTCAAACTCGAAATCAGGCCAATAGTTTTTCTTATTTCTGTCATGAGATTGTAATGAAGCCTCTTAATTATACTGTGTGGGTGACTTCATAAGGAGACCTATGCAGTTATTTCTATTTTGACAAGAGTACCATAAATATCAGATGGCACTATTTCAGTAGGATACAATACTTGCAGTTCTGGCCTTTACTTTAAAAAATCATTGTTTTCAGGTGTTTTATGGCCTGATTTGGATGTTGGCACATGGGCTACTCCATCCCAAGCAGCACAGATATCCTTTACACTCTAATACAAATGCATTATATCATATGTCACTTGTAAAATAGAGGATGGGATATTTGGCATGTTTGTGACAGAGTATCCACTGAACTCAAGATTAGGCACTTAGGTGGTCATTATGACCCTGGTGGTATTACAACCGCAGGGCCAAAACGACGGGAGCACCGCCAACAGGCCAATGGCAGCGCTGCCCAGGGGATTACGAGTTCCCGACCGCCAGCCTTGGGGGCCCCTGCACTGCCCATGCCACCGGCATGGGCAGTGCAGAGGCCCCCTGATAGGGCCCCATGCCGCTTTTCACTGTCTGCTGTGCATATCCGGAATGCACTGATTTGCTGCAGAAAAAGAGGTGTTCAGATACCATGGAGAGTTTCATTAATCCTACATCTGACCCTGATACATTCCCATGGCTCCGTGAGTAAGAGTGAGTATATAGCTGTAGAGAAGTAAATATCTTCAATCAGCCTTACAAAAATTCTATTCATCTTTATCATTAGCCACTTCTGAAGGTAAACTTAAAGGAATAGGAGCATGTGTGTATCACAGGACAGCTCCATATAGGGTGTTAGCAATGGGTTCTCTAGTTGGCAGTGGTTTGCTCGCTGTTCATGTAGAGACCCTCACTCTAGTCAGGGTAAGGGAGTCACACAGTTAAGATAACCCCTTGGTAGCTTGACATGAGTAGTCTAGCTTATCCCAGAGGCAATTTGTAAAGTATCCGTACACACACACAAACACACACACACACACACACACACACACAGTAAAACAGTGAAAACACAGCAAAGGTAATCTAAACAGTTTAGGAAAATAGCCAATATTTATCTGAGCAAAACAAGACCAAAACAATAAAAATCCAACATACACAAGCAAAGATACACATTTTCAAGGATTAAATCTTAGTAAAGCGCTTAGAAATAGAATGGCTCCAACTGGGGCTATCATGATGTTTAACTGAGTCATCGCCAACAGGTTGATGCCACTTACGAGGGCTAATCACGAAGTTGCATGGACCTTTGAAAACAATGAGGAAACAAAGAAATTGCATGGAGTCGGGGAGGTGAGACGTCACAAGATCTGATGCAGCGTTGGTTCTGGTGGCCGCACCGCAGGGCCACAGGTGCTGCGGTGGAATCAGAGTCAGTTGTCACAGACGCCGCTGACACGATGCTTTGAACTCACACTGTGGCGGGACTTTGGAGCTGCTGCACCGGCATCAGGTCTGCAGCGCTGTCCAGGGATCAGGTGCAGGTAAAAGGGCAGGGTCAGAAAGCAGCGCCAGTTCCAAAGTCGTTCTGGTGGTTGAAGTACTTGTTTCCAACGAGAATGCCGGAAAACTGAGAAAGCCTGGCACCAAGAACCATCCGCACTCGCAAGACCTCTGCAACTCCCTCTCCAACTACTTCCACCGCAAGCTTGCAGACATACACAAAAGCTTTATAACGCCATCACCCACCACCACTGACACAGCCAACCCCACAGCACCCTGCTGCACCAAAATACTGAGCACCTGGACCCCCACAAACGATGAAGAAACCACCAAAACCATGAGCACCATCCATTCAGGCTCTCCAACAGACCCCTGCCCCCAGGCTCTCCAACAGACCCCTGCCCCCACTACGTCTTCAACAAAGCCAGCCAAATCATCACTCCCCAGCTCTGGTCTGTCATCAAAAGCTCCCTCGAGACTGCCACCTTCCCAGATATTTGGAAACACACCGAAGTCAACGCCTTGCTCAAATAACCCAAAGCAGACCCCAAAGACCTCACAAACTACCGACCTATCTCTCTACTCCCCTTCCCCCCGAAGGTCATAGAGAAGATAGTCAACAAACAACTATCCCGCTTCCTGGAGGACAACAACATACTTGACATCTCCCAGTCTGGATTCTGCAAAAAATAGAGCACAGAAACCGCCCTCATCACCTGCACTGACGACATCAGGACCAGGCTTGACAAGGGTGAAACCGTTGCCGTCATCCTTCTTGACCTTTCCTCAGACTTCAATCAATCAATTAATCAATCACTGCATTTGTAAAGCGCGCTACATACCCGCAAGGGTCTCAAGGCGCTGGGGAGGGGGGGTGCTACTGGTCGAAGAGCCAGGTCTTGAGGAGTCTTCTGAAGGCCAGCAGGTCCTGGGTCTGTCGTAGGATGGTGGGGAGAGTGTTCCAGGTCTTGGCGGCGAGGTAGGAGAAGGATCTGCCGCCTGCGGTGGTTTTTCGGATGCGGGGGACTGTGGCGAGGGCGAGGTTGGCTGAGCGGAGGCTTCGGTGGGGGTGTGGAAGCTGAGTTGGTTGTTGAGGTAGGTGGGTCCGGTGTTGTGCAGTGCTTTGTGTGCGTGGATCAGGAGCTTGAAGGTGATCCTTTTGTTGATGGGGAGCCAGTGCAGGCCTCTCAGGTGGAGTGTGATGTGGCTGCGGCGGGGGACATCGAGGATGAGTCGGGCTGAGGCGTTCTGGATGCGTTGGAGTCGTCTCAGGAGCTTGTTTGTAGTTCCTGAGTAGAGGGCGTTCCCGTAGTCGAGTCTGTTGGTGATGAGGGCCTGGGTAACGGTTTTTCCCGTGTCGAGGTGGATCCATTTGAAGATCCTGCGGAGCATACGGAGGGTGTTGAAGCAGGACGCGGAGAAGGCGTTGACTTGCCTGGTCATGGAGAGAGTGGAGTCGAGGATGACCCCCAGGTTGCGTGCGTGGTCCGTGGGTTCCGGGGCTGTGCCTAGTGACGTGGGCCACCAAGAGTCGTCCCAGGCTGATGGGGTGGGTCCGAGAATGAGGACCTCCGTCTTGTCTGAGTTCAGCTTCAGTCTGCTGTCCTTCATCCAGTCGGCTATGGCCTTCATTCCTCGGTGGAGGTTAGCTTTGGCGGTGTGGGGATCTTCGGTGAGGGATATGATCAGCTGGGTGTCGTCGGCGTAGGAGATGATGTTGAGGTTGTGTTGTTGTGCGACGTGGGCGAGGGGGGCCATGTAGATATTGAACAGTGTCGGGCTGAGGGAGGATCCCTGTGGGACGCCGCAGATGATCTCAGTGGTTTTGGAGCGGAAGGATGGGAGGCGGACACTCTGGGTTCTGCCGGAGAGGAAGGATGTGGTCCAGGCAAGGGCCTTCTCTTCGATACCGGCGTCATGGAGACGTGCTGATAGGGTGTGGTGGCAGACCGTGTCAAAGGCTGCTGATAGGTCCAGGAGGATGAGGGCGGCTGTTTCTCCTTTGTCCATCAGGGTCCGGATGTCGTCAGTGGCGGCGATGAGGGCGGTCTCGGTGCTGTGGTTACTGCGAAAACCAGATTGGGACGGGTCCAGGATGTTGTTGACTTCGAGGTAGCGGGTCAGCTGTTTGTTGACAATCTTCTCGGTCACTTTTGCCGGGAAAAGGAGCAGGGAGATGGGACGGAAGTTCTTGAGGTCCTTGGGGTCTGCCTTGGGCTTCTTCAGAAGGGCGTTGATCTCGGCGTGCTTCCAGCTTTCTGGGAAGGTTGCTGTCTCGAAGGAACAGTTGATTGTTTTCCAGAGGTGGGGCGCGATGGCTGCGCTGGCTTTGTTGAAGACGTGGTGAGGGCAGGGGTCCGATGGGGATCCGGAGTGGATGGAGTTCATGGTTTTGATGTGGTCTTCATCACTGACGCTGGACCAGACGGTCAGGCGACTGGTGCGAGTGGTAGTCGCAGGGGTGGTGGACTCAGTGGTGGGTGCGGGGGGGTCGGGGTTGAAGCTGTCGTGGATGTCGGTGATCTTGCGGTGGAAGAAGGTGGCCAGGGAGTCGCACAGGTCTTGAGATGGCGGGATGTCGTTGGTGATGGAGCTGGGGTTGGAGAGTTCTTTCACGATGCTGAAGAGCTCTTTGGTGTTGTGTGCGTTGTTGTCTAGGCGGTCTTCTTGGCGGTCCTGATGAGTTGGTGATGTCTGCGGGTGGCGCTCTTGAAGGCTGTGTGGTTGTCTGGTGTTCGGTCGTGGAGCCATTTCTTCTCCAGCTTCCGACAGGTGTGCTTGGAGATCCGGAGGTCCTCGTTGAACCAGGCGCCTTTCTTGTTGGTGTGGTTGGTTGTAAAGGTCTTGAGAGGGGCGAGGGTGTTGGCGCAGTCATTGATCCACTGTGTGAGGTTGGTCGCGGCAGTGTCTGGGTCGGTGGGGTCGGTGGGTGGTCTCAGGGCAAGGGCGGTAGTCAGTTGGTCCCCGGTGACCTTGCCCCAGCAGCGGCGTGGTAGCTGTTGGGTGCGGTGGTGTGTGGTGGGTTTTCTGAAGGTGAAGTGGACGCATCTGTGGTCGGTCCAGTGTGGTTCGGTGGTGTGGTTGAAGGAGACGTGGGGGCTTGCGGAGAAGATGGGGTCCAGCATGTGTCCAGCGGCGTGAGTGGGTGTCGTTACTAGCTGTTTGAGTCCGAGGTTGGCGAGGTTGTCGATCAGGGCGGTGGAGTTGGCGTTGTTGTTGTTCTCGAGGTGAAAGTTCAGGTCCCCAAGGAGGATGTAGTCCTTGGAAGCGAGGGCGTGGGTGCTGATGAGGTCAGCGATGGTGTCACTGAACTGTGGGCGGTTTCTGGGAGGTCTGAAGATGAGAGTTCCTCTGAGGGTGGTGTTGGGGTCGGTGTGGATCTGGAAGTGCATGTGCTCGGCGGTGGTGAGGGTGTCATCGGTGTTCGTTGAGATTTTGATGGAGTCTTTGTGGATGATGGCGATTCCTCCTCCCACTCCGTTGGTGTGGTCTCTGCGGGAGATCTTGTAGCCCTGTGGGATGGCTATGGTAATGTCTGGTGCTGAGGTGGCGTTCAGCCAGGTCTCCGTCAGGAAGGCAGTGGAGTCTAGGAGGTCCCAAAGTTCGATGGCGTGCTTGCGAGCGGAGCGGGTGTTGAGGAGGATGCAGCGGAGGTGGTTGGGTTCTCTGGCTGGTGGTGTGGAGGGTTGGATGCTGGTGAATCTGCAGTTCCGGCAGGTGAAAGGCCCCTGGGTGCGTTTCGGGGTGGCCCGGTAGCAGCGGTGGTCTCGTCTGGTGTTGAGTGCGTGGAGGGTGCTTGCGTCGTAGTGCAGTCTGGCGTTGCGGGGGGTGCGGGTTCCAGGGGTTCTGGTGCTGGGTGCGGTCCAGGCGCGGACGGGCGCAGACGGGCTTGCCTTAGGCGCGCCAGCGGCGCACCTGCTTCGCAGCCTCCATATGAGGGCAGAGGGAGGGAGGAGCAGCTGGGAGGTGGGAGCAGGGCGGCCAATGGGAGTGAAGGGGGCGGGGCAGCAGGGGCTCAGCAGCAAGGGAAAAACCCGGGGAAAAACCCAGGGGAAAACCCAGGGAAAAAACGGTGGGAAAAGACGGCGGGAGAGGGACAACAGAGCACAGGGGTACAGAAAGCAAAACACAGGGGCACAGAATGAAAAAAAACAAGTTGCACAGAAGCACAAGCTCAGGGGAATAGAAAAAAGGGAGCGAGTAGTCAGGCGGCAAAAGCGGCAACGGAGGTTCAACTCACAGGGGGCTGCGTGGCAGATGGGGGGAGCGACCTGCCTGGTGACAGGGTCAAAGGTAGCTCTCTACCACCGCTTCGCGGCCTCCATATGAGGGCAGAGGGAGGGAGGAGCAGCTGGGAGGTGGGAGCGGGGCCGCCAATGGGAGTGAAGGGGGCGGGGCAGCAGGGGCTCAGCAGCAAGGGAAAAACCCGGGGAAAAACCCAGGGGAAAACCCGGGGAAAAAACGGCGGGAAAAGACGGCGGGAGAGGGACAACAGAGCACAGGGGTAGAGAAAGCAAAACACAGGGGCACAGAATGAAAAAAACAAGTGGCACAGAAGCACAAGTTGAGGGGAATAGAAAAAAGGGAGCGAGTAGTCAGGTGGCAAAATCGGCAAGGGAGGTTCAACCCACAGGGGGCTGCGTGGCAGATGGGGGGAGCGACCTGCCTGGTGACAGGATCAAAGGTCGCTCAACACCGTATGTCACAAAACCCTTTGCACACACCTCTTCAACGCCAGAATTCGCCACAAAGCCCTGGACTGGCTCACCTCCTTCCTCTCCGAAAGAACCCAAAGAGTCCGCCTCCCTCCATTCCGGTCTAAAGCCACCAAGACCATATGTGGAGTCCCCCAAGGATCCTCACTCAGCCCCACCCTCTTCAATATCTATATGGCTCCGCTCGCCAGATTCGTCCGACCCCACAGCCTTAACATCATTTCCTACACTGACGACACCCAGCTCATCCTCTCCCTCACGAGGAACCTCTCTACCACCAAGAACAATGTCCACGCCGGACTCCTCGCCATCGCTAATTGGATGACAGCAAGCCACCTCAAGTTGAACTCAGGAAAAACCAAGATCATCATCTTCTGACCCAACAAGTCAGCATGGAACGACTCATGGTGGCCGGCCACCCTAGGACCTCCCCGACACCCACCACTCTTGCACGCAATCTCGGCTTCATACTAGACTTGTCTCTTTCCATGACTCAGCAAGTCCACGCCATATCATCCTCTTGCTTCAACACCCTCCGTATGCTGCTCAAGACCTTCAAGTGGATACCAATAGAAACCAGAAGAACGGTCACCCACCCCTCGTCAGTAGCAGACTGGACTATGGAAATGCCCTCTACGCGGGGACCACAGCCAAGTTCCAGAAAAAAAACTACAGCGCATCCAGAACGCCGCACGACTCATCCTCACCCTCCCTCGCCACAAACACATCCCCACCCACCTCAGAACCCTACACTGGCTGCCGATCAACAAAAGGATCATCTTCAAAATCTTAATCCACGCTCACAAAGCCCTCCACGACACTGGACCAGCCTACTTCAACAAACAACGTAACTTCCACATCCCGACCCGCCAGCTCTGCTCCGCTGACCTCACAAAAGTCCCCCGCATCCAACGCACCACTTCCGGTGGCAGATCCTTCTCCCACTTAGCCGCCAAAACCTGGAACTCCCTCCCCACCAACCTACACAAGACCCAGGACCTTCTAGCCTTCAGAAAGCGCCTCAAACATGGCTTTTTGAGCAGTAGCACCCCCCAACCCCCAGCACCTTGAGACCCTACCGGGTGAGTAGTGCTCTTAACAAATTATTGATTGATTGATTGATTCCTTGTTACACCGGAACTCACTCCCAAGAGCCCAGTGACTAGATTCGGCACTGTTTGGCAAGTCAACAAGAGTGCTCAGGTGCTGGTAGGTGAAGTCTTTGATGTCCATGAGACTTTGTAATACAGGAGGCAAGCTCAGTCCAAGCCCTTGGAGAACCTTTGGAAGCAGGATGTAGAAAGTACATTCCAGCCCTTTCACCCCCTCCAGGGCAGAAGCCGTAAGCAGCAGGCCAGCACAGCAAAGCAACGGGTAGAGTTGCAGCCCCTCCTACAGCATCCAGCTCTTCTTTTTGGCAGAATGTCCTCCGTCCATAAGGATTCTAACTATGTGGGGTCAGAGGCCCAATACTTATACCCATGTCTGTCTTTGAGGTAGACAAACTTCAAAGAGAACTCTTTGTAGTGCACAAGACCCTGCCTTTCCCTGCCCTGGTCGCATAACCCTATAGGGGGTTGGAGATTGCTTTATGTGAGGATAGGCACAGCCCTATTCAGGTGTAAGTGTCAGCTCCTCCCTCCACTCTAGCTCAGGAAGATCCATCAGCCTGGTGATAGGCCATCAGCTCCCTTTGGATGACTGTCTGGAGTGAATGCACAAACAGCCCAACTGTCATCCTGACCCAGTCATGTATTCCACAGACAGCCAGAGGCACAGAACGGTTAAGCAAGAAAATGCCCACTTCTAAAACTGGCATTTTCAAACTTACAATTCAAAACGTAACTTCACCAAAAGATGTGTTTTTAAATTGTGAGTTTAGAGACCCCAAACTCCAGATCTCTATCTTCTCCCAATGGGAAATTACACTTAAAAGATATTTCAGGCAATCCCCATGTTATCCCATAAGAGAAATAGTCCTTGCAATAGTGAAAAATGAATGTAGCAGTATTTCAGTATCAGGACATGTAAAACACACTAGTAAATGTCCCACCTTTTAAATACACTGCACCCTGCTCATGGGCTTGCCTTAGGCTGACTTTAGGGGTGACCTACATGTAGTAAAAGAGAAGGTTTGGGCCTGGCAACTGGGTGCATTTGCGAGGTAAAAATGGCAGTTTAAAATTGCGCAAGCTGGCACTGTGGTGGCAGGCCTGAGACATGTTTACAGAGCTACCCATGTGGGTGGCACATTCAGTGCTGCAGGTCCACTGGTAGCATTTGATCTATAGGTCCTGGGCACACCTATACTAGGGACTTACCACTTACTAGTAAATCAAATAAGCCAGCCATGGAGAAATCAATCACCAATATATTTTAGATGGAGATCATATGCACTTTAATACTGGTTAGCAGTGGTAAAGTGTCTAGAGTCCTGAAGCCAACAAGAGCAGGTCTTAAAAAAATAGGAGGAAAAAGGCAAAATGTTTGGGGATAACCTTGCAAAAAGGGCCCGGTCCAACAAAGGGCCTTCCAAGTAGCTGTGTCTTGGTCCACAGTGCCAAGATATGGCACTCTATGCCATGTTTGTCAAAATAGCTTAGAAACATTCAAACATTTGGGACATTAGATCTATAAAAAAGAACAGGGTAAATATTTACCTTTTCTTGCTATTTGCCAGGCTATCAGTCAAATAGCATCAAATATCTGCTTTTTAACCAAGTGCCAGGAAAAAAGTTACAATTATTTAATATGTTTTGTGCTGCTGGCCAACCTATTAATAATGTCAGCTGTTTTGCCACGGACAATTAGTGAAACTTCTTTGCTGTTTGCTTGAGGCTGATCCAATAATACAGAACCTCTGCTAATCATCCAGAGGGCAGGTACATTGTGAAGGTTCATTGTTAGTTGTACAGCTGCTGCAAAATGGTACAGAATCTCTACTATTTAGCCATAAGCTGCGTAAATAGTGAAGTTTTGATCAATTGGCCTGCAGTGATTGTCATATTCTGCGTCACAATCCCACTCTCGTCACTAATTCTTGTTGGGTTCCGGAGTAGCGTGCTACTCATCGAAAAGCGCTTCAACGCCTCGTCAGGGGTAGTAAGCGCTATATAAATACAATTACAATACAATACAATACAATACAATACAATACAATACAATACAATGTCCAAACATGAGGTAGGGGAGCTGGTACAGTTTAGAACAATCAAGAAAATGAAGGGAACCAGAAGTGGCTTATGCTTGTGAAAATAGCAACATATGCAGAGACTGCCAGAAAGAGACTGAGATGTTAAGGAGCCAGGAGAAGTACAAAACTATAAAAGCACTCCAGCAAACAAACACTGAGGAAAACCCAGGGTACAGACTGTATAGGACTGTAGGTAAAACAGAACCAAAGACTGTCATAGGGAGATTGGGCATCACAAAGATGTACAGAGATGGCCAAAAGCTGGTGGGAGCAGAACCAGACAGAATCCTGCAGAGGAAGAGCAGAGACTCAAACAGGAACGAAGAGCCAGGCTGCCAGTTATTTGCATCATGCCCCAGCTATTAAGAGCCATCCCTGTGGCAGCTCCTAAACACTTCCACAGCATCCTTTCTCCCCTACTTACTTTTATCATTGTTATCTGGCAACAGGCATGCTAATTCAGAATGTCTGCTATTGAGTCAGCGACAGCATAAAGGATAAGCTTTCTTCACCAAATGATATTTAATCTCTGCTATTTTGTCATTGTTCAGGTAAATAGATAATCATTTTTGCTATTTTCATGGCCAACAGTCAAATAACCCATGATCTCTCTCATTTAGACAGTAGCCATGTCAACAGCGAACTGTATTTGCTGTTTGCACTGCTTCTTGCTAAAC
Organism: Pleurodeles waltl; assembly: GCF_031143425.1. Lineage (NCBI taxonomy): Eukaryota > Metazoa > Chordata > Amphibia > Caudata > Salamandridae > Pleurodeles > Pleurodeles waltl. Next base: position 516,375,367 of record NC_090440.1, on the reverse strand, counting down.
AGTACATGATCTCTGCTATTTAGTCGGTGCCTCAGTAAATAACGAACCTTCTTTGCTGTTTGCATGACTGCCAGTCAAATGGTACATGATCTCTACCACTCAGTCAGCGGTTGGATAAATAGTGAAATTTCTCTGCTATTTGCACAACCATTGTTCAAATTGTACCTAACCTCTGCTATTTAGTCAGTGACCTGGCAAATAGCGAAGTTTCTTTGCTACGTGCATGGCTGTAAACAAATAGTACATAATCTCTGCTGTTTATTTGGAGGCCATGAAATTTAAAAATTTCATAGCTGTTTGCATGGTCAGTAGTGAAATAATCCATCATCTCTACTATTTTGTTGGCAGACAGCTACATAGTGAAGTATCTTTGTGGATTGCATAGTCACTGGGCAAATAGTACATGAAAACTGCTACTTAGTCAGCATCTCCACTAGCACATGAACTCTGCTATCTAGTCAGAAGCTGCATAAATAGTGAAGCCTCTTTGCTGTTTGAACGGCCACTGACCAAATATTACATGATCTTTGCTATCTAGCCAATTGCCGGCTAAATAGTGGAGTTCCTTTGCTTCTTGCATTGCAGCTAGCCAAATACTGCATAATGTTTGCTATTTGGTCGACGGCCAGGTAAATAATGAAATGTGCTACGTACTTACACAGCTGCTGGTCAAATAGTGCATATTCTCTGCTATTTAGCCAGCAGCCGTATAAATAGCAGCTGGATTTCACTATTTACCTGCTGGCTGAGTAAATAGCTGCTACCCTCAAGCCTTACTTCAGAGCAGGCCAACTAAACCCATGTGGCTTCTTGCGCAGAGATTGAAGAGGACCCACTCTGATATTTGCACGATTGACAATTAGAAACCTGCCTCTACTTTTGTAATGCACTATCGGCTGGATACGGGTTACCAACAAGTTTGCCCTTTTCCTCCTGCTGTTTCAATGCCATTGGCAAATTGAACAACTCTAATAAAACTGTACTGGGTGCTGGATTGTACCTTGGTGATTGTTCTTTTTCTGTGGGATTTTAAGTTCTGAAGATGCTCAAAGAGCTATGATATGTGTTCAGGTGTAAGGGTGTGGAAGAAGAAGCACCATGAGGAGGTAATGGCCAGATTACTTAATGATAATCAGATACTCCTATTATTACTTTCTCCTCCGCCCTTCTGGTCGCAGCTTTGTTGAGTTTGGTGTTGGAAATAGCAGTTTCTGTAGGGTTATCCGAAAATGTTTTACCTTTCTCCTCCTATTTTAATAATCCTCTTTTTGTTGGCTTTAGGACTCTGGGCACTTTACCACTGCTAACCGGTGCTAAAGTGAATGTGCTCTCACTCCTACAACTTGGTATAATTGACTTACACCTGTTTGACTTATTTAATTTACCTGTAAGTCACTTATAAAGTGGTATACCGTATATCATATACCCAGGGCCTGTAAATTAAATGCTACTAGTGGGCCTGAGCGCAGATTGGCCATACACAAAAGTAGCCTTTCAATCTTGTCGCAGGCCTGCCACTGCAGCACCTGCTTGTTCAATTTACTGCTACATTGACTTGGCAAGTCAAACTACTTGCTAAGGCCTAAAATCCCTTGTTTACTACACCTAAGTCACCCCTAATGTAGGCCATACATAGCCCTTTGGGCAGGGTGCTGTGTATGTAAAAGGCAGGACATATATTTTTATGTGTTACATGTCCTAGTAGTGGCAAACAGCCAACTTCATTTTTCATTACTGTGAGTGCTGCTCCTCTCATAGGTTTGCATTGGGAATTCCCTTAAATATGTCTAAGTGGTAATTTCGCATTTGTAAGGAGTAGTGGGGGCATGTCTAGTATATTTGGAATGGTAGTGAGAAATTCTGCTCACTAATATACATTCATTTCTATTACTATTCTAGAAATGCCATTTTTAGAAAGTGAACATTTCTCTGTGCTTATAACTCTTGTGATATGCAGCCTGACTCTAATCCTCGACTGGGGCAGAGTGACTGCTACAATTGGTACATACTTCCCAGACAGCCATAAAACACAGGAAGGGCTGTGTGTGCCACAAGAGTCATCTGCATACTGATAGTCATCCTGGGATGGGGAGAGGGAGGGTTGTTCACACTTTACATGTGAATAGGCTGTGTCCTGCCCCCACACAATGGACTGATTACCCCCTACTGATGTCTGGAAAGAGGACTAGGTTGAAAGGGTGGTGGCCTTCACTTAAAAGGGTCCTTTTGAAGGTACCCCCTGAACAAAGGCATTTTTTAGTATTAGTTGACGGGCTCTTGCCCCATGATTTTAGAGCACATTTGGAACTGAGGTTGAACATCTGTCAGAAGGACTGCTGGACTGCACAAAGGACTCATCTGGACTGCTCTTCTGGCTGTTGCCCTGCTGCCTGGTGTCTGCTGGGTGGCACTGCTGCCAACTTCTCCCTGATTTTGGGTTCTGCTAAGGCACTGTGGGACTACCAGAAGGGATTGCAAGTGGCATTCCTGCCTTTACTGTGCTGGTCTACTTGCCCCTTCCTTTTTGTGTGCCTCCCTCCATGTGGTCTCCTAGGGGACCAGCGTGTGGGGAGCATTGGTTGTTCCCCCTGGCTCCTGCCACCAGAGCCCTGCCTGTGGCCCCATATGTTTTTGCTCGGAGCATGTGCAGAGCACCATAATTAGTCCCATGCCTAACACATGGTGAAAGTTTCAAAGTTCAGCCCTCCTGGTGCTGGAAAGACTAGCGCCTGGTGAGCGCTCTACTCTTGCTCTCCGTGGGAAGATTGGTAGGGGGGAAGTGAGGTGTCCGGCCTCCAGTGCCTGCTACGAGAGAACTGGCAGCTGTGTGCCTCACCACAGTACTCTCCAGCACAACCGCACACCACGAGTCACCTCACCATCAGGAGCGGTCCGAAAGCGACTGAAACCCATCCCCTTGGCCCCGCCTCTAGGATTACAGCAGAGATGGGGGAGACACTGTGAGCCCCGGTTGTGAGGCTGCCCCCCTGATGAACAAAGAAGGAGGGTGAGTCTGGCTCCGGGGGAGTGGTATGGCCACCCTGTTGTACCTTAATGGGGGCCTTGTTCTTATCCTCTGTTACTCCTACCGAGCCCAGGGGGATGCAGCCCCATGGTGAGGAGATTACCTGACGAGCTACTCCGGGACCTTAAGTAGCTGCACCTTGTTTTCAAGGCAGCTGCCCTCTTGTTCTTTTTGGCACCTGCACACTAGGAGAACACCAGGCATCGCTGCATTTGCCACCAGCTCCCATGTTTTTCGCCACTGCACCGCATGTTTGCAGGCAGCGCCCCAGGTATCATTACTTGGCGCGGGGAATCCATTGAGGCCTCCCTGCAATGATCCACCATATGTGTGACAAACACCCCCCCCACTGAGATGTACCTTGTGGGGGCATCTGTGTGCCAATGATGTCACGGAGTGAGTGCTAAACGAGGACCATAGTTAGAGAGACTTGCCACTATTACATATAAGTCCTAGTACTCAGGAGTGTCATTTTGCCGGCATTTCCCCAAAAGGGAGGTTCTCCGGGTACTGTAATATATTGAGTAGGAGCCCCAGTACTTTTGTGCCAGATGACTTTATGGTGACTACTGGGGGAATTACTATGTGTCACATTCCATACAGGCTGCACGATCATCTTTGGTGAGTCGTGTTTTTATTCATGATGACAGCTGATTACCCCTGTGGTGTAATGCTGCGTTTCCATGCCCTGAGTATATTCTGGTATTGTGAGATAAGGCACTGCCAGCTGTTGTATTAATCAGAGTAATGAGTATTATTCCAGTGATGATGTAATATATGTGTAATATTTATGAATAAAGACATTGTGATCGATGGTTCGTGCAGAGTATCTATGATTTATGATGTTTTTCATCCATGACCTATGCTTACAATATAATACCTATATTTTTATATAACTCGGTGTGGAGTCTCATTTGTGGTGCACTTATTGTGTCGCTGGTGTGCATGTGTTGTGCAAATGCTTTACACATGACATCTGAGTATAAGCCTGACTGCTCTGTGCCAAGCTACCAGCCGGTGAGCACAGGTTATCTTTGGTGTGTAACTTACTTGCCCTGACTAGAGTGGTGGGTTGTGCCTGGCTGAGGTGCATGCCCTAGCCAACCAACAGTATACAGGATATGTGCACCCTTTATGGGAAGAGAAGGGTAGGAATCTAACAAAAATGTAGAGGAAGTGTATTAGGGAAACTTGCAGTCAAGTATGGAAGGACCCCTCAAGTTTTCGATGTGGGATAAGGAAGCAGCAATCGGAGGAACTTGATTGTCACTCAGTAATCTGATCAATTGATGGCGTATTTCTTGTATATATCACAAGTTTTTCACCTGTGTTTCATTTTGTTGATTTGTCTGGTTCAGCCACATTTTGCAGATTTCCTGCATGCCCAGAACTCATGGCACTCCATGCACTTCTCTTGGTTGATATGGACCTAATGTCAACAGGTCATAACATTTTTCACATTCATAGTTGCCTAGGCATTGGTTCTGCTACATTTTGCACTTTCCTCATATAATACTGTGGTTTTGTATGACCTAATTCTGCACTTTCCTCATATAATACTGTGGTTTTCTATGATCTAATTTTGCACTTTCCTTGGTTTTGACAGCCTCACTACTGTGCCAGGAGATTAAAAAACTTAAATGCAATACATATTTTATTCCAAGCTAACATTAGCACAACAATAAATGTTTTATTCCTAAATAAAAGTGACCTTAACAGCTACTGTTCCGCAGCAGGAATTACCCATTCAGTGCCGTCCCATTGCATTTTCCCACTACCAACAAGACTCACTTTAAATACTGGATCGTTCTGCACCAAGTTTCTTTTGTGTGGGTTTTATTCGAGGATCTGTTGATGTGAGTCACATAATCCTTCAACCGTGAGCCGGAGGGCGAGAGGTAGCAATAAAGTTATTTTCTAGTATTGGCGTTAACTTGGCGAGTTGTGCCTTGTGTATTTTGTAAAAAAGGATGCAAACACTCACGTTCCATGTGGAATTATTTCCAGTGATTTAATACCTTTCTAGGTGCACTGGGCTGCTGTTATTTTAAAATTGTGTAATGGTGAGTGTTAATTTTAAATTTCGATGCCGCACAAGGTTCAAAGGAGTTTGGGGAGTTTCAGGACCCAAATAATCTCTCTGGTCGACAAGTTTCTGTCTATATAGTTTGCCATACTGCTCAAAGGTTTTCATCAAGACCGGGGTTCTGCGATGATTTTATCTTTCCTGTGTATCACCAAGCACTTAATCCACAAAGTGTGGAACCCACTGTACTTGATCTGGTGCTTCTGGAATGCTGTTTTAATCTGTATAGTAAAGTGACAACAACAGAACTGATTTAAAAAAGGACAATTTTTACATGCTGTCTCTGACATTCTTCAACTGAGAACTAGTGCTTATTACTTAAAATGACCAAGCTCGTAGCTTTTTGCTGATAACTCTGTACCAACAAGTTAAAATATATGCATGCAGCGTCTGTCAAGATGATGGTTGATTTGTAGCCATGTATAGTACTCCTAACTCCAAAAAGGTTTTCTATGACTGAGGCCCCCATTATGACAATGGCGGTAAAAACCGCCTACCGCTGCAGCGACAGTCTCTGAGAGAACAGCGGAAATCCTGCTGTGGCCATACTGGTGGATGGCAGTAAGGTGGCGCTGCTACCACCAGCAGCGCCACACCAGTAAACTGCTGCCAGACGTATTATGACAAATAATACGGCCTGGTGGTGTTCTGCTGCTGGGCGCTGCTGGCGGTAGCAGCGCCCCATCCCGTCCTGTGCCGGAAGACCCGCTGGATCCAGGTAAGTCAGGTTTACGACAGGTGGGGAGGATGTGGGGGTGTTGTGTGTGTGAAACAGCCACAATCCCTTGCAGGGAGAACCACAAAAAGTTGTTAAATTAACCTGTGCTTACCCCTGAGTAGCTTGGTATAAAAAGCAGTCAGGCCTAACTTAGAGGAAATGTGTGAAGTATTTATTCAGCACACAAACAGTAATACAGGGAAAGTACAACACAAGAAAAATCCCAAACCAATTTAGAAAAATAGAGTGAGTTTTAATAAATTATTTGACACCAAAATAACAAAAACTCAATCAGTAGAACTGGAGTTATATTTTTTTTAATTTTAACGCTCAAAATATCACCTAAAAGATCAAAGCGTCAAATGCAGTCATCTGGCCGTGCAGGACCGGGTCAAAGTAGAAAGTTAAGACCGACCCCGGTAGAGTTCTGTTCAGATACAAGAAGTAGACACATGAAGTGGATTTGGCCCAGTCATCGCTTACTTTTGGACTTCGAAAAATGCCTGAGAAGGTAGAAGTTCAGTGGGGCAAGGCTGCAGCAGTGTCCGAGGAGGGAACTTTGTCGTCAGATAGCCATGGAGAGAAACCGCTGTGAAGATTTTTACCTTCTGAGTTAGTCGCCAAAATAGAAGTTGGGAATCTCCAGCTGGATGAAGCAGAAGGCTGTAGCCAAAGACAATTCCATGAGGTCCATTACACCTCTGGCGAAGGACTGCTGCAACGGATTTACTGCTGCGGAGAAGAATGTAGCTGGAGAAACCGCAAAGTCAGTCTGTTACTTACAGAAATATTTAGATATTAACATTTTAGATCAAGTACAATGTGTACATTTTCTTTGTCATATTTATAGTATAGGCCATTATTCATGGATGTGTATCTAAGGAATGTGTTTATGTTCAATTGTGTTGCTCTGCTGTCCATCAGCTGTTTAGAATTCAGAATGTTGATTCTGGACCAGCTGCAGTGCAGATGCAGGGTGACTTGGATGCTGTGCTGTGAATAAATACCTGCTTGCAAATACCTCATTCATCCCTGAAGTTCTTCAGTTTTCCACACAGTCCAACCAGCGATGCACCTTGGGTAGATAGGCAAACCTGTTGGTTTTGATCTCCTTCTGGTTCTCAGAGCACTTCTTGGTCAAGTTTTGCCTAAGTCCTCAGTTTTGGAAAATGGCCATGCAGGCACATTTAGCACCACAGCAAGGGTCCAGGAATCGATGAAGACCTTCTGGGAGTTGAGGACTCACTCAGGCTGGGTCCAGATGCGGGTTCAAGATGGTGGGAGCTCGCTTTGTCCCTGTTGCTCTGAAGAGGAGGTCAGCTAACTAGCCCTTGGAGTCACATCTGGTAGTCTTGGGTGTAGGTGTTGATGCAGGGCACAACAGCAGGGTTGACCTCTGAGGGTTCGAGGCAGGATCCAGTCAGCAAAGAAGTCCTTCCATGTACAGTGGCAGTCTGGCAGAGTGCACAGCAGATCACCGCAGCAGGCAGTCCTCTGAGAAACCTTCCACAGGTCCAGTAGTGAACTGGAGTGGGTCTGAAGGTTCATTTTTTACTTTTTTACACCCTGGTGCCCTTCCCCTGGAAGTTGGAAGACATTTCTGGAAAGGGTCTTTGAAGTTTTTGGAATTACCTGACTCCCCTGCCCTGGCTCTGAGCTGGCTGCAGTGACGATGCAGGGTCGTTAGGGCTATTGTGAGGAGACAGGACAAAACCTTTTCAGGTGAATGTGGGCTGAATTCAGCTCAACCCTCCCATCCTGCTAGGTGATTGCCCCTTGAGGCACATACTTCTAAGGTGTGATTGTCTGGGAGGAATTTACAACACCTAACTGTCTGCTGCACCCAATCATGTGACCCAAGACAGGCTGCAGGCTAAGTGCAGGAAAATTCCAAGTTTCTAAAAGTGGCATTTTCAAAATTGTAACGAAAAATATGCCATTAAAGAGGGTTTATTGTGGCAATCACAACATATCTACCGATTCTCATTTAGCAATTACAGCTTGTTAAACGTAAAAAGGAATCTGAAATTTTATTGTGAGGGGTAAGCCTCAGAGTAGTGAAAAACGATTTTGGTAGTTTTTCACTACTAGGACATGTAAAACTTAAAAGTACATTTCCTATTTTTTTATTATACACCACCCTGCCCTATGGGCTACCTAAGGCCTACCTTAGGAGTGACTTGTATGTAATAAAAGGGGAGTTTAAGACTTAGCGGGGTTTAAATGCCAAGGCAGTGTGACACTGTATTCAGGCTGCAGTGGCAGACCTGGGACGTGTTTTCTAGGGCTACTTCAGTGGGTTTCACAATAAGTGCTGCATGTCTACTGGTAGCATTAAATTTACAGGCCCTAGGTAACAGTGGCAGAGATGCAGAGACGCAGAGAGGCGGATAAGCGGAGCCAAGCATGGAGGAGCAGTGGGAGCCGAGCCGTGTTGCTGGTTGCCGCTGGTCGGGAGCCGCGGGCATTTGGTGCTACTTGGGGGAGGGGTGGAGAGCTGCCAGCTCCTCTCCCCATTCCCCGAGTCCGGAGCCCCAAACCGAGCCCTGAACCAAGCTTCTCCTCAGCTCCCATCTGGCCATTGACCCAGCGTCTCTGGCTGCAGCTGCTGCAGGGGGGCCGTCCGACTGGCATAGTTTCTGTGAGGCCCGCATCTGCTGCCATCTGCCAGGTGCTCTCACCGCCAACCTTGCACCCGCTGCCCCCCACCCCCTGAGAGCCCGGGGGGGTGCAAGACACTGGAAGACGACGACGAGACAGCGCGTACAGCGAGGGGCAGAGGGCTTGGTGTTCTCTCCCACACTGGACCCCATACCGGCCTGCCTGCCTACCACCTGTTGCCTAGACCAGCCTGAGGGGGTGCAGAGCATGCAGCTGAGACCCATAGGAGTCCCATAGGAGGGAAGGAGCTGCCGGACGCCAGAACCTGGACCTTGGCCCCCGGGTCCTGGACCCCGGATCCTGCACAAGGACTACAGACAACGGACAACAATCGGACCTAGAGCTCAGGAGTGTACTGTGAGTTGGGAGCTGTGAGATTGTGTGTGGCGAGCGCAGTGGGTCTAGTCACCACTGCAGATTGTGTTCCCCCCTCCCTGTGGAAGCGGCCCAGCTACGTTGGGTTCGGCTTGTGGGGTTGGTTGGGGGGTCCGCTCGCCCCTGCTCATCTCCATCCCCACCCTCCCCCTCAGTTGGACAGACCTTATGGAGCAAACAAGTACGTAAGCAAGCAAGCATAAAAGTACATAAGTATATCACCAGCATACAACCAGTAACCAGCCAAGCCCAGTCTAGGTCCCGCTAGGTCATACCAGCCACCTAGCTATCTAGCAACTTCGCTATACTGCCCATACTGCCTGTGTCTGCCCTAACTGTAGATAGCAGAGATGAGATCAGGCAAAATACAAGGCAGGTCTTCACTTACAAGCAAGAGAAAGAGAAAGGAGGAATCATTGCCTGCCGGAACTCAACAAAACAAAGAGCAGAAGTGGACAGCAGAGTCTATCTTGTGAGATCACCCAGGGTCCCCTGTCCAAGCCCTCAGAGCCCTTCCACTTCTCCTATGGAGCCCTCGTCATTACAGGACCTTGCAATCGAAGAGGCTATAGCTAATCCACATAATGAGGTCATTAACCTTCAGGCCGGGGGGATAGCCTCCCCAGCCTTGGCACCAGCTAAAACCCACAAAATAACCGACTACTTTGGGGTAACAAGCAGGACTACTAAGCATCAACCATTCCTCTCCAACTCATTGGCCCAGGACCAGGCCTTCAATTAGAGAAGGGGCCCGAAGGATAAAGGTAACAACCTCTCGCCCCCACCACTTTCCCCGATTTTCAGCATCCTGGAGGGTAGAGCTATGAGGGCTAGCTCCATGGACCCGAAAGACATCAAAACTCTTAAAGACAGTTCTCCTACACCAGGAGGGTAACAGACCATCACAAGTGGCCAGGAATCAGTACTACATCCCCTGGTCGGGGGAAGCCTGACCAAACAACATCCTGCCTCCCCAAACAATTTTACAGATGAGGAGGACAATGCACGGTGGGGAGTGGGGCGAGAGGGGTGACAGTCCCCCTCAATGAGCTCTAGACCCAAATATTTTAATTTCCCCGTTATCAGCCTGAAAATCGCAGATCAAGAGGATACAGCGTTAAGGACACCGGAAGAAGTTGGGGATATATGGTGACCCACCCAGATTACCCAAGCCTCTAGGGCATCCCAAAGAAGTGACTCAAACATGCCCGCTGCCACCCTGGCACCCGTAACAGACATATGAGTGGCAATCCTTAATTCGATGCAGACAACAGTAACAGCCCTACAGTTCCAGTCTCACAAAATGGACATTCAGGTAGATCTGTTAAACACTCTGGCAGTTTTCGTCACAGGAATCGATGGCAAACTACAAGAACTAAACTCATTAATAACAAGAATACAAAAAAAACAACTTAAGGGCTTCACCATTTGTTCTTGTAAGGAGGTAGTAGATGGGATGGGTCAACTGCCAGTAATCTTCAAAGACATCTTGAAGGAGATTCGCCGCTCAGGTAAAGAAGAGAGCATGGACATGGCGTCCATTCTGCCACTGGGGTTGCCCCTAACCCCCAAACCCTTAACACCCTCAGAGGAGAATCAGAATAGCCCGCACGACTACCTAGCATCAAGGCCATTCAACCTGGAGGGGAATGCAACTAGAAAAATAGTGCCGGTCACCCATGGAAGTGCTCTCCCCAAATAACAGAGCCTATAGCTTCAGAAAGGCAGTCCAACCACCGGTTGACTAAAGAGAGAGGAAGCGGGCAAGGAAGGCAGAAAGAACACTCAGATGGCGCCCGGAGCTGACATGGAAACCCTACCTCACTTAGTGCAGGAGGAGGATGTGGGGACAATAAACCCTCTGCCAACAGCGCAGCCTCGTACATCAGACCAAGAGGGACCTTTGCCCCAGGACCTGGCAGAGGAAGGGCCAGAGCCGTTAGGTAGGGCCTGGCCCCCCCCAGGACCAACAAGCAACTATCGCATTGAGGCCCCAAGCACCAATCCAGGTTAAGCTAAGGCCCACCTCGCAGAGGTGGAAGGTAAAAACCAAAGTAGAGGGGGCTGACACTATAATATGGAACCAACACCTAGGGGCAGATTTGGCAGAGATCACAACAGCACAGTCAACTCTGGCAGACAGTTCAAACCAGGCCACATCTGACCGAGGCTTGCAGCTACTATGGATTCCAGGGTTTAAATCCAGAGGTCCACAGGATGTGTTTAACCGCTCTACTTTTCTCAAAGTAATAAAAGCCCTGCTGGATCTGGCAGCAGTGAGTTCTGATGACATAATCGCCATAAAATTTATTCAAGCACAGGGTAGTTAGTACACAGACCCCACGGTGGTGATATTTGCTTCTCCGGAATTACTAATGTAAATCATAGAAAAAAAAAAAGCATCCTGAAAGACTGGGGAAGGAGAAAGATACCCAAACCTGTTAACACAGAGAAGCTATATGAACAGGAAAAAAGTAGCCACCTGGTTCATCCTATGAGGAGTATCTGGGAATCCACAGACTGGAGAACTTGGCCAAGATCCATCGGGACAAAGAGAGGCAGCGCCACTAGATTTATAGATCGAAATAAGGGAAGAGGAGGGCAGGAGAAGGATAACAGACGGACAGCCCCTGAGAGATGGCCATCCACAAGACAATTGGTCTTGGCTCCCAACAGTGCTAGCCCCCAGATTATCACAAAAAGCCTGAATGACAACCCAGCAAACATCTTTAACACAAGGGTCATTAAGCATCTGCTCATGGAATATAGGGGGTCTGCAATCGAAATTGGAAGATGCAGAGGTCATCAAATTCTTGGGCTCCTTCGACATTATAATGTTGCAAGAAACATGGGCACTTACGAATCTTCCCTTAATTGGTTACAAAGAGTATAATATACCTGCAGTTAAACACAACATGTTTGGAAGAGCAAAGGGAGGTCTGTCAATTTATATCAACTCTAAGCTTGAGGCAAAATCGTTGGGAGGTCAGACGGGAGATCAACCCTTTTTGTCGGTTTGTTTGGACAATTGGGCAAAAAACATACAGGACCCCCTGATCTCGGTCAATGTGTGCATTAACCCCAAAAAGAAAAATTTGGAAGCTAACATTCTGTTAAAACATCTGCTTCATATAAAAAATACATAGAATCCGGCCTATTGGCTAGTGTCCGGAGATTTAAATCTTAACCTATTTCATGAACCAAGCGAGGACCATGTACAACTAGCGGTTCCATTGCTCATTCAAAAACTATCACTCCGGAGAAAGCAGGACAAAGTTGGTACTAAGTTGTTAAGAGCTGTGAGCCAGCAGGCCTCTTTGTACTAAACGGGCAGCTACTGTCTGACACCCCCCCGGCCTGGACAAGAGCCTGGACAAGAGCCACAGAAAGGGTACAAAGGGTACAAAGGTTACACCCTGCTAAATACCCCTCTATTCAAATTTGTGAGAGATTTTAGAATTCAAGATCAAACAGAAAGCGATTGCAATCCACAAATAATCATGATTTGGACATAGGTGCCTATCAAGAAACAAACCTCCTCAATGGAGAACTTAGTTCCGAAAATCTAAAACTATTAAAATGGAGTTCATTTACAATCGCAGCCCAAGCAGATGATGCTGTACGGAAACTGGAAAAGATGGCTAATGATCCACTAAGGGTAGTTGCCATATGGGAGTCTTTCACTGAAAGCCTTGTAAAGCAATCCTCAGGGCAGGGCAAGGGGGGGCATACCTGGGGCACAGAAAGGCCACACTCATGCCGCGGGCAATACGAATGAGGAAAGCTGGAGTAAATAGGCTTCTGAGACAATTACAGAAACATCCGACCGATTAATCAATTTTAAAAACTCTATGGCAAGGAAGGAAACTGCTAAAGAGGGACATCTGGCTTTTTGGATGAGCAAAACAGGAGACATTATGGGCAAAACTGCACTATGCATCAACATTGGCAAATTTGAGCCGGTTCTGGAGCCTGATTAATAACATTGAGAAAGGTCCCGAGCTGCGAACAATGCAAATGTCACGGAGGAGGCATGGGTGGGATATTTGAAATCCCACTTTAAAGAAACATCCTCAACAGATACCAGCATAACACAATGGGAGATAATTGAGGATAATAAGGAGCCTGAGGAGTCCATCGCATTCAGTCCTTTTGAAATAACTAAAATAATAGAAAAGCACGGTCCCCGCATTGGCAGCCGGCATGCTAAACTTTGCTCCATCATGCTGCCGGCTTTTTCTACGGTCCTCCTACAAGTGTTTGGGACCTGAGTATGCAGTCTGTGTACCTGCTACAAGATATACTCAATATTGCAATCACTTAAGCTCGATAACGCTAAACATTTGTCGAACCAATTGTTTTGTCATTCAGCACTATACTTGACAAACACTGACTACTATTTACATAGAGATACGATATTGGCATTTTCACACTAAAACCTTTTATCCCGACCAGACACTCTTGGAGAGAGAGCACATTAACATATAGAAATATGGCATCCAGCAGTATGATATGTGTTGATGTAATTAGACATTATGGATGACTCTGATATATTTATCTAATAATGTTTACTTTCTTATACCTGTGTATATATGTAGACCATATTGGACCACGCTAACTTGGTACCTTACCGGATGGGCCCATCCACTAGTATGAGGAGGGTAAGGACGGCTTTATTTGCAGTTTATTTGTTTTTCCATTGTCTCCACCTATTTTTATATGCACATCACGAAGGGGAGATATCACGTGTGTGTCAGTTGATTGTATTTGCACATTACACATCATTGAATGTTCTGTAAATCTTTGTGACTTACTATCCGTTTCATATATTCTAGGTTCCAGCCTAATGCAAATCACCCTAGTATGGGTAACAGTTAACTTTAGGATTAGGTAGGTTAATTGGTCCTGAAGAATCGCACAAGATCGTATAGACTAAAAAGTGAGAAGCATGTTGACCTTGATTCAGTATTAGTACAGGGGATCCTGTACACACATACACCACACTCTAAATTGAGAGATTTGATGACAGTTATTTATATGTTTGGGGAGATTAGACCTTACCTTGTTCCCTCCCCCCACATCTGTTTTTAATCATTACAGAGGTTAGATATCCTAATAAAATATGTTTTACCTCTAGTCATTTTTAACAGCACTCTTTTTTCTTTTTTGTTTACCAATCCTACACACTATATACACTGACTGGCTATAATCCATCATCAAAAGATCTCCGGCAAAGAGCCCCCTCATGGGGCCCGTCAGGCATTGCAGTGCCAGCCTGACGAGGAGCATAGCCCAATGATGCAGCATTTCACCAAATGGTGAGTGAGGGCTCTGGTGCCAACAAGTTGGATTTCCAGGGACCTTTGATATATAGGTTATTTGCTGTTACCTACTTAATTATTTCTCTGTATTTCTATCAAAACAAGTTTTGTAAAACAATGCTCATAATCACCTGGCATTATGGTTAATCCTGAATTCAAAGTTGTTGGACATGGCCCTCTCTGTAGTGTCACCCCCAAACATTTTGCCCTTATCCTCCTACTTTTTGCTGAATTAGTTTTGTTGGCCAAGGAACTCAGTGCATTTTACCATTGCTAACTAGTGCTAAAGTGCTTATGCTCACTTCCTTAAACATGGTTTAATTTGCAAATACCTCACAGGCATATTTAATGTACTTCTAAGTCCCTTGTAGAATACTGTATATAGCTACTGAAAGTAGTAGAAAAATATTTTATTAGTTAATAAAAACAATAAAAAAGAACACACGTGAAGGATGCAGGTACATATATCTATTGACCTAAAATGTACAAACAATAAAATATAAACAGGAAATAAAAAATGGAACGATCCCCTCTTAAATAAAACAAAGAGAACCCAAGTGAAACATTAGAACCTAAAAACCTACATTTTTAAGAAGGCGGACGAGATGAACAAAACTAACACTAGGCAAGGTGGCCTGTTATCTAAAGGATGCATTCGAGGGAGACAAGGCCCTTACACCACCAGTAACTGTCGACTTTGGGGTGAATTCTGATAATATGGGACTGGACAATTATCTTTTTTACTTAGGGGGTGCTAAATGAATTTGCTGGGGCTGCCAGGGCTGTGAAGGTTCTCAGGAACTGAATTAATCTGGTGTTAAACTTTTCATTACTTGGGTCAAGGGCTGTTATGACAGCCAACCTACAGGACAGGACTCCTAGGATGTTAAATTAATTTCTCAGTAGTTCTCTTCTCTGGTGTCCCAAAACTGGTCAAATGCAACCACATGGATTACGGTCTCCCTAGTCTGATGACATAATCTACAAACCTGTGATTGCCATCCTGCCTCTCTTTTCCATTTCGGGAGGAAATCCAGAGTTGGTAAATCTCCCAACCTCATCCGTAGGAGGGTCAACTTAGTTTTTCGTGCTAGTGTGGCAGAAAGGATATGAGGTTCCTTATCCCGCACATATGAATTTAAGACTATGCATCCATGAGATCGGTTTCGATAGAACCTCCATGTCTTTTAGCCAGCTCAAAATCTTAGCTGATTTGTTGGCTCCTTTTCTGAAGGCTAATGCTGGTAATGTGCTGCCCCACAAATCCCCCAGTTTAAGCCGGGCTATGGTTTTTTCCCAGTAATCCTTGAAATTGTTGTTACCCCTCTCAAGATTAATTTCATGCCAGACTAGGTTTGCTAAAGTCCCCATGGGAGCTGAATAAAGTTTGTAGTGGCCATTAACGAAAGCTGCCGACCTTGCCAATGATTGCATTGTTAGGGAAAACTCTAGTCTGACTTGGGCCTGGGAGGCCCACTAGGTAGCTGGAAGACTTTGTTTATAGGATTTCACTACTAGCTTATCCAGCATAGCTACCTCCATCCCCCTCATTATTTCTGTCCCATAGGCGAGCGTTGGCACTAATTTCACTCTCATGATCATGGTCATTGGATTTAGGGGCTGTCCATGAATGGATTTTGCCAAGTTACCGAATGCTCGGTCTAAAGCTTGTGCCTTCTACCGTATTGCTTCTTTGTGAGCTGCAAATGTGCCCTTAGAGTCAATCCTGACCCCTAGAAATGTGTATGCTACTACCTCTTCGATATGCTGACCATTTAAGAACCACTTGCGGCGTAAGGTCGGTTTACGGTTAGAGGGGATTATTTTAGATTTCCCATAGTTAATTTCTAAATCATTGGTTAGCGCATATTCTCCTAGGTAGTTCAAAAGTTTCTGTAAACCTTCCCTGGAGTTGCTGAGCAGCAGCAGGTCATCTGCATAAAGTAGGTTGGATACTTGGCGACCCCCTAAACTTGGTGGATGCGCTGACTGATCATCCAGTGCTGGGAATAGGTCTGATATATACAGATTAAGAGAAGCGGCGCTAGTACACAACCCTGTGTCAGGCCGACAGTGGTTTTGATAGTCCTGGATAGAAAAGAGCTGCCTCCTTTAGTGGAACTGTGTATACCTTTTTGATTTACATGTTAGATAGGAGTATTTTACACAGGTACAGGAAACTCTTTTGTCTGAATCTCACTTATCTCTTTTGCCCCTCCTTTTCTTGGTTTTTGTTAATAGCAAATAACCTACTGTCATATGTTCCCACATTTATCCCACTTAAAAAAGCACTCCACAAGTGAAGGTGGATCTTTTACTCAGGACAAAGCAGTCTAAGAAAGCAACTGTGGAAAGCTCAACAAAGAAACTTGCAATACGGTTGATTTTTGGGAAGTGAATGTCTGTGATATTTGGACCAGGGTCGGCTAGCACCTAGAGCAACATACCAACAGCAGACATTTTAGAAAATCAGGTAAGTTCTGGGTGGTGGGGCTTACATAGATGTCACAATTTTTTTAAACTCAGAATATCCTACAAACATCTAATTGTGGATAAAAAAACGGAATTTTCTCACATTTCTCAGATGAAAAGTTATAGAATTTATAGAGACCTTTGTAATGGACAGGATCAAATCAAAGCTGTGATCCAATGAAGTCAATGTAATGTAATGTCAATGTGGTCTTCACATGGTCAAGGTTTAGTCCTATTCATGCCCAATTGAATAAGCCCACCCACAAATGTGAGATTTAATTTTTCTCAGGAGAGATAGGAAAATGCTGTCTGCAGGATGTGCTGAAGTTTTTCGGTGCTTTGACATTACAGGGCAGTCTGAGTAACAAACCATTATGAGATGAAATTAATTAACATCACCCTGTATTCTTGGGTGCTGATCAACTTGGGGCTCATATATTGAAGGCATTTTTGGGGATGTTCCCCCAATTAAAAATGTTCTGTTTGTTTAGTGTATGGATCCAAGCGCTAATGCATTGAGCATTCAAGTCTCATAACCCCCAAGCTCATGAAACCCAGAGATGCACAGCTGGGAGGGTGGAATCAAGCATAGGCAGGGGTGTGTTACTGCACAGTGGAAAGTGAAGTGAATCACCTTGTTTTTTTAAGAAAAATACTAAAAGCTGATAAAGATCTTCTCCAGGCAAGCCAGTCAGAGCGAGGGAGTTCTAGTACCGAGCACTAGAAACCTTAGGATGTGTAGATGTTGAAAATCTAGGTGACCAATAGACAGGTACCCTAAACCAGCATTTCCCTTTTAGTTCCCAAATGCACATCATACAGTTTATTTCCTGCGGCACCTCAGAATCAGAGAATATTCACACATGCCTGATACTCCAACACTCAGGAGGTTAGAGAAACAGATGTGGGACAAGACGTTGCAGAGATATATCCCTGTGTGAGGGACACAGGAGAGAATTACTTTGTTTATTAAAACAAATCTGGGAAATCAGAAACAGAGCATTTTCATTGCGTTCTCCCAGCCAGTTAGTCGAGGCAAGGGAGGTCTGGTTTGTATCAATCGTTCACTAGGTAGAGCAGAATTAGATAATATTTTTAATGCTTGCCATATAGTCCTGGGTTTGATATTGATCTTCAAATTAACAGTAAAATGTAAAAAAATGTAAATTAGCACTTGTATAGCGCACTACTCACCCGTTAGGGTCTCAAGGCGCTGTACTCATACCGCTATGGAACCCTTCCTGGCTTTTCCCTGTGAGGCGCCCACTTCTGAGCACTCCCAGGGTGAAGCCAGGCATCCAAGCACTGTTGGGGCCGTTGTGGAGATTAAGCAAGCTATTGCCCAGAGTTGCAGAGTGGGGCCCATGAATTAGATTAGGCACTGAGGCGAGAATTATCTGGTCAAGGGGAATTGAGCCCAAGATCTGCCGAAGCGGGACTTGAACCCTGGTCTTGAGCCAGATCTCTGCCTCAGGATCTGCCGCTCTAACCATTGAGCCACACTTCTCCACCATTGAGCCACACTTCTCCATAGTACACCATAAACTGTGATTCTACTACACTTTAGTGATCTATGCTGATGTTACATAATTTGTGCAAAACACATTGCCTGGAAAAACCCACTTATATTTGGTATTGCCAGACACCAAGCATTTAGGCCAACATGTCCTTGGTTAGTATTCCGGGATTTATGTTTGCCTATCTGAGAAATGCAGTAAAACATTGAGCAAAGGTACTAAAAAATAAAAGATTCTCCACCTTTTTCTTTACATTTGTGGGGTGCAATGAGATATTGATGCAGGATTTGTTCCAATACTTACGCCCTCATTTTGAGTTTGGCGGGCGGTGGAGGCCACCCACCAGACTTTTTAGGATGGAAAACCGCCACTCTGGTTTTCCACCTGCTGGCCCTATTACGAGTTTCCCGCTGGCCTAGTGGGTGGAAACAGTGTTTCTGCCTGCTGGCCCAGTGGGAAACTGGCCACAACCTTGACACCGGCTCATAATCGAGCTGGCGGCAATGTTGTGGTGCGTCAGGTGCAACAGCACCGTCGCGCTTTTCCCCGCCTGTAATTCAGGTAGTGAAAAGCATGACAGGGCTGTCCATGGTGGCCCCCGGCACCTCGTCTCCAACAGCCTTTGCATGGCTGTGGAACCGCCATGCAAAAGCCGGTAGTGAAGGGACTCGTAATCCCCAGGGCAGCACTGCTTGCAGTGCTGCCCTTTTAGAATAAGACCGCTGGCACCGCCAGGCTGTCGACTGGCAGCAACCTGGTGGTGCCGGCAGTCGGACCGTGGCGGCTCCGCCAGGGTCATAATGTGGAGGCCGGACTGCTGATTTTGGGGCGGTCCGACCTTCACCACGGCCCTGGCGGTTTCATGACAGCCAATCTCGTAATGAAGGGCTCAGTCCTGAATGTGCCAGAAAAAGTAGTTTGTAGGGGTGCACAAAGGGACCAGAATTACATGTGTTTAAACAAAATAATACCTTTAAAGAAACACAACAAAAAAACACTGGAACAGAGGTGTGCAAACACCCTGGTGTTTCAACAAAAAAAAACCTGTTTCCCCGCACATTTTTCATGAATGGTTAAAATCAATTGAAGGCACTGGGGTGGCTCAGGGATGTAACACATCCTCCTACTTCCCCTACAGAACAGGTATACTAAAGGCATGCTTCCCCATCCTGGAGAGAGACCACTACAGCCAGTGTTTCAAGTTCAGTGAAAAAAATTACAATCTTGCAAATTGTTGCTGGTGGAAAGGATGGCAACTAAAAGGCACCCTTGTTTCTCCTGGTGCCACTAAGAATGCGGGAGGAGAAAAAGGAAGGAATTCCAGCAGCTGTGACCAGTGGCATGGACAAATGAGAGAAAGAGATCACTGAGAAGATGAAGAGCACATCACAATGAGGCAGGTGAGAGCCTCAATGAGGAAGACAGAGAGAGTGGTGTATAAGAGGGAGCTAAAGAGTTAGTGGAGAGGCAGCACAGTAAGAGTGATACAAATGAGAGGTAGGTTGTAAAGAGACAGGCAGTGGCAGCTCCTCCGCTATAGCGGAGGAGCGTCACCCACCCCCACCAGCAGCAGCTGCTGCAAACCTTTAACAACAATAAATTATCCTTTTGTTGTTAAAGTAGACGGTTTATGGGGCGGGGATGAGGGAAGTGAACTGTGCACTCCCCTCAGTGCGCATTGTGCTCTCTCCAGCCTGGCATTGTGGTGCTGGGCTGGAAAGAGCAAGCACAGGTTCCAAGTCTGTCTTGGAGCACCCTAGCTATGCACTCCAGCCAATCCTGATGCTGCTCTGAGCAGCGTCAGGATTGGACGCAGGGCAGGCTGGGAGCCTGTGCCTGCTGAGGGGATGGAGGAGTGGCGGCACGCTGCGCAGGTAAGCTTTTTCTTTTTTTTAACAATTTTTATATTATTAAATTGCCCCACCAACCCACCCCTGATGCGTGCCGCCCCGTCCTTTGTAACCCCCAAGAGCACCGACTGGGGACAGGCAAGTGAAACAAAGAGAGGGAGACAGATGAAGCAAAAGATGATAAAGAAACAGGTAACAGGAATCCTAGAGAGAGATGTGATGGGAAGATTGAAATATGATACACAGGTAAGAGTGGTGACAGCGAAAAAGGGAGACATGAAAGGTAAAAAAGGATAGCTGAGAAAGAGACAGGTGGGAGAGCAGGGCAGGTGAGTCAGTAAGTTAATAAAGGGACAGATGTGGAGGGGGACACCTGACAGAGATTATAATGAGATAGATATATGTGAGAGGCAACTGACAGAGGAAAATGTGGGAGAGAAAGCAGTAGTAAAGAGAATTGAAGGGTAAGAGAGGTAACAAAGAGGCAGAAATGAGAAACAGAAGGTTAATACTAAAGAGAAACAAAAAACCAAGGTAATAATATCAGCCATAGGCCACCTTTGGGGCTGCACCCCAATCAATCAGTTTTTGCACACCATGCCATGAGTTTGGACTCAGCCATATGCAAATCAATCTTGACTCTGTTCCTCATGGAAACATCTCTGCCCAATCTGCCTGACTAGGTCTTCCCTTAACCAGCACACAAGCAACCCTGGACCAATTTGATGCTTAATGGTGCTTTTAGCCACGTATAGCTTGATTCCAGTGGCACATTAAGCCTGGGACCCACGGCTGGGCATACCCGGCACACTAAAGTGTCAAATGCAAAAACAACAAAGTGATGAATGAAGTGCTTTAATCTCAACCACCGGCTATTGATCGGACTGCATCCCGAATCCATGGATTTGTGCCCACCTTGCATCTCAGTTTGGATTTAGGCATAGGAAAATTAGTCTTGACCCAGCTCCTCATGGGAACAGTCCAGTTCAAACTGCCAGGCCAGGTCTTCCCTAAACCAGAAAGCAAGTTTTCCAGAACTGGTTGCCCTAATGATGCTCTTCAGCTAGGTATAGGTTGGCTCCAGCATCACAATGGGCTTGGTTCCAATATCACAGTGTGGTCTATACTGACGCCTCGTTTATTTCATATGAAGCCAAAGAGTTCAGATTTGTCTGTCATGAATACCCACTTTTGTCCATGGAGTGCTAGGCTACAGTCTGATAGTCTCTTTAGTCTATGGTGGTTCAACAGGACAGTTTTCACATGGATCAGTACTTTGTCATTGGCATTAGGGAATTTCCTCCTTTGTGATGTTCTTGAACACTTCTGTCATTGAGGATATCCTGAAGTTCAGGTTTTTGTAGCGGTGCAAGCCAGCGTGCATAGAAAAAGTTGTGCTGTATCAACTTGCTTTATCCATTTGGATCTCGGGTCTAGACAGATGCATACAGCACTTGGTTGCTTGGCTTTAGAGTGACAATCATCTGTAACACCCATAAAGTGGGCCTGAGAATTTTTCAGTACCATCAAGTTCCTATAGTTTGTGGAGATCCTGTTCTACAAGTGATGGAAAGTGGAATTGGATTCTGGAATGTCTGGCAATAAGGGGCTGGATTAAATTATCAATGTGCAGTGATACTGGTTTGATTTACAGGCAACCCAGCTCTTCAATTAGTTGTTGGTAGTTTTTCAGTATGTCTACCATTCCTGCCTCATGAACCTACAGTACAAAGGAAATTAGTTTCAAAGTCTCTTCGTTGTGGCAGCTAATAAGCTCATCTGAGCCAGTTTTGGTGACAAATAAATTGACTCTGATGCTCTCATCTTCATGCAATATCATGGCTGTGAAGGTGCCTAAAATTGGAATCCAGTTTCTGCTTCTGTATGCAAATTACCTTGTCCTCATTACTGGGTGTGTTTCTAGTTGTTGGAATTATTGAGAGCACATGACATTGATGGAGGCTTCAGTGTCTAATAATGCTGGAATTGACCAGTCAAGTAGGTGTGGTCCTTTGGTGCTTGGGTTTATTTCTCTGTGAGTGCTTTGTGAAAAAGGTGATGATTGCTTATTTGTAATCATATCATCTTGTTTAAATCTAGGAGTACATGTTAAGGATTGACAGTGTGTGTGGGCTTCTGCATGTGTCTTCTGTCTCCATCATGATGGCATGAAGGGATGTTTTTTTTGTGCTCATCACAAATCAAAAATGCATCCTCCTGTCCTTCCACGGCAAACGTGGGCACATGGGTTTATCTTGTCACAGTTTCTGCAGGTTGTGCCTTGTACCAGGCATTGGGCCATTGGGTGTGGCTCTGCTTAACAGAACCCAAATAGTCAGTATTCGGTACCCCCTGAATTTTGTTGGCAGGTGTCACCTCTAGAGTTGCATGGATTTGAAGGATTCCACCTTGCCTAGCCTTGTGATGTTGCTAATTCCGTATATTCTACTCTTGCATTGAACAGTTGATGCAACCTGCCTAAAATGAGTTGATATCATCAAGGAACATGCATGGCTTCTAGAGTATGGTTTAGCTCAGCGTTTATGACTTGTACCCTTATAAAAGCCATGCTATGAACTCTTTGCACAGACTGCCTTCAGACATGTACAGATGAGGTCTCTCAGACGCACATAGATCTCATCAATGGTTTCATTTTATTGCTGCTTTGCTTGTCTCAATTTAAAGTGTTCATAGTCTGCATAAAGTTGTGGATTGAATTGTGTCTCTAGTACGAACCCTGCCCAAGGACATCTAAGGATTTTGAAGGCCCGGGCCAAACATAATTTGGGGCCATCTGCTCACATTTATTACACATTTTCAGCTCAATCACAACCCTGGCAACTATGGTGGGATCATTGACAACTCACTTTCTTGGTTAGTCTACCTCAGGGCACAACCCTGCAACAAACAGTTTCTCTCTCACTGGCCAGCACCAGTGAAGCAGAAAAACTAGTGGCATGAACAAGCCTGTTGCATGCAGTGCAGTGGACTGGTGCCCCATCTTTTTGCCTTGTACATATGGAGGGTGCATTTTTGTTTAATGGCTCCACTATATCACTTCGAGTAAGCCTCAGTAAAGGCTTTACAATTAGGGAAAAGCTTCGAGTCCATTATCTAGAGTAGCTAAGCATGCCCAGAAACATCCTTACTTCTCTGTGTTCCCAGAAACATCCTTTCTTCTCTTTGTTGGAGAATTAATTCTTAGGATTGCAGAAACACATTCTTGAAACACTTTTCTTGCTCCTTTCTCAATGTTATATCCCAAGTAAATTCCCTTCTCTCATACAGTACTGCATTGACATCCTGTGTACATTAGCTGCAAGATGATTTAAGAGCACAATTGTATCCACCTTGCCATTTTCTTTTGTTTCGGAAGCAACCATTGGGTCATCAATATATTGCAGCAGCAATGAGCTACAGGCAGCTGCAGACTTTTCAAAACTTTTCTGGGACCTGACTAAAGATTGAGGGGTGCTTTGCATACCCTTGTAGTATACAATGCCAAATGAGGATTTTATTCAGGAATCTGAGCATGAAGAGGTACTAGCTATCCTCATGATGAGGAATAGAATAGAATGCTTGGCACAAGTCAATGACTGTGTACCGTTCTGCATCTGCAGGCATTTGAAACACTATCACAGTAGGATTCAGTACCACTGGACAACATGGTACTAAAATGTTGTTAATCTTTATCAGGTCTTAGACTAGCATCCATTTGCCACTTGGTTTTTTAATGCCCATCTCAGGTGAGTTGCATTGACTATTTAGCACTTCTTTTAGAATGATCTGCTCTATAATCTTTTCAATCGCAGGTTTCATTCCCCCCTCTTCTACTTCCTTTGTAAGCGTGCACCAAGGAGCTTGAGAGCAAACTGCTTTTCTTTTTACTTTAATTTTCACTTGCTCTGACTGATTTATTTACCTGTAAAATCCCATACCTCTTCTTTCACTTTGTCTTATATCAAGAGCAAACCCTTTTTATAACGACTGGGAATAACAGAACTAGTGTATGTTGAGTATTTGTTTTGAATTCTAAGTCCTCGTCTTGAGTTTGAATTGCGACACCATCCAGTGTACAGTAAACTACACAATTCAAATTACAGAGCAGATCCCTACTAAGCAAATTAACAGGACTCATCTTGCACAGTATGAATTGGTAGTTGTTCTCAATTGACCTGTTTTTTACAAGGACATTTGCTGAAACCTGATTAGCCATGTGTTTATTACGGATTCCTACAACTTGGACTCCTTTCCTAAGCTCTTTCCTCCTCTTCCACATCTAGCTCACCCCAATCCTCAATTTACTACCATTATCTCCCAAACAACCCTACTAAACTCTTCCTCATTTATCTCACCTTTGACTCATCCAAAACCCCTCCTGCGACTATGATCTCTATAACCCTTTCCACAAACATTTCCCTCCTCCATCTCTCCTTTACTCATCCCAAACCTCATCCTATTACTATAAACTCCCAATTAACACTCCTGGATTCTTCCCTCCTCTATCCCTCCATTACTCTAGTCAATCCACCTAACAAACTCACATATCCTCTGCTCGAATTAACTCATAATAATACTAAAACTGCACTCATATTTCCCTATACTAATCTACCACTAATTCCTCTTGGGTTCCGAAGTAGCGTGCTAATTGCTGAAAAGCGCTTTGACACCTCGTCAGGGGTTGTAAGTGTTATATAAATACTATTACAATTTACAATTTTTCCTGAGAGGGGTAGGTTTGGGACCTCCATGGAACAAACTGTGGAGCGAGGAGCAACTGTATCGACTAGAAATTATGGCCCTCATTATGACCCTGGCGGTGTTGCACCGCCAGGGCCAACGGGGGCGGGAGCACCGCCGACAGGCCGGCGGTGCTCCCTTGGGCATTCTGACCGCGGCGCTTTGGCCGCGGTCAGAAATGGAAAACCGGCGGTCTCCCGCCGGTTTTCCGTTGCCCATTTGAATCCCCCATGGCGGCGCAGCTCGCTGCGCCGCCATGGGGGATTCTGACACCCCCTACCGCCATCCTGTTCCTGGCGGTTCGCCCGCCAGGAACAGGATGGCGGTAGGGGGTGTCGCGGGGCCCCTGGGGGCCCCTGCAGTGCCCATGCCAATGGCATGGGCACTGCAGGGGCCCCCATAAGAGGGCCCCGCTAGTATTTCACTGTCTGCATAGCAGACAGTGAAATACGCGACGGGTGCAGTAGCACCCGTCGCACCTTCCCACTCCGCCGGCTCGATTACGAGCCGGCTTCATGGTGGGAAGGTCGTTTTCCCCTGGGCTGGCGGGCGGCCTTTCGGCGGCCGCCCGTCAGCCCAGGGGAAAAGTCAAAATACTCGCCGCGGTCTTGCGACCGCGGTACGGTATTTTGACGGCGGGACTTTGGCGGGCGGCCTCCGCCGCCCGCCAAGGTCCGAATGAGGGCCTATGTGTGGTGGCCATTCACTGCACCATCTTCATATAGGCCACTCTGGTCTACCTCTTGGACTGCATCAAGCATGCAATCCTCCTACCCCCAATAGGCACTGTCATTGCAAATTAACTGCATTATGTCACAGTTTCAGGTGGGTCTGATCAGGACTCTGGTTGGGACACCCCTTGAGGTCACCGAATATCCTACAGAGGTAGTGTACTGGGGCAGAAGAGCAGCTAAAGGCATACACGGAAAGAACAGCTATGGACAGGCACAGGAAAGAGGAAATTTATTGCAGAGCAACCCTTGTGTGAACAAACAGGAAACGGATTAATAATGGACAAACACGCTGGGGTTGTACACAGAGTAGGACGCAGAACCTCCCACAGTGACAGGGAATGTCAATGCCTCTGTGCAGTTTGCTCTTACAGATAGTCACCCAGCCAGCCCCATTGAAAGGAGGAAGCAGAAGTGATTCTGTTTCTGGACCCTAGAGCACAAACACGGATAGTACTTACATACATGAGACACGCTCTTTTGGGTCCAGCTGGAAACACAGTGGCAATTCCTAGAAAAACAGCAATAGCACACTGTCACTGTTAGGCACGAAAGACAACGTATAACACTAGACAAGGATGGGGGCTGGAATTGCCTCCTGGAAAACAGGAGCCAACCCCAGTACAAAGAAGGACACTTATACACTGGTGAAGACTGATAGAACACTTACCAGACACAAATACCGAGAGGAAACAAAAGGAATAAACTAAGAGACAAAGGCAGGAAGTGGGAACAGGCTCAGGCTGAAGCAAAGGCAGGCTAGGAATGGAAAACAGGGTGCAAACGTCTGGCTGGCACAAACAGAGACAGGACTGGGAAACAGAGAACATGCTCTGGCTGGAACAGGCAAGGACAGGGCTGGAATACAGGAGTAGGAGTAAGCAGTAAACAGGACTGGGAAACAGAGAGCAGGTTCAGGCTGAAACAAGGCAGGAGCAGGACAGAGAAACAGCGAGCATGCTCTGGAAGAAACAAACAGGTAGAAGGCTAAGAGATAGGGAGCAGACTCTGGCTGGAACAATCAGGGGCAGGGCAGAGAAACAGGAAACAGGTTCAAGCTGGAACAGAACAGGAACAAAACTGGAACACCATCCGATAAGGGGTCTGTAGCACAAAGGAATCAAACTCCAATGCACAACGGGTATCTTGAGGAAATGGCTGCTTATAAGCAGGTCCAAGCTGGGCTGCACAGGAGAGGTCTCAGGTAGTAGTTTCAGACACTTGCAAGTCCTGGAGGAGAGGATCCGGTGAAAAGGAGCAACTGGACGTCTCCCATAGAAAAGAATGGGAAACTGAATCCAGGCTTTCCTGACTACCATGCTGTGCATTATGGGACTTGCAGTCCCAGGAAGCAAATGTAGTACTACACAAGTATACCATGGCAAAAAGAGAAACAAACAGGAGTCAGCAAGGGACTCTAGATAAGTGTTCAAGGTGATTCCCAGGCTTCCGATAGTCCCCTTACAGTGCCCCCCAGAGATGGGGGGACAGAATCGTAACACATTAACTATTAAAGGATTTTACTGAAATCCTGAACTTTGTTGAAAGTGAGGCAATTTATTTTGAATATTTTGCTGCATCACTGGAGCTACAGGCCTATTCATATGGCATTTTCTTCTATTGTGCACATTCTGCAAAAAAGTGAATGAGTCCAAAATCATGAGAGCTACATAAGAGCCAAAAGCACCAGTACATACATATTATAAGATGCTAAGTATATTGCTCTGAGAACTCTAAAGGGCTTTCTAGATGTTGCAACTAGTTTTGAAGGTGGTAGAGCTGGCTAGGTGTGGGTGATGTAAAATTTCTTCAGGTGATTGAAGAAGCATGCTGTGATATGTGGAATGTCCTTAAGAGCAGCCAGTGTGGAGAGAGGGAGACTGTAGAGCAAGACATTGGCACCATCCCAGTGTAAGAGCGTGAGCACTTGAACAGCAGTTATGAAGTTTCTTTCTGGGAGGAATGGTTTCATTTTCTTCAGTAAAGTGTGATGGGTACCAGACCTTCTTGGATTTCCTCGCAATATGTTCCTTGACAGTGAGTTCAGTGTCCAGGGTGAATCAGAGCACTAGATACAAGTTGAGGTTCACATCTGTCCAGGTTCATGTCATGTATCCTGGTTTGGACTAACTGTTGCTTGCTCTTAGCAAATAGTAGAAATTCTGCCTTGGGGCTGGGGGGCAAGTGGAGCTTTAGATACCTGCTGTACACCCAGTTCTGGCTGAAAACATAGAAGTGTTTAAGGAGCTAGATGGCTGAGACAGTGAAGACTTTTAAGTCTCAAGGACTGGACACAGAGAAGGATTGTTGAGTCTCATCCTTCATTGCTTGAGGAAAGAGAGTCTCCTTACAGTAGTACTTGAGGGTACACATGAAAGGTATCAAATATCTTGCTAAGAAGTTCACAGTTAAGAGTTAAAAATCCTATCTGGCAATCTGGTAGCCCTCAATTGAAGATGATGATTAATACAGAAATGAATCTTAAGGCACCAAACTCTCCCTGACATCATAATAAAAGAAAGACCCTACCAAGGATATCCAGATGTAGATTCAGTAAAAGTTAAAACAAAAATTCATGTTATTAAAAATGCAGGAGCAAATGCATTGCTAAACATCTATCACTTTCAAATTCCTCCTTTTATTTTTAATCAAACTGGAACTCATATAACAGGAAAATACTCTACTTTATCTTGGGTTGTCAACTTCAGATACAATTCTCTGAAACATCTTGGAAGAGGCAGTTTGTAAGTCCTGTCCTTGTCCCTTTCTTGAATCTCTTGGCATCAGTTTGTCCTACAAAAACAGAAGCCAACATTTCACCAACGTTTGACATCCTTTTACCATTGCTGAAAACTGCAGTCCCACCATCACTCTTCACACCTGATGGCTCATGTGCCCAGGTAACACTTTCTTCTGGACCACAAATGCAAAAACACCTGTGTGGTCAAGGTGGCATGGACACGTAACCATGTGCTATGCGCAGGGTGCAGCAACATTCTGCCTTACTGCATGAGGAACACACCATCTTCTTCTGTCCACTTCAGTCATTGGTAATCTCTTAGTACGAATATAATAGTAAGTTCAGTTGTGTGCAGTTGTGGCATTGGTGAATTTTGTTGTTATTATCTATGCGTGGAGTCCTATGGTGCTCAATTTAAAAATGAGACAGGATGAAGCTGTGAGGAAGGCAGGTGATGGGGATCTTCTGGGACCTGGTGGTACACTTGTGAATGATATGTAGGTTGGAGAGCCAGTCAATAAACCCTATTCAAGACTTCATTGTGTAGTCGAGGGTGGCATGGTAGACAATGATGAAAGCGGCTGAGGTCCAGTGAAATCAGCAGGTCACTGTTATCTTTGGTCAGGTGGCCTTCACCAATGATTTGTAATGCAGCTCTCTCGATGTAGTGTGATCTAAAGCCTCATTTGTAGTCATGCAGGAGACCTGATCTTGGAATTATGCATGGACTGTCTTTCAGTGATCATGCCAGTGAAGAGTAGACAAGTGATGGGCTGGTAGTTTTCAAGATCACCGGAGTCTAGTGCGTGTTTCTTCGGAGTGAAGTATCTTGCCTTTCTTGAGAGCTTCCGGGAAGATATACATCAATACAGGAAGACATCGACCATGGTGTGTAGAGTTGAAAAAGCTTCTCTGGAAGGGGCTTTGGCAAAGGTCAAGGGAAAGACATCATCTTCATCGGCGGTGTCTGTAAGGGAGTTGAGGATGCCAGCAGGTGCTGCAAAGATGACTATTGTGGGATGATGCACCAAGGTGTGGGTGCCACACCTCCTTAACATTTCCCTGGATGTTGGAGGAGTCTGCCCCTCTGACCCCTGCAGTACAATGGGGGAGCATACAATTCTTCTTCTAGGCAGGGCCTTGACCACTCCTCCTCCATCCTTCTCCCTCCTGATCTGCAAGAGGATATACCAAGAATGGCTATGTGTAGAACCCTCTCCCCACTCCTAGGCATCAGACACTGCCCTGGGCTGATAGCAGTGCCTGGGATGCATGCTTTCACCAGCCCATAGGATCACTGACAACCTGAACCAATGGCAGTCTCTGAGGCTTTGTGTCCCCCTTACCACACCCAGAAAACTGGCCCGGGCCAATGAGAGTGACCGGAGCTTTGTGACATCCCACCCAGAGCACATCATTGGAGCTTAGAGGGCTCCCTCCAGTCATCCCTCCAGTCAGACCTGAGGCCCCCCTCACAACACCTACCCTTCACCCTCTCCCTAATAGTCAGGAAAGCCCCAGGCATTATCATAGCCCTGGCTGTGTGCACTCTTCTCCCTTTTGATTCCTTATTGAGAACACATTATGGGAAGAGCAGGAAGTCTCCCCCTGACTCCCTTAGGCTGTTTTGCCCCCTCAAGTCCCTGTCCTAACACCAGCACTCCCACTGATATATTCAGACTGTGATGGAAAATATCAGCAAATTTGTCCTCTGAATAGGGAAAAATGCATAGAAAAGGACACAATATTCCTCGAGCCTTGCTGAACTTGTCTATTCTAAGGATAAATCTTGGAATAGCTAGAATTTAGTGGAGTGGATACCGACCAAATCAGATTTCATCACTCGGTTTAGCCCCACCAAATTCCAGCTACATCGTAATGAAGGAATTAGCGACTTCGTAAAAACAATCATTTTGTGTGTTCGAGTTTCAGTTTGAACATTTGGACTCGAGCAGGACTGTGGTTTGCGTTCTCCAAAGTCGATACTTTGACCACAAACCACACTCTTCCTTCCTTTGGTAAAAATGTACAGCGAGGCCACATTTCCTTTTAAATGTAAATCATACAGTAAATGAAGCTCGACGTCGGTATGTTAATTGCCTTGTTTAAATTTTATATGTATGCTATAAATATGTTGTGTTTATAGCCGCACGCTCACTTAAGCTCCAGATCTGCGTGGAGCATGGATGTATTTTAGGAACTGCAGGCATGGTCTGCTACATGGTGGGTTGTGGAGTTATTCTTTCTACCCAGGCTATTTTTGAGACTACGTTGATCTTTTTACAGACGTGGAGGGCCGAGAGAGAGAAGGGATGCTGCCAGTTTTCAGATTAAAATTAGAAGGTCTAGCAAATGTTATTTGGGGAAGCCATGTTTCCTAAATACATTTCAGTCAGACTGGATGCTGTGTGGGATACAAGATCTAATGAATGGGCAAATTATAGTAGGAACCTTAAATAAACCCCCGCCTGGAAAGACCGGCGTGCAGTGTGCGACTCTCTATTCCTGGAAATCACGTAGCCACTTGCACGCTCTAGTCTATGGCTGGAGACTGAAGTGTAAGTTGCAAAGCCTCTTCATTGGGCCAAGTAATTGTGGGATCGCTGTTTGTGAAAAGATTGTACTGGGCTGGGGTTTTTCCTGAGTAATATCTTCGCAAAGCCTGACTGTGAGACTATTCGGTGTATGAAAAAAGAAAAAGTAATTTTAGGGAAAAAAAAGCTTGAGAAAGAAAGTCTTGCCATTTGAATACTGTCGTGAATACGGTAGAATCAAGACTACAGCAGTCATGGACGTCGATTGACGTCACATACCCTTTGACCTTAATGAAATCACAGGAATTGACATACGACTTTTGACCAAGCGTCTTCCTTGGGAGTAATGTCACAATATCGTATCCCTGATGAAATCACAATAATTGATACTGTTGATGTTTGATAACTGCATGATTATGTCACAGTTGTTCTTTTTCATGCCAAGAATTACCTCCAAAGTGCCAATGCCATCATTTTCTTAAGGGTGGCCATTATCAGTGGTGGCTGCCACTTAATAGGAGTGGCGGGATGGAACGGGATGATTTTTTTTTTTCTAAACTACTTACCTTTGGGGAAGATGCATTTGTCTCCCCTCTGCCCTCCTCCTCTTCCCGGCTGCACACAGGCTCACAGCCAATCACGACGCTGCTGTCACCACCATAAAAGTAGCATTGTGATTGGTCTGAGTGGCCTGCTTCACCGTTCAGACTGGGAGTGGGAGCCTGGGCATGTTCTCCACTTGGCTGTACAATACAGCTGGGCAGAGAATATGCAAAGTGCGCATGTCTGTTTAGCCAGCCCAATACAGCTGGCCAAACAGACATGCTCACTTTGTGGTGAATTTAGTCCTCCTACGGCCCTCTACCTCTAGCCCAACCCCCCCTTCTCACAGGAAGAATAAAATGACAATAACATAGCGTTATCATCATTTTATTTTTCCGTTCCCCACAAATCAGTGGGGTGACGCTCCTTCCCCTTAGCAGAGGAGCCGCCCCTACCAATTTTGCCAAAAAATGTCTCCAGTATACCATCCAGAGCTTTTAACTACGGGTGTCCCATGCAAGGCTGGGAAAGAGAACACATTCCTGTTTGATACACACTTTGTGTGGGGTCATTGAAATGGTTTGTAAACAATTTGACAAAGGCTCAGCAGTGCTGAAATGGGAATCCTTGACAAGTTGTGTGTCTGGTGTGCATGGGGGCCCAAGGTGCTGTCAGATGCAGGAGAAGACAGGGCTGTCAAAAACAATTCCCACCACAGGTGAGGAACAGTTCTGGAAGCTAAAACAAGGGTGATTTAATGCTGTAAGCTTTACATGTGTTCAATTAAATTACAAGACCATATTGTAGAAAGATAGGCTGTGGGAGTTCTCACAAGTTGGATTCTGGGTACATGTTCAGGGCTGAGATAACAGCTGTCCATTGGAATCTTGGGTATCTCAGATAGGTCTAAAATTATCAGAACCAATTCATATGTATTTACATTCAATTATTATAAATTGAATTGACGTGATCAATTCAGATTAACCTGAAATTTGGGCACTGTTCTGGCCGTCAAAGGCGTACGATGGACACCTGTAACTAATTATCTGCTCAGTTTTGGAGAACGTTTAATAATACAGTATTGGTTAGGACAGCTTGAAAAATATAAGATAGCTCTTGTTTTTTTTTAAAGAATTTTTATTGTGGCATTTAGTGCATCAAAAGAGATTTGTCTACGATACCTTGGGCTCCGTAAGTCATGTATGTTTGTTACTATATCTGTGTGTTCTTATGCTCTTTGTGCATGATCCCTTTTTTTGGTGAGTTCATATTGCCTACATTTTCAGTGGATATTTTCCCATGTTGCTCCAATAGTTCTTCACATTCTAGATGTTATAAGCAAACAATGTATTTCCTGAGATGTCTACCTATCCCCTAAACATTTCTAAGTATCCATGCCTAAACCCCGTAAATGGCTCTGCCTCCTCAGTCTTCCTACAGCTTCACTCTCACTCACTCAGCTACAGGTCACTCTTTATGCAGATCACAAAAACAAGAGGAAGCATTATGTGATGTAATGCAAATAGATAAAACATTTGGAGGCTCACAATCAATCAGGAGTATTTTTCCTGAACCTGGCACAGAATCCTGTGATACTCCAAACAGGCCATGATAGGTTGATGGCACCAGGAGGCAGGGTGGAACCATGTTGTCTGACCGGTGTAAACAAGGGTCTTGTGCAGTGCTGTGGAGGGGAACCAGTACAGCTGTAGAAGTACCTCCCACCCGCCCCCCCTTCCTGGCACATTGGAGAAATTAATTTATAAACAATACTTTGATTGCTCAGTAGCGCACATTATTGGTGTTTTAGTATTAGGAAAATTCCAGTACCAGCTTTCAGTTTGCCAGGTGGGGCCTGCAGCCGTGCTTTAAACTCCATAATACCCATTTGAGCTGCAGTACAGCAATTAGCTAGTGTAGGACCAGGACAGCTTGTGCGCGGCCAGGCTGCACTGACTGACCTTGCTGATTGAATCAGCTAGTTGGAAAGGAGTAGATACAGAAATGTAGACATTCATTGGAAAGCACAGTAATGAAGAGCTCTTGATTAGCTGAATGAAGAGCGGTCACTGCAACCTGAGCCCGACCTACAATCAAATGATCAAGACTTCTTTGAAAAAAACTACAGACCCGTCTCACTTCTCCCTTTCCTAGTCAAGGTAACCGAAAAAGCCATCAACATGTAGCTCACAGAATTCCTCGAGTCAAACCACATCCTGTACCACTCCCAATCTGGTTTCATGAGCAACCACAGCACCCAACCTGCCCTCCCCGCAGCCACGGATGACATCTGCACCATATTGGACCACTGAGACACGGCTGCCCTCCTCCTCCTCGACCTCTCCACCGCTTCCGACACCGTATATCACAGCACTCTATGTACCGGGCTTCAGGACGCCGGCATCTGCGGCAAGGCCTTGGAGTGGATTTGCTCCTTCCTCACATGGATGACCCAGAGAGTCAGACTCCCACCATTCTTGTCGGAACTAGCAGAATCCTGCTGTGGAGTACCCCAGGGCTCCTCTCTGAGCCCAACCCTCTGCAATATCTACATGGCTCCATTTGCCAAAATCGTCAAAAAGCATGACCTCAACAGTCTCCTGCGCCAACGATATACAGCTAATTCTCTCCCTCACAGACAAACCATCAACAGCCAAGAGCAACTTCCACAATGGTATGAGAGCAGTCACCGATTAGATGAAAAACAGCTGCCTCAAGCCCAACTTGGACAAGACAGATCCTCACCCTGGGTCCCACTCCCTCCACTTGGGATGACTCCTAGTGGCCAGCTGCCCTTGATAGTGCCCCCCACCCACTGGCCACACACACAACCTGGGTGTCACCCTGGACTCCATGCTGTCCATGACCCGCCAAGTCAACACTGTCTCATCATCATGCTTCCACACTCTCCGCCTCCTCTGGAAGAGGCCTTGCACAATATCGGACTGGCCTACCTCAACCACCGCCTACCTTTCTACACCCCCGCCAGACAACTCTGATCTTCTCAACTTGCCATTGCCTCCACCCCTAGAATCAGAAAGAGCACAGTGGGAGGCAGATCCTTCTCCTACCTTGCAGTGCTACCTACCCACCTCAAGTAGGCCCCCTCTCTGAATCATTTCAAGAAGGACCTCAAGACCTGGCTCTTCAACTGATCGGCACCCTCACAACAGCGCCTTGAGTCCCTGCGGGTGATAAGCAGTGTTATACAAATCGCTGATTAATTTATTGTTTGATTGATTTTATTAGCCATACGGCCTGGTCATTTGATTTTTGCAAGTTATTTTTCCTCTGACTTAGGTAAAGTGATACAGCACCTATATTCTGCGTGGAGTAGGTGTTTTTGGCTCCCTCATCATAGCGAGGTAGTGAGTACATTTTTCGAGGCCTGTTTTGCCATGGATTTTACTACCCCTGAGGCTAGGGGTCGCAAAAACAGTTCTCGAGGTTGCAAAGGGCAATCTAGGGGTTGCAGCTGCAACGCCTGGAGACCCCTAATTGACATCAATGACAGCAGTGAAGCCACTGCGGGGTTACACTATTTAGGTTGATTTTAATTTAAAACTGTTTCACTGTAGAGCTCCCGAGTAGGTAGTGAAGTCGGAGAGTCTAATTCAAAGTCACTTTAATGGTGAAATGGGCCACAAAGTGTGTTTACACCCAATTTGACAATCTGACTTGGGTGGTAATTAGCTTCTACCCAGGGTTTTCCCTGCAAGCGTATGCTCCCTTGTACTAACAGGGGGAATTTGGGTTGTGAAGATAAAGTACGTTTTACTGGTCTGTAAAGTTCAAATAACACAATGGACCAAATATTTGTACATTGGATTCACTAAAACTGTTTGCCATTTAGGGATAAATTTTTAGTGAATCCAGTGGTATTTTGTGAATCGACCTATGTACTAATAAGTTAGTTTGCAAATACTGAGTCTCATTCTTTTGCAATTCGACCTACCTCATGAATAGCAATGAGATATCTCTGATTGCTTTTAAATAGATCAATTTGTTTTTTAAATGCAGACCATTTCCTTAAAGGAAAATGGGATGCATTTGCAAAACAAAGAGAAAAGTTTGTGAAACTATTTTTTGGAGAGTAGGCAGTGGTCTAAACAATGTTTTTTGACCATTCACAAAGGGAAAGGGGTCCCCTGGGAGATCCTTCCAGTTTGCAAATGGTCATCACCTCAGTTAAGATGGTGGTAAAATATACAAATGTTGTGATCTCATCTCGGCTGCAAAACATTAATACTTGTATAAGAAAGGACCTAGGGTGGTAATATTGTGGTTATGAATATTGCAGATTACGAATCTGAAATCATTAGACAGCTTAGCGATTCCGAATGCTATGAGCAGATTGAGAATAACCCTATACCTGCTCTCTCCAATAAAATTAACAACTATTTGAAACTTTGTTTTGATCAAAGATTGCTTAAGGAGGATGAATATATGTACTTACGGGTTTTCAGACCCAGATATCCCTGTATTTACACGCTGCCTAAAATTCATAAAGACTCTCGCTCGCCTCCTGGCAGACCCATTGTATCTGGAATGGGTGGCCCGACTGAAAAACTATCAGAGTATGTAGACATTTTTCTACAGTCTTTTGTCATCAATCTTCCTTCCTATATAAAGGATACTAAACACATCTTAGGTATACTTGGTGATATTACCTGGGAACAGGGCATGAAGTTAGTAACTCTGGATGTGACTTCATTGTACACCAGTATTAAGCACGATTTGGGTATGATAGCGATACGTCATTTTTTACATAATCAATCAGCTAGTCTATACCAACACACTTCGATGATTTTAGATATGATTAGGTTGATTCTGGACAACAATTTTTTTCTCTTTAAGAATAAATGGTTTCGACAAAAAAGAGGTGTTGCAATGGGATCCCGCTTTTCACCATCTTATGCGAATCTGTTTATGGGTTACCTCGAACAGAAATGGATATGGGGGCCTTCAGCAAGGACCTGGAACTCTAGTATTCTTTTTTGGGGTCGATATATAGATGACTGTCTTATGATATGGACGGGGGACCTCATCCTATCAATTTAACATAAAGTTCACATGGGATTATAGTGAAACTTGTATATCCTTTTTGGATGTTGAACTTTTCATCCGCAACAACAAGATTGAAAGTCGTTTGTTTAGAAAAAGTACAGCCTGCAATTCCATACTGCACGCCAGTAGTGCACATCCGAAACACCAAATCCATTCCATTCCCTATGGTGAAATGGTACGTGCCAGAAGGAATTGCAGTATTGATAATGATTTTATTAATACCATTCAAGATATGTCTTCTAGATTTGAGCTTCGGGGTTACCCTACAGATATTGTGACCAAAGCACGTAATAGAGTAGGTCGTTTGTCCCGGACTGACACTTTGAGAAATAGGGATAAAGCATCTGATAACAAAATAAGATGTATAGTCGATTATACCCCGGCATCATCAGCCCTGCGTAACAGTATGAAGAAATATTGGCATATATTACGGGCTGACACTACTCTGAAGGGTTCACTATCTGAATCACCAATGTTCACTTACCGTAGGGGTAGAACCCTCAAAAATATTTTGTGTCCGAGCTATCCTACACGATTGCAACAAGAGAATTGGCTCTCAATCCACAGTAAGGGTTTCTTTAAGTGTGGTCGATGTGGTATGTGCAGGTTGAGCAGATCGGGGATCTCATCGTTTGAAAGTATGTCGGGTGAGAAATTTCACATTAACACCCACATAACATGTGATAGTTGTTTCGTGATTTATATGATTATTTGTAAATGTGGTCTATACTACATTGGTAGTACAATTAGACCCTTGAAAGTGAGAATTAGTGAACATTATAGGGCTTTGAAACACCTTGATGAACGCTATCCTATTGTTACACACATGAGTCAATGTTCTAGGCAGACTAAAGTACAGAACTTTTAATTCTTTGGTTTTGATTTGGTTCATGCTAACTCTTGTGGTGGAAATAGAGAGTTACAATTAAGAAAGAGGGAATGCCTATGGATTCTTAAACTTAGAGCGGTGGAAACAGGACTCAATTCGAACTACGAAATGGAATATTTCTTGGATTAGTTATCTAATTAAATACATAAACTGTTGTGTTGTATTACTACTAATTATTGAATCATGGAATATGGGTTATATTTTCAAATATTTGTAGTATATAGTTATACATATTTATGATATCGTGTATTCCATTTATACTTGTATAAGATGCTATTCCCAACTTGTCTTTATTATAAAATGTATTATTTTCTTTATTATGTAGTCTATTAGATTGTAATACCTCGCATCCTGAATTGGGAGGTGGTCACCATGACGCGGACGTGCGTTTGACTGCAGGGTGATGGATACAGCCTTTCTGATTAGTTACATTTTTTCAATATAAAATTATGTATTTCAATTATTGTTACCTTTTGTGTAAATTGCATGGTTAATTGCTGTTCGTTTATAGTTTCTTACATTAATTAGCATTTTCATTGTGTTGTTTATGGACAATATGTCGTCTATTGTCATTGTGGTAACGTATTATATATATTTGTCAATATATAGCGTCTCACTCTAAGATGGCGCCCGTGCTCTGCCGTAGGTTAGCAGTAGTGCTGATCTGTGGACGCGCTGTAATTCACATGCGCGTACCGGCTTGCTTTAATAGCGTTTACCAATGGCGGCAGCGGCAAACGCTTATCAGGCAAACGCGGGACCGAATATTCGGACTCCTGCTTTTTGAAAAACTTATGTGGGTGAGTTTGAGAGGGGCATTATTATTTCAATTAAGCCCCGTTTTGTCTGTAGTGATGGTGACTTGAGTGCTATGTTTGATTATTTCAGGTTCATTTTAGGTTTTGAATGGATTTGCGAGCCTTATGTTTTGATGATAGTAGTTTGCGACGTACGGGTAGGTTATTTGAATATTTTGCACTTTGGGTTTCTGGTGGTGCACATATAATCCTATTTTGTTTTTTATTTCGATTAACTTCTTATATGGTAAATTTGATATTAATTACATCTTTTTTGCACAACAGTGTTCCTCTAAACGCCTATTGGTTGGTGTATTTGAATCAATTTTGAATGTCAGCGAGGTATGTTTTCTTGTATTGTTGACTTTAGGTGATGATATGGGGATACACACATTATTTGGTTGCTGGTGATAGTCACTTGTTAATATTGACAACTATTTATTGATATTCACCATTTTGCAGTCATTCGCGCTTTTTTGTGGTGTGGTTGATCACTTTCACCTTTCGGATGTGAGGTTTAATTATCAATTTGTACATACAAGATATAATTAATTACAAAGTGGTGTATATATAACTGCTATTGATGTAAATTTTGACACCATTGAGTTTTGGGAGATACCTATTTTCAGTTGTCTGTACTATGTATATGGATGTTCTTTCTTATCATTATTTTGTTTTTAAGGGTAAATGTTGCTTTTTGTTATGTTTTATAGCCTTGAAAAAGTCAAAGGGATTATACTCCCCTCGACGAAACACGTGTTGGCTGTTCTTCGCTGCCTTTCGCCATATTAAAGACGGATTGATTATGCTTATGGGATCTTTTTTGTTCTTTTTTCTATAATGTTTCTTTATCCATTATGTATTGTTGGTTAGTATATTTCTAAATGTAATGGTTAGTTTATTGTTATAGTGTGCCTAGGTCCTTTCTTATACAAATTTTGTTATAGCTGTGTTTTCACAGATTTTGGAGGAAGGGAAGAATCCTCTAGGGCCGGGAGCACCTAAGTTTATACTATAGGGGACAGTTGGGAGCGCTTTCTTTTCCCCTTAAATTGTTCTTCCCATTCTGTTGATTGCAAAACATTAATACAACCATAAGGAATTGCTATTTGGAAGACGCACCCTAAGCACGCCGGTTCCAAATTGCCATTCTTTAATATTTTCTAAACACATTTAACGATTTGGTAACATGTTACCGAATCATTAAATGGATTTTGTACATTTTAGAACCACATTTTCTCGTTGCCAATCATGCAATTTACTGAATCACATGGTTTGTGACAAGAAAATGAGTTAGGTCATCTGTCCCAATATCCTTAATTCTGAAACCTGGAATCAGGTGTAAAACAACCCAGACTGATATTGCAACCATGCTATAATGATATTTTTCATGTGCATTCTTCGTACCTGGTATTTCCACCCCTCTCAGAATGAAGGGCAGGGTGTTCAAGTGTCCACTTTTGGAGGTAGAAAATGGGAAGTTTTCTTTATAGGTAAATGCAGATTTAATTGTAGTCAGTAGGATGGATCTGACCAAAGTGTCTTCTTCTGGGACCTGCAAGCAACCCGAATGCTGCATGTTCGAATTTCGAAGCTTACCCAGGCACTTGAAATTAATTATAGACAGGAGTAGCAACTGCAGGCGACAAAAGCTGGTAGTCAATTGCTACCCAAATGCCATTCAGTAACATAGCGTACACGATAGAAGGAGACTTCCAAGCACCTGTACACCAAAAACAGATGGGTCAGCTGGGGGATCACAAGAGGTGGATGTGAATTTGTGCAATATTATCTGCTAAAAAAGCAGACATCATTAGAGGTGCTCACAATGACGGAGTGAAAAATTTGCAGCAGAGGGTTACACCAAATCCATAGTAAAGGCAAAATTCTCTCTAGCAGCCTTTGCAAAGGTGCAGAAGGGCGTTTGAAAGTATTTGCTGTAGTCTTAAAAAATGGTCTATTTTATAGAAGTGGACAACAGCCGCCCGACTCCGATCTTCTTAGCAGTGGGCATTACCATCTAACAGCTGGTGGCTGATCAGGAGGGTCTCTTTGACCGGCACAGATCTAGTGGCCCCACATAAAGAGGATTTAATAAAGAATACACGGAGCACTGAAGCCTGCTCTTCTGTGCTCTTCTGTGAACAGGTAGTCAGTGTAGGGCTTTAGGAGCCGTGGTCATGTGATTTCAGAAGAGAACAAGAAGTGTCTAACAAAATGCAGAATTGGAAACCACTGCACGACATCCAGGAGATTGGGTTTCAGTTAGCGTGGTCACTTCTTGAACACTCCATATCTAGTACTTTTTTGACTTCCGTA
Source organism: Pleurodeles waltl (assembly GCF_031143425.1). Taxonomy (NCBI): domain Eukaryota; kingdom Metazoa; phylum Chordata; class Amphibia; order Caudata; family Salamandridae; genus Pleurodeles; species Pleurodeles waltl. The sequence continues at coordinate 516,334,982 of NC_090440.1, read as the reverse complement.
ATGTGAGAAATTCAGATGGAATAGAATAACCCACTGCTGGGAGCAGGCCTCGAACAGACAACTTCCCTGCAGCACACTACAGATAATAACATGCTTTAGTGTGGTATCATTTGAAGGCACTCTAAGATTCAGTTAAACCTGCTGCAGGGGATTTAGGAAGCTTATCAATTCTAACTATTGTATGAGATGAAAACACTTTAAAAAGTTGATACAAAGTTGATACAACAAAATGACTACATATTTTTACCTTATTTTAGGTTTAAATCTGTTTTATTAAGTTTCACAAAATAGACAGTACAGAACAATCTCCTCACCTACATCCGTGGACTTGTATAACAATGGGGAAGGGAGGTTAACCAAAGGGAGCGGAGATTAGAAGGGGAACTTGTCAGAAGAGAGAACAGGGCAGGGGATTGGTGGGAATGTCCAGGAAGAAAGCTAGGAAGGGATCTGCTTGATAACTCCCAATATCAGGTAATACAGTGTGTTTAGGGTGGGGGATAAATGATGCAAATTGAGTCGCTGCTTCCACTCCTGAGTCGATGTCATGAGCTGTTTGTGTGAGGTGAGGGACTCACAGAAAGGCTGGGCAGGATAGTTCCTTGAATTCTTATGATAGAAACAGTATACACGGCCCCCCAAGTTTTATGGAATTGGGGCAATTTGCGGTCCACTATTGCCATAAGCTTCTCCATGCCAAGAAGTTCCCACAATTTATGCTGCCAGTCCAGCTGCGTTGGTGTTTTAGTTGTACCCCATTTAGAGAGAATGACTTGCTCAGCAGCACAGAGGGCAAGAGTAATAGCCCTCCCCTTCACTGATCGTAAATAATATGTTAATGTTTTGGGGATATAGTTGGGGAACTGGGGGAGGTTTTTTTCATACATCTCGTCAGTGTCTACCAAGACATCTGTCCAGTACTGCTGTATTTTGGGGCAATGCCAGAGAATGTGTACCAATGTGTCTAAATGCCCACATTGTCTCCAGCATCTCTCATACCCCCATGTTTCCATTTGGTTGTTCTAGCAGGGGTGTAAGACCAATAATGTGTAATTTTAAGTAAGGTCTTCTTATTGAAGGTGCTATAAACAGATGTATAGGCTCAGTGTAAAATATCATGCCACTCTTCGGGGGGAAAGTAGCGCTCACACTCTCGTTCCCATCGCTGCTGTGCAGAAGATTTAGTATTGGTTCTTGGGGCATTAAGAAAGGCATATATATCAGAAAGCAGGCCTTTATCTGTGTGGCGAGTGAGTAACCATTTCTCAAAAGATGTGAGGGTTGGCTGGTGTGCTGGCATATGTGTGGCTGTGTAATCCAGTTCCTAATGGCAACATACTGCCATTGTGCGTTGTAAGGGATGCCACTGTAAGATTGAATCTGTGCAAAGTTACCACAGAACCATCTTGGTCGTGGAGGTCCCCCACCTTTTTACACTGGGCTTGTTGCACTGTGCAAACTCAGTCCCCTGAAAAGCTGGAGGGAAGTCAGGGTTCCCAATGATTGGTGTCTGTGGTGATATGCGGGTGGAGAGCTTCTGTGTCAATTGCACCTTGCCCCAGGTTCCTATTGTTGCCCTAACTATGGATGCCATAAGTGAGGCACCCCAATGTTGGTCAGCTTTTTTGGTGGTGGGGCTTACTGAGCATGTCTTTCAAGGTGGTGTCTTTTTTGTCACAGTGAGTGGAGGTTATGACACTAGGTCTGTCCCTCTAATGGGGCAAGATGTTTGCTTAAAGCCAAAGTTCACCGCCTCAGCCTCTTGAAATGTCCAGGCTACCTCCCCACCAATTAGGGAATCCCTTGGCTCAAGGATTCGTTTACAGACACCTGTCAGATGAGTTGCGGAGGGGGTGGAGGGTCGACCCCGGCGCAACGAAGACTCAAAGTCCCCCAAAGCAACCTCTTCTACGGTCAGATTCCCAGGTCCCTGTCTGTGAGTGGGAGTTTTGCACTGCAGCTCTCACCAGAAGTGTCCACTAGCACTGTGAAGCAGGGGGTCCCACTGCCACCAAAACTGTGGGGCCACGGGGTACAATATTCACTGGAGCAACTAAGGTGATGGTTGCTCCCTTAGAGGGTCAGGCTTCAGAATATTTTGATGGGGTCTCTTTTTGGGTGTGTGTGCTCTGAATCCCAGAGCCTTTCCAACTGTGATGTTATTCTCCTTGCGAGTCTCCAGTTGCAGGAATGCCCCCAACAACCACCAATGCTGTCTCTGAGGGAATGGGTGTTCTTCCTGGCTGTGCCCCTGTGCCTCACTCTGCAGAGTGTCTGGACCGCTTGTTATGCCAGTGGGTTAGGATCGCTGCAGGTCATCTCTTGGGTCCTGGACAGCTGAAACATGCCTATTAACCTCCATGCTCGCCATCCAGTGTCCTGCTACCACCTCAGGGCTGTCGGCTGCATCGTTGGGCAGCCTCACTGTATCACCAAGCTTGTCAAGCATGTCTCGGGGTGTAGGAGGCCCAGTCTAGTTCTCTGGCACCGCCATCTCCACCAGGGCCCATCGCTGGCCTTCACGCTATGTTTGCGCTCTTTGAAGGGCTATGGCCACAGATCACTCACCCCCCTAGTGATGCATGGGCCTTGACCCTTGCACATGTAGAGTATTTCAGGAGGCGGGCAGTTAAGTTGTGAGCAGTTCAACACAGTCTGCCAGGGCCGTCAGAGTCAAGGCTCTGTGGTGGCCACCATCATTTAAAAAAAAGAATCTCTTTATTTAGTTTTACATAAAGACAAACTATTGGCGCTCCTCTCCGCGGCCCGGGAGCCTACAGATGGGGGGCTAATACAGCTTTGGGTTGGTAGGATGGCCATTTGGAGTGATCATGGAGCTTACCCTGTGACGTTGGTGCCCTCGTAGTGCCCTGGATCCACATCCGCTACTTTTACCAAAGCGGGAAGCGTTGCTTCATGGAGACACAGCAACTAGGGTGCCATTTTGGACATGACCCTCCTTCACCCTATTTTAAATATATGGAAGCATGCAGATGTTTGTTTGTGGTGAAAACCACACACAAATGCACTACTCCCAAATCCATCAAGAATTACATTGCTAGGATGAGAAGTTAACACCACCTGTGTGATTAATGTGAGTGATTGGGTGTGTCTGAGTGCATGTATGCATATGCTAAATGGGTGTGTATACATGCCTGCGTGAAGAGGTGTGTGTGAGTGTGTGGACAGGTGGGGAGGATGTGTTCATGTGTGTGGATATATGTGTATGTGTGTACAGGCAACAGGAATGAAGATTCCTGTCGCCGGGTGCATAACCGCCAGGTTTTTCGTGGTGGGGTGACACCACGGAAAGCCTGGCCGTTTGCAGCCTCGTAATCCGGACAGCAGGCTGTAGCCTGCTGCCGGATTGGAGGTGCTCACCGCCGACCACAGGCAAGGTGGAGTTGTGGAGGCTTGGCGTCTGCCAAGCCTCAAAACTCTAATGTGGCGGTCCTTACCGCCGCCTCCGCGGTGGTAGGACTTCCACGGCGAGGCTGGCGGTCTCATGACCGCAAGTCTCGTAATGATGGCCTAGATAGAGGATTTCATGCTTATAGGCCTATCAGCCGAGCCAAATCTGCTTCAAAGAAAACATCACAAACATCAAGTCAAATATCAAACAATGCACTATAGATCATAATAAAACCAATGAAGACACACCATGATCAATGCGACCATCAATAACCACACCAGTTTATTAAGAAGTTAAAATACTTATTTTCCTATATTAACAATGCTAAGGTCATGAATATTATTCTCAAGTTCAATTGATACATGTAAAGAAACAACAAAGGCTGATTTAGTCGGCAAATTAACCTGCGCTTAATCAATGCAATGAGAATTATTATTTCAATAGAGAATACACAGACCCATAGCAATAAAATCTGAGGAAGAGAAATTTAATACATTGAATCAACAGACAGAAAAGTCAATGACTGTTCATGAGTATGATAGTAACACCTCACTAACACTAATTAGCATTAACATGTTGGGCTTCATGTAAAAGATTTAGTAACATGATTTTAGAAAACATCTAGCTATGGTGCTATGAAAACAGCAGCAGTATTAAAACAGTAGCAGTCGGTACCTGGAAAACAAAAGACAAATAACAATACACAGTTCATACATTTACCCAATTTCTAAGGTAATCAGCAACAACTTCAACTACATCAGAAGGACAACAGCGTCAGCATCAGGAAGAGGTACAAGGTAATGGGTGACGGTTTAGTGTTTGGACTATAAGATTACTAAACTATCAGAGCATTAGTTCAGTATTGAACAGACATAGTAAACTCAGAAAATAATAAAACACTAGAATGGCAGTAGACTAACTAGCAAAGCATGAAATGTCAAAGTGACAGATCACATCCAAGGTGCAAAGTGAAGTCTCTGGAAACCAGGAAAGTAAGAGCCAAGAGAAAGCCTCAAACCAATGGTAACTGGACATTAAATTAAACTCACTAAACAATTTAATTGGGTAAAAACATTGTACGAAGGGAAAACAGTCAATTACATAGACATTAGATATCAAGAATACACTAGAGATGATACAAAAAATTATTAGAAGTCACTAATTGGCTTCTACACTATTAACGTAATCAAAACTTTAACAAAATGTATCTTGCAAATTTCCTTCTCCGGTTGCTTCTGTAGGCCCTTTTGTTTGGCAACTTCCAGATTTGCTTCTACTAGACAGTGGTTAGAATGATATGGAAACATTTCCCGTTGTACCATTTCCCTCAAGAGAAATACATGAGTTAGAAACATAGCTACAGACAAATATGCAAATTCAATTAATGAAGTCTGTTAAACATCGGACGTGAAGTCATGAGAACAGAGTACACTAGAAACATTTAGGCCCTCATTACAACCCTGGTGGTCAAAGACCGCCAGGGCTGTTTTGGAGGTTGCACCGCAAACAGGCTGGCGGTGCAAATTCGCATATTACGACCGTGGCAGAAGCGCCACGGTCGCACCGCCGGAACCAGCGGTTTTCCGCCACGTTGAGACCGGCGGATTTAATCCTCCAGGGCAGCGCTGATTGCAGCGCTGCCCAGGGGATTACGAGTCCAATTCCCGCCAGCCTTCTCATGGCGGTAGGAACCGCCATGGAAAGGCTGGCGGAAAGGGGAGTCGCGGGGCCCCTAGGGGCCCTAGCACTGCCCATCTCTTTGGCATGGGCAGTGCAGGGGCCCCCTGGCACAGCCTCATCAAGCTTTTCACTGTCTGCACAGCAGAAAGTGAAAAGCGCGACAGGTGCAACTGCACCCATCGCACAGCCGCAACACCGCCGGCTTCATTTGGAGCTGGCTCCCATGTTGCGGCCAACATTCCCGCTGGGCCAGCGGGGATGTCATAATGGCCACTGCGGGAGTGCGGCCGCATTTGTTGTAATGAGGGCCTTAATACGGATAACATTGCACAGTGGCCTTGCTCAGCTTCAGGCCCAGCAAAAAACAAGAAATACTTGTATTATTTCAGCATGTATTTTAGCAGAGAACATGTTCTTAAAGATACAGAAGTTTTCCATTACAATATTAGTTTAACATGCAGGCCTTTCACTTGATTGCAGCCACTAAGTAGAGCACATTATGCGTGATACATAAAATTTAACATATAATGATTTATATATTGAAATATAAGTATGATTACATATGAAGAAAATAATAGTACAAAAATTATGCTCTCACAAGCCCTCCTCTGATGACTATATATGTCATTGCACAAAACCCCAAATAAATGTATTTATTTCAATGCACAATTTAAAACCTAGTTTCACTCACATTTTTGAAAAATGTCTTTCTTCTTGAATTTTTCCCAAAACCTTTATCCATTTAAATATCTACCTGTAGTGATTACACAAGATTGATGAAGTTTAGAAGTCCTTTATTCCAGTTACCTTCATCTTGAACAGCATATATAACTCCCAGCTTCCTCCCAGTTCCACAGTCTCCAGTCCACTCCCCCAACCTTCCAATTATCCCTACTAAAATGTAGCACCACTTCACATTCCATTCCACTCTTACAGGCATATCCCTACACTACCCTCCTCTGATTCTTTTCAAATCTTCTTCTTTTGATCATCTGAAATAATTTGTACATTCCCCAAATTCTAATTATACAAAACACATTAAATGAAATCAATTTTACTAATTTTAATATGATACCTTCTCCCAGGATGCCAATCCAATTTCCCACTGAGACAATTCCCTTGCCTGCCTTTTCCCAAATATTAGTTTTGGTTCATTCTTTTAGTTCTGTTTCATGTTTAGTTAAATTATTAATTAAACTTCTAACTAATTTACGATTGTCCGGTATGTATGAACAACAGTGACGCAGAACAAGCAATTTACAAACTCCGCCCTCCTTTTCTAAGAGTATGTCAAACACAAGGCAGTTCTGAAGAGTCATAGCTGTTGTCGCAACCATTTCAGTATCTAAGAGGAGAATAGCTCCTGAATATCCTGTCAGCATGTTATCCACTACTGTAGATAACCTTTCTATTTTCATTGAATTCAGAACAACTACCACTGAAGGAATTATTGCTCCAGATATGTCACTGTGACAGGGCGCGAGGATCGTGTTGGACTTCACATACCTGGGGTACTACAACCCCTACGTCATAATGGCTCCTGAACACAGGAGGAGGCAGGCCTGAAATACCCGGAAGAAGCCTGGAGGAAAGACAGATGGGACTGAGGAGGACGCGCGAGGAGCAGGAAGAAGATAGAGTAGCCAAGAGGAGAAAGAGGCACGGGACGACGAACTCGGGGAGACGGGACCCGAAAACGGACGTCACTGAACACTAACAAAGACACCACCTCAAGACGACCGTGAGGGAGAGCGTTACATGTAGAAGCCAGCCACGTTCCAGGAGGAGCGTGGCCCAACCAGGTACGTGCAACGAGCTGGAAAAAGAGAGGGGAAAGAGGGTCAAAGAAGATGTGAGGACTGGTTGTTTTGTTTTAAAACACTTACACATTATCAAACACTGAAGAAAAAAAGAATGGAAAAGACACTGGGAGATGGGAAATTGAGTGATCCACAGTAAAACAGAGTGCCAAGACTAACAAAAGAGAAAGTATATTAGAAAGGAGAAAAGCTAAACGAGCACAGAGTGACAAGACTAATAAAAGGAAAAATTAAAAAGAAGGTAACCTAGGTATTAACCAAGGCACTAAATCACTAATAAAGAAGGGGCACAGAAAAGATCAAAGGAAAATAGTAAGAAACAGAGAAAAGAATAGCCTGAAAGAAAAGAAAGAGAAAAACCTGGTTTCACTTATACTTACCTCTTAAGAAAGGGCTTCATATTTTTCTCTCCCTCTCATGGTGTGGAGGATCTTCTGGAGCCCTGGAATACCTCAACTTGAAAGAGAAAAAGAAGATGTATGAGGAACTGGGATAAAGGTTAGGAAGGATACATCCTACAGACGTACAGCCAAAGTAGAGAAAGACTAAGAGAGACATTCATTGAAGAAGAAAATAAAAGGATTTAAACATATTTTGCTTACTTACTTGCGAATCCATAGTTACTTCCCTGTCACTGTCACTCAAAATGCTAGAAACTGATTCTTGCTTGTGTCTAGGTTGTAACTCTGTAAATTTAGGACATTTACTCAAGTCATCCAGTTGGTAAATTTTCAGAAAGACTGTTCCCAAATAACATGTGCCATACCATCCTCTAGAAAGACGGTAATAGGCATTTTTCCCACAGATGTAAAAGATTCCAGGCATCGCAGGATCTTGACCATTCAGCATAAATGTCCATTTACTCTGAAACAAAAACACATGTCTACATTCACTCGTTCCCACATATATTCTATCAAAATAGAATTGCTGCCTATATATACAAAGCTTGCCTACATGTTGTGCATCTAAAGCTAACTTCCCTTGTTTAGTGATATCAGTGTAAGCATGATCAGTTCCAGGGCTTCATTGAACTATTCCCTTATCTATCTTAGCTCTCATTACCCTTCTTCTTTCCTCAGTGTTTTCTAAGTAGCTCTTTTCAACAGGTGTTAGTAAGCAGGTTAAATTATTCCGGTGTGCATACACCGTGCCAAAGGTAAATGTAGGTTCAAAGTATCCTCTTACTAAAACTATGTCATTATCCTTAGCTACTCTACTCAAATATCTGATTATGTGTACAAAGGAAAATACAAGATCATAGTTCGAGTAGAAATACTGAATACTCTCTTGGTTATAGAACCTTGTTAGTAAAAGACTGCTAGTTGTGCCATAGGATAACGGCAGACTATGATATGAAATTCCCTCCTCAACAGAGGTTGGAATTTGCATACATACATAGCAATCTCTCGCATCCATAGTGTCGACATACTCCTGCCATAAGCGATAGAAGACATTAGAAGAAAGCTCTTTTTCTTTGTATATTTTCCATCTATTCTAAACGTATCTCTTGCTGAAAATGTAGGAAGTAATTCTGAAGATGTAAAAGTTGTATGCATAGCTATGGTATGGTTTGCTCTATTTGAATCAAAGACAATCACATTCACAAACAATAACAAACATACTATTGCACAGACGATCGCCAAACCAATACCTATGAATTTACAGCATCTGTCCTTAGAGTGTTGCCTACTAGAGCTTCCCATGGTCTGTAAGGAATCAAAAGTAAAAGCAAAAACAAACGTATAGCTATGATGTAAAAATCAAAACAAAACAAAGATTTTCAATTCTTCAATTATCAATCCCTCCTAATTTTTTTTTCCTTTCAAAAGTTAATTTACACTATCAGGACCCTTTGTCAAAGTTCGATAGAAGTTGTCAAAATCAATTCAGCAGCTTGTCAAATTAGGTTATCAAAGTCTTTTCAGGTACGATTCAACAAAGTTGTTTCATTTAGTTTTCAAATTTTCAATTTTTTTCCAACAAATCTTCATCAGCTTTTCTTAATGAGCCATAAAATAGACCTGGAATGTCTCTGTCAAAACAAAAATTCAAATATTCTTCCTGCCATTCATTAGTAGTTGCATATGCCCATTTCAGGACCAGAGTATATTTTATTGGCAACTCTTTTCAATCTTTGACTACTGTTTGCTTCTCCTTCACTCAGATCTTCTTCTCTGTTTAACTCACTTTCTTCCTGAATTGATGGCACCACGTTAATCTTTCCTGCCTCTGAGCTTGTCTCTGGCCAGTTGTCACCGTTCAGAGGTTTTCTCATTAATGCTTTTTTCAGAATTGAAATCGAATTCTTCTTCTCAACTGGTTCAGGAAGAGTCAAACCCCCTTGGCTTGGATCTGTCTCGACTCCCTTTCCATTGGGGTCAGTCACTTGTTCATTCTGGTTAGTAAGACCATCTGCTTCTGAGGACACCCTCCTCTGAGCAGGTTTTCTCTGTCCATGTACTCTTTCTTGTTCTCTTTGGACCGGTTCTCTTACTGTTTCATTTGAGGATGATTCACCCTCATCTTCCAGGATACCCTCCACTTCTTCTGACCCTGGAGTAGGTAAGTCGACTGGAGCGTTTCCAGATGTAGCCTCCAGCTCTTCTCTTTTTCTTTCTTGACCTGGACTACTCTTAGATGCAGATAATCTCAACAGTTCTTCTTCTCGCTCTGTTGGATTATTTACTTTCCAAGTGGGACTTGCGTGGACCCAGTTCAGGAGCCCTGCACACTTCACAGCTGTAGTCATTATTAATATCACCAGGTAGGGTCCCTTTCACCGTGGTTCCAAACAAAATTTTCTCACGTGCTTTCGGATCACAACCCAATCATCAGCCTTCAGGTTCTTTTCTTGGCCTGGAGTTGCTTGAAGTGTGGTAGCTTCCACCCGATGAGAGAAAGATCGTACCACATCAGCTAGACCCTTGCAGTAGTTTAACACCATATCATCTGTAATGTTCACAAAAGCATTTGCAGGTAAAGCTGGCAATCTCATAACTCTTCCTATGAGGATTTCATGGGGCGACATTCCTGTTTTCTTGTCAGGGGTGCTTCCCATTGACATTAGAGCCAACGGCAAAGCATCTGGACATTTCAAATTAGTGGGTGCACACATTTTTGCCAATCTCGATTTCAGAGTGCCATTAATTTGCTCTACGAGTCCTGAAGCTTCTGGGCGGTAACTACAATGGAGTTTCTGTTCAATGTTTAAGGCTGAACATAGCAATTTAATAACTTCATTGTTGAAGTGGCTTCCCCTATCTGATTCCAAAGAAACCGGGACACATAAATGTGGAATTAACTCTCTAAGCAGTACGTTTGCTACTGTAAGACTGTAATTTCTCCATGTAGGGTAAGCCTCAATTCAATGACTGAAAAGGCACAAAATCACCAACACGCATTTCAAACCAGCACACGCAGGCATCTCAATGAAATCCATCTGCATTCTGCTAAATGGTCCTCCAGCCATGACAATATGTCCCATATTGACCACTGTCCCTTTGCCAACTTTTATTTGTTGACAACATTGCATCTATGGCAGATTGTTTTGGCAACCTGTCTAAATTTAGGATTGAACCAATGCTGCTTGAAACAGTGGACCATAGCATCTCTACCTATGTGAGCTTGGATATGATAGTATCTGGCCATTTGAGTCATTAGACTATTTGGCAGAACTACCTTCCCTTATCCTATAAGCCAGACATCATCATCTCTTTGGACACATTTTGCCTTCATCCAATCTCTGAGCTCCTCTTTGGGAACATTATCTTGGAGAGCTTTTAACTCTTTCAAGGTGTCAATAATTTGCAGAGTAAGACTCACACAAACCTCATAATTTCAAGCAACAATTCACAATTTTCTTTGAAGGATATGCCGTTCAAGGCGCAAAGCATTGCGACTTGAACCGCATATGTGTTTTCCAATGACACGTAAGCTTGTGATCTCTGATGTGCACTGCATTTCACCATAGCAACCTTTTCGGGCTTTTGAATGGCTTGTAACAACTCATGAATTCTCTCACCATTCCTTATTGGTGAACCAAAAGAGGTCAAGAAACCTCTTTGTGACCATATTTGACCAAAGCCATGCACAATGCTGAATCCATATTGACTGTCTGTGTAAATTGTCAATTTCATTTGATCTGAAATGTGGCAGGCTCTAGTAAGAGCTACCAATTCTGCCACCTGTGCAGAAAACACTCCTCAAAGCCATGATGCTTCCAGTATGCCAGTGATAGTACCATTGCATATCCTGCTCTTAATGTGCCCACATTATCTCTCAGACAAGGACCATCAATGAAAATAAATGGATCATTTTCTTCCAAGCAAGTATCTCTGATATCAGCTCTGGGTTGTGTGCATAACTTTGTAATTTCCAGACAATCATGTTCTGTATCATCCAATTTGTCAGAGAAAGTATTCTCAATTTAGAGTGAGGTTGCTGGGCTAAGCACTGTACATCTCTTAATTGTAACATTTGCAGACTCCAAGATCATGGTCTCATATCTGGTCAACCTATAGCTGGTCAGATATTGTGTCTGTGACTGGGTAAGCTAAATTTCAATAGAATGTGGTACCATAATAGTGAAGAGGTAACCCATCATTATGCTCTCGCTCTGAGCGAGGCTCTGCTCGACTGCTGCAACGGACTGCAAACAACCAAGTAAGGCTGCTGCAACCGGGTCCAAAATGGCTGAAAAATATGCCACTTGGCGATTTACACCACCATGAATCTGAGTCAAAACAGACAAAGAACATGCATCAGGTTCATGACAAAACAGTAGGAAAGGCTTGGTGTAGTCAGGCATAGCTAAAGCTGGAGCTTGACACTAACTTTCTTTCAGATCATTAAATGTTTTCATACAAGCTGCATCCATTGATACAGGAACAGAAACATCTTTATGAGACAGCTTCTGAAGGGGTTTTGAAGGAACCGAACAATTTGGGATCCACTGAAGGCAGTAGGCAACTATTCCCAAAAACATCCTCACATCTTTTTGTGTACTCGGTACTTTCATTTGTAAAATTGTAGCTACTCTCTCTCTTGAAATCTTTCTAGTTCCTTTTTCAATCAGATGACCCAAATATCTCACCTTTTTCTGACAAATACTGCAATTTAGCAGGGGATACTTTATGTCCATTGTCTCCCAGGACATTTAACAAAGCAATCATATCATATTTCCACCCTTCTTTTGTCTTGGATGCAATTAACAAATCATCAATGTATTGCACTAACGTTGACTGATAAGGCATCACTAAGGACTTCAAAATATTTTTCAAGATCTGCTTGAAAATGGATGGTGAAAAACTATTGTGGAATTCTACACCAGCAGTAGACTTTGTTCTGAAATTTTAAATAAAAGAGATATCTGCTGTCCTCGTGAAGAGGCACGGAAAAGAACACTTGACATAGGTCTTTCACAGTAAACAATTCAGCATCGCATGAGATCTGAAACATAATCACAGCTGGATTTGGCACAACTGGACAACATTTGACCATTATTTAATTTATTTTTCTAAAATCCTGAACAAGATGAATTTTCCCACATGGTTTTCGCAGATCCATTATTATTATCCTTTCTCTATAAACTGCTCTATTAATGGTTTCACACCGTTGATTGCTTCAATTGTCATTGGATATTGTGGAGGCTGAGGGAAAACTGCATTTGACTTAACTGTAACTCTGACTGGTTCTACTCCTTTAATCAACCCAATGTCACTTCCTGAAAGATCCCAAACTTTAGACTTAACAGTCTTTTGGTAATCAATTGGAAGATCTTTCACTTCAAAAACTGGAAAGAAACTAATCAGAGAAGCTTCTTCGTTCACTGGCTCATCAAGACTGATCAAAGGACCTTTTTCAGACACTGACTCATTACTGACAGAAAGTGGTGAATCTTCCTCATCATCACTGTTTGTTTGAATTTCAATTCCTTCATCGGTACAAGTAAATGAACATCTTGTTTTGCACAATAAATCCCTTCCTAGTAGTGACATAGGACTCGAATCACAAACTACAAACTTGTGCAAACATTTAAAATTACCAAGTTTAACCAAGACTGGTTCTGTAATTGGGTCCATCAAATATTGATTTGCAACGCCCACAATCTGAACTGTCTATCCTGATAAAGGCAAATCTGGAACCTCTGCAGGTCTCACTGTTGAGCGTGTAGCTCCTGTATCAACCAGAACAGAGACTTTGTGACCATGCACCTTTCCCTTAGCATAAGGACCTTTCTGATCCACTCGTAAAGAACCAGCCAATACACATTCTTCCTCATCGGAACTATCTGACAGCCAAACATAGTTTATTCCATTCTCACTGTGTAAAGAAAATTGGTGTACTGCATTATTACTCTGATTCATTTTCTAACTCATCACCACCTGAGAAAGCATCACCTGTTGCTGATCCATAGGAGACTGTGGTACCTGCTATTGTCTAGGCATTTGAATTTGTTGTGCAGGCACCATCTGCACTTATGGCTGCCTCTGTTGCAAATGGGGTAATTGTACTTGTTGTACCTGCGGTTGCACATTTTGCACAGGCTGCATGGGTTGTAAGGGTTGGAAACCCTGCATCAGATTTATATTACCCTGGAAATTTGGAATTTGACCTCTCATTCTTGGTCCCCTCATATTCTGAAAAGCATTGACACCATTCATCTGTTGGACAACATCTCCTTGATTTAACATTGAACACAGCTGTTTCCAATGTCTGATTCCCCCCCAAACATGACAAGGTAACATTATTTTTCCTTGTGCCTCTCCTTGCGTCAGGACCACGATTTACACTTCCCATACCAACACGGCCTCTACTTCTGCCACCATTCTGAAATATGCCATTTCCCTGTTGCTGCTGTTGAATTGGAAATAGTCCCTGAGTCTCTGTTTGTGCAGCCTTGATCTGCATCACCATTACTTTCTCTTTTAACTTTTTCTGTTTCAGTTCAATCTCATCACTACAGTATTTTGCATACTGCAACACCTCATCAATCGGCTTTGTTGTCAACAGATCAAATGACTCTTAAACATCTGACTAATTTCTGGTCTGACTCCTTCAACAAACCTGAACACAAAATGAATCATTTCTTACGGCTCAATTGTTTCTGTACCACTGTAATGTTCAAATGCTTTCAGCAACCTCTCGTGGTATGCATGAATCGATTCTTTCACTTTGTGAGCTGTTATATCTATGCATTGCCAATCAATGTTTTTCTGCAAAATTATCGTTTTCCAGAATTTAATGACCTTATAGTAATACTTCATTACTTCAGGTGACAGTGCACCTGTTGCTGAATCTCATGGCGGCTCACTTGTTGGCCAATTTACGCTCCTCTTACACTCGATCCACAAGTCTGCTGGAACAACTATCTCCAGATCAGTGTACAGATCCTCCCACAGGCATTTTGCAAGTTTCACAATCCTATCTGTTTGCTAATAACACTCCACTGGTTTCTCTCTCAAACTTGGGTAGTCATTTGTAAATAACAAAATGTCACTCCTACTCCAAGGGACATGTACAAAGTTCCCTCCCTGAATTTCTCTCATTGGTAAAACTTTTACTTTCTCTTTATTTGTGATACATCTACAGGAGGAGTATCTGAACCTTTCCTTTGCCTTTCTCTTTTCTTGACCCATCTATCTTCCCATTCGTCTAATGCTCTCCAAATTGGTACTTTCTCAAGTACCCCTTTAAGATGTGTTTTCATGCCTGCAGACCTCATGTGTTCAAAATCTTCAGCTTCAAAATTTAATCTATAACTTCTTTCAAGGCATTTCATTTCCATAAGATCTATTTCATATGTACCTGCTAACTCTTGTAGTTGCTAATGTACTTCAGCTGCTCCCTCTGTAATTAATGGAAACAAATATCTCAGCTCAGCTTCAGTGTAAGATTCAAGTCTATTTACTCCCATTGTCCCTTCAAGAAGCTCACCTGCTTCCATCGACAATCTTGCTCGATTTATAGGTTCCCCTTCTTTAGATCGATTACCTGAGGCACTCAATTCCTCTAACCACACTGTTGTGCTGTCAAACCCTGTAATGAAATATTACCAGGTCGCATTCTCAGTAACTGTTGGTGCATTGAGTTCACACGTTGAGGATTTAACATTTTTAAATCAGGACTATTACGTAATCCAACAATTTCAGAATTTTTAATAGGGGTTAAATCTATTAGTGACCTTGATCTATTTACAGTCTGTCCTATAGGCGAGATTAACCTCATGTTTTCGTTCTGGATTTGAACTCTTTGGTTATTTGCACTGTTTTTGCCTTTAGCACATAAAGGCACAGGTGGACCAATTGTGATAGGGACCATCACTGCATCTGGACATAATCTGGTCTCTACGTTCTGAGATTGCACTACTCCTGCATTCTGTATTTGAGGCAGTAACATTGGAGTTGGCTCTGTCTGAACCAACATCGGCTCCTGTAAAGTCTGTCATGAGGGTACTACTAGATTAGCAGTTGTATTCACAATTGTTACATCTGGGTAAATCATAGGAACACTAAGTTGTGGCAGCTGTACAGTGTCAGTTGACAAATCGAAGCTGCTCTGCATCGGTATTTGCATAGAAGGACTAGTCTGCACTGAGCGCTGGTTCACATTAGGGTTAACCTGTACAGAACTATCAGTCATGTTGTGGTTACTCTGTACTGGACTCTGTGTTACCTAAACCAGTGTTGGTGCAGTAGGATTAGTACAACTTATACTCTCACCATCTTAAGTCACATAATGTGGCAGACGATTTCTCAAAATCTGTAAAATAAGCTTATTATCGTCCGATTCCTCATTATTAATGAATGACCTTTCAGGTTCTTTTGATGTTTGCTCTTCCTTTGATAAAGGAAAACACTTCATAGATTTCTTTGTAGTTTCCTTTGCATCTTTCTTACTGTTCTTAGACATTGCAGGAAACAACCTAATGCCTTGCAGGGTTTCTAATCTCCACTGTTTTTGGTCATTATCCCACCCAGCTTCTGCTAGTCGCTTCTCTGCTCTTCTTATTTTCTGCTCAAATTTCAATGTCTGTTGTTGTCTAGCTACTAGCTCCCAGATCACTAATGCATCAAACTGAGCTGGTCTTGGTGGAGGTCTTAGACCATACATCACCAGTCTCAGATTCTCCAAACTTCTCAAAATAAATGTCCCATTTTCACGACATGTTAAACACCCTTCCTTCTCTGTGATTTTAATCCAATGTTTTAGCCAAAGACATGCTTTGTTACCTTTCTCCTCAATTACAATATATGCTGGAGTACTTTCTGGGGGATAAATTTCTCCTTGCCTAGCCGAAATAGACTTATTTCCGCTAAGAACACTTTTTAAAGCTTTGAAAAACGTCCTTTTCACAAATTAAAAAAAAAAAAAAATAATCAGAAAGTGACTGTAATCCCACAATCCTCTTTGTCTCCCTTCTCAATCAATTGTGCTTCATGGTTGTCCACTAATCCGTGCGCGACCCTTCTCACTAACCAACCTATCCCAGCGCGGCATAAAAAATCATGTCACACTTACACACATCAGCTTGTCCTCTTAAACTCATGAACCCTCAAAACTAATTCAAAATTATTTGCAAGCACTTCATCAAAACCCAATAATAAAACAAATCTGTCTGTTCACTACAGGTAGGGTAAATCTCAACTGCTTCAGGAACCTTTCGGAATTTTCATTGACGGCTTTCACTCTTGCAGCTAATCTTTCTTTCTCAGTTTCTCAGATTCGCAAGAAAAATTTGACCTGCAAATTTCACTCTCAACTGATCGTTGGATAATGTCCTGGTGCACATAGGACTCGCCAAATCTCAGTCAAAAAGACCTAACACTCAATTTGACTCTCAAACTCGACCTGCCAATCACGTCTGATCGAACAAGTATCTCATTATACTTTTCAATATACTCAGGAGTCTTAGACCTACACTGTGAAGTCCGTATACCAAAAAAACCACGTGAACAATTTTTCCTGAGCACCAAGTGCCACACACATGTGAAGTTTACCGACTTCCCTACTCTCACACTTCAGAGTATGCTGACTCCCTCTTTAACCATATATGGAGTATGCCAACTCCCCTAAAATCTCACAAACAACTCAATCAACTGCAAATTAGCTAAAGCTGTGCAAGCGCATAATCTACTTAATTTGACCTAACCATAGAACCCTGAGAACACTCCTCATCAACGTAGGCAAACTCCAAGGACTGGGGAAAGTCACTTTGGGCATTTAGGGACACATATTCTCCATATTATACAACAACTTCAAAAACAATAATCAAAACAATTAAATCAATTTATACAACTTCTGACGACATTTAAAGGGATACAAACCATCCAATTCTGCTACCAAAACTGTTAAAGCAGGAATCTCTGCTATATTTTAGTCACAACAGGTAAGATAGCGGATTTCATACTTCTTGGTCGATGAACCAAACTGAATCTGCTTTAAAGAAAACGTCAGAAGCATCAAGTCAAATATCAAACAATGCACTATACATCATTATAAAACCAATAAAGACGCACCATGATCAATGCAAATATTAATAACCACACCAGTTTATTAAGAAGTTAAAATAGTTATTTCCTTATATTAACAATGCTAAAGTCACAAATGTTATTCTCAAGTTCAATTGATACATGTAAAGAAACAATAAAGGCTGATTTTGTTGGCAAATTAACCTAAGCTTAATCAATGCAATGAGAATTATTATTCCAATAGAAAATACACAGAACCATAGCAATAGAATCTGAGCAAGACAAATTGAATACATTGAATTAACAGACAGAGAGTCAATGATCATTCATGAGTATGAGAGAAACACCTCACTACCTACTAATTAGCATTAACATGTTGGGCTTCATGTAAAAGATTTAGTAACGTGAATTTAGAAAACATTTAGCAATGGCGCTATTAAAAAAGTAGCAGTTGGTACCTGGAAAACAAGAGACAAATAGCAATACACAGTTCATACATTTACCCAATTTCTAAGGTAATCAGCAACAACTTCTACGTTATCAGAAGGATAACAGTATCAGCATCAGGAACAGGAACAAGGTAAGGGGTGATGGTTTAGTGTTTGGACTATAAGATTACTAAACCATCAGAGCATTAGTTCAGTATTGAACAGACATAGTAAACTCAGAAAATAATAAAACACCAGAATGTCAGTAGACAGTCTGGCAAAGTATGAAATGTCAAAGTGACAGATCAAACCAAAGGCACAAAGTGAAGTCTCTGGAACCCAGGAAAGTAAAAGCACGAGAGAGAGCCCCAAACCAATGGCGACTGAACATTAAATTACACTCACTAAACAATTTCATTGGTAAAAACATTGTACGAGGGGAAAACGTCCAATTACATGGATATTAGATATCAAAAATACAACGAAGATAATACAAAAAATTATTAGAAGTCACTAAATGGCTTCTACGCTATTAACGTTATCAACACTTTAACAAAATGTATCTTGCACACTTCCTTCTTCAGTTGCATCTGTTGGCCCTTTTGTTTGGCATCTTCCGGATTTGCTTCTACTAGACAGTGGTTACACTGATATGGAAACATTTCTCATTTCCCTCAAGAGAAATACATGAGTTAGACACATGGATACAGACAAATATGCGAATTCAATGGATGAAGTTTGTTAAATATCAGACGTGACGTCATGAGAACAGAGTCCACTAGAAACATTTAATACAGAAAACATTGCACAGTGGTCTTGCTCAGCTTCAGGCCCAGCAGACAACAAGAATTACTTGTAGTATTTCAGCATTTATTTTAGCATAGAACGTTCTTAAAGAGACATAATTTTTCCATTACAATATTAGTTTAAGGTGCAGGCCTTTCACTTGATGGCGGCCACTAAGTAAAGCACATTATGCATGATACATAAAATTTACCATACAATGATTTAGATATTGAAATCTAATTATGATTACATATGAGGAAAATAGTAGTACAAAAATTATGCTCTCACAATGGCACTACAGATTTCTTCTCATATCAACAAATTAGCAAAGCTACGAATAAAATCCTCAGTGTTACTTTGCAATTTTTTAAAATTAGGATCATAATTCTAGAAGTGAAATTGGCAAAAGTTCTGTTCCTAGACAATCCCTGATCTGAAATCGGCGAGGAGAACAGGGGCAAAAGATTTACAAATCTTAGTGACCCATTTTATGCCACATTTTGATCGTGGTATTGAGCACCTGTCTTTTTGAATATATGAGCATTGTTCTATTTTTCATTCACACTTATAGTCTTCACACAAAATGCTGCAGTATTTTTGAATCTCCACTGAGAACATGTTTTGTTTATTGTTAAGGCGTTCATAGATAGTGAAGTCTTTGCAAAAACGCCCTTGTAGTGCAGTGCATAAATCTGTAGTAGCAGAAGGGACTACACAGAGCCACTTGTAAAAACCTAAAAGCTGATTTCCACTTTGATAAATCTATTTCACTGCCACTCTCGCTTGTATTTTTAATGATAGCTTTGCTCCACTGCTTTGAAATCTGTTTGACTGGTTTGTTCAACAGTTCACAGACACGTTATTGGCATGCTTAATTTGTGTGCTCAGGGATGCCTTCCAGGGTGATACAATGGCATTATTTCTGTGAGGGAGGTTGAAATGTGCATCTTAGTCAGCTAGAATAACTTGAGGTTCCAGGCTTTCTTTTATTTCATTTTTCTGGACTCTTAATTCAACCTCCTATTTAGTTATTAGCTTGAGTTAGCAACCATAAAGAAAAAAAAATGTCACAAGTGATTAAGTAAACAGTTTGGAAGATTAAAAGGTCTACAGGTAAATAAAGGATAAATATTGAATTGATCAAGAGAAATTACTCCACCTAGCAGCACTCTACATGAAAGTAGATTCAAAGTTGTGTTCTGATTCCCTTCAAAATTATGACCTTGAATGTATTCCAGTACAGTTATTTGCAAACTCGCTGTACTGCTGTATAACAACTGGAAAGCAAACATTGTTTAATGAGCTGATTTTAAACACTACTTTTTCCATAATTCATTTACTGTAGTATGGTGCGCTGACACCACTGCTCATGGTCTAATGAATGTCAATGTTAGTCCAGATGTTGTGTAGTGTTTGCTGATTGATTTATAATGCAGACTTCTGACCACTGTAGAGTGAGCTAGTAAGGGCATCATGATACGTTTGAATGCCACTGATATAGTAGCTGTATTTTGAGGTATCTTGCTTCTTGATGAATCTTATTTTGGGCATATGTTTTAAAAGGCCAATTACGGTCACTGGGAAGGATGTAGCACTGAAAGATCCTGAGGAGTAAATGTTTGAGATCGCTTCAGCCCTGCAGAAGAAGTATACTGCAACCCAGTTGGTAGTCTTCAATGTGTGAGCAGGTACTAACCTTTTACTGAGCACTGCACAAAGGCGGTCTGGTAAGATAAATAGAAACTTGAATTCAGAACAAGCAATGGCAAAGTCAAGAACACTTCACCTTTAAAATAAGTTTGGCTATGCTGATGTTTGCCTTTAAGGTATTGTTTAAACAAGTAAAAGAAAAAACATTTCAATATACTAGAGGAAAAGTAGGCACACATGAAAACTGGACACTTTGGGGGTTATTCCAACTTTGGAGGAAGTGGTAATCCGTCCCAAAAGTGACGGTAAAGTGACGGATATACCACCAGCCGTATTACGAGTCCATTATATCCTATGGAACTCGTAATACGGCTGGTGGTAAATCCGTCTCATTTGGGACGGATTACCACCTCCTCCAAAGTTGGAATAACCCCCTTTATTGTCAACATCTCCTGGTATCACCACTATACCACTTACAACATTGTATCTAACTTTTTTCTGGACCTCTATATCTCTAAGAAAAACAGTATTGTGCAACAGTAATTCTTTCTGTGAAGTCTACAGATAAATATCTGTAAAGTTCACAAAATGATTTACTGCTATTACACAATGCGCTAAAATTGCTTTACAAATACTATATGCTCACTGTTTCACTTAGGATTGCTCTTTCTTCACACTCACTGTTATTGCCCTAATTATGATTGTTTCTATGTTAAACAATTGTCACCTAACCTTTGTTGTAAACCAGCTTTGGGTTAAAACATTGTAGTTCCTTAAATAGTTTATCGCTCTAAGGTTTTCTGACAAACTGTGTGTCTGTGTTTTATAAAATTGTAGAAATCCAATAAAAAAAGTATTACCATAAAAATAACTATCACTATGCCTCTGTAAAGATTTTTATTTTATTGCCAACAAAGTTTGTAAAATCTCATCATACATATGTCTGAATCTGATTGTGGTATGTGAAGGTCTGTGATTCCCTGTGTAAAAACATGTTCTTGTCCCTTGCCTGCATTGATTCTTAATTAAGCACTGAGGGATAGTTTGACCTTTTATGGTAGTGATACAGGTTGACAAAACAGTTCAATGGGCTTTTCTTCCATTAGAATCTCAGTTGTAAAATGTTTTGTGTTAAATGAAAATTTAAGAGTGAGTTGATTTGCAATGAACTAATCTAAAAAGTTCAAACAACTAAAATCACAAGGACTAGAGGAGTAATATGAACTAATTTTTTTCACAAAGTAAAAAAATTAACCAGTTGAAGGAAATTATGTTGGATGAATGTGCCCTTTTTTAGGTCTGGCTTGACAACGCAGCTGTCGGCTGACCTTATGTAATCAAGAAAGAAGCTTTGATGAGTTTTACAGAGAGGAAGTGTGCTCCACCCGGATGTTGGTTCATCTGAGTACTACTTTTGATTTATCCAAAGCTGTGTGCTTCCACAGCAATAGTGTGTACCCTTCAAGCAGCTGAAATGTTCTGTTTATCCAACTGCTTGAGGCAGGCTCTGAAGCAGGCAAAGCTATTGTATTTGTCCTTTCCATCTTACTCATGCCACTGTGATAGATGGAGCATGCCTTTTAAGGTCAAACAAAATAAACCACATTGCAATTAAACAACTTCTTCTCTGATTGCCAGGTGTGAGAGTGTATGCTCTTTACAGCAGGTCTTGCTGCTAACTAATACTATAAGCTATTGTCATAAAAAGCTATGCTCAAATCAGTAGGGCAGGCGCATTTATAGTGAGAAGCACACGTTAAAGTTAACAGGCATTTAAGGGTGTATTGTTATTTCTCTTAACATCTGCAAACAGGTGTATTACTACATGGAATCTCGCAATTTGCATTTATAGGCAGGGGTTTTGTTACTAGTTATCCCCTCTAACAAACTATGAGATAATCCTTGTTGGACCTTATACGGGACCTATTATTTCCAACTGTAACTTTTGTTTTACAATTCTAATTTGGTGACTGTATGCCTGAAGGTTGCTTGTTGGAAAGCTTATGGTCAGGCCTGAGTTGGTTATGATGGAAAGCTATGATGAAGGCAAGAGGCTTGATAGGCTCACTGACAGATGCAATGTCTGAAGCCATAGGTCTGGATTCTTTAGTATAAAACCTTAAGGCATCAGCCTTGGATTAATTGTTATGAAAAGCATTTGTTAAAAATACAGGCCTTCATTTTGGATTATTATCCCGCTGTGTTACAGACTGTAGACAGGAATTTTGCTACATTAAATCTAACAAATTACCATAGTAGGCAAGGGTTTTGGTGTTCATCGTTCCCTTTGCCAGACTATGGGAGAAAAATATTTTCATTGTAATAATCCTTGTTAGGCTCTTTTGAGAAAGGTTAAATTTTGTTTTTGCAACTGTAATTGTGTACAAATTTGTACATTTATAACTGTATGCATGATGGTTGCTAGCATATGCACACTTCAGTAGCCCTATGTTGATTATAGTGCCAAGCTAATGGTAAAGGCTGTAAATCTTATTGGTTCACTGGGAAACGTTATGTTAAGCTTTCATATGTTTAATTTGATTATTAGGAAGGGTTATGAGAAAGCCAGAAGGCCTGAATGAAAAACTTTTGGTAAAGTGAATAGGCTTTTGACAGTGCATTATTATTGCACGGGGTCAAAACCTGTAGGCAGATATTTTGTTAAATGGAATCTCACAGACTAACATGGTAAGCTCGGACTTTGGTGTTGGTGACTTACTCCAACAAACCGTGGGCATAAGAGACTTGCAATGAGATCATTCTTATTAGGCCCTCTTAGAAGGGATTTGATATGGTTTGACCAATGTAATCTTGCACATATTTGTAATTTTATACCTGTGTATTGGATGGTTGTCTTGCAGGAAAGCTCATGCCTAATACAGTAGGTCAGAGATAGTTATGATGACAAGTCACTCATAAAGGTTATAAGCCTTATTGGTTATTTGGGAAACGTTATGCTAGATGGCGTAGTTCTGATCTGTTTTTATAAGTTACAATAAAGGCAGTAGGCCTCACTTCTTTATTAGGAAACAAAGATGGTAAAGCCAATATGTCTTTAAACGGTACATAGTTACATATAACATACTTATCACACTCTGTTAAGCTTGCAGACATATTGTTTGCTCCATGAAAGTTCACAGAGTACCTTTGAGGGCAAGGATTTTGGTCTTGATTTCTCCCTCTAACAAACTCGGGGGGGGGATAAAAGATTTGTACAGTAATAATTCTTGCTAAAATATCTTTAGAAGGTCTGACAGGCTTACCTGTTTGCCAGGACCTTGTATTAAAAGCATTGAAAATACACTGTGTGATAGCAGAGTCTGTAGCTGAGACACATTTGCATCCATGATAACAATCAGTGTGGGTCAGTAGGTCAGCCATTCAGACATAGCATCTATTGCCCTATTAGTGGTGGCATTCTTCTGCTCACGTGCATGCACACCTAACAATGAGTGTGTGTCAGTGCTTGACTTGCCAACCATTCTTTCAGTTTTTCATTTTTAACTCCCATTTCTTTCCTGCTTATCTTTTTATTTTGATTACTTTAGAGAATACTACAGGTCCCCAGACAGTGCTAACAAGCTGCTTGCTTGCCATTCATTTAATCTGCAATGTGCCTCATCTCACAAGATCACACTGTCGAGACCAGGTTGTCATGGAATGGTGTTGTCCATAGTTTTTAGGTTGAGCATAGCAGCGCAAGCACTGTTTTTCCGACTTATTTTTCCTTGTGTCTCTACTTCGTGCTCATGGCGGCCGTGGTGCTTTGAATTGACTTGCTTATGTCAACTGTTTTACTTTTCATTTTCAATTTAGGTGAAAGAGTCAGTGGGTAAATGAATGGATGCATAACTGTTAAAATGAGTGTCAGAGTGCAAGTATGATGTCTTGTTGAACACCTCAGGTCATCACTGACGTTCATTTAAAACCAGGCTTATTGGTCCAATGGTACTTTTAGAGGCAGTCCTCATTGGACTTTGGAAATTTAGGAGGATTTGGGAATGAGCAATGTAAGTGAGTTAGTAAAAATAGAATCTTAGAAGGTAGGTTCTAAAAGGTGATTCTCTGATTCCCTGATTCCCTCACACTCTCCCAGTCATTTGTTTTTTTTCAGCACTATAAATGGAAGAGTGTCAAATCTAGCAAGCACATGCATATGATCACCAGCCATTTAAGGTGATGTCCATGCTTTGCAGCTAATCTGTGACATCATTGTGCCTGAACTTTCTGATCTGCTGTCGACCTTACTACTAAATCTCAAAACCACAAGAAGAAGTGATAAAGGTGCGATTCCATAAGCACCTGTAACAGGCATTTCCTAAATGTGAAATGGGCATTTAGGAAATGCTATTACCATCAACTCCAAGTTGACGGTAACCATGTGCCATTTTAAAAAACTGCATTAATATGCATTTTATATAGTGCCATGAAGCGCACACATCCCCCTAGGTCATGTGCGCGCTTTACATGTGAACAAATTATTTTAGGGGTGCATCAAAAGGGGGCCTTGCACCTAATAGGAAATCACAAATTAGGAAATGCAATACCATTTTCACCTATGGGCCCATAGAAACAAATGGATTCAAAATCCTTACTTTTGATTCCCTAATAGTGATTGCTATTCTGTAGGAATCGCTATTAGGGAATCGCTACCATTTCGTATTCCCTAAATAGTGATTTCTTAAAATTCGCTATTTAGGGAATGCAAAGTGGGATTTGGATACATCTGGCCCTTGGTGGTGCAAAAACCAGTTTTCCACACATTATCGTTTATGCGCTCTATAGTTTTGCCAGTGACTCTGCATGTCCATGCAAATTTAGTGGCCATTGCAATGTAAAATGTACTGTATGTAAATGACAGGCACCACCACACCAGTGATTGAAAATGGAACACCGGCTACACACCACACCTTTACAACTCTCCCTCTGAATGGACGTAGCATATTTGCTGCGCTTGTTTTTTGTATGATGCTTGTATTTTCACAGTTCCTAAGACTTAAGTGGGATCATTGGACTGTGGGAGGACGATACAAGTGTCAGAGTGATTTGACTGAAGCGCATTACCGCTTGTTTATGTCGGGGGTACTTAACCTGTGGTCCATACTCATGGGGTCCATAACTGCTTAGAAAATTAAATAGTAGTCACAAATTCATAAAGTATATAAATAAAGAAGCAATATTTAAAACTGAAAATATTAAAACATTCTTCAAGTCTAAAGGAATTTGATATTGGAGGCTAAAAATTAAGTTGGCATCCTCAGATTGATTTTTGGAGCATCAATTGAATTTCGAAAAGCTCCAACTTTGTCATTAAAATTTGTATTTCTTATATTTGTTTGTAACCCAAATAAGATATTTCATCATTTGTGTATTTGTTTGATTATTGCTTGTTTCTGTATGTTGGGTATTGTTATGAGATTCAAATTATCAAAATTGCTTGAACCGGGGTCCCCGGTATACAGAAATGACTCAGTTGGGGTCGCTGGATTACAATAATGATTCAGTTGGAGACCACAGACGTCAAAAGGTTAAGAACCTCTGTCCTAGATAGGTAGTCATTCCATTTGCCCAACAGCTGGAGTATGGTATTGCAGGATGTGTGTCAGGTCTGAGGTATGTCAGCTGTGTGGGCTGTTGTACCTTATGCATTGTATTGTATGAGGGGTGTTCTAATGTGTTTGTTTTGATATTCCAGTAGTCTCTTTAGTGATAACTGTACACCTTTCTGTGTATAGCAGTACGTTATGACAAGCACTGTTGCCGATTTAGTGTGTCTTTGCTGTGTTCGGTGTTTAACAGATGTTGTTTCTAATTTGGTTTGTCCCACTTTTTAGTATCCCTACTGAATAAGAGGACACATTCCACTCCAAACAATAAAGTCTTGCTTTGTTTTTTCATTATTTACAGCTTAATGAGTCACGCAGAGTCCTTAGTGCATCCAAACCTGAACGCACTTCAGAACTTTGTTATTCTACATGCCCTACTGAGCTTATTGATCAGCATTACCCAACAGAGACGAGGAGTAAACCTTCTAGAATGCATCTGCTTTTTTGCATTTTTTAAATGTTTAAATCATTTTAAGTTCATAGTTAGATGCAGGGAGGACAAGTGCTGGTTTACTTCTTACTACTAGCATTCTGGATGACAGAGTCCTTTATGAGAGAAAGAAGATCACAGAAAGAGGACATGTAGGCTATATTAAGGCCCACACATAGGGCATCAGAGGTTAAGGTGCATCTTGTTGCATATTGCCTACGATCTGCAGCAAATGCGGCATTATGGAATCAATGGAATCAATGGGGGAACAGCTGTTTTAAGAGACATCTACCACCATTTAATTTTCTTTTATCCACAAAAGGTGGTAGAAGTCTTGACCTCATACTGCACCTTTATTTACTTCTGTTTTTAGGCTGAGTTCTAAACCAGAAAAAACTCCCCTTACTATTCTTGGCCTGAAGTCCAACTCCTACGATGTGTATAGAAGAACGAGCTACCCTCGACCTTTGTAATGCTTGCAAATGCTGCATCAGAATGAGATTCCCTATGTAGTTTCTGCATGGAAGAGTTTTTAACTACTGTTTCCCCCCAAATTTTTTTTGCAGCAAACCTATAGGCTGTGGTTTAGAACCAACAGGCTTAACACAGCTTTTGTGGATATAAAGGGGGTCATTACGACCTTGGCGGTCTTTTTGCAAGACCGCTGAGGGACCGCCGTGTGGAAGACCGCCTATGCAGGCGGTTTGCCGCTCGGCGTATTATGACTGTTGGCTGCTCTCCGTCGTTATTCCGATGGAGAGCCGCCAACAGCCATACTTGCGGGCGGCGGGGATTGGAGGTTGCTCCACCGCCACGCCAACAGAACACCGTCCAGCGAATCACGTCCTGTGATTCGCCGTGGCGGTGTTCTGTTGGCGGTGTGGTGTCGGCGGAGCTGCCCCCATGGCTCCCGTCCCCTCCCGGAGGATCGACGGACCAGGTAAGTCGATCGTCCGTTAGGGGAGGGAGGTGTTGTGTGTTGTATGCGTGCATGGGGGTGTGCGTGTGTGTATGTAGAGGTGGTGTGTGAGTGCGTGTATGCTTGCGGGGGTGTTGTGTGTATGGGAATGAGTTCATGTATGGCTGTGGGTATGTCTGTATGGATGTGTGCGTGTATGTTTGAATGTGGGTGTGCGTGTCTGACTGTGTGTGTGGATGTAGGCATGTATGTCGGGGTGTGTGCGTGTGTGTGTTGGTGGTGCCTGCATGTGTGTCGGGTATGTGTGAGTAATGTTATGTTGGGGGTCGGGGTGGGGAGGGGGGCCCTGCCACCTTTGGGGGGTGGCAGGGGTGGTGGGGGGTGTAGGGGAGGGAGTCGGGGTGGGGGTGGGGGTGGCGGAGACCCCTATCAGTGCCAGGGAAGGAATTCCCTGGCACTGATAGTGCTTACCGCCATGGATTTCATGGCGGTTGAAACCGCTGGAAATCCACAGCAGTAAGCCGGGTCCAAATACCGCCGGCGGTATACCGACGGCCGCCGGGCTGGAGACCCAGGTCTCCAGCCCGGCGGTCGTCTCCGTCCTGGCGGGCGGGACGGAGAACCAGCGGTTGACCATGGCAGTAACCGCCATGGGCATAATACACCAAGGTAAGACCGCCAGCCTGTTGGCGGTCTTACCGCCGGTTCTCCGCCATCCGCCAGGGTTGTAATGACCCCCAAAGTCTTCTTTCAATGGAGGTACCTTTTAAGGACATTTTAAGTGTGATCAGAGAGGAGCTGTTTGCAATTCAGTCAAGCCAATGGTCACTCATGGATATTTTGGTGGCGTAGTGCTGGGAATCGGTACATAATCGGGAAGTATTCCCATGAGGCCTTTCGGTGTCCTGTGTCAAGATATAGGAGACTCTTTCTTAACAAATAATTTCTTTGACATCAGATCTGCTAACTGTGGACTCTGGATGCACACTAATACATTTTCATTTGTTGTAATCCATTCATAGACTTTTTCCTAAAGGCTTAAGATTTAGTTCCTATAACCGCCAGGCATAAACAATAGTTTATTTATTCCAAGTGTTTCATGGGAGTCTTCACTTGCAAGGAAAACGTAACTGCCCAACATGGTTCCTAAAATTAAATCAAAGGGGGGAACTATGATTATTGTATTATTAGTGATAGTTTGGGCTATACACGTAGTAGTCCTTGATTATACAAATGGCATTCTGGTTGCAAAAGGGAGTTTTTATTTTAGCCTTAATTTCCAAAGTGTTTCAAGCTTAAATATTTTTAAAGTCCTGGTTCTTGAGTTGATAGTGCTTTTGATAACCTCAAAGTAGTTCTTGAATAGTAGTCAGGAGCTATACCTTAGAGGCAGGTTTGTGTGCCTCTGGTGTCACAGGCATTTCCAGTAAGTACAAGGTTGAACCCTTGGCGATGGTGTTAAGGTGGGCCTTACGTTTTAGGTCATCTTAACGGATCAAAATATCTCTGGAGTTTTCATGAAGCTCACCATCTCTGGTGGTACTCGCCACACCCGCAGCCAAGAAACCATTAGACTGCAAACTAAGAATTGTAAAAAAGAAAAAAGAAGGCATTGGGCTTTTTCCATCTATACACCCACAATCTGGAAACACACCCCTATATCCATTACAACTCCCTCAATGCTGCCCCAATATATAATAAGAGTTGAAGGTTTACCTTCTTAAAGACCACTACATCACAGTGCACTAATTGTCAACAATCCAGCTACCTCTCCTATCACTCACTGACTTTATGCTTGTTTTTGCCCTGTACAGTGGTCCGCTATCTTTTGACTACACTCAAAAAATACCATAGAAATACCATATAAATGCCTACATAAATAACTTTGTGCCCTACTCCAGCAGTAAAAGAACAAAGTCTGTGGAGGGCGAGAACCACCTAATGGTTACTTTGTTGAAATATTTTGCATTGAGTGGTTTTGTTAAATGTTTTAAGGTATTAGTTAACTGATGTATTTTCAATTTTGTATTAGAGGTTCATTTAATAAATTCAGTTTCACGTTTATGATTAATACATTGAAAAGTTCAGTTCAGTGATAATTGTTAGTAGGAATATTCATGTTTATTATGTTTTGTGGAGGTAATAAGGGCGGATTCATTCAAAGGTTGTTTGATTGTAATAAACTGTTGATGAGGCTTTCATATTTTTGTTAATGTTCATTTGACTTTACAATAAATTAGTTTACAGTAAAAAGGACCGGATCAGCCTATGCAGAATTGGGAAGAGAATCTGGTTTAATAAGAGTGCGCCATCAAATATGAGAAAGATCTGTTCTAAATTGAGCCAGAGTCTTCATGGCACTGCTCACATTCCTTTGGCCTCAGCGTCTGCTCTTTAGTTTGTCATTATCCTACCCTGCACACTACCTTGGCAATATTTTGGTACTGCACGTAGTTTGCACAGTCACCACACACAAAAACTATACTGCCATTCCTGCCAGTATACCTGACCCTCACCTGACTTTTCATATCGTCCCTCTGTGCATATAGTTTTGACCCAACTCCTTCCGCTCCCATTTCCAACTGTTCTGCCATATCATGGTGTTTCCTCATTTTCTTCCTGCCCACTCTGCATTTTTGCATGTAGTTTATATTGTTGTGACTAGAGTCCTGTTATTTGTTCTGCCCATGTAGATTCATTCTGACTCCACTAATAGCGCCATCTCCTTCTTGCCCAAATGTGAGGTCACAACTGCCTTGCCTGTGGAACAGCTGTGCTCACATTCCTGCTTGTCACTGTCGGCTTGTAGCCCAGCCACAGACCATATTGCCTGCTCACATACCTACCCTTCCCTCCCCGTCCTGGCTCATTGTTCCATCCAATCTCACCAGCATTTAGTTTCTGTTGTGGCAAAATCACATACCCTTCTGGACTGACTCATAGTCAAGGTCTATTTCAGCCAGAAGTACAGTTGTTTCTCCTCCGTCCTGGATCACTGTCTCAAATCCATCCCTCCAGGAACTCTTTCACCAAGACTTGCACAGGGCTCGAAAGAATGACATATATTGAAGGTCACAAAGGCAGTGAAGCCTTGGTAAGATAATATGACTCCAGCTAAATTATGGAGGTCTTCCAGCATGGTCTTTTAATCATTGCATCTCCTGATCACCTAAAGAGGGTACTGATAATTGTACTTCTTTTTGCAGTTGGGCAAAGATAGCTACAATCTGATAAAATTTTCCAGGGCTGGTTTGGGTTCCCAGTCCGGCCCTGCAGACCAGCCTCCATATGGTGTAAAGCAAGCTAGCGCAGCAGGCGAGCCTGACCCCTGCTAGAGAGGTTTGGGGAGGGGTAAGTATCTCCCAAGGAAATTTGGGGAAAAAGTGGCAAAATAGGGCATTTTACTCTACATTTTTCATTATAAATGTATTAACTTTGAAAGCAAATGATGACCTTATGGTGCACCAGGATATCCAGTCACACCAACATACATTCTGACAGAGAACACATCTGGGGCCTGGTATGAAATGGAGCAGGAACTTGAAATCACAGACTAATTTAGAAATTAGACCAAAGCTAGAAAGAGTGCCTAGTATGGAAGCTTTACCACCAATGGAAGATTAGAAGAAAGATGTGGGATAGTGGGCAGTATTGTTTAAAGGAACCAAACATATGGATTTTAGGAGTATTGGGAATAATTATTGGGGTATCACTTATTTCTTGCCACATAACTTTATTTTCCATGATTCATTGTACAGAATGTAGGAAGGGAGATGGTGCTTTGATATATGTATGTAATTGGCTTGTGTTTTAAGCCAAAAATCTTTTTTTTTGTTGCCCAACTCAGGACTGTTTATTCTCAGTCTTTATGCTTCTGAATATGTAGTTTTAAACAAATGTTATTGTTTAGTCATTCGGAAGTCACTTGATAGTAGGAATTCATGACATGTCTCCAATTTGATGCCTTTAAGACCTCACTTCCCATCCAGCTCTGCTTCTCCTTAGGTGTCCTGTGCCATAGGTGCATGACTTTGCACTTGCTTCAACTGAACATTACCTGCCTTTTAAAACCAAAGCTTATTTTTCACTTTATCAATGACATTTACCGTATTACAGATTCGTTTTTCAGCTTATTTTTTGTATTTAGATTTATTGCATACCAAGCTCCACGGAACTTATTAATGCTCTTTACACTATCTGCGGACGTCCCTAATTAGGTCCTTTGCATTATCATGTCAAAATTATTTGAAGACATTGGACTAGTAACTGACACATGTGCGCCCTTCCCCTGCATCCCAAACCTCCCTCTGAGAATGAACTTTATTTTCCCTCTGTACCACCAATCAATAAACAGTTCCTACACCAGAATGTAGGGAGATGTATCTGGGCCCACTGATCTTACGACATAGTGTGAACAGGCAACTTCCTTCACAGGTGTGTCTCAGCTATCTAGTGCCCTGATCCTTGGGCAAGTGTTAAGTGTACTTAACCTGTGGTCCATACTCATGGGGTCCATAACTGCTTAGAAAATTAAATAGTAGCAACAAATTCATAAAGTATATATAAATAAAGAAGCAATATTTAAAACTGAAAATATTAAAACATTCTTCAAGTCTAAAGGAATTTGATATTGGAG
Organism: Pleurodeles waltl; assembly: GCF_031143425.1. Classification (NCBI taxonomy): domain Eukaryota; kingdom Metazoa; phylum Chordata; class Amphibia; order Caudata; family Salamandridae; genus Pleurodeles; species Pleurodeles waltl. Next base: position 516,303,146 of record NC_090440.1, on the reverse strand, counting down.
GCTAAAAATTAAGTTGGCATCCTCAGATTGATTTTTGGAGCATCAATTGAATTTCGAAAAGCTCCAACTTTGTCATTAAAATTTGTATTTCTTATATTTGTTTGTAACCCAAATAAGATATTTCATCATTTGTGTATTTGTTTGATTATTGCTTGTTTCTGTATGTTGGGTATTGTTATGAGATTCAAATTATCAAAATTGCTTGAACCGGGGTCCCTGGTATCCAGTAATGACTCAGTTGGGGTCGCTGGATTACAATAATGATTCAGTTGGAGACCACAGAAGTCAAAAGGTTAAGAACCTCTGTCCTAGATAGGTAGTCATTCCATTTGCCCAACAGCTGGAGTATGGTATTGCAGGATGTGTGTCAGGTCTGAGGTATGTCAGCTGTGTGGGCTGTTGTACCTTATGCATTGTATTGTATGAGGGGTGTTCTAATGTGTTTGTTTTGATATTCCAGTAGTCTCTTTAGTGATAACTGTACACCTTTCTGTGTATAGCAGTACGTTATGACAAGCACTGTTGCCGATTTAGTGTGTCTTTGCTGTGTTGGGTGTTTAACAGATGTTGTTTCTAATTTGGTTTGTCCCACTTTTTAGTATCCCTACTGAATAAGAGGACACATTCCACTCCAAACAATAAAGTCTTGCTTTGTTTTTTCATTATTTACAGCTTAATGAGTCACTCAGAGTCCTTAGTGCATCCAAACCTGAACGCACTTCAGAACTTTGTTATTCTACATGCCCTACTGAGCTTATTGATCAGCATTACCCAACAGAGACGAGGAGTAAACCTTCTAGAATGCATCTGCTTTTTTGCATTTTTTAAATGTTTAAATCATTTTAAGTTCAGAGTTAGATGCAGGGAGGACAAGTGCTGGTTTACTTCTTACTACTAGCATGCTGGATAACAGAATCCTTTATGAGAGAAAGAAGATCACAGAAAGAGGACATGTAGGCTATATTAAGGCCCACACATAGGGCATCAGAGGATAAGGTGCATCTTGTTGCATATTGCCTACCATCTGCAGCAAATGCGGCATTATGGAATCAATGGAATCAATGGGGGAACAGCTGTTTTAAGAGACATCTACCACCATTTAATTTTCTTTTATCCACAAAAGGTGGTAGAAGTCTTGACCTCATACTGCACCTTTATTTACTTCTGTTTTTAGGCTGAGTTCTAAACCAGAAAAAACTCCCCTTACTATTCTTGGCCTGAAGTCCAACTCCTACGATGTGTATAGAAGAACGAGCTACCCTCGACCTTTGTAATGCTTGCAAATGCTGCATCAGAATGAGATTCCCTATGTAGTTTATGCATGGAAGAGTTTTTAACTACTGTTTCCCCCCCAAATTTTTTTTGCAGCAAACCTATAGGCTGTGGTTTAGAACCAACAGGCTTAACACAGCTTTTGTGGATATAAAGGGGGTCATTACGACCTTGGCGGTCTTTTTGCAAGACCGCTGAGGGACCGCCGTGTGGAAGACCGCCTATGCAGGCGGTTTGCCGCTCGGCGTATTATGACTGTTGGCTGCTCTCTGTCGTTATTCCGACGGAGAGCCGCCAACAGCCATACTTGCGGGCGGCGGGGATTGGAGGTTGCTCCACCGCCACGCCAACAGAACACCGTCCAGCGAATCACGTCCTGTGATTCGCCGTGGCGGTGTTCTGTTGGCGGTGTGGTGTCGGCGGAGCTGCCCCCAATGGCTCCCGTCCCCTCCCAGAGGATCGACGGACCAGGTAAGTCGATCGTCCGTTAGGGGAGGGAGGTGTTGTGTGTTGTATGCGTGCATGGGGGTGTGCGTGTGTGTATGTAGAGGTGGTGTGTGAGTGCGTGTATGCTTGCGGGGTGTTGTGTGTATGGGAATGAGTTCATGTATGGCTGTGGGTATGTCTGTATGGATGTGTGCGTGTATGTTTGAATGTGGGTGTGCGTGTCTGACTGTGTGTGTGGATGTAGGCATGTATGTCGGGGTGTGTGCGTGTGTGTGTTGGTGGTGCCTGCATGCGTGTTGGGTATGTGTGAGTAATGTTATGTTGGGGGTCGGGGTGGGGAGGGGGGCCCTGCCACCTTTGGGGGGTGGCAGGGGTGGTGGGGGGTGTAGGGGAGGGAGTCGGGGTGGGGGTGGGGGTGGGGGTGGCGGAGACCCCTATCAGTGCCAGGGAAGGAATTCCCTGGCACTGATAGTGCCTACCGCCATGGATTTCATGGCGGTTGAAACCGCTGGAAATCCACAGCAGTAAGCCGGGTCCAAATACCGCCGGCGGTATACTGACGGCCGCCGGGCTGGAGACTCAGGTCTCCAGCCCGGCGGTCGTCTCCGTCCTGGCGGGCGGGACGGAGAACCAGCGGTTGACCATGGCAGTAACCGCCATGGTCATAATACACCAAGGTAAGACCGCCAGCCTGTTGGCGGTCTTACCGCCGGTTCTCCGCCATCCGCCAGGGTTGTAATGACCCCCAAAGTCTTCTTTCAATGGAGGTACCTTTTGAGGACATTTTAAGTGTGATCAGAGAGGAGCTGTTTGCAATTCAGTCAAGCCAATGGTCACTCATGGATATTTTGGTGGCGTAGTGCTGGGAGTCGGTACATAATCGGGAAGTATTCCCATGAGGCCTTTCGGTGTCCTGTGTCAAGATATAGGAGACTCTTTCTTAACAAATAATTTCTTTGACATCAGATCTGCTAACTGTGGACTCTGGATGCACACTAATACATTTTCATTTGTTGTAATCCATTCATAGACTTTTTCCTAAAGGCTTAAGATTTAGGCCCTCATTCGGACCTTGGCGGGTGGCGGAGGCCGCCCGCCAAAGTCCCGCCGTCAAAATACCGTACCGCGGTCGGAAGACCGCAGCGGGTATTTTGACTTTTCCCCTGGGCTGGCGGGCGGCCGCCGAAAGGCCGCCCGCCAGCCCAGGGGAAAACAACCTTCCCACGATGAAGCCGGCTCGTAATCGAGCCGGCGGAGTGGGAAGGTGCGACGGGTGCTACTGCACCCGTCGCGTATTTCACTGTCTGCTATGCAGACAGTGAAATACAAGCGGGGCCCTCTTACGGGGGCCCCTGCAGTGCCCATGCCATTGGCATGGGCACTGCAGGGGCCCCCAGGGGCCCCGTGACACCCCCTACCGCCATCCTGTTCCTGGCGGGCGAACCGCCAGGAACAGGATGGCGGTAGGGGGTGTCAGAATCCCCAAGGCGGCGCAGCAAGCTGCGCCGCCTTGGAGGATTCCAACGGGCAGCGGAAAACCGGCGGGAGACCGCCGGTTTTCCTGCACTGACCGCGGCCAAAGCGCCGCGGTCAGAATGCCCTGCGGGGCACCGCCGGGCTGTCGGCGGTGCTCCCGCCAACCGCGAGCCTGGCGGTCACAGACCGCCAGGCTCGTAATGAGGGCCTTAGTTCCTATAACCGCCAGGCATAAACAATAGTTTATTTATTCCAAGTGTTTCATGGGAGTCTTCACTTGCAAGGAAAACGTAACTGCCCAAAATGGTTCCTAAAATTAAATCAAAGGGGGGAACTATGATTATTGTATTATTAGTGATAGTTTGGGCTATACACGTAGTAGTCCTTGATTATACAAATGGCATTCTGGTTGCAAAAGGGAGTTTTTATTTTAGCCTTAATTTCCAAAGTGTTTCAAGCTTAAATATTTTTAAAGTCCTGGTTCTTGAGTTGATAGTGCTTTTGATAACCTCAAAGTAGTTCTTGAATAGTAGTCAGGAGCTATACCTTAGAGGCAGGCTTGTGTGCTTCTGGTGTCACAGGCATTTCCAGTAAGTACAAGGTTGAACCCTTGGCGATGGTGTTAAGGTGGACCTTACGTTTTAGGTCATCTTAACGGATCAAAATATCTCTGGAGTTTTCATGAAGCTCACCATCTCTGGTGGTACTCGCCACACCCGCAGCCAAGAAACCATTAGACTGCAAACTAAGAATTGTAAAAAAGAAAAAAGAAGGCATTGGGCTTTTTCCATCTATACACCCACAATCTGGAAACACACCCCTATATCCATTACAACTCCCTCAATGCTGCCCCAATATATAATAAGAGTTGAAGGTTTACCTCCTTAAAGACCACTACATCACAGTGCACTAATTGTCAACAATCCAGCTACCTCTCCTATCACTCACTGACTTTATGCTTGTTTTTGCCCTGTACAGTGGTCCGCTATCTTTTGACTACACTCAAAAAATACCATATAAATACCATATAAATGCCTACATAAATAACTTTGTGCCCTACTCCAGCAGTGAAAGAACAAAGTCTGTTGAGGGCGAGAACCACCTAATGGTTACTTTGTTGAAATATTTTGCATTGAGTGGTTTTGTTAAATGTTTTAAGGTATTAGTTAACTGATGTATTTTCAATTTTGTATTAGAGGTTCATTTAATAAATTCAGTTTCACGTTTATGATTAATACATTGAAAAGTCCAGTTCAGTGATAATTGTTAGTAGGAATATTCATGTTTATTATGTTTTGTGGAGGTAATAAGGGCGGATTCATTCAAAGGTTGTTTGATTGTAATAAACTGTTGATGAGGCTTTCATATTTTTGTTAATGTTCATTTGACTTTACAATAAATTAGTTTACAGTAAAAAGGACCGGATCAGCCTATGCAGAATTGGGAAGAGAATCTGGTTTAATAAGAGTGCGCCATCAAATATGAGAAAGATCTGTTCTAAATTGAGCCAGAGTCTTCATGACACTGCTCACATTCCTTTGGCCTCAGCGTCTGCTCTTTAGTTTGTCATTATCCTACCCTGCACACTACCTTGGCAATGTTTTGGTACTGCACGTAGTTTGCACAGTCACCACACACATAAACTATCCTGCCATTCCTGCCAGTATACCTGACCCTCACCTGACTTTTCATATCGTCCCTCTGTGCATATAGTTTTGACCCAACTCCTTCCGCTCACATTTCCAACTGTTCTGCCATATCATGGTGTTTCCTCATTTTCTTCCTGCCCACTCTGCATTTTTGCATGTAGTTTATATTGTTGTGACTAGAGTCCTGTTATTTGTTCTGCCCATGTAGATTCATTCTGACTCCACTAATAGCGCCATCTCCTTCTTGCCCAAATGTGAGGTCACAACTGCCTTGCCTGTGGAACAGCTGTGCTCACATTCCTGCTTGTCACTGTCGGCTTGTAGCCCAGCCACAGACCATATTGCCTGCTCACATACCTACCCTTCCCTCCCCGTCCTGGCTCATTGTTCCATCCAATCTCACCAGCATTTAGTTTCTGTTGTGGCAAAATCACATACCCTTCTGGACTGACTCATAGTCAAGGTCTATTTCAGCCAGAAGTACAGTTGTTTCTCCTCCGTCCTGGATCACTGTCTCAAATCCATCCCTCCAGGAACTCTTTCACCAAGACTTGCACAGGGCTCGAAAGAATGACATATATTGAAGGTCACAAAGGCAGTGAAGCCTTGGTAAGATAATATGACTCCAGCTAAATTATGGAGGTCTTCCAGCATGGTCTTTTCATCATTGCATCTCCTGATCACCTAAAGAGGGTACTGATAATTGTACTTCTTTTTGCAGTTGGGCAAAGATAGCTACAATCTGATAAAAATTTCCAGGGCTGGTTTGGGTTCCCAGTCCGGCCCTGCAGACCAGCCTCCATATGGTGTAAAGCAAGCTAGCGCAGCAGGCGAGCCTGACCCCTGCTAGAGAGGTTTGGGGAGGGGTAAGTATCTCCCAAGGAAATTTGGGGAAAAAGTGGCAAAATAGGGCATTTTACTCTACATTTTTCATTATAAATGTATTAACTTTGAAAGCAAATGATGACCTTATGGTGCACCAGGATATCCAGTCACACCAACATACATTCTGACAGAGAACACATCTGGGGCCTGGTATGAAATGGAGCAGGAACTTGAAATCACAGACTAATTTAGAAATTAGACCAAAGCTAGAAAGAGTGCCTAGTATGGAAGCTTTACCACCAATGGAAGATTAGAAGAAAGATGTGGGATAGTGGGCAGTATTGTTTAAAGGAACCAAACATATGGATTTTAGGAGTATTGGAAATAATTATTGGGGTATCACTCATTTCTTGCCACATAACTTTATTTTCCATGATTTATTGTACAGAATGTAGGAAGGGAGATGGTGCTTTGATATATGTATGTAATTGGCTTGTGTTTTAAGCCAAAAATCTTTTTTTTTTGTTGCCCAACTCAGGACTGTTTATTCTCAGTCTTTATGCTTCTGAATATGTAGTTTTAAACAAATGTTATTGTTTAGTCATTCGGAAGTCACTTGATAGTAGGAATTCATGACATGTCTCCAGTTTGATGCCTTTAAGACCTCACTTCCCATCCAGCTCTGCTTCTCCTTAGGTGTCCTGTGCCATAGGTGCATGACTTTGCACTTGCTTCAACTGAACATTACCTGCCTTTTAAAACCAAAGCTTATTTTTCACTTTATCAATGACATTTACCGTATTACAGATTCGTTTTTCAGCTTATTTTTTGTATTTAGATTTATTGCATACCAAGCTCCACGGAACTTATTAATGCTCTTTACACTATCTGCGGACGTCCCTAATTAGGTCCTTTGCATTATCATGTAAAAATTATTTGAAGACATTGGACTAGTAACTGACACATGTGCGCCCTTCCCCTGCATCCCAAACCTCCCTCTGAGAATGAACTTTATTTTCCCTCTGTACCACCAATCAATAAACAGTTCCTACACCAGAATGTAGGGAGATGTATCTGGGCCCACTGATCTTACGACATAGTGTGAACAGGCAACTTCCTTCACAGGTGTCTCTCAGCTATCTAGTGCCCTGATCCTTGGGCAAGTGTTTGGTGTCAATTACATGGAATCAGTTTGCAACACAGAAGTCCAGTTTAAGCAGATAGACAGGTAGGCGGGGGGGCTTCCCAGCCACAGAAGTGGGAGCTCAAGGCAGTGCATGTGGGCAGCTGTGGGTCACCACAAACAGTAATACACAGCAGGCTGCAATGCACCCCAGATTTTTCAGGCCCGGAACAGACTGGGTGCCAACTTGCCCCACCAAAGTATGGAAGGCCAGGTGTGCCAGTAGTGTAAGTCTGTGGTGGAACCAGTGCTTTAAATGGGCCGGTACTGCCCGGTACTGAGTACCAGCACTTTTTTATTTTGAGAGGGAGAGTACCGGCACATCTCAAGAAAAACGTAATACTTTGAATTGGAGAGTACCGGCACTTCTCGGAAACAAGCAGGTACTCTGGCACAGAGTACCTGCACTTTATTTTTTCCATTTCAAGCACTGGGTGGAACCCTGGGAGGGGGGCATGCAACAGGTTCATGCAAACCCAGGGCTGCAAGGTGGATTCGAAATGCTGAAGATCAATGTGTCCTGCAATTCTCACTAGTTCTGGCAACTTGCTGTGTTCTTCATCTATGTGCAAACTGAGTGATTCACTGCCAAGAGTCACAGGCAACCTTTGCAATGTTAATCCACCTGCGAGTGCAGGAGAGATGGCAGTAAGCCAGCACCGGCCGTCCACCACCTGTAGGAAAGTGCCACTATTGGCATAGTTACCCCCCCCACACTTTTTGCCTAGTGGTGATGCCAACTTTGATTGAAAGTGTGCTGGGACCCTGCTAACCACGCCCCAGCACCAGTGGTCTTTCCCTAAAACTGTACCTTTGCTCCCACAATTGGCACAGCCGTGGCACACAGTTAAGTCCCTTGTAAAGAGTACCTATGGTACCAGGGGCCCTGTGGCCAGGGAAGATCTCTAAGGGCTGCAGCATGTCTTATGTCACCCTGGGGACCTCTTGCTCAGTACATACACACTGTCTTGCAGCTTGTGTGTTCTGGTGGGGAGAAAAAGACAAAGTCGACATGGCACCCCTCTCAGGGTGCCATGCCCACAAACCACTGCCTGTGGCAAAGGTAAGTCACCCCTCTAGCAGGCCGTACAGCCCTAAGGCAGCATGCAGTATACCACAGCTGCATGAGCAATATGCCCCTACAGTGTCTACGTCCATTCTCAGACAGTGTAGCCATATTGAGTATATGGTCTGGGAGTTTGTCATTACAAGCTCCACAGCACCATAATGGCTTCACTGAATACTTGGAAGTTTGGTATCTGATTTATTGAAAAATGCACACAGAGGGAATCTTATAGATGTCCCCTGTATGTTAGCCCAACTGCTAGTGTAGGACTGACCGGTCTGTGCCAGCCTGCCACTTTCAGATGAGTTTCTGACCACATGGGGCGAGTGCCTTTGTGCACTCTGTGGTCAGAAACAAAGTCTGTCCTGGGTGGAGGTACTTCACACCTCCCCCTGCAGGAACTGTAACAACTGGCGGTAAGCATCAAAGGCTCTAGCCTCAGATTACAGTGCCCCAGGGCACGCCAGCTAGTGGAAATGCCCACCCCAGGACAAAGCTCTAATTTAGGTGGCAAGTCCAGTGGGAAATTAGGGAAAACAGGGAGGAGTGACCACCCCAGCCCGGACCACCCCTATGTTGTCCAGAGCTGAGGTGAAACCCTCCCTGCAGAATCCTCCATCTTGGTGTGGAGGACAGAGACCAGGTGGTCCACCCAGCAAGAAAGGGTCCCCAGGCGATTAGGAGCAAGAGCCCACCCTGCGTGGACCCCTCCAAGCCCCCACGATGGCGCCTGCAGAAAGAATGGAGAGGACCTCCCTCGAGCTCCGGACGAAGATATCCGACACCTAAAGGACACACTGCACCTGCAGCCCCCGGGCCTTGGAGAACCTGACCCCCGGTGCAGCATCGACCAGTAGGTGGCCCTCTGCCCTGTTCAACAAGTGGTGTGCCAGAGACACATCCACGGACCTCACCTGCACCCTCTGAGTGACCCCTGGGGTCCCCCATAGACCTGCATTGGAAACCCGATGTCTTGTTGGCACCCTGCACCTGGCCGCCCCGGTGCAGCTGAGGGTGTGTGTTTGGTGCCTACTTGTGGACCCTCCAGTGCTCTTCTAAACCCCGCTTGTCTGCCCTCTGACACGTGGGTACTTACCTGCTGGCTGACTGGATTCTGAGTACCCCCCATCTCCATAAGAGGCAACGTTCATTTGGTTCCTCTTTGACCTCTGCACTCGACCGGCCCTGCATTATTGGTGGTGGGTGTTTGAGGTTAACTTGAACCCCCACTGACAGACTACCTAAAAACTGCAGATAGGAATTGTAAGTCAAATACTTACCTGTAAAATTGTTCAATCTTTTCTTCCCCCAGGAACTGTTGAAAATTGCAGTGTCCACTTTTAAAATAGCTTTTCGCCATTTTAAAGAAAACTGTATTCATTGTTGATTCCATTCAAAGTCCTGATTATATCTATGAAAAGTCCCTTTCATTTTATGTACTTACCTGCAAACTGTATCTTGTGGTTCTAGAAATAAATTAACAAAAGATATTTTTCTATATAAAAACCTATTCGTCTGGAGTTAAGTCATTGAGTGTGTGTTTCTTCTATTGCCTGTGTGTGTACAACAAATGTATAACACTACCCTCTGATAAGCCTAGCTGCTCAACCACAAGTAGAGCACTGGTATTATCTATTATTGCCTCTGTCAAGCCTCTGGGGAACCCCTGAACTCTGTGCACACTATGGCCCTCATTACAACCCTGGCGGTCGGTGTTAAAGCGGCTGTAATACCGCCAACAGGCCAGCGGGAAAAAAATGGAATCACGACCATGGCGGAAACCGCCAACAGAGACAGCCACTTTAACACTCCGACTGCCACGGCGGTAGAAACAAACACTGCAGCGGTAACAGCCAGACAGGCGGAGGACAAACTACCGCCCACCCTATCACAACAGGCCTATCCACCACCTTTTCTGGGGCAGAACCAACACTCTCAAAAGCACAGTAGAAACAGTACACAGAAGGGAAACCACTCACCTCTCGACACCCAACGCGAAACCAGAACGCCATGGAGTCCAAACTACAGGTGTTACTAATGCTGATCTTCCTCCTGCTCTATCAGGAGCAGGACAGATTCCGTCGACGACCACGGTGAGTACTGCACCTACAACACAGGGGAGGGGGAGGGAAAAGAGAGTGACACACACACGCAACACGCAATACCCCCACCCCTAACCTCACCCACAACACCATACACACAAATACATGCAGCAGCATTACATATACACCCCATCACCCCCTGGAAGAGCGCAAGGACAAAAAGAAATGATTGTAACTATTGCAATCATGAAAAATCTGATAGTCAAAAATCAAAATTCAGTATATACAAATATGTACACCAACTGCACAAGTCCGGATAGTGTACCACTCATTGTCCGTGGCCCACTGGTCCCAAAATGCATGGGCGAAGCCCACACAAGATACCTGACTGGAAACGGAGAGAACACTGCTGGGGCATCAGATCGAAAATATATAGGCACCTCAGGGGAAGAGTGAGGGGGACCTCAGCCAGATGAACGCACGACGCCACTGCTGCACGAGGGGGATCCATGCCCATTGCTGTATCCTGGGGAGTGAAAAGCCACAGTCTCTCAAGTCTCTCCAGTGGGTGGTTTGCCCATTGCTGTATCCTGGGGACTGCAAAGCCACAGTCTCTCAAGTCTCTTGAGTGGGTGGTTTGCCCACTGCTGTATCCTGGGGAGTGCAAAGCCACAGTCTCTCAAGTCTCTCCAGTGGGTTGTTTTCCCACTGCTTTATCCTGGGGAGTGCAAAGCCACAGTCTCTCAAGTCTCTCCAGTGGGTGGTTTGCCCACTGCTTTATCCTGGGGAGTGCAAAGCCACAGTCTCTCAAGTCTCCCCAGTGGGTGGGTTGCCCACTGCTTTATCCTGGGTAGTGAAATGCCACAGTCTCTCAAGTGGATGTCAATCTCCACTGGTTCTGGAGGGGGCCTGGTGCCCAGAGTGCTTCATCCTGCCAAGGACTGAGGCAGTGGATGTATCTCTTCACCTGTTCTGGAGGGGGCCTGGTGCCCTGAGTGCTTCATCCTGCCAAGGACTGAGGTAGTGGATGTATGTCTCCACTGGTTTTGGAGGGGGCATGGTGCCCAGAGTGCTTCATCCTGCTAAGGACTGAGGTAGTGGATGTTTCTCTCCACTGGATCTGAGGGAGCCTGGTGCCCAGAGTGCTTCATCCTGCCAAGGACTGAGGTAGTGGATATATCTCTCCACTGGTTCTGGAGGGGGCATGGTGCCCAGAGTGCTCCACGTGCAGTGTGGCCGGTACATTTCCCTCACCTGGGTGTTTGTGCCACGAGATTGCGAAGTACAGGTATCATGATACGCCACAGAGGCAGCGACATACCCCACACTGCAGCGGCTTGCATTCCACCTGCAGGTGCAAACAGTGATTTAAGTCATGCCCCATGGAAGCTGGCCAGGGTCCAGGAAGTCTCCTCCAGCCTCGGACAACTGACCACTGGGGATGGTAGCCATTTCAGCGGTGGTGCCACTGTCCGAGCACATCGCGGGGCTGGTGGCGGTGCTTGCGGCGGTGTCTGTGGCGGCGGTGCTGGTAGTGGTGCATGGGTCAGCACCTGCTGAGGGACACAGCATGACGTCTCCTGCAGCCTTGGATGGCTGCCCACTGGGGAAGAGGCTGGGGACTGTCGCTGAGGCTGTAGACATTCCGGTGGCTGTGCAGGTGGCAGTGCAGGTGGCAGTTGTGGTAGCGGGACAGCTTGCGGTGTTCGCCGCCGTACAGGTTGGTGTGGTCGTGGACAGAAGGTGTGACACTGGTCCCTCAGTCGGTGCCACCGTGCCCTCTCCTGACCTGCTCTTGTGCTTTTGTCCCTTCCCCACCTTTGATGGTGCCGCAGTTGTCTTGCCACTGTCCCCTTTTCTTTTTGCTGAGCCCTTGGTAGCTGGTAGGTGCTGCTTCTCTCTCCGATGTGGGCACCTTTTTCACCTTGGCAGGTGGCGGAATGTCCTTGGCCTCGCTATGTGGCCCACTGGCAGCCCTGATGGGTGGCGCACTCTATGACCCCGCTGTTGCTGGCACCACTGTGCCTGGGGATTTGGTGGCTGAGGTGCTGGGCTGGGACCTGGAAACCCTGGCCCTAGTGGAAGGAAGGGGGGCAGGAGGTGTAGGGAAGAGGTCAATGTTAGCCAGGAAGAGTTTTTTAGACACACTGGGACGGGAAGATGGAGGGGGTTTGGGAGTGGAGGAAGAGGTAGTGGTTGTAGGAGGTGTACGTCTGCTGAATTTGGGTGAAGGTACATGGGCCAGAGGCTGTTGTGAGGTGGATGGCTGTTGGGTGGGTGTGTGCCTGCGTTTGTGTACTTTGGGAGGAGGGCTCACAGACACACTGGGAGAGGACACTGGGGATGTGTGAATGGTAGTGGGGGTGGTGATATCACGTGAGCGGTGTGTGGTGATGGGCGTGCTGGTGATGGAGGTAGTGGCCGATGGTGTAGTGCATGCAGGTGTGAGTGGCGATGAAACAGGGAGGGAGGAGGAGGACGTGGAGGAGGGTGACACAGTGGAAGCAGTGGATGTTGGTGTGTCTGCATGGGGATGGGGGTTGTGTAAGTGCCTGTGGGATGTGTGGTGCTTATGTTTGCCATGTCCACGCTTGTGTGTTGATGAGTGTACATGCTGGTCTGATGGTGTGCTTGGGATAGGCTAAGGTACAGGTGATTGCGTCTGGGTGGAGGAAGTTGGAGGGGGGAGGCTGGACACAGGGACAATGGCTGCCATCAGTGCTGAGGCCAGAGCCTGAAATGCTCTCTGCTGGGCCGCCTGCCCAGAATGAAGGCCATCCAGGTATGCATTTGTTTGTTGCAAATGCCTTTCAACACCCTGGATGGCATTCAAAATGGTAGATTGCCAAACAGTGAGCGATCTCAGGAGGTCAATAGCCTCCTCACTGAATGCAGCAGGGCTGACTGAGGCAGGGGCTAAGGTGCCTGGGGCGAAGGAGATGCCCACCCTCCTGGATGAGCGGGTACGGGACACACGCTGAGGGGCTGGTAGGGGGGGTGGCGGCTGTACCTTTGATGCAGTGGGCACAGAGGTGCCCGCCACTGCAAGGGAGCTCACATCAGAGGAGGAGTCGCTGTCACTGGTGTATGCTCCTGTCCCCGCAGTGGAGCTCCTCTCGCCCTCCTTCCTACTGGTGGCTTCAGACTCCGTAAATTCACCCTCCTGGGTCATGTGGGTTGCAGCTCCCTCCTGCTCCTGTGCCAGTGCTCCTCCGCCTGATGATGCTATTGCACACAAGAACAGGGAGACCACAAAAAGGGAGGGAAAGAAAGAAGAAAAACATGTTCAGTGCATGCAACACCACTACCGTTGGCGGACACAACACATAGGGAGCAGCCCTCAGCACTACGCCATGCACTAACAGTTCCTAGAAAATTCACCTGACCATGGGGTACGAGGCCTAAGGCCAATTGCTGCACACCTGGAAGTCACAGGAGCCTGACTGGGTGTAGATGTCTCTTACCACTAGTGGGGTTGCTGTACAACATAGCCTGCCCCACAAGGGACCTTGCCTACCAAGTTCGCCCTGGCCTAGGGGAACCCACTTCCCACCTCCCCCACCCAGACACCTCGTAATGCGCGTAGAGTCAGCTGAATGAGAGTGTACTCACCCCCTTGTGGCTGCTCTGAAGCCCTCAAGCGCCCATCCAACTCCGGATAGGCCACCGCCAGAATCCGGGACATCAAGGGGGGGGGGGTCATGGTGCGACAGGCACCCCTTCCACGTTGGGAGGCCATCCCCAGCTGGGCCTCCGCCATCTTCTTGCTCCAGCGGCGCAGGTCCTCCCATCTTTTACGGCAGTGGGTGCTTCGTCTGTGGTAGACCCCGAGGGTCCGGACGTCGTTGGCGATGGCATGCCAAATACCCTTTTTCTGGTGGCCGCTGACCTAGAGGAATGGTACAGGGGGAATGGAAATTACTCACCCATCCGGACCGTCATACTCATTGCCCACCAGTTCCCATCCATGCCCTGACGCACATACACTCGCATAAAATCGCAGTTTGCGCCATGCAAAATGCCCATCGCGATGCACATTCACAATTTGCAAGTCGGTACTGACTCGCAAATTGTGAATGTGACTCGCAAATAGGAAGGGGTGTCCTCTTCCTATTTGTGACTCGCATCGCTATGCTAAATTGCTTTGTGACCGTGAATGCGATTGCAAAGCAATTCAAAGTTACCACCAGTATCACACTGGTGGTAACCCATCCGCAAAAGGGAAGGGGTCCCTAGGGGACCCCTTCCCCTTTGTGAATGTTGCCCAAAATGTTTTTCAGAGCAGGCAGTGGTCCAATGGACCACTACCTAAACTGAAAAAAACAAACCAAATGGTTTTGGTATTTTATTTATTTTGCAACTCGTTTTCCTTTAAGGAAAACGGGCTGCAAAATAAAAATAAAAAACTGCTTTATTTAAAAAGCAGTCACAGACATGGAGGTCTGCTGTATTCAGCAGGCCACCATCCCTGTGAGTGCAGGGACTCGCTATGGGGTCGCAAAATGCGACCCACATTACTAATATTAATGAGGTGGGTCTTTGCGACCCCATAGCGAATCGCAGACGGTGTCTGAGTCACCGTTCTGCATCTGATTTTGCAAATCGGAAATTGCGAGTCGCATTGAGTTTGCAAAATCGGAACTACCTACATCTGGCCCTTACTTACTAACTTAACTAATTCGAGCAAGGATTTGAAGGAATTGAAGGAACCAGGGGTTTGGGAAAAAGTTGGAAATGGATTTGCTTCTGTAGGCAATTGGTTTAGTCAAATTTGGAATGGGGTATTATGGAAAATTGTACAGGGAATATTAATTGTGATTGTTTCTATACTAGGATTATGGGGTACATGTAAATTTTGGTAAAAGATGGTCTAAAAATGATCAGAGGAGGGAAGAACAACCCAGGAGAATACTCTATAGAGAACATTTAAGAATAAGACAAAGTACATCATAAACTGAATTATAAAGGTGATGGTAAAGAAAGGTGTGATGACATATTTAGTCATCAGAGGAGGGACTGTTGAAGCAGATATGTTAATTAAGAAAATTATTATTGATATATTTGTGATTACTAATGAGAAAATGCGTAGAGAAATTAATCATAAAGAAAATAATGTGCACGTTTGAAAATGTGCCCTCGGGGTGTGATCACCATGTGTACTAAAATGACAGAAACTGTAAGAAATAATGAAAATATATGAGAAAAATGTAATATTATGTCATAATGAGATGTATAACCTATGTTTTGCATTAATTTGTAGTGCTAAGTTAGCTGGACTAAAGGCCTAGTTTCCCTGGGCCTCGCGCAACAAAAACTATAGGTTAAAGACATATCTGCTGATTGACTGACCAATTAGCAATTAGGGGGATAGACTGGGAGACCCTAATGAAAAGTCATGACAAGGGGCTAAAATTCTGAGTTGCGGGAGGAAAATTTATGATGTCAGGAGACGCTGCCCGAGGTGCTGATATTGGGCTCATAATCTGTGAGCCTGATCCATAGCTGACTAATTGATGACCTGAAGATGCAGACTGACTTGTTGCTGATCCCACCTGGATAAGTAGCTATGAAAATGTGACTGACAGTTTTATGCCTTTTCTTCTAGGTACCAACTGCGCTGATCATAGAAATTCTCACTTAGGTAGAATTTTCCAAATTAACTTTTTCTTCAAATATTTTTTCGCATGAAGACCCACATGCTGATGCTAATCTTGGTTAGGTAGGCTGTTAAGGGTGACGTTGACAGTGACAATGACTGACAAACGTAATTGCTGAACTTCAATATTAATGCTGGCATTCTTAGCTTATGAAAATTGCATTGTTGCATATGTTTACTCCAAGAGATGATGTTTTCAATTAATAAATTAAGTTGATTGAATTAACAGATGACTTAGAGTTGTAATCAATAGGGAAATAAACATTGTTGACTCCTTTATGAGTTGTGGTTATTCATGAGTAGAGGGTTTTAAGGTGTTTTTCTATAAAATGTTACCTTGATTATTGATCTTATTATTGGTCCAGGGGTCACTGTATGCTAGAATACTCCATGCGATCCAAAAGGTTAATCGACCTATACGGGTCCCCTTGTAAGTTTACTTACTAAGGACTAGGTACACTAGCACAATATTACCTTCGGATAAACCTAAAGTAAACAACTGTATATTAGATGTTTGGCAGCTCTTTCATATCTTTGTGCAGCAGCATTTCCATTGTTTATCTGATTGTGAGTATCCTAGGTCAGTTTCTTATGGAACTGAAGCTCTGCTCTGTCCAGGGGCTAATTTCAAGTTCATCTCTTTGTATATTTGGGAGATTATGTGAGGGTTTTCTCCAAATTGAGCTCCAGTTAGAGCGTTAAGTGGTTCCGTTTCTTTGTGGTAGTCTGTGAGCATGGCCCTTGATTTTGCTTTGTATTCTGTGAATAATTAAGTTAATAAACCCAATTTAAACAGGGTTGCTACTGTAAAAGTGAACTTAGAGGTGATTGGCCTGATTCAAACACAAGAACCCCTTTGCCCCTTGTTATTGGATATGTTTAAAGAACACAGCAGGTGAATACCCTCAAGATAGACATTTTATTATTGAGTATTTCTTCTGCTGTGCTACCAGAAACTATATATATATATATATATATATATATATATATATATATACATACATACATATATATATATATAGATAGATATCAAAACAAGGCCCTCTCAGGATTAGAGTGACACATAAATTATGCAAAAAACAAAGGAGAACTCTGGGAAGTTCCCAATTTTAGGTGGAGAGCAGCTCTAGTAAGGAGCACCCTGCAACACCAGCGACACTCTAGATTTGCTCACCTCAAATGTATATATATATATATATATATATATATATATATATATATATATATATACGGAATATTCACAATGGCAGAGAGTATATATCGGGCTTTGGAGATTCAAAAATATCAATTACCTTTATGATCATGACTGTGTTCTATTATATTGGAAAATGTTGGCTCTACTCAAAAGAAGGCTATTCAATTTCTGGATAGATCTTACCAAAGTCTCACTACAACACCTGCACAGCTCCCCTTTAATATACTTCCTGGTTGCTCACTCCAATATCTAATTTCTCACTTTTGAAACCCTACCACTTGCAACATGTAGCTGACTTGTCTAATGCTATTCGGTCATTTTTTCTGTATTAGTGATTCCAGTAACACCTTGACAACTGATTTGCCTGTAATTATTAAGCCTTTCCATAATTCCTCATTTGCATATAGTACTAGTTATGTCTTACTCTACTTTTTTAAAGATCTCAGATACATACAGCTTTGGTCAACCCATGCTGCACCTGGCCTCAGCTTGGAACAGGAGAGCTGGCTGCAGGGCCTGTCCTACAACCAGGCACTGAACCTATCCCTCCATGAGTTGAGTGACCAGCCTCTATTGCCCATGGTATTTAGCCAAGCACAGCAAGGCCAACAGCCATTGGGCAGGCCCTGCCCTGTACAAGTGAGACTAACCCCCATTATGTACAGCCTTTGGATGTGCGCAGTGAAAGTTGGCCACAAGGCTTTACCTACGGCTACACCATGAACCCAACTCTCCCTGGTGGCCATTCCCTGTTAAGCACAACCTTTCAACTGTGTAGCTGTTACTTTATACATTTTACTCATACTTGTTAGACACATTTTCTACTTTTAATTCATTTAAAATCGTTCTCATAATAATATGGTGTAACTCAAACACATGCATTGAAATCAAATTGAAGTAAACATATGAACAAAAAGCAACATTTAAATCATGGTTCTGTTGGAGCAGAAATGTTAATTAAGAAATTATTAATGACTATGGGGGTCAGGGCCACCGACCACGGGAGCACCGCCAACAGCCTGGCGGTGCCCCTTAGGGCATTCTGACCGCGGCGCTTTGGCCGCGGTCAGTGCAGGAAAACCGGCGGTCTCCCGCCGGTTTTCCGCTGCCCGTCAGAATCCTCCAAGGCGGCGCAGCATGCTGCGCCGCCTTGGGGATTCTGACACCCCCTACCGCCATCCTGTTCCTGGCGGTTCGGCCGCCAGGAACAGGATGGCGGTAGGGGGTGTCGCGGGGCCCCTGGGGGCCCCTGCAGTGCCCATGCCAATGGCATGGGCACTGCAGGGGCCCCCATAAGAGGGCCCCGCTTGTATTTCACTGTCTGCATAGCAGACAGTGAAATACGCGACGGGTGCAGTAGCACCCGTCGCACCTTCCCACTCCGCCGGCTCGATTACGAGCCGGCTTCATGGTGGGAAGGTCGTTTTCCCCCTGGGCTGGCAGGCGGCCTTTTGAAGGCCGCCCGCCAGCCCAGGGGAAAACTCAAAATACCCGCCGCGGTCTTTCGACCGCGGTACGGTATTTTGGCGGCTCCCGCCGGGCGCGCGGTGACCGCGCCCGGCGGGAGTCAGAATGACCCCCTATATGTGTGTATATTAATAAGAAAAATGCATAGAGAAATTAATTGTAGAAAATAATGTGCATGTTTGAAAATGTGCCCTAGGGGAGTGATCACCATGTGTACTAAAATGACTAAAGCTATATGAAATATAGAAAAATGTGAGAAAAATGTAGTAATATATCATAATGAAATGCATAACCTTTGTTTTGTATTATTAAGTAAGCTGAACCAGAGGCCTAGTTTCACTGGGCCTTGCTTGCTCTGAACATGGAGAATTCGAACGCCTTGCAAAGGACTGGAAACCAGGGACAGAGACCTTGACCCGCTCAGAGTTCAAGTTGCTTAGCTAGACCATTCTGTAATGTACCAATGGACAGGAGATGATGAAGACAATTTGATACAATTATGTGTAGTGTAGGCTAAATGTACTTTCCCAGGACTTGAACAAAAGAGGCACTGACTGGAGAGTCATATGCAACAATTTTGATACCTTAAGAGCTGGATGATGTCCTCATCGCAAGAAGAACCAATCCGTTTCGTGTAATTTGAAGGTATTAAAATTAGCAGATTCAGTAAACAAAAACTATAGGTTAGAGTCATATCTGTTGACCAACGGAGCAATTAGCAACTAGGGGGATGGACTGGGAGACCCTAATAAAAAGTCATGACAAGGGGCTAAGACTTCAGAATTTAGGCGAATCTGGGAAGAGATTGATGACGTCAGGAGACGCTGTCTGAGGAGCTGATATTGGGCTCATGCTCTGCCAGCCTGATCTGTAACTGACTATTTGATGACCTGAAGACGAAGACTGACTTGTTGCTGATCCATCCTGGTTAGGTAGCTATGAAAATGTGACTGACGATTTTGTGCCTTTTCTTCTAGGTACCAACTGCGCTGTTACGTAGATTCACACTTAGGTAGTTTTTTCCTAATCACTGTTTTCTCTAAATTGTTTTTGCATGAAGACCCACATACTAATGCTAATCATGGTTAGGTAGGCTTTTAGGGATGACGTTGACAGTGACAAATGACTGACAAAATTGATTGCTGAATTACATTATTAACCCCTTTAATGCGGGTGTCGGACACTGCCCGACGCCCGCACTACCTCCCTGGTGCGGGTCACGACCAGTGCCTTCGTGTCTCCCCCCACCCGTGGCACGCTGACTTCACAGTGTTGTTTTCCCCATCGGAGTAGGAAGCGGCCGTAGGGCCGCTTCCTGCTCCGTTGGGGAAAACGGCCCCAAATGGCCTTCCCCACATTCGGGAAGTCCTCGTATGAAAGGGGAGACTCTCCCCTTTCGTACGAGGCCTTCTGCGATCGAGGGCCAGGAAACACCACTAGACACCAGGAATTTCCCTTGGGGGGGGGTCGGCCCCCCTAGGAAAACGGGCCGGCACCCCCCGGACCATATTTTTAAATATCAATATTGGGGCCCACTGGGGGGGCGCGATAGCGCTCGATCGCACCACCCACCAGGGGCTACATTTAAAAAAAAAAAATAACTACATTAACAGGGGGTCGCCCGTAGGTAGGGCGACCCCCTGTGGGGCCATATTTTTAGATTCCAATGTTGGGGCCCCCTGGGGGGGCGCAATCGCGCCACCCCAGGGGCCAATTTAAAAAAAAATAAAAGAAAGAAATTGTCAGGCAGGGCGACCCCCTGTGGGGGCAATTGTTTTTGGGGTAGTTGTAGGGTTTCCCTGGGGGCCATTTTGGCCCCCAAGGAAACCCTACAACTACCAAAAAAAATACATATATATATATATATATATATATATATATATAGAGAGAGAGAGAGAGAGAGAGAGAGAGATTTATATATAGGTATATCAATCCATGTAGATAGATATGTCTATCTACATGGATATGTCTATAGATAGATCTCTCTCTATATATATAGATCTATATATATATATGTATATATATATATATATATATATATATATATATAATATATATATAGATATATATATATCTATAGATATATCCATGTAGATAGATATCTATCTATATATATATATATATATATATATATATATCACTTTTGTCAGTGCATGTGTGGTTTCCCTGGGGGCTGCAATCGGCCCCCAAGAAAACCAGACCCACATATAAAAGTTATATATATATATATATATATATATATATATATATATATATATATATATATATCATATATATATGTGTATATATATATTTGCCACCAGTTGTCTTGCAGTTGCAGCTTGCGTCTTCAAAGCAGTGCACGTGCTTCAACTGACGCATTTCAACTGTAGCTTTTAGGCAGCAATAAAGAAGTCAAGTAAGTCTTGTGATTATGTTTCTGCTACAAAAAGATCAGACTTTTGTCTAGTGGCAGTTTTAGTGCCATAAAGAAGCACAGAAGGTTTATATGACTACTACAAAGAGCAAATATGTATTTTATGTAAATAGCTGGGTACGTTAGTAAAGTCAGCCACTACCTGCACTATAATACAAATGGGTTGTATGTGCGGGGTGGGGGGTGGCTATGGAGAGATGAAGAGCACATTTGCTGGGTGGTAATGAGGGAATCAGAGGAGGAGGACATGGGAGTAGGAGCATCAATAATGATTGTTGGACTGGGCGCAGGAGGTGCTAAAGACTGTGACGAATGGTATGTGACAAGGTGTTTGAGTGTCTTGAAAAAACGTGCTGATTGAGGGAAGAAGGGCAGGTAAGGTGGCCTCTACTGTTGCACGTATCACACACACACACCAGCAATTTTGTGACTGTCTATGTAGGCTAGTGTTTTAGAGCAACAGTTTAGCCAATAGCAGAGATGGCATCTTGATGGATGACTGCTGCTGACGTCACTCTGGTTTCGCAAGAACAGTCTGTGCAACAGGGCAATAGTGGGGTAGCCCAACCCAGAGAGCAGGTGAATGCGGGGGCAAGCACAGAGAGGGTGCTCTCTTGGGAGCTCCCCAATTTAGTTCAGCCCTGAATTCCACTGCCCAAATTGTATTGTGGAGACATCAAAATTATCTATCACAAAACAAACTGGTTTTGTAAGGCAGGCACCTGTGTTTTTGGTCCTGGGTTCGGTGGCTATATAGGGAAACATACTAAACCCAAACATTTCTGGAAACTAGACATCCGGGGGAGTCAACAGAGGTGTGACTTATGTTCATTCCCCAAAGTTTTCTTACCCAGAATACCCTGCAAAGCTGAAATGTTGAATAAAAACTTTTTCTTGCATTTCTGTCACACAGACTACAAGAATATGCTGTGATCCACAAAATTCCTACCGCCCAGTGATTCCTCACCTGTCCTGATAAAAACACTACCCCACTTGAGTGCCTATACCTAGTGCCTGCGTAAGGAATGGATCACCCCAGGGTCAACAGTTGCCACATGTAAGTACCAACATTGACCGCTATGTGATCTATTCCTGTTGCGGGCACTAGGCCTACCCACACAAGTGAGGTATAATTTTATCGGGAGACTTGAGGGAACGCTGGGTGGAAGGAAATTTGTGGCTCCTCTCAGATTCCAGAACTTCCTGTCACCGAAATGTGAGGAAAAAGTGTTTTTTGGCCACATTTTGAGGTTTGCAAAGGATTCTGGGTAACAGAACCTGATCAGAGCCCCACAAGTCAGCCCATCCTGGATTCCCCTAGGTGTCTCGTTTTAAAAAATGTGCAGGTTTGGTAGGTTTTCCCTAGGTGCCTGCTGAGCTAGAGGCCAAAATCCACAGCTAGGCACTTTGCAAAAAACACATCAGATTTCAATGTAAAAATGGGATGTGTTCATATTGCCTTTCCTGTCGCGAGCATTAGGCCTGCCCACGCAATTGAGGTACCATTTTCATCGGGAGCCTTGGGGGAACACAGAATAGCACAAGTGTTATTGCCCCTTGTCTTTCTCTACATTTTTTCCTTCCAAATGTAAGACAGTGTGTAAAAAATACATCTATTTGAGAAATGGCCTGTCATTCACATGCTAGTATGGGCACCCCAGAATTCAGAGATGGGCAAATAACCACTGCTGCTCAATACCTTATCTTATGCCCATTTTGGAAATACAAAGATTTTCTTGATACCTATTTTTCACTCTTTATATTTCAGCAAATGAATTTCTGTATACCCGATATAGAATGAAAACCCATTGCAAGGTGCAGCTCATTTATTGGCTCTGGGTACCTAGGAATCTTGATGAACCTACAAGCCCTATATATCCCTGCAACCAGAAGCGTCCAGCACATGTAACGGTATATTGATTGAAAAAATCTGACATTGCAGGAAAAAGTTACAGAGTAAAAACGCTGAGAAAAATGGCTGTTTTTTTCAGCTCAATTTCAATATTTGTTTTCCAGCTGTTATTTTCTGTAGGAAAACCTTGTAGGATCTACACAAATGACCCCTTGCTGAATTCAGAATTTTGTCTACTTTTCTGAAACACGTAGCTTTCTGGAATACAGTGTTGGTTTGACACCCATTCTTGTCACTAACTGGAAGGAGGATGAAAGCACCAAAAATAGTAAAAATGGAGTATGTCCCAGTAAAATGCCAAAATTGTGTTGAAAAATGTGGTTTTCTGATTCAACTTTGCCTGTTCCTGAAAGCTGGGAAGATGGTGATTTTAGCACCGCAAACCCTTTGTTGATGCCATTTTCATTGTAAAAACCACAAGCCTTCTTCGGCAGCCCTTTTTTCACATTTCTTTTTTTTAAAAACAACATTTTAGGTGTATTTTGGCTAATTTCTTGGTCTCCTCCAGGGGAACCCAGAAACCATGGGTACCATTGGAATCCCTAGGATGTTGGAAAAAAAGGACGCAAATTTGGCGTGGATGGCTTATGTGGACAAAATGTTATGAAGGCCTAAGCGCAAACTACCCCAAATAGCCAAAAAAGGGCTCAGGACTGGGGGAGGGGGAAGACCCAGCAGCTAAGAGGTTAATGCTGGTATTCATAGCTTATGGTATTGCATTGTCGCATATGTTTTTTTTAAGAGATAATGGCCCTCATTACAACCCTGGCGGCCGGTGTTAAAGCGGCAGTAAGACCGCCAATATGCCCGCGGTAAAAAAAATGGGATCACGACCATGGCGGAAACTGCCAAAACATACAGCCACTTTAACATTCCGACCGCCACGGTGGTAGCAACAAACACCGCAGCGGTAACCGCCATCAGAGAGGCGGAAGTCAATGTACCGCCCACCCCATCACAACCCACCCATCGCCAGCTTTTCCGGGGCGGTACCAACACCATCAAAAGTACGGCGGAAACAGTACTTGGAAGGGAAACCACTCACCTCTCGACACTCAACGAAGAACCAGGACACCATGGAGCCCGAGCTGCAGGTCCTCCCCATGCTGGTCTAGCTCCTCATCTACCAGGAGTACCAATGGCGACAGCGATGAGCAGGGTGAGTACTGCACCTAATACACAGGGAGGAGGGGAGGAAAAAGAGAGTGACACACACGCAACACATCACCTCCCCTCCCCCACCCTCACGCACAACACCATACATACAAACACATGCATCAACATTACATTTACACCCCATAACCCCCGGGAAGAATGCAAGGACAAAAGGAATAGAGTCAAATCAGTGATATTTTAGAAATAGTCAGATATACATAAGATTTTTAAAAACAGTATTTACAAAAATATACAATATGTACATAAGGCGGTACATTGTCCACACAAAATGTCAGTGAGCCACTAGGCCAAAACTCATAGGCCAAGCCCACACTTGACTCCTGCCTCAATACGGAGAGAACACTGCAGGGGCATCAGGTCGAAAACACACAGGCACCTCAGGGGGAGGGTGAAGTGGGGTGCACCTCAGCCGGAAGATGGAGGGGGCTCCATGCCCACAGCGATGTCCTGGGAGTGCAAGGCCACAGTCTCTCAAGTGGGTGGGTTGCCCACAGAGATGTCCTGGGGAGTGCAAAGCCAGAGTCTCTCAAGTGGATGGGTTGCCCATTGCCTGGTCCTGGGGAGTGCAAAGCCACAGTCTCTCAAGTGGGTGGGTTGCCCACAGCGATGTCCTGGGGAGTGCAAAGCCACAGTCTCTCAAGTGGCTGAGTTGCACACAGTGATGTCCTGGGGAGTGCAAAGCCACAGTCTCTCAAGTGGGTGGGTTGCCTACTGCTTGGTCCTGGGGTGTGCAAAGCCACAGTCTCTCAAGTAGGTGGTTTGCCCACTGCTTGGTCCTGGGGAGTGCAAGGCCACAGTCTCTTGAGTGAATGCCTTCTTCTGGTTCTGGAGGGGGCTTTGTGCCCAGTGTGCTTCATCCTGCCAAGGATTGGGTGAGTGGATGCATATCTCCACTGGTTCTGGAGGGGGCGTTCTGCCCAGTGTGCTTCGTCCTGCCAAGGACAGGGTGAGTGGATGCCTTCTTCCACTGGTCATGGAGGGGGCTTTGTGCCCAGTGTTCTTCGTCCTGCCAAGGATAGGGTGAGTGGATGCATATCTCCACTGGTTCTGGAGGGGGCTTTTGCCCATTGTGCTTCATCCTGACAAGGATTGGGTGAGTAGATGCCTTCTTCCACTGGTTCTGGAGGGGGGTTTGTGCCCAGTGTGCTTCATCCTGCCAAGGATTGGGTGAGTGGATGCATAGCTCCACTGGTTCTGGAGGTGGCTTTCTGCCAAGTGTGCTTCATCCTGCCAAGGGTTGGGTGAGTAGACGCCTTCTTCCACTGGTTCTAGAGGGGGCTTTCTGCCCAGTGTGCTTCATCCTGCCAAGGATAGGGTGAGTGGATGCATATCTCCACTGGTTCTGGAGGTGCCCAGTGATGCAACACTTGAGGTGTGGCAGTTCACAGTCCCTCACCTGGGTGTCTGAGGCACGAGATTTGCAGGGACCAGGTTGCATGATAGTACATGGAGGCAGGGCTAGACTCCATCCGGCGACTGCTACGGTTGCAAACTGGTGGTAGTGCCGGGGCTGGTGGGGGTGCCAGTGGTGGAGGGAGGCTCCAGCCCTTCTCCTGCAGCCTCGGACGGCTGCCCACTGGGGCTGCTGCTGCTGACAGTAGTGGTGCTACTGTCAGCGGTGCAGGTGGCGATGCTTGCGGCAGGGCCTGCGGCGTTGCTAGCCGCGGTGCAGGTGGTGGTGCTGGCCATGGTGTAGGTGCTGGTGCTGCCACTGGTGGAGGGAGGCTCCAGCCCTTCTCCTGCAGCCTCGGACGGCTGCCCACTGGGGCTGCTGCTACTGACAGTAGTGGTGCAGGCGGCGGTGCAGGTGGCATGGCTTTCTGCGGTGCTGGCGGTTGTGCTGGTACCCACCAGGCCTTCACTGCAGCCTCGGACGGCTGAAATGCCTTGGCTGGTGTTTTCTGCCCCTTCCTCACCTTGGCAGATGGTGGTGTGACCTTGGGTCTGGCAATTGGAGTCTTTGAGGTGGCCTTGCTGGGTGGTTGTGGCTCCTTCCCCTTGCTGGATCCTGTCCCTCTCTTCACCTTGCCAGGTGGCAGAATGATTTTGAACTTGGCAGGGGTTGGTGGCACACTGGCTGGGATGATGGGTGCCCCCTTTACATCTTTGATAGCTGCAGGAACCACAGCAGATGATGATTTGGTGGCTGAGGTGCTGGGCTGGGTTCTGGCCACGCCGGCCCAAGGGGAAGGACGGGGGTGGGGGATAGAGAAGAGGTCAAAGTTGGCCAGAAAAAGCTTCTTAGGGACACTGGGGCGGGAAGAGGGAGAGGGTTTGGGAGTGGAGGAGGAGAGAGTGGTTGTAGGAGGTGTCTGCTGAGTTTGGGTGCAGGTGCATGGGCTGAATGCTGTTGTGAGGTGGATGGCTGTTGGGTGGGTGGGTGATTGCGTTTGTGTACTTTGGGAGGAGGGGTCACATACACACTGGGAGGGGACAAAGGGGACGTGTGCATGGATGTGGGGGTGGTGACTGCCAGTGAGGGGTGTGTTGTGATGGGGATGCTGGTGATGGAGGTAGTGTATGAGGATGTAGTGCATGCAGGTGTGAGTGGAGACGCTACTGGGAGGGAGGTGGACGAGGAGGAGGGGTACACAGTGGAGGCAGTGGATGTTGGTGTGTCTGCATGGGGTTGGTGCTTGTGTGAGTGCCTTTGAGATGAAGTGTGATGCTTGTGTTTACCTGAGTCACTTTTGTGTGGTGATTTGGGTGAATGCTGATCTGAAGGTGTGCTTGGGATAGGTTGGGGTTGTGGGGATTGGGACTGGGTAGAGGAAGTTGGTGGAGGGAGGCTATAGACAGGGACAATGGCTGCCATCTGTGCTGAGGCGAGAGCTGAAATGCTCTCTGTTGGGCCGTCACGCCAGAGCGAATGCCCTCCAGGTATGTATTTGTTTGTTGCAATGCCTCTCGACACCCTGGATGGCATTCAGTATGGTTGAGTGCCCAACAGTGAAAGATCTCAGGAGGTCAATAGCCTCCTCACTGAGGGCAGCAGGGCTGACTGGGGCAGGGCCTGAGGTGCCTGGGACGAAGGAGATGCCCACCCTCCTGGTGAGCGGGCACAGGAAACATGCTGAGGGGCTGCTGGGAGGGCAGTGCTGGTAGAAGGGGTGGCGGCTGTCCCTGTTGTTGGGGTGGGCACAGAGGTGTCCGCCACCGCCAGGGAGCTTCCATCGGAGCAGGAGTCGCTGACTGTGGTGTCCCATCCTTTCCCCGTCGTGGTGCTCCCCTCCACCTCCGTCCCACTGGTGCCCTCACCGTCAGAGGATTCAGCCTCAAGGCCCATGTGGGATGCAGCTCCCTCCGTCACTGGTGCCTCTGCTCCTCTGCCAGATGATGCTAATGCACACAAAGACAGGGTGACAAAACAAAAAGTGGGGGAGAGACAGAGGATACAGTTGGTCAATGCCAGCAACAACACCACCGTTGGCGTACACAACTCACAGTTAGCAGCCCTATGCACTAGGCCATGCACTACCAGTTACTAAGATAGTCACCAGCCCATGGGGTACAATGCCTAATGCCATTAGCTGCACACCTGAAAGCCACAGAACCCTGCCCTGTATTAGATGCCCACTAACACTATTGGGAGTGGATTGTTTCAGGGCCTGCCCAACAAGGGACCTATCCTGCCATGTTCGCCCTGGCCTAGGGGCACTCACAGCCCACATCCCCCACCCAGGTAAACCTTAACACGTGCACAGTCATGAATCTGAATCTGTACTCACCCCCTTGTGGCTGCTGTGATGCCTTCAAGCGCCCGTCCAACTCTGGATAGGCCACCGCAAGGATGCAGAACATCAGGGGGGGGTCAGGGTACGACGGGCACCCCTTCCTCGTTGGGAGGCCAGCCCCATCTGGGCCTCTGCCGTCTTCCTTGCCCAGCGTGCAGGTCCTCCCACCGTTTGAGGCAGTGGGTGCTCCACCTTTCAAAGACACCCAGGGTCCGCACCTCCTTGGCGATGGCACGCCAATTACCCTTTTTCTGATGGGCGCTGACCTGCATTGAAAAGACAGCAGAAAAGGGAATTAGTTAACCATCCAGACCTTCACACTCATGGTCCACCAGATATCTCCCATCCCCTGACGCACATACATTGATCACCATACATGCAGCACCCTGGCCAGGATGCCTCAGCCCTCCCCTACATGTGGCTTACACACACAGCAATCCATACATTCATGGCCCACACATCATGCTCCCAGTGTACTCACCTGTTTGTCTGGAGGACCGTAGAGCAATGTGTACTGGGGTAGGACCCCATCCACCAGTTTCTCCAACTCCTCCTCAGTGAAGACAGGGGCCCTTTCCCCAGACACATGAGCCATTGTCACTTCCAGACACAGGTCACAGCAGCACATCCAGTGTAGGTCCTCTCCTGTTGAAGGTCAGGTAGCTAGTGAGTGCACAGATAGAAAATGGTGGTCACGTCCACGGCGGTGTGTACCGTTACCGCCGGCGTACAACGCCATTGGCTCCTGGAACCTATAGGGCCCAATGATGACCAATGCGAAGTTGCGAGGCGGTCGTTGACCGCCTAACGCAACGGCGCACAACGCCAGTGGAATTACCTCATTTTCACTTGTCCCGCCTCACAGGTCAGGCAGGCGCCATTTCAGGGGGGCACAGGCCATGGCACCTAACTGCGTCACAGCAGACATTGGCACAGCACCTGACTCTCAGATTCACTTACAGGTTCTGTAAAGGAAAAGATGCATCATTATTTCAATTCATATGTGAATATGACCCTCTGCTCACCGTTTTCCTCATAGGCTTCAGCCGCTGAGGATGAATATGAGATGGCGACATCCTCCGGTGTACAGACCCCTGTTGGTCCTTGCGACTATGGAGGACAGACACATTATCCTAACCTACAGACTTGATCGGGCCACAATCCAAGAACTGTGTGCCCAATTGGAGCCAGAACTGATGTCAGCTATCCGCCAGCCCACAGGTATCCCCCCTCTACTGCAGGTCCTGTCTGTGCCCCATTTTCTGGCAAGTGGTTTCTTCCAAACAACAGTGGCCATGGCATCAGGGATGTCTCAGCCAATGTTCTCCAACGTGTTGACCAGAGTGTTGTCAGCCCTGCTGAAACACATGCGAAGGTACATCATATTCCCCATGGTGGAGGATTTGGCCACAGTGAAAGCTGCCTTTTATGCTCTGGGACATATCCCCAACATCATTAGTGCCATTGATGGTACACATGTAGCATTTGTCCCCCCGCCGAAGAAATGAACAAGTGTTCAGGAATAGAAAAAGCTATCACTCTATGAATGTGCAGATGGTGTGTTTGGCAGACCAGTACATCTCCCATGTGAATGCCAAGTTTCCTGGCTCTGTGCATGATGCCTTTATCTTGAGGAATAGCAGCATTCCATTTATGATGTCTCAACTCCAGAGTGACTGAGTGTGGCTAATAGGTGAGCCCAAGGTCCCCACCAAGTTGATGTAGGTATATGGGTGTGGGTTTGGCCCTAAGGGTGAGTATCTCGCTAACAGCTATCTCTTGATATTTACAGGTGACTCTGGTTACCCCAACCTCTCATGGCTACTGACCCCAGTGAGGAATTCCAGGACAAGGGCAGAGGAACGTTACAATGAGGCACATGGGCGAACAAGGAGGATAATTGAATGAACTTTTGGCCTCCTGAAGGCCACGTTCCAGTGCCTCCATCTGACAGGTGGATCCCTGTACTACTCACCCAAGTAGGTGTGCCAGATCATCGCTGCATGTTGCACAACCTGGCCTTGAGACGCCAGGTGCATTTCTGCTGGAGGATGAGCCTGGAGATGGTCTTGTGGAAGCGGTGAAGCCTGTGGACCGTGAGGAAGAGGAGG
Source organism: Pleurodeles waltl (assembly GCF_031143425.1). Lineage (NCBI taxonomy): Eukaryota > Metazoa > Chordata > Amphibia > Caudata > Salamandridae > Pleurodeles > Pleurodeles waltl. The sequence goes on along the minus strand of NC_090440.1, from coordinate 516,273,519 downwards.
CAGAGGAAGAAGATGTGGACAACAGAAGTAATATAATACAGCAGTACTTCCAGTGACACACAGGTGAGACACTGTAACTTCACTTTACATTTCAGTTTTCTGTTTTACATTGTACGTGGCAGCCTGATTTCCCTATGTCTATGGCCACTTACTGTACCCTTTGGCATCTCTATTTTCAGATCTCTGTGGCCCACTCTGGCTCCTGGTATGTTTACTGCTGCCCACTAAAGGTCATACCAATGTATAAGTGACTGTACATATGACTTGCAATGTTTTCAGAATGTTGTACTAATACATAATTCAATCATTTGACTGACTCCAGATTTGTATTTGTTCCAAGGGTGTTTATTTAAGTGCTCATACGTAGAGGGGGATGTGCAATGGGCTGGTGTAATGGTGGAGGAATGTCCAGTTAGAGTCCATTCTCTTGGTATCACAGGTGCATTGTCCAATGGGGCATAGGAAGGGGAGTAATGGCAGTTTAAGGTGGACAGGGTGACTGAGTGGGACAAAAGGGTGACAATCAGGAGAGTGCTATTTCCTGGCGGGGTCTTGGCAAGGCAATGTTCTCTGGCTTCTGCCTGGATCGCAGGGACAGGTTGCGGGGTGGTTGTCCTTCTGCAGGGGGTGGGGTGCTGGTGGCCGGTTGATCCTGTGGCGTGGCCTCCTGTACACTAGCACCGGCAGAGGTGGAGGGCTGTTCTTTGGTGTGGCTAGTGTCAGGGGCCCGTTGTTGTGCCACTACCTCCCTCATGGTCTTGCCCATGTCTGCTAGCACCCTTGCAATGGTGACCAGGATGGTTTACATGTTTTTGAGATCCGCCCTGATCCCCAGGTACTGTCCCTCCTGCAGCCGCTGGATCGCCTACAACTTGTACAGTATCTGGCCCATGGTCTCCTTGGAATGGTGGTATGCTCCCAGGATGTTGGAGAGTGCCTCCTGGAGAGTCGGTTCCCTGGGGCTGGCCTCCCCCTGTTGCACAGCATTCCTCCCAGATTCCCTGTTGTCCTGTGCCTCTGTCCCCCGAACCGTGTGCCTACTGCCACTGACCCCAGGTCCCTGGTCGTCCTGTGTTTGTGGGCTTGCCTGGGGTCCCTGTAGTGGTGGACACACTGCTGATTGACGTGTCCTGGGGACAGTGGCATGGGCCCGCTGGGTGGGTGTTGTGCTGGTGTTTCCTGAGGGGGGAAGGCTCTGTGGTGGGTTGGGACTGTGGCAGGGTAACCGACTGTCCAGAGGTCCCTGATGGGCCAGGTTGGTCATCCTGATCCAGGCATGCAGAGCTGCTGTCATCACTGAGGGCCTCCTCTGTGGGCGGGGACTGGATGTTGGTGGCAACTCCTCTCTGGTAACGTTGAGTAGGGGTCCTGTGGCTATAAAAATGCAGTGTTATTGTATCTGTGTGTGCCATCTTGTGCATGGGTTTGTTTCCCTGTATGGTTGGGATAGCCCTGGCAACTTAGGCTTGTGTACATGGTAATTTTGTGGGCTAGGTGATTCTCTCTAATGGGCATGTTGTGGTGATAAGTGTCCATGCAGGTCTGTGATGGGGTCCATGGATTGGTGTTACATGCAGGGCTTGGTTTTGGGATGGGTGGGTTGTGATAGTGGGGTATAAATGAGGTGGTGGAGTGATGGGGGTGAGGGTAGGGGTAGGAGTTTGCAATGGCATGCAGGTAGGGTCGGGATATAGTATTACAGATTTGACTTACCAGAGTCCAGTCCTCCTGCTACTCCTGCGAGGCCCTCAGGATGCATTATTGCCAAGATTTGCTCCTCCCATGTTGTTAGTTGTGGGGGAGGAGGTGGAGGTCCACCGTCAGTCCTCTGTACAGCTACCTGGTATCTTGCAACCACGAACGCACCTTCCCCCGTAGGTCGTTCCACGTCTTTCCGATGTCATCCCTTGTTCTTGGATGCTGTCCCATGGCGTTGACCCTGTCCACGATCCTCTGCCATTGCTCCATCTTCCTTTCAATGGACGTCTGATGCACCTGTGATCTGAATACCTGTGGCTCTACCCGGATGATTTCCTCCACCATGACCCTTAGCTCCTCCTCTGAAATCCTGGGGTGTCTTTGGGGTGCCATGGATGTGGTGTGAGTGATATGTGTGAGGATGTGTGTTGTGATGTGTTGTGGTGTGTGCTGTGAGGTGCGTGGATGGTGTATGGGTGATGGTGTGCTGTGGCTCAGATTGAGTGGGTGCTCCTGGCTTGTGTCTCTCTCTGTTGGCAATCTTTTTTTTCATCAAAAGAGTTGCGGGTAATGTGGGTGGGTGTTTTATAGTGGTCTGATTGTGTGGGTTTGGTGTGTGTATGTGTGTCAGGTGTGTGTAGTTTGAATTGTCCAATGTGGTGTAGTTTTGTAAGTGTGTGAGTATTTTGAGCACGGTGGTGTGTACCGCCAATAGTTTACCGCGGTTGAAAGACCGCCACAGTGATTCGTGGGTCCTGATACTCTGGGCGTATTCCTGTTGGCGTAACGGTGTGGTTTTTGGTACCGCCAGTTTATCACTGACCTTTGGTCTGGCGGAAGCGGAATACCGCCGCGGTCACGGTATGTTGGTGGCCGTCAGCACAGCTGTAGGTGGCATTTATCGCCAGGGTTGTAATGAGGGCCAACGTCTTTTAACTGATGAATTAATAAACAATTGATTTGAATAAAGTTTGAACTAACAGATGACTTAGAATTGTAAGCAGTAGGGAATAAAACCTGTTAACCCTTTTTCCTGAGTAGTGGTTATTCCTGATTAGTATGGTTTATATTGTGGTTTTCTAAAGTGTTTATCTTGATTATTGATGTTGGGTATTGATTCAATGGTCACTGCATGACTAGGATACTCCATGCGATTCAAAAGGTTCATCGACCTATTTACGGCCCCCTTGTAAGTTTACTTACTAAGGACCAGGCGCGCTAGCAGTTCACATAATTAATATATTTGGCTACCATTAAGTGCTCCCATTACTATGGCATAAAGTCATGCACATACATTAGAACATTGGAATGTTGAGTACTCCATTGAAGACAATGGAGTGCTCCGGCTTCTAATGGCTACTAGAAGCACGGAGCATCAACATTCCAATGTTTGCCTTTCACAGCTGTTGCTGTAAACAAAGGCCTCATGGAGACAGAGTGGATTTCAACCCCTTTGGGCTCCGCGAGGCCTTTATGTTACTAATTAGAACATTCAGCTTCTAGGGGCCGAAGGTTCTAATCGCCTTATAGCCCGCCGGGCTGGGCTATAACGCCAGTAAAGGCCCGTTCCCATGTTAAAGGGCCATTAACTATGGAGCGGGCCCTTAATGGCCGCTTCAGCCTGCTGGACAGGTTATAAGGCTATTTTAATACATTCAAAGGAATCACAAAAAGAAACATAGAGTAATAAATCAATATTTATTCTTAAGGATCACTACAAAGAATTCTGTAGCTTTTGGAACCGGTCCATCCTATTAACGGAAAATTAAGCAAGAGTTAATAATTTCCTCTAAGGGTACAGGAGTACACATTCTTTCCAACAATGACTTACTTTCTTTAGTAAGAGCAGTGGAATGGACTTCCTTTCCACTGCTCCATTTCAAGACTGCAGGACATGATCATAGCATGGCTGCTTTCAAAATAGTAAGAGTCCTCTTCAGCTATGGAAATACTGGGGGTTATTACAACTTTGGAGGAGGTGTTAATCCGTCCTAAAAGTGACGGTAAAGTGACGGATGTACCACCAGCCGTATTACGAGTCCATTATATCCTATGGAACTCGTAATACGGCTGGTGGTATATCCGTCACTTTACCGTCACTTTTGGGATGGATTAACACCTCCTCCAAAGTTGTAATAACCCCCACTGACTCATTGCTTTTTTGACCAGTCCATGTGGGATTGTAGTTTAATTGAGGCCCTGCTTTAACACACCATAGAGATTGGCTGCAGCACCTGGCCTTTCACCAGGCCTTGTACCTAACCTGCTGTGGGCGGTAAAACCATATGCACATAGTTAAAGGTAGTGTATAAGGGGATTTGAAATTGCATCTGGAAAGAACCAAATGCTTCTTAATTTTTGCTTTTTTCAGGATTTACAAATACTGTGCCAGATTTGCAAACCTTGAGATCTTAGGAGGATTGAGGATTTGTTCCACAATAAATATCCTTTTTTATTATTAAACTAAATCCAGTGGGAGTTCCTTTGGACCTCCGATCCCCTCGCCCCCATGGGCCTAGTGATTAGGTAAGGCTCACCCTGCCCCTGCTGCTCTTTATGTTTCAGTTTTCGGAACATGGTATTCAGTGCACCATGTTTATTAATGGCAATAAACAACAGAAATGTTTCTGTGATGGCCAGCCAGTCAGAGCATAGCAGATTAGCAAATCTAGAGGTAGATTTGTGAATCTAATAGTGCCAATAGTGTGCCTTTATTTATTAGATTAGAATCCTTGGAGGATTCACAGATTAACAGGTGAAATAGCTTTAACATTTAACTTCTTCATGCCCAGACTGAAACACTTTTTAAATACAAATTTCTCAAGAACTCCTGAACAGATTTACATCAAACCAAGGAAGGGCACCTCTCTGAATAAGGTTCTACTTTCATGGCAACCTTGGAATAATTCATTTCAGAATAGGAACATGACAAAGAATCTCTCTTGTGGCACCCATTTCAGGACGTGGGGTCACGGTATGTTGGCGGCCGTCCGCACAGCTGTAGGTGGCATTTACCGCCAGGGTTGTAATGAGGGCCAATGTCTTTTAACTGATGAATTAATACAGATTTTAAAACGCAGTATAAATCACAAGATCCACTGTACTTATTCAGGGATCGTGGATCCAGGACACCTAAAATGGTGGTTGGGTCAGTGGTATCAACAAAGGGACAGTGCACTAAGCTACCAATTGAGATTTCGGGGAACTGTAGATTCCAAAAATGTTCCACTGTTCCAGTAAGGATTCATAATGGGCTTCACCAAGGCTTCGGCCATTGAAGCTTGCCATGGGTTTGCCATACCCAGGCATGAAGCTTGTCCAGCTTCTGAGGTAGCAAAAGGGGATATGTGGCCCCTTAAAAGTAAAAAAAGAAATAACCAGCGACTTGTCTAAGGCCCTGGTTGGCCGCTGTGGCATGTTGGGTGCAAGACATGACCAAAGGCCAGGCCCTGTGGCCAGCCTTTGCTGCACATGGCTGATGGCCACCCTCAGCAAGGTTGGCCACCCACAGCAGGGGTGAACTGCCCAAGGTCAGTGGGCCACTAGGAGCCTGTGGCAAGTTAGGCTTAGGACCTGTCTGAAAACCAGTCCCTCTGGCCAGCCTGACTGCGCAATAGGTACATGTAAGTGTGTATCTACATATTTTATATATATATATATATATATATATATATATATATATATATATATATATATATATATGACAAACCGTGGCAGGACAGCGTTGACGTGATGGGCCTGACCATTGGTGGTGCTGTCAAAGACGTTACGCCACAGCGTCACACAAACTGTCACTCTCTCCTTTCCATTTTAGGAAGGACAGCACTCTGAGGTAGCAGTGAAAAGTGTAATCCACAGTGTAAAGCAAAACGTGTTTCGCCACAAAAGTGCCTTTCCCAACTACTGAGGTGCCATCTTGCCTCTGTAGATAACTAAATCAGGTGACAAACTCAACCAGTCCCCTTACAGTGAAAATACACTCATCATTATTTCACTCACATTCTTATCTGATCATTATCTCAATAAATATCACTATACATTGAAATCTAAATAGAGGTCTTGTGGGAATGATTCACAGCATATAACTCAATACTCAAATACACACTTGTACTCACCAAAAAGAAAACGGGCTGACAAGCAAGAATAAAAATAATTGGTTACAAAAGTGCAACCAAAATTACATCCTCAGCCCATTCCATAACAAATTAAGGTAAAATACATGACATTTTGCTTATCTTGTGATGTGAGATTAGATCACAACGTATAGCTCGATATTTAAATACTTGCATATTCTCAATGATTAGAAAACGGTCTAAATAACGATGATAGAGGTAAATGGTTACAAAAAATTAGATAGGCCAAAATGTCGTCATCAGCCCATCCAGAAACAAATCATGATAAATACACTGCAATTTATTAAGCACAAAATAAAGCCCAAGTTGGCATCACCTGCACTCATCTGTGACCCTCTTTCCACTCCAAGACCCAATTGCAAACTATAAAGCCCAAGTGAGCTACTGATATCATAGCCCTTGGCATCTTCAAGATAAAACACCATGGTGGTCATTACAACCCTGGTGGACGGTGTTAAAGCTGCGGTAATACCGCAGACAGGCCAGCGGACAAAAAAAGTGAATTACGACCCTGGAGGAAACCACCAACTAAGACAGCCACTTTAACACATCGCCCCCCACGGCGGTACAGACAAACAGCGCGGCGGTCACCGCCAACAGACAGGCGGAAGACAATGTACCGCCCACACTATCACAACACACCAATCCGCCACCTTTTCCGGGGCGGATTCACCGTGGATAAAAACACGGCGGAAACAGCTTGTGCTATGGGAAAATGCTCACCTCAACACATCCCACGAGGAACGAGGACACCATGGAGCCGGAACTACAAATCTTACCTGCCCTTGCATTCCTGCTCATCTACGACCAACAGCGACGTAGTCGCAGAACATACCAGTGAGTACAGCACCTATGACACGGGGGAGGGGGAAGGCAAAAGTTACGGGGACACCCACCAAACCCCCCCACCCCCACCCTCGCATATTACAACATACACACCAATGCATTCACAAAAATCACAGTAACAATCCACAATCCCCCCGGAAGAATGCAAAGACAAAGCGAATAGCGGTCAAACTTTGTATTGTGCCAATATACTACTCATTAAAAAATATACGGATATATATATCACGAAATCTGTCAAAAATAAATGTACAATACAAGAAGTAGTGCAGAGATGTACACAACAATGTCCGTGCACCAACAGTCCAAAAATGCATGGGCGACACCCACAATAGATACCTGACCAAAATCCAAGAGAACACTGCCGGGCATCAGATAGAAACAATACAGGCACCTCAGGCGGAAGGGAAGGGGGGGCACCTCAGCCAGATGAATGCGAAGCCAGATCCACGACGGGGCTCCATGCCCATTGATGTATCCTGGGGAGTGCAAAGCCACAGTCTCTCAAGTCTCTACAGTGGGTGGTTTGCCCACTGTTCAATCCTGGGGAGTGCAAAGCCACAGTATCTCAAGTCTCTACAGTGGGTGGTTTGCCCCCTGTTCAATCCTGGGGAGTGCAAAGCCACAGTCTCTCAAGTCTCTACAGTGGGTGGTTGCCCACTGCCTTATCCTGGGGAGTGCAAAGCCACAGTCTCTCAAGTCTCTCCAGTGGGTTGTTTGCCCACTGCTTTATCCTGGGGAGTGTAAAGCCACAGTCTCTCAAGTCTCTCCAGTGGGTTGTTTGCCCACTGCTTTATCCTGGGGAGTGCAAAGCCACAGTCTCTCAAGTCACTTCAGTGGGTGGGTTGCCCACTGTGCCATCCTGGGGAGTGCAAAGCCACAGTCTCTCAAGTCTCTACAGTGGGTGGCTTGCCCACTGTTACATCCTGGGGAGTGCAAAGACACATCTTCGCAAGTAGATGCAGTTCTCTACTGGTACTGGGTGGGACTGGTGCCCAGACTGGATGAGTCTCCCCGTGAAAGTACATGTCCTGTCACAGTCCCAGCTGCACATGGGAGAACGATGCCTGATGTGCCGTACTATTCATACCCACACAGTCTTTGCCCTGTTCAGCGGTCTTCACCATGGCGGTCTTTGCCCTGTTCAGCGGTGCTTAGCCATTGCGGTCTTTGCCCTGTTCAGCGGTCTTCACCATGGCGGTCTTTGCCCTGTTTAGCGGTTTTCACAATGGCGGTCTTTGCCCTGTTCAGCGGTCTTCACCATGGCGGTCTTTGCCCTGTTCAGCGGTCTTCACCATGGAGGTCTTGGCCTTGTTCAACGGTGCTTAGCCATGGCGGTCTTTGCCCTGTTCAGCGGTCTTCACCATGGCGGTCTTTGCCCTGTTCAGCGGTGCTTAGCCATGGCGGTCTTTGCCCTGTTCAGCGGTCTTCACCATGGCGTTCTTTGCCATGTTCAGCGGTCTTCACCATGGCAGTCTTGGCCTTGTTCAGCGGTGCTTAGCCATGGCGGTCTTTGCCCTGTTCAGCGGTCTTCACCATGGCGGTCTTTGCCCTGTTCAGCGGTCTTCACCATGGCGGTCTTTGCCCTGTTCAGCGGTGCTTTGCCAAGGCGGTTCTGGTATGGATATTGGTGTGTGGCATTACGATCTCCACACTGGACATTGGTGTGTGGCATGATGAACTCCACACTGGACATTGGTGTGTGGCATGACGATCTCCACACTGGACATTGGTGTGTGGCATGACGAACTCCATACTGGACATTGGTGTGTGGCATGACGAACTCCACACTGGACATTGGTGTGTGGCATGACGAACTCCATAGTGGACGTTGGTGTGTGGCTTGACGTTCCATCATTGCCCAGTGGGGCTGTGGGATTCTTGACCCTCATGGGCTGTGACTCCGGCGGTGGTGGTGGTCTCCTGACCAGTAATGATACTTGGGCCCTCCTGGGCTATGACTCTGGCGGTGGTCTCTGGACCAGTTACGATACTTGAGCCCTCCTGGGCTATGACTCTGGCGGTGGTCTCTGGACCAGTTATGATACTTGAGCCCTCCTGGGCTATGACTCTGGAGATGGTCTCCTGACCAGTGACGATACTTGAGCCCTCCTGGGCTATGACTCTGGCGGTGGTCTCTGGACCAGTTACGATACTTGAGCCCTCCTGGGCTATGACTCTGGCGGTGGTCTCTGGACCAGTTACGAAACTTGAGCCCTCCTTGGCTATGACTCTGGCGGTGGTCTCCTGACCAGTGACGATACTTGAGCCCTCCTGGGCTATGACTCTGGCGGTGGTCTCTGGACCAGTTACGATACTTGAGCCCTCCTGGGCTATGAGTCTGGCGGTGGTCTCCTGACCAGTGACGATACTTGAGCCCTCCTGGGCTATGACTCTGGCGGTGGTGTCCGGACCAGTTACGATACTTGAGCCCTCCTGGGCTATGACTCTGGCGGTGGTCTCTGGACCAGTTACGATACTTGAGCCCTCCTGGGCTATGACTCTGGCGGTGGTCTCCTGACCAGTGACGATACTTGAGCCCTCCTGTGCTGTGACTCTGGCGGTGGTCTCCTGACCAGTAACGACAGTGCTGGCGGTTGTGTCTGGACCGCCGGAAATGATGGCGCACTTCTCCGCCGTGACACTCACAACAGGTTGGGGAGACTTCCTCGGGACCTTCCCCACCTTCTTTTGAGTTACAGATGACTCACCAATCGCCTTGTATCCCATTTCACTGTCCCACCAGGAGTCTTGACACGGTCCCGTCGTCCACTCTCCAATTTCGGAGCCTTCACAGGGGGTGGGCTGACAGTGCCTTGGCTCCGGGTTCTACTGCCTGCCCTGGTGGACGGGGCACTCCAAAAACCTGGTACACGCACCACTGGTACTGGAGGCTTTTTGGCTGAGGCGCTACGACGGAACTGATGATTTGGAGGGGAGGGGTGGGGGCAAAAAGGTCAATTTGACATAGGGACAGTTTCTGACATACACTGCGATGGGTAGATGGAGGGGCTCTGGGAGTGGAGGAAGAGGAGGTGGTTGTAGGAGGTGTCATTTTAGCTGTTTTGGGTGCAGGAGCAGGTACTGGAGGCTGTCGTGAGGTGGATGGATGTTGGGTGAGTGATTGCCGGCGTTTGTGTACTTTGCGAGGGGGCGTCACAGACACACTGGGAGAGGACACAGGGGACGTGTAAATGGCAGTGGAGGTGGTGAGTGCAGGTGAGCGGCTTGTGGTGCTGGGTGTCCTGGTGCGAGTCCTAGTGCCTGTAGATGTGATGCATGCAGGTGTGTGTGTAGACGAGACTGGGAGGGAGGAGGGAGAAGAGGAGGAGGAGGACACAGTGGAGACAGTGGATGTTGCTGTGTCTGTATGGGTCTGATGCTTGTGTGAGTGCCTGTGGTGTGTGTGGTGCCTATGTTTGCTTGAGCTACTTGTGTGTGTTGACTTGTTTGCATGCTGGTCTGTAGGTGTGCTTGGGATGGGCTGGGGTACAGGGGATTGGGTCTGGGTGGAGGAAGTTGGAGGGGGGAGGCTGCCATCAGTGCTGAGGCCAGAGATTGCAGGGTTCGCTGAAGGACAGCCTGACCAGAATGAATGCCCTCCAGGAATGCATTACCATGTTGCAACTCTCGTTCTACACCCTGGATGGCATTCACAATGGTAAACGGCCCAATAGTGAGTGACCTGAGGAGGTCAATGGCTTCCTCACTGAGGGCAGCTGGGGTGACTGGGGCAGGGCCTGAGGTGCCTGGGGCGAAGGTGATGCCCACCCTCCTGGGTGAGCGGGCACGGGGCGAACGCTGAGGGGCTGCTGGGAGGGCGGTGCTGGTAGGGGAGGTGGCGGCTGTACCTGTAGAAGTGGGGCGCACAGAAGGTGCCGCCACCACAGGGGAGCTCCCATCGGCGGACGAGTCCGTGTCGCTGTTTGGTGATCCTGTGGCCGACGTGAAGCTCCCCTCGCCCTCCGTCCCACTGGTGAATTCAGAGTCTGTGGTGTGGCCCTCCATGGCCATGTGGGATGCAGCTCCCTCGTGCTCCGGTGCCACTGTACCTCCGCCTGTTGATGCTGACGAACAGAAGGACAGGGAGAGCAGAAAAAGGGTGGAGACAGAAGAAAGAGAGTTTTAGTGCATGGCATACCGCTACCGTTGGAGGACAAGACAAACGCAGCAGCCCCCTGCATTACGCCGTGCTCCTGCCCTCTGCACATGCAATTTCTGGGATATGGCCTACATGGCAATGGTAGAAATCTGCCCACATGGATGGCAAAGGGGCAACTATACATCAATTTGCCATTTTTTTGAGCTGGGGTAGAGTGCCACATGGCCTACATAACGGAGGGGCCTTGCCTATCTAACTCGCCCTGGCCTAGGGACACCCACAGCCCACCACCCCCACCCAGACAGCTCCACTGCACGCAAAGTCCATAGGATGAGGTTGTACTCACCCCCTTGTGTCTGCTGTGATGTCCTTAAGCGCCCATCCAACTCCGGGTAGGCCACCGCCAGGATCCGGAACATCAGGGGGGTCATGGTGCGACGGGCACCCCTCCCACGTTGGGAAGCCATCCCCAGCTGAGCCTCCGCCGTCTTCTTGCTGCGGCGGTGAATGCCCTCCCTTCTCTTCCGGCAGTGGGTGCCCCGTCTCTGGTGGGCCCCAAGGGTCCGGACTTCCTTGGCGATGGCACGCCAAATGTCCCTCTTCTGGTGGGCGCTGACCTACATGACATGCACAAGGAAAGAGGAACAGTCATTACCTACAGCACCGTCGTTGTAATTGGCCCCCTCCCAACTCTATCTCTGTGGCCCATTCATCCCCATGGATGACTGTTCTATGTACTCTTCCCTCATCCACCCATCCCTCTCCACCCAGGCCTAGCCCATACAACGTGCTCCCTGTGTACTAACCTGTTGGTCTGGAGGACCGTAGAGTAGCGTATACTGGGGGAGGACCCCATCCACAAGTTTCTCCAACTCCTGTGCAGTGAAGGCAGGGGCCCTTTCCCCAGACGCAGCAGCCATCGTCGCTTCCAGACCGAGGTCACAGCAGCACTAGCAGTGTAGGTCCTCTCCTGTCGAAGGTCAGGTATCTAGTGATTAAACAGATAGAAAATGGTGGTGACGTCCGCGGCGGTGCACATCATCACCGCCAGCGCACCTGTTCATTGGCTCCTGGGACCCATAGGGTCCAATGTTAACCAATGCAGCATTGCGCCGCGCTCTACGACCGCCTACCGGGACGGTGTCCAACGCCAGCGCAGTTACAGCACAATTCCAATGCCCCAGTTTAGAGGTCAGGCAGCCGCCATTTCAGGGGCCCACATGGCTTCAATTACTACTGCGTCACACATACCGAGGCCTACACTCAAAACCTTTCCCGGATGGGTTAATTGTCTGTTGTAGTCTTGTGTGTGACTGTGGGTACATACCTGGAGGAATGCTGACAGTTTCTTCGCTGTTGTCCTTCTTAGGCACCGTCAGTTGGGACATATTGGAAGATGGCGGAATCTGCCGGTGTACCGACCGCTGGTGGACCTGTTGACAATGGAAGAGCGACATGTCATCATGACCTACCGGTTTGACCGTGCCACAATCCAGGAACTATGTACCCAGTTGGAGCCAGACCTGATGTCACCAATCCGCCATCCGACTGGAATCCCCCCTGACGTGCAGGTGCTGTCAGTGCTCCATTTCCTTGCAAGTGGGTCATTTCAGACAACAGTGGCCATGGCATCAGGGATGTCCCAGCCTATGTTTTCCAACGTGTTGTCCAGAGTGTTGTCTGCCCTGCTGAAACACGTAAGGAGATACATAATTTTCCCTGACGTGGTGGATTTGCCTACAGTGAAAGGTGACTTCTATGCCCTTGGACATATCCCCAACGTCATAGGTGCCATTGATGGGGCCCATGTAGCTCTGGTCCCCCCCGCAGGAATGAACAGGTGTACAGGAACAGGAAGAGTTATCATTCCATGAATGTCCAGATGGTCTGTTTGGCAGACCAGTACATCTCGCAGGTAAATGCAATGTTCCCTGGCTCAGTGCATGACGCCTACATCCTGCGGAATAGCAGCATCCCTGATATGATGGGTGAACTCCAGAGGCACCGTGTATGGCTACTGGGGGACTCTGGTTATCCCAACCTGTCCTGGCTACTGACCCCAGTGAGGAATCCCAGGACCAGGGCAGAGGAACGGTACAATGAGGCCCATGGGCGGACTAGGAGGGTGATCGAGCAGACCTTCGGCCTCCTGAAGGCCAGGTTCAGGTGCCTCCATATGACAGGTGGGTCCCTATTCTACTCACCGAAGAAGGTGTGCAACATCATCATCGCCTGCTCCATGCTCCATAACTTGGCATTGCGACGCCAGGTGCCTTTTCTGCAGGAGGATGATCCAGATGACGGTGCTGTTGCAGCGGTTGAGCCTGTGGAGCCTGTGGACAGTGATGAGGACGAAGCTGATGAAGATGAAAACGACAACAGGGAGTCAGTCATACAGCAATATTTTCAATTAGACACAGGTGAGTACAATTTCATGTTTCACATTATATTACATTTCACACGTCTACCTCTATCCTGTACCTACATTTCACTCCCTATTTGGTAACTGAGTTGTCCCCTTCCATTTCAGTTTCAGTAATGTGGTAACCTACGTGTCAACAGCTTGCACCCTTGAAAGGCTTGTGATGTGTGACATTGGTATATTGACCTTCCAATGGGTAACCTTTTTTAACACTGTAATTGACAATGCAAAGTTCACAATCATTGACTGACTCCAATATTATTGAGGTTTCAATGGTGTTTATTGAAGTGCATAAAAATGTAGGGGGGTTGTGAAATGGGGAGAGGTCATGGTGGAAGAATGTCCATGGCAGAGTCCAGTCTTTTAGTCTCACAGGTACAGTGCACATCTGGCCATTGGAAGTGGAGCTGGGGCAGTTCCAAGCTGGACAGGGTAACAAAGTGGGACAGTGGGGGGACAATCAGGGTGGTCTTATTTCCTGGTGGGGGTCTTGCCATCTTGCTCTGTCCTGTTCCTGGATCTCAGGGCCCGCTTTCGTGGTGGTTGTCCGTCTGCAGGGGGTGGGGTGCTGGTGTGTTGGTCCTGTGGGGGGCGTCCTGTCCACTAGCGCCGGGGGAGGTGGTGGGCATTTCATCGTCCTGGCTAGTGTCAGGGGCCCCTTGGAGTGCTACGGTGTCCCTCAAGGTCTTTTGAATGTCCGTTAGCACCCCTACGATGGTGCCCAGGGTGGAGCCGATGGTCCTGAGCTCCTCCCTGAACCCCAAATACTGCTCCTCCTGCAGACGCAGGGTCTCCTGCAACTTGTCCAGGACCATTGCCATTGTCTCCTGGGAGTGGTGGTATGCTCCCATGATGGAGGATAGGGCCTCGTTGAGAGTAGGTTCCCTTGGCCTGTCCTCCCTCTGTCGCACAGCAGCCCTCCCAGTTCCCCGGTGTTCCTGTGCCTCCGTCCCCTGGACCGTGTGCCCACTACCATTGCCCCCAGGTCCCTGTTGTTGTTGGGGTGGTGGGTTACCCTGGGTGCCCTGTAGTGGTGGACACACCGCTGATTGACCTGTCCTGGGTAGGGAGGTATGGGCCCGCTGGGTGGGTGCTGTGCTGGGGATACCAGAGGGTGTAAGCTCAGTGTTGGGCTGTGGCTGGGCAAGGGAAACCGACTGTCCTGAGGCCCACGATGGTCCGGGCTGGTCATCAAGATCCAGTAGGGCAGAGCTGCTGTCGTCACTGTGGGCCTCTTCTGGGAGTGGAGTGGTGTTGTCTGGACCCTCTGGTGTGGTGACGTTCCTTCGGGTTCCTTCGGGGGTATAAGTACATGATTATTGCATGTGTGTGTTTCATGGTGTGCAATGGTTGGGTGTGCGTGAACCCCAGTGCAGGCATTCCTGTGTGGGGCTTGTGTGGTGATGTTTGGGGGGTGTTGTGGGTATGTGCAGTGGGCATGCTTTAGTGATGGGTGTCCATGCTTAGTTGTGTCATGCTGGTCTTGGGGTTGGGATGGGTGGTTGGTGTTATGGGTAGATTAGTGAGGAGTTAGGGTGATAGGGGAGGGTGTGAGGGTGGGGGTGTGTGATAGCATGCAGGTAGGGTGGGGGATATGATAGTGAAGATTTGACTTACCAGTGTCCGTTCCTCCAACGACTCCTGCGAGGCCCTCAGGATGCAGGATGGACAAGACTTGCTTCTCCCATGTTGTTAGTTGTGGGGGAGGAGTTGCTGTCTCTGGCCTCCGTCTCTTATTTGTGGTCGTAGGGGTTTGTGGGTGATGTGGGTGTGTGTTTTATATTGTGTTGGGTGTGTGGGAGTGGTGTGTGTATGTGTATCAGGTGTGTGTATTTGTAATTGTCCAATGTGGCGGTGTTTTGGAGGTGTGTGTATTTTGAGCGCAGCGGTGTGTACCTCCAATGGAATCCCGCGGTTGAAAGACCGCCGCGTGGATTCGTGGGTCGTGATAGCATGGGCGTGTTTCTGTTGGCGTGGAGGTGGAGGATTTGTTTCTGCATATTTATCGCTGACCTTTGGTGTGGCACACTTGTGTGGGTGTCTGAATTTCGGCGGAATCCGTGATGTGTGTCATAATAGCTGTGGCGGTCTCCCGCCGCGGTGTATTGGCAGTCTTCTGCACGGCGGTAAGCGGCTTTTATCGCCAATGTTGTAATGACCCCCTATGTGTTCTGTGAGACAAGATAAATAAAACACAGTTAAAAACTCAGCCATTTTTCAGTTCTGTCACATTATAAACACAGGTGTTTCAATGTCTAAGGCAAAACAAATACACTTATTCTCTTAACCCAAAGAGGACATTCCCAAAAACAAATACTATCTCAAAACAGAATGGCATACATTGTATTGGTTCATATTCTCCCTCACAGAATACACAATCAATTTGAGTTTTTTTTTTTTTTTTTTAGACATGTACATATAGTTATTCCCCTGAATTCATTCCTACAGGTTCTTCACTCTTGAACGCCACAATATATTTAGATTCCATAGTCAAAGCATTTTCTCTATTTCCTCCTCTTGCATTTTTTTTCACACCATCAAAAACAGAATATTTTAGATCTTCCAATTTCCCACCATGAAACTCATTGATATGTCTTGCTACAGAAAAAATGTGGCATCTTTGTTTTTAACTGCTCTGAGATGTTGTAGTATTTTCTTTTGAACCTGCAGGGTAGTACTGCCCACATAGATTTCGGGCAGGTACACCCCAAAATGTATACAACAATCATAGGAGCCACAAATCCGATGTACAGCCCTACCATTCAGAGATACACTATTAGTCCTTTCTCCATTTCTGCACTCGTTGCACTTCGTGAAGCCATTGACCCTTGTCAACCACGTACCTTTCCTTCCTTTGCCGAACATCACTGCTCACTAAGCAGTCTCTAGCAGATTTTCCTCTGCAAAAGGTCAACATAGGTCTGTGAGGAAGATCTTTACGTATTACGGGTAATTTTTCAAAAGATTTTTCAGGAGTCTACAATGTTTATTTAATATGGCTCTCATCTTATTATGCACCATACTATAAGTAGTGATAAATCTCTGCTGTGAGGACTATAACTCACACCCAAAGGTAAATATAACTCGTGCACCCGCCATTCACAGTTATCTGAGCAATAATTTTACTGCAGAAGTTACATTATCAATGATGTCATCAAAGATGTCATGAGTGCTGAATTTTGTGGCAAAATTGGCAGTGCATGGCGAGGGCAGCATTTATAGTTACCTTAGGGCGCGAGTTATAGTTACTTGAAATAACTCTAACTATAACAGGTGAATTTCTATGGTTTTGTGCATTTAAAATGCGAGTCTAACTATGACGTCCCTGTAACCTTTGATTTTTAAAGTGAATTTCTTTGTTTTGTTTTTTAAGGTAAAGTAATTTTCATTACTATATGCTAATCCAACCACCACCACGCATGGCCTTCAGCAGCCTGCGGCCAGGCCCTGCCCCCAACCCCTATAACCACCCAACCCTCTGCAATATATTTGATAGGGGGGAGGAGGGCCGCGCAGTCCCTCTCCCCAGGCCAATCTTGTCCCTAGGGACCCTATTCCCCAGGGTCAGGCCCAAATATTCAATTTTCTTTTGGTGAGATAGCAGCTTGTTCCAAAGTTGGGACCATGGGGGGAGCCTGAAGGCCACTGCAGTCCCAGTTGGCTCTCCACCTCCTGTGGGGCCAGCATTGCTGTCACAGAGAGGGAGCTACTAAATGTGGTGGTCCCCGGAGCTGCGGGGGGTCAGGTGGACCCCAGCACTATATTTATTGAAGTCACCGGGAGGTACCGGTCCCGGGCTATGGCCTCCCCCATTCAAATTAGCCATTTTGCCCCTGGTAGATGGTGGTTCCTGCAGCACAGGGGTGCGTGGGTTTCCCATATCTTATGAATCGTCGGGGAGGTGGTGGTCCCTGAGGGTGTGGGGGAGGCCGTGGGGTCTCCCCCATACACATTTAACATTTTGCCTGGGCTAATTTAAGCCCAAGCAGGGGGAGTGTCAACATCAGGACAGTGCGCTCTCTACGGGCGACGTAAATGCAAAAACCCAGTCCTAATGCAAAGGCATATTTCATGCATTGTGTTCCCATGCAGTATGTTAACTTTTTGCAATGCAGAGCTTCAAAAGTAATTAATGCTGTTTGTAATTCATTGTTCATTTGCAAGGGTGTGGTCCTTTATTCTAAGACCTTCTAGAAGTCTTTCTTGCAGCATGGTTGGGTGTGGCTCGTGGGCGGGTCTCGGCTCTATATAAGGGAGCCAACTCAGCTCCACGTGCTCACTATTCAGAGGTCCCGGTGCAGAGCATCAGCATTTTCCAGAGCTCCTGTCCCGGAGGCCTATCCAGTCATTTCCAGGCCTGCACTCGTTTATTTGGTGATCTTCAAGCAGGGCCGTAAGGCGGAGGTCGGGTTAGGCCCCCGACTCCGTTTTCCAGTGACACTCGAGTTTTGGGCCTAAACTTAAAAGCGCATGTGCGATTGTTTTCATGGCAGTTACGTCTTCGTATTCAGATCGGCACTGTGCGCGATGAATTCCAAATCGGCAACAGTGTGTGCGATTCATTTCAGGCATTTACTTCTTGGCATTCAGATCGGCAGTGAGCGCGATCATTTCATGGCATTTGTATCATGAATTCCGAATCGGCAACAGTGTGCACGATTCATTCCAGGCATTTACTTCTTGGTATTCAGATCGGCAGTGCGCACGATCATTTCATGGCATTTGTATTGTGAATTCTGAATCGGCAACAGTGTGCGCGATTCAGTCCTGGCATTTACTTCTTGGCATTCAGATCGGCAGTGCACGCGATCCTTTCATGGCATTTGGTTCTAGATAATAGAATCAACAACAGTGCGCGCGATTCTTTGCCGGCATTAAACTCTTGAATCACAGATCGGCAGTGCGCGCAATCGTTTCATTGCATGTGAATCTCGATGTCCGAATCGGCAACAGCGTGCACGATTCATTCCTGGTGTCTAACTTTTGAAATACAGACCGGCAGAGTGTGCGATCATTTCTAGACATTGAAATCTATGTGTGCAGTTTGATTAAGGTGCATAATATTCCCTGGGCATTTGCTTCTTGAAACTCTTAATCAGATTGTGACGTAGCAGTGTTATTCATGATTCTAGTACAGTTCAGTACAGTTCATTCATGCAGAGAAAACCAGGTGTTCTATAACCTTTGTTATAATACAGTGACTATTCCAAGAACTAATTGGAGAGTATTATTTAATGTTCATAGTATTCTTGAAACACAGATTCAATAGAGTGTTAGTCAATGTTCATAGTATTCTTGAAACACAGATTCAATAGAGTGTTATTCAAGGTTCATAGTATTTTGAAACACAGATTCACTAGAGTGTTATTCAATGTTCATAGTATTCTTGAAACCCAGATCCAACAGAGTGTTATTTATTGTTTAAAAATATAGGCCCACATTCTGACCTTGGCGGGCGGCGGAGGCCGCCCGCCAAAGTCCCGCCGTCAGGTTACCGTTCCGCGGTCGAAAGACCGCGGTGGTAATTCTGACTTTCCCGCTGGGCTGGCGGGCGGTCGCCTTCAGGCCGCCCGCCAGCCCAGCGGGAAAGAGGCTTCCACGATGAAGCCGGCTCGGAATCGAGCCGGCGGAGTGGAAGTTGTGCGACGGGTGCAGTTGCACCCGTCGCGTATTTCACTGTCTGCGCAGCAGACAGTGAAATACATGTAGGGGCCCTCTTACGGGGGCCCCTGCAATGCCCATGCCAGTGGCATGGGCACTGCAGGGGCCCCCAGGGGCCCCGCGACCCCCCCTACCGCCATCCGGATCCCGGCGGTCGGACCGCCGGGATCCGGATGGCGGTAGGGGGGGTTGGAATCCCCTCGGCGGCGCAGCAAGCTGCGCCGCCTTGGAGGATTCATTGGGGCGGCGGTACACTGGCGGGAGCCCGCCAGTGGTGCCGGTCCGACCGCAGCTTTACCGCCGCGGTCGGAATCCCCATTGGAGCACCGCCGGCCTGTCGGCGGTGCTCCCGCGGTCCTCCGCCCTGGCGGTCTTTGACCGCCAGGGTCAGAATGACCGCCATAATATGTTAATTCTGGATTGTTCTTATGAAAACCTTGAATAACCTTTTCTTGATTTCCAGGTACCTAGATTCTTGAGGTCTAGTTATAGTGAAGCCTTAGGCCATTCATGTTTTCAGTATAAGTGTTTATTTGAAACAAAACTTATTGAAAGTCCTTGTGATTAATCATGCAATTGTGTCGTTTAACTCTTGCTTCCACAGGTCTCCTTCCCTGCTGTTTCCAACCCAAAACCCATTCCCCCACTTGGCCATTCTTTAACTCTGTGCTATATTACAAGTGGAGTTTGGAGCTGCCAAGAGGTGGACATGTTGGGAACATGCGCAAGCCCCGAGGATCTGGTCTCCTTGACAGGGAGGTGCACCTCCCCCTATATTTTTTAAACTCCAATTTTCTCAGAAACTACTGAGCGGATGTACATCAAATTATGAAAAGCTTGCTTTTTGGACCAAGAGCTAGCTTTCTGCCAAATTTGGTGTAATTCCATCCAGCGGTTCGGGCTGTAGTCGTATTCACAATCCCTATAAAAATGCATGGGGAAAACATATTTTGAGGCTCCCCTTTTTTCTTGGCCCCACTTGACAGATCACCCCGAAACTTTCAAAACAACAGTTGAAATGACCAAAGTATACGTTTTGAAAATTTTGTGAAGATTTGTCAAGTGGCGCCAAAGTTTTTGGCAAAACAAAAAACGCTCTTGCTATGGGAACTAGGTCCTAACCATAACTATCTATTGGTGACATTTACTCATGACCGCCAGTAGGTAATATATATATATATATATATAGGTAATATATATATATATATATATATATATATATGTATTACAGAGTGTCAATAGCCACTCTGCAGTTATAGTTAGGATTCTGAGAGATAGGAGTTCCTCTGATTCTTGCTTGGTAATAACTTTGCCACTGTATAATATAGATAAGAGTGTAGAAATTATCATTTTTTTAAATTTGATCATAATTGGTTCAGGATTTTTTAAGTTATAAGGTACAAAAAAGCATGCACCAACTTGCATCGCCTGCCATGCTCAAAACACAATTTTGCAAACAGTTCAGAAACAGAAAAGTTACCAAAAAACAACATTGCAGATTAATGAATTGGGAAAAAGAAAATAACTCAAGTTGAAAAAAAGAAAATAACTCATGTTGAAAAAAAGAAAATCAGAAAAAAACTCAAAACCACTTAGGGGGTCATTACAACCCTGGCGGACGGTGTTAAAGGTGCGGTAATACCGCAAACAGGCCGGCGGACAAAAAAAGGGAATTATGACCGTGGCGGAAACCGCCAACAAAGACAGCCACTTTAACACTCTGCCCGCCACGGCGGTACAGACAAGCAGCGCGGCGGTCACCGCCAACACACAGGTGGAAGACAATGTACCGCCCACAGTATCACAACCCGCCAATCCGCCACCTTTTCCGGGGCGGATTCACCGTGGATAAAAACACGGCGGAAACAGCTTTTGCAATAGGAAAACGCTCACCTTAACACATCCCACGAGGAAGGAGGACACCATGGAGCAAGAATTACAAATCCTACCTGCCCTTGTATTCCTACTCATCTACGAACACCAGCGTCTGCGGCGGCGAAGACAACGGTCAGTACTGCACCTACGACATAGGGGAGGGGGGAGGCAAAAGTCAGGGGGACAGACACGAAACACCCCCACCCCCACCCTCGCACATTACAGCACACACACCAAGGCATCTCCAAACATCACAGTAACAACCCACAACCCCCCCGGAAGAATGCAAACACAAAAGGAAATCAGTCCAAACATTGTAATGTATCAAAATACATGTGTCAAATATATACAGATATAAATAAACTCATTCAAAAGTATATACATTACGAGAAGTAGTGCAAATATGCACATCTCAATGTTCGTGCACCACTGGTCCAAAAATGCATGGGCGAGGTCCACACAATATACCTGTCCACAAACGGAGAGAACACTGCTGGGGCATCAGAGAGAAATACAACAATCACCTCAGGGGGAATGGAAGGGGGGGCACCTCAGCCGGATTACAGCACCACGCCAAATCCACGACGGGGCTCCATGCCCATTGATGTATCCTGGGGAGTGCAAAGCCACAGTCTCTCAAGTCTCACAAGTGGGTGGGTTGCCCACTGCCCTATCCTGGGGAGTGCAAAGCCACAGTCTCTCAAGTCTCTACAGTGGGTGGGTTGCCCACTGGACCATCCTGGGGAGTGCAAAGCCACAGTCTCTCAAGTCTCTTCAGTGGGTGGTTTGCCCACTGTTACATCCTGGGGAGTGCAAAGCCACAGTCTTTCAAGTCTCTACAGTGGGTGGGTTGCCCACTGGACCATCCTGGGGAGTGCAAAGCCACAGTCTCTCAAGCCTCTACAGTGGGTGGGTTGCCCACTGTTCAATCCTGGGGAGTGCAAAGCAACAGTCTCTCAAGTCTCTACAGTGGGTGGTTTGCCCACTGTTACATCCTGGGGAGTGCAAAGCCACAGTCTCTCAAGTCTCTACAGTGGGTGGGTTGCCCACTGCCGTATCCTGGGGAGTGCAAAGCCACCGTCTCTCAAGTGGATAACAGTCTCCACTGGTTCTGGAGGGGGACTGGTGTCCAGAGTGCTTCATCCTGTGCAGGACAGACAGAGTGGATGCCTTTCTCCACTGGTTCTGGAGGGGGACTGGTGCCCAGAGTGTTTCATCCTGTGCAGGACAGACAGAGTGGATGCCTTTCTCCACTGGTTCTGGAGGGGGACTGGTGCCCAGAGTGCTTCAACCTGTGCAGGACAGACAGAGTGGATGCCTTTCTCCACTGGTTCTGGAGGGGGACTGGTGCCCAGAGTGCATCACTCTTCCCGTGACGGTCCCAGTTGCGTCACTGCCCCTGCCGCTCATGGGCTAGCGGTGCTCGCCATGGCGGTCTTTGCCCTGTTCAGCGGTGCTTTGCCATGGCGGTCTCTGACCTGTTCAGCGGTTCTCTGCCCTGTTCAGCGGTGCTCTGCCCCGTTCAGCGGTGCTTTGCCATGGCGGTCTCTGACCTGTTCAGCGGTGCTTTGCCCTGTTCAGCGGTCTTTGCCATGGCTGTCTCTGACCTGTTCAGCGGTGCTTTGCCCTGTTCAGCGGTCTTCACCATGGCGGTGATTCCCTGTTCAGCGGTGCTTTGCCATGGCGGTCTCTGACCTGTTCAGAGGTGCTTTGCCCTGTTCAGCGGTGCTTTGTCATGGCGGTCTCTGACCTGTTCAGCGGTTCTCTGCCCTGTTCAGCGGTGCTCTGCCCCATTCAGTGGTGCTTTGCCATGGCGGTCTCTGACCTGTTCAGCGGTGCTTTGTCCTGTTCAGCGGTGCTTTGCCATGGCGGTCTCTGACCTGTTCAGCGGTTCTCTGCCCTGTTCAGCGGTGCTCTGCCCCGTTCAGCGGTGCTCTGCCATGGCGGTCTCTGACCTGTTCAGCGGTGCTTTGCCCTGTTCAGCGGTCTTCACCATGGCGGTGATTCCCTTGTTCAGCGGTGCTTTGCCATGGCGGTCTCTGACCAGTGCATTGGTGTGTGGCATGACGGTCCCTCATTGCCCGGCGGGGCTGTGACAGCCGTGGTCCTCCTGGGCACTGACTCCGGCGGTGGTCTCCTGACCAGTGACGATACTTGGGCCCTCCTGGGCACTGACTCCGGCGGTGGTCTCCTGACCAGTGACGATACTTGGGCCCTTCTGGGCAATGACTCTGGCGGTGGTCTCCTGACCAGTGACGATACTTGTGCCCTCCTGGGCAATGACTCCGGCGGTGGCGGTGGTCTCCTGACCAGTGACGATACTTGTGCCCTCCTGGGCAATGACTCCGGCGGTGGCGGTGGTCTCCTGACCAGTGACGATACTTGTGCCCTCCTGGGCACTGACTCTGGTGGTGGTCTCCTGACCAGTGACGACGGTGCTGGCGGTGGCGTCCCGCCCGCCGGGAAGGATGCCGCCCTTCTCCGCTGTGCTGCTCACACCAGGCTGTGCAGACTTCTTCTAGGCCTTTCCGACCTTTGGAGGAGTCACAGCTGACTCTGCAACCCCCCTGGAACCCTTGTGAGTAGTTTTTCCTCCAGGAGTCCTCACCCGGTCCCGTTGGCCACTTTCCAACTTTAGATGCTTTACAGGGGGTGAACTGGCAGTGCCTTGGCTCCGTGTCACACTGCCTGCCCTGGTGGCCGGTGCACTCCACACACCTTGAACACGCACCACTGGTACTGGAGTCTTTTTGGCTGAGGCGCTACGACGGGACTGATGATTTGGAGGGGTGGGGGGGCAAAGAGGTTAACGTTGCTGAGGGACAGTTTCTGACGAACATTGGGATGAGTAGCTGGAGGGTGTCTGGGAGGGAGGAAGAGGAGGTGGTTGTAGGAGGTGTCACTTTAGGTGTTTTGGGTGCAGGTGCAGGTACTGGAGGCTGTTGTGAGGTGGATGGATGTTGGGTGTGTGGGTGCCCGCGTTTGTGTACTTTGGGAGGGGGCGTCACAGACACACTGGGAGAGGACACAGGGGACATGTAAATGGGAGTTGGGGTGGTGAGTGCAGGTGAGCGGGGTGTGGTGCTGGGTGTTCTGGTGCGAGTCCTATTGCCTGTAGATGTAGTGCATGCAGGTGAGAGTGTAGACGATACTGGGAGGGAGGAGGGAGACCACGAGGAGGGGGGACACAGTGGAGGCAGTGGATGTTGGTGTGTCTGCATGTGGGTGATGCTTGTGTGTGTGCCTGTGGGTTGTGTGGTGCCTATGTTTGCCTGAGTTACTTTTGGGTGTTGAGGTGTATGCATGCTTGTCTGATGGTGTGCTTGGGACAGACTGGGGTACAGGGGATTGGGTCTGGGTGGAGGAAGTTGGAAGGGGGAGGCTAGAGACAGGGACAATGGCTGCCATCAGTGCTGAGGCCAGAGATTGCAGGGTTCGATGATGGGCAGCCTGACCAGAATGAATGCCCCCCAGGAATGCATTAGTGTGTTGCAACTTCCTTTCTACACCCTGGATGGCATTCACAATGGTAGACTGCCCAACAGTGAGTGACCTGAGTAGGTCAATGGCCTCCTCACTGAGGGCAGCAGGGGTGACTGGGGCAGGGCGTGAGGTGCCTGGGGCGAAGGTGATGCCCACCCTCCTGAGTGAGCGGGCACGGGGCGAACGCTGAGGTGCTGCTGGGAGGGCAGTGCTGGTAGGGGAGGTGGCGGCTGTACCTGTAGAAGTGGGGGGCACAGATGGTGCCGCCACCACAAGGGAGCTCCCATTGGCGGACGAGTCCGTGTCGCTGGTTGGTGATCCGGTGACTGACGTGTAGCTCCCCTCTCCCTCCGTCCCACTGGTGCATTCTGAGTCCGTGGTGTGGCCCTCCATGGCCATGTGGGATGCAGTTCCCTTGTGCCCCGGTGCCACTGTACCTCCGCCTGATGATGCTGATGCACAAAAGAACAGGGAGAGCAGAAAAAGGGGGAGGGGACGACAGAAGAAAGACAGGTAAAGTGCATGGCTTACCGCTACCGTTGGCGGACAATACAGACACAGCAGCCCCCTGCACTACGCCGTGCTCTTGGCCTCTACTGATGCAATTGCTGGGATCTGGCCTACATGGCTATGGTGGACATCTGCACACATGGATGCCACAGGGGCACCTATACCTGTTCTTGGCCCACTAGTGAGGTGGGGTGGAGTGCCACATGCCCTGCATTATGGAGGGGCCTAGCCTACATATTTCTGCCTGGCCTAGGTACACCCACAGCCATCCTCCCCCACCCAGACACTTCAACTGCGCGCCAAATCCCCAGAATGAGAGTGTACTCACCCCCTTGTGTCTGCTGTGATGCCCTCAAGCACCCATACAACTATGGGTAGGCCACCGCCAGGATCCGGAACATCAGGGGGGTCATGGGGCGACGGGCACCCCTCCCACGTTGGGAGGCCATCCCCAGCTGGGCCTCTGCCGTCTTCTTGCTCCAGCGGCGAATGTCCTCCCATCTTTTCCGGCAGTGGGTGCCCCGTCTCTAGTGGACCCCCAGGGTCCGGACGTCCTTGGCGATGGCACGCCAAATGTCCTTTTTCTGGTGGTCGCTGACCTACACGACATGCACAAGGGAAGAAGAGAAGTCATTAGCAACTGCACCGCCCATGTGAGTGGCTCCCATCCCTACCCTTGCCATGTGGCACATGCATTCACAGTCCTTCATGTTCACTGCACTATGCCCCCTTCCCTCTTACAACCAGCCCTCTCCACCCAGGCATAGCCCATACAACGTGCTCCCTGTGTACTTACCTGTTGGTCTGGAGGACCGTAGAGTAGCGTGTACTGGGGGAGGACCCCGTCGACTAGCTTCTCCAACTCCTGAGCAGTGAAGGCAGGGGCCCTTTCCCCAGACGCAACAGCCATTGTCTCTTCCAGACCGAGGTCACAGCAGCACTTGCAGTGTAGGTCCTCTCCTGTCGAAGATCAGGTATCGAGTGATTGAACAGATAGAAAATGGCGGTCACGTCCGCGGCGGTGACGGCGGTGATGTCCACGGCGGTGAGTATCATCACCGCCGGTGCACTTCGTCATTGGCTCCTGGGACCCATAGGGTCCAATGTTAACCAATGCAGCACACCTCAGAACCCTTCACTGGCTCCACACAAATCCCTCCACAACACCGGCCCGACATACCTCAACGAAAGAGTGAACTTTCACATTCCCACCCGCAACCTCCGATCAGCCAACCTCGCCCTAGCCACAGTCCCCCGCATCCAACGAACCACCACGGGAGGCAGATCCTTCTCCTACCTCGCCCCCAAAACCTGGAACTCCCTCCCCACCCACCTCCGCAAAACCAAAGACCTCCTGCTCTTCAGAAAAACCCTCAAAACATGGCTGTTCGAACAGTACCCTCCTGCCCCCCCCCAACCAAGCGCCTTGAGACCCTCCCTGGTGAGTAGCGCGCTATATACATTTTTTGATTGATTGATTGATTGTGAATGCCATCAAGGGGTTGGCCAGCCAACTTCAGCAGACCAATGCTTTCCTGGAAAGCATTTATATAGTGGCGTAACAAAACTGGAGGGGGCTCCCTGCCAAGAACATTACGGGCCCCTTTGGACGCACTCAGGCTAGTTGGTGTGATGAGGGGGCTCCCTGGAGCTTGGAGGCCCCCCGCACTGCAGGGACTGCAGGGTTATTTGTTACGCAACTGCATCCATAGTGCGATGTCTGGGCTACAGAGATCTTTTCAGGGTCTGGCCTCCTCACTGATGGTAGCCAGTCACCCCACACATTCTGCACCCCCTCCACCTCCCTCTTCCCAATACAAACCCCCATTCCCCAACCTATCCCAAGCACAGAGACACATCCACACGCAACCACCTCAACACACGCAAGCAGCACACATAACCACAAACACTGCAAGACACACTGTCATGCAGGCACTCAAAATTCACCCACAAACACAACATCAGCCACCACTTCAGCAGACACCCCCACCATGCCCACTGACCCACACACAACATCCAGCATACCCACTGGCATCACCACTACAGTCAGTGACACATTCACCACACCTACTATACCCGCAGACACCACCCCAACAGACACACAAACAACCACCACATCCACTATACCCACAGACATCAACACAACAGACACACAAACATCCACTATATCCACCATACCTCCAGACACCAACACAACAGACACACAGACATCAACCATATCCATCATGTCTGCAGACACCATCCCAACAGACACACAAACATCCACCACTACCAGCATACCTGCAGACACCACCCAAGCAGACACACACATCCACCACTCCATCAACCAGCACCTCCACATCCCAGCCCCCAAGACATGCAAACGCCCACACTGACATATGCAAGAGACACCACCCAGACAAAAGCAAACCTCATACACGCACAGTCCTACGAAATCTACACCCACACAACAGACAACCACTCCCTCAACCTCCAAATCTCCAACCCCTTCTGATGACCGTTCCAAAGGAGTTTCCTCTTCGAACTTGCCTTTTCCCCGGGCCCTCCAAACCCTCTCTCAAACCCAAGAGGTCCTGACCAACATCCCAACCCATCCCTCCCACGTCAAATCCTCCCCTGTCAAACCTGCCTCCCCTTAAAACACCCATACCCCTCATCCACAAAGAAGAATCCTGCCCCTCCTAAGAAACAGTCCACTCCTCCCAAACCCAAACCCACCCATCTCTAATCCACCCCCTGCCCTCAAAGATGATCCCTGAGGTTCCTGCCTGCTCACTTCATTCCCCTTTCTCTGGAGGTTCCTTGGCAGTGATAGGAGTCAAGTGTGGCACAGTACTGTGCAGAGACTTATAAACCAACTGGCCAATGGCCTTTGCTATTATGCACTTCCACTTCAATAAACCCAAGTTGTTGTTTTGTACACATTTGTCCTGCAATTCCTTTTCTACCTTTTTGTTGTTCCTGATTAATTTGTGTTGTCTGCCCACAGTTCTGCGTGTTTCACCCTGATTGCTGATCCATTTTCTGTTGTTATGAAACTCTGACTTTGTGGGCAGTGCTGCTGTCACCCAGGACAAGGGTATATGTTGACTGTATGGATATGTGTTTGTTAATGCAATTGGGGTGTCATTGCATTGTGTTCTGTTTGGTATGGTAAGTATTTCATCTTGTGTGGCCCAATGTCAGCATGTATTTAGTTATACTTGTCCCCCTGATATGGATTTTATATTGGTCTCATGTGTGGCAGCTTGAGTTTTCTTTGTGCAGACATGGAGTGTGTTCAATTGTGCTAGCTTTCTTTGCATTTAACTGTGCTTGTGTCCATTTTGCTGTGTGCACCTTGCAGCTACCTCATCTAGACACAAGTCCCAGGCACTTGCAATTGTATTTGCTTTCTTGACTTGCACTTCCACATTCTACAGATAGACATGTCACTTGGCTCTAGTATTGTTTGTCCCTGAGATAAATGTAGGGCCAGTTCCTGTGCAAACGTTGTTTTAGGGGCATGTGCAAAGTGATATGTGTCCGAGTGCAGCATCCTTCACCGAGTGTTCCTGACGCCCTGTCAGCGACTGCCCAACTGCCGGGAGAACAAGATCTCAATACGTCCCTCTTCTCCCTTGCAGGACGAAGACCATCTCTTTAAGGGAAGTTTACATTCCGAAGAGGAGGAGCGGTTAGAGGATAACTTCAGGGTACTGACTCTGGCGTCAGGAAGAACAGAGGGACAGACTTCAAGACAGCATCTTCGCAGTGGTAACCAGAGGTGGAACCAGGAGAGAACAGTGCTGAGCAATCGGAAGAAGAACAGATGCTTGGACATCTTTGGGGTTGAGCTGGAGTTGAAGAAGATGGTGGGAACCTCCCCCTTCACTGTGACCCAGAGCAGGAGATGACGAAATGGGAGCAACCTGAAGCAGACCAGGAAACAACTCAGGAGACTGTTTCTGTGGAGCTGCATCTTCCTGCCACACTTCAGGGGGAGCCTGGCTCCGTCAGGTGTGTGGCCGGGTGCAGGGACTGTGAAAGACACTAATGGCTATCCGCCCACCCCAGTAGTTCTAATGAAGAGAAATCACGATGTGTAGGGGGGCTCTGTCTTGCATGTCAGGGAAGAGGCTAAGTATAAGCCTTACTACCCTATTAGGGACAACGAATACGTTTCTTTATGTTCTTCTTTTTCTTCCAATACCTAAAAGAGAAAGAAACCTTTCTCCCCCTCTCCCCATTCCACCCCTTTGAGTTTTAGTGCACATTCATGGTGTTTACGCTGATGGTAACTAAGAAGGATAATTAAATACTTATGATTACTTACTGTGCTTCTCTCGAGGGAATGGTGGACAGACCTCCTCCTTGAAACATAGAAGAGAGATGGAAAAGAGCATGCCTCAATCTTCATCTGATGTTTATGTTGAAATATCTTGAGAATAATAAATATGAAAAGTGCAATCCCTAATTAGAGTCTGACTAATTCCTAAGAAATGCTGCACAAGCATCACAAGTGGCAACTACGAAGGGACACGGATTCGCCATCTGATACAGGATGGAAAACGTTGTACAACAGCTACAGGAAGGACAGAGATGGCTGGAATGGGTGCTAGAAAAACATATGGCCCTAGCAGAAATAGACAGAACAGTCTTCACAAATGCTATCCATTCCCAAGGGGAGAATATGACCAAGATGGCTGAGAGCCAAGGGCAAATGATGTGAGGACTATCACAGCCTAGAGCAGGAACCATCCCTGCTCTTATGGTGCCACTACAAAAATTCATGTACGGGAAAGACCCTATTGCTTTCTTCCTGAATTTCGAATGGGCGGCTAGGGACAGTGCTTGGCCTATGGAGAAATTGCCATTTTATCTGGCTCCACTCTTGACTTCTGAAGCACAAACAGCTTATCAGGTCGCCAATGCGGACAGGACATCTGCTTATGTCAATATCAAGAAGGTGATTCTTGACCGATTAGGCGTGGATTATGAGATTTACAGATTAAAGTTCGGGAAAGAACGAGGACTACCAGGTGATACCCCAAAAATCCTGTTTTTAAACTAAAGGATGCTGTCGACAGATGGCTTAAGCCCTCTGAATCTACTAAAGAGGCGATCATCAGAAAGATATACTTAGAACAATATCCAGAGGCCATACCCTATCCAACCCAAAGGTGGCTTAAATAACATCCTGGTCTCACTGTAGAACAAGCAGTAGATATAGCCACAACCTTTGCAAGGGTTCATTCCTGGGGTCCGCCAATTGAATGGGAGAAAATAAAACAAACCTGTAACCTCCATACAGTCAAAAGCTACCCAAAAGACCTTGATCAAACCTATACCTGAAGTCCTAAAAATAAGAAGTACCAAATCCGAACAACATCCTGCCACTGGACCGCAATGTTTTTAATGTGGGGAATGGGGCCACATAGCTAGATTTTGTAGGAAGAGGCTGTAAAAGCAAGAAGAAGAACCAATGGATGTCAGTTATGCTCCCCGTTCCATCTTATATACCCAAGAAACTGGGCACATATACTACACAAGTCTACTAGTCAATCATAAATGGGTTCCTTCCCTTTTAGACTCAGGGTGTAGGCAGTCTGTTATTAGAACAGACCTAGTACTTCCCTCGCACATTCTTCCTACTATATAGAGCACCAGAACCTCAGGATGAGCCAAAACTCCTATCCCTTTTGGACTTCCGAGAGCAGGTTCTGTTTTTTGCTCATTCACACTTGTTGGCTGGACACAAAGGGACAGAGAAGACTAACGATTCTATCCTAACATGATTTTATTGGCCTGGTGTTTACGCTCACATCAAACGCTATTGCCAACAGTGTGAGATCTGCCAGAAAAATAACCCATACTGACCCCCACAGGTGCTGTTACAAATCATGACCATAATAGGGAAACCATTTGAAAGAATTGGAATGGACCTTATCGTTCTCCTTTCTCATACATCTTGTGGGTATCAATATGTATTAGTCTTGGTTGATTATATGACAAGTTACCCGGAAGCCATTCCCTTAAGGACTGTTAATACAAAAACCATAGCCCCACATCTGTTCGACTTTTCTCTCGGATGGGGTTCCCCCGGGAAATACTTACAGACCATGGTACCCCTTTTGTCTCCAACCTAATGAGACAAGTTTGTCAACAGCTGGGTATTAAACAATTAAGGACATCAGTTTATCATCCACAAACAGATGGTCTGGTGGAGAGATATAACGGCTCCCTGAAGCTAACCGTAAAAAGACTTGTGTCTGAAGGTGGGAACAATTGGGATCAGTTGCTTCCCTTGGCCCTCCCTGTTTTACGGGCCAAAAACAAAGCAGTCTGGGGTTCTCGTCCTTTGAGTTACTCTTCAGGTGAGAGCCAAGTACCTTTTTGGAAATCACAAAAGAGGCATGGGAGAAGGATGACAGCAAGCATGCGGAGTCTCTTCTAGAACATGCCACCCAGTTAATGTCCTGCCTAGGAAAACTACGGGTATTGGTCCTAGAGAACTTAGAGAAAATCCAACAAAAATACAAATGTATATATGACAAAGGAAAGAAATGGAGGACCTATGATGTAGGGGAATGGGTCCTGATACTCTTACCTTCATCCACTAACAAACTCAAAAGTGAGTGGCAAGGTCCTTTTAGAATAGTCAGAAAAGTTGGGAAGGTGACCTACTGTGGCATCTGTCTCCAAAAAAAGAACAAATATACCATATTAACCTCTTTAAAAAATGGATAGGACCACCCTCCTAAAAATGTGTGTAGCTTACCTGCCTCCAGCACTCTTGGGGAAACTCACATCAATGAAGACTTGACCCCCAAAATGAGAACACACCTAATCAAAACCCTTAAAGTCTTCACAAAAATATTTTCTAACCTTCCTGAAAAAAAACACCTAACCAAACATACTATTCCAATCCCAGATGGAGTGATTATCAGATAAAAACCCTATAGAATCCCCGAAGCATGCTGTAAGCCACTCCAAACAGAAATCGACAACATATTACACATGGCAGTTATAATACCATCTACCAGCTACTGGTGTTCTCCCATTGTTCTCGTTCCAAAACCTAATGGCAGTATGAGATTCTGCATTGACTTTAGAGCCATCAATAAGGTAGCTAAAATGGATGGGTACCGTTTGCCGAGGGTGGACGAGCTAATCGAAAAACTAGGGAAAACTAAGGGCCAGATGTACAAAGCATTTTTCTAGTTGCAAAGGGGCCGATTCGCAGAATCTGTTTGCGACTAGAAAAATGCTTTTTGGGATGTACAAAGCCCAAACTGCGATTCAGTAACTTGTTACCAAATCGCAGTTTGGGTTTTGTGATTCAGTATTAAGAAGGGGCGTGTCAAGGGCATCCCTTCCTAATACCGAATCTAAATGTTATGTATGATTGTTTTGTGACCGCAAATGCGGTCGCAAAACAATTGCAGTTAGCACCAATTTCAAATTGGTGCTAACTCATTCGTAAAAGGGCAGTGGTCCTATGGACCACTGCCCGCTCTGAAAAAATGAAAAGAAAACTTTTCATTTTTTTTTTTCGAAATGCATTCCATTTTCCTTTAAGGAAAACGGGCTGCATTCCAGAAAAAAAATACTGCTTTATTTAAAAGCAGTCACAGACATGGTGGTCTGCTGACACCAGCAGGCCACCATTCCTGTAAGTGCCGCCATTCCCAATGGGGTCTCAAATTGCGACCTACCTCATGAATACTCGTTCAGTAGTTTTTGAGATATTAAAGGAAATCCAAATTTGTATATCTCTGGTTGCGATGACTTTGAGAATAATGACGAGCTCATGCAGGGAAATGCACAGTTCTGACTGGCTGCCAAAACTTTAAACCAGGAAGTTTTGGCAGCCATTTTGGAACTCAGCTTCAGCTGAGTCCCACTAAAAAATGTAAAAAAAAAAAAAAAAAGGGGCCAGGGTAGAGACACCCAGACCCCTTATCTCTTGTGCTGGGGTCCCAGAAGGTCCCCCCAGGGCTAAAATATTTTCCGCGATTCATGGCGGATCTGACAAAAATTAACAAAAAAAAAAAAAGCTCAAGCTTCTACCTTCATAATTCTTAAGCCCCCAGGTGGGCCAAGTCCCTGGGACTTTCATTATTTGTAACGGTGGGGGAAATTGGCCCCCCCACAGCCCTGGGGACCACCACCTCCCCTGGGCTGTAATGAAATTGAATAGGGAGGGTGCCGTCCCCCTGCCCTCCCCGGGGACCACCACTTCCCCAAAGCATTGAAGAAATTGGATGCGTTGGGTCACACAGCTTCCCCGCAGCACAGGGGGTCACCACCTCCCTGTGGCAAATAGTAAAAAATTTAAAGGGAGTCCATTTCTTTCAGACCCTCCTAGACCTGGTGACCACCACTTCCCTGGGCTGTTTTTCCTGGAGGGGGCCACAGACTCCCTTCAAGGAGCCATTGATGGTCCTGGGGACCGCCAACTCCCAGGGCCGGCTCCTCTTATGTCCTGGGGTGCCCACCCCTTAAGCAAACATAACTCTGCTTTCTGACAGCAGGATCTGTCAAACAGGTCTCGCTGTCAGAAAACATCGTTTTCATCTGTCTTCACTGCACGCAAATATGCGATGCGTGCTGGGAAGACAGATTAAAACATTGTTCCTGCAAGCAGGGATCTGCTACTAAAAGCAGTCCCTTACTTTCTGGAGTAATGCTGACTGCTGCAGGAGGCGGGAGCCGGCTGCAACTGCAGGGGATGCCTTGAGGCTCCTCACGCACTCTCAGATAGCCCGTAAAGGGCAAAAAATTAATAAAAGACAAGCAGCTGGGACCGAAGGGGAAGCCTTGAGGCTACCCGCCACGGTCCCAGATAGCCCATAAAGGGCATAAAATGGGGGGGACCGAAAAAAACAATGGCCCAATGGTGAACGTCACAGACCCTCACACTGACAATTGAGTGTTCTGCTCCAGGTGTGTCCTAAATCATTTCCTTCCTTTACATTTCTTTTAAACTTCAAAAGTTTAAGGTTCATACTGAAAGATGGTGTCACTATTTTTAATTGATAAATACATTGTTCTTTTTAATTTGTCCAGAAATATCTCATTCTTAGTATATTATCCTTCAAAGCCTAAAACACTCTTTATCTCTCTCCCTCTCATTCTCTTTCTCTATCTCTCTCTTTCAGGCTCTCTCTCCCACTCACACACCAACTCAGACCCCACTCACAAACCCACACAGACCTGCATGCACCCACTCACACACCCACTCAGACACTCACACACCCACTAGGAGACCCACTGATACTTAAAATGTGAGCCTAACTATAACGTTCCTGTAACCTTTGTTTTTTACAGTATATATATATATAATAAATTCACAGCAAATTTTACATTGGTATTATCAATAATTTATCAAAGATGTCATGAGTGATGTATCAAGTGGGGTAATTAGCATTGAATGGCAGGGGTGTGAGTTATAGTTACCTTAGGGCATGAGTTATAGTTACTAGTGATAACTCTAACTATAACTGATGAATCTTTAGAGTTTAGTACGTTTAAAAGGTGAGCCTAACTATAAAGTCCCTGTAACCTTTGGGTTTTTAGGACAATGTCTGTGTTTTTTTAATTCTATTTCCTAACTATACCAGCCCTGTAACCTTTGTTGTTTTCAATGAATTTCTATGCTTTTTTTTAATGGAAAGTAAATTTCATTACTACACGTTAATCTAACCACCGCCCAGCATCCAATCCTTATAACAAGCCAACCCCGCATGCCCACCCCCTCCCCAGGCCAATCTCGGCCCCAGGAACCCCATCCCCCAGCCTAAATATTTAATGTTTTTGGGAGTAAGAGGGGCTGCGTGGCCCCTACCCCCGAGGCCTTTCTCTGCCCTAGGGATCCCATCCCCCAGGGCCCGGCTTCAATATTTATTTTTGGGGGGAGAGGGGCCACGCGGCCCCGCTCCCTAGGCCGATCTCGGCCCTGGGGACCCCATCCCCAAGAGCCCAACCTAGACATTTCATTTTTTTTGGAGGGGGGGGAGTGGGGTTGCGTGACCACCCTACCCAGACCGTTCTCGGCCCCATGGACCCCATCCCCCAAGGTCTAGCATAATTTATTATTTTTTAGGGAAGGGGGCTTCCCCAGGCCGATCTTGGTCCTGGGTACTCCATTCCCCGGGTTGGGGTCTAATTATTTATATTTTGTTCATGGAGGGGTAGCGTGCAGTCCTCCTCCTCAGGCTGATCTTGGCCCCAGGGACCCTATCCCCCAGGGTGTGGCCTAATTATTTATTTTTTGGGTGGCGCATAGCTCTCATCCCAAGCCTGATCTCAGCTCCGGGGACCCCATCCCGCGGGGCCCGGCCTTGTGACCTTGGTGCCCCCCAGGGCACCGAGTCACAATGTTAGGGATCATGGGTGAAGCTTGAAGGCCCCCATGGTCCCTGCTTGCTCCCCACCTCCTGTGGGAGCAAGCATGTCTGTCACAGAGAGAGTGAGCTGCTAAACCTACAGCTCCCTCTCTGTGGGAGCAATTGTTTCCTCTGTCTCCCTCCCTGCATCTTTGGAGGTAGGGAGACAGAGGAAACCTTTGCTCAAAGCGAGAGAGTGCTATTTGACAGCTCTCCCTCCCTGGAAACAGAGTATTTGGTGTGACTTGGCAGCAGCGGTCAAAGCTGCAGCCAAGCCATAGCAAACAGCGAAGTCCCAGTTGGGCATCCCGGGACATAGCGGTAGCCCGTCCTGGAGATGGCGATCAACAGCGCCATCATTGGGTCCTCAAGGGTGGCTGCGCTGCCCCCTCCTAAAAATATAGCCCCGGGCGGTGGTGGTCCCCAGGGCTTGGGGGTCTGAAATGGACCCTCTTCATTCTTTTATTTTAGCCCTGAGGAGGTGGTGGTCCCTGGGGCAGTGGGGGGTGGGGGGGGGGCACGTGGCCCCCACATCAAATTACTTTAATGCCCCGGGGAGGTGGTGGTCCCCAGGCAGCGGGAGGGCTGCAGTGCCCCCGCATCAAATTACCTTGAAGCTCTAGGAAGGTGGCGGTCCCCTGGGCAGTGGTGGGAGGAGTCACGCGGCCCCCGCATTGAATTTCATAATAGCCTTGGGAAGGTGGTGGTCCCTGGGGATGCGGGGGGGCTGGTGCCGCCCCCTTTACAAATATAAATGCCCAGGACTTGGCCCAACTGGGGACTTATTTATTAAGAAGTAGGGGAGCCCATGCTTCATTTTTTTTTAAATGTTTGCCGTAGATTTACAAACTGTTGTGAATTTGCTGCATTTTTTAAAAGTGCTTTTTAGCCCTGGGGGGGGGGGTCTCTCTTGGACCACACCACCAGAGCTAAGGGGTCAGCGTTTCTGTACCCTGGCCCTTTTGTTTTTGTTTTCACTTTTTTTCTGGGACTCAGCTGAAGCCGAGTCCCAACGTGGATGCCAACACTTTCTAGCTGAAGTGTTGTCAGCCAATCAGATCTCAGCACGAGATTGGAAGGGGTCGTAAATCCTTTGCATCCCTTTATTTACAAATTTGTTTTTTCTTCAATTTCTCTAGAACTGCTGAACAGATTTACAGCAAAGAACAAAAAGGGTACTTTCTTGACCAAGAGGTAACTTTCTGCCAAATTTTATGTAATTCCATCAAGTGGTTTCTGTGCTATCGCTGTTCAAAACCCCTATGGATAAATGAATAGGTAAAAAGCGTTTTAGGACCCCTTCTTTTTATCTTCCCCCACTTGATGGATCACCCCGAAACTTTCCAGACAGACGCTGAAGTGAGCATTGTATTTTCTTGGAAAAAATCTGAGAAGATTCATCAAAGGGTGCCAAAGTTATTAGCAAAACAAAAAATGCTTATGCTTTTTCTTTGTAAGCTAGGTCCTACCTATAACTACCTAGTGGTGACTGCCACTAGGTAAGATATATATATATATATATATATATATATATATATATATATATATATATATATATATAATATTCCCATTTTGATAGATAAGTGACAAGTAAGGAAACAGAGGCTAAGAGCGGGATAACAGCAATAACATTATTTATTGAAGATCGCAGTGTTGACTACTGGTGCAAGACGTGCTTAGAATTTGGGCCTGGTAATTTCACAGTCCAGAATTGTGTACTTTATTTCCATTTTTTTCTTTCCCATTTTAAGATTTGTAAGCTGCAAGATACTTATTTTAGATTTGAACCAGTGTCGACTTCGCTCCCTTCCAGTCGTTCTTCTCCAGCCCATCGATGGCACTACATCGGCCCAGAGCCTTCCTGATCTTTAGCAGGCAGTTGTATATCGTGGTGGTTAGTGGAATTTGGCGGTGCTTAGTAATATGCTGGCTCTACCTCTGTGAATTCCCCTAATGTTCTCGGGTGCAGTCTGATCGCTTCGTCTTATCCACCTTCAACTTTGTGAGCGCCTACCAGTTCTTAATTTGAGCTGGTGGTTATCTTTGCTGGGCACCTGCACTTAAGTTTGAGGGCCAGCACTTATTTTTGTGCCTCAAGCATTTACTGCGAGTAAAAGACACGGGGAAGACGGAGAAAGAGAAAAACGAAAAAGCGTCACAAAGGGAGAAAACAGAAAGCTGCAAGACTGAGCTGACGGGGCAGGGAGTGGCTGTAAATGAATTAAAAAGGACCGAGATGGTTTAAGGGTTATCCTGCATCAGTATTCTGTGTTTCCTGTTTAATTGCAGCAGTCGCGTGTTTCAGAGGAGAGCTTTGGGCACAGGCACGGTTTTATTTACAAATTAAGCATTGGGGCCTACCCATTATTCCTTCTTCTGCAGCGAAACCCTTGACCCTCATTTGTGCTCTCAAGTTATAGTCCAGACATCCCTTTGCCGAGGTCTTCCCCTTCCCTGTCAAGCACCACTCCACAAGGAACGTTCCATGTGGAAGATTTTTCCATTACCGGCTCTGTTTACTCGCAGAGTATTCACTGACAACGCACATCCGCGCTCTGAGACCAGTTGTTTGGATGTTCAGAACTGGCAGTCATTTTGCATTGGCCGACATGACATATTAAATGTGCTGAGGGGAGAGATGCCAAGCCCATCAAACCCAGCCTCGTTCGGCGTTCGTGCCCTAGTTGTGTAATGCGCTGAGTTTGGAGGAACTGGCAGCAGGATCTGCCAGGGAGCCGGGCAGTGCCGGCGGCCTTGTATCTGTAGTTCAAGAGCTTGTCCACAATTGCTTCTGCTGCGGACTGAAGCGTTACAAGCGACCTTGCAAACTCGTGCTCGTTTACTTGTACACTAGGAGGGTTATGTGTAGCTGCTGTCTATCTGATTCAAAAGTCATAGGGACAGCAAAATGTTCGTTGGGTTCACAGAAAAGCATTGCAGTGATGTGGTGTTTTAAATTAGGCAGATGCTTTAAGGTGGAGACAGGGGTTGTCCCTTAGTGGCCATACAGAGTGCCCAGAAGTCTCCTCCCGCATCTCGTGCAGCCTATCAGTGTATCCTTTCTGTGCTGCATCCCTTTCACCCTCCCCATGCCCTTCTCTGAACTCCAGAGCCACTTGATGCTTTCTAAGAGCTTATCATCAACATCGTAGCAAGGCCAAGCACCGAGGGCCAACTCAAGGTCAATGTGTCATTCTGAACAGATCGCTGAAAGCACAGCGCCACTCCCTACATGCACTGCTGCACAGACCCAGGACCTAACTCTCTATCCTTTCCCCTCCAGTGTACTGGCATTAAAATACCTACTAACGACAAAAGCCCTAAGCAGACCTACGGCACTGCTGCAGGGAGCACCGCTATTACTTGTCTCACAGCTCTAGGCCTATAATCGTTTGCACACATATCCCACTCATTGTGCCTCCATGGACCAGCCTGGATCACAACCAGAGCCATAGAATAATCATTACTTTTTTATGTAATGCCTATTACCACGCTCCAGTCACATAAGGCTAAACCGTAACCTTCTTGCTTTAAAAAGGCTTAAAACACGTATTTTGAAACTATACATTCCCAACTGACTTCTTTTGCTGGCTCTTCACTGTCCCTTCTGTAACGTTCCATTGGTTCACTTGTTACTTGCAAAGCGCCCTGCTGCCCTGTGACTTGGACGCTGTACAAATAGTTTAAATAACTAAATAAAAATAAGTACACGTCTAAGCATAGCAAAAATGGGTATTGCTATAAGCAAGCACTGTATTTGCACCACAGCTTTGCGGTAGCACACACTTAGGACAGCCCGCCGTTGTCTGGCCATCCTGATATGTTTCCAGAGCTGCACTGGGGTGCAGAGAAGGCCAGCAACGTGGCTGTAGTGTAATACTGCTTCTGGGTTCTACGGCAGTCAGTAGAATAAAAAGGCAGTTTTTGGCCTACAGTTGTTTAAAATTTGGATGTGGAAGGAATCTGGTTTCGCCTCTCCCCGTGGCAAAAATCGATTGTAACACTTCATTTGTGCAGTATAGGGCTCCAACTGTTTTTTTTCTGGGCGGGGGATACTGGACTTCTTATAATCCAAATCCCTTACCCTCCCCCTAACCCAGTGGACCATATTCTCATGATCTACAGGTGACGTTTTCACAATAACCCACGTTTCCACATTTTGCACTTCTTCTTCAGTTTCCATCTGTTGCAATACCTGGAAGTCACTTTTTTAGTCACCCCTGGTGCGCCGGAGACGCTTAAAGGCTAATTTTCATGAGGCCCCTCAGCAGGGATTGTTGTATAAGCTGTGATTTTGAATGCATTTTTTTTATATCAGTAGTGTTTATTGACCTTCAATCCGAGTGATGTGGAAACAGGAACAAACGGTGTTGAGTGATGTAAAAAGTGGACATTTGTATTTGCATTCACCAGGGGGCAAGATTTAGTAGTCGCACTGCAGTCTGATCCTACACAGATGGGGCTTGTCTTTCTGTCTCGCTGTAGACAGTGTATAGTTTCCCCTCATCCTGCTGCCTGCGCTCTCTAATGAAGTACTGACAGATCTTACTGCTGACTGTTTCGGAGGCGACTGAGTCCCATAGACTTGCCCCGCCTCTCCTCAGTGCTCCATCTGTCTTCTATGCAACTGCTTTCCCAAGAAAGTGCAAGATGCAAAATAGACGTTTACTGGGCACTTATAGCGCCCATGTCTATGGTTTTTGTTTGAAAGGTAATACTGACCTGTGCTCAACTTTTTCTGGCTTTTAATTCTCGAAGGACGCCGCTATATGTTTTTTAGGATTGAGAACGAGTTGATGTGCAGTCTGACCGTGATATTGCAGCTGCTGTCCTGTTTGGTGTTTCAGAATTCACTGAAGGGCGCTCATTTTGCTCATACGTCCAGCTGGCACGGTAGAGTTACACATAGAAGATACCAAAACAATTGCATTTATTGCAAGGCTGAGGCAGGCGTGTGGGGCAATACCAGAGTGAAAGCAGAGCTGGGGCTAAGTAGTGTCTGCAATGTTAAAAATATACAGCGTAAATGGGTCTGACGATCTTTGACTGCTGAAAACAGACTTCTTCCTATATTTATAAAAAAACAAACTGACACCTGCACACAGCTGAATCCTGAACTCTTTCCTAGGCAAATGTTGCTAAGTAAAGCCAAGTGGTTGAGCTCCCGTAGTCTACAACAGACTCTCACTAATACATCATGTCAACTACCTCGCAAAATCCCAGTCAATGGCAATTGCTCACCATACACAACTTGAAATACTTGCTCTCAGAACAGGGTCTACACATAATGGTCCAGTCTTTAGTCATCTACACTGACAGGCATGTCTAAATCGAGATCACAGACCCTAAAAGCATCCCAACCTGTGCAACATAGTTAACCAAAAACATAATGAAAAACTGAGCAAATTTCACCAGTCCTGATGTCACTGAACCCTCTCTCAATTGATAAATGCTGCATATATTAGCATATAATGCTGTACTTCACATCATCCACTTATTTAGTGCAAAAAACACCTTTCCAAGGGGAAAACAGAATATTATATAAAGAAAGGACAGATGCTTGAGTTCCAAAATTCTGAAAGTAAAGACAGTGTGCACCAGTTATTCTTTTAAGAAAGCACCCATGATCTGGAAAAAGATTCCTCCAAACCTGTGGAAAGCACCTTCATATGTTGTGTCCAAGAGAGAAATCAAATTACTCCCATCTTAACACTAATTTACCACTTAACCCTATCCCACTCCTTGGTCATACCCGATTATCGATTGTTCTCATGTAGTATCTTTATAATTCAATCCTCTAACATCCCTCTTAACTCAATCCTAAATCATATTCCTATTTTTAAAGAACATATTATTTTTTGAGTTGAACATGTACAGGTGTATATATAGATCTTTTGATCATGTGCCTGTCCTCCATTGTTTCCAAGTCCACCAGGGGTCTGTACACGGGGGGATTTCTCCATCTCCTATTCAACCGCAGCGGTTGCAATCTAGGGGGCAAAATGTTGAGCAGCTGGTCATTATCTCTTAATTCCAACCACTACAGTTCAATGCATGTTGTGATTGTAACGTTATTTTGTTGGAGATATCCAAATGGTGCATTTGTGTACTGTGACGCAGTTAGGATCCATGGCCTGCCCCCCCAAAATGGCATCTGCCTGTCCTGTATGGAGGGACAAGTGGTTATGAGGTAATTCCGCCGACGTTGTGCGCCGTTGCGGGAGGCGGTCAAAACTGCAGTGCAACTCCTCATTGGTTAACATTGGGCCCTATGGGGTACAGTGGCCAATAGTGATGTACGCCGGTGGTGACGGTATGCACCGCCGCGGATGTCAACTATTTTCTATCTGTTCACTCACTTGCTACCTGACTTTCAACAGGAGAGGACCTACACTGCATGTGCTGCTGTGACCTTTGTCTTGAACTGACTATGGCTCCTGTGACTTGGGAAAGGGCCCCTGCCTTCACCTTGGCAGAGTAGGAGTGACTGGTGGATGGGGTCCTACCCCAGTACAGAATGCTGTGTGGGCCTCCACACCAACAGGTGAGTACACTGTGGACACAATGCATATGGCATGAATGCATGGAGTGCTGTGTGTGAAGGCCTCCTGTAGGGGGTGGGTGGTGGATGGGCCCTGGGCAGTGTGCAGCATGTATCGTGGGCCATGTCTGTGCTACTGGGGATGGGAAGGGGCATGGTGGGCCATGAGTGTAACAGGCAGGACGGTCGGACGGTCGGACTAATACCTTTCCCTGTGTCCATTTCCCTGCAGGTCTGTGCCCATCAAAAGAAGGGTATATGGCATGAGGACCCTGGGGGTCTACAGCAGGCAGAGCAACCACTGTCGGAAACAGTGGGCAGGGAAGACCATGGAGGCCCAGCTGGGGATGGCTTCCCAACGAGGAAGGGGTGCCTGTCGAACCCTGACCCCCGATAGCCCGCATACTGGAGGTGGCCTATCCGGAGCAGAATGGGCGCTTGAGGGCATCACAGCAGCCACAAGAGGGTGAGTACAATGCCACAATTTACAACTTTCGCATCGTGGGGTGGGACCTGTGGGTGCCCCTAGGCCAGGCCTGGTATAGCAGGGTTGGTCCCATGTTGGGCAGGGTTCTGATGTGAAAGTACTCTATCCAAGCTAGTAGGCTTCCACTACTGGGCAGGGGTCTGTGGGTCTCATGTATGTGTATCCTTTGTGTCTCCCCCCCCTTTTTGCTTTGTCACCCTGTCCTTATATGCATTAGCATCATCTGGCAGAGGAGCAGAGGCACCGGCGACGGAAGGAGTTGCATCCCACAGGATCCAGAATGCCGAATCCACCGATGGTGAGGGTACTAATGGGACGAAGGGCGAGGGGAGTACCACCACGGAGACAGGAGGGGACAGTTCGGACACAGTGGTGGTGGTGGACACCCCTGTGCCAACCCCATCTACAGGTACAGCCGCCACCTTCGTACCATCACTGTCCTCCCAGCAGCCCCTCAGCGAGTTTCCCGTGCCTACTCACCCAGAAGGGTGGGCATCTCCTTTTCCCCAGGCACCTCAGGCCCTGCCCCAGTTAGCCCTGCTGCCCTGAGAGAGGAGGCTATTGACCTCCTGCGATCCATCTCTCGGGCAGCCAACCATTGTGAATGCCATCCAGAGGCTGGCAGCCCAAATGCAACAGACAAATGCATTCCTGGAGGGCATTCACACTGGACTGGCGGCCCAACATAGATCAATCTAGGCTCTGGCCCCCTCTCTGATGGCAGCCATTGTCCCAGTTTCTAGCATCCCCCCTCCAACTTCCTCTACCTAATCCCATTCCTCTCAACCCCAACCTATCCCAAGCACACAGTCAGACGAGTATGCACCCAGGACAACACACAAGAGTGGACATGGCAAACACAAGTACCACACTTCATCCCACAGGCACTCACACAAACACCCTCCAGAATCAGACATACCAACATCGACTGCCTCCACTGTGGCCCCCTCCTCCTCATTGTCCACCTCCCTCCCAGTTGCATCTTCACTCACACCTGCATGCACTACATCCACATTCGCTACCCCCATCACCAGCACACCTAACAGCACACGTCCCTCACTGGCAGTCACCACCCCACTTCAATGCACACGTCCCCTGTGTCCTCTCCCACTGTGTCTGTGCCCCATCCTCCCAAAGTACACAAACACAAGCACTCAGACACCCAACAGCCATCCACCTCACAACAGCATCCAGCCCATGCACCTGCACCCAAACACAGCAGACACCTCCTACCACCACTCCCTCTTCCTCCACTCCCACACCATCTTCCTCTTCCCGCCCCAATGTCCCTAAGAAGCTTTTCCTCTCCACCATTGACCTCTTACCTATCCCTTCCTCCCCATTCCTCACGTCAGGACAGGGCGGTCAAAACCCAGGCAAGCACCTCAGCCACACAGTCCATGGGCACAGTTGTGTTCACAGCTACTCCAGGTGGGAGAGGATCCCGGGCACCAGGCAGCCACACTGAAAGGGTGCCTGCACCAAGTGCTGCAAGGAAGGACAAGGAGACACCGCCAGCTGCTGCAAGGAAGGGCAAGGAGGCACCCCCAGCTGCTGAAAGGAAGAGGAAGGAGGCACCTC
This sequence comes from Pleurodeles waltl, assembly GCF_031143425.1. Classification (NCBI taxonomy): domain Eukaryota; kingdom Metazoa; phylum Chordata; class Amphibia; order Caudata; family Salamandridae; genus Pleurodeles; species Pleurodeles waltl. The sequence continues at coordinate 516,229,813 of NC_090440.1, read as the reverse complement.
CAGCTGCTGCAGGGAAGGGGAAGGAGGCATGCCCAGCTGCTGCAAGGAAGGGCAAGGAGGCACCCCCAGCTGCTAAACACAAGGCCAAGGAGGCACCCCCAGCTGCTAAACGGAAGGGTAAGGAGCAATCCCTGGCTGCTGAAGGTAAGGGCAAGGGGCCTGCACCAGCAGGAAGAAAGGACAAGAGGCCTGGGTCTGGGACTCTGTGGGAGCCCCCACTAACAACCATGGTGGTGCAGTCATCTGAGGCTGCAGGGAAAGGGCTGGAGCCTCCCCCCACCACTGCCAGCACTGCCACAAGCACCACCACCTGCACAGCCACCAGCACCGCCACCAGCACCACCAGCAGCAGCAGCCCCAGTGGGCAATTGCCGAGGCTGCAGGGGAAGGGCTGGAGCCTCCCCCCACCACTGCCAGCACCGCCACCAACACCACCACCAGCATTAGCAGCCCCAGTGGGCAGCCATCCCAGGCTGCAGGGGAAGGGCTGGAGCCTTCCCCCACCATTGCCAGCTCCACCATTAGCAGCCACCACTGAGCAGCCCTCACCGCTGGTGGTGCAGTCATCTGAGGCTGCAGGGAAAGGGCTGGAGCCTCCCCCCACCACTGCCAGCACTGCCACAAGCACCGCCACCTGCACAGCCACCAGCACCGCCACCAGCACCACCAGCAGCAGCCCCAGTGGGCAATTGCTGAGGCTGCAGGGGAAGGGCTGGAGCCTCCCCCCACCACTGCCAGCACCGCCACCAACACCACCACCAGCAGTAGCAGCCCCATTGGGCAGCCATCCCAGGCTGCAGGGGAAGGGCTGGAGCCTCCCCCCACCTTTGCCAGCTCCACCATTAGCAGCATCACTGCCACCACTGAGCAGCCCTCACCGCCGGTGGACAGTGTGTAGTCCTGCGGCCATGGGCTGTTGTGCGGCCTGCCCCTTGCAAATCCTGTGGGTCTGACACCCAGCTGAGAGACTGTGATTTTGCACTCCCCAAGATCTGCATCCCTGGGCACAATGCCCCCTCCAGAACCAGTGGAAGAAGCCATCCACTCATCCCATCCTCCACAGGAAGAAGCTAACTGGGCACAATGCCCCCTCCAGAACCAGTGAAGATGCCATCCAATCTCCCAATCCTCCACAGGAAGAAGCTCACTTGGCACAATGCCCCCTCCAGAACCAGTGGGCAAGTCACCCACTTGAGAGACTGTGGCCTTGCACTCCCCAGGACCAGGCAGTGGGTAGATCACCCACTTAAGAGACTGTGGCCTTGCACTCCCCAGGACCAGGCAGTTGGCAAATCACCCACTTGAGAGACTGTTGCCTTGCACTCCTCAGGACCAGGCAGTGGGCAAATCACCAACTTCAGAGACTGTGGCCTTGCAATCGCAAGGACCAGGCAGTGGGCGAATCACCCACTTGACAGACTGTGGCCTTGCACTCCGCAGGACCAGGCAGTGAGCAAATCACCTACTCGAGAGACTGTGGCCTTGCACTCCCAAGGACACAGTGATGGGCATGTTGGCCCCTCCAGGACTAGTGGCGTTGTACCATCTTCTGGCTGAGGTGCCCCCCATTCCCTGTCCCCCTGAGGTTCCTTTCTATTTTCGACCTGATGCCCCTGCAGTGTTCTCTCCCTGTGTTGCTGCAGGAGTAAGGTGGAGCCTTGGACTTTGTAATGTGGCCCTATGGCCCACGGCCATTGAGGACTGGGCAGTGTCCCTACATTTGTAAAGATGTCTATACTTTTTGATGTGGATGCGCGTATTTATACTATTTTATCTTATCACACTTACTTTAATCAATTCCTTTTGTCCTTGCATTATTCCTGAGGGGTACAGATGAAAATGTAATGTTATTGCTTGTGTGTATGGTGTTGGGGGTGTTGTGTGTGTATGTCACTCTCTTCCCCCCCCGTGTGCTAAGCGGCAGTACTCACCGTGGTCGTCTTCGCCGGTGTTGGTGTTCGTAATGGAGCAGAAGGTCTTGGGGAACACATGCAACTCGGGCTCCATGGCAGCGTGGTTCTTCCCTAAGTCTCCAATGTTGAGTTGTTTCTCTTCTGTGCAGTGTTTCAGCCAAGCTTTTGATGTTGTTGGTATTGCCTCAGAAAAGGTGTTGGATTGGTGTCTCATAATTCAGTGGGCGGAACATTGTCTTCCGCCTGGCTGTAGGCGGTTCCCGCCGTGGTGCCTGTTGATTTCGCCCTGGCGGTCGGTGTGTTAAAGTGTCTGTCTGTCTGAGCGGTTTCCGCCATGGTCATAATTTCATATTTATTACCGCCGGCCTGTTGCCGGTATTACCCCTGCTTTATCACCAACCGCCAGGGTTGTAATGAGGGCCTTAACACTTTCATTAGAGTTTCATCCAATCTGCCATATTAGAAGTACCAAAGGCTTTACTACACTTTTAATACAGCACACAAGATAACTGCCACATTTGTCACAGAGTATGCCATGAGACAAACTTTAAATCAAGCCCTGTATCAAACCTGGTTTTTGTAGCGGGTCTGTATCGGACCCAGGCTCCATCCTGATTAGTGTTTAGTCACACCTGGTACCGGTCTAGCGGAACCAGATGACCGCAGATAGCACTTAATGCTTTTTGTCACTATTTTGATTTAAAATCGTAAAAACTCATATCTACAGTTCCACGTATTCAATATTTGTTGCTTAAGTGTCATTTTGTTCACTAAATTATTTACCATTTTTATAAATTAGTGAGTTTTATTGTGTTGTGTTTTCAACTTTTTAACTGTTTTGGAATGATTTTCTTAAGTTAAGCCTGCCTTCACAGTGCCATAGATACAAGGGGGCATATTTATACTCTGTTTGCGCCGGATTTGCGTTGTTTTTTTTTACGCAAATTCGACGCAAAACGAACTCCATATTTATACTTTGGCGTTAGACGCCTCTAGCGCCAAAGTTCATGGAGTTTACGTCATTTTTTAGCGTGGACACCTACCTTGCGTTAATGATATGCAAGGTAGGCGTTCCCGTCTAAAAAATGACTCCCAGGCCTGTGCGCCTTATTTACACTCCCGTGCAAAAATGACGCACGGGAGTGGGCGGTCAAAAAAAATGACGTCTACCCGCGTTAGCGTCATTTTTTAATGCCTGCTCAGGGCAGGCGTTAAGGGACCTGTGGGCTCGGAAGGAGCCCACAGGTGCCCTCCCATGCCCCCATGGACACTCCCTGCCACCCTTGCCCACCCCAGGAGGACGCCCAAGGATGGAGGGACCCACCCCTGGGACATTGAGGTAAGTGCTGGTAAGTATTTTATTTTTGTGGCATAGGGGGGCCTGATTTGGGCCCCCCTACATGCCACTATCCCCAATGACCATGCCCAGGGGACAAACGTCCCCTGGGCATGGCCATTGGGCAAGGGGGCATGACTCCTGTCTTTGCTAAGACAGGAGTCATGTTAATGGCGTCTGGGCGTCGAAAAAAAATGGCGCAAATCGGGTTGAGGCGATAATTTTGCCTCAGCCTGACTTGCCCCATTTTTTGACGCCCAAGCTCCATTTTCCCCTATGCCGGCGCTGCCTGGTGTGTGTCATTTTTTTTGACGCACACCACTCCGCAGCGCCGGCTAACGCCGGCTAACGTCATTGAATAAATACGGCGCCCACATGGCGCTTCAGAATGGCGTTAGCCGGCGTTAAATTTTTTGACACACAACTGCGTTGGCGCTGTTGTGCGTCGAAAAGTATAAATATGGCCCAAGGAGTTGAGTTCAAGTTTAAATAACACAAACCTTTACTGGACCTAACAAGAATAGTGCCATTAGTACTTGTGGTGGACTCTTAACCACCCCAAATGCTAATCCACTTTCTCTCCAAATTGATTTACAGTCAGTGATCATCCTTAAGTCCAGCATCTTACACCAAGGTGGGTCACCCCTGATCTACTGGTTCAGTTATGAATGAAGATGGACCTGGAAGACCTGGGAGTTCAGCTAGGCTTCACCCTTGACCAAGTATTGTGATTCTGAACAACTCTTTATCTTGCTGTTCGCAGGTGTCTTCTTTGCAAAGACTGGGGGCTATAAGCATTCTAAGCCCTCAGCAGAATAATAGCGGTTTGTAAATAGAAACTTGGAATGTGCACGTAACACAGCAAATTTGCAGCCATCGTTATCCTGAATCAGCTGTGCTGTATCTGCAAATATCCTCCACATCATGGCTCCTTTATCTAGTTATAGCCTTTTGGCCACTGCATTCTTGAACTTTTAAGAACCAAATTAATAAACACACTGTACAGTTGAACTGGGTGCTAAAAACAGGCTTGGAATATGTTTTCAAACCCCAAACCAGCACCCTAGTGTACTGAAAGTGTAGCAAGTGATTTCATGTCCCCACTGGCATAACATAGGCCTCTGCAGCCCCTCTGTTGCAGGGAGTTCCCTACGCTCCAGAGGATCCCCTCGGCATAGTACCTGGGCCTGAGAGCTCCTCAATAAGGCCCTCATTACAACCCTGGTGGTAAATGCCGCTTTCCGCCGTGCAGAAGACTGCCAACATACCGCTGGGGCCGCGGAATTCCGCTACAGGTATTACGACCCAGAGCTCGGAATCCGCCACAATACAGACACCCACACAAGTCCGCCACACCAAAGGTCAGTGATAGACTGGCAATACCAAAACTGACACCCTCACGCCAACAGGAATACGCCCACACTATCACGACCCACGAATCAACGCAACGGTCTTTCAACCGCGGTAATCCATTGGCGGTACACACTGCGGCGCTCAAAATTCACACACATTTACAGAACACAACCAAATTGGACAATTCGAAATACACACACCTGATACACATACACACACCACGCCCACACACCCAATCCAATATAAAGCACATAGCCACATCACCCACAAACCCTTACAAACAAAATTTTGAAAGAAGGCCAGAGAGAGAGACTACCTAAAACAACACCAGCATCCACAGATACACAACACCATCACTTACACAACATCCATGCACCTCAAACAACACACACCAACACATCCCCTCACACATCACAACAGACACCACCTCACACATCACCCACACCACATCAAGGCACCCCAGGTTCTCTGAGGTGGAGCTCAGGGTCATGGTGGAGGAAATCGTCCAGGTAGAGCCACAGCTATTCGGAGCACAGGTGCAGCAGACATCCATTGCACGGAAGATGGAGCTATAGTGCAGAATTGTCGACAGGGTCAACGCAGTGGGACAGCATCCAAGAACACAGGATGACATCAGGAAGAGGTGGACCGACCTATGGGGGAAGGTACGTTCTGTGGTATCTAGACACCAGATTGCTGTACAGAGGACTGGTGGTGGACCCCCACCTCCTCCCCCAAAACTAACAACATGGGAGGAGCAAGTCTTGGCAATTATGCATCCTGAGGGCCTCGCAGGAGTAGCAGGAGGACTGGACTCTGGTAAGACATATCTTTACTACTTTATCCCCCACACCCCACATGCATGCCATCACATACCTCCACCCTTACGCTCACACCCATCACTCCAACAACCCACAGATACCCTACTAACACAACCCACACATCCCAAAATCAAGCCCTGCATGTAACACCAATGCATGGACACCCATCACCAAAGCATGTCCAGTACAGAGACTCACTCATGCCCAAAAATCACCAATCACACAAAGACCAAGCCAATAATGCAAGCAGAGGAGTACAGGGTCACTGACCCATTGCACAAGATGGCACACACACACACAATAACTATGCATTTACACCCCAACAGAACTCATACCCAACGTCACCGGACAGGAGGTGCCAGACATATCCAGTCCCCCCACAGAAGAGACCCACAGTGATGACAGCAGCTCTGCACGCCTGGATCAAAATGACCAGCCCGGCCCATCAGGGACCTCGGGACAGTCGGTTCCCCTGACACAGTCACAAACCACCACAGATCCTACCCCTTGAGGAAACACCAGCACAGCACCCACCCAGCGGGCCCATACCTCTGTCCCCAGGACACGTCAATCAGCAGTGTGTCCACCACTACAGGGAACCCAGGCAACCCCACTAACACAGGATGAACAGGGACCTGGGGGCAGTGGCAGTGGGCACACGGTTCAGGGGACAGAGGCACAGGATAACAGGGAAGCTGGGAGGACTGCTGTGCGACAGGGGGAGGACAGGTCCAGGGAACCCACTCTCCACAAGGCACGAACATTATTGAGAGCATACCACCATTCCCAGGAGACCATGGACAAGGTACTGGCCAAGTTTCAGGAGACCCAGCGGCTGCAGGAGGAACACTACCTGGGGATCAGGGAGAACTTGAAGTCCATCAACACCACCCTGGTCACCATTGCAGGGGTGCTGGCAGACCTTCTCAACACCAGGAAGGACACAGTGGCACACTAACGGCCCCTGACACTAGCCTGGATGATGAAGAGCCTTCAACCTCCGCCAGCGCTAGTGGACAGGAGGCACCGCCACAGGAACAACAGGACACCAGCACCCCACCCCCTGCAGATGGAGAACCACCCCGCAAACGGTCCCTGAGATCCCCCTCCACTTATTTGCACAGGAATAAACACACTTCAATCACAAAACAATCTGGAGTCAGTCTGTGCTTTCACAAATGTGTAATTGCAATATCTATGGAATATAGCAATGTCAATTTACTTGTTCACATACCAATGTAACAGAGCTGTAGGCCAGGAGTAAATATAGCAGAGGGCACAAAGTGGGACCCAGATCTGTGAAACTGAAAGTCAAAGTGACAAGTCAGTGTCCATACACTGAGTGAAAATGACAGACTTATGCTAGCTTCAACAATAGTATGAGATGTGGGAAGCAGTTACATCTTTTTACCTGTGTCTTACTGGAAGTATTGCATGATGATGTTGTTTCGGTTGTCGATATCCTCTTCTTCTGCCTCTTCTTCACTGTCCGCAGGCTCCACAGCTGCCACAAGACCACCATCTGGCCCATCCTCCTGCAGAAAAGGCACCTGCCGTCGCAAAGCCAGGTTTTGCAGCATACAGCAGGCCACGATTATCTGGCACACCTTCTTCGGTGAGTAGTAAAGAGAACCACCTGTCAGATGGAGGCACCCGAATCGGGCCTTCTGGAGCCCGAAGGTGCGTTCGATTATCCTCCTAGTTCGCCCATGTGCCTCATTGTAGCATTCCTCTGCCCTTGTCCTGGGGTTCCCCACTGGGGTCAGTAGCCATGACAGGTTGGGGTAACCAGAGTCACCTGCAAATGTCGAGGGAGAACTGTTAGACACACACTAACCCTTAGGGACAACCCCATACCCAGACACCTATGTCAACTGTATTGGGACCTTGGGCTCACCTATTAGCCACACACAGTGCCTCTGGAGTTGCCCCATCACATAAGGGATGCTGCTATTTCTCAAAATGTAGGCGTCATGCACAGAGCCAGGATACTTGGCATTGACATGGGAGATGTACTGGTCTGCCAAACACACCACCTGCACATTCATTGAATGGTAGCTCTTCCGGTTTCTGTACACCTGTTCATTCCTGCGGAGGGGGGGACAAATGCCACATGTGTACCATCAATGGCACCAATGATGTTGGGGATATGTCCCAGGGCATAGAAGTCACCTTTCACAGTGGGCAAATCCTCCAACTGAGGGAAAACGATGTAGCTGCGCATGTGTTTCAGCAGGGCAGTCGACACTCTGGACAACACGTTAGAGAACATTGGCTGGGACATCCCTGAGGCCATGGCCACTGTTGTTTGAAAAGACCCACTGGCCAGGAAATGGAATACAGACAGGACCTGCACTAGAGGGGGTATCCCTGTGGGATGGCGGATAGCTCACATCAGGTTGGGCTCCAACTGGGCACACAGTTCCAGGATTGTTGCACGATCAAGTCTGTATGTGATTATGATGTGTCTCTCTTCCATTGTCGACAGGTCCACCAGGGGTCTGTACACCGGAGGATGCCGCCATCTCATCACCTGCCCCAGCAGACGTGCCCTATGGAGGAGAACAGCGAGCAGAGAGTCATCCAACACTGAGGTATCACAATGTGTTATTTGCAGAAACGTTAGTAATCCGCTATGTGCCGGTATCTGTCTGTATTCCCGGCCTAGATAGGTGTGACAGAGTTTTTTTCCATGCCATGTGGCCCCCTGAAATGGCGGCTGCCTGACCTGTAAGGTGGGACAAGGGAATATGAAGTAACTGTGCTGGCGTTGTACACCGTCGCGGTGGGCGGTCGAAGACTGCGGTGCAATTCAGCATTGGTTAACATTGGGCCCTATAGGTCCCAGGAGCCAATGACAATGTACACCGGCGGTGACAGTATGCACTGCCGCGACCGCCATTTTCTGTCTGTTCACTCACTTGATACACCTGACCTTCAACAGGAGAGGACCTACACTGCAAGTGCTGCTGTGACCTGTGTCTGGAAGCGACGATGTCTAGGGAAAGGGCCCCAGCCTTCACTTCGGAGGAGTTGGAGAAACTAGTAGATGGGGTCCTCCCCCAGTGCAAGCAACTGTACGGTCCTCCAGACAAACAGGTGAGTTCACTGTGAGCATGATGCATGGGCAATGCCTGCTTTGAGTGGTGTGGATGGAAGAAACATGGGAGGGGCTGAGGCCTGCATGTGCGGATGGTGAGTGTATGTGCGTCAGGGCATGGGTGGGAACTGGTGGGCAATGAATATGACGGTCCGGACAGGTGAGTAATTTCCTTTCCCCCTGTACCATTCCTCTAGGTCAGCGCCCACCAGAAGAAGGGTATTTGGCGTGCCATTGCCAAGGACGTCCGGACCCTCGGGGTCTACCACAGACGGAGCACCCACTGCCGTAAAAGATGGGAGGACCTGCGCCGCTGGAGCAAGGAGATGGCGGAGGCCCAGCTGGGGATGGCCTCCCAATGTGGAAGGGGTGCCCGTCGCACCATGACCCCCTGATGTCCCGGATCCTGGCGGTGGCCTATCCGGAGTTAGATGGGCGCTTGAGGGCATCACAGCAGCCACAAGGGGGTGAGTACACTCTCATTCAGCTGACTCTGCGCGCATTATGAGGTGTCTGGGTGGGGGAGGTGGGCAGTGGGTTCCCGTAGGCCCGGGAGAATTTGGTGGGCAAGGTCCCTTGTGAGGCAGGCTATGTGGCACCCCAACCCCACTAGTGGTAAGAGCCATCTACATCTAGTCAGGCTCCTGTGACTTCCAGGTGTGCAGCAAATGGCCTTAGGCCTCGTACCCCATGGTCAGGTGAATTTTCTAGGAACTGTTAGTGCATGGCGTAATGCTGAGGGCTGCTCCCTGTGTGTTGTGTCCGCCAACGGTACTGGTGCTGCATGCACTGAACATGTTTTTCTTCTTTCTTTCCCTCCCTTTTTGTGATCTCCCTGTTCTTGTGTGCAATAGCATCATCAGGTGGAGGAGCATTGGCACCAGAGCAGGAGGGAGCTGCAACCCACTTGGCCCTGGAGGGCGAAGCAACAGAGTCTGAAGCCACCAGTGGGACGGAGGGCGAGGGGAGCTCCATGGCGGGGACAGGAGCAGACACCAGTGACAGCGATTCCTCCTCTGATGGGAGCTCTCTTGCGGTGGCGGGCACCTCTGTGCCCACTGCATCAACAGGTACAGCCGCAACCCCCCTACCAGCACCGCCCCTCCAGCAGCCCCTCAGCATGTGTCCCGTGCCCGCTCACCCAGGAAGGTGGGCATCTCCTTCGCACCAGGCACCTCAGGCCCTGCCCCAGTCAGCCCTGCTGCCCTCAGTGAGGAGGCTATTGACCTCCTGAGATCCCTCACTGTTGGGCAATCTACCATTTTGAATGCCATCCAGGGTGTTGAGAGGCATTTGCAACAAACAAATGCATACCTGGAAGGCATTCATTCTGGGCAGGCGGCCCAACAGAGAACATTTCAGGCTCTGGCCTCAGCACTGCTGGCAGCCATTGTCCCTGTCTCCAGCCTCCCCCCTCCAACTTCCTCTACCCAGACCCAATCCCCTGTACCTCAGCCTATCCCAAGCACACCATCAGACCAGCATGCACACACATCAACACACAAGAGTGGACATTGCAAACATATGCACCACACATCCCACAGGCACTCACACAAGCACCAACCCCATGCAGACACACCAACATCCACTGCCTCCACTGTGTCCCCCCCCACGTCCTCCTTCTCCCTCCCTGTCTCGTCTCAACTCACACCTGCATGCACTACATCCTCAGAGAAGTGTGGCACAATGGTTAGAGAGGCAGACCCTGATGCAGAGATCTTGCCCGGGACCAGGGTTCGATTCCCGTCTCTGTGGTTCTCGGGCTCAATTTCCCTGGACAGGATATTTCTCACCTCAGTGCCTAATCTAATTCATGGGTCTCACTGTGCAACTCTGGGCAATAGCTTGCTTAATCTCCACAACGGCCCCAACAGCGCTGGGATGCCTGGCTTCACCTTGGGGGTTGCCCAAGAGTAGGCACCTCACAGGGAAAAGCCAGGAGGGGTTCCACAGCGGTATGCATTCAGCGCCTTGATACCTTAGGGTCGGGGTGCGCTTTACAAGTACGAATTTACATTACATTACATCACCAGCACTCCCATCACCATACACCGCTCACGTACAATCACCACCCCCACTACCATTCACACATCCCCTGTGTCCTCTCCCAGTGTGTCTGTGAGCCCTCCTCCCAAAGTACACAAACGCAGGCACACACCCACCCAACAGCCATCCACCTCACAACAGCCTCCGGCCCATGCACCTTCACCCAAATTCAACAGGCGTACACCTCCTACAACCACTACCTCTTCCTCCACTCCCAAACCCCCTCCATCTTCCTGTCCCAGTGTGTCTAAAAAACTCTTCCTGGCAAACTTTGACCTCTTCCCTTCACCTCCCCCCCCCCGTCCATCCCCAGGGGCCAGGCTTTCCAGGTCCCAGCCCAGCACCTCAGCCACCAAATCCTCAGGCACAGTGGTACTAGTAACTGTGGGGTCATCGAGTGTGCCACCAATCAGGGCTGCCAGTGTGCCAAGTAGTGATGGCAAGGATATTCCGCCACCTGCGAAGGTGAAAAGGGTGCCCACATACTGGAGGGAGAAGCCGAAACTACCAGCCACCAAGAGCTCAGCAAAAATAAAAGGGAATAGTGGCAAGACAACTACGGCACCAGCTAAGGTGGGGAAGGGACAAAAGCAGAAGAGCAGGTCAGGAGAGGGCATGGTGGCACCGACCTAGGGACCACTGTCACAACTTCTGTCCACAACCACACCAACCTGTATGGCGGCGAACAACGCTAGCTGCCCCGCCACCACAACCGCCACCTGCACTGCCACCTGCACCGCCACTGGCACTTCTACAGCCTCAGCGACAGTACCCAGCCTCTTCCCCAGTGGGCAGCTGTCCGAGGCTGCAGGAGACGTCCTGCTGTGTCCCTCAGCAGGTGCTGACCCATGCACCGCCGCCAGCACTGCCGCCACAGACACCGCCGCAAGCACCGCCCTCGGCCCCGCGACTTACTCGGACAGTGGCACCACCGCTGACATGGCTGCCATCCCCAGTGGTCAGTTATCCGAGGCTGGAGGAGAGCTCCTGGACCCTGGGCAGCTTCCATGAGGCATGACATTCATCACTGTTTGCACCTGCAGGTGGAAGGCGAAGCTGCAGCAGTGTGGGGTATGTCTCTGCCTCCATGGCGTATCATGCTACCTTTACCTCACCAATATCGTGGCACACACACCCAGGTGAGGGAATTGTACCGGCCACACTGCACGTGGAGCACTCTGGGCACCATGCCCCCTCCAGAACCAGTGGAGAGATACATCCACTACCTCAGTCCTTGGCAGGATGAAGCACTCTGGGCACAATGCCCCCTCCAGAATCCGTGGAGGGATACATCCACTACCTCAGTCCTTGGCAGGATGAAGCACCCTGGGCACATGCCCCTCCAGAACCAGTGGAGAGATACATCCACTACCTTAGTCCTTGGCAGGATGAAGCACTCTGGGCACCAGGCCCCCTCCAGAACCAGTGGAGAGATACATCCACTACCTCAGTCCTTGGCAGGATGAAGCACTCTGGGCACAATGCCCCCTCCAGAACCAGTGGAGACTGTTATCCACTTGAAACACTGTGGCTTTGCACTCCCCAGGATAAAGCAGCGGGCAAACCACCCACTTGAGAGACTTGAGAGACTGTGGCTTTGCACTCCCCAGGATAAAGCAGTGGGCAAACCACCCACTGGAGAGAATTGAGAGACCGTGGCTTTGCACTCCCCAGGATAAAGCAGTAGGCAAACCGCCCACTTGAGAAACTTGAGAGACTGTGGCTTTGCACTCCCCAGGATAAAGCAGTGGGCAAACCGCCCACTTGAGAAACTTGAGAGACCGTGGCTTTGAACTCCCCAGGATAAAGCAGTGGGCAAACCACCCACTGGAGAGACTTGAGAGACTGTGGCTTTGCAGTCCCGAGGATATAGCAGTGGGCAAACTACCCACTTGAGAGACTTGAGAGACTGTGGCTTTGCACTCCCCAGGACCAATCAGGGGGCATGGAGCCCCCTCCTGGAGCAGTGGCCCCCCTCCCCCTCCCCTGAGGTGCCTGTATAGTTTCGGTCTGATGCCCCAGCAGAGTTCTTTCCATTTCCAGTCAGGTATCTAGTGTGGGCTTCGCCCATGCATTTTGGGCCCAGTGGTCCACGGACAATGATTGGTACACTATCCGGACTTGTGTAGTTGGTGTACATATTTGAATATACTGAATTATGAATTTTGACTTTCTGATTTTTCATGATTACACTGGTTACAATCATTTCTTTTGTCCTTGCGTTCTTCCAGGGGGTGGGGCGGGTGTATATGTAATGTTGCTGCATGTATTTGTGTGTATGTTGTTGTGGGTGAGGGTGGGGGTATTGTGTGTTGCGTGTGTGTGTCACTCTCTTTTCCCCCCTCCTCTGTGTTGTCGGTGCAGTACTCACCGTGGTCGTCGCCACTGCCGTTCGTACTCCTGGTAGAGGATACACCAACATTGGTAACACCTGTAGTTCGGACTCCATGGCATCCTGGTTCCTCATTGGGTGTCGAGAGGTGAGTGTTTTCCCTTCTGTGTACTGTTTCTGCCATGCTTTTGATCACGTTGGTTCCGCCCCGGAAAAGGTGGCAGATAGGCGTCTTGAAATACAGTGGGCGGTACTTTGTCTTCCACCTGTCTGTTGGCGGTGACCGCTGCAGTGTTTGTTTCTATCGCCGTGGCCGTCGGAGTGTTAAAGTGGCTGTCTATGTTGGTGGTTTCCGCCATGGTCGTGATTCCATTTTTTTTTCCGCTGGCCTGTTGGCGGCATTACCGCCGCTTTAACACCGACCGCCAGGGTTGTAATGAGTGCCTAGGTCTGGAGGGGGGGTCTCTATGTGCGTGGCAGAGGGGGCCTCAAGTTTTGTTACGCCACTGCATGTCCCTAGAGGATTTGTGGGGGCAAATATTATGTGCCTGTAAGACAACTGTGGGTGTTCCATTACAATTGTTTGCCAGGCTGGATAAATGATGATACCTAAATGTATCCCCATCTAAAAGCATCCCTCTCTCTGATCCTTAGCTGTTAAAGGTTATCCCTGTGTCTTGCATAGTTAGTCCTGCCTTGTGGCAAAAATGAAACAAAAGTCTTAGGCCCTAATTATGAGGTGGTCGGTGTATTTTGACTTGGGTGTAAACACCTGCTTACACACAGGTCAGAATTATGAGTTGGTAGGTGGTTAATTCACCCGATAATTATTGCATGCATTAAATACCTCAACTGTCATTAGATTTCAGCAGATCAAAACTGCCAAAATTAAACAGGAAAAAATCATAAAGTATTTACTGTACCATGTGGATTTTGGTAAGTCAGACACCAAAAGCCACTTTATTCTCCAGTAACTTGTAAGAAGTGGTATTTATCACACCCAATAAATAATATACCCAGTGATATTGTTATTTATCAAGTGAAACAATCTTATCTCATAATCAGGGCCTTTGAAGTGGAAGATTCTACTGACTACTTTGGAATCCCTAATGATCCCGAAAACCAGGGTACCCAGCTATTGTTGGTCAGATGGTTATAGACTATGCATTGGATGAGGTTATCCATCCAGAATTATGCAGGCTATTTCGTGATTTGCCATTACTGACATCTTGATACTAGCTCCTACTGTATTCAATACTCTCACCTAGAGGGGCCTCGTGAAGCCTCAGCCACAGGACTGGATGGCACAGTTCTGCATTTGGTGGACCAGCTGCTCCAGAACTGTATCAACATTCACATGACATTAGAGGCAACCTTCTGTGAACAACAATGCAAAGCATACTCTGCCGAGTCCTGGGTTTTTATTAGGGTCGAGCCTGCAAGAGCATGCACTAGTACATGCGTCTCGCTTGTAAAATTCTGTTGTGTACAGTAAATGGATTGGGGCCCGCATGTCGCTCACCATTTGATGGTTTGCGTAGCACTCTTCTTTACAGCCTCATAATTTGGCAAGGCGGGCCTGGCATAATTTCCATTCCTCTGCGTGGAGCACGGACCAAGCACTGATTGATTCAACTTTATTAGTGCCCAACCACTGCTTCCAACAAGATCAAGGTACTATTTTGCACTTTTTAACTTCTAGTGCCCTGCAAACAGAAGGCTTGTGACTGGCAAAAACTTGCCTAGCAGGACAAATTAAATTGAAACGCTTTATTTTATAAAGCTAACTTTCTTTTATTTTGCCAAGGCGCCTTTTCTTATTTTCACTCATGTTTTCTTTTGTTTTTGCTTGTGGGCACTCTTTTAAAAAGATGACAATTAACTTCTTCACAAATTTTCAAAGCAACATTGTTTCTTTATTAGGTGTGATTTCTGAAATTATGGTTCAACACATAATTGTGCGATCTACCCACTCCAATCTGCCCCACTCCAACCCTCCCCAATCCACCCCACTTTACCTCATACCATTTCACCCTACTCTAATCCAAACCACTCACTCCAGCCCAATTCACTCCAACCCACCCTACTACAATCCTCCCAACCCACCCCAATCTAATCTGCCTCACTCCAATTCACCCCACTCTAATCACAAACAAGTTGCACCTCTCCAAAACAATCTACCCCAATCCAAAACAATATGCCCCAATTGAATCGAAAACAATATGCCCCACTCCCATCTACTCAACTCCAATTTGTCCCACTCCAATCTAAAACAATCTGCCCCACTCCAATCTGCTGCAATTGAATACAATCTGTCCTACTGCAATCTGCTGCATTCCTATCCAAAACAATCTGTCCCACTGCAATCCAAAACAATCGGCCCCACTCCAATCCAAAACAATCTGCCCCACTCCAATTCGCTGCACTCCCATCTGCCAAATTCAATCCAAACCAATCTGTCACACTCGAATCTGCCCCACTACAATCTGTCCCACTACAATCAAAAACATTCCGCCCGATTCATCTAATCCACTCTTCTCCCATCTAATCCACCCCACACCAACCCAATTCCCCCACTCCAATCCACTCTAATACAATCTGCTGCACTTCAATCTGCCCCACTCCAGTCCAAAACAATCTGCCCACTCCAGTCTACCCCACTCCAATCCAAAACAATTTGTCCTTCTCCAATCTGCCCTACTCCAATCAGACCCATCCCAATCCAAAATAATCTGCTCCACTCCAATCCAGAACAATCTGCCCCACTTCAATCTACCCCACTTCAGTCCAAAACAAACTGCCCCACTCCAATCCATTTTGACCTGCCCCACTCCAATCTTCCCCACTTTGATCCAAAACAATCTGCCCCACTCCAACCTGCCCCACTCCAATCCAGAACAATCTGCCCCATTCCAATCCACCCAACCCCAATCCAATTCACCCCCACTATGCCAATTCACCCCACTCCAATCCACCACACTCCACCCCACTACAATCCAGTCCACCCCACACCAGTATGGTCCACCCCAATCCAGCCCTGTCTAATCTCCCCACTCCAATCCAATCCACCTCAATCCAATCCACCCCACACCAATCCACTTAAATCCAATCCACCACACTCCAGTCCAATCCACCCCACTCCAATCCATTTAAAACTAATCCACCCCACTCCAGTCCAATCCACCCCACTCCAGTCCGATCCACTCCAATCCAACCCACTTCCTTCCCATCCATCCATCCCACCCCACCCCACTACACTCCAATCCAACCCATCCTACTCCAATCCAACCCACTCCAGTCCAATCCAATCCAATCGACTCCAATCAAGTCCAATGCTACCCAATCCACATCACTTCAATCCACCCCACTCCAATAAAATCCACTTTAATCCACCCCACTCCAGTCCAGTCCAAATTAATCCACCCTACTCCAGTCCAATTCACCCCACTCCAAACCACCTTAATCTACCCCACCTCAATCTAGTACAACCCTCTCCAATCAACCCACCCCACATCATTCAAATCCATCCCATTCCAATCCAATCCACCCTACTCCAATCCATTCCAACCCACTCCAATCCAATCCATGACAGTCCACTCCACTCCTATCCACCCCACCCACTCCAATCCACCCCAGTCCAATACACCCACCCCAATCTAATCCACCTCACCATATTCAATCCACCCCAATCCAATCTACCACACTCAATCCATTCCACCCCACTCCATCATAATCCACTTCACTCCACTCAATCCGATCCATCCCACTCAAACCAATTCACCTCACTCCAATCCACTCAGCTCCATCCCACCCCAGTCCGATTCACCCCAATCTGACCCACCCCACTCCAGTCCAATTCACCCAATGCCAAACAATCCACCTCACCTCAGTGCAATCCGCCCCATTCCAATCCAATCCACCCCCTCCAGGCCACCCTACTCTAATCCACCTCATTCTACCCCAATCCACCCCATCCCAATTCAGTTCACCGCACACCAATCCATCCAGCTGACCCAATCCAATCCACCCCATTCCACTCCACTCCAATCCACCACACTACAACTCACACTACCCCAATCCACCCCACCCATCCCAGTTCAGTCCACTTCAATCCAATCCATCCACCCCACTCCAATCCACTCCACCTCAGTGCACTCCAGTCCACCCCAATTCCAATTCAATACACACCACCTCAATCCAATCTACCCCACTCCAATCCAATCCACCCCACTCCAATCCACTCCAACACACTGCAGACAATCACACCCCAATCCAATCCACCGTGCCACATTTCACTCCACTCCACTTCAATCCAATACACCCATCCTCCTCTAATCCATCCCACCATACTCCAATCCACACAACTCACTCCAATCCACCACACTCTTCTCCAATCTACCCACTCCATCCCAATCCAATCAAACCCACCCACTCCAGTTCAGCGCACCCCACTCCAATCCATCCAGCCTGCCCAACCCAACTCCATCCAGTCTACACCATCCAATCCACCCCACCCCACTCAAATCCAGATCACCCTACTCCAATCCAATTTACCCCACTACAGTCCAATCTAATACATCCCTCTCCACCAACACCAATCCCGTCCACACTACCACAGCACTATCACTTCATTCCAGATCACCCTGCCCAATCCAATCTAATCCACTGCACTTGAATCCATCACAATCCCATCTACCTCACCCAATTCAATCCACCCCACTCCACTCAATCCATCCAGGCTACCCCAAACCAATCCACCCCACCCCACTCTAGTCCAATCCACTCCACTATCTCAATCCACTCTAACCTACTTCCTCAGTCCACTCCAACCCACATCATTCTATTCCACCCCACTCCATGACTCTTTCTGCCACTGAACTCTGCTCCCCTATACAACACTCTACAACAATCTACTCCACCTACTCCACTCTACGACATTCCTTCAAATCCACTCTACCACACTCTACTCCCCTACTCCACTCTGACACGCTATGCCACCAACCTTTAGCCATGCTGAAGAGCAGCCACACTGGTGTATAACATAGCAAAACGCATTGCCAAAGCCAATGGCCCTTGTATGGGCGAGGCCTATTGGCTTTGCTAGTGCTTATTAAAGGATTAGTGGCTACTCGCCCATGTTAGTGCGTTTTAATGTGATGTCTTAATCGAACGTCGGTGACTACAACTTAATCATTTCCAAGATAATTAACAAGACGGTGGCATTTGTGCAGAAAACTGGCCTCTTATTTCCCATCTCGTCACAAGTGTAAAGGTGAATATGAATATGCAGATGTGAGCGTGAAAGGTGGTTCGCGCTCGGTGTTCGTCGTCCATCTTGTGAAATGTGATGACGTCGAACGATTACCGCGTTAGGTTTTATTATGTGGGTTTAATGATTTGGCCAGCGTCTGAAATTAGGTCAATGTGAGTTATAGACAATCCTGGAGCCAATTAGAATGTTGAATTCTGATGAGCATGCACCTTTATATCATTAGTATGAAACGAACAAAGATTGTCCTATAAATTTGCATGAACATTAAAAACTAATTTATCAAACGCGGACCAGGTTGAACCTAAAATGCAGCGCACTAAAAATAAAATAACATTTAGTTAAAATATTTTGCTGCAAAAAATAATTGGGAGTGCCCCCACTAGAAGCACCTTTTCATTCTGAATGATGGAAAGACTGGCATTATCATGTGATTCTTTTTTAGCTACATGCTGATATTGCACAGCTTTCTTCAGCCAGAGTTACTTCCCCATTACCCCCACTAACACACAACTCATTAATAAAGTCCCAGGAGTTTCCTGTGCTTGTCAGCGCCGCCCATTTGCAAATGTCTGGCCAAAGTCAATAATTCCAGCGACTCCATATTTTGCTTGAAACGTGCAACGGCAGACATTCTCAGCCAGGATTTTGTCTATGTGGCAGCAACCGTACGGTGCGGGATTTCAGCTCACGTGATGTCTTGTCAGTACACCCTAACTTTAATACATGCATTTAAATGTAACACTTAATACAGTTGAGCCCAATTAATTGTTGGTGCAAAAGGAGAAGGTCGCTGCCCCACTACAGGCCACCAGAGTTGGACTGAGCGCGGACACCAGCCCTAGAAGATGTTTTAAAACTGCCCTCTGAAAGAACTGAGTGTGCAAGTGCATCAATCCTGGCCATCTCTGTTCAAGAATATTTAGGAGCAGTCCTCCCCTCCACCCAGATGAATGCCAAATGATTGAATATTTAGCACAATTTTCCAGATATAACGACCAAATGCCCAGACATATATGGGAAAATCGCAAGAGAACTCATCAAATATTTGAATATTTCAGGTTACGACATGATAACCTGGAGAAATATTTCACCGCATCTCTAAAAGAAAAGTTTGTATTTCTCCCTCAGCTGCATGGGCTGAGAACACCTCAGCCCACACAACCTTAAAACCCTCTCACCTAGGTTTTTCTCTGCACAACAGGGCAAGTCCTTCTATGGAAACCACTTGAAATGCAGGCAGCTTTCAAAGGTTGGCAGCTACACATAGATTTCTGGTTCTCAATACACTAATTTGCACCGAAATATCAAAGAAAATATTAAAATAGTCAATCATGTAAGGTCATACTGCCCATTAACATGTATTACGTTTATTTCAGGTTCTTGCACAGTAAAAGCATATCTCCTGACAGTCACTTCAAAATTTTTAATTTCAATGTTGTTGGGTAACCGGTCAGTGTTTTATAAATGAGCAACAGACTATCCATACGTCTTTGTATTAGAAAGAGGTGGAGATTCCACAGAACTCCAAATGTCTTTGTGTTATAAAGACATGGACATTACATAGTTCAACTGACACGTGGATCCTGAGTATAGGTTCTATCTTTTGACTCGTGGATGTGGGCGGTAATGGGAGGTGGGAATGATTTTGGAGCCAGAGCATTTAGAGTCAAGTCTGGATTTCCATCTAGCCTTGTTCCAACGCTTCATCAGTTCTGCATTTTCTTCAATTGCAGTCTAGTTACTATGGGAGGGGGCCAGGCTGATGGTACCTAAATCAATCTCGAGCTGCTTTTGAGGTCTGTGTTGAGGCTGAGGTTGATATTTATCAGTCATGGATATGGTCATGAGTCTGTACATATTTGTCTAAGGCTTGACTGAATAGTTTGCCCATCGGACATTTTCTGAAGAGCACGTGGTTTGGTTCACAGAGATGGATTTATAGGACTCTATAGCTTTGACACTTGCACTACAAATGATTTGCTAGCACTGATCACTGCATATGGCTTCTGACGCCTCCAGTAGGATTTGTACATGTTGCAGAGGTCTTTTATGTAGTTCTGGACTCCGCATGAAGTGAATGAAGATGGTTTGTGATATATGTGTTTGCACCTTTTCACGGTCAAGCTCATTCTGGCTTCTTGATTACACACGTGCTGGGATCTGTTAATTACCTTTTAATTGTGGGTACAATACGGCATTCTATACATTTACCAACGAGACCGCTTGCCAAATGCACTCAAGTAATTGGTTTGTATAAGTGACACGCATTTCTTTAGCATGTGTATATGAAAGTTACCATCTTTTACCTCCTAGCCTTTTAAAGCTAAACGAGATTCATATTTGGTTTCAAACTTTGGATCAAAACTTCCACAAGATGCTGTCACTTGTAAATTTTGAGTCAGAAAAGAAAAACGCGTCCCATAAAGAGTATATTTTGTAGTAAACACACTAAACATAAATATATAGAATCACCACTAAACTTACAGTATTCCACTACTGCAGATTTTCCTGCCTTTCTCAGTTAACAATAAGTTCTTAGAAATTTGACATAGGTAGAGGCACGCGAAAGGGTTGTCTATTTTCACCACTACTGTTTGCATTAGCAATAGAACCACTTGCTGCGAGATTGCGCAACGAAGCAATAGGATGGGGCATCCCAGAAGGAGAGGAATTCCGTATCATTTCTTTGTATGCAGACGATGCATTAATATAACTATGCAACTACACTGAATCCCTCCCACACATATTACACTTACTTAATACTTATGGGGCCTTGTCCAGCTTATGTGTTAATTGGACCAAATCATGCATATTCTCCATGCAACCATCTCCAGAATCACATGATAACACGACAATCGATAACAACCTAAAATGGGAACACACAACTTTTAAATATCTAGGGGTCCACATTTACAATAGCACTTCTGATTTAAAAGAAGGTAACCTAGATAGAGCAATCAGGTCAATTAAAAGCTCCATACCCTTCTGGTGTTCCTTTCCCCTCTCGCCCATGGGAAGAATAGCCTTGGCCAAAATTATTGTGCTCCCTCGTTTACTGTACTATTTTGCTGCGCTACCACTCATACTACCAAAAACAATTTTCACACAATTAACTAAGTTGCTGACCGAACTGATATGGGCCAACGGGCATAGAAGAGTAGCCATGACCAAGCTCTACCTCCCAATAGAGAAAGGGGGTATGGGCGCACCACAATTCGAACTCTATTATGCAGCAGCATAATTGCACTGGATCATGACCTGGCTACAGGACCACCTAAACCCAGAGGGATGCAAAGTGAGATCACGACTAGAACGCACAGAGGTGCTAGGCTGGCTCATAGGGTGCGAACCCCTCTCGCCTCACAACAACGTTCTAATGACAGTGGCCGAACGTACATGGAACCGCTATGTATCAAAGGGGGCCCACACACCACAATACTCACTTAAGATTCCACTATTAGCTATACCAAGGATAAATAAACTACACGGCAGACCGGGTCTAGTGACATGGACTACAAAAGGCAAACAACAGGTTGGTGACCTGTTTGATGATGCCCAGTTTATCACATACATGAAACTCGCAGAGACATACACTCTAGGACCAGGCGGATTCATTACGCACGTGGCTCTTAGAGGGCTGATACGTAAAACATGGGGCCAAGGCAATTCAGAACATCACCCACACTACACGAATTGATAACAGGCGCTGGTACGCAAACAAGCATCTCCTTTATATACCGCACACTACAGGCCTGTCTGGAAATACCACAAGCACAAGCAAAGTCCAGATGGGACAAGTTTTTACATACACCCCTCACAGAGCAACAATGGTCTATGGCCCTTACAACCACACGGGAAATATCACACAATGCCCGCTTCAGATATACCCAACTCAACTATCTACACCAAACATATTTAACTCCACTCCGTATAAAACGTATATCCCTACAAGCTACATCTGAATGCCCAAGGTATGGAAACACGGAGGCAGATTTCTTCCACATGACCTGGAATTGCCCTCCATTACTCCGAATATGGCACGACGCCACTCAACAAATAGCCAAGTGGTCGGGCCTAACGCTGAATCCCACACCCGAATCCTGCATACTAGGAATACGCCGTAGGCGTAACAAAGACAAACAAAAACATAGATGTGCAAATCTAGCGTTCATCACACTTAAACGACTCATTGTAACACAATGGAAGTCGCCTTGCACGCCAGACATACACAGATGTACTAAAGATCTGACTCACTCGACCAACGCAGAAACACAAGTACTACGTACTCTACGGGACATCGGGATTGAGGTAAAAAACGCAGACATATGGGATAACTTTCTAGAACAACTACAGGAAAAAGACGACAAATGCCCACCCTAGACCACCGACACAACACCTACACCAAAAATAAAGTTACAAGATACCCCGACTGAGAAACCCCTCCCTCATTGTTTGTTGCCCCCCCTCAAAGATAAGAACATGTGACCCCTATACTGTACTCCCGGACCCACCACAGTTCCCTCTTGCCTCCCAGGCCTCCAAAAAGGTGACGCCAAGAATCCCAACAGAGCATTTCCCCAACTGCATCAACCCTCCCACTATTATCCCCTTGTATAATCTCCCCGTCTCTATTTTCCTTTCTCCCCTACAATCTTCTTTTATTTTAAATGTAACAGTATTACAGGTTGTAAATCACAGAGCAAACCAAACGTATAAGTAATTAAAGTGTAAAACAGAAAAAATGCAACTATAAAGCAAAACTATCTGTAACGCAGACTGTAAAAAATTGTAAGCACTGTTCGATAATAAATAACTCAATAAACAGATTTTAAAAAAAAAAAAACAATAAGTTCTAAGACAGCGAGATGGTTCATTAGAATAATGATTGCGCCGTGGGGAGGAGCCAAGATGGTGGTAGGGTCGGACGCCTAAGCTGTGAGCGCCGACTCAGACCCAAAATAACAATCCTGTAGGGCGCTCCCGATGGGGAGATTGGAGCCCTGAACTATACAACCGGCCCCGGGGTCAGTCGCGGAGCCGGGGGGCCGAGCGGAGCAGCACAGGAGCTGGGGACGATTGGGCACTGAGGCACGAGTGATGCCGTGGCGTGGCGGTGCCTCGGAGACTACCCACTGGGCACACAGAGCGGCAGGAACAAGGGGAAAAAAAAAAAAAGGAGACGGCTGCAGAAGCCGCATTGGACTAGCGGGCACTCACCTGACCCAAGGGTGCAGCGCCCAAGCACTTCGGGGACAGCCCCCACCCATCGCTCAATTATGAAATTAACGCCTTCCCCCCCAGAAAACGAGGGGGCAGTGAAAAGGGGGCAACAATATGGGCTGCGGAAAATAGGCGAAGGGGCGGATTGGCCAGGAGGCTTCCCCCCCCGCACCGTCGCCTTTGACAAAGCCGACCTCCTCTGTAGGCCTCAAGAAACACACAATAAAGCTGCCCACTTGCTGTGAGAGTTACCCAAAAGATATCAAAATGGCCGGGACGTCCAAGTCCGCCAAAAATCAAGAACGAAATGCGCCTGGCCCGGCGTCCAGCGACCAACAGCAAATCCCAACCTTGCAGTCACTGGAGAGCACACTCCAATCCCACTCTATACAATTCGAAAAAGTGCTACAGGAAATCATGGACACTAAATCCTCGTTAGAACTCAGAATAGACACAGTATCGCAAGATCTGAACTTACTCAGAGTGGACCATTGGAGCTTGACAGAGAGAGTGAAAACGGCGGAAGATACTCTAAGCAAGATGAGTCCTATAGTTTCGGAAAACCAGAAACAAATTCAGCGTCTGGACGCACAGGTGAAGATCCTATGGAGGCGTGCTGAAGAAGCAGAAAGCAGATCCTGGCGTAATAATGTTCGCTTCGTAGGGTTTCCTGAGAAATCACCAGAACAGAGCTCGGAATTATTCATAGAGCAATGGCTAATTAAAGAAGTACTGAGTGGGTTCCCCTCGAAGTTCTCTGTGGAAAGGGCGCACAGAGTCCCGGGGAGACCGCCATCACCGGGTCAACCACCCAGACCATTAATAGCGAGATTCTTAAATTATAGGGACTGAGACATGATACTGCAGCAATTTCGCAGCAAAGGCCCATTCCGACACGAGGGCTCAGGGGTCCATGCTTACCCAGACTTCACGCAGGAGGTACAGAAACAACGGAACTCCTATGTAAAAATTAAACAATGACTTTGTGAGCACAATATTAAATATGCTCTCCTTTTCACGGCCAAACTGAGAGTAATTTCTGAGGAACGCACCCACATGTTCACCTCCCCCAAAGACACCTGGACCTAGATGCACGCTAAAGGCATAGCGCAAACTAACGAAGGTACGAATGTAGAGGAGGAATGGCTGACCTCCTCATCGAGGAAGCGCACCAGGAGACGCCCCAAGGGTCAACCCACGGAGAGACAGGCAGCAGAAGAAAGGGCAAAAGTGTTGAAAGAAACCCCGCTGCTCATGCAGAACTCTTTTGAGGCATTCCGGATGGGCCCCTTGGCGGGCTCGGACTCGGACTCGGCTAGCTCGGACTCCACGATTACAGAAGCACTCAGGGGCCCAGATGTCACCCCTAGAACTGCAGACGAACTGTGAAAGGTAATAACTAGACTGCCTCCACTGCCCAGTTGGGGTGACAAGCGGCCAGGGAACAGGGGTGACTGCAGCAGGAACCGAACTGCCAGCCATGGTGGCTATAAAGAGTATCTTTTGAACAATTAATCCCTACCTGTTGTGAACGCCGGTTAATATTTGAGTGCACACGGAATGGGGGGGGCTAACATATCGGGAGCGCCCACACTCACACATATACATACACACAGACTGGGTCTGAGGAAGGATGTGAGCTCCGTATAAGAGACACATCTGGCAATCAAAATGGCTCCCCCACAGGTATTCGTACGGATACAGGTTTCACCAAGTGGTAGTGTGTGGTGTGGTTCACTGCGAGATAGCAGTTGTTTAAGGGAAATAGTTAAAATGGGGGGAGGGGAGGGGGTTGTTAAATTGTATGTTATAGGTCAACTCAGAGGACAGGGTATACTACCGCGGATATCATTCTTAAGCGCACACCCGGCGAGATGGAGGGGAGCTCGGAAGGAAGCCGCAATCCGGAGCGGGTATTGCAGAGGTACACCACATAATAATACATGTCCAACACGTAAATATACATACACACCAATATGAAATAGCCACGTGGAATGTGAGGGGCATGGGCACGCCAGGTAAGAGAGTGCGAGTGCACGCACGTCTCAGACGCCAGAGAGTTCACATAGCTATTCTACAAGAAACATACTTACTGGAGCCTGAGCTACAGGAGATCCGTGGGAAATGGGGTGGGCAGATAACAGGCACAGCCTATTCAGCATTTGCTAGGGGAGTACTGATATGGATAGCAGGTGGCGTCCCATTTGTCCGAACCTCTTATAAGTTAGGCCAAGGGGGCAGATACGTAATAGTAGAAGGAATGGGAGACATTTATCGATTATAGGGATCTACGCCCCCAACAACGCACTGGCGGGGTTCTTGGGTACACTCTCCCCGGCACTACTAGTAAACCCTGCAGCCTCGGCCATATGGGGGGGGCGATTTCAACAGCTTACCAAATGCAGTGCTGGACAGATCAAACCCCCCCAAGAAAGGAATAACAAATAGAAGTGCTAAGTGCCCTTTGCAGACATGGGCAGAAGATATGAGACTACACAACTTATGGCGTATGCCACACCCCCAACAGAGAGAATACTCATTCTACTCAATACCCCACAAAGTGCACACTAGAATAGATATAATCTGGGGCACAGCGGACATATGCACATTGACTAATGGGACAAAATACCTGGCTAAGACATTATCGGACCACTCACCGCTCAGAATGACAGTAAATTGGGGGAGGAGACGCTCAGTGATCCCTACATGGCGAATACAGCCAGAAGCGCTCCAAGACCAGGCATACGCAGAGGGACTGGACACGGCATTGTGGCAGTACTGGGAAATTAACACAGACTCCGCGGGCTCAAGGGCAGCGGAGTGGGAGGCGCATAAGGTGGTAGTCAGAGGGTACTGTATATTGTCCACTTGGGGGGTGAGGCGTACCCTACACGCAGAGATTAGTAATTTAGAAAAGGAACTGAGAGCACTTGAGACAGTAGTGGCAAGGAAGGAGACACCCTACACCGCGCTAAAAGAGGCGCGCATAAAATATAATGAAGTAGACTCTCGCCTTCGCAGACACGACCACAAATATCATTTAATGTGCCTACAGTCAGAGGGAGACAGATCAGGCAGGCTGCTGGCGTGGCTCCTACAGAAGGACCGACAGCAGTCTCCAATAGGGGGTATAAAACTAGACGACGGCGAGACAGCCACCACGCAAGAAGAGATAAATGGGGCGTTCAGGGAATACCATACGAACCTCTATGCCAAACGTTCAGCCTGTACATCCGCACAGCTTGCATCCTTTCTAGCAGGATCTCAATTGGCACAACTATCTCAGGTAGATGGCGAGAAACTAGAGGCCCCTCTGAGCGTGAAGGAATTGGACGTAGCACTAGCACAGATGCCCAGGAATAAAGCGCCAGGAATAGACGGCCTCCCACTAGAATACTATGCGAAGTATTCAAAGCATTTAAAGCCTCATCTGTTGGAAGCATTTGAGGAGGCTTGGGACCACAAGGCATTGCCCCCCATGCAGAGAGAGGCTATGATAGTGGTCCTACCCAAGCATGGGCGGGACCCCATGGATGTTAAATCCTATAGACCACTATCACTCTTAAACACTGACTGCAAAATCCTGGGTAAAATATTGCTAATAGGTTAGCACCCGTCATACACACTCTGATACACGACAACCAAAATGGCTTCATCCCCAAACGTAACACCTTTTAAAATATCCTCAGACTATTGGGTGTGCAGGGCGGCACTCTACCGGAGGCGTATGAGGAAATGGTGCTTTCACTAGACATTGAGAAGGCATTCGACACACTAGGGTGGGACTTTTTATTTGCCACTATGCGGAAAATGGGAATCGGCCCTAATTATATACAATGGGTACAGACATTGTATTCTAATCCACAAGCTCGTGTGAAAACAGGGGGATTTGTATCTGATAGCATCCCGATTGCTAGAGGCACCAGACAGGAATGCCCCCTGTCCCCCTTGCTGTTCGCAATAGCAATGGAACCATTGGTGACCCGCCTGCGGATTATGGAGGACAGCTGGGGTATATTCAGGAATGGGGCACACCATATAATATTTTTATATGCAGACGACGCCCTAATATACGTGTGGAAGGGAAGCAAGACGATTCCATTAGCAATTTCACTCCTGACCGAATTTGGAGAGATATCAGGACTGGTGGTGAATTGGGAAAAATCGTGTTTGTTCCCATTGACCATATGGCACAACCCCGACTGGGCACCTGAAATGGTGCTTTGACTCGTTCAAATACCTGGGGGTGCAAATATATCACAGACCAGATGATCTCAGACATGGAAATTTGGGGAGAGCATTGGCTTCCATAAAGGGGTCATTACGATTCTGGAGCAAATTACCACTGTCACCGATGGGCAGAGTGGCGATAGCAAACATGCTGATATTACCCAGGCTTCTATATCACTTCGCGGCACTGCCGCTCTTGATCCCCAGGAGTTTCTTCCGGGATTTGAACAGAACCTTGCTGCAGCTCATATGGGGAGGGGGTAGAGCGCGTGTCGCACTCACTACACTGCAGCGCTCAGTGAATGCGGGCGGCCTGGGTGCCCCCAATTTTGAACTCTATTACGCGGCTGCACAATTACAGTGGATACTGAATTGGATGCACAGACCCACACAGGCGGAGTCTGCCTGGGTGCTGTCGAGTTTGCTCGGTGAACCCTTGGTCACTTGGCTGGCAACCAGGTCTCCGAAGGGGGCATCTGATAAGCTGCTTATGCTAGTGGCGCATGCATGCTGGAAGAAATATATTCAAAATGGCTGCAGCGTGCTCCCCTACTCGCCGCTCATCCAGTTAGGACTGGTCCCTGGATGGGACAGAGGGGATAGAAAGCACGGCCTGGACATAGGCAGGCATAGTGACAGTAGGAGACTGCTTTGAGGAAGGAACATTAATGTCTTTTGAATCGGTACGGGCCCTCACATCAGTAAATCCTGGGCAATTTATGGCATACTACGCCATATGCTATTCAATCAAGAAGACATGGTCGGCAGGAAACCAAGAACCAACGATCTCCCCCGCACTGCACCACATGTTGCAATATGATAATCAGACAAAGGTAGTGTCGAATCTATGTAAAACCCTGAATAAATACCCCGCACCCAACCTGGAGAATGTACGGGGAAGGTGGAACGCTGTTCTTCCAAACCCAATTTCACAAGAGGAGTGGCCGAACGCTTTACATCACACACAGGGGGTATCGAGAAACCCCAGATTCTGCTACACGCAATTCAACTACACACATCAAACGTACCTCTCACCAGCCAAGATCAAACGCATGCTCCCCAGCTCGGACCCAACTTGCCCTAGGTGTAAGGCCCCACTGGCACACTTCTACCATATGATATGGGAATGCGTCCAGGTGCACAGGGAGTGGAGCGGAGTGGTGGAGAGGGTATCGGAATTGACGGGGCTGGCGCTGACAGTGGACCCTAAATCCTGCCTGCTGGGCCTGAGACAGAGAGAGCATCTACACAAGTTCACAGACCTAGCATACGTGATGTACAAAAGACTGATAGCGATGAACTGGAAAGCGGCCACAGCTCCAGATCTGAAAACCTGGCACAGCATGACACTGCGGTGGGCTAGTGCAGAATCACTGGTACTGCGAAAATCAGCTAGAGAGGGCCAACAACATACAGGAAGCGAGGTCTGGGAAACTTTAATAAGCAGACTAGAGGCCAAGAGCGATGAGAAACCGCCATGAATTGGAACATATGGTGACCCCGAGACAATCACACTTTTACCTAACTAATCTTAATACCCTAAGTAAGCTGGACTGGACAAATTACAAAATTAGAGAACGCTCACACGCCCACCTCTTCCACCTGATGCAACCCATAGTGATCATTAAGTGCGGATCTAGTGCCCAGCACAGGAACATTAAGTAAAGGGGACCCATGCACCACAAACTGTCACTAGACTGGGCCTCTCCCACCAAAGCAAATAACTGCATAGCCCAGGGAAAGAGCATTACTAAGACGGGGCACACAAGTCCACTAAAGCTGCATGGTTAATTTGATTATCCAGAAACCGCACCTGATTTCCTTCTGAGTATAATGACAAGACCTAAGTTACGTTTTATTGTTTATTTGTATGATAATTGCATAACAGATCTACCATATCCTGAAACTGTAAATGTCAAATGTTGGAAACAGATCTAAACTGAAAATTCAATAAAAAAATATTTAAAAAACAAATGATTGCGCCGTGGACTATTGTTGCTAGAGACAGTTATGCAAAACTACTGGTGGCTCTCCCTTCAGAATAAACAAACCTTAATAGATCAAATACAGAATGTTAGGCCCTTTAGTTGGATTTTTTCATGATACAAAAACAAACGTTTTGCACTTTTGGCCAAATTCACACCAAACCGGAGAAATCTGGAAAATGTTGTCCATAGTCTGACATGACTTTCAAATTCAATATCGCCTTGATTTCTAGAGTTATTTATTTTTATTAAGTAGATTTGGAGGCTGAACTCAGGATTATTATTGAACTTCAAAACAGTGGCTGTGCATTTACTGCCATCGCTAGGATTCCTGTCTTTTTTCGAATAACACATGTGGTTGCTTCTAGGACCTGCAGCTTTATGCCTGCCTTGAATGATAAGGAAAGTTGGAGACAAGAGAATAGTCCATATGAAAAAATTTGGCAGAGTAATGCTGACCTGAGAAGCGTGTACCATTCACTACCACCCATATCAGTGTTTGAGTTGTTTTCCTGGAATGGTGGGCTTGTGGCTTGGGTGGGCATGGAAAGATTGTGGAGAGTGGTGGGAATGGAATGTGGGGAGTGGGAGAACTGAAGGCAGAGTGGAAGGATGGAATCAAACGAACATATCCATTTTGGGCTGTGGTCATGTTCTTGTCTGCTCTGTGTGACGTCTCTCAGAAGCAAAGCATGGGAGCAGACAGTGAGCTAAATTGGCATGGCAGGGGCATCGCTGTGTTCCAAACTTCGTGATCAACTTTACAACAGTATCACTGTCGGTGCAGGGTGAAGTTGGTACCATCTGAGCTGAGCTTCTCAAGATCCATCTAGGTGATTGCATGACTCTATTATGAGTTATACAGGCAGGACCGCCAAGCAAAAAAGGCAGACTGGCAGCTGCGGGGCAGCCTGGATCTAGGCAGTCTCCAGTGCCATTTACGCAGTGGCCAACCACCGTGCTAATTAGAAGCACACAGTCACTGTGGTGGTCACCTTGTAGCGGTCAGCCAATGGCGGTCAAGATCACAGCAGTTCGCTGTCAGCAAAGTAACAGACAAATGCATATTGGATGAATTCAAAAACAACACAGGTGACACACATTGGCCAAGTGGACACACCTGCAAAGGACACTATAAAACACACCCCTTTACAGACCACAATACTTTGCATTTCCCCTGCAAGACACAGAAGCCTGAGCATATTTTTTCCATAAAGTACATAGGTTAGGCACCCCTTTTTTAACCATCCCATAGAACACCCTGCATACACTTTTGTCCATTCAAGCCCTATTGAACTTCCCCTGTTAAGTAAGTCTCTGTTACCCATAGTTTTTTTCCCCACCATTTCACATTTAAAAAATCCCCATTTTTCAGCAGATGAATTAAGAGTCATGGTGGATGAAATCATAAGAGTAGAGCCACAAATGTTTGAAGCACAAGCCTCTCACAAAGGAGGACATTAGTAAGAGCTGGAACGACCTCAGGGGCAAGGTCCGTTCCATGGTCTCCAGGCACCAGCTGCAGGCAAGAAGACTGGCTGTGGCCTGCTAGTGCCCAATTAATACTCGTTCCCTGGATGGAGAAGGTCTTGGTCATCCTGCATCCTGAGGGCTTGACAGGAATACCTGGGGTAGGGGAGTCTGGTAAGCTACTACATAAAAAAAGTTACAAAATTTCAGTCATGCATGTTCACAGCTCACCTTTTGCCACTCTCTTGTTCACGTACCCCCACCAACATTCAATGCCCAGAGTACCTGAGTTTAAACACTATCAATGTGCATTGTTGGAGCAAACATCATGGCTACCAAGGCTCATCAAATGACATATGTCAGAATGGGGTCTGTAAGTCTTACAATATACAGAATTAATGCCATGACTCATGGTATGACTCAACATGTAAATGTATGACCAAATCTAAATGCAATCTGCATGCAGATATGTAATATCCAAGATTTGTACAGTGTGTGTAGTAAGGAGAGTGACCTAACTGAAACTCCCAGGAGGTACTCTTTCACTAACTCCAAACACCAGCCCAGTGGTAACTTGCTCAAATACCCTTGTTTGTGAAATCTAAAATGATGTGTATTCACCAGGGAGGATACCATTTGTATAGTGTGTGCAGTAGAGGAAGTGCCATGACTACAACTCCCAGGAGCCAACCACCAGACCAGTGATCACTTGCCCCAGTATCCCTGTTTGTTACCTCACACATGAAGTTTACTCACCTGGGAGGATAGCATTTGTCAAGTGTCAGATAATAGAGATAGAGATCGGACTGCAATTCCCAGGAGGTCCTGTTTCAGGAACTCCAAACAACAGCCCACTGTTCACTTGCCCCAATATCTCTGTAAGTGAATTCACAAATGAACTTTACTCACCTGGGGGGAGAACATCTGTCAAGTATTGCGGAGTAGAGAGAGTGATCTGACAGAAAATCGCAGCAGGTCTTGTGTCTCTAACAACAACCACCAGCACAGTGGTCACTTGCCCCAATACATCTGTTTGTTAACTCACAAATTAAGTGTACTCACCTGAGGAGTTAACATTTGTATAGTGTGTTCAGTACAGGGACTGACCGGATTGAAAATCCCAGCAAGTCCTGTTTCTCTAACTCCAACCACCAGCCCAGTATTTTCATGCCCAGGGACTCCTGTTTGACAACTCACAAATTAAATGTACTCACTTGGGGAGGGGTGGGTTAACATTTGTATAATGTGTGTAGTAAAGGGATTGACTTGACTGCAAATCCCAGCAGACCCTGTTTCTCTAAGTCCAGCCACCAGCCCAGTATTCTCATGCCCAAAGACCCCTGTTTGTCAACTAACAAATGAAGTGTCCTCACCTGGGGTGGGGGGTGACATTTGTATAGTGTGTGTAGTACAGGGATTGACCTGACAGCAAATCCCAACAAGCCCTGTTTCTCTTACTCCAACCATTAGTCCAGTGTTCACCAGCTCCAATACATCTGTAAGTGAACTCACAAATGACGTTTATTCGCTTGGAGGGTAGAACATTTGTCAAGTGTGTGTAGTAGAGGGAGTGACCTGACTGCAACACTCAGCAGGACCTGTTTCTCTAACTCCAGCCACCAGCCAAGTGGTCACTTGCCCAAATACACCTGTTTCTGATCTTTCAACTGAAGTGTACTCACCTGGGAGTGATCAAGCACAGATCATGCCTAAATCAGAGACGTGTCCAGTGCTTTAAATGGGCCGGTACTCTCCGGTACTGAGTACCGGCACTTTTTTATTTTGAGAGGGAGAGTACCGGCATATCTCAAGAAAAACGCAATACTTTTAATTGGAGAGTACCGGCACTTCTCAGAAACAAGCAGGTACTCTGATAGAGAGTACCTGAACTTCTATTTTTCCATTTAAAGCACTGGACGTGTCTATCTATATAGCTCTATCTTGACCTGCTAACCCAAGATGGAACTATTGAGGACAAGAATGACACCATACCCAGTGTGTACAAGTATTCTGACGGCCTTAAGATGCATCATCAGATTGCTATTAGCAGTAGACACATTGACACAGCACTCTGCACATGATGACTCCAGTCACATATAAAACAAGATCCTGGGTCTGCCTGTATCACACTCAACTGAGCCTTCAAATGGTAAAAGCCATATCTTGTCTAGCTACTGTCTTGCCAGCCCTGGTGGCAAGTTGACATTTTCATGCCATCCTCCCAAGGGCAACTTATCTGCTCATGTCTGCAGCAGCTTGAGTCAGAATGATTTGGCATGCTTCACACATGGCATGTCAAAACATCCAATTCCATGCTTACTTGCTGCTATTGGATTAACTACAACTTTACTTTGTACAGGGTCTCCACTCACTGTAACTCTAAACCGTTGGAGGCAGATGTCACAATTCAACCAGTAATATTGTATGTTTTACATTAACAGGTGGATCTGCCGCTGAGACAAAGAGGCCAAGGAACAGACTGCCACTACCCCCGTAGATGAAGCCCTCAGTTATGACACTGCTGGACATCTGGACGTGG
Organism: Pleurodeles waltl; assembly: GCF_031143425.1. NCBI lineage: Eukaryota > Metazoa > Chordata > Amphibia > Caudata > Salamandridae > Pleurodeles > Pleurodeles waltl. The sequence goes on along the minus strand of NC_090440.1, from coordinate 516,196,196 downwards.
AGGATGGTTCTAGCCATCAGGGCAACCTGGTCAGACAGCAACAGTGAGTCTCATTGTGCCCACAATGTTACCTCCCAGGCCTGTTGCCTCAACATCCCAGGCAACCATTTGTCCCTCAACCTGAGTCCCTAGCACAGTGTCTACCATCTCATGCCCCTCAGTCCTCGATCCAGCGCAGCGCCTCACTTTGGACAATGAGGGTCCAGGACCAAGTTGGAGAGGGAACCCTTTGGCAAGGGCACAGGTCCATGGAGGTAAAATGCATGGGAGGGATGCAGTGAGCTAGAGAGGTGAGGACAATAAGATTGCTGTTGTCCAAGACACCATCAGCCACATCTTGGGGGGTCTATCAGGAGTCCCAAGGAGTGATGGACCAGGTGTTGACTGAACTCTGGGAAATCAAGCAGCTACAGAGGAACATGTGGGAACAGATGGAGGCCCACAATACCAACATGGGTATTGTGGGCCTCCCTGGCTGTTCATGATGGTTGTAAATATTATACGTTTACAAAGAGGGAGAAGGAGGTTTTGGAGGGGCTGAGACTGTCCTCCTTATAACCTATATAACATTACGAAAAGGCCTAGCACAAAAAAGATTCCACAGGGTGGACAAGGGAAAGAAAAAAGATTGTTTTGTGTAGAAAAACCCTCATCCACCAGGGTTACCCTTTGGTAGCATGCTTCATCATTGGGTTTCCTCCTGTTGCACTGCGGAACGGGCGGAACGGGCATGCTACGACCAAAGGAATACAAAGGAGCACTGTCTTGTAGTTTCATTAATGTGAATTTTTGAGAGGGATGGGGTGGTGGGGTCTTAGGTGAGTTAAAAATACCTGCCTCTGGGTACTATTACTAATTTAATATGTGTCACACAGGCGGTATGGTTAAAAAGGGGCGTGGGAGGTGGGGTATATTATGTACCTTATCTACTGGTTAGTCTACATGTTTCAGAGTCTAACCCTAGACTCCTCTTCAGGACCAAGATGGACTCCCTAGTATCACTCCTTGCGTGTCACTGGTAAGAGCAATAACACTGAATGCTCCGTGGTATAGTGTGGTATGATTAACTAAAGTGAAATAATATAATACCCAATGGAACCGACGTCCTTCTGAGATACCTGTGGAAACGAAAGAGCAACAGTTATCATGGCCCTCGTATAAGTTGGGCTGCTATTCATTTTGCTTATGGGTGTGGTGGCAATTATTTGCAAACTACACCCCACTCATGGGAAAAAGCACAATACTGGGTATTATTTCACAGTAGGTAGGCTGCTGAGGCAACTGCGCAAATTCCCAGAGAATGGAACACTATTGAGTGCTCTGTGAGAGCAAAGGAAACTCCTTAAAAAGGAAATATGGTCCTTTAAAAAACATCAGCAGGAAAGACTTTGGACCAATCTACATCATGTGTCAAAATCATCAGACTCAAAAAGATTCTGGAAACTTATTAATTCCATTGACAAGTGTCCAAACGCAGCCAACAATACCAACATAACAGAAGAAGCTTGGGTAAGCCACCTGAAGTCACATCTAAGGGAGCTGCCCACCAGAGAAGTAGTGTTAACTCAGGGGGTGCCCAACACTTGGGAACCCGACGTCTTGAATATGCTGACTATCACGGCGTCAGAGTCAATAAAAATCATTGGGAGGTTGCGAACTGACTGCACGCTTGGCCCCAACGGTTTACCGCAAGCTCTATTTAAACAAGCAACAGAAAGATGGGCTGACTTCCTGGCTGTAATGTTTAATCACATTCTTACAACAGGAATTGTGCTGGCAACTTGGAAGGATTCAATAATCCACCCCATGTATAAGGGAGGGAAGGCTGCCTCACCAAGCAATTATAGACTAATTGCCCTCTCAGATGTCAATATCAAGTATTTATCAGTATGCTTGCTGCAACACTTAGAGGCATGGTTTGCAGAAAAGAACATAATTCCCCTAAATCAAAGTAGTTTCACCAAGAACCAGGGGATGTTAACGAACCTCATGGCTGTGAGACGGATTATCAACAGAGCAAAAGCAACTGGGACTCCCATATACTTGTGTTTTGTTGATTTTAAAGCTGCCTTTGATCGTGTTCCCCGCTGCAAACTATGGGCTAAACTACAGCATTGGGGGCTGCCAGCAACCATTTTAAATGCCATCAAACCGATTTATTCTGATACGTGGGTGAAGGTTAAACTTGGGGAAGGCTCATACCTATCTAGGGCAGTCAAAACAACAGTTGGTTTAAAACAAGGCTATGTGCTGGCACCACTTCTTTTTAACCTGTACATAGCAGACCTCTCCACCAAGTTAATCAGTCAGCCTATTCCCTCTCTCTTGGTGGTCAACAATTATTTAACTTGCTATTTGCAGATGACCTGATATTGCTTAGCAACACCAGAATTGGCATGCAAAAACTGCTGAATAACCTAGAAGGATATGCAAGAATAAATGAATTAGAAATAAATCATAGCAAAACTAAAATGATTGCCCTTAGCCATAGACTCTCTGGCCAACGCAAGTGGTATCTGAATGGAAGGACCATAGAGGAAGTAACCTCGTACAGATACCTAGGAGTCCTGATAGATGCTAGAGGCAATTATGTGCCTTAATAAGAAGCGATAAAAAACAAGGCACTTGCACTCATTCACGCTTTTGGAACGCTTACAAATACCATTCATGGCCATGCTCTGAACCCACTGACAGCCATTATGAGAGCAAAATTACTTCCAACTCTCACCTATGGGACTGAAATAATGAGAGGGATGGAGGAAGCTCTCCTGGACAAACTTTTGGTAAAGGCCTACAAGTGTGTTTTCTGGTTACCGAGATATGCTTCCCCGGCCCAGATCAGACTGGAATTTATGCTGGTCAAGCAGTCACTGGCTCGACACACGGCATATATCAAATGTTGCCACAAATTTTGTCATGCCCCAAAAGGGACGTTGGCTAACTTAGTGTGGCAGGAAATTAATTTAGAAAGAGGTAATAGTAATTATGAAAAGTATCTGGAAAAATCCTAATACATCTGAACCGATGTGATGTATGAGATCAGTTGCTTCCTAGCCCGGCTTTTAATAAAGTAGTGAGTAAAATGCTAATTTCACTGCTGGCTTGAATACAGGGAAGAACTGGCTAAAAGGTCTCATGGCTGGTTGGTTCTTAATTCATATAAAGTTCCTAAAGAATCCCCACTATTGGCTGTCCCCTATTCATTGAAAATTAAACAACGCTTTCTAAAGCTAAGGCTAGGTGATGTGCCAACGCTAGACCTCATGCCAAAATGGAAGAAGGGGTCGCAAGTAGACAACCTGGAATGCTGCCTATGTCATCAGGCAGTAGAAAACGTAGGGCACATGGTCTGCATTTGTCCAGCTTTGGCCAATAAAAGAAGACACATATTGAAGAAAGAACTAAATCAATTAGGGGTCAGATCATGTAGACAAGCTCTAATTGAAGCACTTAACCCAAGAAACACCATACTGACTATCAGGCTTGTCCAATTACTGGACATGTGAATTTCCATAATCTGTCCCTCCCAAAAAATTGTGGACAGGAACCACGCCAGGGGTGCTAAAACCACTCCGCCACGGAATACAAAATCTGCCTACTATGAATAAACAGGTTGGAAAGAGGATGGGCAATTAGTTAATGTAGTCATGTTTCTAACTAACCCTGCAATTAAGTCCTATACTAGTAATTGGAGTTAAGTGGGGTTAACCTGCACAATGTAATAATTATCTCTTGTTAATTGCACTATTAATGTTTTATTGCACTTATAATGTTTTGCCTACTTTTATGCTGAAGGAATATTTTATGGTTTTAATTTACTAATAAAATATATATTCATCATCATAGTGCCACTTTAGTTAATCATACCACACTATACCACAGAGCATTCAGTGTTATTGCTCTTACCAGTGATAATCAAGGAGTGATATTAGGGAGTCCATCTTGGTCCTGAAGAGGAGTCTAAGAGTAGACTCTGAAACATGTAGACTGACCAGTAGGTAAGGTAGATAGTATACCCCACCTCTGACACCCATTTTTAACCATCTTACCCCTGTGACACATATTAAATTAGTAATAGTACCTAGAGGCAGGTATTTTGTAACTCACCTAAACCCACCACTCCTATCCCTCTCAAAATTCACGTTGATAAAACTACATCAGTGCTCCCTTGTATTCCATTGGTCATAGCATGCCTCGTTCTGCAGCAGAACGAGAGGAAACCCAATGATGAAGCATGCCACCAAAGGGTAACCCTGGTGGGTGAGGGTTGTAATTGTTAGACAACATGTACGTGCATGACAGCATGAGCTGTGTATGCATCTTGTTTGAGTCATTTGAGGATCTTGTAAGCAATGTGTATAATGCCACAGATCTTTCACCCCACATCTGGCCTTGCAAAACTCTTGTCTGGAAGGCATATCATAACTGACTGTGCCCTTCAGGTTTCCACACAAACCACAAGCATCATTGTGGATGGCTACATGATGTACTGTTGTTCATTGAAGTGAGGGAATGTGCTTGTCATGTAGGTTCTGTATGCTCGGCCTGCAGAGACTAAGGCCTGGCAAATGTATCTCCCAGACTGGCACATAGTCAGGCTGTGGGAGAGTCACTGTGGCTATGAAACTGTGGCACTGTGCCGACTCCCTGTACACCAGCAGATCCTGTAATTTAGCCAATATGATCCTGCCCTAGATGCCTCAGTCCATTGGCTAGATTAGGAATGGGTACAGAAGTACATCCCTGAACTGGTCCATATGTGCATTTAGCATCATTGTCATAGTGTGTCTGTGACTCATGTCCCTTATTCCAACAAATCTGTTGTCACTTTCACATTAGTTATAATTGTCCTGTACAGGCTTATTGCACACACAACAGACCCAACGTGCAGACAGTGTTTAGATTCCTGGTAGGCCATGACATGGGACTTAGTAGCTTGTTCAAATAGCAGAAATTGTACAATGCATACATTTGTATGTTGTATGCCGTCTCTGTACTTTAGACACATATGTCCAAATGACTGTTCTGTGGTACAGTTACTTACCACAGAAACCCCTCCCCCAAACCCTGAGTGGCATGAGTCTGCATTTCATAGGTCACTTGTCCACACATGCACAGGGAAAACACTTTCTGTACCCACAATGCCAGCCACTTCATTGTAACTAATGTGTAAGGCTGAAGTCTGTACTGTGGAAGTTGCCTGTAGGGACTGTATGAATTGAATCAATCTTGCAGACTGTGAATGTGTTGGTCCAGTCAGGCCTAATGACTTTACTCTTCAGAAGCCATCTTGGTGTGTAGTGTTGCATTGCGAATCACATCACATTACATGTTGCTGGAGCATGGGATACCTGATGTCAGTATGCTTGCGTAGTCATTGTAGGCTATCAGCAGGGTAGTGGGTTAGTCTGCAGGTGGATACAAAAGCCTGTAGTCATGTCCCTGTACTTATTGGCTTGTGTGCTTGTGTCAAACTGCCCATTTTGTGCTTTGTGTTTCTGATGTGTGTGACACAACCATTTGGGTAAAAAGTTATATTTGTAATCGCTTGATTTTTCTTGTGCATCCATACAGATAAACGCTCATCAGAAGAAGGAGATGTGGAGAGGCATCGCCCGAAAGGTGCAGACAATGGGGGTCCACAGCTGGCGGAGCACCCACTGTCGCAGGAGGTGGGAGGACTTGAGATGCTGGGCCTGGAAGATCAAGGCGGTCCAGCTGCAGCTGTCCTCCCAAGGTGGGTGGGGCGAACATTGGACCATGATCCCCCCCAATGGCCTGCATTCTGGTGGTGGCATACCGAGACCTTGATGGGCATTTGAGGGGAGCACAGCAGCCACAAAGTGGTGAGTAAAGAACATATTCCTAACTCTCACATTTCAAAGTTAATGTGTTAGGCTCTGACATCATCTCCCCGATGATTAGGGATGAGCCATGTGTGACACAGTAGATGAGTAACCGTTTGTGTAGATACGTCATGTGGTGCATACTGATTTGCCTTGCCTATTGGTCCAGGAACCTAGGACACAACTGTGTAAAATCCACAAACAATTTGCTCTCCAGGGACAACATAAGGCTGTGTACATTGATCAATCAAGTAATGTTTGTTGTTGTAGTGGGTGTAAATTCTATTCAACAGACCACTACTCGTCAGTGTTACAGGCCAAAGGTAAGGAAGTTATGGGTCACTGTCCTCAGCCATGTGTCTGGTCAAATGAATATATTGGCATCTGCCACTCAGAGGCTACTTGTCTTCAGCGTGTGACAGGTGCTGGTGCCTCACTACTCTCTGTAATGTGAGGATGGCCATCATACATGTGACAGAGCATATATTGTTCTTTGGGTGCAGCTACAGATCACTGCTTTCCCTTAGTAAGTGGGGAATGTATCGACATGATTTAAGTGACATCACTGTTGCCAACATTCCTGGTGCCTACATGTTAGCATGTTTCCCTTTCTGTTTTGACAAAATGTGTACACTGCAGTTTCATGCATGGTCTACTTGTGTTCATGAGATATTTCTGTATTCCCTCACTATATGCGAATGCCAACCTGTGTTTGGAATAGGACATTTGCAATGGGACTACATTTCATGTGGTGCCACAGACAGGATGGTGTCACCATTGACCGGTGGCGGGCACATACCCTCACCCATCATAGCATGTCATTTGGCATGTACAACTGCAGTGGCAAGGAGGGACATTACGGGTAGGACTAGAGTTTTTACACACAATGTACATTTCCTTAGCTTTGCTGTAGCATCATGTGGAAAAGTGCACCGCACATGTGTAATGGTTAAGGTTTGTTACCTGACTGTTGGCATGCATCATGGAGTGATTTGGAGTTTTGTTTGAATCATATGTGGATGGGTACAGCCGTTCATCCAGAGACATCTGGGTTTGCATGACTAATATAGAAACAGTGATGTAGCTTCCCATTGGCAAAACATGTGGAGGGCCTTCTACAAGTACTTTCAAATATCTGGGCCTCTCCAACATACAAAGGACTAATGCGTCTAGTGATGCAATCAGAGTATGTCATTGTAATGGGTGCTAGACATCAGTGGTGATTTCTCTGGGGCTTGATGGTTCATTGTGTTGTGGATTTTAGAGACATATCTCCATGAAAATGTGCACATTTTGTCTACAGTGTACATTTCCATGCCAAATGTGCAGCATACCTTAGCAACATTCGTACTACCTCCATGACTCCACTGGGACAAAGTTCACATGGTGAAGTGTGCATTGTTGATATGTTTCCAATGTGAAATGAGTATCTCCATGTCACCTTCCCCAGACTACTGTATTGTTGTCTGCGAATGTCAGGCTTAAGGTGCATAATTTCTTATTGTTGTGTTATTGTGTATGCGACAAATAGATGTCTGCCTGACCTTGTGTGGGATTTGTGGGAATAAGCTGGCTTTGGCCTACTATTGTATGACAACAGGTAACTGAGGTATGCTCCATGAGGCAAAGCATGGAAGGTGATGTGGCCTTTTACTTGTGTAACAGTTACTGTGAGTGCACAATGTCAGCTATGCAATTGCAGTTGTGTGAGGTCATGGTTTTCCTGTGGGAAACTGTTGACACTTCAGATGGCATGCATGCACATGATATGGTACATGTAGGAGGCACTTTGATGGAGATTGTTGCTGGGTCCTACTTGACATCATGGTAATGTTTGCTAATCACAGCTCTTGTTCAAGTGTGTTGAAGAACATGTAGTGAACATTTTCCTCTTTGTATTTGCAGCATCAGCCCAGGCAAGCAAAGGAGACAGGGCACAACAAAGTGGGAAAGCATCTGGCCATGGTACCTCCATTCATGAGACCACTGACATGGAGGGACCTGAAGGGTGAGGGGAGTGCCACAGAGGAGACAGAGTTAGGGGGTCATTATGACCCCGGCAGACGGTGTTAATATGGCGGAAAGTACTGCCAACAGGCTGGCGGTACTTTTCTCCATATTAAGACATTGGCGGTTTGGCTCAAGCCACACCGCCACTGTACCACACCTCCCGCCACAGTGGTAACGACCCCCGGACTGGAGACTTCACTCTCCAGCCTGCCCGCCATCACTTGCCCGCCTGCGGGATTATGACCCTGCCTACCGCTATGGTTTTCGTGGCAACATTACCCCTACGAAAACCAGGCGGTTGGCACTATGAATGACAGGGAATCCCTTCTCTGTCACTGATAGGGGTCTTCCCTGCCCCCTACCCCTCCACAGATTCCACCCCCACCTCCCCTTCCTCTCCAGCCCCCCTTCATTCATCCACCTTTATAAACACATGCACACATGCATTCACACACTCATTCCCACATTCATCCACGCATGCAGACATCCATTCACACACACATGCACACACACTTACATACATACCAGCACACACGCATTCATACAACACAACATACATGCACTCACACATCCATACATGCAACACACACCCGCATTCACGCACGCACAGACATACACCCCCCCAACCCCACACACACACACAACACCCCGAAGCCCCTCCCCTGTCGGAGCACCCAACTTACCTGTTGTGAGGGGGTCCTCCGGCAGGAGACAGGACGGGGCGCTGCTGCCAGCAGCAGTGTCCGCCAGCAGAACACCGCCAGGCCGTATCATGGGTCATGATACGGTCGGCGGCGGTCTACTAGCAGGGCACTGCTGCTTGCAGCAATGCCACCTTCCCACCATCCGATTGCATGGCCACAGCCGGATTTCTGCCATCCTTCTGGCAGAAATCCGGACGTGGTCATAATAAGGTGGACGTCTGGTAGCCGCTGCGGCGGTCTTTTGGTGGCCGTCACCACAACGGTAGGCGATTTTTACCACCAGGGTCAAAATGACCCCCTCAATGTCTTCATCATCAGATTCTACCTCCAATGACCACTCCCTACTAATGGCGGAACCTATCATGAGCTACTCTTATACCATCCTTGTCCACCACCCCCTGTTCTATCACCACCCTACCTGTTGCTTCCCACCAATTTGGCTGTGCCCACTCACCCAAGAGGGTGGGTGTCTTCTTTGCCCCAGGCACCTCAGCCCCAACCCCTGTTACACCTGCTGTCCTGAATAAGGAGGCTATTTACCTCCTGAGGAGCATCTCTATAGGTCAGACTGCCATTGTGAATGCCATCCAGGGGGTGGCCAGCCAACCTCAGCAGATCAATGCTATCCTGGAAGGCATTCATAGTGCCATATCTGGTCTACAGAGATCTTTTCAGGCTCTGGCCTCCTCACTGATAGCAGCCAGTCACCCTGCACATTTCTCCCCCTCCACCTCCCTCTTCCTGGTCCAAATCCCCTATTTCCCTCCAGTCCAAAGCACACAGACACATCTGCACTCAGCCACCTAAATACACCACAAGATACACTGACACTCAGGCACTCAACATACACCCACAAACCTAACATCAGCCACCAGACTCACACACCACATCAGGCATACCCACAGGCACACCACAACAGCCAGTGATGCATTCACCACACCCACCATACCCGCAGACACTAGGACAACACACACAGACGCATCCACCACATCCACAATTCATGCAGACACCACAGACACATCCACCACATCCAGCATACCTGCAGACACCACCCCAACAGACACTCAAACATCTACCACATCCATCATACCTGCAGACACCGCCCCAACAGACACACAAACATCCACAGCATCCATCATACCCACAGACACCACCCCAACAGACACACACACATCCGTCACTCATTCTCCTCCACCTCCCAACCCTCCAAGACACACAAACGCCCACATTCACACACGCAACAGACGCCACCCAAACAGAAGCATACCTCACACACACACCCTGACATCTACACCCACACACGAGACAATCACTCCCTCATCCTCCAAATCCCCATTCGCTTCTGCAGACTACCCCTGTGTTCCCAAGAAGAGTTTCCTTTTCGAGCTTTCCCCTGTTCCCTACACCCTCCCTCCCAAACCCAAGAGGCTTCCCCACATCTCAATCCATCATTTCCACATCCAAATACTTCCCTCTCACACCTGCCCCCTCTGCAAGCAACCTTACCCCACATCCCATGAATAAGCTCAACCTCCAAAGAAAGACCCCCCTCCCAACCCATCCCACATCCGAGCCCCACAAAGGATGATCCCTGAAATGCCTGCCTGCTCACTTGATGCCCCTTCCTGTGGAGGTTCCCTGTCAGTGATTGGAGTCATTGTGGGCACAGTACTGTGCAGAGACTTTCAATGGACTGGCCAAATGGCCTTTGGTTCTCGTAATCTGTCTTTAATAAACCCAAGTTCTTATTTTGTTGGGTACACATTTGTCCTGCAATTCTTTTTGCTTCTGAGTAAGTTGTGTTGTATGCCTACAGTTGTATGTGTTTCAGCCTGATTGCTGATTCATTTGCTATTGTTTGCATATCTGAATTTGTGGGCAGTGCTGGTGTCACCAAAGACAAGGGTGTATGTTGACTCTATGGAAATGCAGATGTTAATGCAATTGGGTTGTCATTGCATTGTGTTATGTTTGGTATGGTAAGTATCTCATCTTGTGTTGTCCAATGTCAGCATGTGTGGTGTAGACGTGTCCCTCTGATATGGATTCTACACTCATCTCATGTATGGAGGCTTGTGTTTTGTATGTCCAGACATGGAGCATGTTCAATTGTGCTGACTTCCTTTGCATTTGAATGTGCATGTGTCCACTTTGATGTGTGTACCTTGCAGCTACTTCATCTAAATGTATAGCCCATGCTGTTGTATGTGCTTTCTTGACTTGCACTTCCACATTATGTCACTTTGCTCTACTATTGTTTGTCCCTGAGATACCCGGAGGGCTAGTTCGTGTGCAAATGGTGTTTTAGGGCCATGTGCACAGTGAAATGTCTCCCAGGGCAGCATCCTGTTGTGAAGGTCATGTTTGCATAGTGAGCTTTGGATATTTGTCTCTCAAACTATTGTGTGTCCCATTGTCCTTCCATTGTGTTGCAATGTGGGTGATGTGTGGGCCCATTGCAGCACTGTTTCATGGGAGGGGTGTTTGTGTTCTAGGACACATCCATACATATGTGTGTTCAATCTGACGACAGTCCATTGCATGTGTGCAATGTGAGGGTTTTTGTTTTTATTGGTAGATGTGATGTTGCTGTGTTGTTGCTGTTGTGTGACACAGTGTTGTGTACACTTCCCTGTCCCTGTGCCTGAGATGGTCAGACGTGTTTTTGTGTAGTGCTGCAGTGCAATGTCATTGACCTGATTGAAGGGGGTGTTTAATTGATGTGAAAGTGTCATTCTTTGTGAATAACTCTCACTGTGGATACAATGACACGTGTTCTTGGTGCCCGCAACGTGACCCACATATCGTGTGGATGACGGCGTAACGATCTGTTGTTGAGCGTAATAACTCAGGTAGGTGTGTGTACTTACCTTAGGGTGCATCCATGCCAGCGTGAATTTTGTGCACCTGTGTAGGAAAGTACCATCTTGCCTGGCATGTTACCCCCATTTTTTCACTGTATATATGTTGTTTTAGTTGTATGTGTCACTGGGACCCTGTTCACCAGGGCCCCAGTGCTCATAAGTGTGCCTGAATGTGTTACCTGTGTAGTGACTAACTGTCTCACTGAGGCTCTGCTAATTAGAACCTCAGTGGTTATGCTCTCTCATTTCTTTCAAATTGTCACTAACAGGCTAGTGACCAATTTTACCAATTTACATTGGCTTACTGGAACACCCTTATAATTCCCTAGTATATGGTACTCAGGTACCCAGGGTATTGGGGTTCCAGGAGATCCCTATGGGCTGCAGCATTTCTTTTGCCACCCATAGGGAGCTCTTACAATTCTTACACAGGCCTGCCACTGCAGCCTGAGTGAAATAACGTCCACGTTATTTCACAGCCATTTTACACTGCACTTAAGTAACTTATAAGTCACCTATATGTCTAACCTTTACCTGGTAAAGGTTAGGTGCAAAGTTACTTAGTGTGAGGGCACCCTGGCACTAGCCAAGGTGCCCTCACATTGTTCAGGGCCAATTCCCCGGACTTTGTGAGTGCGGGGACACCATTACACGCGTGCACTACATATAGGTCACTACCTATATGTAGCTTCACAATGGTAACTCCGAATATGGCCATGTAACATGTCTATGATCATGGAATTGCCCCCTCTATGCCATCCTGGCATAATTGGCACAATCCCATGATCCCAGTGGTCTGTAGCACAGACCCTGGTACTGCCAAACTGCCTTTCCTGGGGTTTCAATGCAGCTGCTGCTGCTGCCAACCCCTCAGACAGGTTTCTGCCCTCCTGGGGTCAAGCCAGGCTTGTCCCAGGATGGCAGAACAAAGGACTTCCTCTGAGAGAGGGTGTTACACCCTCTCCCTTTGGAAAATGGTGTGAAGGCAGGGGAGGAGTAGCCTCCCCCAGCCTCTGGAAATGCTTTCTTGGGCACAGATGTGCCCAATTCTGCATAAGCCAGTCTACACCGGTTCAGGGGACCCCTTAGCCCTGCTCTGGCGCGAAACTGGACAAAGGAAAGGGGAGTGACCACTCCCCTGACCTGCACCTCCCCTGGGAGGTGTCCAGAGCTCCTCCAGTGTGCTCCAGACCTCTGCCATCTTGGAAACAGAGGTGCTGCTGGCACACTGGACTGCTCTGAGTGGCCAGTGCCACCAGGTGACGTCAGAGACTCCTTCTGATAGGCTCCTTCAGGTGTTGCTAGCCTATACTCTCTCCTAAGTAGCCAAACCCTCTTTTCTGGCTATTTAGGGTCTCTGTCTCTGGGGAAACTTTAGATAACGAATGCAAGAGCTCATCCGAGTTCCTCTGCATCTCTCTCTTCACCTTCTGCCAAGGAATCGACTGCTGACCGCGCTGGAAGCCTGCAAAACTGCAACATAGTAGCTAAGACGACTACTGCAACTCTGTAACGCTGATCCTGCCGCCTTCTCGACTGTTTTCCTGGTGGTGCATGCTGTGGGGGTAGTCTGCCTCCTCTCTGCACTAGAAGCTCCGAAGAAATCTCCCGTGGGTCGACGGAATCTTCCCCCTGCAACCGCAGGCACCAAAAAGCTGCATTACCGGTCCCTTGGGTCTCCTCTCAGCACGACGAGCGAGGTCCCTCGAATCCAGCAACTCTGTCCAAGTGACTCCCACAGTCCAGTGACTCTTCAGTCCAAGTTTGGTGGAGGTAAGTCCTTGCCTCCCCACGCCAGACTGCATTGCTGGGAACCGCGACTTTTGCAGCTACTCCAGCCCCCGTGCACTTCCGGCGGAAATCCTTTGTGCAAAGCCAAGCCTGGGTCCACGGCACTCTAACCTGCATTGCACGACTTTCTAAGTTGGTCTCCGGCGACGTGGGACTCCTTTGGTTAACTTTGGGTGAGCACTGTTTCACGCATCCTTGTAGTGCCTGTTTCTGGCACTTCTCCGGGTGCTACCTGCTGCTAACAGGGCTCCTTGTCTTGCTCGATGTCCCTTCTACCTCCTGGCGCAATTTGCGACATCCTGGTCCTTCCTGGGCCACAGCAGCATCCAAAAACGTTAACCGCATAATTTGCAGCTAACAAGGCTTGTTGGCGTTCTTTCAGCGGGAAAACACTTCTGCACAACTCTCCACGGCGTGAGGAATCCGTCCTCCTAAGGGGAAGTCTCTAGCCCTTGTCGTTCCTGCAGAAACCTCAGCTTCTTCTGTCCAGTAGAAGCTTCTTTGCACCCACAGCTGGCATTTCCTGGGCATCTGCCCATCTCCGACTTGCTTGTGACTTTTGGACTTGGTCCCCTTGTTCCACAGGTACCCTCGACTGGAAATCCATTGTTGTTGCATTGCTGGTTTGTGTCTTTCCTGCCTTATTCCCCTATCACGACTTCTTTGTCCTTTGGGGAACTTTAGTGCACTTTGCACTCCCTTTTCAGGGTCTTGGGGTGGGCTATTTTTCTAACCCTTACTATTTTCTAATAGTCCCAGCGACCCTCTACAAGGTCACATAGGTTTGGGGTCCATTCGTGGTTCGCATTCCACTTTTGGAGTATATGGTTTGTGTTGCCCCTATCCCTATGTGTCCCCATTGCATCCTATTGTAACTATACATTGTTTGCACTGTTTTCTAAGACTATACTGCATATTTCTGGTATTGTGTATATATATCTTGTGTATATTTCCTATCCTCTCACTGAGGGTACACTCTGAGATACTTTGGCATATTGTCATAAAATAAAGTACCTTTATTTTTAGTATAACTGTGTATTGTGTTTTCTTATGATATTGTGCATATGACACTAAGTGGTACTGTAGGAGCTTCACTCGTCTCCTAGTTCAGCCTAAGCTGCTCTGCTAAGCTACCATTATCTATCAGCCTATGCTGCTAGACACCCTATACACTAATAAGGGATAACTGGGCCTGGTGCAAGGTGCAAGTACCCCTTGGTACTCACTAAAAGCCAGTCCAGCCTCCTACAACCTTCAATGAGCAGCAGCAGCGGCAGGTCATGTGGGATGGGCTCCATTAGCACTTTGAGACTGTTCCCCTTGGGAACAGCCCAGCCCGAACTGCCAAGCTAAGTCTTCTCTGGACCGGAAACAAGCATTGTGACTGGGGAGAATGTCTACATTGTTCAGCATTCTGCCCATCATCTGTTCTTTTTGCTTTTGTAGCCCTAAGTGGGAAGGGTATGCCTAGAGGTGGGTCCTGTGCTCACTGTGCTACCAGATTCAAGCTAGCCAGGCTAGGAGAGGTGATACCCCTAAACCGGTTTCAGAATGCTTGATTCCGTCCGAGGGAGGACCTGGCTCGGCATTTCGGGCTGGACTGTTCCCATGGGGAACAGGCTCAGGATTGATTTGCGTATGGCTGGGTCCAAACTGGTGTTGCGTGGTGGGTAAAAAAAAACATGGATTAAACCCATATCTTTGTGACTAGGGGTGAATGTTTGTATTGTTCAGCATTCAATCCGTCATCTGTTCTTTTTGCTTTTGTTGCCCTAAGTGGGCAGGGTATGCCCAGATGTGGGTCCCATGCTCACTGCACCACTGGATTCAAGCTAGCCTGGCTGATGAGGGGTGATACCCTGAAACCGGTCCCAGAATGCTTGATTCCGGTTCAGGGAGGACCTGGCTTGGCAGTTCGGGCTGGACTGTTCCCATGGGGAACAGGGTAAAGGCTGATTTGCATATGGCTGGGTCGAAACTGGGGTGGCATGGTCGGCAAAAAAGCAATGGATTACACCCAGATCTTTGTGACTGAGAGTAAATGTTTGCATTGTTCAGCACTATGTCCATCATCTTTTCTTTTTGCTTTTGGTGCCCTAAGTGGTAAGGGTATGCCCACACATGGGTACCATGCTCACTGCGCCACTGGATTCAAGCTAGCCTGGCTGATTAGGGGTGATACCCCGAAACTGGTCCCAGAATGCCTAATTCTGGTCCAGTGATGACCTGGCTTGGCAGTTCGGGCTGGACTGTTCCAATGGGGAACAGGGTCAAGACTGATTTGCATATGACTGGGTCCAAACTGGAGTAGTGAGGTGGGCATAAAAAGACGGATTCAACCCAGATCTTTGTGACTGGGGGTGAATGTTTGCATTGTTCAGCATTCCGTCCATCATCTGTTCATTTTGCCAGTTGTAGTGGCAGGCAGGGCAAATGATTAAATTAGACTCTTCATGGGCATAAGAGAGTGAGAGAAGACACATCTCATTTGCCAAACATAGCTAAGATGAGTGTATGCTGTCTGGGGACATTTACTTAGATCTCACTTCAGCTTACCTCCATGTCAATTTTTGCAATGAGTCTAGGTGAGTCTAAGGATTTGACTTCCTTTGTCACAAATTTCAAATAGGTACTTACAAACTCTAAGAATAACAGTCTGAATTTGAAGTGCAAGCAGTGCAAGTTCTGTTGTTCTGAATTAAACTGTCTGGGTCATATGATATCAGCTATTGGAATTCAATATAAGCATACGCTATATAAGACATATCAAAATATGCCTAGTCCCATGAAGAAAGAGAGAGGAGGTATAGGCAATTTTAGAAATGATGGAATTTTATTCTTCATTTGTGTTATATTTTACTAGCAAAACCTGTGCAATTAGTGCTTTGCTAATGAGCGGTTGGGACTTAGGGGCTCATTACGAGTTTGGCAGTTGGACGAGCCAGCCGCCAAACTCGTGGGGATGAGGTGGCCTCACCCAGCCGTATCACGATGTTCCCATTGGGCTGACTGACAGGAGCATTGTATTATGATGTTCCCGGCAGGTGCTATGATATTGGTCTTGGCTTCCTTAACGGAGCCAAGACCAATACCGTAGAGCTACAGCTCCCTCGGAATGCGCACTGTCTGCCATGGCAGACAGTGTGCAGTCCGAGTGTGGCGTGTGTGGCGGCATTGGCTTCCGCTCTCTTTGAGAGCCAAAGCCAATGCCATCGCACTGTTTCCGCTGGCCAGCCCGGCAGAAACATCATAATATGACAGTGGGGAGGTGGCTGCAGTCCGAGTGTGGTGTGTGTGGCGGCATTGGCTTTGGCTGTCTTTGAGAGCCGAAGCCAATGCCATTGCACAGTTTCTGCTGGCCAGCCCGACAGAAACATCATAATATGGCAGTGGGGAGGCCACCGACTTGGCGGCCACCTCCCCACTGTTATTTTAGCGATCCGACGGTTGGACCACCAACATTATAATGAGGCCCTGACTAAGGTATATAACCATAATAATTTAGTGGTTGAGACTGCTTGGTTTGAAAAAAAGATCATCCTAGCTTCACAAGGGCTTACAAAGTGAATTAAAAGATGTACAGGCACAGTACTGATTTAGTGATCCAGTCAAATCATTATTCAACTTAGCATAGTTTAGAGAAAAATAACAGTGATACTAAAATATTTGTGGTACATTGTAGAATAGAAGACAATAGAAAATGTATAAGTATTTTGGTAGATCTGTGCAGTTTGTAAAAGATTCTTAGAGTAAACCGAAGGTTTTTAAGAGTCAAATAGTAGCAACACCATATTTATGAAAGACACAGCTATTGGAATACTGGATTTCTCAATATTAGATATGGGCAAAATATCCTGTTACGGCAGTGGAATTAACTGAATTTTGGCCACTCCGTGTTACTCTTTAACATGGAGTTCTGGCCAAAGTCCAACGAATATCATATGCCGTAACTTTTCGCCCACAACGCTGCAGAATAACATGGGCGGACGCGGGCGGACGCTGGTGTTCACGAGTGTTCACGAGTGGTCGTGCTCAGAGGGTTGCCATTCGAATATATATGCTACCGCTCAAGTAGATTTTCTTCTCAAGCGGCAGCAAAATCAACTTGAATAGTTGTGCACTCTTGTACAGTGCATGGTGCCGTACGGGCTTATTTTCACTGCTGCTCGCACCATCAGCACCTAATTGCAGCGCAAGTTGCATATTTGTTGCCTATTGGTGGAATTCCACGGAAACTTGCAGCGTGAAACTCCATGAGTTCTGTTCACCCCTACTCATCATTACTGACCAGTGATAAGTTAGAGAAGCAACAGGAATTGCAGCAAATTCAGGTTTATGCATTCCCTAGTAGTTTGTAGGCTCCCTGGATATAACCACAAATCCATCTACAGATTCCTTATTGCTCTAGATCAATCTACTGCAGCTGATAATAAAGAACTGTGTGCCTAATTAGGAGATTGGCCCATGGGATAGTCCGTCTGCCAATCTCCAGACAAGGTGGCTTCCGTCAAAGTGCGACCACCCCACCGGCCCTACTAGGTGTTTCCCACCTGGAAGATGGGCAGAAACTTCAGTTTCAGCCCATCACCCTAGCGTGAAACAGGCAGCAGCATTGTCTCTGGCTCGTAATCGAGCTGGTGGCAATTCTGCCGCCACAGGATGCACCAGCACCTTCGCAATGTTCACTTTCTGCGCTGTGGCTCCCTGCACCTGTTCTCCGCCAGCCTATTCGTGGTAAAAACAACCTGAAAAGACTGGCAGAGAACAAGATCATAACCGCGCCACCCTGGCAGATTGCGTTCTCCGCTATCGTCAGGCAGCAAGGATCATGGATCCTGGCGGCGATGGCAGTACCCTGGTGGTCTAATGACTAGGGTCTTAATGTGGTCCAGATTGCCACTGCGAGGCTGGCAGTTTGAAGACCACCAGTCTCGTATTGAGGGTCTTTGATTGAATTCATTATATTTTTGCATTTTTAGGGGGATTTCTGGATTTATTTATCTAATTTTTGGTGGATTACTATATTTTATTACTCAGAGACAAATCTGCAGCTACAGAATAGTGAGTTTTTTTTCATTTATTTTGGGTAGGAAATGTGATATTATATTGTTTATGTGAAATGTATGTGATTTATTTTATGGAATTGTTTGGATTATTGTTTTATTATTTTATATGATGGATTGAGTTTGATTTTAACTATTTTGGTTGGTGATGGTTACATTTTTAAAAATAACTAAGATATTTTTTACAATATTAGTCTTTATTCACATTATTATTTTAAATAATTGTTTGACTGAACTAATAAAATGTTAAATTTATTATTTAAAAAATAGATTTGGTATGTTCGTTTAGAGTTTGTCATAGGCTTTGTGGACTTGGGTAGGTTAATACCTATTTAATAACATACTCCTTTATTATTTATGAAGAAATTGACTTTCAATTGTAGCATGTTGTACATTCTTTTGGCTTGTTTTCTATGTTTAGGGCCAATTTGGCTAACAGATTGCTCCATTCGTAGTTCTTGGTATCTTTCTTCTTTTTGTAAAGATTCTGTGAATTTGTATAGTGTAGATTTGGTTCTGCGTAGTGTGGATTGGAAAGCATTGTGCCATCCTTGCACTGTGTTGTTTATTTTGGCTTCCTTTTACCAAGTTGCTGTCATAGACATTCCACCACAGTATTTGGGTTGTTGTCTGTGTCCAGAGCAATGCAGTCTGCCAACTGAAAGTGTCTTTGAAATTGTCCATTAGAGGACTAGGTTTGTCTTAATTTTGCTGGTAGAAAGGGCTTTATATTAGTAATTTGCAGTGGTTGGCTACTTCTGTAACAGGATTATAGGCAAATTGGCTATTTGAGGAATATTCTACACTTGGTGCATAATTTTGGAGGTGTCTTCATATACTTTGATTGAAATTATAGTATCAGCTTTGTATGACTGTGTGGGGTACATTTTTAGAATGGTTTGAATCATGGCTTGCTCAAAGTCTATGATTATTTTTGGGGATAGTAGTTGTTTGTTTTAAGTTATATATGGTTTATAGCAAGTGCTGCTTTTTTATGTGGTACCTGGGTGTATATATAAAAGGGATATTTGTGTTTTGATATTCACCATGTATGGTGTACATCTGAGTGAATGATTTGGGACACAATTTCATTAAATTGTTTGCTGTAGAGAATATTACAATTTGCTTCTCATTATTTAGGTTGTCATGTAAAAGGAAAGGTTTATCATTATGTGTAATTATTAAATTGTCAGGTATGGCTATGTCTTAGTATCTCCTATGGGCATGTGGGGCATCACTGGTGCTTTTTTTTATTTTTTACAGTTACACCTTTTAAAGTGGGGATCGGTGGTAGTTCCCCTGCTATGCGCTCATAGAGTCTAGGTAGATATGTTTAAGGATTTTGCTTGTGTGTTCCTGGGACCTAGTGCTTGTCTCTCTTATAATATACAATATTTCTCTTACTTCTATTTCTGTCACATTACGGGGATGGTTGTGCTCTCTTACATGAATTACAATATCTTCTTTGTTGTTGCTCTCCCATAGCATGCATTAGAATAAAATTTAGTACATATCTAGTTTATAGTTTCTGTTGATGCACTTTCTTGGTTGTAGGTGTAGCCCATGTGATTTAGGGCCTCATTACGAGTTTGGCGGGCGGACCGCTGGACCGCCATGGTGGTGGTCTTTCGAACTGCGCCAGGCTGATGGTCCCAAGGCCACCAGATTAGGAGTTCCCCACAGGGTGGCATGACTGGCAGAGGGCAGTATTATGGAGCTACTGCTGGCCATACATCCCTACCTGTCGGCACAACAGGTAGACTGTGCCCATGCACCACGTTGTGCACGAGACACAGTGCGCCCCCGGATCCCACATTTTTCGATGGGCCCACATTGTCCTCGCCTCACCCTCCATGGGTCCATACCCCATCGGGCCCCCAATTTTGGGCCCCTTACCTGCGTGACACCAAGCTTTCCATGGCGGGGGAATCGCCATAGAAAGCTTGGCAGTCCTGCAGGCCGTAATGGTCATAATGCTCCCAATGCCGGGATCTTTAACAGTGGCCTCCGCTGTCAGATCTGCAGTGGTCTCCACTGCAATGATTATGGCGGTGCCGACGGACGGCTGGCTGTCCAACCGCCAAACTTGTAATCCAGCGGTCCAACTGCCAAAGTTGCAGCAGTCAGACCACTACCGCTACCTCCAAACTCACAATGAGGCCCTTAGTAACTGCTTTAATTTATGTGAAGTGATAAATTTGGCATTCTCTGTCACTGTATCTTTTAGCTTGTATACTTATATGTATTTTCTGATGAGATATTTCACATGGTTTTGCAGCTTTTCCGTTGGCGGTGTTCTAATGTGGAGCAGGTGCTTTCTTTTCTGTTGAATGAAACAAAATGTACATTTCATTTTAAATTGTACTTTGTTGGTAGTTTGCAGAGGTTGTGATTGTTAGGTTTATTTTTGCTCGCTAATAATATGAGTTTATTAATTTGTTATTTACTTATGTATACTCTTTTTACTATATATTTTTGCTGGTTTGTAATAGTTATTTTCTGGTAGTTTATTGGTTTTCAAGTTGTAGATTTCATGTTTTTGGAAGTATAGGTTAAAAGATAATAGTTGGAGAGTGTATAAGTATTTATTTGCTATTTTATAGTTTTAAGTTTAATAACAGTTGCATTTTAGTTTAACTTTAGTACTACTTACTTGGTTATGTGGTGGTTGAGATGTGTATATTTCTTCTTTAATGGTTTGTTCAGAGAATCGGGCAGGGTTTCCTCATCTTGCAATGTTTGTCGTTTTTGAAGTATTTAATTGTTTATATTAGTGTGCCTTTCATATTGTTGATTAGATTGTTTGTCTAATTTTATTCGGTAAAGATAATTGTAGTTTTATTTTATTGATTGGTTTAATATAGTTTGTTTTAGTTTTTTTCTCAGTTGAGTCCTTCTATGGTAAATGCTAATTTAGGTGTTTTTGTATGTATACAAAGCTTTTGTTTCCTTTTTTTTTGTATATGTAAAAATCGATATTTACAAGAACAATATTGATATTTATGGTTTTTATAGTTAAGTATATGGAGTCCATATTATTGTTATTGATATTTAATGTCTGATATTTTTCTGTTCCAATATTTTATGGATCAATATTATGTCAGAGATACATCGGGAAAGCAGCCTTAGAAAGACACTTGAAAAGAGAATCAACCCAAATGGTACTGAATTTTGAGACAATGGATCCACATCCCTTGTCTTGACAATGTGAATAAAACAACTCCACCTTGTTCCAGTCTCAAGTTGTTCTTGACCACGGAAGGGAGTGCTCCGCAGAGTACTCAAGAAACTGCTGTTTAACCAGAGCTGATGTCTGCCTTACACAAAGTCTCCCAGAGGTAACATCACCTGAAGTCTGCTCTTATTTCTGGAAAAGCAAGGACTGGAGTGCAAGAATTGAAAGATTTTACCGTGACAGGAGCAAAAGGACTGAGACACATTCCAAGGAAGTGAAGCATGAGGACTTGGGACTTTCTGTCCAAAGTAACCGTGGGTTAAATCGGGTGACTGAGTTGTGCTTCTAAACCCCACGAGGATAATAGCAATGTAATCAATACCTGTGATAAATTCATGGTTACCACCAGATACTGGGAAGTAGAGTTTTTAGGGTTATATAGGGGTAGTAGAGGATACTAGAGTGTACGGTACATAGGGAAACGTTTGTGGAAGACATTGTCATGTGACAGGGTTAACTTGCATAGGCAGTGTTGATGAATGAAAATGCTTGCAGAAAACCTGTGTACCTCACTGAGCTTGTGATGCTTGTTTTTACCATTCCGTAGACACAACTATCTGTCAAGGTGCCTTGTCCACCGTTCAGTCTGAGGCATGTGAACTGACAAGCTGTACTGACCCTGAAAAGCAGCGGCAGCTCCTTCGCTATGGCAGAGAAGGGTAGCCCCCCCCACCAGCAGCAGCAACTGCAAAACTTGAAAATTAAACCATAATAAATTATGTTTATTATTGTTTTGTTTTTCTAGAGGGCGGGGCCATGGGGATGACAAGCAAGAAGGGGAGTGGTGTGCACTGTTGTCAGTGTCCATGTAAGTTTGGCCGGCCGTCTTAGGATGGCCAAACCGACATGCGCACTGAGCTGTATCCAACCCGAGCTGCGTTGCTGGGTTGGAAACAGCAGCCACAGGCTCCCAGTCTGTCTAGCAGTGCAAATCAATGGCACTCAGGTGAATCCTGATGCTGCTCGCATGCTTCCAGCAGCATGAAAACAGCGTTAGGATTGGTCGCAGGGCAATCTGGGAACCTGTGCCTGCAGTGGAGCTAGAAGAGCGCCGATGCAGCAGGCATTGAGGTAAGTGGTTTTTTTTTGTGTTTGTGTTTGTGTTTTTGTTTTGTAAACCCTCCCTTCCACCACCACCCAGCCATTTTACCCCGATACCAGCTGCAACTGCTGAACGGGTTTTGGAGTAGCTTGAAGGTCCTGAGAGGATGAATGATGGATACCAGCAAGAGCTAACACTTATAACAATGCAAGAACCTGCGAAAGGGGAATAGAATGTTCTGTAAGCCAACTTTTAGTGTATATAAAGGAGGAGTGCAGATGGCTCATTGAAGCTCACAGTGTCATGCAGATCTGCACTCAGCCACTGCCGCACCCCTGTCACACCGTTTCCTAAGGAGGGAGAGAGAAGTGGTCTGAGTGGGCTTCCTGGTGTCAAGTTCCAGGGGAGAAGGGCAAGATTCTCATGCTCTATTTTGATTTATAGAATTATTGTTGTGCTTCTGATTTTCTGCATGACAAATGATTCAAAACATTTCTTTCAGATACATATATATATATATATATATATATATATGTATATATATATATATATATATATATATATATATTTAAACACACTTGTACTAGTGTGATACATGCAACCATTCTGCTGTTTAGCGATCATTGCCAATATATGTGTTTGTGCTAGTGCTTTATTAAAGTCATTGTATCCACTACATGTGTGTGTGTCTCTCCTTACTGAGTGTTCTTATTGACTTGTACCTGGATGATATTACTTGGGACTTGGGTTGGTTGCCAGCAGACAGTGCAAAACATCGAATGAGAGTGTGTACCACCTTCTGAAGAACAGACCGAGGGATACCACCCTGTATTCACCTGCCACAATTGAATTCTGTATTATTTAGTTCTGTTGTGTGGTTAAAGTTCTTGCTTTTATTGAAAAACAAGTACTGGGTTGGACATTACATCATCGTGTCTGTTGGTTGAGTGTTGAGTTCTAAGTCCTTCACTATACCCCTGAGAGGCCTGTAACTGCTTGCCCTTGCTACACTAGAGTAAAGTATGTAAAGAGTCATACTTAGTGCAGCTGGCAGTTGGCCTTTGTCTATTACTCACAGACAGTGAGATGAAGGAGGAAAATATGTTGGCAGGTTGAGCCGTCTCTGACTTGATGGGGGTGAAGGTGTTACCTACCACACTTACATAGCACCAAGACTGTGCCTCAGCACACTCACAAAGGGTTTCACACTAGTCTTTTGAGCCCTCAGCCAAGATGGGGCCAGACCAGGGAGGCAAGAAATTCCAGAGATCTCCATAGGGGAGGATTGTAGAAGCTTCTTCAACTTCAAAGCGGGTACCGGGTATAAATATTTAACCCTCAGACCCAACTCTTGAGTACACATCTGGACCTGTGGAAGATTCAGAAGAAGGACTGTTGTGCTCCGCTGCTACAAATGGACTGCCCTGCTTCCCTGTTACTTTGCTACCCTGCTGCCATATTGCTCTGCTGAGTGAGAAGGACTGGCCCTGTATCTTGAATATGAGTGACTCCAAGGATTTGGTGGCTGGCCTGATCAGCGCTTCAGGGACAGAAAAGACACCAACCTCCTTGAACCCTGTACCTGGACTCTGCCCGCTGTGAGACCTACACCCCCCACCCCAAGTTGTGCTCCTCCAGTGCTGGATCATTAGAAGTGGGGTTAAGGTACCCCGATAGCCCAGCTATGATTTTCAGCAGAACCCATGCTGCACGACACCTCCTTGCAGCTCTGCATTGGAACCACCACTGTGTGATACAACTCCGAAACAGAAGCAACACAGGACCTTGCATCGCAGCCCCACAGCTCATCTGAACTGCTGCTGCACAACGCATCTCCAATGCAAAACCTTGCATCGTAGCCCCACAGCTCATCGGAACAGACACTCCACAATGCATCTTTGATGCAGGACCTTGCATCACAGCCTCGCCGTCTCGGAAGCACTGCTGAGTGACATTGCTGACACAGGACCTCGCATCAATGCCAGTAACCGCTGCTGCATGGTACAGCTCTCCGCAACAAAGATTTAAGGTACATTTGTCAGTGGGACAAACTTGGACCCTGTATCCAGCCCGTGCTCCATCACAGTTGGCTTTAATGTGTGATTTTGTCCGAGTCTAGTGCAACCAGATAACCACAGTTGGCACTTAATGCTTTAGCACTATTTTTTCCTAAATCTTTAAGCTTGCATATGTCCAGCTCTACTGATTGGATTATTGTTGTTTTGGTGTCAAATAATTTATTAAATTTTATTCAGTTTTTTGGGATTTTTCATTTTCCCACTTTATCACTGCCTGTTTGCTGCATAAATACTTTACACATTGCCTCTACGTTAACCCTGACTGCTTTTGTGCCAAGCTACCAAAGGGTTAAGCACAGGTTAATTTGGGCCTTGCTTGTGTTTCACACTGACAAGAACTATGATTGCTTCTTATGTAGGGTTTCACCCCCTTTAACCAGTAGCCCAATTTCCTACATGTTTCATCCTATATTCAACAACCTTCAGCTCCTTCTGTTAATCAATGTCACCTTTCTTCGATCGCTACATTGTGATGTTATTTTACACCTCAACACAGCCAAGGCATTATGTAAGAAAAATAATAAGAGTTTCTCAACGGTGCCCTTCACTAGTAAATCAAGCTAGACATTTTTTTCATTTATCTGGTTTTCATCAAAAGTTTACACCTGGTTTTGTGAACCATTTTTCCAATTCACAAGTGGGTAATCTTGTTGCTGTCCATTTGTCTTTTCCATCTCACTGACATATCCATCTTGTTTTTTGTGTTTCTTTTATTAAGCCTGTACTAGGTCTGGGTAGAGCTCACGGAGTTCCACTTAGTTGATTTAAAACTCAGTGGAATTCCATTGAGGTGGAGTTCCGTGATCCGCGGAGTGGCTCCCTGTCCTGAATGACCTAGATCTCAGAAGCACTAAGCAGGGTCAGGCCTGGTTAGCCAGGCCCGACCCTGCTTAACGCTTCCAATATCGGGTGTATTCAGGAGAGGGCCTTAGGAAGTGAAAGCTGCCATTTCAGGACTCTTGTGCACCGGCCTGCCCCATGTGGTACTGCACACGGGGCTGGCTGGTGCAGAAGAGGCCTGGGCAAGCCGATGCAGAAGCGGCCTAAAATGGCAGCTTTCACTGCCTACGGCCCGACCTGAATTCAGGCCTGGGTCGTACACAGCGAAAGCTGCCGTTTCAGGTATCTTGTGCACCAGTGTGCGCGAATGAAAAAATAAAATCGAGGACTCACCTGGGTCCTTGTTGCCAGTGGCATGGCATTCTGCCTTCCTCTGCCCCATGCTCCCAGGCCCGGTCCAGGGTGCTGGTGGCAGGAGGCCTGGCTGGAATCCTCCTGGATCTGGAGCAGCTGGCGCCAGCTCCATCGCCATCAGGACGAGACTGTGCACTGCAGCCCAGTTATGGGCCACGCAGCACAGGCACAGGCAGTTTGGCCCATAACTGGGCTGCAGTGCGCATGTGGTGAGCTCCGCTAGCAGGGCTTGCGGAGTTTTAGGGTGAACTCCGTGCTGCAAGTGGAGCACCGAGTGCCAAAAACTCAGTTGGCTTCACCAGGGGAGTGGAGCTCGTTGCCCACCCCTAGCCTGTACCCTCTGTTCCTCCGAGATCTCTCCCTAATACCAGAGTGATGGTGAGTGATGATATAGAGTATGAAGTTGATGCTATGTTGGACTTCTGTTTTTGTAGAGGGCAGTGTCAGTTTCTGGTCTAATGGAAAGGTTATGGCCTAGGTGAGCCTCAAAAATTGAGTTGTTTTCTCGAGTGAAGAATTTAAGTCAGATATAACTTGGGTATTGAATATAGGGTAATCTTCGGTTGCTGATATAATAGATCCTGTGAGAATTATGTTACCTGATGGACAGGAAAAGACTGTTTCAGGACTTTAAGGTTTAGCAACCTCAAGAAATTATATGGACATCATGCATGCTAAATCCAAACAGCTACCCGTGATTATGAAAGATGTTCCTGAAGAAATGTAGGCAGTAGATGGCTCAATGTTGTCCTAAGCGCCTGTACAATTTCAAACACATGATTCTTTTGGTGTGTTTTGAAAGTGATCATGAAAAGATTTGTTTTGATTTGGTTGATGTGCCTTAATTTAAAGTGATGCTCAGTATGCCATGGTTGACTTTGAATGATTCTGGAATTGATTGTGCAGTCTGAACATGACAATTGAATTCTGGTTTCTGGGTCAACCATGGTTTACCAAGTGATGGATCATTCCAGAGTCACCCTTCAAAAGCATTAGTGGGCACTGTAACATTTCATGTCACAAGCTGTGTGAGTTTCTTACCAAACTGTTAGAAAAGTGTTCATAATGTGTTTGGTAAGAAGAAGATAAGTGTAGTACCTCTACAAAGAGACTATGATTGCAAGATGGATTTAGAACCTGGGGAAGCAATACCCTGTAGTCAAGTGTATGCGCTTATAGAGCCCTGGACAGAGCATCTTAAACAGTATATAGGGGGAAATCTAATCTAATTTAATAGGTTAAGGAGGTCCCCAGTTTTGTCACCACTGGCTGTGTTCCAAAAACTGGAGTTAAGCTCATAACATGCATTGACTACCAGGTAATCAACACAGATACAATGAAAAATAGGTATCCATGATCTTTTGTATCACATCAATCTTGCAAAGACTTTCGCTAAAATAGACCTTTGAGCAGCCTGTCATTCGTCAGAGTCTGCAAGGGTGATGATTGGAAGATTGCATCCCACGCTAAGGGGCTGATTTCAAGGGAACTGTGCAGGGGGACCTCTGCACTGCCAATGGGCATGGGAAGTGCAGGGGTTCCCTTTGGGTCCTGCAATTGTTCTCTGCCAGCCTTTTCATGGCGGTCAAACCCCCATGAAAAGGCTGGCAGAGAGCAAGGTTGTAATTAGCAGGGCCGCGCTGAGTTTAGTGCCGCCCTGGCTGATTACAACCAGCCCCCCTAACAGCCCGTCAGGATCTAGGACCCTGGCGGGAACAGAGCTAGGTTGGAGGGTCTGCCCGCCAACATCGTAATGTGGCGGCTGGACCGCCATAACTACGGTGGTCCAACCGCCACCACAAGTCTGGCTGTCCTAGGACCGCTAGACTCGTAATAAGGCCCAAAGTTTTTTTATTTGAATATTACCCTATTCAACAGAGGAAAGGTTTACTTTGATGCAGTAAGCACCAAAGTCCATGCTATTCCAGAAATACTCAGAACAGCTGCTCCTTATCACACCCGATAAATAACATACCCTGTGGTATTGTTATTTATCAGGTATGATAAATAGCAACTATAACAGGAACCAGGGCCTACATTGTTGCCTATGATCCAGTTACAATAATGGGCTATGAGATTTCCTCATAACTGTTAGACTGCTGGTCACCTATAAATTGCTACAAGCTTAGATGGTGTTAAGATGAGTTTTTGGTGGACTTCTCTGGTTAAGCAGTGTGCTCAGACATGTGCCATTTGTGCCCAAGATCAATGTTTACATAGTAGGGCTGTAGGACTTTAGAGACAATCATCTGCTTCACCTAAGGAGTTGGCAACAGTATTCATGGATGTTTTTGTAGAATTGCCTAAAATTCAAAACTGTACTGTGGCTGAGGCAGCATGAATATCAGCAGGTAAACCCAAACAAATCATATAAATGTTGCCTGAGAGTTGTAGATAAGAAATCCTTCTAGTACTATTTTTCTAGAAAATGTGGAGCTACCTCTGAGGATACCCCGTCACATGACATGTGCTGAAAATCTGAAGATTGTCTGCTTGGGGCAGTACTTAAGCCTTCCCATCACATAGGCTGGAAAATGGACTGAATCACAATGAAATGGGTAAACTAAAACACTGAAAGAACTATTGATGCTGTTGTGTCTATTTTACAGAGGATTTCCAAACTGTTTATATAGAATATGTTATAGCCTATAACTTCATTAAAGATCTAATATTGGATCTTAAGCCTTCTACTATCCCCAGGATGGCAAGGCCAGATGAGCACTGCTATCTGGGGAACTGATTATTTCTAGTGAACTTGCAGAAACACAGAAACAGCAGTAGTACTGCAGGAGGCGCGGAGCAGGTTACATTCAAATATTCAAGGATCAACACTTATGGAAGAAATGCAAAGCAGAGCTGTATTATCATGCAAAGCCATAGAAAGTACTACACTGGAACCAGTAGGATTCACCATAACAATTGCCTCCACGAAGTTGCAGACAATCTTATTGGCTTCAGTAATATTTGTCATACCATTCAGGATGTTCTCTGAAGGCAGTGGAGCTATGAGAGTGTTCCTAGTGCACTAATGCATGCTGATTTATCTCTTTGTCAGATCATTTGGCCAACCACCTATCATTTTGTACTCCCAGCGCCCTCCTCAAACTTGAAACTATGTTGCTTTCAGAGCAGCAAAGAAAAACATGATTGATGTAGTAGATGCAAACTCTTGTCGTGATCACTTCGATAAGCAGCAATATTTAGCAAAGCCAAGATTCAGAGCAATTTTGATTTTGGCGAATGTTCCAGCCAAGAAACCACAAAATTGCAGAGTTAAGTGGTACTTCATATTGATTTGATATTGTAGCTGTTGTAGGGCTTTTGAGCAGAGCTTCTTGTCCCAATGGGCAGCACAACGAGAGTTATTAGCATTTTCAGATTTAGGGAACTTTTGATCTCCACAACTTTGAACTCTTTTCAAGAGCTTTTCCCACTTAACTGAATGCTGTAATTTAGCCATCATTTCTCTCATGTCTGCCTGGTGACATTATGTAGAGGAGTTGCTTCATTTAATATACAAACGTGAGGTTAAAAATATTCACTCTTTTTAAATCTGTACTTGTATGGGTATTCACAAGTTAACTGTAACATTATTGGATTGTATTTTATTTATCACTGATCTCTTCACTCTTATGAAGCGAAACATCGGTGTGGGCAAATACTTTGCAGGCTTCAAAGGAACTGCTTCCAAGCTTATTGGAGCATAACCTGAACCTCATTACGCTGAGCATATATGCGCGCAACTGCTGCTTTTCCGACGTGTTGATGTGAATTTGGGCTTTTAACCTCGCCCATCACACGCCCATCACTATCACTCGTTCGTGGGCTTGCCTTTCAAAAATCCTTCCTTTTCGTTGGTAAGTGCTTTATGTTTGTCCCTCATTAGGGCGGTTTTGTTACTGCCTTGGCCATCGATCCTGTTACATGGCTAATTGCACTTTTGCCGATAACTTTGACTGCGAGCGAACTTCTTTTTTCTTTTGTGTAACTCCTTCACACTCACTGCGGCTCTTTGAATTGGCTCACTTATGTCAAGTGCTTTACTTTTTTTTTCAGTTTGTGTGGCAAGAAAAGTCCAGTTAGTAATTTTCAATGCAAATAGCGCTAACTCGAGCAAACGCGAGACCCATTGCATTGCAAATGCTTGTTTTGAGTCTGAGATCTGGCAGTAGGAGATTGTAAAGCTCAGTAGAAATACTAAGGGGTGTAAATTGAGGAAAAATGGCGCTTAAGGTATCAATCTCCCTATGTAAAACAATGGGGAACCTCACAAGGGAAACACCCAACCCTCCGAGGTACAGCAACCTCTACATTAAGCAAAATCACACAACGAGGTCCCCTCTTGTGAACAAGAATTTAAATGACAAATTCACATAAACATAAATTATTTCTTTTCTCTTACGAAATATCAGTCCATAAATCATCTAACTGAACCTCTAGAAAAATAGTAGAATCAAAGAATAAGTCCAAAGTTTATTCAACATCTGATTGACATTCCATTGTATGAAATCCACAGGAACTTATGTTTCCAGCCAACACGTGTTTCGTCTTGGGACAATAATTATATCCCTTACGACTTCTTCAGGGCTTGAGATCATGGAATAAAAATGAACAATAAGAATATAATACAAAATACAATAAGTTATATTATAATTGAGTTAAGACCAAAGTGCTCCACCGTCAAATCACACAAGTGTAAGTGAAAGCCCAAGGGAGGTAAAATACTCATAAATATAACCCTAATAGAAATAAAGAAAAAAAGAAAAAAGTAAAGTAAACTAGGCCCACAGTTATAAAAATTTAATAGCAGAATCTAGACCAATTCATTCCCGATAACCTATGGTAGACTATCGTGATCGTGAAAAGCAACCTCGGTGAGTAGTAGATATTTAATAGCAGACCACCTAAAGTGCAAACAAGTGTCAACTAACTAATAAAGTAACAGGATACCTTAATTGTACATAAATATTCTCCAACTCAAATTAATAATCTTGGTAACTCCAAGCTTCATCCTCTTCATAAATCAAATAATGATTTAATGAAAGACCAATCCACTGTCAAAAAAATAATAAGTAATAAATACCACTTGATACCACTTGAAAAAATAACATTGTAACAAAGACTAATAATTAATCTGAAATCACCCAAGGTGTAGCTACGTGCCCGCAAACCAAATATTGAAAGAATTCCCAAAATACCTTAATTGTTGATCTATATTCAAGAACAACACTGGGTATGCCAACATTATTTTTCTTTCTTTCAAATCCAAGTGTATTTCACACCTAAATAATGACTCAATGTCGAAAAAAATATATAACAAAACATATATATGTAATAAATCAACTCACAATGTGAAAGGACAATGCATTGTGTGTCAATGCATAAACATAATAACAAATGTCAATCAATATGGAGTTGTTCCCGGGTACACTTATGATAAATCCCGTTTACAAGAGTAAATGAGTAAATAGATAGCGAGTACGCTAATAAAATGCCAGGACCCAGATCTATAAAAAATTATCAGGTTAAGCCGGTCCCGTTCATAAATTACGAACATGAAGGACAGACTGCGATGAAGCAATAGATAATATGCATCAATAATGATTAATGCACCACACAAGTAACAAAAAGTCACAATTCCAATAATCAATTAGTCCTCCCAATTTACCTCAATAACTAAATATTAGTGCTATTGTCGCAAGCCGCGTCTCCAAATCCGGACGCGTAGCGTGTACGCTACCAACATGGATCAAAACACGGAAGTAGATATACTTCCGGGTTCACCGGCCCCGATCGTGAATAACGAAAACAAAGAAAGGACTGCGGAACACATTTACCACTGCAAGTGTGTATCATAAAATAAGCCCGTTACAGAGAAAAACAAGTCAAGTCTTATGAAATCAATGATGTAACCGAGATCAGACAATATCCATATTTAAGTGTACTATTCTTACTGCCCCATACTCCTAACTATGAAAAAATGGAAGCCACTACAAATCAAAAAATAACAGTGCACCAGCCCTTCATATACTAAATCAGAACCACTCACCATATAGAAGTAGCACAATATTTGCTATTATTAAAAACAGCAGAAGCCACCAATATCAAAATATATAATCGAAATATATAATCGTCATGAAGGAAGAAAAGAAATGAAAGAGAGAAACAATCCCATATTAAGAACACGAATAAAGACGTTCGAGAATCTTGGTTATTAACTCAATCAGAAAAAACAACAAGAAAAATATCACACATTATACAATAAACGGCTCACACAATTCAATTACATACATATATATAATATAATGAATACTAAACAATATCTTTGTCATTCATGTGTACTAGATTTAAGGGGGCCATGGTTTAGTCTCCCAGAAAAAATTATAATTCTCTATCAGTATTCAATCCTATCTCCACAGCTCTTAATCTCATAATCCATAAAGCTTCTTGTCTGCGCAAACGTAGTTCTCTGTTACCACCTCTAGGATCCCGGGGGATCTGTTCAAGTCCAAAAAATTCAAAACTTTTATGCATTGGTTGAGTATCACAAGAAACCATATGGACCACTAGAGGGTATCTCATATCCATATTCTTGAGTGCCCGAACATGTTCACCAATTCTGATTCTGAGTGGTCGTATAGTACTACCAACATATATTCTCGTACATTTGCAGCGTATTATGTATACCACAAAATTGGAATTACAATCAATAGTAGAATAGATTGAAAATGACTTGCCATCATGAATTTTTTTTTGTAATCTATGACATGGCCAACGGCAGACCCCACAACAGCCACATTTGAAGAAACCTGCCCCTCTTCGTGATAACCAAGTTTTAATGGGAGAAATAGTGGTGAAGCTGGGACTCAGAATACTTCTCAGAGTTCTGCCTTTTCGAAAAGATGTGACTACTCCTCCGGACACCATATCTTTTAATGAATCATCCTGTAACAATGTGATCCAGTGTTTCCTCATATATTTCTTCAAAATCAAAGAGGCGTCATTGTAATCTGTGATGAATCTAACTACCTTGTAAGGCTCCTTGGTCTCATTATGCACTTTGAGTATCAAGGTTTCATTTCTATTCAGGTGCCTAGCTCTGTGTCGGGCTTTTTTCAAGATCTTGTTGGAGTAACCCCGTGCTATAAATCTTCTTTCCATATCATTTATTTGGGCAACAAATTCATCCTCCAAACTACAATTACGTCGTGCTCTCATAAATTCTCCAAAGGGAATTGATGCCACCTGATGTCTGGGGTGAGCACTTTTAGCATGCAAAATGGAGTTGCAGTTGCTTTTCGAAATAATCTACTTTGAATTTTATCATTAGAAATAAAGAGTTCCACATCCAAAAACTCAATCTTGACAGCACTAAAATGAAAGGTAAATCTAACGTTCATGTCATTGGAATTAATAAAACTACAAAATTCAATGAGTTTCTCCTCACCTCCTGTCCAGATCATTAAACAGTCATCTATATGGCGGCCCCAAAACAGTATATATGTTTGCCACACAGCGGCCTCAGGGCCCCAAATCCACATGTGTTCAAACCATCCCATGAACAGGTTCGCATAGGATGGAGAGAATTTGGAGCCCATTGCTACTCCTTGTTTTTGTCTAAACCACATATTGTTAAACATGAAAAAATTGTTGGTAGTAATTATATCAATCATATCCAATAGCATCTTGGTATGATCCCACAGGTTTGCTGATCTCTTATGTAAAAAGAATTTCAAAGCTTCTGAGACCAAATTGTGTTGAATACAAGTATATAGTGATACCACGTCTAAGGTTACTAGAAGCATGTTACTATCCCACTCTATATCGCTGAGAATACTGAGGATATGCGTGGTATGTCTGATAAATGAAGGAAGATTATGAACCAGTGGTTGTAAAAAACAGTCAACAAACTCAGAGAGTCTTTCCGTGGGACCAAGAATGCCTGAAACAATCGGTCTTCCCGGTGGGAAAGGCAAACCTTTATGTATTTTAGGTAGGGTGTATAAACATGGATGTCGAGGATGGTGCACCTTCATATACAGATATTCGTCTTTATTAAGTAACCCCTGTTGATGCCAAACCGAAAAACTGTTATTAATCACTAGTGCAAGGTTTGGAATAGGATTGTGTGAAATCATCTCATAACAAGACACATCATTAAGCTGTGACAAAATTTCATTGTCATAGTCCACCTTGTCCATAATGACTACATTGCCACCCTTATCAGCTTGTCTAATAATAATGTCTTTATTGAGTTTTAGTTCTTGTAATGCAGCTACTTCCTCTAAGTTCAAATTAACTGCAGAATATCGATGTTTGTTCTTGGCTAGATGTTTGTCAAGGTCGTTACACACTAAATCAAAAAATTTATCTAAAGAGTTAGAGCCAAAAGATCTCGGAGTCCAACTTGATTTCCTTTTTAGACCACTAGATACACTTCTGTTAGAGATTATATCTAGATCATTCAAAATTTTGGCAGTGATGTCAGGATCTACGTCTCTATCAGCTAGAGATAGTAAAGTTGCTGTGTCATGAACATCCTCAATGGACAATGTACTCAAAACAGAACCAGTTCCCTCAGCATTAGTATCCTCAAAGGAATTAGATTGAAAATATTTTTTAAGTTTCAGTTTACGTACAAATTTAAACAGATCAATTTTGGATCTGCAGGGATCACCAAACTGGCTGGGACAAAAGCTTAGACCTTTGGATAAAAGACTAATGATCCCTGGTGTTAAAGCCAAATTTGACAAATTCACTATATTAATAGATGGTACATCCACAGAGTTCACACTTTCCTGTCTCGTGATCTCGTTTTGACACCCTCCACAACTCTTGTCGTATTTCCTAGTTCCTCTCCTACCCCTCCTTGTTTTTTTGAAGAGACCATCACTCTGTTTTGAGCACTTTTGCCCCGTCTCATCCTCATTAGTTCTAATAAAAAAGTATTACTGCTAGAAGTCTCTTGAGCCACATGGCCAGCTCCCTCTTCCACCTCACTATCACTTGTTATTGAGGTACTAACAGATCCTGAGTCTGAGAATCTAGATAAATTAGAACCAACAGGGGGGACACCAGTATGAAAAAGATGATCATACTTGTTGGCAAAAGTGAAGATTCTACCAGTATTGTAATCTTTCTCATCCCGCTTAAGTTTGCGTGCTTTCCTCTGCATTATATCCTCTTGATATTTTGATAATACTTCCTCCAAGATTTTATAGTTTTTTTCAGTGGCTTCTCTTAAATTCAAATCTTCAATTTCCTTTTCTAGTTTATTAATATCAATTTGAAATTGATTGACTTTTCTCTCAGAATTGATAATCAAAATATCCATAAGTTTCATGGAACTAGCAGTAAGCTCTTTATCCCATAGTGCTAGTAGATCCTCATCCAGGGGGGATGCGGTTGAGTTTTTTGTATTGTTTTAACGTCGTCCCATCCCACCATTTGGATAATTCATTTTTCTTAAGCCTTTCAAGTCTAATAAATTTATTTCTCAGGCCTTCCTTCTGTGCAGTACCACTAGTAAGACTATGTACAGTACCTCCCTTGGCTAAATTCTCAAAAAGTTCTTCTGCTATTTTGTTTCTATCCATTCTGAAGTAAAATTGTGTTCTGGGGATCAACCTAAGCAGCCAACTCACAAACAACAGTAGAAATACTAAGGGGTGTAAATTGAGGAAAAATGGCGCTCAAGGTATCAATCTCCCTATGTAAAACAATGGGGAACCTCACAAGGGAAACACCCAACCCTCCGAGGTACAGCAACCTCTACATTAAGCAAAATCACACAACGAGGTCCCCTCTTGTGAACAAGAATTTAAATGACAAATTCACATAAACATAAATTGTTTCTTTTCTCTTACGAAATATCAGTCCATAAATCATCTAACTGAACCTCTAGAAAAATAGTAGAATCAAAGAATAAGTCCAAAGTTTATTCAACATCTGATTGACATTCCATTGTATGAAATCCACAGGAACTTATGTTTCCAGCCAACACGTGTTTCGTCTTGGGACAATAATTATATCCCTTACGACTTCTTCAGGGCTAGAGATCATGGAATAAAAATGAACAATAAGAATATAATACAAAATACAATAAGTTATATTATAATTGAGTTAAGACCAAAGTGCTCCAACGTCAAATCACACAAGTGTAAGTGAAAGCCCAAGGGAGGTAAAATACTCATAAATATAACCCTAATAGAAATAAAGAAAAAAAGAAAAAAGTAAAGTAAATAAAGTAAACTAGGCCCACAGTTATAAAAATCTAATAGCAGAATCTAGACCAATTCATTCCCGATAACCTATGGTAGACTATCGTGATGTGAAAAGCAACCTCGGTGAGTAGTAGATATTTAATAGCAGACCACCTAAAGTGCAAACAAGTGTCAACTAACTAATAAAGTAACAGGATACCTTAATTGTACATAAATATTCTCCAACTCAAATTAATAATCTTGGTAACTCCAAGCTTCATCCTCT
Source organism: Pleurodeles waltl (assembly GCF_031143425.1). Lineage (NCBI taxonomy): Eukaryota > Metazoa > Chordata > Amphibia > Caudata > Salamandridae > Pleurodeles > Pleurodeles waltl. The sequence continues at coordinate 516,159,881 of NC_090440.1, read as the reverse complement.
TCATAAATCAAATAATGATTTAATGAAGGACCAATCCACTGTCAAAAAACATAATAAGTAATAAATACCACTTGATACCACTTGAAAAAATAACATTGTAACAAAGACTAATAATTAATCTGAAATCACCCAAGGTGTAGCTACGTGCCCGCAAACCAAATATTGAAAGAATTCCCAAAATACCTTAATTGTTGATCTATATTCAAGAACAACACTGGGTACGCCAAAATTATTTTTCTTTCTTTCAAATCCAAGTGTATTTCACACCTAAATGATGACTCAATGGGCCACCCAATTGACTGTCGAAAAAAATATATAACCAAACATATATATGTAATAAATCAACTCACAATGTGAAAGGACAATGCATTGTGTGTCAATGCATAAACATAATAACAAATGTCAATCAATATGGAGTTGTTCCCGGGTACACTTATGATAAATCCCGTTTACAAGAGTAAATGAGTAAATTGTAAAGCTCAGTTTCGGTCAACATTATTAACACCCTAGATTTAAACTCCTACTTTTGCAATTGAGTTCTGTGAATGGCTTCTAATATTCCTATATAACAGTCAGGCTGATTTATTTACTGCTGTGATCACTGTGTATGTGCAGACTATGGCATGTCTCTTTGTATAGATCTACCATATGTCATCTAGTTACCCCAACACACTGGTATTCTGTATGGACAATATGTACAGAATTTAAGGATTGCGATTTCCTAATTCAGATTCTTACCCCATCGCAATTAGGATATCGCAATTCCTAATACATAAAAACATATTGTTTTAAATGGTGATTCCTAGTGGGTCGCAAATTGACATATGGCATGAATGTTAATGAGGTAGGTCGCAGTTTGAGACCCAATAGGGATTGCAGTCATCACAGGTATGGTGTCCTGCAGGGGTCAGCAGACCACCATGTCTTTTTATTAAAGCAATCTTTTTTTGTTTCTATCAATTCAGCCCGTTTTCCTTAAATGAAAACGTGATGTGTTTCAAAAAATAAAATGAAACATTTACAATTCATTTTTTAAGAGAAGCAGTGCTTTCTCTTAAAACATCTCTGTTTCAACATTCACAAAGGGTTAGGGGTCCCTTGATGACCCCCTCCCCTTTGTGAATGGTTACCATCTACTTTGAAGTGTCAGTTAAGTATGGATGTTTTACCGTTCCTATTGTGATTCTGTATTTGAAAGGGATGCCCTAAACACGCTCCTTCCAAATACCGAATCACTTACACAAACTATTCTGTAACATGTCACGGGAATCACAATTTGTGCCTCTGTACATTAAAAAAATAATTTTTGTGGTCGCTAACAGCCCGATTCTGTGAAACGGGCCGTTCCGTTCATAAAGGTGCTTTGTACATATGCTCCTATGTTTTGAATATATGTTGATGTGATCTCCTAGTTACACTGTATTTTCATATGAATTGTATTTCAGAATTTATGCCTCTTTTGTTGTAGAACCTCTGGTAGTCATGTGGATTGTCTTCAATTGTCTCCTTCGAATGTTAGCTCCCTCTGGATATTATCCACATAAGACCCACTTTTGTCTAACTCCCTGTATAGGTTTTAGCGCGCCATGCCAGAATGACTGTTGCCTATATACGTTGTATATAAGAACATATTATTTTCTCTTCTCATAGTTTCTCTTGCTGATAGTGAAATGTTTATGCTCTGTGTAAAGCGCTATGACCCTCTTGGGCTATGTTGGTGCTGTACAACACTGCTAAATGTAGAATTATTTTATGAACAGGAATCATCTCTGGCGAGCACCTTTTAGTTCTTTGGTTGATTTCCTCTCTTTTGCTCCTCTATCTTACATTACTTTCCATTTTTCCCAGTTCAGTGCAGTTTTGAGTCTTGTGAGCCTGCTAGAAAGAGGGAGCAGAATATTAAATTGTCCATGTGCTGCTTTCTATAGTCACTTACAGATGCTCATACACAGTCAGTGGACAGTAGGGCAGCAACAACACAATCTGCCCCAACACCCCTTTAAATGAAATATGAGTGCCTGATCTGGAGTACAAAGATCACAACACATACCTCCTTATCACAGTTTGAAACATGGTCTTCAAGGAGAATACTAGCAACAAAAAACAGTGACAACTTTGTTTGCGCTTGGTGAATTCTGCACCCTTGGTGATCTGCTTTGTGGTCAGACTTTGGCTTTGAATTCTATGGCATGTGTGGCTGGTGTTTTAACCCACATTTTTAGCTGTCTGTAATTGGTCACATATGCCCCTGTCCCATTTTGTACATGAAATTTCCTATTTTCCGTACTGATTTGACATCACTCATGCGACCCCCTTTGGAGAGGCGCATGGGGGTGGGATGATATTTGGCGCTCTTGCTCTAACAAGGTTTCCTCCTTTTCCGAAGCGGCCCCTCGCTGTTCAGGGGCATCAAAGGGACTGTCTAACAAGCCACGGTGGCAGCGACGGCCTGCTATCCATTTCAAAAAGCCACACTCGCGCTTTGTGTGAGGCTGTGTTTTGAAGAAAAAACAAAGACAACCCCAAAAAGGTACATTACAAAAAAAAATCAAATATGTTCGGGAGATGGGCCCCGCGTTCTGTTCTCAGGCACATATAAGAACAAAAGTCCTTCTACTTAACTTTATATATCAGGAAGCCTCAAAGACGCCTTTGAAAGAAAATAAGGGAAAAACCTTTTCACTTTTATTCCGTTCATTATTTGAAGATTTTTCCGAGACCTTGGGTACATTGTAAGGTGCGCTTCTTATTAGACGCGGCTTTTGTTTCAGAAGCTATGTTGTTAACCCCCTTTCCTTCTGCCCCCGTCCTACAGCTACAATGACTGTACCACCGAAAGGATCTGATCAATACTTTTCTTCATGTCTGGCCTGTATGATAAAGTGTACAGAACAGCGGTAAAAGGAGGGCATCGGTACCTGAAAAGGGCATATCCTTGTATTTCAACTACGTTATGATGGCAAAAGTTATGTTACAAGATGGCGAGTGCAGACAAAAGCTCATGGCATCAAATATGCCACTCTCTTGAAAGCAATGACAACACCACCTGCTCGCTTCTCGCGTCTAGCCGGGAGAAAATCCTGTGTGGAATCTCACCTCATAGCCATTAAAATGTGCTTCTTAAATTTCAAGGATCCAGCGCTCCGGGTAAAATGAGCATTGTGTTGTTTGTTCATGAAAGAGGTAGCGTCTTTATTCTATAAAGAATTTTACTTGCTGTTCGCGGTACAAGTGTTTTTTATATTTTTTGTTAAAACCGCCAAAATGCAATTTTTGGAACAGGAGGTTCAAGTGCGGCTACCTTTTAATTTCTCCTTTTTTTACACTGTATTCTGCATCGGAGTCCACTATTGCATACAACGAAAAAGTGACAAGTTTTCATTCAATACGTTTTTAGTAACCAAAAATATAATTTAACTCATTGCAGGTCAGTAAGAATTATATTTGGAATAAAAGGAATGATATCTTAATATGTTTTAATATAGTGCTAAAGATCAGAAGTACTGCTTTTGAGATGAAATCCCTTCATGCAGCACAGGAGCACACCATTTACAAATTCAGTCGTGTCTATCTTGTGTGAACTCCATGCTCTCCGGAGCCAAACCCCCACAATCTATGATGTTGCTCCTCTCGCAGAGTGGTGTCCGAAGTTCTGCGGCGCTACGACCCACACTCTGACAAAAAAAACATATTCTTATTGCATTCAAGTCATGTACTCTTTCTACATCACTGCCCCATGCAATTGACGCCTCTGCAGCACATCAACATTTGTATGGTTGCAGATGGCCTTCCAACAGGAGTACCCATTAGAGTTAGCCACTCGCATCCAAAGTTAAAAGATCTTTATTTCGGCACTACCAGCTCTGGCCATAAAAGGAGATGTTGTAAACAATAAAATACAATCAATCATCAGGCAAGTTAAAACATTAAAATAAGAGATCAAGAGACAATTGACAGTTGGCAAGAAAATACAAAAAATTATTAGGACATTCTTTTCCTGACACAAATTGCCTTACAGATAAAATATGCAACATTAAAAAAAGAAAACTCCATGGTATACATAAGGTGCATTGCAGCTTTGTGGTCCATGATAATATATACAATAAACATAGGTTTTAGAAAGTACTTCCTTAGGTTCAGATAAAACAGACAGTAGAGCATAAAATGCAACGTGCTCTGTTTGGAATTTTTTTTGGTCCCGTTGATTAATATTAGGGAAGGAAACAAGGTGGTGTACAGTGCTCATCCACAATCTGGTCAGGGAAAAACATGGTATATTTGTCACCCTGGCTAAGTGGGGTTGGAAGCCCCCGGGTAAAGAGAAGGAGATGTATGTAACCACCGTCTGTTTTATCTCGTCGGCGGGTGCTCTCTTCTTTACCCTCGCATCAAGCAAGACAGTCTTCATCACCGATTTCTCAAGCATTAGGATCCTGGCCGGGTCTTGAAGCCCAGAAAAGTCAAACACGACATGAGAGTGTTGTTGATAGAAAACAGCCACAGGATATTGAGAGCATGATCTAGTGTTAAGCAGTCCCGAATGATTTTGTGAGTTTGGTCTCAGGTTTGGCCCATTTACAGCGGCAAAAGAAAATGGGTTTGGATGACAATGGGGGTCATTCCAAGTTACCCCGTCAAATGACCGCTCCGCGGTCAGAAGACCGCGGGGGCCATTCAGACTTTCCCGCTGCGCCGGCGGGCGCCCGCCAAGGGAGCGTCCGTCGGCCCAGCTGGAAAGGCCCTGCAACACAGGAGCCGGCTCCGAATGGAGCCGGCGGTGTTGCAGGGGTGCGACGGGTGCAATTGTACCCGTCGCGATTTTCACTGTCTGCTATGCAGACAGTGAAAATCATGCTGGGGCCCTGTTAGGGGGCCCCTGCACTGCCCATGCCAGTGGCATGGGCAGTGCAAGGGGCCCCCAGGGGCCCCACGACACCCGTTCCCGCCATCTTGTTCCTGGCGGGAAAAACCGCCAGAAACAGGCTGGCAGGAAGGGGGTCGGAAGGGGGTCGGAATCCAAGCAGCGCCACCATGGAGGATTCTCCCAGCCGGGGGAAATCCGGCGGGAAACCGCCAGACCCGGCTGGGCGACCGCAGCTGTCCCAAAGGAAGCACCGCCAGCCTGTTGGCGGTGCTTCCGTGGCCATCCACCCTGGTCGATGACCGCCAGGGTTGGAATGACCCCCAATATGTCTTCCAGGTGGCTCAACCCTACTTCCCTGGGTAAGATGGTAGTTGGTGCTGAGGGGGAGAACACAGCAAATGCCTTACAAAGATGTTTTCCTCAGCCTGTAAAGAGTTACTGGGCGCTTGGCCCCACACACCTCCGGCCATAGGTTGCAACAGATAATGCCTTTGCTTTGTAGATGGTAATCATGTCTTTGATGGGACGATTGCCAAGACTACTAGACAATTTGAACACCCCCTCACAAACTCTTGTAAGACGGGCATCCTGGATATAATCAGCCCAAGAACCCTTCCTGGAAAAAAGGAATCCCAGGTAGCAAAAGGATTTAACCTTAGCTTTGGACACCCTTGAGATAGAATGATCTTACATTCTTAGGGGTTTTCCCACAAGTCATTATAAATGTCTTAATATTTAATTTCTTGGACTGCATAAAGCCTGCAAAGGAGTCCATAAATCTCTGCAACTCAACTGCAGCCTTGACAAAAAGACTGCATTGTCAGCGTAGAGGAGCACAGGAACTGAACAACCGGCAACAATTGCTGCATCAGCCTGCAGGGACCATAAAGTATCATGGGTCCCAGTTATAAATAGAGAAAATAAAAAGGGGGCCAATACACACCTGTGTCTTATGTCCCGCCTAATTCTAAAATGAGGTGACAGTTCACCATTAGGGACAAATCGAACATTGGCTGAAATATTCTCACCAAGCTGTGCAAAAAGATGGACAATATACACTCAGGTCCTGTAAGAAAGCAGGGTGTGTTATAGTATACCGTTTTTTAGAGTGTATATGAGAGATATAGTTTTTATTGTGGATATAAATGCTGTTTTAAATGTAAAAGACAACATTTTTAAATTATATGTCAAAGCGATATGAAGTATTATATATTGTAGAGATGTATTGTGTATTTATTGAAGCGTTTATTTAAAAATAAAAAGGAAGGAAAAAAGAAACAATAATGAACAAATTGTGGTTTAAAAGGGGTGTTTATTTGTAATAAGATTCAGAGACTGTCATAAATTAATGTTTATTCACCTTTAGTTAGATTAATTGTGTGCCAGCAATAACATTAAGGATTTTGGGTTGAGAATATTCCCAAAGGGAATTTTTGTATGTGTATATACTTTAACCATGTCCCTTTGGGGGTTTGAGGTGTACCTCTTTAATTTGTTTGGAATACTATAAAATGGTCCACCAAATCAAACGCACTAATGAGATCTGCAAAGCACAGATAAAGTGATCCTGGCTTAGCGCTTGTATATTTCCTAATCGAAATTTCAAGATTTAGGCATTGCTCTACTGTCCCAACTACCTTCATGAACCCATACTTGGCCTCTGACAGAATGGAACTGTTGGTTGCCCAGTCTTCCAGTCAACCCTGCTCAGGAGTTTCACATATGAATCCAGGAGGAGGGAGATGGGATGGTAGAACTTCGGGTTTGCTCTATCACCTTTCTGGTATATAGGCACAATAATAAACTTAGCCCAAGAAGAGGGAATAACATTTCTTGCTGTCACATTAGAAACATGAGTAAGTATTGGAGCCCACAACTTGCCCATGCAAATGAAGGCATCAACCTGGAACCCGTCGGGTCCAGGAGCTTTTCCTTCGGCACACTTGTGCTTTGTGTCCAGGATCTGGTCTAATGTAAATACCAAGGGCAGGCTGCTCCTAGAGACAGAACTCCTAACTAGAGTCTTTAAGGCCAGTGATGGGGGTGTTGGCTCACTGATGGCTATTGGGTCAAAAATCCTCTTAAAGTAGTCAACCTAAGCCTTTAAGGGAACAGAACAGAACAGACGAGAAATCAATCTTCAGGAAAGGAGCATTTACAGTGCTCCAGAACATGGTCATTTTGTTAGTTTTGAAAGCTTGTAGCAGATTTAGCCATGTCTTTTCTTTTAAATCCACTTTCCTGGCTGCTAGGGCCTCATTATACTGCTTCCTTAAAAGTTTAACAGAAGTGTGATCTCTTGGGACATGATGTAGAGCAGCACTAAATTATTTTGAAGCCTGAGTACACGCATGATTAAACCATTCCTGTCTAAAAGACAGCCCTGGTTTTGCCGGACGCACTAGAAGGGAATTAAGAGCCGCAGTGATCAGCTAAAAGGCTGAGACCAGGGTGTTGTTATCCACAACTAGGGCTAAACATATGTCGAACTCATTTGACACTTGAGACAAAGGCCTCCACATTGTGCACATAGGGTCAGTTTTCGACCATCTAATACATACTCCGTTTGGCTTAATTGGAGCGATATGTGAGACCTTGGCATGGGCTACAGAGTAGTCATTGAATAAAAAGATAGAGCTAACAGATTACAAATGGTAGGTGCTGTTCATTTAACTCTAATGCTACAGACAAACTCCAGCCCAGTTAGCAAAATCACATACCCACCTTGCCGAATGGCAACATCTTTGAATATTAAAATCCACATCCCATACAATTGGACAAGCCTTAAGTTGTGAAAGGAATACATCATGATGAGCTTCCAGAGCTCTAAACCTCACAACGTGTAGAATCAAATATATTATTATAATAATTAATAATAGTCACACCAGTCCCCCCTTAAAAATCAACTGCACACATTGATAATAGGAAGAAGATGTGGCAGATCTTCTAATCATGGCAGGTATTAAGTTGGAGATAAGCATTTGTAAACCACCCTTAGGACTTCCAGCCGGGGAAAGGATATCTGCTGTGAGCAAGGAAAAAAGCCCTCAATATGCATGGGACTCACCTGCCAGGTTTCCTGGATACAAATTATGTGTGTGGTAAGGGTAAAAAAATAGCCACTCATAACTGGTTAGTTTGTTCTTGAGCCCTGAGATGTTCCATGAAACAATATCCCATACCCTATTGTTTGATTATGGAAGTGGTTGAATCAGCCTGACAAGAACACCTATCAGGGGCCTTACTACTAGACGGGAAGTAATTAGGTGAAGCTGAGGCCGCAACAGCTGCTGCAGGCGTGATAACATGACATCCAAAAGGATAGTTAGGCTGCCCAGATGGAGAGTCGCCTTGATGTCCAAGTGTCAAGCTACATCCTGCAAATAGTTCAGGGCGTCATATCTTTTTGAGAGTATAAAGGTGGGGGCCTGGTTGGGATAAATGCCTTTAATAGAAACTTAGTGGAAGGAGAGAAACATTGTTCTTCAATGAAGGCGTAAGAGAGGCGTAATGTAGGATCTTCCCAGCAAACAATAGGATGCCTAAAATTTATAATAACAACACACTCTCAGCAAATTATTTTTTGGACGGACCGGTCCAGCTACATGTTCCAAAGTTTGGTTTTGCGACTCACAATTTTCGAGTTGCAAAACCTTTTGTTTCATAGTGTCAATGACACAATTTGCGATTCGCAAGGGGGTCGCAAATGCCCACCTCAATTTGCAACCCCCTTGGTAATGTCGGCCCTCACAGGGATGGTGGCCTGCTGGAGACAGCAGACCACCATGTCTACGACTGCTTTGAAATAAAACCGTTTTTTTTTTTTTAATGCAGACTGTTTCCCTTAAAGGAAAACAAGATACATTTCAGAAACAAAAAATGAAAAGTTTTTGTTTCATTTGTTCAGAGTAGGTAGTGGTCCATAGGACCACTACCTGCTCTGAAAAATGTTTTTACTGACATTCACAAAGAGGGAAGGGGTCCCATGGCGACCCTTTCCCGTTTGCGAATGGGTTAGCATCAGTGTGACACTAATGCTAACTTCGATTGTTTTGTGACCGCATTCGTGGTCACAAAACAATCATACATGGGACTGCGAGTCGCAATCAGGAAGGGAACACCAAATCGCAAAAATGGGTTGGAACATGTCAAAGTGCATTTTGCACATCGCAAACGGACCGATTCGCTGTTTGAGATGTGCCAACTGCTTCGTACATGTAGCCCTAAGTTCCTAAGCTGGGCTACTCAGTTGAGCCCTCATGTAAAGGTGGAACATTTGCCATAATTACTACATAGGGGCAACAGGTTAATCACATCAAGGTTGGGACGCGCAACCCCTCGATTATACAACCCTCTAGTCCCCGCAGCCCATAACAAATTCCACATAGATGTAGCTACGGTCAGAGACTGGTCTGAGGGGTCAGCTATAATACAAGCCCCAGCCGGGGGGGTGTATTGCATAGCCTGCTTATGATTGGAGGGTCTACATGTGTGTTGGACTGCTAAGGATGACTGGATTGCGATCTTCCCTTGTCTCAAAAGCCCCATTGTGTGTACATGGTTGTGCCTGGATGTGCTGCTGGACGAGTGGGGAAACGGTCTGCTGATTATTCTGGAAGGTGGAGTTACGAGTCCCCGAGTACCCTGGGCCAGGGTCAAGGATAGACAAGTGTGTTTTGCCATCCCCTCCACCCCTTGTGAATGCCTAGTGGGTAAAGTGGTAGGAAAGGGGGCACGTTTTGTTTTAAGATCCTTTAAGAGTTCTTCAATTAACCTCAGCCTCGACTGTAGAGGAGCAAGCAGATTACACATCACGTCAAAAAAATTATCCATTTAAGATCTCTGAAACAGGTCAAATGTTTCTGAGTTAAACAAGGTGGAATCTGTTGAAAGATTGGAATGGAGGGATACCAATGAGTCAGCCTTCCAGGGCTCCTGCTGCCTTTTTCAGACTGTTGTTACTAGGAGGGGTAGTGTCCAGGGGCGGCTCCTCCGTTAGGGTGTTACCCCTTTTCCCCCTCCATCAGCAGCTGCAAAACCTTAAAAAAAAAACTATAATAAACTGTGTTTATTATCGTTTTCTTGTAAAGTGGCAGGGCCACAGGGGTGACAAGCAGTGAGGGGGAGTGCACAGCACTCTGCCTCAGAGCGCATGTGTGTTTGGCCGGCCAAACACACATGCGCAGTGTGCTCTCTCCAGCCCAGCACTGTGTTGCTGAGCTGGAGAGAGCAGGCACAGGTTCCTAGTCTGCCTGGGAGTGCCCTGGCTAGGCGCACCCAACCAATCTTGATGCTGCTCTGAGAAGCATCAGTATTGGCCGCAGGGCAGGTTGGGAGCCTGTGCCTGCAGCCTGCGATGGAGGAGCGGAGCAGCGCGACGGCGAGTGAAGGTAAGTGGGTTATTTATTTTAATTAAATTAATGTTTATTCCCCCCCAAACCCTCCCTCCCCATGCCACCTCACCCCAAGAGCAGCTACGGGTAGTGTCCAATCCTATATTCAATCAGAGCTCAGCTCATATCATTATTGGAAGGGTGGGGCTGGTGTGTTCTCAAGCCATTGAACCTGTGCCATGTTGGGCAGAGCCATGCATCCTGGGTCCCTGGGAGGCATAGGTCCAGACCCCGTGCCTGCCATCAAAAAGCCTGAAAGGCGGAGTTCCAAATGCTCAATTTCCTTATTTAAATCCCCCTTGGTGCATTTAATAAATCATTCTAGAGATGAAGAAGAGCTAGGCTCAATTAAAGTAAGCTCAGTGCACTGAGGGCTTAAAGATTTCGAAGACTTCCCAGCCTACAACAGTTCCAATGACTGGTAAGCCAAGCATGTCGCAAAAAAAACAAAAAACAAAAAATCAATGCCACAACAGATTCCATTCTGTCTGGAGTATAACTTTGTAAATACACAGTACAAACTGCAGAGAAGATACATGCTATTCTTTAGGGTAAATTGCCCGAATACCTGAGGGCATGGAGAAAAAAAGGTGTGAGGCAGTCTTCTCTTCATAGCAAGTAATGGCCAAGCAGTGTCCAAATAGGTGCTTTATAGCACTGATGAGGCACAGTTGAGGCATTGCGCAGGCGTCCTCTGCCCAGCCCCAATGAGTCCTGGGACTAGGAGTCCCTTGTAGCTGCTGCTCCCTTCACCCCCAAACAACCAGGTCAAGCTATGCTCACAGATCACCCTACAAAACAGTACATGTTAGACACAACTGCTTGCATCATCATGAGTACCACATGTCTTCAAGCCATCTAGCTGACTTAGCATTTGTTACCTTTATGGAACATTCATTCAAGTTATTCTTCCACATCAATAACCTCTCACCAATCAACATATCAGCCAGTCAAAGGAAGGAAACCTAAACCTATCACATGCACATACTTATAAAATAGCATCAGAGCCACATAATGGGTAAACATAATATTCAACTGAAGTCATGCAATGGACAACTGCACATGCTGGCAAAACAAAATGAATAGGTGGTTGGGTGGGGTAAGCTACAGCGAGTGAGTGAGAGGGCGAGAGAAGCTATGGAGAGAGAGTGGGAAGCCAGGTGAAACAACGGAGGGCATGTGGGAAAGCAGGGGAAATAATGGAGAGCAAAAGCAATGGAGAGTGGGTGGGAGGGAAGCTACGGAGAGCGGGTGGGAGAGTGGGGAAGCAACAGAAAGCAAATGGGAGGGTGGGTGAAGCTACAGAGAGCAGGTGGGAGGGCGAGGGAAGCTACGGAGAGTGGGTGGGAGGGTGGGTAAATCGATGGAGAGCGGATGGTAGAGGTGGGTAAGTGACAGAGACCAGGTGGGAGGGTTAGGGAAGTGACAAGGAGCAAGTGGGAAGGCTGTAGAAGCAGCTGGAAGCGGGTGGGATGGTGTTGGGGAGCAGGTGGGAACAAGTGTGATGGTGGGGTAAGCAATGGGGAGAGGGTGGAGCACAGATCCATCCCAGCAGTTAGCCAGCTACTATCCAAAATAGTCCATTAATAAACAATACACTAGTCTACCCTAACCTTGCTAGCCACTAACCAATATGACTCACTAGAACCAAATAGAATATCAATAACCCATTTTGTCTTTCGTCAATGAAAATCCTGAAGCCGTCAAGGCCACCCGATTTTTCAAGAATCTTAGAGCCTTCCAGGCTACCCAAATTCTCAAGGTATTTTGGGCCCATAGGCATGGTGGCAATGCACTATACAAATGAATTTAACATAATATACCATACCTCGCAATAACATAACAACCTGTGTCTCTGACTCCTGCTCACTGTGATACAAATCCAACGCCATGCTCCACCAAGTGCTATGCGCTATACCACCAAATCCTCTTCTCTGCGCCACCAATACCTACACTCCTTTGGATCTTCTCTTGGCGACAGAGATTGATGCCATGATGAGCAAACAATTACAGGGGATGCATACAGGCTTGAAAGTAATAATACCACTAGCAGGAAGAAAAGACTTCTAAGAAAAGTGATAGACTGATGATTCTTAGCGCAATATTTTTCACCCTTCATGTGACTGAAAGGACCAGGGCGCAAACCAGCATAGCTATTTTTGGCGTAAGTCAACGTAGAGCTAATTGCTACAATATTTCCACGAGTGGGATAGAATGCTGCACCGTTGATTCAGTTGGTGAAAGGGAGACTTCGCCGCTGCAGCTGCCTGGGAATGTTTTTCATGATCTGAGTTTATTAATTAGTTGCAATTATTAGAAATTATGAGTTACTCGTCCACTGGTTAAACTGATTAATGTGAATGTTGTGAAATGGGCCTGCGGTGCTTTCTGGAAAGGAATCCAGATGATAATTTTTCATTATATACGAGGACATAGCTGAGAGCAGAGCATGTAAAAACTTCATGGAGCCAATGAAATTACACCACCCTCCCAGGGTGTCAGACGTGCAGAAGGTAAAGTGGCACCAGGGCCCGTTTTGTGAGCGGTCCGCTTCAGCAAAATAAGTGGCTGCTCTTTATTATCAAACCAGAGGATGGCAGGTCCTTATTTCCTTCTGAGCATTAGGGCTCTGCGTGCCCCTGCTAAACCACAACAACCAGCTCATGTCCCAAAGCAGTAGAAAGAAAATTACTGAAGTCACGATGCTACACAATGAGGATGCTGGTGTGTTCACTGCAGTGCGTGACATCAGCAGGGAAAAAGGAAGTTGCCAACATCCCTTTTCCATTAAAAGTTTAATAGCGTTACACTCTGCATCATCTTCGGACACCGCACAAAGGAGCACTGCTAATCCCCTGATGAGTTAGCAGACCCGGAAGCGGGACTTCCTCTGACTTGATGACACTGGAGACACGGTTTCCTATTCAGAATATCAAGGCGTGAACCGGAATGAGAAAAAGGGGAAGTGACTAGAACAAACAGCACATACTGGAATCTTCAGTAGCTTATGCGAAGGAAAAATACAGAGTAAGTTGAACTAGAAGGCCACTACCAATCAAAAGCACCACAGAATATCTACATTATCAGCCGCTGTCAGCATCATGTCCATAGGATGTCCATGAAGTGGCCTCTGCGCCGCTTCATGTGCCTAAGGTCTCACTGGTAGATGACAACCACAACATACAAGTCTTACCCCTCTATTTCAGAAACTGATGCCCTCTCACTAACACTCGTTGGATGTATAAACCTATGGCAATGCCCACTCTGTGCAATCCACACCCTTCCTGTGTGTGTCCATAAGAGGTCTCTATACATGGAAGGATCCAGGTTTGCTGTGCCATGCGTCATATAGCCAGAACACGTTACTCACCATACTGACCCGTTTGCTTCTCCATTCCCTGTCAAGATTCCTCAAAATGATCAGGCTGTGCCTTACTGTGGGATCCGAGGACTTAATCACATTTTTACCCACCAACAGAAGTCAATTTTGAAGCCTGCCAAGGGCACCTCTGTCAGCTTCCAAGTAGGGCAAGATCTCTACTTGTGTTCATGTTGACAAACTGGTTAAGCATACTATTACCCAAGGGTGTCCTGGCAAAATGTGAGTACTGTGTGCCTCAGAAATGTTATAATTTATCCATTTATGCTTCGTCAAAAAACCCTATGGTAGTCCCCATCCTTTTGTTCCACTTACGTCCATCGATAATGTTCATCTGAAAAGTGTGCCATGTGCCTTCTTGAAGGATGAAGTGAAACGTGACCTCGAAAAACCACAAAAAGCATGGGCATGGATTTCTTCTGGAATAGAAATGCCCTCACACTGGTAGTAGTGGTCAAAACAGCCTGTTGATTGTGCAAATACCAGAAGACCTTTGTATGTGAAGAACATCCTCGCTATCTGAAAAGGGATTTAGAAAAAATGCAAGGCAACACATCTGTGAATTTACTGAGAACTCAGATCAAATCTTTGACTACAAAGTAGGATGGGTCTTAATGATGATCAGCACAACTCAGCTACCATCTGATATGGGGGTGCATGCCTACTAAAGGCAGTCACTGACACATGTAGTTTAGTGTCACTGCTATCCTCAGTTTCTAAAAAGCATAGCATCCAAAATCGAAGGTGCATATTTTAAATCCTAAAAAGGGTTAAGCACCTGATCAGAGTAAAGGAGGCAAAGAACTCCTTCAAAATTCTATTTTGAACTAGGTTTATGCACAGGAAACACAGGCCAGACTTCCAGCTTCTTTGGAGAGCAGAAAATCACTGAATGAAAGGCTCTACAAAAGTGCTCCTAAATCAGCTCCTCAGCAGGTGAGAGAGCGAAAACACTAGTCAGTTACGCCTACCAGGCTTAAACACTTCTGATCACAAGAGTGATGAAAAGATAAAATAACTGCCACAGTTTAAGCATTTTCCTAAAGAAGCCCATCAGGGCATCTTATCGTAGAATATTGTATTCCATGAATTTTGCCTGCGGTGAGGTGGAGTGCCTGAGGAGCAAGGAACATGGTTGTCTGGAGTGACTTCAGTGGCTGGTGTTATTAATGGTGCCTATAGGTGACTGATTGTCGAGTACTGGCAGAGCAGTAGCTAATCATGTCTGAAATTCGAATACTCTAGTGGTTTCTGAATATTTGAGAATGAAGCAGCCACCATGGCTGTGCACACATAGGTGGTGGTGATGGTGAGGTACATGTCAAGGTTACTAGGTTTTCTAGTGATTCCAAAATGGGAAGGATTTGTCTAGGAGCCAACACACAAACCTCAGAGATCTAAAGGCGAGACAAGCCAATGCTAGGATGGCCTGAGCCACCAGTGGGAGATTGCTCAGGGCGATCCTGATCCATGTGGTATCTACAGTTTCAGTCATGAGTGGATTTGGAGACACGCTGCTCAGAGCCCAGACTTAACTTACTCCAAGCAAATAAATATATATGTGGCACATGGCAATACATCACCTGTAAACTACAACCAAGCAAGTGAAAAAGAATTACGTGGTATCTTTACTGCTCAGGACTTGAGAAGGGTGCCACCTCAGATCTAGCATCCAGCCTGGCCCCAGTCCACCACATGACCTTGTTTGACCCACATAATTATAATTCTGCAGATAAGAATAGCTAAAGAATTCCTAGAATTACATCATTATTGCCTACCACTTTTTTGCCATAGAAATTGTTTAATCACATCTGAAGTAGTTAGTTTATAAATAAAGTGGAATGAATTCTAAATCTTAGGGCTTTGAATTGTAAGATTGCTCTCTTATTTAACAAAAAAGATGAACTCAAAGCTCTGTATGGCATGCTATGGTTATAACTTGCAGTCGTCTTACAAGCAGGTTAAAACTTCCTTTGTTTCCAGTGGCGACTCACTGAGTAGTCAAGAAATCAATAACAGAGTTGCTCTCTGCAGTACTGTATGATTTCAGGACCTCTTGTACAATCACTGGGTAGATAACCTTTGCTCAACATAGAAGTATGAAGAAATGGGGTGTATTATATGGTGCGGCTGAGCAACGTCACCATGTTTTACACTTACCACTCCTTTAAGACCCTTAGGTTTCGTTTGTCAAACTTCAGCTTAACCTTGGGTACCTGTGACTCTGAGCAGCTAGGCTTGTACAAAGAAACAAGCGTAAAGTATTGAAACAGCACCAAACAATAGAATAAGAAATTGTCAAGACACCAAGGAAATCCAACACTAATTTATAAACATAAACTGTATTTTTATGTATTTTTGATACCACCATGAAAAAGATCCACCAGAGTGCTCCGCAGTTATAGAATTTACAATATATTGCAAATCACAGCATTTAAGTCAACTGCAAACATCACTGGCAAATTCGACAAACTAGACACTTGGAAACCTTTTGAGCAAATGGTTGGGCAAGTTGTAATGCTGTCAGAGTTACTTAGGGCAACCAACTCCAGGAGGGAGCCAATCAGGGGAGTATCAAGAAAAAGTTACCTTCTCAGAGGAAGCAATCTTCCAGCAGTTCTAGTCAGTTTATCCTCATTTAATGGCTTCCTATGGAAGTGGCCCTGATGCTGAGGATACATATTGCTTAAAGATGCTCAAGGATTTTGTGGATGTGACACGGCTGACAGGGGTCTTCCTGCATGGACTCCTCGATGGGAGTGAGGGGTCCTGAACACAGGGTTTGACATCCCAAGAGGTCCTCTCTGGTCTGGCCGAAATCCAGTTGCCATTAGACTACCAGTTATCTGGTGTCACAGTCACAGCCAAATACTTCTCTGGGATGAAGGCTGCTCCTGGGTGACTAAGCTGCACTCCAATGGTTCGCCTGGTCCAGCAGACTCAGATGCAGTTTCTGAAGATCGGGGCCTGGTCCATGGTGCTCCACGATTGTGAGGAGTGCTGATCCGGGGATGTGGGCTAACACTCACCATTAGAAGGCTTCTTCAGCTGTTGTTTCCCTGTGCTGCAAACAGGAGGTCGGGGGGCTGGCCCTTGGAGTCTCTTTCCTTTCGCTGGGCAGGCACAATCCATCTTCTTTGCCAGCCACCAGGTGCAGTAGTCGCAGTCCATGTCACTACAGCCTCTTTTCACTGGGAACTTGGTGCAGTATGGCAGTCCAGATGTGAGTCCTGGGTGCCAGGGGTGTCCTATTTATGTACAGAAAATGAAATACCCTAAGGGTAGGATGTAGTTGGTAGCCAATGGGCTACCAGGTTTCCTCCCTTCCGATGAAAAGTCACTGGGAAGTGTGGCATCTGGCTGTCCCAGGATGTACCATTCTGTCCACTCTCAAGACGGTAGAACCCCTCTCTTGGTGTCCAGAGCTCCCTAGCCCAACCCAGAGATGTGGCTAACAAGGTGGCTACGCGCCCCTGGAAAACCGGGTTGATAACAGGTTTCCCCTCTACTTCCTAGTCTACCTAAACAATGGGGCTGCCCCTCTCCCAATATTTCTTTCGATTTGAAGATTGCTTTTTGGTAAAACACCTGTTAGCTAAAGGAGGGAGCTGACACCTCTCTACAGTGTAGGTTCCTATTGTCTCCTTTCTTCGGTGTCATTAGCACATCTCCCCTGGAGGGCAGAACACTGTCTTTGGTTCAAGCTTTATGTGCAGCTGTTAAAGGCACAGGAGAATGAAGGCAACAAAGTGGCAACTTTGTAAAAGTTGCACCCTGTAACTTGTTTCATTAATTTCGAATGGAGAACCAAGTCGGGTTTAATGTAACAAGTTGTTTGATAGCTTGGAATATCAACTTTGGTCGCACAGTTCAGGAGTTAGCACAGCTGAGGGGTCAGCATGTAGCCCTACACTCACCAGTGGGGCAACCTATTTGTTCTACAGTAAAAACAACTGTTTCATAATTTTGCTGTCAGAATATGTAAAATACATATTCTGCCCATGGAATATGCTGCACCTTGCCTTAGAGGTAACTTACACATGTTTCAGGGAACAATTTACTTTTCCATGACTTTAAAAGGCAAAGTTAGGCTATCAGTTGTAAACTCCCCTTCCAGTCTGTAACAATAGACTGGGAGACTCATTTTACTCTTGTTATGATAAGGGTGGCCTAACCAGTGCTGCAATCCCTGGGAGGGGCTCTCTAATTTATAATCCCTGGTTACCATATACTAAGGACTTTCAGGTACTTTATCCTATGCCAATTGGGTATAGCCAATGTAACATACACATTATGGGGGACAGGGCATTGGCACTGAGGTCTGGTTAGCAGGCTGGTTGTAAAAACCAGAAGCACCAGTCAGAAAAACACGGGGGTGACCATACAAAAAGGTGCATTTCCGTAGGATAAGTCACATTACAACCATTTTTAAATCTAGACTTGAAGAGGTGGGAACAATTGAGATTATGGCTTCCAGGTTTTCCTTTTTTTTTATTGGACCCTCTCAATTTATTTTCTTCCCTCTGTTTTGTTCACACACTTTTGACATCCAGTTTGGTATCCCTGAGAATTCCTGACTTTCACCCATACTTTTTAGAGTCTATGCTTGAGCCTTAAATACCTTTAGTAGCTGATCAGATCATATGGATGTTGGCCACTAAGATATGTTGATGAAAATTGAAATGTTACTTATTGGGAGAAATATTTAGCATTGGCATTTCATAATCTGGCCTGCCTTCTATAAATAGCTTAAATAGCAACCGAAGAAGAATTCCCAAGGGTCCTGTTTGATGACAAGCTCTTCTGTAAGGCACAGAACTTCAAGTCCTCTTGCTTGCATGAACTTTTCATGATGAGGAATATTCTTCCATCAATACTCAGTACCTTTTATTCTAACATTATCTGTGCATGTATTCCATCTAGGCTAGACTTCCATCTATTAGTCTCTAGATTTCCCCTTCTGACTCCGGTTTACCTAAACTTAAGCAGATTCAGAACTTCACAGTTAGGAAGGTGACAAGTCTCACGAGTATGTCGTTTTTCCTAAAAAAAATTGTTGGAATGTTTATAATTGTCATACTCAAATGTGTAACACACAAGGGTGCATAAGCATGTAGGTCTCAGGAAATATAAGGATGCAATAGAGGCTGGGATTTACTAGCTTCCTATGAAACACATGGTTCACTGTGGACTTGGGGCTAGTTGTACAAAGCATTTTTGAGGTTGCAAACGGCCTGGTTCGCAGAACCCATTTGTGACCTCAAACATGATTTTTGGGGTGTACAAAGCCCAAATTGTGATTCAGTAACTTGTTACCAAATCGTAATTTGGGTTTTGTGATTTGGAAGGGCGTGTTGAGGGCATCCCTTCCCAATACAAAGTTGTAAAGGTATGCATGAGTGTTTTGTGAACAAAATGCAAGAGCAAAACATTTGCAATTTACCATCAATTGAATGTTGATGGTAAGCCATTCACTAATGGGAATGGGTCCCTAATGGATCCCACTGCCTAATAGTAAAAATTAGAAACTTCAAAGTTTAATTTTTTTTCTTGTAAAATGCATTAAGTTTTCCTTTAAGGAAAATGGGCTGCATTTAAAAAAAAAGATGGCCTTTTTTAAAAGTAATCACAGACATGGTGGCCTGCTGACGCCAGGAGGCCAACATCCCTGTGATAGCAGCGAATCGTTGTTGGTCACAAATTGCGACGTACCCAATTAATATTCATGAGGTAGGTCTATTTGCGACCCTGTACGAATCGCTAATGAAACTCAAAAGAGTTTCATACATTAGGAATAGCGATTTCCTAATGGTGATTCACAAAAAATCTCAATAAAGCAATCACTATTCCTATTTTTCGTACATCTAGCCCTTGGTGACTTCTGCTACAGCGACAGATTCTCTAAACATAGCACTGCTGGACCCCTGCGATCCAGCCGCTCCCTTCAAGTCCTACACCTTGGACAGTACAAGCATAGATGCACTGGAGGATAGGCTTTAAGATATTTAGATCCTAAATGGTGGAACATTCTCCTTTGTCATGTTTGCAGACTCATGAATCATCCTTTTTTCAGAAAGTCTCTTAAGGCTGTTTACTTTTAATGAGGTGCCACCAGGGGTTGTGCTTCTGGTCGTAGACTATTTTATTCCCTGTGGGTTTTTAGTTGTTCTAAGTGAAAACACACTTCTAGGTGTGAACAGGTGTATGATAAGTTTATTAAAATAATGTTGATGTTGATTGCTAAGAAGAAGAATATTTATTATTATTACTTAAAACCACATGCATTGAATACTCCATATTGCAAAGCAGTAGACAAGGAACTCAGTTTTGTTTTCTGGTGAAATTCCTGATAATAAGTATGATTTCTTCTTATACAAATAATATAGGCGAAAGAAGAGCTTTTGAAAGTATTCTCAATGTCACTACCTTTTTAAGACTCACTTGGTGAAGTGATCACTGCTGCAGTAACAGTTCACCCATAGAATAAATAAATGCATATAAATTAAATCCAGATAGGGACTGAGACCCCCCTATTCTGAAATGATTCTTCAACCTGTTGCAAGTTCTTGGGACATTTGTTAAGTCCTTTTAGTGTTGCACTATGATTATTTTCTTTTTTTAAAATCTCAATTATGTAATGTCATAGAATACACCTTCACCACATCATGGCCTTTAAGTGCTGATGGAATTAGGCTGAAACCATCTGAAAGCGGGAGCTCACTAACAAGTTCAACTTCTAGAATTTAAGATCATTTTGAGATATTCAGACAATTTTAGGGAACAGCTCCGGAATATGGTGCCCTGTGTGAAAAATGTATTTCTAGCTTTTAACATTTTTTGGTGTGAGGAAGACTTGAAAGAGTAAAAAAATGAGTGAAGTAGGGCAATCTATGTGTCAGGTATTTGGATAAGGTAGTAGGTATTAATGATGGCCCATTGTAACAGAAGGATTTATGTATCAGGAAAATTGATTCAGGACTAGGAGATGTGTTCACTCTATGCTGTCATTATGAGCAATGTTAGGAATGAATTCTGCAGTTTTGTTATTTTGTTTTGGAATTACTGCACAATCCAAGATGCAGGAGGAATCTCCTGTTGATAATGCAAGGACAGTCACTGGCTTAGATGATATGAACAAGCTGTTTTTTTGAACATCTGTTTCATAGTGTTAAGATGGAATTATCATGTTTTCACAACTCATGACATTTGTGACAACAGTGACCCACCTTGGTCTATCAGCATAACTATCTTTGTCACTACTGTAGCAGGGACGTGGGCAGCTAACCACTGCTGGGGGCCAGATTTAGTGCCACATTTGGCCAAGCCTTTAAACATGGTGAGTCTAGCTTTCCAGTGAGGTTCATTGTAAGCTAAATCATTCCCATCCATCTGTTGACTGCCAATAACCAGTCAGCAAAGTATGATGTGATCTTTTTGGATTGGAAACACAGATATTATCAACCAAGGATCTCTCAACTAAGGCTTTGTGTATACGCTGGTCCACAAGTGCTAATGATTTGTTTACTCCATGCACCTTCTTCATCATAGTTAACCCACCACCACTGAGGTAATGAAATCGCTACCAAACAATAATAGAGGTAGGGCAGAACTATGTGGGGCTTCACACATCCTTCTCTTTTGACTGGTATAAGAGGGGGCATAGCAATCAATTGGAATTGATGAATGAGGAAGGATTCAATTCAAGCATGAATCAGCTACCTGCACCACAGGAATTTCACTCACAGAATTTGATGCGTTATACTATCAGAAGCTGCTTACTGATTAAACAAAACTATGGCTCCAAATCCATCACCATATGTATAAGTCATCATTCTGAGCTCATCAATCAGACAGAGAGACTCCTTCATTCTCCCTCGACAGAAGCCCACCTGTTGGAGTCCATGTTTTCAATGGCCTCCAGGAAATGCTGTCAGTCGTCTGTCAATACATGTCCAATTCGATTCGAGGGGAACAGCTGTTTGGATCCACGCTTGAAATTGGCAGTGTCCTGGGTGTCCAAGTCAGCCTTTTTCAGTAGTGGGCTTGCCACCGCTTTCTTTAAATCCAGGAAGATGTAATTGATCCTACTCTTGGTCCTACCCCTTGTACAAGTATATTCTCTACAGCAATCAGATTTTGATCTACCATTACAAGCATGCACACCATGTTTAAGTGACATCATGCTGAGCTACAGAGCCATAGAGGACCATTTTGTTAGTAGCTCAGTGTCCAAACTCTGTACGTCTCTTGCTCTATCCTCAAATTTCATGATGGAGTCAATGAGGGCAATTGATTCAAATGACACATTGAAGTTCCCGGCAATAATCAATGGAAAGTGGGAGGAACCATTAGATACAATATAATCTAGTTTGGATAGTGTGGGTGATTGATTATGTAAGTTCCCTGGGCAATTGTAAACATTGTACGTACTAGTGCAAAAACCTTTTGGTCCCTTTACACTTAACCCAATTATGTTCACACATTGCGAAGGGATTTGCTTTACAATCAGGTTTTGAGCAACCCACATCCAGATTAGAATGCCCCCTTAGGTTGTCCCACCTTCGAGGGAAGGGCTTCGATACTGTAATTAGTGTACCCATTTATAGCAACCTGAGATAGTGACCAAGTCTCCTGGAGCATATTAAAATCAAAATGATTGATGAATTCAAACCACTCAGGATCAATTAATTTGTCCCTTAACCCTAAAATGTTCCATGATAGTATTGGCAGTTCCTGTAGGGATGCAGTGACAGACCCAGAAACAGATGTATTTGATTAATCAATGATGGTTTCCTTCACTGTGACCAAATTGGAGTTAAGTTGAGCTTTCCCCAGAGAATTTGTGATGCTAGCGGGTGACAGTAGAGTGGGTTTCTTCACCACTTTGCCTCAAATTGAATTTTAGAGGACAGCAGTATGGTTATTCCAGCTTTTGTTAAAGTGCCCCATCTGTAGAGTACCCAGTCTGAATTGACTAAATAAGGTCTTTGCGAGTCCAGGCCCTATGTTATCTAGGTATGGTTCAAAGGCTGAATTACATTTAAACTGAAAGAAACCTGATGTCAGAATTCCCATACTGCTGCTGCTAAGATATTGATTCACAGTGTGGGACCAAAATGCGATTTGACGGCTGATTTAGAGTTGCTGGATACAGAAGGGGTGGTCCATAATGAACTCATGCCTATGACTTGAAAAGTACATTTCAAATGACTAACTATTTGATAGACAACGAGTTTGGCATACCCATGACCACAGTTAGTTCAGTACAATATGATTCTAATTCTGGAGTCCTTCAGAGGCGTACGAAGAATAACAGGCGGCCTTGATTTTATGTCAAGACAGGAGGCTAGCATTATGCATAACCTTTTATTCACCACTTCTGTGCAACTCCTTTAAAGTCTTATAGAACCAAATGAAGTCACAATAACAAAGAACCATAACAGCACATATAACTGCATAACAACAGTCCTCTTCCTCTTTTGTTTGCTGCTTCTGTGCAGATAAGTATACTACTATTTTATCAAAATCACTGAATCGCTTGAGGACAGTTACATAGACTAATGGCATGACAGAAGAAATCTGTGGCAGACTGAAAAGAGATCTATGGAATCGGTTTTCTTTGATGGTCATCTCCTTTTTTCCCTCATGTCCTGAAATCTCGACCCCATACAAAGCAGCACTGTGAACCTTAGCATAATAGATATCAATAGCTGGAGGGACGTGTTTCGGTGCAGTTCTTTTGTATCTTTTCAGAACAGTAAATGACCCATGTAGAAGAGAAGCACTTGTTTTAACCATGTGTGATGACCAGGTGTTAGATTTGTTCTCTGAGATACCTAAATAATCAATTTGTTCCTCTCTCTGTTTAGGAACCCCTTTCATAATGAAGCCACCTCTGTGGGATTCATGGGGATTAAGGCTCATGTACTTTGTTTTAGACGTATTGACTTCAAGACTCCTCTCATTGCAAACAAGCATGAATTTGTTCAAAATGTTTTGTAAGCCCAGGGGGGTACAGGAAATGCATATAATATCATCAGCTAATAAAAACACAGGTATGGACCTACCACAGAGTCTGGGGAATCATGAATACAGTTGAGCAAATACTTAAGTACATAATTGATGTAAATGAGAATAGCGCTGAGGCTAACACGCAGCCCTGACAAACTCCATGCTCGATTGGAATACGTTTGATTAGTTCCCCCATGGGCCCCATCTCACCAGAGCACAATTCAATTCATGTAGCCTCATTATTATGTTAACTAAAGATGGGTGCCTCTCCATCTGGCCCAACACTAGCCATAGCTTAGCCCTGGGTACTAAATCAAAGGCTGTTGTAAGGTCTATGAAAGCCATGTTGAGAAGATCCCTAGATAGCTGACGGTACTTCAATTACATTAGTGTATACCGGAATACTTGGTCTACAATACTGCTCTTGTATCTAAATCCTGCTTGTAATAAGACTTTTAGGACGGATATTGCCAGGGTTGTTTCTATCATCCTTTTTATAAAATGGGATGACTTTTGCACCAAGCTAAGTTTCACGAATGTTTTCACCTTCCAGTAGACAATTAAGCAACTTATTGATGTATGAAATCCATACTTTCTGTTCTAGACGATAGAGGTCACCTGGAATTTTATCTAGCCGAGGAGCATTCCCAGGCTTACGATGTCCTACTGCTTTGCTTGTCTCTTCTAAAATATAGGTCAGTAGGGAGACTTTACTGGTCATCCTAGTAGATAATACCAGTTTACAAGCATTCAACTAGGTTTTTTTGGTTGCTTGGTTCTGAGATATCACTATACAGTGCACCAAATTGTTTTTCCCAGCTGTGAGCTGGAAGACGTAGTTCCAATTGATTAGTAGCTCTAGAGCTCCAATGGGCAACTATATACCAACTTTCTTTGGCATCCCTAGACCTGTTTTAAGCAGGTCCTCCCAGTTGCTGTCTATCCATTCCTGTTTAGTTTTCCTGAGAGTATCTTTATTACTACTTTATTCTTTTCTAAACATGTGAATGTCCACTTATTTAAAACAGCCAATAGTGCAGATTTTGCTGGTTTACATTGTGCATTGAACCAGGTGGAAGAATCAGAATTAGATGAATTACTATGTTTGCTTTCTGTAGAGCATAGTGAACTTAATGTACTAAAAAGGTCCGAATGCATTGCCATGAAGTGGTTCCCGTGGCCACATTTTTCTTGAAAGGCTCTAACTAGGGTGCTGAAAGTGTTGTATGTAGTTGCCATAGTGTCTGGAATATTCGAAAGTTTCCCCGACCTAATTGCTCTTCTATTGTATGTCATTTCTAATCTTCTAACAGAGAGGTTATTAATGTTGAAATTGGCAAAGTGGGAGTGTTTTATTGATAGACATATGTAAAGCATAATGAACACTATTTCCCCGCATACACACCTTGAAGTCTTGATTTAATGTAAACATCAATGATGGTCTAAAATTTGTGAGGACATTCTTTTAGCTACTCACTTTGAGGGGAACAAACCCAAATCTGATGCTACAAAGCTAACCTTAAATGGCCAAGCTTTGGTTGATCGGCTACTGAATATGGAGGCAAGAATAATTCCACTGCTGTCCTCTAAAATTCAATTTGAGGCAAAGTGGTGAAGGAACCCACTCTACTGTCACCCGCTAGCATCACAAATTCTCTGGGGAAAGCTCAACTTAACTCCAATTTGGTCACAGTGAAAAAAACCCATCATTGATTAATCAAATACATCTGTTTCTGGGTCTGTCACTGCATCCCTACAGGAACTGCCAATACTATCATGGAACATTTTAGGGTTAAGGGACAAATTAATTGATCCTGAGTGGTTTGAATTCATCAATCATTTTGATTTTAATATGCTCCAGGAGACTTGGTCACTATCTCAGGTTGCTATAAATGGGTACACTAATTACAGTATCGAAGCCCTTCCCTCGAAGGTGGGACAACCTAAGGGGGCATTCTAATCTGGATGTGGGTTGCTCAAAACCTGATTGTAAAGCAAATCCCTTCGCAATGTGTGAACATAATTGGGTTAAGTGTAAAGGGACCAAAAGGTTTTTGCACTAGTACGTACAATGTTTACAATTGCCCAGGGAACTTACATAATCAATCACCCACACTATCCAAACTAGATTATATTGTATCTAATGGTTCCTCCCACTTTCCATTGATTATTGCCGGGAACTTCAATGTGTCATTTGAATCAATTGCCCTCATTGACTCCATCATGGAATTTGAGGATAGAGCAAGAGATGTACAGAGTTTGGACACTGAGCTACTAACAAAATGGTCCTCTATGGCTCTGTAGCTCAGCATGATGTCACTTAAACATGGTGTGCATGCTTGTAATGGTAGATCAAAATCTGATTGCTGTAGAGAATGTACTTGTACAAGGGATAGGACCAAGAGTAGGATCAATTACATCTTCCTGGATTTAAAGAAAGCTGTGGCAAGCCCACTACTGAAAAAGGCCGACTTGGACACCCAGGACACTGCCAATTTCAAGCGTGGATCCAAACAGCTGTTCCCCTCGAATCGAATTGGACATGTATTGACAGACGACTGACAGCATTTCCTGGAGGCCATTGAAATCATGGACTCCAACAGGTGGGCTTCTGTCGAGGGAGAATGAAGGAGTCTCTATGTCTGATTGATGAGCTCAGAATGATGACTTATACATATGGTGATGGATTTGGAGCCATAGTTTTGTTTAATCAGTAAGCAGCTTCTGATAGTATAACGCATCAAATTCTGTGAGTGAAATTCCTGTGGTGCAGGTAGCTGATTCATGCTTGAATTGAATCCTTCCTGACTCATCAATTCCAATTGATTGCTATGCCCCCTCTTATGCCAGTCAAAAGAGAAGGATGTGTGAAGCCCCACATAGTTCTGCCCTACCTCTATTATTGTTTGGTAGCTATTTCATTACCTCAGTGGTGGTGGGCTAACTATGATGAAGAAGGTGCATGGAGTAAACAAATCATTAGCACTTGTGGACCAGCGTATACACAAAGCCTTAGTTGGGAGATCCTTGGCTGATAATATCTGTGTTTCCAATCCAATAAGATCACATCATACTTTGCTGACTGGTTATTGGCAGTCAACAGATGGATGGGGATGATTTAGCTTACAATGAACCTCACTGGAAAGGTAGACTCACCATGTTTAAAGGCTTGGCCAAATGTGGCACTAAATCTGGCCCCCAGCAGTGGTTAGCTGCCACGTCCCTGCTACAGTAGTGACAAAGATAGTTATGCTGATAGACCAAGGTGGGTCACTGTTGTCACAAAAGTCATGAGTTGTGAAAACATGATAATTCCATCTTAACACTATGAAACAGATGTTAAAAAAACAGCTTGTTCATATCATCTAAGCCAGTGACTGTCCTTGCATTATCAACAGGAGATTCCTCCTGCATCTTGGATTGTGCAGTAATTCCAAAACAAAATAACAAAACTGCAGAATTCATTCCTAACATTGCTCATAATGACAGAATAGAGTGAACACATCTCCTAGTCCTGAATCAATTTTCCTGATCATAAATCCTTCTGTTACAATGGGCCATCATTAATACCTACTACCTTATCCAAATACCTGACACGTAGATTGCCCTACTTCATTCATTTTTTACTCTTTCAAGTCTTCCTCACACCAAAAAATGTTAAAAGCTATAAATACATTTTTCACACAGGGCACCATATTCCGGAGCTGTTCCCTAAAATTGTCTGAATATCTCAAAACGATCTTAAATTCTAGAAGTTGAACTTGTTAGTGAGCTCCCGCTTTCAGATGGTTTCAGCCTAATTCCATCAGCACTTAAAGGCCATAATGTGGTGAAGGTGTATTCTATGACATTACAATGACATTACATAATTGAGATTAAAAAAAAAGAAAATAATCATAGTGTAACACTAAAAGGACTTAACAAATGTCCCAAGAACTTGCAACAGGTTGAAGAATCATTTCAGACTAGGGGGGGTCTCAGTCCCTATCTGGATTTAATTTATATGCATTTATTTATTCTATGGGTGAACTGTTACTGCAGCAGTGATCACTTCACCAAGTGAGTCTTAAAAGGGTAGTGACATTGAGAATACTTTCAAAAGCTCTTCTTTCGCCTATATTATTTGTATAAGAAGAAATCATACTTATTATCAGGAATTTCACCAGAAAAAAAAAGTGAGTTCCTTGTCTACTGCTTTGAAATATGGAGTATTCAATGCATGTGGTTTCAAGTAATAATAATAAATATTCTTCTTCTTAACAATCAACATCAACAATATTATAATAAACTTATCCTACACCTGTTCACACCTAGAAGTGTGTTTTCACTTAGAACAACTAAAAACCCACAGGGAATAAAATAGTCTACGACCAGAAGCACAACCCCTGGTGGCACCTCATTAAAAGTAAACAGCCTTAAGAGACTTTTTGAAAAAAGGATGATTCATGAGTCTGCAAACATGACAAAGGAGAATGTTCCACCATTTAGGATCTAAATATCTTAAGGCCTATCCTCCAGTGCATCTATGCTTGTACTGTCCAAGGTGTAGGACTTGAAGGGAGCGGCTGGATCGCAGGGGTCCAGCAGTGCTATGTTTAGAGAATCTGTCGCTGTGGCAGAAGTCACCAAGGGCTAGATGTACGAAAACTAGGAATAGTGATTGCTTTATTGAGATTTTTTGTGAATCACAATTAGGAAATCGCTATTCCTAATGTATGAAACTCTTTTGAGTTTCATTAGCGATTCGTACAGGGTCGCAAATAGACCTACCTCATGAATATTAATTGGGAATGTCGCGTTTTGTGACCAACAACGATTCGCTGCTATCACAGGGATGTTGGCCTCCTGGCGTCAGCAGGCCACCATGTCTGTGATTACTTTTAAATAAGGCCATCTTTTTTTTTTTATGCAGCCCATTTTCCTTAAAGGAAAACTTAATGCATATTACAAGAAAAAAAATTAAACTTTGAAGTTTCTAATTTTTACTATTAGGCAGTGGGATCCATTAGGGACCCCTTCCCATTAGTGAATGGCTTACCATCAACATTCAATTGATGGTAAATTGCAAATGTTTTGCTCTTGCATTTTGTTCACAAAACACTCATGCATACCTTTACAACTTTGTATTGGGAAGGGATGCCCCCAACACGCCCTTCCGAATCACAAAACCCAAATTACGATTTGGTAACAAGTTACTGAATCACAATTTGGGCTTTGTACACCCCAAAAAATCCCGTTTGAGGTGACAAATGGATTCTGCGAACCAGGCCGTTTGCAACCTCAAAAATGCTTTGTACAACTAGCACCAAGTCCACAGTGAACCATGTGTTTCATAGGAAGCAAGTAAATCCCAGCCTCTATTACATCCTTATATTTCCTGAGACCTACATGCTTATGTACCCTTGTGTGTTACACATTTGAGTATGACAATTATAAACATTCCAACAAAATTGTTTAGGAAAAACGACATACTCATGAGACTTGTCACCTTCCTAACTGTGAAGTTCTGAATCTGCTTAAGTTTAGGTAAACCGGAGTCAGAAGGGGAAATCTAGAGACTAATAGATGGAAGTCTAGCCTAGATGGAATACATGCACAGAAAATGTTAGAATAAAAGGTACTGAGTATTGATGGAAGAATATTCCTCATCATGAAAAGTTCATGCAAGCAAGAGGACTTGAAGTTCTGTGCCATACAGAAGAGCTTGTCATCAAACACCATGGAGCACCATGGACCAGGCCCCGATCTTCAGAAACTGCATCTGAGTCTGCTCGCCTGAGCCATTGGAGTGCAGCTTAGTCACCCAGGAGCAGCCTTCATCCCAGAGAAGTATTTGGCTGTGACTGTGACACCAGATAACTGGTAGTCTAGTGGCAACTGGATTTCGGCCAGACCGGAGAGGACCTCTTGGGATGTCAAACCATGTGTTCAGGACCCCTCACTCCCATCGAGGAGTCCATGCAGGAAGACCCCTGTCAGCCGTGTCACATCCACAAAATCCTTGAGCATCTTTAAGCAATATGTATCCTCAGCATCAGGGCCACTTCTATAGGAAGCCATTAAATGAGGATAAACTGACTGGAACTGCTGGAAGATTGCTTCCTCTGAGAAGGTAACTTTTTCTTGATACTCCCCTGATTGGCTCCCTCCTGGAGTTGGTTGCCCTAAGTAACTCTGACAGCATTACAACTTGCCCAACCATTTGCTCAAAAGGTTTCCAAGTGTCTAGTTTGTCGAATTTGCCAGTGATGTTTGCAGTTGACTTAAATGCTGTGATTTGCAATATATTGTAAATTCTATAACTGCGGAGCACTCTGGTGGATCTTTTTCATGGTGGTATCAAAAATACATAGAAAATACAGTTTATGTTTATAAATTAGCCGCACCATATAATCAGCCGCACCATATAATACACCCCATTTCTTCATACTTCTATGTTGAGCAAAGGATATCTACCCAGTGATTGTACAAGAGGTCCTGAAATCATACAGTACTGCAGAGAGCAACTCTGTTATTAATTTCTTGACTACTCAGTGAGTCGCCACTGGAAACAAAGGAAGTTTTAACCTGCTTGTAAGACGACTGCCAGTTATAACCATAGCATGCCATACAGAGCTTTGAGTTAATCTTTTTTGTTAAATAAGAGAGCAATCTTACAATTCAAAGCCCTAAGATTTAGAAGTCATTCCACTTTATTTATAAACTAACTACTTCAGATGTGATTAAACAATTTCTATGGCAAAAAAGTGGTAGGCAATAATGATGTAATTCTAGGAATTCTTTAGCTATTCTTGTCTGCAGAATTATAATTATGTGGGTCAAACAAGGTCATGTGGTGGACTGGGGCCAGGCTGGATGCTAGATCTGAGGTGGCACCCTTCTCAAGTCCTGAGCAGTAAAGATACCACGTAATTCTTTTTCACTTGCTTGGTTGTAGTTTACAGGTGATGTATTGCCATGTGCCACATATATATTGATTTGCTTGGAGTAAGTTAAGTCTGGGCTCTGAGCAGCGTGTCTCCAAATCCACTCATGACTGAAACTGTAGATACCACATGGATCAGGATCGCCCTGAGCAATCTCCCACTGGTGGCTCAGGCCATCCTAGCATTGGCTTGTCTCGCCTTTAGATCTCTGAGGTTTGTGTGTTGGCTCCTAGACAAATCCTTCCCATTTTGGAATCACTAGAAAACCTAGTAACCTTGACATGTACCTCACCATCACCACCACCTATGTGTGCACAGCCATGGTGGCTGCTCCGTTCTCAAATATTCAGAAACCACTAGAGTATTCAAATTTCAGACATGATTAGCTACTGCTCTGCCAGTACTCGACAATCAGTCACCTATAGGCACCATTAATAACACCAGCCACTGAAGTCACTCCAGACAACCATGTTCCTTGCTCCTCAGGCACTCCACCTCACCGCAGGCAAAATTCATGGAATACAACATTCTACAATAAAATGCCCTGATGGGCTTCTTTAGGAAAATGCTTAAACTGTGGCAGTTATTTTATCTTTTCATCACTCTTGTGATCAGAAGTGTTTAAGCCTGGTAGGCGTAACTGACTAGTGTTTTCGCTCCCTCACCTGCTGAGGAGCTGATTTAGGAGCACTTTTGTAGAGCCTTTGATTCAGTGATTTTCTGCTCTCCAAAGAAGCTGGAAGTCTGGCCTGTGTTTCCTGTGCATAAACCTAGTTCAAAATAGAATTTTGAAGGAGTTCTTTGCCTCCTTTACTCTGATCAGGTGCTTAACCCTCAAGCGATTCAGTGATTTTGATAAAATAGTAGTATACTTATCTGCACAGAGGCAGCAAACAAAAGAGGAAGAGGACTGTTGTTATGCAGTTATATGTGCTGTTATGGTTCTTTGTTATTGTGACTTCATTTGGTTCTATAAGACTTTAAAGGAGTTGCACAGAAGTGGTGAATAAAAGGTTATGCATAATGCTAGCCTCCTGTCTTGACATAAAATCAAGGCCGCCTGTTATTCTTCGTACGCCTCTGAAGGACTCCAGAATTAGAATCATATTGTATTGAACTAACTGTGGTCATGGGTATGCCAAACTCGTTGTCTATCAAATAGTAAGTCATTTGAAATGTACTTTTCAAGTCATAGGCATGAGTTCATTATGGACCACCCCTTCTGTATCCAGCAACTCTAAATCAGCCGTCAAATCGCATTTTGGTCCCACACTGTGAATCAATATCTTAGCAGCAGCAGTATGGGAATTCTGACATCAGGTTTCTTTCAGTTTAAATGTAATTCAGCCTTTGAACCATACCTAGATGACATAGGGCCTGGGCTCGCAAAGACCTTATTTAGTCCATTCAGACTGGGTACTCTACAGATGGGGCACTTTACCATACTGCAGCCTCACAATCCTGTGTTTTATGTGGAGCTCCATCCGAATATGTTGAACACCTGCTGTTTTTCTGTCAATAGTATATAAACTCACGATGAAAATGGCTTAAACCCTTCTGTAACTATTTAGGGCTAAGGAGCTACCCAGTAGCCTCTGGGGTATTAAGAAAAAACACTGATGGGCCTGTTGTATTTGCCATGAGTAGGTTCCTTCATGCAGCTTGGTTAGTAAGGAAAAGTGCTGGAGAACATTATCGCCACTCCCTCCCTGGTAATGCTACAGTATTTGACTTCATCTGCGTATGAATGTAACTGTAGGGCATTTGAAACTCTGTAGAACCGTGAACTGCTTTTGATAGTAGGCAGGCAGCTCAAATGCCCTAAATATTTTTTTTCCAACTGACTTTTACATCGGGCTTTTAGAAGACTGTCTTCACCACGATCAGATTTTCCTAACCAACTGCTCTCATTGTATCTGCACTGTGCACTTTATGTACTTAGATAAATTATGATGTTCATTCTGTTTTATCTAATGGAAACTTTTTCTACAGTTTTAACTCAAATGTTTATAAAGAACGATGCATTTATTGTTATTATGAGCATGTACGTTTTATGAGTTCATTGTGACCCGAAATAAACTATTGAATAGAATTGAATTGAATTGATTAACAAGTCTGATTATAGGGTTGAATTACAAGGCGCTGTAGATGAGGGCAAGCAGGATAAGTGGTTCTGTATTCTGGAATGGGCTTATTAGTCGAGTTTTCAGATTTGTATTATTTTAGTAAATTGATAAAGGCATCCATAGAGTGTTTGGAAATCACATAATACGGAGAAGTAGGGAAGAAAGTAGGGGATACCGGATGCTACATATATCTAAACATATTTTTTAATTCAGAACACTAGTAGATACGGATCATAAAATATTAATTTTAATTAATTTTATTAATTTTAATTACCAGATATACATTTTAATACTCCGATGCATTCAGTAATCATTAAGCTAAAACTGCAATATACTTACACCATCCCATCTAGGTAAAGACCAATCATTAATTTTAGCACCAGGCAGTGCTTCATGCAGAAGGCACTGTGTCATCATAAGCCTGCAGTAAAGCTGTTAATCGTGCACACTACTACCAGGTCTCCATTGGCATACAATACATGCAGAGTTTCTCTTGCTCCTCTTACGCCATTGGCTCACCCCGAATCTTGAGAAAA
This sequence comes from Pleurodeles waltl, assembly GCF_031143425.1. Taxonomy (NCBI): domain Eukaryota; kingdom Metazoa; phylum Chordata; class Amphibia; order Caudata; family Salamandridae; genus Pleurodeles; species Pleurodeles waltl. Next base: position 516,126,646 of record NC_090440.1, on the reverse strand, counting down.
TAGGGCAGAAACGCAGAAACCCTACAGGTATCTCATTGGCAGAGTGGACACAGGTGTTGTAAGGTGCTAACCCTCAAAACCTCTTATACTCCTCATCCAACAGGCCCAGCTGGCCCAGCCTAAATCTAGTATACAATCCCCACATAGTTTGTCCTAATATCAGAATGATGTTACTCATACCATGGGTTAATGTGCATAGGGTCCTGACCAAACACCGACATTTGAAATAATCCATTGCCTTCTCTTCGAGAATGAGTTTTGCATTTCCCTTTTTAAAATACAGTGACTATGCACTTCTTTCATCCTTAGGTAATACATCCTCACAGTCAATTCTGGATTGCCCCAGATGTAGCATACGCCAGGGGAAAGCATGATTTCTGATTAGGTTGTAGCCACAAAACCCTGCCTGCATGTAACATGTCACATACTTTCAAGAGGGTTTATTAAACAGGACAGAATTAGGTTTAAGTCATTAGATTGGACAAAACATTAAACATATTATCACCAATTGGCTTTCAAAGTGACAACTCCCAATTCGGGCTTTAATGTTATTATCAGATCCCCAACAGGTACTTTCTTTACGCCAAGATAGCCATAGCTTGTAACTTGTTCATTTTGGGAAAGAGCAAGTGAGAGTCGGCCTGACAATTTCGCATGATCCAAGACCATCCCCTTGTTTTGATGTATTTCTAACGAGCTTTCTCTCCTCATAATAATCATCCGAAGTCCCTAAAAGATTGTGAGGATTCACACAATCAGCAAAGACAAGCAATAGGACGTTCATCTCACCGTTGAAGGAAACAGACCGAGATACTGCGCTCAAAACTTTAAAGCAGCCCATTATGAAAAATCTTGAAAAGTGGGAGAGGATGATGCACTATTTTTCAACAGTAAAGACCGTGACAGCTCTCTCCTTGGGCCACAGTGCAGCCTTACAAGATTCAGAGGTCTCTAAGGCAGCTAGCAGAGACATGACAAGCTCATAAAATAGCAAGATATGCAACAACGACTTTCTGTTAAATAGCTAAAAATCTTGGTCTCTCTCAATAAAGGCCACTTGAAGTGGAACATTCTCTCAGCAAATACAGCACTAAAAAATAGGGAGGACACTCCTCCATAAAACATGATGGGAAGTCCAGTAACATTTTGTGCTCCTCTTCCCAATGCTTTACATTAGTAAGCTCTCGGATGGTGGTACTTTTGGTCCAACCTATCTCCATTTTTCATGAGTTGGGGCATTTGTGGTCTCTTTCTATGAGGAAAGGATGGCAGCTGCTTCGCTACTATGATATTAGATAGAGATCATACAGAAGACAAACACCTACGATTCGAAGTTGAATTTAAGCTTGTCTGAGGCCCTATCAACCACATCTACTTTCAAAGCAGCTATCACCTTCTTCGGCTCTTCAGTTACCCCTCCCTCAGAGTTCAAAGGAAGCACAGAGGTGGAAACGGTCTTTCATCCTCAGTTTCTCTTGTTTACACTCTGCATCAAATGCCCTATGGTAGACGTTTTACAAGATCTTTCTCACAGGAGCCTTTACATGGAGTCTAAATAACTCAAGCAAAGAATGATAATGTGACAAAAGCTTGGGATTAGTAGATCTAGACAGAAGACACCACAGTGTGGAGAGGTGCCACAAGGCCTCAATGGGGTGCGGGGAATGCGAGGGCGCAGTGCAACACAAGGAACAACATAGGTGATAAACTTTCTGACTGACCACGAGGGCAGCTGGCCCATTTATTTTATAACCTTTGGGGCCAAAGCCCTGCCTCCATAACCTGTAGTCAACAAAGTATAGGAGAGCCCGGGTGGCTCTCTACATCACTCCCCAATTTTAAATCACAACAATATACGGTTCAGCAATACAACAGATGACGAGAGAGAGAGGGCGAGAGAGAGAAGGAGAGAAAACACAGTAAATGATGCAAGGGCACATGCTGGATCAACACATGAATTCTCACAGCCGCTGACTGGATGTCGGGTTGGGGTGCATGTTGTATTTTTGCGTCTGCTCGGACGGACCCGTCGTTGGCTCCTCCGTCAGTTCATGTCAACGGGGTCGTTCAGTTTCATGCAAGTCGCCACTCCGTGATTCCGGTTGAGCGTCCGCACTACAGTCCAGTGGTGATTCTTCACCTTCCCTATCCTCGTCATCCTTCGCTCGGGCCAGGTGGCGGTGCCACTTTCTGTTGGCACCACCCGGCAGAACCATGAAACACGAGTGACACGTCGTCCATTTCCACTGGCAGTGATCATGATCCCTTCTTCCTTCTCTACCACCCAGATGTCAGGTTCATAGGGAGTTTTGAATTTCCACCCGGGATGGTGATCTTTCAGGATAACCGGGTCACCCACCCTCAGATCAGGGTCTCTCGCTCGTTGACTCTTACTGGCTTTCGTGTTGGTTTGTAGTCTCTTCCTTTGTGCCCCTGCCACGTCCAGCGGGGCTGGTTGCCACTGCTCATCCGCCGGGATGCAGTCATGGAGTGGTTGACAGAATAACAGGGCCGCAGGAGTACAGTCAGTGGTGCTATGGGGGATCTGCTGGTACACTCTCAAGAATTTGTGCAGGCAGTATTCTGCGTCCTCCCCTTGAGCTACCCCTATGCGCAGAGCACAGCTGAGGGTCCTCAGAAACCTCTTTGATGTCTCCATGAGCCTGAGGCCACTGAGGGGTGATCCGACGGTGTCTTATGGCTAACACTGGAGATACTCCTGAAATTCTTACCCGTGAAACGGGGGCCCATTGTCTGTTCTAACTGCGTCCGGTAGGCCCATTAAGGCAAATATCTTTTCCAGTACAGGGCAAATGTGGTCAAATACGGTGGACATGACCAACTCCACCAATGGGACGCGTGTGCAGGAGTTGATCATCACTGTCGTCAGCCAGCCATCCGAGAAACTTCCAAAGTCCAAGCTTATTCGAGACCAGGGTTGCCTGCTTGGCGCTCTGTCATCACAGGAGCAGGGGGGTGGCACTTCCTCACACTCTCGTCGACCAGAGCGTCCATCCCCAGGAACGACACTTTGCTTCTGAGCCGGGTTTGGTCTTTGCGGCCCCTTGTTGTCCCTGATGGGCCAGCTCCACCACCCTACCTTGAAGAGAGTGCAGTATTACTAGCCGCTGGCCGCATAGCGGGAGTCCTTCCTGGATCACCAGCAATTCGGACCCCACCCTCCAGACCAGTTGCATTGCCTGTCGCTTCTCTGGGTCAAGGATCCTGGCTCCGTCCAGGAAATGCTTCCATTATCGATTTGCCAATGCTTCCTTGGCCTTGCCTATGAACAAGTCTTCACGGGATGCTTTGACTATCTTCTGCACCGTCAGAGTGGTGGGGCATGCCAAATGGACCACCATGCTCACAAAACTTTCCATCTTCTCCTCTTCCTCCCCTTCGTGTTCTGGTAATGACGACGGTGGGGGATGTCGTGACAAATATTGTGCCAGGTTGTTGAACCCTGGGTGGTAGAAAACCTCGAATCTATAGGGCTGGAGATGTACCACCCACCTTTTGATCCTCCATGGGGCAAGTCTGGCAGTGCGGCAAAGAGGGTTACCAGTGTCTTGAGGTCGGTAGTCATGTGAAACTCATATCCATATAGGTATAAGTGGAAATGTTGACAGGCCCACCTGATGGCAAGAGCCTCCCTCTCGACCTGGGTGTATCGTGCTTCTTTCGCAGAGAGTGTCCTGCTCGCATAGGCAACCGGGGCCCAGTTTTGGTAACTTTGTTCCTGGAGCAAGACCTCGCCGAGCCCGACAGGGCTGGCATCCACCATCACGTCCGTCCTTCTTCGTGGATGAAAATAGGCCATGGTCACTTTGTCCAGCAGGACTCTTTTGATGTTGTTGAAGGCCCTGTCAGCCTCGGGGCTCTATTCCCACTTGGTGTCGGCTCTTGTGAGCTGCTGAAGAGGTTTGACCCTGGTGGCTAGCCAGAGAATAAACCTCCCACAGGAGGTGGCCATGCAGAGGAAGCTCCGTACTTGCGTGGCGTTCCTGGGAACTGAGGCTTTCTTGATGGCATCCTCTTTCCTGGGGTGAACCTGCAGCTCTTCCCTCAAAAAAATCTACAGAGTTGTGGTAGAATGCACACTGCGCTTTATGTAGCGTTAGGCCGGCCTCGGAGAGCCTTTGGAGAATGGCTCGCAGTTTGATGGTGCTCTTCCAAAGTTTCAGAGAAGATGAGGATGTCATCACTGAGGTTGATGACACCCGCCAGTCCGGACAAAGTTTCCCTAATGGTGTTCTGGAAAATTTCAGAGGCTGAGGAGACCCTGAAGCAGAGCCTCTTGTGACGGCGGAGCCCCACATGTGTGGAAAGGTGGTGATATTGTGGCTCTCCTGGTGTAGCTCCAGCTGGTGATGTCCCGAGTTCAGTTTCAACTTGGAGAACCACTGGGCTCTGTTGAGGCCCTGAAATTATGTCATCCATAGTTGGGGCGATGTGACACTCCCGCTTGATGGGCTCGTTGGGCAGCCGCATGTCCACACCCAGTTGTTTTGGCTTTGGGGCGATTATGAGAGCTGACACCCAGGGCGATAGGCCTGTGACTCTTTCAATAACACCTTGTTCTTCGAGAGTTCAGAGTTCCTGTTCAACAAGAGGTCGCAGATAAAATGGCACACGCCGATGTCTCAAACCTGTGGGTTTGACCTTGGGGTCGACATGCAGCTGGAACTGTTTCCCTTTGTTTGCCCAGTCCTTTGAAGAGCCCTGGGAATTCTGCCAGCACTGTTTCTGCATAGGAGTCATGTATTTGTTGCGTGAAAAACACCAGCTCGAGGTCCTCAGCCATGTGGCACCCTAGCAAAGACCCCTTTTTTCCCTCGGCCTTGTAGAATCTCGCTCTGGTCAAGTGGTGGATACTGCTGATGTCTACCTCGATTGCCCCTCTCAGGGGTATTGGGTCCTGGCCCCCATAGGTGTAGATTTTTGTGTGACAGGGCTTGAGGTGGGGCGGGGCGACAGCTTGCTATACTGCTTCATGTCCATGACATTCACGGATGCGCCAGTGTCGATAAGTGTTGTTAATGGGGTACAGGTGATAGAGTGGTGCACATGGGAGATGGCCCCACCGCTGCTCCGGTCTTCCTGCGAATGAGATGATGAAGATATCCTCATCCTCTTCCTCCTTGTACTGTGCGCTTACTGGGCATGCTTCCGATGTGGTCGTTTCTGTGTCTTCGACGAGTGCAATGTGTCGCACGGTGGCTCTTCTTGCCACTGTAGCTCCCGACCTGGGCCACTCCCCTCAGCAGACCTTAGCAAAATGGTTGAGTTTACCACATTTGGAGCAGGCCTTCTCCTTTGCTGGGCACACCCCTGGTATCTTGTGGTCAAAACCTCAGTTTCCACACTCTTTTCCATCCTGCCTCTGGGGGCAGGGGGTGCTGGGTGTTCGGCACCCTCGGATGACGTTGACCTTTTCCTCCTTCACAGGGGCCAATGTTGTTGTTCTTGTGCCTGGGTGGACCGCCCCAGGGCAGCAGCCTTGTCTTCTGCGTCGCTGTTGGAGAGCTCGTGGGAACGAGCTAGAATCAAGATTTCATCCAGCATGATGCCTGACTGCCGTAGTAGGAGCTTGCGCAGATGGTTGAAGCAACACTCCTAGATTATTTGGGCCCTTTTCTCCTCGTGCTGGTTTAGGCCTGTTCACATGCTTGCAGGCTTGTGCAGTTGCGTCTAATACATGTCCACTGACTCTGTGTCAGTCTGCTTTCCCTGTCTTAGTTTGAATCGTTCATAATCGGATTTGAGCTGGGGGTCAAAGTAACGATTGAGAGCATCAACTGCCACATTGAAGTCGTCGTCGCCGCCAGTATTAGGTAGTGTCTCGAATAGTTCATAGAGCTCATCGCCACCAAAATGCAGCATAAGCGACCTTTGGACTGCACCATCCATTTCCCGGGTGGCCCAAAAATAGCGTCTCAGTCTGCCGAGCCAGTGTCGCCAACATAGTGCTGCTGTGGCTGGGTCCGACAACTGGCTAAAGGGGGGGGTAACACGGTGACTGACACGTGTGCCCCTGGGTTAGGCGTGGCTTGGCGGCAGTTGGTCTGGGATGGTGACCTCATTTTATGGTGTGAGGGCCTGTCCTTTCCTATAATGGTTCTCGTTTCTTTATCTTGATTTGTTTACTTCTGTGATTGATTTCTTTTACTCTAATTTCTTTCTTTCGTTTTTTTTTTTTTTCCAAGGCCTCAAGAAGGCCACCCGGTGCACACTGACTTGCCTCTGTGGTACTACTTTGAGCCAGGGGTGGGAAGCAGTTGGTGCCTCCGTCAGCTGGAGGCACGACAGGTGGCAGACTTGGGGTCCTCGGGGGAAATGATGATGCCGGCACTTGCACTGACCTCTGCTCATAGTGTGCTGCTGGAGCAGCCTGCAGCTGTGTACCACTCGCTTCCAACCCAAAAGGCTGGGCCAGGGCCTTCCTTAAAGGGGCGGCGGCCCACGTGATGTCAAAGCCGGCGTGCAGGCTGTGGAGCGGCACAGCTCCAGCGTGTGGCGGGTGGCCATTCAGAGCTCCAGCGCCCACACGCCGTGCCTGATGAGGCTGATCACACACAACCATGCTGTACTGGCGCGACCCCAGATAAGGAAGGGTGCACCGGAGGGCATGTGAGGCGAAGGGAGCACTCTGCCTCGTTGCCTACCAGGAGAGCCACCCAAGGTCACAACAGGGCGCGGGGAACGCGAGGGCGCAGGGCAACACAAGGCACAACACACGTAGGTGATAAACTTGGTGGCTCACTGCGAGGGCAGCTGTCCCATTTATTTTATAACCTTTGGGGCCAAAGCCATGCCTCCATAACCTGGAGGCAACAAAGTATAGGAGACCCCGGGTGGCTCTCTACACCCAGCTCTGGTTTTACCCTACTATAATATTTACAAAACGTCCAGGAGATTTACAGCATGGGGACTCAAATTGTGGAGGTTATGACTACATCCTAGCTCCTGGATGTTGTGTATATCTTAAAAGCATACATTTTGCTCAAGGGCTTTCCTTCTTGCAGCAGACTCTTTCCACTTCAGCTTCTTTTAACTTGGAGTGGAACCTTTCAGCAAAAGGTTTAAGTTCAAGTGATTTGTAATTCTGGTCTTTCTTTGTCTCTCTATGAAAGAACATGTTTAACGACACAAGCAACAGCCCAGTGACTACAAGGTATGAACATCTCTTGGATCGCTAAGAGCTGCTTCCCTACTTAAAGCTTGTGACATTTTAAAAATAATACAGAAACAATATTAAATAATAATAGGCTTGTAAAGTCATTGCTCCACCAGAAGACTCTAGGGAGGCCATGTTTACTTTGGAAAGATTCAGTATAGGTATTTACGAAAATATATTTTTTGTTTTATGATTAAATCACAGTTGCAAAAATGTGATATCTATCAGGACCCTTTCCAGAGATGCTAAATTAAGCTCAGAAAACTATAGAGAGGTTATTTGTTGCCATCAATCTGATTATTATTATTTATTCAGAAATGTTCCATAGTCACTAACCTCTGGAGCTACTGTATATGCATATTTTAAAAATCAATCCAACTAAGAAGGTGAACCTTTCAACTAAATATGTAAAATGGGTAAAATGGCCGAGGAATTGACTGTCAAGATAACCATTTGAAGTTACAACCACCTTCCTTCCATGGGAACACCCAGCAGAGATTCCCCAGGTTATGATATCACCCAACGACCGTCAAAAACTTCCTAATTAATGGCATCTTAGTTTGGAGAAGTCCACCTCACAGCATACATGAACCATGTATTATCACTTGTTCTGGTGAATTGTTTGATACTTCGGTCATCCTATAACAATCATCGTGTGGCATATCAGAGGATATTTACATGCAGAGTATTAAGGAAATTGAAATTAATACTGCTCTAATAAACAACTGCAATAACGATGGTTACAAAATTAACAGGCATTGGCAAAGCCAATAGGTCTCGGCTATGCAAGAGCTACTGGCCTTCCCAATACGCTTTAGTTAGGTTGTTTAGCCATTGCTGCTGTTCAACATGGCTAAAAATTAGTGGGGTAAAGGAGAGTGGCGTGGAGTGGAGTGCAGTAGGGTAGAGTAGAGTGAAGTGCTATGCAGTGGTGTGGAGTGGTGCATAGAGGTGTATAGTAGAGGTGGGTGGAGTGAAGTGAAGTGAAGTGAGAGTGAAATGGAGTTTCATGAAGTGGCATGTAGTGTTGTGGAGGAAGCAGAGTGTCAGAGTGGAAGGGCATAGAGCGGAGTAGAGTTGAGTGGTGTAGAGTGTCAAAGTGGAGTGGAGTGTCCGAGTGGAGTAGTGTGTTGTAGAGTGGAGTGGCACTGAGTGCTGTGGAGTGGTCTACAGCAGAATGGAATGGCATAGAGGGTGTTGCATAGAGTGGAGTAGAGTGGCATACAGAGGAGTACATTGTTGCAGAGTAAAGTGGCACAGAGTGGAGTATAGGAGAGTTGAATGGCATGGGGAGGAGAAGAGTGTTGTAGAGTCCAGTGGCATACAGTAGAGTGGACTGGTAGAGAGTGGAGTGGTGTAAAGTGGAGTTGAGCGGTGAAGAAAGAAGTAGTGTGTCGTAGAGTAAAGTGGCATAGAGGAAGTTGCGTAGAGTGTTGTAGAATGAGGTAATGTTGTAGAATAGGCATAGAGTAGAGTAGAGTGTTGCAGAGTGGAGTAGAGTTTAATGGAGTAGAGTGTCAGAGTGGAGTATCATAGACTAGAGTGTTGTAGAGTGGCCTAGAGTGAAGTGGTGTAAAGTACTGTGGTGCGTAGAGTGCAGTAGTGTAGTGCGCATTGGTTTTGAGTAAATTGGTGTAGAGTGCATTGGCCTAGAGTGCAGTGACATACAGTAGAGTTGTGTAGAGTGCAGTGGTGTAGAGTATAGTGGTGCAGGGTAGATTGCAGTGGCGTAGAGTGCAGCACACAGAGTAAACTGTTTCAGAATAGAGTGGAGTGGTGTCAAGTAGAGTGGTGTAGGGTAGACTGCAGAGGTGTAGGGTAAGGTGACAGAGTAGAGTGGTGTAGAGTGGAGTGGTGTAAAGTGCAGTGAAGTGGAGTACAGTGGTGCAGAATAGATTAGAAAGGTGTGGAGTGATGCAGAGCGTAGTGGTGCAGAGGGCATTGGTGTAGAGTGCAGTACAGCAACAGTGTAGAGTGGCACACAATAGAGCGGTGCAGAGTAGAGTGGCATAGAGTACAGTGGCGCAGAGCACAATTGAGTTGGTAGAGTGAGGTGACAGAGAGCAATGATGCAGAGTGGAGTAGCGTGGTGTTGAGTGTCGTCTTGCAGAGTAGAGTGGTGTAGCATAGAGTGCAGTGGCATAGAGTGGAGTTGCGCAGAGTCGAGTAGAGAGGCATAGAGTGCAGTGACACAGTGAGGTGGTGTAGAGTAGATTGCTTCAGAGTAGAGTGAAGTAGTCTAGAGTGAAGTGGTGAAGGGTAGAGTACAGAGGTATCAAGTAGTGGCATAGGGAGCAAAGGTGTGGAGTGGTGCAGAGTAGGGTAGAGTGGCATACAGTACAATGGGGTAGAGTGAAGTGGTGCACAGTGAAGTAGATCGGTGTTGAGCAGTGGTTCCCAACCTGTGGTCCGGGGACCCATGGGGGTCCGCGAAGCCTTCTTAGGGGGTCCATGAGAGCCTAGAAAATTAAAAAATATTAACAACTATTGACAAATTAGGTCCCCAGCTTCCAGTAATGACTCAGGCGGGGGTCCCCCGATTCCAATGATGATTCAGTGGGGGTCCCTGGGTTCCATTAATTTTAAAGTGGGGGTCCACAGAAATCAAAAGGTTGGGAACCACTGGTGTAGAGTGCATAACATAGAGTAGTGTCTTTCAAAATAAAGTGAAGTAGCATTGAGTGGAGTGGTGCAAAGTAGAGTGGAATGGTGAGGGGTAGAGTGCAGTGTTGCAGAGCAGAGTGGTATAGAGTGGAATAAGGTAGAGTGCAGTGGTAAAGAGTACAGTAGTACTTTGTAAAGAGGGATAGAGAGCACTGCCACAGTGTACTGTTGTGTGGAGTAGAGTGGAGATGCGCAGAGTGAAATGACAGAGTGCAGTGGTGCAAAGTAGGTTAGAGTGGCATAGAGTTTAGTGGTCTAGAGTGCATTGGTGTAGAGTGCAGTAGAGTGACAAAATAGAGTGGTGCAGAGTAGAGTGCAGTGGCACAGAGTAGAGTGGCATAGTGTTCAGTGGTGGAGAGTGCAGTGTTGCAGATCACAGTGTTGTAGTGTGCAGTAGATTAGAGCATAGTGCATTGTAGTAGAGTGCAGGGGTGTAGAGTGTTGCAGAGTAAAGTGATGCAGAGTGAAATGGTGTAGAGGAGAGTGTTGTAGAGTGGCATACAGTGTACTGGTTTTGCGTATAGTGGTGTATAGTACATTGGTGTTGAGTGCAGTGCCGTAGAATAGAATGGAGTAGAGTGCAGCGGCATATGGTGGAGTGGCACAGAGTGGAATGGCACAGATCGAAATAGAGTGGCATAGAGGGCAGTAGCATGGAGAAAATTGTTTTAGAGTAGAGTGAAGTGGCGTAGAGTGGAGTGGTGCAGGGTGGAGAATAGTAGCATAGACCACAATGGCTTTGTGTAGACTATAGTGGTGTACGGTGCAGTGGCATTGAGTGAAGTGGTCCAGAGTGTAGATGAGTGGCACAGAGAGCAATGGCGTAGAGTAGTTTGTTTCAGAGTAGATTGAAGTTGTGTAGATTGGAGTGGTGCAGGGTACAGTGGAGTGGTGCAGGGTGTAGTGCAGTGGCATAGAGTGAATTGTTACAGAGTAGAGTGGCATAGAGTGGTGCAGGGTAGAATGGAGTGGCCTAGGCTGGAGTGGTCTGGAGTGTAGTGGCAAAGAGTGTTGTGGTCCATATTAGAGTGGGGTAGAGTGCACTGGCATACAGTGATGCAAAGTAGAGCAGAGATGCATAGATAGAAGTGGCGCAGAGTGCAGTATCAGAGTGTAGTGGTGCACAGTAGATGAGAGTGGCATAGAGTTTAGTGGCATAGAGTGCAGTGGAGTGGAGTAGAGTGGTGGAGAGTAGAGTGCAGTGGCATAGAGTGCAGAGGCACAGAGTAGAATGGTGCAGGGTAGAGTGGCATATAGTTTAGTGGTGGAGAGTGCAGTGTTGTAAAGTAGAATGTTGTAGAGTGCAGTGGTGTGAAGTAAAGTGGCATAGAGTGCAGTGGTGTAGACTGCAGTGGCGTAGAGTGTTGCAGAGTAAAGTGACGCACATTGAAATGGTATAAAATAGAGTGGTGTAGTGTAGAGTCTTGCAGAGTAAAGTGTAGTGGTGTACAGTGCAGTGGTGCAGAGTTGCTTGGCGTAGAGTTAAGTGGCATAGAATGTATTGGTTCTGAGTAAAGTGGTGTAGAGTGCATTGGCGTTAAGTGTAACAGTGTAGAATAGAATAGATTGGCATAGAGTGGAATGGCGCAGGGTAGATTGCAATGACAGAGTGAAGTGGCATCAAGTGGAATGGTGCAGAATGAAACAGAGTGCTGTAGAGTGCAGTCATGAAGAATAGATTGTTTTAGAGTAGAGGACAGTGGCGTAGTGTGCAGTGGCTAGAGTGTTTCGTAGGGTGCAGAGAAGATTAGAGTGGCTTAGAGTGCATTATCATAGAGTCCAGTTGCGTAGAGTGGGGTGAGGAAGAGTAGATTGGGGTAGAGTATATTGTGTACAGTGCATTGGTGCAGAGTGCAGTAGAGTAGCATAGAGTGGTACAGAGTAGAGTGCATTGGAATATAGTGCAGTGGTGCAGAGTAGAGTGGGGTAGAGTTCAGCACGGAGACTGCAGTGTTGCAGAGAAGAATGGCGTGGAGTGGTGCAGGGTAGAGTGCAGTAGCATACAGTGGAGTGATACAGAGTGTAGTAGTGGTGTAGAGAGGAGTGGCATAGAGTGCATTGGTATAGAGTGGAATAGAGTGGTGCAGTGGCATGGAGTTCAGTGGCAGAGAGTGCAGTGTTGCAGAGTAGAATGCAGTGGTGTATAGTAGAGTGGCGTGGAGTGCAGTGGCATAGAGTGGTGTAGAGTAGAGTGATGTAGAGAGAAGTGGCATAGAGTACAGTGGTGCAGAGTAGAATAGAGTGGTGTAGAGTGAAGTGATGTAGATTACAATGGCATAGAGTGCAGTGGCATAAGGTGTTACAGTATAGAATGAAGTGGTACAGAGTAGATTAGTGTAGAGTTCAGTGGCATAGAGTGCATTGTTTTGAGTAAAATGGTGTAGAGTGCATTTGTGTACAGTGCAGTGATGCAGAGTAGAGTGATGAGGCGGACTGGCATGGAGCGGAGGTGCACATAGGGGAGTGTCGCTGACATGGGTGTAGGGAGTGTTGGGGATGCATGCGATGTATCCCTCTTAGATTTTGGAGTGTGAGGGACATAGGGGAGGAGGTTAGGGGGACAAGGAGACAAAAGAATTTCCCCTTTCACTGCTAAGATTCGCAGGGCCATTAGCGTGCAAAAACATGACTCAGAATGGCGCTGTTTTCTGTCTGCATCCTGAGCCCTACCCCAACCTGCCACCTTGAAGACGAGCCCTGCAGGACAATGAGGAAGATCGAAAGAGGGAACAGCGTCCCACGCAGCCTGACTCCTGCAGGCTAGAAAGGAGAGACTGAAATACAGTATTTTCAGGGCACAAATCGGGGGTATATGCTGTCTACCCTGCCAGGAAGTTGGGCCTCAGTAAAATATGATGAATTCGTACCGATCTAGCGTGACATTTTCACTAGCGCCTGCACACACTTTCAGAAGCGCTTTCATTCCTTCAGAATGTGAGAGGGCTTTCTGATTTAAAATTCCTGCTGGTCCAGGACAAAGGCTGAAAATAAGGGGCCATCAGGCCTCCTTTGTTCTGATTATCCTAGCTGGAAGCTGTCTGGAGCCTCATGTCTAGTTACTATTGAGGAAACAAAGACATGCAGCTTTCTGTTACTTCACAGGTACCTAAGAGAGACATGGTTTTCACTTTGTTCAGTCCCTGCATATAAGAGATATGTATTCACTTTGAGAATACCTGATGTGTTGGTCTGCCCCAGTATTTTCACAAATAATAATTTAAATACCACTATTTTGCTTTATTTCTTTTATAGAGCTACTCATCCCAATGCAGGGTGTCCAAGCACTTTACATCATACATGAACAATATTATTCCCTGAGATATACATAGCACACAAAGATCTCTTCAGCAGGTGCCTTTACCCTCACAATATAATTTGTTTGCAACCAATTAAGCAGAACTGATTTACTGCCACGTTTTTCCTTTATGCCAATTTCTTTGTGGCAGGGCCTCTAAAAAATAAATGTATAAATTGAGGCCCAGATTTTGTCAGGGTTGGGTAACTTTTTTAACACAAACCCAAAGCAAAATCTAATTTGTTAAATATAGTAATGCACTCAAATGTACTCATGATAGACCTGCTAATATGCACTCAAATGTACTCATGATTGACCTGCTAGACATATGTCTGAGGTGTTAAAATCTGATGCTACTTCCTGTGAGGTCATGGGTTGTGACGCCCAGTGCATACTGCCTAACTTGGTTAAGGACTTGTGCCCTGAATATTTGTACACACTATACAATTTAGCTACTAGAAGAGTATCTCTTTCTAACACTTATACATAATGATTTTTAACTAAGTAATGAAGGGTTGGATTACAGCGTGGCTAAGAGGGAGAAGTCATGTTTAATTTGGGGTAGTTTTGTCTAGTTAGTTATGTTGTTGTTATCATTACATACTTAAGCATATTGAAGTATATTATCTTTTCTGCTTTTAACATTCTTGTTTGAAAAAAGTTCTATTTGTATGAATAGAGACAGAAAAAATGGCAAATAATGCATTGTGATATTCACGGCCACTAGAATTATGTAGCAGGAGAGGGCTGTCTAAATTATGCAGCAAGAAGAGGGGCATTACGTGATATAATGTGACACAGTTTGTGATAGTATTTCATTATTTTGTCATTTTTACACTTGTTAACACTCTCTGGGCTTAGGTTGCACCTCTTTAGTACAGGTTTAACACACAAAATATAGCAACAATCAAAAGAAAGATTAGCAGTCAACTTGCACTAACATGTGTTGCTGCGCTTTTAGTAACCTTTGAACCATTTGAGCTAGGAACAATCTTTTATGTTTAAATCTGCAGATTATGCAGCAGATGATGGATTTTGTGGCGAATGTGGCAAATCCATAATGATGCAAAAAACACTGCAGCGCACAATCGCATAATTCCAGTGGTCCTGGTGACAGCTGTAGGAAAGTACCATCTTGCCTGGCATGTTACCCCCATTTTTCACTGTATGTATGTAGCATTTGTGTAAGTGGAATCCTGCTAGGCAGGACCCCAGTGCCCATAGTATGTGCCCTGTATGTGTTCCCTGTGTGGTGCCTAACGGTATCACTGAGGCTCTGCTAACCAGAACCTCAGGGTTTATGCCCTTCTGCTTTCTAAATCTGTCACTGCAGTCTAGTGACTAAATTTACCAATTCTCATTGGCACACTGGTACACCCATATAATTTCCTTGTATATGGTACTTAGGTACCCAGAGTATTGGGCTTCCAGGAGATCCCAATGGGCTGCAGTATTTCTTTTGCCACCCATAGGGAGCTCAGACAATTCTTACACAAGCCTGCCACTGCAGCCTGAGTGAAATAACGTCCACGTTATTTCACAGCCATTTTTCACTGCACATAAGTAACTTATAAGTCACCTATATGTCTAACCTTCACCTGGTGAAGGTTGGGTGCCAAGTTACTTAGTGTGTGGGCACCCTGGCACTAGCCAAGGTGCCCCCACATCATTCAGGGCAAATTTCCCGGACTTTGTGAGTGCGGGGACACAATTACACGTGTGCACTATACATAGGTCACTACCTATGTATAGCGTCACAATGGTAACTCCGAACATGGCCATGTAACATGTCTAAGATCATGGAATTGTCCCCCCAATACCATTCTGGTATTGGGGGGACAATTCCATGATCCCCCGGGTCTCTAGCACAGAACTCGGGTACTGCCAAACTGCCTTTCCGGGGTTTCCACTGCAGCTGCTGCTGCTGACAACCCCTCAGACAGGATTCTGCCCTCCTGGGGTCTAGGCAGCCCTGGCCCAGGAAGGCAAAACAAAGGATTTCCTCTGAGAGAGGGTGTTACACCCTCTCCCTTTGGAAATAGGTGTGAAGGGCTGGGGAGGAGTAGCCTCCCCCAGCCTCTGGAAATGCTTTGATGGGCACAGATGGTGCCCATCTCTGCATAAGCCAGTCTACACCAGTTCAGGGATCCCCCAGCCCTGCTCTGGCGCGAAACTGGACAAAGGAAAGGGGAGTGACCACTCTCCTGACCAGTACCTCCCAGGGGAGGTGCCCAGAGCTCCTCCAGTGTGTCCCAGACCTGGGCCATCTTGGAAACAGAGGTGTTGGGGGCACACTGGACTGCTCTGAGTGGCCAGTGCCAGCAGGTGATGTCAGAGACCCCCTCTGATAGGCTCTTACCTTTCTTGGTAGCCAATCCTCCTTTCTTGGTAGCCAAACCTCCTTTTCTGGCTATTTAGAGTCTCTCTTCTGGGGTATTCTTCAGATAACGAATGCAAGAGCTCACCAGAGTTCCTCTGCACTTCCCTCTTTGACTTCTGCCAAGGATCGACCGCTGACTGCTCCTGGACGCCTACAAAACCACAACAAAGTAGCAAGACGACTACCAGCAGCATTGTAGCACCTAATCCTGCCAGCTTTCTCGACTGTTTCCTGGTGGTGCATGCTCTGGCGGTCACCTGCCTTCACCCTGCACTGGAAGCCAAGAAGAAATCTCCTGTGGGTCGACGGAATCTTCCCCCTGCTAATGCAGGCACCAAAAGACCGCATCACCGGTCCTCTGGGTCCCCTCTCATCCTGACGAGCATGGTCCCTGGAACACAGGAACTCTATCCAAGTGACTCCCAAAGTCCAGTGATCCTTCAGTCCAAGGTTGGTGGAGGTAAGTCCTTGCCTCCCTACGCTAGACTGCAAACCTGTGTAATGCATGATTTGCAGCTGCTCCGGCTTCTGTGCACTCCCCCAAGGATTCCTTGTGCACAGCCTAGCCTGGGTCCCCAGCACTCCACCCTGCAGTGCTCGACCCTCTGAGTTGGACTCTGACATCGTGGGACCCTCCTTTGTGACTCTGAGCCAGCTCCGGTTCACAAATCTTCTAAGTGCCTGCTCCGGTACTTTTGCGGGTGCTGCCTGCTTCTGTGGGGACTCTCTGAGTTGCAGAGCAGCCCCTCTGTCTCCTCCTCCAAGGGGCGACATCCTGGTCCTTCTTGGTCCCCAGCAGCACCCAAAAACCTCTACTGCAACCCTTGCAGCTAGCAAGGCTTGTTTGTGGTATTTCTGCGTGGGAACACCTCTGCAACTTTCAGCACGCCGTGGGACATCTTCCATTCGAAGGAGAAGTTCCTAGCTCTCTTCGTTGTTGCAGAATCCTAAGCTTCTTCCATACAGAGGCAGCTTCCTTGCATCTTCATCCGGTGTTTCCTGGGCTCCTGCCCCCCCTGGACACTATTGCGACTCTTGGACTTGGTCCCCTTGCCTTGCAGGTCCTCAGGTCCAGGAATCCATCTTCAGTGCTTTGCTGGTGTTTGTGGTTCTTGCAGAATCCCCCTATCAAGACTATTGTGTCCTTTTGGGGTAGTAGGTGTACTTTACTCCTACTTTTCAGGGTCTTGGGGTGGGGTATTGTGACGGGCTGGCCGGAACCCGCCCGCACACTTGACTGACTTGTGCTGCCCCTGCCTGTGGTGTGCCGGAACACCACGGGGCAGCCACCAATGGGAGAGGCGATGCAGGCTCGACGCAGGAAGGAGGAGGGACAAGAATGTCGACTTCGACACCACAGGTGAAGAAGGAGAACGAAGTGGAGAAGAACGGAGAGGAGCGAGTCGCCGAGGAAGAGGAATGAGACGGAGGAGTGAGGAAACGAGAGGACGACGTGGAGAGTATCCAAGGCCAGAGGACCTTAGAGACAGGAGAGTGGTTTTTCCCTGACCGGGAAACCGAGGACGACGAAGCAGCCGACGGAGGGCGGAATACCGTGACAACCTGAGAAGTGGAGTGCAAAATCCTGCCACACTTCTGGAGAAGCGTGGCATACCCAGGTGTGTAAAAGCGCCATAATTGAGGGAAGGGAGGACGGGAGGAGCAGATACAGAGAAGCAAGGGGGTTGTGGGCGGGGGTGGAGGAAGAAAGGGAAACGAGGGACAAGCACTGGGGTACACTATATCCACGGGTGAGGTGAGGGGTTTGTTTAAAAAAGCATATATTAGATAATGCAGGTACCAGGTCACACCATTCATAAATAAAGGAAAGCATAGAACAGCATTCGACAGGACCTCAGAAGCAAGAGAACAGGAAGATAGAAGAAGACAGGAGCAGACTAAGGCAACACACTGACAGGAAGGGAAAGAAAAGAGGAAACTAACAGACCAGGAAAGCACAGAAAAACGCAAAGAGAGAGACCAGAAAAGAAAGAAAAGACATAAGAAGAGGGAAAGCAAGAAACCGATAGATAAGGAGGAAAACAAATTACTTACCAATATTATTCTTCTTCTCTCCACATGCGCTTCCCAGGAGACCTAAGAGATGGAGAGAACCAAGGAAGAGACTAAGAACCAGGGACCGAAATAGCCACAGCAGAGAAAGACGAAAGAACAAAGAGAGAAAACCAGCAGGCACAAAACCACTTACTACACAATAAACATCACATACCTACTTGACTGCCGACTCCCGCGTTGTTATTTGTCCCTTGGTCGCCACAGGTATCTTGGTCACCCTGACTGTTTTCTTACAGTCCCAGCGAGCCTCTACAAGCTCCCATAGGTCTGGGGTCCATTCGTGATTCGCATTCCACTTTTGGAGTATATGGTTTGTGTTGCCCCTAGACCTATGTTCACCTATTGCATCCTATTGTAATCCTACACTGTTTGCATTACTTTTTTTACTATTACTTACCTGTTTTGGGTTTGTGTACATATAACTTGTGTATATTACTTACTTTCTTACTGAGGGTACTCACTGAGATACTTGTGGCATATTGTCATAAAAATAAAGTACCTTTATTTTTAGTAACTCTGAGTATTGTGTTTTCTTATGATATTGTGCTATATGATATAAGTGGTATAGTAGGAGCTTTGCATGTCTCTTAGTTCCGCCTAAGCTTTGCCATAGCTACCTTCTATCAGCCTAAGCTGCTAGAAACACCTCTATTCTACTAATAAGGGATAACTGGACCTGGCACAGGGTGTAAGTACCAACAGGTACCCACTATAAGTAGAGGCCAGCCTCCTACAACAGCCAAGCAATGCATCAGTAGTACAGTGTTTATATCAATGCATTTGCATAAATCCGTACATATTTCATAATGTTACAGGAAAATACAGTGAGTGCAGTCCACACCCATAAGAGAATGTGTAAAAGGTCCTGAATAGCAAGGTACAGTTTGACTGCTTCAGAGTTTAGATGGCATATTGTACTGTAGTCTGCCAGATCTCCAAGTAGTGGCAGCATTTATTTCCTGGGCATAGAATCCTTACTCTGATGTGTGAGTTAGGCCACAGGAGGTCGATGGTTCAACATCCTCGTCTTCCGCAACATAGAATAAAAAAGTACATAGCAGACCTCAGATATTTTTGGGTCTCAAAGAAGGAAGTGGTAATCCTGCATATATTTTAATCTATGTTACAGAGGGCAAGATATCTTATTCAAACTTCTGACGTGTATCATAATTGACTAATGGATGTTCCATTTCACACACTGCCCCTCCAAGTGATGTAGTTGTGGCGGATGGTGCACAGGTCTGGGAGAAGGAGGTATGGAGGTTCAGTGTGCACGTTCACCAAGCTTTGCATGAGGTTATAACATTCAGTACACAGTTCTTAATGTAAGGGATAAAGTATTCACTGCTGTACAGTGTAAGGATATTGTATGTCACAGAGGACTTCCATAAACATATAGCGGAACAAGGCTGAAGGCTGAGTTCATTAGGTCAAAGCCTACCAGGCAGCAGAGCTGTGTTGTTTGCTAAAGACATTTAGGGGACATTTGAAAAGCTTCCCTGGGAATTTATTCCGCCCATTGCTTACCTTTGGCTTTATGGTTTGTAACTCACATTTGCTTGGTTTCTATTTGCTGGCTGTATTTGTTTTAGGCTGTCCAGCTTGAGTTTGTCCATCCCAAAGAACATCACTTGTTTACTGTACCCTTCCACCAGTGTTTATTTCTGTAAACAGGCCTTTAAATCCTGTTCCTATCTTGCCAATGACAGGCTCTTTCTTCCCATGGAGCTAGGTGTTTATCTTTCTTTTTCTGTTTTCAAAGTGACAAGATTTATATGACAATCATGCTGGCTACTGGAGGAAGGCTTTAGGATGCTATTTTTTTCTATCACACAAAAAAGTTTAAAAGTCTGTAAATGAACTGTGCAGATATTTAAGAATATAAGTATGGTGGAAACAAATATTTTAAGATGATCAAAACAAATCAATACACTAAGTAATGACATTTCCACACATTAATATTTGTGAGCTGTATACTTTTATCATTAAAACTGTATGTGTGTGCAAATGTAATGGTAATTTCAATTGAAGATGTGTTACCTCTGATGGCAGTGTGCTGCCATACTATGCATACTCTACTTTATGTCACTCCACTTCCACTCTACACCACTCCATGTCACTGCAATCTTCTCTGCACCACTCCATTCTGCACCTCTCTAATCTACTCTGTACCACTCTACTCTATGCTAATGCACTCTACCACACTCCATTCTACTCTATTCTTCACCACTGCAGTCTATGCCAATGTACTCTACTATACACCACTTTACCTTACTGCAGCACTGTACTCTACACCACTGCACTGTATGCCTCTCTATTCTACTGCACACTGCTGCACTCTAAACCAGTGGTTCCCAACCTGTGGGCGGGGACCCCTGGGGGTCCGCGAAGCCTCGTCAGGGGGTCCGCTGCAGCTTAAAATTTTTTATAATATTAGGTCCCAGCTATCAGTATTGACTCTGTGGGGGTCCCCCGGTTCCAATAATGATTCAGTGGGGGTCCCCGGGCTCCAGTATTGATAAAATGGGGGTCCACAGAAGTGAAAAGGTTGGGAACCAATGCTCTAAACCACTGCTCTCTACATCACTCTACACAACTGCACTTTAAGACCCTCTGCTCTGCAACACTGCACACTGTGCCACTCTATTCTACTCTGAACCATTATACTCTATGCCTCTCTATTCCACCTCACTGTACGCCACTCTACTCTACACCACTGTCCTTTATGACACTCTACTCTGCAACACTGCACACTTTACCACTGAACTCTGCATCACTCTACTCTGCACCACTGCACTTACTCACCACTGCTCAACACTATACCTCTCTACTGCACTCTGCACTAATCCACTCTATGCCACTACACTGTATGCCACTCTCCTCTGCATGACTGCACCCTATGCCACGCTGTCTTGCACCACTCCACTCTACCATGCACCACATCACCCTATGACACAGCACTCTGCACCATTGCACTCTGCGCCACTACAATCTATGCTGTGCAACTCCACTCTGCACGCTTCTACTCCTCACCACTAGAGTAGTGCACCCTTCTCTAAACCAGTGCACTCTACACAACTTTACTAAAAACCAATGAACTCCATGCAATCTATTCTGCACCACTGTACTCTGCACCACTTCAGTCTAGACCACTCCACAACACTTCACTCTATGACATTACACTCCATGAAACTCTACTCTATCACTGTATTCCATTAAGCTATACTCCACTCTGTAACTCTCTACACAACTGCCTCTATGCCACTCCATGCCACTTTACTCTACTCTATTCTATGACACACTACTCCACTCTGTCAATCCATGACATTCTATACCATTTCAATCTACGATACTCCACTCCACTCTATGCCACTCCACTCTTCTTTATGCCTCTCCACAATATGACACTCTACTCCGCTCTATGACACTACTCCACTCTACTCCACTCTACTCAGTCCTCGACAGTCTAAGCCACACCAATCGATGGCAATCTATGGCACATCATTCACCTTTATGCCGTTAACTTATAGCTATGCTGAACAGTAGCCATGCTAGTTTACAACATGGCTAAAACACATTGGCAAAGCCAATATCTCTGTATAGGTGAGACCTATTGGATTTGCCAATGCTTGTTTATAAAATACGGACCTCAGAGGTGACTTGCAGAACCCTTATCATCTACACAAAGGGGGTACAATAGCCCATATAATACATGGTCACACCATCAACTGTCCCACAAACCACTTAAAACTTTAGTAATTTGAGTTTTTGTTTGGTATAAATTTGTCTGTGTCATTTTTGCAAATTACTGTTTTAATGTTTGAAATTTAAACCATACAAATTGCTTGGGGGTCCCCGGCTTCCAGTAGTGATTCAGTAGGGGTCCTCAGGAGTCAAAATGTTGGGAACCACTGCCTAAATAGTGCAGAAGAAAGAAAAGCAACGTTCCATGTGTTGCTTTAAACAGCTGCTTTAACTATGCCCCGTGACCTGACCTGCCTTTCACCTTGGCTGCCGGCTCTACCAGAAGAAATTGTGAGTCAGAATTCAACTGTAATAACCTTATAATGGTCGAGTTCTGATGTCTTTTCTTTATAATCTGTGATTTAATGCATCAGAAGGTGCCAAATTTATGGAAATAATGACTGCTGTGTATACAGGGATTGGAAAATCCCATGTATTGAATAGCCTGTAACACCAAGAGCTTCTTCAGTGTAAATGCTCCCAGTTTTGACTGATGTTGAGCTGTGCTGCCCAAGATTGCACAGAGGAGTAGACGTTTTATTACAACTACAGTTTCAGGGCACAATTTACAATGATTACACTTGATCGCTTTGATATCTCCAGTGCGGTTTCAGTTTGCATATGGCAAGGGGCATGATCGGTGCAAGGCACAAAGCATAGGTTCTTCCTTTTCTCCCTCCTACCTTTATTTGCTTGGTGTATGAAGATGTAAGGTTTATCAACAAGTTTTTTCACATTTGTTCTAAATACTTTGTGAATGTAAATAACAATAAAGCATACTTTCAAACTGTGACAGCATGCCTTCCTTTCCTCCTATTTCACATCCAAACTATATGATTGTATACATTTAATGGAGCCTGCATTTCGCAATCAATGGGTTATTTGAATAGGGTCAATTGAAAAGTCCCCAAGGCTGTCGCTGTCCCCCTCCGAAATGTATTGTCTTCTGTGCCCCTCGACCCTGAGTGGAGTGGTAACAAATAGATTGGCATCAAGTTCAGCTGCGCTGCGCTGAGTGCAGTGGCGTAAAGTAGATTGTTTCAGAGTAGAGTGGAGTCATGCATTGTAGAGTACAATAGGGTAGAGTGGTGTAGAATGGAGAGTAGATTAGAATGGTGTAGAGTGGATCAGCATAGAGTGGAGAGGTATAGAGTACAATGCACTAGTGTTGGGTGCAGTGGTATATAGTGCAGTGTTGCAGAGCAGAGTGGCATAGAGCGGAGTGGCGTGGAGTGGTGTAGAGTACAGAGGCACAGAGTAGGGTGATGGAGAATAGAGTGGCATAGATTTTAGTGGTGGAGAGTGCAGTGTTTCAAAATAGAGTGGTGTAGAGTGGTGAAGAATGCATCGGTGTAGAATGCGGTAGCATAGAGTGTTGCAGAGTAAAGTGACAGAGTGAAATGGTGTAGAGCAGAGTATTGCAGAGTAGAGTATAGTAGTGTACAGTGCAGTGGTGCAGAGTTGATTGGCATAGAGTTAAATGGCATAGAGTGTATTGGTTTTGAGTAAAGTGGTGCAGAGTGCATTGCGTCGAGTGTAGTGGTGTAGAATAGAGTGGCATGGAGAGGTGTGTTACAGGGTAGATTTCAGTGGTAGAGTGCAAAGGTGAAAAGTGCAGTGGTGCTTAGTAGAGTAGTATGGGGTAGAGTGCACTGGTATAGAGTAGAGTTGTGTAGAGTAAAGATGCATGGAGAGAAGTGGCATAGAGTGGAGTGGTACAGAGAAGAGTGCAGTGATGCAGCAGTGTGGTGGCTTAGGTTGTTGCAATGCAGAGTAGAGTGCAGACCTCCCAACTTCGCAATTTCAACAAAAATCACACTGTGTGAAGAGGGGAGAGACTTAAAAAAAAAAGAAAAGATTGCTGGGGTTTTGCTGATGTCCTGGGGTGTTTTCACACCCATTAATTGACGTCAGCAGTTGTATGCCTCAGAAAACAAGCTGAAAACCATTGTTTACAGCAGTTTCAGCTCGTTGTTCCTGCCACCATGTGATATCGGTTCCTCACCGGGTGACCGTGTAATGGGAGCCAACATCATGTGCTACACAGCGACACAAAGATTAATGTGTGGAAATGTCATCACCTAATGTATTGATTTGTTTTGATCGTATTAAAATGTTTGTTTCCACCACACTTCAGAATTACCAAAAAATGTGCTTCCTTGTACTGTTCCAATTCTGATATATTCTGAAATATTTGCACAGTTCATTATCAAACATTTTAAATTTGTTTTGTGTTAGAAAAAACAAATAAGATCGTACAGCTTTCCTCAAAACACCCCCCCAGTAGCCAGCATGGTTGTCACATAAATCCTCTCACTTTGAAATTAGAGAAAGAAAAGTAAACACCAAGCTCACTGGTAGACAGAGGCTGTCATTTGACCCCTGCCTTTGAATGCCAGAAAATGTGACAAGATAAGAACAAGATTGAAAGGCCTGTTTACAGAAATCCAGTACTGGTGGAAGAATACAGGAAATAGGGTTTGGGCAGCAAAAGGAAGAAACTCAAGCTGGACATCCTAAAACAGATAGAGCAAGCAAACAGAAAGCAAGCAAATGTGAGTAACAAAACACAAAGTCAATGGTAAGCAATGGGCTGAAAGCATTTCCAGGGAAGCTTTCAGAACGTTCTCAAGATGTTGTTATCAAACCAGATAGCTACATATTCTGGTAGGCTTCGACCTAAAAATCAATAGTGACAATGTTTTCATCTTAGATTAGGTTGACAATAATGATGAATCCATAATAAGTACTGGCATAATGACAGTATATATAGCATCAACCCTAACCATAGCCCTTACCACATTCCTAATCATATGTCTACCACTAACTCCTAAACTAACACTATTTAACTTCAATCGCAACACTATCTATAACTTGCACTACCTCTACCTTGCAGAAATTGATTTGACAAAGAACTGTTGCAGGAAAAGCACTTCATTGAAAACTGAATTCTAGAAGGGCTGGATGGTTGCTGTGACCCGCTCAGCATTTGCCAATTTGTTTGTGACATAAACAAAACAATGAAATTACCTTTACTTGGAGGAATACTCCCTCTTGTGCATTGGAGCCATTGTTGATTTTCCCTACCAATGTTTTGCATGCATACATGCAAAGGAATGTCTGCACAGTACGGCCTTGTGGCACACATGGTGCTACAAATTATAATGTTCCGGTGGAACCAACAAGGCGCCAGCACAAAGTAGTTCACCAACTCAAAGATGAGTGGATGAACCACGAGTTAAGCAAGGTAAGAACATTGTTGAATTTTAAATGAGTCACTAAGGCCCTCATTATGACATTGGTGGTAAATCCCACTTACCGCCATGCTAAATGCCGCCAACACACCACCACCGCTGCAGATATCCGTTCACCATATTATGACACACACACACCAAACCGTCACTATTCAGCCACAGACACAAATGCGCCACACCAAAGGTCAGCGATAAACTGGAGGTATCAAAACCCACACCGTTATGCCAACAGAACTACGGCCACCACATTATGACTGACGGATCACTACGGCAGACATTCAATAGCGGTAAACCATTGGCGGTACATAGCGCTGCGCTTAAGATACACACATACATGCAAAACAACACTACATTGGTCAATTTAAATAACACACAACTGACACCCATACACACACCACACCCCCACACCACTATAAAACACACACCCACATTACCCAAAACCCTTTATGACTACAAACCATTGGCACAAGACAGACACCACGACCACAGACACACCTACACCTACACCTATACACCACCCATGCACCCCACATTACACACCCCAACACATCACCCTACACACCCTCACCTACACAACTCACATAACTCTCATGGCATCACAAATACACCCCAGATTCTCAGAGGAGGAGCTAAGGGTCATGGTGGAGGAAATCATCAGGGTAGAACCTCAGCTATTTGGAGCACAGATGCAGCAGGTATCCATTGCTAGGAAGATAGAGCTAGGGCGGAGGATCGTGGACAGGGTCAACGCCGTGGGACAGCACCCCAGAACAAGTGACATCATCAGGAAGAGGTGGAACGACCTACAGGGGAAGGTATGTTCCATAGCAGCAAGACACCAGCTCACTATACAGAGGACTGGCGGTGGACCCCCACCTCCTCTCCCACAACTAACAACATGGGAGGAGCAAGTCTTGGCAATCATGCATCCTAAGGGCCTGGTCTCTGGTAAGTCAACTCTCTACTACTAACACCCTCCCACCTGCATGCCATCACTTACCCACACCCTCACTCCCATCACTCCACAACCTCCCACACACCCCACCATCACATGTCACCCATCCCAATGCCAAGCCCTTCATGCACCACCAATGCATGGACATCACTCACAGCCCTGCATGGACACCTATCACCAAAGCATGCACACTAGAGAGAATCAGCTAGCCCACCACATACCAACTATACAAGTTAAAACTGCCAGGGCAAATACAACCAAAGAGGGAAACCCACTGATGCACAATATGTCACACAGAGAAACAATAACACAACATTTACACCCCCACAGGTATCCCAGCCAATGTCACCGGAGAGGAGGTGCCAGCACTATCCAGTCCCCCACTGAAGAGGCCCATAGTGATGAAAGCAACTCTGGTCGCCTGGATCTGGATGACCAACCTGGCCCATTAGGGACCTCTGGACAGTCGATTACCCAGGCCCAGTCACAGACAACCACAGAGTCACCCCATCTGGGAACACCACCACAACACCCACCCAGCGTACCCATACCTCTGTCCCCAGGACACATCAATCAGCAGTGTGACCACCTCTACAGGGACCCCCGGGCACACCTCTTGCCCAAGACAATCAGGGACCTGGGGTCAGTGGCAGTGGGCACACAGTTCAGGGGACAGAGGCACAGGACAGCAGGGACACTGGGAGGACTGCTGTGCACCAGGGGACGACAGGCCCAGGGAACCAACTCTTCAGGAGGCACTCACCGAGATCCTGGGACCCTACCAACATTCCCAGGACACGATGGGTCAGATCCTGGACAATGTGCAGGAGGACAGGTGGCTGCAAGAGGGACAGTACCAGGGGATCAGGGAGGATTTGCAGGCCATCAACACCACCCTGGCCTCCACTGCTGGGGTGCTGGCAGACATGGCCAATATTATGAGGGAGGCAGTCTCACAACAGCGGGCTCCTGCCACTAGCCAGACATCTGAACTGCCTTCCACCTCAGCTGCCGCTAGTGGACAGGAGGTCCCGCCACAGGACCAACCGGTCACCAGCACCCCTCCCCCTACAGGAGGTGAACCACCCCACAAACATTCCCTGAAATCCAGGCAGAAGCCAGAGACTATTGCCAAGACCCCTGCCAGGAAATGAGACTCTCCTGATTGTCACCCTTGTGTCCCACTCAGTCACCCTGTTCACCTTGAACTGCCATTGCTCCCCTTCCTATGTCCCCTTGGACCATGCACCTGTGCTAAAAATAGACTGGAACAATACCCTGGACTTTCCTCCATCATCACCCCATCCCATTGCACATGCTCCTCTTCTTCTTAGCACTTCAATAAACACCCTTTGAAAAAAACACAACAAATTTGTGTAGTATGTATTCGTTTAACCAGGTTCAAACATTGCAATTCAACTGTACAGTAATTGTTCACATAGGAAAGACCTGTAGTTTCCTGCAGTGATCACACCAGGAGCGATAGTGGGGCACCAACATCTGCAAAATGAATTGCCATAGGGTACAGTAAGTGGGCATAGAAGTGGGAAATAACAGAATGCCAGTGCCAATGTTATCCTAAATAATGACAATGAAATGTGAAGTAACACTATCTTACCTGTGTGTCATTGGAAGGATTGTCTGATCACTACTGTTCTGTTGTCCTCATCCTCATCCTCTGCTTCCTCATCCTCACTGTCCACAGGGTCCACTACTGCTACACGGGCATCTCCAGCCTCCTCCTCCTGCAGAAAAGGCACATGGCGTCTCAAGGCAAGGTTGTGCAACATGCAGCATGCCACGATTATCTGGCAGACCTTCTTGGGTGAGTAGCACAGGAATCCACCTTTTAGATGGAGGCACCGAAACCTTGCCCTCAGGTGGCAAAAGGTTCTTTCGATTATCCTTCTGGTTCGGCCATGTGCCTCATTGTAATGTTCTTCTGCCCTTGTCCTGGCATTCCTCGCAGGAGTCAGTAGCCATGATAGGTTGGGGTAACCTGAGTCACCTGTAAATACTGAGGGACAACATTTAACCACACACTATACCATGGCCCACACCATACCCATACACCAATACCTACTGGGTGGGAACCAGGGCTCACCTATTAGCCACACCCTGTGCCTCTGTAGTTGGCCCATCACATTTGGGATGCTGCTATTCCTTAGAATAAAGGCATCATGCACAGGCCCAGGATACTTAGCATTGACATGGGAGATGTACTGGTCCACCAAGCACACCATCTGGACATTCATGGAGTGGAAACTCTTACGATTTCTGAACACCTGTTCATTCTGGTGGGGAGGGACAAATGCAATATGAGTTCCATCAATCACCCCAATTATGTTGGGGATATGTCCCATTGCATAGAAGTCAGCCTTTACTGTGGCCAAATCCTCCACTTGCGGAAAAACAATCTAGCTGCACATGTGTTTAATCAGGGCAGACAACACTCTGGTCAGCACTATTGAGAACATTGGCTATGACATTCCTGCTGCCAAGCCCATTGTCACTTGGAAAGAGCCAGTTGCCAGGAAATGGAGCACAGAGAGGACTTGCACAAGAGGGGGATCCCAGTGGGGTAACGGATAGCAGATATCAGGTCAGGCACCAATTGGGCACACAGCTCTGATTGTGGCCCTGTCAAGTCTATAGTTGAGGATAATGTGCCTGTCCTCCAGTGTTGCCAAGTCCACCTGGGGTCTGTACACGGGGTATGTCTCCATCTCCTATTCATCCTCAGCGGTAGCAGTCTAAAGGACAAAAGAGTGATGAGCCGTCACAAACGGAACATTGGAGCCACAGCAGTACAATGCGTGATGTTAATTTGTAATGGGTAAGTGGGATTTGTCCTGTATGTCCATATTTTAACTGTGACGCAGTTATTATCCAGGGTCTGCCCCCCTGAAATGGCGTCCGCCTGTCCTGTGTGGAGGAACAGGTGAAAGTGAGGTAATTTCGCTGATGTTGTGCGCCGTGTGGGAGGAGGTCGGGAACACCTGTGCAACTCCTCATTGGTTAGCACTGGGCCCTTTGGGGTACAGTGGCCAATGGTGATGTACGCTGGCGGTGATGGTATGCACCGCTGCAGACGTGACCGCCATTTTCTATCTGATCACTCACTTGCTACCTGACCTTCAACAGGAGAGAACCTACACTGCATGTGCTGCTGTGACCTGTGTCTGGAACCTACCTTGGCCCGTGTGACTGGGGAAAGGGCCCTTGCCTTCACCTCGGCGGACTTGGAGCAACTGATGAATGGGGTCCTACCCCATTACGGACTGCTGTATGGGCCTCCAGACCAACAGGTGAGTACACTGTGGGCACGATGCATGTGGCATGAATGCATGGAGTAGTGTGTGTGAAGGCCTCGTGTGGGGGGGTAGGTGTAAGTCTCCTGGGCGGCATACAGGTTGTGTGCTGGGCCATGTGTTTGTAAATGGTGATGTGAAGGGGTATGTATGGTGGGCCAAAAGTGTAACAGGCAGGACTGTCTGACTGATACTATTGTCCTGTGTGTATTTCCTCTGCAGGTCAGCGCCTTCAAAAGAAAGGAATATGGCGTGCCATCGCCAAGGACGTGCGGATCCTGGGGGTCTACGGCAGTCAGAGCACCCAATGTCGGAAACGGTGAGAAGACCTGAGACGATGGGCACGGATGACGGCGGAGGCCCAGCTGGGGATGGCCTTCCAATGAGGAAGGGGTGCCCGTTGAACCCTGACCGCCCTGATGGCCCACATTCTGGTGGTGGCCTATCCTGAGCTGGATGGGCACTTGAGGGCATCACAGCAGCCACAAGGGGGTGAGTACAGTTGGCATCATTACAACTTACGCATGGTAGGGTAGTATCCGGGTGGGGGATGTGTGTCAGTGGGTGCCCCTAGTCAAGGCCTGACATTGCAGAGTAGGTCCCATGGTGCCCAGGCTTCTGAAGTGATCAACGTGCTACCTAGCTCGCAGGCATCCACTACTGGTCAGGGCTTTGTGGGTCCCAGGTGTGCTGCATTTGGTGATGTGTGCCCCTCTTCATGCCTTGGTGGCTAGCAATATAACTGGTATTTCAATGCATAGTGCGTAGGGCTGTTACCTGTGTGTGGGAGTGGTGTGTATGCCAACGGTGGTGTTGGTGCAGGAATTGACCCATTGTATCCTTTGTCTCTCCCCCCCCCCTGTTTGTTTTGTCACCCTGTCCTTATGTGCATTACCATAATCTGGCGGAGGAGCAGAGGCACCGGTGACGGAGGCAGCTGCATCCCACAGGACCCAGGAGGCAGAGTCCACCAACTGTGAGGGCACCAGTGGGACAGAGGGTGAGGGGAGCACCACAGCGGAGACTGGAGGGGACAGTTCGGACACAGATACCTCCTCCGATGGAAGCTCCCTGGTGGTGGCGGACACCCCTGTGACCACCCCAGCTACATGTTCAGCCGCCACCCCCGTACCAGCACTGCCCTCCCAGCAGCCCCTCATTGAGTTTCCCGGGCTCCCTCACCCAGGAGGGTGGGCATCTCCTTCGCCCCAGGCACCTCAGGCCCTGCCCCAGTGAGCCCTGCTGCCCTGAGTGAGGAGGCTATTGACCTCCAGAGATCCAGCTCTGTAGGGCAGTCAACCATTGTGAATGCCACCAGGGTCTGGCAGCCCAAATGCAACAGACTAATGCATTCCTGGAGGGCATTCACACTGACTGAGCGGCCCAACAAAGATCAATCCAGGCTCTGGCCTCCTCTCTGATGGCAGCAATTGTCTCTGTTTCCACCCCCGTATCTAAACAGGGTCCCTGAGCTAGATACAGAGAGTAACACACAGGGAAGCAATACTATAAGTATAACGTAGTTTACTCTCCATTAACATAGCAAACATAGGAATGGAAATCTTAAATTTGAATATACAACATACAATGTATTTCAATTTAGATATTTATTGTAGCTAATTAAACATTCAGTTCGCACATAATATAATCAGCATAGAATCAACCAAAAGAATATAATACAACCCCCTAACCTAAATGAAACATACATATATGAAAACATGAATAACATACCAGTAAATACGCAAAAATAAACAAATAACACAGAACCAACAAAATCACAAAATAGTATACATACAAATTTACAACCGCCTCATACATGAGAGGATATTTAAACAGCACAATAAAGTTACTGCTTTGTTGCTACAATTATGCGTTGTAGTTTAGATTGTATAAAATTCAACATAATAACAGCCAATTCTAGGTTATAATTTCTTGATTCAAATTCTCGTGTTACAGGCCTAATGGTAGCCAATCCTAGTCAGGGCTTCAAATTTGCCAATTTCAACCACTTCATGCCAATGTTCAAGACATGCCAATTTACAAGCCGAATTCGATACAAAGGACAAGCCTTTCGATAACAAGCTGATGCAATGGTCATCCAAGGTAATTTGACTCAGATTAAAGATCGGAATCTCCTTCAGTCCCTCCAATACTGATTGCGTCTTGTTTGTAATGTGTGGTGAGATTGTTCTGAGTTCGGGGGACGATTTCCCCGATTTTGTCTGAATCTTGGTCTGTGATTGAATCTGCGGTGACCTAAAAAACAGGGATTCTGTTGGTACTGTTCCGAATGATTCAGTCTATTGCCATATTCATCTAATTGATATGAACTACCCTCCCCTTCAGATTCAGAAGTATCGGAAAACGTCACCACTTTCTTGGGAACCCACTCCTGTCTTTCCTGTGGTATGGAGGATTGTTTGTAGTACTGGTCAGCAAGATAAGGATATGTCCTCTCCCGGGTGAAATACCTGATATCTTTTTTCAATTTGTCTGATTTCCTCTTTGTCAAATATATATTAAATGATTCCAAATCTGTATTTATCTCCTCTAGCTTTCTTTTGGCTTCCTCCACAGATACTGCTTGCCTGAGCTTGCTTTCAAGTTCCTGAATCCCAGAAAAAAGAGAAGAAGCTACTTCTCTGGCTGTTTCTATAATCAACAGCATGTGATCACGAGAGCATCTATTAGAAATAAGCGACCACTTTTCGAGGAATTGTTTGATCTCAACAAAGAGGCCTGGAATGTTTCTTATTCTTAGGCCGTTTGGGATAGTACCACCCTTAAGATATTCTAAAAGAAATTCAGCGTGTGCTTCAGTCCTGCGGGCTTTCTTTTTTAAATTGAGTAAATTAAGCCAGTCATTGTTCAGGCTGT
Organism: Pleurodeles waltl; assembly: GCF_031143425.1. Classification (NCBI taxonomy): domain Eukaryota; kingdom Metazoa; phylum Chordata; class Amphibia; order Caudata; family Salamandridae; genus Pleurodeles; species Pleurodeles waltl. The sequence continues at coordinate 516,094,913 of NC_090440.1, read as the reverse complement.
TAGAAAATAAGGACTCTGAACTCGAATTGGTACTGGTGCCCACTATTCTTGAAAAATCCTCCTCGGTAAACCCAAAGGTTTTAATACTCTCCATCAAAAAAAACAGATTAAACTAACTCTAAAGAACTTATTGAAAGAGAGAAAAGAATATAAAATAAAGCAAGATATTGGCCCAAGAACAATGTAATCCCAAATAAAAAAAAGGAAAGAAGGTCTGGTGCACAGAAAGACCCTCCCCCTCCAACTTCCTCTTCCCAATCCCAATCCCCTCAACCCCAACCTATCCCAAGCACACAGGCAGACAAGCATGCACACAAGACAACACACAAGAGTGACACAGGCAAACACAAGCACCACACATCATCCCACAGGCACTCACACAAACACCATCCAGATGCAGACATACCAACATCCACAATTTTCACTGTGTCCCCCTCCTCCTCCTCTGCCTCCCTCCCAGTTCTGTCTACACTCACACCTGCATGCACTACATCCTCATCCACTACCAGCATCACCATCACACCTAGCAGAACACACATCCCAATGGCAAAGACCTCCACAACTGCCATGCACACGTCCCCTGTGTCCTCTCCCACTGTGTCTCCCCCCCCCCTAGAGTACACAAACACAAGCACTCACACACCCAACACCCATCCACCTCACAACAGCATTCAGCCCATGCACCTACACCCAGAATCAGCAGACAGACATTTCCTACAACCACTCCCTCTTCCTCCACTCCCAAACCTTCTCCCTCTTCCCGCCCCAATGTCCCTGAGAAGTTTTTCCTCTCCACCATTGACCTCTTCCCTACCCCTACCCCCCCGTCCCTCACGTCTGGCCAGGGTGGCAAAAACCAAAGCAAGCACCTCAGCCACCCAGTCCATGGGCCCAGTAGTCTTCACACCCACTCGTGGTGGGAAAGGATCCAGGTCACCTGTGCAAAGGGTGAAGGAGCCTGCACCAGGCAGCCTCAAGGAAAGGGTGCCTACCCCACCTGCTGCCAGGAAGGGCATGAAGCCAGCCCTAGCTGCTGCCAGGAAGGGCAAGGAGCCAGCCCCAGCTGCTACCAGGAAGGGCAAGGAGCCAGGGGCAGGGACTCAGAAGGAGCCCCTACCACCAACCATGGTTGTGCAGCTGTCCGAGGCTGCAGGGGATGGGCAGGAGCTTCCCCCCACCACCACCAGCAACAGCACCACCACCAGCAGTGGGCAGTCATCCGAGGCTGCAGGGGATGGGTGGAGCTTAGCCCCCACCAGCAGCAGCAGCATCACCACCACTACTACCACCACTGAGCAGCTGTCCGAGTCTGCAGGGGATGGGCTGGAGCTTCCCCCCACCACCAGCAGCAGCACCACCACTACTACCACTGAGCGGCCGTCACCGCCGGTGGACGGTATGTAGTCCAGCATGCATGGGCTGCTGTGCGGCCTGCACCCTGCAAATCCAGTGGTTATGACAACCAACTGAGAGACTGTGACCTTGCACTCCCTAGGATCAAGAGCACAGGGCACAATGCCCCCTCCTGAACCAGTGGGTAAGACACCCACCAACCCCAGCTTCCCCAGGATCAAGAGCACAGGGCACGACGCCCCCTCCACAACCAGTGGGTAAGACACCCACCAACCCCAGCCTCCCCAGGATCAAGAGCACAGGGCACGATGCCCCCTCCAGAACCAGTGGGTAAGACACCTACCAACCCCAGCCTCCCCAGGATCAAGAGCACAGGGCACGATGCCCCCTCCAGAACCAGTGGGCAAGACACCCACCAACCCCAGCCTCCCCAGATTAAGAGCATAGGGCACAATGCCCCCTCCAGAACCAGTGGGCAAAACACCCACTCGAGAGACTGTGGCCCATTACTCCCCAGGACCAAGCACAGGGCACGATACCCCCTCCAGAGCCAGCGGGCAAGTCACCCACTTGAGAGACTGTGGCCTTGCACTCCCCAGGACCAAGCACAGGGCATGTTGCCCCCTCCAGAGCCAGTGGGCAAGTCACCCATTTGAGAGACTGTGGCCTTGCACCCCCAGGACCAAGCACAGGGCATGTTGTCCCCTCCATAACCAGTGGTCTTCTTTCATCTGCCGGCTGAAGGGCCCCCCATTCCCCGTCCCCCTGAGGTGCCTGCCTATTTTCCAAATTATACCCCTCCAGTGTTCTCTCCATCTTGCTGCAGGTGACAAGTGGGGCCTTGGACTTTGGCCTGTGGCCCACGTACAATGAGGAGTGGGCAGTGTCCCTTGAACTGTACATATGCATTTTCTTATTTCTACTGTTAATCTCATTACATTCATTTTTGCGAAATTATTTTGACCTTGCCTTATTCATCAGGGTTATGGGGTAAATATGTTTTATTACTGCATCTGATTGTGTGTATGGTGATTGGGTGGGGGGGTGTTGTGCATTTGTGTGTGTCACTCTCTTTCTCCTCCCACTTCCCTTATGTACTAGGCGGCTGTACTCACTGTCGTCGTCTTTGCCGTTGTTGGTGTTCGTGGTGGAGCAGGACGTAGAAGAGCATTGGGAAGACATGCAGCTCGTGCTCCATGTCAGTGTGGTTGTTCCCTGTCTCTCCAAAGGTGAGTCCTTTCCCTTCTGTGCAGTGTTTCCGCAAGGCTTTTGATGTTGTTGATACTGCCCCGGAAAAGGTGGCAGTTTCCGGTGTCTTAATACAGTGGGGGGGAACATTGGCTTCCACCTGGATGTAGGTAGGCTGTTATTTCCGCCCTAGTGGTCGGTGTGGTAAAGTGGCTGTCTATCTGAGATATCATCGCTATGGTCATAATTTGGCGGTAGTTACCGCCAGCCTGTTGGCGGTATTACTGCCACTTTATCACCGACTGCCAGGGTTGTAATGAGCACCTAAATTTATTGTGAGGGAGCCAAACTCAGCACAAACATCTCTGTCGAACCAATCTTTCCTTGTCCTGAGCAATTATTAATAATTCACTGGAATTCACCATAAAATCAGAGCAACAACTAATATGAACCACACTTCTTCCTGATGAGCAATCACATAAAAAATGAATTTTTTACTTTGCCTTTAATTAGGGTGACCAGATTTTGAGGAGCAAAAACCGGGACAGGACAGACATAAAAGAAGGACTAAAGACATTACTCTCATTTTTATATTTGGCATGTCAATTTTTTTTGCTTAGCTTTGTGAATGTGTGCCTATGTGTGTGCATGTGTATGTATATATATATATGCACACACAAACACACACATTTACAAGACTACATATATAAAATTAGCTATGGCTTGACTTTACACCCTGCACTCCCAACCTGCCCCCACCCACCTCTCCCTGCTCCCTACTCTGTCTCGCTGCTGGGAGCAGACAGACTGTGTTGCCTGACAGTAACAGATAAAATACTTTAATGATTTCATACTGTGTAGGCCTCTTAAACTTATGCATCCCTAGATGATCTGACTTTTGTCCCAAAAAACGGGACATTTATTTAATAATCTGACCTTTGTCCCAAAAACTGGGACATTTATTTAAAATTAAGAGAAGCGTTGGGACACCGAGACAGTCCTCTAAAAACCGGGACTCTCCGGGGAAATCCGGGACGACTGGTCACCCTACCTTTAATGGAGGAGTGCATTTCTGAGCCTTCTTTCTGCCCATCTTTTCAATTTTCCCTGTGCTTTCTACGCTATCTGCAAGTACCCTTGTTAGGCTTAATTGCAATCAATTGCGAGTATTTATTTTAACCCCTATTCTCAATGAGTTATCATCATTTATAAAGTTACCTCCACCCTGAACTGATCAATATAACTCCATCTATGCACTCTCAGGGGGAAGCAAAGTTCAGCTTTAAAATGGAATGAGTCTAGAGGCATCTAAACGTTCTCTTAACAGTAGATTTAAATATGCTCATCACCCTTTCCAAGGGAGTGTAAAGTACTTTGTGATCATGTCCCTCACTCTCTAATTTAAGGAATTCCACATCTGCCTAATTTGTGCATCCACAGACTTCACGTCCTTCTCTTTCTCCAGCCTTCTTCCTCTTAAATATCCCACCAGAGTCCAGTATGCCCACAATTTCAGCAGATTTCGAGACTGACGCAGGAGTCTAATCCCCAATTTGCGCTTTCCCTGCCCCACCTGCAGAACTCCCTTCTGCAACCAAGTTGTTTTAATAGAGAACAATTTAAATATTGCAGTAATAGCTTGACACTCCCTATATTGCAACTCCCACTGAAAGGCACATTCCCACACAATAACCCTCAGACAGTTAAACCAATCCTTGCTTCTAGGATGGGAGATTTTAGCCCGACCATAAACCACCACTTTTCTGTGACCCATGCTAGCTGTTGTGACACCTCTAGGGAAAAAGCAACTAGTATCTGTCCCATGATCCGAGTGCCCTCTCCTCCAAGATCAGCATTTTCCTATGAGTAGTGAGATCTCTCTATGCAGACCTCAAGAGTACTTGGTCTACACTGTTCTCTCTAGAAAAGTCTGGAAGCTCCTGCTTCTCTCTTCCTATGCAGGGTCCGCCTCCATTTCTACTAAATGATGCAGCAGTATGCAGAACCAGTACTGCTCTCACCAAGGAAGACACTGAGAACCTGCTAATTGAATGTGATGGGGGAAATACCCTCAAAATGCTAATGGGATCTCTTCTTTTATTCCCACAGCTTACAGCACAAGGGAAAAGCCACAATATATCCCACCGATGGGGATCGCCTAAACAATCTGAAATTAAAACAATGACCGCAATGAGAAGGACTACACAGTCTTCTCTCAACTACCTCCTGCACATTGTGGGACACAGATGGGCCTGTTAATGGGGTGTATGATGATTTGGGCATGCAGGGGTGCCTGTCCTCATAGTAGTGCTATTGAACAATTATGCCTGCTTGATTGTTCAATAGCAGCTGTGGCCAACGTAGTACCAGCTCCACTTTGGGCGGTATTTTATTGTGAACTTGTTGCTTTTCCTGACTGCACTGACTACCATACCAGCACACCTTCGTTTGCTTTGTATTATTATATCTGTTTGAAAAACAATAAAAATGTTTTTAAAAATCTATCCCCCGTACAAATGAAACACATGCTTGGAACTGCATTTTGATCATCTCCAATAACCTTCACCTACTATTCCTCTCTCAAACATGGCCGAATAAATCCTCTCAAGTTTCACCTCTTCCTTCATTTAGAATACTATCATCGAACTTGACCAGACTGAGAAAACTGGTGCGGGTAGCAAATACCCACACAGTCCCTATAACCCCTTCGCTGCCAGGCCTTTTCCCCCTCCTGTGCCGAGCCTTTTTTTGGCTATTTGGAGCAGTTCGCGCTTAGGCCCTCATAACTTTTTGTTCACGTAAGCTACCCACGCCAAATTTGCGTCCTTTTTTTCCAACATCCTAGGGATTCTAGAGGTACCCAGACTTTGTGGGTTCCCCAGAAGGAGTCCAAGAAATTAGCCAAAAAACAGTGAAAATTTAGTTTTTTTTAAAAAAATTGGAAAAATGGGCTGCAGAAGAAGGCTTGTGGTTTTTTCCTTGAAAAGGGCATCAACAAAGGGTTTGCAGTGATAAAATCACCAGCTTCCCAGCTTTCAGGAACAGGCAGACTTGAATCAGAAAACCCAATTTTTCAACACAATTTTGGCATTTTACTGGGACATACCCCATTTTTACGATTTTTTGTGCTTTCAGCCTCCTTCCAGTCAGTGACAGAAATGGGCATGAAACCAATGCTGGATCCCAGAAACCGCAACATTTCTGAAAAGTAGACAAAATTCTGAATTCAGCAAGGGGTAATTTGTGTAGATCCTACAAGGGTTTCCTACAGAAAATAACAACTGAAAAAGAAAAATATTGAAATTGAGGTGAAAAAAACATCAATTTTTCTCTAAGTTTTACTCTGTAATTTTTTCCTGCAATGTCAGATTTTCGAAAGCAATATACCGTTACGTCTGCTGGACTCTTCTGGTTGCGGGGATATATAGGGCTTGTAGGTTCATCAAGAACTCTAGGTACCCAGGGCCAATAAATGACCTGCACCCTGCAGTGGGTTTTCATTCTATGCCGGGTATACAGCAATTCATTTGCTGAAATATAAAGAGTAAAAAATAGCTATCAAGAAAACCTTTGTATTTCCAAAATGGGCACAAGATAAGGTGTGAGAAGCAGTGGTTATTTGCACATCTCTGAATACCAGGGTGCCCATACTAGCATGTGAATTACAGGGCATTTCTAAAATAGATGTCTTTTTTACACACTGTCTTACATTTGGAAAGGAAAAATGTAGAGAAAGACAAGGGGCAATAACACTTGCTTTGCTATTCTATGTTCCCCCAAGTCTCCCGATAAAAATTATACCTCACTTGTGTGGGTAGGCCTAGCGCCCGCGACAGGATACGCCCCAAAACCCAACGTGGACACATCGCAGAAAACAGACCTGTTTTTAGCAAAGTGCCTACCTGTAGATTTTGGCCTGTAGCTCAGCCGCCACCTAGGGAAACCTACCAAACCTGTGCATTTCTGAAACCTAGAGACCTAGGGGAATCCAAGATGGGGTGACTTGTGTGGCTGGCACCAGGTTCTGTTACCTAGAATCCTTTGCAAACCTCAAAATTTGGCTAAAAAAACACATGTTCCTCACATTTCTGTGGCAGAAAGTTCTGGAATCTGAGAGGAGCCACACATTTCCTTCCACCCAGCGTTCCCCCACGTCTCCCGATAAAAATGATACCTCACTTGTGTGGGTAGGCCTAGCGCCCGCGACAGGAAACGCCCCAAAGCGCAACGTGGACACATCACAGAAAACAGACCTGTTTTTAGCAAAGTGCCTACCTGTAGATTTTGGCCTGTAGCTCAGCCGCCACCTAGGGAAACCTACCAAACCTGTGCATTTCTGAAAACTAGAGACCTAGGGGAATCCAAGATGGGGTGACTTGTGTGGCTGGGACCAGGTTCTGTTACCCAGAATCCTTTGCAAACCTCAAAATGTGGCTAAAAAAACACATGTTCCTCACATTTCTGTGGCAGAAAGTTCTGGAATCTGAGAGGAGCCACAAATTTCCTTCCACCCAGCGTTCCCCCACGTCTCCCGATAAAAATGATACCTCACTTGTGTGGGTAGGCCTAGCGCCCACGACAGGAAACGCCCCAAAGCGCAACGTAGACACAACCAAATTTTTGAAGGAATACAGAGGTGTTTTTTGCAAAGTGCCTACCTGTAGATTTTGGCCTGTAGCTCAGCCGCCACCTAGGGAAACCTACCAAACCTGTGCATTTCTGAAAACTAGAGACCTGGGGGAATCCAAGATGGGGTGACTTGTGTGTCTGGGACCAGGTTCTGTTACCCAGAATCCTTTGCAAACCTCAAAATGTGGCTAAAAAAACACATGTTCCTCTCATTTCTGTGGCAGGAAGTTCTGGAATCTGAGAGGAGCCACAAATTTCCTTCCACCCAGCGTTCCCCCACGTCTCCCGATAAAAATGATACCTCACTTGTGTGGGTAGGCCTAGCGCCCGCGACAGGAAACGCCCCAAAGCGCAACGTGGACACATCACAGAAAATAGACCTGTTTTTAGCAAAGTGCCTACCTGTGGATTTTGGCCTGTAGCTCAGCCGCCACCTAGGGAAACCTACCAAACCTGTGCATTTCTGAAAACTAGAGACCTAGGGGAATCCAAGATGGGGTGACTTGTGTGGCTGGGACCAGGTTCTGTTACCCAGAATCCTTTGCAAACCTCAAAATTTGGCTAAAAAAACACATGTTCCTCACATTTCTGTGGTAGAAAGTTCTGGAATCTGAGAGGAGCCACAAATTTCCTTCCACCCAGCGTTCCCCCACGTCTCCCGATACAAATGATACCTCACTTGTGTGGGTAGGCCTAGCGCCCACGACAGGAAACGCCCCAAAGCGCAACGTGGACACAACCAAATTTTTGAAGGAAAACAGAGGTGTTTTTTGCAAAGTGCCTACCTGTAGATTTTGGCCTGTAGCTCAGCCGCCACCTAGGGAAACCTACCAAACCTGTGCATTTCTGAAAACTAGAGACCTTGGGAAATCCAAGATGGGGTGACTTGTGTGTCTGGGACCAGGTTCTGTTACCCAGAATCCTTTGCAAACCTCAAAATGTGGCTAAAAAAACACATGTTCCTCACATTTCTGTGGCTGAAAGTTCTGGAATCTGAGAGGAGCCACAAATTTCCTTCCACCCAGCGTTCCCCCACGTCTCCCGATAAAAATGATACCTCACTTGTGTGGGTAGGCCTAGCGCCCGCGACAGGAAACGCCCCAAAGCGCAACGTGGACACATCACAGAAAATAGACCTGTTTTTAGCAAAGTGCCTACCTGTGGATTTTGGCCTGTAGCTCAGCCGCCACCTAGGGAAACCTACCAAACCTGTGCATTTCTGAAAACTAGAGACCTAGGGGAATCCAAGATGGGGTGACTTGTGTGGCTGGGACCAGGTTCTGTTACCCAGAATCCTTTGCAAACCTCAAAATTTGGCTAAAAAAACACATGTTCCTCACATTTCTGTGGCAGAAAGTTCTGGAATCTGAGAGGAGCCACAAATGTCCTTCCACCCAGCGTTCCCCCACGTCTCCCGATAAAAATGATAACTCACTTGTGTGGGTAGGCCTAGCGCCCACGACAGGAAACGCCCCAAAGCGCAACGTGGACACAACCACATTTTTGAAGGAAAACAGAGGTGTTTTTTGCAAAGTGCCTACCTGTAGATTTTGGCCTGTAGCTCAGCCGCCACCTAGGGAAACTTACCAAACCTGTGCATTTCTGAAAACTAGAGACCTAGGGGAATCCAAGATGGGGTGACTTGTGTGGCTGGGACCAGGTTCTGTTACCCAGAATCCTTTGCAAACCTCAAAATGTGGCTAAAAAAACACATGTTCCTCACATTTCTGTGGCAGAAAGTTCTGGAATCTGAGAGGAGCCACAAATTTCCTTCCACCCAGCGTTCCCCCACGTCTCCCGATAAAAAAGATACCTCACTTGTGTGGGTAGGCCTAGCGCCCGCGACAGGAAACGCCCCAAAGCGCAACGTGGACACATCACAGAAAACAGACCTGTTTTTAGCAAAGTGCCTACCTGTGGATTTTGGCCTGTAGCTCAGCCGCCACCTAGGGAAACCTACCAAACCTGTGCATTTCTGAAAACTAGAGACCTAGGGGAATCTAAAATGGGGTGACTTGTGTGGCTGGGACCAGGTTCTGTTACCCAGAATCCTTTGCAAACCTCAAAATTTGGCTAAAAAAAACACATGTTCCTCACATTTCTGTGGCAGAAAGTTCTGGAATCTGAGAGGAGCCACAAATTTCCTTCCACCCAGCGTTCCCCCACGTCTCCCGATAAAAATGATACCTCACTTGTGTGGGTAGGCCTAGCGCCCACGACAGGAAACGCCCCAAAGCGCAACGTGGACCCAACCAAATTTTTGAAGGAAAACAGAGGTGTTTTTTGCAAAGTGCCTACCTGTAGATTTTGGCCTGTAGCTCAGCCGACACCTAGGGAAACCTACCAAACCTGTGCATTTCTGAAAACTAGAGACCTAGGGGAATCCAGGATGGGGTGACTTGTGTGGCTGGGACCAGGTTCTGTTACCCAGAATCCTTTGCAAACCTCAAAATGTGGCTAAAAAAACACATGTTCCTCACATTTCTGTGGCAGAAAGTTCTGGAATCTGAGAGGAGCCACAAATTTCCTTCCACCCAGCATTCCCCCACGTCTCCCGATTAAAATAATACCTCACTTGTGTGGGTAGGCCTAGCGCCCACGACAGGAAACGCCCCAAAGCGCAACGTGGACACATCACAGAAAACAGACCTGTTTTTAGCAAAGTGCCTACCTGTGGATTTTGGCCTGTAGCTCAGCCGCCACCTAGGGAAACCTACTAAACCTGTGCATTTCTGAAAACTAGAGACCTAGGGGAATCCAAGATGGGGTGCCTTGTGTGGCTGGGACCAGCTTCTGTTACCCAGAATCCTTTGCAAACCTCAAAATTTGGCTAAAAAAACACATGTTCCTCACATTTCTGTGGCAGAAAGTTCTGGAATCTGAGAGGAGCCACAAATTTCCTTCCACCCAGCGTTCCACCACATCTCCCGATAAAAATGATACCTCACTTGTGTGGGTAGGCCTAGCGCCCACGACAGGAAACGCCCCAAAGCGCAACGTGGACACAACCAAATTTTTGAAGGAAAACAGAGGTGTTTTTTGCAAAGTGCCTACCTGTAGATTTTGGCCTGTAGCTCAGCCGCCACCTAGGGAAACCTACCAAACCTGTGCATTTCTGAAAACTAGAGACCTAGGGGAATCCAAGATGGGGTGACTTGTGTGGCTCGGACCAGGTTCTGTTACCCAGAATCCTTTGCAAACCTCAAAATGTGGCTAAAAAAACACATGTTCCTCACATTTCTGTGGCAGAAAGTTCTGGAATCTGAGAGGAGCCACAAATTTCCTTCCACCCAGCGTTCCCCCACGTCTCCCGATAAAAATGATACCTCACTTGTGTGGGTAGGCCTAGCGCCCACGACAGGAAACGCCCCAAAGCGCAACGTGGACACAACCAAATTTTTGAAGGAAAACAGAGGTGTTTTTTGCAAAGTGCCTACCTGTAGATTTTGGCCTGTAGCTCAGCCGCCACCTAGGGAAACCTACCAAACCTGTGCATTTCTGAAAACTAGAGACCTTGGGGAATCCAAGATGGGGTGACTTGTGTGTCTGGGACCAGGTTCTGTTACCCAGAATCCTTTGCAAACCTCAAAATGTGGCTAAAAAAACACATGTTCCTCACATTTCTGTGGCAGAAAGTTCTGGAATCTGAGAGGAGCCACAAATGTCCTTCCACCCAGCGTTCCCCCACGTCTCCCGATAAAAATGATACCTCACTTGTGTGGGTAGGCCTAGCGCCCACGACAGGAAACGCCCCAAAGCGCAACGTGGACACAACCACATTTTTGAAGGAAAACAGAGGTGTTTTTTGCAAAGTGCCTACCTGTAGATTTAGGCCTGTAGCTCAGCCGCCACCTAGGGAAACTTACCAAACCTGTGCATTTCTGAAAACTAGAGACCTAGGGGAATCCAAGATGGGGTGACTTGTGTGGCTGGGATCAGGTTCTGTTACCCAGAATCCTTTGCAAACCTCAAAATGTGGCTAAAAAAACACATGTTCCTCACATTTCTGTGGCAGAAAGTTCTGGAATCTGAGAGGAGCCACAAATTTCCTTCCACCCAGCGTTCCCCCACGTCTCCCGATAAAAATGATACCTCACTTGTGTGGGTAGGCCTAGCGCCCGCGACAGGAAACGCCCCAAAGCGCAACGTGGACACATCACAGAAAACAGACCTGTTTTTAGCAAAGTGCCTACCTGTGGATTTTGGCCTGTAGCTCAGCCGCCACCTAGGGAAACCTACCAAACCTGTGCATTTCTGAAAACTAGAGACCTAGGGGAATCTAAAATGGGGTGACTTGTGTGGCTGGGACCAGGTTCTGTTACCCAGAATCCTTTGCAAACCTCAAAATTTGGCTAAAAAAACACATGTTCCTCACATTTCTGTGGCAGAAAGTTCTGGAATCTGAGAGGAGCCACAAATGTCCTTCCACCCAGCGTTCCCCCACGTCTCCCGATAAAAATGATACCTCACTTGTGTGGGTAGGCCTAGCGCCCACGACAGGAAACGCCCCAAAGCGCAACGTGGACACAACCACATTTTTGAAGGAAAACAGAGGTGTTTTTTGCAAAGTGCCTACCTGTAGATTTTGGCCTGTAGCTCAGCCGCCACCTAGGGAAACTTACCAAACCTGTGCATTTCTGAAAACTAGAGACCTAGGGGAATCCAAGATGGGGTGACTTGTGTGGCTGGGACCAGGTTCTGTTACCCAGAATCCTTTGCAAACCTCAAAATGTGGCTAAAAAAACACATGTTCCTCACATTTCTGTGGCAGAAAGTTCTGGAATCTGAGAGGAGCCACGAATTTCCTTCCACCCAGCGTTCCCCCACGTCTCCCGATAAAAATGATACCTCACTTGTGTGGGTAGGCCTAGCGCCCGCGACAGGAAACGCCCCAAAGCGCAACGTGGACACATCACAGAAAACAGACCTGTTTTTAGCAAAGTGCCTACCTGTGGATTTTGGCCTGTAGCTCAGCCGCCACCTAGGGAAACCTACCAAACCTGTGCATTTCTGAAAACTAGAGACCTAGGGGAATCTAAAATGGGGTGACTTGTGTGGCTGGGACCAGGTTCTGTTACCCAGAATCCTTTGCAAACCTCAAAATTTGGCTAAAAAAAACACATGTTCCTCACATTTCTGTGGCAGAAAGTTCTGGAATCTGAGAGGAGCCACAAATTTCCTTCCACCCAGCGTTCCCCCACGTCTCCCGATAAAAATGATACCTCACTTGTGTGGGTAGGCCTAGCGCCCACGACAGGAAACGCCCCAAAGCGCAACGTGGACACAACCAAATTTTTGAAGGAAAACAGAGGTGTTTTTTGCAAAGTGCCTACCTGTAGATTTTGGCCTGTAGCTCAGCCGACACCTAGGGAAACCTACCAAACCTGTGCATTTCTGAAAACTAGAGACCTAGGGAATCCAGGATGGGGTGACTTGTGTGGCTGGGACCAGGTTCTGTTACCCAGAATCCTTTGCAAACCTCAAAATGTGGCTAAAAAAACACATGTTCCTCACATTTCTGTGGCAGAAAGTTCTGGAATCTGAGAGGAGCCACAAATTTCCTTCCACCCAGCATTCGCCCACGTCTCCCGATAAAAATAATACCTCACTTGTGTGGGTAGGCCTAGCGCCCACGACAGGAAACGCCCCAAAGCGCAACGTGGACACATCACAGAAAACAGACCTGTTTTTAGCAAAGTGCCTACCTGTGGATTTTGGCCTGTAGCTCAGCCGCCACCTAGGGAAACCTACTAAACCTGTGCATTTCTGAAAACTAGAGACCTAGGGGAATCCAAGATGGGGTGCCTTGTGTGGCTGGGACCAGGTTCTGTTACCCAGAATCCTTTGCAAACCTCAAAATTTGGCTAAAAAAACACATGTTCCTCACATTTCTGTGGCAGAAAGTTCTGGAATCTGAGAGGAGCCACAAATTTCCTTCCACCCAGCGTTCCACCACGTCTCCCGATAAAAATGATACCTCACTTGTGTGGGTAGGCCTAGCGCCCACGACAGGAAACGCCCCAAAGCGCAACGTGGACACAACCAAATTTTTGAAGGAAAACAGAGGTGTTTTTTGCAAAGTGCCTACCTGTAGATTTTGGCCTGTAGCTCAGCCGCCACCTAGGGAAACCTACCAAACCTGTGCATTTCTGAAAACTAGAGACCTTGGGGAATCCAAGATGGGGTGACTTGTGTGTCTGGGACCAGGTTCTGTTACCCAGAATCCTTTGCAAACCTCAAAATGTGGCTAAAAAAACACATGTTCCTCACATTTCTGTGGCAGAAAGTTCTGGAATCTGAGAGGAGCCACAAATTTCCTTCCACCCAGCGTTCCCCCACGTCTCCCGATAAAAATGATACCTCACTTGTGTGGGTAGGCCTAGCGCCCGCGACAGGAAACGCCCCAAAGCGCAACGTGGACACATCACAGAAAATAGACCTGTTTTTAGCAAAGTGCCTACCTTTGGATTTTGGCCTGTAGCTCAGCCGCCACCTAGGGAAACCTACCAAACCTGTGCATTTCTGAAAACTAGAGACCTAGGGGAATCCAAGATGGGGTGACTTGTGTGGCTGGGACCAGGTTCTGTTACCCAGAATCCTTTGCAAACCTCAAAATTTGGCTAAAAAAACACATGTTCCTCACATTTCTGTGGCAGAAAGTTCTGGAATCTGAGAGGAGCCACAAATGTCCTACCACCCAGCGTTCCCCCATGTCTCCCGATAAAAATGATACCTCACTTGTGTGGGTAGGCCTAGCGCCCACGACAGGAAACGCCCCAAAGCGCAACGTGGACCCAACCAAATTTTTGAAGGAAAACAGAGGTGTTTTTTGCAAAGTGCCTACCTGTAGATTTTGGCCTGTAGCTCAGCCGCCCCCTAGGGAAACCTACCAAACCTGTGCATTTCTGAAAACTAGAGACCTAGGGGAATCCAAGATGGGGTGACTTGTGTGGCTGGGACCAGGTTCTGTTACCCAGAATCCTTTGCAAACCTCAAAATGTGGCTAAAAAAACACATGTTCCTCACATTTCTGTGGCAGAAAGTTCTGGAATCTGAGAGGAGCCACAAATTTCCTTCCACCCAGCGTTCCCCCACGTCTCCCGATAAAAATTATACCTCACTTGTGTGGGTAGGCCTAGCGCCCGCGACAGGAAACGCCCCAAAGCGCAACGTGGACACATCACAGAAAACAGACCTGTTTTTAGCAAAGTGCCTACCTGTGGATTTTGGCCTGTAGCTCAGCCGCCACCTAGGGAAACCTACCAAACCTGTGCATTTCTGAAAACTAGAGACCTAGGGGAATCTAAGATGGGGTGACTTGTGTGGCTGGGACCAGGTTCTGTTACCCAGAATCCTTTGCAAACCTCAAAATTTGGCTAAAAAAACACATGTTCCTCACATTTCTGTGGCAGAAAGTTCTGGAATCTGAGAGGAGCCACAACTTTCCTTCCACCCAGCGTTCCCCCACGTCTCCCGATAAAAATGATACCTCACTTGTGTGGGTAGGCCTAGCGCCCACGACAGGAAACGCCCCAAAGCGCAACGTGGACACAACTAAATTTTTGAAGGAAAACAGAGGTGTTTTTTGCAAAGTGCCTACCTGTAGATTTTGGCCTGTAGCTCAGCCGCCACCTAGGGAAACCTACCAAACCTGTGCATTTCTGAAAACTAGAGACCTAGGAGAATCCAGGATGGGGTGACTTGTGTGGCTGGGACCAGGTTCTGTTACCCAGAATCGTTTGCAAACCTCAAAATGTGGCTAAAAAAACACATGTTCCTCACATTTCTGTGGCAGAAAGTTCTGGAATCTGAGAGGAGCCACAAATTTCCTTCCACCCAGCATTCCCCCACGTCTCCGATAAAAATAATACCTCACTTGTGTGGGTAGGCCTAGCGCCCGCGACAGGAAACGCCCCAAAGCGCAACGTGGACACATCACAGAAAACAGACCTGTTTTTAGCAAAGTGCCTACCTGTGGATTTTGACCTCTAGCTCAGCCGCCACCTAGGGAAACCTACCAAACCTGTGCATTTCTGAAAACTAGAGACCTGGGGGAATCCAAGATGGGGTGATTTGTGTTGCTCGCACCAGGTTCTGTTACCCAGAATCCTTTGCAAACCTCAAAATTTGGCTAAAAAAACACATGTTCCTCACATTTCTGTGGCAGAAAGTTCTGGAATCTGAGAGGAGCCACAAATTTCCTTCCACCCAGCGTTCCCCCACGTCTCCCGATAAAAATGATACCTCACTTGTGTGGGTAGGCCTAGCGCTCGCGACAGGAAATGGCCCAAAACACAACGTAGACACATCACATTTTTTCATAGAAAACAGTGCCTACGTGTGGATTTTGGCCTCTAGCTCAGCCGGCACCTGGGGAAACCTAGCAAACCAGCGCATTTTTGAAAACTAGAGACCTAGGGGAATCCAAGATGGGGTGATTTGCGGGGCTCTGACCAGGTTCTGTTACCCAGAATCCTTTGCAAACATCAAAATCTGGGCAAAAAAACACTTTTTCCTCTCATTTCGGTGACAGAAAGTTCTGGAATCTGAGAGGAGCCACAAATGTCCTTCCACCCAGCGTTCCCCTAAGTCTCTCCATAAAAATGGTACCTCACTTGTGTGGGTAGGCCTAGCGCCCACGAAAGGAAATGGCCCAAAACACAACGTGGACACAACATATTTTTTCACAGAAAACAGAGGTGTTTTTTGCAAAGTGCCTACATGTGGATTTTGGCCTCTAGCTCAGCCGGCCCCGGGGGGGGGGGAAATGCCCTAAAATAAATTTGACCCCCCACCCCCCAAACCCCCCTGCCCAGGTGCGACCCTTGCCTACGTGGTCGCTACCCGTGCGTGACATTGGCGCCAAAAAACAAATTCCCGGTGCCTAGTGGTTTCTGCCCCCTTGGGGGCAGATTGACCTAAAATCGACCAATCTGCCCCCAAAGGGGGCAGAAATGCTCTAAATACAGTTTGCCCCCCAGGGAAGCGACCCTTGTCTGATGGGTCGCTCCCCATCTCTAAAAAAACAAACAAACAAAAAACAAAAAAAAACAAAAAAACATTTGCCCTGGCGCCTAGAGGTTTCTGCCCCCAGGGGGGGGCAGAAATGGCCTAAAATAAATTTGCCCCCCAAAACCCCCCCTACCCCCCCACCTCGGAGCGACCCTTGCCTACTGGGTCGTTCCCCCTGCGTGACATTGGCGCCAAAAAACGAATCCCCGGTGCCTAGTGGTTGCAGATTGACCTAAAATCGACCAATCTGCCCCCAAGGGGGGCAGAAATGGTCTAAACACAGTTTGCCCCCCAGGGGAGCGACCCTTGTCTGATGGGTCGCTCCCCATCTCTAAAAAAAAAAAAAAACTAAAAAAAAAACACTAAAAAAAAATTTGCCCTGGCAACAAGAGGTTTCTGCCCCCCCTGGGGGCAGATCGGCCTAATAATAGGCCGATCTGACCCCAGGGGGGGCAGAAATGGCCTAAAATAAATTTGCCCCCCGAACACCCCCCCCCACCCCTAGAGCGACCCTTGCCTACGGGGTCGCTCCCCCTGCGTGACATTGGCGCCAAAAAACAAATCCCCGGTGCCTAGTGGTTTCTGCCCCCTTGGGGCAGATTGACCTAAACTCGACCAATCTGCCCCCAAGGGGGGCAGAAATGGTCTAAACACAATTTGCCCCCCAGGGGAGCGACCCTTGCCTGATGGGTCGCTCCCCATCTCTAAAAAAAAAAAAAAAAAAAAAACACAAAAAAAACACAAAAAAAAAGTTTGCCCTGGCAACAAGAGGTTTCTGCCCCCCCTGGGGGCAGATCGGCCTAATAATAGGCCGATCTGCCCCCAGGGGGGGCAGAAATGGCCTAAAATAAATTTGATCCCAAACACCCCCCCCGTTCCCCCCCCCCCCGGAGCGACCCTTGCCTACGGGGTCGCTCCCCCTGCGTGACATTGGCGCCAAAAAACAAATCCACGGTGCCTAGTGGTTTCTGCCCCCTTGGGGCAGATTGACCTAAAATCGACCAATCTGCCCCCAAGGGGGGCAGAAATGGTCTAAACACAGTTTGCCCCCCAGGGGAGCGACCCTTGTCTGATGGGTCGCTCCCCATCTCTAAAAAAACAAACAAACTAAAAAAAAAACACACAAAAAAATTTGCCCTGGCAACAAGAGGTTTCTGCCCCCAGGGGGGGCAGAAATGGCCTAAAATAAATTTGCCCCCGAACACCCACCCCCCCCACCCCCCGGAGCGACCCTTGCCTACGGGGTCGCTCCCCTTGCGTGACATTGGCGCCAAAAAACAAATCCCCGGTGCCTAGTGGTTTCTGCCCCCTTGGGGCAGATTGACCTAAAATCGACCAATCTGCCCCCAAGGGGGGCAGAAATGGTCTAAATACAATTTGCCCCCCAGGGGAGCGACCCTTGCCTGATGGGTCGCTGCCCATCTCTAAAAAAACAAAAAAAAAAAAAAAAAAAAAAAAATATTTGCCCTGGCGCCTAGAGGTTTCTGCCCCCCCTGGGGGTAGATCGGCCTAATACCAATAGGGCGATCTGCCCCCAGGGGGAGCAGAGATGGCCTAAAATAATTTGCCCCCCCCACCCCCCCGGGGAGCGACCCTTGACTACAAGGTCGCTCCCCTTGTGTGACGGCGCAAAAAAAAGATCCCTGGTGCCTAGTGGTTTCTGCCCCCCTTGGGGGCAGATTGACCTAAAATCGGCCGATCTGCCCCCAAAGCGGGCAGAAATGGCCTAAATACATTTTGCCCCTCCAGGGGAGCGACCCTTGTCCAAGGGGGTCGCTCCCCATCTGTAAAACAGAAAAACAAAAAAATCCCTGGTGCCTAGTGGTTTCTGCCCCCCTTGGGGGCAGATCAGCCGAATCAAAATAGGCTGATCTACCCCCCCCAGGGGGGCAGAAATGGCCTAAAATAATCCCCTCCCCCCCAGGGAGCGACCCTTGCCTAAGGGGTCGCTCCCCTTGCGTGAAATTCACGCAAAAAAAAAACTCCCTGGTGTCTAATGGTTTCTGCCCCCCTTGGGGGCAGATTGGCCTCATCAAAATAGGCCAATCTGCCCCCAAGGGGGGCAGAAATGGCCTAAATATAATTTGCCCCCTAGGGGAGCGACCCTTGCCTAAGGGGTCGTTCCCCACCTAAAAAAAAAAAGCAAACATAACAAAAAGAAAAAAAAAAAAAAAAGATCCCTGGTGCCTAGAGGTTTCTGCCCCCCCTGGGGGCAGATCGGCCTAATAATAGGCCGATCTGTCCCCAGGGGGGGCAGAAAAGGCCTTCCCAAAACAATGCCCCCCCTGGGAGCGACCCTTGCCAAAGGGGTCGCTCCTGTTGCGTGAAATTCGCGCGCAAAAACAAACTCCCTGGTGTCTAATGGTTTCTGCCCCCCTTGGGGGCAGATTGGCCTCATCAAAATAGGCCAATCTGCCCCCAAGGGGGGCAGAAATGGCCTAAATATAATTTGCCCCCTAGGGGAGCGACCCTTGCCTAAGGGGTCGTTCCCCACCTAAAAAAAAAAAGAAAACATAACAAAAAGAAAAAAAAAAAAAAAAGATCCCTGGTGCCTAGAGGTTTCTGCCCCCCCTGGGGGCAGATCGGCCTAATAATAGGCCGATCTGTCCCCAGGGGGGGCAGAAAAGGCCTTCCCAAAACAATGCCCCCCCTGGGAGCGACCCTTGCCAAAGGGGTCGCTCCTGTTGCGTGAAATTTGCGCGCAAAAACAAACTCCCTGGTGTCTAATGGTTTCTGCCCCCCTTGGGGGCAGATTGGCCTCATCAAAATAGGCCAATCTGCCCCCAAGGGGGGCAGAAATGGCCTAAATATATATTGCCCCGTAGGGGAGCGACCCTTGCCTAAGGGATCGCTCCCCACCTAAAAAAAAAAGAAATCATCACAAAAAAAAAAAAAGGTCCCTGGTGCCTAGAGGTTTCTGCCCCCAGGGGGGGCAGAAAAGGCCTTCCTAAAAAAATGCCCCCCCGGGAGCGACCCTTGCCCAAGGGGTCGCTCCCTTTTGCCAATTTCACTGAAAAAAAAAAAAATCCCTGGTGTCTAGTGGGGTTTCAAAAGCCGGATTGCAAGCAATCCGGCTTTTGAAACCTGTGAGAGACTTCAAAGGGAAGGAAATACATTTCCTTCCCTTTGAAGCCTCTCGGGGCCTCCCCCATGGGATTGAAAAAGAAATGCAAAAGCATTTCTTTTTCAATCGCTTCCAGCGCGATGGGGGAGACCCTGTGACTAATCAGCGTGCGCTCGCGCACTGACTTCACAGGGGGGGTTGGGGGGGTCGGGGGTGGGAGGGGAAGGGCTTCCCCTTCCATCCCTGACTTGGGGGGGTGGGGGGGAACCCCACAGAGGGAGCGAGAGCGCTCCCTCTGGGCTCTGTGCACAGGACGTAATGGTTACGTCCTGGGCACAGCAGCACGGTGCCTCAGGACGTAACCATTACGTCCTGGGCACAGAAGGGGATAAAATACAAAAGTATAAACAAATGACAATATCATGGCATATTGATGTTTGTTGATGGAAATCAAAACGCTACATCCATCCACCAAATTACATGACATCTACCACTCACCCACCAGGTAACACTATGGACTAAAGTGGAATAATTTATTGCGTTCTTCAAAAATCTGATCTCTATGGATAAAATATTTTTCCCCAGGACTACAGTTAACACTGGTGAGCTTTAGGAGAGCCAGCTATATCTCAACTCTGATTTCTACAAAAATGCTACTATTTACAATTATGTTTTCAACTCCTACCCGCATAAAAGGCTACATTCGGAACATTCTAATTGGAAAGAAAGTGATGTTTAGGAATAAAACAAAATCCTTAGTAAATTTCCAAACCACTTCCTTACCATCGTCTCTCTTTTTTTCTGCTAAAACTGTGTCCACAAGCCAACCAAAGGGGCCCACATTGAAACACAATCCGTTTTGACTTTTCAGACCTCTTTCCTACGTTCTTCACTGTTGCTAAACACATCAAAAAAGGGTCGTCCCACATCGAGGCATTTTTAATACCGATCATACCACTTTAGCAAATAAAATAGCCTAATCTTTGGGTGTCATCCCATCAGAACAAGAAGTCAATAAACTTTGAGGACGTAAAATATTCATGTTCCTTTCTGTTTGTATGAGCAAGTGAAAATTGAGATCATCCTTGCCTTGGTGTCAGAAAGGCTATATTTTATCAAAGACATGGAGGCAAGTATTGTGCTATCTTTTCTTGTGATTTTATTTACAGCAGCCAAGCAAGAGAAAAAACTATATTACCCAGGGAACCTGGTGCAAGAATTACTAACAGTGGTGCCATTTACCACAACCAATGAGACGTCAAGCAACACAATGATTATCATGACTGAGAGCAACAAATCTTGTTTTCTTGTAGCAAATTAATCAAGGTGAAGTATGGAGAAGAACAATAACACCGAACAAAAGGCAATCAACACAGTCAGTAAATCCATAAGACAGTCCTAAAGGAGGTAAGAAACCAACTTCTGAATGGAAGGAGAAGGCGTGTGCAGAAGGTAAGAGGGTTCCCACACAGAGAATCCATTGGGATTAGGCTGAGGCAATTGTACTGTTTGATGGCAATGGAACTGTAGAAAAACAAACCAGGAAGGGTTGATGAAACAGTAGTGGGATAATACTTGTGTCCATGTCTTTAATAAAATCTAACCTTCCTGACACCAAGGCTAGGAACATCTCAATTTTATTACAAGAGCAGAGCTCATATTATGCTTGTTCAAAGCATTGCAATAACACAATCAGAAACATGGGCAACTGGTTTACAATAAAAAGTTCTGACTGTATTAATTTTTGACCAATCTACAGATATGAGAATGTTGTGCAAACTGGCACACACCCAAAACCCCTAGAGAACATTGCCTCTCCCGCTGAATAGGCGCCAAGAGAATCTGTATTAATACTGGCCAAAGACATCATCAATTTTACGCAGAGGGTTTATGTGGGGCATGAGACAGGTTTATAGGGTTTCTGGAACAATATAAGCAACTGGGCAACAGAGGGCAATCTCAGATCTGCAGTTCGTTAAACATAAGATTTCTGACAAGGGAAAAGGTATAATGAATTGACATTGAATTGGCTTTGGTGCACCTATGAACCTGAATAGAAACACCAAGAGATGAATAATGAAAAAAAGACACATCCAGAGCTTTGCCATCAGAAACACGTTTCAAAGAAATAAAACAACGGAGCATTGCTAACTTTGCTGAAAGATGCTTAAGAGAAAGATATGAATTATCTTGCCATGAAATTAACATATTTAACACCAAATTAACATCCCACATTGTATTATATTTGGAAACAGGAGGGTTAACAAATCTTCCTCACTTTAATAGACGACAGATCAAAGGTTGTTCTCCAATGGGTCTTCCATCTACTCTGAGATGTTCAGCTGAGAAAGTGGACTTGTAGGTATTAATTGTATTTAATTGTACAATAGGCTTTCCCTTGAGAAGCCAGAGAGGCTAAGAAATTAACTACTAAAGCTACATCTACTGAAATGGGATCTGAATTCCTGTCTATACAACAGCTACACCAGGCTACCCAGGCTGACTTGTAGAGCTTTGATGTGCCAGGGATCCAGGATTGCTGAATGAGGTGTACAGCCTCCTCTGAAATCCCAGGGTTCTCCAGAAAAACCAGAATCTGCCAAACGATGACAGAAAAGTAGTCCTCTATAATCAGGCTGTGACAAGCACCCTGGGAGTTGAGGAGCAAATTGCGAAAGTGAGGAATCCAAACTGGATAATCCGAGGTTAGCACCAACAGATTTGGGTACCAAGGTTGAGATTTCCAGAAGGGGGTGATAAGAATCAGTGAACAAAGTTGTCTGTGGGCTTGAGCTAGGACTTGCGCAACCAATAGAAAGGGAGGTAACACATAGAGGAGAGACTGTGGCCAAGTTTGAAGAAAGGCATCCGTGGCCAGCGCCCGAGTGTCTGGCCTGCAAATGAAAAAGGAAGCGAGTTGGGTGTTGAGAAAGGAGACAAAAAGATTATTTGACATATTGCCAAAGATGACTGAACACCGAACGATGCAGATGCCATTCGCTTGAGTCCTGCGGATGTCTGGAATACCAATCTGCTATGATATTCAGATTTACCAGTAGATATTCCACTCTGACCAAGAGATTTTGTTGAAGGTAGAACTCCTAAAGGCTTAT
The DNA here is from genome assembly GCF_031143425.1 of Pleurodeles waltl. Lineage (NCBI taxonomy): Eukaryota > Metazoa > Chordata > Amphibia > Caudata > Salamandridae > Pleurodeles > Pleurodeles waltl. Next base: position 516,072,554 of record NC_090440.1, on the reverse strand, counting down.
GGCAAAATCTGCAAGAGGTTTGGATCTTGTACCCTTGAGATGGTTTAAATATCTGACTGCTGACAGATTGGCCATCCGTGAGAGAATAGTGCATATTTTACCCTGTCTTTTGCAAAGGTATGCATGACAAAGGAACCTGCAAGCATCTCTAAACAATTGACGTGCAAGAATCACCCCTGAAAAGACCATGTACCTCCAGTCGAGAATTGACCACATCTTACACTCAAGCCTGTCTGACTTGCATCGGACTCTAAGTGAAGATCTGGGGCAGAAGAGAAAATCGTTCTCCTGTTCCAAGCATCTAAATGACTCAGGCACCAGTGGAGTTCTTCCCTGGATTCTGGATCTAGGGAAACCATATCTGAATAAGCCAGTCCTCTGTGGAGATGTTGTATCTTTAGTCTTGGAAGGGCCCAATAATGCAGTGGACCAAGAAATATGGCTTGAATTGAAAAACTGAATTGAAGAATATAAGACATTAGAAAACCCACTAGGCAAGCTAGAGATATGAGGGAAAAATGAGAACGGTTTAAGAAATGCAGAATCTCCTTTTTTATCAGGGAAACTCTGTGTTGAGGGAGTTGGAGGACAGATAAAGGGGTATTTATGAGGTACCCTAGAAACTCTAGACATTGGGCTTACTAATAAGGAATCCTAGGCATAGTAGAAGGTCTTGGCAAAGAAGCAAATGGGAGAAAAGAAGATTTTATCTTGAGCTATGATCAGAAAGTTGTCGAGGTACATGATTGATCTGATCCCCTGGACCCTGAGCAAGGCTACTACAGGTTTGAGAATCTTGAGAATCTTGAGAACCAAGGAGAGGCTAAAAGGAAGAGATTTGAAGTGGAAGAAGGAAGGACCCCATTGAAAGTCAATGTATTTTCTGTGTGAGGAGTGAATCAGAACTGTCAGGAAAATATCCTGAAGATCCAACCTTACCAGCCAATTGTCCTGAAGCACAATATCTCTGAAGTGGAGAATAGTCTCTATCCTGAAATGATGAAACATTACAAAGTTGTTGAAACTTTTTAAGTTGATTGCAGGGTGTAACTTTTTGTTCTTTTTCTGTACCAGAAATATGGTACTGAGGAAGCCTGTGGATTAAACTCGGTTTTGTTCTATAGCCTGTTTTGTAGAAGTGACTGAATTTCATCCTGGACCAGTGAGAACTCCTTCTGAGAAAAAAGTGGAGGACAGGGCAACTGTAATTGCACGGGGACTGAAATAACTCTATGTAGACACAAGCACAGTGTGATAAAAAAAAAAGGAATTATATTATTATGTAACATCAAATCAGCACTTTAAATTTTTACATCTTGGGTCGGATAGTTTGTATTTATCTTGATGATGATACCATCTGGGAAATATGTATTTTGAAATCACCCCATATTGTTTTAAGAGTTTTAAATATTTGTACTATTTTAACGTTATGAAGCAATTGTCTCAGAAACCCTGGTATCTAAATGTTAAGTTATGTATCGGGATCAATGGTGGATTATAGTAGGCCATTGCCTACAGAAGCTTTTCCTATTCTAAACCTTACTATTTTCAGCCAGTTTAAAAGTATAATGAAGAAAACGTACCTTTTTTGTACAATTTAATATGTAACTTTTATGACCTATGGTCGAATAAAGTATATGATGATGAACTCTATGTAATACCATTGAGCAGTTTGTATTATCCAGGGATCTGTGGTGAGAGAAAGCCATGCATTCAGACAAAGAGCTAGTATGTCCCATACGGGAGGAAGGCCAGACCTCGAAATGCTTACCTGAGTACTGATCTCCTTTATTACTGTATCCCCTGGACCAGAAACCTCTGGTGCATCGGGATACAACAGGGATTTTTAGTCAGAGTAGCCACTGTGATGGGATCCTTCATTGAAAGAGCCTCAGTTAAGGGATTGACCCCTTGCAGGATAACGACCAGCAAAGCGACTCCTGTCTTGGCCGGCCCTGGCAAAAACCTGACAAAAGAATATCTTTTTTAATGAAAGCTGGGCCTTGTCAATTGTGGCAAAATTGAGACATATTAACTCAGTTCCTTAATGAAGGAATCTCCAAACTGGAGGCGGTTAGCTTGAGGACCTTCTTCCTCATAGGAAAGACTGCTCAGTTTGGGATCTAGCTTCATAACAAACTTTTGCATACTCTCTTGAGAAATGCGAGTGTTGGTGTTACCCAAAATGCATAAAGCCCGTTGGGCCCAATTAGAGAGGGTATTCGGATCAATTTGAGTGCCCTCTAAAATCCAGTACTGACAGTTGACCAGGCCCTGTCGACCCCTTTCTTCAGATCCTTTCTGAATTTTGTGAAAAGCATCAGCATATCTGATCGATAACAGGTGCAGCAGTAATGTTATTATGGAGAGAAAAATAGAGACATTCTGATTTTAATTTATTCCTAGATGATTTATCTACAGCACAGCAAAGATAGAAGGAGACATAGGGGGTCATTCCGACCTTGGCGGGCGGCTGCCGCCGCCCGCCAGGCGGAAACCGTCATGCGGCCGCCAATGCGGCCACACTCACGCGGCCCCCATTCCGACATTCCCGCCGGCCCAGCGGGAATGAGGCCGCAACACAGGAGCCGGCTCCTAATGGACCCGGCGGTGTTGCGGCTGTGCGACGGGTGCAGTTGCACCCGTCGCGCTTTTCACTGTCTGCTATGCAGACAGTGAAAAGCTGGCCGGGGCCCTGTTAGGGGGCCCCTGCACTGCCCATGCCAGTGGCATGGGCAGTGCAGGGGCCCCCAGGGGCCCCAGGACATCCCTTACCGCCAGCCTCTTCCTTTGTAGCTCTCAAGTTTATTATGTTTGCCTTCTCTGGTCTTTCTTGGCCTAGTGGGGGCTTTCTGCTTCATGCTGTTTCTGAGTCCTCCCTAAATAGAATCTGGTGGTTCCTACACCTCATCTTCTGTTTGCCTGGCATGTCTTCAGTCTTCCTCTACAATCATCACAGCCACGTTAGAAGCAGTACTAGCAAGTGTAAACACAATTGGGGATTAGGTCCTGTCTATAGGTTGCTTTCTTATCTTCTGGGAAGTTACATACTATCAGTATCTAGTCATAGAGGCCGAACTATCCAGTTTCAATTTACCAACTGAATGTCATTACTCAAGGGGTGGCCTCTCTGTTGATACTGTGAAGCCTACTGAGATTCAATAAGTCATCAAAACAATAGTGTCTTTTCTCTTCCTGTTTGCCACTCTCCCCTTCTTGCCTGTTGTGTTTAGCTGTATCTTGGCAACATTTAAGACAAAGAAGCCCAAAGTGTCCCAACCTCAGTTCAGGCTCCTACAAGGTATTAAATCTACTTACATGAAGTTTCCAATCCAATGTGTTATCTAGGCTGGTTTATGGAAATTCCCCACTCAAGAAAATTCCCAAACTACATTTAGCCTGTATCAAAACAGTCCTGCAACCAGCTGCTAAAACATTGATCATAACACTCCAATTCTAATTGCACTGGAATGCTCCTAATTGTGTTTAAAATAATGTATAAGATACACCATCTCTCATACGGAACTCCAACAACTTCAGACATCAATTACACTTCTTAAATTCTCATTACTCAAAAAGGCAAGACACTAAAGCTATCCTTCTCTATCAGGGCCACCATGGTCTTGAATTCCGTCCAGCCCGCCACATGGTAACATCCTCTTATGGTGCATTAAAAAATAAATAAAAATGCTGTTGTTTCAAAACCAGTTCATGTCACGTTTGTAGTCAGAACCAAGCAAAAGATCAAGGCGTACATGAGTAAAATGGGAAAACTTATCGCTTGTCCTGTTGTTCATTGTGCTGCTGCATGCTCCACCGTGCTGAGAGCAGGTCCTTCTAATGGTCAAAATTGCTCCAGTGCCTCAGCACACATGGAGAAGTAGACATGCCACATACAAGCAACAGATGGCATACAGTGAAGCTGGGGGTGGCTTCCAGAAAACAGCATGGTGCACAGAATGTCAAACTTGGGTTTTGTGGGATCATGAATACAAGGTTAAAGTTTGACAATACAGGTGCCCAGTCCAATCTGGTGGAGCGTCCACTTGGAGTTATCAGAACTGATTACATGTTGTTATGTTTGAATTACTGTTAGGACGGAATGTATCTTAAAAATGAATACAGCAGTGAATAAATTGATTGAAATATTATTTAAACGCTTTAGATAGTTAAGCAAGCTTAGTCGTAATGATTAAACTCAGGCTTTAGTGAGTTACCTTGCGTGTTGTATGGTAGTCGTTGGTACTTGGGTATTCAGCACAAGCACTTTTTTGGTTGTGTGAAGGCTATTGTGATCTGGCTTGTAAATGAGCAGCGTGCATGCATGCTGCCCATGAAATGTGTGGCCAATTGGGCTGGGTGAATGCTTCGTTCGCATAATTCAAGAATAACAGTGGTGCACACAGGCTGTTTGAGAAACGTTTAGACAATGCCATCAGAGATTGCGTAGCCAATGCCACTATACTGTCAATGCCTTATATGAGGTGCGGGTTGGTGCTTGGCTGCACCTAGCTAGGTTAGTGACTGTGCTGACAGGCCTGAAGACGGGTGTATGAGTATTTTGAATTCTATTTCAGGACCAGAGGCTCCGATTATGCTATCTCTCTCTTTACTGTCCAAAACAGCAGCCAATCAAAATACAGAAAAAACAGTAACTACACATCCCATGATGCTCAGTTCCAGTATCACAAGGCCCAATCACCTCCCTCAACCTCTGTCCATAAATATTCTGACCGCAAATGTCACTTCCTCTTTCTTTGCTGCTCCGCAGCAGATAAGTGACTTTTCTATTTACTCTTCTTGCTTATGTGTGTGTGACTATTGACTAGTGTTATTTCTGGTTACTGTGGTAGCGACGCGATTTCGCTCGCTTAGGTGCTATTTATAAACGCCTTACGCGTTACTGAGTTTCAGCTCCGTGCCGTTTGTAGCAAGCCCCTGTGGAGCGGGAGCGGAGGCAGGCTACACGTTGAGCGTGTAGTCCTTTGTTGTTTTTCATTACTCGCGCTTCACGCGCTTGATGCGAGCCAATCTCGTCAACTTCATTGGTTTGAGAGATCGGCTCGTTGGCACGCGCACGTTGCAGCAGAGACCCAGACCCAGCGTGTGTGTTCTTCAGTGCCTCTCTGACACCCTGTTTATATTAAAAAAACTTGGGCTGTAAAATATTTGAGGCTCTGCCTAGAGTGCCCTGCACAGGCTGCTCCCTCCACGTTTTATTGGGCTCTTCTTGCCTGTCAGGGGGTTTGCACTCCCCCTATTCATACTTATATTATATTAATACCAATACTAGCAGTCCTATGGGTCATTGGAGTGAGCATGAAACAGGATACTACCCTGAGGAGCTGGGTAATCAGCTCGAGGTTAACCTGGTTGAATCCCTTGATACTAGGGTCCAACAATCTGTCAACGACGCCCTGGTGAGAGCATTAGGACCCTTTTCAGGGCAACTCTTTGACTACACCAGATCCCAGGGTTGACTTCAGGGCCAACAACCATCTCTAGACGAAAAGAAATCTAAGTGCAAATCCAAATCTAAGAACTTAGAGGGAAGCGAAGAGATTGCTGGTGACTTACATGCAGACGCATTTGATAAATTGCGTAAAAACGTGCTGCTGAGCACAACTACAGCTCTAAAAAAGATGTGACTTCTTCCCAGTCCTCTACGGATAATGACTCCCCTTCCAGTGACTCTGATGACCTGGATACTCTGGGCCCCAGTAAAAAGCCTCAGAAACAGGCATCCACTCCTCGAGTCCTGGATTTCAACCCGACGGAGATTGTACATCTTAGAGCCTCCAATTGGGTCCCATCCTCAGAGGTGGCACAGTATGTCCACAACAATATTAGGAGGAGTTTTAATAAAGAGGTTCGGTCACGCCTTAGAGCGGAATGTCCTAGACCGGATTTGGACGAGAAGGTAACGGACACCCTGGACATTGACCTTAGGATGGTCACTTTTATGAAGAAGTTTGGTAAAGACCCTAAGAAGGGTTTGGATAGATCTTGGCACATATGCCCAGATAAGCTACTTGACGTCACGGGCCCCTTGACGAAAATATTAGATATGGCATTTCTTGCCAAAGAGTCAGGCACTCCTGTAGACACAGAGGTACTGATTGGTTGAGCCCAGAGGTCCCTCTGTCTACTAGGCAATGCAAATTGCGCAATATCTTCAGAACGGCGAAAATCCATTCTTATGACGATTGACACAAAACTATCGGATTTAGCCTCATCTGAAGCAGGGCCTTCTGCGGTCGGTCTTCTTTTTGGTTCGTCCTTTATTAAGGAGTTGGCCAAGTTTTGCTCTACCTTTTCATCTCTAGATAAAGTGCAGATGTCTCTTAAGAAGGTGTTCAAAAGACACTTTTTTGCGGGGCCGGACGTTTTGTAGGACGTATGCCCGGCCGAGGAACCTTCCAAAGTCCTCAAAACTACTATCCCAGGGGGATAGGAGGCTGGTATAATGACCAATCGGATGCTACCTTCTACCCCACTCGCAACAGAGGAGGTCGACCCAGGTTTCGTAGAGGGTCTCGCAGGGGCAACAAGGAGCAATCCAGGAAGCCAGTTATTCAGGTGAGCATTATTCGGCATTCTCAAGTGCGACTTGGGGGCAGAGTGGGGTTGTTTCTGGAAAACTGAAAAAGATTTCAGGGGATCCCTGGATTCTTCAGACAGTTTTGGGGTTTCATCTGGAGTTTATCGGTACCACAAAACAACTAACCCCTCCCATTCAAATGTCTTTTTCCCTCGCAGATCAGACCTTTATAGACATAGGGGTTCAAGGTTTGTTGCACAAAGGGGCAGCAAGTTTTTCGTCACCTCATCCTTACGGATTCCTCAGTCCCATTTTTGTAGTAGACAAAAATGGTGGGGGTCATCGACTAGTACTGAATCTAAAGGATTTCAACCACTGGATATTGTACAGGCATTTCAAGATAGAAGGGATCCACATGTTATGAGATATCCTATTAGAGGGAGATTGGATGGTCCACCTAGACCTAAAGGATGCTTATCTTTCGGTTCCCATTTTTTGCCCTCACAAGAGGTTTCTACAGTTCCTATGGAGGGGACGCTGCCTAGAATTCAATGCGCTACCTTTTGGCCTCTTGTCAGCCCCCTGGCGCTTCACAAAACTGTTAAGACCGGTGATGGAATGGCTGAGGACCAAGGGAGTTCGGTTGATAATTTATCTGGATGACATTTTGCGGATGGCTCGGGACCCTCAAACACTCATGACTCATCTAGACTGGACCATCCGTCTTCTACAGGATTTGGGTTTCCTTATCAATGTGCAGAAGTCATTATTGGAACCGACTCAGGTGATAAAATTCCTGGGGTTCAAGATAGACTCTGTCCGCTCTCAATTGATTCTCCCGTCTCAGAACATTTGAAGTATCAAGAGAGAATTGAGGTCTGCCTTGTCCAATCTGATGATATCTTTGAGGACCATTGCCAGAATAGTGTGCCTTTTGGCCTCTTCAATTCAGGCAATCTTCCCAGCCCCTCTGCATTATCAGGCATTACAGAGACTCAAGATCAGACATTTGCAACAGGGCCTGAGTTATTCGGAGATGATTCCTCTGACCAACGAAGTCAAGTCAGAGATCCATTGGTGGCTCCAACACATGGAAGCCTGGAACAGCAGAGCTAGATTTGGTTCCCTTCCGGAAATAGTGATAGAATCCGACGCCAGCCGTTGGGGTTGGGGAGCCCGCTGCGGCTCCTTAGTGACCGGAGGTCGATGGTCGAATTGGGAACAGATTCTTCATATCAATTGTCTAGAGCTTCTAGCGGGCTCGTTTGCCATAAAGAGTCTTTCCCCTCAGAAGACAGACTGTTGCATCCTGTTATGGATGGACAATATCTCAGCAGTGAAATATGTCAAAAAGTTAGGGGGGAACGAAATCCAGAATTCTGGCAGAGATAGCCAAGGACTTCTGGCATTACTGTCTCAATCACCGTCTGATTGTCCTAGCAGAATATCTCCCGGGCGTTCAGAACACAATAGCGGACTGGAATTCCAGGTTTCTAACGGATTCCAGCGACTGGAGACTGGATCCGGTAATTTTCCTGCAGATAATTAGGGAGTGGGGCTCCTGCGAAATGGATCTCTTTGCCTCTCACCTCAATACCCAGATTCTGAAATTCATCAGCTGGCGGCCGGATCCTCTGGCACTGGCAACAGATGCTTTCCTTCAGGATTAGTCGAGGTTTCGGGGGTATGCCTTCCATCCATTTCTAATGATCTCGAGGGTCCTCTCTCAGATACGGAGACAGAAAGCAGAGATCATATTGGTGACTCCATTTTGGAGAGCTCAAACTTGGTTCCCCCTTGCTCTGCCGCTAGTTTGTGCTCCCCCGCTTCTCATTCCTCCTTGTTCGGATCTTCTCTTGAGTACGGTGAGCCATCAACATCCAATGATCAATTTAGAAAAGCTAACATTGATGGCTTGGATGGTTTCAGGTCAAGATGGAATTCCCCAGGACTTTCGCAACAGGCTGCTGCTTTCATCAAGCAAGCTTGGGCGTCAGGCACTCATAAAAGATATTCCTCAGCATGGCGCAGATGGAGTAGTTGGTGTGATAGACGGGGTATTAATCCTGTGGAATCAGACATTGAGCGGATGGTACACTTTCTTGCAGAATTGGCAGGTTCAGGTCTAGCTTATAGAACCATTAATAATTTTAGATCAGCCATATCAGCGGGTCATTTTCATATTGAGGGTAAACCTGTCGGTGAACATCCTCTTGTCTGTAAGTTGTTAAGAGGTATCCGCTTATCTAATCCTCCTCAAACCAGATATTCGGTGTTGTGGGATGTGAACATTATATTGAGATTTTTAGATTCCTGCTCAGCCAATAGGTATCTGTCTCGTAAGCAAATTTCAGCTAAATTGACAATGTTATTATGTCTGATTTCTTGTAAGAGAGTGTCGAATGTCAAGGCCTTGGACTTGGCTGGTAGAGTTTACACTCCTGAAGGTGTTACGTTTACAATTACCAGACGGACAAAAATTAATTGCAGGTCAGTAACATACGCAATGTTTCTAGATAATTCGAAACTCTGTGTAGTTCAATGCTTAAAGGAGTATGAGGTGGTTACAGACGAGTTCAGACAAGATGCTAATGGTCAATTGTTTATATCGCTACAAAAACCCTTCAAACCAGTCTCATCAGCCACATTATCACGATGGATGAAATGGTTAATGAATGATGCAGGTATAGATACCAACCAATTTGGAGCCCATTTGGTTAGAGGGGCTATGGCTTCCAAGACGTATGCTTTAGGCCCACGTCTGGAGGACATTATGAAGGCATCTGATTGGTCTTCTGAGTCTACATTTTGTAAATTTGATCATAAACCTGTGGTAGATGTTGCTTCTGTAGTTATCGGTCAGCTTTAAACAAGCATATTCGGAGCCTCCGGTCCTGAAATAGAATTAAAAAAGTTCTAACTTACGCATCAAGAATTTTCAATTCTATTAAGGACACAGAGGCGAGGATTATCCCCCCCATTAAAAGAGTATTACTTTGAGTCAAATGTTTTTCATACTATTTTAGCTATATATCAATATTATATTTTGCCCACCCTGAGTATATATGTATTGGTTCACAGCAATTTGGATTATACTTAAACTGCATGATATTACCTTCTGTTATCTTATATATTCTAGGTTCTGATCAGAAGACTACCTGATTTCTTCGTTACGTGCTCTTGATGACATCTTTATTCGGATCTGTTGAACCGGGAGAGCTTTGAAAGACTTTGCTCTGGTTGAGTGCTGTTGGTGTTCCAATTATGGTTCTGAGGAACGATAGATCTTCGTCTATGTAAGAAGTTTAATTTCAGAAGTTGAATATTGTCAGACTTTGACAAAGAAAGAGGAAGTGACATTTGGGATCAGAATATTTATGGATGGAGGTCGTGGGAGGTGATTGGGCCATGTGATACTGGAACTGAGCATCATGGGATGTGTAGTTACTGTTTTTTCTGTACTTTGATTGGCTGCTGTTTTGGACAGTAAAGAGAGAGATAGCATAATCCTCGCCTCTGTGTCCTTAATAGAATTGAAAATTCTTGACGCATAAGCTAGAAAATTGTTTATTGTGAGAGGACTTTTGCTTCTCGGGGGAATATAAAAATCAAAATAGGACTCATGTGGCCACCTCACGTACAACACGACGTGACGGTGCCATTTTAAGAAGTTGTGAATCATCGTATGTAGGCTAATTTGATTTCATTTGTGACATGTTACAATGTTTCAGTTTTGTCCATTTTTTCAAACCGAACAGCTGACTGTGCTCAGGGATCAGTATTTGGGATGGCTAGAGTTTGAGAAGAAGGTTAAAACATTTTTGTGTGATATTTGGTGTCTTTTTAACAGATTGGAATATTAACAGTTCTAAGACAATGCCCTTCAGTTATTCCATTAAAGTTGGACAACAGACTTGCTCATTTTTACATAAATTGGACTTGGGTAAGAGAAGATCTTTGAGTCTTGGAGACGGTGCAGGATTATCACATAGAGTTCATGGGGAGGCCAATTCAGTATTGTTGTCCGGGGAGGATTCAGTTCAACGCAGAGGTTTCAGCGCTGGTAAGAAAACAAGTTCAGGAGTTAGAGGCAAAGGGAGCCATTGTGGAGGTAAAAAAACATTTGGAAGGGTTTGTAAGCAATATTTTTCTAGTCGAGAAAAAGGACAAAGGAATTTGCCCTGTGATAAATTTAAGATGTCTAAGCGATTAGGTGGAGTACCACCATTTCAAGATGGAAGGTATTCATTTGTTGAGAGATGCTCTGCAGACGGCTAAATTTAAAGGATGCTTATCTGATGATTCCAATTTGGGAACCACATCAGAGGTTTCTGCAGTTCAGATTGGAAGGGAAAATGTGGAATTTTTTGTGTCTATCGTTCAGGTTGTCATCAGCCCCTTAGTGCTTCACAAAGGTTCTTTGTCCGGTGGCAGTTTGTTTTGAGGGAGCGACGTGTGCATCTGATTATCCATCTGGAAGACATTTTGTTGATGGAGCAGAGCATTGTGAAAATTGTGGAATATACAAAGATGGCAGCATTGTTGTTGGAGGTTCTGGGTTTTATAGTGAACACACAGAAGTCATGTCTTGTCCCAAATCAGGAGATTCAATTTTTAGGTTTTATGGTAAATACAATTGAAGGACAACTGACGTTGCCAAAGGAGAAAATAAAGAAAATAAGAAAATAAATTTGACAGATGTCGTGTTCAGAGAAAATATCTTTGAGGATGTAATTGAGGGTTATAGGTATGTTGTCTTCAATGATACAAGCTATTTTCCCTGCAGTATGATGCACTTCAGAGATTGAAAGCCAGGCAATTGAGAAGTGGTCTGAAGTATTTTGAGAAGATTGTACTCACAGAAGAGGTGAAAGGAAAACTTGCCTGGTGGTTAATAAATGTGGAGACATGGAGTGGAAGAGCTATTTTTGGAGTTTGACAGGCTGGTGACCTCACTGTGGTACAGCGTCAAAAGATGGCGTATGGTCAGAGGAGAGAAGCAGGCTACATATAAATTGTTTGTAATTGTTAGTCGGATCCTTCGCAATAAGAAGTATTATGAAGAACAAAGCAAGTTGTTCAGTATTGCTGAGGATGCACAATGTCTCAGCAGTGTGGTAAGTAAACAAGCTAGGAGGGCCAAGATCGAAAGATCTTGCAAATTTGGCAAGAGTTTTCTGGGATTATTGTTTGACACCGAATATTTGAGTACAGGCAGAGCCTATTCCAGGTTTAAGCAATGTGGAGGTGGATTGGTGTTCAAGGAATCACAGGGATTCCAGTGATTAAATGCTGTGCAGGTTCGAACAGGTTGGTTTTTCAAAGGTCGATGGTTCTCAGGAGCCCATGTCATGTGGATCTGTTTGCAAAAAGTTTGAATGCTCAGTTACAGACTTTTTTCAGTTGGCAAGTGGATCTAGAGCAGACAGAGACAAATGCATTTCGACAAGACTAGAGAGGTCTCAGGCCTTATTCATTCCTTCCAATTTCAATGATAACTCACATGACAGGACTGATTCACAAGTGGAAGGAGATAATGGTGTTGGTTACACCTATTTGGAAAATACAGGTTTGGTATCCAACACTCCTAGAAATGTCAGTGGAGTTATCAGTCATTTTGCCTTTCAGGACATTCTTTTTGAGTCCTGTAGGAGAAAGACAGAAATTTGTTATGTCAGGTCAGCTGAAACTTGTGGCTTGGAAAATTTCAGGTGTGTGTGGGAAGTGGCAGCACTTTCATGAGAAGCTACAAATCTTATTAAGGAGTCAGGGGCGGTAGGAAGATGTATAGATTTACAAGGATAAAGTGGGTTTGCTGGTGTGCGAAATGGGACTTTGATTCTATTTCAGTGAATGTAGTGGAGGTGGCTAACTATTTGACATTGTTGTTTGAAACTTGTCTTAATGTGTATAGGTCAGCAATTGCTGCAGGGCATGTTTTGCAAGATGGTATTACGGTAGGACAGGATGTGTTGTGAGAAGGTTGTTGAGAAGTATAAGAATTTCAGAAGCACCAGTACCTACGTATAATTCGGGTTGGGATGTCTCTAGGATTTTGAATTATTTGGATGAATTGGTGTGTGAATGAAACTCTGAGTTTAAAGGTGTTGTCTCAGATATTGACTTTTTTGTTGTGCCCAGTTTCTTTTAGGAGGGTGTCAGATGTAAGGGCGCTGGATGTTACAAACGGGATTGTTTTCACCTGAGAGTGTGTTCTCATTTAAAAAGAGAGCAAAGACAAAGTCTGAGTCTATTTTCTATTCTTATTTTGATGAGCATGAATACTTTTGTGTGGTGCGTGGTGTGAAGCAGTGTGAAAAGAACAGTATGTTTAAGGGCTGATTCGGAGAAACAGTTGGTAATTTCCTTTAAATAGCCACATAAAGCAGTTTCTTCACCTACATTTGCTCGTTGGTGTAGGAAAGCACTCTCTTTTTGGCATGGTTACCGAAACTTTTTTGTCTGCTGTCAGTGTGTTTCAACTGTGTTCACTGGGATTCTGCTAGTCAGGACCCCAGTGACTGCGCTCTCTCACTCTAAATTTGGTTGCTTTTGACTTAGCACACCCCACAATTGGCAAACTGGTGCCCCCATGTAAGCCCTAGTATATGGTACTTAGTTACCCAGGGCACTGGGGCACCAGGGGTTCCCCATGGGCTGTAGCATGTATTGTGCCACCCATGGGAGCCCATGCAAAATGTGTCGGCAGGCTGCCATTGCAGCCTGCATGAAGAGGTACATGTACCCTTTTAATATAGGTCACTGCACCAGGTTACTGTAAGTCACCCCATAGCAGGCCTTCCTAGCCCAGACGGCAGGGTACAGGTGCCTATGTGTGAGGGCATCCCTGCATGAGCAGAGGTGTCCCTACGAACTCCAGCTCCATTTTGCTGGACTTCATAAGTGTGGGGAAGCCATTTTGCCTGTGTCCAGCTACATAATGGTAACTCTGAACCTGGGAATGTTTGGTATCAAACATGTTGAAATCATACCCCAATACTGTTGCCAGTATTGGTTGTATGATTCCATGCACTCTGTGGGCTCCTTAGAGGACCCCCAGCATTGCTCCTACTAGTCTTCTGGGGTTTTCCGGATAGCCCGCGCTGCTGCCACCCCACAGACAGGTTTCTGCCCTCCTTCTGCTTGACCAGCTCAAGCACATGAAGGTAGGACAAAGGATTTCCCTTGGGAGAGGGAGGCAATAATGCTTATAATAACACTTTTGGCCACCCCTTGGCAGTTATTGATTTCAGCTGGGGGTGGGGGGTTACTGGCTCTAAAAAGGTTGTAGCTTCCTCTGATCTACCTGCAGAATGCCTGCTAGGTAACGACTTGGAGACTTCAGCTTGGGCTGAAGTGAAATTGGAGGCCCATGCAGCAATGTTGGGCAAACCTGGCCATATCGCTGCCCTCACCAAAGCACAGGCAAAGAAACAAAAAGAACAAGGAACCCTGGAGCCTGGAACAATGGCCCAGCAGATTCCTAAACCAAAGAGCAGAAAGGGTAAAAAGATAACCCCTGCTTAAGCCTCCATTGAAGATTCATCTCCTGAGGGAGAGGAATCTATTCCTTGGATGAAACCTAAACCAGAGGAGCTTCAAGCTGACACTGTTGAGCTCTTGGGTGCAGGGGGTACACCAGGGAGGAACTCAGTAAGGAACAGCAAACCTGTCCCACAGTGGAGTGCTTAAGGCAGCAAGCTGCAGCACAAGAGGCAGGGGATATCAGTGGCACCCATACGGTGTACCGGGATAACAGCCTCCTTTACTCAGAAGCAAGGGACCCTAAATCTGGCGCCACCAGGAGACTGTTTATTTCTCTGAAGTTTAGAGAGTTTGTGTTAACTCTAGCACATGATATGCCCCTTGCAGGCCACTTGGGGTAAAGCAAGACCCGGGACAGACTGTCCCTCGCTTTCACTGGCCCCATATGTCAGAAGACATCAAGGAGTTTTGTTGATCCAGTGTCAACTGTCAAGCCAGTGGCAAGACAGGTAGCACTCCAAAGGGCTCTTTAATTCCACTACCAGTGGTTGGGGTGCCCTTTGAGAGGGTTGAGGTGGATATTGTTGGCCCCCTGGACCCTCCAACAGCCTCTGGTAATAGAGTTGTCCTGGTGGTAGTGGACCATGCCACCAGAGGCCATCCCTCTTTGGACCACTACAGCTCCCGTAGTGGCCAAAACCCTCCTGGGAATTTTCTTCAGGGTGGGTTTTCCTAAATAGGTGGTAGCAGACAGGGGTGCAAACTTCATGTCTGCTTAACTTAAAGCCACGTGGAAGGAGTGTGGTGTTACTTACAGGTTCACCACCCGTTACCACCCTAAAACAAATGGCTTAGTTGAGAGGTTTAATAAACCTCTCAAGGACATGATAATGGGACTCTCAGAAAAGCTCAGAAGGAGGCGGGATGTCCTGTTACCCTGTCTCCTATTCACCTATAGGGAGGTTCCTCAGAAGGAAGTTGGCTACAGCCCCTTCGAATTTCTGTTTGGGCACCCTTTTAGGCATCCCCGTGCTCTTGTGAGAGAAGGCTCGGAGCAACCTCTCAAGCCTCCCAAACAAGACATTGAGGACTATGTGCTTGGCCTCAGATCAAGGATGGCTGAGTACATGAAGAAGGCCACTAAAAATCTTCAGGCCAGCCAGGAGTTACAGAAACAATGGCATGACCAGAAGGCAGTGCTAACTGTTTACCAGCCAGGACAGAAGGTGTGGGTTGTGGAGCCTGTGGCTCCTAGGGCACTCCAAGACAACTAGAGTGTACCACACACTATTGTGGAGAAAAAGAGTGAGGTCAACTACTTCTTTGACCTAAGCACTCCCATAAACTCCCACAGGGTGCTTCATGTGATCCACCTGAAGCCCTACTATGACAGGTCTGACATGACGTTGCTCATGGCAACTGATGAGGGACAAGGAGAAGAGAGTGACCCTCTCCCAGACCTTTTCTCCCACAATACAACAGATGGCTCAGTAGAGGGTGTTGTACTTGCAGACTGCCTCTCTGAGTCACACAAAGATGGCTGCAGAAACCTCCTTGGACAGTTCTTTGAACTGTTTTCCCTGACACCTGGCCAGACTACATGGTGCAAATACACCATTGACAAAGGTGGTAGTATGCCTGTTAAAAGTACATTTTACAGACAGCTGATCACATTAGGGAGTGCATCAATTCTGAAGTCCAGAAGATGCTAGACCTTGGAGTCATTGAGCCTTCAGACACCCCTGGGCTAGTCCTGGTGTGCTTATCCCAAAACCCCATTCTCAGAATGCCAAAAAGAAATTAGGTGTTTTGTAGACTACAGAGGTCTCAATACTGTTACTGAAACAGATGCCCATCCTATCCCTAGGGCAGGTGAGCTTGTAGATTCACTGGATTCTGCCACTTATTTGAGCACCTTTGACCTGACTGTTGGCTACTGCCAGATCAAGTGGTCAGAGGATGCCAAACCCAAAACTGCATTCTCCACTCCTAGTGGGCACTATCACTTTACTGTGATGCCCTTAGGACTAAAGAATGCACCTGCCACATTGCAAAGGCTGGTGAATAAAGTTATCCAAGGCCTGGAAAGCTTCAGTGCAGCTTATATAGATTATATAGCTGTTTTTAGCTCCACATAGGAGGACCACCTGGCCCACCTTGGGAATGTAATGGAGGCCCTGCTGAAAGCAGGCCTCACTATCAAGGTCTCAAAGTGCCAGATAGGGCAGGGAAAAGTGGTTTATCTGGCCCAAATAGAAGGTGGAGGCCAGATCCAACCACTACCGGGCAAAATCCAGATAATTCAGGATTGGACTGCCCCTACCACAAAAACCCAAGTCAGAGCGTTCCTAGGCCTGACAGGGTATTACATGAGGTTCATTAAGAACTATGGCTCCATTGTAGCCCCTCAAAATTACCTCACCTCTAAAAGGATGCCCAAGAAGGTGTTGTGGACAGCTAGCTGCCTAAACAGGCTATGTGCTCTGCTCCTATATTAATAAGCCCTGGCTACTGCAAGCAATTTATCGTGCAGACAGATGCTTCTGAGGTAGGGCTAGGGGCAGTACTATCTAAACCAAATGAAGAGGGTCATGTTCAACCTGTAGCTTTCATTAGCAGGAGGTTGACCCCCAGGGAAAAGTGCTGGTCAGTCATAGGGAGGGAAGCCTTTGCTGTGGCCTGGGCTTTGAAGAAGCTGAGTCCATACTTGTTTGACACTCACTTCCTTGTTCAAACAGAACACAAGCCCCTCCTATGGTTAAAACCGATGAAAGGTGAAAATCCCAAACTTTTGAGGAGGTCCCTATCCCTACAGGGAATGGACTATACAGTGGAACATAGACTGGGGATAAGCACTCCATTGCAGAAGGGTTCTCTGGATATTTTCACTTAGATAATGAAGACTCAACTGGGTAAGGTTTGACTTAATGTCCTTCGTTTGGGGGATGGTTATGTAGGAAAGTACCCTCTTTTTGTCATGGTTACCACCGCTTTTTGCCTGCTGTCAATGTGATTTTACTGTGTTCGGTAGGATCCTGCTAATCAGGACCCCAGTGACTGTGCTCTCTCACTCTAAATGTGGTTGCTTAGGACTTAGCACACCCCATAATTGTCATACTAGTACCCCCATTTAAGCCCCTAGTTTATGGTACTTAGGTACCTAGGACATTGAGGCACCAGGGGTTCCACATGGGCTGCAGTATGTATTGTGCAACCCATGGGAGCTCATGCAAAATGTGTCAGCAAGCCTGCCATTGCAGTCTGCGTGAAAGGGTGCATGCACCCTTTCACTATAGGTCACTGCACCCTATGGCAGGCCCTCCTAGCTCAAAGGGCATGGTGAAGGTGCCTGTGAGTGAGGGCACCTCTGCATGAGCAGAGGTGCCCCTACTAACTCCAGCTCCAATTTCCTGCACTTCATAAGTGCGGGGAAGCCATTTCACCCATGTACTGGACACAGGTCCCTACCTGTGTCCAGCTACATAATGGTAACTGCGAACCTGGGCATGTTTGGTATCAAACATGTAGGAATCATATCCCAATCATACCCCAATACTGTTGCCAGTATTAGTTGTCTGATTCCATGCACTCTTAGGGCTCCTTAGAGGAACCCCGGCATTGCTTCTACCAGTTTTCTGGGGGGTTCCGAGCAGCCCGCGCTGCTGCCACCCAGGAGACAGGTTTCTGCGCTCCTGCTGCTTGACCAGCTCAAGCAGAGGAAGGTAGTATGAAGGATTTCCTTTGGGAAAGGAAGGCTATCTCCCCCAAGCCATGTAACACCTATTTCTCCCTTTGGAAATAGGTGTTACATGGCTTGGGAGGGGTAGCCTCCCCAAGCCACCGGTCTGCTTTGAAGGGCACATTTAGTGCCCTCCTTGCATAAACCAGTTTGCACCAGTCTAGGGACCCCTGATCCTTGCTCTGGCTTGAAACAGGACAATGGAAAGTGGAGCAATCACTCCCCTGTCCATCACCACTCCAGGGGTTGTGTCCAGAGCTCCTCCAGGTGGTTACTTGATTTTGCCATCTTGAACCCAGGGAGGGCAGAAGCCCCTGTGAGCATCTGAGTGGCCAGGTCAGGCAGGTGACATCACAGCTCCCTCCTGATAGGTGGTCACCCTGCCAGGTGACCAATCCCCTTTCCTGGGCTATTTAAGGTCCCCCTCCCGGGTGGGTCTTCAGATTCGACATGCAAGATTCCAGCAGGACTCCTCTGCATCATTTACTTCATTGTCTGGCCACCAGGACCTCAGCTGGACCTTCCAGGAACTGACAATCTGCAACTCCAGTGACGACCCTGCTCTGCAACATTGTTTCTCCTGCTCCTTCCAGCAACTGTAATATTTCCCTGGCTGTGCAACCTCTGAGGGTGATGAGTCTTCAGCATGCAAAAGAAGCAAGAAGGAATCTCCATTGGAGTGAAGAGTCACTCCGCTGCATCTGCAGGCACCAATTGCAACGACGTCCGGCTGCATTGATCCTCTCTCCTGCAAAACTGCATGTATCTTGCAACACAGGTAGCGGTTTGGATTAGTCCACTCGTTCCTCTCTATCAGCTGTCGAACTTGGGATACGGTGAGCTCTTGACTCTCCTCGCAGGACAGTACCCCAAGGCACGCGACCCTTGCAGCTACCAAGACTTGGTGGCTCCTCTTCCAAGGGATCTTCAAGTCCCATGTAGTCCCGGCCTCCAGCACTCTTCCCTGCCTGCTGCTCCAGCGATGTGGGAGTCCGCTCCAGGTGTGTTGTGTGGGCCTCATTGCGACTCCTGTGCCTGCTGCCTGTGCAGGCTGCATCCTCATCTTCTGACTCTCCTCACTGCTGAGGGTCACCAGGGACTCTCCTGCTTGGGTTGAGTCCCCTGGACCTTGCTGGCCCTCGGCAGCCCTACAACTCTTCATCTGCAACTTTTGCCTTTACCAAGGCTTGTTGGTGGTTTTTCATTTTCAACACCTCTGACTGACTGCAACTCTTCCTCTGTCATGGGACATCACGTGCATCACTTCTGGAACTCTTTTCCTGCTCTGGTGCTGCACAGTTGACTCCTTGTCTCCACTGTCAACTTGGCCCTGCATCTACAGAAGGGTGGGTAGTGGCTCCTGCCACAACCAGACACTTCATCTTGAACTGGACTTGGTCCCCTTCTTTTGCAGGTCCTCCTCTGTCAGGATCCACCCTTGGTTTCTGCCAGTCTTGTCTGTGTCTTGCACATTTCTTTTCCAAAGTTCTCCTGTGGGTTTGGGGGAAAACTAGGTACTTACTTCCTCTCTCCTGGTCGCTGGGGGGGTAAATACCTTTTGGGGTCCCTAGTTCTTCCAGCTCCCCTCTACAGATTCCACTTCCTTGGGTGGGGGACTGCTTTTCACATTCAACTTAGCTTATGGTTTGGTCTCCCCCTAGGGCCCTCACTATTTTCTATTGTTATTTGCTATTGCATTCTATGCTAATCATTGGCTTCTAATGTGTATATAATAGTGTGTTTACTCACCTCCTCCTGGAGTATTACATAAACTGTATTTTTGTATTTGTGTTACCATAATAAAGTACCTTTAGTTTTTTAACACTGTGTGGTTCTTTCATGCATATAAGTGCTGTGTGACTGTAGTAGTATTGCATAAGCTTTACATGTCTCCTAGACAAGCCCTGGCTGCTCATCCACAGCTACCTCTAGAGAGACATGGCTTCCTAGACACTGTCTACACCTCACTAATAGGGGATAGCTTGTCCTGGTATGAGATGATGGATAATACCATAGGGGCTCACCACACACCAGGCCAACTTCCTACAGTTGGGTGAAAGAGATGATGATGAATTCAGGTGTGGATGTTGGCATGTTTGGTGCTCATTCTGTGAGGGGTGTGTCATCATTGAAAGCTTTCATGCTTGCAGGAGCAATGCAAGGCATTTTGAGGTGTGCAGATTAGTTGAAAGATACTCCGGAGGTTTTAATTTAAGCCTGTTGAGACTGCTGCTAAATATTTGTTGAAGAGGCTTTAAACTTGCAATAATGTTAGCCTCCGGTCTTGCCATAAAATGTATATTTTCCTCAGCTCTGGTGGGGAGAAACACTGGATTTTTTTAATGACACAGAGGTTAATATTATGCCTCCCTGTAACCAGCCCAGAGTTGATTTGATGTTATTTGTGTTGTAGCTCGAACACAACAATAAGGAAGAGAAAGACCTGAAGAAGATGACGGAAGTCATGGGATGTTCTGGAGGACTGTTTTGTTTGCTTTTGGACATTGAGCATGGTTGTGAACTTTATTTTTTCTTGACACTGAAATGGTTTGCATTTATTTGTTATTGTTCCATGTTGTTTGAAGGGGCTGCTGAACTGGTGGTTTTAAATGCAATATTATTAGCCTTTGTTCTTTAATAAAATTCTGATTTTCTGTCCACCAGAGCGGGGGAAATCAACATTTTGTTCAGCAGATTGGATTCTTCCATTGGAGGTATTCTCTTTCATATGTTGTCTTGCTTAGCATCTTTTTCTGTTGTTGTCATTTAACCTCAAGCATACTGGATCAACATCTTTGTGAATCTTCTGATTCTGGACCTGCCTCTTGCATGGCTTTTTTCTCGTTCCTGGTGTCAGGTTGTTGGTGCCTTGCTGATTTTACCACCACAGTCCACAACTTCAATCTTGAAGTGCATAGATTGACAAAGGATGCTTTTCTCCTTTGTGTATTTTCCTCTTAACACTGATTACCTTTTTATCTATATTATTTTGTGCGGGGTGGCACCGTGGCTAAAGGGAGGAGTCAAACTTTCCTCAGACAATCTCAAACTGTAATCAGCAGACCTCCTTCAGGACAGACCTTTACACTATACATTTTAAGAGAACCATGTTTGTGCCTTATTCTGGGAAATCCATAAATAGGATTTAAACGTGTCCTCAACAATGGGTGGTATATATTTTATATTTGGTACATAGTACTTTATTTTGTTTAAATAATTTTATGTTGCATCGCTGTTCTCTGGTTGAATATCTGCATGTTATATAGCACTCAAGGCAATAACATATTTTCATATTCTGCTTACCATATTTTAGCTTTTTTCATATTTTATGTAATGGTCTTTACTTGAATCCCTTGGATCTGTGATGTGCTATTAGAATCTTCTAATACAAAATATATGTGCTACCAATTACTGCTACCTTATAAAGAAACATTTTAGACAGTACCTCACTATCATTCGACTGTCAACTGCCCTTCACCAATCTTGTACTGAATAGCTATCTTCCTACAAAATCCATTCAGCATTCTAATTTTTGTCTGATCTGACCCACAGACTAATACAATCCCAATCATTCAATATGATCGTCCATTACAGTTTATTGGGAGTTCCTCTAAGCTCCCAATCAGCCATGCAAAATGGCTGATTGGGACATCACATCCTTGTAAAATAGACATTAAAGGAAGGCAATCTTTAGGGCTCATGCTGAGCACTTCCTATCACTTGTGATGATATAAGCACTGAGATGATATATCCTTACACACCATCATAATTCTGAATCTGATGCCAATGGTTATCTGTCTCTACAAATTCAAAACACTACAAATGCTCCGGCTTGCATTTAACCTGATCTTTGACTTGTGCCAAACTGCCATCCAAACCCAGGTTGAAAAGAATAAGCACTACTGACAGTCCAGGTAGTAGTGCTTCATAAATGTGTGCAAGAAAGCCCAAGAAGCTGTCTGACAGATATCCAGGACAGGAACTCTGCAAGCTAACTCAGTGATCGTAGCCTTAGCTCTGGTAGAATGAGCTCACAAGCCTTCAGAAAGTTGTTTTTTTGATGATGTGTAACAGATCTTGATGCAGAGGACTATCTATTGTGAGATGGTTTGTTTCTGCACCACCTTCCTTTTCTTTGCTCTAACGTACCCCATGTTGATCGTCCATCCGGAACTCTTTTGTACTGTGAAGGTAGAACGACAATGCTCTTTTTCAGTTCAGCCAATGAAGTCTCCCCTCTTCTTTAGAGGGGTGAAGCGGAGCGTACATTTTAGGCAGGGTGATGGATTGGCCTACGTGAAAGGAAGTTACCACCTGGGATCAAAAGAATGCTGTAGTCTGAGGACCAGCTTGCCTCTTTAGAAGGTAAGGTGCAGAGAATGTGACAACAGTACCTGTAACTCACTGACCCTCTGGGCAAATGTTATTACCAATAGTAAGGCCTTTTTGATGATGAGAAGCCTGAGTGGACAATTGTATAGTGGCTCGAAGGGGGGCACACAGAAATGTGAGAACTAGGTTGAGGTCCCACTGTGGCATAATGAAAGGCGTTGATTGTAACATATGCTGGAGACCTTTCAAGAACCTATGTACAATAGGGGATTTGAGAAGAGATGGCTAATCTGGCAACTGCAAAAATGCCTAAATGGCAGAAAGATAACCTTTTAACATGCCCAAACCAGAGCGCTGCTGGGCTAAAGTAAGAATGAACAAAAGAACCTGGACAGGGGGTGTAAATAGAGGATCAGCATATTTATCTCTACACAACGCCTTGAACTTGCTCCAATTGCAGGCGTATACAATCTTGGTGAAGGAACACCTGTCTGTCAGTAGAACATTGCAGACTTGGGGCGGAAGGTCAAAAGCTGTCAACTTTCACCACTCAATGTTCATGCAGGAAGGCGAAGTGTTTTCAGATTCGGGTGAAGAACCCTGCCCTGTTACTACAACAGAAGATCCTCATGAAGAGGCAGACTGATCGGAGTACCAATGCTCAAGCTCAACATCTCAGGATGCCAGACTCTCCGTGCCCAATCTGGAGCCACAAGAATGACTTGGGCCCAATCGTTCCTGATCTTCTTGAGAACTCTGGACAGGAGTAGTATTGGTGTAAAGGCGAACAGGAGCCCAGAGCTCCACTCGAGACAAAAAGCATCATAGAGAGAGCAGCCTTAGGAATCCCAGCGTAATCGTGATGACATTCTCGGCAGAGGCAAGCAAATCTAACCAATGCTCTCTCCACTCTTGGAAGAGACTTTGCACCACCTCCGGATGGAGACATCGTTTGTGATCCACTAGGCATCGACGGCTGAGTTTGGCCACTCTGACATTCAGGAAGCCCGCCAGGTGTTAAACCACTAAGGATATGCCCTCAACTTCCAGCCAAGTATACAGGTCTCAAGCCTCTTGACAAAGGGTCCAGGACCCCACACCACCCTGTTTGTTGCAATACCACAGTGCGATGGTGTTGTCCATGAACACTTGTACCAGCCTTCCACTGATTGAAGGAAGAAAGGTGTTCATTGCCAATAGGATCACCCGAAGCTCCAACAAATTGGTGTAGAGTTCTCTGATCTCGACCTCGCCCAGATGGCCATCCAGGCCCAGGAGTGACGCATCTGTCACTACAATCAGCTCTGGTTGGGGAAGGGAGAGGAGTCTGTCACTGACCCAATCGTGCTTAGTTAGCCACTGCTGCAGGTCTTTTGCAGAGCCTTCTGAGATCTGGACCATGTTAGAGAGATTCCCCTGATGCTGTGCCCACTGGAGCTTCAAGTCCCACTACAGAGCCCGCATTTGCCAACAGACATGTGTCATTAGCAGGATGCAGAAGGCCATGAAGCCCAGCAGCCTTGGAGTCAGTCTCACCCAAATCCAGGATAGAGGCTGAAACATTAGTATTATAACCTAAATATCCTGGATTTGCCACTCAGGAGGACAAGCCCGAAATTGCACTGTGTCCATAACAGCTTCAATGAAAGGGAGCATATGAGAGGGCATTGGATGTGACTTATGCCTGTTGATAGTGAACCACAGCAAATGCTCACTGTAGTCTGGAGGTATGAGACGATTTCCTGTTTCAAGCCTGTCTTCAACAGCCAATCATCGAGGTAGGGGAAGACAGGAACCCCTAACCGCCGGTGGTGAGCTGCGATCACCGCCATTACTTTCATGGACACCTTAGGGGTGCTGGTCAGGCCAAAGGGGGGCAGAGCAAACTGAATGTACTCTTGGCTGGCCATTAACTGCAGGTAAGGCCAGTGGGCAGGCTGGACTGGGACGTGAAAATATGCACCTTGCAAGTCTAGTAATACCATCTAGTCTCCTAGATCTACAGCAGACAAGACTTGCACTAGACTGAGCATCTTGAATTTCTCCTTTCACAGGAAGAGATTGTGAAGGTCTAGAAAAGGATGAAGGACTTCATCCTCCTTGGGCACCAGAAAGTAGCAGGAATAGCAGCCACAACCTAATTCCGATGCTGGCAAAGAGAGGTGGTCCTCCAACAGCTTGTCGTAAGTAGGTGGCACGTGTGGGGGGGTTGGTCACAAAGAGGAGGTAGTAGCCCCTTTGGAGGAGCTGCAAACCTAAAGGTTGGATGTACTGTCGGGCCTGCAAACCTGGATGTGCTCCAGCAAAGCACTCTTAAGCCAGTCATCTGCCTTTGCAGGTACAAATGTTTGTTGTAACCCAATAAGAAAGTTTTACAGAGATCAATGCTTGTTTACAGAGATCAGTGCTTGTTGGAACCAAAGCTCATTTAAGACCAATGCTTGTTTAGGTCACATGTTGCTCAAGCCTCTAGGTATCCTTGTGACTCAGACTGAGTGTAGCCTGATGCAGCAGGTATTTAAAGCAAACCGAGTGAACTGCTTGCTATAAAGGTCACTGGCTGCAGAGAAGGAGTCCCTGCTTCTCCACACTTAAACTTCACATTCAGTCCTGTATCTTGGATGCTGCTTCTACGGAGACGAAGAGATCAAGAGAATTAACTACAAAAAGGCGGTAATGCACTGCACGCGCTTGAAAGACATTTATTTGTGAAAACCTGACATTTGCTGATTTGATGATCCACAGTCAGATATTTCGGAGTGCGATGCGCTTAAGAAGGCACATCACTGGCGTTTACAGTCACTGGGATGCTCGCCGTTTGTCACGTAATAACGCTTATCATTGTTGCTTGCTATATGTCGCAGAAAGTAAATTCTTTTGCTCAGTTATTATAAAAACAATGTATTATGAATACGTTTGTTATCACTAAATTCAATATGATATTTGCATAATTCTAAATTAATGCTGGCGATACGGAGCATTCTGTATATGGCCTGAAAGTTTGTCGTTGCTATGCTCAACTTACACTATGATGTAACAGTGATAAAACCGATTGCTTGTGTTTGTGACATTAACCCCATGTTCCCACAGTGATGCAAACATTGCACTGTGATCTTTTGATATTAACCCTAAGTTCCCAGGGTGTTGCAAACTTTGCACTGTGATCTTCTGATATTAACCCATATTTTCAGTGTCATCAAAAACACTGAATTGTGTTCCTTGGAATTCTAAGTACAGTGCGGTAAATAACCCATGAATGTCTGCAAACCCTAAGCATCTGAGAATTTGTTGTCAACATTTGTTATCTATTTAAATGGCTATGAAGTCAAGTGAGTCAGCATCTTGGGAAACCTCAGCAAGGTGAATCAAGCAAGGTATCCACGGAACTTCAAGACCATTTAGGTAGGCGTTAATTGAGGTGAATTAGGACCAATCTGGGGTCACAGTGGGAGTAGTTATAATTATTCTAGGAGGTTCAAGGTTCTTATTTGTTACAGGTCATCCACATTGTTTTCTGAAAATTCCTAGAGAGAGAGGCAAAGCCATCTAAAGTGGGAAAGGGGACCCTTACAGGTACACCTAGCTTGCACATAGTAGTTAGAGACTAGTACATACATGGGTTATGAGTAACGAGTTGTTTGACTGATTTGTAATTTATCATAGGAAATTCCGGTTCTTCGAGAACCATCACTATTCGTTTGGATCCAGACCTGCAGCTCCAGTGTCTCTCTCTCTTCATCCATCCACTTTTCCTCGGGACGTTCCGGTGTCGATCACGTGCATTTAAGTGGGAGGCATGCAACAACTAGGAGGAATTGGGAACTTGGTAAACATTGTGTCTCCATGGGACAAACAGGTTAGTGCTTGACAGTACAGCAAGCCCACGTTTAATTTCTCACCCGGACACAATGGGTTTTCTTAGCATATATGGCACATATGTTAGGGAGTTTGCAACGCAAAACCCAGATATTGTCGCAGCGTTTGGATGCTCTTCAGCCAAAGCTGGGAGCCCAACGACCTCCCTTGGGTAAACCTGCGTTCTTTGGAGCAAGGCCTCAAGCGTTTCTAGTGGGTGCTGCTGAGGAGCAATCACCAAATAATGGCTTGGTGATTCAGGTCACTAAACCATTTCTGATACCTTTAGCCCCCCCCAGAGCACTATGCAGGGAATCCTGCTAAATTTGCTATATTTTTATATCAATGCCACCTTCATGCTGACCAACCTCTTTTCCCGATGAGCAGTCTAAGGTGGCATTTGTTCTCTCGTATTTGGCCGGTACTGCTGCCTCATGGTCTATTCCTTTAGCAGAACGGGAAGATCCTTTATTATACGATTATCAGGCCTTTAAACAGAAATGAAAACATTGTTGACAAGTATACATTTATGCAGGCAGTAGACTCTGAACAGTTTAATCTGAAGCAAGAAAATAGGGATTTGCTGACATATATAACTTCGTTTAATAGACTGGTGGCAGAATCTGTTTGGAATCCACCTGATTCTTGCGAAGAGCTACTCGATCTAGTGGTCAAATTGGATCACCGTTTATTGGAGAGACCGAGTGGCAAAGGTCGCACTGACCACAAGCTATTAGTGATAAGAGATAACAAACAAGACACGAAAAAGGCGCTAAAAAAGGTGAACCAATGCAAATCAGTACAGTTAGAGACCCACTTACTGAAGAAGAATGACAACGAAGACATGACCAAAAGTTGTTTTTGCATTGTGGAAAAAAGGGTCACTTTTTGACGGATTATACACTTAACCCTAAAAAACAGTCCGTAATGGCGAAAGCTCTGGAAGTGAGAAGTTTGAGGGAAACTAGAACACCCGACTACAATGGAGACTAGTTGTCTGGGTGTGAAAAAAACAGACATCTCCCATTTTTTGGCCCAAATCAGCTCCCAGAGAGAATTCCATCACTTATATATATCTGCACAGATAGAGTGGCAATCTTCAGATCGCCCAGTTTTGCTTTAGCTCTTGGTGGATTTGGGGGCCAGGAATTTTATGGATATTGCCTTTTGCAAAACAACTTGAGATACCACTTATGCCTAAATTCAGTGCTGAGATAGTTAAAACTATCAATGGTAGCCCTTTATCCTCTGGCCATGTCACCAAAACTACTTATGAGTTAGTAATGTGCTTATACTTTAATCATCGCTATATCATTCAATTCGATCTGATATGTGCCTCCAGTTCAAAATTATATTAGGAATTCCATGGCTACACATGCATAATCCCACTATAAACTGGGCTACACAAAGTATCACCTTGCAGTCTCAGCTCTGTAAAGATCACACAGTTGGGCAGACGCCCAACCAGATAAAGGTAATGCTTTGAGCGTAGTAAATGCAGAGAAAGAAGAACCTGAGTTACCTTCAGTTTCCCAAGATTTTGCAGATGCCTTCGACAAGGTGAAGGGCACAATATTACTATTGCTTCACCCCTTTGACTGTCGGATAGATTTACAGCCAGGCTTGCAAATTCCTTGCAGTAGAATTTACGCTCTAACAGAAAGAGGGAATTCACATTTGGGATAATATTTAGATGACATGCTGGCCATAGGATTATAAGACCTTCTAGGTCCCCAGTTTCATCACCACTATGTTTTGTCCCTAAGAAAGGAGGGAAACTTAGGGCTTGCATTGATTATAGAACCCTAAACAAGATTACAATAAAAAATAGATACCCGTTACCTTTGATCCCAGTCCTTATAGATCAGGTTAAAAATGCATGCATTTCCATAAAAATGGATTCGCAGAAATTTGGTTTTATGAATACCTTGTCATGCCTTTCAGACTCTGTAATGCCCCTGCTGTTTTCCAATATTTTATCAACAAGGCACTATGTGATTTTATTGATCAGTGTGCTGTTGTCTATATTGAAAATATTTTGATCAATTCTAACACCTAGAAGAACATATCGTGCATGTCGAAGCCATTCTTCAAGCCTTACGACAACATCACCTCTTCATGAAGCTAGAAAAGTGTAGTTTCCATGTTTAAAAGGTGGAATTCCTCAGGTATATCCTAACTCCAAATGGAGTACAAATGGACCCTAGGAAAGTTGAAGCTATTGCTCAGTGGAAAGCTCCACAAAGTGTCAAAGATGTACAAAGCTTACTGTGGTTTGCCAGTGTTTATAGATGTTTTATTGATCACTTTTCCACCACTGTAGTTCCCATTACAAAGTTACTATATAATGAAATTAAGTTTCAGTGGGGAGAAGAGGGAGATAAGGCCTTCCACCAATTGAAAGACAAGTTCATTGCTGCCCCTATTCTACGACATCCGGATCCTACATAACCATTTGTGGAAGAGGTGGATGCCTCTCAAGTAGTGGTAGGTGGGTTCTTGTCTCAACGCAATCCTGGAACCTGTGAGCTCCATCCAGTAGCCTACTTTCCCCACAAATTCAACCCAGCCAAAACCAACTTTTTAGTAGCAGATTGAGAATTACTAGCAATAAAAGGAGCCTTTGCGAAATTGGGGCATTATCTTCTAGGGGGTTTACATAACCTTACCATTTTAACAGATCACAGGAACTTGCAATTCCTTAAATCCACACATGCTTTGTCTACACAACAGTTGAGTGGAAGAACTACCTTTTATTATTTCATCAGACAAGATGGTTGGGGCCATTACCTTTGATTTGGATTTCTTGCACGAGGTGCAATGAGGACAGGAAGGTACGATAGTCATAGAAACTCTGAAATACCCCACTACTGACATTACTAGTCGTGGGGGAATGAAGTACGTGGCACAAAAGTTATACCTACCCACAAAAACACTACATGACAAAGCCTGTGAGTGGTGCCATGTTAGTAAACTTGCTGGTCACCCTTGGAAGAAAAAGACGCTAGAGATCCTTCAATGACACTTTTGGTGGCCATCCATATCCAAAGACACAAAGGCCTTTGTAGCCAATTGTGTAACCTGCATGCAAGGGAAGAGCTCACATCAAGCTCCCGCTGGTATTTTACAACCCTTGCCTACA
Source organism: Pleurodeles waltl (assembly GCF_031143425.1). Lineage (NCBI taxonomy): Eukaryota > Metazoa > Chordata > Amphibia > Caudata > Salamandridae > Pleurodeles > Pleurodeles waltl. Next base: position 516,043,460 of record NC_090440.1, on the reverse strand, counting down.
CCACGTGCCCCTTGGCACACCATGTCTTTAGACTTCGTGGTAGAATTACCAAAATTTCAGGCAGGATTCACCACTGTTCTAGTAGTGGTAGATTATTTGACCAAAATGTCACATTTTATTCCTCTAAAAGCTTTACCCTCAGCTATACAATTAGCCCATATCTTCATACAATCAATAGTATGTTTACATGGCTTTCCTTCAGTAGTCGTGTCTGACTGAGGAACTCAGTTGGTTTCCAAATTTTGGAAATGCCTTTGTCAGGAATTAGATATGGATGTCCACTTGTCATTAAGTCACCACCCACAATCAGATGGGCAAACCGAAAGAGTTCACTAGTGTATGGAGCAATATTTACGTTGTTTTCTCCTAAATTCAGATGTGGACTGGGTTTAGTGCTTGTGGGCCTCTGAATTTGCATATAACAATGTAATCCATGTATCCACTGAATATTCACCTTTTTATTGCAATTGTGGGTATCATCCTTGAAAGTTGGATTTTAGTGTAGACCTCAGTTAAGCACTCCTGCGTACAAAACTTTTTACAAAAATTGAGCGACATTCCAAACAATGCCCAAGACAACCTAAAATTAGCAAAACAGACATGCAAAATATATGCAGACAAGAAAAGACGTCCGGGACCAAATTATGAAGCTGGAACAAAGGTTTGGTTATCAACTAAACACTTAAATTTGAAGGGACCACAAAAGTTTCATCCAAGCTTTGTGGGTCCTTTTACCATCATCAAAAAGATTAGTGAGGTGGTTGTGAAGCTAGAACTTCCCACTTCTCAACCGATTCACCCAGTGTTCCACATCTCCTTATTAAAACCAGTAGCAGACAATGGACTGCCCAAAAATACATCTTCCAGTCCAAGTGGATAATCAACTGGAGCATGAGGTCAAGGCCCTCTTAGACTCTAAACGAGTACATAATAAACTTTACTACTTGTTGGACTGGAAAGGTTATGGGCCGGAGGATTGTTCATGGGAACTGGCAAGATATATGCATGCTTCCTGATTGGTTCTTCAGTTCCACCATCGATACACCAACAAACCAAAACCAATTGGGAGGGATTTGGGAGGGGCGTACTGTCGGGCCTGCAAACCTGGATGTGCTCCAGCTAAGAACTCTTAAGCCAATCATCTGCCTTTGCAGGCACCAATGTTTGTTTTAACCCCATAAGAATGTTTTACAGAGACCAATACTTGTTTACAAAGGCCAATATTTGTTGGAACCAATGTGTATTTAAGACCAATGCTTGCTTAAGACCAATGCTTGTTTAGGACACATGTTGCTCAAGCCTCTAGCATCCCTATGATTCAGACTGGGTGTGGCCTGATGCAGCAGGCATTTAAACCACACCGGCATGAGTGAATTGCTTGCTGTAAAGTTCACCGGCTGCAGAGAAGGAGTCACTGCTTCTTCACATTTTTTGATTCATGTTCAGTCCTGTATCTTGGATGCCACTTCTAGGGAGAGGAAGAGATCGAGAGAATTAACTACTAAAGGCGGTAATACACTGTGCTCTCGAAAGGCATTTGTTTGTGAAAACCTGACATTTGCAGATTTGATGTTCAACAGTCGGATGTTTCGGAGCGTGATGCGCTTAAGAAGGCACATCATTGGTGTTTAAGGTCACTGGCATACTTGCCGATTGTCGCGTAGTAACACTTATCTTTGTTGCTTGCTATATATCGCAGAAAGGAAATTCTTTCACACAGTTATTATACAAATGGTGTATTGTGAATACGTTTGTTATCGCGAAGTTCAATATAACATTTGCATAATTCTAAATTGATGCTGGTGATACAGAGCATTCTGTGTATGGCCTGAAAGTTTGTCAGTGCTATGCTCAACTTACGCTGTGATGTAACAGTGGTAAAACCGTTCGCTTGTGTTTTTTACATTAACCCCATGTTCCCAGAGTGATGCAAACGTTGCACTGAGATCTCTTGATATTAATCCTATGCTCCCAGAGTGATGCAAACCTTGTACTGTGATCTTATGATACTAACACTATGTTCCCAGAGTGATGCAAACTTTGCACCGTGATCTTTTGATTTACCCCATGTTTTCAGTGTGATCAAAAACATTGAATTGTGTTCCTTGGAATTCTGAGTACAGTGCGGTAATTAACCCATGAATGTCTGCAAACTCTAATTACATGAGAATTTGTTGTCATTATTTGTTATCTATTTAAATGTCTATGAAGTCGAGTGAGTCAGCATCTTGGGAAACCTCAGCAAGGTGAATCAAGCAAGGTATCCATGGAACTTCAAGAACAATTTGGTAGGCGTTAATTGAGGTGAAGTAGGACCAATCTGGTGTCACAGTGGGAGTAGTTATAAATATTCTAGGAGGTTCAAGGTTCTTATTTGATTACAGGTAATCCACATTGTTTTCTGAAAATTCCTAGAGAGAGAGGCAAAGCCATCTAAAGTGGGAAAGGGGACCCTTACAGGTACACCTAGCTTGCACATAGTAGTCAGAGACTAGTACATACATGGGTTATGAGTATTGAGTTGTTTGACTAATGTGTAATTTATCATAGGTAATTCTCTCTCTTCGAGAACCATCACTATTCGTTTGGATCTGGACCTGCAGCTGAAGTCTCTCTCTCTCTCTCTTCACCCACCCCCTTTTCCCAGGACATTCCAGTGTCGATCACGTGCATTGAAGTGTGAGGCATGCAATGTCTAGGAGGAATTGGGACTAAGCAACTTGGTCAACATTGTGTCTCAGTGGGACAAACAAGTTAGTGCTTGATAGTTACTGACCTCAAGTTTTGGAGGTAATGACATCTCCTGCCCACCCACTGGATGCCCATGATGGTCAGAGGACAAACTAAAGGGGTTTGGAGGCTGTGGCAACTGGCGGGTGGTGGACTGGCCTGACTTCTGCCAGCAATTGCTTGAGAGAGTATGGCTCGGGCCTTCTCTAAGACCATGGGAAGCACTTGCGCAACCGAGTTCTATATCGTAATGGCTCAAGAGGAACACGGTGTTCATCAACCACAGTGCCAGGCTGGCAGAAGAGAACATCCTCTTACTGATGGTATCCATCCTTTTGGATTCCATATTCAGTAGAGTGGTAGGGAACGCACTGAGCTTCATTTTGGAGGCGGAGGCCTGGACCACCACGCTCTCCAGGGTGGGATGCTGCATGAGGAAATCGTGGTCCCCGGGGGCAGGGCAATGCCATTGGGGAATTGTACTAAGCACAGAATCTCCTTTGTAAGGTTTAGACCAGGCCTTGAGTAGGATACTGGTAAGAGCTTCATTGAATGGGAATAATGGCATGGTAGGGGAAACTCCCAGCTGAAGCACCTCTGTCAAGGCGTTTGTCCTGACTACCACTGAGGGCAGCATATGGTTCAGGACTTCAGACCCCTTCCTACCACCATTGCAAATGAGGCACAGTTCTCTGTAGCCACGGTAGGGTTAGAGAGCAGGCCAGTGTCTGGGGAGGTGTCCAGTCCACTGGCATCCACTAAATCCTCCAGATCCAGTTGTCCTTGGGATCAGGGATCTGTTTGATATCCATAAGGGTCCATAGACCCCTCTCAATCATCTCTTAATCCAGGCCTGTCATATGACAAAGGCACTAGCTCTGATATGGGGAGTCTGACCACGATTGGTGCTGGCATCAGACGACGCCCGTCCTACTCCGTTTCAGAGTCAGGAATGATGATGGGGCATCAGGAGTGGAGGGCGCACAGGGAAGGTTGAGGTCACTCGACCGAACCCGCTCCAGATAAGCCAATGGAACCTTGGGGCTCCAATGGTGCTGTGGTTGAACCTGGCATTAAAAGACAAGTTGGGGCTCCTCCTAGAACCTTGATGCCCAGGGGCATTCCAGAGGGATAAGGCCGACTAAAAATGAGGTGCATGGCCCCCTAAAATTCTTTAAGTTGTGATCACCGAAATTCAGAGAGACGCAGAGACAGCCCATGCGAAGGCTCCACCACAGAGCTAACCCTCGAATGCTAATGGTCGCCGACTCCTACAAAGACTTTTGTGGTGAAGTCGAAGACATCTTCTACTTCTGTTTCTTCTTGTGGGACTTACCCGATGACTTAGACTGGGATGATGATCGACAGGTAAGAATATGCAAATGATCTCAGGACCTTCCTCACAACCAAGACCTTTGAATGTTGCAGAATTGAGCAACACCGGGAGGCAAGGAGCTTAAGGGAGCCCTCACTCAGCGCTTTAGGTGCATGGCACGGTAGTCCTTGCATGTCTTGGTCTCACTCAAGACACCAGAGACAAACGGAATATGGGTCAGTCACCAACATCTGTCAGTTACAGGAGCTTCATGGTTTAAAATCAGCTGTTCTGGTTGACATCCTGCACACCAGGAGACAAAATCTCAAAACATCTTTGACAAAAGATTTTTTTAAAAATAAGTCAAAAAGTTGCAGGGGTAGCCCTGCGCAGGATCTACGCTGACTGGGGTGGAAATAAAAGAACTGACATCAGAACATTGGGGTGCTGTCTATATAGGGACAGCGCATGCCACTTCCAGTGCAGACATTGCCACATATACCTGAACTGCACCACCTACCGGTGTGCAGGTGTACTACTCACCAAAAGTTTCGGATCCAGTCTGATACCTGCCGAATATTCTAAGGTAAAGAATCCGCAGTAAGAAGTTTCTAACAGATGCAATATTTCATCTCATAGTATGTGGAGAATTGCATGGTTTCATAAACAACCCATGGAGAATTATCTGTCAAGGATAAAACACATATGCAGGAAATTGCAGAGATCCATGTAGAATATGTGGAGAAAAGTAACAATTGCAAGAATTAGGTAATTTGAAACTGCTGCCTGAGTGTTTCTTGGTTTCCTCACAGTACAACAATGCTTTAAAGAAGGAATGATGAGTTTGCACATATCATAAAATATATGTTGTTGGTAATCATGGGCAAAGTCACAACACCTCTTTTAAAAAAATATCTATTTTTTTCTCACCATTGAGATAGGCTTAGCTTTCTCACTTGACTCATATTTTTCCAAATCTTAGCTGCTATGGCAGCCATCTTACAACGGGTTTTCCCAATCATTAAAATGTATAGTTAGTAAACCATTCAAAGATGGCTGCCCGTTCATGTCTTATCTTGGCAATCCCAATAGCTCTGTAGGCAGCCACTAAACGCCATTTCATGGCTTTACAAAGGCTTGTTTTTATTTTAGGCTGGGGTGAATACAATGGGATGGTTGGTCACGCAGGGAAAGGAGTCAAAAATTCGCTTTTCGTTGATTATGCACTGGGTAACATAGCAAGTACTATACGCTTTTTAGACCTTTCTCTCTCCCCTTGAGGAATGAATTTATCTGCTGCTCCATAATTACTGTGATGACACTAAAGGTTATGTTATTTATTTTGTATGGAGGTTTTTTTATTTTGTTTCTTAGCTGATGATTGCGTAAAACTAATACAAATGACTACATGAAAAAATGAAAAGAGTTCGCCTGGGAGTATGACTACAAGGACTGCCTGATTCATGGTTTTAAAGACATTCAGCAATATTCACAGGAAGCGAATGCTGCTAATTAATGGAAAGGCGCGTGCTACTTTCCCGGGTGGTGCAGCAGGTTGTCAGGTTGCTTAGCACTGGTTTGTCTCTTCTGCCTGTGAGTGCGTGGAGCAGTGAGTGAATCTGACACCCTGCGATCACAGGAGGGCCTGACTTCAGTCCCGCAGGGCCGCTGGCATTAAAGCCATGCTGTGTACATTCCTGCAGCAGGTGTTGTGCCGTGACAGCTGCGAGCCCACAATGGGGGCGGGGAGAGTGTTGAGAGGGTTTAAACTGTCAGAAGGGCCTTCAGCCGTGGATCATTTTAACCCCTTAAGCTGCTTACACGTCTCTTACACTGGTTGAAATGCGGCAAGACAGCATTAACCTACAAAGGGTTGCAAGATGTCAGCACGGAGACATGCACGCTACATACAGCTCCAGCAGACTCTCTGGGAAGCTGTATAAAACCAGATGCCCTTCTGCATGGACACCCACTTGTAACAATGCAGCATTTCATTTTATGTCCAACATGGCTGCGCCCACAGCAGATCAGTAGTTCTAAAAACTCAAGTGTGCAACCATTCTTTTTTTATATAGCTCAAGTTTCAACAGATCCTTTAGCAAAGCATCACATCTTTGTATGTGTGTTATATTTCATCGCATAAATTATCTAACATCGCTACTACCGTATGAACTAAAGTGATTTTAAACAGCTTTCCATGGTCATACACATGCACACATATTATATGTTTGAGTGTTTTTATTGCAAAAAACACAGTGGTATAAACAACAGTATTAACGTGACAGCATTATGTTAATCAAGAAGCAGTATTTTTTGTGATATCTGTGAATTATGTGGCAAATGCGATGAATCCTGAGAAATATTCTGCAGCCACTAAATTGCACGAAACCAACGACCTTGTCATTGTTTTATCTAATATGTTTTAATGAGAAGTTGAGGCTGCTCCTTCGCAGTGGTGGCGGGGCATCGCTGCCTTGGGCTGAGCCAGCAGATGAAACATAAAAAATTAGCTTGCTATTGTTGTATTTTTCATCATTTTTCATCGGCTGGCTCAGCCAGCAGAGTGTACAGGTAGGGGCGGGCTAGGCCACGGGAGGTGGGAGGGAGAGGAGAGGAGAGTGCACTAAGTGCGCATGTATGTTTGGTTGGGCGTCCAAACACACATGAGCACTTAGGTTTCTCCATCCCGAGCTGGACAAACAGCACAGACCCCAGGCTTGTGTCTGAGCTGCAGTGACTGACGCTCAGAAACAATCCTGAAGTATTTACATGCTATCTATAGCAGGTAAGCAGCGGCAGAATTTCTGGGGAGCCTGTGCTGGTGTCCCATCAAATGCAGGGACACCATAAGAGAAGCGAGGCGGCAAGAGACGGCGGTGAGAGATGAGCGGCGTGAGGTAAGTGTTTTTTTTTACAATTTTGTTTCCCCGTCGTCGCCCGCGTCCCTTGACATATGCAGCCACGGCCGCTGATAAGTAAATAGAAACTTCATGAGAAGTAAAAAGAACTTAGCCCTTCTAATTTTATTCAGTGCTCATTGCTAGCTCCACTTGGACGTAAGCAGATTTTTAAGCTATTTACCTAAAAGAAACATGTAGTATAAAAATTCCTATCTGTTTACGTGTAATTTGATTCTCCTATATTGCCATCTTGGGGTTGTGTTGACATTTACAAAAAAACACTCAGCTTTCAGCCTCGTTGCTTATGATGTCACCAAAACCCCTTGATGGCAATATTGGACCATATTACTTAGTTAACCATTATGTATCATATAGATGAATATATCAATCCAATTTACAAAAGAGAACCCTGGTTACTGTCTGTCAAAACCCACTTGAGTTGTGGTGAATAAAAAGGATAGGGCAGCCCATCTGAAACCTCCAGTCACTGTTGTACACTCTGCTGGAAGACTCACACTTACTGGTACTGGCATGTGAAGGGCTTTATTTCAGTGCAGCATAAATGCTGACCAGGCGCGTTTCTGCTCCATGATCAAGGCCCCTTTTGAAATGCATTAGGTCAGGCTTTTCTCTCCACTGAAATAAAACACTTTAGCCACCAGCATCAGTGAGTTTGTGTCTTCCTTCAGAGTAGACAGCGTGAAAGCATATATTCATTGAAAACAACACAGTTAAAAAGTGATTTATGAGAGGTGGGAATGGAAATGGAGCGAGATGGGCTACACCTGGGCTCCAGATCCCTGTGGGTTTTTTACGCCACTCCATTTCCCTGGGACATGCACTAGTGTGACCCCCTTTCCCAGTCCAGCTGCCCAAGGACACCCAGAGTCAGTTGGTGGGACTGCTGACCAGGGATGAAGGACTTTCTGCGGTGCTAGCTGACCCCAAGGCCTGGCAAAGCCCCGCCCATCATCCATCGTGAGCTCTCAGCCTGATCGCAGGGGTTGCCTTAGCCTGCATCCACCGTGCCATCCATCGCCATCCGGGGTAGCGGCAGGGCACCAGTGCCTGGCCAGCCCAACATGGCACTGGATTGGGGACTCTCCCCTCAGCCTGGCCTCGGGGACCCCTTTAGGCCTGGTTCCTCTGTGGCACCTACCTGTGGAAGCTTGGACCACCGATTTTGGTTTTAAGATTTTTCAGCACAACTGCCATAGCCAGTCCTCTTCTTTTTAGTTTTTCTTTGTAAACGATAAATGAGCCTTTACTGTATTTTTTAAACCCCAAATATTTGTACTTGTTAACTGTTTCTAGCCTTTGATCTGCCATATGCCAGTGAAACTGTTGGCTGGCCTTCCTTTTGTTAATTTGCATGACTTTTTATTCATCCAAGTGTACACAAAGAACGTTTTTTATAGAGTAGCTTTGGGTAGCATCCAGCAGGCGCTGAAGCCCTAAAGGGGTTCGACTGATTGGCACAAGGTCATCAGGGTATAGTACATTTGAGAGGCAGAGCCCGCTCATCTAGGGGTACGAGAGCTGCACTTGTTCAGTTCAGTTGACAGATCTGACATGAAGAGATTAAACAAAGTCAGGGCCAATAACCAGCCTTGTTTCAGACCCTTGGTGGTTGAAATCCTTCTTCCCAAATAATTGCCAACACTAAGCTTCACTTGGATCCATATGTCTGTATGTAGCAGCACCAACTGCTTTAAAAGTTCAGAAGGAATATTCCTTTTGGCGAGTTTTTCCCACAATTTCTTCCATTCTCTATGACAGATGCTGAGAAGTAATGTATGAAGCACAGGTATAGAGTCAGATTGCCAGCTTTAACCACGTCAATCAGCAGGTAGATGATTAGTATTTAGCGTTGCTGTCTATTAGGGCGACCAGCCTGTAGTTTTTTGGCTCATTCTTATCTCTTTTCTTAAAGACTGGGGAAATAATTGACCCCCTCCAGGATGCTGGAATTATTTCTGTTAGGGTTTAATCAAATACTGGTTTCAGCACTTCTGCCCAGTAATCCGGATCTAATTTAAATAGGAGGGGGGAATACTGTTCGTTCCTGGCGCTTCCTCTCTCCTGCCTTTTGCTATCCTACTTGTGATCTGTTCAGTCAGAATTGTAATTGTCTGATCATAGTTTGGATCTTGTATGGTTTCTTCACCTGTGTGTTCTGATATCCGTTTTCCATGCTCTCGACTAAAAGGATCTGTGTTAAAATGGTGCATAAGAAAATTGACCAAGTTCTCCTGTATCAAATGAACATTAACTCCTGAATGAACTATACGATTCAGTAATCTATTTACTGTTTGCCCGAATCCTCTATTGTTGTTGCTCTATATAATGTGGAGTATCTTAACCCAGAGCATCTCTTCTGCTTCCTTTTTTACTTACCACATAATCTTTTTCTTATTCACTTTTAATTGTCTCAATTCTTTTAGGTTGTTAGTATCCTGGCCGAGTAGGCGAAGCCTCCTCAGTGATTTATTTATTGCTTTCTTGAGATTTTGAATTTGCCTGTTTTGTGCGATGTAGTGGCAGGTAGTTAACTTGTTTGCTTTAGTAAGATTCTTGTTGCCAGGTTTTTCTCTTGAAGTTATTTGTCACCGAACATTCAATGAGTTGGCTTTGCCTCTAAATCTCACAGAGGTTTCCCAGTTGTTTGTTTCTTTTGAGGCAGCCCTGCACTTTTTCTTCCAGAGAGTATTAGCGGCCGCCAGCAGTTGATCTGGTTGATGAGTCTTGCATTTAATTCTTTTGTTGTTCACTGTAAAAATGGGGCTAGGGTCTTCCGTTGGATGATTTAAGACAAAGCCTTGCACCCTCATTGTGATTTCTTGCAGAAGATGGTCACTGTAGTCTTTTGCTCCAATTTGAAAATCTATTACTTTACAAATCAAGGGAAGTGTTACAAAGTTGTAGTCTATTGCAGTCTGACTGAAATGTTGTGAAAGGAAGCTGCAGGAGGTCCGTCTCCCAGAAAATGCCCATTCAAAGCACAAACACTTAGATGTTCTAATTCTCTCTGCAGGTTTTTTGCTAACTTTGGTTGCTTCCCCCACATCCTCCTTTTCCTGATGTGGGATGTTCCATATAGAAAACTGCTCATCCAAGAAGTGATTGTCTTCCCGTGGCCCTAGCAGGTGCATGTTACAGTCTCCCAATAATACAAAATTCAGCGAAGGCTCCTCCGTTAGTAGCCTTGTTAATTCCACCCCAGCAGCTTTGCTCCATTGATCTTATTACTTGGGTGGAGGTACACGTTTATGAGCACCAGTTGTAACTCATTGTTATCACTTCTTATGTCCGCTCTAAGTTCTAGCATGCTACTTGTTGGGCTTGACTTCGTATCCGGACCCTTAGCTTCACAGTTGCTCTTTGTTAAAGTGTACAATGCGAGGCTACCTTTAGAATGACCAAATTTAGGTCCATATGTACGAACACATTTCCCCATTGACACAGAATGGGAAAAACCCTTTGCTACATCTGGCCCTAAGTGCTTTTTGACGCTGGAAAATGGTGTTTTAAATCCTTGTAGATGGAATGGTTGTTCTAACCAAGTTTCTTGCAGAAGTTCGAAATCTTGGAAGTATTTGAGCAGCACAGAATCCCTTGCTTTACTTCTAAAATCTTTGATGTTCCAGGAGCATAATTGCAGCATAGTGTACTTCAATGGTGTTTTCTTTCCTTCCTTTCGAGTCAAGCATTGTTGTTCTGGATATTAAGTGTTCTGGCTAACCATCCCCAATCATCAGTTGCTGAAGTGCCCTTCCTAATTTTACTCGCCCTCCAATTATCAGTTATCTTCTTAGATACCGGAGATGTACTTCAGGCCCCTCTAAGGACCGACTGTGTCCTCGTCATTATATGCCTCGGGCAAAAACCTACCTGCTAGGTGCATTTTTGAGGCTGGGGTTCTGGGTAACCTGTTTCTTGGAGAGGCATTACTTTAATCCACAGGGCGCTTAATTGTGCTTCTTATCCATAATTCTCTTTACTGTTACAGGTGATGCCTAGCTTGCCATTGCTGTCTCATTCTCTGAGAGATGTTTGTACTCTTTAAATTCAATCATTTCCAGGTTGCTAGGTTTCAGGTCTGAGGGGTTGTTAATTGATGCTAATAATGGTACAATGTCCCCCCTATTGAGGATGTCCCCCCGCCTCTGGACTTGTACTCTAGGATGAACAAGGTGATTATGGAGTCTGGCTGCAGGACATTGAAGCAGTTAGCATTAAATACCTGTGCTTCCATTTCCAATGGACTTGGTACCCTTTCCTGCACAGATTCCAAAATGCTTCCAGTGGTTCCAGTGATTGATGTATTTATTGGCGGTTGCCCTGTGCAGCTACTGTCCCCTCTCCTATTGTGCTTGGTGTTTGGTCATCCTGGGTGTTGCTACCCCCTGCTCCCTTAGGCCTAGCCCATTGGTTTGTGGTTCGTTCCCGTTGATTGAGGTCATTCCTTGTACTAGCAGCTGCCCTTTCACTGATTCCTTTACTAGTTCCCCCCTCTGATTGGCTTCTTGTCTCAGGAATTACAGGACCAGAATAAAAGAACGCTGTTATATCCGTCATCGTCTTCCTACCCTTCCTCTTCTGTTTCTGGCATTGTTTTGTGGTGCTTGCCGCTGTTGGCCCTTCTTCATCCTTCAGTGACTGCACTAACTGAGGGGGGTCTTCCCTGAGTGCTGGCTCATCCACTGCACTAGACGGGAGCCTGTCAGTCTCCTGACCTTCCACGTCTATCTCCTTCTGTAAAAGCTCATTCTGTTTTTGGGCATTTCTCCTCCTAATTCCTTCAATCTTCACCTTCTCCATCTTCTCCGCAATTTGATGCAACGTTTCCTTACTCTGCATATAGGTTACTTAAGCTGTGCCCCCTTTGTTGATGGTAACCTTTTTAATGTCAGATAAGAGGTCACCCATTACAGATAGTAGCGTTGATAATTTGCCAACTATTGCAATGCAGTTGCAGTATGGTTGGGTCAATTGCATTTCAGACTGGGCATTTCTGATCAAGTCAATCATATTAGCCAACTTCTTGTCGATGTTTGAAACAAGTATGGCCAAGGAGTGAAGAAATTATAGTTCCAAGTCCATCACCATAGCAAATGCACAGAAACCAAAAATCGGGCAGCACATCACATTAAAGCAAAAGCAAATACATCATTTATGTGACAGAATGCCCATCTGGCCTTAAATACATTGGCAGCAACATCCGCAAAATAAAAATGCGTATTTTGGAACATGCAAGAGCCAAAGTGAATAAGGATAGAAGCAATGCAGTAGCAAAACACATGCAAATGAATCATCAAAGTTATTGGGAACAACTGAAATTTGATGCAATTGATCAAGTGAATAAATCAGAACAGGGTGGAGACAGAGAACGAATTTTAAGACGAAGAGAATCATGTTATATCATGTTAATCCACATGCTGGCCCCCAAAGAGTTAAACCAGGATGAGGAATTGCACGTGCACCTTTAAGCAATACTTGCCAGTAACCTTGGTTTGATCAGAATGTCAAAATGTTAGCTAACTGACTCATTTTAAAATCACATTGATCTTAAATGGACCACAAACTCAGTCAAACCACACAGATCACAAATAAGTCAATGGATCATCAAAATTAGGAAAGGATGTAGATCGAGGGAGGTCCACAGAAAAACAGGAGATGAATAGAAAAAGGATGGAACACTTTGTGGAGCACACAAATGAAGTCTCTGCCCACTGGACAAGACTGCTTAACAAGGTGTAACAACAGAAAGAAATTGAGGTTTGGAACTATCAGTATCAAAACAGAAATTAAAGATACACTTCTTCATAGACCACTGAGCATGGATTATGGATAACAGCATCAGTGAGCAGACACAAGTGACACTAGCGAAACACATCATCAGGCATGCACCACAATGGAGCTTTGCAACAGTCATACATGTGTACTGAATTCAGAGATAAGTGAGAGCTAAAATGATTAAATCACCATGATTCTCTAAAAGGACTTTGCCCACTGCAGGGCTGAGATATTCAAATCATCAACTATATCAACCAGAATGCACCACAATGAGGCCTTGCAACATATGTGAGCTGAAATCAGAGACGTGTGAGAATTGTAGTGATGAAATCAGCGTGATTCTTTGAACAGGACTATTTATAGTTTGATTTGAGCCATAAAATGAAATAATGAGAAAGTGCAATAGATCACGCATTTAAGCACACCTTTCTCAAAAACTGCTTAAGCACAGATTTGGCACTTTAGGATTTCTGGTCACATACACTGCATGCATTGTGCACTAATACATGTAAAGTTTTTTTTGCACAATTGGCCTTATACAACACATCTCACAATTAAAGGATGACTCAGGTTTTTATCACAATCATCCAGTTGAAATAGAAATTGAAGAAAGACTGTTAATGCTAGAAACAGAGATGTAGGACTAGCAGAAACAATCCCGTGATCAAGGTCCATGGTGGATTGAAACATGCAGTAAGAGCTTTTTACTGCTGACTTTGTTTGGAGGAAATAAATTGGAAAATCACTTCATTCGAGAGTGCGACTCATCCTCCCATGAATAACAGGGTTATTTGAGATATATATAGATATATTCAACAATACTTGGATAGTAGGAATATCGCCTGGCGCTCCACTCTCAGCACACTGGTCCCCACCAATGTAATTAATAATACAAAAATAGCAATACTGAGTTAAACACAGAATCCCCTAATGCATATTCGTTTGTAGTTATTTTATTCATTGTTCACTGTGTCACTGATTTTATCTCTTTAAACAGCACATACTGCCAGCACGTGTTTTGCGCACACTGCACTTCTTCAGGGCTTAAAAACAATACAGCTTTCTCTCTGTATACTTATTTTCTTTCATGAAACATAACCGTGCATCTTCTGACCACAAAATATATTAGTCTTCTGTAAAATTACTTCTTCAATGTGTGAAAAAAATCTAATCTTCCAATTTATATGACACTTGAAATTGTGGTACAATCGAGTTCATATCTTAAGCCTACTAAATTCAACCATGTATTTCTGCATGCAACCTAGTTATTCGTTAGTCCTCATTTTTCATCTCCCCATGAGACGGGCTCCGCATAGCTTTCAGATAGCGTCCTCTCTCCTTCACATTATCGGTGACAGTGTTGGCTGTATGTGTTGTTTAAAGAGATAAAACCAGTGACAGAGTGAACAAAGAATAACAGAAGAACTACAAAAGAATGTGCATTA